>NC_138114.1:41363126-43873126 GCF_964146895.1 Miniopterus schreibersii | reverse complement strand
AAACCAGAAATACTATATATAAAAATAGTACTAAGTAAAATATATGACTCAAGCAATAAATGCTTTGGGCAATCAGGAAGCAGGGGTGTCTGTGAAGAAAGGCTATCCCTGAAAACTCTGTGAAGGAGGTGAAACTGGAGCATTGATGGGTAGGTAGGTAGATCAGATGGAAAGAGCTCCTTTTCTAACTAGCACCTTGATTTTTCCTTTATAAAACAGGACAAACTTAGAAGTACCAAGGTAGCAGATTTCAAGTGTAATATAGTCCAGGGTTAGTCTTTAAAAAGAGCGATGAGTTGTAAGATGCAGGTGACAGATAGACTTGTGACCATCAAGGATCCTTCAACAGAAGGGATTCTTTCTGGGAGCTGAAGTAAATATCTACTCTGTATGAGGCGCCATATGGACACTTCGCATTCCACTGAATTTCCACAATTTTGTTTATAATGACAGCCCTACTTTATAGATGGGGATATACCAGTTGATAAAGGTGAAAATAATTGCCTTAGGGCACCCACTAGTAACTGCTTTAATCCCAGGCCTCTGCTATCTCAAGTACCTTGTTTAGCAGAAGATACAAGGAAGCTCTAGTTGGAAATGTCAACTGCTGCCATATTCCCTGTGTCATAGACTTCCAACTGATTACCAAATACAAGTTCCCATCTCCTTCCTGACACAGACTAGATGGAGGCTTTGCCATATTCAGCATGTAGCTTTCAAGGTCATCATGGTGGGTTTGTGGGTCCCATCCAGCCAGGGAGACAATCAAGACCTTGTAGGGGTAGGCGAGAGAGTTCCTTATCTGTGCCATTTATGGAAGTGGCTCCATCACTCTGTTTACATTACATGATCAGATCTCAGTCTTCGGATAGTCTCATGACAAAGTGTGTGTCACACTCACACAAGCCCACACTGCTCTTCACCATGGTCTTCTGCTTCCTGCCAAGGATGGAGTAAGATATGAAGCAGGGGGAAATTATTTCTATCTCTTTATGTCTTCATTTTTACAAAGAAATAAATTTATATCTTACAACTCCAACCATCCGTGCAACTCCCACTCTTACAGAGCTGATAATTCTTTGCTTCTTCCATAGGTTCTTCCAGAATGGGAGATGTTAGGAAGCACTTGGAAACTGGTGTGTTTTGCGCACATTTTACTCACACTATTTTCCTTGTTTCTAATGGTTTTCACCCTTACAATTGCCATCTTTCCAAGAGCCAGTTCCTGGTTCTCCCAACTGCACTCTCTCTCTCTCTCTTTTTCTCCCACTCTCACTCTCTCCCTCTGTCTCTCATTCACTCATAAATATTTGTAGCCACATTACTTCTCTCCTGTATTATAATCTTTTCTGAACCCTCCTTAGAACCCCAATTAAATTCTATATTCCTTCAGGGCCAGTGGGAATTGGACTTCTATAAGACATGGAATTAGGGTTACAAGACACATGTATCTATATGTACACACTCCCAGAAGACCAAGTGACATGCTGATTAAATAGGGATTTTTGACTACTAAAATGTTTGTAAGTGAATGTTCAAAAACAGTTGTTGAGTTTTGTTTGATTTTTGAGACCTCTTTAACATTAAAGTTATTTCACTCTATTAATGTGTTAATTAAAACTGAGTACCAAATATATATATATATATATATATATACATATATATATATATAAAATTTATTAGTGTCCTGTCCTATTACCATTGCCATTAATTACCACAAACAATAGCTTAAAACAAAACAATATCTTCTATTTCTGGTCAGAAGAATGAAATGGGCTTCAATGGACTAAAGTCAAGGTGCTAGAAGGACTGCATTACTTCTAGAGGTTCTAGAGGAGGACCCTTTCCTTGCCTTTTCTGGCTTCTAGAGGCTGCCTACATTCATTAGCTTATGGCATCTTCCCTCATTTTCAATCCGGAAACATATCATCTTCCAGCTTCTCTCTCTGATGATGACCCCCTGCTCCCATCATCGAGTGTCATGTCAAGATTCTTTAATTAATCACATTGTCTGTTTTCATATTTAATTAATGTGATTAATTAAAGTCTCTTTTGATGTGTAAGGTAACATAAACACAAGTCCAAGGATTAGGTTGTGGACATCTTCAAGGGACATTATCCTGTCTACCACAGGTATCAAAACAAATCTTTGGCCCAGCTGAGGATTTGTAATCAGATTTTTACAGCATTTCCTCCTAGAATAGGAACTAATTGTGAATAACAGCGCACGACTCTTCCTCTCTCTTTGGTGTCAACAGAAGAACTTTGGGTTTGGTCCTAATATACAAGAAATAAAATGAAATTTGTGATGTATTTTCAAAGCTCTGAGATAAAGCAACTTTTTCATTTTGATGCTGTAATACATTATTCAGTTGACTACTAAAACACACTTAATCGTGGTACATCTATAAAGCCATGAGGTATTTACAATCTGATGTCTAAGGCAGATGTCATACAGTATATTTGTTGCACAGTTTCTCAAATTATGGATACCACCATTCAAATTGATGCTTTCAAGCAGGTTAGTGAAAACAAATCTTTCCTTAAAAGTTGATTTTTTTATTTGGAAATTTTTACTTTTCATTCTAAAACATACTGTTTTCTCTCACACTTCTAAAATGACATAAATAAACCTAGCTTGTAAAATTCTTTTTCAGCTAACATTCAAGCTTTTGGCTCTATCATTTCTGAACAAATAAGATGATCTAGCTGTTCTTTACCTGCTATGGTATGGTTATACCATAACTATACCATAATTTCAGTACATGCCTTTATGTGTATTTTCAGATCTGTATGTCTATAGCTTCGTATCTCTCTATAAATAAATTATAGAAGTATACATATACAGCTATAGATATAATTATTTTCCCAAAGCTGATTTTCCTACAGCTCTAAACAACTCTCCGCTACTGTTTTGGCACCTCAAAAGTAGTTCTGCTACCTAAATGAGTTTGTAGTCCCGGGGAAACCTGAATTTTATGAAAACGGGCACAAAAATGCTGAGTCACACAAGGAAACTTTTCTTTGTAGAAGATTGAAACTATTTTATAACTTTTATTTTATATACATTTACCTTTTTTATATTGATTCTACATTTTGGTTCCACAGCCATTTTCATTTCTTTTCTCTTTCCATTTAAGCATTTTGACATAAATTTAATTACAAGGTGCTCACTAAATATTTATTGAATGCATAGAACATTATTTATGGAACCTACTAGGTACCAAGTATTGTACTATGTTCTGGAATACAATATTGAAAAAAGTGACACTGCCCCTTTCCTTGTGGAGCTGATAGTCTAATAAAAAAGACAGACATTAAATTAAAAACTTGACCGAGTTAAATTATCACAGAAATGGAGACAATTGTGATGCATGCCAAGGTGGAGAGAGACATGCCAATATGAGGGCATGATAGGCACTTGATGACATGAGCGTAAGGATATGATGATATGACAGCTAGTCAGGGAAGTCAGGGTGAGCTTCCCTGAGAAAATGTACTTAAGCTGAGGCCCAAAGGATAAACGGGGGGTGGCCAGGAGAAGAAGAGAGGAGCTAAGCAATGGCATGTGCAAAGGCCTGCGTGGAAAGCTCCCAGCAGCTGAGAGAAGGAACTGGAGCAAAGAGATTTAAGGTGATTATGATAAGAGAGAAGCCTGTAGAGGAAGAGCAACATCACATGATGCGGCCCCTTAGCTCCATGTACCGTGTCTTTGTTCTGAGAGCTATGGGAAGCCATTGAAGGATTCTAAGCAGAGAGGGAACGTGACCAATCTAGATTTCAAAACCAACGTGGAAATTTTGAAGACCATGGTCCAAGGAAGGAAGGCAGCAGAACTTCATGGTCAGACGAGGGAACTATTAACTGAAGAAGGTTATCCATACAATCTCCTCCTCTCTCTCTGGCTGTGTGACAGACATTTAGTTAAATTGTCATGTCAGATCCTAAAAGAAAAGTCCATTTCCAATTAACTCCAAGTTTATCCTTGGCAGCCTAACCTCTTATTGGCCTTTTGGCCTTCAGGGGTATTATCATTTCAGTGAAAATAACAAAGAAAAAACTAATGGACAAAGGGTCATCATTATGTGACCAGATATTTGAAAGTATGATGCGTGTGTCATCTGTCATTGATTATTTCATTCAGCATGAGCTGGAGACCAGCTCAGAGGCCATCTGGTAGGCAGTCCCATGGCCTCGTGGCCTAACCAGTTTCCCATTGTTATTAAATTCCAGACTTCCTACCCTGATGGCCATCATGTGAATGTGGGTCTTTGTTACAGGAGCACCAGCTGGCAGAGTGCTGCCATCTCTACAGAATCTCAGAGCATGTGGCTTATGGAGCATATAGGTCAATGGTATTATTTTTATAATGAATGCATTGCTCATTTGTTTATCACCTAGGACATTAATGCCAATGACACCCAGTAGAGTTCTGAGCTTCCAGTTCATGCTACAGAACTATCTATGTTATATAGCTTAATAAATAAGGATCTTACCCAGTCATGATTTTAATCACCTTTTCGTGGTTTAGAAGATGAATGTTTGGATTATAACGTAGTTATGAGTACTCTCTGTGTGCCAAAGGCATTCTAATTAAATATTTGAGCCTATTACTATTAATTTCTGCCTTCCTAATTAAACTAAACAGACTATCTCCTGAGGATGGAGCCTCATTATTTGCCAGCTATACCATATTTGCGAATCCAAACACAACTCAACAGCTTTTCCGTGCCCTTTTCTTCCTATGAAATCCCACCCAAACTTCAAGGTCATGCTACTAATAATACCACATCCACTGAGTCTTTGCTGAATATTACTCTTCAGGTGGCTCTGATGGTTGTCTCCTGAGTGCTCCGATCTTTCTATGTGTCTAGTATGAATTATGTCCCGTGTTGCCTTCTATAACAACCATACACACATATTAGGTGTTAAGTTACTTAGAGGCAGAGATGCCCCCCCATAAGTAATTTGTACAGCACATTGTTTATACTTAATATATTGATTTTGCCTTTCATGGATTTCAGGAGAGTCCCGGAGATCCCTAACTGTGGCAGTGCCTCCCACGTTGCCTTGACTCTGTGGGAAAACGTGCTTTTCATGTTAAAGCTGGTCCAGGTCTTCTTGCCAAGATAATAATACACGTGAGTCCAGGCTTCTCAACTGAGGAGCTTTTTAGTTGAAATTATTTCAATCCCAAGTGTTAGAATGTGTGAAAATAGCCAAAAATAACAATGAATGTCAATTATTGTGTATAAGGGATTTTTTTTTTTTCCATTTTTTAGCAGTCATTTTGTTCTAATAGAACTGACTGAGAGGAGCAAGGCTTGATTTTATTTGTTGGTGGCTATTGGTTTCTCTGTTTGTTTTACTACCTGCATAAGAAAATCTTTAGTAGTGGTTGCTATGAAGAGATAGTATAAAGGGTTTGTGATGTAGGCTTTAAAAGCTTACAAGCCAGAGGAAAATAAAGACTATCTAAATCAATCACACTATTAACAAGGATGGACTGAACATCTTTTTCCTATAGCAGGGCCTGTGGCTCTTTTAAAAAAATGTGAATATTTCTATAGCGCTTGCTATCTGGAGAGCACTGTTCTGCGCGTTTTATGCTAAATGGAAGCTGATCTATCCACTATTATGATCTTCACTTCCCAGATAAGTGAATCACAGCTATAAAAGAGGATTTTTTTCCCTTTTGGATCTCAGAAGCAGAAAGTTAACCGTTTTCTTCAGCATAGAATACATTATTCTAATAGTTGACCTGTGTAATAAAACAGGTTTTTACATGAGGGGAATTGCCTAGTCCGGGGCACGGTAGGGCTTCCTCTAACATCTTTTTATCAATGTTTTAAACAGTCATCATAATGAAATATAACCTTGAAAAAATGTTAGAGACCATATTTAGAGATTTTTTTTTTTTTTTAACTGAAATTCTGACCTTTAGCTGGCTCTAAAGCTTAAAAACATTTAACCAACAAGCTCCATTATCCTCAAAGACATGCTGTGGAGTACATTTCCAATCATCACTCGCTCCCTGTGTTCTGCCCCCGCCAGAGAAGGTGCACGTTTCCATAGTTTAACTCCCGTTTAAGTTCAGACCTGTTTCTTTTTGCTCTTCTTTCCTGTGCAAAAGCAGTGAAAGCTCCTCCGTCAGACACATTACCAACAAATGGAACAAGAAATAATCTGGAAATAAAATGATCTACTAGACTAAGGTATTTGTCTCCATCTGAGTCCCTCTGGAACTCCCCCGCCCACCTTTGAAATTAACATTTGCACACTTTACAAAATTATTTTTCTTTTTCCTTTAAATGTTCTCTGGGGACTGGGGCATGTCTTAGTATCTGAGACTTTGTTTTTCTTTTTAGGAAACCGTGTGTCTCATTTCGCACTTTTCTCTTAAAAATGGAAACTCAATGAAGCAGGTGGTCCCCAGGGTCATAATTACATTTCCTGAGTTTTCTGAGCGCAGTCCTAGAAGTAGCTGTCAGAACCTGTAGTGGTGGAGGGAAGGAAAAGTGAATACAATTGCCTCCCCATCCTGGTGGCCCAGGTCTGCAAGAAAGATCTTAAGGAATGCTGCGCCTCTGCTGATTCCATGCCTTTCAGGACGCAGCAGCATCTCCTTTCCATGAGAACCAGGCGAGACAACCTTCAGGGGGGAAACAAACTGAAAGCTAGAAATCCAAGGGTATCCTCATATTTTATTGATCATAGTATTGAGAACAGTAAACAAACAATAATTCTAGCAATATTATACCACGAAGGTAAGCCAATATCCTACCTGGAATGAATTTTTAAGTTTTTGTTGCAACCATCATTATGAACCCCCAAATCTGAAACATCCTGAGATTGATTAAAACCTAAGAGCTGCTTAAAGATGGTCAAATTTATAAAACAAATGCATCCACCATTATGTTTTTCTAGCCTGGAAGCTGTAAGGGAACAGTTCAGATGATGAAAATATTATTGTTTATTGGCTCAAAGAATTTGAAGTCACAGATACAAGGAAGAAAGAAGACCCGATTGTGTCAAAATTCTGGAGACCAAGTGTTCAGATTAGGAGCAGTTTAAAGGGACTTTATAGCAAAACACGGGATCATATGGAAATGTGAGTGCACTAGCTGAGCCATTGGGGTTATGAAATTTTATATATACACAGCATCGGAGATGTTAGGTGACAAAATTCTGTAAGATCCTTATTTGTTGGTTTGGGCTTTTTAAACACTATGAATAGTGAGTGAATCGTTCCATGTTGTTCTTGGGCAACATTTTCCTACTTTAGTTTCTGAGTAGAAAATGGTCAGGAAACCATTGGCAAAGTCAAGTTCACAAACATATTTCCATTTAAGTATCAGTCAAGTTCCGGTCGGAATGCAAAAGCAAGACCCTCTATTTTAACAGAAATAATTTAATATAGTATATTGTTGGCCACGTGTTAGAGAACTGAATAGAAAAAAAACATCCTTTGAAGGTATGACAGAGCCGGTGACTGAGAAAATAGGCACCGCCTCTAGGACCCTGGAGAACAAAGGGAAGAAGACTGGGGAGAAAGGGGCCCACAGAGCCTGGCCCCAGCCTCTGCGGGGGGCAGCCGTGGGCCAGACCTGGTGTCTCGGACTCTCAAGAGAAGCCCTCCCGTGAAGATGGGATGCAAACCTCCAAGGACCGTGGGCCCTTATTGCTGAGCGGGCACTAGGAGGCTAGTTTTGTGGTGTGGGACCAGCCACCAACAATGAAACAAGCTACAACAGTGCAGCTGAACAGCTTCTGTGGTGACACCAAGAGCAAATAGAAGCCCATCCCTCATTCTTGCCGTAGGGACTCCATCTAGCTCCCCTGCTGGTGGGGCCTAAGGGAGGCCGCAGGGCAAAAGAGAAGTGTCATTTACACCGTCCCAAGGCCCAGCACCCCGGAGTACAAAGGGATGGGTTTTAAAGAAGAGACACTTGATAATCAGCACGTACTGCATAATATGTGTAGCCCCGATATCAAAACAAATCACAGATGTTACCTAAAAACAAGAATTAAAAGATATACTTTGGCATTCACTCAAAACGTGCTCAGTGTGTGAACAGCTTCCCATATTAACGTGTAGAGGAGACTTTGTTTTTCTTTATGGTAGCACAACTAAGAACAAAATAATTATGTGCTTTTAAAAATATATGTCCTGATTAAGATGGCATGAATTTTGCAGTAATAAAAATGGCGAGATTCTGGCATCGGTGACTAAGTATTTGCTGAATTTCTGTGCCTGAGTTATTTAAGAAAAGAAGATACCATCTGGATGGGAAGGAAAATGAGCTGTGGAGGAAGGACTAGGATCTCTGGATAACCTTTAGAATTTCTTCCCCACTCTCAGTGGCATTTTTGTATATGTTTTTTAAAATCAATGTTCATTTTACATTCTTGTAGGAGAGCTATCTTTATCACCACCAGAGCCTGTATTTGCATAGGGAGTTGAACTTCAAAAAAAAAAAAAGTTCACACTTGTAATAGTTTTCTTTGGCTACCATAGAAATTACTGCAGATGTAATGGCTTAAGCAACACAGATTTGTTATCTGGAGGCCAGAAGCCTGAATGGATCTCACTAGACTAAAATGGGGCATTGGCCTGGCTGTGTTCCTTTCTGGGGACTCTGGGGGGAAAATAAGTTTCCTTGCTATTTTTAGCTCTCGAGACCACCCGCATTCCTTGGCTGGTGGCTCTCACTCACCGTTACAGCCACAGCTCTGCCTGTGTTCCACCACTGTTTTATAACCCTGCTCCCTTTGACCACACCTGGAGTGGTTATTTCATGTTAAGGACCCGTGTGATTACATTAGGACATTGGGTAACCTACTCATTTCTAGTTCCTTAACGTAATCACATATGCAAAGTCCCTCTTTACAAATACAGCTATGTTAATATATTCACAGCGTCCAGGGATTAGGGCGGAGTGTCCACATCTTTGGAGACCATGACTCTACCAAAACGTGTATCTTTGTGAGCTGCCACCCCACGGGAATACAAGACAGGAAGTCTATGGGTGAGGCCATTGTAACAGAGAAATTAGAGACTTGCTAAAGATCATCAAGCTAATGGCAAGAGCCTGAATAAATGTACATGTCACACAATTTGTTTTTTATAGTGATGCCATGGAATCAAAACTGCCAGCACTTAAAATTATCCATCCCAGTCTTTTATTACCCAGATAAGGAAACTGAGACCTAAATAATTAGTGACTTACTCTATACCACGTGCCAGGGAGGAGCAGACTAAGTACTTCAAGAGTATACTGGAAAAACAAAAGCAGAAAAATCTCGATTTATTACACTACTGTGATATTGCCCCATGTCTTTATAAGCTATTTCAAGCATAAAATTCAGTCAATGGTTTTGGGGACACCCGGGCGTATGTCCACACGTGGACTTGCAATAGAATACTCTCCACATGCACAGAGCTGGCTCAGTTGTGTTTTTTTAGAATTTTTGTACTTGAACCAAGCTGTTTAAGGCTCAGTCTCTGTGTAAACAGTATGCTGAGGAAGCACGGCTCCTGACATAATCAAAACACAACTTTATTTTTGTTTCTCAGCATCCTTCGAAAATGTGTTTAATTTTGATAACGTTTCTGTGCCCTCTGGTTGGAAACTTCAAGTCCATGATGCTTTTGCTCACGTCTTTTGGTTAAAATATCCTGAAGCTACGATACATAACAAACTGGCTCTAATTCAAAAATTAGAATGTCAAGACGTTCGTGCAAACTTTGGATTTGACTAACATTAAATGCTCTCGCCTTCGGAGCCTTCCGGGAAGCCTGCAGTGGAGAGGGGCCTGGCTGACTTCTTTTTATGTCATTCCCTAGAGCTTTCACTGCCCTCGCCCACTTTGCTGGATAACTTCTGACTCCTACACAGCCGGAGCAGAGTGAGGGGGGGAGTGGAGTAGAAAAGTGTAATCTTTTGTTTAAATGGTAGTTTGATCAGCTAGTTTTCTGCTCCCTGGGCTTGGCAAATGTTTAGAGCTGATTCTTTCTCTTTGGATGCTGTCAGAGACTCTGGAGTTTCTTTACTGGGGTCATCTGTCTATTGATCTCATAGACTGGGCATTATATTGTAGATGGTGACTTGCCCTACCTTCGGCAACCCCTAGATATCCAGGGTTAAACCTTAGTTTTTTGCTGATGGGATCTGAAGCTCTTAATCCTGAAATTACTTGCCCCAGATGAATTGGGGGGAGGGACCCTCTTTTTTCCCTGGGGTTATATTATCTTGGTCTTGGGAAGCACCAGGAGCTTTTTCAAAATAACCAATCAACTCCCCCAGCTTTCACAGGCTTCTGATGGATTTACCTCCCAACCAATCTCTTCTTTCCCCAGGCTAGACTGACAGGCTTCTATGGTCACGCGCCTCCTCCTGTCCATGTTGACTTCTGTGCATGTGCTTACCTCCCCCTGCTCCACCCCTCACCGGCACAATCCTGTACCACCAGAGGGGGTGGAGGGAGGGACTTTCATCCTTGGCAGGGCAATGCTGTGAGGCCCTGAGTGTGTGAAACTAGCTTCCTGGTGAAGCAATAATGCCTGAGTCCCTTTGCTCTCTCCCTTATTAATACCTAGCTACTTAACGCCAAGGGTCTCCGGACCACCAGAGTGAGCAGTGCTGCTTTTGCGTGGATCAGAATCACCTGTGGGGCTTGTAACACCGAGATGACGGGGCTCCAGCCCTCAGAGTTTCTAATCTAGTAGGTCGTAGGTGAGGCACAAAGTTGACATCTCCAAGTTCCCAGTTGTTACTGAAAAAATGTCAGTGGAGACTTCTAAACTGTCTTGAAGTGTGAGATACTTCTGCTTGCTATTTCCAGATTTTAAAAGTAATAAAAACAGTATTTTTCTTTAAAAGTGGAAGTCTCCATCTAAATCGTTTTGAAATTATTTGCCAACTTATTTTTCACTGCACAGGACATGCCATCTTTAGTAGTAAAAAGCTGCAAATGCAGTTCGCAGATCAGAATATCTGCAGTCTTCTCCTCATTACTTTCCTTTAATTAGCTCCTTCTGAGTCAAGTTAAGGCCTATAGGTGACAGTGATGGATAACTTTTTTTTTTTTATCACCTTGTCAATAAAAATAAATATCCAGCATAAAAATGTCATATTCTTGTTGGCAACAACTAAACTCCAGCAGTATATTTAAAAGGGTCTGGTGGACACACAGAAACAAAAGAGCACTATGATATTTTAGACTTCTGGTTACAGCCGAGGTATTAGTGCTTGAATCAGACTAATCTTCCTGCTGAAAGCAACTGTAAAACTTACGCAATAGCATAAGATGACTGACTGAAAGGGCCTTGGAAATAAACTATGCGTAGAAGACTCAGGGGCTGCAGTTCACACAATGAATTGACTCCCATATTCCCAGAGGCTTGTACATGAGTTCATTGTCAATTCATGCTTTGGGGAATATTTTCCTTAAATGAAAGTAGCAGTCACTTTGGACCAATGAGACAGAAGCTTGAGTTTAAGGTGGACAAAGCAGCCAGGACTTTAAGGGGAGATACTGCAGATAAATGGAAACACATAAAGTGAGTATAAAAACATTCATGTAACTTTCCCTTAAGAAATTCGTGATTTCTATATTACAGAAGGTAGAAGCTGCTTGGAGATTAAAGAGCTGAGCTGTACAGTGATTTCAACCACCATACAGTTATGGGGAACAAAAGTTGACGTTCAAGGCCCATCAAGGTGGCGTAGTCCTTTTCAGAGTTTTGTTTGAGACCCCAGAACTACATATCATAGTAGTAATGGTAACATTGACATAGAGCAGTCCTAACAAACTCTGAAAGTAAATCTCACTCAGATAAAGTTGGTATATTCCATCCATCATTCAGAAGAAATATCTATACAATTATGATAAAGATAATATCATCCAGAGTATCTAAAGATTTTTCTTTTGTTCACAATCCAAGTAAGAGTACAAAGCATGGAACCAAACAGGACTAAAAAACTGAGAGAGAGAGAAAGAGAGACAAACAATAGAAACAGACCCCCACACAGGTGATTCACAAAGACAGGCACTTGAGAATAATTATAATTAATATGCTCTAAAAAAAAAAAAAAGAAAACATGAACAACACCAGGAAAGTCCTGTGGGCTATAAAAAGTAGTCAATTAAAACTTCTAAAACTGGAAAGAAAATGTAATTTTGAACCTAAGAATTAAATGAAGGAGTGTAATGGAAGAACAAAATATTATTTAATTGGAAATTGTGTCAGAACAAATGTAAGCAGCTTAATGCTCAGGGAGCAAAGGGATGAAAGCACAAGGAAAGAGCATAATAGTTTTAACACACTTCTAATTGCATCTCAGAGTAGAGGCGAGAAAGATTCATAAGCAATATTTGAAAAAATACTGGTCAATAATTACCCACAATTGGCAAAAGTGTGATCTATAGCATCAAGAATGACTAAAGATCATGTAATCATGAGCTCCTACGTGATACTATTCCTTAATTAGAATTTTGAAGTCTTAGATTGGCTGTGTGGCTTGCTTTTATCTTGTAGAGAGTAAAGTGAGCTTCTTTGATTCTTGATTTCGGGCTCAGTTGTTCACACAGGCTAATGAGATAACAGCATATCAGACACAGAAGAGACTTGGAAGCCCGGCCAGCATAGCTTAGCAGTTGAGCATCCAGGAGATCACTGTTCGATTTCTGGTCAGGGCACATGCCGGGGTTGTGGGCTCGATCCTTAGTAGGGGGTGTGCAGGAGGTAGCTTATCAATGACTCATCATTGACATTTCTGTCTCTCTCTCTCCCTCTTTATTCCTCTCTCTGAAATCAATAAAGATACTTTTTTTAAAAAAGAGAAGAGACTCGAAATTTACTTTCACACATGGGCTTCTCTTATGATTCTACTGCTAGAACCATGGAAGAATGCGCCTCAGACAGCCTACTTATTCAGGGGGATGTCAAACACCTAGAGCACTTATGCAAGTAATATGCCTCCTTTAGACAGGCACAGTTGAATTCACCAAAGATCACCAAACCCCAGCCAACCTACAGAGAGATGACTGGGAACTAAAGACTATTATTTTTAAGGCAGCCAACAGTGTTTTCTACATAAAAAAAAGTATGTTGTCTACAGGAGACAGAAACGGGTTTGAGCAATAAGGAAACAGAAAATCCAAATGTAGGGATTCCAGAGAGTTGATTCATTAACTCTATGATGTCATCTGGAACCCAGGTTCTTTCCATATTCCTGCTCTGCCGTCTCTTGGCATCGGCTTTAGCCTGAAGTTGATAGCAAGATGGATGCCACAATTTCAGTGTGATATCTACATGTGGCCACATCCCGAGGAAGAAAAAGGGCTGCATTTTCTGTATTTGTTTTCCATCTTAAGACTTGCAGAGTTAAGACTTGTACCACTGTCTAGTGGTAGGTAACAAGGCCACCCTCACTCAGGAGTCATGAGAGGCTATGCAGAGCTGCACCAGGAACTCTCATAAAGTAAACTCCAGGTCCAGATCACTTCATCTGTTATTTCCTCCAAACACAGGGCAAAAATAACACCAGTCTTACACACATTCCCCCAGAATATAGAGAAAGGGGGAACACATCGATTTATGAAGCCAGCATAACCTTGATTCCAAAATCCAGCTACAGTAATGCACCCAAGGAAAATTAAAGGACAAGATATCTCATGAATAGAGTTGTAAAAATCCTAAGTAAACTATAAGCAGATAAGATTCATCAATAAAATAGAATTATAGATTCTAGTGGAATTATGTTCAAGTGGAATTTATTCCAAGAATGCAAGATTAGTTTAACATTTGATAATCAATTTACGGTAACAGAACAAAGGAGAAAAATATGGGGCCATTTCAAAAGATGCAGAGAAAGTGTGTACTACATTGAAAACTTATCGTTTATAAAATGTCAGCCAACTAAAAATTAAAATTATTTAATGTCATAGCGTCATTTGCTAAAAAAAAAAAATCCCAATAAATAATGTAGCTCATAGTGAAATAAGAAAACCTTTGTGTCTGGTTTTCTAAGCTCACTGCAATCATATTACATAGCCCTCTGCCACCATTTATATTCTATGTTGTATTTGTCTTCCTAGCCAAACCAACCAGCAATAAATTACGTTAGAACCATTTGAAGATATAGAAGTTCAATTTGCACATGATATCCTGAGGCACATAAAAATTCTAAAATCTAAGAAATATTACAATATGTGAAATTAACATGGTCACTAGATACAAAATTTAATATAAGAATTTTGTTTCAACATACTATCAAAATTTAATTGAAAATTAAGATAAAGTGATAATATTCACAGTGCCACCAAATGCCTCCAATACCTGGGAATAATTTATTGAAAGATGGGCAGAGATTTTACACTGAAAACTGATAAATATTGCAGAGAGAACTCAAAAAAGATCTAAATAAGAAAATAATATATTCATGAGTCGGAGGACTCAATGTTTTTAAGATGTTACTTTTCCCCTAATTGATTTATGGATATAATGCAATCTCATTAAAAACACCAGCATTTCCCTCTCTCTCTCTCTCTCTCTCTCTCTCAATTAACAAAGTAATTCTAACAATCTGGAAGAACTAAGTAGGAGACTTCACACCAGATACCAAGATCTATTATTAAGCTCCAGTAATTGGGAAGTGTTTCATAAGTACAGAGTTTCACAAACTAGAAAATTCAGAAACACACACATACACAGTTGCCTGATTTTTAATAATTATGTCACAGCAGTGAAGTGGGAAAAGGATGGTCTTTTTAATTAACGGTGCTTTGCTAATTGCTAATTGCTATCCAAGTGAAACAATATAAATTTTACCCTTAGCTCATACTATAAACAAAAATTAATTACAGATGGATTGTAGACAAATATGAAAAATAGAACACTACAGCATACAAAAAATATATGAGAATCCATTTATCAATGTGAGCTAAGAAAAGTGTTTTTTTACTGAAAATAAAAAGCATTACCCATAAAGAAATGTGTTGAAGTAATTGATAAATTAGATTACATAAATATTGAGAATTTATATTCATCAAAAATAGCATATATATAGGAAAAGCAAAACACAGACTGGGACATTATATATATTATTACTATCGAATATAAATTATATATGGGAATGGATTTGTATTTAGATTATGTAAAGAATTCTTGCAAATCAATAAGGAAAAGACTGACCACTCAATATTTTCAAAGCTGACTAACGCCTGGAACACAGTCTCCAGGAAATAGGGTATTCGGATGGCTAATAAGTACTTTTAAAAGTACCTCAGTATCATTGTTCTCCAGGAAAATGCCAATTACCCAGCTCTGGGATACCGCTACACCCTCAGCATTATGGTTAAAATTTTAAAACCAATATTACATGTTGGTGAAGATGTGAAATAACTAGACCTCTCATATATTGCTATTTGCAACAAATATTGAAAAACTGGCACCATCCAGTAAGAGTTAACACATCCTGTCTTTGGCCTCGTTGATCCCGGGCCTAACATTCTACCCTAGGAATGAGTGCTGCTGTCTACCAAGTGACATGCACAGTGACTCTCGGAGCAGCTACATTCTTAACCCCAAAGTGGAAACTATCTAAATGTTTATCAGCAGTGGAATGAATAAGTGTATGTTCATACTATGGAGTAAGTGGATCAATCACTGTTACACGATACATGTGTAATAAATACCACAAACACAATATTGAATGAGAAGAGCTAGACACAGAGTTCATACTGTTTGATTCTATTAAATATGTTCAAGTAGAGCAAATTAATTTATGCTTATAGAAGTCAGAGTGGGCATCCCTTTGTCAGAGCGGATATATATTGGTGGTGTTGACTGGCAGGGTACAAGAGGCCTTTGGGATGCTGAAAAAGATTTCTGTCTTCATCTTTGTGTGTGCGAAAATAAAATCCTTGAGCAATATAGTTGAGATTTAGACAGTCTTATAGGTGTAGGTGAAAGTTCAAAATAATTTTTAAAAGTATTTTAAGTGCTAAAAAACATTGTGATTGTTATTAGACAGGCTTCTCCAAACAAGCGTCAGCTAATAGCAATAGGCAGACAAACATGAGCATTTTTAGATAATGCTGTTTTGTTCTAAATTGCTTTATTCATTGATTCTATTTTTGTCTTAGGTGTAAATTTAGCATTGAGCGACCCGAGTGGTGGGTGTCTGTGAGTCATCCTAGATAGGATTATCTGATGGTATCGAGAAAGGCTACCAAAAATATAAGAACATCAGCTTTGTCACTCATTCAGCCGTGCAACAAACACTGAACCGAATGTTTACTCTGTGCCTGCACCGGTTTAGGTACTAAGGCTAAGGGATGGGGCAAGAGAAGATTTACAGTTGTGAGTATGTGATACACAGAGTTTATTCTTGTATTATTATGTATTAATTATTGTATTATTTTCCATACAAACAACTGTAAACCTACTTTTGCCCCACCCTGTGTAAGACATATGGGACCCCTAACCTACAGGAGATTTCAATTTAATGGAGACAGTGGATGAGCAGGGCAGATGATTATAATAAAAGTCCATTGTGGGGATAGGTAGGGGGCGCCAAGGGAAAGAGGGAAGGGATCCTGGTTACCTGCTTTGACTATCAGACAGAGGTCGCCAGCGTGGCCATGAGCCAGCTGCATTCTTAGCCGGGCTCGTCTGGTTAGCGCTGCAGAAGGACGGCTGGCTTTACAGAATGCAAGGCCTCGGAGCACAGTCACACCCGGGATAATAACTGAGCAGGTCGAGGTAGCTGAGCGCTTCCGAATAACAGTTCTCATGGCAAACAAACATGGATCTACACCCAGGCACTTATCTAAGGTTGTGTCTTCACACTTTATAATATCTCTGTTATAAACTGCATGCATTTACTCCATGTATTATACAAGGGATTCCCTATGACCTTTTTTAAAGTTTATTTTTTAAGCTGCAAAAAAAAATTCCAGTACATATTTGAAACTCAGTCTCAATCCGCTATTGACCTCCTAGAAGTGTGTGAGGCTCAACTCAGACGCCTTGTAGGTGGGAGCCTGGCTGGGCAAAAACTAAAAAGGCAGTAATTCATTCCATCTCCTCAATTTGCTTCCGAGGTGAAGCTTCTGAGTTCCAACCCCGTTCTCTAATCCTCTTGTCATATTTTATGGAGTAGGGTGGTCTTTAAATTTTGTGTTGTATCTAGAAGGAAATAAATTTGTGTTTGTTTTTTTTAAAAAAGAAATGCCTGGGTTTTAACCACCTGTCTTCTGCCTAGGGGAGCACATTGGAGAAGAGTGTGACACTGAAGTTGGTATTTGAAGTGGAAATAACTGTAACAACAGCTGCCGTGTGTGAGCGTTTGCCCTGCGCCGCGCAGGACAGCCTCACATGAGGAAGGCGACACAACTTCCATTTTACAGATCAGACGACACAACACCCGAAAGTCCAGGGATGGTGTTCAGCTAGTGCGTGGCGTACATAGGATTTAAAACTAGGATCTGGCTTCCAAGTTTAGGATGTTACGCCCCACACCGGACTGCCTCCAGCACCAGAGGCAGGCAGACCCAACACACTTGGATCTTTGCTCTCCCCTTCCTCCTCAGCGCCCTCTGTGTGGCTACCAGAGATTAACGTACTCTCGGGGATATCTGGACTCGGGGGGCTGGGGTACATCTACTGTTTGTCCAGATCAAACAGAGAAACAGCAAACAGCACAGGGAGTCGATGTCTGCCCAAAGGTGCCAGTTATTCTTTGATTTGTTTCTGCCTTTTCTTTGCAAGTTACTCTTGTGCCCTGGAGAGAAGGCCCCGCGATCTTGTATCTCAGTAGCTGCTCTACATTCTGTGGAGTTGTCTTCAGCTGGAATGTTATGCCCTAGAAATCCACAGAACTTGGCTCCAGCATTAGCCTCGTCCATTTTGGGATTAGTCCTTTGGCAAAGAGGCAGAAGTAACCAAGGCTTCTTGTGATATGGGAGTTTGGGGTTGTCATCTCAGCGGCCCTCAAAGACTTTGGGGGCTAGCTTTCTGTGTCTCATGTTGCCTCTCCTCTGTAGAGTCAGGACTCCCAGAGAAACAGAAGTGAAATATGCTCCAGCTGAGTTTGTTTCTTCCTCTTTGCACTTTCAGGGAGACTGGAATCAAAAAAGTATTATGAAGTTGGTTTTGGGGTTTATTACTTGAAAGCCTTTTTATGTTGGACTAACAGACTAGAGGAGGACAGGAGAGAGAGATGATAAAAGTTACTTTTTACAGTTTCTAGATCATTTTAGGACTGATGAAAATTTTAAATACAGTGTAAGACCTTTGGTAAAGGTGTGTTTTTAAGTCTAATATGTCTCTAAATAAACTTAGTATTTTATCTATTTCATATTATCACTATTTGAATGGGAAAAATGTGTAATGAGTTCACACAATGGCAGTGACATTATTTCATGCTTCTCTCATTCTATTTAATTATACAAATTATTTTTTGAAACCGGAAATAACTGGGTAACCAATACATAATAGCTAAACAAAAAATAATGTGGACTTTTAATTCATATCAATACAAATTGGGGGTGGATTTGAGCATAAATGGAGGGAAAAAGGACAACAAGATTTGGTTCCAAGTTTTTTTCCTCTAACTCTATGACCTTAGATAAATTTCTTCTCTATTCTGTAAGATGCAGGCAAAATCTGCCCCCTACCTATCTTTTAGAGCTGCTGCAAGATTTATTAAATGAGGGGGGAGGGGGCTGTTTAGAGGTCTGATGAAATAGAAGTTACATAAATACAATGCAGTATTGTTATCTCTAAGAGGTGCATGGAATTGAATTAACTTTTGCAACATCCTTATGAGTGAGGTGATAATCATAGACTTATTTTTTACAGATAAGAGGGCTTAAGCCCTCCTCTGAAAGCCAGGCAGATTGGGTGAATGCGAAGAGGTACAATTACTGGATTCAGACCTAGGCTGGTATTTGTTGATACCTGAAAGTACCTTAAAGGGAAGTGTTTTGAAAAATCCCATCAATGAGATTGATGAGATTTTTAAATGAGAAGAGTCTGCGTGTTGTAGTCCCGTTTTCTTTCCTTGGTTCTTCGTGAAATTGATCTGAAATGCAAGATACCTTGTCTCAGTTGTATCCAAGGGGAACCAAGTATTTTGAGAGCTATTAAAAGCCATTGTTCTAATGATGGGACACGTAATGTGATTTAGTGCAGCCAAGGCCAACATATCCATCAGTTATGGAGAGAACAAAGGAAGGGGGAAAGGAAAACCACTGTGACAGCTACTGTGTTCATGCAGTGAGATTATTGCGCAGTAAATACACCACTCTCTTTAACATTCCCCTCCACCCAATACAAGCAAATATTAATTGGATAATACACTTTCCCCTCAGCCTAAACAAACCTGCTTTTTCCCAAAATTGCTTGCTCAACATTACTGAAAATGATTCTAATTATAGCACCTGGCACATAGTAAATCATTCATAAACGTTCTCTCTTAAGAGTTGAATTAGGAGTAGAAAGTGTTCTATAAAGTCAAGAGCATGTTAGGAATAAAATATCTGGATTGGAACCTTGTCTCGTGCGCTAAGTTGCCTTGTGACTGTGGGTAGTTTAATGTAATCTGTAAAGTGGTACTTTATGATACAACAGTACTCAGCTGAGAGAAATTTTGTAAAAGAAAACGATGAATGAGCTGATACGTGTAAACGTTCAGCTTGGCTTTTGGCATATGCACGTGTGTGATTTACAAAGTGTTAACTACTAGAGGGTGTGCAGGTAGGGTTGCTACACCCGTGTCACTCGGCCAGCCAGTCTTTGTTCACTGAGCACTAACAAGGAGCCAGGCAATGAAGGAGGCACTGGAGGAAGAACAGATTGGTGAGGGAGATGCAGCAGTCTTTATCTACATGTAGCTGTGGTGGAGAGTATTAACAACAAAAGAACCCATTCAAATAAAATAATTGAAGGCTGTAATATATGCTAAGAAGGAACTAACAAAGAACTGACACACAGAATATAAGAGGAATTTCTTCTTGGGTAGGGGAGTCAGGGAAAGTCTAAGGAAGTACATTTAAAGTGGAAGTCTCAAAGAAAAGAGGTCAGCTATGACACGGGGGGGTGGTGGCAGACATTCCAGGAAAGTGGAAGAGCATATGCAAAAATCAGGAGTTGGAAGGGGTTGTCCAGAGGTGCTGAGGCATAGGGGTGAGGAGAGAGTGCTTCCAGATGTGATGGGGAACAGGCGGGGCCCAGGTCACCCAGGCCTGAGGGCCATGCTGAGCAGTGAGGAGCACTGGGTTTATTCTGTTTGCTTTGGTAGGTCAGTAAAGGGTTTTCAACAGTGGCAAGAAAATGGTATTTTTTTATGCTCTGGGAAGACCATTTTTGCTTTGTAGGGCAAGACACCTGAACTTTATTGATCATGTCCGTAAATCAGCATGTGGCTCTAAATGTCCAAATGTTCGTAAATATAACATTCTCTCTCTCTCTCTCCCCCACACATAGACAACATATATATGTCCATCAGTAATTAAACATTAACAAGGCCATTCTTTTCTTCCTGCATGCAATGAAATAGACTAGCCCATTTTCCTCTATGATTAGCCTATTTCTCCAAGTCTTCTGGAAAAAGAGGATGGTTTAGGGAATTCCTGGCACTTTCCCTTTCTGCTTCTTGACCAAAGTCATGGGGATCAGAACCATAAGATATAAATTTATTGAAAAAATCCAATACAGCCTGTCCTGCATGGCTCAGCGGTTGAGCGTCAACCTATGAACCAGGAGGTCACGGTTCGATTCCTGGTCAGGGCACATGCCCAGGTTGTGGGCTCCACCCCCAGTAGGGGCGTGCAGGAGGCAGCCCATGGATGATTCTCATCATTGATGTTTCTCTCTCTCCCTCTCTCCCCATCTCTCTTCCTCTCTCTGGAATCACTTTTTAAAAAAGTTTAAAAAAAAAAAAAGCCCAATACAACAACACTTGGAGCCAATATCATCCATATCTGTGTAACCTTTTCCTCAGATGAATAATTAAAATCAGGCAGTAAAAAAGTGCCTGCCCTCTATGACTTCTCAGCAAATGGGCTGCAAACGCTTGCCCTTTAAAGGGATCATTGTAATAGGTGTGCTTTAAAAGATGGGAGTTGTCAACTCTTTAGGGAGGAAAAAAATCAGCTCTACTTGTACCAGTTCTTCAGAAAGAACTTAATTTTGAAACCACATATCTAAATTTTGCAATAATAGAGTAAGACCAGAAAATTGGAATCCACTAACTTCTTTTTTCCATTTCACTTTTTCTAGTCCTTTATTTGGGTGGGAACTTACTTGGGTTGTGACTCTTGAATCTGGGTTTCCTCTCTGGGAGGAATTCTCACGCACTTACCTGCACGGGGAAGGTTAGCAGAGCATAGAAAGGAGCTATTAAGCAAGGGATCCTGCAAAGCTTTCTGAAGAGAGGAAAACAACTGTCCTGGGCTTTGACAAAAGAACACTTGCAATTTGGGAAGGAGAGAAGACCTCTGGCTCTCCTCCCCTCCATCGAGGAGCCACAACCTGTCAGACAGTGTTGCTTTTATAGGAGGGCTCAGGTGTGGGTAGTAAAGGTGCTTTTAGAAGCACAGTCTGGGTCTCCTCTAACGACAAGAAGGACCCTCCTTTGCCCTTTTGGGTACATACATTTAATGGCCAAGAGCCTGCCCTCCTTGGGTTGGTGATAAAATCAATAATTTAAATTAATTTTTTGTAACACAAGTCTGGGTTAGATTGCTATGAGAGAGATTCCTCCCGAACAGCATCAAAAACGGTTATCATTAACCGAAGAGTCGTTCTCACTCCGTTGCTTTCAAGTTGGTCCCATCGCAAACTCAGAATTCAGATTTTTCAGGAAGGTTTCACACTCTGCAGGTGTGAAAACGGGCAAAAATGTAATTAGAAATGGGAAACTGTACTATTCGGCAGTGGCATTCATTTATTCAATCAGTAAGTATTCAGTGAATAATTGAAGAGTTACCGTGTGAAAGGAAATGTTATCAGGCACATGAAGACTACAAAGAAAAGTGAAGGTATTTCAGCCCTTAGAAGCAAAGTTTCTCCTTGAAAAAGGCTTGGAGATCGAGAAGTTCTTTGTAATTTTCAAAGCCCATTCGCCTACTATAAATCGTCATCTGAACTTTTGAACAGTGGCAGGGGAGCTGGGCTGGGCAGACATTATCATCCTACATTTACGGAATTTCAGGGATGGAAGGAATTTTAAAGGTCCTCTAATGCAACCACTTCATGTTAAAGCCTCGGAAACCGAGAGATTGCTGCTTGTCTGAGGTCCCCCAGCAAGCCAGTGGCAGAGCCCCCAGCACAGACTTGAGGTTTGCAAATAGGAGTCTACAGCCACGTGTTAGAAGCTCTGGGCTAGGCTCAAAGGACACGGGTAAACAGAGCACATGCCTCCCTTCCTGTGTTTATTTGCAAATAGATACATAATAGACACAATAAATATTTATCGGATTTACTTTTGTTATTATCATTATTTTTTAACCGTGTGGGGCACTGTGTCAAGCACTGAGGACAGACCAAATAAAGCGGTCACTTCCTCCCAGGTGTGACGGTCCGGCCCTCCTGTCCTCAGCGCGTCTGCGGTCTTAGCAAAGCCGAGCTGCGGGCCCGCAACGTGCCGCGGGGACCGGTTCCCGCACAGTGCGCGCGCCTGGGGGGCAGGGCGGGGATCCCGGCGTGGTCCCTGATGGGCACCCCTCCCCCGCTCGCCGCCTAACTCCGTCACCCTCTGCGGTGGCCTATCCCCCGTCTCCCGGGCCTGGGCCGCCTCTGCTCCAGGTAAGGTCAGCGAGCCAACTCACGGCGCTAAGACGGGGAACCGGGCGCCCGCCGGCCCCGTTTCCTAAACTCGAGAAGACCCGGTGGGGAGGGGGGAGCAACCAGAGAGACTGACAGAAGCAGCCAGGCAGGGATCGGAAGTCCCCGGCGCAGTGACCGCTCCGCGAGCCCTGGGGTGGCCGCCCCCGCGGGAGGCGCGCGCGGGCTCGGAGGGGCGGGCGGGCGGCGGCGCGGGCGCGGGGCGGGCGGCGGCGCGGGGCGGGCGGCCGCGCATCCAGTCCCCGCAGCCGCCCGCGCACGGCGCAGCTCGCGAGCGGGACGCGGCGCCCGGAGCCCCGGCGGCGCCCGCCCTGCTCCCTCCCCGCCTCCTCCCGCGTCGCCCGCCAGCGCGCCCGCGCCCGCGCCCGCTCCGCCCGCGGCTCCAGTGCAGCTCCACCCCCGCGTGGCGGCGGCTCGCTCCGTCCGAACCCGTGCTCGGCGCCAGCCCAGCCCGGGCGAGCAGCCGCCACCTGCCCGGCGCCGCCTCCGCCGCCCAACTTGGATGGAGTTGGGGTCCTGAGCGCCTGCCCCCCACAGCCGGCCGCGGAGAGCCCCGCGCCGCCACCTCCGGTCCGGGACCCCTCTCCGCCGCTCTCGGCTCCGCGATGGGAAAAGTTGGCGCCGGCGGCGGCTCCCCAGCCGGGCTCGGCGCGCTCCTCGCCAGCGCGGGGCTCCTGCTCCTCTGCGCCCCGGGCGCCTGCGGCGGCGGCGCCTGCTGCCCCCCGCTGCGCCCCAGCTCGGACCCACGCTGGGTTCCGACCCCAGGGGGCTCCCTTCACCAAGGGCCGCGAGGCAGGGCTCCTGCCACGCCCCCGCCCCTCCTTGGGCGCCCCCTGTTCGCAGTGGCCCCCGGAGACCGAGCGCTGTCCCTGGAGTGGGCCCGGGGCCCCGACGTGTCCGGGGCGGTCGCTCCTCGCTCTGGCCGGAGGCGACGGAGTGGAGCGGAGCCCGAGAAGGCAGAACAAGGAGAGGGCGCGAGTAGAAGACCCCGGGGAGTACCCGGGGACGCAGGGCCGCCGGAGCCTGGGACCCCGGAGCGGGACCCCGACCGAGCCACGCGCTTCCGGACGGAGGAGCTGAAGCTGACCAGCACCACGTTCTCGCTGACCGGCGACTCGGCGCACAACCAAGCGATGGTCCACTGGTCAGGCCACAACAGCAGCGTGAGTAGGACGGACGGAGGGCAGGGGGTGAATGGAAAGGGTTCAGGTCGGCTGTGTGGGCCATGGGGAATTTGGAGAAGTGGGGTTTCTGGACTGGAAGGATGCTGCAAGCTAAAGTCTTGTCTGCCCCCCCCCCCCTCGCAGGAGTTAATGTTACCTACTAGGTAGGGAACACCCCCACCGCTTCCCACCAAACCCATCCGAGTCCTCTCCGTGCCCCAAACAGAGGCTTAAACGGAGCAGCCAGATCCGCGCCCTGCTTCTCCGGTCGCATCGGTGCGGTGCCATGGACCTGAGGGCCAGGCAGAGGGGTCAGAGAGTGTTGTGAATGTGGAGGTGAGAGGGTTAAATTTCCAGGCAGGCTGACATTCCCTCAAGTGACTTTCCCTTTACTTGCTAGACTTACGGAGGAGCGCAAGTAAGATCAATAAGACCCTGAGGATTTTCCTCTTTTCATGCAGAGCTCCTGGCCCCCTCTTCCCCACAAGGGAAGGGACATGCGTGGGTGAGGTGCTCTGGGTTTCTGGGGAGCCAGGGGGGTGCAAGTTCCAGTAGGGAAACTCTCCAGCATCTCCTCACAGCACCAGCCAGTGTGTTTTGAGAGCCGGGGTTTTCCAGCCTGTGAATGAGTGGTTGTTCTCTGGCATGAGCAGTCCCGGGGAGATCAGATCTGTCCCAGGGACAACAACTCCCTGTTGTCCCCCATCGCCGGACCTCTGGGGAGGGGCACAAATACAACAAATACAGACTCAGCCTCCCTTTACTAGGGGACGACAGAGGTTGCGGGTTCCGGGAGGCCGACGCTGGGGGGAGTGAAAGTCCATGAGCGTTGGCCAAGTCCGGGAAGGTTTTAGATTTTTGGGAAAGCCTGGCTGTCTGGAATTGGAGGTAGCGATTCCCGGTTAAGCTGCGCCCGGAAACTTCAGTGAGCTGAAATAGTAAAGATTCAGCTTTGATGTAACAACTGAAGGGGATTTAAAAGAGTGGAAACTTCTCCAGGCTGCCATTAAGCAGACAAGAAGATCATAAAAACCAAGGATGGGTAAAACGAAAAAAAAAATAAAATAAATCAAAGTTTCACCTTCCATCGGGTGATTGAGATTGTAGCATTTGTAATATGCACAGCCTATGAGCCTGATACCTTTCAAAATGTTTTCATTTGTGATGTAATTGCCAGAAACCTTCCCAGGGAAGTGCCAATGCAGTGAGTCGTTCTCATTGTCAGCTTTTTAATGAAAGCTGGGAACATTTTAAAATAATAGTCTGTCATTACGGAGTCCTTGGGCACCTGCATATAAATTGTATTAAGGCAAATCATGATAAATCGCATTATGTATTGATGTCTCTGTTCTGAGAGCGTCAGCAGGGTGTTCCCTATAGTTTAGCCTGAGTCACGAAGGCTGTGGTTTTTACATGGTTCTCGTGACTGGTTTAATCAAATAATTGACGCCAAATCCTCTGCATTCAAGCTCTGGAGACCCTTGGCCTCGCTGCTTACCTTAACTATCCTGTTTTTCACATCATAACCACTAAAATTAATCACCCAGTTTGAACTTGAATCCTAAACTAATTGAATCACTTTTACACTGCTTTCAGTGATTAGTTCAAAGCCTCTGGCTTTAAGGGGAGATTTTAAACACATCAAACATATTGGATCTGTTGTATCAAGGAGTAAAGGACTTTGGACTCAAAATATTTCTAGCTTTTAATGTAATTCAAGCTGTAAAATATCACTCACCCATTAGATCTCTACTTTAGCTCGTCTCTTGAAAGATCTTGGAAAGAGCGAGAAGGGGAGAGTACATCTTTGGCAAATTTTAAACTCCATTTAAGAAATGGTGCCAAGCACTGCCAGACTTTTTTTTTTTTTTTTTAACGGTACTTATAAGCCCAGTAGGGCTTATTAGGGTCAGGACTTGGATGGGAGACACACTGGAAAGTCTGAGATAATGTAGGAAATAATCAAGGTGGTGTATATTAAAGATTGGAGCACTCAAATCATGTTAACTAATGAGATTTCTACTCTATTAAGTCTCTCATTCTTGTAGGACACCTCCTCCCTCCCCAGCTCCTCCCTTCCCTGTCTGCTTCCACACAAATTGGTCTTTGGTGTGTGTGTGTTTTTTTAGTGTCTATGTACAGATGGTAGAGGAAGAGAAATAGTCTGTATCCAGGTCCTCCAAAGCAAAGTTGGCCCAGATTCAGAGGTGAGACAAAGTTTAAATGTTTTTTAAAGGGAAGAAAGGTAGAGAGAAACTCCCCCCCCCTCCAACTTTATGGCATGAAAAGCAGAGCAGAGACCTGAGTTCAAGTTCGGTTTATGTGTGTTCTACACAAGAGGGCATTGTGATTGTGAAGTGCGGCGCACCTGTTTGGAACTGTCATCTCAGCACTTTCCCCCCAGAGCTAGAAATCCACTAACCGAAACCTGAAGACAGCAAGAGGCTCTCATTTTTTTCACATTTAGCTGTCTTCCCCTGTAAATCCAACCAATTCATTCAGGGCTACCGGCAACACATCCTAGGAACTCAGCCCACCTTTAGCTAAGAGCCTTTGTGAGCAGGCTGCTGATGACCAGCATACCTGCATGAAGGGTGTCAGTGTGTGGTCACTGTAGCTGCTGCCCGGCTCCCGGGTATCCTGGGTGGCGCTCTCGCCTCCTTCCCCTCTTCTTCCCGCCCCCTCCAGCTGTTGGACTCCTGCGGCCGGCTGGGTAAAGGCTGGAGTGTTTTGCCTCATTGTGGGTGTGATGTGATTCTTGTCTACTGCGGTCTAGCTTGACGGAAACTGTTTGCTAGAGTTGGTGGAACACCTGGGGGGGTCTTTTGGCATGAAAGGAGCTGGGCATGAATCATTTGTCATGAGCTTGGTGTCATAAGCAAGAACATATTGTTGCTACCCTACTCATCTCAGGCATGCTGGGCCCTGATCTAAATTTACACAGTATCCTCAGTTTGTTAAAATATATATTTGTCTGTGGATTGTATGTGTGATGCGGCGGGTGTTTATTCCTTATTTCCAAGGAATTTCAAAGTGCCACACTCAATAATCCTTAAAATATTCTTGTTAGGTAATAGGTGGGTGGCCAGTGCTAATATCCCTTTCATATTTTTAAGCTGGAGTCATTTTAAATATTTCATTTCACCGCCATGCCCCCTTCTTACTGGAAATAGTGTTATAGGATTTGTTACCAGATTGGTTCTACTTGACATATTTGGCCATTAGGAAACCTCCAGTTGACTCCCATACCCATTTCCTTCAGTGGTCCTGGGACTTGACGTTTACCATCCGCCCCTAGTGAATAGACTGAGTTGAGTTCCATCTTGGGTCAGGCTTTTGGGCAGTTGCTTTACATCCCCTCATGTCACTTAATTTTCACAAAAATATGCTGTTAGTAGATGTTATTATCCCATTACGCAGAGGAGCAAACAGGGGCTTTGTTAGGCTACAGGACTTGCAAAGAGGATACCAAGGTCAGTGGCGAAGCCAGGGACCAGCACCCGGAGTGATCTGACTCCAAAACCCCACTGAATGGCTTGTCTTAAACGCCTTAAGGTAGGACAGAAAAACTCAGACATTCTGGAGTCTGTATTTTAAGTAATGCGATTTGGGGTGGATTTCAGGTGGTGGCAGAGGAGGCGTAGGAAGCTGCACGCACTTGCAGCAGAGCAGGTGCTGTAAAATGCGCCAGTCACACCGCGCTCTACCTTAAGTAGCGGGTTGGTGCTTCTCTTACCCACTCGCCTCCTCACCTTTAGTGAGACCTGGAATCTGCGACTGGTGACTCATTGAGCACGAGGTAACCTGCCACCGCTCAGCGTTCAGATCTGGCCTCCTTCAGGAAGAGGCTCCTGCTCTAAGTTAATCACATACCTGATTTTATAGACAGCTTGGATATGAATACATGATTTGGCTACACGTTTTGACATGGGTCTTTTTTTTTAAGACCTGTTTATAAAAGTAAAATGATAAAAGATTTTCGCTTTCTCGAGAGACCCACATCATTCCTTCTCTGGTCAGCGCTTTGTGCTATTAATGAATGCTCCTGTGGTGTGACATGGACCGCGGGGGGTTTGGAAGCAGACGGGTTGGAGTTGGCCTGTTAGCTCTCCCGCTTACCAGCACTTTGCCTTGAGGAAGACACTCAAGCTCTTTGAGCTTCAGTTTCTGTAACTAAAAGATGGAGATAGTACATCTTTTGTAGGCTTTTCCCTGAAGATTTGACTTGTATATGAAGTGACTGGTACCTAGTAAGTGCTCAATTAATACTAGTTTGTATGTTGGTTGAAGAAATAATTCTCTACTGGGGATGAAGAATCCTGGGTTATAGTCCTGATTGGAGCAGAAATGAGTTAGGTAGTCACAGCCTGTTGAAATTTTGCGGTCTCTGTTTCATCCTTTGTAAAATGGCACCAATAGACCAGAGCATCACTGAAATCCCTTACAGGTTAAAGTTAATCCAATAGTTTGTTCAGCTTGTAGGTATCCTGCACCTACTACATTTAAGTAAAGTACGCTGGGAGTATTGGGGACGCAGAAGTGACAGTGACCTGTAAGTCACTTTATTTTCCATGATTCTTCCTTTTCCTATGATATACGTATCTGTTTATAGGCAGTCTAGTCATTTGAGATCCAAACAGGCACTCACTTCAGTGTAAATTCACAGCAATTGAGTTTATTGTACTATACCTTTATGTTAAGGAACTTGCTACCTCTGGACAAAAAATTGCTTAATGTGAAATTAGAAAGTAAACTTCTATTATAATATTTAATTGGATTTTCTAGAGTAAATTGACATGAATGTTGACTCTGGAAACTATATCTATATCCTTTTGAGGAGGGACCCCAGAAACTCATAGGCTAGGGTCCAAATGCTAATGGAATTTTATTATTTAACTGAATAATAATTGCTTACATTTGAGGAGAGATGACTGTGTGGCAGCATTATGCTAAGAAGGTTACACAAATTACTTAGTTTTAATTTTGCAAATATGTGTTGAGTCCTAATGTTTGTCAGGCAATGATAATAGGGACATGGGTGGAGTGATGCACAAAGATGAAGAGAGAGAAAACCTGCCCTCAAAGAGCTTTAGCCTTGGACCCAGGGAACCCTGTGAAGACGCAGCAGAAGAGGAGAGTATTCCGAGGGCAGAGCATGCTGTCCAAGTTCAGGAGCAGGGTGGCGTCTTCTGGCCGGGGTGGTCGTCAGGCTTCATCGCAGAGCTGCTGCTCCAGCTGAGCCTGGAAATGCAAAGAAAATTTTAATTAAGAGATGGAGATCATGACAAGGATATTTTGAGCTGAATGGATGGTGCGGGTAAAGGTCGAGAGCAGAGATGTACAAATTCCTATCTATATCCAGGAAATTAACCTACGTTAAACGTAAACTATGCTTAACTCAAGTTTTAATCTTAGAAATAGTTTTAAAAATATGCCTTAAGCAAAAAGTGTACACATCCATCTTCTGGTGAGTTTGGGTATGTTCCAAGCCCACAAAGAAAATACAAACTTGTGTGGCCGCTTGGAGACATGGCTGCCCTTGTTTGCACATGAAATCCCAGCTGCGATCATCATTGCTCCTTCTTTACCTTGACATTTTCCACACACGGTTTTCACAAAAGGACTTTCTTTCATTTAAGTTCTTGGTTAGAAATATCACTGGCCACGTTGCCGGGAGGGTAAATTAATTTGGCTCCTTTCCAGCTTTTTTAAAGTCCCCATACTTATGTAAAATAGGTGTCCTGTCTTTGTGTATGTCTCAATTTACCATCCTATGTCTCTGGCTAGAAAGTGTGGAGAGTGTATCTGCGTGGCCCACACGGGAAACCAGCCAAACAGTGTGGCCTCAGCGGACAAAAGAGATGGTAGAGAAGAGGCGTGGTGGGCATGAGGTGAAGCCAGGCTTCGTGGAGGTGACGTGGTTACTCTTGAGAAGTGCCCACTCTGCTCAGAAGGGATGGCCAAAACAGGCAAACCTTTGGCACGAAACAGAGGTGGAATCTGACAGGACAACAGTGTGGTGATTCCCAGAGAGAAGGGGGTGGGGAGGTAGACAAGGGTAAAGGGGGACAAATGGTGATGGAAGGAGGCTTGACTTGGGGTGGTGAACACACAGCACAATGTACTGGTCATGTATTAACAGATTGTGCACCTGAAGCCTATATAATTTTATTAACTGATGTTACCCCCAATAAGTTCAATAAAAAAGAAAATTAAAAACAATTAAAAGCGGTGGAATCTTGCCCTGGCTGGGTACTCAGTTGGTTAGAGCTTTGCTGCAATACGCCAAGATCGTCGGTTCGATGCCCGGTCAGGACGCAAGCTCAGGTTGCAGGCTTAGTCCCCAGCCAGGGGCATGCAGGAGGCAGCCAGTGGATGTTTCCCTCTCACACTGATGTTTCTCTCTCCGTCTCCCTTCCTCTCTCTCAAAATGAATTGAAAAAAGATATAGTGATTATAACACAAGTCCCTCTTAACATAAATAACCACCAGTTTAGTGAACAGCTTCCCTGGAAGTGAATTCAAGAGCATCACCCCGTATTTTCACTTCATCCTCACCCAAGGCTTACAAACGAGGTGTCACTCTTCTTACTCTCAAGCTGTGGAAGTCAAGGCTTGGGGACATCCCCAAGGTCACCCCTCTAGAAGGGGACAGAGCTGGGATTTGATATTTTTCCTTTCTCGCTCCAAAGCTGCTGCTTTTGTACCATGTTGTCCCTTTGTAAGGGTTTCTTTCTGAGTTTCTTTAGCGAGAGCTCCACAAGTCCGTGCAGAGGGGTGGTAGGGGAGCACTTGGCATGAGCACCCCGTCTCAGGGATCCCCATCTCGTGCCGCCCCGATCTCAGGTCACTGACCTGATACACTTCTCTTGATAATGCACTGCTTGATCGAATCCCTAACCTTTGTCTGTCCCCGTAAGTGGGACACCTGGGGTTATTAATCTGTGTCGTCATGTTATGCTGGGAGGATGTGTGGGATGTGCTGTTTGGTTTCTCCCTGCTGGCTAATGACCCTAGAGTGACAGTGTGGACAACCTGTATGGTTTTTAAAGAAAGTGCTAATAAGAATCATGTTATCAGGCAACCGGCTAATCATCTTGTGCCCTGGAGCCAGTGGATTGATGCCTCTAGTCATCTCCCAGGAACCAGAGCAACCCAGGCTACTGAGACACAGAATTGCGGGTTATCAGCCTTCTGCCCCAGGGCCTGTGGCGTGTGTAGTTAAAAGGGAAAGGTCTTCCACATTCAGCACTTCCAACGTGCTCTCTTGGGTTCAAATGTCAACTCTTCCTGTGTGAGGATTTCTCACCTCCAACATGCACTCTTGATTCGAATCCTTAAAGGGGAGAAAGGCTAGTTTAGGCCTGGTTGTCATCCAACTGTGATCCTGCTCAGGACCTGTCTGCGGCCCTGTTCACCCCTACTTGCATTTTGCTGAATTGGGGGAGAGATTCTTATCTGGGCAGCCCAGGGCTCTGTCACTGGGCACCTAGAGCAGCATTTCTCACAGTGTGTCCTCATGGGACCTGCTTTTGAGTCTGCTGTTGGGGACTAGGAATCTTCATGCTTTATAAACTCCCTAGGAGGTTGTTAGGAATGCAGAAGTTTGAAGATCTTTTCCCTAAGGTTCATGTGTGAGTTTGGGTGTCCATGAACCCCTTCCATTGTCTACACGATGTCATGTCAATATGCTTGATTTCTCCATGATAAAAACTGAATTCTGCAGCTCATATCAGTTTCTAATAGAAACAATGACCCCAATGGCGAAGACCCATGGAAGGCTCTGTAGGAGGAGGAAAAATGATTGCATGAAGCAGCACGTGGTCCTCTAAGGAAGGGATGCCTCTCTGCCAGATGGTGGTATTTCTATCACTGAGTGTATTCCAGACAGTTATTTTTCCTGACTATCCGTATGACCAATGGAAGGCATGTCTTAGGTGGCTGAAAGAGTACATTATTTTACATATAACAATGTTTAGTGCTTGGTTTCAGTTCCCACTCCAGAATCTACTAGATATGTGAACTTGGGCAATTAACTTTATAACTCAGTGCCTTAGTTTCCTCATCTGTAAAATAGAAATAATAATGGTATACTGTTTTTAAAAAAATTATCTTTATTGTTGAAAGTATTACAGATGTCCCCCTTTTTCCCCACTGACCCCCTCCACCCCACCCCGCCGCTCTAGGACTTCACCACACTATTGTCTGTGTCCGTGGGTTATGTGTGTATGCATATAAATTCTTTGGTTAATCTCTTCCTGCCCCCCTCTTTCCCTCTGAGATCTGTCAGTCTGTTCCATGCTGCTTTGTCTCTGGAACTATTTTATACATGGCTTCTTGACGGTTAAAGGAGACAGTAAATATAGATGTGCTTAGAGTGTCATCTGGCATATAGTAAGCAATCAATAAGGGCTAGCTGTTATTGTTATTATTATTTTGTTAATAATAGTATTAATAATGCTCACATATGGTTTACTAAAATATATTTGGAATATATTTCTCATGGTATTGCTTCTGTTTCTGCATTTATGTTCTTTCATCCCAGTTTCAGCTTCTTATCATGAGGGCTGGGAGTCTGTCTTGCTCTTTTTGGCATCTCTCTCAACATTTCTAGCTATTTGAACATAATACTTGTCACAGGATTCTCGACCCAATTTCCATTGGGGGTGTGGAGGGAGGGAGGTTCCCCGCACTAACAAGCAATTCTCAGACACCAGCCGGTGTCCTGTAACTTAACTCAGTTCTGACACTGTCCACATAGAGATAGCATCGGATTCCACAGGTTAAGGGCTCAGTTCTACAAGACTGCACCCACCTTCTTTTCAGGGGCCAGTTGCACACCCAGGTTATCTAGCCTGTGCTTCTGACAGATTGGCTATTGATGGGAGGTTCCCACAATCCCCTCCTTGGGTTTAATTAATTTATTAGAGCTGCTCACAGAACTCAGAGAAACATTTTACTTACCAGATTATCAGTTTATTATAAAAAGAATAACTCAGGAACAGCCAGATGGAAGGATGCCTGGGGCAAGGAGTGGGGAAGAGGCGAGGAGCTTCCATGCTCCCTGCGCTTGTCAGTGTGTCATCCTCCCCAAATGGCTGTGTGTTCACCACCCCTGAAGCTCTCCATCCTGTCCTTATGAGTTCTTATAAAGGCTTTATTAAATAGTTATGATTAATTAAATCAGTGGCCATTGGCAATCAATTTAACCTCCAGCGCCTCTCTCCTCCCTGGGTGTCCCACCCCTCCAATCACAGGGCTGGTTCTTCTGGTAACCTGTCCCCATCCTAAGATACATTCCAAAAAGTCACTTCATTAACGTAACAAAAGAAACCCTTTTCACTTTATTCTAGGAAATACCAAGGTTTTTAGGAGCTCTGTGCCAGAAATGGGGACTCAGGCCAAGTATTTATTTCTCTTCATACATCACAATATCAAGACTTGCTTATTGAATATTTGCTCTTTAGGATACTATTTTCTTGGGGGAAAACTAGCTTTTCCCATAGAACAAATAACCCATTACCTTGTACATGAGTGTTATGGAATATTCAGCCATTAGAAGATTGCTTATGTAAATATATATGTTGAATTGGGAAGCCGCCCACAGAATACCAGAAGGGGGGGAGAGATTTAAAAATAGTACACATGTAAGCCCCATGAAGTCAGGGTTTGGGGTTCTGTTTTCGTTTTCTTGTCTGTATTGCTTTCTTGTATATTTCAAGTCCCCAGAAATATACCTGGACATAGTAGTGACTCAGGACTTAAAAATTTTATTATATGGTATAAAATCCCACTTTTGCAAAAAACAAAAACAAAATATTTGCCCGTGATTATGATGCATTTTGGGATGGCAGGCGATTTTACTTTGTCTGTAGATTTACTGTTGTTGTTTCTCAGTAAACATGCTTTGCTTGAGTTATTTTTAAAAGTTATTTCAAAAATGAGAAAAACAAAACGAGCAAGAACTAGCGAGTTGTGAACTCGGCCTCATTAGAACTGAATTCCAGGCACTAGACAAAGAGCCCACGTTCAGGTTTCCCCACTCGCTTCTAGTCATTGTGGTGGAAGAGAGCCCACACCCAGGGCCTTTGCAAAGCAGCAAGATCACTGGTGCAGCAGCAGGGGCCGCCAGGCCTTTTATTTATCATCCTCTCGATGCCAGAGAGATCTGGAGGTAGTTTCACCATCCTAGTAGTTTTCAGTTCCTGGTAAAGGAGCATGTACTTCAGTGTAAATCTCAGCCTCTGTTTTGATCTTCGTATAGATTCCTACACCATATTTGTGCAGGAGAATGCATGCATGATGGTAATACTCATATAGAATTGTTACTGGACGTGTGCATTCGGATGCATGTGTGTACATTTAGGGCCCCTGATGTACCCCACTGGCGCCTCTGCTCCTAAGTGAAATATTACACAGTGTTGCAAGGCCCTGGCAAGGATGCTTACTGATTGTGAGAGCTGAGTGGAAGATGAACTTGAGAGCAAGGAGACCGAAAGAAACCAAGAGAAAGAGACGGAGAGATAATGGAAGCAAAGAGATGGAAACAGAGAGAGATTAACAGGGTGAGAGGGAGGGGGAGTTGGACAGAGGCAGAGGCAGAAATAGCAGAAGTGCGTTAAGAGAGAGGGAGAAGAGAGAAGAGGGGCGGGGAGGCAGAAGGACCCTGGACAGAGAGAGACAGATGGAGAGACAAAGGGAGACATGGAGAGACAGCTCACAGAGAGCGAGGGGTGGGAACAAGAGGGGAAAGTGTCGGAGGGCGGAGAGAAGTCTTGTTATCGACCCATAAAGAGCGTCCAGTAGAAGATTCCTCGTGGGACTGTGTCCTGTCTGCGGCAGCCACAGCACTTCCCTGGCCTTGCGCCCTGGGGGTTTTGCACCCAGCCTTGTCCCGTCGCGACAGGAGCCCGCTGACCTTGCATTACATACGCGACAGATTTGAGAGCCCGATGCGTTGGGTAGCTGGGTGTGGGCCGGGAGGGAGGCATATCGTATTTATACATTTTTAAGAATCTCTTAGGAGTGACTTCCTTTGGGAAATGGGACTGATGGTCTGAGCGGTAGAAAGTCAACTTTTAACCTTTCCTTTTATGCTCCTCTGAACTGCTTTGCATTTTTTAACATGGGCATGCATTTCTTTAATAACAGAACTACTAAAACATGCTTTAAGTGGCTGTTGTGTCAGCACTGTGCTGAGCTCTGAGAATATAAAGATGGTAAGGCCTGATCTTTACCCTTGAGGGTGCATATGCTGGTGGAAACAGACAGACACAAAAACAGATAATTGCAGTTTAGTGAGATAAGTGCATAATAGCTGTAATAGAGTTTTCTGCAAAGTGCTATGGGAGTGGGAGACAACTAATTTTTCCTGAGAGGGGAGGCAAAGGGAAGTGATATTTAAATTGGGTCTTTATACAAGATTAGGAGTTTTAGAGACAGAATAAGAGTGGGCAGGAGGACAGGCCACTCTTGCCCATTTTAAACTTATCAAATCTTGGGTCTTGGGTTCATTTTAGGTTGTTAGCACAGTCAACAAGCTGTGAGTAGGATGAGATGACACTGTCTTTGTCATCTGAGTGCCCAAAGTATTTGGAACCAAGTCTCACAGTGTGTTTAAATATCAGGTTCGTCTTCCCAGTTTAAAGTGTCCCATTAAGTACTGGGTCTCAAACTGGCCAAAGGATTCTCATTTTTCCAAAGGGAACAGTTGTTGCTGTGAATCTTTACACACCCATATGTGCTTGCGTGTGCACACACACACAGATGCACAGAACAGTTTTAACATACTGCTGTTTTCTCTCTTCACAGTAGAATTTGATTAACTAAACAATGATGGACATTTTCCTTGGTTATTCTGTATATTTTGGCTTTTAGAGTTAAAAGTTGGTGTTTGTGTCATTTTCTTGGACATGCTTTCCAAATCAATGTAACTGGTGCTTCCTTACAGATATTTTTAAGACCTACATTTGAGTAAGAGGTATTAGGGGACTTCAGAAGTTGGTGAGCTTTAAAGGCAAATAAAAATTTCTCTGTTTCCTTTTCCTAAGATTTTAATCTAAGAGATAAATGTGAAGCAGAGTCTCATATAGAAAATCAAACAGGACTTAGGTAACTCAGAGAGAGCTTGTCTTAGTCCATTCAGGCTGCTATAAGAAAAAACCATAGGCTGGGTGGCTTATAAACAACAGACATTTCTTTCTCAGAGTTTTAGAGTCTAGAAAATCTAAGATTAAGACACTGTAAGAGCCAGTGCCTGGTGAGGGGCCTTTTCCTGGTTTATAGATGACACCATATTGCTGTTTCTTCACACAGTGGAAAGAGTAAGGGAGTTTCTTAGGTCGCTTTTATAAGGGCACTAATCCCATTCATAAGGGCTCCATCCCCATGATCGCCTCCTAAAGTCCCTACCTCCTCATGCCATCCCTTGGCGGGGAGGTTTCAACATATGAACTTTGTTGTGGGACATAAGCATTCAGACCATAGTAGATAGAGCTCATCCTAATCTTTGGGGATAGTCATTTATATGTCTCAGGCCATATTATCAGCTGAAAAGCTCATTCTTAAGTCATTTTTGTCTCAAAAGGATAAAACTCCTGAGTCATTTCACTTACTACAGTAGCACAAAATGCTAGGCAAAAATTACTAGATCACAATACCTCAAAGCCAGATCTGGACCTTGTAACATCATCTGAGATCACAGTGTGAGGGGTCTGTGCACGGAAAAGGTGGGACTGAAGGCCACAGGAGGGTCTCTCCGGCCACTCACTCACCAGTTCTGAGAGCACCTGCCTCCTCTCTTCCTAGCCACGCCTTTCCTCAGGGCATAGATATGTAAGTATGGATAGCACTGGTATGGAATTCACCTAAAACTAACATAATATTGTTTGTTAACTGCAACTGAAAAATAAAATAAAAATATTAAAAAAAAATTTACAAATGGGTGGTTAAGTAACTCACCCAAGGCCACAGTGAGAGGAAGGTAGAGCTGGGATTTAAATCCAGAAGGTTGCTGAGTTATGGTCTAAAAAGCTCAGCTCTTCGCCATTATATTCAACTGAATTTAGAACACTATGGCATTTCATGTTCAAGTAGCCTAAGTTGCCCATGTGTTCAACCATTATTTATTGAGTGTCTAATACATGTTGGGTGAATGCTAGACACTAGGGATTTATTCATGATCAAAATCACTAACAGTACTAGCCTTCCATGAGCTTAGAGCTTGCTGGTCCATCCACTGATTCTCTGTAGGGTTTAAAAGGTTATGACCAGCACTTTATTTTTGTTTTTTTTTTAGAGAGAGAGAGGGATAAACTTTTCAGAAACTTAAAAGCTTACTCATTTCTTAGGGATTAATTTAAAAATGTGGGGAAAACATTTTTTAATGAGATGAGCATTGTTATACAACAGGTAGAGTGCAGGTTGTCATGATTAAAATAATGTAAAATGTATCCACAGATTCACAGAAATCTCTGCCTAAAGAGATATAAGTAATTAAGGTTCAATTTATCATGGACACTGGGCAAATTACTGTTTGTTGTGTGTGTTAAGGACATTTATATCTGTATCATACTTAAGCCTGTAGCTGGAAATTTCATTCAGTGTCTCTGCTTTGTTTTTAAATTTTGAGGCAAATTGTATTATATAAGGTGATAAAACTGTGGGACTGCTTTTCTAAGAAAACAAAAATGCTTGTCTCAGTTGTATGGTTAAACAAACATTTTATGTGTAGATAAAAAAAAAAAAAAAAGGTAAACTATTTCAAATCCAGTAGCACGTATGGCACTGAATTAAAAATAGAGCCAAATGACATTTGTTTACCAAAGAACTTGGGGTCCTTCCTTTTTGCAATAGTTTCTTTTCTTATTTGGAAAATGAGCCTTTCTAGTTAACACGGCGTCCTTGGTTTCTCTTTCCAGATCAAGGACTGTTTATTCTAGATTCTATTCTGTGCAACCTGCTATATTTCAGACTAACAGCTAAATTGTTTTAATTCAATATGAACACATTTAATTCTGTGACCTTGATTTATTATTACAACTACCTATAGCCAACTTGTTTGTGTTTTTAATGGACTTTCACATTTTTTAGGCCTGCTTTAATTTTAATTATGCTAAATTGTTTGCAAAATCATGGATTTATAATTGAGACCCATTCTCTTTCTTTGTAAAACACTTGGTGCATGCTGGCTAATTTTCCTGCACAGTGATTTAGTGTTGGGCAGAGTTTCTTAAAATGCAATATTTGGACTGCAATGGAGGGAGAAAACCAGGATAGTAGTCCATGGGTTTTGCATCCTCTAGATGAGACCATTTCTATAATCTGCCCATCTGGGATGACTGGCCTAATGTTTCCTTCCCAGAAGTTACTGGTCGCTGGCCTTTCTCCAGTCTTTTCATTTTCTTCTTTCAGTGATTCAATTCAGTGACTTCCACTTCACTGTTCCTGGTAGTTCTAATATCCTGTACCATCCGGAAATGCCTAATGGGTTTCCCCAAGATCTCCCTACCAAGCAGCCTGCCTTACTCATTGCCTGCCCCTTTTCCAACACCACCTACTGCCCACATTGGTGTTTATCACGTTGCTGATGGATATGAGCAGAGAATCAGAATGTCTTCACACCTCCCCTTCATCCACAGGAAGATGGAGATCATTACCACCTTGCTTAAGAGGGAGATAAATTAAATAGCACCCTGATGGCTTAATTCTTTAAAAGAGGCACTACAGAAAGCCACGGTATACTGACAGAACCATTCTTTTTTTCTTTTTCAAGTGGTAGAGTGGATATTTGTCACAATATATCCTCATAGTTCTGTACAAAATGCAGTCAAGTGACTGGATACAAAGTGCCTCCCTATCTCTTCGGGGATGCTGTCATTTCTCAAAAATCGTGCCCACTCCTACACAGGTTAGAAGAAGAGTGTGCTGAAGGGGGAGAGGAACAGCCCAGAATGCAGCAGGTGGAGCTGTTCCCTGTGAGATGGTGCTGAACTTGGCTCCTGTCTTGGGCCCCAGCCACTCACTGCTGAGTGCAGACTGGGACAAGGCCATGGGCTTTTATTTGCTTGGCAGAGACCGGCCAGCTAGCCGCAGGGTCCTGCTCTGTTTTAAGCTCAGGCAGTGTTCCACATGGGTATGTGCTTTCATACCATGACATGGGGTCAACCCGTGCCTAGCTCTGCGGCTGACCATGGTTTTGTTTTCTGTTAATGGTGTCTTTCGCTGTAGCATCAGTAAGCCCTGCCACATGCTTAACTACTGCTAGGGCTGAGAATACAGAAATAGCCCTCCTCTGAAGACTTATTCCTTGTGTGAGTGAGCAAAGGGGTGGTGAGGAAGAGGACAGTTACCCAAGACCAGAGACTGCCAGGAAACTGAAGAGCAAGGACTTGGAGAGTTGCCCCTGTAATCTGTAACAGCTACCCCCTGAGAACTGGGTTTCCAAACGAACAAAACCCATTTCTTGAGAGTAGATTGAATACCCACCATTCCCTCAATTGAGGAAGATACTAAGCGTGGAATTGTGATTCTTACTCCCACCTTAAGCCAGCCTCCCTATCTGACACTCGCTCGTGTGCCAGCTTCCCCATCGAGCCTTCTTCCACTCAGGTAACGTATGCAGTAGAGGAAGAGCGTGAGCTTTGCAATCAGGCAGAACTGGGTTCCGATGTCTACTTTTCCTGTGTGATCTTTTGTCAGTTACTTAAGGTTAATCTCAGTATCAGCAAAATGGAGATAATGATAACCCTCCTTACATAGCGGTCCTGAGGATCAAAGAAGATGATGCCTGGGAAGGCTTTTTATTGCTTGCCAAATTACAGGCTTCCGATAAATGTTCATTTCCTTCAAAAGATAGTCCTCTCAAATGTATCACAGTCTGAGAGGGGAAAACAAATAGTTGAAATACAATTTGGCAAGGGTACTATGCAGGTATTTTAGAGGTAGAGAACCTGACCAGATGGAGGTGAGGTGAGGTGATGACATCAGCAAGACTTCCAAGAAGAGGTGACATATGTCCCCAGTAAACATAAATGGTAAACAGGATTTTCAGGTGAGGAAATGAAGAGAACATGCCCCACAGGGAAGGACTGGCACATGTGGTGGCTCAGAGGCACAGGTGGGGACAGCTATGAAAGGAGAAGCAGAGTGGGACGTGGGGGAGGGAGATGCGGCTAGAGGGGCAGGCTAGCAGCAAATTGTGCAGGACCTATCCACGCCAACTCTGAGGGTATGAGAGAGTGACATGGTCAGCACTTCAGTTTGGAAGAAAGGAAAATATGGCAACAATGAGTTGGATGGATGAGACATTGGGGCGGGAGAGACCGGTTGTACAGCTACTTATAGAATTCATCCATCCATTGAGCCCATTTGGAGGCACCGTGTGAGCAGCTGAGTGCCTGAGCGTGGAGGCTGATGGGGTTTGTGATTGTCACACAGTCTGTTTTAAGGTAACGCTCTGTCCCTGGCCAGTGTGGCTCAGTTGGTTGGGTGTCATCCCACGCACCAAGAGGTGGTCGGTTCAGTTCCCCGGCCAGGACACATGCCCCAGTTGCGGGCTCAATCCCTGGTGGGGGGTGTGCAGGAAGCAGCCATTTAGTGTCTTGCTCTCACATTGATGTTTCTCTGTCTCTCTCCCCCTCCCTTCCTCTCTCTCTAAAAAAATCAATTAAAAATCTTTAAAAAATAAAAAGATAACAGTACCGTGGGCAGGGCCACTGCACACAGTCTGTCAGGAGATGTGTATAATCAATACAGATACCTTTTGTCTGTTATATGCATCAGCCTTCGCGGTGGGAAGCATCACATACAGTATCTCAGCAATGCCAGAAGCCAGCCGGAGGGAGGCCTGTGATAGGAGTCAGGGTGTTTGGGTGTTGCCCCCATGTCCACTGCTCATATCCTGTGGACCTCACGAGAGTCATGTTAGTTCCTTGGGCTTGTGGCCTCCATACCAAAATGAAAATGCTATACTGGACAGTAACAACGGTGTCAACCAGTCTGTAAACCTGTACGTGTGATCCTACCTGTGATCTAGTGATGAGAAGGACTTGAAATAGCATGGGAGTCCAGCTGCTGGACAGAAGTGCTCAAGACCGAGAGGACTTCATGGGGACAGAGAGCATGGACTAGAACCACGCTGAGACATTTTAGTAGATATCCTGCACAAATAACAGGTAAATATAGACTGTGGGTCCATCTGCTAAGCATACAGGTGGTGTTTAATATTCAAGTTAATTTTAAGCAGCTTTAAGGAACAGCTGATATCTCTTCCCTCCGGTTGCCATGCCAGTGCAGTGCCCTTCTCACACTCGCATTGAGAAATGCCAGTTAATGAAGGTGATTTAAAATGTCTCCTCCCGAGCGTGGTTGAATATTTATGCAAGTGCAGCGCTTGTGGTTGCAGCTGCTCCGCGCAGTGTGGGTTCTCGAGGCCACGGAACCCGCGCTCCCACCGCAGTCCCCGGGAGGGTTCATGAAACCGATCCCCTGCAGGAACTGATCTGGAACCCTTATCTCCTGGGCTCACATTTTAATAGCTTCCCTCCTCCCCAACCTCTGCTGCATTTGGACGCCACAATGCAATGGAGAATGGTCCCCGGAGGCAGCGAGGGAGAGGACTGACCCAGGGTCCCTTTGCCCAGAAATGCATGGGGAAGCTTTAGAAGACTACAGCCGTCGAGGGGGGTGGGGGGTATAGCACAAGTCGCCCAGCCTCTCTCCCTCCTCCACTGTCTTTCCCCACATCTTAGAATGAAGGGGTTCTTCGTGTTTTAAATCTTCGAGAACGGTTTTCCCAGTGTTGCAAGGCAGGGGGAAAGATGAGGTGGTTTTGTGGGAAGGAGAACACAGGTTGTTTTTATTGTGCTGTGTTCAGGGGCGTCGAGGGGCCGTGCTGCAGACAGACAGTGACGGTGCTGCCTCGGTACAGCTCCCCTGGTGCAGGGCCCCTGGGACTGTGCTGGGAAACTCCTGTGTTCAGCAGGAAGCCAGGCGCCTGGGGAGTGGTGATCAAAGGCGGAAACTCCTCTTTGCTACAGCCAGCCTTTAAAATAGACCCAATTAGGCCTGTAAGTAGGAACCCAGGGGAACCATCCACCAGTGCTCATCACCGCTCCACACTACCTAGGATGTGTGCCTGCTCGCAGACAGGAAACAGTAATAGTGACTTCTCTATATCGCATAATAAAGGGCCAGGGACGATTGTGAGTCACTGACCTGAGCACGTCCCCAAAGCAAGTCTGCATTACATAACCACCACCCTGTTGAAAAATAGTCCAGTGTCCCCCTTGGGCACAATGTGTACTTTCTCAGCTTGTGCCTGCTTGGGGAATAGTAAGAGTGCTAACAATCGGCCTAGGGAGGAAATGTTGAAATTTATTACGAGAGGAGACGGTAATAATTTTAATTTGGTCTCATGTTAAATGATGTTGTGTGCCCCTCCCCTCCATGGTGTCCATCTCTGGAAAAGTGGTCGAGTTAAAACTTGACTCCAGGGCTACTCAGTACAGATTCTTATGCACTCAGTCTGAGTGCACCTGGGGATTTTGCTGGATACTTTCATTGCTTTTCCACTGACTTTGGTAATCGAGCATTGTTAACTGCTGGGTCCCTGACAAAGCAGAAAGATCTCTGAGGTCATTGCCTCCAATGCCCTCATTTCACAGATGAGAAATCTGAGGACTGTACTGATTGAACTAAACCTGTTGTGAAGGATTTCAGGGTGTGGTGCCCTTGATTTTTATGAAGGGTTCAGAACACCGGCAGAGCAATACAGTGGGTAAAGACTGGGTTTAAATTCTTGGTTCTGCCATTTACTTTCTGGAAAACTTTGGACAGGTCATTTAATGTCTCCAAGATATTTCTTCACCTATAAAATGAAACTAATGTCGCACCCACGTAACAGGGTTAACCTGAGTATTACAAGAGATCATGTATGTAAAGCCCAGTTTTACACAGTGCCCGATCCAAATGAAGTACCGTGTGTGTTAGATGTTGGGATACTGAAGGACCTTTTGAGAGAATGTCTTGAGAACAATTAGTTACAGGAATGTGTGTGTGCGCACGCAGAATGCATTTCACTTAAAAAACAACGTTACAGGCTTTCACTGGGTACATTAGGAGCTGTGGCAACAGCCTAATAATAACAACTCTGTGTTCGTTTATTTGAAAACTCAACACTTAAAAGTCAACCACAAAGAAACCACAAAAATGATAGTGTGAAATTATTGCTGACAGTGAAACTGCACATATCATGAAATTAGAAACTTGCATTTTCACAACTTTTAATGTGGTGCACTTTTTAAAGGCTTCTTGGAAATCCTGTGTTTCTGGAATTGATGTGCAGGAGAGAATTGTGATGGTGATGGTAAACCTAACTTCGCAGCTTTTGCAGAGACATTTTGGTTGCCCGAGCTTGAGGTATTTAGTGTATGTTCACATAAACATAGCCGTAACTTATTCTCTGAGTGTTAGGTGAATGAAAATTTTATGGTTATGGAATCAAGTTTAAGGTTGTCTTATTGCTGAATTGAATTTGCATGCAAGTTTAGCATTTTCTTTACTCAGATGGAGGAGGGATATGTAATGGTGAAGAGAATCACTAGAGACCCACCAACCTGGCTTTGCATCTCGTCCCCACCTTTTACCAGCCAGGTGACCTTGAAATAATGAAACACTCTAGACCTCAATTTCTTCAAATTCAAAATGGGGTCCATAATGATGACTCCAAAGGAGGGTTTTGAGAGGCAAATGGAGGCTTTTGCCTACATGAGGCTTTGTGTTCTGTTAGGTGCATGGAAGATTGAATACCTGCCGGGTATTATTATTAACTTTATGTCTGGGCTATTATTATTATTATTATGTCTTGATAAGTCCAGGTTTCTCACAAAGGACCTTAGTCATTGGAAGCAGTTGAAAGAGGAGCCTGTTAAAAGACTAGTCTAGATGAGTTGGTTACATTTTGTCCTGTGGGGTGTGGATTGCATCAGCAATCGTTTCTGAGGGAGCTGCCTAATGTACGTCGGCTTCACTAATGTCTAAATCTTGCTATGACTCTGTGAGGGCTTGACTCTACCTTTAAGGGTCCACTTTTTGTTTCTTCCTCTCTTCTTTCGCCTCACCTTTGTGTCCCCTAGGACTTGCTAGGTGTTCACTGCTAAGTCACCAATTGATTTCAGGGCCAGACCATGGGATCTGGGTGGCAGTGTCCTTACTTCATTTGGAAAGATTTTAGAAAGATAAACAATAATGGAAATTGTGTTTTGTTTTGGCTTTTCCCCCTCCCGGGCTTTTCGAATAAGCTCCTCTTCCATCAGTGAGGCTAAAAATAAATGTGCACCTCTGCTTGTTACCAGCTTGGTTTCTGGTTTTTAATATTGTGTTTGCATGTGCCTTTCCAAAACCAGTGACTTAAATGTTCTCCTTTCTACTTGGAATTATTTCTCCTTAATGAAGGAAAGAATATCCAGGTTATTTAAGCAAATGGGAATTTAATTCATCAGATTTAATCTTATTTCTGTGCTGAGATTCATAGCTTTAATCTGTAAACAAGCACATCATTAGGGAGATAGGTAATTACACGAATTAGATTGGAGAAATTTTGCCAGGGGAGATAGATCTTGTTTACCCTCCTGTGTTTGGCACCACAGGAATTTCTCTCTCACACAAAGATACATCTTGTGTGGCTAGAGAAGCAGGAAAAATAGCAAGTGTAGGAAAGGAACACTTCTGCCCCTAGGACTGCATTTTGCAGCAATGAGCTCTTGTCCAGCCTCCTCATGGAGTCAGTCTGGAGTGAAGGACAGCAAAGAGCATGGCGCACATAGGGATGCTGAGGTTTCTACTTTCCAGGAGCCTGGCGCATATTTGTTGCTCAAAATATGTTCTTTGGCTTAAATGAAATGTTTTCTAAAATTTTAAGATGTGTTTCACTCAGGTTGAAGTGCAACCATGAACAATCTATCAAATTTCCCTGGGGATCTTCACTCTTAAAAAGAATTTTTAAGCCCAGCTGGAGTGGCACTCGGTTGGAGCATCGATCTGTGCACCGAAAGTTTGCCAGTTTGGTTCCTGGTCAGGGCACATACAGAAGGCAACCAATCCATGTCTCTCTCTCTCTCTCTCTCTCTATCTCTCTATCTCTCTCAAGAATTAGGGCTTCTCTGGGGAGCCACATGACCACAAAGCCCCAGATTCTTCTATTGGTGAAACCCTTCCTTTCGAAAATGGAGCACTGAGCATGGTTTTTCTTTAGGAGAGGTAGCTAGACCATGGTCTGCAGTCTGTCTGGCTGGGTGATTTGAAGGAACTTTGTTCCCAAATGGAGTTAGATGGAACGGATTGGTCCTCCCAAGATTGTTTTGAAATGGGAGATAGACGAATAGGAGAGGTTCAGTGGAGTGTGGGGAGGCGGTCAATGTCTTTTGGGTTGGGGCATGCATGGAAAGGCCAAGAGAATAATAGTATTTTATTAGAACCTTGACCTGCCATCTTCTACGTGGGCATTGGAGGACGATGGCTGAGTGGCTTACTCAGCGGTACCAGTTCCTGAGGAGAGGCAGCGTTGCAAGGAGGCTGAGAAAATGAACTCTGAGATCAGATGGCCTGGACTTGAATCCTGACGCCCCTGTTTATTGGCTGGGTGACCTTGACCATAATGCTAAATTTTCCCATGTCTCCATTACATCGTGAAGGTGGTTGTGAGGATTACATGATTATATGTGAGGCATTTATAACAGCTTTTGGCACATCTCAGCATCTTGTAAGTGTTAAATATTATTATCAATTGGGCTTATGACTTACCAGCTGGGCCTCTGGATAAGTCACATTCCCTCTCTGACCCTCAGTTTCTTCATCTGCACCCAAACTCAGGTCTCCAACGCTCCTTCTGATGGCAACTGTTGTGATTCCCCAGAACTATGATGGTGTGATCACACAGCGTGGCGTGGTGCTGTTTTAACTGCAGGCTGCATGGTACCCTAGTTTGGCTAAAAAAAATATAAAGATTTATTGTTTGTGTTCTCTTCTGTTATTTCCTTTGGTTTTTAAGATTTCAGCAGATCATTTGCATGAAGAAAAGCTGGGATTCTTTGCCCTCTCCCTTGCATATGGGTTCACAAGCCACTCCAATGAAAAGGTTTGATGAAAAATACCCCCATAAGTTTTGCATAAATATTGTTGGCTTCTGCCTTTTTGATTTCAGTTATCTTTTCCTTTCAGCTCTTTCTGTGTGTGTGTGTGTGTTTTTACTTTTCTGCTAGGACTTCAGGGTCTTTACTACTAAACAGAGGCCACAGCTTACTTTCATCCTGATGCACAAGTTAAAAGAAAAACCAGAGGATATTTATCTGAAAATAGGATCATGGCGAAGGGTGGGGAAAAAATGAGAGGGAGATCACGATATGCTTTCAGTTGCTATAACAACCATATGTAACATCTGTATTTTCTCCCCTCTTTGCTTTTAGTACCTTATTTAATCTGTCTTCTGGTTTCTGATTCTAAAATCCCCTGGGGGTTATTTTATGAAAGGACATGTGATTTTTAACAATACTTGAAAAAGAAGCACAAGTGCAGCAATGGCTATCAAGTATTGTGGTCTCCTACCTGCCAGGCACTTTACTGGGTGTTATACTGGGTGGACAAAAGTAGGTTTACAGTTGTGAGTATGTGAAGTACAGAGTTTATTCTTGAATTATCATTTATTAATTATTGTATTATTTATTTGTATTAAAACTGTAAACCTACTTTGCCAGCCCCTGTATGTCATTTCGTTGTAATATTGTCTTTTTTCTAGAACACTGTAAAGTATTGCTCTCCGGACAATACAGTGTTAATCTGATACATGGGTAGCCGTGTCATTAGGAGGCCATTGCCCAGTGCATGTTCTGGGCTTCTAGAATGAGCACCTTTATGGATTGGCAGGTGTCGGGTGGGGAGGAGAGTTTGGCTAATGTTCTTTCATGATTCGTCCAGTGACTTCTGTTCATTTCATACAAGTAAAATCGGGCCTGTCGTCTAATTGTCTGGGTACCTTTCTCCTTGTTGAAGGGAATCCTGATCTGTGTGACGACACTGTTACCTCTTGCATGCTTCATTAGAATGGCATCTAGACCATGGTTACACTTCAGTGCATCTGATTTTGCACCTACTGTGTGCAAAGCACTGTGCTTAGTGCTAAGTGGGGTGAATAGGTATAGTCATCAGCCTTCTGGAATTCTTATTCCAGCAGGGGAGAGAGTCACATACAGGAACAAGGTGAATAATCTTAGTTGTGGTAAGTCTTAGAGGAGATACACAGTGACTAAAGGGAGCTGAAGACCTTGCTCTCTTCAGAGTATTTACCTCAGTGAAGACCTACCTGTCAGTGTCTCACAGTTCTTTCTTACATTCCCCTTTTTTGGCTGTTGGAATTCAGTTCATAAACCTCAGGAGTACCTATGGTGTGTTAGGCTCTCTGTTCAGCACAGCGTTCACAGTGGCAAACAGGACCGTCCCCCCTCAAAAATGTCCCTGTACATGGGGGATAGCATGAGTGTGATTTTCAAAGTAACTTGCGCTTCTTTCCAAATTTCCACTGGGTCATGTGACCCCTTATCTTAGGCAAGGCCATAGTTGTCCAAACTAGAGGCCCAAGATACATACCTGAGCAACCAGATTACATTTTTAAAGACCAATTTGATTTTCCCACTCCCCTTAGAATCCTACCAGGCTCCTTGTTATGTATCTGACAACAGTAACTATCTGTCCCCTGCTGACCGTTCCATGGCCCACTCCGCCCACCCCTCACATTGTTGTCCGGGGACATTAAGCTACTGTGGAATGACGAATGAGACTCTTAAATGATCCTCTCTAGCCAGAGGTGGAGGGAGGGAGCACTGATCAGCGGAGTTAATAATTCAAAGTCTAAAAGTTATAAACTATCTTAGTAGTAAAATGATATTTCTTTATGGAATGAATTGTACCTGCCTAATTTCTTTTCTTCCTGCCTCACATCTCTTTCCCACCCATCCCCGATAGAATGCAAGTGTGCCAGTTAGTTTGCCCAAGGACATGAGACCCTCTGACCCCTTTGTTATTTTTAGTGTAGCAGTAGCAGCAGCAGGAGTTGGGAGAAGGCTCTCAATGACTCACACAGAAATGTCTGCAATTTGTGGCCAAGGGTGTTGGAATCCATAGTTGAGAAAACTTTTTCTTCTCTCACTGAGTGTGAAAGGGTGTTGGTGTAAGCAATTCAGCTTTGTTGGAGAGAGAGAAACAGGAGGAAGAAAGTACTTAACTGGAATTGAAATATGGGGATCCCTTTAGCATTCCCATGCCTCCTGAGGGTGTGGCCAGACCCCACGTTGCTTGGCAGATCCCAAGAACTCTGATTTTTTACAGATTTTTAAAAATTATGTTTATATTCAGGTGCCAAGAGCAGTGAAAGAGGCACAAAGAGAAGTTGTGTAAGAAAAGCAGCAGGGCTGAGCAAGGGGCTCTTCCTATAAAAGTCCATTCTGGATTTTCAAACTCTATCTCTAGAATTAGAAAATTTCTAACTCTTTCCTAGATTTCTAACTCTTAAAGATGGCTTATATTCCTGACAAGGGAAAAACAAAACTTCTCTAAGACTCTTCCTGAAATGTGCCCTTTTTTTTTTTGGTTACCCACATGGAGTAAAAACAGGGCTGTTGAAGATGGTAATCTTGGTGGGTCTTGCTAACGCTTTAACAAATAGACAATGGTCCCAATCACCACATTGATTCTTTGAATGCAAGCAGCCTCGGAAGTGCTGCTTTAAATAGTGTGTTGATTTCCACATTAAAGTAGGCCAAACTCTCTCTGTTGACAGTATTAATTTGCTTAGCAAGCCCTTTATTTCATTGACTCTAAGGAGATAAGCTTCAGCCCAGCTGTGACTGAATCATCAATAAGCAACGAGTATTTGTCGTGTACTGTCTGTGTGCTAAGGACTGCTAAGCACCCTAGTGGACACATGCTACAAATAATATGTAACATCTCCAGTGTTAAAGGGGACTGAGTCTGGAATACGGGAGATTTAACTAATTTACAAATGAAGTGCTACCTTTGTAAGTGAATATATAGCACAGGAAATGAGAGGGGGGCATAGTGTTTGGTGGGACAAAGCTGGGTTCTCATTGGTTGTTAAAGGATGGGTAGGTTTGGGTAGGGAAAATGTGAAGTTTCCCATAAATGGGTAAAGTCTGGCATGTCCATGACTCTCTGGTAAGGCGGTGTGGTTGAGGGGTGGGAATGAGAAGAGAGAGGAGAGAAAAGAGGCAGAAGTGGAGAGAGAGGGGTAGAGGGAGAGACACTGACCAGTATCTAACACCTTTAAATGCCGGGCAGAAGAGAAGTGCCATAAATCTCAACGTGATTGCATCTGAGAGGTTTAAGTTTTGAGGTTTTGTTTCACCACTTTCTTTTTCTAAAAGAAAGAAGCACTGATGAAAAACAAGCATTCTATTTTTTGGTCGATAGTAGTCATTCCTGTTGGAAGGAGGCTGGGGACAGGTGACACAGAGGCAGTGGACAACGAAGATAAGGGATTTTCTCATCTGTGATTGTGCCTCAGCTTCCCAGTCTGAAAAATGAATGGTAGATAGCTTGGCCACAAAGATTTGTCATGGCTGTGTCCTGTGTGTTATAGACCCTACCTAGAAATATTCCTAGTGAGAGAGGAGTAAGGTACCTTTTCTGCAACACCCAGGAGAGGGGCTGAAGCCAGACCAAGGGGAGCAGCTGTTTTTGAAGATGCTCTGCACTTGGTAGGTCAGGGGCAAGAGAAGGAGCTGAGACTAGGAAGAGGTGAGATTGGGCTGGAGCAGAAGGTAGAAATGAGATCTGAAAGCTCTCCCTAGGAGACTCAGGCAAGGAGGGCATGCCAATAATAATGGCCATGCCACTGCCAATGGACAGGCATAAGAAAAAGAACCCAAATGCAAGATAGCCCAGAATTAGCATAGTGTAAGGAGCAGGAGAGAATGTACAGGACCTAGCAACCTTTGTGTTGTGTTGGCCAACAAGGACGCATTGAAAAGTGAGCTCAACTCCTAACTTTTTGTACTTACAGGAGGTACCTAGAAAGGGTAGGTACACAGAGAAAGAAAGTAAAACAGAGGTTATGAGGGGCTGGGGAAGTAGGAATGGGGAGCTGTTGTTTTGTGGATCCAGAGTTTGTGTTGGGGATGACAACCTTCTGGAATTAGATAGTGGTCATGGTTACACAGCATTGTGAATATAGTTAATGCCACTGAATCTCACGCTTAAAAATGGTTAAAATGGTACATTTTATGGTAGGTATATTTTGCCATAATAAAAAAATTACCCCTTTTATAATTAACAAAATAACTACCTGTTCGTAAGGAACTAAAGAAATCAGATCAACGTCAAGTTGTCTAAGAGCCAAAAATCAGAGCAGAAGCTGTTATCAGACCATTGGAAGCCTTAGATCTTTGTATTTTTGTCTGTGTCATTGACTATGAGCTACACAGAAGATCTCAGCCATGCGAGGCTACCATTGTGGTGTCGTTACTCTTGCAACTCTGAACAAATTGTTCCCGGCTTTTGTTCCTCTGGGTAGATTTTGGAGGGTTTTTGGTAATCACTTAAAATAAAATTTACCTCAAAAGTATTTAACTCTGTCACTACTTGGAGAATATTTTCCATTTTAAAAGTATTTGAAATACTGGGTTTGATGTCAAGAAATAAAAGCAGCCATGGGACGAAGAATCCCATTTTTCTGAAAAAATTTACTGTGTCCCCAAGCACAGTTGAGTGGCTGGATTTTCTAGATTTTCCCACGATTGGTCATTCTCCTGAGAGCGTTTGGGTTCTTAACTCACAATGAAGTCTCAAGTTCTGGATTCCTTCCAGTCGGACAGTTCTTTATTGCATGTGAAGCCCATTCTTTTTTCCCTGATAGGTTGGTCTATTTTCTCAGGAATATATAGAGAACTCGGACCTCTCTGAAGACACTGTTAAGTTTGCTACGGTTATGGAGCATGCAGTCTCCTCTGTAATGCAGAACAACACACTTCCATCTCTAATAATTAAGCTGGCTTCGACACCCACAGAAACTACCACTTGAGCAGGGTGGAGCTTTTGTGAACTTCAGGAAATGATCAGTGGTCTCTCGTATAGAACCCAACAGTAGCAATAGTGCTAGTGGAGGGGAAGCTAAAATCAATAAAGAAAAGAGATTTCAGCCAAGGCATCAAACGAGGTGATTAGGGGCAGTGAGAAAAGAGAATTAGAACAGTTGCAAAGGCTCTTAAAGATCTCCCTTCAAAGGGGGTCGTTCAGAGAAGCCTCTTGAATATAGGATGACAAGTCCACACTCCCATTTTCAAAATGAATGGCAAGTTGGGAAAAGTGGATGAACTAGAACAGCTTACATCGTGCTCATGTGAAACATTTTCCTGATTAGTAAGTTCATCCATCCCTACCTGATTTCTCCCTGATGAACAGAGGCAATTGCCTGTTATGCACACTCGCGTGGAGCCTTTGATGACAGAGGTATGTGTACACTCTGTTTCCTCCCTCCGTTTCATGCCAGTGTGCAATTCAGCCCAATCATTGTGTTCCTTTCAATGCTGAAAGAAATGGCAGCTCTTGCTTGAGCCTGACTGATTTATTCCATGTTCTTTCGTCCCTCGACAACTAAATTCTAGTTAAATTTATTTTTGAACAAAGGTAGCCGGCCTCCGAGAGTTTCTCTTTTGAATGAGTGACAGCAGACAGCTCGAAGACCATTCATTTGCTTATATCTATTTGCTGTATCTAGACAGCTATTATCATACATGTGGTTCTCCAGAACAATTCCATCCAGTCTGCTGTCAGTAGCAACCAGCTGAAGGAGCCCGCTGCAGCAGGACATGTGCTTGGCATCTGGAATCTGAACTGAAGCTTTCAATATTGCCTTGATGTTTGTACAAGTTCATACTCTGAGACTGGTGTTGGGAAAGAGCGTCTTTATTTGGAAGTAATTTATTGGTTTTAAGAAGTTTTCAATGTGCATTTTGTGCTTTTCGGCAATCACCTTATAAACAGGTTTGCAGAAATGAGATGTGTTCCTCCTCAAAGCCTGGTCACTAGAGATAGTGACCACCTGGGAGTGAAATCCGGGAAACATCAGATACTGGAGTAATAGCTAAAGGGTAATAAGGATCAGTGCCAGAGAACTAATGTTAATCAACTCTGCACACTGGCCTTGTGAAACAAGAAGACTAAGGGGGACTACTCCTTCTCTGAGTTAAAGGGGTATTAGAATTAATGAAGCCCCAGATAGAAAAATGTGTCCTAAGAACATAATACTGTCAATCATTCCGTAATCCCCTATGTTATAGTGAGGGTTTTTGTTCGTTTGCTTGTCTGTTTTTGATAAGCATATTATATGGATTTCTATATTAGATTTAATCCTCATGAGGAACTGTTACTTTTATTTTACAGAAGAGAAAACTGAGGTTTGGAAACTTATCTAAAGCCAAACAGCTGGTAGATGGTGGAGAGGAAGTCAAACACAGGCCTGATGGTTCCAGAATCTTGGCTAAATTTCCCACCTTGCCTTTCCTTCTGCCCATGCCAGTGAAAGTTCACTCTGCTTTCCGCAGGCTTCCCTAACTGTCAGTTAGGGAATGCAGTGTAGCGTCAGCCCTATATCCTGCTCTCCAAAGGTCACTCTAGTCACTTGTTGCTTTTGTGTAAATTCTTTCTCATGTAGGGGCATGATTTAGGCCTTTCATCTTTATCTAGAAGAAGGGATCAACACTCCTGAGCAGAGATGGAAGTGTTGTGAATTTGTTTCATGCCTACAAAGATTTGTAAGACCTCATGCTTCCCTTGAAGAGCTTGCAATCTAGTAGAAACTGGAAGAAAAGTCTTGGATATTGGAAACCCCTTGAATTCCAGGCACTTTCAAAGCGACTTTGCAGAACTTTTATTCAATCCTGCAACAGCTGAAGACACTGTCCGTGTCCCCATTTTACAATAAGCCAGGATTTCAAGGGGGTCCATTATTGGCCCAAGCTCACACAGCTGGTAAATGAGAGGCAAGATTTAAACTCAGGTGTGTCTGACTCCAAAACCAGCCTTTCTTGCCATATCCACCTAAGTTCCTATTATTAAAACGGCGTGCCATCACATTCGCAGGGGCAAGTGGGTTTTACTTACTGGTTGGAAGAAATCAGGGAAGGGGTTCTGACTTTGGACAAAGCCATATGGGAGGGCAGAACTTGAGCATGAGGGCGGGAGGGGAGAGCGGTCCATGCAAGCGGGAAGGAAGCGTAAATGAAGTCGTATAAAGTCAGAAAGGCATGGCGTGCATACAAAAGACCTGATTACAGCTTGTTTTGTTGATTAAGCTTCTCTGCTATCTTCAGGAAAGTGATTCCATTTTCTTACTATCTTGAAAATTAACCAGACAGTAGGCAAGCTTATGCTATGTGGGAAAAATACTCCAAACGGACACACAAACACTGAAGCAAATAAACTAAAAGACGTGGCAGTTACACCAAAATGCCTATAAACGTGTTTAAGGAAATCACAGTAATGGTGGGGTCAGAACCATGGAGGGTTAAGCAGATATATCCTGGAGAATTAGACTTTAAAGCATAGCTCCGGAAGCAGAGGGAGTTCTATGCAAGTGAAAATGCATTCATTGGTCCAAGAGACATAAGGGGGAAAAAATACCCTAAATGGCAACATAGAGTCCTGGAGCGGTCAGTTTCTCTTACCTGGTAAGACCTGGCTCAGTATCAGCCACCTTCCTTAAGAACCAATGTACCATGAGCATTTTTTGCAGTGACACATCTCCTCCGAATAATTAGCCTGTCGCAAATAGGATTGAGGTTGGCATCTCATTTGCTGCCGAAGCCACCGAAGATCTGTATAAATCATGTTAACCACTGCTGGGCTCAAATGAGCGGGTGGCGGGAGGAAAGGCTACTTGCCTATGGCGCGAAGTTGTACACTGTTCCCTTGCTGTTGCTATTTATGGCAAACAGAGTGCTTACAGTATTGTCCCAATTTGCTCATTAGTTCCTAACAAATCTTTTAGACTCTCTTTTCTGTCATGGACAGACTGTGTCCCTTCTGCTTGGAATTGATTCATTAATACAATTATGTTGAGGTCACAGATCCTCCCTCATCACTGTGATACAGGGAAATGCCCACAATTAGAGGAGATAAAAGCCACATCCATCAAAAGAAGTGCCCGGGCAAAGAGCAGAACGATTGTGTCCCCTGTCCTTGGTGTTTCATAATGAGGCTCGAGGCAGGAAGACAGGATCTCCATGTTCAGGGAAAGGGGCCTAAGAAAGATTTTTTTGCTTCATCCCAGAGGCTGAAAATGGCTTTAGAGCAAATGATTGGAATGCAAAAGATCACAGGGGTTCTTCTCTCTTAAAGGTCAACAGCAGGTCAGAAGCTTTGTTTCTCATTAAAATTTGATTATTATGTAGAATCCAAGAATTTTAATAAAGGAGATACCTGCCTATCTAAGACTTTTCTTGTTCATGAGCCTTAGTATTCTGAGCGGTACAGGGAAATTTTCAGGGATGCTCACCGTATGTCCTAGAAGTCCCAGGAAGTCAGCTTTTTCTGGGCTGAGGAGCTAAGTGTTTTGTTTCATTGCAGTTTTGAAATTTAGGAGCAGGCGCTGGAAGTGTTGTAATGCATTGTTTGTTTTTTTTTTTAGACAGGGTGAGGGGATTGTTGGTTTCCTTGGAGGAGGCCAGGCTTCTTTTTTTCTAAATACTTATATTGATTTTTTTAGGGGGAGAGGAACTAAGAGGGAGAGCAAAACATTGATGGAAGAGCGAGCATCCATCAGCTGCCTCCTGCTCACCCCGTGCCGGAGATCGAGCCTGCAGCCTGGGCCTGTGCCCTGACCAGAACTGAGTTGGCAACCTTTCAGGGCACGGGGGGATGCCCAGCAAACTGAGACACCCTGGTCAGGGTGAGGAGATCAGGCTTGAAATGAGCTTAAAATGAAAAGGAATCCACTGACTCAGGGGACTCTTCCAAAGCAAAGATGCATACCAGAAGGGAAGAAAGGACAAGGAGGTCAGAGAGGAGATAATAAAGTTGAGCAGAGATAAACGTGACCTTAAGTAGGTATTTAATCAGATTGAATCATGTTTAATCATGTGTTATAGGCATTTGCCAACGTGTTTAGTTTATTAGCAAATTACCTTAGAGACAAAGGAAGGGAGAACATTCCAGTTTTAAAGCATCGGTAGCCTTTCTTCTGGGACCTGAAGCATTTCCCATAATGGTGGTTTAATACAATCTTGGTCAATTACCTTTCTGTGAGAGCTGGGGATGTGTGCCACCTTGCTGGAAATGTTAAAATCCCATTAAATTTCAGTTATTAGTAGCAGAAGAAAGAAAAAAAAAAAATCCCTGAGTGATTCAATTAAGCAAAGCAACCAGATGTCTGTGGCTCTGAATTAGTTTTCCTGTTATGACCAAGAAATACTGAATTTCAAGTTGGCTAAAAGCCTATTTCCCCCCTTATTTGCCATCATTATTAGCTTCCTGGCCTCTGATGCTACCTCAGTTGCCCAATTTTCAGAAACTTAGCCCATATTCAAAAACATTAAGGAGTTTCTTCTGTATGCAAAGATGGTAATCGCCTCTGCCAGGAAGACAGGTGAGCAGTAAGAGCGAGTATGGATAACCCCTTCCCTGTTTGTTTCTAGAGTAGGTAGGTGGGGAAGTCTTTGCCAGGGTTTGAGATATTGCTTCTTGGGACTAAGGAACTGAATGAAACTGTCTGATTTATGTGTGGGGCACATTTGTGTAGAGTTCACTAGCAATTTCTAAGAAACAAACAAATCATGTGTATCTTTAGTTATTCTGCAAAATAAGCCACAGTGTTTGTTGGGGAAGGGAGAAAATCACCTCCAAAGAATTCTGAGTTTCAGGTCCAGCTTTGCAAATATTAACTGATGGATAATGTGCTTGGTCCTTGACAGCACCTTTTCATACCTTCCATAAATTGAAGAAGGGGTTCTACATGATTTCTAAGGATTCTTCCAGCAACTGTGTGACATAATTTTGTGAAATGGCTGTATTTTGGTGAGGAAAGACCAAGATAAATAACAACAAAAACCCACAAAAATATTAGTATCTGCATATTAGATACCAGTGGATTTTCTCATACTGATAATTTTTAAAAGAGTTTTTTAATTCATTTTGTAGAGAGAGAGGAAGGGAGAGGGAGAGAGAGAAACATTCATGTGATCAATTGGCTGCCTCCTGCATGGCCCCTACTGTGGATCGAGCACAAGACCAGATCATGTGCCCTGACCAGGAATGGAAAAGGCAACCTTTCGGTTCACAGGACGACATGCAACCAACTGAGCCACACTGGCCAGGGCTCATACTGATAATTTTTATATTGAATCTCGTGTTATTGTGTGTTGTTAGGTCCTTTAGTTATTAATTTTGGAAGCAATCTAGCTTGATTTTAATCATGCTGTGATACTCAGGGATGATGGGTGAATGGATTTATTCTGGTTAGTCATTAGCTTATGATTGATTAATATTACATTGGTAACATAAAATCTGGCTGATCTAGCAAGCTTGAATGAAGCTCAGTGTCAGTTGTCTGTGTAATTACAAGGAGAACCAGAGAAGCAGGCCCCTCAGCTCTGCCTTTTCTTAGGAAGCCCTTGTAGCAAGAGCAGGCACTTAGAGTTAAGTCATTCCCAACTTCCAATAGTACGACCAAGGCAATTTTCATGTAGAAGTGGCCAGCTGTCACTCTCATCCGTGCAAATTTCTGGATGAGCAAATTGGTGAAGTTTTCAGGCCTTTCTGAAAATAGGAAAATGGGCATTTTTGTTTTGAGAACGGTGAGAGGAGTGGATAGTCAGGAGAATTCAGCTCTCCACAGTTGCATTTAGCTGACCAAGAGACTGACAGTTCCCTTGATCGGGTTGGGGAAGTGCTGTCTGCTCTGTGAGTTTGTGAAGAGAAAATTACACATTTCATACACAGTCTGGTTATTTACCTGTTTTTGGTGTTTGGATGTTTTCCTTTCCATTTTCTCTCGGTTTCTTTTTGTTTCATTTGTTTGTTTTTGGTTTTGCTATAATATAACTCCTGGTATTGCTGGATCACTGAGTCATAGGCTACATAACCTTTCTTTATATGCTTGTTTTTGGTGCTACCCACACTCATAACCACACCAGTGCTGAGATCCAAATGGCTACCAGCTCCCAGGAAAAGTAAGAATGATACACTTACCTTCCTTTTCAGTTTCCCATGCTCCGTTATGAACACTGTGGAGCCAGCTTAAAGTCACCAGTTTGGGAGCAAAACACAAATTTCAGAATTGACCAGCCTTGATTCTGTTTTGTATCAGCTGTCTTTCCCTGTTACCTACCTGACGCTTACATTGGAATCAGACTTGCAGAGGGAATAAGACTTAGGTACATTTAATTGAGGTTTGTCTGCACTGCAAACAGTGGTCAAAATTAGGACCCATACTGTTGGAACATGTCACACATGTTGAGGCCAGCTGCGTGTATCTCCTCTGGTTTTGAGGCTGTCGCTCTCAACAGGTACAGTAGTGACACTTTCCATAAGCACCCTAACACTCAAGCACAGTGCAAAGTCTTCATATATTTTATCGTTTAATTCTCACTCTAACCTTCTTGGGCCACATTTAGTTTTGTCTCCGTTTTGCAGATGAGGAAACTGAGGCTTAGGCAGAGTAATGTGCTCAAGTTATCTAGCTAATAGAGGGTAAATCATTTATATAAACCCTTGTTTACTGTCTGTGACCCCCCCCCCAATTTAAATTTAAAATGGAAGCCATATCCTATATTTTGAGTTAAATTAAATATTCTAAAAATTATCCGGTGATAATATCATCTTCAACTCAAGACTTCAACATGAGACTTGTTCACAATATTGATATTAAAATACTGTACATTGTATTTATTGAGTGCAGCTCATGTGCTAGGTTCTAGGCTATTGCTGGGGTACAGAAATGAGTTTAGACGCATTTCACATTCTCTGCCTCGTGACTCTCTATTCACTTCAAGGTTCTCTATTTGAACCTACTTTTAACCTTCAACTAGTTTGAGTCAGTTTCCGTTTCTGTCCTCCTGGTTCCCGAACAGTGTGGTCATCTGCCTCATTACCACAGGCACAGCATTGCGTGCACTCTAAGTATTCAAGGGCCAGTTATTTCCCTTTTCAGTAGGGAGGTGAAGTGTCCTTTAGAATCCTTTACCCTGTGCCCGCTTCGCAGCGGGATGGCTTTAGCTCTTTATTAAACACGTTGGGCCTCATTCAGTTAACTTGCGTATTGTCTTTTGTTTTTTTTGCCAGTTTGTCTCTGCTCCATAATTCTTAGAAGTTGAAGAAAGTGAAAAGGAGAGAGTGGAGTTTTTGGATGTAAAGGAATATGTTTTCTCATCTTGAGTGTGACGGAAACCGTCAGTGGGAAAGCAGAACAAAAGAGGCTGTCAGAATGACTGATACTGTCTGGTGTCGCTAACAGGGTCTAGAATGACATCAGCGACGCTGAGGATCTGCTTGGTATTCCAGTTTGAGCTTGCTTTCCTCTGCTCCTCATGCCCGATTCCCAGCTTAGCCCCAGCTGCAAATCCAGCCTGGGCGACAGGTGCCAAATTCCTGCCTCATGTTGGACCAAGAAACAAGATAATTTCCCCCATTTGTTTGTAGCCCGTAAAGCGATGATAGACATTTTATAATGACAGTGAGGTTCTCCTGAAGCTGCCATCATGCTATTGTACAACCAATATCAAAGCTAAAGGAAATGAACTTAAAAGCTTTTGATTCAATAAAAAAATAACTCAGTACTAGAGCTATTCATTTATGAATCATTGATGATGAGGGTCTTATGTTCTTTCTTCAGATTCTCACACACACACACACACACACACAGTCATGCAGTCAAATGCCCTATTTTTACCTATAATTAATTTGAGTAGCTTCTCCCCCACCTTTCCTGGCTGAGCAATCAGGAAAGCAGAACCCTGACATCAGAGCAGAATCCTGCGACTTTCTGCTCAGCGCTTCTCTTTCTGAATGGAGAAAAAAGGAAGGAAATGAAAAAGACTTCTCGTGGTTTTACTTGAGGAAAAAACACACAGAAGAGATATCAAGGTTGATCAAGGTCAGGAAAGGCAGGCACTCGCTTGTATTGGGCTTTGGGGTAAGGATGGGGAGATGGAAATAGGATGTAATTTGAAAGGATATTTTCCCATATAAGGTGACCTCTTTGTGGCCTCTGGAATAGAGGAGGCCAGAACCAGGCTCCAGAGCCCTTCTCTAGCCTGGTGCTAAGAGCACTGGTACTCTCACATTGCGGAGGCGTCCAGGTGCTGCTCCCTCCCCTTGGGGTGTGCCACATACACCAGCCAAGTACTGCCTGTAGATTGCTTCCCTTCATTTCTTTTTCTCAGGCTTTTTTTTTTTAATTAATACATGAACAAATTTTGTTGTAAAAGGTAACAACAATCAATGAAAATATTGGTTTCCTCTGCTTCACTCTCCCTCACCCAAACCACAGTTCTTTTGCTAAAGGGAAACACTATACATTTTTTTTCCAGATAGCTTAGATTTGTTATGCATGGTGATACATAAACAAGGAAATAAAAATGCATATTTTGTTTTTTGAACAACTAGTTTTATACTATATATACTGTTATGCAAGTTTTGTCTTTTCTCTAAATGATATTTCCTGGGCAGTTGACATGATGTTAAAGAATACCATGTGATTTTTACTCTAGAATGGTGTTTTATAATGTGATTAAATCACAGGTAGTTATTTTACTATTAATTATTTAACAGTAAGGTGATAACAGGCACCATCTCACCCCCTCCATTGTGCTTTACTTGAAAGAACTGAAAAGCTATAAGGGATGGTCCCAGACCCACCATTGTATGGATAGTGCGCTGTGAAAGCCTAATTCATGAAGGGCAGGGAGAATGCTAATGTTTTTATGGTCGGCTCAGCTCTAAACCCCTGACCTGCTTAAATCTGTGCATTCTATGGATCTTCTCAACTTTCCACATGAAGAGCCAGGAAAGAATTATATTTCAGAAGCTGCTAGTATATGCCAGATACACTTATGAATGGCCTTATGTCCTATGGTAACTTCGAGAAATAAGTGATTCTGTCCTCAGTTTATAAAGGAAATTTGAAGCTCAGAGAAATGAAGTAACCTGCCTGAGATTACACAGGCTCAATAAGTGGTGCATTGTAAATTTACATACTGTCTGCAGAGACATTTGTGATTTCCACTATGCCATGGCACCTTCTCACTTGAACTTCATTTTCAAAGGGCTGGGAATTTTGTTCTCTATCATTTTCATTTCTCCGTACAGTCCCTAAGCAAAGCTGCCACATCTGTGGAGGTCAGTGCTTTGTTGCTATTCGCACTTGAGGCTTGATATCTGGAACTTAGGGATTTTCCCACCGTGGTCTCCCCTACATGGAGCATGTTACAAGAAGGGGTGTTCTAGAGACATTAAATGGGTTTTCTTGGATGTGGTGAGCCTGCTCTCTGCATTTTCGGTTGTAGCAGTGGGGCGCCAGGGATGCGCGGCTGGTGTAGGCCACCGTGCTTTGCCTCTCAAGTTAGTCACCTCTGGTTTCATGGAAAGAATACTCCTTAGAGAAACAGCAGGTGGGGAAGACCTATTCAGTTATCCTGAGCATTATGAGATTGCTCACTGCTGTGAGTTTGCTGGGCCTTTCCTTTATACCTAGCAAGTGACCTATGTTATAAGTCCTTGGTCTCTTTCTATAAACTAATAATTATCACTGTTGTGTCTTGTTAGTCGGACTGTCCTTTTCCATATTTTGAATCTTCTCGTCTAAATTAGACTTTTACTTTCAGAGAATAGAATAATACAGTGCTATGCAATCGTCTCTTCTGGGCACTTGCAGTAGGCAGGTGGATTTATTTCATTAGTTTGCTTCTTTATTTATGCATTTATTTATTCATTTAACGAATTCAAACCAGGTGCTTGCTATGGGTATACCACTCTAAGAGATACCTTATGATCTATCAGTGTATGATGTATTTTATGATATATGACCATACGAGGTAGTTAATATCCAATACCTATCTGCAAAGAATTTGGCTTCTAATTATTTTTGACACTAAATATATTCACTTGCAAAGATAATGCCAATGGAAGTAGAATTAATGACACTGATAACATAGGAGATATGTTATAATGTAAGGCTGTGATTAAGTGCCTGGATCCTAGATAGAGTGTGCTTCGTGCAATGAAAAGGTAGACTTCAGAATGAACTGGAAGAGGCTGTGAAGGGCTTGGCAGAGTGAGTGGCAGATTTGGAAGACTGGTATCAGTCTTAGCCCAAAAATGGATTACGCCACCCGTAAACGGAGACTCTCCAGCTTCCTTTCGTTTTCCACCACCACATTGTCTTGCTAATCAGTACACATATTATTTTATTGATCTGCAAATTATTTTGACTTAATTTCTTACAGATCTACATGTTTGGTCCTCAGGAAATATACAAACTACCCAGCACCTATGAGGAATCACAGCCTTTTTTTTCTTAGCTCTACTGAGCAGCTCTGAGACATGGACAACTAGGTTAACTGCTCTGGGGATTAGACGTTTCATTTGTAAAAGAAAAAACCTTGAAGAGGCTACTATTGGATTGTTTCAACAATGCCACATAACAGCATACTACTCACCATTTTACTAATGAAACAAAAATCAAGGACAAGCAAGGCTAACCTTTTCAAGATTTCAGCTACAGTAAGGTACTTCTGATTTCATATCTCATGCTCCGTAATTCCCTGGAAGGGTTAAACTGGATTACCAAGAATGACACTTGAAATGCTAATCTTATATAAACCATGTTCTTTTTTCAAAAACCAACCATATACCTCAGATGAGTGCATGAAATGTGAACAAGAACAGTACCTCTAACATTTCTTTTCTGTATCTGTGTCCATCCTAATAACTTTTGTCATTCCCCTCTGAACCCTACCTAATTCGTCTGCACAATTTTGAAAGCATACTTCAAAATCCACAGTGAATGTTTGATAGTTTACCTTCTTTCACTTCCTGTGTTTCAGATTCAGCTACTTTGGAGGGTTCAGATTAGGGCTGCTAAGCAAGTGAGGCATAAACCAAGTGCAAGAAGTTGGCAACCTGGTGAGAATTTGCTTGAGTATAACCCAACAGCAAGGCAACCTGAGCTGAGAGGTGGGGAGAGGCTGATTTCTGACATTTCAGCCCCAGGAGGCAGTCATACCTGAGGATTCACTCTTTGAACTCATTGCATGGGCTATATACCCTCTTTATTGTTTAAGCTTGACAGAGTTGGGCCTCTGCCCTTTGTACTAAAAGGGTTCTGACTCACTCACCATCCATTAAGGCAGAGGAAAAACCATGTTTGCAATATATTTGCCAAATAGAGAAGTGGACCGTGAGTCAACTCAGTAAAATGATGGCCTGTTTAGAACTTGAGTTTGCCCTGCTCTAAAATTGTGCCCATGACCATGGCCACAGGTGGTCAGAAGGATTTGGTCTTTGAGTCACGCATGAAAAAGCACAAAAGGTCATTATTTGGCTAATGGATTCCTTTTTGGGATTCCCTCCTCTGCTTCCTACTGAAATGTAAAAGCCCACACAATGCAGATGGCATATTTCATTAATACAAACAGAAGTCCAGGCAGCAGATGCTTTGGGGACTGAGGGGAGAGGAGATCTCTATATTTCTCCAACAGCAACAACTCCGATGACAAATTTCTCCCACTGAACATATTGAACCGAGAGCAAAGAAAGATGGAGTTTTCAAGCCCGAGGAGCTCTATGGTATTTAAAAGTAGGAAGATCAAAATCAGTATTTTTGGACAAAGAGAGCTTATGTGCAGAAAGCTGTGGTGAAAAGAAATGAACAAGAAAAGTGAAGCATGCTCCGTGAATTTCCCAGGGCTCCAGGATGGGCAGGACGTTTATGTCCGTAGAGCATATATTAATAAACCTGAGTCCACTGCCCTTCACAATAACAAAAGCCAAGGCAGGCCAATTATTTGCACACAAGAGCCAAGTTAGGATGGCTCCACTTCCTTTGTTTCTGATACTGTTTTGTGGAAAATGTGATGCAGAAATGATTAATTGCTGAGCAGACCTAGTTCGCCTGTTGCTTGGGGTCAGGTGAAATCAAGATGCCCAAGTTTAAATTATGAAACTATGTCAAGGTGTAGTGATTAAAGAATTATAAAAATTACATGCTACTTCCCGATCATATGCTCCTGAGCTCATTGTGATTTTGGACAACTGCCCAGGCAGGAGTATGGAAAAGAGGGAGGTATGGGGATAGGAAGAGTAACACCGGCAGAAAGTGCTTCTGTGTCATTTTAGTGCTGGTTCACTGAAGAGGTAAGATTGATAGCAAACATTGGAAGCAATATTAGGCAATTTTTGTGGCTCCTCAGGAGTTAGGCATAAGGCTGATAAAATACTGTGGACAGTGATCACAGGCCATCTCTCTGCTCAAAAAAATGTAAAGATTTTACATTACCCTTTATATATGTGCTCTTTAAAACGCTTTTACCTCTAATTGTGTGTGCATTTTTAGCCTATTCAGTTGTCAGAATAGAAAATACTGAGTTAGGGTAAAGGACCACAGTTCATAGCTTTGCCATCTAATAGGTAGAAGCACAGACTCCTCTGGTTTTGCGAGGCTTTTTCTTTCTTTTTTTTCCTTTTAGTGCTGAAGTAAAACCCTAATGAAATGCCTACTGAGTTATAGGAAACAAAATAGAACACCTTTAACGAATCCCAGTTAGATTTTCTTTTTTATATGTAACTCAAAAGAGGCGATATCATTAAAAGTGTGAGCCACTTGCCGTTCAGTGCCATGCTGCTGCTGGAAACCAGTCTTTACTTGGTAACACTTGCTCGATCCTACTTTTCTGGCCTAGAAACCTAACCCTTGACTTCCCTAAATTCAGAGGTCTCCTCAAATCCAGCTACAAGGAGGTGAGGCATGCAGCTGCGTTTGCATGAGAAAGTCCTTACGTTTTTCTTTCTATACAGTGTTTGAATGAATAATAAAATAATGAAGTCTCAGTAATGACAAGTGCCTAAAATGCAATGATTATTATTAACCATTCACTCATTCATCCATTCAGTTACTACTCATTCTTTTTACTTACTGATGTAACAAATACATATTATATAATGCATTATGCTGGCCATTAGGGGAAAATGGTGAACAGGACATATAGTCTCTTAAGGTCTAGAAAGGAAAGCTCTCTTTCTGTTCTGTCCAATCCATATTGAAGGCACACAGTGATTATTACATACCAGAGACAAAAATCACAGGTAGAGTCGTTATAAATCAAGAATCACATACTCAAAAGACTAAAGGGAATAGGTAGGTCCCATAGATGCATATACTATTTTTCATACTTGGCTTTATAATATTTTTGCTGAATCACTTTTATCATGCTTCCTTGGGTGAGAGGTAATTTTTTCCCCCTTATGGTTTCTGCCCTCTCCTTAGCCATTTGGTAACTTTCTAAAACTTTATGTTACTGTCAGATTCATCACTGATAAATCACTGGTCTTACACATAGAGTGGATTTAAAATTCATACGCTGTGACTCAGGCGAGTAGAACTATAGCTTTATTTTTCCATAAATGAATATCACATGCCCACTAGAACCTGTCCCTGCTTAAGGAAGGAATACTCATAGACCACTTGAATTTTGCTCACTCACTTGTAGTTTAAGTCTATCACTTTGAGGTTAAATGCAACTCTCTAGAGAAGATACTTACTATTTCAGTGTTTTCCCCTCAGCCCTTCTCTTTTCCTTTCACCTGGATTCAACAGGACTGTGAGCTCAGGGGCCACGTGTAGCATGATAAAGCGGGGAGGAGGCATCGGGTCATTGTGTCACCTCTGATTCTTACAGACTGGGCAGTGTCACCTTTTGCTCTTCTGTGCAGACCCTGATGGAACTGTAGGTGAGATAAATGATCTTCTGTTTCCTTTTGTGTGTGATACGTGGAGGTCCCTCCCCTGGTAGACTAGGCTCACTTGTGCAGTATTTTCTCCCAAGACTGGCTTTAATCCCAGGCTGGGACCATCTGCCCCAACCCCTCCACAGTCAGTTCACCATTGCCTCACGACCATCCAGTGCCCTGAAAGAAATGTCTGCGTCCTACACTAACTAGGTAAGGGGGCATTTCCCACCTTCACACCATGGGCTGCCCCACGTTGCTGTGAGACGCTCTGAACGACTGCTTTCTCCCATGACCTGTGCTCTGTCTTTCCCATCGTTCAGTTGCCCTTAGCGTGGCTTCCAGTCCTCCTGCATAGGAGCTTGTCTGGACTTCGGGTGGATGCAGATGCTCCCTCTACCACATTTCTGTAGTTGGCTTAAGTGAGAGACCATCTGCCTTCATAAATCAACTTTTAATCCTCTTAAATCATGTTAGCAGCTCTTCTTGGAATCCTCTTGGATTTACGGGCACTTTCTGGCCCTGGAAGGTGCTCCCGTGTGTGCTGAGGTGTGGAGTGTGGTGCGTGCCGATGGCGTTTCTGAGGGGCTCACTCGTACGCAGACAGGGTAATCAGGCAGCGAGCGATGGGCCTTGAAACTGTATGGCACCTCCTTAGCTGCTGGGGGGATACTAAGATCTTTTTCATTTCACCATTCAGAAAAGTAAAGTGATCTGAATAAATTAAAATGCAACCGTATGGACCCTTTGTGCCTCGAGGGAACAGAGTCCAGCTGTTGAGACAGGTGGGGGTCTCCGGCGGTTACTCTGTCTTCAGCCTCCAAAGGGCTCTGTGCTGAGCATTATTGCGGAAGGTGATTGACTCTCAGTGACTTATTTTCTACTTGGCCCCTTAATGCAGATGAGCTCTGTCTCTGGGATTTCAAGCCCATGCCCATGCATTAACTGTTAAGATGACTTTAAAAGAGACACTCCATTCATCTTCCTGAGCTCACAGGACTGTCAGAGGCCAGAGACACAGCTTTAGAAACATCAGGGGAGTTATCCTCTTGGAAGTGGAAATTAATGTCCCGTCCTCACTACAGACACCCTCCTCCCATTTATATGACCCCATTATGGGATGAAACCATGGATTGTCATCATCTGAAGGTCGACTCCATAAAAAAGGGAGTGGGAACGGTGCTCACTTTCAATCCTAAGGCATCAGTCATCACTGATGCTGGGGACTCACACATAAGAGGCAAGGATTATGGGATTTATCAGAGAAGGCTCCGGGGAGCTACTCACCAGCTCCATTGCTCAGGCAGGAAGGGATTAGTAAAGGAGTTATGTCAGCAGCAGCCTCAGGACAAGATTTGGGACCAAATGTGGTAGAGGATAGCTGTATTAACTGCTTTTGTTGGTGTTTTTCCAAGTTGCACCATACCCGAGGGTTTGGGTCTCTCCTGCTCTTATCCAGCAGTCCTGTGGAGGGGATAGTTTTTCCCCCATAGGATGGTTCTCTTTTAGGTCATTGGATATTCCTCCTTTTATGTCACTTGTGTGTGCGTGTGTGTGTGTGTGCGCGCGTGCGTGCACATGCTCGCACATTAGAATACATTTCTGGCCATGCTGTTTGGCCCGTCCATCCTAGAACCAGGATTTCTCCTGACAGTTTCTCTTTATCATTTCATCTGTGAGTTCTCAGTGTAGTAAAGGCAGAAAAGCACAGAATGAAGACCCTGGCCTGTGCGTCCAACAGGCTTGGCTTCTGCATCCCAGCTCAGCATCTTACTGGCCAACATTCCTAAACCCTGCTTTGTCAAAATAAAGGTGTTGGTCCACATTAAGGTGCAGGCACTGAGGCTCTTAACCCTTAGCCTTTACCATCTCTGCCATGCCCAGAATCTCCAACCCCAGCTAAGCATCCAGGTTTAATGTTCGTTCCACACAGTTGGAGAGGAATAACAGCTGCCTACAGCTTTTAAGTTTATAAAGTAATTGCATGCTCTCATTTGGTAGCTTCAGAAGTATTGGAGGGTAGAAAGTATTATTATTGTTGTCAGTTGCCATCATCATCATATCATTACTACAACCATCATTTTATGTATGAGAAACGGAAGGTGGGAGAAGCAGGGACCTCCAGCCTGCAACACAAACCCAGACCACTCTGTGCTCTCTCCCTGTGGGGAAGATGCTAGACAAGAACACTGACACTAGGGAAACAGTTTCTGGCTCACTTACATGGTAACTGGAGGCCGAGACCTCCCACCCCATTCTCTCCCCTACTCAGTTCCCTGCCTCAGCTTGTGCAGTTAAGCTTGTGCTTCCATAGGGTTCTCTCTAGGGCAGGATGGACTGTGCCAGGCCACTGGTGGAAAAGCATTCTTGGTGCTGCTCCTGTCCTTATGAGGACTCGTGAATGAGAGGAGAGATCTGGAAGTATGCACCCCAGAGAGAGGCCCGAGCCCCTCCCCGGGGGTGCATCCAGATGGCCCACCGCTGACTTGTAATGCTGCTCTGTCGTCGTTGGCCAAGTTATGAAGTGAAATACACACAGACTTAAGGGATTTGGTGGGTCTGTGGGTAATTCTTTATTTCTAGTTTTCTGTTTAGGATTTTATGTCTGAAAAGAGCTAAGCATTCTTAGATCCTTTTAAAAATTGTAAAGATGGGTGGAATAAGTATTGCTAGACTTTGGTGCATTTAAGACTAAGAACTTATAATAACCTGAATCTAGTGTTGTGCCGTTTTTATCAGTTCAGTGCTTTAGGTGGGTACAGCTGGGGCTTGGGGAGGTGTAGAGGTGACAGGTGGCACTATATCCATTTTACACTTGGGTGAATTGGCTTGCCTTTGCCGAAATGCATCAGGCTTGAATCTGTTGGGTTTTTGTTGGATAATTTTACCTCTCTGCTTCACTCATTTATTCTCTCGCTTTGTTTATCATAAAATAACCAATACGAGCCCCTTTCATAGCAGTGAGGACACGTTTTCTGACTCCTCAGAGACAGGAAGTTTGTATTACATGATATTAAAGCACATGAATACGTGTTTTAGTTTCTACAGATTTTTCAAGATAAGATAGATTTTCATGTGCCTGGATTAATTTAGACTCATCTTTCCTAAAGCTCAGAGGGATAGACTATATACATGATCAGTATTATTTTGTTGGGAAATATGTAACAACTAGAAAAATCTCTGTCATTTTTTATTTACCCCAATAAACATCCTTAATTTATGTCAAGTAACATCAGTTTTAGTTTATTTGTATGAAAACTTTATTCTATGAAAATTTATTCTATGAAAACTTTAGCTTAAGTTTTCATTTTATTTTAGCAGCGATACCAACAAAATAAAACTAACCAGCAAAATGCTCCCCAAAATGACAAGTTTTTCATATACTTACACGAAAAATACAGGAATTTGATTTGGGGTGACTGTAGCTATTGGAGTTTTAGAGCTTAGCCACTGATTGGTACAGACTATTTTTCAGGAGTGACTTTTGCATATCACGAGATTCTAAGTCAGAGTCTCATTACAAGGTGAGTTCAGTTAATAGTGATAATATTAATGCTAGTAATAAATTATAGTGACGTTAATAGTAATTTTCTATAATTACCTTAGATAAAAAGAGCACTAATTAGAAAGGACGTGGCTCTCCCTCCTGTAATCTAAGGAGAAGCTGAACAGCAAGGTCCCTGGGAAAGGAGGACCCATGGCCTCTCCAGGGACTGCAGTAGACTTGTTCAGGAGGCCCTGCCATTGGCGCAACTTAAACTCTGCATCTGAATTACAGATGACCGGGAGAGACACTCTAGTTGCCCTAGTTTGGTTCAACTGCCTATGACCTTTACCCAGAGGGATGGAGGCAAAAAGCTCAGATCACCCAGTACTGGCTATAAGAGTTGACTTGATGAGAAAAGATGAGCCAGACAATTGACCAATATGCCTGCTTCATTACACCTTTGGGCCCTCCATGTCCATTTACACTGCTTTTCCTACATGTCAAAGATACCCTAGCTTACTTCAAGTCAGCTATCATACAGCCAGCCTGGGTGCCAGTCACCCCTACCCAACCATGGGAAAAAGACATTCCCACTGGAGGCTACATCCAGGTACAGTACAGTAAGCCACTGTGAAAGCAGCTTGTCAGCCTTTGAGTTTCCTAGGTGATGTGTTTGCCTTCCCAATGTTATCTCAACTTTGTCTCTCAGTTATGAAATCTATAGATAAGATGGTCAGTTTAACTATTACCAGTGCAACTTATATGCAGTATTTGGGAGAGAGTGTGGGGAAAATAAAACCCAAATCAAGCTATTTAAATAATAAAAGAATTAAGTTGTGAGATAATTGCCCAACCCCCAGCTACGGACAAGCTCTAAGAATCAAAAAAGAAACAGCTAGAGGCTCTAAGGAAGGTTTCTACCTACAGGTGTCCTTCGCTAATATTTATCTTCTCCCTCTGGTACTCTTCATTCCATTGTTTTCACATCTTCTTGATGAATGAAATGTTTGTTCCACACACATTTGACTCCTTGGTGGCTCTTCCTATATAAGGTTCTACTAACCTTCTAGTTAATCCATGTTACATTTCATCATCTTTATCATCACCATTACTATGTATTAAGTGCCCATCAGGTGGTAGGAATTAGATTTGGAGATATGTAATCTGCAGTCTTTATAACAATTCAAGAAATCATTAATATATAGAGATGAGTTGGCTATTTAGATACATTAAAATTTTGCCCAATATTATAGGGAGGAAGTACCAGAATCGATCTACATAGGCTTTCAGAATATTTCTGTTACACTATATTGCCCTTTATTCATGGAGTGAAAACATTCCCCCCCCCCCCCCCAGGAAATGCAAACATATGAACCAAAGATAAAGCTGCTTAATAAAACCAAAATAGCTAGTGCCACTGTGGAGTACCATGATTTCCAGAAAAAAATGGACTGTCCCGAGCTGCTGCTAATGCTCCAAATTTAAGGAGCCAGCCAGCCACAGGGTGGCAAGTTATATGCAGCAGGCTTCTTGAATTTTACAGCAGATGATTATTTTCCCTCCCAAGAACAAGACCAAGATTGACCTAAAATACAAGAGAGGAAGTCATAGAGGGATCAAAATCAAATCTAAATTTTGTAACCCTCAGTCTAGTGCTTTTCATATTACTGGTAATATTTTCCAAGTGGGATTAAATAGTGTGACTAACAGCATTCTCTTTTCCAATCATGCTGATAGGTCACCTAATCCATCCAATAACTGTAATATACATGCTCCTTCAGTAGCTTTTACTTTTCAATGAGAAATAAAAATCCCAAGAGATTGGTTAGTTTGCCTAAATCCACACAGCAATATGTGACAAAGTTAAAAATGTTGAATATCATCCTGCCTGACTCCTAACGCATGATCTTCCCACTCTGACATATTATGCAGAATTTGATAAATTTATTACTTGAAGAGATTAAAAATCGAGGGTAAAAACTTCAGATTTCAGAGTATCTCAACATTTGAAGCTGTCTCATACTAACTTCTCTCCGTTATTAAAACTGTAGCCTCTTAATGAGTTTAGACATCCCCCACCCCTCCAAAAATAATCCATCTGTGTGATTAAATGCATCGTCTGTCACATTGGAGGTCTGAGGACGGATTACTTTTGCACCTGTATGCTCACCACTTGGGCTTCCCGCGGTCCTGCCTGTGTTTCACTATAATGAACAATGGCTCAGGGCTCCGGCGTCCACTGTGAAACCGTTAAATGATTATATGTCTCTCGAAAGCGACGGGCCCTCTCGGAGTCGTGTCTATGCGGTCGCCCAGCTGCCTGTCCTGGGCCTCAATTCCCTTCCCGAGCTTGCAAAGCCTCGTTTTGACGGCATCTGGGGAAGTGCTTGAGGCCCCAAGTCACTTCCAGGCTTCGGACTTCTTTATTCAGTCACATTCTTCTTTTGAACAACACCCCGCTTAGAAATTTGTTTGGTAATGGGGAAAAGGCCTCGGTTTGTTTTATTGTCAAATTCCAATTGCTTTGTGAGTGATTGTAAAACGTAGAGCCAGTGTCTGTAATGCAATCGCGCCTGCAGAATACAAAATGCTCATTGTGGAGGAAGCCTGAGAAAAAACGCTGTGTGGCCGTTAAAAATTAGAATTCTGCTCGTGTTGCCACAGGGTTCAAGCCAAGCAGGGTCTTTAAGACGCATCGTCGGTGTGTGACACATGTTCGGGTGTCACTAAACTTCTCTTTTTTCTGAGCTGGGGAGGGGAGCACATGCTCACAGGAACTTGATTTACTTGCCCTGTTTCCCTTCAGAACATTTCCCCGAGGTCCCACTGTGTCTCCCTTATTGGAGTGTCTGATTAGGATGCTGTTTGATAGTAAATAAATTATTTAAGCGTTTGATAAAATAAAGAACGGCATGAGTCCTCCATAAAAGACAAACTGTAAAATGAGTTTTAATCATGTTTCTGGGTCTTGGAAGTAAATTTCACATTTATTTCCAGAAGACTAACCATTAAACTCTGCATAATAAGTCGCTCCAGTCTGAGGAGGCCCGTGTTGAGTCGGTTCAGATATTGTGTGTTGATGCTTTAGCCCGGTTTGGCTGGTCGTCGTGTCTAAATGGGATTATCAGGCTTCCTCAAAAGTCAGACAATGTCCTTTTCAGAGTTCTTTGAAATATGATGATTTAGGAAAACCTGGAGCCAGTGACCTTGAATGACATCTTTGTCTGTCTCCTTGTCTTTCTCTGTCTCTCCAGATGTGAACAGGCTAAAGGGCTTGCCTCTTGTGTCCCTAAGATTTGATGTACCTGGGACCCGAGGCCTCTCCAATAAAACAGAGGCTTTGAGAGCTTCCTGCTGCTCTAACCTCTCATCAAGACACAATATTGGTATCGAGAGATGAGCACAGTTTCAGAAAGCTGAGCTTTTGAGAATTTGCATGACCTTGAGTTTGCACCCAGATGAGCATCAGTGTTTTAATTAGCTTGTAATCGGGATCTCATGCACCATGATCCCAGTGTTTTTCAGGAAAGGAAAGAGATTAGAGGCCCAGATAATTTGAAATCTGTATTCTTTTTGGATAAATTTGCAATATCTTTTGAATAAATTATATTTGTGGTCTTGTACCATTTATTTAGTCTCATTATGGGGAAGGAAGCTAGTTGAAAAGTACATTAAATAATGCATTAGTGTACTTCTGTTTATCTTTCAGATGAAGAAGGCTTCATCTGAAAATAGTGTACTTGATTCACTGGTATTTGTAACTCTATTGTACACTATTATTGACCATTAACAGATGAAATTACATTTTAATTCTCCAAGCCCTTTATTTATACAGAAAATTTAATTCAATATTTTCAACTCTCTCTCCCCCTTCCCTCCCTCTTCTCTCCTCTCTCTACTTCCTTTCTCTTCTCTTTCCTCTCCCTTTACCTCTCTTCTCTCTCCATAAATATGCACACATACACACACTCATTATACAAACTGTGACTTAAATGAAAATTGGGCTTCTAATAATAAGGAGTATGTTTCTTGTTCATTTACACCCACCCCCTGTAGATGTTTAAGTATCATTCCTTACAATTTTAGATACTGTATATGTACTTTAAAACGTTCACTTAGTAGAACACAGGAGGGTGTATGATATGCATCCAGTCTTGAATGAAGACTTAACAACTTGCCTTACATTATGCCCTTCAGATCAGGGCAGAGACCATGGCCGCTTTGTGGTCAGAATCGAAATAGAATGGCATGGGTCACCACCCCACTTCCCACAGGTGTTTCCCATTGGGGCGCCCAGATGCAGCTCTACTCCATGCACCCCCTTCCTTCGAAAGATGAAGAGCCCTTGGGAAGAAAGAAGGCTTCACTTAGACTAGCTCTGACTCATCTTGAAGACTTGGGGTACATTAGAAATCTTCTGAAGATATCTCTTGTTTCCTAGAATTGGGGAGGTAATTGGTTTGAAGGATTACTTGAGTTCACAAAAATGGTTATGAACGTGATTAAGCCTCCTGAAGCTAAGGAGAAAAAATAAAGTATGACCCATGACACTCTTATACCTTAAGTGGCTGTGTCTTAGGTGTGAAGGGTGTTCATTAAAAAGCAGGTGAAATGTGTTTGGAATAATAATATGAGAAAAAATATACACCGACAATTGAAATAAAATTATTTGAAAGTCTAATGGAAAAAAAAGAAACCAAACCAAACCAGAAGTTTAAGGATTTCATAGTCCTTCAAGCTTTTATGTCATAGGTTGTTGCTTTAGACCTGAGTATTTTCCTCCTCAAATATGCTCAGCAAAATTCCAAGTTCTCCTTAGTGATGGTGGAAATGAGCCATAAGAGGAACTCTCCATCTCTCTGTTGTTACTGTTTATTTAATAATACAAACCCCTTTCAGATATTGAAGCATCTGACTCCCATAGATCTCATCTCATATCAAGAAATCCAGCTCTGGGGTTTTAAGGACTTTATTTAAAAAAAAAATAAAAAATCTCTGTGTAGTGTACAAACTCTTCACCTTTGCAAAGAACTGTATCTACAATGAAAATAAAAATAAGTGTATACCTAAAAATGTTTAAAAAGTAAAATAAATATAGGCTCATTTTAAAGAGTGGTGAGAATAAAGTTCCAAACATTTTAAGCCATTTCCTTTCCCCCCAGAGCCCCTGAGGGCAGGCAGGCCCTGTTCTGACATCTGGGAGACCATGCTTTGACAACGGGAACATCTTTGCTCTGAGAGTTTCTGGAAGTGCAGGTGTGATTAAAAAACAAGCAAACCCTGAAATTAAAATGAAGGAAAATGGTGCAGTTCCATAGCAAATTGGACAATTTAGAAATGGCACTGTTGCCTCAAACATGCCCAATGGGAAGGTGCTGCTCCCTCTGTGTGGGATCTCCTTTATCAGATTTACACTGATTGTTTACAGACACAGAAATACAACCATGTATGTTTTCTCTGTTGTGAACTGAAAGACAACTGAAGATTTTTTCCAGCACTTTCTGTTAGTCCAGGTAGCTCACAGCAATGTTTTACTCTGTGAATTTTGTTTCTGTGGTTTCCTGGACCATGTTAGTAACCTGGGTAGCTACAGATGGGGTGAGTGGTCGTTGAGGAGCTCTTGCTTTTTTGTTTGTTGATGTGATTTAAGTTGATTTAAGTGGTTCTTTCTTACTTTATTTTTCTTCTCATCACACATTCTGTTCTTTTTTTACTCATTGTGTTTTGTATATTTACTAGCTCTAAAAATTTGTTACATATAGAACTAGGTTAAGTGGTAGCTATGAGCAGGCAATACATAAAATGTGATTGTTTCTGAATGCAGCAGGATTTAGTTGTTATGAAATGCAGAGAGAGAGAGAGAACTGAAGAATCTAGGTTCTCAAGTCTTTCACCAGAGGGGGCAGGGTTAGGGTGGGGTAGTTGAGATCAAGTCTCAAAATGTCAGGTCTTACGGATCAAAGAGGCTATCGTGTTCTTTAGTGGTAGGCATGCCCCTGAATTCACTCTCTGCTCACACCATCTGTAAAAATCAGTGAAGTCAACTCAATTTCAGCGAATTATAGAAACTACTTGAAGAAATATATGATGGTTTCCTCTTAGATAATTTTATCTGGGGTCAGCCTGTGGCTTGAGTCTTGTTTCAGGAACATTTTTCAGGAGCTATTTTTATTTTAGTTTGGCATGAACCACTGAGTTGTAAAATTATGGTAAGATTGTACTTCAGTGGAAAAAGGGGGAAGGATTAAACAGGTGGTTTAGCAGAGTGGTTAGGGGTCAGGTTCTACAATCAGACCTGAGACTGAATTATGTCTACAGTGCTTACTAGCTATGTGACCAAGTAGACTGACCTCTCTGAACCTCTGTTAATTCATTTATAAAAAGAGGACACCAATAATACTTTAACATAGTTGTGTGACTTAAATTAGATGATAATGGTAATGTACTTAACACTATATCTTCAGGAGAATATTAGCTATAATCATGAAAGACAGATATCAGGGAAAAGAGCAAGACCTCTCGGTAAGGAATGGCACCCTGGGTGTCTTTGTAAATTTTTGAAAGATTTTATTTGAAATATTATTTTTTAAAGCCATTGAGATGAGTCAGTGTCATCAGGTTAGAGTTAATTTAGGAGACTGCGTATGCTTTTTATTTTTTTTAATCATCAAGTTTTAAAGATGAGTAAAGAGCAGAACATGTTAAAATTTGCTTTTCTAATTATCACAGCAGTGGGGCATCTTTAGCTCTTGCATGCAAAGAGCTTCTCATGTAAGTGTAATCCTTTCTTGATGCTTTAATTTCAGAACTGCCAAAGATTGCATGGTGATTACCAGGGGGAGGTAGAAGAGGGTATGGGGGGATAAATGGTGATGGAAGGAGACTTGACTTGGGGTGGTGAATACACAATATAATACACTGATGATGTGTTATATAGAATTGTACACCTGAAACCTATATAATTTTATTAACCAACGTCACCCCAATAAATTCGATTTTTAAAAAAGGAAAAAAAAAGAATACAGAAGATCCTTTACATGCAAAGCTCTTCATAAAATGATGTGCATTGTTTGATTGAAGACAGTCTTATCTATAAGTACGTTGTGACAAGACACATGGACTTGGAGAAGGGTTTATGGGTGCTTGCACAAAAACTATGAGATTTTTTAATCTAAGGAAGTTATCTTTAAATTGGGGGAATTATTGGTGTTCAGAATCCCTTCTGGCTAATACTGGAATGCCATGCGGTCAAGGGAGATCATTTTACCAGCTGCCTGTAGATTGCAGAGGTATCTCAGGGAGAGATTTAGAGCCAAGGAACCCAACTGAAAACTGTTACTTGGCAGTGGGAAGACTACACCCTGAAAAACTACATTATCGGTCAGTGTCAGCCACTCAGAAAAAGCACTGGGGGTTTTGTCATATCCTGGAAGACTTTGAGGGTCTTAATAAAATACATTAGAAGCAGGTTGTTCAACATGGTTCTAAAAATGGAAAAGAATCCAAACGTTTATTGCAGCAATTTTATTGCCAGGAAACATGGGCTTTACGACCAGAGTGTTTGTAATGTATTCACTTGGGTCTCTGAGGAGTTTCAGGTTAGTGAGAATTATTTAGATTGCGTGAGTATAATTATGTTATAGTTTAAGAGCTGAACCTCTCTTTGCTTTTATCATACTTTTCATCTTATTAATCTTTTAGATGGGAGCAGCTCATGAGGAAAATCGTAAGCCAGCCGAAGGCAGGAGCTGGGGTCTGTCCTGGATGCCGTCATTATTTGGCCAGTAAATCCAGGTTTCAAGAGTTGTCCCCTTGGCCACGTTTGCGTGGCATCTGTGCTGACATCCACAGGGTTGACACTTCACTGAGGATGCTGGTCCAATGGAACGGGTTTCTCACACAGGACCTTCCTGGTTTGTTCCGAGAGAATCTCTTGCCTCAGAATTTCATTATCCATTTTCCAGAATTGGGGATCCAAGTTTCTTTGGAGGGTTAATTACCTGACATCTCAGCATCTAGCAGACTTTCTCTGACCTCGACCTTTGCCTCATACTGAAAGACGTGGCAAAAATCTGTGCTCATGGTGGTTGCTGGAGCACTTTCCTCATACCTCCTTCAGGCTAAGTTCAGGTAAGGTATCAAAGCCAACTCTCCACTCTACCAAACATTCTAGAACGTTTCTATTTAAAAGATGTATAGTTCTTAGTTGAGTAACACCAGCGACCCAATTCCAGATAGAGTCTGTGTTGGTGCATCTGTGAACCTCTTCCAAGAAATGGTGAAATCCATTTTGAATCGGTTAACGTCTTCAGTGCTTTTATGTATTTCGTGAGGGATGCACTAGAGTAAAATGTGGCAGCTGGGCTCAGTGAATTTAGGGCTAGCTGCAGAGAGTATTCTACATAAATGTAACCACTGTGAAACAATAAATGATCCTACTGTTGGTAAGTGATAAATTATGGGATATGGGGCATTGTTGTTTTGGAAGCTAGGAAGACAGGGGTGCCAGTTAGTCCAACTCATTGGTGGTCCTGGAAGAGTGATCAGATACAAAGTTCTGGGTAATTCAAAATGTAAAGAGTTTCTTAAACACAGGAGAGGAAGAAAAATGCAGAGAACAGCTTGTGCAAGAAGATTGGGTGCTGAGAGAACGCTGGGGAACTCGGTTGAATGGGAGAGGTGTGTCCAGACCAAAAGCATTCATTATTTTAGGAATTTTTTCCTCTCCAGACAACACTGCAGACTGGGATCTGTGCAAGGCTGTTCTGCAGAAAGACTTCACACGCAAAGTCCTTACCCCATAATTCAATGTCAAAGACAGGCTCTCCTCCCTTGGGTGACAAATTACCTTTGCTTTCTAATCTTGTTTTGAATTCTCTGCAAGCTGAGCTAGAACTGGGCTGAATTGAAGGAGTATTTTTTATCCCAAGCCCTTCTACTTCTCCAGGGAAGAACCCTCTTTTCTGGCTGGAAGTTAGTTAACGCTGTGACCTTCTCATAAAAATTAAAATAGTTACAGTGGAAGATTGTGTTGGTGAATTCATGAAAATGGGACCACTGTCCCAGAGCACTTTTTGATAGCATTTAATGTTGTATATCACATGGGAAGGACACTTCAAAACGAATCCTGGGTATATTGAGCTTCCTTTAAATTCTCTAATTCTCTTTTACTCACATAACACTTCATATTGACTGTAAGTGATCAAGGAATAGCAGTTCTGTTTAACAGATGGGAACAATGAATTTCCCAGACATTAAATGATGGTTTGGAATTGCAAAAATTAGTGGAAAGGATTTTCCTGATTTCCCTAATTATCTTCCTAAATTCCCACCTAACGCTCTTCCTAAATGATCGCTTCTCCCTTCATTGCCGTATTGTCATCCAGATCCCTTCCTTCCCCTTAGCGCATGCAGCATATGTAGAGCAGTTGTCATTTCCTAGAGGCAGCAAAGCACAGGCTTAAGAGGGAAAGCTCTAGATTCAGAGAGATCCAAGTATGAGACCTGGCTCAGTGTTGCCCAGCAGTGTGGCCTCGATCTAGTCATTTAACCTTTCTGTGGTCAGTTCTCTCAGCTGTAAAATGGATTTAATAATGATTCCTACAGAAAAGATTATTGTGAAGATTAAAAGAGATATGATATATGAAATGCTAATACAATACTTATTTCTAACAAATATTAAATAAATGTCAGCAGTTATTATTATAATTACATGTTATGCTGGGTATAGCTAGTTTGTTCTTTATTTTATGTTTTCATAAGGCTCATACTGCATGTTTGTTTGTTTTAATCCAGAAAATACCACAGTAACATAGTTCCTGCTAATTTATAAATTTAATGATAACTAGTGGTAGATAAATAGCAATGGTTTAGAAAATGGTGTAATTTTATACTATGTATTTTTCAAACATTTTAAGACTGAGTTTAGAATTTATACAACAGGTGACATTCCTTGTGTAACCTAATTTGAACTAAAAATGTTAATGAAATGGTATTCGATTTTGAGAATTTGATTACCTAATTAAATGTTTATGTATTTTACAAACTGGAAACAGCCAAACCACATCCAAGACCCCAGAGATGCCATGGGAGGAAAACTAGTCGAACATCAAAGGGAAAAGGGAAACAGAAACACATGAAACTCTAGGTCAGTGGAGGCAAGAAGTAGGAAGGAAGAGACACATGATTGGAAGTGAAAAAATAGGGCAAATCCCTCTGAGGTAGAGTCTTTAGAAGTAACAGTTGCACATGACCAACAGGCCGCTTTCATCTTGAAAAGCATAATAGATGAAGGATGCATGACAAAGTATGAGTGCAGCAACGTAAGATCTTCTATAAAGGAGTTAATTACACTGAATAAACACCCTAACTGTTCTCATGATGAAAATATCTCATTCATTTCAATGTCCCAGACACCTTACTGTTGTGACAAATGGCTTCAGGGATATGAACGGAGTAACAGCCGCCATTAGAACAATCAGAAAAGTAAACTCCGGGGGACACCTAGAAGAATCCTTCTCACCATGATGTTCACTTCAGGGGAAGCCAGAATAAAACATTTACTTTTGTTTTCTCAGAAATAGCTGTATGTTGCTTTCTCACGAGCTCCTTCACTGGGCTCATTGTGTGTTGACTCGGAACAGGACAGTGACTTATGCTTAGACGGAACCAAGTAACTGAACAACTTGCCTTGATGTGTTATTAATTATTAGTAATTATTAGTTGGATAAATGAATTCAACCTTGTTCAAACACGGCATGGCACGCTGGGGACAGCTGGCTTTGTGCTTGTTGGGGTACTGGGCTTAGTGTTTAAACGAGATGGCTATGAGGAGTGTCAGAGCTACAGGGTATTAATATGTGTTCACAAAAATGTTAAAAAGTCTTTCATAATCAAATATGCTTGGAGTATTTGACTTATGCAATATGAAGTAGATGTCTTGACTGTGAATCACCAGGAAGACTGTATTGCTAAGCTCATTTCACCAAAGCCCAAGTTTTTCAGAGAGTGATTTCACAGTCCTGGCATTCTGCAAAGCCCAGCAAGAGACTTTGATATTCACACTGTCACTAACTTGTGTAAAACCTTGCTGGTCATCATAGGGTACGTAGTTTTTGTTGGGAGGGAGATGGGGATCCAAAAGCTTATGATCTGAGATAATTTGTAATTCTGTGCATGTTAGTGTTTGAATTTCAGGCGCTGTGCTGAAAGGAACTTAGTTAATTAGTGAGGTCAGCTGTTTCCCATACTCCTAATTTTTCTTCCTGGTGGTGGTACCCGTTGAAGGTAATCGAGCTTTGTTTCATAATGAGAAAAGGGCATCAGAAGAAAGTCGGCTGATATGACTGGTGACAGTAATTAAGTGAATGTGAAGCCCTCTAAGAAAATCTTAGCCAGAAAATGGAAATTGTAGAGAGATTAAGGAGTGAATGGTGGGATTCAGCTGTGGCTTTCCTTGATAGGAACATATCCGACATGAGATTTGTGTGGAAACAGAGTGATTCAAGAACAGATTTTACTAAGTTCTCCAGCTAGTGCAAAAGGTCTCTTCCTATAACAAAAAGAACTTTACTTAAAGGTAGAAAAGTGGATATTCTGCCCATAAAGCTTTGCATAGGAGTCTGAGTTTGCATAGGTGTCCTGTATTTGTAAACCTGGGGATTTCTGACAGACTTCAAGGTTTATCCTGTGCAAGTATAAACAACCTCGCTTCAGTAGGGTGATACTGTTCATCTAGGTCTTTGTGCTATCTTTTGTGCCAAGAACATTCACGCTAAAAAAGCACTGACTTTGCTTTGCAGATGCGGAAACTGAGGTTCATAGGGATCAAGACACTTACATGTCATCACACAGCACTGGGGGTTCAAAGCAGAGCCTGCCTACATCTGAACTCTCTCCAGGCACCATGCTGCTAACAAGGACATGGCATCTTTAATTTGGATTAATTGAGAAGTCACCATTCTGTCTTGTGGTGTCCAAACCTCGAGCCCTCCATTTTAACCTATAAAATTTAATGTATTCTGATATTATAAAACTGAACTGCCCAGTTTATAAAATCCCCAGTGACTATTTTGAAGATTTCTTCTAGGCAAATTTATTTAATGAGGTTGATTTATAGATGAGTAGTATATCATTTATGATAGTTATGCCTTGAACATGTACCACCTAACAGTACACGCTCAAATAAATGTGAGTTACCATCACCCCTGAAAACTGTCATAAAACGTGTCTTATTCATAAAAGATATACAGGCCCAGATGAAATGTTTTCTTCTCCACGTAACCTTCTCTGGTCCCTTCATTTAGAACATATCTCTCCAGTTCCTAAGTGTTCATGGCGCTACATGGCATTCAGCATTTCTCTGTTGTCCCTGAGAGAGGCTGCACGACCGAGGTAGGCACAGGGGATTTGGAGCCAGAGTGCCTGGAATCAAATGCTGCCTCTGCCGTTTATGAGCTGTGTGACTTGGGCAAAATAACAAACTCTCTGTGCTTCAGTTTCTTTACCTATAACATGGAGATGCTGAGAAGATCTGCTTTATAAGTTGCTGTATTTAGTGAGTTAATACAAGTTATGCACTTGGAACAGTGACTGGCAGGTATTAGGACTCAACAGATGGTAGTTGTTGCTGAATTCATGCCCCTCCCCTCACTTGGATTGTAAGCTTCTTGAGGACAAATGGGCACACCTGCTCCATCCCTGTCTGGACACCCGATAATTATTTTTATTGAGTAAATGCATTAACTGAATGTCTATGAAAGTTTTTCCCTCACAGTTTCACTGCATTTTTCATGCATTTTTAAAGAACTGTAAACGCCAGGTGAACGCTCCTTAGAAAATTAGTTGCACCTCTTTACCGTTTCATTCATGGCCTTTCCACCTTGGCTGATCCCATCTCTCCAAATCTCCCTCTCCGTTTAAAGTGGTACCCTTAGGGAAGAATTATACAAGAATATCTGTGCTACATGTAATTGAAGCAGTAGCTCATGGTAATTAAAAGTAATTGAGACCATACAGTGAATGGGCTCTAGTGGGAGCACAGTGGGCCTCTACTAGACAGAGCGGCCTGGTGCTTTCCTAGCTCACTGAACTCTAGTAACCCTGCAGCATCGGGGCACAATGGGCCTTTGTGCCAGTGTCACCAAATATCACTGAGCACCCTACTGGGGAAGTGGCCTTTTAGAGATCTGGTGTGTCTCTTGCTGGCTTCGGATAGGAGTATAGATAGCGTAGTTAGGAGCACAGGGTGAAGGGTCAGATCTGCATGTGGATTCTGGGGCAATTATTCAAACTTTCCCAGTCTTGTTGGTTCCTTTTTTTGTTGTTATTTTGTTTCGTTTTGTATAGAAATGAGTATTATACTAGGTCTGTAGAGTTGACACAAATAAATGCATGTATTTTCACTTTGTTCGCTCTTATGCAATATTAAATGCTTATTTTTTTCTTTCTCATACATATATCTATAAATGTATGTGTGTGTTGATACGTGTCTATATACTATATACATAGTGAGCAAGAGCGAGAGAGGGAGAGAGAGAGAGAAAGGGAGAGAGGAAGGAACGGACATTTGGGTTATAGAGATTAAATGAAATGATACAGATTTAATTAACTAAATCATCACACTCTTTAGCACGTGTAGCAAGGGCTCAGTGGGTGCTGTTAGTCTGATTAGGTCCTCTAAGTCATCTGTATGGGTTAGGTAGGTAGAAATTGTTTTATTGCTGATTTGAATATTAAAAAAAAGAAGGTGCATCTCATTGAGAGAATTTGGCTTGTCAGTTATTATTAGCTCCAAACCTGCCCCTCAGTACGTGGCTTTGGGGAGCTGAGGCTGGGCTTCTGCTGACCAATGGCCTTTCTGCTTTCCCTGGGCTTCTTCTTAGGCTCTGCCCATAGAGGGCGCTGGAGAGAAGCTGTAAGGTTGGAGGGGAAGGAAGAACTCACCCTTTTTTGCTTCTGGTGGGCTCCCTACCTTCCTGTTACCAGTATTGCCCTAGCAAAGCTTCTTCACCTGGGCATCAGGAGTGCTTTCCTATAACTGCAGCTGAGTCCACTTTGCAGTTTTTCCAACGCTGGGAGGACCAACCTACCTCATCCTGCTCTCAGAGACACCCCAGGAGCCTTGCAGCACCCGGTCCTCACAGGTCTGTGTTTCTAAATTTTGGTAATTTCAACTCTTCCCATTTTCTCCTTGGCTTTCTGTAGTTACTACCTTGAAGTACCATTTTGACACTGTCAGTTACCTAGTTAACAGTTTTATACCTAGCTAACCATTCTTCCTTCTCAATTCTCTCCTGTCAGAGTAAGTGGTGTGGTTTCTGTCTTGTGGCTGGAATGACTGAGGTGTGTGTTAGGACCAGTCTTTGTGCCAGAGCGAGGGCCAGTGACAAAGTGCTAACTACGTGGTGGCTTGCTGAGTATAGTTCTTAGATCCAAGGAATTGGATTAATCTGGAGAGATGGTTTTCCAAGGAAATAGTGCCCTCAGTGCTACTTAAAGAAATTATGTTTATCATCAAACCTTAACAATTGTAGAGGACAGACTCTTCCACATAGCAAGCGCCATAGAGGTGAAATCATTTGCCCCCTAAGGCAGGTGGAAATGATAAGGGGGAGTAAATTGTTTTTCTTAAGGCAGGTGTCCCTAAAGAAGCTCATAGGTTGCATTATGTAAACCAGGAGGTTTACATAATCTCTTGCAGTTTTGTGCCAAGCTGAGTGCAAGGACACTTTTCAAAGGAGAGGCTTTTCCTTTCAGGAGGTTTTTCCTGGAGCCCTGACCCATAAAAACTTAAGAAACACAGTTGCAGTGAGGTTATTTGGAAAGAAAATATAGTTGGATTAAAAAAAGAAAGAAAAGAAACCTGAGAATTATTTTGGGAGTGAACATAAATAAAAATAACTACATTAAAAAATCTTCTGTGTTATGTCCTGCCCTTGAGGCTGATGTTCCAGAGAACAACACCTCTATCCTGCCAAGGTCTGCGCTCCCTCTTTTGGCAACATGGTTCTGAGCCAGATGGACTGTGACTCTGACTGGTGCTTGTCATTCTAGTGTCCCCAACCTCAGACTGCAGAGAGCCAAAGCTAATGTTTACATTTTGCATCTTCCCATTATTCAGTGTTAACACTTAGTAGATGCCACCTGAAAATTTCCCTGTCACTTGACTTACGTCGATAATAAGCCTCCTTTATGGGACGTTTTTGGTTGTTGCTTTGAGTTATCTTGCCTTCTCTTAAAATGATCATTGGGCAATTTATACCACTCTCCTTATATACCATATCTATTCACAGGATAAATATATATGAACTTACTTAGAAGTGTATACATTTATATGAACACACATATAACTGTGTTTATAAATAAACATAGATATTAATTAGATTCACCAAATATTCAGTAATATAATCATGAAGTAAGTTCTCATGATAAGTTTTGTTTTGAGAATTGCCCAACAATCCATACAATTATTACAAACCACGTTTTGTTTCTCTATTACTCATGCGCTATGAGTGTGGATTAAAAAAAAAATTAAAACATGACAAGGGAAAGTAAATGATTTGTGTTTCTTGAGACTCCCACTTTTGCAGCCACCGAATCTGAACACAGTAGGAAGCCTAGGAAAAGATGCTCTGGGTGGAAGATAAGTGCTCAAAACTGAATTTTTAAATTCTGCAATTCTACTCTGTTATTTTTCATTAACCCTTATTTTCTCAGAGTGAGGAAAGGGGCAGTTAGGTGGGACTGTAAAAACGATTCAGCTGCTGTAGAAAAGTCTGGCAGTTCCTCAAAAAGTTAAGCATCAACTACGACCCAGCAATTCCTACTCTAGGTGTATACACTCCAAAGAATTGAAAATATACATTCAGCCCGGCTGAGCGTGGCTCAGCGGTTGAGCGTCCAGTCGACCTAGGATCCAGGCGATCGGGGTTCGATTCCCGGTCAGGGCACATGCCCAGGTCATGGGCTCCATCAGTGACTCTCTCATCATTGATGTTTCTGTCTCTCTCTCTCCCTCTCCTTTCCTCTCTCTGAAATCAATAAAGATATATTTTTAAAAAGAAAAGAAAATATACATTCACTTGCAAAAACTTGTATATGAATGTTTATAACAGCATTACTCCAACTAGCCCAAATATGGAAAGAGCCCAAGTGTCGATCAGCCGGTAATTGGAGAAACAAAATGTTAGTGTGTCCATCCTTTGGCGTATCAAGCAGCCATGAGGAGGAATGAGGCACGGGCCGTGCTGCAGCAGGGCCGGAGGGACAGAAACCGGGCACAGAAGGTTACATAACGTACAGCTTTACTTACACGAAGTCTCCAGGACAGGCGATTTCATAGAGGATAGAGACAGGACATAAATTAGTGGTGTGCGGGTGGGGAGACAAGGGAGTGACTGAAAAGTTGTATAGTTTTGCAGGGTTTTTTTGGAGTGATGAAAATGCTCTAGAATTAGATAGTGGTGCTGCTGCAAAATCATGTGAATATACTAAAACCCATTGAATTTCATGCTTTAAAGTAGTGAATTTTAGGGTATGTGAATTATATCTAATTTAAAAACAACGTAAAAGAGACAGTTGATAAAAATTCACTCTTTGCATTGAAGGGGGAGCATCCTTGCATAAGACATCATTAGAATTCTCTGCTCCTTACTCTTCCAAACAAAGACTGGTTAATTTATCTAATTCAAAAGGTTTTGAGGGATACGCACATGATTTTTAACATTTAACCTGCAATGGAATTCTGCAAACATGAAAATGATAGAAATGCAGATGGGGCCGGCAGTGGATGTCTTGCATTCTGTGACCACAGTCCCTTCCCAGGTCAGGTCCCTCCAAGCTTCCTTGCCCAAAAGTGCTTAATCTTTCAGTAGCTACACCTACAATGTCAAGTCAAATTCTAGACACTTTCTGGATTGAGAACTCAGTTTCTAGTCAGAAAGACACATGAAATAAACAACTACAAAAGCAAAGCAGCAAGTGCCTGCCTTGAGGACTGTTGGGAATCTGTTAGCAGTGTGCTCTTTCACCAGGGAGGTTTCATATAAAATTAATTATTGTTGTACTAGGATGATGCCCTTCCAAGATCATAGTGAGCTTTCTAAGGGGGAATAAATCTCAAATGTTAGAGTCAGACTGACTTATGCCCAGAGTAATGCTTATTCAAATACTAGTTATGTAACCTTTAGAAAATTAGTCGACTAACTAGCCACTTTCCTTCCCAGGATCTGGAGTTGGATCCAGGGAAATTGTGTCAATTAGTAGTAGGAGAGAAGGCAGGCTACATTTAGAAAGCAGATGAGTGCATGAGTGGCAGAATCTAGGAGAAATGACCTCAAAATCCGACGGCTGAAATCCCTGGAACAGCTTCATCTCCAGGATGACTTTGAGCTCCAGCCCAGCTCCCAGGAAACCATGCTGCCCGATCAACTCTGTAGTATTACCATATCCTACCCACCTTCCTCTTTTTTAAATCTTTGGATTGAGTTTCTCAGCCTAGCAGAGAACTGTGCTTAATGCAGTAGGTGTTAGAACTTTTCTGTACTATCCCCACATTTTTAGTATTAGGGTTAGCTGAAATTAGGTAAGCAAGAATATATCACAGGGGGCCCAACAATGGCCAGAAACGGGATTTTTCATATCCCAATCCTGACAAGTCAAGATTTGTCACTTTTCCTTTCCCTCCACTTACAAGGTTGGGGACACAATATTTATTCTTCCCCTTTTATCTCTCTCTGTCTTTAATAGAGGACCCAGTCTTATTTTAAGTTTCTTCCCTAGAAAAACTTCAACAGTGTTTAGAAAATAATAATAGATATGATTATTCTAATGTAGTAGGCATTTTGAATTTTAAGATGTAAGAGTCAAGGCTTAATCAGCATTAACTAAATGACTCTCGATCATTGAGCTTCATTGCTCTTTAGCCTTGGGTCTCCAGTGTCTAGGGCGATAGATTCATTTGTGGAGCCTTAAGGCAAACGGCTGGCTTTTCACTTTCCGACAGCTTTTATCTCTGAAAAGGAAGACTAAAGATGCTAAGTAATATTTCCAGATTTCCTTATGGTTTGCATAACACATTCTCATTTCACTCAGAAACATTTTTATTTGGTAAAGCACTTGCAGGGTAATGAACATGGTAGCAACTCACACGCTAGTTTTCTACCTGAAGGGATTTGAGGCTCGTGGAATACAGGGTCCCAGAGACAACGCCAGAGTGAAATGTAGGAGCTATTTCGTGGCTAAATGGCACTAGAAATGCTCATCAACTTGGAACCCCAGGGGTGGACTCAGAGCTGCAAATGTCCTCTCGGTTTCAGACAGAATGAGAAAAGAAGACACCCACGTTGATTTGTAGCAACCTTAAGACTTGGAAGAAAAGTTCTAAAAATATTAACGACCATTAACATTTACTTTCAGTCTCCCTAGGGACTTAGAACTTTCTTTATGAAGGTTGAAAAATGTGGTTTTGCTGTAATGAGATGATGGTTGAGTTACTGTTCCTGGAATCAAACGGGTTGGATTTGAATCCTGTCTCTGATTAGGCTTGGGAGCTTGAGCCTCAGGGTTTTTATTTGCAAAATGAGGGAAATCATAGTACAGATCCTTAGAATTTCTGACAAGATTAAATGATATCATGTATGAGAATGTTCAGCATAGCATTGGAAGCTTGAAGCACTCACTTATTCGTAACCATTGATCTTTCTATTGTCTTTTGCCACAGTCTCTTGTCTCAGTCCAATCAGGAATGCTGAATGTAGGATTTCAAATTACGGACATTTTTAGGATTTCTAAAGAAAGTGGTGTTGCCTTAATTTGGGTTCTATACTCTGCCACTATTTAGATCGTGTCCTTAGACAAGAACCATGAGACTCTCTTTGTTCTTCTATGAAATGGGAGTTCCAGTAAGTGAGACTTCAGGGTTGTCTTAAAGATGGATGGAGATCATTGGGGTAGAAGCTATTTGCAAAAAAATAGCACTATAGAAATACTTTTTTAAATCTGTACCAAGACCACTGGGGATGTATAATAAAGTCTCATGGACAGAGCTTACAGAGATGGTATAATTACACAAATATATAACACAGGGCATTGGTAGTAAAACAGATCTCTAGGCTGGTGTGGCTCAGTGGTTGAGCATCAATCTATGAACCAGAAGGTCACTGTTTGATTCTTGGTCATGGCACAGGCCTGGGTTGCAGGTTTGATCCCCAGTAGGGGGTGTGCAGGAGGCAGCCAGTTAATGGCTCTCTCTCATCACTGATGTTTCTCTCTCTCCCTCTCCCTTCCTCTCTCTGAAATTAATAAAAACAAAATTTTAAAAAATACACACAAAGAAACAGATCGCTGTAAGCAGAAGACACATCTGCTGTGGGATGTGTATGATCGGGAAGGTAGATCCCACTGCCGGATAGACTGTCAATAAACACACCTTAAAGATATGAACTTTAGATAAATTAAAGTGCAGCTCAGTGTGCAGCAGGCTGTTCACGTGAACTTGAGCTTGATAGGAGGCTGGCTGGAGGGAAGGCTTCAGGCAAGAGTCGCTTGACTGGTTATGGCTTCTTGCCCTGAGCCCTGAGTCCTTGGGAACAGCTGGCAGCTGTGAGCAGAAGGGCTTCCCTTCCCCTCACTATTTCTCTCCATCTGGTAGAAGAGGTGTAGCTTCGAACAACAGGCTTTAGAGACCTGGAATCAACCAAGCCAAGTGTGTCAATGGATCTGGGTGTCAGGGGAGACGGGGTAGGACAGATGACTCTAAATCATTTCTAATGCCCCTTCCAGCTCAGAGTGTAGGATTCTCAGGTGGTTGGCCCAGCTGAGGGGACCTTATACAGCCTTCTTTATTCTTCGGGAAGGGAACTGTTTAGATGGGAACACAGAAATGCCTTCAAATACTTGGGGGAGGGAGCATTTAAAGCCGCAGGTAGCTGCCTGAGAGAATTTGAAACACTTGTGAAATTTCAGTCTCTGGAGGGAGCGGGGTAGAGTGGATGTGACGGAGATCACTGGGCAGCGTCTGTCCCCCCAGTGTGGTTTTAGCAAGATTTGAACTTCTGCTGAGCATTTTAAGTGTGGTGGTGTGTTTTCTGCTCCGCCACTCTCCCTTTATTTCAAGCGCTTAAAAATTCACTGGGATCTCATTGCAACTAAGGAGCTGCTGTGGCCAACTTGAGCAGGACCCCAGGGAGTTTCCATTTTTAGTTGGGAATGTGGGGGTCAGAGAGAGAAGCCGCACAGTCATTCAGGGGCTTCACCACGGCGCGAGAAAGCTGAGGATTGGCATCAAAATCTTACCACCGATATCACCTACGTTTATGTGACTCAACAAACATGTAAAGCTCTGAGTTCTTTTCATCAAAACTGCAAAAATGCAAACTGCAGTAACGAGGCTCACTTTAGGCCGTAGTCAGGAGAATTCCATTGTTAGGATGACCCCGAGGCACCATGAGGCTTTGAATTGTCTTCCAGATCATCGGAAGGCTATTTAATCACCTTAAGCGTCTTTGTCACACATGCTAGTGCTTGAGAATTAATTTTCTGCATATGGTATTCATGGTTACTTTTTATTAACTAGAGTTCAAAAAACCACAGGCTTTTTTTTGGCTTTTTTTTTCCTAACTGAATTTATTGGGGTGACATTAGTTAAAACAATTATATAGGTTTCAGGTGTTCAGTGCCATAATACCTGCTCCATATACTGTACTGTGTGTTCACCACCCTAAGGCACGTCTCCTGTCACCACTTAGCCCCCCTTTGCGCTCTTCTCCCTGCCCCCACCCCCCCTTTCCCTCTGGCAGTCACCCTGCTGTTGACAAGCACCGTATGATTTCAGTCATATGTGGAATCTAATGAACAAAATAAACTAACAAAAGAGAAACAGATTCATAGATACAGAGAACAGACCGACAGCTCTCAGAGGGGGGGAGTTAGGGGGCTGGGTGAAAGAGGTGACGGGACTAAGCAAAAAACACACACACCCTCGGACACACAGCGTTGTAAATGGTCCTAACTGGTTAGTTCTGCAGAGCTTTGTCAGCTGATTGTAATGTGGGTGCGTTCGCCTCTGGCAGAAATAATACAGAAGTGTTTAAGCATCCTGATGTCCTCCAGAAGTTTTTTATACAGTTTTATTATAAAACTACTACCTACTCATTTTAGAAAAGAATGAAAATAGAGAATCATATGAAGAACACAGAAGCTTCCATTTTTCCACTAATATCGAATAACTTCTAATATGTCGGCATATTTCCTTACCTATGCATATACAGTTACATAAGTATGTGTAAATACACATGTATGTGTATATATAACATAGTATATAAGTAAATGTGAGAATAATTACACACATACTGGAGACCCCTCCCCTTCTATCCAACTTTTTAATGTCTAGTGGTCATTCATCTGGTAAGCTCTTTGTGGTTCCAAGAAAAGTCATCCACTTCCACTGTCTGATTTTATGGAAGTTTATTCCTGTATAAATTTGAAATAAGCAGTATGGAATTTTCCCCTTGGCAAAAAAAAAAAAAAAGTAACTTGCAAAACAAAAGCAAAATGCAGCACTGAACCACAGTAAAACTCTTAACTTCATGCATCCTTACCACTCACTCCCCATTTCAGCTTCTAATGTCTCTGACCTTGTCGAATTTACGGCAACTGGGGAGAGGAGAGCGACCAGCAGGAGAAAGGAAGGGACGCAGGCGAGGCGGAAACCCCGGCGGTTTGCGGGGAGTCCCCGTGCACCTGCCGAGTGCCCACGCCTGTGGGGCCGCAGTGTGTCAGGGGTGTCTGAGCGTCTGACTTCTGTTTTCTTGACCCCGACATTCAGACATCACCTCTCGGCCAGGCTGTGTTAATTATTCTGAGCTGTGGCAGGTAGGCTATCATGAGGTTTGGCTTCCCGTGGTGTTTCAGCATTACATATTCTGTTTTCATTTGTATTTTAATGAAAAAGTGCCTTTAGTTAGCTCCAGTTATGACCTAAATGTGCCCCCACTCCAAATTCATTTCACCTATCTCATTCGTCTGTAGTACTGTGATTAAAATAATAAAAAAGTATTAATAAATTTTAAAATGTTAATATTTAAAAATATGGTGAAGCTTAATGGGATGACGTTGGATTTTTCCGTCAACTTTAGAAGAAAAATGCAATAGTCATTCCTTTATGAATGTTATTGTTATGAACATGAGCTTTTTAAAGTTAATAACCCTGCATTTAAAATTATTCATGTAGCCTCAAGCTGCATGGTTTTGGACAGATTACTTAAATTCTGTGTGCCTCAATGTCTTCATCCATAGATGAAGAACTGGGAGCTGTTGACATCTACCTTAGAGGGTTGTTGTGAGGATTCATGGATATAATAAAATGTGAATTGCATTTAACAGGGTCTGATACAAAGTAAAAAGTCGATAAAGGGTAGCTATTACTAATATTGTCCATTCAGATCGGCTTCTAACATTTGCTTCACATTTATTGTCTTAACCTTATTTTGTTATTTTTTTGTTAATGTATTTCTCTAATGTATATTTGTTTTTTGTTTGTTTGTTTTTTTAAATACATCTTTATCGATTTCAGAGAGAGGAAAGGAGATGGAGAGAGAGACAAAAACATCAGTGATGAGAGAGTCATTGATCGGCTGCCTCCTGCAAGCCCCCGACTGGGGATGGAGCCCACAACCCGGGCATGTGCCCTGACCGGGAATCGAACCCCGATCGCCTGGATCCTAAGTCAGCGCTCAACCCGAGCCATGCCCGGCCCGGCTCTAATGTATATTTGTAATTTTTAATGATAAATTCATGTACTTATTGTGCCCTACTTGTTTCCAAAATAATTTAAAGACATCTTACATTAGATGATACAGATAAAATGAAACCACAAGTTATATGAGTGAAATAAAACAACCAAATTATTAAAGGGATGAAAGAATAATTATATCAGAAACTAGATTTAACATTATTACATTGTAGCCCTGGATTTTGCTCTGAACTGCTCACGAAAAGGCAAAAGAGGAAAAGAGTGAAATATGGAGCTTTTACTATATTACAATGGGAAGCATATTGGTTTTTCAAACACAGTTTTTTTCTATTGTACTCCATCTAAATGGAACGCTTTGCATTGGCTTTCAGGGATTTGAATAACCTAATGGGTAGGGTCTTTATAAAAAGTTTTACTATGAAAAAAATCATGAATAGTCTTAAAATCATGTTCTTTCCTGTGCCTTTCATAGGCTGGAAACAATCATTTGAATTAGATATGTAGCATTTTGCTGTGATGTCATGGTGCTGCTTGCTTGGGGATTTGCCTGTTCAGTTTATTTTTCATGTGACAGGCATCCATTATGGATGTTTTTGAGCAAATTATTTTTTCATTTTTATACAGTCTTCACTGAGACAGATTATAATAAGAGGTAAAACTCCGTGTTGGAACTCCATTGTATTGCTTGGTAGAGAGTTGGAACTGCTCATTTCACGTTTAATTTTCCTGGATGTTGTCCTTTCTCTCTTTGTGGACTACATCACTAACTAGCATCGCTCTTACGTTCCTCAGGCAGGATCACTGCTATTTTCGCTCTTAGATGTGTCTGGGCGAAATACAGGCAGGAGGGAAACTTTCTTGAGCTGACTTCAGAAGAGATAGAGAAGGTGTGTTTGCAGATTTGAGTGCTGGACTCAGTATACCATTTATTGAGCATTTTTAAGCATTGGTTTAGGCGATAGAGATTATATAAACTTAACTAATATGATTTTTTTTGAAGCTCCTTCAAAATCTATGGGAAAGAAAGACAACCAAACATGATACAAAGCAATAAAGAGAGTGCTAAAATAAGGTGTGTTCAGTAGTTTGTTTTAATGTAAAAAAAGGTATTGTCTTAGCGTAAATATAATCACAAGTGTCGAAAGAGAGAGGATAACATTGTGAGCTGGGGCTTGTGGTCACGGTTACGACGAAGTATAGGAAAAGGGTCCTTGGCAGAGCTATTGGACTGGGCAGCTCCTCTTCACGATCTCAAAGGGGTGCCTTTGATCAAAAGGGGGTGCCGCAGCACTGGGGGCAGGTTGGGGGATACAAGGACACAGGATCCTGTGTGAGCAGAGGGCAGAGTAGGTCTGACATCCCCTCTTTGCAGGTTTGAGACATCTGAGACCTCACTAAGTACATGACAATAAAAATTAGAGCAAATGCTGATTTTCAAAGGCCTTTCACATCTATGAATTAATTTTAACCTTACAAGAACCCTCCTCAGCCCCATTATCCCAGCTTTACAGATGAGAACAAAAGAGGTTGGATGGGTTATAAATTATTGACGATCAGATAGATAAAAAGCACTGAAGATGGGCAGAACCTGTCTTCCTAACTCCTGATTGCCATTGCCATCCCCTCTCTACATTTTACTACTGCACATGTATACATACATGATACTGCGTGTGTGCACATGTATGTGATGAGGTCTGGCGGGGAATTTGTGAGTTACACTAGAGCCCTGTGCTGTCACCGATAAGGATTCTGTGCGTGAGGGCAAATGATAAATTAAAGATCACTGTGTCTGTCAGAAGCATTCTCTGACCCTCATGGTAATCCAATTTCTGGCATCCTGATGTACTTTGTAATTGAATTTTAGTTCATGTGGTAGAACATCTACTCAAGTCTGTGAGTAGATGACTGAGGCTTATTGTTTTTTTAATTAATTTTTTTTGACATCCAGAAACATAAAATGAAGTAGGATCTCCGCTGTGCGGGCTTGTGGAGCATAAGCCTGCTTGGTGGCTGGAGGATGGGCCAGATGGACGTCTGAGGTCCCTTTCATTTTACAGAATCCCTTACTGTCTCATCTCCTATTGCTCCAAGGTCTTTTCACTGGAAAGCTCATTGTCCAAGCACTAAACAGGCCCATCTTTTATACAAAATGCCCTGGAGTCTTCACAACAGCAGGCCTGTGGGTCCTGGAAAGTGACACCCACAGCATTTCTGCAACTTTTTCTTTCCTTGTCAGCTATGACCTCGTGGGCAACCTGGGCTTCTTGTTTTACTGGGATTTTGAGCATCTCTTCTGCCATCTGAGTGTTGCCAGGTAGCATAGAGCTTTTGTCTTTCAACCAGAGATTTTATCTTTCAACAGTGTAAAACAGAGCAAAGTAATTGCTTTTGTTTTAAGGTTCTTATCTTGAAATAGAAAAAAAAATTGGAAAATAAGATTATGTGGGAAACGATAGCCATATTATGTCACAGTTTCAGCAAAACTAGACTGTTTGCATTTGACCCTTTTCCTGAAAGAGTGTCTTTCTAATGTGTGTGTGTGTGTGTGGCGGGGGGGGGGGGGGGGGGGGGGGGGTGTGTTTTGGGCCTCTTTGTAGGAGCTGGCCCTGGGGAGTGGAGTGCCTTGTTTTGAGCTGAGGGGCTGGCCTGCCTATAACCCGAGGCTCCAATGAGGAAAGAACAAAGACAGGTTTTATGTTCTGTGTTAGAGATGATTTAGGTTATGCTAAGGAATTTTTCTACAGACATTAGTCATAGGAGACAAATTCAGATCAATGAAAACATAAAACTGGCTTATTGGTTTCCCATCACAAGATGCATTATAGGGAAGCATTTTAGCACATGAAAAAGAACACACACACACACACACACACACACACACAGGGCAGCCTTATTAGCTACGTGCTTTTTTATAGTTGGTGATCTCCCTAGTTTTCTCTGCAATGTTGAAAAATTGTGTTTATTTTGATGCCATTTGATAGGAGACAGATTCAGATGTGCAGCACTTTAGGTTGCACTACTTGAAAATCAAATCTTTGATCATTGGGACTGTAAGCCTAAGCCCTGTGTCAACCAATACTTTGTTGTGATAATATTTAATATTTGCAGTATTTGTGATGGCTGACACATTTTCTGGTCTCCATGTGCCATTCCTCTATGGTATAAATGTTATCATCACCCCCATTGACACATAAGGAAACTGAAGCATATACAATGGGAACAGCTGGCTCAAGACCAAACAGATAAGTAATGAGGCTGGGACTCAAACTCAAATTCTGAATAATTGGGAGTCCTTGCTCCCGAGACAGTATAGCAGACAGCCCTGAGTGCCTTCTGAGTCATCAAAGGAAAGTATAGTCGAGATCATTGTATTGTTAGTGATCTAACACATTCTTTATTTTAGAATGGCAAGCCATGTTGACTTAAGTAAAAATCCTCCTGTTAGCCAGAATATTTATTAACTTGTAATTGGCAGAGAATAATTATATTTACAAGCTCAGTGGCTAAGGAAGGACATTATATCTGTGTCCTGCAGACTGATGGCCCATAGTTGTCCCATGCCACCTGCAAGGTGAGACAGTGGTCCTGGGCCCCATGCTTTCCCAATGAGGCGAGAGAACTGAGTGTTGTAAGTGACTTGTTCTAGGACTTGGTGGCGGTTTGGAATCTCCGGAGTCCTGGCCCGTTGCTCAGCTCACTGAACCATACAAGTACATCTCTTCACCCAGGCTCTTTTATGAGCTTCCCCATTTCCGAGCACGTTTTTTTATAATGGTTGATGAAATGTTTGTCGTGATTAAAGCCCCCCAGACGTCTGTACTCTGTAACCATCAGTGTCTACAAGGAGCAAGTTTCACAGCTTCTCACATTTTTTTCTGCCAAGTGTTATAAAGAAACTGCTGCTTTCTGAAATTAAACAGCTTTGTTTCTCCATGGCTAGAGCTCAGATCGTCTAAGGAGGGTGTGCAAAGAAGGGTAATGTCTCAAAGTAACCCCTCCCGGCGACTTCAGCCTTCCGAAGAGAAAAGGGAGTTCTAGATTGGGTCGGAGAGCAACTCCTTGGAACAGGATACTTCTCTTGTGTTTGCCCTGACACCGCCCATGTTGAGGCAGCCTGGGCTCTCAGCAGCCTGGTGCCGAGCATGTCCTGCTATTGTCTTTATTGCTGAAGTGACCCTGAGGCAACTCCAGGTGTCAATTGAAAATGCCTAGCTGTATTATTTTCCCTGTCCCCTGTCACCCAGATGGGTGTCCTTGCCTCTGAAAAGAACTGCCATCGCTGCTATCAGTAGGAGGAAAGCACAGAACTTGGTGCTTTAATGGATGAGTTCCTTCACCAAGTGAGGCCCCGCAGGGCATCCTTAAAACAGCACCCACGCTCGCAGCAACGCCCCTGCCCACTGGTGCAGTGCTGACATGGAAGACGGACATTAACTTTAAAAAGTGGTTTTTAAAAATTATTCTTCCCCAAGTTATAAAAATGTACCAATCCAAGTCTTCTTTGCAAGTAACAAGAATCGCTGGACGTGTGCGAGCGCTCTTCCTTCTGAAACCCCGTGCGTACCAACTGGCCCTCTGTGTCAGTGCCCCTCCTGTGCCCCATCTCGGCCGCTCTCCGCGTCTGGCTTAATGTGAAAGACCAGCCCCTATTCTGGTTTAGAACAGAAGCTACCCCCACTTCCGAGTGTGGGCAGAACAGACCGGAGGCGAACGGGACGGTGAAGCTATGTGTCCTGGCAGGTTTCTCTCAGATGTTTCTCCCCACAAAGTCTTCCCTGGTAGCATGATTCAAATTCAGTTCCCTTGCCCCCTGTGTTCTTATGGCATTTTATTTCAGCCTCCCCACGGTCCTTGGTGCCCTTTCTGTTGGATCCGGGGTAGCTGTTGCTGTCTGGTCCCTGACTACACTGTAGGCTCTTGCGAGTCCTAACAAGAGGAGCTAACACTCATTAGACACGTCCTAGTGACTGGGCTTCAACAAGGGCGACCGTACTTGCTGCCTAGTAGGCCCAAGGAGGAGAGTCCACGATTGCATTTATAGGTAACGTGAAGAGATGGTTAATTTGCTCAATTCAGAAAGGAAGTAAGTATTGGGACTGAATTTGACAACCCAGAACCCACTCTGGTCAGTGAGTAGTGCCGGCCCTGGAGTTGCCACTTGGCTATTGATTAATAAGGATGCGAGAGTGTAGAGTTCTCAGCACTGAGCTGACCTATTTCATTCCCTGCCCTGAGCTTTCATGTCAGTCTTTCAGCAAAGCTCGGAATGAGACATTCCCCCGGCTACCCGTGGCTCCCAGTGAAAATCCCTCCCTCTCGCGCTCAGGTCCAGCCAGGCCTGCCTGCCTTCTGTCCGCTGCACGTGCCCATTTGCTTTCTGTTCCACGAGGGATGTGCACGTGCTGATCGCTCTGCCTGGGATCCTTCCCTCCTCACCTGGCCCATGTCTCCTCCTCGTTCAGATCTCAGCTGACACTTCCTCAGGAAAGCCCCAATAAAAGCCCCTGGTTACAGGCTTTCACAGGACCCTGAGCCTTTCCTTTTACAGTAGTTACTACCCTTAGAATTCTGGATTGCTCCAGGGCTCGTGGCTGCTGATACTTACCAGTGTGTTCTCACCCCCCGTCACAGTGAATATAGTAAAGTTAAAAATATTCATGTTTGACAAACTTTAAAGGGGGTCAGCTATATGATGATGGAAGAAGATTTGACTTTGGGTGGTGGGCACGCAAAGCAATATACAGATGATGTGTTATAGAACTGTATACTTGAAACGTGTAATTTTATTACCCGATGTCGCCCCAATAAATAAAAAACGAACAACAAAAGATAGTAATAATATTGAATGTCAACTGTAATTGAAAAATAAAATTTTAAAAAGTAGGCTTTTACAGTGTAAGGACCTTTCAAAAGTATATATATATAAATTTAAGTTGTTCCCTTTACCACTTGTATGTTACTTGTGAAGGCTTCCACTTCCTGTGTCCCCTTTGTTCACCATATTGTGTTCTTCTGCAGCCACTTGTTTTTGAGGCATTTCAAAATAAATATCTTCTAAAGCAGAGGTCTTCAGCACTTGATGCATATCGAAGCACCCAGGGAGCTTTTAAACTTTTTGATAGGCAGGTCGTCCCACACCTGATCAATGGAAATGGAATTTGTGTGGGGAAGCTCCCAGGTATTGGCAGATTTTTATTCCCTTCGGGGATTCCAAAGTGCAACCAGAATGGAGAACTACTGATTTGAATGGTGATTGACTCCATAGGGGCTCCATATAGAAATGCCCTTTGCCAACCAGGTGTGTGCATTTCATAAATGTAGACAAGTTATATGCAGCGGGAGGTGAACTTGCATGATTGAAGGGACTCGTGCGAACTCCTAGCAGTGATGGAAAGAAACCCAAATCTTTATGAGACACCAGGGTTTCTGCTTATTCAGGTTTTTTAATGGAACCTCTTTGGCGTCTGAATCATTTGATTTGCCTCTTTTGTCCTAGGCAGATTTCTGCAAAGCCTTTTCAATGACCTCAGAAAGAGGACTTTGCATTGCCATCCATGTGCGAGTTTCAAAGAGTGTGGCTCTTCAGAGTTGCAAGTCAACCTTCTTTTTCAGCTGGAGTCACTTTTTCCATTGACTAAAAATGTTTTTCTGGTTCAAGACAAAAGTACACAAATAGAAAAGAATAAATATTCGTATTTGGCTCACTTTGCAGTTCATATTCAACTACCTGCTCAACCTTTTCCTGTCCAACTTCATGTACCGGTGGCAAAATGTGACCTGCAATTTAATATTTTTAAAGAAATAAAGATATTAAAGGCTTCCAGTAATGGCAGAAAAACTTGCTAAAAGCTGTTCTTATTTCAATATAATAAATTATAAGTGTGTGAAGTGGGTTTCCCAGGAAGTATGCATTTTAAAATTTAAGTGGCTGGTACATGTTTGGAAAGACTAATGCATCATTACCCTGCTAGAGGAATCACAATGAAAGAGTTTAAGTAGAGGATTTTGGCTTGGACAGGGTTTCTTAAGCAGTGGAGTTCATGAACAAGTGGCTCTAAGTGAGGGAAAAAGCAATGGTTTTTGACTGTGGCATTTTAACTCACACATAGAAAATGCTTCCCCAAATTATATATGTCACTGCCTCATGATTTTGTCACACCTAGAAAGTAGTTGATTCCTGCCTTGTCCTGATTGTGTCCTTAAAATAATGACGAGACACAGGCTTTCAGTAAAATAAATAAATAAATGAGTAAATACATAAATAAAAGTGTTTGTGGTGAGTTTTCTGAAGTTCAATGTGGAAAAAGGATTATTTTGGGTAGCTATTGATTATTGATTGATTTCGGGCCTTTTCCTATCTATTCTACTAGACTATAATCCACAAATTTTGATGAAAAAAATTCCCATTGTAGGATGGAAGTTGACAAGTAGCAGAAAAAGAAGTCATAGAGACGAATTAAAAGAATACAGAAACAAATTCATGAGAGTCTAGGAGCAGATTTGGGATCTCTGAAATTCTGTTGTTCTCAAAAGTGCTTATGGGACTGTGGAAGCTGGGATTCAACTTAGGTCTTAGCATTAGCCTTTAAGGAGGCCAGATCTGCCTGTCTGTCTGTCTCTCTCTCTATTATCTATCATCATCTATCATCATCTGTCCATCTATCCATTCACCCACCCACCCGTCTTTCTATCTCATATGTGTATATTTATACCTGCCACATATGGAGTGCTCAGTAAATGCTACTTGAATCTCAAGAAGCAGAGAACTAAGGTGACCACACACCCTGGCGTGTCCTGGAGGATTTCAGTTTATGTCTGTTACCCTGGGTAATTACTCAGAGTGCACTTTTTAAAAGCGTTCCAGGTAACTGATCATTTATATGCTCACTTTCCTGAAAATCAGTGAGTCCTACCTCTTGGGCTTGATTAATTGAGATTCACCTCATTGCATGAATCTCGAAATTTGAAAGTGATCTTTGATTTGGACTAAAATGTCATCCTCATGTCTGAGGTTATCCATAGATTCTCAGGTGCTGCGAAATGATAAATGAGTTTATCCTGTAACCTGCAGGACTCCTCGGGGGTGGGTCAGGACCAGAGATATTGAACAGCCCCATTAATGGCCTGGAAGAGCTGTGATAAGCAGCTTGCTAATGAAACTTGCAGATGACAGTGAATTTGTAGGTGTTGGAAGCAACAATTGAAGCATGAATAAAAAAGGATCCAAGCCCAAGCAGGGGCTAGAATATAAAAATATGGTTAGGGCAACTCTGTAAAGCAGTTCTCTGCAACATCAGTAGTTTGTAAGACCAAGGCAGAGCACGGCACAGAGATGACTTATGTCATTGAAAAGCCCATGGCAACAATTTGCTTAGTCCCTGGAAAAGGGAGAAGTTGGTGGCAAGACAGAGGATCAGCATCAAAAGAACTGGGTTCAAATTCCAGCCCTTTCATGGATTAGCATGTTTTGAGCAACTCACAGCATCTTTGGGGTTCCCTGTTCCTTCTGTTAACTTATATTAACAACGTATCTGAAAATGCTTCGCTCAGAGATGCAAGTCAATACAAATTGGTTAAACCAGACTTTAAGAACAGCATCATAACAGCAAAAAATCATTCTTTCTTCCATTATATCAAGAGTCCGTGAGTCTTGTGTTTTGTATGCAGAGCCGCTAGTATTGTTATCCTGGCCAATTTTTTATTCAAAATAAATAACAGGAAAGAAAAAGAGTCCATGAGTCTCTAGTAGATATAAAGATGGGCTTCGTGGGAGCCACAAAACCTGTGAGATACTATACCAAATATTTGGTGTGTGCCCAGTAGGGAAAATGTCTATAGCTTTTGTCATGTATTTGATGGTGGTGTCAACTAGAAACACTTCAAGAACCTCTGCCCTGGACTGTGAGCTGTTCCCAAGTTCCTTTTTAGGACTCTGGCCACGCACTGAGCTTTCTGTGCCTGCCACACGCCCGAACAGCTTTCAGCTCAGGGCCTGGGCAACTGCCGTTACCTGCCAGCCCCCAGATGTTTCCATTACTGGTGGACTCTCCGTGGTGTTTGGAAAGTTCTAAAGCATTACCCCGTTTTCAGGCACTCTCTGTTCCCGTGTCCTGTTTTGCTATCCTCATAACACAAGACTAGCTAAAATGCGCACTTTTCTTGTTTATTATTTCTCTTTACTCTGTGCTGCCACCGTTAAACTACAGGCTCCTTGCGAATAAAGTCCTTGATTTTCTTGTTCATTGACATGTGCCTAATGGGTAAAACTATGGTAGATTTATACTTGGTGCTCAGTGGATATTTGTGGCAGGGATGGAGGGAGGGAGGGGAGAGAAGTTGAAAGCAAGGAAGGAAGGAAGAAAGGAGGGCGGGAGGAAGGGAAGGAGGGAGGGAGGGAGGGAGGAATTTCACATAGAACCTGTCACATCATATATATTACATGATTTAATGAATGAGAATTAAAGGGTAAATGAATGAATAAGTGTGACTCAGGGAGATCCTTGTAAGGATGTGGAGGGAAGGATGATACCCGAGCAGTGGGAATGTTCGTCCTGCTCCTCTTTGGCACAGTAGAGAGTTTTTGCTGTCTAACCTGCAAAACCTTTTCCATCACCCTTAGTAGTTTCTAGGCGGTGCTTTTGGTTCTAAAAAGAACATCCCCGGTCACATCTGCCCTAGATTGTAAGAATGGACTGAACTCTCCATTGATCCATTTCATGGGTAAACAGGAGAGGAGCTTTGGTTCAACTGCTGACAAGATGAGCTCGCGGCAAATGAAATTCACTCCAGAGTTCAGTTTTGAAGAGAGCTCCCGCTAAAAGCTTTTTGTGCCCACTTTTATTTAGCAGGGCTAGAAGTTTCCAGAAATACAGCTTAAATGGAGTGGCATTTTTATCACTGTGGTTGAACTGCTCTGCAATCAAAATACACCCTCCAAAATCAGAAAGCGATGTCTTAGATGCTTCTCCGCACAGGCACTGACCTCTTCTGATTGTGGGGAAGGAATTTTCCTTATGGCTGAAGCCCGTCCTCCTGTTCTTATTTGATTGATTTATACCTGACATCTGATTTTCTCTGTCAGGGCTTAAATGTGACCATTTTCTCTGAAAGCCTGTCAGCCCCGGATAGTGAGTTGGCGAATGAAAGAAAATATCTGACCTTTATATGGAAGCATTAGCTACTGAGCCAGATCTATCAATATCCAGGACTCAGAAAGATGAACTAACAAATATTTGTTTTGGCTAAATCTCTCCCTGAGGCTAGTTTTTAAAATTTAAGGTTTCTGGTTGGTTAGACCCCTTCCTACAGGATCATGTGTAAATGGGCCAGGTTCCTTGGGACTCTGGGATATGTGTACTTGTGGAACAACAAACCCAATTTCATAGACTAATATCCCTTATTAAAAGGGCTCAAAGCCGAAATCATAAACTGAGGCATAGTGCTTTTCTTTACTGACTCTTCTTTCTTCATACAAGCCATTAGCTAGAGTCGGAATTTTAGTAGCATCCTATAGATGCTAAAAATGGGGGGAAGTTTTCCTAAAAATCCAGATTTAATTTTAGACTCTTGTAATTTCTAACTGCATAATTAACAGTAATGTTTGACACGATATCCTCTTGACAGAATCTGACTGGGAGCATCTGGTGTTATTTAGCCAAAAGCCTAGTTCTGTTCTCCCCGTTCAAAAGGGTTCTGATTAATTAGTCATTGCCCCAACCTGAATAATACATTAAAGATAAACTTCAATGCTTGGTAGAAAACAAAGGAGGACGTTTTCTTATGTTATAGAAGATGGAGTTTCCTGTTAATAGAAATGTAAAAAAAATGAGTACATTTTAGCATTTACTCACCAGAGGCCCAAAATGGTGAAAGAATGGGCAGGTATCTTCTTAAATGGCTGAGTTTGAGGTTCAACCAGGAGAGCGTGGCCCCTGCTCCTCTCTCAGCCACTTTCATTCATCTTCAATGCTTTCGTCTCACACTTTACATATCCTGTCACCACTTTCTCTGTGCGCCGAGAAGGTCTCAAGGAGGGGACACCTCGGTGCGAGTCCAGATGGTGAATTCTGTGTGAGCTCTGTCTGTTTCATTCTCTCGTGCACTCAGTGCCCAGCAGAGGAGTCCCGGACATCAATAGACACCAGTAGGTATTTTTTCTCTCCACGAATGGGAGTCCCTTTGCTGTGTTAATTAGTGGCCTCACAGGCTTCCAGGCTGTCATTACCTTCTTCTTATCAAAGGCTAGAAGTTGGTGTAGTTGATCATTTTATGTTTTGCTCTCTATGGATGTGGCTCTGTGACCTGCAGATGTTATATCCACAGACTTCTAAAATGCCCAGTGTGTGATCTTCGTTGGGTTAAATGAGATAATAACCTGTTTATGATTTGTGTTGCTCTTTCTTTCTAAGAGTCCTTAACATAGGTTGTCAAACACAAAGTCCTTGTTACTGTGATTGACTATGGCCTTGTGTGGCCTTGCCAAAACTCCTGTTAAAAGCTATCCTTCTGTTTGCTGGTTGTGTCCCGTCCATGACTTTTCCTTTAGCTCTAATACAAGTGACTTTTTTACTCCATCCAAAAGGATTCTGTCACCTATCATCTGAATGAGTGTGAAAAGCTGCACTTAACTAAACTAACATAGAGGTGATAACTCAACTCTGAAGGTCATGAGACATTTTTCATTTTCACATAAAATATTTATTTGTATCAGTTAATCATTCATTCAAAACTATGTAGTCTGCAACTGTTACATCCCACGCAGGGTCCAAGGCTCAGTGAAAAAAATGAAAGGTTCCCGCTTTCATGCATCTGACATGCTAGTTGAAGAATAAATTAACAAAAGAACGTTGAGTATCCTACTTTAAGTGGTGTTAAGTGCTATAAAGAGAAAAGTAAGGCAGAGGAAGGGGAAAGACAGTGAGATATGCTAAGGTTATTTGTGTTTTACTAAGGAGCTTATGGGCATTACTGAGCACCAATTACTTGCAGTGCTTTGTGCTAAAAACCCATTCCCTGTAATGCACTTTCAGCTTAATGATGGAGATAGGGAATGCATAAAAATAGCTCAAACATAATGTTGAAAATAATGGAGCCAGTAAGAGAGCTATGGAACTGTATCAATGGGCTTTGGAAAAGAGAAAGGGCCCATTGGGTAGCAACACTGTAAAGGCTTCAGAACAGGGAGGGAGATAGGCCCAGGTGAGAGTGGGGCTGCTGCTTGTTGGAATAATAGATATGTCTCCCCTCACTCACCCTGGCACACATAAAACACATGGCAGTGCCCAGTGAAAAGAACTTGTAATTCTTTTGCATTTTCTCACCCTCTCTCTCTAGGCTGCATGTTGACTGTTGTGGGCTCTTTTACTTTGCCTTGGGGACGCCTTTATAAAAATATATTGAAATTACATTTTATGACTGCATGGGTATAAAGACAAATAGATATTGTTATGTATTTAAACATTTTTTTGAGCTAAAGTTTATTTTTGCCTCCTGATTTTAAAATAGCACATTGCCCTGGTTCCCTAAAACTCAAATATGCCAAAGGGGCTCTGCGAACTGTGCCTAACGGTTAGGTTGGTTCTTGTTTCTTTCTTTCAGTGGAGAACTGATGATGAGCCGAATTGAAAACCAGTAGGCATGGCTGGGCCCGTAAGACTCTACAAATATGGACTTCAAGTCAGATAGTGTATACTTTGAAAATACCTCCCGGTCGTACGCTAGGAACATGGGAAAAGGTCATTCATTTTACTGACCTTTTCATTCTCATCAGCAGTGGCAGCTGCAATCTCCTGTTTGCAGTGAATTTAGGAACTATAACGGGCCTTGGAGTACTTACCTGAGCACAACCACAGTTAACTAGGCCCCTTTTCATGGAGTTCATTTTCCTAGGTCTGGTTTAGTGGAATCACGTATTTTGGATCAGAATCTCCGTGTTTGAGGCATGTAAATATCATGCAGAGTTTTGCTTGGAGCCAGTGTCCTAAAAGGAAAATCTCCCCTCACAGCTCTCCATTGTAGGATCAAGTCCATCTCTTTAACCTGGCATCGACTGTCCCTCGTACCACGGTCCCACAGCCCTCCGAGCCTGGCATCCCGTTCTCTAGCCATGCAGAAGTGCCACAAGTCACTCAAATGCTGTCTTCTCTTCGGGTCTAAAATCCCCTTCTTCCAGGCCTGTCAGTTTCATATGCGTTTCTAAAAATTCATAGTAAATAACACCCACTTTCCGAAGCTTGCATGGACCTCCATGGTGAAAACTGGCCCCAGACTTCCTTGTGCCTTGCCAGACGCCCGATATACCACCTTTGGCACATTATAGCATTTGCTTAGTTGTGACGTTTCCCTTACAAGTTTGGCTATTTGTTTTTTCAAAGCAGGGCCTGTTCTTACATATTTGTTTATTTATTTTGCAAATTACGATGTTCGTTTCTTAAAGGTAAATTCCATTTCTTATTTATGTTCATTTGCTTTTGGTATACTTGTGTATGCATATGTGTGTATATTTTTAATCCTTGAGGCTAAAGAATCTAGTTAATGTTAGGCGTGCAGGGTGGGGTATTTTCCTTTCTTTCTCTTTCTTCTGCTTTTTCTTTTTTTTTTTTTTTTTTAATGAGGAAATAACCAGACATGTGTTTGGTTAGGTAAGACTGAGATTTGGAAGCAAGGTGAAAATCTCCAGAGAAATATTGAAGGGAAACAGTTGAAAATGAAAGCTCTCCCCATTCATTATAAATAGCTCTCCATCACAGGTCTTTTTTTTTTTTTTTCCAGCAAGAGAGAGAACAGAAAGACTGGGAAGGAACCAGCGTGGACTGTTGTAGGTGGTGTTGCTGGTGTGAGCAAGGATGGGGAAGCCGAGGTGGGCGAGGCGTGAGTGCTTAGTCGGGAGAATATAAAATAGGACAAGCTACGTAATCCCTACTTTTATGGAGCTCATAAAACTCATAGTCTAATGCAGACAGTATCATCAACGACCCAGAGACAGGAATGAGCAGGGCTTTTGGAGGGACAGTTTAGTTCAGTTCATTGAGTATTTATTGAACCAAACAATGGCAGAGATCTTCCCTCATGGAGCTTTGTACTCTGGTAGGTAGACAGGCAAATGTCAAATCCTGCAATTAAAAATGTCACTGCAAAGTCCGGTAAACACTATAGGCAGTTTCCTGTGGAAGGAGTCGGCCAAAGGGGGCTGGTGATGAAATGTGAGGCTGACGAAGGGTTAATAAGATGGAACCAGATTTGGGCAGTGAGGAGGGTGGCTTGAAGACCATGATGACTTAGAACATTTTAAGGCAGTGGAGAAAATAGACACTTAGCCAGCCTCCGGGCGTGGAAGGAAGGGAAGAATCCCACCACTGGCTAAGAAGGATCATTAACTTGTTAACAAATTTTAAAGAAATCGGAAATGCTACTGTTTTACGTGTTCGGAGAGCTATTCTTTCTATAAAACCAGTGCAGCTATTTCCTGTTTCCCTTATGTCCTCATGGAAAGAGCATCATTTTATCTGGCGAGAGAGAACATGAACCATTCAAGTGGCAAAATCAATGTTATGAGACTTACTTTCCAATATGAAACCCACAGGTTGGAAAAACCTGTGACAGAAAGGACCTGTTACACTCCTCGTGCCAAAGTCCTCCTTTCTGCAGACATGAATAAAGCATTTTTCTTTCTCCTTAGGTGCTTTCCAGCTCTTTGCCTGAACTAGATTTTAATAACTGAGGATCGAAAATGAAAAATATTTTCATTTTCCTGAAAATATTTTCTGGCTATCACAGCGACTCGACTTGGAATATGCTTTTTTTCTTTTGTTTTTTTCCTGGCAAAGTTTTCTCTGTTTAACATAATGCTCTATTCGAAGGGTGATAAGGTAAAGAGGAATGCATTAGATGCCTGAGATCTTGGGATAATGGTTGGGAAACCTCGCCGAAGTGTTTTAATAAGCAGATTTTGTTGGGGGAGAGCCGGGGAGCCTCGGACGTGGCCTTCCTGCCCATCACTGCAGCGTGGGCCTTTAGTGGTCAGTCACCACTTCCCCGCTGGGAAAATGTAGGTCGCAGCTAAACCAGGGATTCCCCAGCCGCAGCATATTCACACTGTCCCGGGAGGGCCTGGAAAAGAAGAGTTGCTAGTTACAAAATAGTCACAGGGATATAAAATCGGCACAGGAAATATAGTCAAAAATATTGTAATAACTATGTATGGTGCCAGGTGGATACTGGAAATACCTGGGGAAACAGTTTGTAAACTATATGATTGTCTAACCACTATGTTGTACACCTGAAACCCATACAAAATAATATTTAATGTAAACTGTAATTGAAAAAAAAAATTGACTAGCAACAGATTTGAATTAGCATAAGAGAGAAAGCTTATTTGCCAGTCGTATTCTATACCGTCTCCAAGTTTCTTTATGACTAGATTATGTGAACCCCTGGAGGTCTTTGTTTTTAGGACCTGCTAAATTGCAGTCCCCTCCCTGCCAGGTTAGATTTAGTCATTACTATTATCCTGTTCACAGTGCTTGTTTTTGTTGAGTTACAGGATTGCAATTCCAAGAACAAGGCCAGAAACGATTACAACAGACTCAGAGACAGTGAAATCTATGGGTCCAGGTTCTAAATCACATCAGGAGACCTGCGGCCATCTGATTTGTTGGGGCGTTTTATTTGGTGTGGTTGTTAAAGCAAAATTACCAGAAAGTACGTAAGATTTTGCTGTACGTTGCGGTTGATTGCATCGTGAAGTTTTGAATCTTTATTATAGACTCACACTTGAAACTGGAACTAGGATTTGAATTTTAAAAAGCTTTGCATTTTTGCTGTGGCTGGGTGGCTCAGCTGGTTGGAGCATCATCCCATGCACCAAAAGGCTGTGGGTTCGATTTCCAGCCAGGGCACATACCTAGGTTGTGGGTTCGATCCCCGGTCATTGCTCATACGGGAGGCAACTGACTGATGTCTCTCTCTCTCTCTCTAAAGTCAGTGAACATGTCCTCGAGTGAGGATAAATAAAAGTTAATTAAACACTCATTACTGGTAAAATTGTTAAGTAATCAGTATTTTATTTGTACAGTGTAAACCATGCAACAGTTGAAAAGAATTGGATCTATATATATATTGACACTCACAAAATATCTGCAAGATGTATTATATGGGAGGGAAAATGCAAGTTCAGAACAAATGTGTAGTATGATCTAATCTGTATTTAGGGGGGAAAAACTAAAATATGTATATTCCTACATGGCAAGTTCTCCAAGAGAGCACGTGGCTCTTTCGAATACAATGAGAGGCAGCCGCAGACCTCTGGTTAAGGCCACTGGAAAAGAGGGTCTCTTCTTCTGTAGGTTAAGCATTTCATGACTGTTGACTATCACTGTCACCTTCTGAAAGAGCATGGTAAAGAAGGAAACATATTTATGGAAACGTGGGGATGAAAGCTGGGAAGGGAGATTTCTGATGACTAAAGCACAGGGCCCTGGGGGGCCTGAAGCTGGGCTCTCCCTTGACACTGTAGTCACAGAAGCAGTAACCCTCCCTCAGTTATGAAGTCAGTGTGAGTCCCAGTGGTGCTTCCCACTTGCAGATGAAATACACTCAGACTCCCAGGTCATTTCTCCTTCCTTTACACCAGTGACTTTTAGACATTTTAGCCCTGCATTCAAGTAGAGTTTTTCCATAAAGGACCAGGATCTAAACCCAGCTCTGCAGTGAAAAGTGAGGAGGGAAGAAATCACAGACCTCAGAACCCCAAGCCAGCTGGGCTGGGACTAATGATCCTTTTCTGGTGTTTACCTCAAAGGGATATTATAAGAATTGGATGCATTATTTGTAAGAATAACAATATAATATCCAATATTTTGAGAATTGCACCAAGTTTCGCTGTGATTTTGCATGGAAATGATTTTATCTGAGAAAGACATTGGGTTTCCCCTACTCCCACAGCTCATCTATAAAAGATGCCAATATTTATTCAAGCCTCCTTGGATCCAGAAGCCAGATAGAAATGCAAACATATCGTGGTGGCTTAATTCTTATCGAGCTAAAACCAGAGCCATGTGCAGCCCTGAAACAAGCACAGGGACCTCTCCCTTCTCTCTAGGAGCTTGCACGCTAGTGTGTCCTCTCGCAATTCATAGTTACTCATGTAACTCATGTCACCATGGGAGCATATTACCATCAATGAACCCAGATTCATTTATTTAGTTGCTAGTTTAAAACACAAATGACCAGATAGAAAACTAGCAAAAATGGAGCCTTCTCCTTAAATGGAGCCCTGAATAATAGAGGAAGGTGATCCCAGCACCCGATTAAATATTTTAGAACTCGACATTTTCTTAACCAAGAGATTTCCTTCACCCAAATGAGAGTTGAGTGGTCTGAGTCTAGATATTTAACAGGGAATATTTAGGAGATGCAGGAAAGGAAAGGAGGAAGCATTACTTAAGGAGGTCTTGAGTCCTAGATCTGAAGCTGAGGCTGATTCTAGCAGCTATAGTTCTAACTTCTGTTGAAATCACCTTTGTGAACAGTCGTGTGCAACCAGCTCAGAGGGATGCAATGAATATCTGGACCAAGAAACCTAAATCACCTACAGGCGTGGTGGCACAGAGAATTTAAGTTCACTTATCTCAGTATCAGTATCTCCCTCCTAAATATAGTATATGTATATATGTATATATGAACAAGAAGTATGCCAGCACTGGTTCAAGCTCCTTATTTGTCCCTCACAGGTATGCTCTCTAGTCAGTGTCTAAAAAGGAAAGGACCTAAGACTCAGCATTTCGTATTAACAAAGTATCAAACATGCTTCTGTTCATAATGACTAAATTAAACAAGACATGTGCATCCAGGCAGGCTTTAATGCCGCTCTATCCCTTGGCTGGTGTAACATTATGGCCCAGTATAAACATGTAGGCTCAGGAACCACTCTCTGGGTTCAAATCCTGGTTTGGCCACTTACAATAAATAGGACTTCAAGATCTGAAATGGGGATAGAAATTACGTCGATGTCATAGGAAGCTAGTGAGGGTTAAGTGAGACCATGCGGGTAAAGCAGCCAGAGGGTCAGGATTCTCCAAGTGTTACTCCTTTAACTCTCAGTCTGTTCTGCAGCACATTAGAGAGTTAATGATCCTTAAATGGAAATGACTTTTAATTGAGATAGAGGTTTACCATTGACAGGCACAAACAAGTTCAAGGAGGAAAAGCCCAAATTCTAGGTGATGTTTGCAATCAATCATTGAGCTCTGTGGCATCCTCTGTGGAAAACCTCATTGGCAATGGAGCTCCAGATGACTAAACATCATACATAGTATCCCAATTAACTTTGAACCTGTTCCTAATGATAAATATGAGGTTTTCGCTTCACTCTTCTACCAAAGTATGGATCTGTTCATAGGATGTTGGCTGAATAAGGGGCTCTAGGTCACTGGGATCGGTTGAAGGTACTGTTGTTGTTTTCATCAGTGGGAAGAGACATTCTGATTCCGCATGCTTTTCCCCCAAAGAGGAACCCTGCGTGACATTGTATGTGAATATTTTTATCTTTGGAAGAATTTGCTGAAGCAAGGTGCTCTAAGATGCCTTACAGTAACAGGAACAGAATCTAAGTCTCCACATCTATAAAGATGCAGGGAGCCTGGAGATCCTCTGCAGCTGTGCCTCCCATCAGTGTGGAGATTGTTTGGGATCAAAAAGGTGGTAATCAACATCCAGAGCTTTTTTGGATATTACAGATGCCCAGATGAAGTTGTACATATATGGACGTATTTGTCATTGTATAGAATGGCTGAATCATTCGGCCTTCGGCCGATATTCCTTCAACACCATGAGGATTACATTCATTATGTCAAAGTGATTATAGGCCAGGTTAGCATTTTTATATTTAATTATTAAAATGAGTAAATAGATAACTCACTATATATTAAAAAGAAGTAAGACTAAAACATGGTGTTTCTGGGAGAAAATTGTGAAAGGAGCTCTGGTAGGAAAAAAATGATGAGGAATCAGTGTCCTAATAACGCCCCCCCCCCCCCCAAGAGACAGGTATTTCTTCCATCCTTCAGATTCTGGATGGAGCTGGAGAGAGGCTCTGTTTTCTCTATTAGAATGGCTAGTGTTGTTTTAAATTGAAGTATGAAGGAAGGAAAGAGAGCAGGCTCGCAATTGCCTCTCACCCACACTCCCTCAAACAGCCTCTCCGCTCCTCACTCTCGACTCTTCTCTGGTTCTAGGAAAACTGCCAATGGTATTGACTCAACAGCCTTGAGCGCTCCCCCCCCCATTCCTGTTTATGAGCTCTTCTTTACTGCTCAATCGAAGACTAAACCAGGGTGCTTCCAGATGCGACAAAGAAGAGATTTTCCTGTTGAATTGGTCTGCCTGCCCTTGTTCTCGCCAAGCTGGTCTGCGGAAATATCTTCCCAAATGTGTTTATGAAGCTGATTAACAGTTTCCCAGCCCACGCCCAGTGAACTAGGGGATTAACTGACTTAAAATTGTATCTCACTTCTCCCAAAGCATCAGGAGTGATTAGCATGCCACCTGCAGCTGCCTTCCCCAACTCTATATTTCATTTTCTGGGAGACTCACCAGCTCTAGGCACCCTCCCCAGGGCTGGAAAGTTCTCTTGGAAGCAGAAAACCCACTAGCATTGTAGGCAAAGGAACTGGGAAAATAAGGAAATGGGGCTGAGGGTTTAAGAAAAGCAGCAAAAACTTCATGAACCTCCAGGAGGGAAAAACAGCTACCTACACGCCAGAGCTTGCTTTATATTGTTAATAGGAGTGTTTCATTTCTCTTACCTAGTTTTTGTGTCTGCAAAGTGACGGATTCCCTGCCTTGCTGAATTGTTACATGATATTTACTCATGAAGAGCTTCACATAGTTCCTGGCACAGAGAGATTAGTGTCCCCTTTTAGATAAGTCAGTGCTTTTGTTCAAGGTCATCATCACCTGTTGGCTGTAGCTACCGGACACTCTGACCGCCTGAGCTGTGCCCCCGACAGAAATCAAACCATTGCTCTTCTGTAGCTGTGAGACCTGGGCTCAGTGGGAAATAAAAATTGGGAAGGGGCTGGCACATTACATGGGCTCTTGGAACCTTGTCTCCTTCTAGAAAGGGAGACGGCGAGCTTGTTCTGCTGACAGGTGGTGGCGGACAGGTGCGGTAGTGATCATGGGGGACATCCCTCCACCGCGCAACTTTTGTTTCTGGATTGGTGGCTGCAGCAGTGAATTTGAGGGTATAATGTCGCTTGACATGTGCTGAGTGAGGGGGCTGAGGAGGGAGCCTTAAGTGTGTTAATCCAGCTCTGTTGCCATGTCCCTTTGGCATTGGACGCTGTGAGAACGACCCAGCTTACAGGACCCCTCTTTCCTGGAGACATGGCCACATGTCTGTGGGCAAAGAAGGGAGGTTCCCAGCAGGCTTCTTATAGTCAATTAATCACCTCTCCTAGCTTATAGCTGGTGGACATCAACCTGATTTCCCACCCCAGGAAACTGGAATTGGGTATGAGAGCGAGGGACAGTTTCTATAACTGGTGGAAGCTCTGCTTGTTCTGGGAAGGGCATTTCCCACCCACCCTGTGGACTGAGGAGCAGGAGAGGGGGAAAATGCAAATTAGAGAGAAACCAACAAAAAATATAGACAAGGAGCACTCCTGGGATGGTCCTGGGTTTGGTGCCTGATTTCAGCCATGCCCCGTGTCTTTATGAGTGTATTAATGTTCCCTGTATTTTCTTTCTTGCTTAAGTTAGTTCCAGCTGGTGTCTGTTAATTGGTGCAGCCACAGGAGTCCTTACAAATAGTGTATGTCTGTGTGTCTTCTGGGTATTTGTGTCTGGAGCGCAGCTCTGGGTAAGAGATCGCATTCAGAGTGCGATCCCTGGGAGCCTCGGTCCCACAGAGCAGCAGAGAGGCTCTGCTCTTGGGTCTGACCATCAAAAGGATGCAAATGCTGCCACTTGGCTCTCCTCTCTCTCTCCACTGGCACCGCCACACTGGACTGTGTATGTGTCTGAGATTCTGAACATGAGAAAATAACATATGGAAAGAATAATACATCAGTCAGTCCAGATTTCTGACTTTGGAAAGCAGAAACGCAGGGTCCCAGTGAGGAAAAGTTGGGAAAGGGAACCAAGGGAAGCAGAGGGGATGCTGAGTCTAGTGTGGATCACAGATGCGCTTTGAAGCGTGAGAGGGCAGCCCAGACAGTGAAAAAGGACCTGAAAGCCAGGGCTAAATGTGGATTGGGTGTCATTCACATTTTGGGTCTGTTAATGCAAAGTTCTTTCCAACCAACATCACAGAAACCTTCTAATAAAGTGAGTCATTTCCAATAAGAATGGAAATAAAGTTATTCGTGGCAGTTTGCCAAATGATGCTACTCTGTCCCTCTGAGCCCTAGGCATTGATTCCTAAAATGACTATGGTTGTGATCAATTGCTTTCAGATTGCTAATTTGATGAGTATTATGGGCCATGCCTAGAAAAATTGCTTTAGAAGTGGGGGTGGAAAGCTGGCAGGTGTTGGTTTTCCAGTAGAAAGCTACTTTTTAATGAAACCAAATGAGGTAGCCTCGCCATAAATGAAAGAAGGAATTATTAACATGCCTAATAGTTCTCATGATCTCCAGTGATTTAAAGGGTTAGGGGAAGGAGAATTTACATCAGTATTTCAAATGGTGGTGGGAAACTTCTGACTTTTGGTGTGATTTCAGCGGTTTAGACATCTGCTGCAGCCTAGGTGATAATGCCCCCCAGGCAAGCTCAGCTGTCCCATTGGAAAACCAGTTTCTGTGCAAGAACAGTGAGAACTAGAAGCAGTAGTTATACGTCTAATTGTTTCTCTAAGGACAGCAATGAGAGGGTCGAGATTCTGAGATTCAGGTGAATTGCACAGATACTGTAGAAGACTCAGTGCCCCCGTGTATTTCCACATCGTGGCCCTTGTCACTCCTTCTACTGAGCTTTCTCCAGTTCCCCTTTTGTGTTTGTGATTTTGTGACTTTTTCCTTCGTTTTTCATCAGCCAATCTTTCTTCTCTCTTGTATTGTCTTCTCCACTTATATCCATTTCCATTTCCTTATAGTTTAAAATCTTTTCAGTATAATGTAAAAGAGTTTGCTCTTAAAATGATGATTGCATTAATTGGGCAAAGTTTTGTTCCTGTTAAAAATTAAGTGGGTTTGTCCATGCATATGCTTTTATCTCACCTTTTTACTATTCCTCCAAACAAAGAAAATCACTGAGTAATTAATGTTGCTATTTTGCATCTGTGAAATTAGGCTTAAAAGCACCCTATTAATATATGTCTCTGTCAGATTTGTGATTTCTCTCTGTCTGCATAGCAGAGCTATGGGTATGGAGAACTGAGACACAAAATGTAGGACACAGGTTAAAGCACAGAGGACTTTTGACTAGTACAGAGGTTTTATTTGGTTGTGTTCAATTACTTAATATGACCTCAAGCAAGATATTTAACTTCATTTTTTTATCTGCCCCTTAGGGCTAAAACTAATACCTTCCTTGTGGTGTAGGTGGGAGGGTGGAGTACCCTGTGATGTGAGTAGAGTGGTTAGCCCAGGTCTTTAGGCATTCTCAACAAATGACTGTCATTATTAATAATGCCATTAGGCACGTCTGAGGTCACCTGGTACTTAGGTACTGAAGGTGGGAACTGGCCCTTGACCAACAAAAGAGAAGTTCTTGTGACTAAAAGAAGCAACATAGAGTAACCACTCTTGATTCCTTTACATTTTTCAGGTGACAAAATGCTTAAAAGAATGTTAAAACCTGTCAGTTCTTCTGGACCAGATTCCCCTCCGCAGCTCCCTTAGGCACTTGTATCGCCTATCCTCTGCACTCCAAGCAAGCACACCTTCCTCCTATCACCCTTCCATTGCCAGGACATTCTTCCCTGCCTCAGAGATGTCACACAAGCTGTTCGCTCTGCCAAGAACGCAGCTCATGTTTTCAGTTCTAGTAAGTCAAGAACAGCTAAAGGACCTCCCTGCCAACCTAGAACTCAGTGAAGTGGTTAGAGACAGACATATGCATTTGTGTGTGTGTGTGTGTGTGTGTGTGTGTGTGTGTGTACTGTGTGTGCGTGTACTGTGTGTGCGTGTATACTGTGTGTGCCTGTATTTGATTAATGTGTGTTCCCCACCCTGAATTGTAATGTCTGTGAAATCAGGGGCCTGCTTTCTTTATAAACTCCCATATCCTGAGTACCTAGTTTTGACAAGACACGAACTAAGAGTTCAGTATATGTTTATTGGATTAATTGAATGACCCATTGAAAATTTAGGCAATAGGCGTAAAATGGAGAGGCTCTCCCTTCAGTCTCGGGGTTACGTTGGGAGTGAGTCAGCTAACATTTGCTGCACGTTTACCGCATACTGTGGTTTGGGGGAACTGCAGGAAGAGGAATGTCAAGACTGATCTTTGCAGTTGAACGCTTGAATGAGTAGTGTGCGGTCAGGAGGCTGTGAGCTCCCCTGTGACTGGGTAGATTTAGTGTGACTCCTTCTGACTAATGTGCTCCCAAATCTGCAAACCCAGCCTCCTGACCACGATGCAGATATCTCTGTGGTACTCTCCCAGCATTACAGAAAGGGGCCAGTTAGCCAGTGAATGACCAAAACACCCTCATAAACACAAATATAAAGTCAGACTTGCCTTAGGACATTTGCTTTAATGAGGTATAGCTATTGATTGAAGTCCCATATGAGAGCATCTTGTGCAGTGTCTTTATATCCTGTGGGCTTAATATATATTAATCTTCTTTCCATTAGAGCAAAGTTAAGAGAATTATAGGGCTGCTTTTGGCTTCATACTTAGACCAGCTGACTTCTTGATTTATTAGCTAGAAACTGTGAGTATTCGTTTCCTAGAATCACAGCTCATTGAGCCGGAAGGACTTTAGAGATCATCTAGTCCCACTGACTCATGTCAACAGTGAGCAAAGAGAAGCCAAGAGAGGTTAAATGACTTGGCAGAGGTCACGCAGCTGCTTCTGTGATTTAGAAGTAAGCATATGTCATCAGTTATGCCCTTGTAGTGAAAAGAAGGGAGAGAGAAAGAGTGAGGATGGGTTGGAGGTAAGAACCTTGGGGGTTCACCAGGGGGTATGGCCCAGGACTGCTAGAGTGCGTGCTCCAGTTTCTCATGGTTTGCTGGTGGTTTGGTTGTTTGCTACAACAGTGCTTAGTCGAGTTGTACTGGGTTTCCTAAGGATTCCGTCACCGTAGGCAGCCACGCACACAAACCAAATATTGCTAATCTCTCTGAAGAGGCTGGATTAACGGGTGCCTTCCACTTAACGAGCACCTGCTAAGTCCCTGGCAATAGAACCTCTACACTGTTTCACCTGAATTATATAGTAGTCACTACAATTGCGTATGACCTAGACTGATTTTACAGAGAAGGAAACTGAGGCTACAGGAAACCGACACATTGCTAAAATCACATAAATGGAAAGTGGTGAGATAGGAGTAGAGCCCAGATCTGTCTGAACATGAACCACTTTCTGTTCCCTGTTTGCTCTTACACACAGCTGGGAAATTCAACATGTAAGGCTAGTCCGATAAGAAAGTCTGCAGTGCTGCCTTCTGATATATTTTAGCCTAAACCTTGCAGCTCCTTCTGAACTGTCTTAGTGGTTTTACACAGTGACCCCTCATTCACTTGGCAGGAGTCAGGTGATTTAGAAAGCACCTTCCTCCCATCAACAACTGATTAATTGGTTTAATCTGTGAGGGGTAAAGTGTTTAAAAAAATAAGACAAGCAAATTCAGCTCACCTTCCTGATTTCCTTGGTGAGATAACCACTGCCTTATTCACCGAAACTCACTTATCCATTCTTTTTTTCACTCACCAAACATAGCTTGGGAAGTTATTTTGTACCAGACACTGTGGGAGGACTGAAGTTACAAGTGAGCCGACAGGTCCCTGCCCTCGCCGTCAGGGCGCTCGCTTTCCACCGGGGCCCTGGGCAGGTGGACAAAGAGTCGAGAGGCAGCGATACGGGCCCTCGACGGAAATCCGTGTGCCGCGGAGCCCGTGGGCTGTGTCTGGGCCTCGGGTCACTGTGCGTAAAGACCTGCCGGAGGGGTGGAGACGGGGACCTTTCCCTGCGGCAGCCGGTGATTAAAGCTCCCGCAGTGCCCTTGCCGGTCCCGGTCCCGCTCGTAAATCAGGCGGCTGCGCTGTGTGGCTTTCCGAGCTGTCCTTGAAGGGTGTCAGGCAGCGGCCCGGGGATGAGCCTGATGCTTTACGACTTCAGCACCTGAAGCCCCCCCCCCCACACACACAGCAGGGTCCCTGGAGGTGGCGATCACACAGGACGAATATTGCTCAGCTGGTGATAGTGTCGCTCTGCCACGCTGAGTGCCACGGTTGCCGGGTTCCCGCGGCTAGGAACCCCCTGGCTGGTGAAGCCCGATGCCATGTAGATAAACAGGGCGTCAGGCAGGTCGTAACTGAGAAAACGATGCTCGGACGGGGACAGTGAGGAACAGAGCCGCCAGCAGCCCCTCGGCCCTCAGCCTGCCCCTGACGGCAGCGTTACCAAGGCGAGAGGCGGCGCGTGGCCCAGCCGGGTCCTGGACGGCTTTCAGACCTTCCTCCGCATCCCCAGCCCCTTTTAAACAGAAAGCATTTTACAAACCCTGTAACCCAGCTTTCTCTTGCTTGTCCGCCTTCAGCAAGGAGGAACAGGACCACCCGGTATAAGAAAACCTGAGAGTCAAGCTCCTTAATTACCAGCCAGGTAAACGGGGTCGTGAGTTGGTCGTTTTGTTAAAGGACTTATTAGAGTTCCTTGACGGGATTCTCTCGCATCTGCCTTAGCAGAACTTCAACTGCACGTGTGAGCTGGGTTTCAGGTGTGTCTCCATCGGTTTAAACCTGGAGACACACAGGTGCACTCGCATCAGTTACCTCCCATGTTTGGTACAGTTACTGCCAATGTGAAGGGTCATGGGGAGATGTCACATCAATCACACTGGGTACCATGTCCCACGGTCACACTGCTCTTGGCTCGTTTTTTCTGGCTCCCTCTCCTCTCTCTTCTTCTGTATCTGTCTGTCTCTCTGTCTGAGAAGAAAATAAAGAACTCTTTTAGAAGTAGCCTCTGCTTCAAGCTTTCATCAACACATCCTGTCCAAATAAAGACATCGCTCTACTCAACTGAAGAAATTCATATTGTTAAAGAAATTCAGGCGAATAACATCTTTCTCCATCTTCTTAAAGTTCTCAGAAACCTCCCAGTCTGTAAATGAAGTTTCGCTCACACCCCCCTGCGGAGGTGTGGAATCCTGTGTCCCGCACCGTGATACCCGAGACCCCCTCCTAACGTGGGTGGCCGCATTCTGTGTTTGCCGATGATGGCTTTTTAGGCGGGTGATCGTGGGGGCCTCGGTGGGAGAGAGAAGAACTTTAAGTTGTGTGAAGACCCGCTGATGTAACTCTCCAGGCTGACATTCAGTTGACCTTCTTGAACGATTTCAGGGCTTATCTCTTCGTGCCAGGATTATTTCAGCAATCCCCTCACTGGGCCTCCCACTTCTCGGCTCTGGCTCTTGCTTACTGCTGTTGTCAGATCCACCTTCCTGAAGAGCTGTATTTAATCCCATCCAAGACCCCCGGGGCTTCCTGCTGCCTGTGGAATTAAGTTGCATCTCTTCAGTGTGACATCCAGGCTCCTTCAGAAATTAACCTTTCTCTGACCAGCTTTATCTTCCTTCAATGTGCCATGATTTTCAGATTCCCCTTGGAGTACCCTTGAGACACAGAAATGAACTATTTTGTCCTACTCTGTAATCACGTGGTTTTGTGTGTGGCCTTGTTTCCAATGTGCCTGATTTCCTTCGTCATCTCTACATTCAAATATACAAAACATCATAAAACCAAATACTGCCCTACACCCCCCCCCCCCCCCAAACCCCGGCAGCTTAGAACAGGTCACTGCGTGGTTAGGATTGTGTTGTAATTTAAGTCACCTGCTTCAGTAGCTCCCTGATGTTACAAATCTTTCTGCAAGTTTTAGCCACATATCTGGGGGCTGCTTGAGCCTTCAAGAACTATTTGCACCCCAGCTGGCGTGCCTTGGATATGATCCTTTCTTTCAGACAGATGTTGCCATAATGATGTTTCTGAATCTCTGTGTTTTAACCGGAATTTTCAGCTGGGGTGTTACAAATTTCGTTTTCTTAACAGCCTAATGATTCAGACATTTCAGTTCGTTTGTTTTGCTTTAACATTTCCAGTCCCTTTTATTTCCTAATAAGCCACGTATAACAGTGCACCCATCCTTGCTTTTGTAATTTCAGTTTTGTGACCCCTTATACAACAACTGAAAACTCATTTGGCCTTATTATTAGTAGCATATTGTGCTTTACATCAGGTAACCGTGAGCATTATTCAGCTTTACAATTCCCTAGTACTGGGAAGACTAACGGCCCCAAGCAGGCTAGTTAAATCTCTAAAGATTCTTCCAAAATAGAATCCTCTTCTTGCTTACCTACTCAGATCCTTGCAGAATATTTAATGATATCCAGGGATTATTATATATTTAGATGTAATAAAAGTACCTTTTGAGGAACATTGATTCCATCGGTGCTAACAGATGATGTTAGTCTCAACAATATGTAGGAATATCAGAATTTAAACAGGTTTCCTTATTGAAGAATTGTTCTGGGTCTTTAATATGCTAACATCAATAGAAACTAAAGTTTAATTCCTTAAGTATATGGACACTAGACATTTTCCCTCTCTGTCACCCCAAGCACTGCAGAGGACAGATAATCCAAAGGATACATCAGGGCATTAGTTTTTAACAAAATACCGCAGGCTGAGTCACTTGGGGATTGTTCTAATTCCATACTACAGTCCATTTACTACTTGTAATTCTAACAAAGGGGAAATGCCCATTATTGAAATACTGAGATTAGAGGTTGTGCATTTGTTTAGCATAAAAGGTAAGGCATCTGTCCTGTTCCTATCTCCTTGGTCATTCTTGTCTGGGCAAAGTGACTTGTATAATGTGAGCTAATAGCACTCATCCCAAATTGACTCCAACTCATTGGCCATTGCCATAGGGCACGTGGGATGACTCTCCCTAGGAAGAGGGTGCAGAATGGCCTTGGCTCATTGAATTTTATGTCCATATCTGAATGACTTCATTCTCTCTAAAATGCCTTCTCGGATTTTCTGCAGTTCAGTGATGGCTCTTTCTTGGAACCCCAGAGCACTCACTCTCTTTGTAGCGCTTGTTCTGGCATTTACTTTCCTTGTCAGGTCAACAGATTCCTGGGTTGGAGGGTGGAGCTGCCTCTCTAAGTAGATCATAAATTCCAAAGGGTAAAGTCACACCCCAATGGGCTCCGCACAGCGAACCACATGCGGTAACATCTGGTAGATACCTGCTGTTGGAACCAAATGCACAGCCCATCTGTACTTGCCTTTGGCATTTGAGAAATTTCAGCGATATATTTTGATTGAATCGCACTCTCCCCGCTTGGGCTATCAGAGCTTTAAAAGGATTTCCTTCTAGAAGGAGTCTACAGAGACTGAAGTATGCAGCACAGGGGAAGGAGTGGCAGAGGGAATGGGCACCCTGTCAGGCAGACCCTGACCTCTTTGGCTCAGTGCAGAACTCTGCAATCTGATTGCCTTTTGTGATTTAGACAAGTTTAATTATTTTAATAATGTTTTTTTGTGGATCCAAAATTTATATTCCTGTAATAACCAGTCTAGCAATAAGAATGAATAAGAAAAGAGAGGAATGAATGAGGGAGACTGGTGAGCAGTGTGTGGTCCATTGACAGAGGAGCAGCTACTACTCAGCTTGACTCGTCACTATCGGTGATCTGGACCAAGGATTGCAAGATCTTCCAGTGTTAAAAATGATAATAATCTGAAACCAGTGTTTATAATGACAAATATAATTTTTAAAAGTTTTGTTTATTGATAAAGTTAATATTTGCACTCTAGATATACATTCTGAATCTGCAACTTATCCACCAGTCTGCATCATATATTTATATGGTGCTTAAGAGTTTACAAAACAGTTCACAATTATCATCTCATTTAGTATTTATAGCTACCCTGTGACACGGGCAGGAACCCCTTCACTGATGCAAAACCCGAGATTCAGATTGAAGAGCATTACCCCAAATTATAAAGTTATTAAGTAACAGAGCTGGGACTGGAACCTGGAACTCCCACGTTTTTAGTTGGGCATTCTTTCCACCAAATTGCTCTGTCCCAAGGCTACTTTTTTCAGTTTTTGAAATATATTTTCTTATTAAGTATAGCTTATGTACATAACATGCAAAAATCATGAATTCACTGCTGAATGAATTATCACAAAGGAAATGGGCCTATAAAACCATCACCCCTCTGAAGAGGCAGAATGTTGCCGGCATCCCAGGAACCCCTGTTGTATCCCTGCCTTCCTTCCTTGTTATTAACGAACATATCTGAGCCACCTCCAAGGATGGCTGGATATAACTGAGTGGGCCTTCTTTGTGGGAATCTAGAGGTTCTGAATTAGCAGGAGCATTACTCAAGAGTTATACATTTTTACAGACATTTTAGCCCTGATAAGCTCATTAGAAACAAAATCTTCAGCAACCTAGACCTACATCCTTGTAGCGTGAGGAGGTCAGGCACATGGGCAGGTGGAGGCCTGGAGGGAATTTATAGTGTCATTGCATTCGATGTTTTATTTAATTCTATCTTCCAACCACTGGCAGAAGGTAGCCTACAAGCTGGGGTGGCTCTGCATTCTAATAAATATCCCTAAAGAGCTCTTTAGGCTTCACCTAGGCTTAATTACAGTGTGTAAATATGCAGACAGCCATTATTAATGTTAACCCTGGTGCTCACGCAGGAAGGGAGAGGACAGCAATGAAATGAAGTATGAGTGGGTAATGCCCTTATTAGCTCACCCAAAGGAAGAGTGAGCCTCCTGCTGGTTACCCGTGACTTGCAGTTACCTCGTAACTAATTACCTTCCTCTGGGCCGCAGGTTTCATCTCAGCGCTCTGTGGAGTCCCTGGATAGACTTGAAACCTTTTCATGCCATTTACTTTAACTTCTGCAAGGCTTCTTGATGAATTTCAAGGAGATCTGAGCTTTGGGTTAAATGCCACCCAAGTTACCCAACGTTTCCTGCAGGTTCGGTTCCTTGCTCTCCTCCAAAACCTACTCAAGGCAGACGTAGTTTAGGTTAGTGAAGGGAACCTCCCCCCAAGTGCTATGGGACAGTACCCGCTTTTCTCTTTGTTCATTAATTGAACATCAGTTAGCTACCTCCTGTGTACTAGGTGCTCTGCACGCTCCGGGGATTGGAAGCAAATGCTGTTACCCTGCTTTTCAGGAGCTCAATCAAGGGAGAGAATTAGGCACACCCACACCCACAGGTGATGGCAAAGGCATGAAAAGGCATTGAGGAATCATAGGAGACACCGGGAGCTCAGCCTGGAGGGGGCAGGGCAAGTCCCCAGGGGCCTGTGGCCTGACCAAACCCACATGGTGGGCATGTCATCCTCAGGTAATTCCTTCTGATATAAAAAATTAGCCACAAAAAGAATGAAACTAGTTTGGGGATTTTATTTTTCCTTTTTGAAATAAGGATCTCCTTATCTCACGGGTCATTGTGAAGCTACAATAGTGAAATCGCAGTGTTTGAATAGATTCGCCTTTTCAGTTCAGTGCCTTCCAACCTAAGATACCTGAGGTGTGGAATGAACTGCTTCCCCGTGGCATACTCTAAAAGAGGCTGGGAAGAAAACCCATCCTAGAGGCAGTGACTTTTGGTGTTTAAGGAAGTCAAAAATGACTAACGGGAGTTGTATAGGGAGAAGGTGGAATATTTCGTTGTGTGGTCTCTTGTATTTCTTCGGGTTATCCGACAAATCTCTAAAGATCTCCATGGACCAGGTTTCTAAGAGGTGGGGGGTCAGGATCTCCAGAGGATTGGTCTCTTCACAAGGTGGTGGCTGGCTGCAAGGTAAACCCTGTGCTTATAAAGATTGGTTAAGAGTCCACATAGCATGTAAAGGAGCCTGGATCAGGCTGCTTGCAGGGCAGAAGCGAGGATATGGCATGTGAGGGAGAAACTGAGAGACAGGTAGAGGCAGAGACAGAGGAGAGAGAGTGAGAGAGCAGTTGTTTGAGGCTTGCACTGATTTCCGTTAAGAACGCAAGAACATGCTTTCCTCTCTGCCGTTTTCGGAAGGCCTTGCTTCCTGCCATCTGCTCTTGGTGAGTTCCATCTCTTCGTTGCCTCTCAGACTCCCAGTTAATGCGTTCTTCCTGCAGGGGGCATCCTTTGAAGAAGGAGTGGTTTGAGAAATAGGAACTGGCAAGTTTTTCCCATCCTGGATGATGCTCTGTAAGGGTGAGAATGGACCTAAAACAGATCCAGAAAGGGGACTTCATTTTGTCCATGGCCAAAGGAGCAGGGAGGTCAGTAAAGGGAGCTGCTGTTCAAGGGGCACCAGTATGCAATACTTGGTGATTACAACAGAATTACTATTTTTCTTCCCTCCCCAGGTTTCTCTGCTCAGCCCAGCATGCAGGAATTGCCCGTCACTCTAGACAGATCTGACAGTGGGTCACAGAATGACAAGTCTTGGCTCCATATGGCTCAGTTGACTTGTGCATTTTCTGGTGGGGCGTGTGAAAAATCATTGTGTTCCTGATTCTGTTGGGGATATCTGATTCAAAAGCTCCAGTGTGAAAGAAGCTAAAATTATCTGCAAGACGCGTTCAATATAGCGGGGTAGGGGGTGGGGGCGGGAGAACAGTTCATGTATAGCTCTACCCACAGACTGCCCTTGCCTGTTTTGACCATCAGAGCTTTGAGCTGAACCTTGGGAAAGAGAAGAGAGGGCTGACTTATTCAGGGACGTGAGCCCTCCCTGAATGACCACAGCCCTAAGGTTCACTTAATTATGCCATCCATTCTAACTCAGCTTTCTTGAGCTGGGCTGATTTTCCCAGTTCTGTGTTTGGTGGCCTGATGGGAGCTGATGGCTCAGTACTTGACATCACAGAGCTGTGGGTAAACATCTGCAGGAGAGATGAGCCGAGTGATGAATGTTCACTGATGCAGGGTATTTAACTGAATGACATTTTCTTTTCAAGAGTCATTAAGGAAAAACTGGGGGGAAAGTGCTCTGCCTTGTGAGCGAGTCACTAGGCCTCAGATCAGTGGAGCATGAGCCAGGATGCTGGAGTTTCCTTTCCTCTTCTGTCCTGCAGAGCAACTGTTTGAAAATGATTCCGGCCCAGTGGGTTTTCAAACATATTTAGCCGGGAACCTGTTTTATAAATGCAGCCTTTTGTGAAATCTCCCTTACTCTTCTCTCCCTAAAAGAGTTAAACGGCATTTCATTTACCAGTTGATAAGTTCAGATTAACACGTACTTATAAAATTCATAACTTCAAACGCGAGGTTATTTTGATGAATAAAAATTTGAGAACAGGTGTTATGGGTGACTGTTACTACTTTTAGAAATATGTTTGAATCTGTGGTTGTTTATGTCAGTTTAGTTTTTCAGAATTGAGAATATACTGGCTCCTGTAGTTAAGTAGTTATACATTATAACAGTTCTTCAACAGCTCACATCTCAATCTCAAGATATACTTTGGTTTTCCTACTGGTGTTCTTTCCGGTTAAATTCATTGAATGGATTGAATTGCAACCATCATTTGATAATTTATTTGTATTTCCTCAATAGGTAAAATCCAAATTTAAAGAAAGTAAAAAAAAAAAAAAAAAATAGGCTTTTCAGTAAGTTTAAATTTTTGTTTGTTAGAAAAAAACGCAAGTTCATTTATATTATGAGATTGTGATCTTTTCAATCATTTTTTTAAATCTTGTATATTTCCGTACTTTTCTCTGTGACTCAATTAACGTTTCAAAATCGGAAATCTTATTTTGCTTTGCATCTTGAGTACAAACTTTAAATTTCCATTTAATTCCAGTCACTTTGCCCATAGTTGGAAACTCAATAATATTGTTCCCTGCATTGCCAAATTGAGCGTGTTCTGCATACTAAAAACTTCAACAAAATTCACAGGACTCTTGTTGCCACTCTATGTTATTTTAGAGAGAAACAAACATAAAAGTAGTGATTTCTTATCTCATTTGCAGCATTCATACTTGTACTTTGCATTGGTCGGAAGAGCTGAAGAACTTCAGTGAAAAAATAAAAATTGAAATCACTGCCCAAATAATTAAAAATGTCTCTAATCAAGTGAACAGTGTACAAGGCTTTATCTAATACAGTTTTAATATAAGATGACATCTGTTTTAATAGAAGATGGCATCCTAAAAGGTGGTGCCAGTCCACGCAAGATACAGAGACTAAAGCGGACACATTTGGGGAATAGCTTCAACAAGGGCCATGGCATTTTAAGTTTTTCCTACTTAGCTACAGTTCTTTTCAACATCTCCATACACATAACTACATTTTTGCTGTGCTGTACTGTATGTTCAGAAAACTGATAGAGACCCGTAAAAGTTTCTGTTGTGTAAATATAGAATAATTGAACCAAATAGGAAATCTTTGTTTACTATTTATATTCTGCCTCCCTTCCTCCAACACATGCACATACCAGAATAAAGCTCCTGGAGGGCAGGGACCTGGCCTCTCCTGCTCACCCTGACCTCCAGCATCTGCAAGTGTTTGGCACCAAATAAGTGGTTAATACATTTTTACTGGGTGAAAAAATACCCCAGAAGATTCTTGTATGAATTAAATGAGGTGATTATACATTAAGGTTTTGCAGAGGTCTTGGTACATAGCAAGCACCCAAAACATGGTGTTTCAAGTATCAACTTCTTTATCTGACATGATCAGGGTCAGTTAAGTGGTTAATCAGGAGTTGAATAAAGCAGGGATCACCAAAATGATACATATATACTAAGCAAACCTTAAACACTATTTCAACTTAAAATATTTCTTGCTAATCTTTTGATACAGAGTTGAGGCCTCCAGGTGAGCTTTAACCCCAGGTTGGAATTCTGTATCTTTTATTTTTTTTACCGCTCATACCCTTTACATATCATCCATGGTTTCCACATTTGGCTTTAGAATGGAGAAAGTACTTCAGCTCACATATGAAACAATGGAGTATAAAATTCTTCTCGGATTATGCACAAATTCATTTCGCCTTTATCAGTTGCCCTGCCCACAACTAATTTGACTGAATCATATTTAAAAAAAAACAACTAATTGAGACCTTTCAGAGCTTCTGCTGTATAAATATAGAATAATTTAACCAAATACCAAATCTTCCTGATATCTCTTCATCTGATCACAACTTACCCAAATAAGCAAAATGACAAGAGATACATATAACATTGTAGAATGATTGCTAAGATCAAGATAATTAAAACATTCAGCACCTCATACAGTTAATTTTTTTTCTGTGCATGTGGTGATAATGCTTAAGGTCTGTTCTCACCAACTTTTGAGTAGTATGCAATACTGAATTATTAACTACAGTTTTATGGGTTGCTTTTTAATCGTGAGTTTCTATAGTCGTAATACTTCCCATCCGCCCCCTTCCCCTACCTCTTCCTACCTCTCTCCCTTCCTACCTTCCTTCCTTCTTCCCAAATATCGAGGGCCGTACTGACTATCTAGTGAGAGGCACAGTGGCCCTGAGACACAGGTAGGATCTTCTCTGAGAGGTGGCCCCCATCCCACACACCTTCCCTCACAGCGGGCCAGGGGCCAGATTCAGTTACACAGTTACCCCTGATAACATCCTTACACTGAGGATTACGGTGCAGTGTAATGGTGCATTTTTATGGCTAGAATTTTAGATCTCGAAGAAACACTGAGAAAGTATCAGAGCTAATATTCTCCCTTGGGCATTTGTTTGTTTAAATGATTAATAGCAGGAAGCAGGTCTCTCGGAAATGGATTTTTCAATCGATTGATTGGTCGATAGGCACATATATATATTTGTATATATATACTTTAGCTTTACATAAACATGTTATTTACTACATTGTTACTCCATTGGAAGAATGCAAGGTGCATATATGTTATTGATGCAGCTAGCTCCCTTTCATAGAACAACTTTACATTGATGAGTGGGCCGAGTGATACAACCCTATGCTGATTTCTGTCAGAATGTCAGCCCCCTCTGTTGAATGATGTGTGTCAGCAAGTAGTGGGACAGAGGACGCTTGGCACCATTACACTTTTGTTTATAAAAAATAACCTAGGTTCTTTTTGCTAGGGTTTAAAATCTGAGGTGTTAACAGATGAAGAGACAATAGCAGAAACTACTGGTAGAACTCTTGATAGATACAGATGAGTTCTCTGTGGAGAATACAGCCTGGATTTGTAGAAAGAATTATCTCAGTTCCTGTGCAGGCAACTCCAACATACATACAATGCATGTACTGTAGCATGTTCAGGAAAGTTGCACTGTTTTGCTAAATTCTCCCTGGTTTTTGCAGCTGTAGAAATGTGGACTCATTAGCTACAGTTTCTGCTTCAGAATGTGGGCTGGAAGGAGTTACCTACTGGGAGACAGTAAGCATCTAATAGCCCCAAAGACTGACTGTGTCTCAGAGCTTCCTAAATTAGTCACAGGTAGGAGCTTTCCCAGGGCCTGGGTCTCACAGAGTAATTAAAAGAGACTGGGAAGATTCACTCCCTCCATAATTATGTTTTCATTCCAAGATAGTCCGACCTTACTAATTTAGAATTATTGAGAGAGGTATGAGTTTGGCTTAATGAGAAGCATGAAAAATGTAACATTTTAAATTGAAACATGGCTTTATTACTTGCAGCTATATTCAAAACCTCCAACTAATAGCTCAACAACTTTTGTGGCAATGCCCCTGGGTCTGCTTTAATGATGGGAAGATGATTTTTAATTCTCCGGGGGCTGTTCTTTTCCCTGATTTGGCAGATAAATCCAGTGGTCTCTGCTGTGTTCATTGGCTGTGTAACATTTAAAATATATATATATCTTAGGGTTTTTTTCCTTCAGAGTCATAAAAGTAACCATCAAAAGAAATATGTGGGAAAATTTTCAGTAATTTTATTTTATTCCAGTTCAAATCTCAATTATAACCAATGGGTGACAGTTTGGCATGAATCCTTTTAGAGCTAAGTTTAACTGCTTTGCCAGAGCATGCAGTAGATGCTCAATAAATAGTTGTTAAAATGACGTGAAGAAAGCCCCTGCTTATAAACTGTCCAATTCTATGTCTTACAGTGTCCTACCCCTTTTCATTTCTATCACTGCAACCCCAGCTCGAAGCTCCATGGCTTTGCTTTTGTTGTTGTTTTTGTTGTTAATACTCACCCGAGGATATTTTTTCCATTGATTTTTAGAGAGTGTGGAAGGGAGGGAAGGAGTGGGGAGAGAGAGAGAGAGACATCTATGTGAGAGAGACACATCGATTAGTTGCCTCTCGCACTCGCCCTGACCAGGGCCTGGGATTGAACCTGCAACCCATGTACATGCCCTTGGCTGGAATTGAATTCACGACCCTTTGGTGGGCAGGCTGACGCTCTAACCACTGGGCAACACCGGCCAGGGCCATGGCTATACTTTTTATCAGACTATGAAATGGCTTCTCCTGAGCTTCCCATCAACAGACCTGCCCCTACTCTGTTCTGCACCGTCAACTCCAGAATCCTGTGTCAGCGGTGTGATCGAAGGCCGGTGACTAAACACATTTTCTTACATGAAACAAATGGTGCTATGCGTGATAATGGAAGCCGTGCATTTTCACTTTCTGATGTGGCTCTCGGGAGCTCCTGTTAATGAAACAGGGCACGGCAGGTGCAGAGTGGCCAGAGCAGAAGAAAGGAGATGGGGCTTCATCTGAAATACAGACCCTCGTGCCTGGGGATCTGATCTCACAGAAGGATAACTAGGTTTTTCTGTGTGTATGTGTGTTGGGTGTGGTGGTGGTGTGTACATGTTGTCTTTGATGGGATGTGTGTGTATGTGAATTTTATGGGATGTGTGTGTGTATGTGTGGAGTGGTGTCGGTATGACTGGAAGTATGTGTGTGTGTGCCAGGGAATATGTGTGTATAATGGGATGTGTGTGTGTGTTTGACAGTGTATGTGTGTAGATGGTATGTGTATGTGCATTCGGTAGTGTATATGTGTATGGTGGTGTGTGCGTAGAGTGTGTCAGTGTGCGTGTTTGGCTGTGGTGTGTATGTGTGTGTGTGTTGAGATGTGTGTGTACACATGCATATTTACTGGTCTGAAGGTGCTGGGTATTATGTATGTGTTTCCATTAAACCTGAATAGTGAAAATCTAAAGGTGTCAGTTGATGCAGGCTCTTGGGAAGGCATTTGAGGACCTGGCTGCATTTGACCTGTAGAAGTTTTGTTACTAGTTATTTCTTAAGCTTTTACTTAGAGGCATTCCTTGCCAACCTCAGATCCCGAGATTATTCAGCACTGAGGTCCTGTAGTCAGTGACAAATGGCAGAACTGAGAAACAATACAGGGAGCTGCTTTTTAATTGCTCGTTTATTGTCTTTACTGTCTGATTCTACTCTAGAGACTGTTGCTTTACTAACCACAGGAATTAATTTCTGTGAAGTCCAAAACCTGAGGAGCTCAATGTATCAGAGCGGTTATTTTTAGAAGAGATGAAACCGCTCATTGTTTAAAATGAGGTAATGGTATGTATGTGGGGGGAGGGAGTTTGGAAACATTTAGTGCTAATGAATAATTCAGTTTGATCTACTGGAGAAATGAAAGGGGATGGCAAGCTGCCCTTCTCCTAATGTAAAAAAGATAATGGCCGTTTCGCTTTAACGGTGTATCTGCAAGTATCTAATACAGCTCAGTTTTATTCCAGGCCAACTCATCAGCTTTTAAAAGTAGTTTAAGACCGGCTGTCATATTAAAGTGCACTTTTAAAAATAAAAGGAGTCTGAGATGAAATTGTGCTCAATTGCTCCTTCACCCCACTCCTACCCAGGTCCCCTTGCAAAAACAAAATGTGTTTCTTAATTGGGCATTAAAGACGTGAAAGAAGCCAGAGGTTGGGAATCCCGGTGAGTAGAAAGCACGTCGGGGGTGACCCTAGTAGTGCAGGTAGCCATCCAGCCTTATCAGTGCTGTGGTGTTGGCCCAGCACAGGTATGGTTTTCAGAAGCTGAGCTGCTTCTGGTAGCTGGTATTTTGCACAGAAAACTCTACACACCTGGATTGAGGCATATGTTCATAAAAAGGCTACCAAGGCATGGAAAGGCAGTGATATGAAGAAGGTGTGTGCATGTGTGTGTTATACAAGGCGGTTTTATACATTAGGCTTCTGCTCTTTTATCTGGGAGGCTGTTCATCTGTTGCGTTTAAGCGATGTCTTCTCCTAAATTCAAAGCAGTAGTGGAAGGATCTGCTGAGTCTCTGAGAAGTAACCAGAAGGGTCACCAATGCCAAGTTCCCTTCTCGGTCCTCTCCCCACCATGCAGCTGAGAAGGGGGACATCTTGGGGGACAGCAGAGAAAGAGCGCGGTGTGGCGGAGGGAGGCCACCACATGGGAGCCCAGCTCTGGACTTACTTAGAGTGTCTACCGCAAACATGGCAAAGTCATATTCTGCCCTTTAAACCTCAGCGTGCATGTAGACATTCAGGAAAAGCCGTAGTACAATAGCAGGCACTTGTCTGACTTTTTTTAAATTTAATTTTTTGTTAACCCTCACCTGAAGATATTTTTTTCCATTGTTTTTTAGGGAAAGCGGAAGGGAGGGAGAAGGGGGAGAGAGAGAGAGGGAGAAACATCGATGTGAGAGAGACACATGGATTGGGTGTCTCCCTAATGTGCCCCGATAGGGGCCCAGGATCCAACTGGGCAACTGAGGCCTGTGCCCTTGACCAGGAATGGAAGCCCTGACCCTTTGGTCCATGGACCAGCACTCTAACCACTGCGCTAGACTGGCCATGCCCTTTGCGAGGCTTCCTGAATAAGGAACATCTGTCTGTCTTGGTTATCATTTCTCTTCAGGTGACTGGGGACGTGCCCTCTGTCTGCACGAGTGTAAAGTGCTGGGGAACGAGATGAGTGGGGACAGTCATTTTACGGGGGGCTGAGTTGGAGGATTGTTCTGCGAGTGACAGCATGTTCACAATAGCGTAGTCCAGCTCTAGTCAAAGAGAAAGGCCGTGGGTCAGAGTCAGGGGACCAGTGCCAGTCCTAGGAGCAGGGCACAGCCACAGGCAGGGACCACGAGTCAGCATCCCGGAGGCAGCGAGTCGGGAGCGGGACGGGGACAGTGAGGGCGGCCTCACAGTGATAAAGACTGAGAACGACGGGAAGGTTGAGTTCAGCGGCCACTCATCACACCTACTGCGTGCCAGGCACACATAAATACAGATAAATAATGCCCAGTTCTTGCCCTCGGGGTAGGTGAAGTCCCTGGGGCAGAGTATCAGACTATTTTATGTGGTACCAGCTCTGTGGTGGCAACACTGTACCCAACCATTTAAAGACACTGGGCTATTCTGGTGCAGCTTTATAAAGAGGAAAGGATGCAAAATATTTCATGCACTCTTCCTACTCTTTCCTTGTTTCCTAAATGAAAAGAAAATCTAAGAAAAAATAGCAGTAGAAATGGAGGCCCATATGCTCCTCTTGTATGTTCAACATGTTTCCTTTCATTTTTAGAAAACACCATGGATATTCCTTTATAGCTGCCATACACGCACTGGGCAGGCTTCCCTGAGTGTTAGAGACACCGGGTTTAAGTTCCTTACAAATCGGGCTTTATCATTTTCCCAAAGGCTATCAGCACTAATCAGTCACATATGTAAGGGACAGGTGCTGGTCACATCACACAGAATGGTCACCTCATTGCTTCCTCGCTGTTGCAGCACTGGGATCCCTCACTGGCAGATGGGAAGGTTGGAGCTCTGAAAACAATATGCTTCTGGTTTGTTGGTACAAAGGAAGGTGGGTGGTGGTTGGGGTAGTGCCTGAAAGAAGTTATGCATGAGGCTAAATGTGGAATTCTGATTTCTAAGGATCCTGGATTTCCAGTTTTGGAGGAAATAATTTACTGTTTTAGAGGAAAAGCTGTGCCTCAGTGATAACTCAACATTGTCTATAGCACTCCCTTCTGGTAGTCATCTGATTCTGATTTTACGAGAGCTATTCCTTAAGTTGTAGATAAATAATAGCAATGAAAAATAATTTTTGTCTACAAACAAGCACATTCTGCCCCAACCTCCAGAGGTTCCATTGACTCCCTCAGTCCTCTGAAGGTGGTTTTGCCTCCATTTGCACATTTCTTTCCAATATTCTTTTCATCCATATAAATAGGTTTTGTTTTGGACTTCTCCTTTGATCAGGTATAACATCGGCCAGGGTCCCTCATTATGAGTAAAAAAAACAAACAAACCACAAAACCTTTAACCGTGTTATTTTTATATCTTTATGGGAGCCATGATTTTACTGGGTTTTGAACATTGCCTTTCGGCACCATGTTATCATCATGGTTGATGCTGTTGTGTCCGCTGTTGGTGCTCCAGCTACTGCTTCCCCATGACTGATGTTGAGGACAGTGCTGTGCCCAGGGCCCAGGTAGCCCTAGCTTGGGAAGAAAAGAGCAACACACTGCTCCAGAGAAGCAACACTTACGGTAACTTGTATGAACACGCTTCACCTGGATTAGTGAGACGGCAACCCCAAGCCTGCACAGGTTTTTGTCTCCTACCCTTTCCCAGCATGCAGGGTAACCGGGCACTCGCTTCCTCTGTGGTCATCCTCGCCACAGCACAGCAGAAACAATACAATTTAGTGGATGGATCCCACTCCTTTTCCTGCCCATCCAAGACAGGTGTGTGACTCCAAGATCCAGTACCTTTCAATTCAAATGCCTAATTCCTCCCTAAGGCTGCTCTTCTCTTTGTTATTCTGATTGTGCTTTTAAACTCCTGATATCAGCCCTCCCACGTGCCTTTTATCCCTCCTTTCTGTGATCACCGGTATCCATTCTGTTGACAGTATTTCCATTTGATTTTCATGAGCTAGGCTTGCTAGGTTCTCTTTGCTTTCTGTGCACCAGGGGTGGAGAGGAGGCCGGTCACGTTTTGGTGCCTGCCTCCAGGGTGTCATCAGCTCCTTCGCCAGATTGCTAAGGCTGAGCATCTTCATCTGAAAAATAGCACCGTATCAGAGTGAGACACCCTGACTTGTTAAACCTTCACCAGCATTTTCATAGTCAGGTAATGCTAAGTAGCATATTTGGCAGGAGCATTTAAATTGAATCTGAACTATTACTTTTACTTCAGGGCAAAAACAGCTCCATGGCATATAGTTCTGTCCAAAATAGTTTTAATCAGCTGCTAAAATAAAAATCACCACTTACACTGATAGCATTTTCAGGAAAAAATGGTTTCAGAATCTTTCCCCAAGTGGCTGCTAGCTTAAATATGGGTCCATTGCTATAATTGTACCTCTGTAATCTTTATTGGCTATTTATATGATATAATCCTATTTTTTAATCCCCTGATTACTTATAGTAGCATACTGATAGGGAAACAGATACCTGATTATATATTTTTTTTCTTTGACACCTATATTTTTAAGACATTTGGCATATTTCCTAAGGATTTTTGTCTTGCCTGTGGTCATAAAGAGATGACCTCAAAGAAGTCAGTTCTGTAGGTAGGAGAATTTTAATATCACACAGGTTCTCTGAAACTCCTTGGGACTAGGTTTAATTAGAGTTTTAATAGGCTTATATTAATAGCAAATTTGGTTTACTTTTCTTATCAGGATCATAACTTTAAAATATTCTTGTTTCTAATTTTTCTGTTTAAATATATCCTGCTTCTCCCTTTTCATATCACATCCATGGATGAATAAACGTGCTTGGCTGATTATTAACTTCCAAAAGAGTATTTTTTTCTCATATACACATTCAAATAAAGTGTTGATAGTTTCGACTGTGAATACTGGGACATAATACCATGCCAAATTGGTGCTTATATTTGTTTCAGAATGAGCAAAAAATATTTTCTAGTTTTTAGCTTTAAGACTTAAAAAAAAAAAAAAGAGTTCCTGTGCACTCCTCTAGATGTCACAGATTTTAATTCAAAGTTCAGCCCTCATCATTTGCTTTACATCTTTGGTAGTTAAACCCTCTATTTATTTGAGCCTCGATTTTCTAACCTTGAAATGGAAATGATAAAGAGTAACAGGCATGCTCTGAGGGTTATATTTAACTGTGAGTGCTGCTTGCACTCAACTATAATCAGAATTACCAGTGGAACTTCATGTAAGTTGGTGTCACTCACCAAAGCAAATGAACAATCTACTGTCAGAACCCATGCATGAAGCCCTTCCAAAAAAGAGATGCTTGGGAAGTTTTCAGCCCTATTTTGGAGGTGCTTAGAACCTTGGCCCAGGAAATAGTATCTAGACCTGACCTGAAAGGCCTGTAGGAAATTAACCTGATCTTAGATTTGATGAGAAAGCCTAGTATAGGGGCCTGCAATGCACATCATTGGAAAACTGTAGTTTTCTCAACTTGGAAAAAGCTATGGTAAATGTATATTTTTCACTCTATTATAATCCATTTCTACTAAGTCTAAAATTGGCCTCTATTTTCCTGGCTTGAGTCTATACAGAAGACCACTCCAGACCTCATTATCATGACTAGGAGAGGAAGACGAGCACCAGGAGTGTTGCAGAAGCACATACAGAAGCCGGGGGCTCCTTTGTCAATGCCTGTGCCTTTGAGCCCATGCAGACTCCTGTTTTTCAGAGATGTACCAAGAAGCAAATTACAAGCAAGCTTCCAACAGCCTGTGCATTGTGGTCCTGTGTTGATTGCTCAGTCCTCACTTTTTTATTTCCTCTGCTGTCCTCACTCTAAGTTACTGAGACAGTCCTCACACTGTCACATACGAGATTTAATTGCATAAAATATTTCGTCTCTTTCAGATCTGTCATTGGTACAAGTGGAGATAAAAAAGACCCAAAAGAGTAACTTACTTTTACCATCACAATCAGATTCTAAATGTAGAAATTAATGAGACGTTTGCACACCTTTGAAAGGAAGCTACAGAGGAAAACGCAGAAATGACTTCATGCCACCTCAGCGCCATGCTTTCTCTTCCTGTCCCTGTCTCCTTTCCCTCTCCCTCTATTTCTTCTTCTGTTGTCTTTCTCCCCATGTATTATTTTCCCCCTCGCCCTCCTAATGTTTTCTGTAATATATGAAGGAGTTAAAATCCAGGTCTGCTCCAGGGCTAATGATTTTTTAATCAAAGACAGATAATTATTAGTGAAGTTCAGGGCTGAAAATCATAGCTTCACCTTTCTCAGGATCTGTTGACTTTGTTTCAAAAGGCATATCTGCTTTTGTCGGTAACGCTGGCAGGCATATGTTGAGAACTCACACAGAGATCTGTTCAGAGAAAATCAATTTTCGAGATGGAATTACCCACTCCGATTAAGATCTGTGCACTTTCCAACGTTTCAGCCCAACCCCCTGGTTAAATCCAGCTGGACACGTGTTCTCGTCGTTTTAGGTTTGGGTTTCATAAATTCAAGGAGTGAAAAGGCCAGGGTGAGCGTGTCATCTCCCCATCCAGCCTGTCAAGCGCATCACTGTGGGGAGAATTATTGAGCCATTTGACTTCTGCAAGCAGGACACAGGAAAGCTAAAATAATACGCTGGCTTCGAGAACACATGCTGAGTAGGCATTGGTTTGGGTGGAAAGCTCTCTTGTATCCCAAGGGCCTTACATGTCAAATATAAAACGTAAGTCAGAGGCAATGGGACATAAAGTTCCTTGCTGTTGCTGGTGTTTGACAAATGGCTTAACATAAGCATAAGTCAGATTAGTTAGGCTCGTGGAATACTGAACAGGTGAGAAGGTGACAGCTTTATTTTCGACACAGTGTTAGAGTGAGCTCAGTAATCGGTGGCTATAGATGAGACTCTGTTTAAAAAAACCTATTTTGTCAACAGTTGTAACTATGAAAAGCATAAATTAAAAGGTCATCATTCACTTTGCAAAAGGCTGATTTGCCTCAATATAAAGACGTATCTATGAATATCTTAAAATTATAAACTTTTAATGGAATTATAATCACTTTTGTATTTTAATTGCTTATGTTTGTCTTTTATTTTAGCAATTAATTTCCTCATAGCCTTTTAAATGTAGGCCTGTTGCACTAACTGTACATGTGCGTGAAAAATAAACAGGATGGGGGTAGAAATGGCAAATGAAGGCTTGGGCTCCCTCCAATCTCCTTAAAGCCTGCTGTTCTCCATCACGGTCATTTGGGTCCCCACTTCACCTCGTGGTTTGCACTGTCACACACCGTGGCATCAGCAGCGGCACTCGTTCTGAGAAAGAGCAGCTGGGAACGTGAAGGAGGCTTCCAGAACTGTGCAGCCTGTGAGAAGGAGTTGCGTTTTCAGACTAGGACGGGAGCTTGCTGGACCAGATAAGATGGGTTGGGTTTGAAGGAACCTACAGAGACCCTCTCCTTGTACGACCTGCTTCTGAGCGGATGATCTTAAAAAGGAAGCTGTGTACTATTCCAGAGGCGCCTTCATGGCCAGAGGATTTTTTACAAGGTGTGCCCGCTGCCAGTTGCCCGGCTTGGGCGTTGGTGGGATGGGCGGGGGGGGAGCAGCGCTGGGGGACAATGGGAGCAAGGCTCTGCTGGGGGATGAGTCGTGAGCTCTTAGCCATCAGCAGTGCCCTGCTGCATGGGAACAGGGAACAGACCAGGCCTGAAGATGGATGTGGAGAGGAGGAGTGTGAGAGTTAACTCCCGGGCCTCCAGGCTGTTGCTTGCTGTCAGTGAGCTTGACAGAATGAGGTGAGAGACACAGCCTGAAGGGGGTTCAGGGAAGGCACTTTCAATAGCCCAGCATCATTTCAGTTAGAGGGAGGGCCCCTCCTAGGGACGGTTGACCCCATCTCGCCAGTACAAGATCGTGTCGTATAGCACCGTCTCCTCCACTTGGCTCAGCATACTCTAGTTTTACTGGATGGGACTTCTGGCTGTTTCCCCTGGGAAGTTATTACAAAGCCTAAAGATATTTTTGTTACAATTGTGTTAAAAAGGCACATCTTGAGACCTGAATTTATTTATTGGAGAGCGTTGCAAGCGTTTATACTGCTATATGAGTATTAAATATTAATGCGTTTTCCTACTCTGCTGATTCCCAGGCATCACGCGAGGGGATAATTCCAGAAAAGCAGTGAAAAGCGTCCTAGGGGTGCCCTACTTTACTCTTAAAAGGCCGCCCTCTTGCAGAGAAGCCTAAAAAAAAAATTAAAATGATTACCCACTTTTCAACACAGTGGCTCCCTAGAAATGGGTTTCTCTCTAGAATTAGGCAGAGATTTTCTTGGATACCGAGAAGTCCAGCTAAGGGATTGGCCCCACGCTGTCCTAAGCAGCCTTACCTTAGCCAGTGGTAAACGGAGATAATATATGTGTGATCCACCCCTCTCCTTGTTGGCTGAGATTTGAATAATGTCCTTCCTTTGGAACCCCTCTGAAAAATCAATAATTTTAAACTCCTACTTTTTAGATCTTGGGAGTATGTAGATAGATGCCTTTCCCCCGTGTTAATGTGGGTGTGGTGTCACTCGTTTTATGGAATAAACGTGCTTTACAGTGTTGACATGTGAGATAGAGGTCCACTGCTGCGTTTCCCATTACCTCTTTTGATGACTTAATTGGACATGATGCAGGAAACTCCACCAGGCATGGAAAGAGATGACAGATTGATAGCTTCCCGTATTCTTCTGTAATGCATTGCAGAAAGGAGGGTGAGTCTGGTGAAATGGCCTTACTCAAACAGTGGCAGTGTATTTCTGTTTTTATCACTTTCTGTTGAAGTTGGCCTTGAAGGAATCTACCTTGAACAAAATAAAAAATAAATAAAAACATTATAGAATATAAATAGGCAAGTGATTTTGTAATAATAATCACCTTCCAAAGGTGGTTTAAAATAGGGTTTAAGAAGTAAGTATACAGCATATGTGAAAGACAGAGTGTTTTGTTTTGTTTTTAAGAATATAAGCTCTAGGGTATTAGAGGACTAGCTGGCATTGGCCTAGCCCTTCTGTAGATAATAATTTTAAACTCAGAAGGGAAAAAAACAACTACTTGCAGATATTGGAGAGGGATCAACAACAGGCAGAAACTGAAGGGGGTTTAACTCATGAATGAAGGGAACTGAACTGAGCAATAAAAGATTACATGAAAAATGTCACCTATGGTCAAGGGAAAAAGTGGTCGAGAGAAACCAACCTGAGGACGGCCCAGACGTTACAAGTTAGTAACAAAGACTATAAAGCAGCTTTTACAAATATGTTCGAGGACTTAAAAGAAAAGGTGGTGATACTGAGAGAACAGATGGGGACCTCAGAAGAGAAATGGCAACTATCAAAAAGAGGCAAGTGGAAATTCTGTAAGTGAAAAAAATACTGTATGAAATGAAAATATTTATTGGGTGAGAGCAATAAACTTGAAGATAGGTCAATAAAAAAAAATTACCCAATCTGAAGAATAAAGAGAAAAAAAATCTCCCCTCCATAAAAGAAAGAAACATAGCTATAGTGACTTGTGAGAAAATACCAAGCAGTTTTAAATCTGTGTACATAGAGAGCCAGAAAGAGATGGGGTAAAAAAATAAAAATTAAAAAAATTATCCATTTATCCTCAAAATTCCAAAATTTTATTTAAAAGATTTAAATATCTAAGAAGCTCAGCAAACCTCCAAGTAGGGTAGATACAAAGGAAACCACACTTGTTCATATGATAGTCAAGCTGCTAAAAAACATTGTGTTTCAAAATTCATTTTAGACAAGGCTGTTACCTCATGCAGAGTTGATTCTAAAAAAAATAACTTAATTGTTATATCACAATCACCAGTTGAATAGAAGGATATAGAAGGAACATGCTAGATCTGTGAACAAGCAGGCCGGGGTTTGAATGCTTGCTCTGGTGCTTAATGCCTGAAGCCTTGGAGAAAGGGTCCCTGTGTGTCACATTCCATGGACTGTAAGACTGCCAGTAACCATAGGTACCCCGTGGGGCTGTTGTGAAGCTTGAATGAGATAACAGTACATGCCCAGACTTAATGTAACGCCACATAGCAGGCAATTATGCTCACTTCCTTCCTCCTTTCCTTTCTTCTTTCTGGGCATTTAGACCTCCTTTGAATACAAATGATTCTGGTGGTTCTGTGATATAAGACATAAGGTATATTTTATGAGAGAGAAAAATCCACTTTCTTATTCTCAGGCAAAGGCCACTGGTCATTTTAACGTGATTTTTAAAACATTTCCTATATTGTTTCCACTTGCAAGGCTTTGAGGGACATGCATGGAAAACACGTAACTCTGAAAACTTGCTCATCTGTATTTTTAAGCAGCTTAAGAAGATAGTTGGTGTGCGCTAATGTTTTCATTGTGTTCATGTGTCTGTGAGGTTTCAGGAAGAAAGCATCCTTGAAATATGTTTATAAGTGTCACCTATAGAGAGAAAATTCATGCCTATGCCTTGTAGTACCACATGAATGGTGGTGAGAATGGTAATTCTTACAATTAAGGATAGGGAGTATTATTTCCTTTTTGAAAAGTTAAAGTGGTTAAGCTATGCTGAAAGCTTTCCAGGGCAATTTGAGAAATGCTTGAGACGCCGTTCAGGCCATTTACATGTTAGTCAGTAAGCATGTGTCACTGGAAATATTTCTAAATTAGTTAGAGATAAACTGACCACTCTCCCCTATTAATTATCTTTCTACCCTCTTGGAATCGCACCTTTTGATTATAGAAATAATGTTTCCATGAAATAAGTGTTATGATTCCCTTTTATAATTGATTTAAATGTATCAGCCTGTTTAAATACATGGTCCCATATTACACTGCAGTTGCTCTGTTAGACAAAGTGCGTTGGTAATTTCCATTAACCTAGAAATTGGTAAAGGCCATTTGCTCTTGCACTTAAAATTTCTTAACTTGCCTTTTTAAAAATACGTTTCTCAGCTTTCTTATTGTCACTCTATTATGGATACCAAGTTAGATGTGGCCTTTACAGGCTGCTAATAGGGCCCTGGGCAGCTTAGAGGTCACACCAATCATGCCATTGGTTCTCCCGCTGGAAAGTGCCTCACAATTACGGCTGTTGGATGATTAGGCTTCTGTTTTGCTCTTATTGCTCTTTTGTATTGGTCTCTTCTAGAATGTTTAATTGTCCTGGTTGTACCTTCGCCAGTGATGCTGATCCCTTGAAGGAACCGAGAGCAAAATCAAACCCATAAAGAAAGAGAAGGCAGCAGAGAGCTTGTCTTACCAGTTGAGTGCTGGAAAAGATATTTTTCTTAACCATTGAGTTCAGATAGATTTCTGGAAATGATAGTAGTTTGATGAAAGAGAAGTGTTCCCCCCACCCCCTAAAATCTAGTTTGCTCATCTGTGAAGCCAAGCACAGTTCTCTGTCACATTGACACATTTCATGGACTAGCGTTGTACTGTGACTTGCAAGCTTAGCTCTCTGGGCTGACGCATATACAGTATGGTGAAATGATGCTTACCTTGGCAGACAGAAGCATAATATTGTTAGCAGTTCCTTCATATCAATATTCATTAATTCTAGTTATGTACATATGTCCCCCAAACTTATATATGTATATTAATATACTATATGTTTTATTTATATTTTAACATGTATTTATATATATTAATATTATTCTTATAAGTCAGCACAGTGAAAATCATAGGCATTAAATCGTGGTTGGGCCTAAGACTGTATTTTCCTTGATCAGATTTCAGTAATGGCCTTTCTTGTGGTTAAAGAATACAATTCAGCCTCTTGTATACAGTCTAATCCAAGACTATGTTGTAACTCTCTTATGAATTATACTTGACCACCTGCAGGTACCAAAATCCTTACATGAATAATAATTGCTATGTTTTGGTTAATGTATTGATGTCTGATTCTTGCTGACCTGGGATTTTGAACTCTACAAAAATGATGGAAACCAATACATTTGAATGGTTCTTGCCTTCAGGTTGCTTGATGTTTAGCACATTTTCTGAGCTTCTCACAGGAAACCCATGAGAGTTTCTAAACTAATGGACACAGAAGAAGCAAGTAGCACATTTACAGAAAAGGAGGTGATAGGAAGACCAACCAAGCGGTCTCATACATGCCCCTGGTTATCTTCTCTTTGGATAACTAGTTATTTTTCTGAGCACTGCTATTTTTTTTATATGCCTGAGCCTAAAGTTGGAGGCAGGGAAATAATTCTCAAAGATGAAAAATCACTTGTTCTTTTGAATCCTCTGAGATTATAAGTACCCAAAAGAAGCATTTCCATTGTCTGCTTCTATTTTGAAAAAAGCACTTTAGGCGTATGAGAAAGATCATCTTCATGGCTACTCAGAGTTAAATAAATGAGCCTCAGAAGATTGCCCCAGGATTTTGTGTAGAGCCATTGTTTATTAAAAGTGGTGTATGCTCCTGTCATCAAATACCCAAAGATGTTTATAACCTCTTAAAAATTCCAGGTACAAGTTTAGCAATCGCAGTTTCACTGGATTTCAGGTTTAATTCTTCCCCCAAATAAAGCATTTGGACAGATTCCTGGCAATGACAATGAATGCATTCTTACAAACAGGCTGAAATTCCTTTAGCTTCCAGTATTTGGTGTATTTCAGCAACATTTGCCTCCCATTTTATTTTATTTGGGAGGGTCCCAGGTCCTAAGCCCCTTGTTTACTGACAACATAAACATACTTTTAGATCACTGCAATTTTTTTTTAAAATATATCTTTATTGATTTCAGAAAGAGGAAGCAAAAGGGTGAGAGAGAGAAACATCAACGATGAGAGAGTTATTGATCAGCTGCCTCCTGCACGCCCCCGACTGAGGATCAAGCCCCGCAACCCTGGCATGTGCCCTGACCGGGAAGTGAACCTCAGTCTCCTGGGTCCTAGGTCGATGCTCAACCGCTGAGCCATGCCAGCTGGGCGATCACTGGAATTCTTGAAAATAGACTTTTTAAATCTCTCATATCTGAATTGTGGTCTTTTGATTGGTTCAAATCCCTCCCCTCATAAATAAATGAAAATTTACTTCAAAGTTCAAGGAATCACACTTCAGTGAAATATAGTAAAGCTTTTAGGGGAATGAGTATTGAAGAAGAATGAAGAATTATCCATTAACAGTTGCAATTCTCCATCTTGAATTATTGACAGCATGTGGCATTATAGCCTTACAAATTGCAATCTATGAACAGGTTAGAAAATACAACCTTTGCATTACAATTGGTCTCACACAGCATCCAGCTTATTACAAAAAGCTGCCACCAGCGTTTCTTCCTATAGGCTGCAGAAAAGAGGGAATGCAGGTGACTGGAGGATCGGGTGCTGTTGAGACAGAGCTCAGCAAGGCCGCTCGCAGGCAGAGTGATGGATGGCGGGTGGCAGGAGACTCCTCCGCCAGGGTGAAAGTATTAGACGTTTGCTTGTCATTGATTTACAGTCACCAGGTAGAAAAAACCTAATTAGCCAAAGTTGGTTGACTTAGCAGTTTTTTCATCCACTTTTGAAACAGAGAGAAGTGAAATAAGCCAGTCAGAGAAAGACAAGTACCATATGATTTCCCTCATGTGGAATTTAATGAACAAACTGAACTGCCAAACACAACGACACAGACTCACAGACAGAGGGCAGGCAGGCAGCTCTGGGTGGGGCGGTGTTGGGGGGCAACGAAGAAAAAGAGAGAACTCGCGGACATGATCAGCAGTGTGGCGGTGGGGAGGGGAGGGGAGGGGAGGGGAGGGGAGGGGAGGGGAGGGGAGGGGAGGGGAGGGGAGGGGAGGGGAGGGGAGGGGAGGGGGGAGTTGGAAGAGGGCAGACAGGAGAAATGGGGTTGGAAAAGAAAAGAAATTTTAGAAAACGAAACAGACAGGAACTTAGGATTTATAAGTAGGACAAAGTAGCTCCAGGATATATTTGCCAGTCTTTCTACCTAAAATTGTTGTCTAGGAACAGAATGCAACTAAAAGTCACCAAACTTTGATTTGAGATGTGGCTTGGGTTGGGTTCTCTGCCACAAATGGTAAAATAAATGTTTATATTCCTTTATGCAGCTTTGGCAAAAAAGTAAGTCACAGACACGCAACCTTTATATGTTGTTTCAACGTGCCGCTTTTGGCTGCCCCCGGGGAAATGGCCTGACGCGCTGGCCCGGCATCAGGCCTGACCCGCTCCTTGGACTTTCTCCTCATGGTTCAGGGCACACCTGCGGGAGCTTTTCGGGCATCCCCGCTGCTTTGGGGTGGGACACACTCGGGGTGATGGGCAGGGCACAGAGTCACGAGGAACGAGCCCTGGTGCTGGGCCTGCCCTTACTGACAGTGTGGACTTGGGCAATTCCTGTAACTTCCAGGCTTCAGATCCCCTTAATGATAATAATCCCGGCATCTAACATTTGAGGGACTATATGCCAGGGCTTTGCATATAATATTCCAGTGAATCATCGCAATAACCTTATGAGGTGGGAGCTCACCTCGTTTGACACGTACATGGTGAGCAAACTGCAACTTACAAAGTGAAGTTGCCTCCACAGGAAGGTGGCAGATCCGGGACAGCAGCCTGGACTCCAGAGCCCAGATGCTGAAATCAGGGCTCACAGACTCGATGCCTGCTAGGGCCGCACGGGTGCTAACAGTGACTGATGGCATGGGGTTTGCTCCAGCGAATGCAGAGCCCTGTAAGCAGGAGCTACTGATCCATCCTTCCAGCCGATTTTGCTCTTTGGGGATATAAGCCTGGTATTGCCAGATTGTCTAAAAATTTTTTTCAAGAGAAGTGAGAATTCCAGCTTGATATTTAGACTCCTGAATTTTAAATGCTAGCAACCCATCTCCTTTGTTTTTAAACATGATTCAGGACCCCCATGGTTTGACAATCATCTGCTTAAGGATCTAACTTAAACATAAGCCAACCTGCAACATTATAAAAAGACAAGTTTGGACTAAATTATCTCTCAGTCCCCCCAGCACCAAAATTCTCTACAATTCGTTGATTAGCTCAGGTTTCTGGTTTCCATATGTGCATCTTTTCAAATTGCTTTCTTTCAATCATTTTAGAATTTCCCCAGATATTTAACAAAGAAGACCCTGTTCTGTCCACTATTCCTCTATTATCTTAGTCCTGTTTTTTAAAATCTTAAAATGATATCTTTGAGTCTTCCTTACTTGTCCCTACAGTATCTAATTAGGCCCCTCTTTTTCTCTCCTGTAATTTTTTCTTTTTTTTCTTTCTATTTCTACCTCCACCACACTGGTATAAGCCTCCACAATTTTACAGTACATTTAAATAGACTTTTTTTTTTATGAATATATCTTTATTGATTTCAGAGAGAGGAAGGGAGAGAGAGATAGAAACATCAATGATGAGAGAGTCATTGATCGGCTGCCTCTTGCACGCCCCAGACTGGGGATGGAGCCCGCAACCCTGCATGTGCCTTGACCTGAAATCGAACCGTGATCTCCTGGATCCTAGGCCCATGCTCAACTGCTGAGCCCCACCTGGCTGGGCTTAAATAGACTCTTAAATGTCTTCTTAACTTTCAGCCACTTACTGCTCTAATGCAGGAGTTGGCCAACTATAACCTGAGGGCCAATTACGGCCCATCACCTGTTTTTGTAAATAAAGGTTTTTATGGAACCCAGCTACACCCATTTGGAGACCATGTCTGTGGCTGCTTTCATGATACACCTGTGAAACTGGGTGGTTGTGACAAGTGTTTTGTGGTCCACAAGCCTAAAATATGACTCTCTTGTCATTTAAGATAAGTATGATGATACCAGCTGTTACTTCATTTCTTACACAGCTGTCGGATTTAACACTGTATTTCTGGTATTGTGCCATTAGCTCTGTGCTCAAGACCTTTCACTGCTCACCACATACACTGACTTCCAGAGATCGCTCAGCCTGGTGTCAGACACCATCTAAAAATGACCCTTGTCTGTCTTTCCAGCTGTGTGTGTTTACTATCACTATGATCTCTGATCAGGCTGGTTAAAATGATGAACCACAAACATAGCATGCTCACCCTAACACTGAACTTCTGAAAATATGGTAGCACCAATCTACAGTATAATTTACAGCCCATCATTCTTTGAAGTATAATATTTAATGGACATTTATGATTCTAATAAAGCCAATTATTGAGAACCTACTATGTATCATGGATGGCAGTAGGCTTGCACATATAACTAATTTCCATTGGTCCCATATTGACTTACATTTTTAAACATGATTTTTCATTCATTGGCCATATACTGGAAGTTCTCTCATGTCAGGCTTGAAAGAAATTGCATAAAAATAATTCAACAGTTAGATCATAATCTAATGAAAGAGACAGGTAGAGAAGTAATAAAAAATGATGTGCTTAGGCCAAAGTAGAAACATAAAATTCTAAAGAGGCAAAGATGAAGCACAAAGTCTGCCCTGAGAGGTTGGGACGGCTTCATGGAGGAGATGATATTTGAGCTGGATATTGGAGACTGAGAAAGCCCCAGAGGCCTGGAAATTCATGGAAATTAAAAGAGTAGAATAGCAAGGAGGTCAGGATTGCAAGATTGCAGGAAAGGAGATGTGTGCTATAGAGAGTGGACTTGGATGCCTTCTAGAACAACAGGGAGTTAATTCCCATCAAGGCAAGGGAAACGAGTGTTTCTAAACAAGAGAATGGCAGTCAGATCCTGCCTAGATTGTGAATTCCTGGACGGCCCAGATTACGTTGCATGTGTCTTTCTGTCTCCCACAGGGCTTGCCAGCTCTGCCTTGAACATAGTGAACATTCAATAGAGAGTTGTTCATTGATTAATTTCTTCCTGAGGGCGAAACATTTCTAGCTGGCTGGGAGCCAGCAACATCTGAGTTTTCTCTGAGCTTGATAAAATGCTGACACCAAGATAGTTATTTTTTTTAAGGCAGCAGATACCATGAAAGTGAGGAGAAGCATCAGATTAATGGCATTTCTCGGTGCCTGTCACCGTCGCTCTAGTAGCCAGAAGTGTTTTCAGATTTCAGCAAATTTTTGGCAAAGTTGAAACTATGTAGGAGAGGCTAGAAGTCCATGCTTTCTGATGAAACCACTTCAGATAGGGATGGGCAATACTGCTTCTCTATACTCTTTGAGGATGCCCTGCTATAATTTATTTTTATTTAAGCCACAGGGAAATGAGATAATTCAGAAACCTTTGATGCCCTTGATAGAATAGAAAGGTTTTGCTCTCACCAGATGTGTAGACACCAAACACTCAGCCTTCTGTGCTGTGAGTGACAGGAATTACCAGCCTGCGCTAATTGTCACCAGTTGCCAGGAGTAATGGAGGGCTGCAGGCGTCACGGCTTAGAGTGTGAGACTTCAGGTCTTGTTTGCGGCATTGACTTTTAAGAAAGAAGAAAAGACACTTCGAAATTTGTAACCGAAGATCGTTTAGCCCTGAGGGACCTGCTTTGTTTCTTTCCCCGATAAAAACTAGGATTAGGATTTCATTCTGAGAACTTGGCCAAGCAGGGCACTAGAGCAGTAACATGTCCGGCTGGACTGTAAGGAGAGTGCCAGGGTCATCCTGCCTTTTGACACTTTCCCTTGCTGGGGTTGCCATGCTGATAGGTTTGGTAGTGAGCAAGGCTGGGACAGAACAGCACCAACAGCCTTACCTTGCAGACAGAAACTGGTTTGGGTTTCTGGTCTGTAGGGCTGAGGTATCCAGGAGGCGGAGTGTCTAGAGCCCACAGAGGCCTCCCTGCCTCTGCTGGTTCCCTTATAAAGCTCTTCCCCTGTCTCCTTTCGCTCATTTCCCTCTCCGCCCTCGCTGAGTTGTGCCACATCAGGACACCCTGGCCACCCAGACATCACATTGGCTTCATGCTTGCATTTTTCTGCTCCCACAGTGAATGTTCTTACCTTCTTTCTAGCCCCTTGGCAAAACCAAGGTCTGGATGCAATGACACCACCTCTGTGAAATCTTTTCAGATTCCCATCCTTCTACTAGCAGAGTCCTCATAGCACTTTGTATGTGTCCCTGTCATAATACTTACCACATTTTACAAAGTGTTCTGAAGCCCCCAGCAATAGTGATACACTCAAGGACACAGAACTTACTGTTTTGTTTCAGTTGGTGTATCCCACACACTTAGGCTCTGTGCTTGGCCCATAGTCATTGCAATAACAATAATAATAGCTATGACTTAATAAATTGTACTGTGCTAGATAATATCTGATGCATTAGCACAAGTAGGTACTCATTTAAACCTTGGGAATGAAGGGAAGGGTCTCGGTACCTAATCTCACTCAAACCTAGCCTCCTCCAGATCCAGTGAAAATTCCATCAAGCAGGAACAGCACTTTTATCTTTACTTTGCCTGCCTCCCTGCCTAGGCACTGCCATTCAATAATTCCGCCAAGTGGTATCTTTTCCTGGAGACAGAGTGCTAAACAATGATTTACGGCCTGAATACACATTGCTTTCATGGAAGCGATCTGTTTAAAACAACAGTACAGCTCTAAATAAATTATTCATCCCATTCTAATTCTTCACTTTTATGTGCTTTAGTCAGCGTCAAAATAAGCAGCCCGTGGGCATTTTATTTTTGCCACATTAATCTTGAACAGTTTAAAGAAAAAAAAAAAATAGGAGGAAATCTAAAGAAGAGGTTCCATTTTCAAGAAAATAGATTTGTTGGTTTTCTTTCTGACAGCCTCCTGCAGCAGCCCTGGAGACAGTTCTGGCCCATGCGCTTTCCCTTCCCCCAATCATTCTGTGTCAATTATAGGGACCCTCACAATCTCCTGTTCAACATTGGGAATAGGGTAGATCCTAATCTCTGCAGAGAGAGATTCATGATGGCCAATCCCTGTCACAAGGCCAGGAATTTGTTTCTTTCCTGGGAGGTTTCCATTTCCTAGGGCACACAGGGTGCTGGTTTTCTAAATCTCGCTGGTATCTTGACTCCGGATTAAAGGATTAAAAAGTGAGAGAAGCAGCAGTGATAGACTCACCCGTTTTCTGACTTCCCACGTGGAACAGAGATACCATTCTTTTCTGGCCGCCTTCACCCTTTCTGAACTGAAGCCCCATTTCCTGTTGTGAGTTAGGGACACTGAGTGACTTTCAGTTTATGAGTCCATCGTTAGCAGAGGAGCAGACAGACGTTCTTGTAGATTGTTGGGAAGCTTCCTGTCTTCTGGAATTGACCCCTCCGTGTTTTATACCTGCTGGTGGGCAAGGGGAGGTGTGGCTCTCCAGCCTGGAACCCACAGAGGTCTCAGCAAGTGAGACATAAACATGACCCCTCAGCCCAGGATGGCGGGAGAGCTGACTCAGCCCATCCTTCAAGGCCCCAGCCCCAGATCAGAAGTTAAGAAGATCTAGGCTTAAATCTTTGTGATCTGCATCCCAGCCCATCCCATCTCCTATGTGAGAATCACACAGACCCTCTCACCAGGCTTGTGAAGTGAGTTAAATGACACACTGTGTGGAAAGCACCATGCTCATTGTAAGAGCTTGAAAAGGTCCCATTTACGTGTAGCAGGGGCTTGCTCCCCCCTCATTATTCCCGCAGCACTGAGTCTCTAAAACATTCATTCTAATTTGTCAGCTCAACGAGCCTCTCCCCAGCTATAACGTGTAATGAGGACAGGTGTCTGTTTTCTCTTTCTGCATCCTCGATGGCACTCAGAAGAACAAATATACACAGTGATCATTTGGATAGATGACAGATGATGATAGATAGATGATAGATGATAGATAGATAGATAGATAGATAGATAGATAATAGGTAGATAGGTAGGTAGATAGAGATGGATAGATCCAACAGAAGGGCAGACAGAGTCTAGCATCAAGCTACTACAAAGCAAGAAGTATAATCTCGGAAACTCTTTGAAGCTCTTATCTTTCCCTCTCCATAAAGCCATGTAGCACGGTGGTCAAGTACCTGAGCTCTGGGCTTAGTTTATTTGGGTTCAAATGGCAGCTTTTGTACTTAAGCACTAGCTGACCTTGGGCAAATTCCTTAAACTGTCTCATCTGCCATCTGAAAAATGGTAAAAATAAGAAAAAGACAGGGAGGGTGGGAGGGAGGCAGGGAGGAAGGAAGGAGTGAAGGAAGGAAATCAGTACTAGCTTTATAGGATAGTAAAGAGTGTATATAGATTATGTTATGCAAAATGCTTAGCAGAGACAACAATTTTAAAAGTGCTCAATTAAGTAAATTGATGATGATAATCCAGTTAAAAAAGGGAATTCTAATTTTATCAATCCCATTTAATAGAAAAAGGGGAAAAAATCAAACAAATTGACTAAGGTCATACAAGGAATTAAAATTGGTTTTTTACCAGATCCAGGACTCTCAACCTCTAGCTTTAGCCCCCACTCTACCTCCCACACAACCTCTGTTGGACTTGCCCCCACTGTACAGTGGAAGTGATTTTGAGGGTCTCATCAGAAAAATATGAAAGACCTGGAATTCAGACTTTGATTTCAGATCTGTACCCTGGTATACTTGCATTTTTCCAGGGCTGTCCATTTCCAGATAGGAGGAACTCATAGAATGGGCAGCGGATCTCTGCAGTGTCCTGGCCAACCTTCAGGTGCCTCTCAAATCTGTGCTTGAAAGGGAACACTTTTGAATGAAAGGACAGAAAAATCAATAAACCTTTGGATTGGATCGTAGACATGTTTTACATCTACTCAGCCCTCCCCAAAGAGACGCACAGCATTGAATTTTCTGTAGCATTTAATCCTTTAATCAGCCTAAACTTTCAAGAGGAAGTTGGAAGTGTTTGGAATATCATTCCTAAAGTTGGAATTTGATGAAATGACAAGGCTCTTGGCATTGAAGTTACTCAGGATATTGTGATCCCGCTATACTCTAGAGGCTTTCTACAATAATTGCTCATGTAACTGGAACATGTTATTTCTTCTTAGCAAAGTTCATCGCCAATATAACTAGATGGAGTCAGACCATCAGCAGATATTGAAATTCTTTAGGTCAGTAGGAGAACATTATGTCCAAGTTTACACAGAGTTGTGAGAGTCAAGGGGGCATTGATATGACGTAGATTCAAATGTGAGTGTAGGAGCCATATCATACTTGACCCTGTAGGTCATATTATGAAATTTAAATTTTATTTTAAGATCAATAGGAGGCCACAGAAATGCTTAAAGAGTAGGGAAAATGACACGATTTCTATTTAGAAAAAGATTGTAGGGGTGGCAGTGTAGAGGGGGACTTGAGGGGAAACAAGAGGAGCTGCTGACAGTTGTCCGAGGCATTGCATTCTTCTAGATGAGAGTTGGTTTGGGCCAGAGCAGGATGAAGTAGGTTAGATGGGAGAGGTATGTAGGACTTAGTGACTGATTAGATTTGTGGGGAAAGAAGGGAAATAGGGTCAAGGAAGACTCATAGCTCTAGCTGGAGGAAGAGAAATAGCATTCACAAAGTCTGGGAACACTGAAGATAGAATAGTCGAGGGATTCAGCGTTGAATGGTGCTTTAATGGGAAGAGACCTACAAACATGTAGGGTAAGTAACCATGGAGAAATGAAGCCCACAGAGGTATATTGGCTTCCTCAGGGTCACAGTGTGTGAGCAGCAGAGCTCAGGCTCAAGTCCTTGTCTTCTGACTCATAGCCCAGGTCTGCTAAAATGGATCGCTCCACTGAAAAGGTTTAGTGAGCATCCGATGTGAAATCCCACTCACAGGTGGATTTACAGCAAGCTAATGAAGCTCAAGTTTTAGAACCTTTATAGACATGAGCTCCTGTGACTTCTGGGAGTTTGGGGGAGTTATAGATTGCTCCTGGTGGAGAGAGGAAGCCAGGTTGCAATCAGAAAACATTTCTATTTATTTATTTCTGCCAAACTGCCTGAAGATATATCAGAAAAACAGTAGACATGCCTCTATAGCACTGGTAATTTATTGTGATCTATTGTCCCATTTTAATAAATATTCACTTTTAAACCTCATTTTATTCATATTTTGTATTATTTTTTAAACAGAAGCCCCCAAATTGTATGACTCTCATCCTTTCCAAACCTGGATCTATGCCTGATTCTGCTAGATAGAGGTAGATCCTTCAGCCTGCCTCTTCCAAATCTCCCATCTCAGAACTGGCCCCATCCAGTCCTTCCCTTCTGTACAGAGGAGCTCCTGCGTCATGCACCAAAACAGCATATGGTGTGTTAAGAGAATTTTTTACTCTCAGAAGCTTCTTATTCAAGGACTAATTCTTCTAAAAGTATAATCTACACCATGTGTCAAACGAGGTGGTTGGAGTTAGATGATCTTTCCAGTACTTTCCAATTTTGTCTTAAGTGTCTTTTAAAAGAGTGGCAAAATGCTAATTTTTTATAGCCACCCACCAGCCTTCTAGATGCCATTGTCAAGGATTAGAACTGGAATCATACAGAAGCGTTTTTGTTCTGTGATTAAATGACAAGGGCCATGTAAGAATCACTCAACCGCTATAGAATTTTTTTTCTCCAACAAAAACCTTTATTATTTATTAATATGGTTTACTTGCAACTTCAAGATGTTATTTAAATTTCACTTTCAAGCCAGCTTTTTTAAGCTTTGAATTTTCTTCCAGGCAAATTGTGTTCCATCACACCTCAGCACTCAGACAGAGGAAACAAAAGCTGTGCTAATAGAGAAGTCAGTTGCTATCCTTTACTTCTTTATGTTTTTTTAGGAGAATGTTTCTCTTCCTCCCTGGTCTACTTTAAGGCTTTCTCAAAGTAATGGAAAATCTTCGAACTTAGCTAGTGACTGTCCCTGGTGTTTTATTCTGGCTGCTTTTGTTAGTTGCACTGTATGGTAGATGAGAAGAAAAAATGAAAAAGTAAGATATTGTATTTAAAAGTTTACATTCTTTGCATTTTTTTATTCCAGTGCCTTACCCAGGGGCATGCTCTGGCTTGGATCACCATACCCTGCCTATCTTTCCTTACTAGCTTCCTCTACGTATGGTGTGTTAACCTTGAAAAATAACATTTTAAAAAAACCGAGTTAACCTCCTCAGACCCATAAGTAACAGGCTAACTACCAGGATGGAGGAGAAGAGGGAAAGACTTGGTTCATGTCTTTGTATTGCAGGTTATTGTAAGGAAGCATATGAACAGAAGGGCCCCCAGCATCAGCGGTCAGCGGGTGTGCAGGCCCTCCCGCTGGAGGAGTCTCAGCACTGAGGGAAGGGCTGTGACTCAAACAGAGTGACCTGGGGCTTGGCCATCGCCCTTTCTCTGACCAGCGCATCAGGGAAGCTGAAAGGGCAAGTTTCCTTTCCTCACTTCCCCCCAAACTCAGGATGTATCCCTTTTTCCTTAAGCACATAGGAGGTTTTCTGTCTTTGTTTTCCAGCTTTCCAGAGAGAGGATCATGCAAGAAATATTTTCTTATTGTTTTAAAACTCTGCATTAGCAATTCTCTGCATCGTCTGTGTTTCTGTAACTTAGTACCGGGTGGCCTAATTTGAACAGAGACTGTAACCTGAAGGAGGATGGGTTGGGGATTATTTCCATTCCCTTCTGAGCTCCGTGGAGGGCGTTCAGGGAAATGTGGCACAGAGCTCGATGCTTCAGCTGCGGAGCAGTGGACTTGCGTGGCTGGTCTGCGCGGTTTTCTTGAACGGGAGCTCTCCCCAAACCCCGTGGGCCTCCTGCTTCTCTGCCCCGCGCCCTAGCCTCAGTTGCTTTCATGTCTTGAAGGTTGGCTCTGCGTCTCCAGGTCTGTTTAATTTTCTGTTTTACTATCCCTACACAGAGACGTCTTGTCTTGAATATGCATTTTCCTCATGTTTTATGCAATCCTTTTAGCTTGGCGCTCTTTTAGAGTCACATTGGTGCTGATATCTGGCTCTTTTCTAGAAAAAGAAATACCATTTAATTTAGGATCTCCCTATTCCTGGTGTGAGGCAGAGGATTAGGATGGAGTGTAATTTAGGGCAGAGTGATTTACATAGGAGACTGTGACATGGTCAGCACTACCCAGTGCATATGGATATATGTTTAGGGCACTATCCTCTCTTTAATTATTCAAAAAAGGGGAGGAAGAGAGGAGGGAGGGAGGGAGGGAGGGAGGGAGGGAGGGAGGGAGGAAGGAAGGAAGGAAGGAAGGAAGGAAGGAAGGAAGGAAGGAAGGAAGGAAGGAAGGAAGGAAGGAAGATATATAGGAACAAAGTGCCATTAGCCTGTTTGCTTTGGCACTGTGTGAGATTAACAGAATTTTTTTTTTTTTTGAGTTGATAGTGTCCCTCACCTTGGGGGATAGGAAAGCAAGTTCTATTTTCAAGATTTGCGTCAAAAAGCAACTTAGGTCGAGTGGATTTGATGAACTTGGATTTGTTTGCTAAATATGATGACCTGGCTCAAGGAGTATGGTGTTATCGCCTTTTATTACAAGCATTTCTTTGCTTGTTACTGACAGAAAGAACTTGACTTGCAGCAAACGAAGGGGAAGAGATGAGTTGGCTTGAGTGAGAGCTGAGTTTTCTCACATGGAAGCTACTGGGACAGGGCTCCAGAGCTCACGTGCCGGCCGTGGCCTTGCATCTTCGCAGCAAATGACCCCTACAGGGAGACAGGTTCAGAAGGAGGGCACTGCACAGTTTACTAAAAAATGTTCCCCTTCCACCAGGGCTCGTTCCTGTGCTACAATTTGCTCTGTGCCTGGCGTTGATTAGGTTATCTGTATGCCTCTGTTTCCTTCTGTGCATCACTGTTGGCTGTCTGGTCTTTTAAGTTCTCCAGGGGAAGTGCAGTGGCTGCTTAACTCTCCCATTTCGGGGTCATGCAGAGGATTTTACATAAATAAACATTACATTAAATTGTGTGTGGGCTGTTACAGAATGAGAAGGTTGTTTGGGGATGACAGACTTTGCAGAGGCAAAAATCTAACTGCTTTCTGGCTGGCTCCACACCTCCTATTAGTCCCATTCTTCCTACTGGTTTTCCAGTTCAAGATGCGTTTGCATTTGCTGGATTTCCTGTCTGATGACTTCCAGCGCGCACATGTGGTTGTGTGTGTGTGCACCATCACACCCAGCTTTCATCTCCTCTCCGGGTTTTCCTGATCCAGTTTAGAAATTATTGATTTCTCTTCCCTTCGATGAATCTAATGGAGCGCCATCACCCATTCACTTACCCTCTTCCGAAAATGACGATACTGTAAGCCGCTCGGTGGAAACCTGCCCCTAGACGCGTGCACATTCACCGTCAGGGATCCTCAGTCTGGGGACAGCCACGTCCTGTAGTGAGTTCAGTGGAAAGACCAACACCTAAAAAAGGATTTCACCAAAGCTCCACATTTTTACAAATCAGTGAAAAGTAATAAATCGAAATGCCATTGACATGAAGTCAGTAAAGAGTTAAAAATCAAGTTAGTCTATTGTAAGGAAAAAATATTCCAGGAATGCCTGGAAGAAGGCAGAGGGAGAGAGGAGGCTGTGGCCAGTCCCAGGGATACGCAGGCAGCAGGGCTCCAGGACTTTTGAATTGAACGGGAGGTGAGGGTCCTTCGGTGGTCCTGCCTTCCCCTGGAACAGTCAGGCTCGGGCATCTTCCCTGGGGATAGTTATGCACCGGCATTAAGAGTATATAATGTGAGTTAAACTTGTCCACCACTTACAAGCTGAGCAATGTATTAAGTTAGCCTCTATGGGACTCAAAAGAGAAAAAAACTCATTAGGGGAAAAAAATGTATTACTTGAAATGCCTTTGATGAAATTTGTCTGCACACAGAGTAGGCATCCAATAAATGCTAGATATTATTAATAATAGCAGCTAGTTACATTTGCTTAGTACTTTAACATTTACACAGAGTTCCACTTCCCGTTGTGTTTCTTTTCCACAATTCCGGAAGACTATGGAGAGAGATACGTTATCTCTTTTATTTTTTACGTAAGACAAATCCGTTCAGCATTTCACTTACTCAGGGTCCCGACATGGCAGACACTACTCACTGTTACTCAACGGCCACGCCCCAGTTTTGTTTATTTTGTTGCTGGCAGAGCCCACCTCTTACCATAGAAAACGCCAAGTGACAATCCCAGCTCCTTGTTTTCCCAGCTTCCATGGCAGCCACAGCGTGGGCATGTGGCTGATTCCTGGTCGTTGAGACTACGGAGTCTGCTGGGATGGCTTTTAGAAAGGAGTTTCCTTTCTCATTTGAAACAGAACAAAACAAAAACAGGTATACACTCGGGGCCCTTGTTTGCTGGATGGAGCCCTGGCCGCTTGTGCTGCAGAGACGCGTTATGACCGCCCTGCGAACATGAGGACAAGTGGCACCAGTGTTGCCCCTGGGGGAGAGGAAACACGTGCATGGAGTGGTCTTGATGAAATCGCTTGGCTGAACTAGTCCTGGAGCTATGTAGACTCTGGGCCTCCTGTTATATAAGATAATACATCTCTTAACATGTAAGTTGCTTTTCCTGTTTTGTTTCTTGCTGCGAAAGGCATTCTGGCAGATATGGTGGCTAAACCACAGCTCAAAATCCAGTCTTCAGAGCCTAAAGACTTTCTTCTTTTCTGCAGAGCAGTTAAGATCCTAATACGAAGGCCCTCCGCAGGAGAGCCAGGCATCTCTCTATTCCGACATTCTCGCTGTGTCCCTAGTCATAGCCCAAACCGTAGCTGAGCCTGAAGCCTTGCTCTCCTGAGTGCTCTGGGAGCTTTCACACTATGGGTGCCTATCCTCAGGCTTCCTTCCCCTCAAATACCATCTCCATATGCTCTCACCTCCATCCCAATCACACATGTCCTGGGATTCGTCTTCAGTGCCTCCTTCATAAGAACCTGCTCCTGACTGTGCTGTTCCTCCTTGCTCTCTCAAAGATATAAACACCTTTCCCCTTGCTGCACACCTTTCCCTGTCACTGTGTCACCGTCTGTGTGCCTCTTCACCGGACCGTGAGCTTCGAGGGACTGGTGCCGAGTCTCCTTCTTTCTTCCTGTCCTCACAGCACATATTTTTTATTCCTGCCTCTTAAGAAGGCTTAATGAATGTTTATTGAATTAAATGTGTAGGATTTTAGAGCTGAAAAATCTTTCTTCTGAACAAAGCTCTCATTTTCTGGGAATTATAGAAGGTTCTTATTCTCGGATTCCTGCCCCCCCTAGGATTCCGGAGATCAGGCATATCATTAACGTTATATTCATTGTTTTATGTGCATTGCTTTTATTAGATCAGCTTGTTAAAGAATATGTGGCTTCTCAAAAGAATGAGAACCTCTGTTTAAGCTGGAAAGTTGAATAAATGTTACTGAGCCATAAGCACAGTCTGCATATTTTTAGGAAAACCACTGTTGTGTTCTTTTCCCTAAAACTCGAGTGCAAAGAACACAAAACAGATTTCTGGCTGTTGAACAGCCCCCTTATAGTTGATCTAACTCTTCAGTGCCCCTGAAAGATTGTCCCAAATCTCCCCAGGGCGCTGTAGGGGTTACCATTCTCTGTCCCCACGTTCACTTCCACCCATGCCTGTGAAAACGTGCACCTGAGTGGACTCTGGGGAGCTGCTGCAGGAAGCAGGGGGCAGCCATTCGAGACTGGGGGGTTAGGACACCCCCGGGCCTGCTGGCCGTGGGTGGGGAAGGGTGGAGGTGGCCAGCGTCAGCCTCTGTCCCAGCCTGCAGGCATTTCAGCCAGACTCTGGCCCACCAAGGGAGCAGAATTGTGAAGGATAGCATGGTTGAGCTGTGGTGTCCCCATGTGTTAACAGGGACGGAACCCCCGCCCCAGCCAGCCCTGAATCACTAATGTCTGAGAGCAATACAAAAAAAAAATGCCTTGTTTTATAGCCTGACTCCTTTCACCCTCTTCATTATTTACGGTTTTGGACTACCGACTGTCAGGAATGAAAGAGACTTTAGGATCTTGTCCCCCAAAGAGTACATTGCCAAGAAGCCCAAGGTCACACTTTTGTTTCCCCTGTGATTAGAGTCCACTCCCACAGCTGGACACAGAGAGAGCACAGAAAGACTGTAAATCGTTAGCAATCGAAAAACAAGGAGATGTGCCCTACTTTTCCAAGATTTCCCTTCGGTGGAGGTGAGAGAAGGTGAAGGGCAATGGCCAGGCACGCGTCCTGGAGGAACTCGCATCTCCCGTAAATGCCCGTTGGTTGTCCCAGAGCTACCCGAAATCCAGAGCTTCAGAAAAACAGTCAGCTTGCAAGGCAAACAACTCCTCCAGGGAAGACTCTCCTGAACCGTGTTCCCAACCATGTTGCTGCCCCTGAGCAGAAGAATTGGGAGAGACCGTTCCTAGGGCCATATGTGCATTTCTTTCAGGCAACCCCTCAACCTTCCGCATGCCCCCTCCTCTGGGGTGCATCCTTTAAGTTATCAAAGGACAGAGTCAAGACACTTTGTTTTTTCCTCGAAAAAATGATTGGAGCGTTCCAGTGCTGCTGCTTTTGAAGTGTGGAATAAATTTTGGTTTAGTAATTAATACAGATGTTTTCGAAAGTATGCTGCGTAGAACCAGGTAACCAGGAAGGCGTTTTAGGGGTTCCTTAAGTGTATGGGTTTTGTTTCTAAATTATAGTTTCATATTAATTAAAACTAAAACCTGCTGTTGCATTCAGAGGGGTCACATGTCTAAATAACTGGTGTAATGGAGACTGTGGTTCTGCTGCTGTTCGATACCAGGGAACATTTTTTACTGGCTTTTGTTGTTTTACATTAGAACACTCGTATTAGTCTTCTACATACTAGTGTCTTTCTCTTTCTGAATGCCTTTGTTTTGTAACCAAGCACAGGAAGAAGTTTGGGTTAGAAGAGAGGGGGAGTGGCTTGGCATTCCCCTCACCCCCCACCAGGGTTCTCTGTGATGGTTTCTTTTCTTTCTTTTTTTAAAACTTTATTAAGAGATAACTGACAAACATAATGATGCATATTTAAAGTATACAGCCTGATGATTTGATAATTCATATGCATTGTGGAATGATTGCCGTTCAAGGTAATTAACACATCCGTCACCTCACATAGTTAACTCCATCTGTTGTTTTTCATTGTTTTGAGAGTTTTTAAGTTTTTTTATTTATTGATTTGAGAAAGAGAGAGAGAGGCATTGATTTGTTTTTCCACTAATTTATACATTCATTGGCTGATTCTTATATGTGCCCTGATCAGGGATTGAACCTGTAATCTTGGCATATGGGGACAGTGCTCTAACCAACAGAGCTACTGGACCAGGGCTGTGAGGGTTTTTTGTTTTGTTTTTTAGTTGAAAATGCTTAAGATCCACTCTCAATACCTTTCAAGAACACAGTGTTGTATCATTAACTATAGTCAACCTGCTGTACAATACATCCTCAGAACTTGCTCTTTTTAGAACTGAAAGTTTGTGCCCTTTGGCCTACCCTTCCTCCAGCCTCTAGCAACTACCATTCTGTTCTGTTTCTGTAAAATCATTTATTTATTTATGTGTTTGTTTTAAGATTCCACATTTAAGGGGTACCATATAGTGCTTGTCTTTATCAGGTTTATTTCACATAGTAAAATGCCCCTTCCAGTTTTACCTATCTTGTTGCAAAAGGCAGGATTCCCTTTTTATGGCTGAATAATATTCCGTTGTGTATTAAATGTAATACCTCATTTTCTTTATGTGATGGTTTATTAACACCTATGTACGGAGGTGAGGGGCGAGAGGCTGGAGTTGGTAGTTACTCAGTAGGAGCTCTGGAAGACCTTGGGAAAAGGCAGAATAGAGTGGTGAGCACAGGTGGTGAAAATTGGCCTTGGCGCTGGACAGGATGCCTAGGATCACTCCACTGAAGACCCTCACTCATTCTGCACAGAGCCTGGCACTGTTTCTGGCTCCCTCCACTTTTTCAGGAGTGGATGCCTTGAATAAATAGCAGCTTGGTGATGAGTGTGTTTATTATAAGTGTGGACAAAGTGAAATTTCCCCCAGCGGCTTTGTAAGCAGTGGATGTGGAAGGAAGGAGCCACAGCAAAAGAACAGCACAGATGGCAGGTGGTGACAGCAGCTCCTAGACGGGTTGGGGGCTCCTTGGATATGTAACTGTGGAAAGTCCTAGAAATAACTGGGCACTGAAGTCTGGCACGACGTAGGTAGAAGTTGTCAAGCCACAGATATTTTGATTATAGCTATTTAAAGAAAGTATCCTAAGACTTAGAGAAGAACCCAAAAAAGCGCTTACCATATGGTCACCACTTATTGTTTTGAACCAGGGAAATTTTGATACTATATAGTGAAAACAAGATATAGAGAAGTGAGATGCTGATGGAGATTCTATTTTGTCTAGTGTGTTCTCGTCCAAACAGCATTGCTCTCACTGATGGGGTTTATCATTAAATGCTATGCACTCGGACTCATGGAATTAACTCTATACATGAAAATTGTTTGCTGCTGAATGAATAAAAAGGAATCACCATTTATATATTATTTAAGTACATATAACAGTTCACTAGATTAAAAAGGCCCATTGATTTTTTTTTAAGTTTGAAAAATACACAAAAGATGTTAGAAGATGGGACCAGAATAGGCCGGCAGTTGCATTTTCCCCTTTTTCTCATCTAATCGTGGTAGTTTTGGCTGTGGCCACCTTAACAGGTGCTAATTCTGTTCAATAGTATTACTAATAAACCAGAACAGAAAAACAAACAAACCGCAGCAAAGCAGATCTAATATAATGACGCATCACCATCCAGGAGAAATGTACTGAATAATGCACATGGACAGTCTGCGAAAGAAGAGGGGGAGAGATTTCAAGTAATTGATTGAAAACATAACTAGAAGTTAGCAGTTCTCCCTTCTTTCTTGCTGTGACCATTCTGAAAGCAGAGAGATTAGGCTGACTCAAGCCGATGTGCTTTGAAATGCCATAAAGGACACCTCTTCTGGTGCAGTATTGATGAACTGTCTGAGTGTATCACTGGCGTTTTCATTTTGCGAGCCCAGTAAGAAGAGTCACTTGTACCCCACTGCCAGCCTGCCTGTGAATCGCTTAACCAGTTGCTGCACACGTGTGTGGGGCGCCCCACACCATTGCATGCTGGGTTAAAGGGTTGCTTCTCTGGGGCTCCTCTGAATCCCCTTATTAGATGGAAAGGAGACCCAGACTGTGGCCAGCTGAACTTCATTATTTACTTGGCTGTCGTATTGTATCAGGAGAGCAACCACCTGGAGATGCTTTATGCTCTCACTACTCCCATTTTCTCTGTGGGGGATTTATAGGCCTATTCGAGGTGGAGCAGCAACATCACTCTGTGTCTTCAAACAAACAGCCACCCCACTGCCACTGATCAGTGTTCCTGGGATGCCAGTGATTGAAATTTAGCACTTAGAGCAACTTAATTGGCACACAGATCTGTTAAGCATATGCCCCAGCCATAGGCATGCCATCTGATGTGCCCACAGGGTGCCCAGCACCTCACACATGCTCACACTTTGCTAAAGAAGCAAGTTTTGAACAGCTCCTTGAAGGAAGCCTGCGTGGTGGTTTAGGAGAGGGGTGCCCTCAGAGCCCAGGTCCCCAGATCCTCCTGCATTCCCTTAAACTTGGAACACACCTAAGGTGGTGGAGTCCCAGTTTGCTTGCTGAGAAAGAACCCTTCAGAATCTGCTCAAGGATACTTGTGCCTTCAGTCAATGCAGCCCGGTGCTAGCAGAGTGCAGCTTGGAAGGCTTCAGCCCTCCTTGGTAGCTCGCTGCCTTGAAAATCAAGGTTAGAATGTTCTGTGCTCACTGTGGCTAGAACTGATCCCTTGGCCTACAGACAGAATCCTGGAAATCGATGTCAACATTTTTCTGCTGAGTTGGAAACAGCAGTACTGGGGCCAGATGTTCTAGGTGATGTTTATCAGGAGAGGAATATGAACTCAGAAGAGATGGAGCAGCCCCGTTACGTTATTTTCCTTATGTAAGAACAAGTGAGGGGTGAGCACATCCGTGGTTAGGAACACGCTGCTCTGTTCAGTCTTCCCGAGTGCCCCGATGCTTATGATCTTCACCTAACCAAGTGGACCCTGGGCATTGCTGCAGGTGCCAAAACAGGCCGCCTTCTCAAGCTGCCACCCCGGGCATGAGTTTCGGTGGGACTGAGAAGAGGTACCCCAGCTCTTTGTCCACTTAGTTTTATTGGATGAGTGCATCCTGTTCTAACTGGACCATAGACCCCCAGACCTCATCTGTATTTGTATTTTCCTCTGCCGTTAGGCAAAATCCTGGGCTCCTAATAAACATGTAATATGTGTTTGTTGAATTCTGGAAGGATGAATGGAATAGCTTGGGTTCCTCTAAGTGAGCAACAGGTTAAAATCAGAAGAAGACCTGCTGTGAGGTTAATGAAGTTTTGGTGCCCCTCATTGCACAGGTCTTTTTCCAGGACCTGCTCCTATGTTTGAAATTGTAATCTTATATTATGATTTCATATGTTCTGGTTCTTAAGGCAGGCTCCCCAAATTCCATAAACTTCAGGACCCCGTAAAACATAGATCGGAGCCGGTTAAAATGCTCTTGCTTAGCCCTTGTGGCTTCTTCCATCCAGTGTCTTTCCCCACAATGGGGAGATCAGAAGAAACTCATAGAGCCCAGGCTGCAGAGGAGAAGAAAGCTTGAAGGAACTAACCATTAAGAACCCCATGCTAGATCAGGGTAATTTGCATTTCTTACCTAATTTCACTCCTCACAGCAACCCTTTCTGGGAGACAGCATATTGAGTTCCAAGAAGCTAAGTAACCTGCCATCTTGGTACAGCTTCTAGGGCTGGGGACTTTATCATTGACCCTCCACTCTCCAAACCATCTGCTCTGTGGCTACCTTGAGGGTGCATAGTTGACAGCTTTGGAAGTCTTCCCTAAAAGTATTAAGCTCACCAGGATGATAAATGCCTGGAGTGTCAGGTAGCTCTTGAGGTGGGAGTGGGAGGGAGAAAGTTGGGGAAGGGATCAGGCTTGAGCAGTTTAATGGAAGGCGCTGGCAAACCCTTCCCCAGTCAGTGTAAGAGAAGGCAGTAACAATTCATTCAATTATGTTAAGCGCCCATTAAAGGAATCCTAAGCCCTCCCTTGGGCCATTTCACTTCTATGAGATTGTAATTGTTTGAGACTAACCATGATTTCTTCTTTTGCCTTCAGGTGATTCTCATTTTGACAAAGCTCTATGACTATAACCTGGGGAGCATCACAGAGAGCTCGCTTTGGAGGTAAGTAGATAAACCGAGCTAATGATTACAGTGTTATTTAAACATGTTCACAGCTGCTCTCCCCCAGCCCCTTTTTTTCCAGGTGAGGTTACTGGTTATTTGTACAGCTCCTACCTCTACTCTCTGTTCCTCTTCGCCACAGTTGGGGTTTATCTGCAGGTGGGCCAGATCCTTCTTTATAGACTCCTCCTTTTGGTTGCAGTCAGATCTTTTTGCTAAACTGTTCATTAGTTTGTCCTTATGTGTTTTGGTTCCCACAGTTCTCACTGATCTGTGAGCTTAATGGAGCAGAAGTGAAAGAATGGGGGTGTCCCTGCGGAGGAGGAGATCAGCACAACTTGTAGGTCTGCAGAACCTAGCCATGCTCCCATACAGTACTCTCTCGGCTTGCCTCCTGCGACCCTAGAGCTCAGCAGCACGCAGGTGTGCACACACACTTACATGCACACCTTTATCTCTGGGTTTCACACTGTATTTCCTCACACATATAGGGTGTGCAATAAATACTTTTCAAAGGAAGGATACACGTCCTCTAAGAGCAGACTATTTCTTTGGATACCAGCACAAAAGAAAGTCCTTAGAATCCTAGGGAACTATTGTCTCCATTTTTTTGGTTTGTTTGTTTGTTTTGGAGACTGTATAATTTGTTGTTTCTGTTTTTAAAAATCTGCTTTATTTATCTCACTTCTAAATGAGCCTACTCTGCCAGCCTGTCGTATCTGGGCCAATCTCTGAAGCCCGGGAGAGCACTGTTTCTGTTTGGTCAGGCCTGGGCCACAGGATAGTCGGTGAACCTGGGAGAGGATAACCTACCCTAGAGGTATTATTCAGTGATCACTGGCTTGCCGTGAAGTCCCGAGTCTGTTCTTGATGCCAGAGGGGCAAGTCCCTAAGAGAGACTCAGACCCCAAGGCAAAGGGGTTCTTGGCTTCACTCAGGAAAGAATCCAAGAGGGAAGCCAGACAAGTGGTTAAAGCAGAAGCAAGTGTATTGAGTGGACAGGATAAGCAGGAAAAGCCACTCCATGGACAGAGTGGGGGACTCTCCTCACAAGAGAAGTGGGACCCCAACTGTCTCTAGAGGGTGAGCTTATATCTGTGTGTAGTATCTGTGGAAAAGTACTGATATGGGGAAACAGAGTGGAGAAAAATGTTGGGATTAACTTTAACCTTTACAAGGTACCTTTTGTGGTCTGTTTTCCCTGTAGGGTATGGGTAATTGGTAAGGTATGGGTAAGGAGCTATTAATCAGCCTTTGCAGGAATTTTCTTTGTTCTGGAGGCTCATTGTGATCTGCCTGCAACTCTGGTCAGCCGAGTTCCCTGCCAGGCAACATGTAGCAGGCCCCTGACTTAACTTTCTTTGACTTTAGTTAACTTATATAGCTCTCATGACCCTTTCCTATATTATTCTGATCTGTCAGTGCCTTTATCATAACAGAGGCTAACTGTGTTAAATACCACTTCTGATTTTCCACCACCCCCAACACACACACCCCAACTAAGCAGAAGTGGTTATACTAATAACAGAAAAGGGGGGAGTGGTCTTTGAGCAGACAAAAACTAGTGGGTGTCCTCTACTTAAGATTAATGGGCATCCTGTCATCTGTCCGTTTATGTGACTGGGAAGACTCGCTACCGCTCTCAGTCTCAGCACTGGGGTCCAGGGGAAAGGACTCCAGTCACCCCATCTGTGTCAGGTTCCACCCCTGATATAGTCAACAATGACTGGGAGGGGAAGGTTGATTTACATAGTAGCGATTTGATTGCAGGGCCTGCAGCAGCTGTTGGGGAACACAGATGTCATACGAGGCGAAGATCATGGATTGGATAGAAGCCCCAAAGGAATCTACCATACCCTGGAAGGGGATTGTTCATTACATTACATTTTCACCTGATATCTGTTTTCCATTAGGCTTGACAGTATATACAGGTAGCCCCAAATCAATTGTTCTGTGCCTTAGGAGGTCTCTAGTAGACCAAGGAAAAGGCTAGATCCTGTTTTTTAACTTCTTGTCAGGCATTTAGGTTATTGAACTCCTTCCCCAACAAGGAAGTCAGTTATGCAGAGGTTATATCACAAGGAAATTAGTAACTGAATTAAAGTGTGGGAAGTTTGGTAGAATCTCAAAAAGTAGAGTTGTTTAATGCATTAGCGGCCTGACACTTGCTGTATTGTTTAAGTTCAGTCCCCGTTTATCAGAATATCAGTGACTCGGAATAAATTTGCGCTTTGGTGATAGATTTCCCTAATGTATTTACATACATGAAAGTAAAAGCCAGCCTTCATTCCTCAGTGCACCTGCCACGTAAAGTGTACTTGGCATATCGGGAAATTAAAAGATACAGTTCTGTCACAGTGGGACAGGCTTTTAGCAGCTATAACTCAGCCTGCGCAGCGGGAAGCTCAGACCGGAGGGACATGGGGACCAGCCCGTCCTGGGTGGCTGAAGCTGATGTTCAACGTCTCCTTTCTCTCTGATGGGACATTGTTGCCTGTGCCCTAGTCAAGCAAGAATGTACGTTTCTGATCTTGAGGCAGGAGGTGATTGAAATAAAAATGACATCGTATTTCAGTAGTATCAGGCTTCCCTTCTTAGGGGCTTAAGCTTGGGAGAGTGTGGCAGGAATGACCCCCTGACTTTTCAATCTTAGAATCAGTTTCACTGGAAGATATATATGTGTATATATAGGAGAGAGGCCACATACGTACATAATGCATACATACATACACACACATATACATATGTGATATACACACACCCATATATACACACGTATATACACATACACCCATATATACATACATATATACATGCATACACATATACACACATAGTATACCCACATGCATTTACGTTTCTAACATACCCACAGTAGTCATTGGCTCTATGTGTCACATGTCATATGTGGCAAATGACTACTGTGGGTAATCTCCACTATTAGAACTACTTACTTTAGTGCTTTGATAGATGTATACACGCCTCCGTGGAAATATAGTTTAGAAAAGAAAAAAGGGAAGAAGGAACAATATTTAGAATACTCACAGGGCGTTGGTAGAGTTGCATTGATCAGCTCACGGTACCTGCCTTCGGTCTTGGTCTTCAGGGATCCCCTTTGGGGTGCTAATACAGAGGAGATGTGGGACTGGCCAGGGTGGGTCAGGGCTGGGATCCACGGAGAGCTGCTCATGGTTCTAGTCATCTGGTTCTGACCTCCTTGAAGGACAGCAGACTGCTGAAGTGTTGACCCATTTTCTCCTATACCAGCTTGTACTTTTAGAAAACCTTTCTGTGCCCCAAACTGGGGGCTTGGCAGGGGCACAGGCCAGTTTTTAGAGAGTCTCATGGCATCACAGCACTGAGTGCGGGACTTAGCCATAGATGGTACTCAGTAAATACCTTACTTTGAACCAGACCAGTGAGGACTCCAATTCTATATCTACTGCGTGGTCGTCAACATAAAATTCTATTTCTCATTCATTTATTCAGTATAGATAAGTTGATGAACTCCGTTAGTCTTTCTTATTGTTCTGGTCCAGGGGAGGGAAGGTAGGTGGGTACATAGATCAACAGCATATAGGCTCTGTCCACCAGGTGTTCGTTGTTTAGGGGGGCAAAGGTCTGTGGACAGTTAAAGTGAGAGGGGTCTGTGTACTTGCAAGCAACCTGCCATATGTAATTGTATTGGATAAGGTACTTAAGCAGCCACCCAGAGCTCCCAGGTCCCAGAAGAAGATCAATCTAATGTAAATTGACAAACTGTCGTACAACCGTAAGTGCTGTAGTAAAAATATCAGTATTGCCTCTTTACTTTGCTTATGTGTATATTTCCTCTTCTCAACTAGGCTTTAAGTCCTTAGACCCAGCACCTTGCTGGTTTAATGATAATGGCAGTGAAGCTGGTGATCACAGCAATAATGACAACAATGATAGAAACTAGCTTTTATTGACCACTCGCTATGCGTCAGGCACGATGCTGAGTGCTAAACATGCATTACTGCACCCTCTCAATGTGCTTTTACAGAGCGTTCAGTGTCACAAGTCAGTAAATAATAGCCCACACGCTTACAGGGATGCTAGTTAATAAACTTTAATCATTTCACTGCGTATCTATCTTCTAGAGTCCCATCTGCCTTATGGTTGATCTTTCTATACCTAAGCAAATGAGCAAATAAAATTTTAAAGCTTTTTTCAAATTGACTTTAGAGAGAAACATTGATTTGTTGCTCCATTTATTTATGCATTCATTGGTTGATTCTTGTATGTGCCCTCACCAGGGATCCAACCTGCAGTCTTGGCCTATCAGGATGATGCTCTAATCCACCGAGCTACCTGGCCAGGGCACAAATACAAGTTTAATCTCAGATGTATCTAGTTTTCAAAGAACTATGACAGTCTGAGCAGCATTTGTCCTACTCCTGAAAAACACTGGGCAACTCAGAAATGGCTTCTTGTTCAACAAAGACTTACACTCATTTTTCCATTCTGAAAAATTGTTTACAACCTTGTTTACAACCTTGACCGGCTAAACCGTTAACAGAGGGCAAGTGGCAAATCCCTCTGGGCTGTTATAATCGGAGAGGACAAGAGGCAGCTGACCTTGTGGAGATGTCCTAGGGCTTTAGGCCTCGCTGGGTCAACAGGCCCCGGATGGCAGAGCGAGATGCCGCTGTACCGAGTGAATGAGCTTTCACTCCCAGTCGGTCTTGTCACTGATTGCACTTTAATCCTGAAGCAGGTTGTAGATCTGCTTTTGTGTTGTGCTGTCGGTCACAGCGGGAGTCAGCCTGAGACGGAAGGGGGCCAGGCTGACGCAGAACAGTTAACTACACCTCTGAATCTTCTCCACCTTACCGTGGATTAAGCTTTGAGATTTGGTAGAGCTGGTGGTTTAACCATATTGAAGCAAGGTAAGCTTAAGGGCCGAGATAACTAAAACATCCAGGCCTGGATGCAGTATTTCTGAGCAGCAGTGTACTTGTCCGTTCCCGTCTGCTGCCAGGGTAATCAGCACTGCGCTGGGGAGGCTGAGCCGGTGAGAAAGGCCCGGGCTGTCCTGGGAGGGCCACAGCATGCTGTCCAGAAGGGACACGCCTGCGGAGCCCTCTGGGATGCACTTGCCTGACATAGCCGACTCCTTTTCGGTTTCAGTGCTGTCTTATTTTCAGAGCCACATGAAACACAAACAGTCCCCTGACAGATCTCTAAAATTAGGCACTAGTCAAACAGCAGCACCTGCTTGGGGGGGGGGGGGGGGGGCAAAGAACCACATGGCTCCAGTCGGGAGAATGGGTTAGGCTGTCTGATTCTGCACTCGGAGCCTGCCCTCTGTGCCTGTCCCCGAGCCACTTTGTACCTTTCTGGGTGTGGCTTGCAGCGATTACTGAGATGCGTCCCAGCGTTTGTGGGGACAATTGCGGCGTCTGTGGCCAGGGTTCTCGGGAGAGCACAGGGCTCCGGCTGACAGATGCCAACCTGCCACAGGTGACTCTGCCAGCCCCGGGGTGGTTCCTGTCAGCTGGGGGTCTCTTTTCCCTTCCTGCTTGTCACCCGGGGGGAAAGCTCGGGACAGATGGTTAGTCCCTGCCCAGAGGAGCTTTTGCTACAAAACCCAGCTTTCTGTCAACTATGAAGACAAGGCTGGAGAGCAGCGATACCCACCCTAAAACCAAGGGAATAAAGCCTGAGTGGGATCCTTCCCGGCAGCAGGGCCCGTTTCGTATGGTCTCAGCATGTTGCACGTGTTTCCTGCCACCCCAGTGGCCCCAGAGGAGCCATGTCCCCCGTGGGGTGAGGAGGGGCTTTGGATCGGGTCCTTGGGATTCTGGATTCTGTCAAGCACTGTAACTCTGGCTCCCATCCCCGTAACTGTGTCCCACAGAGCAGCTTGTGATTCCTCGACTTACACATTTACTTTATTAAACTTTACCTTTATTTTTAAAAAATAATAAAAAAGAGAATGTATGCCGATTATAATGAGCCAAACAATGAAGAGACAAAAAGAAAAGTTAATGCTGTCTTACTTCCCACTCAGACCCAGCTTCCCCGAGGTGTGAGATGCTGAGTTTTGGGTGATTCTGTTCATACGGTTATGACCCGACTCCAAAATGCCAGCAGATATATACACGTATCAGGATCACATTTGTGTGTAAGAAAATAGGCGTAACTATTCCTAGGACTCTGATGACCTACTTATGTCACTTAATGGGTCCTGGGTACCTGTCCGGAGGGATACATTAAAAAAATGGGTCAGGTGTATAAGCATCCGATAGTGTGGATGCTGTATACTGAACTAAATGACTACATGCTCAATTAGCTTAGGCAGCGCTTCAGGTGTTCTTAGGGCTTTTTTATCCTCATAAGAACCCTATAAACCAGGCAGCACCAGTAGCCCAGGTTTATAGATCAGAGAAATGAGGCTTAGAAAAATTAAGTAATGTGCCCAGTGGTCATATAGCTGGTAAGTGGAAGAGCTGGCTCCCGAGCGTGTGCTCTTAATGCCTGTGCTACACTCTCTCTCCATTACCTTTTAAATGGATCTTTAGCTAATTTTCCACAATATTTGCTATTACTTATTGTGCTTCAATAAATGTATTTGTAAGCAGGTTCCCTACATTTTGGTAATTTTCTCTCTGTGAAGTACTCTAGAGTGCAAAAGGTGATGTCGCTGTATCAAAATAAATGCATTTATAATGTTGGTAGATTCCTGCGATTACTTTCTAAGAAGGTTGGAGCAGTTCACGTACTCATGAGCAATGGCAGATTATACGTCTCCCAACGATTTCACCAGCAATGGGTATTTCCAATACTTAAAAGTTTGCTAATTTTGAGTGAAAATGGCATCTTGATCTCAGTGTGTTTTGAGAGGTATTTCCCCGATTTTTAGTGATACCGAGCATGTCTGTTGTTCTGTGGCAATGTTGACCTCCCTCTCTCTCTCCCCACAAGCAAAGGTCATTGTTCCATCCTCAGTGAACCTGTAGTGTATTATGTAACTTTGTCTTATAATGGTTATCAGATGTATATTTATTTGGTTTCTTTTAAAAACATTGACTAGTCCCCTATCCTATACCTGGCACTGTACTAAATACTGGAAATAAAGATAAGAGCTGTAAATTGTTCCTTCCTACTAAACTCAAAATCTGGTGAAGAATGGACACTCAGTGGATGATTTAGAAGGATGGAAAAGGCAGTATAAAAGTTAGGTACCAGTTACTGCTGATGTTCATCTATTTCTATACTAGCCTGGAAGCTCAAAGACCATGACCCTGTCTTAGTTATTTCTATTTTCTTGGCACCTAAAATAGAACCTGGCACATATTAAGTATCATTAAATGTTTTTTTGCTTACAAACAGTATATGAAGAAATGTTTTAGGGTCTCTGAAAGTCAGTTCTGTGTCTTATATTTGTTTATATCCTAAGTTGTTGACCTCATGCCTTCCATGATATTGTTTTGAATAATGTGCTAAAATGAGAAGGAGCTAGTCATGATCTTATGAAATGCCAAAACATTGTACTCAAAGAGTAAGAACTCAGCCAGTGATGCCAGTCAGGGAATGTGGCTGTGTCCATAGAGCACACTGTATGCCTGGAGGCCCCTGAATACTGACACATATTTCCTGCACACCCACATGAAGGCTATTTCTACAAGGTTCTGGATACATTCTGCCCAAAGACTCTGCAGGCCATCCTGATATCTCTCTGCACCTCAGATTGCACCTCTGCCCTCCTGGTTTGCCTCAGTGACTGGCTCTCTGCTGAGTTCCTCACTTTTCCTTTTAGCAAGTGAGGATATGGAGTCATGGCCCTGATGTTCTAGAAGGTAACTTTACCAATATGAGCCCAGGAAACAAATGTAGAAAATTTTGCTAGAAAAGGCAGGTCAACCTGCATCCTAATATCAGACCTGGTCCTAGATTCAGGAAGTATTTAGAATGTTAATTTCCATTTCACTACATTGCCTTTGAACTCCACGTCGTAGATTTTATGTCTGTGGAGTCACTCGGGATATAGATCATTGCCATCCAACTTCTTAACAGGAGCCAACTGTTTCCATATCCTCATTACCCCTCAGAGGCCTTTCCCACTCACTTGATGCTGTGGTCTGTCCTTTGATGTCAACACTTGCGCTTATTATTAATAAGTATTCAAACAGTGAGGGTTAAATGTTCTTTGAATATGGAGCTCTCTACTGGGCCCTAAGATGGTCAAAAGATGCCCCAGACACAATTTAATTCTTACCTTCTAGCAACCTACAGTCTCACTGTCCAATCAACACAATTAGCTCATCCTCATTTTGTAGGTGCCACCATGAAAACCACCTTATTTTTAAACAGCCACTTATCTCCACCTTATTAAAAAGCAGTCCCTTGTTTTGTTCTTCAATTGCTCTTTGTTTATTTTAGCCGCTGCATGTGTCATGATCCGTAGATTTTATTTATTACTTGTCTACTGACTGATGCCACCACTAGAATACATAAGCTCCCTGAAGGCAGAGATCTTGTCCAGCTTACTTTCCATCATATCTTAAATACCCAAGAAAGTGCCTGGCACATAGAGGTTCAAGTGAGATTTGTTAAATTAATTGTATAAATAAATGCATACCTGGAATCATGCTAAATGGTGTGAAGCCAGATATGAATACAGTCTGATTGTTGCCCTTAAAGAACTCACAGTCTGGGGGGGAGACAGATAAATGAATGAGAGATTATATAGAGCGCCCAGTGCCATAACAGAGGGGTCATGATATACTCTGGGCTGAGGAAGGGGAAGCTTTCTGGATGAAAGGGTACCTGATTTGAATCTTAACGAACAAGTAGGAATCACATTAGTAAAGGAGGCTGATTGCTTATTTCTTGAGTTTGTATTGAACTCTAGGCACCCTTAGGTGCTGATAACATGGCATATTGAGGAAACCGCACAAGATTGCAGTACAATCTATGTATGCACAGAGTATTTGGAGATGATTTTGGAAGAGTAGAAATGGCTATTTTTGCATAAAAACCCATAGTTTTCTGTGCTGTGTATTTCCAGAGGAAATTATACATCATGGAAAGGTTTAGTGCAAGGGAAACACTGGATGAAATGAAATTCTTAGGGGGGAAAAGTGATCTTAGTCTCATGTTGACAATTTGTTTGGAAAAGAGCAAAACTGTTGACCGTGAGCACAGTAGCCAGTGAAGTAAGAGGTCAGAGCTGGAAGGGAGCTGACTTTTTAGGGCACAAAAGAATGTAGTATGGGATGTGGGGGCCATGGCCATTCTGATGGATCTTACAAAGTAAAAATGAGTAGGACCAGTTGAGCGAGTGGGAAGGCGAGAAGAAGAGACATGTCTGCAGTGACTCTCCTGCCCTTGTCTTGGAGACTATAGTTGACAGTGAGGCTATTTAATGCTTACATCTGCTCTCCTGATCTCTACTGAACACCTACAGCCAACAAATGAGAAAGGGGTATGGAGATGACTCTTTGATGGAAGAAGCTGTAAAGGGAAATAAAGGAAGAAGTGTGACTTTGCATATAAGAGGTCATAGACTCATGAGACGCTTCCTTCCTTTACATGTGGAGAACCCTGACCGTGATTTGTGGGGGGAGAAATCAGTGGGGAGAGACTGAAAATATAGGAAAAGTTAGGAGGCAATAAAGCTGGTAGAGAATCGAGTGGCAGAAAGAATGTGACCTTACCCAGGGGAATTCTCTAGCCATGGTAGATCAGGGTGGGGAGAGGGTTAGGAAGAGGGGAGGCATCTCTCCCACCAAGCAGAAAGGCAAGAGGGGGCACACATAGAGCAGCTCTCCTGAGAGACCGGAGCTGGGGGAGCTCCTGGCATTGGGCTGTAAGATCAGTGGCCAATGGACTTCAGAAGAGGCTTGGCAAACTGGAAGAGCTGCTGTGTGGACATGGAGAGGGACTGTCTGCTCAGGGACACGCAGGTGCTGGGCTGGCAATGCTTAGATCCCAGCGGAGGGTTGTGCTCTGCTCCAGGGAGCCTGGAGTAACACTCAAGAAGGCAGCTGGCTACGCAGTCCGGGAGAGGCACTGAGTGGAACGGTCGATGAGGGGGTCTGAGCTAAATAGAGAAAAAAGTGAAACCAGGGGTTGGGGAGGGCACGCAGTGAAACAGCAGGTCCCTCAGTTCGATCATGTTCAAAAGCCTAAGGAACACTTAAGAAATAATATCCAGAGAAGTGTGACTTTTTATATTAAACTTAGAGCCCCTGTAGCCCCCAGGGGACTCTGTGAAAGAGAGCTGGTCAGGGTGGGTAGAGTTAATCAGAAAAGCCTTTTATTTAAGCTGCTCTAAGCAATCCACTGAGCTCAGGAGGAGAAGGCGCTGCTGTTTTTCTGCATGTGTGTGGGACAGCTGGATCTGCCGTCAGGTCCCCCAAGTTCCAGACATACACATGGCAACTCACCTCCACATCCTTGGGGAACACTAAGCAGCCTTCTCAATTCTAGTGATGGTAGATTTCCTCCAGGAAGCTCCTCACCTGAGACCTAAGACCTGTATATTAACCACATCTGGCAGTCACTGTGGGTTCCTTTGTCAGAAGAGAGGGACCAGCCCACATGTCATGTTGAAATGAAGTCAATTTCCTTTCTGGTCACCTTTTCTAAACTTAAAATTTGTTTTTCTTCCTACCGTGTGCTCTGGAGCCCTAGTCCCAAATTTGCTCCATTTATATTTAAGCTTCTTTCATTTTTAGTTTAATTTTGGGGGCTTTTAATTGACCTGGCCTTTGGCATCTCCTATTCCTCCTCTATTGGGTATTTATATTCCTTGGCTTTGATCACTCGGCTTATTAGAATTCTTAGTAAAATGATCATTGTATGTTCCCAGTGATGGTGAACCCCTTGGAGATTCCGCCGAACAGCATGTGCTCTTGGGAGGCCCTTCCATAAACAGATCAGCATGTGGGTTTGGGGTTGGGCTGCCTGGGCGAATCTCGGCTCGGTCCACTTTCTCCACTTCATTTCCTCACCAGAAACACGGCTGTAATAGTATTTATCTCGTAGGATGACTGTGACTCACAGGTTAAATATGCTCCACCTACTAAGTAGTACCAAACAGAAACCTTGGATCGTGTACTTCTCTAGTCGTCTTTTGCCTTTCATTTGATTCGCCTAATAAATAATGATAGACATTAATTTTGATGATTTATTAATGTGCGAGGCACTCCTCTAAGCACTCTATCAACTAAATTAATCTTCACAATAACCCTGTGAGTTGGGGACCATCCTTATACCCATTTTATAGATGAGGAAACTTGTGCACAAGGTCACAAGAATGCCAAGCAGTGGAGAAGAGCTGAACCCAGGCAGCCTGGCTCCCGAGCCCAGGCTTTGAAACCCACACGGACCATCTCTTGCGTGACTTCTTTCCTGACCACCCTCTTCCGCACGGAATAAATCACTGCTCACGCACTGAGCGTTCCTTGTGTTATCTTTTCCTTTTTGAATATATCACTTTGAACGATAAGCCCTTTCTTCCTAGGACTAGGTTAAGGGTTGCTGGTTGTCTTAGTTCCCTGCGTATCCCCAGAAGCAAGTACGGTTCTTGGCCTGTAGGAGGCGTTCTGGGGAAAGGAGCACCAGGGCAAACGCGCTGGGGAAAGAGGGTTTTAATAAACTCCCCGCGTCATCTGTGGGGCTAATTAACTGATGCGAAGCTTGTTCCATGCCGCATACCACAGGCGATGAAAGGCTAACAGAAGGCAGTTTGCTCAAATGTCAGGCCTTCTCTCACTGACTGCCGTCGCACATCACGGGGGTGGCAGCTATGAATTCGATTCCAGCGTGTAAATCAGCGCGTCGGGCTGCGCGTCTGCAGCGATGCTTCCGTGAGCGTCGGCAACTGGCCCGAGGCTGAAGGGAACAGGAGTCTGTTTCTGTTAGTGTCTCTTAGTTGGCTTTCCTTCTGTTCGCATTAGAGCGTTGTTTATAAACAGATGTAACGTTGAGCCCGTTTGAGTGAACCCTGAGCAGGGCACACTGTGCTGTCACCAGAGAATTAACTTCAGGCCGGGGATCGGGACATCACTGCAGACCAGGCTTTGCTGTGAGCCCTGGCCAGGGAGCTCTGTGTGTCAACGAAGCCGGCACCCAGGGGAGGGGCTTTGCTGTTTATATCCCAGGACAAGAGGAAAGCAAGTAGCGTTAGTAGAGAGTCTTAGGAAACCCGTTTCCTTATTCCAGGTGAAGTTTCTGAAATACTGTCCATTCATGCATCGGGCCGGGGCACTTTCAGCTCCGGCCCCCTCTTTCCAAAGGGAGCTGCTGTGCTGCTGTGCTGGAGAGAGATTCCTCAGCACCGCTTTCTTTATTTCTCCTGCTGGGAAGTATTAGCAAGGTCATCACCTTTGGTTTATTGGTTTCAGACAATCTGTGACTGCGGAGGATTATGACTTCTTAGCTAAGCTTGCAGAAGCCCGGGCTGCAATCAATTCATGAAAGGCACAGGACTGACTTTATTTTTCTTTTTAAAAAAATGTATATATTTTTTCTGCCAGCATTTCTGGGGACTGAGACTTAAAAGAGCTTTTGAAAAGAATTTATCTTCGAATGCCCTGCTTTATCACGCCTTTCAAATAAGAACATTGAGTCAGGCCCGTGTGAACTTGGCTTTAACTTTTGAAAGAAATAGATGACTTCACGAAAGTCTGTCTTTCCCCATCTCTAACTCAAAACCATGTGAACTGTGAAATTTATACTCATTGCTGTATGCCAAACACATACCCTTTGAAATAATTGGCGACTTGGATTAGCCATGCCTGTGCCTACAGGTTGATAAATAAGTTCTGTTTTTTGGTGGAGCAAGGGGACTTTGGATCTGAAAATCCTTAGAACTTGATCACTATTTATTGTGATACTGGTTTTGGGGTGTTTGTTTTTGTTTTTACTTACATTGCCATCATTTCCCAGCTTTCTGGATCACCCTGCTCTCCATTTGTTACTGTCACTCTCCTTGCTGAGAATCTGTCACTTCTAACCTCAAAGGAGTGTCAGAATTTAAACTCTGCTCTTCCTCCTACAATGCATGGGAATTTCCTCTTTTGGGGGCTGCAGAAAGCAATCCCAATGACCTGTCTCTTAAAAACGTAACAGACAAATGGTGTAACGCGGAGACTACCCTTTTCCCAGGCTCCAGTGGATCGCAGCCTGTAGTAACCTTGGCAATAGGACTTTTGCTGACACCAAGTGCTTCTAATGACCGCTGCACTCTTGACAGAAGCCTGGCCTTGGACTTCCCCTTCTTGGCAGCTCTGCAGAAGTCAGAGGCGGATGCTCTGATGCTGAGATGACATATGAGTCTGTGGACTCTATTTCATAGAGTCTTGGGCTCTGATTTTCAACCTAACTTTAACATTTCATATTTCTAACAGTGCCACCCCCAATATTTGCCTTGCTGGAAGCAGATGTCCACCTACATTTTAGAATTGTAATAATAAACCATTAGTACCCCTATTCCTTCTAGGATGTTTTTTCTTCAAATATGTCCATTAAAACTCATTAACAGGCAATTAGAGGTAGACAGAGGCAGGTAGTAACTCTGTCATTTTGTAGGTAGAAAGCCTGATTTTCATGGCCACTGAGAACACTCCTTGACATTTTGGGAGTGGCAGTGATACCCACCACTTTTCATTTCATCAGTTTTAGAGTACCAGTGAAACTGTGAGGCTCTTGCTCCAAAGGACCTTGCTAGCTTATTTACTGGGCAGTCAGAGCACATGATGCAGTTGCTCCTCCCATCACCAGGAGGCAGGTAGGATGAGGGAGGTGGGCAGAGCAGTCAGCCACTGTCAGTGACCCAGGCAGCAGGGGACAGCTGAGGGTGGCTGCTTCCATGGCAGCGCTGATTAGCTTAGGTCTCCAGCCAGCATGGCAGCCTGAGCTACATCTCATTGCCACCTTTCTCTTGGGTATGAATTCCTTCGTGTCCCTCGTCTTTTCCAGATATAAATCTGTAGGGTATATTCAGACCGAAAATTAGGGCCGATTTTTCTTTTTTTCTATTCCAAAGACCCACTGTAGCAGGGCAAGGGTCAGGTGCAGGTGTCAATCTAATTTATACTGGCAAATGTCAAGCTCATGGGTGTGTGGTGTGTTAAGCCCTTGAGGTAGGCCTTGTAGAAAGGCAGAGAGCAGATCAAGATTGGGGATTTGGGTTCCTGTTCCCTCCACTTCCTAGGCCTGTTTTCTTCATTGATTTCACACTTTCTGCTACTCAGTCGTCCCCTGTTACCCACCCACTGGAAAGAAAACCGCCTCTCTTTTTCTTGTGGATTCTTTATCTTTAAGGAGGAAATATTGTCGAGTTGGCTAATCTATTCAAAGCTTAGTTAATGTTACCCTTCTTGTCCCATTTTCTTCATCTGGTAAGTTTTAGGACCAGTAACGCTTCAACATTTCAGATTCAAGGGAACACACATATGCTAATTTAAGATTAGAGTGAGTGTCCATTGAATTTGACCAAGGGCAGAAGTTGATCAAAAACCAGGTGGTCCCGAAGAACCGCTAGTGTTTCGTCGGGGTAGGGTAGTGCCCTGCCACATCTGAGATGCCTACTATTTTGATTTTACACAGTGCTGTTAGAGCTGAGGCTTGCATTATACTCAAGAAAAAAAATTTTTTCAGTTAATGCTTCCTTTTAAGGGAATGGAGATGTAATTTTCCTCTGGGGCTTATATGAAATTTGTCATCATCAAGGCCACATTTCATCTGTGGAAGAAACCAGAATTCAGTGAATCCTTGAACAATGGCTTTGTTTGCAGCTGCTCAGTACCCATGAAAATCTAATTCCCCACAAGTACATCTCATTTAGATTTATGTTGAGGAAAAAGGTATTTGAAAGTCCAGATACATAGTAGGGTCTCATTAAATGTAAGTTTCCTCTGTTCATAGCATTTTCCATATATTCTTCTTTTCTTGATGCCTGAAGCTGCTGGTGTTGATCTACCAAGAGATGTACTGGGGGTAAGAGGAAGCCCGCTCTTAGTTTGGCTAACAGAAAAGCAAGCTCCTGTCTTGGACTGGAGTGTTTCCTCACTGCATTTCATCTCAGTTTTGTGCTGTTTGCTGGGTGCAGAAGGAAAAGGCTCAGGCAAGTCCTTATGTCACGACTGATGGCTTGGGGCCACGTTGAAAGCTAGAAAAGAGGGGAACTGAGATTTTCATCAATGAATCAGTATTTAAGAATAGTCAGTGTCCTGCACTGTCCAGCAAAGATCACTTTTGCGGATTTTCAGGAGTTAGTAAAGGACAGTTAACATTCAGATGTGCCCTCATCAGATGGTGATGGGAGTGCATATTCAAAAGAATGACGCTTACAGGCTGCCGGTTCTTAAATTCAGCTCTTAAATGTCAAAGCACTTTCTAGAAGCGTTAGAAATTCTAAATGAAAACTGAATAAGCTTCATCAACTCGAGTTTTCCTCAAACTCTTGCAAATATAATTAAAATATTAAGTCTACTGGAAAGATCACTACTTTGATGAGTTTTATGAAAAGTAAATAGTATGTCCTGTGCATTTTTGAGAGTTGGTGTGAGCACGCCCTGTCCCAGTGTTAGCACCGCCACTAATTGTGTGATCTTAGACAAATTGTTTTACTTCATAGGGTCTTGAACTTCTCATGTATAAGCAGACAAGTGTGTCTTAGATGGGCTCTGATTTTCAAACTAGCTTTAACATTTTGTATTTCTAACAATGTTGCCCCCAATATTTGCCTGGCTTGAAGCAAATGTCCTCATACATTTTAGAATTGTAGTAAGAAAACATTAGTACCCCTATTCCTTCTCGGATTTTTTTCCTCCAAATGTATCCATGAAAACTTATGAACAGATTATTAGAGGTGGACAGAGGCAGGCAACTATAGTTTTGCAGGTAGGAGACCTGGTTTTCATGGGCAATGACTTAGAGAACACATATCCCAAGCTGAAATAATAGAAAGTAGAGAATTATCTTGGCTCAGTTACCTTCTATCTTTAAACCTGGATTTCTATCTTATATCTTGGGGCTAATAATAACTTCCGTCAGTGAAGTTACTATAAATAATAAATTAAAAATTTTAAGAGATTGTCTGGCACATTTTAAGCTATAAGAGATAGACACATAGCTAAAACTCAGGTCTTCTGAGAGTAAAGGGAAAAGAGCTGACTACTGTTTACTGAAAAGCCTCTGTGAGCCTCAGTTTCCTCATCTGTAAAATGGTATTCCAAAAATTCTTTCTTTACATCAGGTTGCTATAAATATCTGGTAACCAGGTATTATGATGGGCCACGTGCTCTGCAGGTTGTAAAGTGCTCTATGGACATTAGTTACCTTCAGTTGGGAGTGGAACGGGAGAACCTGGCCTCTGTGCTCCTCCACCATGGCAGGGGATGCTCTGGATGCCCCTGTCCAAGTATAATTGTAGTTCACCAGATGCAGGACTCCTCGAACGAGAGTGCTTTGTTTGCAACTTTTTTTTTTTGCCTTGTAGCACTGGAGCAGAGAACAGTGCCTGTCACATAGTGATGTATCTCTTTAATGAAATTCTTTATTAATAAATTACTGATTTTATTTTAGTTTCTATTCTATTGATCATATGCCTGGCAATATACTAAGTAGATTATATACTCTAGGGGCTCTTTATCCTGGGCACATTAGAATGTCCTGGGGAGTTTTTAAAATATATGTGTGGCCCCACTGGAAACTGATTGAATCAGAATCTCTGGGACTGAGCCCGGACAAAGGTAGTTTAAAAGCTACCCAAGTGATTTTAATGTGCGAGGGACATAGAATCAATGAACTCCTGATCGATTATTTTCCTGGGGTTTGCTTAACTGGCTGCTTGTTAATGGTGCCGATTACTTCTCGGTGTCCAACTTTCAGTGAACATGTTCTCCCATCTTGCCACCTGTCATGGCTAAAGTCTACATCAACAAGGATGCAGATTCATCATCCACATTATGAGGGTAATCTCTTCTGCGTCTCCTCCTGAAAGGCGGTTGTGATGTCCATGTAAATCATAAACTTAGATTCCTTTGTCATGTGAAGGAAAACATGTAAATCAGGATGGAGAAAATTATTGTTGATAGAGATCCTGGATACGTTTTAGACTGCTGTGGCCTGGGTCTCAGCCTGGTTTCAGAATCACAATTTTTGATGATTACTTTACGACATTATCAGATGAGGAGGCAGTGCCTGCAAGATGGTGTGAACTGGAGGCTAATTCCTATTTGTCCGGTTTGCAGCTCTGTTGGCACAAACCAGCTAAAACCCGCCATTGCCACGGGGGTGGCATTTCTTACCTTGAAGGTGCTCCTGATTTTAAGGAGGGCAGGACGGACAGGCCAACTTTGCCTGTTTGTAGAAGGTGTCCTTAGAGCACAACCTGTCTGGATTCTCTGTAATTATCTTGCTTTTTGGAAGGTTAACATTTTAATTCTTTAGTTCCTGAGTCGCATGCAAGTGTGGTTTTGTGCAAGAAGCAAACATCAGTCACACTATAGGCAGCCGTGCGCACACGTGGGGGAAAGATCACTGTCCCTCTAAGGCAACAACGTGTACCTTTGTTTTGTCACCTGGTGACCCAGTGACACAGTTAAATAGCAATTCAAGATCCCAGTAGAAACCCAGGTGACAGGAGTGCTGTGAGGTGCTTTAAGGAAGGGTGATTAGAGGCCAGATGAATGGTATCCAGGGAGCTATCAGCAGCCAAATGTGAAGTTATTTTTACTCAAGGCAGTGATTTCTACTCTTTTTTAAAAACCTTAGGGTATCTCTAGGTATTTCAAAAGATGTCATACAATTCTCAAATATAATAATATACTTGTAGAGTATATTAATACCATAGTTGGCTTTTAGCGGTGAGCATGGAGGTGGGTGAAAATTCACATCATGTCACTGCTCCAGAAATGAGGGATCATCAGATGGACAGCTGATCTGCTTGGCACATGATTTCCCCACGAGAGCACCCCCAGAGGACAGCTGTAAATGTCCCCGAGCCCTGTGCTTTTTTGAGCCTCCTGGAACCATGTATATCTGTGACTACTCCTGCTGCTCTGGGAAAATCTGCATTTTTTTCCCACCAGACATTATTCCTATCTTACTGGCATGTGCTCCCCCACCCCGACTTGTGGTGCATTTATCTCCGACCACCCTTTGGTTTCTCTCTTTGTTTTTCCCTTTGATTCCAGACGTGTTTTACAAATAATGGATGGTAGTTAATAAACAGCCTGGCAGGCAGGATAGAATGAACAGGGGTGTGCTCGTTTTGATAGACTGTGCTGTCTGCAGAGAATTTACCGGGGCAGAGTGCCGCCATACACCGCCCCACAAGAAGGACTTACCCTGATCTTAAACCAAGATCATTCTTGAAGGTTTCCATTATTCATAAGGCCCGAGCCGTGGAAACTGCGGGAGGCTGTCCTGTGATGATGTGTCTGAGCCGGTGGGTCTCTGGTTCAGGAGTCGGAAACAAGCAAACATCTGTATTCGTGCACTTGGGGACTTTGCCAGCTTTCAGAGAAGGAACTTCACAGTGGAGCCCAGCGTGGTAGGACAGGGCTTCCTGCCCTTATTCCGAGTATTTCCCCTGCCCCTTCCATGCTCTCCCCAGTGAGTCCTGAGACCCTGTTCTTGCAGCTGCTTTTAGCTCCACCACATTGAATATATTTCATTACTTTTCTGTCTTGCCTCTACTGTAAATCCTTTGATGGTAGGACAACGTTTCTTTGTATGTCCCTTGCCTACTGGAGTGCCTGGCACATTAAATAGGCTCATTAAAATGAATTAAATGAATGACTGAGTGACCAAATGAATAAAGATATTCCTGGGATCCTCTAAGTCGATTCGGAGTGAAACCTTCTCCCAAATATTATTGGGCCCTCGGGGTAGGGTGTGCCAGGGCAGGCAGGGCAGGACAAGGATTTCTGAGTCTTCTCAAAAGCAGGAAAGAAATCAGACAGTATTTGCTTTCTCAGGATTCTACTCCCCAGCATGTATGTGGCTTTTTGCAGAATCACACACCCATCATTTGTAGGGATCGTAAGGCCACGGTGTCTACATCGATACACCTCGTAGACTGTCGACTGTCACCACAGCGCAGCTCTGGGGAATTCTGGTTGTGAAGCTCCATTGAGATCTGCTCTTTGGAAGGCAGAGTTGATCCCAGTCTACCTTTGGTTGCTAGAGCTTTTGAGCAGGTGGGATTGCGGAGGAGGTCGTCGGAGGCGTCGGGGCATAGGCGTCCTGGGCTTTAGTCAGAAGCTTCACTTAGGAGCGTTACCTAACAGTGTGATTAAAAAAAACACCCACAAAAGTCAAGGACCATACGATTTCACTCATGTGTGGGCTGTGAGACTATGAGCAACAAATAAACAAATGAGACAGATAAAACCCATAGACACAGACAGCAATATGGAGGCTACCGGAGGGAAGGGGGTGGGGGAGGAAAGGGGAAGGGGTCAGAGCGATGGTGATGGAAGGACACTAGACCTTGGGTGGTGGGCACGCAGTGCAGTGTACGGATGATGTATCATAGAATTGTACACTTGCAACCTGTATAATTTTATTAACCAATGTCACCCCAATAAACTTAATTTTAGAAAAACACACAGATAAAGAGTCCTGATTCCTGAGAACCAGTATATCTTCCCAGTTTCTATTAAGAAATCAAAACAGCCCTGGCCAGGTGGCTGGCTCGGTTGGTTGGAGTGCCACCCCGTACACCCAAAGGGTTGCGAGTTTGATTCCCTGTCAGGACACGTAAGAGAGGCGACTGATCGATATTTCTCTCTCACATCTGTGTCTGTCTGTCTGTCTCTCTCTCAAAATAATAAATTGGTTAAACAACAGCACATATCCTTGGGTGAGAATTCAAAAAAGAACAGAAACATAAACCAAGATGTAGCTGATTCAGGCACATGCAGAGCAGGTAGAGCTGTCCTGGAGGGGTGGCCTGCCGCGAGCGGGCTGGGCCGGTCTCTTTAATCCAAGGACAGTCATTCATAATGAGATGCGCCAGTGCACACATGCATGCATAAACCTGCACATGCCAGCTTCCGCGTAGTCCCAGTGGCAAAATGAGGCGAGGCTAGCGAGTAATTTGTATTCAGCTATACAGCAGCCCTGCCACTTACTTCGCAGGGTAAGCTGATGGCTGTTTATCGAAGCTTAATGACAGCTAGGAGTGACCTTTACTGGTGATTTTCTAACCGATCAGTCTTAACCCTTCAATTAATTAATTTTCTTAAGCAAAAAGGGGCCCTTCCCATTTCTTCTCTCTGAGCAGTCATTCATTTTACACCATTCTCAAAATCATTAGTTTGGGAATTTTACTGACTGTGCATCATTTATTTTCATTTTTCTGGTCAGGATCCCAGCAACTGAGTGCTCTGATTTATACTCGTGTGTGTGTGTGTGTGTGTGTGTGTGTGTGTGTGTGCGCGCGCGTGTGTGCACACCTGCGGATATGTACGCCCTCGCAAGTATGTGGGGTCATGTGTTGTTATAGAGACCTTGCTGACTGTTCCAAAAATCAGGCAAGAGCAGCAGCTTAAGTGACAGAGTTTGATTTTCCGTGCACTCAGGATACCAAAGCAGTGGAAGGGAAATGAACCAGAAAGCCTGCAGCCCGGCCTTTCTGGGGCGATCTGCGCTTTCAGAAGCCGGTCTCAGCGCGGTGGCCTCATTATTAGACACGGGGAAAGGGGAGGAAGGGACAGTGCCTTTGCTTTCCTAATAAGGCCATTGTCCTTGGGAAGAAAAGTAGTCACAAGCCCGATCTCTGCGGACCTCAGTTTTCCCGGACGGGCCAGTTCACATATTTTTCTACTCTAATATCCCAGGCTTTTCTTCTTTTTTTATTATTCGAATTCTTCTGTTAATGGCCACAGGGAGATATCTGTATAGTGTATAGCGGAAAGCAGATGGAAAAAGGGTAAACAATTGAGATTTTGGAGTCGCTTGTTCGGGAAAATGTCATTCCCTTCTGGTCCCCGTGCAAGCCCCCTTCAAGTCCCCGCTCCCAGGCTGAGCCGCCCTAACCGCGCAGCAGCCCTGATTTCTCACCTGCCGGAGTCCCGCCCTCCCTGGGCATGTTTCCACCTGTCGTGTCATCAGCGTACATACTTTATTTTTATTTATTTTTTCATTCTCACCGAAGGATGTTCTTTCTGCTGCTTTTCATAGAGTAGAAGAGAGAGAGAGAGAGAGACATTGATGAGAGAGAGAGACACATGGATTGGTTGCCTCCCGCTGGCCTGCAACCAAGATACGTGCCCTTGGCTGGAATCGAACCCAGGACCCTTCAGTCCACGATGCTCTAACCACTGAGCCAAACTGGCTAGGGCAGCATACACACTTGAACAGCAGCCTTTAATTGCATGTAACTGCAAGTAAAAGAACTGTCCTCTTTTCCTGTAAAATTACATACATGCACACCAACATGTTCTCACTGTAGAAAAACATGCGACAAATATAGAAAGTTTTTTTGCTAAGAAAAAAAGCAAAAATGAGACAAAGTAGACGGGAGGGGCGGGTAGGAGAAAATAGTCTAACTTTTTCTGCCGTCTCTCCGCCTCCCCCCAGGTATTCTGCCCGCAGGTATCCCCAATGTTGGAATGCCTCGTCCATCGTTTTTGGAAGAATGGTTATGGTTTAAGACCCTTGATCTAATATCTTACTACTGTAAAATTATTTAAGAACTCTTTTTAACTGTTAGATTTGTGCCTATTTATACATTTGGATGAGATTTTACAGACTACTTGTGCATCCTGTCTTCTTTCCTAACATTTTGTTTTATTAATTTTAACCATAGGAGATTGTAATTTTTGACCATTTTTGAACTACAAAATGGTCCACTCTAATAATAGTGATGCTCAGGAAAAGATAACTTTTATTATTTGCTCAGCGTGTCATACAAATCATCTCATTTAATTTTCACAGTATCCCACTCCAGTAATTACTTTTTTTAAATCCCCCCTTTTCAGATGAGACACTTGAGGCTCCGAAAGGTAAAGTGACTAGTTTAATATTAATGGCTGGTAAGGAGGAAGCCAGTATTAAAAGTCAGTTCTCTTTGACTTTAGAGATTTTTATTCAAGGGATGCAAATTATTTTTAAAATTTCTATATTCTTAATGGCTGCCTAATAGCTTATTGGATGGATCTACTTTAGTATTATCTTAAAAATATTAAATCCCCTGATTAACATTTGCAATTATTTTACTTTTCCATTACTGTGAGAAATGCTGTAAGGAGCATCACTCTTACCTTGCTTACAACTGTTTTAGCTGCGTGTAAAAGCATTTGCTGTTTCCTGATCTACTTCTGTGTTCTCCATAGATAGAGAATATCTAATATGAGCCTCGAGATTGCCAATAAAGAAGTTTTCTTTTGTAAAAAAAACCCTTTTTTTTTTTTTACAAAAAACACTTTCAAACTGTTTTATTTTAGAATCTGTTTAATAGCAGAGCCCTGGTAGTATGTTTATATAAAACATTCGGTTTGTGCCCGATATTCCAGGAGTCCTGCTGTTGCAGAGAGCCTGCTACACCTGTAACTGCAGCTCCTTTTGATCAAGAAAATCTTAACAAAAGCTTTGGCTTCATTCTGTGGAACCTACTGTCCCTTGGGCACTAGTGTTACCCTCTTGGATATAGGACAGTGGTTTCTATTGTGTCATTTTGCTGGGGAGGAACAATTTTATCATAAAAACACAGAAATAGACTCGAAGCAATTATGTGTGAAATGCTACATGGACAAATTTCAGGTTATCTAGACCTAAAAGGAAAAACTTGACTGTCTAGCCTGAGACATTCTTACTTCTTGCAAGCAATTTCAAATGGAGGCAACCTTGAGGGGGGAAATGACTATTCAGGATTGGAACAACTGAGGCTGTCGTCCTGGGGTGTCAGTGGGTTACATGTCAGCCAGGGAGCTTGCGGCCATCAAGAGGGGCTGCTTATTAACATCTGTATTTGTAGCCAATTTCATGCTAAGCAGGGAGCCTGTGTGATTTGGGGGTTAAGTTGCTGCTGTAGGGACAGCCAATTAAGTGTGGTGGTGGGCCCATCCAGGAGTCCAAGGCAGAGAGAGAATGGTCTGCCTGGTGGAGAGCTAGTCATGCAGAGAGGACAGCGTGAGTCCTGGCCGGGCTACAGGGAGCCCTGGGGGGGTCTGAAGCTCTGTGGCTGCAGAGGAATATGGGGTAAGGGAAGGGACCTTTGTGCCACTCAACAGAGAACGTAGAGAAGACAATTACGTACCCAGAATCCTGAGGCTTTGGCTGCTTCAAATTAGCAATACTGCCAGGTTTGATATTTTAATTTGTGAGGACTCGGTGATTACAAAAGGATATTTTTAGAGCATACAGGGTGGGGTCAAAGTAGGATGACAGTTGTTCCCATGGAGAATAATACATTAATAAATAATAATATAAAAGTTAACTCTGTTTTGTGTACTCACAACTGTACATCTTTTTTCACCCCACCCTAGATAGTATATAAGATAAGCTCAAGGAGTAAAAGTGTAATTTTAACAATAACTTTTGAAGTAGCTGTGTTTTAGAAAGTATGCATGTACTTCTTTAGTACAAGTTTATCTCCTGAGTGAGCAGGAGAATTATCATTTTGCACAGATCAGAACATCTGATGTGTGCTGAAAGCAGAACCAAGATTTATAAAGCCCTGGGTACTGATGAAAGTCACAAAGGGAATGCATTTTGCTCGTCCGAGCTTGTAGGGAAAAATGGATTCACTCTACAATCATGTTACCTTAAAATGCAAACCCAAAGCAAAATTTAGTTCAATGTAAAAGTTTTAAAAATTGAGCAGGGGTCCATTCCTACTCATCTCCCACTCAGGGATTCAGCTGCAGCATTAACATCTGCAGAAATAGATGTGGGCAGCTCTTTCAACCAAATCCTTCCTATGACCCAGTCTTCTTGCTCTTACACTTCCCTCTCTTTTATATTTCTTCTTTTGCCTTTTACATACCTTTCGAAACAGCTCTTGAACATATATCTGTATTTATGTAGCCGTAAATATAGTGACATTTGTGGAATTTTTATAATATGTGTTAACAAATGTTGGAACTTTTGTTTGTTCATTTTGTTTAGCTTTTTTTTAACCATAATGGTCAGTTTTACCATATCCAATAGACTGAAAGATTTCTTTCAGTCATTAAGTGATTTATCATATACACCTGCCATCATATATTTTTCACTAGAATAAGTTGTTTATAATGAAAAAAATAGATGCTCATTTAAAGAGCCTTTTTCAAAAGAATGAGAACAGAAGACACAGACTGAGAGAAAATATTTGCAAAAGACATATCTGATAGAGGATTGTGATCCAAAATATACAAAGTACACTTCAAACCCAATGGTAAGGAAATAACTCACTTCTAAAAAAATGGGCAAAAGGTATGAACACACACCTCACCCAAGAAGATAGGCAGATGAAAAAATAAGCATATGACAAGATGCTCAACATCATATAATGTAAATGCAAATTAAAACTACAATATTACGCTACACACTTTTTAGAGTTGCTAAAACCCAAAACCCAAAACAAAATGGCAGAGAAGGAATGGAGTAACTGAAAGTCTCAGTGATTGCTGTTGGGAATGCAAAATGGGACAGCCTTGGGGAAGACAGTTTGGCAGATTCTTACAAAACCAAACATAATCTTACTGTATGATCCAGCATCTTACTCCTTGGTATTTACTCAAATAAGTTGAAAATGTGTCCACACAAAAAACATGCATATGGATGTTTATAGTGGCTTCATTTATAATTGCAAAATTGTGGATTCAACAAAAGTGTCCTTTAGTGGGTGAATAGATAAATAAACTGTGGTACATTCAGACAATGAAATATTATTTAGCACTGAAAAGAAATGAGGTATCAAGCCGCGAAAAGACATGGAGAAATCTTAAATGCATAGTACTAAGTGAAAGAAGCCAATCTGAAAAGGCTGCATGATTCCAACTATATGAAGTTCTGGAAAGGGTAAAACTGTGAAGACTATAAAGGAATCTGTAGTCGCCAGGCATTGGTTAGGGGTAAGGGAGTGATGAATAGATAGAACATCTGGGATATTTAGGGCACTGAAACTATTCTGTAAGATATTCTAATGGTGGATACATGCCATTATATACATTTGTCAAAATCCATAGGATGTACACCACCAAGAATGAGCCATAATGTAAACTATGGACTTCGCGTGATGGCTGACATGTCTATGTAGGTGTATCTGTCGTAATGAATTTACCACATTGGTACAGATGTTGGTAGTGGGGAAGACTGTGCATGTTTGGAGGCCAGGGGAAATATGGGAACTCTATATACTTTCCAAGTAATTTTGCTATGAATCTAAAACTGCTCTAAGAAATAAAGCCTGTATAAAAGAATGTAAAAAAGTCTTTGAACAGTTCTATTTTCTGATGATCTCTATGCTTTGACTTTCTGATAAACAGTCTTACCTGTGTGTGTTGTTTGTTTACTCTTACAAGTCCTTCAGAGGGGAACTGGGGACTTGTCCAGGTAACCTACCCTGCTGGAATCTTCCTGTTGAGCTGCAGCTTACATAGTCTTACCCCAACCCATGTCCCTAGTAAGGCAACCCTGTAATTTCTCTCTGTGGTGAGGTTCTACATTAGTGCTCAGTGGTAGCTGAATGTTGACCACGTGATATGTGGAAAATGCTCCAAGGAAATAAAAATTTGTCCTTGGCTCAGAATTAAAGTGCCCAAAGTAATTTACCCCTTTCATTCTTTCTTAAGCTCTCGTGTTCACCACCTGAGGAGACCTGTCTGCTCAATACGACTGTCCATTTACAAATGGCATTTTCAGGTTCTTGACCTTTTTTATGTATTTCATAGTGTTTTCAACTTCTGGGACTTCAAAAGTTCAGCAGATCAGAGGGGATTTCTCAACTCTGTATAAGATAGAGAACACAAGAAGGCAATTTCTTAGATTTCCCTTGTGGGAGTGAGGTGCTTGGACTGTATAAGGTAGGACCCTTGAGTTTTTCTGAAACCCGGCCAACACGGAAAGAAATAAGCATTGTTCTGATTGAATTTGTAATGGGCAGTGGAGGGATGTCAGCCTACTTACCTGGTTTTGTCTTCCTGGGCACCAGACCCTGAATGTTAATGCTCACAGAGGGTTTATAGTTTCTTAAAGTATCTGCTGAGTGTATATAGCTTCCACTGAGGTACCAATGCTATAGATGCCATGATTCTAAAGTTAAGTGTGAGATGGAGGCTCTCCTCCCTCCTCAACGCAGGCTCCCAGTGTACTGATTTGCAAGCAAATGACTGCTGTAACCTGTCAGGTCACTGACATCCTTCAATCAAATAGAGAAGTCAGATAAAGGATATACGAATAGGTCAAGAGGGTGAGAGAATTTTGTAGGTTGGCATCTTTACAAAGAGTTTCAGAAAAAGTGACACTCAAGCTCATCTTCCGTATTAGGAGATTGAGCCTTGTAAGCACTCGAGAGGCAGAGGCATTGAGTAGGATTGCACTTGAGGAGCTGGGTGAAAGGGATTTCTTGAGAACCAGTTGTCAGAGTGCTGGGCTAGTTTCTTGTTCCTGTCACATGGTGGTGAAGAGATGGGCTTCAGGCCAGTTTCACCTATACCCCCCCCCCCCCAGATTTGGTGATACAAAGATTGGCACCTGATCTTGACTGAGACAAGAGTGCTTTGTGGATTGGGGTGTGACCTCTGCCTGGGAAATCTAGAGGGAGAAGCAGGAGCAGACCACCTGCAGGATGCTGGATCAGAGAGGAGGCTGCTGCTTTGGTGCATTGGGGCTGGGGAGGCAAAAGTGTTTAGTGGGGACCTTTGGAAGAGAGTGTGGCTGGGGCCCTCTCAAGTCTTTTTCAGCAGGCCTGTCTGAAGGGGTGAGGAGACCAAATAGTGGAAAATTTGGAGTTGTGCTGCCAGGTGACTATCAGCTGGGGAGAGGGTCTCTATTTGGTACTTGGACTAGAGATGCAACCATGTTTAGCATGACTGTATGATTTAGTTTTCAGTTGGGACTCCTTGGAGAGGGGACACTGAGAATAATCATGTTGAGACAACAGGAATACACCGGGGTTGTTCTGAGCAAACCAGGACAGATCTAATCATTCTACTCATGTTCTGCTGCTCCTACTCTATAGAATTTTATTTTATTTATTTTATTTGCTAGAAGCAAGAGAGAAAATCATACCTTGCTTCTGTGCATCTTGATGACATTCACTGTGTAACTCCATTCTCATCCCCTGAGCCAAGTAGCTCAGGGAGTTTACCGTTTATCCCCTTCATGCTTGAGGGCACTGTGGCTCACACACACCCTTATCAGGAGCCGGCCAGGCGCCTAAACCAAGGGGTCTGCTTATGAAGCAGTGTACATGTGTTTCCCCAGGAATCCTCACATGCCTCTGCTTACAAGTCCCAGCACAGATTCTTCTCCAAGGCAGACCAGGTTCAGGAGCAAGAGAGAAAAAATTACCACAGCTGGAAGCACAGAAGGTGGGGGGTCCAAATTAGGTTTGCTCCTTTTAAGAGTCGGTGGGATCAGGGTGGAAAGTATATGATTTAAAATCAGAAGACTTGGATTTAAGTACGTCACACTTGTACTTTGTGATATTTAGCAAATATTTAACACCCACGAGTGAAAAGGGCATTGCTTTCAGGCCATGCCCACAGTACAAAGAGGTGTTTAAGAGCCCAGTATCAGAGAGGACATTCAGATTCATTCTGGCCTATACAATGCCCAAGGCACTTGTGACAGCTCCTGTTCTTTTTAAAAAATATTATTTTTTAATTAGTTTCAAGTGTACAACATAATGATTAGATATTTATATAACTTACTAAGTGATCACCTAGTAATTCTGGTGCCTATCTGACACCATACATGGTTATTACAATATAATTTTTGTTTATCACTAAAATTAAGTAGAAAACTTTTATCAGCCTGACTTTTCTCTCGGCATGTGAGTCCAGATGTGAAACTTCTGGCAAGGAGGTAATTACTTGATAGTTACTTGTTTTTGACTCCTGGCTCAGATTTTAAACCACTAAACACACTCTTTATTCCCTCCCTCCCTCCCTCCCTCCCTCCCTCCCTCCCTCCCTCCCTCCCTCCCTCCCTCCCTCTCTTCCACCCCACCCCCCCCTTGTTGGTGAGATAATGTAAGGGAGAGAGCACAGTCAGTGGAAGAGCCCAACCAGGTATTTGCTATTAAGAAGCCACCGTGCTCAGGTGCTCTTGTGTCTGGCAGAAGGCCCTGCAATGAAACAGGTGGACGTAGTGGACAGGAAAGTACAAAATAAAATAGTTACAGGGATGAAAACTTAATTGGCGAGTTCAGGGGAACAGTAAACAAGATATAAATTCATCTAGTGTTCCAAGGATGTTCTAAATGAGCTGCAGCTACTGAGAAGACAATTACTGAGAAAGAAGTTAGCATAGGCTCCCAGCCAGTTTGGCTCCAGTTTCTAGCACTTGAAGTGAGCGCCACTCACAGGAGCTGTCAGGTATTTTAAAATATTCCTTCTCTTCCTTGACTGCCTTGGAACAATTCCTGGGGGAGTTGGAGGGACTCTTGAGAACCCAGAGAGCGCCAAGCCAGTTTGTAACTCGTTCAGCAGCATTGATTGAATTCAGCACTTCAGCCAGTGGTCTCAGTGGGGTATTGAGGGTGGGCTTGCCCACGGGAGATAATCGGTAATGTCCAAAGACATATTTGGTTATTTTGACTGAGGGTGGGGTTCCTGCTGCGGTCTAGTGGGTGGAGGCCAGGGATGCTGCTGAACATCACCAGTACATAGGGCAGCTCCTTACAACAAAAAATCATTGTACCCAGATGTGCATAGTGTCAGAATTGACAAACCCTGGCCTAACCTAACTGTCGATTTACCCCTATGGAGAACACAAAACAACCAAGAAATACGATCTCTGTCCTCGAGAGATGTAGAGCTGTAACTCAAGAGCCCAAGACAATACACCCATTCAGTAGTTGAAATTATTCAGCAGTATTTCCTGAGCATTACTGTGTGACAGGGACCCTGCAAGGTTCTAGTACCCTTTGTAGTGGAGTTAATACCTGTCCTCAAGAGACTTAGAATTTACTGAGGACGACACCTGTTGAAAATGAAAACGGAGAATTCATTGTACGATGGGCTAAGTCATATTTGGAAGGGAAAACCAGGGAAGGACAGGAAGGCATTTTTTGGGTTGGGTGCTCAGCGGAGACCTCTCTTAGGACGTGATCTTTAGGGTGAGAGAGGTTGGCCAGGTGAGAAGTGAAGGGAGACAGGGCAAGCAGAGTTCGCCACGGGGCTCCAGGCTCTGAGGCAGGAAAACGTGTGTGGTTGGAGTGACCGGGTGGATGTGCCAGGGTATATAGGTGGGGGAGAGTCAAGCCAACAAACCTGGTAAGAATTCAGAGGAAGACGAAATAAACAGATGAGACTCGCAGGGAAAATCTAGAGGGGGAAGTAGGGAGTTGGGGGTGAGGCGGGATACACAGGCACCGGGTTGGAGAGAGAAATAAGCATGTCTGCTTCATAAAAGGGAAGAGCAGATTTTGGCTTTCTGGGTTAAAGCAGGACATGAGAGAAATAAACTTCAGTGTTCACCAGAGTGCTTTTTAAATGTGGCCCTTTCTTTGGTGGAGCCATATGTGATTGATGGGGGAAAATGAACATTTTGGAAAAGTAGGCATTCCTTGTAAAGGGATGGGTGCAGGCAACTTCGTGTAGGAGACATCTCTAGGAGGGAAAACCATAAAATTAGAAGCAAGAACTTGGACCTGGAATGATGGATGGTGTGATGGGAAAAAAAATAAAACCTATTGCTATCAGCCCTGTCTACTCATTCACTCTGTAAATATGTTTGAGTGCCTTTGATGTACCAGACCCTGGAAACATATCAGTGAGAAGATAAAAATAGTTTTTGCTCACATGAAGTTTGGGGGAGACTCCACTAAAATTAAAAAAATTAAAAGTGTTCACAGTTCAGTACTGAGCTGTATGGATATTTGTACTTATAAAAATGTATGATTAGCCTGGCCAGTGTGGCTCAGTGGTTGAGTGTTGGCCCAGGTACCAACAGGTCGCTGGTTCGATTCCCGGGCAGGGCACATGCCCGGGTTGTGAGCTCAAGTCCCAGTAGGGGGCGCGCAGGAAGCAGCCAATTCTAACGAGACAGGAGGGACAAGGGAGGCTTTTTTGAGAAAGCAATGAAGAGGGGGTATGTAGAAACGGAGCAGGGGTCGTGGGCTGGGAAGGAAGGGTGCAGGGACGTCGGGCAGAGTCATGATGAGAAGGAAAAGCTGGGACCTCCAATGTGACTGGAAGGGAGAGGTGCGAAATGGAGGGGGAGGGAGGGAGGGAGGGGCGATGGGAGTGGAGTCTGGTGGGGAGGGGAGAAGTAGACATACATGCATTTGCAAACGTCCAAGCTGAAATGCTGCCACATCATATAGGAAAATACTGCAGAAAATCAAAAAGAAAATCAAAAGCTAAAGAAAGCGTAGGTTAAGGTCGCGTTGGTGGGAATCACATTGGTTTGTTCCTATTTAAGAAATGCTCAGGGGATGAAAGAGAGGACCTGGGGATCAACCAGATAAGGGAGATGGGGTGTCAAGGGTGAGGCTAGGGGCCCAGAGTGCCTACCAGGGTAGATAATGGACCCATTCCCTGAGAGAGGAGATTCTGGCGCAGGACCCATTTCGGGGAAGGAGATGACAAGCTCAGATTGAGAGAGGTTGATTTGAGCTGTGTTTGAGATTTCCAAAAGCAGTTACCAAGTGCAGGACTGGGCTGCAGATAAGCAGCCACTGGGCTCCGGCTTAATTAAAAGCTGCCACTTTCCTGTGCAGAGGCTGGCATCATGCCCCATCACAGTCCCATCTCTGTTAATCTGCAGGCTTGCAAATGGGTGCCTTGCACCCCTCCCAGCTGACAGCACCCTAATCTGAAACGAAGCAAAGAGCCAAAGAAAGTTTAAATCCAAGATCAGTGATGAGCACGTTCCGACGGGAGAAAGTGAAGGGTCAGACATTGGATTGCTCAGCCCGAAGGAGGGAACACAAGAGAATTGGGTCTCACATTAGCCAGTCATATAAGCCTTGAAGCAGCTGATTAACGCTCTGCTGGCTAATGAGCGAATTGGGTGATAGGATTGGATTTTAGAAAGGGATCTTCAAAGTTGTCTAGATAACCCATGCCTCTTACAGCTGAGTAACTGAGGTCCAGAGAGGATAAGTGACTTATCCAAGTTTACTCTACTTATTAAAGACTGAGTGTGGCTCCATCTATCCCCATGTATTTCACTGTTCTACTTGGTTCTCTCCTCCAGAATTTTGATGGTGAGGGGAGTGCTACGCAGTATCATCTCATTGCCCTGCGCCGTGAGTATAAACGTTGATCCAATAGGCCTAGGCCCCGCAGGAGAGAGCGTCCTATGGCTTTTGCTGGCACACTCTTAAAAGTCGCCCCACTGAAGTCCAGGAGAGCTTGGACAATGACATGGACCTTAACTGGGAATTTAGCAGTTTGTTACAGTATCTGAAAGTTTTAGTTTATCACTGTCCAGGGGGAGAAAGGGGGGGGAGACAGTATAAAAAATGAATTAATAAATTTGATTTTAAAACCCAGCATCTCCCTCCCTCCCCACAGCAAATGTAAATCCTAGGAGTTTACAGTTTGCTGAAGGATGCAAGCTCAGTGTTAAAAGTGTTTTAATAGCCTTTGATTTACTTTTTAAGTGTTTATTAGGGTGACTGATGACAGTGTTTTGAAGCCAGTCACAGACTTGGGAGACTCAGGAACTCATTGCTGTCTTCCTTCTGACTGCATGTGCTGGTTGTTGTGCTTTGCAGAGGACTTAAAAGCAAAGCAGGGATGAAACCTGACTGCCTTTTCTTCCTGAGTGGCAGGTGGCTCTTATTTTTCCCTTTTGTTACCTAGAAGAATGTGGTCTTGACACAGGACAATTCTTAGGCTACTGTCCCCGAAACGCTCAGTTCCTGTAAGCACCCTGCTGAGTGGAAATAGAGAGGCCTGGTCTGGGGGCTTCATCCTGCCTTTAACGCTTATAGGAAAACTTATTTTACTATGTTAAATCATGAACTCAGACCAGAACCAGCTGTCCATCTATCTGGATGCCTCAAAGTCCTACTGAAAAGCAAACCAGGCAGGTGGAGCGGGGATTGGCTTGGGTTTCCCTTTCTTCAGACCACATAACTGCCTCACCAGGCACAGCACCAGCAGGGTGAGCCCCTTGCCCCTTAATAGACAGAACTAAGTTGCATTTCATCCTGTGGTCATTCTCGGAATCCCCAGTGGCCAGCGTTACTGAGAAGGCTGCAGACCTGGGCTTTCGAGATGTAAACACTCTTGCCTTTACATGAAAATTCATGGAGTCCTTTCGTTCGTGGGCCTTTACTGACATGACGTTTAGAGGAAGAATCAGTGTATTTCAGATCCAGCAGCATTTTTCTTCCCTGTAAATCCAGCCTCAGTGTTCATCAATTTGTTTAGTAAGGCCCGGGAGCCTTGGGCTTGGGCTCTGAATAATGAGCTTCCAAGTGCCCACTGCTTTAAACGCTTTCTAAATGTGTGTTCCCTTCTGTGCAGAAAGCAAGTTTACGGGAAGGAGACTCTCTTTTTCTCAGACTAAAGAGAATTGGCACAGAGGAGAGGACACTCTCGAGCAGGACTTTTTTGGGGGAAGATCAGAAATTTGATTTCAGTGAAGTTGATTCCGAAGTGTGTTTGGGGCATCGAAGAGGAGCTATCATGCCTGGCCGAAGAGAAGATGCTGTAGGAGTGTGGTCCCTGCAGCTCTTCTTCTTTTTACTCCCCAGTGGCATTGCCATTGCAGTAGACACTCACTATCCCTCTGTCTGTTGTGTTGACATAAGAAACATCCAACTCTGTAAGAATTTTATGAGATCATTTGAGCCAAACTCACGATAATTGCCAGGAAGCAAGATCTCAAGGAGCTGAGAAAATGCTCTGGAAAATGGGAGTCTTACCACTTATTTTATACATCACAATCAAAGGGGGAGATCTCAGGGGGTTATATGAGATCCATTGGTGATAGATCAGGGAGGCGGGAGGAAGTCAAGGGGGAAATCTCTGAAGTTGGGTGAAAAGTAGAACAAATAGACATACTTCTTTTACATTGGTGGGTATAGGATAGTTAGCAATTACATTTGCAGCACATGGAGATGGTGTGTGCGGAACAAGACAGCATTGACGGGGCTCTGTGGCCTCTGTGCTAGTGGGAGACTGTGCCCTGAGGGGTCTGGGAAAAGGGGATCTCTCTGACCTGCCAAAGGTGTGTTATTGGAGATGCAAAAAAACAATAGACAGGCTCAGTTAAAGTAAAGATTGCCCTTTCTCAAGGAAGATACCGGCCTGGGACATGACTACCCACCATGACTTACCTTCAGTTAGAAAGTTTTAATTTCAGACCATCCTATGCAGTTCCTTTAGGTCTCTGAGTTTGTGAGGCCCGCCATGCAGGCCTCCCCTGAGCTTGTCAGGTATAGTATGTGGCTACCTCTTGGTCCTCAATTGCAATTCTACAGGAAGCTTTAAAAATCTTTAGCAATGCAGGTCCCACACCTGGCTGCCCAGGGTAGAATCTGGGTGCTTATATATTAAAGCTCAAATAGTTGCGTTCTTCTTGCATAACTAGAGTGGAGAACCCCCCAAAAGGATTGTACAGTCCCTAATGAATGTGCTCACATAGAGAGCAGTGATCCTAAAGTTCTGTGCACTGAATACTCTGGGGAGCCTGTTAAAATGCAAATTTTCTGGCCCCCAGAGACAGATTCCTATAGATTTGGGGGTGAAGACCAGGTATCTACAGTTTAACAAAATCTTCTGTGCAAGAAATAAAAAGACCATCTCATGAGAAAAAGTGATGTGGGCTCACTGTCAGGGGTTGTTGCTATTGTGTTTTTCTTGGTTTTGTTTCATTTCTGGTTTGGTAATTCTGCCTTATAGGATTTAGCCAACTGAAGCTTATTAATTAGATTTTATTCCTACTTCTCTCCATGCTCAGTAGGTGCAGCCTCACCATCTGGCCGCGGTTAACCTAGAGCAGTGGTTCCCAAGCAGCCTTCCTATTGGAGGAGCTTTTAATATAAATCGATGCCTGAGCCCCCACTTCCACCAAGAGATCCTAATTAAATTGATTCAGGATGGGGTCCAGGTCAGTGTTTTTAAACATTTCCTCATGGGATTCCAATGTGCAACCAGGATCGAGGACCACTGGCTTGGAGAAATGTGCACAGCCACGGGAGTCCTTGGATTGGCAGAGAAATGCAAGGGGCTGGGCTGTGACCACAGGTACTGACAGTGATGAGTGGGGTCAGGTCTCCTGTCCCTGAGGACCTCACTGCTCAATGCCCAGTTCAGGATCCTGTCTTCCTGATATTGATGGCATGAAGATAATCTGTAGAGAAAATAGAGCTGAGGCTGTGTGACTGAAAAAAAAAAATTGTCAAGAGAAGAAAAAAAACATTTGCAGGTTTTGTTCTTTCCTGGACTCTGTGGGAGATGTTGAAAGTCTGCAGTTACAGCAGGGAATCCCAGGGCGCCGCTGGCTGGGGTGCACTCCCTGCTGGAGCCCTGAGCGACTCATCCACCAGGGAGCTGATAGATGAAGGAAGCTCTCTTCCCTGTGAAAAGCCAGCTCCTGGGTAGTTGAAGCTAAATATGCACATATGATCATCTGCAGCAAATAGGTTTTGGACATCCACTGAAAATTAACACCGTCCACTCGTGCAGTGCTTTACAGTTTACAAAACACTTTCTCCCTTGGCTTTTCCAAGAGGCCTGTGAACTGGACCAAATGAGGCAAATAGGGTCTAGAGTTTAAATGACTTATCCAAGGGCAGACGTCAAGAATGTATTGGCCAAAGATGAGAGGGGAGTTGGGGGACTGGGTGAAAAAGGTGAAGGGATTGATAAGCTGACCCTGGAAGGCAGGCATACGTTTCTTCCAAAGTATCTGAAGGAACAAGGGAGGCAGAGAATACAAGTACCATGAAGACATCGAATATTTGAAGATGGAGGGAGAGGAGTTGGGTGGTGGACCCTGACAATTCTCAGAGCTGACCTAAACCTTTTCCGCAGGTGCAGGTTGGGATGGTCCCTGGAGTCGTGAATGACCCACCCAGGGCTGACTGAGAGAAGCAGAGCAGTGCAGCCTGCCTACTTGGCAGAAATTGGCATCACCATTCCTTTTCAATCTGTGCCCGTCTGCTGGCTTGGAAAGAAGGCATGGTGAAATAGCATTTTTTTTTTTTTTTGATCCATATGACCTTTGTGTCTGGAGGCTGATTCTTTTATATTATGGCCAATTGGTCACTTGGCACATTCCTTAATCGCACACTCAGCCTCTTCCCCGGGGTGTCACAACTGAACGTTCCACTCTGATGACTAGAGATGCTTGGAATCCAAGCAGAACAAGTGTGTATTTAGACCAGACTCACCTGTTATGATCACTTACATTTGTTGAACCTGAATGTTTCCCCAAAGGAGAGAAGAGTGTTGATACGAGATAGATGAGATCGGGGCAATAAGAGGATAGAAGTGGACTTAGTGATAACATCAGAAATAGTTCAGAGAGTTCACAGTAGATTATAGGAGGGGCTGATAATAAATTGTGGGGTTATTTTAATGCATTCTAGAGCATCCTGACTCTAAACTTCAGTGTTTTCGTGGTTGATAGTGGAGTTGGCCAACATTCGCTATAATTCATTCTTCTGACACATGCAAAAACGCACGTGCACACACACATGCACACGCACCTGCGCTTGTACTTAAATCACTGCCCAAACAGCCTTACACTAGAGCCTTTTTTGGGCACAGGGGGAGGTGAGGAAGGAGTTAAGAGTTTAACTTTTAATAACCTGTCCCCATAATTCTGGTAAGTTTTTCAAGTTCTCTTTATTATATTTTGATAATATCTGTTTTCTGAAAAATGTATATATCTCATATAGATTTTTCAAATAAATTAACATCAAGGTAAATAGAGGAATTTATATGTTGTTTAAACACTGTGCACTTGTCTTTCCTTTTCTAACTTATTTATTTCCCTTTAATAAATTCACCAGAGTCACATATTAATGCTCACTATTAATATACTAATATGCATCCCTAGGAAACAGCTCCTGGATTTATTGAGCAATTTTAATGCTTTTCTTTTTTTCCTCCTAAGTCATCCTTTTCTGCCTTTGTTATTTTTTCTATTAATTTCTTTCTCCTGCTTTTGTAAGGATTGTGGTTACTTTTCTACCTTCTTAAATAATTGCCTGTTTTACTTTCATTTTAACTGTTGAGTTATTAAAGCATTTGAGGTTAAACATTTATTTTATCTGCTTGGTGAAGTTGTGGTATACCTCGTGCTTTGATAGGGTTTGTATTTTCATTATTTTCTAATTAGTCTGTAATTATAGTTATTTCCTCTTTCATTCAATATGTCTTTTTGGAGAATGTATTTTTATCTCTTAGTATAACATTGCTTTTATCTAAAATATTGTTTAACAATCTAGGTTTATGTCTTGAAGTTAGCAAATTATGTGGCTCAATACAGAGTCATGGGTCCCAGTTTTCGTGTTGGCCAATGGGGGTCTGTCCCTTGGAGCCATCTGTGGGATAATTAGGTAGGATTCTACAGCATGGTTTAGCTGTAATCTTACTCTCTCACTTCTATTGCTGTGCATCTTTTTGATTTTATGGGTTTGTCCAAGGGACAGGAGGGAGCTCTGGATGCCATTAAAACCCTGAAGTCCTACCAAAAACAGCTGAGGACCTATTTGAAGGCTTGGCGCAAGCATCTGGGGTACTGGTCCTGCACTCTTCTCGCAAGCTCAGGGTGCGACTTTTTTCTCACTGTTATACTTCTTTGAGCCTCAGGTGCATTTTTTTTCTGTGGCACTTTGTGCTTTTCTTCTTTCTGGGGCTGAGAGGTTGATACATGGACCCTCCCTTTTCCATTAGAAGGAAGCTCCTAGAAGACCATTCTGGGTTCTTATATATCTTGATACAGCCCTGAGCATATACCGTGCACATAAGCACTAGATAAAGATTTCATTCTTTTTTATGTAAATGTTGAGAGCAAATTTAAATTTGAAACTTGAAGTCAATCTGCTTGATTTAGCCAGTTTCGTGGCTGATTTTGAGATTAGTGGGAATAGGCAGAGTTCTTTCTTCACTGTATAGAGGATCTCCCTGGTGTTGACACTGAAAACGTTGCAGGGAGAAATTTCAGGAGCTGGATGATGTCTGTGATTCCAGTAGCAAGTATGTGAACTTCTGCAATGCCAACTAACTTCTCTCTGCTTCCCCTATATGCAAAAAGAAACCGTCTCTCTTGAACTAAGAATCCTGATTTCTTTTTGCTCCCCCCTGGGTTGGGGGAAGAAGGATGGTTTTTATGTTATTACAAGGCAAACAATGGCAGTGATGCAAAACCCACCCCTTGTCCCCTAGAGACCTCAGTAAACGGCAAAATCCCAAAACTACATCAACTCTCTAGTCCTGTGCATACAACCCTGGACATAAATTATGAGATTTGCAAATATCTGTAGTCAGGTCCCTAAAACAAAACAAAACAACTGAAGAGGGGAAACCTTTACCCGAGCTAATGAGATGTCTCGTAGTAAGTAGGATTTGATTTCTTTGTCCCGCTGAGAATGTTGTTATTGATGTAATTTAAAGGTAATTAAAAATACATTTGGTTTAGTTGTTGCTTTCCTTTTTAAATCTTCACTCTTTCTTGTCTCTGAGTCTGTGAGCTTTCAAAATAAACAATGCTCATTAATTTACAAAATCTTAGAGAAAATTAAGAAATGGCGGTGTGGCAAAGCAACACAGGGCCGACACAGAACAGGAGTGTCTTGGGTTGCATTTTTTACTTTTTAAAAAGTTATTCTGCTGGAAATCTTGGAGATGACAAGAAGCAACTGGCACTCACAGTCAACCTCATTTATCTCAATTCAGGAAGGTAGTGCATTACCAGATGTGTAGCCTTGGCTTTGCTGCTTTTTATGCTTGTCAGTTGCCACCCTAATTGAAACTGGAGAAACAAATGCCTTCATAGGGTCCATGAGCCCTTAGAACCCGCATCTCTCCATTAACCACCACAAGACTCTGCAATGGTGGACGTTATGACTGAAGACATTACAATGGAAGAGGAAAGGAGACATGCACCATCTAGGTTTGCAGGATGCATTAAGCAAAGGGAACACTATGTACGCTATTTTGCTTACTTCACCTGCTGGTGTTTATTGTTGACTCAATGCCTGGTACCCCGTTATGCAGGAACAACCGCCTATAGATGCACTTCACAGGCAGAGCCAATACATATTTTAAAATCAGGTCACCTGAATGTAAAAATTATGTGTGTTGCAGAAAGTTTGGAAATTTTATAGGTGCAAATAAGAAAATAAGTCACTTGTAATCCCGGTTACCAATTATAATAATTAGGGATTGTTTGATGCGTTTTCTTCCTATCTTTTTTCCTGGGTTTAGGAACATTTTTTAAAAAGTAAGTTTGTACCATATATAAAATTATAAGGCATACATCTTTTAAAGCTTTAGGTATTATTTTCCATGCCATTTTGTAGCTTTCAAAAGCTCAAAGTTTAACGTTTACGTATTCTAAAATATGACTAAATAACTTTTTTTCTCCTGTTTGGCATTTAGGTGATTTATTTTAAATGGCTGTAATAAAAATATAGTGGTGATTTATAAGAGAGACAGCCATGAGAACTCAGGACGGGAAGCCACAATTGTTTACTAGTGTGGTTTGGGTGGGGGCATCCCAATAGCGGTGACCTGTTAAGGTATGAATAAGTGATGCCTTTCAAAGAAGGAAGGGACATCCCAGGGAGAAAAATCTATGCAATATAATGAACAAAAGCATGTACTAGTGACATAAAATAGGTTAGCCTGGGATTGACAAGTACTTCCATACACCTAGCGGGAAGGGTTTGTTTGGTCAAGTGGTAATTGTTGAGTCTAAGGAGCCATGCTGGTGTCAGGTCATAGAGGACCTAGTGAAGGAAGTTGTAAGGACCTTGTGAAAGACTTTACACAGAGAGCTCTTTGAATATGCTGTTTGGAAGACACTTTGTGGAAATGTGATCCTGGAAGCAAGGAGACCAGCTCAGGAACAACTATAGAAAGTTGAGCAGAAAGGTAGTACTCCCTGGTGGCAGAATGCATTTCAGTAAGTGTAAAGAGGTAGAATCAAAGGATGTGAGGTAGACCATGAGGGATGGGGAATTAGATGAGTGAGATGGAATAACCCTGGATGATTTTTAGGATTTCAGACTACACAACTGACTGCATGGTCATGTCACTCATCTTGTGGATGCTGGAAAGAGAGATTGACAGTTTAGGGGTGGGAAGAGTGGATGATGTAATAGGGCAGGGTGCTGCTTACTTACTTTCTTTGGTAGCCATCATCCCTTCCCTACTTCTTTCCCCATTAGTGCCTAGTTGAATTCTCAGTCCCAATGGAATATATTTCACTTTTCTTGCCAAACCTTATTGTTTAACCCCCAGGGCTCGGTGGAGGACTTTATGGCTGCCACTTGGGTTCATGTGTAGACAGAAAGGAAGAGCAAACAGGTTGGGATGGGTTGGTTTTTAACTACTACAGAAAAAAAATAAAGTAAAACCCCCCCAAATCATGATTTGGTCCTAGTTTCTCATCCTAGCAGTACTGTTACCTAGTAGTATGATGTTGGACTGTGTCCTTCACCATCTGGAAAGACTGTTGTGAGAAATGAATGACACAGAAGTAAAAACCTGTCAGGTAAACGCTTATGAAACATATAAATAAAAAGCAATTAATAAATTAATTCCATAAATTAAGGGAAAGAAATGAAGACAAGCCAGCACTACTCTCATAAGGGAAGTCAAGGCCATCCAGTGGTCCCTTAGTCATGAACTAGGGACATAGTATAAATAATTGTCCTCTAAGGTTGGTGGGGAAAGGCAACAATAAAGATAAAGGCAGAAATCAATGGTTGAGACTGGACAAGGAAACATGAGAATAATAATAAAAAATTAGGAGCCATTTTCTTGGGGAGAAAAAAAAAAGAGCAGAAGAGTGATGTAATCAGGCTAGCAGCCCCACTTGTCTTTCACTCCCCCACAAGGCTGGCTCTGACTCCCGTCATCCACACCACCTACATCTTCTCAGCAGTGTAACCTAGATCTGCACCCTGAGATCCACCTCTCCTGGCTCCCCATGCAAAAATGCATCTTTGGGTCAGTGACAGTGGCCATTTGTTGGACACTGGGATTGTGTCTCCCTGTGCCATGTGGATTTTGGAATGGTTCTTTAATAAATTAACAGAGGACAAAGATTATGGATGTGGGTGGTTAACTAGTTCCTAATCTACCTATAAAACTCCTGCATAGAAAGCCCAACAGAAGGACAGAAATCCTGCTGAAGAATTTGGCTGTCAGACATCTAATTAGGTGGGAGGATGATTAGCAGGCTCAGTGCTGTAGGTGGATTTATTTTAATAGTGTTTGGGACATCACTGGGGAGAGTAGCAGCTGATCAGCACGGCTTTAAAGAAATATGAAGAGCAAATGGCAAGACTGGAAGTAGGAACATGGAGACATTTTAAATACCTTGATACAAAGAACCACGAGGATGAGAAGTGTTCATGATGTTCTAAGAGCTTGTTAAGATGGTGGCCACAGCATTGTTTTATTGAAGTTACCTGTGCAAATAAACATTGTCAGCCTGTGTTTTCTGTTTGCAAGCAGCAGGGACTAAGTTTGGCTAATTTAATTTAAGGGAAATTTACTTCATAGTTCATAGAGGTGAATTCCCAGCTTAGGAATGGGTGGTGGCCAAGCCTGCACAAGAAGACTGGAAAACAGGGACTTTGGTAACCATCAGGCCAGGGTGCTGATAGCAAATGTCCCAACCTCAGATATTTTCTTCCATGCTTATGTCTCTCACTTAAAGTTCAAAATCCTGGGCTAGTGTGCCCCATTGGCTAAGCTTGGTTATAGGATCACTCTGTGACCCTACAAGTAGAGGGAGGAGGCTTCTAACCCCTTAGAACTCCACAGCAAGATGCAGACACTTGTGTTTAACCATTGCACCCAAGACCCTCATCAGTGGTGGAGAGGTAATTCTCTGTAAGGAATTAGGATGTTGGAAAGGAAGAATAAATGTTGAGTCACACACATACTTTCATGCATGCTTGCAAATTTTCATTGTGAGAATAGTATGGAGGTGGTAGGAAAGTCCAGCCACAAATATTGATTTTTTATATTGGGATCATCAAATATTAAGATTTCAGACCAAAGGAGAATTGACAGAAAAGGTACATCCCTTTTCTGCAGGACGCACTTGAGGATAAAAGATAGAAAAAAATGTCATGAAGGACAGATCCATCATGGGCAACTGAATAACCAATTTTAACATTTCCAGGCTTGGACAAATAAATCTAGAAATATTTGGAGGCATGAACGATGGAAAGAGTGGGTCAGAACACCTGAGCCTGTAACCTTGACTGACTTTTCCTCTCTTCATGGACTCCAAGAACACTGAGGTCCAGCTCTAAAATCTTTTATGGGTGGGTGTTTCAGTTGGGGAAAGTGTCTGTTTTGTAGAAACTTGAACGTAGATCTAGTATGTCTGCAAAGTTCATTCTTATCTTTTTATGTAAATTGTGGTAAGCATATAACATAAAATCTACCATCTTAAGCACAAATGCCTTCCTGTTGTCTACACCACACACACGCACACACACACACACACACACCTCCCCACATGCTGACAGATTTTCCCAATTTGCTTTTCATTGAGCTATATTAACTGGAAATAAAATATGTCACATGATCCAAAGTTATTAGATAAAAATGAATTTGCCACCTGCTGCTTCGCTCCCGCCCCTCCGGAAAATAAAAGGAATTGCATTTGCTAAGAAATCCCAGACTTGTATTTTTTCCTTTAAGGAGCTCCATATGTCAGGGAGAGAGCCACAGCTGTAGTAAGTAGCTGAAAGTCCATCTCTGTTATTAATGAAGAATTTCTATGGAAACAAAGAGCTTCATTTTATAAGACAAACTTCCTGTTTACTTGCAAACTCATGTTTTATAGCAGAACTGATGATGTATTCAACCTCATGCCGCTGGCCTGAAAAGCTGGGCAGATAATTATCCAGTTTTGAAGACCATGAAGTATTGAATAAAAATGTTTATTTTGTCATTTGAGCTGAAATCTCCCTTTAGTCTTCTCCTATTTCTTTTCACTCACATTTTTTTCCCCCTGTGAATCTTCTAGAGGGAAAAAAAACAACAACAACACACAAAGGAGATTATCTTTCCTGGCCCTTTAAAATTATCTGTAGTAATTTTCTACTTATTTTACACTAGACTAGACAAAGCATGTGGCAGGCAGCATCTTTTAATTTTAAGGCTGTTTAGAGTTGTTCACAATTTTTTGTGCGTAAGATTATATTGCATTAATTTCATTTATTCATTTATTTCATTCATTCCATAAATAATTATTGAGTATAGTATGTGCCAGGCTGTGCTAGGTGAAGATAATCTGTTAGTGATCAGCAGCACACAGAGCCCCTCACCTCATGGAGCTTTTAGACACACAGGGAAGGAAAAAATAGATAAGTAACTTTATGAGGAATGTCTCTTTATAAATTCTGAGCTAAGCTAAATATTTTATATCAAAAGAAGTGTTTCTCAATTATTTTGTTGACTTTGTCCATCTTTTAAAGTATTTATGAATGTGACCAGCTTTGGTATCTGAGGACAAAAGCTTTATCCTTTGAACCGGGCTCTGGGAAAAAACCTCTATCCTTGGATGAGAGTAGGGGACAGTGGATAAAAGTTTCAAATGGGTCTTCCTTTTCTCCCTGTGATTTATTGAGGGAGTTTTAGAAACTATAAAAAAGGCCATGAGTTTTTTTCATTTGAAAGATGGAGTTCTATAGATAATAAATGGGGTTTAATTTATTCAAAGCCCTTTAGAATGTTAATATTATACACTGTGAGCCAAAGAAGGTTAGGGACTATCCTTATTTATACTTATATCTTGTCTAAAGGAGATTCCTTGAACAATTGTGGACTACTTGCAATGGATGTATAAATAAATGAGTAAATGGATGGATGAATTGTGGGCCTTGATAAAGTCCCAACACATGTGCCTACAACCTTTGTTGTTCAAGTTTAAAGGCTTTGAACTGTGAGAATACTTTGGTAAATACTCATATGGAATAGTGAAACCTGTTAGGTGTTCTATAGAGCATAAGAATGACACAGTCACTTAGCTTTCCAACTGACACTCTTCTCTGATCGAGGGCATTGTCCAGGGACTATTTGAAATGGGTAAACAGCCACATCTGTTTAAAATGAGTCAACTCTAGGTGACTTGGAATAAAAGGTTGTTTTCGAATCAGAATAATAGCATGCAGTCGGAATCCTACTGGAACTGTTGCTTAATTCTAGGCTCACCAAGGAGTGTTGGTGACCTGTTGACAGGTATCCCAGTCAATTTGACTACAGGGGAAATCTCGGTCCATTCCATTTAATTTCTCATCTGCAAATTAGCTTAGTAGTGAATCCATATAGGGTATAAAATGCCACAGATATGGAGAAGGCTTTGTGTTCTGCATAGTCAGGGTCACAAGTGAATGTAGCCTGGCATAGAATAGTGGGTCTGGAGTGAATTGGTCAGAATTAGGGCAGTGTGGATGCTTACCAAGTTGAGAAAGCTATAGTGGAAGGAATGGTTTCTCTCCTGCCCAGAAGGAAATGAAAGGGCTATATAATCATTGAAGTGAGTTATGCATGGGAGTAGATTGTCAAATTAAGCTAGAGGTCTTTTAATTCTCCTTGCTGTATTTAAAAAAGAGCGGATGGATGGATTGGTTCAGCTGAGCCTTAAATTAAAATGAAAGTCTGTGATGTTGATTCTTTTTTGGTCTGTTTCAATCTGTTATTCTGTGTAATTGTCAAAGAGGAAATCACTGCATTCAATTTAAAGAAGATCCTAATAGACACTTCCAGTTACTTTAGTGTATTGATATGGGTCAGGGGAACTCTAAAGTAAAATCTGTCCACTCATTCATGCATTTGGCATCTATTCCTCTACACAAGCATTGTCATTCATTCTGATCACTCTATCAACTATATGCTAACTTGTTTCTCTCTCATCCAAAAATACCTTTTCTTTAAATTTCTAAGGAGCCACTGGTAATAGCACAGCTTACCAGGTGCACTACTCCCTCCAGACCAATCAGCAGCTTGATTAATTAATTTAATCAAACACTCCAGCCTGACAGTTTATCTTAATTAGCTAATAATATTCTATTCCTCAGCTTACTCTTGGGACCTAGATATTTTTGTTGTGTAAGATAACGCAGTGGCCATATTACCTTCCTGTTCTTGAAGGCTTGGGGGCTACTCACATGAGGGATAAGTCCAGAAGATCCGTGCTCTCCTGAAAGGGAATGTGAGAAGAAAACAGATCATGAATAATACTAAAGGAATAATCCTGAAACTGGAACACATTTTGAGTGCTGGCCTTGTTGCTGAAACAAGCATGGCTACTATGACAGTGTGGCATCAGTGCTCCGAACTCTGTTCCGTGGGACGACTTACTCAATTCCTGTTGACATTTGCACCCAAGATTCCCCTTTCAGCATAGTTGTACAGAAGAAAAAAAAAATCGTAAAACACAAATGGTGCCAGTAATAGGCTTTTTCCTGGGGTTCACAGTGCCACAGATGGGGCCAGGAACTAAGCTCTCCCCACCAGAAATCCAGAGTGGGTTTTGTGAATTGCAAAGTTCCTGGTGCGTTAACCGTTGAGCACAGCGCCCCACGTTCCTGGGGAGCGTTTTCCTCCAGAAGCGCACGCATTTATGGGACTGCCTTGTGTTCCTTTGTCTTCCTTAAGATGTCATTTAGAGAAGCTTTCCCGTCACTAATGCTTCTCGGGACTGATTTTGCATACTCATCACCGGCGATCACATTTTAATTACATGGGCCTCTGTTTTGTTTTCTTCTTTTTAAAAAGGCTCCACTGAGGAAATCTTCCCCTTTCTGGTTCTGATCCGATCTTCAGATCCATTAGGTAATTGACAGGAGGCTGATCACATTCCTTCATCAGGAGTGGGGCCATTTTATTAAAAGAAAACAATCCTCAGATGGTTTAGAGATAGGAAAAAAGGTTCCCTCTGTAGAAATAGAGGGGAAAAGAAAGTCAACCTGAAATGTCAGCGTCCTGAGTGAGCGAGGGAGAGGGGAGGGAAATGGGCCTGGGGTCTCCAGAGTCAGCTTCTGAAGCGACGGGGGCGAGGGAGAGCCAGAGAAAGAAGGGTTACCTTTTTTTTAAAAATCGATTTTAGAGACAGAGGAAGGGAGAGAGGAGGAAAGAGAAACATCAATGTGGTACAGATACATCAGTCAATTGCCTCCCTACTCACCCCGATCAGGGACTGAACCTCACCCCAGGTATGCGCTCTGACCGGAAATTGAACCCGCGACTGTCTGGTGCACGGGACTGTGTTCCGACTGAGCCACACGGGCCAGGCCTATTTCTTTTTTAGAGTGCTTCCCTAACTGTCACTTGGTCAGTGTTTGGTAAGCTAATTATCTGTCCTACTAATAACAGTTACCACGTTTTGGAAGTCTACTCTGTACCAAGCACTTTTTACCTCCTTTTTTTTGGGGAGGTTATTTTAAATTTAGTCTTTTGACTCTGTGCCACAGTAATAAAATTTCTCATTTTCCAATAACCCTTTAATCCAAGATTATTGAATGTCAGGTGTGATTTTGCCATTCTGATCTCTATTCTTTTTAACCCAAAATACTGTATGGAAGATGGCATGAATTATTGCTGAGATCAAATAGTGATGTTATCTCAAAATGGTGTAAGTTAATGCATTTTAATTTCATTTTACCTTATCAACAGCTCCATAGTTTTAACAACTTACTGAGTTTTATTGGATTTATTGAAATATTATAATCATGATCAATTGTTAATATTAATCCTCATTAATACTCTCTTATGTAGCGATATGTATCCATTGGTACTTCATGGGTGTTTGTGAATCTGTTGTAACTGATCATTCAGAAGACACTGACTCTTTGGCCTACAGAGACCACTATGTTTCAAAGTCATATACCTCTCCTATGTCCCTGCTCCTCTGTTTCTGAACGTTCAATGTTTAGGGGCCGGCATAGCCCTGGATACATGATAGCTTAATAAATAACTGCTGGTTATTGAGTGCAGCTACTCCAGTCCTGGCCTTGCTCAGTTATTTGTAATGTCTAATAAAGTTGAGCTTCCACGTCACAGTTTGAGAGAGTAGGCACTTTCCACTTAAGCCTGTCTGTACTTTTGGACATTAGACGTTCCAGATTCTGGAAAGGGAATGAATCTGCTACATAATCCTCCTGTATGCTTTGAAGTCAGTATATTTCGTTTCCTTCTAATAAATGATACCTGCAGAGCAGCTACTCAGGATCTTTAATAACATCCATCCTTCTTTCCTGACCAGCCTGGTAATGTTGAGTTGCAACGAGCTGAACGGATCGATAGTAATCACAGGGTGCTTGGAAAAGACAGGCTCCTCGGTAATCTTGGGACAGCTTAGTTAGGGTTGCCATTCAACCCAAGAGGACGGTGTGCGTGTGTGTGTATTATTTGATTTTAAGGATTTCTAAGGAAAAGTGCCCCAGGTCTACCACTGCCTGGTCTTCTTATTAGAAAATTGGCATGTAAATGAAGCCATGGGAACCCCAGCTTTTCCTCTCCTGAAGGTGTTCTTCACTGCTTCCCTGCAGTGGTGCTCAGGGATAGCCTGATTAGCTGCTCATTTGCTGGATCAAGGAATGAAGTCCATTTGTAAGACCTGCCAAATCTTAGTCCTTTGCTGCTGACCCCATGGACAAAAATCATCTTTACATATTTGGCCATGAGTCCTTTTCTTCAGAGTAAATGATGAGCCATTTAATAATTGAGGACCAACAAGCAGAGAAACCAGGGCACCTCAGTCTTGTTTGATCTGAGACTGACCTGAGGAAATTGTTGAAGAATTATTTTTTTTCTCTTTTGTCCAAGCGCTCTCTTTAAATATTTTAATTATCTTTTTTGTTTTTTTAAACACTCATCCGAGGATATTTTTCCCATTGCTTTTCAGAGAGTGGAAGGGAGAGAGAGAGAGAGAAATGTCGATGTGAGAGAGACATATCCATTGGTTGCCTCCCGCATGCACCCGACCGGGGCCAGGGATTGAGCTTGCAACTGAGGTACGTGTCCTTGGCCTAAATCAAACCCAGGACCTTTCAGTCCTCAGGCTGATGCTTTAACCACTGAGCCAAACCAACTAGGGCTTAATTATCTTTATAATAAAATAATTCATGTAGAATGTAGAAAATCAGAAAACATAGAGAAGCAAAATTAAAAAGAACACACCCATATTGTGATCAGCAGAGCACTGTTTAAATAGACTATATCCTTTCTGTTCCATGAAGCTTACCCCAGAAGTCCAAAACAGTGTGGACTCTCACCCCGCCAAAACACATACTGTCTTCAGCATAACATGGGCACCATGATTTTTTTCAAACTTTGTCCTTGATGATGATTTCATGTTAATTTCCAGGGGTTCAGGTGCTTTTGTTTCCCCAGAGAGATTCATTAGCTTCAGTAAGGGCTGAAAGCCTGCCCCCGCTTCCTTCCTCCACAATAGATGTTCAGATGCTTGTGGCATTGAATTGATTTTAATTATCCAGCAGGATAATGTTTTGCTTTTCCATTACCATTTTAGCTTTTTAGTATGAAAAAAAAAAATTCTAACTCCTGAATAAATACATATTTAGGCCTCTTAAAAGAATGTTCTCCGTTTCTGTTGTTGTTTTGGGTGGTTTTCCTAACTGACAACCACTGGCGATATTCGGGATTGAAAGTGTTTGTGCTCCAGACAAGTGGAGGAAAATTTAATTTGTCTGGTATGGGCTTTAACTGACAAATGTTAGAGATTGACCTTTTCAACAGAAATTTACTTGGAAATCCTAAGTGAAGCTCTGCTTTAAGCTAAATTTGTCACCAAGACATGATTAAATTCTCTTAAATGTAGATCAATTGCACATATTATTAATGGGAATTGAAATCTCCCTAAATGGTGTCATAAATTTAAAAGAGGTAAAAAAGGCTGTGAAGGTTAAGGTGCCTCATCTGCCAAGTGGATAATCTTATCTCAGAATCTCAGGACTCTCTTTGAGGTTGAGCGAGCTGTTCGTTCCCCAGTAGGCCGTGGCTACGCTGTTCAGAATCTATAGAGGCTTCCATGTTAAGTTTTTCATATCGCTGGACTCTGAGAGCCCCGTGTCTCCTAACACATGGTAGAAATGCCATAAGTATGTTTAGAATGAGAGAAAGAAAGAAGAAAGGAGAGAGGGAGAGAAAGATTAAGGGAGAAAGGAATACGTTTTGACAACTTTCCTAGCTCACAGAATTAAAAAGAGGAAATGATACAGAGATGTGGCCTGAGAGATAACTGATGCTCTCAGCAGGGAAATAATAATTGATCGACTCAGAGCTCTAGCTATGAGTATATTATCAAGTTTGAGCATGACTTCATGCCTTGATTAGAGATGCCAACATATAAAAACTGAACAAATCAGATTCTTTTTCCTGTGACACTGTGTGTGTGAAGGGTCATTTTATGTGTTCAAGGTCAGAAGCAGCATTATTTTCTTATTTTCTTTACCCCGGTGAATTAGAAAAGCTTAAGTCAAAGAAATGAGTAGAGAGCAACAGAGATACAACCTGGACCTTTGGTTAATAGATTTGCAATTTTTTTATGGCTGTGCGCATTAGGTCTTGTGTTTCCCATTCAGCCTTTGAACAAGGCATATAGAATCTACAGGATGAAAAAGAAATGAAACACTTTTGAAAGGGGAAAATGGGAAGGTGTTATTAACATTCCTGATCATATATTCTAAACCTATGAATCTCACCCCTCATTCAGGGGGCCCTTGGGGCTCGTAACATGCTCATGTAGATCAGACGCATATCTCAGGTTGGTGGCAAGTAACTCTTCTAAGAAATCAAACCAAATTGAAAGACATCTGCTTGCTCTGAAATTTCACTGACTTTCTACAAATGGCAAGGGGAACAGCCTGGGTGGATATCTCCCAAGCATGCCTGGAACACCTTATGTTAAACCTCTTCTGGGTTTCTCAACAATTATTTCTACATATCACCCGGCTCTGGTGGGCAGAGCGACACAAATTTGAATGTATATGTGGTGATAACTGTTCAGTAAAATCAGAATGGAACTTGAGTCTATGAAGGTTTTGCTGTTTGTTTTGTTTGGGGATATAGGCCTGGGCTATGTCTCCAGACAATGTAATTGTTTTTTTGTCCTATTCTTATTAAAAATCTTTGGGAAAGCCCTCTATCTGGAGAACCACAGCTTTTCTTTTCTCTTCTTTTCTCTTCTTTTCTCTTCTCTTCTCCTTTTCTTTTCTTGCCATTCCCTCTCTAGATTGTGTGTGTGTGTGTGTGTGTGTGTGTGTGTGTGTGTGTGTGTGTGTAAGTAATCTCAGGATAACAAGGTAAGGCCAGCAACTAGGAATTCTGGTCTAAAGAATCGAGAATCTAGAATAGGATCAGCAAGCTGTAGTCAAAATCTGCCTACCCCCTGTTTTCATAAGTAAAGATTTATTGGAACACAGCTATGCCCTTCTGTTTACATATCTTCTGTGATTACCTGCCTGCTATAATGGCAGCGTTGACTAAGTGCATGACAGACACGATGGCACATATATAGTGTCCGGCCATTTATGGAAAAGTTTGCCACAGCCTGATGCTCTAGATCGCATTGCCGACAGCATGCCCAGTATCGGGTTGGAGAACCAGGTGAATTGCAGGCCATTCTGCAGGTATCTTGGTGGAGATGAGGTGATACATAGACAACCCAAGAGCAGCGACAGTAAATCCAGACGCAGGGACTGAGGTATTTATGGCCTCCACTGAGCATCGGAAAGGGGTAGTAACTTAAATTTCACTGTAGGTGAGCTTGCCCTCAGAAGCGCCAGCGGGAAATGGACCAATTCATATTCATATCTGTGTCCAAGGTACTTACAGGGCCTGTGGCATACAGTCAAAAATGTTAAATACATGTTGGCTGAATAAATACAGGCTATCAAAGGGCAATTGGCCCTATAATTATTATCAATCCATTGGCGATTGATAGGATACAGGTAAGAAATCTATTCTAAGGGTAGTGAGGCTGTCAGCAAATTTTAGCTTCTCATATCTTGCTGTTAAGCCCATTGGTCTTTAACCACCTTAACTGTCTCATTTTAATTTTTTTCTCCATAAGTACATGCTGTGGATAGATAATAGGCTTGAGTTTTATTAGGTGGAATTTGAAGAAGGCATTCCTGATATACATGATGTTACTGGAACAAATGACTAAGAGATGTTAATGAATTTCCTTTTCTGGCCTTTAAAAAATAATGGGATGCAAGCTCATCTCTCTGAAAAGGTTAAAGACTAAGGGCGGGATTAGTCAACGTAGAATATATTTATCACCCTTGGAACTATTTTTTTCTAGCAGGGAGCTCACAGAAGAATAGATATATATTAAAGAAATATAGTGTGCCAAAATCATGATAGTTATTTTAATTTTCACTACCCCTCTAAGTGTTAGGTACTGTTGTTCTCATCTTGCAGAAAAAGACACTAAAACTTAAAGAATATGGGGAAATTACTTGTAGTCACCTTGTCAATGAACCAGGCAAGGCATGAATGAAGGTCTTACTCTCTCCAAAGTGAAGGTCTTCCCGTTGGACCATTGCAGTCTTTCTGTTGGAAAGTCATTGTTCTTTTTTGTCTTCTTAAGGGACGTGCTGTGCTGTTGAAAGGGGCATACAGCTTGGTTCTTAGGGTAGCACCTGATTTTGCATACTCCTACAGAGACGAATCCTATTTTTGTTCCTTTTTTTTCTTTTTTTCTTCTAACACAAAAAAGGAAGTTACAGACCATTTTCTTTCTTCTACTCATTTGTGTTTTAGCCTATTCCTTGGTCATCCTGTGGAGTTTCAGACACTCAAACCCTTTTCTCAAGATGGATTGTTCTAAATGTGGGAAGTTTATGAAGTTGTAGATTCCTGAGCACTTCCAGGACCTGTTGGATTAGAAGTTCTGAGGAAGAAACCCAGGAATCTGAATTTATAACAAGCTTTCTTCCTCCCTTCACCCCACCCCCATCGTAAATGTCAGGGAGACTGTCCTTTAGAGAGTTTGATGTCCTTCGATGACCCAAGATTTAGGAACTCCTCAACTTAGAAATGTTTTCCTAATTATGTTTTTAGAGTTTTTTATTTTTTTAACACAAAGAGATTATTTTCTAGTTCTTCAGTCCCAAGGCTGCTCTAGGAAATAATTTTTTAACTGCAGTATGGCTGAAGTGTAAAACACTTAAGGGAACCTTTTGAGCTTAGGAATATTGGTTGGTTCTATTTGGATCTTTAAAAGAAGCCCTGTCTGTTCTTGGCCTACTCATAAAGGTTTAGTAAGTTGCCAAAAACAAATTCCCTAGGTCACATATGACCTGGAGACTCCTTTCCCTTCTAAACAGCATTTGGGGAGATCCAACTTCATTTTAAGAGATTTAGGCTCATGCACCCTGATGTGGAAACATTGGGACATTCTGCCTGTCTTTCCTCTGCCACCCCTCTGTTCGGCTTGGACACACAACCCGCACTACTGACCATTTCTCTTCTGGGAAGCAGATAGAGTGCATTGCGTTGAGCCCTCGCAGTGGCCTAATCTCCAGCCATGTGCTTTAAGATCACTTTCTGTAAAAACCCATCTGCAGATCTTGTACTTGACCTAAGACCAGATGTCAGAGGAACAAAATACTGAATCTCATTTTGAATCACAATTGTTGTTATAAATAGCAAACTTTATAACCTGGTAGATCCCATGGATACAAAGTGATGGATGTGCTTCTGTTAATTAAAAAAAAAAGGTCCATAACTCCCAGACTATAGTTCAACTTGAAGTAAATGATAATAATAAAGCACAGCTAATCCACTGTTGAATTATTTATGTTGATTATAAAAACCGCATCCTCAATCTCAAGGAAGCCACGCTCCTTACAGAGTATCAGTAACTATAGTGTCTGAGGAATTGCCTAGTTCTGAGTAAACAGGGATGATCAGGCCATGAATCAAGGTTATACTAAGAAGTACAAATGGGGAGCAACCAAATAGTCCCGGGGATGTAAAGTACAGCATAGGAAATATAGTCAACAATATTGTAATAAGTATGTATAGGTCCAGGTGGGTACTGGAGATATTGGGGGATCACTGTCAACTTTACAGTGTAAAGTATATGATTGTCTAACTACTATACTATACACCTGAAAGCAATACAAAATAATATTGATTGTAAACTAATTGAAAAATAAAATTTAAAAAAACACACAGGAAGATTTAAAGAAAGATTAAGCCAAAGAAGAGCCAAAATTGAAGAAATTATGATAAATTATAACTAGAAATGTTATACATGATAAATAGAAATTATTATATATTATTAATAGAAATAATTCTAGATCACTATGCCTTGGTGCAAATGATAATGTGATAGTAGCCTCCAAGTATTCCTCTCTGACCAACCATGCCCAGGAGTGAATGACTCCTGGCCCAAGTCCTTAGTCCAAGGCAACCTTATCGTCTAACTAGACTCCCTGCTTCTTCCACTTCTGCCATTCTCTAGTTTAGTTTCCACTCGGCAGCCAGAATTCCCCTTTAAAAATGGTGTCAGTTTTTGACATGCGTTTGATCAATCCCTCCCATGCCTTCCCACCTCACATTCGAGAAAATCCAAACTTCTTACCCTGTACTCCAGGGAAAGCCTGAGGTGGCCTGGCCCCTGCCTGATTCTCTCTATCCTTCGCCCTCTAAGCTGTAAGCATGCCACTTTCTTGTGGCCCCTCTGGTGCACCTTCGGGCCTCTTCACTTGTACTTTCCTCTGCTTCTGGTGCACCCCACCCCTCCTCAGCCTTCGCATCGGCTCAGAGAGGCCTTCTAAGGCCATTCGATCTAAAGTAGCCACCACACAATGTCATTTTTTACAGCAACGCTCTCCTTTGTTTTCACCTGAAAATATCAGATAGTCTTATTGGTGGGATTGATTGTCTTTCGTGCTAAAATGCAGGCTCTGTTAGGTAACTGAACCTTCACTGATCTGATTCATTCCCCTCACTTAGGATAAGAGACCTGCCCCATCTCAGAATGAAGGCATTCAGAAATGTCAAGAGAAAAGAACCGTCTTAGGCATAATGTTGACTGTTATTGGGGGTCCAGACGGAATTTTCTGTGATTATGCAGATCTCATTGGCTGGGCTCATTGTGTATTAGTAAATATTTATAAAGCACTCTGCATTGACTAAATGTTTCGCAATCAGGTCGATTAGTGATTCCTCCCAGCAGCCTTGTAAGGTCAATTAGCATTATTAAAGAACAGCCCAGAGAGGTTGGGCAACTTGCCCAAGGTTACTCAGCAGGTCATTGGCAAAGCACATTGGCACCTCCAAAGCCCATTATGAGGATAAGTCCTGGTGTTTACTCCTCTTGGAAGAGTGACCCCCTAGTCACTTTTCTTGTAAGGTAGGCTTATAAACACTAAATGTTCTGAAGGGACAGAAGTGTGGAGGCCTTGAGTTGAAGGAGTTATTGGTGCAATTAGAAGCCAGAGCCAGCTATTGAAAGTGGAAAGTGCTGCTTAATGGCACTGAATTGGAAGACATGTTACTTTTCAGAGAATGAGAGAAATGGAGTTTGAAATACAAGATTGTAAAATGTAAGGAAGTACATAGAAAATAAATTTGAGTGCTTTTGGGAGATGAGAAATAATAATAAGTTATAGGGCAAAAATATTTTAGAACAAAATCTGGGACATGCTATTAGAAATAAATTCTATTCAGAAATAAGTTGAATTCTTCAAAACCATATGCCACCAACTCACCTCCATTAAGCAGAGTTTTCTGAAGTTTCGGGAGAATGAAATCTGGTTTTCAAATACATATTATTACAATCTTTGAAGCCCAGTATACATGTGACACAGGCTCACTGTTACCCACATGTCCTGCTAAACCTCTAGGAACATATATCAAGGAGAGCAGTCTCCGTTTTAAGATCTTGCTGCGTCACACTTGGCATTCGTATTTTTCTGTGTTTTTCTTCCTTAAGATTTAAGAGAAGTAGTTCTAAGTCGGTGCTCTATTAAATCCTAGATAATTTTGGTCCTTTGGACCTTCAGTTTACATCCCCCAACTCTGTTCCTTGGAAGCAAATTCTGAACTGACCATCAGCCACAATAATAACTGCTTACGTGGACAAATACTTACTACATGCCAAGAACTTTCTAGGGAGCATCACACTTAATCCTTCCAGCAATCCTGTGAGACCAACACCATTGTGACCCCTGTTTTACAGACAGGGAAACTAAGCTCCTAGGTGTAAACCCAGAACCTTCTCTCTATAAAACCTTAGTGAGAGCTTTCCTTTGTCAGACACTTAAGGGGCACAGGACTCCGTGTGGTTTAGGCGCTGTTATGTTGGTGAGTGACCAGCTTGGATTCCAGGTCTTCCTTGTTTATAGCCTTTGTTCTCGGAGCCCTCCCCGCCTTGCCATAAGTCAAACACACTGAGCTTGGTCCTGACATGGTGCCCTTGCACTTGCTGTCCCCTCTGCTTGTGGCAGTCTTTCTTGAAAACGCACCTCCCTCTTCCATGACTGAGATTTACTCTCAAATGCCTTATCCAAGAGGGCTTCTCTGGCTATACTATATAAAGTAGCACCCCCATCTTCACTGTCTGTCCTTCTTACTCACCTCCTCCTTCATGGTGTTTACCATTACCTGAAAAAGTATATTTTCTGTGTTTGCAGTTTGCCTCTTCCTACTAGAATTTAAGCTTCACAAGATCAGCAGTTGTGTAATATTTTTCTCCTTTCTCTGTTTTATTGCCAATGCTTAGAACGAGGCCTGGAACATGGGAAACACAGCATAAGTAATTGTTGAATGAATTGTTGAATGAATGAATGGACCACCATACTATATTGCTACACTGTATGTTTAATAATTCAATTAGCTTCATGGAAACTACCCATTATGTCTGGTTTTGAAGAATCAGTCTTGGACTTCTGGTGAACATTTTGTAGCACCTTTTACCAAGTGTTCAGGTGCCACCAGTGCCACAGAAAGATGAAGGCCAAGAAGGATCTGAGTGTTTTAGTTTAGTGTTCATTGTGGAGCTATGGTAAGATCATGAATGTGGCTTCCAGTTTTTTCCTGGATTACTTTGCTGCTTAAATAAAATTGGAAAAGCTGGGTCTAGAGCGATGGTGTAGGTTAGACCTCCATCCCCAGTCACCTGTACCATCCCGATTGTATGAAGCAGATAGTGTTACCTTTGGGTTGCTTGGATATCACCGCGTGCAGACTGGAGGGGTAAGAATCAATGACTGAAGTATTCCTAGACTTTTAAATCTCTATCCCATGAGGGATACTTGCCTTGTAAGTATTCTATGTGTTTTTTAATTGTTAATATCTTCTTTGCCTGACAGTCATCCCCAGTCCTGGTCCCATTCCCAAATGTGACCTTAATTTTCTGTGTGATTGATATGATTGTAAAGCGTAGTTATATGCAGTTCGTAACACACCTAAGCCTCTAGTTTTTATTGTTGTTTTTTGTTTTTGTTTGTTTATTTTGGAGGAGAAACAACTTTTCCATATAGCATTGCATTCCTTTCTTAGAATATTGATTATAAGATGGCTAGGCCTTATCAAGTTTCTTCCTCTGATAATATGAAGGTCCTTTTCATATTTGATAACCTGTAATTCCAAGAAGTGTCATAGAACAGGAAGCAGAAAACCTGGGTTCTCTTTTCACTTGAGCACCAACTAATGGTCGACTTACTTTACTCTGAGTTTCAGCCCCTTCATCTGTAGAATCCTGTGGTTGGACTCATTCTATTCTGTGGAAACTGAATTAGTTTTCTTACATGGATTCTAAAACAAGGGAGATGTATACTTGTGCCATTTCAGCTCTGGGACAGTGCATTCTTCACATCTAGGCCTTGCACTTGGGAGGCAAAACATACATAATTGTTGAATGAATGAATGAATGGACCATCACACTACATTGCCTTATTATAATCCTAATAATTAAGTTAGCTACATAGAGACTACATATCATGCCTGGCTTTAAAGAACTAGTCCTTAGTACCACCAGTATCTTTGGAGTCTTGGTTCATTAGAGGCTTGGGCTAAGGATTCTCTTTCAAATAGAAAATTGTCTTTAGGATGATAACTGGCAGATACTATGAACAGTGGCAAGTCCTTATTTGGAAGGCAGGTGATCTGAGTTCTGGGAGCTCCATTGGAAATTTTTGTTCTTCCTGGACATGCTATTCTGTCTTTCTACAAAGAGCACAGCACTTAAATGGCTGAGCCATCTTGTCTGTGTATTAAGCACGCTGGCTTGAGAAACCAACTGCTTGAGTTTGAATCCAGGTCCTACCATTATGGTTGTGTGGCGTTTTGACAGTTGGTCATCTTCTTTAAGTCTCGATCTCTACATCTGTAGCATGTGGGTCATATCAGTACTTAACTCATAGGGTGTTATGAGAATTAAATGAGGCAAGCCTTATAAAGCACTTGTTAGCCCAGAGTATGCTATGTGTTGAGCATTGAATAAATATTCACTCTTATTGTTCATAAACTATTTGGCACATTCGGTTATGAGTATAAGGTAATGCAGTCTATTTATGGGTGACCTCAGCATGAAGATGGAAGTGTTGGACCAGAAATGTCTGGGGATTAGGGTCATATCAAAAGAGAGAACACCTTATATAACTGAACAGACATGCCCATCTTTTCTACATTTATCTTTACCCGTGTAACTGATATATGCATATTATGTTTTCCCTTGCTATATTTATATGTAATATTTTAATAAATTAATGCATAATGCATTTTACAAAAACATCTGTGTGCGTTCTTCCTAAGTAAGCCCCTAATTTCCCTTACATTTGTGTCATAATTACCACTCAGCAGGGAGCCCTGAAGTTTTTTTGCTTCCTTACCCTCCGAAAAGAAATGCAAAAACCAAATGTGAAGTTTCTCAAATTATATGTTTGGACAGTAGAGGAGAGCATTTCAGAGTAGTGTGTTTAATCAGTAACATTGTTCGAGCACCTTTTGGATCATGAGGAGAAGCTACAATGGTGGAGCAAGGGACAGAAGCGTGGGCGGAAATGTACCCTGCTCGCTGACAGATGCCTGGCAGGTAGGGAACATCAGAGCCATGCAAGGGTGACCCGTGCAGAGCACAGCAAGCCTGCTGGAGAGGGTGTAGTGTGTTACACGGGCTGTCGAGGAGAGAGCCTTTGCATTTAGCAGAGGGAGGTGAGTAAGCTCAATGAAGGAAAGGATGCGTAAGTTCAGCCTTGAAGTAGACAAATGGATTTGATGGGCAGAAAGAAGGGTGAAAGGATAAATGGGAACTGGTCCTGCCTTTAGAGGACATAGTCTATGAGCACAGGAAACTCTGAACATCGACAGTTTCAACGTAGAGGGGTCTGGGATGTCGTGGAAGAGAGAAGAGAGACTACTGGTCGACCGGCATTGTCAGGCATCCCTGAGAAGGTGGCTGTCGAGGAGAATCTTGAAAGATGAGAGGGATTACGTGCCCTGGCCACCAGCCCCAGCGTGTCTGTGTAGCGGGGGATAGTACATTTGCAAAGACAGGGACGTGTGAGAGAGGCAGCGTCTGAGAGAAAGCAAGTAGTCCTTCTACCTGGGCTGCCGCAGCTCGGGTAAGTCCTAGACCCCGCAGAGATGGTAGGGGCCTTCCCCGGTGTGGAACTTGAACTGAGCGGAAGGTTCAGATGAGAGACACTGGAGACAGACTGTCCCCTGTGTGTGTGTGTGTGTAGGTAAGGAGAAGTCTCTTCCTATGCCTGTTTCTGAAGAAGCTGAACAGAAGACCTCTACTCAATTTGCCTTCCATTTCTTAAGCCAAATAGTCAGAGATCCAGTTAGCAGTGCCAACCAGTTTGGGCTATTTTTATACTCAACAATGAACTGGAAGGTACTTCAGAGGTAAAGGTAACCCGTCTTTAATGGTATGGCTATTGTGGATCTCCAATGTTATCTCCAGCAGAAATATATGGCATGTGTGTGGCAATGTGTTGTATACGATATCGACTCCTTTTCCATGGACAATATGTGTACAGTCACAATCAAATACATTCAGTTTCTTATCTCAACTGCTCCCGGGACTAGAAACATCAATGCCACAGCGTGGTGACACACGGAACAGAAGGACAATGGCACAGAAAGCCCAGGAAAATGAGAATATTCACAACTTGTGAACACGTAGGTACCCCCCCACGTCTTACATTTAAGAAATACAATCCTTTTTTATTGCAAATAAAATTCCAAATTCTGTGACATATGGCAGAGTGGAAATACCTTTGTATCCCATTGACACGCTCTGCCCCCCAATCCCACTGTTTAACGTCCTTCCCTCTAATTCTGCAAGTTAACCTGAAAAGTTCAGGGAATCTAAGAAACAGAGGAAGCTTATTTGGCTCGGGCTGCACCACAGCATCTCATCAGCACGTTTAAATTATATCTTTAGACTGCCTGGCAAATGTATTTCAGGGCAGAATCCTTCGAAAGCAGGAGACAGCTTCCTTCAGCTCTTCGTCATGGTTTGATGTAGATGGCCTATTATATTCTGGAGGTATTATGAAAAATGGATTTGGAGATCTTTGCCTGACAGTGGGTAGACTAATGGAATCTGGTGACGTATTTAGAATTACGGGGGTTTGTTATAACATGGGAATAGAAATATCAGTTGCACTGACAGGTTAAAAAAAAAAAATCTGTCAATGAATGATAATGAAGTTATTTAAATGTCGACTCACTCGCAAACATTCTCCAAGCCCTGAATTATTCTCACTGCTTTAACCTCATGCATCCCATGTTATTAAGGAGCAGAGTCTGCAAGGCAGCCCGTGTGCCTTTGGCTTTGGGAGCTATTTTTATGCCGCCAAATGCACTAGGAGCAATGAAAGTGGCTGCTCTTGATGATTTTAGGAGAGAAGCAAAAAACACGGAAGCCGCAGCTGCGCGGTTTGGAGGCGATGCTGGTTTTGGTTTCAGGACATCTCGGCGCTGAGTCGAGCGGTGCCCTGGTGCTCCCTGTCGCTGAGCTTCCCCCTGGAGCTTGAGTCTGTCTGTGACCTTGGCCATATGGCTCCATGTGCCTGGGTAGGGTATCTTTCCTCTCTGGGGCTGGAGGTGGAGAAGTAGGAGCTCGGGTTATTTGGGTACTTTCTAAAGCCTTTGGAAGAAGTAGCCTGGCGCATCCTTGGTTCAAAGAGTGTGCCCATTAGGCAGCATACATTCATTTACCCGCATGTGCAGAAGGCACCTACTATGTGTTGGCACTGTCCTGGAGACCGGAGACTCGGGCGTGAACAGAGATATAGTCACTGCCTTTGGGGTGCTTTGAGTAGTCAGGAGATGGATATCAGGCAGAGGTTTCTTGATGAAAAAGTAGAGGAGCGTGGAGCATGCCCACCTCCCTCCCCCCGCACAGCTGATTGCGCCTGCTCACAGCAGGGACGGCGGAGCTCCTGCCAGGCCGCGCGAGCTTTCGATGGACTTAGTGGAAGTCCAGCGGGCCGCGCAAGAAGAGCCAGCAGCCGTCAAGTCAACGAGTAGCCCAGAACCGAATTGCGAGTGTCCACTGTGTCCGGGGAGCTCTTCTGAGAGCTCGGAAGCCGGCAGTGAACAGAACAGGCACCCTTACTGCTCTCACGGAGCTCACAGTCTGGTGGGGAAGATAGATAGCACGGGGGGGTAAACAGCACGAGGAGAAATGAGAGAGTCTAAGGGGGATGGGGTGTGCTGGGGGAGGGGAGGGGTTGCTGTGTCATGCCCCAGGACTGCTGTCCGGAAAGAAGTGAGAGGCCGTCCGCTGGGGTATCTGGAGAAAGAGCTTTCAAAGTACAGGGAATAGCAAGTCTAGAGTGGGCAGGGGTAGGGATCAGGCAGGAAAAGGGAGGGGTTAAAGGTTGGCCACCTCACAGTTATTATATTGCAAGCCTATTAGGTAAAAAAGTAAATGTGGAAATAGCAGATCTGGAGTTTATTTGTTGAAGGAACCAGGGCACTGACTTGTTACTCAGTTAGCAGGGGCCTGAGTCTGCTTCTGTGTGACTTCAAGCTCTCTTAGTTGGTGGCATCTTGGTCATCTTCATGAGACATCGTCAAATCATTAAGAGGTTGAGCGACTCACTTTGACCACATTTCCAGCCTTTCCAGGAGCCAGGGGTCGGCCAGATCAATGACATACTTTCTTTTCTTCGATCATTGTGAGGGTCTCTGCTTGTACTTTTCTTAAAATCGACTCTCCCTGGCAGGTACCTATGTCCTGTTACCTGATGTGAGGAAAAGCCAGGTTTTGATCTGCACCATGGAGGACCTTGAACAGTTTCAGTTCATATTTCTTTTACTAAGAAATGCAGGACTAGACTTTGTAAACATGCTCTCTTCACCTCTTGTAGCTTTTGAGAGCGGCAGCGCACCATGGGGTTAAGTGGCAGCAACTTCCAAGTTCGGTGGCCTTGGGTAGGCTGAATGTACTTCTGGGTCCTCCTCATCTGTAGCATGTGGTTAACATCAATGTTCATTTCACAAGAATCTGCATATGAAGAGCTTAGATCATGTTCAATTTTATTATCTGTTAGGTTTCTGAAGCATGATAGTCTGTTAAGCAATGGGATCCTGGCTCATTTATTATAGAAGCAGTGTGTTATATCTTTAACTCTTAAATTTCGGTTCTTACCCTTACCTCTCAAATCCAAGCCTCACATAAAACTAACACATGCCCTTTAAAATATGATAGGCTAGCCTGGCCAGTGTGGCTCAGTTGGTTGAGAATCAGTCGTCCCATGCACCAGGAGGTCGCTGGTTTGATTCCCTGTCAGGACACATGCCCAAGTTTGGGGCTCGATCCCCAGTCGGGGTGTTCACGTGGCAGCTGATCCATGTTTCTCTCTCATCGATGTTTCTGTCTCTCTTTTCCTCTCCCTTCCTCTCTCTGAAATCAATAAAAACATATTAAAAAATAAATTAAGTAAAATACAATAGTCTAAATTCAGTTGCATTTAAAAGTGGTAATAGCTTCACGAATAGCTTCTGTTCTCAGCAAATTCAATCGCAGTCATTTTCAGTGGTTGAGGTTTTCCTTGAGGGTTCACATTATGGATTTTAGTAAGTGTTAGGCAAAGAATACCAAAAAAATCAAGAAAAAAATAATGATAACATGAGTAACAGAAGCTATCATTTATAGATTGTTTATTATATGCCAACCATTTTGCTTGGCACTTTTTATGAACTAATTTCATTTTCAAATGATTCTGTTCTGATTTATTATCTTATTTGATGGTATAAGATTACAGTTGAGGAAATCCAATCCCACGTTTTACTTCTGTTGCTCTTTGTGGAAACTAGTCATGTCCTGTATTGATCCCTTCAAATGTGATGGGAGACTTCACTCTCTCAAAGAGATCTAAGTTCTTGGAAGGCAGGTGCCAGGCCTTCAGCGTGGCTCCTCCACCCCTTGAAACAAGTAATTTTAGCTCTATGCATTTGGTAGATGAGTAAAGACATGCTTTCAAATGTTCTAAAAGTCACTATTTCAGATATGTTTGTAAAAAGGGCAAAGGAGGGATCAAGGCTCAAAAGCAGAAACATCCCAGCTGTGATTTTGATTTAATCACATGCATATTTATTTTCCTGGAATACTTATTTTTTAAGCTTTTAGTTTTTTCTAGTACCTCATAGGTGTTGACAGGAATTCTATTTTTCATCTGTAGATAAGTCAACCTGTAAACAAAACCTGAAAAAAAAAAAAAAAGCTGGCTTTGGAATGTTTTAAAAAATGGTACAAATTGAGAATTCAAGGCTACTTATATTGTATCTTAATGTCTATGGCTTTGTATAATACATAATTGTTAAGATTGCTTCCAAGGGTAGTTTTTGTTTGTTTGTTTGTTTGTTGTTTGTTTTGCCTTTATAAACACTTTATTTTTAGCACTGGCTGGCCCTTCTGTTTGCAAATGTAGTTTTAAATATTTTTATTGGTCCCCTTTTCTTATAAAGCCAAGATCCATAATCTTTCTTTAAAAAAAAAAAAAAATCTTTGCCCGGCTGGGCGTGGCTCAGTGGTTGAGCGTCGACCTAGGATCCAGGCGATCACGGTTCGATTCCCGGTCAGGGCACATGCCCGGGTTGTGGGCTCAATCAATGACTCTCTCATCATTGATGTTTCTACCTCTCTCTCCCCCTCTCCTTTCCTCTGTCTGAAATCAATAAAGATATATTTAAAAAAAAAAAAATCTTTGATATTGTATTATCCTATGTATTTGTTCAGAACACTTACCTCATTACATATTCCTCAAGAATGGATCTTATAGTCAAATATCCTTGGAAAATGCTATATGACATATGCACTTAAGAGTTTCACAGTATTTATTAGAATAATAAAATTTATGTACATATATAAGAAAAATGAAATTTATAAGTTCTGAATTAAGGGAACATTAAGTTGTGTTTAAGCATTTCATAATTTTCTTTTTAATCTTGGATAATACTTCTCTTTCTCTCCCTTATCCTTGAGGATGATACTTAAAATATTTAACAGACAGTACATGGGGACTCACCAGCCAACCTGCTGTCAACTGTCTGTCTCTCCTCTGCTCTTTCCGAGCCCACATCCCTAGGAGACTGCAGTTCCCACAGTTGGCCATGTGAAGTTAACTGGAAGCATCTGTTAGCTGTGAAGGGATTTGCAGATGGGCTCCAGGAATTGCCTTCCAGGATGCAGTGCCTCCTCCAAGGGCACTGTCTCCTTCACTGGGATTGGATGAGTCACTGACCATTGAGAATAGGGGCTCCTCTTAGTGTTGGAGCAAGTTCCTTGAGGACCTCTGTTGTTCCAGCCCACAATCTTTTGATTGCTGGACTGTAAGGATATCTAGAAGGCCTCCTGGGGAAAAGCCATGTAGTGAGGTTGGCACAAGTGCTGCACATAAAACGGTGCAGTAAATATTTACCAACTGATTTGCAAGTGTTGGAATGTTTTCATTTCTGTACCATTGTACCAGTGTATCCCAGCTGATTGTTTGTTTCATCCATGACACATGTCAACCTCTTATTCTAGTTCTATGGGACAACCTTGGGCAACTGCTAGTCTGTGCCATTTTGGGTTTGTGGAAATGCATCATTTTTTTTCTCTTATTGTCTATTGATTATTACAATGCCATGATGTTTAAGCATGTAAGCTTTTCTGGAATGGAGAATTAACAAATTTTATTTTAGTTTTTAAGTTTTGAAAAGTCAAGGGGCAAGAGATAGCACAAAAAGTCATGACAGTTACCTTGAAGGATCTAGACTGGTGATGTAATAAGAGGAAAGCATCTAATAACATAGTAAAAGTTGCTAATGTAAATCTGAGCTAGTTCCTCCATTATCATCTTTTTACACTGGAATTCCAGTTAAATACACACACAGACAAACACACACACAAAAATGAGCATGATTTTGTATAAAATCCTTATACAATAATCTTTATTTGTCCTTGTTGAGAATTTTTTAGTGGAAAATATTCATCGAGTAGCTCAGGGGTCAGGTTAATAGAAATGATAAAAAACGAATCATCACCTCTCTATGGAATGGTCCCCACTTCTCTAGCCTCCTTTCCTGTTGCCCCCATTAGGAAAAGTGAACCATCTTCTCCTCTCCCACATAGTTCTGCTGACTTCCCCCCTCACTGGGCAAAAGTTATTAAAGTAACAGTATTTGCACAGTTAATCTTCCTCACACTACCCCCCATGGTGATTGTGCATTGATTTGTTTGTTCTTAAACTTGTAAGTATTGTTCAGAATAATGAACAGAAAAAGCTATCCAAGGAAAGGAGCTTAAAAAGCTAGTAAAATTTTTGAGGCAAGCCTTAATAAGAAGAGAAAATTCTCCTTTTATTTACCCTTCAAACTTCTCACTTACTCCAGTGAGACCAGGGTAAGGATGGGGGGGGGGGGGTGCCAAACACCAAGATTGCACTGAGTTATGTATTAAGTCTCAGATATTTCTTAGAGAATAGGAGGAAACTTCACATCAGCATGAGTTTGAGGAGAAAAAAGGTGAATATGGTCCATAGATAAGATCTCCTATGAGAGTTTTGGAATGCTCTTCAAAGAGTCCTGAAGAAAGCAGGTTGTATCTTTAGGTTACACACGGTGCCTTCTAGTTTATGGTGTTCTTACCCCTTCCCTTCTCTAGAGTCTTACCCATTTTCCATTTTTAAGATCCTTGATTCTTCCAAAAATCTTTGCATAATACCCCAATCTTTGGTGATTTGAGGTATCATTTAAGTTCTATGAAGTATTGACTATTTGTAATATATACAGATATATTACATATTATATAACAATATGTAATTGTGAAAATACAATGTTATCCATAATGTTTATAGATAAAATATATAAAATTTAGGGTAAAAATACCCCAGGGTCCCCAGCCAGAATAAATTCTTATTTCCTTAATTTCAGAATCACATGTTACACAGCTTTTGTACTGCAGTAGGTTCTCGATTCATGGTGATGAGATTTTAGCATGAGCTTCTTCTATTTAGTCTTCCTGCCCTGTGGGAATTTGTACTTTTATCATTATTACAAATGAATTAAAATTATTACATTTTTATGTTTTTCTAATTAAACCAACTTTTTTTTCTAAGCCTTGTTAATTCTTATCTGTATTGTTGCATTTAACACATTATAACTTTGTGTGTTTTCCTCATGTGTAAAGCTGTTGGATTCTTGTACCCTGGTACATTTTTGGGAGCTATGTAATATATATGAATGAATGAATGAATTCTATCAGGAATCTCCTATATGAAAAATGAAGGCTGAAAGGAACTTTTATTTATATCTGTTTTCTTTAAATTAAAAAAAAAAAAAAAAAAGCTGTGGTATAATATTAGTAATACAGAGCTTAGGGCCAGAATCTCTGAATTCAAATTCTAGCTGACCACTTATCAGCTATTTTCTTTGAATAGGTCACCTAAGTTCATTCAACCACTTTCTTCAAATACAGATAATATTCTCTACCGCACATGGTAGTAATAATGATCTAATAAGATTACAATTCTGAAATATATAATAGACTTTCATAGAGAAGGTGATTAAGGCTTATTTATTGAGTCTGAATTAATAAATTATTGACCAATGGCTAGATGAAGATGAGAGAATCTCCACAAAGATAAGGTCAGTGCCAAGAAGTAATATCCTCTCAACACCAGGTTGCTTAACACTGGAAAAGGCCACTGAGTAAGACTGTGAAATTTAACATAATAAGACATTTCCTTACTCTTAAATAATAGGAAAAGACTGAATGACCTTTGAAGGGACTGACCCAACATACATTCTATGACTCATGGAAGAAAACACAATTTGTTGATAAATCAGGAGAACCTGCTTTTCCACTGGGCCAAAGATAAAGCATAAATTTGAAAATGTCAAATATAAGTCAAATCTCTTTATCCTTTGGTCAATTCAAGGGACACGCTCATCTCTTAATCTTTTAAAATTAACCACATCCTTTATGCAATGTAGAGATGGAGCAGTAGAGAGAGATGGAATTTTAATTTTTACCAATTCAATTTAAATGCAAATGCTAACCACTCACATGATGCTGCTGTGTACATAATTAAGCATCATTATGTACTACATGAATCATTTAGCAACCTCCCGAGAGCCATTCTACTATGTAAAACATACATTATACTGACAAGCAGCCAAATGACGTATACTTCTGTCCTCATTAATGCTCCTTTTGAATTACAGGTCAACCGATTATGGGACAACCTATGAGAAGCTGAATGATAAAGTCGGGCTGAAAACAATTTTAAGCTATCTCTACGTGTGTCCTACCAACAAGCGTAAGGTAAGAAATGTATATTCAGCATGCTTCTTATTCATGATTCAACTTCAATCTTGGCTGGCTAACCTCTCTAGCCACCTAAAAATCCATTACAGATAAGCTTTAAGAGATGTATAGATGAGTTGATGAATGTTAAGGTGGTAAAATGTCTGAGACATGGTAATTTTCAGATCAGCAGCTGTGACTGTAGGAGGGCAAGGGGTAGGTATATCGTTACCATTTCCAAAAGGCAACTGCAGGGTATGAGTCTGTTAGATGGATGCTGCTGACTCCCTTGTAAGACTGCTAACCAATCATTGACAAGAATCAGAACGAGCCTTGACAAAACAGAAAAAAAGATGGGATTTTCGTCTGAAGTCCCTTAGTTTTCCCTTGATGTGGAGCAAATAGATGAACTAGAGTTGAAGCGAATGCATTGTCCTACAGCAGGTTGGGAGTTTCATTTCTAAAGATTATTCAACCTATGTTCAAATGCCAGGATGGAACAACTGCTGGAATGAACCCTGTAGATCATCATCTGTCATACCCTAATTTTACAGGTGAGAAAACTAAGGCTTAAAAAAAGGAAATTGTTTGCTCCCGTTGCAGCATTATGGGCACAATTGCAACTAGAATTCAGATTTCTTGATTGGCAGTCGTACTACATTATACTGCTCCTGTAAAGAGAGATGTTATTTTCTTAGGAAGAAAATATTTGCTTTTAAATAAGAAAGACCTATTTGTCTCAGGAGGAAAGTAGTGCTACATCTTGTTTGATTTTAAAAACTTGCATTGTCAAATTCTGAATTCTAACATAATGTCTGAGTATCACATGAATTACATGAAATAACAGTATTCCTCAGGAAATAGAAAAGTGTGGTTCACTAATGTGTCCTAAGCCATATTCTGTTAGGATTCTGCACTGACATGTAGGTTCTCATTTCAGATCTGTCAGTATTGACTCATAGCAGCCTTGGGGTGGGGTCTGCATTTTGTTATCCAGACTGTGGAAGGTAGATGAGAACATCTCTGAAGAGTTATCCTCAACCCTGGCTGCTCATTGTGGTCCCCAAATGTGCAAGCCCTGGTCCCACCCCTGTTGCCCTGGATTAGGCTCAGGTACCTGTACCTTGAGCAAGCTCCCCAGATGCTTCTGGCGTGTATCTCGGATGAAGAACCACTCATGCAAAGTGCAATGTTTCCTCTGGCTCTGAACATTTCAGGCTCTTCAATAGAAGCTGCAACTTAGCAGTTGCCCATAGACTCTGGTCTGAAGGCTTGAATAAAACCAGCAAAGCCAATTAACAAGCATACAACTATGGTCATTTACATAATCTCTCCAAGCACAGTGTCATCGAATTTAAAATCAGGGATAATCACAGTACCCACCTCATGAGGAAAATTGTTAGGATTATATGAAATAAGTCATTTCAAGTGTTTAGCGCAGAATAGTTTAAGCTTAATCAGTGTTTTCTCTTCACTTTCGTTCCCTTTTCTCACCTCCCTTCTCCTCCTCCTGCATATAATTATTGGAGGTAATAGTAGTGATTATCCTCTATAAATAGCAGTGTTCTTTAGAACTTTCTACAGTGATAGAAACGTTTCAGTAAGCTGTGCAATACTGTAGATACAGACCACTTGGGGCTGTTAAGTACTTGAAATATAGCTAGTGTGACTGGGGACCTCTTTGGTCCAAGTATACATTTTATTTAATTTTAATTAATTTAATTATAAATACCCACACGTGGCTGATGGCACAGTTCACTAATGTCACCCTCACACATTTAGAGTAGACCCCGAACATTCTTATTGTTCCCTTACTGGCTTGTTATTGGTCCGTCATCAACAATTACATGTAAACAATTTTGATCTGCTGTGTATAGTCCTAAATTGAGGAGCTGAACTCATGGCCTTTATTTTTATAATGAGCTTAAGTTATGTGTGTTGGCTTTGAATCAGTTCTTATGATCCCTATTGATTTTTCCTCTAGTTCACATTTTTAGTAAATTTTGTTTAACGATCAACAAACTGTAGGTAAGCACCATAGGCTACAAAGAGAAATAAGTCAGCATTCCATCCTCAGAGGTCCTGTATTTTCGTAATGAATGAAATATGACTTTTTTTTTGGTAAGTGAAAGTTCCCTTGAGAGTGTTTCCACCTTGCAGGTGACTTTGGGTGAGTCGTTTACATTCTCCCGTTTATAAAGTGATGTAGGCAAAACAAAGAAAGTTACCGGAAGAGACCCGAGAATTGTTCTAATCTAGTGATGGTCTGTCTTAATGATGCCATTAGGAAAGAGTATGATTTAAAAATATAAGAGGTCAAGTGTTGTGTGTAAGCACAGTCTTTCATTAGCATCACAATAGGTGGTGACCTAGAGATTTCAAGGTTATTTGCAGGAGCAGGGCTTGAAGAGTGAGACTCTGAGGTCCTGATGTCGCTCCTGAGACTGGAAGGTAAGGTTAGACAATACAGCAGGGAGCCCTGCCCGTGAGCCCACTCATGTCAGTACGCGTGTATCACTCATGCGTACTTAGTCTAGAGTCATCTGGAGGACTTCACAGAGGGCATGTGGCTGTGGGCGTTTTGCTGAAACCAAGGCTTGGCCAACCCTATTTCCGGAGAAGGAGAAGGCATTGCCCGCGACTGTGAGACAAGTTCCCTCTGGGACCGTTGCCTTCCAGGAGCAGAGTCAAGACTGAGCTGTTTAAATCAGTGTTTATGGGAGAATCTACGAGACGGGACCTTTGCCTCTCTTTTCCCCTACAGATAAACGAGGCCTTCAGGGTCAGTTTCGGCGATGTTGATAGATTTAAGAAATATCGGAGGACGATGAAGGTCTTTACAATGGTGCAGAAATCGATACAGTTGACATAGCAGTATATTTGTGTACAGTTTTTCTACTTAGGAGGTGAATTTATCACCATGAAATATGTATTTCTTCCCCCCAAAGGGTCATACTTAGACCAAAGAGATAGGACCTGCACAGCATTTTAAAATGTGAATTTATTTCCACAATCAATGAGAATGTATATTAAAAAACAAGAAGGGGGAGGGGAAAGAGGTAAAGAAGGATCGGGCTCTATTAATTATGCGGGACAAAGGCACTTAAGGTCCATCCGGTTCTCCCAGGACTTCTGCACTGTCCAGTGATCGGCAGGCTCCTCTAAAGGGTTGTAATATAACCAGGTAACATCACGTCTATTTGCTTGTCACATCTGTGGGAGCACCTGGAATAAAACTGGTATCAGGGTAACTGTCTTTCGGTCCCAGAAACCTGTTTTGCCTTCCTGTTCTCATTGCTCTTTGTAGCTGCGTGTGAGGACCAGTGCGGTTCTTCAGTCACCGCGTCTCCAGCAGCAGGCGTCCTGCTCTGGCCTTGCAGGCAGCTTGTTAGGGGCATTACTGGCATCAGAGTCCAGAGCAGAGCAGGCCCTTATTTACAGTTTAAATTGATGGCCGTCCATCGGCTGTTGCGCTGCAAGCCTGGTGTGAGTGACAGCAGCTTCCCTTGGATAGGCCTGTTGCGGTGAAAACTGTAATCGCCTCATAGAGCAGCGGGGGAAGTGGTGACCGAGAGACATAGAAAGGCCGCGTCCAGGTGCTGTCCTAGCTCATGCCTGCTGTCTTTCAGAAGGAGCCCCGCACCTGGCCTCTGATGTATGGGGTAGGCTCAAAGGAACAAGGGTGGGGTGGACCCGAGTGGCAGAAGGTGGACAGGCTTAGCCATCTGTCACCGTGTCTCAAAGGGAGAGCACCCCCCACACCCCCAGTTCCTGGTAAATCCAGCGCTTGTTGGTGTCAGCAGCGGTTTATTGGGTGCATGCGTATAATCTTCTGTGTGAACAGAGGGTGCAACCGATGCCTGAAATGAACAGCTGGGGTGCAGGGGACACATGAGAAGAACCATACAAATGTAGCAAAGAAAGAAAGAAATACTCAGCGCCGAAATCTCAGTCTCATTCTTGAATTCTCCCTGAGTTTACCTGTATCCTGCCTAGAAAGAGAACGTCTTTATTTACACTCTGTGTGTATCTATCAGCAATACCTTTCCCATCACCCCCAACCAACCTCAGCCGGTCTCCCTTCCTGAGATGCTCACATCGTCAAGGATTAAAGGATACGAAATCCCAAGTAGAATTCATTGGAAGAGAAAAACAAAGAGGTGGTTTTCTTTAAAAACAGGCAGCAGCCAGTCATTTCGTTCGTTGTTAGACCCTGGTACTCTCTGCACACTATGTTTCCAGCAAAGAAAAAAACAACAGACTATTTGTTCTTTATATTGTCTGCGCCCCCTCCACGCCCCTCTTCCTTCTTTCTGTGTTATCTCCACTTAATTAATATTATTCCTGCTGAGAGAACCTTTCAAGACTTTAATCCTATGACTAGGACCCTAGCTCCCCAGAACACATCGATCATCCCTTTGGGTCTCCTGGTACATGCCAACATTAAACACTGTGTTTTCTCCAGATGTTTGGGGTTTAATTACTATACTGTACGCGGCACTTTCTAAATAAGCATTTAGTTATTGACTCCTGGCCTCTTCTCTTTATATCCTGGGCTTTCTTAATTCCTCTTGTCTTTGGCTTGGGTGGTCTGTAGGTGACTTTTGGGGACAGGGAAGAAGTAGTTCATAGAGCCTGCCAGCTTCTCTTAGGGAAAATTATGGAATCACTGAATCAGAACCTAAAAAGATGTTGGAGGTATTCTGAGTCTGCTTTTGTACTTCACAGATATGGAAACCAAGTCCGGGAGAGTTGAATGACTTGCCCAAGGTTGTATGCAGCTGCTGAATGGAAAGCTAAGAGCAGTAGACCTTTAAAGTAAACCTCAGATGCCACCTATTCCGTACAATTGAATCAATTCCACTAATGAGATTTTCTGCCTCCCGCTTATCTCCAAGGCATCTACTTTTCTATTCTAGCTCTTTTCTCTCTTCTGATTATAGTTATTTTTGACTAAATCTAACCTCAGCCCTTAGGGATGCCAAGTCTTAGATGGGATAAAGCCCCTTGATCAGTTTTTTGTAGCCCCTAACATGCCAAGCATAGGGTATGGGTGTCTAGCGGGTGTCCAGCTTATGGCTGAGGATCTGAATTGACGTGAAGCTGGATTTTGGACTTCTAGGCTGGACCTCAGAAAGGAAAGTACATTGTGAAACCAGCTTTGCTCATTTACTTTCTCTAATTATAAAATTAATTCTTTCAAGTGAATAAACAAAGATAGTAAAAAAAATCCCTGTAGGTTTTAGTCATTTCTAGGCCACAATGTATAATTTTATCTTTTCTAGCCAAAAAGAACATGATTAATATTTAAAAGGCCAAGACTTTGCATAGCACTCGCTCGACATTATCTGGCAAGGCCCCGGGGAGCCAGCGTATTGTATAATACATCAAAGGGGGCGCGAGACATTTCCCTCGCGGGCACTCAGCACTTGCTCCTTCCACCCCAGCTCTTTTATCTGCCCCTTGTACACAAGATCCTGCCTTTGCCTCTAATCTTTTTTAAAATAATGTATGCCTCATTCGTAAAGAAGCGGATGCATGAATTCAGAGGCATAGTGGAAGTGGCACTTTCCAAACTCCAGTGCAAGTGATGTTTTTAGCAAACGAATGTTTACTGCTCCCCTGCACTTGACCTCGGCAGTGATGGCTAACGGAAGAGATCTGTCCTAGGTACAACTGAGTGTTTATACTGTTTCAGCCCATTAGGTATTGTTCCATTCTCCAGTGTTCCAAAATAAAATGAAACCCAAGAAAGCATGCCATGTCTATATTTTTCTCTCTGGGTGATTTTCCAACAGTCATCTGAGCCCCTGGGTTTCAAACAAGTTACAGAGTAATAAGTGCAAAGTGCTCTCTTTGAAACAGGGCAGAGTGCCAGGAGCCATGCCCAGTAGTGAGCTCCCTCTTTGCCCCAAGGTGGCCCTGGGGAACCCCTGGAACTCCTTCCTAAGCTCCACAGAACACAGTTGGGGGGAAAAACCAAAAAACGCTGATCTAGGCCATTCGTTCTCTCTATACTGAACACCACCTGAAACAGCCATGTGCCTTGTACTGTTTTATAGAAGCAAAGCACCTATGGCAACATTCATAAATTAAAAAGCTAATAAAACCACAGTCTTTTTGTATCAGCACAGTATATTACATAGTAAGCACCTTTATTGAATCGTATCTGTGTCTAACACCAATGTTTAAAAAACAATAAAAACAGCTCACAATATGCTTGGTTTATCAGAACTGAACTAGTTAGTTAGTAGCTTACTGTTTGATTTCATGTAGCATTAAGTAGAACTAAGTGACTTTTGTGGGAAAGAAGCTTCTGGCGTAATATCACGTATTTGTTATTCCTCATTTGTAAGATGTATTGCCTAGTTTAGTCCATATAATAAGCATCCAATATATTAAATGTTAATCGTGAATTTGCTGATCTAAAAAAACCCACAAAATTATCTTCGTTTGAGGACGAAGTTTATATGCTATTGATGTTATAATTCAGAGTTTTATTAGCCACATTTATGTTTTAAAAATTTACATGGAGCCTAGATGACTAGATAGGTACAACGTTGATAGACAGATCCACAGATAAACCTGTTTTAGGTTTAGGTAATGCCTTCTAGTTGGCTTCCGGTGCTTTTTCTTTACCAAAAGGACAAACCATTAAATAAATAAAACTTTGTGTTTCGGTTTTATTTCTTTTTAACAAATGAAGTTCATCAGGATGTAGACAGACTTTATTAATCTCCAAATAGCTGTGAAGTAAGACTGATCTGGAAATTGCATGTTTCTTAGACCACTGACTGGGCCTCAGAAGGCAGGTTGCCTCTGTGGCCAGGTGAGAAGTTCACCTATGAATGGAAGCCTATAAAGGGGCTGATCACTCCGCAAATATGCATAACAGATGATCTGCTTAACCTTCTCTGGGAGCACACTTACAGATTCAGTTATCTACCTACGTATTTATTTATTTTTGCCTCATCACCTGTTTTATTGGAACCAGCATTCTCTGAAGCCAGGCTGGCCTAATGTTAACTGCCCATCCATTACCCTTTTAGGAAGGTCAAATGCATTATTTCAGGTTGGTTCCAAGTTCCGCTCTGCTGTGGAAAATGGTCAGAGGGCTTTTCAACATTCTGGCCTGTTTGCTTCCAGCAGGCTCCCTGTGGTTGCTCGGAGGTTTCCGTTACCCGGTGTTTGACATACTGTATCTAGAACATTTGTTTCTAGAGGGTAGCCCGTGCTGTTCTCATGATGGATGGAGGCGGATGCCAGCCGCTCCAGGAAATTTGCCATATTTACTAGGGTGGGGACGTTTCGCTGCAATAGATCAGATCTGCCCCAAGCTTTCTCTTGGTGCTGTCAAGAAAAACAAAGTTAATATTGATGAATCTCTAATAAAACTACTTTTTTTAATTTCCCCTGGAGAAATTCAGAGACTGCCGCCAGCACAGGGCCTAAGCGGTTTCCATGTAAACATTTCTCTTTCTGAGCTGACCTTTCTCTTGACCAAATCTTCTTTTGATGGTGTTGTCACCCTTTTCCTCTAGATATCCGCCTCCTATTTGACTGGGTCCCTGATTCTAACATGCTCCTCAACTTTTGCAGAACAAAATACTGTAGCTTCTAGGCAGCAGGGTGGACTTAGATCTCTGTAGTAAAAAGGCCTGCTATGGGCCATGCAGTGTGATAAATGGAAGAGTGATCTCTTCTTCTTTGGCTGCTTGGGGCTGTGTGTGTGTTTGCTTGGGGACCAGAATACCAAGTCTGGCCGTGATTGACAGCATCTGCCACCAGGAAATGAACATGCCTGTAGAGGAGACAAGGGCAATGGGGATGAATCCAAAAAATAAAGACCGGGGAAAGTAAAACACCCTGAATACACCACCTCTCACAGATAAGAGAGGAGAGGGGCCGGACAAAAGGCACAGTGGTTAAGCCAAGAGGAAAGATGGAAGAGATTACTGCGAGGCATTGAAAGAAACACAACAGTGATGAGAGGAAGCTAATATGAAGAGCACGGTGGAGATGTAGGGAGAAGAAAAAGAAATAATGAAATCATAAATATTTTCAGCAGCGGATTTAGAATCTCCCGAGATCTCTGAGAGGGAGGAGGGCCAGTTTCCCAGGAACGTATTAAGACTTTCAGAGGGAGTACAGTTTGCCCGTATCTCTCTGTTCTTCCTGAGTGCTTTCAAAGGAGTCAAGGATGTTGATGGCTGTGGCCGAAATTGGTTTTGCCAGGAAGGAAAGCACAGTTATGACTCAAGTGTGGGGGAGTGGCAGGCCTCAATCTGGGCTCCCCAGATCCCCAGGGGCGGATTCAAGTATCTGCCGCTGCCTGCAGTTGATGAACTTGTGTCCTTTCAATGCTCTCTCCCCCCATCCCTCTGTGGAATGGCCTCTTCTATTTATGTATAGTGTCTGCATGTGTTAGGTGTATCAACTCAGCACCTATTTGCAGTCACTGTGCAGCTACACTCTGTCGTTGGAAGGTGGTCATTGTGAATTTTTGCCTGGTGGAGTCATTAGTTGCGGCCTCATGGTTAATATAATGGACCCTGGAGCCAGTCTGCCTGGCTTAACACTCCAGCTCAGCCACACACTAGTTGCGTGCCTTTAGACAAGGTTTTACTTTTTGGTTTGTGTTATTAACCTCTCCATGATAGTTTCAGCTCTAAAATATAATGATTGTGTCACTATCAAAAGGGCATTATGAGAGGACTGAAAACAAGCCAAGAACAGTGCCTGACTCATAGCAGGCGTTTGAAAAATGTTAGTCTCATCACTATCATTATTCTCTGTTTCAAATGATATGGTCATGCCTTAGGCTGTCGTTTGTCAGCTCAACCAAAATTATTAAATGCGTGTATTGTGGAGATCTTGGTGAGAATAGGAAGTGGGATAGAAATAGAAGACACTGCGTTTGCTTTTAAGGATGTGCCGTGTGGTAGAGGAGATGAATGTGTCGACAGTCAGCTGTAGGACAGGATTTATGTGTCATAATAGCTGTGTACATAGAACTCTGTCTTTGGGGACTCAAGGAAGGCTTCACAGAGAAGCAGATATCTGTCAACTTGAGAAAGAGAAACAAAAACTATTTTTCAGTGTATATGTTGTGAGAAACCAGTGTTCACAGACTGCAGTGCGTAGCATAGCTTTGATTGATTTGCAAATATCAAATAATCGTATGCCTATTTTGACTCTTAAAACATGTCAGTTTCCATTTGTATCTGACTATAGTGACTAATTAGACCAAAACAAATTTCAGTCTCCATGATCCAATTAGACTATAATTCTAATATAATTGCACAGTTTCTTTTCAATAGTTATAAACTTCTTTCCGTGTTGCTTATAAAATCAATAAATGGGCAGTGGTAACATTATTAAGATTAAATTAATAAAACTAAAATTTACTTTATGGATTTTCAATATTCGGCATTTACCTTAAATAATTTTTGGTCAGTTAGAACTATGGGTGAGATTTGGAGGTGAATTTTAAGAACTCAATTGACACCTATTTTATCTGTGCCCAGTTCTTTGCAAGCACATTGGTGAATATTCTTAAAAAGCATGACCCATGCATTGCCCTTCTGTAGTCTACCATCCTGGTGCAGGGATGCAATTAAAGAACAGTGCAAGACAGAAGAGGCTGGATGATCTTGTGTCAATAAGGCATGACCATATAATCTGAAACAGATGATAATGATAACAGTGAGACTAACATTTTTCGAATGCTTGCTCTGAGTCAAGCACTGTTCTTGGCCTGTTTCGACTCCTCTCATAAACTGCCTTTTGACACTGACACAGCATCATCAGTTGACAAGGGCTTGGAGAGGACTGTAGTTTAGAATAGTCAGGAAAGCAGCACGAGAGGACTTCAGTTGTACAGTGAGGCAGCCGGGTATGATATTCACAACAACAACAAAATGATTTAGGTGAACAAATATTTATTGAGTGCTAGACAGTAGAGATACAAACATGCCTAAAACAGGACCCTATCTGCAAAGACAGGGAGATCGAAGGGAGAGATATGTAGGTAGACATAAGCACGGGGTTCATATTGGTATAGATACTGTACCTTCCATTTCCTAAAATCCTAGTAATTTGATAATATACATTACATGTCCTACTCATTGGCATCCTAAAAGTACTCCTTAAAGTGCTCATTTGACAGGTCGTTTACTCTAAATGTTGATTTAGAAAATACAGTCCCATTAAACTCGTTGAATACTTAGGAGAGTGCCCGGATCTGGGCAGTAGGTAACTATCAGAGATCATGGGGAAGTGAGAAGCATGGAGTGAAACAGCAATAAGAGAATCAGTCAGGCATGTGTGGGGATCCGGAGGAGGGGACTTCTGGTGTTTCAATGACCAGTAGCTCATCTTTTCCCCCACCACTTTCTAAAAGTGGCCCAAATTCTCTTGAAAGGTAGAATAGCTAGAACTTACTAAATGCTGATGCTTTTTTCTTTCAGCAAACGCAAATTTTACTGGGTTGATTGTAGCTTTAGAAGCCAAACCACCCATCTGGCTTGACTCAAAGAATTACAGTGTTTAAATTCCAGAACATGTCCAGGAAGAAAGCTGACTGGTACAAGGGAAAAGATGTTGGATCTTAGGAAGGCACCTGTCTGATACTGGAATGTCTACTCTCTTTTGAATGTACATTATGTGGTGTGTTTGTGCGTGTCCGCCCCTTATGTTTTATTAATGCATTATTTAACCAGCAGATTTACATATTTTCTTGACTAGCTTATGCTGTCTTTGTTTCTTGGGCCCAAGCCCTCTGGGTTTCCATTTGAAAGTGCATCACTGACATTTACAAACTCCCATGGAGGACTCAGTCAATTACCACCATAGATGCCCATTGTTCCAAGAGAGCTGACCTTCACCCCTAGGCACCAATTAAAATCTATTGCTTTTTACTCCTGCAGAGCTTGCTGTAATTCTGGCTCCATGCCCAGTATAACTGGTGGGATACATTCTTCTTTGTCCTAATGTTCTTATTTTTCTTTCTAAAACAAGAAGAGAGTGCAAATGGAAATGTATGCTTTCTCTAGAAGAAAAAGGAGCAGACCACTAGAGTATGAAGACCCTACATACATAAAATAATTAGGCAAAGTTTGGGACATTGCCTGCAGGTTTATCCCAGATTCGCATATCAGCAAAGCCCTCCAATTACAACGTGATGGTGATTTGTTGCTAACTGAAGGCCGTTCTGCCTTATGCATAGCTAGACTGCTCCGAGGCAAGCTGACAGAGAGACCAAAGTCCCAAAGAGCGGAGGTCAGGCGCCCGGCCCTCCACATGTCAGATTATATGAATTATTAGCACAGTGCTAGGATGGTAGCCTTTTAGGTAAACTGTTGTTTTTTTGTTGTTGTTTTTTCTTTTAAATATATTTATTGATTTCTCAGAGAGAGATAAAGAGGGAGAGAGAAAAAAACATCAAATTGTTGTTCCACCCACTGATGCATCCATGAGTTGACTCTTGCATGTGCCCTGACTAGGGATCGAACCCGCAACCCTGGTGTATTGGGATGATGCCCCAACCAACTGAGCTACCCAGCAGGGCACTTAAGAGCCTTTTTATAATGGAATTTGAGATCAGGGCATTTGGAGCTAGGAGCAGTTTGTCTATGATCAAAGATGTTCATCATAAGATGACTGCAATTTGTTGACAGACCAGTATTCTTAAAATGTGCTTATTTAGGGAAACAAATGTGGCAGTGCATTCAGAGGCATATCATCTCCCTTGTGGCTCTTTCTCATCTTTACTTCTGTTTCCTCATCTTCTGGTGTGCAGGGGGTATGTTGACGCTGACATTTTAATGGTCTTTACAACCAAATTCTACTGACCCAGTAATTTTAGTAGCAATGCCCGTAGTGTAAACACAATGGCCCGGGAACAGGTCTGTTATACTCAGATTGAGACAAGAAGTCCTGATTTGCTAAAAGGAAATGGAGCTTGAAATTTGCCTTTCCCTGTTTAGTTTAAAATTCCAGATCTAAGCAAGTTGAAGCTTGATGGAAAGCACAGTCCTCATGTAGAAAGAGCCTCTCCTCCCACCCTGCCCGGCACTGTTAGTGCTCACAGCCCTGCTGAGAAAATGCAGCTCGTTCCTTGGTCTGTAGAGAAAACGGTTCCTGCAGTTATATTATCCTCCCACTTTTACCCCTCTTTACTGTTTGAAATTTTATGGGCTTCTGAAGATAATACTTGTAGGAGGGCTTCAAATTTCCCAAGAGCCGCAACATTTCGCATTCCCCACCCACAAGTCCTGGTTCAGCCTGGGAGTGTAATGCAGCCGTGGGAAGCCGCCTGGCTCCCGGGAGATCCGCGTCAGCATCCCCTCACCCGGGAACCAGTGCAAACCGGTGAAGCTCCCATGACAAGGCCCAGAAGATTGTCCAACCCGAACCATTTGGCTCCATGTATTACAAATACAGAGTTTCGCCTATGCTTCATTATGTTCCTCCTGTAGAAACCCAACTCTGGGGAAAAACAAAGAAATAAATGTGTGGGAGAGAATGGTGTTGAAATTGAACATTGCCTGTCTACAGCTACTTAGTTTGTTTCGGCTTTCATTTTCCTTTCTTATTGCCTCCCTCCCTCCCCCTCCTCCCTCCCTCCCTCCCTCCCTCCCTCCCTCCCTCCCTCCCTTCTTTCATTGCTTCTTTCCCTCCCCAACCCCATTTATATGAAAGAGTGAGTACCAAGATAACCTTATATATTTAAAATGGAATATGTTCTCGAAATGCTTATAGAAGTGTGTGTGTGAGTGTGAGTGTGTGATCATCTCATCCTTATAAGAACACTGGTAGGAGAGGTTATGGTAATTCTTACCTGATAACTAATTAGTGACTAGTGGTCTTTAACTGGAACCCAGACCTTTGCATGCTGGCCTGTGTTTCTTCAATCACAGTTTCCTAATTTCCAAACATTGCTCCAGTTTTCTTGTCTGGGAGGGTTACTTTTGACTACTGTTCTTGAGGCCTAGGGCTGATTTCTCCATAGACCTGTGATAAAGTTCATGTTTTAAATATGAATCATATAATCTCAGATAAAATGCAAAGCACAGAGAACATGTGAAGGCGAACCATATGTCACATTTTCCGTCGGCTTGTACAAAATCATTCAGCCTCCGGCTTATCATTTCGCAATAATGGCCTTGGCAGCTCCGCAGGCTAAGCCTGATGCCCCTACACGTCTGAAAAGGATTCCACGGAGAGGGTCTGAGGGAGCAGGCCCCAGGCCCCGCTCCAGGGAGAACTCAATGAATACTTGCTAATACACGAGTGAATGAATGAATGAATGAATGAATGAATGAATGAATGAATGAATGAACGAACGAGTGAGTGGATGGATGGATGGATGGATGGATGGATGGATGGATGGATGAACAAATAGCAAGAAGTTTGAGAATATTTTTTGCCTCAATATTTCAAAGACTAGAGATGTCAACAATAATCAGGACAGATTTGCTAAGGCAGGAAGATGAATAAAATGACCCTCGTAGTACTTCTCAACTCCCGTCATATCATTCCTCTAACTGGCGCTGTCCCTTGTCCTGACTCTGAGCTTTCCTGGTGGCCTAGCAGGCTGCCTCTGCTCACAGTATGTGTTCGTGTTCTCCGGGTGGTTATTTTCCACTGTAGGGAGTGCATATCAGAAATGCGTCTAGCCGCTCATCACCCCCGTGGCCAGTGACATGAGCAAGACAGCTTGGCCAAGGCAGAGTCCCTTGTCCTGAGGATGCTCCTTGGAGGAATCACAGCTGCAAAGTGGGTCTTCTGTCACTGCATGTGGATGCTGGGCAGGTCTCTTTTTCCCCTTGGTTATACCTGCGACTCTGTCGTTGCCTTCAGTCCTGGAGCAACCATCGCTAAATCTCTAGGCACCCGCTTTTCCTGTAGACTCCTGTAGAGCTTTTCCTGCTCCCTCTCAGTTTCTTAGGAAGCAGATCCCCTTCTCTGAGGCATCAATGGCAAAAAAACCTAAAACTAAAAACTAAAAAAATAACAATAATAAAGGAAATTGTGTGTATCTGTTAAGATTGTTTTTTTCCTACATCAGGAGCATAAAGGAAACCATTAAAACTTTAAGCGGGAGAGATGTAAAGAGAAGTATTAGAAAGGAAATTGTTTAAACTAGATCTAAATTAGAACTAGTAATCTCTCTTTGCCTCTTGAGCTAAGCGGTGCTTGAAGTCACCCAGACTCACACTTTTCAAAGAAAACATAGAACAACGCTTCTTGCTTCTCAAGTCAGAGATTATAATAAACTGGAAGCTGTAAAATCCGCGTATGCGAAATGTACTGAGAATATTCCCACGCATGGTGATAGCTGATGCAGAAACAAAACAAAACAAAACAGAACTCTGAAGTCAGCAGCATGAGTACATTAACTCCATTTTAATGTTGAGGAAACTCAGGCTCGGAGTGGGTGGTCCAGGTCATGGAGCCGGTAAGTGCACAAGGACTTGGCAACGGGGATGTTCCCAAGCCTCTTGGTTAATGGTCAGCATCATTCTGCATTAACTAAACAGCATAATTTCCCGGGGGTCCCAGTTGTTTCCCCTAAGGGTGCATGAGAGACACTAGCATCCGCTCTGTGGAGTGAGCAGTAACAGTAATTCTGTCTGTTAGCCCTTTATAGAAGAGTGCCATGGCTTGAATGTTTTGATACCTTTGGATTTCCCTGATTTATATACATGAACATCCTTAAAGATCTGTCCACCTGCCTTTCAGAGGTTGGTGGAATGAGGTGGCCAGATTAGTACCGAGGTTCCTAAACCTCAGCATATGTAAGAATCATCTGAAGAGCGTGTTAGCATGTAAATTCTGAGGGCCTGTTTCTCAGAAATGCTGGGACAGAAGCCCCGAGACTGCATTTTAACAAGCAGGTACCACTTCTCGGTCTCCCCGTAATTCTGCTGCCTGTAAACCTAGGACTACGCTTCACTGAACAGAGGTGAGCTGTGCTCACAGTAGAGAGCATTTTTCAACGAACTTTTTAGTTTTATTTTTCTTTATAAAAATAAAATAAATATATCATTCGTGTGGTGTTGGTGATGCAAGTATAAAATATTGTTATGTGTTTGGAACCAGCTGCCCTCTACTGGACAACGGGAACTTTGATTGAAATTTCTCCATTTGTCTCTTTGGCTAACATTAGAACAGAAAGACAGCTGTGTGATGTATTTGACCACTGAGTGGTCTAAAGGTCAAGGGCACGCAGATGTGCTCAGGGTATCTCTGACATTTAAGGGCGTGGGTTAGCCACAGCCTTTAAAAGTGAGTCGGGAAAGCCCAGGGTGCAGGCCGCACGCCCCACTTACTGTATTCCTAGGTGTTGGAATAAATAAGCCCCAGCTACTTCATGCTGTAGAGGTGCTTACTAGCAATTGAGCTTTGCAGAGTGGTGGGAGGCTACTGTTACGGAGTTTTCAAAGACGCTTGTTAAGCTCGGGGAGGGGTGCTTCTTGAAATAAAAACTTTTTTTTGAGCATTCCATTCCATTATTCCAGGATTCTAACTTCATTTCTTTTCACAGCAAGTGGCTCTGTCTTGGTATGAAACACAGGCAGCCCACACAGGCTTATTAGCTACAAAGTGCTATTCAAAGACTCTGTGAGAGAGAAACTTGGAAAAAAAAAAGGTATTTTTTGAAAACCAGATTTGGGGATAAATTCTAACGTGTGTCCTTGTCTGCAAGATGAGTGAAGGGAGGGGAGTGTCATTGCTCTGAGTTTGCACCAATTAAAGGGTAGTTTTGAGGAAGCATGGACCTGGGAACTCTTGCCTTATCCCTGAACTTGAACCCTACCCCCCCCCAAAGAAAGAAAGATGGTACTTAACATGAATAGGTTTTATTTCCTGACTATGGTGCCTCCTTGTGCCCACCCACAAACCCTAGATGAGTGAAATAAAAAACAAAGGAGCACAGGATCCTGTTTGAAAGGAGACAATCATGAATGCACAGGGAGGGTCCTTCATTTAAACAGGGGAGGTGGCCACGACAGCCCACCAAACAGACTGGAGGTTTTGACCAGAGTGAAGGGGAGGCTGTGAAGGCTGGGGACCGAATGGAAGAATCAGGGGATTGGATCCATCCGCGGCGCCTCCTCCAGCCCCTTCCTTTGGACCCAGCAGCTCAGCCTCCCTCTGCCCCAGCGTTGCCAAAGCCTGGCTGTCGCTCCTCTCCGTTCTGCAGTTTGGCTGACATGTCTCTGAAGTTCCTGCAGTGATAGTGGAATTGAACAGGGCTAACGGGGATCCTGGCACGGTGAGAGGACCTTCCTGGGAGGCCAGTTTAGATCGGATCCTGCTGCCTTCTGCAGAGGGCATCCTGGCTGCAGAGCATCTCAGCCAAGAGGAGTTTCTCCATCCCCAGCACTTTCTGTCCCTGTGCCAAGCCAAGGTCAAGCTTTATTTCTGATATCCAGGAACTGGGAGGAGACTCTTAGTTTGAGAGGGTGTAAAAAAAATTGTATATCCACCAAAAAAGAGAGAAAGAAAAGGCAAGGAAAAGGAAGGCAGGAAAGCAGGGAGGGAGGGAAGGAGGGAGGGATTAGGGAAGAAAGGAAGGAAATAAGGGAAGAAAGGGAGAAACCACGCTGTGGCTAGAAAAAAAAAAAATACGCAAAGACCGAATCTGAGTCTGATTACTTGGCTTGAAGCCCACATCTTGTTTTCTTTACAACTGGCAGTAAAAGAGACAACTGCTTCGAAGCCCTCTCTGCTTTTCTCTGAACAAGTTTAATACCCTTTTTATTTCCCTTTCTCTTCTGGTTTAGCTCTAAAGCTTCGTAGGGAAACAAGAAGAAGCAGTGTGACTATCTGGGTGGCAGGGGGAAGGGGCAGGATGAATCAGGGACATGGTAACTGCATCCTACCTGCATTTAGGTGATGCCAGAAAGCGGTTAAGGGTGTGGCTCCTGGAGTCCCCCCATCTCGGCCTGTGACGCTGGGGGTGCGCTGGAGAATGGCTTCCAGTGAGATGGGATCAGGACACGGATGAGCGGGGTGGTGAACACTAAATGAAACACACCAAGCACGTGGCCAGTACCGGCGAGTACCGATCACTCACTAGACGCGGATTTTCTTCCAAAGTACAAGGTTGGTTTGCCTTTGTCAACTCAACATCCACAGGACATTTCATCTTAAATGCCTCTTGTAGGAAAAAACTCAAAGTCCAATTGCAAGGAAGGAATTTTTTTCCAGTCCCCTCCCCCCCCTTAAGGTAGCTTACACCTGCTGTTTCAGGGCAAGGGGCCTGGACGGAAGGGCCAGTCTTGGAGAAGTGGAAGCCCAGAGGGATTGGAGCCGTTTGTTCTGATTCCTAGGAGGTGGTTTCGTTTCAGAACCGGTTAGACTCTTGAACATCTTACTCCATCTGGCAAACGGGCAAGTACACATTGTCCCGCCTCTCAGGGGTACTGGAGCAGTGAGGTGCGATCGTATATGAACAGACAAGTTAATATGTGAAAAATAAGTTGCAGGTGTAGAAAACCAGTGCTTTTTTTATCGTTATTTCAAAGACAACTTTTTAGGAAAATGTCACCTTGGAGAAAGAGGGTATGTTTTATATGGAGGCGGCATTAGTTGAGATAGAAACGTGTGTATGGGGGGGGGGTAAGAAGGGGAAGCCTGTAGGATTCCATCTTGCTGTTAACGTATATGTGCTTGGTTTGGGGGAAATGTGCAAAGTGCCACCTAGAGAAATTCAGAAGGAGCAAAGTTCCCTAACTGGGATAAGGGCAACACAATCTTCTGGTTTTAATTACCACCCTGTTTAACAAACAACATCAAGACGTCCAGTCATCACGTTGCCTTAAATACACTCCTCTCTGAGCAGATGCAAAGCCACACCGCTTTGGCTGCCACTGTTTCTTCCATCTCTGAGCAGGGAAAAATAACAGGTATTTTGTCAGCTCTTTTGCATGGGAGTGGGGACCAGGGAATCACAACACAAAGCAATGCATATTTATTGAGCTGAATTCAATATTTTAACAGTGCATTTTGGGGGAGGAAGCTGGCAGAGGGTGTGATTAATCCCTACAGGACAGGCCTTTAAAGGACCCTGTGGAAGAGGAGCGTTTTGAGCTGGGCTTGGAAAGTGGGAAGACCTACAGAATGCTCTGACCTGGCAAGCTAATGGAGGCTTCACTGCAGATGACAAAGGAGGATCATTGTACATAGTCTCCAGAAACAGCACTCCAGAAACTGTTTCAACCCAAAAGTAGTTGGAGCTCAGCAGCTGGTATGTAATTGGCAGAGGAGCCCAGGAAGACGGCATGGGAAGAGGCTTTGGTTTCACGCCGCCTGGTGAAATGCAGTTACTTGGAATGGAGTCTGGCCAGGGCGATTGCTGATAATATCGCCACCCTTGCAGAAAGTTTCCAGGGCGCCGTAATGACTCTGAGCGGTCAGGACCGCTGCTTTACATCTCAGTGAAAAGCCTGCTAAGCCACAGCCAGAAATCTTCATCAGGCAGATTCACTATTCTTGCACAGATCTGCAAACTCAACATCTGAGCCCGAGGGGGAGGGGCGGGCAACGGGCCTTCAGGCTCTTGGGGGGAAACCAGAGCCTCCCAGTGCTTAGTCAGTGACACAGTTTATTATGTCATGCCTCAAGTGCCATCTAAACAGAAGTTTGCATTTTCAGAAGAGGCAGCTTCCCTTTTGCGTTACTATTTGGTCTCTATCCAGACACAAACATTAGGAGACATTTTTCATATCCAGCCCTGCATTGTCACTGATGGCCTCCCTCACTACTTCTTTTTTTCAAGATGTTTTTATTGATTTCACATAGTGGAAGAGAAAGATAGAAACATCAATGATGAGTCATTGATTGGCTGCCTCCTGCACCCCCCCCCCCCCCCCCCCCCCCCCCCCCCCCGCTCACTGGGGATCGAGCCCACAACCTGGGCATGTCCCTGACCAGGAATCGAACCTCGATCTCCTGGATCCTAGGTTGACGCTCAACCACTGAGCCACGCTGGCCGGGCTCCCTCGCTTCTTTCCTTTCTTCTTTCTCCAAAGCAGATCGTCATGTTAGCAGAAAACCTTTTGCTAGTGTCGTTGACCTTCATTACAGAACAAGCCAAGCAGCTCCAGACGTGATCTAAAGAAAGATGAGGAAAGGAAGGGAAAGGGAGTTGGATTCCCCTGAGCTAATCTCATTGTGCTGAGTTTCCAAGAGAAGTAGGACGATAAACATATGTGCTTTTCTCTGCTGCCTTTATTTGATATTCTGCTCAGGACTATGGAAATTAAAATACAGTGTCTCAGCTCCACTTACAGCATGATAGTAAGTGAGGGGGACAGGATGTTGAAAAGAGCCAGGCAATTATGCATTTGTCATGGGTAATAGGGAAGGTGGAGTTTTCTTCTTTATTTAAAAGGCTTCCTCTCCCACCAAATGGGCTCCAGTCCCACAGGACGTTGCTTGATGTATAATTATAGTAGTTTCAGTATTGTTCTAAATACTCAAATGTAGAGGTTGCTCCACGAAGCACTATTTTATTTTCTTTAGTTTATTGTGAAACATGAAATATGTATAATTTGTCTTGGAGGTGTGTCTGTGTGTATCCAGGAAAAAAACAAAAAACACACCACTATTAAATGCCATACCCAGATGCCACGTGAGCATATAAATTAGTTTACTATTGGGACTCTGAATAACAAGCCAGTCTATAGGCTGAGTGGCCTTGGGCAACTTCTCTAATCTTCCAGGCAGGGGGAATAAATCACTGAGCATCATAGGATTATGTTTTTAAATGAGTTGAATGGATAGTAATCTCATACAAATGCTGTGGGGGTCCTTTCTGCTTAATATATTCTAGTTCTTTGATGTCTACTGCAATCTGCTCTCTTTACTTGACCTTTACTTTGTAAAACTAAGTCAGAATTTGCAGCCACTGGCTTTCTGCATGGGGCCCTGAAGGTAATAGATATAAAGCCTTACAAGATTGAGACACATCCTTCACCAAGGAAGAAGTTAATCCTTTCAGATCTCAAAGTTCCTTCTACTCCACCTTTATCAGGCTTTCTGATACGTGTTTGATAATATCCTTTAATCTAATCCATTGATTTGTTATCTCCAAACACCATTTTAGTCTAATTTGCAGCTATTATGTCCATTAGCAAGTGATTGCAGTGAATGAATTTAAATGCTATATATTGAAATAAAATACCTTTTCAAGTTCCTTGGAGGGCCTGGGGAGTCATAGATCTGTCCTACTCAGGAAGGTTTTACAATTGTGTCCTGAAGTTCATACAAATGCTTTTGAAATTTAAGTTTTCATATTTATAGTTTACACATCATCTTAGGGCATGAATGAAAGGTCATTCTGGAAATGCTCAATGACCAGGAGCTGGTTTGCAAAAGGAAATAGAAATGGCCCTGGCTGGTGTGGCTCCGTGGTTAGAGCATCGGCCTACTCACCAAATGGTCTCGGGTTCTATTCCCAGTCAAGGGCACGTACCTGGGTTGCAGGTTCAATCCCTGATTGGGGTGCATTAGGGAGGCAATGAATTGATGTATCTCCCTCACATCGATGCTTCTCTCTTTCTTCCCCCTCCCTCTCCCTCCATTCCACTCTCTTTAAAACTCTCTCTCTCTCTCAATATATATAATATATATTCAGTTGAGGAGTAACAAAAAAATAAAGTAAATGTAAATGAATATCCTTTCCTTAGTGCACATGCATCCCATATAATTGGTTATCCATCTTTAGAAAGAATGAGATTAATTTCCCAGAACCCCTGATTTAATTCAGAGTACACCTCTGTGTGTGGAGGGGGTCTGTAATATGATAGGTTCATTAAGAGATCCACGTGTTTCAATATTGCTTGTGGGTGCACCACGCTAGGGGAGTGCAGTGTTCTGTTTAAGTGGGTTTCTAGATATCTGAAGCTTATCTTTAGAGCCCCCTAGTGCCTTTCTTCCCTTTATTTTATTTATAAAGTATCTCAAAATTACATTATATTCTCAAGTTCCTTATTAAACAAAGTATTCTGTATTTGTTTTTTCCTTCATTATATGAACTTCAAATGTGTTACTATTCTTTGTAATGACTGTAATGTAAGTAATAAATATTTTCTTTATTGATTGAATTGAAGTTTTGTTCAAACTATTGTTGGTGTGGCTTAGTTGCTTTTCTGGCCTCTGTTTACCTTATGGGAGAATTTATCCTGGAATAAATACTTTCTATAGCTACATTGTTAAGGTTTTCATTTTGCTGCTCTTAAGGAATTTTCAAATCTGAAATAAGAAAGAAATGAAAGTTTTATAGACTCAATTTGAAACAATATTTTGATTAGCCTCTTATGAAAGTGAACCTCTTAACTAGCAGCTCCCATGCTAAACTGTGCATCCCTCTAACAAGGAGCCTCTCTTTTTTTAATATGTCTTCATTGATTTCAAAGAGAGGGAGAGAGAAAGATAGAAACATCAATGATGAGTCATTGATCAGCTGCCTCCTGCACGCCCCCTACTGGGGATCGAGCCCGCAACCCCAGCCTGTGGCCCGACAGGGAATCGAACCATGATCTCCTGGACCATGATAGGTCGATGCTCAACCGCTGAGCCACGCCAGCCAGGCACGGAGTCTCATTCTTTTAAATGCCTTGAATTTTCCCTGCCTGGCTTTCGATTCCCATCTCAGAACACTTTCAGATGGTGGTATTTGTTTATCATTGATGCATCACCAATGAAATTCTAGCTTTATTCACCCAAACTTCTAGGACGTAGCTTTGCTTGAGTGACATTTATACTTGAAGTTCCATATAGGATCTTCAGGGTAGAGTCACCCAGTGTACCTGAGGCAGAGAAGAAATGGGTACCTTCTCAGTGAAAAACTAACAAACAAAAGAAAACAACAGAAAAACAAGGAACCATCTTTTCACATCTACTTCCACACTCCCTTCAACCTCCAGAATGGATGACAGTGCTCCACATGGATGGTCCTTGGACCAGTGTGGCCTTCCTAGGTTGGGTGAGAGCTTTCTTTTGAAATGGAACATGGCCCAGAGTCACACCATATCCCTCCACTAGTGACACTGGCTTCGATGACTTAATGTGGTTTTGCTCTGAGGTGGGGATATTAATGATGCTCTTGACAGGGCAACGTAAAATATATCTGAAGAAGAGAGACAGAGACAAATCCTACCATAGGGTTTTAAATTACTTCCAGGCCCCTCAACTATATTTGTTGAGCTTTTATGGTCCTGAGCCAGGTTCCTGGCGTGTCATGAACAGGCCATACTCTTTATGATTCAGCCAACACTTACTGAACATCTACTATATGTGAGGCACTAGTCTAGGGGTGGGATAAGATGGGCAGGATATGTCTTCTCCATAGTTTTCAATCTAGTGAAAAATACATATTGTATAGTGAATACTTAATTTATAATTGTTATGGCACATAGAAGGCAGGGTCCTTTTAATAAAGCGCATGAGAGGAGCACTTGACCCAGATTTAAGGTAGGAAGAGGGTTAGGGAAGGCATTCCAAGGGAAGTGATGTCTTTGTGGAATTAAGGAAATAAAGAAGAATTCGTTTTCTCTTAGTGTGGGGGATAAGAAAGTATGTCTGCTGAGCAAACTGCAGTGAGAAAGCATTTATAGGCTTCAGACGGTTCTTAAGAGTGAGAGTTGTTGATGGGGGAAATAGAGTCATATGAGGCTGAGGAAGGTAGGAGGCAGACCATAAAAGGTTTTGTATATCATAATGAGGAGTTTAACTATCATGCTGAAAGGGAGAGACATGCATTGGAAATTCTAGTTGGAAAATGACATGATTAGACATTTTCTTTGGCGAGTCGGGGGGGGGGGCAGGAGTAGAAGCAGTGTAAGGAGTCAGGGCGGTGACCTCTGAAAGAGGGGATACATTTCTATTCCCAGCAACGGACTTTGAGAGAAATCAATGAGCAGAGGTAACCTACTACCTGGCAGTAACATCAGGTCTACATTATCCACCCTGGATGAGACAGGAGGAAGTACCTGTAATGGACTGGAACCAGGGAGCTGATCAAAGAGCTTAAGTCCAAGCATACTGAGATCTGAAAACTTGACATTTGGAGAAACCAGGAATGTAATTACCATGATATTCTGTAAAGTTCTGGTGCAAAAGGCCAAGGGGCAGGTGGAATCTGCCGCCTGAAGAATTCCAAGAATTCTCACATTCATACCTTACCCTCCGTAGATTCTGAGATGGAAATCCCTTTTCCCACTGGAAAAAAGAAAGAAAAATCTCAAACCGAAACCTCTTTAAACATCCAACATTTACTCAGAGATTTCTGAGGAAGGATCTTGCTTTGGTGATTTAAACATGAAGTCCTCTGAATATGAGGATATATTACCTGTCCTGTGATGTCAGAGGATCTCAGGGACATCTGCAGATGTTTTGCCTTCCTAGAGCAGAGTTATTTTAGGGTTTGGAGGGTGTGTGTAGCTGGCTTATCTTTCTTCATCTCTTGTCCCAGATGACATCCAAGAATCATCCAAACTGGATCCATGTCATTACTGACCGAGGAGTTTCTCCTTCTCAAGCATTGTTTCTAGATGTTCAGATTCTAAAATATTATCCTCGTTGCCTCCCTGAAACAGCATTTCACTATACCTTTTCCCCCAGAGCATCAGGTTAATTATTTCCATACACACAGTTGTTAATTATGTTTCCACATTGCAGCTGATAAGGAAACTTGCCGAGTTCGTCCCTGGGCACGGGGTCCTCTTTTTTGAATAAGAAGAGATTTTCTTTGATGGAGCAATTATGACAAAGTACTTCTCCCTTTCTCTCCCATCAGTTTGTTTGGATTACCTGTGCCTTGCCCAGCTGGCTGCATCTTTCTGATGAAATGCCAGGTTTCTAAATGCCCACCTTTTTCGATGCTGTCCCCACAGATCAGCCCCGGGCCCTCCTGGGATTTCACCTGCGTGGCAGGCGGATTGTTAAACGGTTGCGTGTCAGGTCCACTCACAGCAATCATCTGTACCGCAGGCATTCGGAGATCCCGTATGAAAGATGTCCTTGTAGAAATCAACTGTAATGGGAACCCCCCCCCCCCCCCGTTCTATGCTGCAGGCCTGGATTGGAAGCTGAGGACAAGGTCGATGCACAATAATCTATCTCACGGAGTCTCTTGGCTGTTGAGATTCAGACGGATACCATATTCAGAACCTCTTTTACCAGTTTTTTACAACTTTCAGAGAGTGCTCTACTCTCTCTACCATATGCACATCAATCAATAAACAATATACTAGCTGGAGAGAGGCCAAGATGTGTCACTGAGATAAGGCCGCCTAAAGGGCAGATAGATGCTGGAGAAGAGATGCTGAGCGTTTCCAGTACCCGCAACGGCTTGGATTCCAACCACCCCCGGCCACGCTCTCTGAGGACAGAACCCAATCACTCAGAAGTGCAGAGGATTGTGAGACGGAGAAGCCCTGCCAGGCATCGAGACTGTGCGCCTGTGTGCATGCCGAGGTGATTGATTATAGTTCTTATAATACATACACTCATAAGTGCCCTTAGGTGCCCCAAGTTTGCATATTTCCCCACTATGCAATATTTTCCAAATAATTATGTGCTTTCTTTTATAACATAAAATATGCGTCTTTGTAAAGTCATAGGTAATTCGAGGAACGATTGTGTTGTCATAAATCTGTTTCATCAAGAATTCTACCCTCATTCTCAAACCATGCTGTATGCCCCAAACTTGTACAGTGATGTACGTCAATTGTTTAGTAGCTGACTGATAGACTTATAAGCATATAGGAGTTAATATATCTAAAGCCCTTAGGACAGGTCCTAGCACACAGTAAGGGCTATTAAATGTTTGCTATGAACATGATATCTTATGAATTAGTGAAAAATAAAAATTATAGCCTATGGGTAATATATAAAAACACACAGGGATTTAGTTTAATGCCCCAAACAATGTTATTTGGAGACTTTCTTTCTCCTTCCTTCCTTCTCTTTCCTTTCTTCCTGATTCTAATTCCTTATTTTCCTCTTTCCCTTTATTTATTGTCCCAACTGCTCTCCTTAAAGTGATGAGCAATGGCACATTTATTACGTAATAATATGTGAATATTAAGTGCTCATTTAAACACCTAATGAGTTAGTTTCTGAATTAAAAACCCTATCCCTGTCTATTCTATCACCAAGTATTGATTAACAACTTACTAGGCAGAAGGCACTAGAGGAAGAGGAAAGATTCAGTGTCAGGTGTCGACACTAAGTCCAGTAGAGGAGACACACAGATAAACAACAGCAACATGGAATCATTGGTTTGGGGATAACATTACACCCTGTGAGCTTTTGAAGGACAGAGGAATGTCCTCTATCTAACCCATCAGGCTAATGGCATGTGAGACTTCCTATTTCTTCTCGAGACGGACCTACCACCGAGTTACTTTTTGGTTCCTTGATCTGCGGTGTGGGTGGTTCATTGGTGACCTACAACATGTAGACGCAGTAACCCCTTGCACGTGGTTTCGTTTACAATCCTAGAAATGCTCTGGAAGACAGATACCAACCTTTAGGAAGTCTTGTATATGTTGGCTGTATGTAAATATTGTTTAAGGAATACTTTCTTATTTTCCAAAATGATTCATGGGAGTGAGCATTGACATAGCATGTTGGGTGAGACCAACGTGTGCATTTAATTACTCATGAAGAGGCCACCATTTCTTGGCTCGAGAGGTTGGAGCCATAGCTTAGGGCTGAAGTGTTAGAAGACACCGCTCAATGTAGGTCGATTACAGATGAGACATTTGAGATGCTGCATCCAGTCAGAAGCTTTGTCTGAGTTGCAAGGAATAGGATGGACAGACGGTTCTGATTCCCCCTCACAGCCCTGCTCCGTCCCTTTAGCCCAGTGCTATGGTTGTGGAAATGATGCAGTAGTCTGCCTTCAGTCGTACAGATCTTTGCCTGAATCGAAGAACCCCAGGCTTCTTGCAGGAAATGGAAGACTAAAGTGACAGAAGGCACTTCCCCTTTTATGATCATTAAGAAATGGTACCTCCTATTTCAAAGAAAGTTCCAATAAACCTTTTATTTCAGATAGCTTTACCTTTTTGGCCAATCTATGCCTACTGTTCCTTTGTCTTAAAATACGTATTTTGTAGGACTGTGTGCTTAGCTTTGCTTTCTACATCTGCGTGCCGCTCTGGCGATGAACCGTTCCCTGGCTTCCCTGACAGCTCAGTCAGAGCCCCAGCCTGCAGAAGCCATCAACTGGGAGCACCTGGCTGCATGGACAGGAATGTGGTAAAAGTAAATTGGCCATCTGTCTGGGGCTGGTGGAGACACATACTAGAGATGATACTGGATAATATTCACATTGATGTTTTACCCCAAGGGTGGTTGGAGGGGTTTTGTTTTGCATGTTTTTTTCAGCAAACCTGCTTTAAAAATTCATGGTTGCACCTGGCTGTTTGTTTCCATCTTTTGTTTCGTATATTCTGGCAGAGCCCAAAACCTCCTCAGCGAGAGACTAAATTGGAAAAGGGTCGTATTCAGAGCTTAGAAGAAAATATGTGCGGTTTTCATGAAAATCACCTAAGTATAGGTGCTTGAATTGAAAACGTGGGGCGTTTTTCAGGTCAAGATTCCCAAGAGTTAGCGGCATCATGCAGTTTACTTTTCAATCAGTCTTAGAGCAAACATCCTTTAGCCAAGTGATGTATTTGAAAAATGGAAATGTGGGTGGGATTGTATTGCCTATGAATTCCAAAATGCTCAGAGGTGTTTGATGAACTAGATGCAGACAGAAAGAGCCGCTGTTTTTACCACTAGACAATCTTACTGAGTCTCTTAGAGTAAAGATGATAGATCAGTGAGAAAACGGTTGTTATTCGATCAGAGAAAGGTGCTATCTTTTCTATGCAAGATTTATTCTCGGTTCCAAGTGAAAACTCTGGTTCAGCTATAGATGAGTCAATTTAAATTTCGTTAGGATGCAGGGAACTCAGTTTCAGATGAATTCATCAGTAAAAGTGCCCATTTCCCAAGCTTCTCTCTCTTCTTCTTCTTCCCCTGCCCCCATCCTCTCTCCCTCTCTCCCCTTTTCCCCAGGAAAAATGAATAGAGATATTTAGGCTCAAGGCTGAGCTTTAATAAACAAAGTGACCTTTACATTTTAGTTCAATCTGATAGGTATCATATCATTGGTGACTGAGCCTTGGTGGGATGGGGTGTATGGGTGTAATGCAGCACTAGAAGAATTTACCTTCAGGGGAAAAACAAATTTGATAAAGGGGCTGTTGAAAAATGTGGTATGCCAGGAAGATCTACATCTTGTTGAAATTTGCCATCTTAGATTTAGAATCATGTTGACATTTCTACAATTTAAAGCTTCCATTTAGCACAGATGTTCTTTCTGCTGTCCTTGTTATCATAGGTTTACCTTGATTTCAGAAAATCTGAACTGCCAACATATGAATTAAGGAATACTTCACTCGACGAAAGGAAACAGCACAGGCTTCTTTTACATAGTGTTCCGTGTACATTCTGCATTTGGGCAAAACGTAAGGCTCAAATGCCAGAATCGAGTGTCAAGATCAATTACAGATGAAGAATGGTGTTTTGGGGAAAGGCAATTTTATTTATAGGTATATAGGATTTGATTCGCTAACATTGGATCTGCCTGCAACCTCTCTAGAATGTATAATTTACCCCCCAAAATTATATAATGTCTGAACTGAAAGAAACACTAGAAACTACCTTTTGGTTCCAACTCAATATTTTAAGATGTTGAAATTCAGGCTCAGAGAAGTTAAATGACTTTTCCAATGTCCCTACCTTGGGCAGTGGCAGAAATGGACCCCATTTCCCACTCCACTGCACGCTGGCTTCCCCCTGTGCCCCTCAAGCAGGTAACCTGCCTCCACAGAACATTCACATTCAGAACTCTGGACCTCTTTCCTAGTCCAATAGTTATAGTAACTATTTTACCTTAGCCGCGTTGGATAACTTGAGCACATGTAGCAAACATCTTGTTTCCCATAAATGCCAAAGAAAACAGAAAAGAGGGTTTAGGATAGATGTGGATTCAGCCATCTCTCCAAACAGGAAGGACCATCAGAGCCAGTTTCCCCCCACGCATGTCGCCAGCGACAGCATCGCCCCGTCTGTCCCTGCTGTTCCCATTCTTGCGATCCTGTACCTCTTTCTCACATAGAAATTTGAAAGTAATGAGATTGACCTAACGCCACAAAAAGTCCAGAGCCAGTTATAATAATGAACTAACAAGCGTTACATGTCTCCTATGAGCCAGCAATGTAGGTAGTCAATAGGCAGTTCCCAAAGCTGTGCCCCTCAGAGCCCTAATGCTTTTGAAGTTCCAAGAGCAAAAACAGATTTTTGTCTTTGAATTCTTGCGGCAAATGTTACGAATGTGTCTCCCTCTTTTTGCTTCAGAATGTGCTTTTCAGAGATTAGCAAACCAAAGGAAACTTTTAAAAACATTTTCTTTATTCTAGTATTCTTGTAATTTCCTTGATTATTGAATCCTTATGATGTCATAGCTATTAATTTCACTTAGAAAATACTATGTTCAGTGCTTTGGCTCCACTTAATCATCACAAATCTATACCCTGGGAAGTGGGCATTTTAAGCCACATTTCATAACCATGGAAATAAAGGACCTGGCATAATAAGTGATTTCCCAAAGTGACATGACAAATAATAAGCTGAACTGGGGCTCAAAGTTGGTTCTGTGTTCTTAGCTCCTATATGAGCCTCAATTCAAATACCTATTGGCTTGCCCAGGTGATTATAGATGTGACTAGGGATTCTTTGGGCACAGGCACTTTATGCCAAAACAATAATAAATGAGAGCGAATGTATGAATGGGGGGAAATGAGTAATAACTCCACCATCTAATACGCTGTCCTCTCAATCTGTTGTTTGTTGTCCCATTTTGAATAGCGACAAAGATACAGAACTTACTTATCTTTTACTTCAGCTCTGAATTTTTGCTGTGTTTTTTCTTTTTTTCTTCTTATATTAATGACAAATGCCAACAGAAGCCAGCTTTCAGTGTTGAGAAGACAACAAAGGATGTGTGGATTATGGTCAACTGGAAAAGATAGGACCTCCCTAGAGGGGATAGCAGTTCTTGTTGACTATGACTCTATGGGAATATGATCCCAAAAAATCTGGACATTACTGGAAAATTGGCTGATAAACAGTGGTCATTGGGCCAATATTATCTCCTTCAAACAGAACTCGGATGCCCGTCAAACTCAGCCTATGGACCATGGGCTTTAACCACTGCACTTCCCTGTGCTGTTGGCCAAGGAATAAAGGCTCTCACCCAAATGATTCTTTTCAGCCTGAGGGTTTCCTCTGCGGCAGTTCCACGTTCTGTGGCTGGAGACTTTGTTGAGCATTGAAGAGGCACATATGCTCATTTACATTGGCAAGCGTTAAAGTGGGGAGACATATGTTTTTGTTATTGCCCCTCCTGTTAGATCCTTGAAGAGTGTTGATTGTCAGACTCAGCTGTGATTTCCCCACTTGGTGTGCTTCTGAAAAACCTTTTCCAGAATCTCCAGTACTTACAAATTTGCCTGGAAATAACTATCAAGTATGACTGGAGTCCTTGTGGACTAGAAGTCTTCTGGTAATATAACTGCCCGGCTTAGGGATATTTCAGCAGACCTGAGGTTGTCTGTGTTCCCTGCACACTTCTCTCAGCTGGACCATTGCCATAATGTCTTGAGCAGCCCCCCAGCTTCATATTCCCTTCCCTTTAATCTACATTCTGTATTATCTCCAAAGTGATCGTTGTAAGTGAGCCATAGTCTTTCTAACTCCTGCTTCAAAATCGTGACTCTGTCTGTATGGCTCAGAACGATAGGTTCTCTTGCTAATTAAGTCGAAACTCCTTTGTGTGACCAGTGAAGCCCTTTCCTCTTGGCTGTGGGCAGCTTTACCTACCTTCTGCCATCCCGGGGAACTTGCTGTTACCTGAACACGTCAGGCATGTTAACAATTCTCTGTCATTTCTTATGTTAACCCCTCCACCCTGAAACCCTCCCCGGCCCTCTGTCAACACCTCCACATCCTTCAAAACCCGGTTTAGTGTCCGATGTTCGATGGCTGTGGCTGTCTTCTCTCCTTCCAGCAACAGGAGTGTCGATCTCACAATACTTTGTGTGTGTCAGTGCCTGTGTAGCTGTACTGTCCCTGCTGAATTCCTCTTTTCTGTGTAGTTGCTGGTTGTAGAAGAATTCACAGGCCAGCAAGGCATTCAGTGTCTCATTTATCATTTAATCTTCAGTCTTAAGCACAGCAGCTATCTCTTGATGCCAAAAACTACTTAAATAAATTAGAGGGGAAAAAAGTTGAAATGAATAGTTGAATGGTGAACATCTGGTCAACCCACAAGAAGTGAAAAATTGCTCTAAAAAAAACCCTTTTCATTCCCAAACTCTTGTTTTTCTGTTTGTTCTCAGAATGACTAAAAAAAGGATTCTAAAAATTTTAATTTTGAAGATATTTCTATAATTTTATTGAAATATTCTGCAGATAAGACAGATTATAAGATTGCATTTCATGCAATTGTTCCAAAGAGGGAAAATGCCATTTCGTTTGCATTTTCTCTTGTGGTTTTAGACAAATTTAAATGTGTTGGTTAATAACCACTCCAAGCCCATGCTCATTGGCTAGAAGACCTGGTTATTATGTTTTCTGATGTTTAAAATGCAGGTCTGGGAACCAGGATCTTGGGTGTGAGACATAGAAATGCCAAAAATGTTCTGTAATCATCTTGGAGAAATCATCATGCCCGTCCCTGTCTAATTTCACTCCCTTGAGCTTTGCTTCAATTTCCAGTTGGAATATCTTAACATTTGTAAAGTGCTGTGTAATTCTTAAGTGAAAATGTCATATATGTATACTATCTTCTTAACTAGCAGTTTAGCAAACGTGAGTTTCTGTGGTGCAGTGGCCTATCTTTTAACAGCTTACAATGTATGATAAATGGGTGATATGAAAATTCTGCCTATGAATTGATGGCAGTCAAAATTGGAGAAATAATGTGAGGGTTTTTTCCTGCAGTTCTTCATTCAGGGAACACAATTATTGACGTTTTATAAAGTTTGGAGTTTCTGATTTCTTTATTGTCTTTAAACTTTAACTACTCACCTGGGCTCACCTATTTATAGGTGTATATAATATGTGCAGAATGATACTTTATTGCTTTTTTTAGATGAAGGTAGAAAATTTATTTAAACAGACTGTTATAAATAGACTATGAGGTAGAAGTGGCAATTTATAAAAATCCATTAGAAAAAGAGAAACAATCATAATTTGAAATGAAGAGAAAGCATGAACTGGCAGTCTGCCAAATGAGGATATTTAAATGACTAACCACAAATGACAAAGGGAGGAAGGAAAGCAAAACTTACTATTATTAGGAATGTGTATTAACACAAAATGCACCTTTTGCCCCAGCCAGCTTAGAAAATGTTATAAAAATAAAAAGAAAGAAGACCTAGTGTTGGTGACAAGTACTTCCTAAGTCCTATCAAAGAACTCTGAATTAGTACTCTCTTTCAGAAAGACATTAATTTGGTGATATGTATCAAAAGGGGTACAAGATTTATATGCTTTGATCCATACATTCTACTTCAAGGAGATTACTTGAAGAAATAATAATTGATGTAGAGAAATATTAACCTACATTAGGTCATAAGATTATATTAGTGAAATTTGGAATCCTTCTACTAAGAGCAGCGGGGATGATGTGATAGCCTTTTGCCATATAGATCTCTCTCTCTCTGTCTTTCTACACACACACACACACACACACACACACAGAGTTATCTATATTGTGTACCTATATATACATAGAAACAAAGATTGGGAAAGCAAACTGCAAAGTGTTAGTGATAATTATCTCTGCATAGTCACGTTTGAGTGATTTCGTTTTTCTTTTTTGTAAGTACTTTCTGGAGGACATTTTCCAAATTTTTCCTGTAACGAATGCATGTTAATTCCTGCTCATATTTGAGAAAAATATGAAATTTTAAAACAAATGAGATGAATAATTTAAAAGAGACAAAATTGTTGTATCCTTGGCATAGACATTCCAAAAGCGAGACACCTGCCAAATAGCTCAAAAACCTGAGCCCAGGAGCACGCTTTTACCACCACCTCTTATTCCAAGTTGGAGGAATCCGGTCCAGTACCAACTGTTCCTGATGAGGAGGGAGCAGGTTGGAGGGGCTCCCTGGTGGCCAGACTAAGCTGTAGCCTGACACAAAGCATGGCCTTAGGAGGACGGGGTCATGATTGACAGGGGCTCTAAAGAAGAACCTGCCAGTATTATAGGCCGGTCCACACGAGGGAATGTCTAAAATGTCTACGAAATGGGAAGCCACTCAGTGTTTTGCACGTGAGACTCCATTTGGTGATCAAGATATTTCTCTAGAAAAGCATACATTTGTTTTAGGGTAGGGTTCACTTTGGAAATGCCTTCTTGATTTAATAAAATATGCCAGAAGAAATTATTTAGATTGAATGTGGAAGAAATGTTTCTGTTATATCAATAGGAGCCTCTCTGACAGTGGAAAGGTATGGGGGTGGGGTGGGTTAAGAAGAATGATTTGAACTTTGAAAACTATTTAATTTTCAGGGGAGAGCTCAGCACACTTCTGCAATTCCAGGAAGCATTGTTATCCTTAGTAAAATGAATTAATTGAGATATTATTTTCATCACCCTTAGTTTCAGCAAAAGCTAGATGACTATCTGATATATTCTGTTAAGGAAGCCATCAGTTTGAGGATTGCTCTGTCATTAAGTATGGTCTGTATTTTTTTAAAAATTAACTCAGTTACCTGGAAAAATTCACTTTTGAGAGATATTCTCCAAGGGTACAAGATTCAGAAATCTTCCTCTCACTAGGAAGCCATACATATGTGTGTCAGTAATAATATTTATGATGGTGCAGTAGAGTAAACCAGGACTTACCAGGACAAAATATGACATATGTTCACCCTGTCTGTGATCCATTCAGAGAAAGCCAGAATGTGTCTGAACTGTGTCTCATAGGGTCAAAGCAGCTTCTAAATCAAGATTGGCCAGCTTTGTAAGTGGTAGTATCTTTACGGGCATGTTGAACCCATCATGAATATGAATCTGGGTCTCACAATGCTTTTGTACAGTCACAAAATAGAATGACACTTTTCTAACTGGATTTCATGGTAGCACCTAGATTAGGAATCATTCTGATTGTTAAGGATGCTAACTTCTGAGCAACTGTAACTAGATACACAAAATAATAACCCAAATACATAAAAGATCGTGTTGTTTGCAGATATTCTATGTAGGCAATTTTTGGTTCTTTTTGAAGGCTTTTTGGGGGGGCCCTTCTTTTCCTTTTGATTCAGGGTGCTGAGAAATACCACTGAAGTCAAGAGATCTGATTTTATGGTTATTTTCTTAAAGCGTGAATTTCCTGTTGGTAGTAACTTGGAGCAGATGCGTGTTTCATAGGATTGGCATAGTAGCAGGATGCATATAAATGAGAAAAACATAAAATAAAAATTTTGGATGGTTTTATACAGACCTGTATACAGAAATCAAACTTGCTGTAAGTTTCTGGGACACAGTGACCATTTATCCATTCAGCCTCAGACCTAAATGACCTTTTGTTGTTTTTTGGTCCAAGGCTACCTGAAATTCAATTTATTTTAAGATGCATGAGAACAATAAGTATTTGGTTTTGAATTGCTAAGTTATGTTGTAACTGATATTGGTGCTTTTGTTGTGAGCATAAAGGGACAAGGACAGTTTTGCTCTTAAGAAACCCATTTTTTAAAAATATATCTCTATTGTTAAAAGTTTTACGAATGTCCCTTTCCCCCCACCTTGACCCATTTTTTAATGGTGTCACATTCTAAATTAAATGATGGGATTACAGTGCCTAAATATGGTCTCTCTTATTAAAGAGTTAGTTATGTACACCTTAATGGACATTTAACAGGTCTGCCCTTCTATAATATAACCTGGGTAATTTAGGCACCCTGAAGAGTCACAGGCTGGACGTTCTTCTCCCCACCTCCTCTCCTTAATCATCTCTAGTGGAATAAAGAGATTTCTTATCATTAAATGAGCATCATTTCTTGTAAAGTTTCCCATGAGCGAAGATGAATGTCCATTTCCCGTGGTATCTTGGCTCCTCCTGATAGCAGCTAATGTTTTTAAATGATGTAACCTTTTGGCATTTGTAGATCTTTGGGGATTTAGGAGAAAATTTACCTTGGGACTTGTAATGGCCATGAAAGTGTGTTCTCATTGAGTTTGAGCGGAGGCTATAGAATAATGCTGGGATATTTAAGATGGCTCAGATATTCTCGAAGTATTTGATCAGTCTCCATAGTAACTGCAATAATAAAAATGTCTCTCAAATTTGTGCATCATTTTTTCCCTCTAAAATACCATTTTAAAAACCAGATGACACAGTGCTAAGCATTGATGAATATTCTGTAGTTTTTACTATCCCCTTAATATGATGATAACTACTCTAGCAAAAGGAGTTCGTGTTGCAGATGCCAATTAGACACAGGGTCAGTTTATTAGGAGAGCAGTTACACTGTATTGGTTCCCATGGGGTTTAGCATAAACTTCCTTGAGAGCTAGCTTATGGGGAAATGCTTATTTTCCTCCCTATGCTTTCATTAGGCCAGAGCTTTTTGCCCAGCCTCACCCATCCTTAGGATAAAGCACAAAAAATAATCTTTCAGATGAGTGATGCTACAAGGGTAAGGAAAAGGAGACCAGAGCCATTGTGAAAAATCGGAGTGTAAAAGAGGAACTGAGTGTTTTGATTCCAGAGATTTGTATTTAAAGCCAAAAAACTATTCGTTGCCTCCAGAATATCTTACCAATTATCTTGTTATTGAGAGTCTCCATTACGTAGCTCCTGGCTTCTCACTGCAACCCCCTTTCCCATCTAGGCAATATTTTTATGAGATATTTGTAATACAAGGTTTCTCTCTCCCTCTTTCTCTGTCTCTGAAAACTCAACTCTCACATTTCAGCAGAACATAGAGTGCTAAATGTGCCATCCTTTGTGGAGTCGTAATGGTAACATTTGCACAAAGTCCAGCATTGCTTTCGCACAGGCAATCCGGTCTGCGTGGACTTATGTGGCATATGCCATAGTCAGCTTCACCGCCCGTCAGCTGTGCGGCCTTGAGAAAATGACCTCCTTTCTCCAAGTGTCATTTTCTTGGCTGTCAAATGGACATAATAATATCGATCTGAAGTATTTTTTAACAATTTAATGACCTAACATATTTTAAAGGTTTAGTGGAGTGCCTGGCACCCAACAGATGCTCAAGAAATGTAAGCTGGTTATGGTATCATTACCCTCAGTGAAATAACCGAGGCTCATGAAAAAATGAAGTGAGCAGTGAGCTCTTCAGAGTGGCAGAGATGACACTCGAATCCGGCTTTGAAGTCGAACCTCATAGTATTTTCTGTGATCATTGTACATATTTATGGTTTGTTTTCCCTTCTTCTAATGGTGTGAATGACTCACTAAACACACCCTCTCTTTTCCGAGGAAGTGCACACACCCACAGCAACATCGACAAGGGTCAGGTTTAGGATTTGGTCAGGGCTCATCTTCTGGAAAACCGGCCTGTGGTTCACAGGCTCCATAGTCAGCCCTTCAGATCAACCCACCCCAACACGTGGGCATGCGTTTCCTTGGGGGGGGTCAGTGCCGTCCGCTGTAATGGAAGCAGAGTCTCACAGTGAAGTGGCGTTTTTTAGATTCAGATTGACTCAGGAAAGGGTTGCGTTCACTAATTCCAAGAGAAATTAGAAGAAATCTTCTATAAACTTTCTTTCTTGAATTGTCTTCCGAGGAGTGTGACCCATGTGTTGTCACTCCTGGTGAACTTAACTCTCCTCCTGCCCAGGGGGAGTATTGAATGAATTATCATAAATGTTACATGATAATTAATAAGATCTCCTGACAAGGCTAGTAAGAGACATGTGAAGAACTGAAGTAGTATTATACACTTCTTAAAAACTCACTTTTCCCCTAAAAAAATCAAAGTTTTCGGGCCCTCATTCAAAAAATGTTTTAGAAGTAAACTCACAGAATAAACTCTTTAGAGTGCCACGTGTTCCTAGCAATTTCATTGAATTAATGTTCAGGTCACAAGTAGGTGGTCTCTTGCCCAAACGTTTCTGTGGTTTCTTTGTATTGAATGACCCTATTTTGTGTTAATGACCATGGATGGTGCATTAGGTGAGCTTCCCCGAGTTTGGGGAGTTGGGAGTAGCATTCAGGACAAGTGATTGAACACTGGGTTCATCGTTCTACAGGTGTTTTCTATCAGTGTACACTTACTTGAACTTTTTTCTGTTTATTCACTTTCGTCTCCTTTTCTCACTATTGTTTGCACTTCAGTGATTTCCTTTTCATGGATCATTCTGGGATCCTTTGGAACCTCCCCCAATACTGCCCTCCAAACAGTTGCAAACAGATAAACACCTATTGCTCTCACCTTTAATTCACCTGGGAAAGATAAACGTTCAGCTCCCACTGGGAATGGGCAGCTTATCACCCACAGTGGTCAGCAAATTACTCAATTGCTCTGATTATACTTTGCTTAATTTATTTTTAATAATGAAGCCAGAGGCCTGCAAATAGCCTCTTATTCTGTTTATAGATAGATTTTTGTTTGGATAAAGTAGGTAGATAACTGGAGTGCCCAATTGACTGCTGTTGCAATTTTTTCACTGTCATTGATTGTCATTACCATTAGGAAAAGTATTTATTATGCACCTGTGATATGGTCATCTGCATTTGAGTTAAGCCTTCAGCAAATCAGGAGAGATGTCCCCCGTATGTTATCTCCTCTTGATTCCAGTTCACAGATGACCGAAGATAGACAAATGAGCAAAAGAGAAAACAAAGAACAAAACATAAAATAAATACTCTTTACTTTAGGACCAAAGAAATGGTGAGATAAAGTATATGCCTGCAGGCAGTGAAACTGCTCTTTATTAACTCCACCCCATCTAAAAGGGCAAATGATGGAATTCCAAGGACAACACACCTAGGAAAAGAATCTGGAAAAGAAAATAGTAATGACATTTCTCCAGGAGAAATGTCCCCAGTAGACAACCGAGACAGTTCAGAAAGCTCCCAGCCACTCTGTAGTTACATCATGTAGCCGTGTGTTGAACCTGGAGCAGGTCGAAGAGAGGGAACATGCGTTTCGTCTTTGATGACACTAAGCTGTCAGAAGGACAGATACTAAAAAAACTGGGAAGTGACATATTTGAAGTCTATACATTGCATTTCATGTTCATTTGTCACCTCTAGGAAAAGCAAATAAAGTTTTTGCCTTCTGCCGAAGCGGATGATGAATGATCGCCGAGAGCTGGGTGGCGGGAGCCCGTGTCGCCAGCATTGACTTTCTACAGAAAGCAGTTCCTCTGCAGGTGCGGTCGGTGCAGCGCCGCGCACCCCGCGAGGCATGAGGAAGCGGGTTCCAGTCACGCGTGGGCTGGTCCGAACAGAGAGTGGTCAGCTCCCTGTTGAAAGCAGGCTCTCCCCCTCGTTTCTACCCCCTGCCTGCAAGTAGAACGGCAGGGGCTTCTCTGGGGGGCCTCAGGCTCCCGGGCCACAGGCATGAAGAGGGTTCACCCTTCACTCCTTACCTTGTTCGCTCACTTAGAGAGGCATCTGGGCCCACACTGCAGACCAAGCTCTGTGCCAGGCAAACAGCCGCCTCCCTTTTTAGCACGCTCACATCAGGAATTACGCAGTTTGGATTCACGCCTCTTACAAAGCCCTCCTAAAGTTCCAGAATGCAAAGGATTAAACACAACAAAGCACCACTTATTTAAAGTCACATGAAGAGCCAGAAGGGGTAGAGAGCCAGTGTGAACCAGCAAAGACAGTGATCACTGGGCATGTTTAAAGAGTGTAATCTATTAATTTTTAAGGCGTGTTCATGAACTTCAGGTTGCCATCTCGGTATTTCTCAATAAAGTACCTCCTTGAGAAGATAGAGCATATTTATTTATATATGCCATCATTTATGTCTAAAAATTGGATCTCATATGTACATTGTTTCTTTCAAATACCTTAAACATTTTCTGTATCTCGCTTAAAGGCTTTACTTACTTACTACCTTACTTATTTTTAGTAATCTACAAAATAACAAGACAAACCTCAACCCACTTGAAATAAAATTACTAAATAATTTTAAAGACTGAAATAACAAGATTTTACTTATTTAATTAACAATAATTTATTAAATACTTCCTAGGGTTCAACCGCTGTACCAAGTGTAACCTAATTTTGTTGAAGGTTGTGATTAAGTAATGCATCGTATGCAGTGGTGTGTATTAATGTATGTGCATGCGTTTGTGTGTTTTTCATTCAGTTGGATTTGAATATAGGCAATAATATTAAATTTAAGTGTTAAATTAAAAAAATCAGAATAAGAAAATCTATGATATGATATATAGATACGGATAAAGCAGAAGGAAGCATAAACATCGTGTAACTTGTTGAAGGGACAGGGTCACGAGCGCTTTATTTTTCTTTCCTTTCCATTCCACTGGTGCTCTTACAGAGTCGTTTGTGCAATAAAAATGGCTAAACAGAAATGGGGCCCGATTGACCTGTTTGTTTTGAATGGATTTGAGCAGAGGTTTGAAAGAAGAACCACTGGAAGGTTTGTGTAGTAACAGACGCACTTATAAATCTTACAAGGGGGATTTTCAACCATCTTCCATCATTTCTAAAATGTCAAGTTCCCAAGTAGAGGGTTTCAGGTGAGGACTGTACAGAGAAGGTGAGATTTTAGTGTACATATTTTTAGTACCCAGAAAAAAATGCCATGGAAGCAAGGAGGTTCTTTTATTCACTCTTAAGCAGCCATATGTTTGAAAAACACTTGCATATTCTACCTCCACCCTCCCTTATTCAGTATTACCTGGATGCAGAATTACCTTATACAGTCTCATGACTTAGAGCATCAATGACTATCAAAAACATTTAAAATAAGTGATAAGTAGAAATCAGCTTGATTTGAGGATATTCTGTAGGCCCAGTGTTTTTATTTTGCTGAAGTGGCCTGCCAGGAGAAGCAGGTGGTGAGGTCTGTTCTCATGGGAAGAGAGGAAAACATATCCTGGTTAACAGGGAAATAGAATATCTGAGGGGGGGGAATCACCTTGCAGAGACAATAGATGCTCTATAAAATTGAGCCTCTTCGTATTATTATGGAAAGTACTTTTGGTAGTAGTGCAAAAGGCTTGTTACATATTATTGTTAATTGTGGTTGGAGACACAAAGAGATATGATCATCTGATGACATATTTGTTGTTTGGAAAACAACAACTTTTATGTGCTAGTAAATATGAAATCACCTGGGAATATTCTTGTGAATTTAGGAGCCATCTGAAAGTCCTCGTTTAATGCATACGAGGGGTTTTAATGAAGCCATGTGAGTTTGTACTTAGATTGCCTGATGGCTCCAAGCCAGCCATCCAATGAGGGAACCCTGTCTGCTTGGTGAACAGGAGATAAGAAAACGCTGACTTTGTCAGAATTTATGGCTGGGGTCAGCGGCTTCACCGGAACGTGGATGGAGAGGCAGTTTGTCTCCCGGTTGTGTGTGTACTGTCCATCTTGTCCAGGCTGCACAGCAGCCACAGCCTTGCACTCCCTCTTCAGTAAGTGAGGCCGAGCCCTGGCCGGTGTGGCTCAGTTGGTTGGGTTTCGTCATGTGCACCGAAAGGTTGCCCGTTGGATTCCTGATCAGGGCATGTGCTGGCTGGGGGTTGATCCCGGGTAGGGGATGTGCAAGAAGCATCCGGTTGATGTTTTGCTCTCACATCGATGTTTCTCTCTCCCTTTCTCTGTCTCTGAAAATCAATGAAAAAAAATCTTTAAAAAAGAAAAAGAAAGAAGGGAGGTTGAAAGAACAGCAAGGAACCTTAAATTCTCCCCAGATGACATAAACACAGTTCAGGCCGAGTGTGTCCGGTGTGTGATCCTCATGTGCCACTTGCAGTGACAGGCCAGCACTTTTGAAGGTGACACTAACCAGCCCGAGGTTTTACTATGATTGCCTCCAAATGCCCGAGCAATCTCCGTGTGTTTGCCTGGCACTCTGCTGGCCTATGCCATGGCTCTGTCTTATTTTTTCCTTTCTCTCTCGCTCTTCTTTTCCTAGAAGTGCTGCCTCCTGGGCTGGTAATCTTTAAAGACCCCAGGCTGCAGTGATTTCTCTCCATACAGCCACACATTAAGCACATCTTTCATGCTTCTCCGAACCAAGCTCAGAAAGTGTCAATTAATAAGTTGATGGGGAGGAAGGCAGTGGGTAGCCTGTCTGGAGGCATTAGGTGTGCACTTGGAGTGAGTGAAAGGAGACCCGCGGAGAGTCGGAAATGAGGTGCTTCATCACACCTTCCCAGAGGCACAAAATGAGAGGAAAAAACCAGTGATCAGGGCAGCTTCTGTGTCATGCTCCTATCGTGGATTGTTCATTACTGCTCTGACCAAGATGAGCCATCCCAGCGCGACAGAGCAGAGCGTCAGAAGCCTGAAGTTTTGCACAGGTGGAGTCTAGTCTCTTGTGTAGGCGAAAGGCAGGAGGCGGTCAGCTGCTCTTACAGTGGGACTACCATTCCCACGTGCCCACGCTGCTCTGGGCATCTTTCTCCCCATTCCCACGTGCCCATGCTGTTCTGGGCATCTTTCTAGGTCGGGAAACTCTTCCATTCATTCGTTCATTTGACAAATATTTACTGAGTATATAATATATTCCGGGTCTTACTCTAGCTGCTGGGAATACACCTGGGGGGGAGGAAAATAGAGAGATAGCACCTATGTCTATTCTCATGGAGTTTATGTTCTAGGAGAGGGTATGTAGACAGTAAACAAAATAAGTAAATTATGTAATAGATTAAAGGGGATAAAGTGGCCTTTGTACAATTTGCAGAGGAGGCGTGAGAAAGCCCAGCTTTTGACACAAGACTCAGAAAATCATGCTAAAGGTAGGATGACACCAGATATTGTTGACATGAACAGGAAGGCTCCATAAGCAAGAAAATCCAGTGAACTCCATTCTCTTTCCATTTCTTTCCACTTTTCCCACAACAGACTGTGATAAGTCTTGTTCTTTAATCCCCCGCCCTCCCCAAATGTAAAGTAAACAAGGCACAGGAGGAAGGAGGGTTGAGGTCAGGGGAACGGTGGGAAATACTTCAGATTAAGGAGATAACCTTGGGAAAAACAGAATCAGGCGTCCTACAGAAGGGAAGAAAATGCAGTCTTCTGTTTCCTCTCCCTTCCTTCCAGCTTGTCCTGCCTCCTTCATTCCCTAGTGGAAATCGTTTCATGGCACTGGGTCAAGGTAGAACACCCCTGACGGAGTCAAGGTCCCCTGCTTGGCCAGGTGTCCCTTGCCTGCCCCTCTTTCCTCCCCTGTCAAAATGTCAGGTCATTGTTAAGTCTTGGAAATTTGGAAATCTAACTTCCTCTTGTCTCTCCCCAACAATCCCTCGCTGCAGATTATGTTACTCACGGACCCGGAGATTGAGAGCAGCTTACTGATCAGCTCAGATGAAGGGGCGACCTATCAAAAGTACCGGCTGAACTTCTACATCCAGAGCTTGCTTTTCCACCCCAAGCAGGAGGACTGGATCCTGGCCTACAGCCAAGACCAAAAGGTGAGCTCCAGCACCTTGTTTGAGACCAGGGTGCACGGTTCTCCGGGGAGAAGTCGGCTCGTTAATCATCTCCACGTTTCTTCTCCGTGACCAGTTTTGTTCTGGGCGGTAGCCTAAGCCGGGTGCTGGTGGGCCTAGAGGCAGCCAGGAGGACCTCAGGTCGCTGGCTGGAGCTGTGTGAACCCCTGACCCAGCACACAAGGGAAAAGCCAGACAGCAAGGAACTCACTGTGGAGAAGCAGTTTTTAAGGAAGATGCTCCAGGCTGTGAGGAGCCCCTGACCCCCATGGAATTCAAGGCAGCGTTTTGTGTATGTGGAGAGGCGATCATTTTTCTAGATAAAGGACCAGAATAGCTTTTCTACGACCCTCATAAGGAAGGATGACCCCCCAAAAGGCTAAGAACACTAACTAGGAATTTTCTAAAACAGTGAGAGAAATGGCCAGAGCAATAATCGTGTGCACAGGTAACATTATTCAGAGCCAGGTTACCTCGGGACTTTTCTTCTCTTGCTGGTTGGATTGAAGGAAAGTTCCACTTTTTAAAGGGAGCACTGAATGAGGTTTTGCTGTTTGATGTTTCTGTATGCGTGTGTGTATGTGTGTGATATGTTTATATATATGCTAGGAATACATACTATAAAATATATCATGTACTCTGTACTGCAGACGCACTATAAAATACATATAGCCTCTATTTTTAAGGACCTTACATTCCCAGGTAGAATATAAGGCTACCAACAGAAAATATAATTAAATTCAAATTAAAAGAAACAACATATGCATAAGCAAATGGAAGGAAGACTCTACCCATAGAAGCCAGAGGGATATAGGGAGATATTGGAATGTTGTTTGTGAAATGCATGGTTCAGTGAAGTCATTCTTAGAATTCTCCTTAGTTGTTAGAAATTATACATATTTAAAGACATACTGGACTTACATGAGTGAGGGGGGGTATTCTAGGGTTTTATCTGGAGATGGTGGAGATGCGTGGGGCTCTCCCTGAAGGGAGTAGAATTATGGAAACAACTTTCCAAGGTCTCTACTGCCACGAGCATTTTGTAGGAAGCAAATTAAAATTCTGGGGATTGGAGTTTTATTCATGCTGCCCTTACTGCCAAATAAAATGCACATTAAGTCTAAAAATAGAAAAGATTACAATTAGTATTTTTTTCCTCTTGAGCAGCCTGGCTGCCCTTTCAGCAGAATGTAATGTACAGTTTCATTCCTGGAGTCAGGCCACAGTGCATCTGGTCCAGGATGGCGCAGTTGCCACAGGCGAGGCTGAGCAGCTCAAGACACAGAATATTAGTCATTTAATCTGCTGGGTTATTGTATTTTATCTGACAGTTGGTTAATTTTTTCCGCAATGCTTAGAGGCAGAGTGAAGGCCAGACTTACCTGGCTGGGCGAACACTATGCATCTTTGCAGTCGTGCTGGAGGAGATGCCCAGAATGTAACAGGTCCCAGCACTTTAAACAGTACCTCCCGAGATCACTGTGACCCTGGAAGAGATAGGACCTCTGGGCTGTCGCCCCAACTCAGCCACTTACAGTGAGCAGTATTTAATGTTAGCTTCCTTGGCTGTAAAATGTGTTCAGGCTGATAATTATAATTGCAGGGGAGCTTCCAAAATGATTGGGGGAAAAACAATATTAGACTCCACGTCCATTTAAGGTGCTCTGCATGCTGTAGTGTTGGTATAATATCACCATAGCGATGAGCATGTAATCCATCTGGGGAGAGAGATTAAATGCACACGATCTAAGGGGGGCCAAAAGAGCAGTGCCCTCATTCACATTTAATAGATGCCCAATCAAGATGGCTGGATCGATTCTGTGAAATGGGCAGCCCAGAGTTCAGGAGATGATGGTCGGATGAAACGACTTCATCTGGACCTTAATGAATACATCATATTTCTTTACGGGGGACACATTTACACAAGAGGAATGTCACAAACAATAATACAAAGTCAGAAAAACCATGTTTACAGGATTGTGAATTTGGCTGAAACTGAAATTTGGTAAAGCTAATATATAGCTAATATATACTTCTGGAACAGAATCTTGATACTTTTTAACTATTTTGACAGTTTGCTTGTTAGGCAAAATCATTTTTGGTTTTCTAATTAGGCTCCTTTGGAAAATTTTGGTCAGTGGAATGATATGTTCAGGGCTTAAGGTTAGGAAAATTAATCTGGTAGAAATATAATGACAAAATGTGGTAATATAAGGTCAAACACAAGAAGACCAATTAGGATGATATCACAGTCATCCTGTACTGGACCAAAAAGTATCTTTTGTGACCATACACGCAATTAATTCTATCATTTAGGATCTGGAAGGAGCCCTAACTGCCTTTGCTCTGTAGAAGTTAATGAATCTTCCCAATGAGAAAACCCATCCTTCGGTATCACACGTTGAAGTTCAGCAAATGGAATAAAGCCTTACATGAAATTTGGTAGGGTTTTCATTCTTGAGGCTGCTTTCTTGAGATCAGCAAATGGGCAGATTTCTGCTAACCTTGTGTTTCTCCAAGAGAGAATGAAGGTGAAATCATGCTGGAAGAAAAGCGTGGATAACCTCCTGGTATGAGTCGGGGCTGGGGAAGAACTGCACGTTGCAGGGCTTGAGTCACAGCATGAGTGGGGCTGCAGTCATCAGATGAGCCATTAACTAATGGGGTTGCCTGGAAATCAAGTGGAGAGGGTCTGTGGCCACTCAGGTGGGTCAGTGATATGGAAATAATAGCTGGCGATTGCCCATGAATCAGGGAGCTTTTAACACTAATGAGATGCAGCTACGGGCACCAAGCAGGGCCCCATGCTGGTGTTGGCAGACCGATGGCCATATTTGCCCAGGAAAAGGAACATTGGGTTGATTCTTTCGTGTAAGGATTGCTCATTAGCTTTTCTGTGATGCCGCTGCCACAAAACTCCCAGCCATGAGCTTAGCCTCGGTGCTAGTTGGCTCTGCTGGGTGCTGTTTTACACTGACCTGTGGTGAACAGAATTTTCAGGCAAAAGGTACTATCCCTTAGAAAGTATCCTGTGCAGGTGGCAGCTCCTTCAGACCTCCCCGGACAGCAGAATCCTCCTCTCCTCTCTCGCTCCTTGTGTGCACTCCTTGGTGTCCTTGCAGGTGTGCTCTCCCTGTTTTGAATGCATACCACCTTCATTCCTCCCTTATTTCCCTGTCATTGCTTTTCTCTCCTTCAGTGAATGAGACCTTTAAGGCCCTGAGGATGAAGCATGAATGTCTGGCTTCTGGGATGGGGTGTTCTCTGATTGCATTGCATCCTGAATGCCTGAACGCCCAGTGGAGGGTTTTTCATATGAGCATTTTAAGATGCTCAAAGAGTTTTGTTGATCACATTGTCCTTTCTGGCCCAAGATAGAGTTTTGCTGGCCATCAGTTCCATAGGAAGCCAGGGGATTTTTGTGTGTGTTGGTTTCTTTTAAAGCTTTAATTGGGGAGAAATGTGTATAGCCAAGTGCCCTCAGAATCCATAAAATCAGGACATTTTGATGTTGTGGTCTTTTTTCTTAGGGAGAGAAATAGCGCTGTGGTAGTCGGTGTCTGGGAGGTTGCCAAGAGGTAAACATTTTCTTGAGTTGGCATGTGGCTCTCCAGGCCCCACTGCAATGACTGGAGGGCAAAGGTTTAGAGCCCTTTTCCCTTTGAAGTTGTAAAAGAAGTAGCCAGGCCCTGGCCGGGTGGCTCAGTTGGTTAGAGTGTCGTCTCCAAATGCTATGGTTGTGGGTTCCATCCCCGGTCAGGGCACATACAAGAATCAATCAATGGATACATAAGTAAGTGGAACAGCAAATCGATGTTTCTCTCTCTTTCTCCCACTCACTCGCTCCCTCTCTCTCTCCGTCTCTCTCTAAAACCAATTGATAAAAAATAAATAAAATAAAAGCAGTAGCCTGACTGCCCTAGGAAGCCCGGTTGGGGACTTAGTGTAGAAATAGGAGCTGGATCCCTTCGCCTCTGAAGGGTCTATGTGAGGAGGTGCCTTGGGAAGCTCTGGAATCTCCAGAAAAATAAACACTACAGACATTATGGAAAATTCATATAAAATGGGAAGAGAGATAAAAGTCAGGTAAAATCCCACCCCTTATACTTCCAGAAAACAGGGAGTCACTGCAGAAACTCTGAAGAATTCCGCTGAATTTATTAATAGGGGCACCGAAATCTTGCTTTCCTTCATTTATTTCTATGCTTTTTTATTTCTGCACTTAAGCAGTAGGCAAACCAAACATTCTGCTTGTTCTTTTGGTTTCTTTGCATTAGGAAACCAAGCAAGTAGGAGAGCGGAGAGACAGCTCTTTACCTCATTGCGAGCGCTCCCCTACTTTGTTGCCTCGGTGGAGAAAACCACCCAAGGCAGGCTTAGCAGCAGGCCGAGTCTGCCAGATTACATCTTTATTTTAATTTGGCAATAAAGTAGTGTACAAACTGTGCTATAAAACATTGCCTCCAACGGCATCTCTCAGTCTGTCTTAAACACCTCACTAAACATGATGTGTTGGGAAACATTTGAAATGAGAGAAAACAAAGCGCAGATGTGACTGTGAGAAAAAATAGAAAAGTACAAGAATATACATTGACTTCAGCTTTGCCGGCCATCCTGGGGCACTGGGCTCCTGGCCCCGCTGTTGGGGTTCATTGTACTGGAGGGGTGATTTGGAAAGGAAGGGGGTGGGGTCTGTAACATTATAAAACCGGCTTGGATACTCCCAGGACTCAGGAGCTTGGCAGGAAAGGCCCCTTGACCTGCTGATCCAGGCTGGCAAGGCCTCTTGGGTGGCTCTGCAGAAGGACCTACGCCCCCGACCAGAAGCAGGAAGGACCACTTTTCTCTGTCCCGTGCAGTGCACGGCTTCTCCCCAGCTTATGGATGTGGAGCCCCATCTAGGCCTTGACCCCAGTTCCTGCACAGGCAAGCAAGAAGTCCAAGTGCGCAAGCAGCTGGGTCCGAGCTGTGGGAAACGAGAGCAGGTGCTCATTTTTAGAAGAGGGGGTGCTGGTCAACTCCAGACCGCTGTTCTTGTCACTGAGGACGGCTCCTCCAGTGTCACCAGTCCTTCAGATTTTTTTGAGAAAAGTAATCCTGCTTTGTTTGAAATGTGATATTCTCTTATTTTTAAATTTATAAAAAGAAATGGTGCAGGACAAATAAAGCTCATCCACCTGTCTTCGCCCCCAAATCACATTTTCCTTCTTTTCCTGCCTTTCCTGTCATCTTTATTTTTTCCTGTTCATGGGTCTGTCTGTCTCTCCTATATTTCGGGAGATATTAAATTGTTTTGTAATTTAAAAAAAAAAACACAAAAAACATTCAAGTGAGTGATTAATTCTGTGGAGGAAGTAAAAAACTTTGAAGACAGTTTGGCGGGCCACCCGTCATCCTGTGACAGTTGGCGCCCTGGGAGTCAGCAGTAACACTGCCCTGGCACCTGCGTGATTCCTGGTCTCCTCTGTATTCCAGAGAGACCCAGTTTATGAAAGAAATAAATCTTAAAGCTTGCTCGTTGGCCTCACCTTCAGTGTTTCAGTATATATATGGCTGAGATACATGTAAAACTAGGACATGCTTTTAAAGGGGGAAGTCGTGTTTTGATACGGAGACTCTTTGCACACATACTTGTAACCCTAAATGTTAACAGGCTGCATTCTCTGTACAAATGGTCACTGATTTTGAATTGAAATCATATGTTGATAGAAAAGGAAACTTCTACTGCCAATATATTGATAGCATATGCAATAGAATTTTAGTAACTCGTGTAAAAGTATATTTCTCTCCTCTTTACCAGGGCTACATTCTATTTAAACAGCTTCATATACATTCTTTAAAAAATCTTTCTTCTCTCTTTTTTTTTTTTCTTTTTCTTTTTAATCTTTCCTTTTCTGCCTGGATCCTAAGAGAGGGGAATTGCTTATCATGGCTGTTTGGAATGCCGGGCATTGCCTGGGGAATAATGACTTCTTGATAAGGGAGTAGATGTCAGTATTTTCCAAAATTCAATCCTTCTGGCTTCTCACCGATAGACAATATATCAAGCCGGGAAGGAGCATCAGCCGGCGCTCTACTTTCTCAGGCCCAGCTAATGGCTGTGTGACCCTCAGCAGGTCACTTAATTTTATAGTTTCTCTAAGTGAAAATGGAAGTACTAATAACAGTAACTGTTTCAGGACACTGAGATAACATATGTCAAACACACAGTAGTTCAGTGTCTCTTCTTTTTAAATAAGTTTTATAGATTTGAGAGAGAGAGAAAGGGAGAGAGAGAGGGAGAGAGAGAAACACTGATCAGCTACCTCCTGCACACGCCCCCTCCCCCCCCCAACACTGGGGATCGAGTCAGCAACCCGGGCATGTGCCCTGATTGGGAATGGGACCAGTGACTTCTGGGAGCATGGGACAACGCCCTACCAACTGAGTCACACCTGCCAGGGCTCAGTGTCTTTTCAGCACCTGAAGTTATAGGCTCTTCAGTCAGTGTTGAATGCCTTCTTGGTCACTAAAAGGTACCATGGAACCAGAAAGGATGGAGCAGGGAAGATATGAGGTGCTCAGAAAATATTATTGATTATAATGACATTAAACCATTAAATATTAAAGTATTTATCTTCACAGTAACTCCATTTGTTTTTTAATAGACCTAGCAGCCCCTTAATGTCAAAGGGCTAATTGAAATAAAAGATAAATTGATCCTTGAAATTCAAACGCCCTGGGGATATTCAAATGATTCCTGCACAAGCACAAACACTTAGGAAACTGATATCTGCCTAATGCCATCACGTTTCCCCCAGGCACTGCATTAAGTAAAAAGGCTCTCAGTTATTTATAAGGGATACGCTGAGCATTCCATACCATGCTGGTTTGGCAGGATTTCCCTGTGCTTGAAATTTCCCAATGTCAGAGCTGATTTCTAATCTCATGAATATATACATAATTTAAGTATCCAAGTACAAAACTGGCGATTAGAGTGGAAATCAGGGAGCTTGCTAAATGTCAACCTCAATGCTTGTTTATAAAACAAATTTTCAAGCTGAAATGCCATCATATGCAAACAAGGAAGGCCTGTGTTCACCTTCGAGCCCTTGTTTAACCAGTTTGTATCATTAGTTTTCAATTGCTGCCTTGACCAGTTTGATCTACCTTTTCCTGATGTTCTGAAGGAAGTGGGCTGCAAAAACAAGGGAAAATGGACATTTTAAAAGTAAGTGATTGGGATTCAGGTTTGGACAGGTACAGCTATGCTGTTTGATAGCTATTGAAACTCTGAAATAGTTACATTTTTACTTGTGTATTTTTTAGCCAGCTCTTTTGATCCGGCCTATCTGCTAACATTGGTCTGAATGGATTAAGATGCCTCCTTAATCCAGGTATTAGTCGGAAAGTTTGAAGGACATTTGACCTCTTAAAAGAGCACTGATCTCTTTTTTAAATGAGTACAAGGGATACCCAGAAAAAGGCCTATCACTAGGGGTGACCCCTTTAGAAATTTAGTAATGCTCAGATTTTCTTGCTAAGAGTAGTTGCAACCAAGGATGCTGCCAAGGAGGGAAGTGAGAACCACACCATGCACCAGGAGGTCGCCAGTCAATTCCTAGTCAGGGCACCTGTCCCGGTTGCGGGCACGGTCTTCAGTATGGGGCATGCGGGAGGCAGCCACACTGGCCGGGCCATATTGAGAAATTTTAACTGTACTCCTAGGTCCACCTGGAAAGCTTTGGTGGGTTCCCAACTTTTCTTTTCCTACATCGAACACCATAGCACTCTGAACAAAACAGTTCCTATCACCATACATTGTCTGTGCCATATCCTGATAAGCCAGCTTTTTCTTTGAGGCGCTTACATCTGGTGGAGGTGGAGGTGGGGATGTTGAGCTGGAAGGGTCACCGTGGTTCTCTCTCTCTCCATCCATCCCTGTACCCACCGGCCAAGGGAAAGGCTCGTGTCAGCATTTAGTGAAGTCACACAGAATTACTTCAGGAACCAGAGGGTGCAGCTGCCCCTTGGAGTGATCTGTGGCCCCCTCTTTGCTCCTCTGGAGGCTGGTGGAGGAAAGAGCTTGGTGTTTGCCATGCCTGAGGCCGGCATTAGGAATTCATTGGAAGTCCTGAAGGTACCATCTCTTTCCTGCTAAAAAGAACAGCGGTGACTTTCAGTGGGAAGTGGAGAGCCATGGGGTGGGTGAGAGCTTGCACCCAGACCATCCCCAGGGCAGCGTTAGGATGAGGCACATCAGATCCAACCGGCAGGGTTTTCTGTCAGCCTTTTCAAGGAGTGCAATTTGCAGGCCTCCTGCCTCTAACATGTGAAGGGCAGAGAAGCAGAGAGGAGGGAGCAGGCGGCCTTGAAAGGAGCTGACGGCAGGGAGTGTTCTGCCATGGAGGCCGCTCGCGGAGCGCATGGGGAGGAGAGCGGGGACCTGCCTCCTGGCTGCGGAAGTCGCCGTGGGGAGCGTTGGGGTGAACCGCTTCCAATCCGGTCAACCAAAGGCCTGAAACATGTTACCGTTCTTACCTTCTATGGAATTGTGTCCTTGGACCGATTTCCTAGCTGCAAAAGAAAATGTCTTAAGAATTCCTGTCTAACAGCCTGAAAAGAGGGGCTGTATTGATGCAATTTAGCAATATTGAGAGGACTTTCCAGGGACTGTGCTAACAACAAGCTTTTGCATCAGCATAAGGAAGCTGAATTTCTCTTTAAAGAAAGATGGGCCCCTTCCAGGGAGTCAGTCAAAATGTGAACGGTGAGAAGATGGAAAATACAAGTGGGAAACAGCTGCTTTCATACCCCCCTTCTCTCGCTGCATCTTAATCTGCTGTAGGTTAGAAATCCTGAGCAAAGCCGGTGAACCTCACTCTTTCCCGGCCCGAAGCTGTTTGTCCTGTGTCATCCCATGAGGCCTGTGTCCCTCATCCAACTTGCGGCTCTACAGGCTGCCTGAAGGTGACCCTAGAGATTATTGAGCAGTTGATTAAAAGCTCATAGCAAAACTAACCCTTGCCCTGGCCAGGTGGCTCAGTTGGAGTGTCATCCCGTACACCAAAAGGTTGCGGGTTCAGTCCCCGGTCAGGATTGTCAGAAGGCAATCAATCTCTCTCTCTCTCTCTCTCTCTCTCTCCCCCTCTCCCCCCCTTCCTTTATCTAAAAAACCAATAAACATATCCTCACGTGAGGATTAAATTAAAACCTAACCTTTGCAATAACATCTTTTGCAATTGGCTTTGTTGTTGTTAATCCTTACCTGAGGATATTTTTTCCATTAATTTTTAGAGAGAGTGGAAAGGAGGGGGGGAGACAGAGAGAGAGAAACATTGATGTGAGAGACACATCGATTGGTTACCTCCCACACTGAGCCTGCAACCCAGGTATGTGCCCTTGACTGGAATTGAACCCGCAACCCTTCAGTCTAAGTGTTGAAGCTCTAATCACTGAGCTAAACCGGCTAAGGCAATTAACTTTATTTCTTAATCTATGCTCTTCTTATAGCAGACAAAGGCAGATGGCAAGAAAACAAGCCGATGTGAGAGATGTCAAATATATATATATATATATATATATATATATATATATATATATATATATATATATATATATGTATGTTTAGGACAGGAGCATGGCGGGAGGAGAGGAGTTGACAGCCCCAGACCAGCATAGCCGCAGAGTGGCGGGTTAGGCCCTGGGGCTGCTAATGGATCTTGAACAGAGCTGAGCCTCGGGTGGGAGCTCATTGAGTTATGTGTGCGAAGGCAGGGAAGTGGCCTCAGATAGCTTAGAATGATTTTCTGCCTTGAATCTTTCTCCCTTCCCTTTATAAGATTTCTACTTCTTCAATCTTTGTCTCAATATTTTGTACCAGGGTTAGCAAAGCAAACACAAAACACCAAGCCCTCCACCAGTCACACCGTGCAGTTCATGACCGAGGATTTGTAGGCGAGCACTGTTCCCCCAAACCTGGCTCAGATGTCCTCTCGCCCCTAAACCTGGCTCAGATGTCCTCTCGCCCCTAAACCTGGCTCAGATGTCCTCTCGCCCCTAAACCTGGCTCAGATGTCCTCTCGCCCCTAAACCTGGCTCCGATGTCCTCTCGCCCCTAAACCTGGCTCAGATGTCCTCTCCCCCCTAAACCTGGCTCAGATGTCCTCTCGCCCCTAAACCTGGCTCAGATGTCCTCTCACCCTCCCCACGTCTTCTGTAGGCTCAGCCTGGCTGGGGACCGCGGCGGCTGCTGCCTCTGATGTGGCGGACGGTGATGGCAGTTCTCAGTTCTGTGTGTGACAGTCCACAGAGCTGTGGAGCCCGACACACACAGGGAAGGATAGAAACACTTAGGTCCTGCCGACTCCGTGAATGTCATTAAAGAACGTTGACTCGCGCTAACCAAAGGCTTCCGTTGCTGCTGAGGCCGCCGTTGGGTGAAGGCTTTGATGCCATTCCCTTCTCTGTGGAGAGCTTTGCTGCCGGGCTCTGCAGGTTTAATGAACACATTACCTCGATTGTCTGTGAGTCTGAGTCGTTTTCTCCTTTACTTGGTAGAAGACCAGGCTGGACAATTAACTTCTTAGGGGGCAAAATCTTTGAAGCGGGATGTGGAGGGTACAGAGCAGCTTTGTCCAGGGCGTGAGTGAGATGCCAGAGCTGCTTGCTGCACACCCCTGGGAGTTTCACAGGTGCTGATGGTTATAGTTTCTGTTTGTTTGTTTGTTTGTTTTAGGAATAGGCCTCTAGCTATGGATCCATGGAAGCAAGACATGTCCCTCTGATAAATTACCTTTGTCCATCTATGGGGAAACCTGGGTACTTTGCTAGGTAGACTCATCAATAAGGGATTTGCATGGTGCAAAACCGATACTTTTTCCCCCTTTGTCATCTACTGTGTATTAGAGACTGTGTATGGGATTCCTGACATATCAAAGTTTTGTGATCTCCCATCGAAGACTTGGGGTGTGGTCTCAGATATTTTAGGGTGATTTTTAGATAAGAAGGAATTCCTGCCTTGTGTTCATCGAAGGCTCTCTTGAAAGGCTACTGAGAAAGTTAAATATAAATGTGTGTCTTATAGTTTGGTAGCAACTGTTACCATACCATAGTTCTTTGGAAATGAGGCCACCGTGTATTTCAGTGTGTAGGAGGGGTTCACAGAGAAGGTGACCTTGATCGGGGCCTAAACAGAAGACTGGTAGTCACTGAGGTCGGCACGTTCTGAAGCCACCTCTGCCAGAGTGGGTAGCGTGGATGGAGGCGTGGGGGGGGATATGCCCAGGTGGGAATGGGAAGGAGAGAAGGCAAAGGCTATCTTGCAAGAGAGGAACCTGCAGAGGAGCTGCATAAGAAAGGCTTGGCTTGTGGAGTTATTCGGCATACCCACTGCTCGCGGGGCCTCCGGATGCTCACAAAAAACACAGCAGCCCCTTGAAGAAGATAAAACAAATACTATGGGACATGCCCGACTGCTCCACAGGTTTGAGTCTAAGCCTAGGGGGATCAATTTCAAAAGATATAGAAAGAAAAGAAAATACACACACAGATGCTGGCACCCGACAGCTCCTCATGCAGATGAATTCCACGTGGGAGCAGGGACAGCAGTCACTGGGGTAGCCTTCTGAGCTCTCAGACTTTATATATGATCTTCAGCATATATGTGAATCAGCTTTGCACAGAATTATTGTTTTAAACTGTCCGGATGCTGTGACATTGGCATAAATCTTTGTATATAAATATAGATATTAATACACATTTATATATAGACAGAGGCACACACCATGGTGTGAACTCTGTTCCCTTTAAACTCATTCAAAGCACTTGGTTCTGGGTTTAAAAAAAAAAAAAAATAGAGTAAAGGGAGAGAGAGAAACAGACAGTCCCAGATCAGGTGCTTGCGTGAACTTGCCAGTCTGTATGTAAAAATGCAAGGTGTCCAGGACATGCTGGGGATTAAGACCCAGGACGGGGTTACTCTGGCCGCTTGGGTTTGGATTAAGAGTGAATTGTCCCATCCTCTGTTATCTTTATGTGGGGACCTGTGTCTGCCTCTCCCCTGAACACTCCTAAAATGAATCAAGCATGAAATGTACCCAGGAAAACGTTCTTCCCCAGACATAATGGGGCAGAAAAGGCGAAGACCACTTGAAAGAAAGAAGCCACAGAGTCTCCTTGGCTGGACGCCCGCGTGCTGTGTCGTTGGAGCTGAGCGAACTGCTTGCTTCAGTAGCCAGCTATCCCGGCTTTCTTTGGCTTTAGGGTGTGTTTTGTTCCAGCGGACACAATGATGTAGGGAGCTTTTACAAGGGTCAGTGCTTCCTCACGTGCACTGCCTCGTTCTTTGGACATGCCTGGGGCCTCTGCAGCCCCGGGGAGTCACCCGGTGCGTCATTTGACTCTTTGTTGAGCTCTGAGGCTGGGCAGCCAAGGCCCTCGGTATGCAGCGACTCACCATTCGTTCACTCTGGGATTTGGCAAATGCAGTGGGGGGAGGTTGGGGTTTGTGAGTGGGTTACAGACCAGGCACAGAGTGGGAACACGATGTCCCCCATGAAATTTTTCAAGGCAGCAGCCAAGAGACCCTTGGGAACCCGCATGCCTGCAGCAGGAATCGCTGGGCTCCCAGCAGAGGTCACTTCTGGAGGCACAACAGGGTTCCATGTGCTGTTAAGGTTATTGGAGAGGAGCAAGGATGTCGTGCGAGCAAGGAAGAACAGGGAAGGTGTAGGAGAAGAGGGACACTCGGCGGAGATGGAGTGGCAGAGGGTTAGACCCTGTCTCCTGAGCGGTGTTTCTATGCAGTTGCCCTTGGAGGGTACTGGTGCAGTGTAGCAAATGGACTCAAACTGTTACCAGCTATGTAACCATCTGTAAAATGGTCATAATGACTTCATAGATCACAGGGATGGTTCATGGATTAAATGAAATAGGAAATGAGAGGCACTTGGATGACTAAGTAAGAACTTAGTCAATGTGGGCCGCTGTTATAGCCTGAAGTTCTTCTGGTTACTGTTAAAAAGACTAACATTGGCTCCTCTTGCCTGTAGGATATGTTCCAGTCTCCACAACTTGCCATTCAAAGCCTTTTCCAAGATGCCCTCAACATTTTCATCTAAAGTTGTTTAATAAATAAGCCAAGGTTATTTATATCTTGTTCTTGCATATCTCACCACTTTGACCTATGTTGTTCCCTTTGTGAGCAGTGCTTGTCCTATTTTTGTCAGTTTGAATGGTGTCATTCCTTTAGGTCCCAAACGAATCTCCACAACGTCTGTGAAGCATCCCTGGTTGACTGCTGAGTCTCCTCCCTCTGCATCCCTTTAGAAATGCACTGGCTGCCTCGTGCATTTCTAATCATTGTAGTCAGATTCAGGTTGTAACATCTGCTCTTTGAAAGCTGGGTCTAGACTTTGCACTTCTGTGCATCCCACACAATGATCTGCGCACGCAAGGTCAGGTGGTTCAGCTGACTTTGTCACCAGACAGAATGAGGCATGAATCCCAGTGCATTCTAATATTTAGAGGGCATGTGATTTCCAACAAATCACCTAATCTTCCTGAGCCTCAGTTTCCTCACCTGTAAAATGGGGATACTAGTATCTGCTTTGCAGAATGTATGCAAAGAGTATAGATGATATGAGGAGTGTTCACCTGTCATGTGGCAGGTGCTTAATAAAGGGTAGGTACTATTGTTACTATCATTGATCTGATGAACTGATGTTTGTAGATTCAATGTACTAAGTAGTTTCTTTTCTCTACAGTTGTACAGCTCTGCTGAATTTGGGAGAAGGTGGCAGCTTATCCAGGAAGGGGTTGTACCAAACAGGTTCTACTGGTAAGTCCCACTTTATTTTGTAGCATATTAAGACATCACCTGGTACATAAGCACTGGATTCTACTCATCCAGAGCTCTCACGGGAGGTCTCTTCTGATTGGGATATGCTAGGGCAGGACGTGGCATTGGGGTAGTAAACATTTTAAGGGAATATTAAAGCAGTGTCACAAATTACTTAATAAACCCAAAATAGATGATTGAGATTAGTGAACAGCAGGGGCTTTGTAACTGTTATTTTGTTCTATTTTGATGAGACTTATGAGACAGACGCTTAAAATTTTAATAGTGACTTTTATTAGTAGAAGCATTATGCACACATTTATTACATGTTCAAATGAAGGTTTTCATTGTAAATAAGCAGATCTTATTTTGTCTAAAAGTAGATCTTCCTCCCACTCCTGATTTCAAGTTTCCTAGACCTTCCCTTTATCATATGGGACACAACCAATATTCTTAATTACTTACTTGTCCTTCCAGAAATGTTCTATGAATCACCAAATACATTCTTAGTCAGCTTAAGCTGCTTTAACAAAAAGACAGACTTGATGGCTTAAACAGCACATTATGTCTCCCAGATCTGCAGGCTGGGAAGTTCACAATCAAAGTGCGGGCACAGTTCCTTCCTGGTGAAGGCCAGAGGAGTTCAGAGAATACTGCAGGATACTGCAGACGGCTCACTGATTTCTGTGTCCTCACATGGTGGACAGGAGGAGAGAGCTCTGGTTTCTCTTCCTCTTTTTATAAGGGCACTAATCCCATCATTCAGACTTCAAACTCAAGGCTTCACCTCAACCTAATTACCTCCCAAAGGCCCCACCTCTACATACCACCAATCACCCTGGGGATTGGGGCTTCAGCATATGAGTTGGGGGCCATGAACCATTACATTCCCAACCCTGGAACCCCAAAATTCATATCTTTCTCACATGGAATATATATTCATTCCATCCCAAGAGTCCCAAAAGCCTTAACTTGTTCCAGCAAAAGCTCTAAAGTCTAAAGTCCAATGTCTCATCTAAGTATAATTTAAATCAGATAGAGTTGAGACTCAAGGTATGATTCCTGCTGAGGCAAAATGTCTCTCATCTGTGAACTTGTGAAACCAGGTAAATCATGAGCATAGTGGGTCAGGCATAAGATAGACATTCCTGTTACAGAAGGAAGCAGGAAGGAAGGAGAGACAGTTCCCAAGCGAGTATTAAGCTCCCGCCACCTGGTAGAGCTTTGGTCTACTTCTCTTCTATAGATGCTAACCCCATCCTGGGAGTGCCCTCTCATGATCTCATCTAAACCTCATTACTTCCCAGAGACCCCATCTCCAGGCACTAACACTCCAGGGGTTAGAGCTTCAACCCGTGAATTTGAGGGGGACAAAAACATTCAGCCCATAGATTTGCATTTACATAAATGTTCTGTGCCTTGTTTATTTGTTTATTTGAGGGGTTGCACTTAACAATACACGTCATCGTTTTTTTCATGGCTGAGTATTATTATACCCTAAGGATATAGATTGGAGGTGAGTCCTAGGCTTATTTAATAAACACAAATAAACTGTATATGTTGGGGGGATGTGTGTGAGGGGAAAGAGAAACATGGGGGGCGGGAGAAAAGAGAATAGAAGGGGAAGAGAGGAGAGGAAGGGAAGAGACAGGCATCAAAAGAAAGAGGCAGAGAAATTAATATTTATATTTTTAAACCACCTGAGCCCATCTTCCTGATGAAGCCAGAGGTGGCCGCCTTCCATGGGAATGGGTGACTACTGTTGAGAAGAAGGAATATAGCAGGAGTTCCTTTGGCTTTTGTGTTTCCTAGGGCCTAGGTCCTGGCAAAGTAAGAACAAAGTGCGGAACAGTCTAGTGTCCTTTTGACACTGCACGACAATCCCTTTTGCATTTACAGCCTAAACCCTGCCAGAAGATGTGACTCCCTACCCTAATGTATCTAACCTGCCAATGGAAAAGCCACTTAGGTTGTTTTCAGACTTTTACTTCTATAAAAATGGCCATAAAGAACTAGCTCAGACCCGAGTGTAAATATGCTTTGTTCACAGCATTCATAATCACTGGGCAGTGACCTTTTCGGAGCCAAGGTGCTTCCTGCAAATAGGACAGTGAGAGGTGTCTCCCCTTTACGCCTCCTGAAATCACTGTGCTTCTCACCAGCCTTGGGACTTGCATGCACTTCTAAGAGAAATGCATTTTTATATTTCTCATTTTCAAACACTGCCCTAGAACCCCCGTGGGAGTTGAAAGCCAGAGACATGCATTAGAAAAATATGTTAAAATGCATGTGAAACTGTCTGAGTAGGTGAAAGACAAGCCATTTGCAAACAGACTGGTCAAAGACAACACATAAAGCCTTCTATGTGGAATATCTTTATTTTCCTCATCATAAAGAGACATTTATAACTGAAGGAGGTTTTTGTGCATGAAGGCCATTCACCTCTTTCCCGCGGCTGCTCTTGCTCAGGAACGACTTGAGCGTTGCTTTTGGTGTCCACATTGGCCTCTCCCTTCTCCAGGAATTTGGCTCTGGCTATGCCCGAGTCTCCCTTCTCTGATAAGTGAAGGACTACATTAGTGCGGTCCTCCTGATTTAACCTGGAAATAGAGCTGATGCTTTGCCAACATGTGAGGGACAAGTCCTCCCTCAAGTCCTGCTTCCACGGGACTGAAAATATCTCACACGAACCCAGCACTAGAGGGTAGAAAGTTATAGTTCACAGGGGGCTGGAAGCAAGTTCATTCCTACCCATAGGAACAAAGAAAACCATTGACCAAAAGGATGGACAAGGCAGAAGAACAGAGATGAGACTATTCCCCGTGAAGGTGGCACATGTACCCAGTGTTTTATGGCTCACTGAGGGTCCTGTTTACACGCAGCATCGTGAGGTGAACGGACCCCAGCCCTGCTTCAGCGGGTGCTAGCTGCAGTCTGTTCTTATCTGGCCTTTCCAACTTGGTCCGTCTGGGTCCATGGCTCTTGTTTGCAGTAGTAAAGATGAGCCCAAATTCAAGACTTATTTCCCACTCACATCTTCCAGTAATAACTGTTAGTTTAACAGTTCCGTAGTTAAGAAGCTACGTGCTGAATTTGACGTTGAAGAAGAACGTGGTCATTGGAGGATCAGTGGTACCCAAGTGCCTTGAATAAGTGAGGCCCCTACCAAAAGCTACATTTGCTATGAGAGGTTGACGAATGTGGTTTGTTGGGATCTGATTCAAGGTTAGGTCAATGCGACCGAAGACAGTTCCAATTAGAACCCACTCGGCCATCTATCATCTATGCAAAAGACAAGGCAATCTTAGGGCTGCTCCACTTCATTACAAGTAGGTTCAGACTTAGCTTATTGATTATGTTTCTCTGACATATAGGGGGCTGGCTGGAAACAGGGACAGATGAATGGTGATTACATATTTTCTGTGACTAATCCTCTCGTGGAAAATTAAGAGTTGGATCAGCAATGAACCTTTGTTACTCGAGAATGCCAGCCCTGTTCCAGTGATGTCCCTCAGGGGGCATATGACGGTGGTATTGCATGGCAGAGAGATTCCATCCTTAACATGTGTGAGCGTGTATACGAACCCTCATTTTTCCCCGTGGTTCAGGTCCATTAATGGAATGCCTTTCCATTCCACATCTTTGGCAACAAGTCATATTTGTTAATCGCTCGTGTGCCAAGCTGTGTGCCAGCCTCTGTGCATATATAGTTTTAAAAAGTCCTCGAATCGATAATGTGAAATAATTTGTTGATCAAAACTCATTTTCAAGATGTGGTAGAAAATATGCCACCTATTTTTAGGGAAAAAAATAAACAGGAGAGATTGGCTCATGGGTCTGGGAAGTCAGAAGGTCTAACTTTTCATAGGCTGCACTAGATGTAGAGGCTCATTAAAGCCATCAGATCTTGATCTCTCCCCATCGCTCAGCTCCACTGGCCTCTGTGTTAGCTTCGCTCTCAGCCAGACTCTTTCCTCCCGGCGGCCTCTGCAATCTTACATCTTCGCAGATTCCCTCCAGTGGAAAAGTGAATTTCCGAAGGAACACCATCACTCGCCTTCAATTTTCTGTCGAGCTGGAAATGGAACATTTCCCTCTCCAGAATCTGCTCTTCCTCTAGGCTTCCATATTTCTCTATTCCTTGGATCCTGGCCTTAGCACTTAGAGTCTCACTCAGCTTTATTCCAGTACTCACCTCCTCTTACAATCTTTGAGTCTCCCGGTCCCATCAGTTCTTTCTCCTTAAAATTATACCTACCTCCTTTCTCTTCCTCCCTCTCTAGCATTGTGCTGGCTCAGCATCCCTTCCTTCACACTGGGAACAGTGAAAAAGCCCCTCTGTTCACCTCCCCATATCATATACAGCCTGAGCAATCTTGTAAGCATGCCCCTGCTCAAGTGTTTGCCTAGTGCCTCATTGCGTACAACAGAAAGTTGAAAAGTTAATGTAAGAACATAACTAGGTTCTTGCCAACCTGGGCTCAAGTGTTTATTTTCTGACCCACTCCTATATTCTCAATTCTGTGTGCTAAATTTCAAAGGCCAGGTAAATACTTCTAAGAACTGATTAGTCTATGGACCAGTCTATACTCCTAATCCCTCTGGTTTTATGCATGTTCCTTCCGGGGGGGTGAACTATCCTTTCTTGTTTTAGCAGCAACACCTACTCTGTGTCAGGACAGCTGTGGTCTTTGAATATGAAGATATGTGAGAATCTTTGTCATTATTAAGCTCACAATACTGGACCCTTACGGCCTTTTACTGATGCCTGCCTCTACCATGGAGCCTTCTTTGGTTCTTACTTCTGGTTTTCCTGAGCAAGAAGAATCTCTTTCTTTGAAGTTAATGTGATTATGTCACAAATAAAACGTAATGCATAACATGCATTGCATTACAGGTCTGTAATTGGTAGAAATAGCATAGGCTTAGCGTCGGCGTACCCAAGTTCAAATCCCAGCTTCGTAATTTATTAACTGGTTGATCCTGAGAAGCTGCTTCTGCCAGAGTTTATTTTGAGAATTAAAAATGTCATAATAATTATTGAGTAACTTAGCACTTAGTATGTTCTCTGTATTTGTCTTTTTAGTGCCTATTTCTTTCTCCTGCTGGAAGAGAAGTTCTTTAAAGACAAAGACTGTCTTTAACATGTTTCTGTCTATCTTGTGTGCAACAGCAAATGGAATAGCAGAAACTTGGTGTGTATATGCACCCACATGAGGTACTGACATTCATTGTATGTACACACATAAACCCACAAACACAAACAGATTGGAACACATCTTGCATGGACATAGTTGTTAAATGAGGCAGCGTCACTCTGGAAGGTTGGACCTCTAAGCCGTCGAAGTGTGTATTGAATGGGGAAGGTGGAATTCTGCAGCAGTAAAAGCAACACTTTCCCATGCAGTAAACTATGAACTCAACAGGCCCTCCTCAATAATAATGGGATCCATGTGGGCAGGTGAATTTAAGCAGAGATGGGTCCTCGACTGTTCTCATGGAGTTCTGTCCTGGGCTGCTGATATTCTCAGACCCTTTACACACTTCAGAATGTGGGATTCAGAACTCAGAACCCCCTTTCTTTGGAGTAGGGATTGATTCTCTCCTTACACTACCCGTCATCCTCCCTGACAGTCTCTTCTGGTCCCTGTCCCCTACCCTCTGAGCTGAACCGTGTGTGGCTGGATAAGGGGCAGGGGGAAGGGGCAGCAAACCGCTCCTGAGATCTGACACCCAGACCTCCCAGGAGCTGCTCTGGGGCATTTCTGGTACTTGTACTAGGGCTGCTGGACACGAGGACTTGCATTTTCCTTGAGAGGCCTGGTGTTTCATCTTTCTTTCTGATGATGATCTCCACATGAGTGCTGCTTTCCAACCCTCTTGCACCTTCCTCTGATTCTTAGTCTCTCCCTACGATTAGCAGGTTTTCCCTACAAATGAAATGAAATGTCCCCTGTGGCCGTGTGAACCCATCTCTTTCCCCGTGACCTTCACTCAGTAAAGGCCATTGTCCACCCCTGTCCTCCTTGCCTTGATGATTTCCTGTCTTCGTGGACTGCAGCTCCTCTGTCTCAGCAACTGAGATTCAGTCACTTCTCTAGATTTTTACTAAGAACTCCTATGATGACAGAGTGCAAGAGATGGCAGAGAATAAGAGTGAAGGGGGGATCATAATTATGGCTTAGTGATTTAGAATAATATTAAAAAAGAAATTGACTTATGCCCCAGTGATCAGACTTTGCTTGGCCTTCAAGTTCAGGAGCCTCTGGGCTTGTACAGTGTCTGTATGTGGTTTCTCTTGTTCATCCAGTCATGGGTCGCCTTTGTATGTTGCCTTCAGTCAATAAAAAATGGTGTTTAGTGTTTAAGAGTGAGAGCTCTGGAGGCAGAATGCCTTTGTGAATCCTGTTTTCAAGGGATGTGACAGACCAGCTGTTTCATTAACATATTTAAGCCTTACAGTCTTCACCTGTATAATGGCCATCATAAGAGTGTCTTCCTCATATACTTGTCAGGATTAAAGTGAGAATTCAGATTAAACTCTAAACATATGTAATGCATGATGAATAAATATTAACTATTTTTTACAAGAGAAATAGAGAAGATTTGGGTATTAATGAGTTTCTGAAATGTGTCGATCTCATTTTGATATTCAACTTAATAATTTGTTTTCAATGAGAATTTTTAATGTGTACATGTATATTTTTCTTTGTCACCCCAGAATCAGGAACAATGTTTAGAAAATCAGCTTATTGTTCTATTTTATAGCTTCTCAATTATTTGAAAACTCTTGTTACCCAGTTCCCTTAATTTGCATCAGTTTAGTAACTTTCAGAGTTAGCTCTTGGTTGTGAAGATAAAAGCAGCTTGCCCTGGAGGGCCTTGCAGCTTGAGGAGGGACTGCAAGGGAGCCTTTGTGGGCTATATGGAAGGATCTTGCCCCTGCATAGCTGCCCCTCTGTGAGTCTGCAGCCAAGCATCCGCCTTGGGGCCTGAGGTCACAAAGCTGGACATGGGATTGGGAAGGGAAGAGCAAAGACAAATTCAAACCTACCAGTACTTCTGCACTGCCTCTCACCACCTCTAACCAAAACGACCTTCCGAGTGAAATGGCAGCTGCTTCCCCCTGTCTTCCAGGATCTCACACACATTTCCTTCCGGTCCATTCTCACCTGAAACCATGTATCGACTCCAGGAAGCATAGTTGTAGGTTGGCCAACTGGATCCAGCCCAGAAGCATCACAGTCTACCTCTTGGAAACTTGGCCCCTGTGCACATCTTTTTAAACCATATATAACTTTCAAATGAAGACAAAAACAATATTATGCTTCTACTTAGCCTGGTAGAATTTTCTCCATACAACTTAAAACATGACACATATCTTCCTCCCAAAATGAAAAAGAAAAAATTGCAAATGCCACATCATCTATCTTTCGATGATATTTCTCTGCTGAGTCATACTTCTACCTTCTGTACAGGGCTGGACAAAAGTAGGCTTACAGTTGTGAGTACATGAAACATAGAGTTTATTCTTGTATTATGATTTATTAATTGTATTATTTATTTGTACTGTTTGTCATTTTCCATACAAACAACCATAAACCTATTTTCGCCCCCCACCCACATATTCTGTAACCAAAATACTAGACTCTAAGGTCAACCACTCCTAATACATCGTATATTGAAACATAAAGGAATGGGAGAGAAGAAAAGGAAGGGAAGCGATGTACACACACAACAAATATATTCCTATTAATTTATGATTTGGTGGGAAGTCTCTCGGGAATGGTTCCCAAGGAAAAGGCTTTGTCTTTTGAGGAGCCAAAGATAAGAAGAAATTGACCAAAGAGCTGGGATAGGTAAGTGCCTGGAATAGCGCCTGGTACATGCCTTATATCATCAAATCTAAAATTTCATTGAATGAAGATACACCCTTTTATTGTGTATCTGTCAAAAATTTTCTGACAATTTACCGTTATCATTTCAGTGATTGTAAGATACCAGCTGGTTTAAGGGATATTAAATTTTTGAAAGTGAGCATTTGGAATTGATGAAATGGGTGTACAATAAATATATGCTGGATGAGTGAAAAATGAGGAATGGATATTGGGGATGATATTTATTTTTCAAATCCAAGGTTAGGCAGGGTTGTCTTAGTAGATAACTAATAAGATGCGGGATGGTAAATTCTGGGCAGGAGGGTAGAGAAGCCCCAGAAACTGGCTGATTTGACTGGGTAGGATTGAAAGGCAGAGCAGGCTGGGAAACATCCTAAAAATAACTATAAGATGAGCAAGTCCATGAAGATGACCAGCTCTGATGTGTTTGTGTATCAGAATTTCGGGATCCTTACAGAACTTAGAAGCCATTGCATCTGACTTCCTGTGACTTGCAGGAATCCCTTCTGCAGAATTCTAGATAAGTGGCTGCAAACAGCCTTTTGGATTGAATTAGAACTTTGTCTGTCCATCAGGATTTATATTTCTCCAAAGAGGATAACCAGGGAAAATGGACCTGTCCCAGTGTTTTTTATTGTTGGCTCTGGCACTTAAAACAGCAGCACCACTGAACGCAGCAATTCCATAACTTAGAGAAAGCTGTCAAGGTTTTCACAGGCGTGGCAGGATGTGCCCTGGGGTAGGGGACAGGACCTGCTGCAGCATTTATGGGATTTATGGTAAAGGGATTTACATCAGTGCTGAAGTTTAAGGCAGATAAATCCCAGAAGACACATATTACCAATAATTGAATTACAAAGCCATTATCATGTGCTGAACAGAGCAACTTTATGACTCTATTGTGATAAGATGAAACTTGTTAGAATATTTATGTGCCTGAGATCCCTTTGGCATCACCAACCCAGAGAACACACCACTTCTTCCAGGTGCCTCTCCTGAGTAGTTAGCCTTCCTGAGTAACTCAGTAGCCAAGGAAAACAGTGCTTAAGAGGTGGAATCCAAAGCAGACATAGCATAGAGCCACATCAGGCACAAACCTCACACTTGACCTCACACTTCAACAGATCCTGCACCCAACGTATTTACTTTGTCAGCTGAAATCGAACCTGTGACCTCTTGGTGCATGCAAGATGCTCAACCAACTGAGCCACACTGGCCAGGGCTATCAATCTTTTTTAGTGTAAGACACAAACATTGCTATCTGAATTAACACTATCTTCCCTGAAATACAAACAGATAAAAAGAAAAGGGTTTTTTTAAAAAAATATATCTTTATTGATTTCAGAGAGAGGAAGGGAGAGGTAGAGAGAGAGTTGAAACATCAATGATGAGAGAGTCATTGGTCAGCTGCCTCCTGCACGCCCCTGACCGGGAATCGAACAGAGATCTCCTGGATTCTAGGTCAATGCTCAACCACTGAGCCATGCCCGGCCAGGCCAGAAAAGGGGTTTTTGTTTTGTTGTTCTGTTTCTTTCCATGAGAAGGATTCCTGGAGTGAGTCAAGAACCTGGATTAGTAGCTCCATCCTTGACTCCATGCGAGTGGCGGACCTTGGACCAGGTGTTTGCTCGCCTGAAGATTTGGTCTCCTTAACTGTGACATGAGGGGTTTGCACTGGTTAATATCTGGCAGACTTTCCATCTCTAAAGGACCTTAACTCATATTGTTCTCCTTACTCTTTACAACAGTCTTATTGTTAAGTTTATTGTCATCACCCTTACAGGTAGCACCTGGAGCTGTAGAGAAACTAGAAAGCCGAGGCTCCAGTCCGATTGTATCATTTATGAACTGTGTGCCCTCGGGCAGGTAAATTGCTTTCAGAGATAACGCTGCCTTTCTCTTATCTCACCATTATTTTTCTCTGAATTTGTGTCGCGTGTGACTTTTCTAGGCACACAGTATGGATCCTTATCCTAAGTGTTGATAATTGATGAGCAGGTCACCAAGGGCACAGCCTCACAGGGCCTATATGACAGCAATCCCACACTTAAAATATGTGCACCAGCCGCAGACCAACACCGTATGAAAATGACAATAGTGTTTTCTGTCGTTAAAGCCCCTTACAGTTCATAATCATAAGTATTTTTTTACTACACAACTTTCAAGAAATGGTGTCACCATCTTACATAGTATATATTTATATTTATACACACCCTGTCTTCTCTATTGAAATATAAGCTGCATGAGGGGCAGAGATTTTGCTCTGTTTTATTTATTGCTAAACCCTCAGTGCCTAGAACTATCCCTGGTGCATTGTCAGTGTTCGGTAAATACTTGCTAAATTCCTTCATTTATTCACTCATTAACTGATGTAATTGAGGTTTCCCTGTCTCCCCTGCCGGTGTTCAGTGTTAAGGATACCCCACGAGTCTTCAGTCTAGAGCAATAGTCTCCATGGCGAGTTACCTGCAGCAGCACCCCAGGGGGTGTAGAATGTGGTTCATTTGAGGTGTGGGGAGACATTTTTACAATGCCTGATACTATTTTTGCTTCTATTTTAGTTTCTATTTTGTGTATATTTTCTAAAGTTAACGCATGTGTACTCTAGTGCATTTCCACAACTTACAACTAACACCCTATATTGGGCATGTGCTAATTTTTTCCCCCTCTCTTAATGTGTTCCAGCAAAAAAATGTGGAGATTGTCATTCTTGAAATTCTGTTGTGGAATATAATTTCCCTGAGTCATATAGTTTCCAACAGCACAATGCTCAGGTTTCAATTAATTTATGCTCATATTGTTCTACCTTCTCCTCTGAAGTTCTCTGTCCTTAACAGAAATGGAAAGAAAGGGGAAGTGGGAGGTTCTCTCCACTCCTTGTCTTCTGTTAATATGGCCCCTGAAGAAATACAGGGTGTCCCCCCCAAAAATGTATACACACTTTAACAACTGATAGCTCAGTTTTGAAAATGAAATATGTTTTAATGAACGCTGCCTTTATACTTATTCAAAATGTATGTTATATTCCACCTGGCGTGGCTCAGTGGTTGAGCGTTGACCCATGAACCAAGAGGTCACCGGTTCGATTCCCGGTCAGGACACATGCCTCGGTTGCCTGCTTGATCCCCAGCGGGGGGCATGCAATAGGCTGCCGATCAGTGTTTCTCTCTCATTGATGTTTCTCTCTTTCTATCCTTCTTCCTCCCACACTTTCTAAAATCAATAAAAACATATTTTTTTAAAAAGTGTGTGTATACAATTTTGAGACATCCTATGTTCTTGTTTTATTAATAGTACAGATTTATTAATATTCAGAGTACTCTATAAATGCATCTTCCTTGTAAAGGTTTTCATGTTACTGATGAGGATAACAATCCCTTTGACTATCACCCCCAATTCTAACGCCTTCCAGAGGTGGCCACCATTAGGAATTTTGAAAGTATGTCTATTCCCACTAGCATTTTTTCCCATGTGTATGCATTTTTTGCTTTAAGTTAATCAATAGACAGTATTTAGATAAATTGGGTATTTTCATTTAATAGTTGCAATAAAGACATTAGAGATCTACCTCATTAATTTTAGGTTCTGGCATGGCACAGTCTCCAAGATAAATTATTGAGTAAAATCAACAAGTTGCTAAAAATACATAGGGTATGATATCACTAAAGTTTAAAAAGATAAAAAGAAACCTTATAAAAAAAATTTTGTGAGCTCCTCCTTTGCCTCCATCCCAAACTCTTTGATTATTTAAAATACATTTCTCTGCATCTCATCAGCACTCATTTCTGCTTGGGGATCATGACTGTGATCTGGTCATGCTCCCTGGTGTCTTTCTAGACCCCCCTCGTCTGTATTCAGGAAAAAACACGGACAAACATGGGGAGGAGCCATAAAAGTGGGGAAAAAAGAAGAAAACGGGAAATTCAGTCAATGGCATAAGAAGCAAAACCATTAGTTTAGAAAAAGGGAAAGTGGGGAAGAGGAAGAGAGCATGGCCACACAATGGTTTATCTTGACCAGTTGTGACCAGGTAATTTTGATGTTCAAAGAGACATGCTGCTTGTTTCCAAGCATTGCTCTTTAAACGTTCAACTTTATTTATATCATGCACTTGTTTAGCAAACATCCTTACCTCCCACAACTCTCGTAAGCTTTATTCCTTCATTCTGGGCCAGACTTCCCATTCCTCGCCCCTCTCTCTCTCTCTCTCTCTCTCTCTCTCTCTCTCTCTCATTCTCTCTCTCTGCCCCCCCTCTCTCTGTTTTCTCTCTCTCCCCCCGCCTCTGTTGCAGACCTAATATAACTAACAGTGAGGCCTCTGGCTCAGGGAGTAAGGAAGACAAAATGCAGAATTTGAAGAGCTTAAAGTCATTGACCGTGCTGACGCTCAGTAACCACTGCATGCGTTCAAGACACTAAGCAACATTTTTACTTGTCTGTCTGTCTCTTTGTTCCTTGTGACAGCGACCTTTGTTTCTGGGCACCCAGTGTGACGGTATGGAGACCAGAAGAAAGTAAGCATGCTTCTTAGGCTTACGGTCGAGGTCGCAATGACACCTTCAGGCTGTGCTTTATTTTTTTCTAGCCCATTTCCCATTGATGGGCAGGAGATGAGACCTCCACTAAGCTGCTTTGCTCAAGAATAAAAGTTGCAGCGTGAGCCAGGACTTCAGGACTTCCCTGATGATGTCTGCCTTGAGAGCCTTACGGTCGTGGCCAGTGAGGTGGAAGCCCTGAACTACAGAATTGGAAATCGGGGTGTCCAGCCGCTAACACCTGTTTCTTTCCGCTGTAGCAGACAGGGCCACTGGCTTCCATGGCTTTGTTTATGGAGAGAGCCCCTGAGAACACGAATGCTCCATCTAAAACTAAATGGACAGCCCTGGCTGGTGTGGCTCAGTTGGTTGAATGTCAGCCTCTGTACCAAGAGGTCGCTTGTTCAATTCGCAGTCAGGGCACAAGCCCCGGTTGCAGGCTCGATCCCCAGTAGGAGGCGTGCAGGAGGCAGCCGATCGATGTTTCTCTCTCTCTCCATCACCCTTCCTCTCGCTCTAAAATCAACAAAAACATATTTTAAAAAACGGAGGAAAGCAGATGTCTCACCTCCCCAGCCTTGGTTCCTAGGCAGATTCCTCCTCATGGTTCCCATGCCATTTCCTGAGGGTCTGAACTCGAATAAACAGGCCCTGTCCCATCACCGTGTTTATTTTTAATATTTGCTCTGCGGTTATCTAGATCAGGGCATTTTGTGGCTCCACAGCATTTATTGAGCACTGTATTAAACTGGTGGAGACTCAGACAAAATGCCAGGAGAATGATAAATTAGTGACATTTCTGAGTTTCTCTGCAGAAAATGCCTACAAAGGCCACATTTGGTGATTGCCTTTCAGAAGGCTGACTTTGCATTGCTGACGTCACAGCGGACTGGATCAGGGAGGGACTGGTTTATTTGCATTCTTGACGTTGGTAATCCTTAGATTTTATTTAAAAATGGCTCCTAGGTGTGGACGCCATCTGAAGACCCTGGAAGTGTAGATGCAGGAGGCTGGCTTTGTCTGGTTTTCATCATCAGAGCTGGATCTGGCATGGCCTGGGGACCTTCACCTTACACTTTGGTTGGACTGGGAGATCTAAGCATGAATAGATGGGAACACAGTCTTCTTTTCAGCCGTTTATAATCTTGCCAACTTCATGTTCTTCAGTGGCATCTGTGGCCTTTAGCATCAAGCACAAAACCTTAACGTGGTGCACACAGTGCCCCTGCCCAGCCTTTTATTGTATCTTCTGCTGCTCTCCTCTGAAAACATTAGATCCATCCTATTGACTTACTAGCGGATGCCTAGCTGGGTCATCCTCTCTCTGACCTAGGACCTTTTCACTTGCTATTTATCTCTAAATAGAATGTTCTTCCACCCCCTCTCTCTTGATCATATTATTGCATCTCCTTTAAGATTCAGTCCATTTACTCTAAAGGCTTCCTGTCCTTTCGTTCTCCCCTAGGTCTCTCTCTGCAAGTGAAAGGACAGCAATCCTATGTCTTCTAAGAGCACCTGGAATATTAGAACCCTGTCTCATGGGATTATTGTCTCTTCCATAGCTCTGAAGCTCCTAAGGGCAGGGGATCTGTAGTTCTTATCACACAATAGGGCATTGAGCTGTTTCACTGAATGAATGTGTTTTTATTTATTCACATATTTCATCTCTGGGCTGTTGACTCTTTTTTTTGGTCTATTGATTTATGATGATTAATTATTTCTGCTAATAGGGAACCCAGGATCTCTCAAGAAGCTTTTATTACCAACATTAATTTAATTTTGAGATGAGTATTAATATTCTCTATCTAGCTCCTGAAATAAGAAAGGGAAAGAAGAAAGAAATCAGATGCATTTCTGAGCCCTTGCTATATGCCAGGAATGTAAGTGCTTTAAGATGTAAATCTAAGAAAACTTATTTTAGCCCCATTTAATACATTAAAAACTATCAAAGTACAGAGATACCAAGTGACTTGTCAAATGTCACACATACAGATAAAGTGATAAATGCTCCTATGGCGGGTTGTGCACTTCTCCTGTATCCAAAAACATTCCTTAAACATTTACTGAATATCTGTACATTGCATGCTTGGGGCCTGCTTGGAAATTCAGAAAGGGTTGAGCTCGTCTGTAAATAAGAGGGACAGACAAAAATGAGTCACCAACTGAACCATGGCCTCATGTATGCCATGCAGATGTGTGCCCATGGTCCTGAAAGTGACAAAAGTGAACCAGCTTAGCTTAAGTGGCCTCCCTGCTGGGAAGCCTATTTTCAGCTTCACTCATCTGCAGCTGAGCCATGGACCGTAAGTGTTAACAAGGCAGAAGAGGGTCAGAAGGCTTTCTAGACGCAGACACAGCGCATGCAAAGGCCTGAAGACATCCCTTCCCTCTGTGCAATTCAGGTCAAGAAGGGAATGTATTCTCCCACTTAGATACAGCAGCGATATAAAGATATACAAGATACAACCACCCTATTGCCTTTTTATATAATTAAAGAACTGTGGACCAAATTTTTCCTCTCATATTTGTGGAGAGGTTCTTTCTGAGACCCCAGAAGACCACCCCAATGTATCAGATATATCGTAAATACTGACCAGTGTAACAGTGTTCTATTTATTGAGGAAACCTTTTTCTCTGTACTCTGGTAATCACAGACAACTTACTGATAAAAATGAGCACCTGCCTTTTTGGAACTCAGAGAAATAAGAGAAGCATTTGTGCAAAGAGATCCAGCCAACCATTAGGAAGCATGACGAAGACATGTGTACAGGGCAGTCCAGAAGCGTGAAGCAACAGTGCCCCACACCCTGCGTTTATTACCAGGAGTCAGACTTACTGGCCAGACATCCTTGAAACCATTCTTGAGATCTCACTTTGAAAATAAGATCAAGAGCCCAGCTGCCATGGCTCAGCAGTTGAGCATCAACTATGATCCAGGAGATCACAGTTCAATTCCCGGTCAAGGCACACGCCTGGGTTGCGGGCTCGATCCCCAGTGGGGGAGGCGTGCAGGAGGCAGCCGATCAATGACTCTCATCATTGCTGTTTCTCTCTCTCCCTCTCCCTTCCTCTCTCTCTAAAAATCAATAAAAAAGAAAAGAAAAAAAAGACAATTTGGGGTCAAATTTTATGTTTATGCTGTTTTTCTTTGATTTACTATCATTTTTTAGCATTGTTTAGGTAAAATTGGCAAATAGAATTATAACATATTTAAAGTATACAACATAATTATTTGATGTACGTGGACATTGTAAAGGGTTTTCACAATTGAGTTAATACACCCATCACCTCACATATGTACCTTTTCATGTGTGCGTGAGAACCCATGACTTCTACCCTCTTAGCAAACTGTAATTATAAACACTGTATTATCAACTGGTCACCATGTTATTACACAATAGATCCTCAGATCTTATTCATTTTATAACGTGAAGTTTGTACCCTTTTACCTCTCCCCACTTCCCCCTGCCCCCAGCCCCTGGCAACTATCTATCACCATCACCACCACCACCACCACCACCACCACCATCATCATCACCACCACCATCATCATCATCAAGTACAATAGTTGGTCTTAAAATACACTGAAAACCACCAAACTCCAGTTCCAACCAATACGTATAAATGGGCTAGAGAACGACATTGTTTTTCATCTGTAGCCATGTGCTTCTGCCAAGAGTCCGGTCAACGGCAGAGCCATTAAAACCAGCACCTCTGCAGACCTTGAGCACCGCTTGGTGTCCGCTCTTGAGACTTCTCCAGTGCCACAGAGTAAAAGCAGCAATAATTCTTTATAACCTGCCTGCAGACCTGGAGGTGCTCCTGGACTGCAAGAAAAGGGGTGAGCACATCAGCAAATAAAAATAGTTGGAAACCCTGTGGTGTTTGACTTGAAAGTTTTATTTTGTTGTTGCCGTTGTTTTACTACGTGGACAAATATCCAAGCAGGGTAAGGGAGTTGGTTAATCACAGCAAACTCTGGAGAAACAAAGGACTCTGTTCTGTCCCCGTCTCGTTGCATTAATTGAAAAGAGGGACATGTCCCTTGAAACAACAGCTCCTGCCTTTAGAGATAACAAAAGATCTTGAGAGACTTCTGCTTTTGTTGAATCGATGCAACTGGATGCAGAGTAATTATTTTGCTTCCCTGGACACTAACCGTAAGCCAAGCAGATAGGTCCACGTGCTAGTTTCAGCATCGTGTTCCTGGGCTGCCAGTTCTCTCCTAGAGATAATAGCAGGCAAGGTGGGAGGTAAACGATGTAACTAACCAGTGGTAGTTTGCAAAACACAGTTAACTCCTGAGCTTGCTAGTGTGAGGGTTGTCATGAGCTTGTTGTTTTTAATGCTGATGACTATGGCCTTGTCAGAAGAGATCACCTTTGGATCCAGTCAATGCTTCAGTATGGGAAGTGGAGAGCCACTGTCCCTGGACATCCAGACCCAGCAGAACTTTACTGAAATGGTGGTGAAAGTGCTACCGTCTCCCTGTATCAGATTCCAGTGATGTGAAGTATCCAAGCACATGCCCTGTCTCTTTGGGGGGAAATTATAAACCCTTGTTGAGACATTTCTTAGGGATTAGGAAGCAGGATTTCATGTTTTGAGCATACACTGAATTTCAGGTCATCTATCAATCAGAAAACTTACTGACAGTGATAATAGGGTCTTAAGGAGACTTTTTTTTTTCTTTTTAAGATGAAGAAAGACTAAGCTACCTAGGTTTCAGAGTCTTTGAGCTGGGAAAACTGAGTTCAAGTGAGAAGAGTTGTGGGAATGCCCTTAACAATGATTAACATGCGTATTTCGAGGAGCTCACAGACACATACCCTCCCCCCTTCCCTTCCCTCCTCCTCTCCATCTTCCCTTCCTTCCTTCATCCCTTCATTCATTTATTCCTTTCTTCTTTCATTCAACAATTAGCTATTATAGCTCAAGCACTATATATAGGAAAAATCTCCAGTAGCTCTCCTATTGGGGCAGGGAGGGGAAGTGTATGTTGGGGAATGGGCTGCTTTTATCTGGAGAAAGACACAAAAATCATTATAACAAACTATTATAGGATTTATGCAAAAAATCACTAATGGTTGGTAGGCGTCCTGACTCTGAGGAGTATTTTTAACATTTGTATTTTCTCACATGGACTCACGACTGGGCAGATGGCTCAGGGCAGGCAGAGGCACCAATTGCAAGGCATGTGGCCATTTCCATGTAGAAATGAAAAATTAAATGAAAGTTCTGCAGATCCTGATGAAAACAAATTATAGAAGGTCCCAAGTTTAATTCATCTTACTGTAGAGATGTCTTAGAGTATGATCGCCCACATTATTTATGTAACAAAATAATTACTTTCTATTTATTATGGCTCTCTGCAAGATTACACTACATAATATAGGCCTCCGAGGCATTGTAAATAGACTTTTATTTTATTTACACATACAGTTTCAAGCACATACCACAGCAGCACATCTGTATTTCCTCCTAACATTGGCTCAGAGAATGGTTATTTTTTTGCTGTATGGTACTCAATGTCGGTTGGGCCACGTGGTTTTTTCATAGTTCATAGGGTAGCAGTGGGTAGTTAGGCACATTTCAAATGAAATAATTAATTAGATCGGTTTGCTACGTGATCACTGTTCAAGACACACAGCTAAAACAACCTGCCTGGCACCTGCCTAATAGTCTGAAAAGTTTAATACACTGTCAGGGAGATTGTTGCAGAAGGACAGATGCCACGTGTGGGACATACTGGAAAGTCTGAGCTGATAACACACGATATCATTGCCAGAGTCGAGCCTGGCCTCCACTAAGTAAAGGTTTCATTACTGTTTTTATGTGAAGTGGAAGTTTTGCTCTCAGGCTTTAGAAATAAATAAGGAAGCTGTATCCCAGGGCTGGTGGTTTTAGAATCCTGTGGACACCAGTAGTCTGCGGACTCAGCTGAGTTTCTCTAAGGCACGTGTGCAGTCGCCGAGCTTGATGTTCCTTTTCATGTTTCTTCATCTCTTTAGGTCTCTGATGGGTTCAAACAAGGAACCAGATCTTGTGCATCTCGAGGCCAGAACTGTGGATGGTCGTAAGTAAATCAAGTTTTCCACGATGTTCACAGTAATGTTAGTTTTATCAATCTGGTATGGACCATGATCCAAGTCATTTGGACACAAGGACTTTTCCTATTCTTAGTAACTCAGAATTATGTTAATAATTTTCTACAACTCTCATTTAATCAGGGTGTTTTTCTTTCCAGGTAATGAGAAAATACAAAATTCCTTATTTCTGCCATGTTGTGTTGTTGTGATTGCTTTTGTTTTGCTTTGCTTTGATTTTTCCAGTTTCCTTATTTTATCAGATGCCATCCTGGCAATGCCTTGTGTCTTGTTTGGAGACACACAAAGCATTTAGACAGCATAGGCCAGAAGAGAACCATCCTGTGTGTCCCCATGAAAAGCAAGAGGAGGGCAAAGTCCCCTGAGTCAGTTGCTCACCTTTGGTGCTCAGAACAACCTTAGGCCGTCTACAGTGAGTACTACACTTCACGTGGAGATTGTGGCTCAGGGACATGATATAGAGGAAAGTCAGGTGTAAAACCAGAATTTAAGTCCTTGTCAAAAGAAATCTAAAGTTCGCTCACTAATTGTGTGACCTTGAAAAATCTACTTAAACTCCTTATGCCTTAGTTTCTTCACTGTAAATTAAATATGTGAACAATAATGCGTCCTGTAGTAGCTAACATTCACTGAGCACTCGCCCTGGACTGAGAATTATGCTACCCACTTTATCTACTTTATGTGTCACAAGGAATCCTCACAATTTGTAGGGTGTTAGTCCCATTTTGCAGATGAGAAAACCAAGTCATAGAACGTTTAAGTAACATATTGAAGCAACAACATCAGTTTCCTTCTCCTTCTCTAGTCCTGAGGATCTCCAGAAGGTCTAAGAGTTGACCGGATACCCCTAGAGCTAAGATTGGTCACTAAAGGTGAAAAAGACAAAGGCAGAAGAGAAAGTGTGTAGAAGAAAATGGAATGAAGAGAGAAAAGATGGGGGGGGGGGGGAGAGGTCCCAAGTGTAGAGTTTCCCTGTACTTTTCACCCAGCTTCCCTCCAAAATAGCATCCAGTAAGACCATAGAACTGTAACAAAATCCAGGAAAGGATCATTTCTTGGGAGAAATCTTTCTCGAACTCCCAGTTTCTAAACTAAACCACTTTCTCAGTTTGTTTACTTTCATCCAACTCTATTCTTTTTCTTTATTGCGCTCATCTCGGTTAGAAATTCCACATTCCTTTTACATGATTATTTGATCATAGCCTTTTCTCTCCCCCAGTAAGTGCTGTGGGTGCAGGGGCCATGTATAGCTTTGTTCAATGGTCTGTCTCCAGCACATGCCACAGTGTCCACATGTAGATAGAGCTTAATAAATATTTCTTCAACGAATGAATGCATAGTTGACCGAGTGTCAGGGTAACCAGCGGGCTACTTAACCTCACTTACCAGGTTGTCTGAGAATTTTACAGCATTGCGTCTCGGACTTTAACATGCATATGACCCACCTAGAGACCTTATTAAAATGTAAATTCTGATTCAGGAGGGGCCGGAGAATCTGCATTCCTAAGGAGCTCCCAGGTGAAGCTGATGATGCTGGTCTGTGGAACATGCTTCGGGTCAGAAAGTGCCATAATAAAAACTAATGAAAGAGCTTCAGGGTCTGTCTCCCATGACTACACCCTTGTTTGGAGAGCTCTGGGTGGAATTTTAGATTGCTTTCGCATTTGAGTTTTTGGGGATGCTGCTGCTTTCTGGCTCGTGGCATTTAATGCCCATAACCCCATATCCTGAAAATGACAAGGCCATCACTTTCCCTGATCGGCACTTTTTTCCCCCACCCAACATCATTCCTGTGTTCCCTGCAGGCACGGAGGTTGATAATGTCAAACTGTCATCTCAGGCTCAGCTTCCACGAGGCATGAAATATATCAGTTCTAATTTTATTTATTTTATTTTACTTTTTTGCAAAGGCAGCATCTTCAGAAACTATCCAAGAGTGAAAATTCAATAAAGGGATTTAATTTGAAAAGTTATCCCTGTCAAAACAAAACAGAAAAAAAAAAAATTACCTACCAATTGAAGTAAAGGATCTAAGCCTGACCTGAGTGTAAAAAAAATGAGATTATTCTGGGTACCCTGCCCTCCCTCTTCTGCCCTCCCTCCTTCTCTCTCTTTCTCTCCATCTCTCTCTCCAACACAGTAACCATGGCTCCAAGCAAAAGAAACAGAAGAAGGAGAGAAGGAAAGAGCCCAGAGTCAGTAGCGAGGTGTTAGTAGATGCAGCTGAGAGTGTTATTTCAGAATTAGGCTCCAGGCCGGTCACTTGCTCCAAGAATTCCAGTATCCATACGTTACCTCTTTCCCCATTCCCTGATTGAAATCCCTTTTGTTTCTCCATCTCTTCGTTATTATTTAGTATAAAACTTAAGTGTATAGAACTCACCGTGTATATTCTAGGTCATGGGTCCTACAGGGAAATGCAAAAACAATGTAATCCTGTTTACTTTGAACAGGAGTTTTTTTCTGACCGTGATGGGTTTAGGAATTTTGTAGCCAAGGCACTGAGACTTGTGACACAGGAACACCCGTCAGGACCTTACTTGGTTCGTCCCCATGGGATGGGTTGAAAGTGCTTATCGGGGTTTGTTTTTCCAAGTTTAGGTTTAGTCTCATCTCAGTCCCCCTAGGTGGCGTTTTATAATCACTGCCCGTTTCATTGGAAGTCTGGGCATTTGGCGGGGGAAGCCCTGGGAAGCGTTTGCTCTATGAGGGCCTGTGACCGGCACAGGCGTGTCTTCCCGTTGTGCCATGAAAGCGGGTGTGTTGTTGTCTACAGTCGTGATAAGGATGTTATTCTTTCCTGTATCACCTCTGTCCCCGGAGACGAGCTGAATTACAGCCTCAATTACAGTCAATCACAAGAGGTATTTTGGGAAACTTTTGAACATATTTATTGAATTTATTTTTGTCCCCCCACATTTAACTGAGAACAAATGGGCAGGGCCTCATCCAGGAAACAAACATTTTAATGTCTACAAATCGTGTGTGTGTGTGTGTGTTTGTGTGTGTGTGTGTGTATACACACCCATTGTATGCACCCACTGCATTAAAACTGCTCCCTGGTACATCACAACAGTAAGAAGGAAACCTACTTTCTATTGATTCACCTAATATGGGCACATTTGTGTACGTGTACGGAATGTACATAGTGACAGAGAAAATGGTGACCAAGCCGTTGGATTAAAACTTTGTAAAAAAACGTATCTTACTTAATTTTGGTCCTGTATAGAAACCATTCAGAGCCTAACACGTTTAATGTTTGTTGACTTAATAAATACATGTGTGTGTCCCTGTATCGGCACGATTTGGGGCCTTTAACCATAGTGTTTTTAGAGTCCTGTGGGCATAAAAAATTCACTAACTCCCTGAAATTATGTGCCACATATTATATATATATGTGATTTTGGAGGGAAAAGACATCACTTTTATCAGAATTTTTTACATGGCAATTTGGTGCATAGTTCTATATTTATGGTCATCTGTAAACATCATCTTGTAAGAGAACCTGAAATACCAAGTTCAACCTTTCTCGCTTCCTGAAGTGAAAGGCCAGGCTGGAGACTTGAATGTTTCTGTACTGGTGGTGATTCGTCCAGGCAGGGACGGGGGACAGGGACAGTGCCTGGCCTCAGGGTCTGTTTGTATGAGTAAGTATCCTTGTAACAACTTGCCCAAGGACTAATCTCTCTCACTAGGGAAAAACAACCATGGCCCTTGAACCGGCTGTGAAAATGCTCAAAAACTCTTCCTGAATGAACCTCAAAGGAGGACTTCCAAGCTGAACAAAAGGAAACTCAACTTTTTATAAACATCATCCCACTAATTCTGGTCTTGGGTGCCAACTGGACACCCCATTCCTACTCCCCATTTTCCAGCCTCAGTCTAATTTCTACAGGGGCGTACGTATCAAGACGTGGATAGGGCGAGCACTGCTGGAATGAGTACCGTGGGGAGGTGACAGAGGCCTCACTTCTCACCAGTCCTCAGTAGATTAGCGATGGGGTGTTTGAGTTTTTACTATAAGCATAAAGTACTTTTAAATCAAGGACAATAAAAAGGATACTTAGGACTCAAGTGTATCCTGGGCTGATACAGATAAATGCTTATGTGAACTCACACACACACACACACTCACACACACACACACAGATGTACAGTGTGTGTTAGTGGATACAATAGCAAGTTAAACATCTTTTCGTATCAGCACATATAAATTTAGCCACTTATGGTGAATCACTCACTGCACAGGTCCCCATTGTACAGTCAACTATAATTCAGTCAGTCACCCTCTTGTTAATAGATATATCGGTGTTTGGCTCTTTCAAACAGTGCTGAGACGAGTACACATACACACATGTTATTTATTTGGTTAGTGAGCATTTGAGCTTACACACGTAGAAGGCACTGCTGAAAGAGAAACGACCGAAATCCCAGTTTCAAGGGTATATATGTTTTCAATTTCTGTAGACGTTGTCACAGTGCCCTGTGAAATAGTCCCACCAGTGTCCGAGCTTCAAGATGACGATGCCCGTGTTTGCCAGCCCTCACTCACCCGGGACATTACAAGTGGCTTTTTAAACAGAATCCATCTATTGATAGAACGCATGGCATTATCTTTGTTTTAAGTTGCACTTACTGAATTAGGAGTGAGGTTAAGAATTGTTATTTTTTTTCTTGGCTATTTGTATCTCCTCTCCAGTGATCCTTCAAAAGACATCAAATCTCTTTAACGGTCTAGGCAAGATTGACACTTTGGCATTTATATAAAAATCGAAAAATATCGAAGTCATCACCCCCATCCTAGCCCAAGTCCCATCCCTAAGCGCACAGAATGACACTGTTAGCCCCCACGTTTCAGAGCCTTCATTTACCTTCTTTTTCAATCAGTTAATTTAGTCGTAGCTTCCAGGGAAGAGGTTAGGAGTTCACGCTTCTGCTCAGCCTCCGACTCCGGTAGCGCCCCACCGCGTGCTGACACCCCCAACAGACGTGTCCTGCCACTGTCCCCCTGCCCTCACATCCAGCGCCAGGTCCAGCGAGGGAGGGCGCCTGGCGCTTTGCTCTGCTCTCCAGCAAGGTCATTTTGATCCCGTTTTTTATTCTGCCGAAGTCCCCAGGTTTCACCTATTCCTGATTTCAACCTGGCCTCCCTGATTTAGTAGCCAAGAGACAACCCTGAAAACTAACCAGAAAAGCATGAAATAGGGTAACACAGGCGTCCACGCACAGCCGTGGAAAGCCCGAGCGTGGCCGCGCAGCCGCAGGCTCGGCCAGGCAGCTTTCACACCCGCTTCTTTGTGCCTGGTTTGTGCTGTTTGCCCTGGGTCCTGTGTGCCCCCCATCTGTGTGGAGGCCTGTGCCCTTGCGGCCCATCCTGAGGAGGAGAGGACTGAGGTGCATGATTGAAACTTGTCACCCCCTGGCCTTAACTCCAGGACAGAGGTCCGGGTGTCCGATGGGAACTCAGGATCCCCAGGACACAGCAGCACCGGTCCACATGGCATGTATGTGTGGCGATGTCCAAGTGTTTGGAAAATCCCTGATGCTTCTGACTCCTGCTTTAAAAAATAAAAAAATAAAAAAAAAATAAGGCATCATAAAGATTGTGGCACTTGCTCAGCCATGTCCTCTCTTTGCCCTGCATGCTCCCCGGCAACCAAGGTGCTAGTCCCATGCATCGTATTCCTGTCGTCTGCCTGGCGGTGCTGCAACAGGTACCCCTCCGCTGCAGGACTTCCGCCAGCTCTTGGAAACAGACGCTGTTGTTATTTTCCTCATCTTAACTCTGAGGAAAATGCAGACTGCAATGATGAAAGGTTTCTGCCGTGGCTTCGGGGCTAGAATTCGAAGCCAGGTCTGGCTCGCTCCCTGCCTATTATTCATTCACTCGATAAATGTTGTTAGACGCGTGTGCTGCGGTAGGAGGCCTTCTAGGCACGAGTGATGGATGGCAGGGACGCGGCCGAGGCCCTGCTCTCGTCGGGCTTACCCTTTACTTAGGGGGACAGGTTAGAACCTAATGCATAATGGTAAGGTGACATTTGATGTTTTCGCCAGGTCCATATGGAAGTAGGGGAGAGCGCTGTGTGTCTGCCTGCTGGAAGAGCATTCCCACCAGGTGGAAGAGCGCATGCTAAGGCTATGGAGTCTGGGCACGCGTGGCATGGTTGAGATATAGCCAGCACGCCAGGGGGCTAGGGTATAGAGAGGGCAGGGAAGTGTGTCGTCTGTCTTTGTTTATTGCACTGTGGAAGGCAGAGGTTATTCCTTATTGATCTTTGTTGAAGGACCACCGTGGTCTAAGTATGATATTCAGTGTTGGGGGCAATAAAAATAGAAAGTTACAGAGTGAAATGAACCTACCCACATGTCTCAGAGGCAGTCCCGTGAACTGACTCTTTGTCCTGGAATCAGTTGTATAATACGTGGGCACATCTAAGTAAGTATTGCACACCCACATTTCCCGCAAAATCCCTGGGGAAGGAATTCTGTGTATTTTCTCCCCTGTGCACTAACTGGCTTCATTTCTCCCTTTTCCCTCTCTCTCTCCTTTCCACCGCTACTCATGCTTCCCTTCCTTCTTTCTTTTTTATTGCATGTCCTCTCTCCCCCTCTGCCTCTGTCCTCTCACCCCCTTTTCTTTGTAAACTTAAATTTGGAAGGTTATTGGAAAAAATGCGCTTCTCAGTTTTTTATGACCCGGTGTCACCTTATGGATAACTTTGTGTCTTTTCGTAATTTACACTGGATTTCTAGTGTGGTTTTCTCTCAAAACATATGTTGACAAGTATGCACATGTGTGTGAGTGGGAACATTTAATAAGAAGGTTCTAAAACAAATAACAATAGAAAGAACAAAAGGAAGATTTATCGGCGGAGGTATGTTCTGCTTAAAGTTGAAAACTAATGGGGGTGGGGGCAGCTTCAGAGGACTTGTGCTTGCCTGCATAGTTTATGGTCTTGTTTAAAATTAACCTTTTACAATATTAAGGCATGTGGAAAGACTCAGTCCTAACTGAATATCTGTTAAATGAGCGAATCAATGGATAGAGTCATGGCGATCTGATAGTTTTTGCTCCATCATTTACTAGCATATGGGCTTCTGCAAATCTCATCCCTAAGTCTGGAGTTCTTCACCTGTGAAAAGTACCTCTTTCTCAATTTTTGGCAAAGTTAAAAAAAAAAAAAAGTGTGTGACCCATTGAGCATAGTTCCTGACTCAGAGGAGAGTTCCTCTGGTCCTTTTGGAGGTTAATGCTACTGCTGCTGGGGATGCTACCAATGGGACACGCTGGGGAGGGAGAGGTCTGCCTGAGCCTCGGGAGCAACGACACAGAAGCCCCAGGAAGAATCCGGACAGGGTAACAGGACAGGAAAAGGCATTTTGAACCAGGGGAACTCTGTGATTGAACGCAGACTCTCAGCCAGGAACCAACACACTGTTTAGATATAGCAGAAGCCCTGGAGACACAGGCTTGCCGGTGACATTGGACAGCTTTGTTTGTTTGGGCAGGAATGGGAGGAACCAGGTTTTAAGGGGTAAAGTGTGATGAAGACCTGTCAGGGCTTAAAGTATCAGTCTGATTTTTTAACATCCATTTTTAGCTCTGAAACTCTAATAAGCTTCATTATATAGAGAAAAAGTCTGAAGCCAAGCTTGGCCAACGGCCTTCCCCGAGTCGCAGGGCATGCTGGAGGTAGAGGTAGGACCTAGAATGTCACTCCAGCAGGAGGCAGTGCGCACGGAGCAATACGCTGCAGGCCGGCTGGCCCTGTGTCCTCAGCTTGAAGGTGACTTCCTTTCTGCCCTGCACACCACCTCAGACTGCCTGCGCAGGATATTTGTCATCTATTAATTATGCAAGGAGAATATTTTTCACGGTGTTTTTAAAAATTACTTAAAAAATCTTTAACCCCGCCCCCCCCAAAAGTATATGATCCATTTAGCACAGTTCCTGTGCTAAAAAAATCTTTAACCCAAAACACATTGACGATAAAGAAACAAACCAAACATTGACAATAAAGAAAGATAATGTCTCAGGTGGAAGGGTCTGTAACGTCCTTTACAGTTGGCTCCCTTGGGACGCAGTGAGCAGTCCTTGTGATCAAAGAGGGAGGATTTCAGTAAGTACAGGCACCTCAGTGAGCACAGTCCACACAGGCACGGGACCAAACACACGTATTACGAGGTCTTCAGCCATCACAGCCCCTGGCATGATGGCTCTTCTTTATTCCCAGAGCAGAGTTTAAAGAGGTAGAGTGATTGCTTGGGTTTACCACGCCAGCAGGCTTTGAGCTTCATCTAAGCCCTGCTCCTCTGCTCAAAGCCTGGCCTTTCAAAGGCAGCTCCCTTTCTCTAGATCATCACAGATTTGGGAGGTTGGGGATTCCATTATTCCAAACAGCAGCTGTTGCAAAGTGAGAATGCTCAAAAAGAGCAGCACTGTGTCCTAATTACCTACGGCAAGGAAAACATCTGTGCAGGGAAAGTAATGGAATTAATTCTCAAGTCTAGCAGTTGCATACATTAATTGACGTTAATTAATGCCAAATTACAAGATACTTCCTATGGACTGGCATCATGCACTCCCCGGAATTGAATATGAAAAGAGTTCATCATGCTTAATGCTATTACAGCCAGCCCCTGGGGGAGCCGGAGCGATTGACCTCTGGTTAGGAAGTGCAGCCAGTTTCTTTCTGTTGCCATTAGAGGGAGGAAGGGAACAAAGCGAGAGCCCTTGACCGAGGACAGGCCGCACAACACTGAACCTTTTCCTTCCACTGGAAATTTCACTTTGAGCCGCTCTGAGCAAGAAATGCTCTCCAGACCTCTGCCTGGGGATTTCTCGTGTTTCCCAGTTGCACATTTCGTACAGTCAGCCCAAGGACAGGCCCATTGCCCAGCTCCTCCTCGGTATGGGGAGTGGAGGGGAAAGAGGAACTCAAGCTGTTTCTCTAACTCCTGTGAGATGGATCTCGCAGGCGCCCCATGACCCGCGACCCGCCCCAGGTGGGGGGTGCTCACCGGAGACTTGCAGGCAGGTTGTCTGCCTCCCTCACCCCACTGCCTCTATACTATTGTTGTCATCTCATATCTTTTATTCATTTTTCCTCTGCAAACATACTTCTACAGATATCTATATATACACCTGGCACAAAATTGGGTCCATATGCACATATTTTGGTAACCTACTTTTAAGAAACTTCTATTTTGGAATAAATTTAGATAAACAGAAAAGTTACCAAGACAGTACAGCTTTACCCAGCCTCCCCTAATGTTAACATTTTATACAACCATGGTCTATTTTTCAAAGAAATGAATGTTGATAAATATTATTAATTGATAACTTTTTTTTTAGAATATAAAATATATTAAGCACTTCTATAAATCCTTATATATTCTTTAGAAGCAATATTTTAATAGCAGCTCCTTAAAAGAGCTCTCTCACTTTTTGTTTAGAACTGGGTTTAAATGTCCTTTCTTAAACCAACCAGTGGTGAGGAATAGAAAGACCTTGAATGGGCATAGACCCAAGAGGATGATGGGAACTTCTGAGTCACATGGAGAAAGGGCAGATCTGGTTTGGCTTTTCCAGCAAAGACTCAGGGAGAAATGGGTATTGGACAGGTCACCAACACTGGACAGGTCACCAACATTACCTGACACAGATATACAGTTGGAGTACTCAAATTCAGCCCAACCCATCTTCTTAAGGACCTACTGTGTGCCCCAAACTGATATAATCATTGTGAACGATAGCCAAAGAAAAAACAAGAATTTTATCAATATTGATAACAGATTTATAAAGGTTAGATTTTCAAAACACTTAACATATATATTGTTTCAGTTAATTCTTACAGCCACACTACAAGATAGTTGACATTTGCATCCACATTATGAATGAAGGCGGCAAGACTCAGAAAGAATAAGTGATTTCCCTTGAACTATGCATCTAGTAAGTGACCCTACCAAACAGAACTCAGGCCCCCATCTCATCATCACCAATCTCCATTGTTTCTATGACCCCAACCTACCTTGTAAAAAACAGAAGTCAACTAAACTTGTAAAAGGATCTGGTGCAGTGTGAAGTTGTGAGGTGGAGATTCTGTGTGCTGTGGGGAAGGCCGTTCTGGGAAGGGTTAAGTCCCTGAAGTTGTCGTCAAGGACAAAAATCTTGAGTTATGCCCTAACATGGAACTATTAGAATGTCCAAAAAAGAAGATAGGGAAGGGTGAGTAGAAAGCTCTTCTTCGGTTTATCATTGGAAGTGATTTCAGTAGGACTAGATGGGTTAAAGGACTTGAGAGCTATTTCCATTTGTCGTTTCTACGTATGGCAGCCAGATGGAGGAAGGTTGTGGGTAAAGCTTTCCTGCATCAGTCTCCTAATTGCTTATCAACAACTGCATCAGTCATTGTTCAGATGGAGCAAATGTGCTGGCCGACCCTAGTGACTCTCCTGGCAGAATTCAGGGATACCCAGGTCCCTTCAGTAAAGGTGGTCCTGGAAAGTTCCTAAAGGGAAATTAGTGAATCCTTATATCCAGCTCTATATGGTATTGCCTACCCCTATTTCATGTAAATAATTATCTTTTTTTTTTATTTGAAAGAAAGGATTTCTGCATATTTCTGTGATGTCCTAAAATCAAACATTAAGCATCATAAAAAAGTAAAATAATCTCCTTTTCATTCAAAAACATGCATTCCAATAAAGAGGTATGTTTCAATGAATATTTTTTTATTGCCTACTGTGTGCCAGAAATGGTATTAGAATCTAGGGGTACAGCAGTGAACAATAACAAAAGAAGAGGTAGGTCTCTGTCTTCATGGAGGTTACATTCCAATAGTGGGGGGCAAGAAGTAATAATGAACAAAGTAAGTTTTGGTAAATTACCTTGAATGGTAAATAATAAACTTTATGAAGGGAATTCACAGGATGGCATATGATAGGAAGTAATAATGGAAGATCCTCAGAAGTAACAGTGAGCTGAAATCTAGAACCGTCTTTTGGAATAACTTAAGGAGAAGCCTTTTAAGTCGAGGAAGTATGGATGAAAAGACTAAAGTGGTAGAAATTTTGGCCAAATTTCTGAACATAAAGTAGGACAGATTAGGAGAATCACAGGGAGAGAAGAGATTAGCGCGAGGGGAGGTTGGGTTGGCGGGCAATGGAGGGTTTGAATTTATTCTAAATCCAAGGATGCAAAAGGAGTTTTAAGTAAGGAAGTGACATCTGAAGAGTAGAGAGGCCAGAATAGGTGTGCTTGAAAAACAGGGACAGCCTCCCTGATACAATATACGTCCAACAGAGATCAGAGTTATATGAGTTATCACTATATGTTTTTTCTGCTGAAGAGTCTCAGGTGGGAATCTAGGTCTTAATTTACTCATCTACAAAATGAGAATAAAGTATTGACTCAGGAATCCCTTCCGTATGCTGTTTCACTTCCAATTAGTAGTAGAAGGAAAACCTTTGTCTTGACATAGAACCTCACTCCAACAGCAGCGCTTCTAACATGATTGATGATTGCGTAGATGTGTGTTTCCCTATTTGTTCATCAAAGGTCAAAGTGTGAAGGTGAAGCCTAGTGAGGAAAAAAAAACACTATGAAAACACAAGAATTATTCCCGATTTTGAAAATACTTTCTGTTGGTTTAGAAGGGGGAAAATGAATTCATGAGAACCTAGTGTTTAGGATGGCAGGAGTCGGTAGAGGCACTGGGAGACAGAGGTGATGGTGTTGGCAGCAAGTAAAATCATAATGAGGGCAATTATAACAATAACGATGATACGATAATGTGTTTACCCAAGAGTGTGAGGTTCATTTAAAGCCTTGGAGGTAGCAAGGGAAATAGGAAATATCCACTCGGACTCTAATTCTCTGTGTGCCCATCACCCGCAACCCCTTTTTTTTCCAGATTCGCAATACCTAACTTGTCGGATGCAGAACTGCACCGAGACCAACAGAAACAGACCTTTCCCCGGCTACATTGACCCAGACTCCTTGATTGTGCAGGATGATTACGTGTTTGTTCAGGTAGGAAAGTTCCACTTCTACTGATTGTCTCAGGGGCATTTTCCTGTTTCTGTCCCTGATGCAGCCCCGCTGGCCTGCTTCCTCCGCCTTAAGAGTACAAGAATAGGAACAAAAAGCTTTATCTTTTCAACAAAAGGCATGTGACCAGGTGTCCGATCTCCTGCACTAACGGAATAGTAATCAGTTCCTTTGGGCAGAGTCTGGGGGACCTTGTCAACATGGGGTCAGGGAGGCAGTGCTCAGAGTGCTGTTCATCCCTCATCTGCATTCCGAAGAAGCCCCATCAGTCGTCAGCTCGACTGGGCAGAAATGTCAGTCTCTTCCCATCAGGGGCACGGTCAGCCAGGCAGCCTCCTCCGCAGAATCCAGCTTAAAAATAGAGAAACAGGTGGGGACGGCGAGCAGCAGCGGGTGGCTGGGGGTGGGAGGCCGGGCAAGGTGGTGAGTAATCAGCCTTTATTGTCAGGCCCTGACTCTGATTAGGATAAAGAGAACCGACGAGAGATGTATTCAGACAGGTTTGCCAGCTCCTAGGGGAGGGAAACAGTTGGAGGAGCTGAGTTTCATGAGAGTTTAGAAGAGACAGGAAGCGAGTGTGCTTTACTTCCTTGTGCATTTAAGGGACATCTTGGGCTAATGTGAACAAGACATTTTAAAAGTCAGTTATTACTTTCCATGTTAACGTGGTGAAGGTACATTGCTAACTTTGGGCGTGTGTGTGTGCTCTCTCTCTCTCCCTCTCTCTCTCTCTCTCTCTCTCTCTCTCTCTATATATATATATATATACATGTACACACACAGATATATGTGATTTCACTAAGATTGAGCCACACTATTATATTTATTTATTTTTAAATCATAATTCAGACTATTAATACCATGGTTTGAAGAAGCAGATGTTCAAAATGCCCAGCATCAGCTTATGTGCTTTACAAACATTTCACAAATGATCACACACACGTGTGCGCCCACACACGTTCTTTTTCTTCAGGAAAATGAGTAATGGGTTCTTCAGTATCAATCATCAAGTGACACTGACATGGTTACACACTTTGGTTCTCTCTCTAATTCATTTCTCTGTCAGTGTTGCTTCCGGGAACCTTTTCTGTTTCCTAAATGGCCATTTACAGTCCACATATATTACTTAAATATCAGAATCAATCCGGCATTTAGAGTTTCGGATATTCTCTACCCACAGCACTATGGGCACGACCCTGCAGCTCATCACCAGGACTAAGGTGATCCGGCCACATACTGGTGAAAATGGTCATTTTAGGCATGTTTTTATGTGTCTGATGAACAGTCACCCAAAGCATATGTTGACATTCTGAGTATGCAAACTCCAGCTGACATTCAAACTCTAGGAACTTATATGCGTTAAGAGTGGCTCCAGGAACTCATAAAAATTAAGTCAAAAGATGGTTTCCAGGGGCTGGAAAGTAGGGAAATTGGGGTCAAGGATACAAGCTTCCAACTATAAGATGAGTAAGTTCTGGGGATCTAATATAATGCATGGTGACTCTACATAACAATACTGCATTACATGCTTGAAAGTTGTTGAGAGAATAGATCTTGAATAGTATCATTGTATACACACAATAATCTTAATTAAGTGATGAGATGGAGGTGTTAACCAACCTTATTTGTGGTAATTATTTTGTACTATGTATGTGTATCAAATCATCACATTCTACACCTCCGTCTTACATACGTCAGCGATCTTCAACCTTTTCCATCTCCTGGCACACATAAACTAATTACTAAAATTCTGCAGCACACCAAAAAATATATTTTTTCCTGATCTGATGAAAAAATAGTTATAATTTTAATTCATTCACACCAGACAGCTGTTGTTATGTGGCCTGTTGTCATTTTTTTTTTGGACAACCTAAAGGAAAAGAGGTCAGTGCCCACGACTAAATAGTCAGATATTGCATGTTTTAAAAATTCTTGGGCCACACTGGTTGAAAATCGCTGGTGTATGTCAATAATATCTTAATAAATCCGTAAAAGAAAAGGGTGGCTACAAAGGAGAGAGAGATTGGCAGTAGCAGCCTTAATACTCTGCACTGGGTAATGCCCATGCTGAGGTAGACACCACAGCCTTGTCCCCTCCCTCACACCCCCAGGGGTCATTGGACTGTATGTGCTGGACAAACTGGGGGGAGGTCCAGAATGACCTTGGACCTGGCTTGACTTCCCACCTAACGTGTCATCAGCACTGCTGTGTGTTGGACGTTCTCACAGCCATCAATGTGACGGCAGCAAACTGGAATTCAGTGCCTAGAGATGTGGGACCTGTACCACTTCCTCTGATATGGCCTGGGGACCTGTCTGTATGGCCATAGTCTTGGGACAAGATAGCTGGGCTGCCGATGGACATTGATCCAATGTACTTCAAGGCTTGTCTCTTTAAAAGTTAATAATCACTGAAAATGTTTGAAAATGTTTCCTGGCTTCTGAGCCACTGTGCAAATTGAAGAATTGTATTTTTGTCCAGTGGGTTCAGTCTGGGCCTCTGACCAACTCACATGCACTGTTTAAGTTGTTTTTGAACTGAATGCCAGTCCCTTACACTTGTCCACAGCAGTCATTCACGCTGATGTGTTGGCAGCTGCCTCCTTTCATTCAGTGGCTGCTCTTCTAGGACCTGTAACTTATAGTAGCTCCTCTTACAACCGTGTGTTTCCGATCCAGCTGACATCGGGAGGACGGCCACATTACTACGTGTCCTACCGAAGGAACGCATTTGCCCAGATGAAGCTGCCCAAGTACGCTTTGCCCAAGGTATGACCTGAATTGTTTCTTCATTTTACTATTTCCCCTGATTCTTATATCCCTGTCTCCACCCTCTTTCCCAAGCACCTTTCAGTCTCTCAGTGTCATGTATTTATTTTCATCCACGGTCTCTGTATCTGCTTCTCAAGTTCACTTTTTTTTAGCCAATTTTATCACTCTCCTTTCTCTCAGCAGTCACTCCCTCCTCCCCCCTCCCCGGAATTCTTGCTATAGAAGCATCTGAATAAATCAATAATTGATTTGATTTTGCTCTTGCTTTTCAATAGTAAAGATTTTCAAGCAGTATGTATTGGTTTTCTAGCAAGACAGAAAATACACTTTGGATACACAGTGTCTCGGTGCAATGGGTATGACGTGTTTCCATCCCAGTTTTTTGTTATCAATTATTGAGAGGTGATGTAGCTATGTGGTATCCAACCTTTGCTTTCTTTCTCTGTGGAACCTATGAGATGAGTTGTCTTTAGAGTTCAGAGACACAGCTAATTTTTTAGACTGCCCCAAAGACTTACTCCTTTGAAAACAGTGATGGACAAAAGTTAGAGACCCTCAACTGCTGAAGTCCTGGGCTCTTTCCATAAAATCTGAGGAGCTGCGTTAATATGGAGCACCACCTAGTGGAAGCCATACTGACTTGGGAGCTCAAAGCTGGGGATCTGCTGTCTTGCTGTGTATTTTAAGTGGCCATAAATTGTTAATGTATCGTACCTTGATCTTAGAGCAGCAGAGATGTGTGTGGCTGTAAGAAGGAGACTGTGTAGGTTTAAATATAGTTACAGCTCAGCTTTGAAATCTTTGAGTTGAACAAACTACATAAAGAACTTCTTTTATTGAGTTTTTATGCCTCTTTTTTTTTTTTAATATATCTTTATTATAGGAAGTATTACAGATGTCCCCCTTTCCCACCCTCACTGACCCCCTGCACCTTGCTCCTGCCCCCCCCCCCCAGGCTTTCACCATACTAGTCTCTGTGTCCGTGGGTTATACATATATGCATATAACTTCATTGGTTTATCTCTTCCCGCCCCCCCACCCCACCCCCTTCCCTATGAAATACATCAGTCTGTTGCATGCTTCAGTGTCTCTGGATCTTTTTTGTTAGTTAATTTTTAATCCATAGTTTTGCAGTGTGCTATCTGCACCCAGCACCAGCGAGCTGCCCGGGAAATCAGGTGACAGATCTAACACAAGGGCATTGCAGGTCTCTTCCAGGAGAGCCAGTGGTAGGTAGGTGCTCTGGCTTCTCCAGGCAGAATTCTCCTTTTTGGCCATCACTCTGTCCTAAGCCCTAGCCTAGTGAAAGGTGAGCCGCAGACCTCAGCCCATTAGAGATAATAACACACATTAAATTGTGCTATTAACGCCAAAGAACTATATCCATGTTAGAAGTTATTATTTTCAGCTGCTAAGAGATCCATGCCCGTGGTAATTGCCCAGAACTAACTGTATGCCTCTACCTGTGTAAATTTAAATCCTTCTTGCTCTGGATTTGGCTTAAAACGGTTACCAAAAAAGACAAGACTTACAACTTTGGGGCTGTGTCCTAGATGGAAATTGGATACAGTCAGTATGTGAAGGAAAACTGAATGTTCTTAAAATTACCCTTGATAATCTCTTAGGAAGGCCCATGAGGGAGATGAACACAGTACTCAGTAAGTCCAACAGACCTGGATTTTCTCTTCCTTGAGCACGGAAATAAATTGCTGTGTCTTTGATTGACCAACAAATAAAGCAGTTGGCTTGCAAGATTTAACACCTTTAAAGAGAAGAATTATACTCAATGCAGTGAAATGCTCTTGTTCAAAAAGCAAGTAGGACTTGAGACCAAATTAGTAAATAGCAGATTTACTATTTGGGAGTCTCCTGACTTCCAAACTAGCATCCTTTATATTATACAGTTTTTTCCCTTGGGATAAATCAATAGATTCTATTATTAGAAGATAGCAGTATCCCCCCAAAAAAATTTTGATAAGATAAGGGGCACCAAGAAAAATATTTCCATTGACCTAAGGAACCCAGAAATGGTAGAACCATCTTTGGACCAGTTGGGGAGTGTGAGGAAACACACATCTGACATTTCCTGTTCAGAGCCATCGTGCAGATCACTGCTGACAGTTGCCCCCGGTGGCATCCAGCCAATCTAGAAGGACAGGTTTGACTTTAAACCTGCATCACTGTCTGTCTCCTCCCCCTGCTCTCCCACATGAGCCTGTTCCATTACTCAGCTTCGTCTGAGGTCTGAGGGTAGAAGGCAGTGATTAATTTAGCTTGTCCCCTTACAGCAAATGAATGTATTATTTTGGTCCAAGTGGGTGTATACTATTTAAGGCAATGAGATGCCTCATTACAGTCGCATTACACCTTCAAGGAGTAGCCCCTGCTTGGTGGAGTGATCCGCAGTGAAGGTGCATGTATTTCACGGCCCTCTATCAAAGCCAGGGCTCCTGCGGCTGGAAATGAACAGAGCTTCCTGCCTGCCAAAGGAGTGGAGACCAATCAGCACCTTCTTGCTCAAATTTCCTTTAATCATCCACTGCCATTGTATTAACTCTTGGAAGACCGTGGTCACACTAAGCTGTGTCCAAAAAACAAACAAACAAAAACCAGATTTAATATATTGGTAAAGATGGCCAGAGAGGGGGGTGGGGAGAGTTTAGTATCGCTGTCACCATTAAGAGCATGAGACCTGCCAGACAGGGAGACATAGTGACAGTTTCCTTCCCCTAACTTACTTGGAGCTCATTCTGAGCTGCTCAAGTGAGATAAATGAGGCAATACATATGAAAGTGCTTTGAGCATTTCGGAGGACAGATACTCTATAAAAGCAAGGTAATATTATTATTAGTATGGATCTAGTTGTCTGTGTGGTAGAAGATCGATGCAAACTGGGGTGCGGGTTGTACAAAGGCTGTTCCATTCACAGCGGGAGACTGGATTCCAGACCTACATCTGCCACTAACCTGCTTTGAAACCTTGGGGTGGTTTATCAGTTTCTCTTTCCCTGTTTTGTTTGTCTGTTTTCTTTCTTACATTTTTAAAATAAGGAGCTTGGATCCACAACAGTATTTTCTTACATGGGATAGTCAGAATAAAATGTCCTTATAGATGCTTCATGAAAACTTGGTTCTATGATCAAATTAGTTTTAAAAAACAGATAAACTCTATTCTGTGTTCCTTGACTAGAGAGTAACAGTAGCTAGCTGGTGTGTTGAAGGCCCTAGGATGTCTTCCAAACAAGAAGGCTATATAATTCAGCATTAACCAAACCATTTTACCAAAGGACCAATTTTTTCCCCCAGTGTGTTAAAATCTAACAGTGCTGGTATTCTACAGAACAGACTTTGGGAAAGACTGTAGTAGAAGATCTCAAGGATCACTTCTTGGTCTAAAATTCTGTGGCTCAGGAAAAGATAGTGCTATTTAGGAGAAAGAGCACGTTTTCCAGATGGAGGAGGTAGATGTTGGCAAGAAGAAAAAATGAAGATGTCATTTAAATATGTCAAACCTTTCAATTAAAATATTTAAGACCAACATCATTTTTAAATATTTTTTCGGTGTATGTAATTAGATTAAATGGAGAGAAAGGCACCTGATCTCCTTGACTAGAGGTGTCCATTTTTTTTAAAATCCTCACCTGAGGACATACTTACTGACTTTAGAGAGAGAAACATCGATGTGAGAGAGAACCATCGATGTGAAAGAGAAACATAGGTCAGTTGCCTTCCTGTATGTGCCCCAACAGGGGATCGAACCCTCAACCTTCTAGTATCGGGGACAATGCTCCAACCAACAGAGCCACACCGGCCATGGCTAGAGGTGGTCACCTTAATCTGCTATTATATGACTAATTCTCTAAGTGACATAAACACTTGATGTGTCTACATTTTCAATTCCACATCCAAAAACTAAAGGTTTGGGTGAGTGGCATAGTACAGAGGATGCACTCTAGACAGTAGGATTACTTAATGAGATATCTATTCCGACTCCGACTTCAGAGGTTCACCAATGCACAAATTTATTCCAAAGGCACAGGAATGAGTTCTGTAGAGGCCAGATTATTACAGAAATGCTTTAATTTGAATTAAGAGATGATGGCAGTGTATCCTCCTAACAGGGAAAGGAACATGAATTCGGAGTAGTTATATGAGGATTCTAAATGCCAGGGTAGGGATAGGTAGGAAATGGGGAGCCGTAGAAGATTTACCCTCCATGGTTGGCTGGCCCTTGCACAATTACCACAGCTAATTCTCTCCATTGGGAAAAAACAAAACCCTTGGGTGAACCAATCTTTGTTGAGTATATCAGTTAGCACCCTGACATTTGCAGTGAGCAGAAAGGCCACATCAACCTTGCTTAACCAACCAAGGGGATTTAAGGGCTTGCTTAACTGAGAATGGCTGGCTGGTGGAGCAGATGCTCAGTGCCAGACCCTATCATAAGTGCTTCACAGTCCCCGGCTGATAGAATCCCTCCAGCTCCGTGGAGGGCACACGATTATCTCTCTTTTGCAAATAGACCTCCCGAGGCACAGAGTTCAGTTCACACTGCTAAGTTATAGAGCCTGGATTTGGACGCAAGCAGTTTTATTTCAAAGTCTGTTTTTTAGAACCATTTTGCCCTGCTGTCCCCTCGAACTGAACAGTGTACAGGTGGGGCAGGCTTTTAAGCTGACCGCATTCAAAGACTTGAAGAACGTCGCAGAATTCCGCCTCTCTTCTCCACACTTTGAGCCTGTTTCCTTCAGGATTGACTGCATTTTCTGCCTCCAAGTATGACTCCATCAGATCTAGACTTTTAACAAATTCTTACTGTTTACAAACCCATAGTAAGAGATGCTCCGCCTCCCCCTAATAATTATAGCTTCATTCCAGAATCGTGTGCTATTGACTTTGCTTGGATTGTATTCCCATCACTGATACAATTGCTATCACCAGGGAAATTAGATATTCTGAATTCTGGGCCTGCAAGCACACTTCTGCTGCTGAGGGGGGAAGAAAGACCGGGTATAAGGAGGAAATTTGTCTGAGAAAATGAAGATCTTTCTCAAAGAAGATCAAGATACAATTACCACAGAAGCGTGAATAGACATTGGGCTGATCTCAGCAATGGCCAACTTTTATTCCAAAACTTAATTTGCATTATTGAGTGCATTGAATTAATGGGCAGGATTCATTTTTGGCCTGCCCACTCTGGACTCTTTCTATAAAAGTGTTAACAAACTCTAGGGCTGAGGAGTAGAGAACCCTTCAGATAAAGACTTCTTCCTTCTGGGGTCCTTTGAGTTCACTTTGATCAAGGCCAAAAAAGAGGGAGAGACTTGGTTCCTCTATGTCTAAAGCACAGTCAGAGCTGAATTGCTGATTGATTGATGGATTGATTGAACATGAACATATATTACGAGGAGGAAATCAGGTTAGAAGTTAGAATTTTGCAGTACAAGGAAGACTGACAGATCTCCTGAAGCTGTTTAAGGGTAGAGGATGGTTCATCTGGGAAAACTTGAGTACTAAGCTACACAAAGGCCAAGAATCTTTTCTATGTGGTTCTATCTTTGTGCTTATGTATAATTTTGTTGTTTTGTTTGTTTGTTTGAAAGTTATCCTAATGTCTACCACCTTGGGCAAAGGGGGAAAGCCTCTCAAGAGCACAGGAACAGGCATCTCCTAAGGAAGAAGCAAGCCTTGGTCCATGTCAGCTTTTCTCGGAACATGCACTTCTCTGGAGCTCTGAATGGGGGAAGAAGGATTTGAAATTCCCACTCCAAGGGCATCTGCTTACTGCCCCCCCACATTACCTTTGCCTTCTTTCTATCTTCCAGAACTACCTGAGTCTGAAAACATCATCAATTTTGCAGACTCTCTTTCCTCTTTTACTTAAGGATTCCTGCTGAACTCAGAGTAAAGGTTTAGATAAGCAGCTAAGTCCTTGAGCACTCATTAACATGAAGATTAGTGCTTTGGCTTCTCAGGAGAACATTATCCCTCAAGGGCTTCTGGGGGCTGCAGAGCCTTTGGGCAGTGCTTCCCAAACTTTAATGTGCATATTAATCACCCATGGATCTTATTAAAATGCAGATTTCAATTCAGTAGGTGAGGCTTGAGGTTCTGTGTGTCTAACACACACTTGCAGGTGACGCTGGTACTGGTCCATGGACCACACTGAGAGATACAGAGGTTGACAGTGTTCTCTCTGTTCCTCCAGCTTTTTATGAAGGAATGTACCGCATGTAATCCATCTGAGCATATACCATGTTGTGCTTGGCAAATATATCAGAGTGACTGATTCTCCAAAGTCATACGTATTTGAGAAATATTCTACAATTATCTAATGAGGCAATTAAATGATAACTGAGCTACCAAGCATCTCTCTGTCCTATTTTCTCATGACCCTGCTGCCTAACTCCATAAGTGAGAAAGGAAATATATGAATAACACTTAGCTAATTAATTATTACTTCACAAATATGTGAAAGGAAAACCTCTGTTATAGTTGCATAAGTGCCTATCCCAGATTCCACGCTCTTTGGATGCGTGTCAGGTTAATTTATAAAGCTCTTCTTCCTCACGTCCCTGTGTCTTGTTTAGGACATGCATGTCATCAGCACCGATGAGAACCAAGTGTTTGCAGCCGTCCAAGAATGGAACCAAAACGACACCTACAACCTGTACATCTCAGACACCCGGGGCGTCTACTTCACCCTGGCCTTGGAGAATGTCCAGAGCAGCAGAGGCCCTGAGGGCAACGTCATGATCGACCTCTATGAGGTATGTCACAAGGCACGTGTGGTCCTGAGCTACTGCAGTGCCTGGACTGGCTGATGAAGGCCCAACACTGGCTGTTTGCTCCATGATTTGTATTACGAGGAAATTTTGTGGCCTCCTTCCATTTGGGAGAGGGAGTGAGTTGCAGAACTTTCGTATTGGTGAATTGGCAATGCACAAAACAGCTCTGGGAGGGGTCCTTTCTCCCCAAGTCCACAGGCCAGGAAGCCCCAGAGGACTTGGAGAGCATCTGGGGACGCACCGAAGGGATTAAAGGGTTCAAACAAGAGTGACAGAGTATGCAATTTGAAAATAGCCTTGAGGGGCCAGCAGGGCATCAGGATGTAGAGCAAAGGGGACAGTGGCCCCTTATCTCTGTCTGAGGAAAAGAATGAAGGGGACATCTTTTCATTGCTTCAGAAGACACTCCCTTGGACTTGAACACCTTTCTAACTAGTTAGCCTCCACTGGTCCAGTCTCTCAGAGGAACAACGAATGAGATAAGAGTAATAGATCTTTCTTTAGTAAATGAGTGGGGGGAGGGGAGGGCAAAAGCAGTTTACCAGGGAACTTTGGCCCTTTGTTTCTCAAAATGACCAAGATAGAGATTAAAATCATATATGTTGGATCAGTTAGCTTTCATGGCAAACACCGATGCTTTAAGGCACAGTTAGGAAGAAAGAAAGCTGCTATTTGCTGATGGATTTTAGCCATTTGTCAGTCTTATCTGGTGCTATGAAGGTTTTATAATGGCTTATAATGACCTATTAAGAAGCACATTCAGAATGTGGGACATAGAATCATATACTTATATTCTATATCAAAAGTATTCTAAAACTGATTCTAATAGGGGCCATCACAATGATGCTGTCATTTGGTTTTGCATAAGTTCTGAAAGTCTAGAGGTTGTTTGTATCAGAAGTGTGTATCCAGTGTGTCAAAGTAAGAAACTGGTATCACCGAAGAAATTTAAATTTATCATTTTAATTTTTTAATGCTATCTGTACTCTTTCTCCTTTAGAGGTTCTTAGGGATTTTCTTCCAGTATTTAAACTTCTCCATATGTACAAAGGCATGTTAACAAGCTATATGCCCAGTCCAGAGCCCAGGGATTTATTATGGAAATTTTGGTAGACTAGCATCGGACTTAGTGTGTGTGTATATTTAGAAAAACACTGCAAACTTTCTTATATATTCACAAGTTTCTTCCACTTCTTTCCCTGCTCATGTTCCAGATAAATATAGTACCATATATCTCAGCCTCCATCTAAACATGCATTTGGGAAAACATTTACATATTCTGGTGATTTAGTTTCAAATTCGTGTTGGATGAAATCGTGACTTACGAGTATAAATTTCGAGGCCAGGTTGCCTGGGTTTAAATCCTAGCTATACCACATATATGTATGCTTGAGACACATCCAGTAACTTCTGAGCCTTAGTTTCCTCCTTGAAAATAAAGAGATAAACAGGGTACCTAGCTGACAGGATTTCTCTGAGGATTAAACAAGTTAATTTCTTGAAGTACTGTGAACAGTGCCTAAAATACTCAACTAACTATAGAGAGAGTAATTAATATTATGTTCCAACGAGTTTAAGCCCCAGTACGATGTTCTATTCTTAAAATCTGCCCACATTGTTTAAACGTCTAGCACATTTCCCCTCTTTCCTATCTCGGCTTCTTCCCATATTGCAATTAGCATGGCCATATGACATTCTTTAACACCAACTAGTTGTCTTCTTATAAACAAGTGTAAATTGCTACATTTCTTTCCTCATTTGTAAATGTCTTATAAACATTTAAAGCTTAAGGCTGATTTGTTGAAATGCCATGCGTTATCTTGCCTTGATCCAGCACTTGCAATGGAAACATCTCGCTCCCAGTGTCTGGCTGGTATGAAGTCAAAACAGCAGTTCCAGATGAATCACCCAGCTTGCTTCCCCGATCTTGGCTGTATCCTGGGTCTCCCAAAAGCATTTTGATTTTCAGGATTCATTTTTCCCTTCCTGATTATCACCTCCCCTCTTCTCAAGTCAAGTGGAATTATTTCTCTGGATAAATTTTTGTTTTCTGCCAACACAGAGACCATTTTAATTGGTCTCTTGATGATAGAAAACATGACACATTTGGACAGGAATGACTTTGCAATGTCCTGTTATTTGCAACTGTTTTCTCAAGTTGTTTTCTGAATTTAAACATCACTAACATGGGTACAGAATGAGAAGGGGAACTGGGTGACCTCTGGCCAAGGCAGCAGTTCTTGGGTAATTCCTTGTGTTTCCCCTTGTGTCTCTTGCGGTTGAGGCTGACTCTCTGCAGGGGATCCGCTGGCTCTCGTTACCATCACTGTGAGCAGCAGAGTGGCTGCTTATGTGAAGGTGTTCTGCATCCTGGGGCCTGGGATGAAGAGCCTTTCTTTTATTAGCCTGGCAGCGCGCAGCAACTCGAATTGAAAGTGATGTGATCAGAATGGCAGCGCCATATCTTCTGATTACCTAGATAGAGGGAATATTGGCTGACACGGGGCCTGGCACCGGTGCTCCTTCAGTCCGATTGTTCCGGCCGGCAGGAAGCTGAGAGCCGTCTAGCATGAATTTCCCAGTAGAATTGCAGTGAGTGAGGAGCGTGTAGCGATAAATGAAAACTAAGAAAATCCATCAATGATTTAATAAGTAGCAGAGATGAGCAACATAGGAGGCGGTGGGAGGCGGAGGGAGAATACACGGAGTATATATCTGCTCACCTTTGGGCGCGAGTGCGGGCACCTTTGGGGTGTGTGCTTTGTATGCCTCTGCCTGCTGATTGCCTGCTGGTCCTGTGTTCGTATGCTCTTTAATCTAGTTTAGCAGAGGGAAACTGTCTAACATGTAGGTGGTGATGAGCCTGTGTATCAAGGATGTGTATTGTTGATGAGTCTGTGGAAAACAGAAGGAAGCACAGCTCTAATTAAAATCAATCATTCTGTTCCCACACACTTTGGACCCTTGCGACAAATGTAGTTCTCTCTATGCTAGAACAAGTGTGTATGTGACGAGATAGGGAAATGTCAGGAACAAAGTGTTGGCAGACGATGTTATATGGTTTAGTTATGGTGGAAACACCAGAAATTTCCCTCGGTAGGAGTTGTTTATTGAACGTGGACACCATTTAAGAGAATCAAGAAATGTGAGACATGGAAAGTTGGCTACAGAGCAAAAGTGCTGGAAACTGATGTTTGTTAATGAAATTAATAATAATATTAATAATAGCTAAAATGTGGGTGCCATCATGTGTAAAACACCATCAATGATTATTTAATTAATTCCTATATTAACGTCTTGACATAGGGATTATAAGCATTCCCATTTTACACATAAGTAAATGGAGGCAGAAAGTGTACAGTCATTTTTGCAAGATTATAAAGCTGGTAAGTGGCAGATTTAGGATCTGAAGCCTAGAAAATGCAGACTCTTAACTACAAACTATTTTGTGTTCTGGAAAGATCAGTATTTGGGATTGTATTTGCGTCCAAGCAATAGCTGTAAGGTAGAAGGACACTGAAGGGCAGGATAACTAGTATTAGACTTTACTTAGCAGTAGAAGAAATTAGACTGGAAAGAGGAAATGGCCTGGAGAAAAGCCAACAGAAACTGAATGAGCAGATGATTGCCCTGGACCTGCTCACTGCCTTCTGAACCGAGCCTGGAGACTGCAATTGTAGCTAAATTCACACGGTGTTATTACATGGCTCCCAATTTTGTCTAGTGTTGTGTTTGTGTAAAAGAAGCCTAGAAACAGGTGTCTTAAAAATGCTGTCATTCCTGAAGAGCACCGCACTCCAGTGGCACTGTGTGGGGTGGCTCACAGAAGACAGTGTGCCGCATGGTGGCCAGAGCAAGAGATGTGATGAATGTGTCTGTGACATGTGATTCCTAGTGTGCTCATCTGGTGGGGATGATGAGAGGGGGTCTGATAGCTTTAGACAAGATCCTTCCTCCCCTGGGATGGGGATATTCATTAATGATGATGAAGAGCACTTTGGCTTAATAGACAATGACAGTCCACCCAGCCAAGTGGAAAGGTTTGTGTTGGCAGGGAAGCCACCTGGCCAACAAATTCAGAACGCCCAGAATGTGTGTGTACATGAGTGAGCCACAGCGGGTGTCATAAAAGACACTGTGCATGTTCTGTTACACACATAGTGTCTTTGACACATTATGAGTGTTTTCTCTTTAAAAGAGAAAGCTTAACAGTTATGGGGATGGAGCTAATAGGTTGATTTCTTAGGGAAAGACTGCCTCTTACAATCCAGCATGGGAGGTAGGAAAGTATAAAGCTCTCTATCCAGGACATACTTATTATAGGGCGTAGAATGTATCATCGAATTATTGAAGGCTATCGTCTCCCTGGAAGGGAAGTGCTGCCTGGTCAAAGCACCAGGAGAGAAAAGAACATTTAGACTTTTGGGCAGTGGGCTCCCTGACTGCAGAGGCACCCCGGGTACCTGCTGAGTATGTGTCTTTCCTGGCTGGGATCCTTTCTTTAGAACACAAAATATCCTACCGCCAAAGCCCAAAGAAATCATGGTCATGACTATGTTCTCTTTCTTGCCACAGTTTTTGATTCATCTTTTTCATTTCCTTGAAATTTTTACACTTTAGATTTGTAATTTCAGTCTGAGTCAGAGAGGGTGGGAGGAATCATCTCCCAATGAGCCTCTGAGGCAGAAATGAGCAAAAACTCTTGTGCAAGGGTCTTCCCAACTTAGCGTCCACATGCAGCATATGAAAGATTGGGATAAGAAAGGACCCTCTAGCAGTAAGTATCAAAAGACAAAGGAGAGCCCGGCCGGGCATGGCCCAGTGGTTCATCATCGACCTAGGATCCAGAAAATCGCCGTTCAATTCCTGGTCAGGGCACATGCTCTGGTTGCAGGCTCGATCCCCAGTCGGGGGTGTGCAGGAGGCAGCTGATCAATGACGACTCTCTCATCATTGATGTTTCTGTCTCTCTCTTCCTCCCCCTTCCTCTCTCAATAAAGATATATTTTTAAAAAAGGCAAAGATAACTGGGTTCTTCCTTTAAATCACCAAAGAAATCCAAGTCCCAGCACCTGGCATAGTCTAACTCTCAAAAGAAAGGTCTGTTGAATGAATGTATAATTGTTTAGACATCCTAGGTGCTATATCCCCAGTACTTACAAGAATGCATGATAAATAGTAGATGCTTAAAAATATTTATTGAGCAACTATTGAGTAAATGTACTACTGAATGAATAAAGGCAGCTTCCTGTAAGTATGATATCCATATATGCTATTTTTCTCAGAATGCTCTGGGATGAGAGAGAAGTTTGAAGAAATAGTACAGTTAAGTGTGTGGGCTCTAGAGTTAGACAGACTGACTTGGAGTCCTGTTCTAAGGTTCTCTATGGAATGACCTTAGGCAAGTGATTGGCCATCTGAACTTTGGTTTTCTCCTCTGAAAAATGAGGAAAGCATTGACTCTACCACTTAGAGGGCGTGGACAGATTGATGTGCTCATGCTCACAAAGCCTTTCATGTAATTCCTAACACTTCATAAGTACCCAGTAAGTTTGGGGTACTGTTACTGTGGTTATAGCTCCTAATACAGAATTCTTACTACCTATTTGATTAAAAACAAAACCAGGACTTCTTGTACAAAGTGACTTTCCTATTACTTATTTTAATGAAGGAATACGGTGGGTTGAATGACAATCCAAAAGTTATGCTGGAGTGGGAGACCATAATGTCAGGATAACAGGAGAAGTCGTGATGAATTAACTTGTTGGAAGGAGTGGAAGGAGTACTAGGGAAATTTTCGGGAAGACTGATGCCCTTAAGAAGTTTATGGAGTTGTTAAGAGCCAAAATGTAGGTGCCATCTATATGAGAGGCAAATTAGAAGACAGAGAAAAAGAGTTTGGGACAGATCAGGGTAAAAAAGAGATGCTGGATTCTGGAAAAAGGTTTATTGAACTGGGCCTTGAGGGATGGATAGGTAGAGACATGTCAGGGTGTGTGACCCCAGAGACTGGGGAGTAGTCTACCTGGTCAAAGAGAGTAAGATACCATCCTGGGGCTGTATATGTGCCAACGTGCTTTGTGTTGGCTTGTGGTTAGAGCTTTATAACACTTCATATTTAGTCTAACCCAAATGCTATTTTGGCTTATATGATATCAGAGAATAAGAAATAATTACTAATTATTAAGATGGAGATTTCTGGTTTCAAATACCCATAGGAGAGAGGCAAAGGAAGAAAAGAGGCCTCTCAGTACACTTGGCATCTTTGCACGGAATTCAGAAACAGAGGAGGTATCAGGTCTTTCCCCAAAGAAAGACAAACTTCCACAGGCAGATATCATCCCCATAGGAATATCTGCCTTGGAAACTTTGTGACTGCATGAAAGAGTGTCTTCCATTGGGAATATTACTACTTTTCCCTACCTGGTCACATCCCTCAGCCCCACCCCATTCCACAAGTATGTACATAACTGTGGATAAGAGGGAGGTTTTCTGACAACAAAAATATATCCTTTCATTCTAGGTGGAACCCTAGACCTTACCTGCACTCATAAGCACACACGCACATAAATGTGCACACAATTACACACATTCCAAAGTTTGGGCACTAATACTGCTCCTTTAATAGCCGAAGTCCTATAGTAAGAGGGAGAGGTTCCAGGAACTATCCCGTGAGGCCTCCCAAAAGAGCCCTTGGGGAAAGTGCCTCATGCACATGAGTGCACTGAGACCACCAAATGATGGGCTTGTCGGATTCAGAGCAAAAGGAACAGGGAATGCACAAAAAAAACTAAGAGCAGGGGTGACTATCTTTGCGGACAAGCCCAAAGAAGCCACAATAAAAAAAACACCTCAAATGGGGCTATCATGGAGTAAGGGCCTTGGCGGCAAGAGGAAAATAAGCCGACCTCTCCAGCTCGGTTCCCTCTTCTCACACATTCCCTCTGCTTTGCCAAGTTTTTATTCCTCAAGATAAACCTGAAGGCCAAGCTGCCAGAGATGAATTATAAGCGCAGCTCTCTGCTCAAGTGGCCTTTCATAATGCCAAGCAGTCGGGGGCCAATAAAGTCACCACTTCTGCAAAGCAAATGAACCAGCTGCTAAACTCTCAGAGCCCTGCTCCGACACCCTGGCCAAGAGAGGGAGAGCAGCCCAGGAGGGGAAATGGGCGATGAAACTCCTGGAACGGGCAATACTTGCATCCCCTTTGCACCTACTGCAACCTCCTAGCGTGCCGGGTGGTAAGACAGTGCCGGGTCTCACGTGTGGGTGTGCCGTGGAGGGAAGACCAGGACGACTTTGTGAAAGTTCTGATTTATGAAATTTAATTTTTAAAGAACTGGCAGTTTAGTTATATTTAAATATGTAAGAGCCTCTGGAACATATGCAAAACCAATATGGGCTTCCCTGGTGAGTCGGCCTTCTGGAGCTGGTATAGTGAGCGAACAACTGAATGTTGTTCGTAATTAACGGGCCATTGTTGGGAGGTCAGTGCTCCTGGAGTGCGGGCCTCCCAGGCTCTTGAGGATCCCCACGCATAAGAAACTCTTCTGGCTGCTGCTGATTGCCTCAAATGAGGCTTGTTTCCCTAAGTAGTTCAAAGCATTCCTCCCAGCAAATCATTTATACAATTTATTTGCTTAACAAACTTGACTTCCAAAAGTGTATGAAGTTGGCCCAATTCTAAATTATTCCAGATGCCAAATCAGCAGGTACAAGCTAATGAGGTTTGAATGTGTCGAAAGCAAAGGCAAGCCTGTGAGTCTTCTGTTGATTGAAACCCAGCCTCTTTGAATAGACACATTCAGAGCTGTAGCTGTTGAAAGAAGTCAGAAAATCTCGGTGTGAGTGAACCCCAACTCTCTGTTATCTTAAGCAATTAAATTTTGTTTACGCCTCAGTTTTTAATCCACAGAATTGGTATAATACCTGTTGTGCAGGTTTGCGGTGAATAGTGAAGGTTTTATAGAGAAAGTACTGGGTGTAGTGCTTGGTACCTGGCAAGGACCAATCTATTGTCTTACCCTTCTGCCTACCAACTTTTATGTGATAATATAAAGGGTCTGAGTTACATCAAATGGGTTCAGATGTGCCTGCTAGCTTACGTCAGCCCTATCTGTGCTACAGAAAGCCAGTTAATCTAAGTTTGTTTCTTCATCTTCAAAATGTGAGTAACGACAACTCTATTTCATGCTTGCTGGGAGCATTAAATGAGATAACCTAGACATAGTGTTGGAATGCACGATTCGACATATCTCAGACCCTTCCTCACTGCCCTCCAGTTTTCCTGGGTTGTCATAATGTCAAGCAGAGTAAAACATGTATGAATGTGTTTAATAAACTCAAAAACACCCGAAAATATAATGCATAATTAATGACTTGTTAGACCACAATTTGGGCAGCTTACCAATTGTTACCTCTTTTGTTAACTTATAGGAGGGAGAAGGCAGTCATATTTTCAGGGCCAAATAACTAATAAGGACTGTTTATAGTGGGAACAACAGTATTATGGGAATGAAGTGGGGATTATTCAACAATTTAGGGAAATCATTACTTCTTTAAGTTTAAAAGCAGTTCCCTTTTATTCAGTGTATTTTGGTGGCTAAATAGAGCAGTCTTTTATAGAAAACAAAACCAACCAAACAAACAAAAACCATGGTAATTGGATCATGAGCTTTAATTGACCTCTTTCAGTTGCCCAGGGCTCTAGATAGCACCATGATTTAGATAGTTCTTAAGAGCATGGGCTGTGAAGACATAGAGTTGTGGGTTGAAGTCCCAGGTCAGCCACTTACTATCCTGTGTGTCCAGTGGGTGTTTTTTTTTGGGCTGTGTGACCTTGGGCAATTTACTTAACCTGAATGAGCCACAGTTTCCTCATCTGTAAAATAGAATAAGTGATACTTACCCAAGTGGGCTGTTACAAGTTTTAAATGAAATAAAGCATTTAAGACTGTGGATGCTAGGTGTAACATAAAGTGAAAATAGCCTCCACTTTTTATCATTAGCAACAAAACTGAAAGTACCAGAGTTTATCTGTAGCCAATGGCAAGCTACTACCAACCTACCTTAGGGGAAATAAAAGTTTTCTATCAAACTTGCATTAGGACCCCCATACCATAGGGGCTCAAATGTATTGCTTTCTGTCCCACTGTGCAGGGAGTCGTTATACTTAATCACCACCCCCATCTACCATCCTCACCCTCTCTTTCCTCCGAGACAAGTGCTCACTGCTGAATTTAACAGTCTGCTTTTCTTTTCTTTTTTTAAGTAAACAAATACATCCCTTCTCAAATAGATGTATTTTTCAGCCATGTCCATTTTTCCCAGGTAGCAGGGATAAAGGGAATGTTCTTGGCTAACAAGAAGATTGACAACCAAGTGAAGACGTTCATCACGTATAACAAAGGCAGAGACTGGCATTTGCTGCAGGCGCCGGACACGGATTTAAGGGGGGACCCTGTGCACTGCTTACTGGTGAGTCTTCATATTGGGGCAGAATGTCCTACAGTGAGGGCTGGAAATAGGTGTTAAACAAGCAGATGGAGATGGGTCCGGGGCTTCTTGCTTAGTTGCTGAACCAAAGGGGACAGGGACGGGCATGAAGGCAGCGTGTAGAGGAGCCACATTGCTGCCTTTTGGGATGGACCAAAGAGATAAGAGAAAACCAGAAAGTCACTCACTCACTTCCAGGGATGTTCGGTTGTGGCCCAAGCTCTGATGAGGATCTCACATAATAGTTTCCATCATGGTGGGGAGATACCTCTTTAATTTCCTATGAATAACCTGCTACAGATCAAATGACACATAAATTCTGCTATAGAATGGAACTGAAGGCAGAATTGTGTAGTTGTATTTTCTAGAGGAGATGTTTGTTTATATTTTCAGAGGAGTTTATGCCTTAAACAAGGGTAAGAACCACTGGTGTAAACTTTGATCGGTACTCTTTATGGTACATTTCATTCATGTATGTCACATTATATAAAGTTGATGTTGGCAAACAATGGCCTGTGGGGCACATATGGCCCACCGCTTATTTTTTAAATAAAGTTTTATTGCAAAACCATCATGTTTATTCACTTAAATATTGCCTGTGGCTTCATTTGCTCTACAATGGCTGAATTAAGTAGTCGTGTCAGGGACTGTATGGTCCACCAAGCCTAAGATATTTATTATCTCGTCCTTTTAAAAAAAAAAAAAATTATTGCTGAAAGTATTACAGATGTCCCCCTTCCTTCCCCCCACTGACCCCCTCCACCCTGCTCCCGCCCCCGCAGTTCTTTACCACACAATTGTCTGTGTCCATGGGTTAGGCATATATGCATTATCTGGTCCTTTAAAAAAATGTTTGCTGACCCCTGCTTTGAAGTACAGCTCTCTTTGAATTATCTAACATTTGGGGAATAAGTAGATCAGCATGAACTTATTTATACATTTGATTTTATGTTAGTGTCTGAGAGAGATTAGAAATAGGTCTTGCCTTCAAGGAGTTTACAGTCTACTTGACAAAGACTGGATTAATAAATGAAAGATTTTAGGGTGACATCTCATTCCTCTTAGTGGTTCTGGTGCCCCACACTTACATATGAATGGGTACTGAGTGAATGACAAAGGAGAGGAAGAAGAGACTAATTGCAAAAGAAAGTATAATTAAAGGCTAATACCTTTAAAACTATTCAGAAGTTGTATTTATACTCATGAAAAAGACCAGTATGTTAAGCTGGAGGGAAGATCACCTAGTTTTAGTAAGGGCTTGGAGTGTGTGTATATATATATCAGTATTCACAGTCATCACACAATTCTGACTTTAATGTTATCCACACTCAGCTTGCTTCCTTGTGTCCCATGAAGTCAGAACAGTCACTTTGCAGGTTCATGTCATGCAGCTGTAGGCAGGTCACCCTCCTAGTCGAGAAGATGCCAGCAGCCATAGCTTGACCTTATTAGTTGCAGAGGATATTGCAGTTGTCATTGTGCATCAGGGAAGCGGTCTGCAATTCAGCCTCCCACTCAGTGTCTATCCTGATTACTGGCAACTTACAGGGGAGAAAAATCCAGTTGTTATGGTGAATGCACGAAGCCAGTGACAGAGGAAGTAAATGGGACAGTTATTATTGAATACCTTCTTTATGCAAGGCGCAGTTCAGTGGTGTTTTTAAAAACAGGGCCACCTTCCTAAGTTAGCTATTTCTAGTCGGAGCACCATCATATTTTACCCAGGCTGCGTGATATGCACCATCGTCTTAATGTGGTCCTCTGTCCTTTTGTGCACTTTGGAGATTTTAAATGTCCAGGAGACAGTTAGCCGTATCATATACAGAGGCTTTTCTGGGTCTTCTGGCATTGTAAATGAACCATTAGAAATGCCTCTTCCACAAAGCACTTAGTGACGTGTCCCCTGCTCCACCTCCAGCCTAGTGTTGGAAGTCTTGTTGCTGTGCCTACAAAGTCTAAATGCTGAGACCGTCCCCATACAACCCACCATTGTTTCCACTTTCCTGATAGCGACAGGCTCCTAACTGCTGTGTCTGCCTCTACCTGGCCATCTCTTCTCCACACAGCAGCCAATACGATCTTTGTTGTTGTTTTTCAGTCCAACTTTATTGAGTTAAAACATACATACATAAAAAGTACCCATTTTAAGAGTGTAGTTTGATGAACCTTGACAAATAAATGTATATACTCATGTAACCATTACCATAGTCAAGATAGAACATCTTCATCACCCCCTCAAAATTCCTTTGTTCCACTTTGCAGTCACTATCCACACCTCTGGCCCTAGACAACCACTAATCTGCTTTCCTTTACTAAAGATTTCCCTTCCCTAAAATTGTATGTCAATAGGATCAACTTGAGCTTGAAAGTTTCAGACCATGTCTCTCTTTTACTTAAACCTTCTAATGACTAATTCAGGTCAAATAAAATCCAAATACTTTACCATAGCCTGCAAGGCCTCAAATGTCCTGGCCTGCATCTATTTTCCTGCCTGGTCCTTCCTTCCTTACACATAAACCTCAGCTGGGGAGGTCGTCATCTATTTCCATACCATTAACTTACCGTGCTCATGTATATCTTAGACTCTTTGCATTTGTCACCATTTTTCTCAGAATGCTCTTTTCCTACTCTGGCTTTTTCTTAACATTCAGATCCTTGATTGATTACCTTAATTCAGAGAGCTTACTTGAACTTTTTCTGAAGGTGTACTTGTTCCAGCTCCTTTTCATGCATGGCCCTTCTCACTCTTTGAAAACCAGAACATGTATTTGTCCATGTTCCCTGCTAGCATGTGACCTTCATAAACAGGAACCGTTGGCTCTCTTTTGGCCACTCCAAAGAATCAGCTCAAGAATCAGACCGGCCACAGTGTCGGTGCTTAACCATGGGTATTATTGTAGGTGTTGTGTTTGTTTAAAGCAGACACTCCATTGACAGGTGGTGTTGAGTTTTACATTTGGACTTTAGTGGAAACCTGTTCTTGCCACTGACAGTCACACTGAAGGATTTGTCATAATAGCCACCTTCTGAAGCTCCTGGACCCAGGTTGACCCCAAAGTTGACAAAATCAGTAGACTCATTAAGATAAAGATGAATTAATAGGGACATGAATGTACAGTGCCTAGGGGTCCTTTGGCCTCCATATAGTTTCAATCTGAGTTTTAGAAAACAGGCAGCAGGGTGAGGGGGGGAAATGGCAAAGGGAACGGGGAGGTGAGACCAAAATCACTTTATAAAAATCTGCCAAAGGCACAAATAGGAAAGAAAATCTTCTAGCTACGGGAGACCCAGACTGTTAAAAATCTCCTTTCGGCTTGGGAGCTGGTGGCAGAGAGGAGATAAAAAGTGATTTTAAATTGTGAGTACTTCGAAAGTGACGGTATCACCAAAAGCACAGCCTAGTGATTAGAAAAGAGATTTTCCAGCAGGGCTGTTAGAAATGTGGAACAAGTTCGGAATTACAGCCCCAAAAGGAATGTTCCTGATAAAATGTATTCTATAGAAATAAGACATCCAGGGTAATTTGGGGCTGTATTTTTAGGACTTTCAGACTGATTGCCTGGAGGGCTCAGCTGGGATTTCTTTCCTCTGAAGATGGCATTGTACAATTAGATGGGGTATTACAGGTCACGGTCTACCTGCCTCCAAAGCCTCAGGATTGGGCTCCTGAGAGGCAAGATGTGAGCTGCGTCCATGACAAACCCTTGGGCCCCTAGGGGAAGCATACCAAGTGTTTCACGGATACAGGCTGTGATTTCTTCATGGATTCAGTTGGCCATTTCCTGTTGGAGCTAAGCAGCCAGTAACCACTGGAGATTCTTGACTCTGCTTCCCACTCCTTTGCACACTTGACTGTGCATGTTGTGGGGATTGGAGTGGAGCTGAATGCCCCATACTTAGCCAGTTGGTCCAGGGGCCTCCCTCTTCTTTGCCACTGACCCGTTCCCGAAGATCTAATGGATTCCTAGCTCCAGTTCAGCATCAGAAACAATGTGTGTATGGGGGAGGATTTGAGGGCATTATATGGGAATTTACCTGCTACCTTATTATTTATGAAACCTCCCATCTGGTTTTTCGGGACAATACTCAGATTAGGATCTCTAGGGATAATGGTACCATGAAGGTGAGATTTAAAGACTCTTAATACAGAGGTTGGAGGGAAAGAGGAAGCGGAATGAGAAGTTGGTTGACCCTCGTGTAATCTAACAGTTTTTTTAGTTGATTTATTTTGTGGTGGGGAAATGTCTTCTATCATTTAGTGACTCTCCATTGGCTGTTCACAGTGCTAGGAAGACAGCGGCTTGTTAATGGGTCAATGAAATCCAACAGATATTTGCTGAATGCTTGCAATGGCCAAAGGATTCTGTTGGCTAAAATAAGAAATGAAAGAAGGGTACTCAGGGCCTAAAAGCCCACCACGGACTTCAGGAGTGTGTGCCCTCCCTGAAGTTGAGTTCATTACTCCGTGTGCACTTGCCCTTGGCCACTTCTTCTTGGGAAAGAGTCCTTCATTTGCACCAGGCTCTCAGCTCTGTACCTGACCCTGCAAAGGTGAAAGACTAAGGCTCTAGTTGCTCCTAGAGTTGGCTGATTGATGATATTCCGTGCCCTGTCACTAGGTAAGGACGTATGAAAGGGCTGGGCCCTCCATTCCCTGTGAGTCAGGTGCTAGGTTGTGGTGGTTTGGGTATACAGTTCTGTATTTTCCTAATGTGGAAAAATAAGAAAAAGAGAGAAGTGCCTATGGGATGGGCTGTGTTTTGATCCTACTGAATTGGAGCTAACTCTGGAGAGGTACCACATGTTCAGTATGTATTTGCTAATGGGAGAAAAGAAGACAGGAAGGTAGAAAGGAATGAAGAGAAAAGTGGACAGTGCCCGCTGCCTGGGCAGAAAGTCCAGAGGAATTAGAGAGCTTTGTGTTCTGTCCTTCAGGAGTGTGCCGTGGCTTGGTAGCCATTGTAATAAACCTCTCTAATAAGTTTTAGTGACTTAACTTTGACTAATGTCCAAAACTGGTCAGGTACAAAAGTTTAAGTTTAAAAAGTGAAGGTGAATCACTCCACGTTGCTTTTCATCAAACATTGATGTAGACTATATAACTTCCTTGAATAAAATGGAAGAAAGAAAAAAAAAATAAAGCCACGGAATATTCTCCTCGTACCAGCTGGGGGCAATCCAGTCCTACAAATGTGAGCATGGAGGAAAAGTGCACAGAAAGATCATTTCTAATGTTGCTGCTACTGCATGAACTGGTGTCTTTTCTTCTCAGATTTACTTTCCTTGGGCTCTGAAAGCCATAGCAACGAGCAGTGTCGAGAGGGTCGATTGAAAATGCCCTCTTTCCTTTGTAATGTCAAGTCCCCATAGCCAATAAACCTTGGGTCAGGTGGCAACTGAGCTCACAATCTTCCAGACTGGTGAGTGATGAAGTTTGGGCAAGTGGCCGCTCAAGATTGCAAGCTGGGTGCTCCCTTGTCCAGGGATGGCCTGCCCTATGGTGTTACAGAGGTGTTGCATTCAGCCCATGTATCTACACATAATTCCCAAGGAGGGAGGCAATTCTTAGAATGCCATAGAGATACATTACTCTGATTATGTGGTTTACAAATAAGCCCGTGTACTTCTGGCATTGTTCTGAGTAAAATATTGATGTCTTTCATTTCCTAACATAAAGGCAGTGCGTGTTATTTCCAACTTTCATTGACTGTCTTTTTCATTCTAGGTTAGGTTTCACAGATGATGCAACATAGTACTTGACATTTTCTCTTCATTTGCAGAGCGTATCTCTTAGGGGAGATAAAACCATATGTACCTCTCATAGGTAATACAGGATTGTGCTTAGTAAAATAAACTGTTGTAGATCAGAGAAGGGGAGATCCTGATAGGCTGCAGTTGTCAGAAAAACTTTCATGGAAAAATGGTTTGAGACCTCTGCTTTACCCTGTCTTAGCAGCTGAGAGCTGTGCAGTGCGTTCCCGGCACCTCTGCCACATAACAGTGCCCCTTCTAGTCTTCTTCTTGGACCAAAGGGAGCCAAGTGTTTGGGTCTGACTGTTTCTCCTTATAGAGGGTCATCTCCTTTACTCTTTTGGGACGTTATAAAGTAAAAATTCCTTTTTTGAAAGCTTGACATGAAATTTTCATGTAGAACCAATAATATATCACTATGTTATTCCTTGAGCATTTACTCTCTCTGTGGGCAGTGAGGAAAAGACCCTGTTGTGACCCACTGTTTTATTTCACCAGTATTTTGGCTGCTTTTATTCCTGAGTTTCATTTTGAGTTTGTCATTTTACTCTATCTCATATAAATGTAATCACTGCATCTCTAGCTCTCTGAGTATCTGCTGGTTGAGACTTACGGAGCAGAATAAAGTAATAACAGAGATACGTTGGCGATTCCAAAAACTGAAGTCGATAAGATTAGAAAGTAATCTTCCTGAGTGATGAAAAGAAATGTGGGTTCAGACACAAATTTGTAGTTTCTGAAAACTCAGTACAAGAACCGTTTTAAATGTAACTCGTATAAGATTTATTATCGTGTTTTTGAAAATCATAGACATATTAATCAGACAATTTGATCAAGATTTTCACACACAAATAAACAAGTCCCTTAAAATTTCATTGAATTTGCTATTACTAGTACATTTTGCCTACAAGTATGACTTTTCTGTTGAATAATACTGATTCTGATAGTACCCTGACACAGACCCTGTCTATTGTCTAGCGGATGTTAGGACAGTTTCACATGTCATACAGCTTCTTCTGTACAACTGAGACCAAGGTCTCACATGGACAGTGGCTAGGAGATGCCACCTGACTTCTTCAAAGCTCCCCAGCCTCACCAAACCTCTTCCCTGACTCTATATCCCATTTCTCCTCCTCAGTCTTACTGACTATATACTGTACTATATCTCAGCTCTTTGGCTTTCTTTTCCTTTGTTATTGGCGTTACTCAGGACTGAAATGTCCTTTACCCTCCCCAACATCTCATCTACAGTTCATGACCTACCCGTCTTGGTCTCCCGCACTGTTTTCTCCTTGAGGCCTTCCCTGATCCAAAGTTGGACATCACCTTGTCACCCTGTAGAATCTCATATTTTATCTATACTCATTTTATGGCTGTTTCAATATTTTCTCTTTATGTTAATCAATAGAAAGATCTTAAATTATACACTCCATGATGGTCAAGAGCAAATCTGAGTCAATGTAACTCTTTCATAAGCTACACCTAGCCTTTTACAGAGAAAGTGCTCAAATGTTTGGTGAACGCCCATCTTCATTCGATTTAAAATGAAGATGTTTTCCTTCATCAGCTTGGCAGAGGCTTATGCTTAGTGGACACCCAATATTTGTGGAATGAAAGACGGGTGAATGGAAGGGTACGTGAATGGATGCATAGATGGGATGGTTGGATGATTGGACGGATGCTCTAAACATGAGATTGAAATGACTGTTTAGATTCTGTGCTTTCATGACACTCATTTTTCCTCTTCTCAGCCTTATTGCTCACTACACCTTCACCTTAAGGTCTCTGAGAATCCCTACACATCAGGGATCATTGCCAGCCGAGAGACAGCCCCCAGCATCATAGTGGCTTCAGGTAAGAAGCTTTCCTGGTTTGCTTGCTGTTGTAAATTGTGTTTATTTTAAGAAGTTAGATGTCTCTGCTTGGAACTTAATGAGCAAGCTAAAGATATTTTTGATTGGCACCTAAACCACTGACCCTGAAGCAAGTATGCTGAAGAGCTCTGCTCAGATGTGTCTGCAATCTCAGTCCATCTCAGACTCCACAGTCTGCCCATGTGGCTTGTGGTTAGCTTGTGCACAAAGTTCCTTTCACTAACTGCTGTGCTCGTTCTAGGTAACATAGGCTCCGAATTGTCAGACAGCGACATCAGCATGTTTGTCTCTTCGGACGCAGGGAACACGTGGAGGCAGGTAAGAAAGCATTCTGGGCCAAGTTGCTGAAGTTTAAATGACATTGAAGTTGCCCAGCATGATTCAATTCTGGGAACTTTTTCTACTACCCATAATAACTTATTCAACTGCATATGAATCCTAAAGCTTGCCAATGCATTTATTTAGTCTTAAGACTTTGAGTTTAGCGAATCTTTTTGCAATTTGATTTTTTTTTTTTTTTTTGCCATTCGATAAAAATGACCCATATTCAGAGCCTATATGGAAGAAAGTTTTATAAGTGACAATGAAACCAAATTAGATCTGACTGAATTTTTCCCATAAAAGAAAACCAGAATCCCAAAGAGTTTGTCATATAGGGAGCATGGTGCCTGGAGGGTAGATTATATACCTAATGCTAAGTTATATTCATAAATTCCCCTTGCCTTGAAGTCAGAATGGAGAACATTGCAGTGATAGAGAAACAGCAGTTACCCAGGTGGTGTTCTGAGATGTTTAAATCTCATGTGCAAAAGACAGAGAATAACCATCATGGTGCATATGCTGGGGAATGTAGAAATGGAATCACTTTAAACCAATGTGTTTAGCTTAAATGCTTCCTCTCTTTCTTCTGAATGAAAATTAGATGCCCGTAGCTTATAAAACAGGCATTTAATGAGGTTCAGCAATCATAACAAGATATGTGCCTAATACATGGTTGTTACCCTTCAATAAATATGTTTTAATAACCCACTGACATTTCATTATCATACAATAACTAGCACCGTAAATTGAAATTTAATGCACAGGTAATCACAGAGCAATGAGAACACTCTGCTTTATATTTAGACAGAGACCTCCACGCTATGGTCCAATTGCTATTTCCTAATTCCAGACCTCTCCTAAGTCCTCAGCGGGATTCACGTGTTGTGAGAAGGGCAGGGCAAGAAAGAAACTTGCCTAATAAGCTCAGGGCTGTTGAGCTTGGAGGTCCATAGGAACAGGACTATCAGGCTTCCTGTGGAGAAGTGTTAGAGAGCCAGATCCCTTTTTTTTTCCTTCCCACACCACAAACAAAGCAAAATAATTCTCTACTTCAGTAGTCCTGGAACAGCATATATCTTCACATGAGTAAAAGAAGTAAATAAAGGAGACCTGACTTGGGGTGGTGAACACACAATATGATATACAGATGATGTATTATAGAATTGTACACCTGAAATCTATATAACTTTATTAAGCAATGTCACCCCAATAAATTCAATACAAATTTAAAGTTTTTCAAAAGAAGTAAATAAAGGGGAAAAGATGATGTCTAGAGTGTAACGGCAGACAAGGCTATACTAAGTGTGTCTGTGAGAAAACACTATGCATCTTATATAGACAGGACTTAGAACTTGTTTTCATCTTACCTCCATTTGACTTCACGTTGGTTTCTCCACATTTGGAGAAAGATCCAGTTACACATGTAACCTAAGATGCTGATTCCGTTTTCATCAGAGCTACTTTATGACTTGGTAGAGAGTCTATTAATTAAACAAGAACACCTTTTCTGTAGAATACTCGGAAATTTTAAAATAACTATACCTGGGAAGGTCGCTGTAACGCTGCAAGCCCTAGCTCCATGAGTCACTACTTATGTGGTCTTAGGCAAGTTCTCCACATCTCTAAACCTTAGTGGCCTCATCTGTAAACATGAGAATGTGAGAGTAAAGTACTTCTAAGGTTTCTTCCACCTTAAAATGTTACCCAATATCACAGTTATCCAATATTCTGACATAATCATAAATGGGAAGGAATCAGTAGAATGTGTCACAAAAATATAGGAATATAAACATAAATACATAACTTTGGTCCTTTAAATTTGTTTTGTGGTGCACCTAAAATAATTTTATGTAACTGCAGAGGTACATGTAGCCAACCTTGGGAAGCATTGTTCATAACTGTCTTCCCAACAATTTGGGGAAACTTTGTTCCATCAGGAGGGATTCTTTTCCTCCTCATATGAAGACCAATTCTCTGAACTCTGGGTTCAGAGATGTGTGTCCATGTGAATGTGGTTTCCTCTTCCAGATCTTTGAAGAAGAGCACAGTGTTCTGTATCTGGATCAAGGTGGAGTCCTGGTTGCTATGAAGCACACGTCTCTCCCGATTCGGCATCTCTGGTAAAGGCACTTATTCCCCATGAGTCACGTGCCTGATGGCTCCTCACTGCTAAGACTGGGAATCCTGCTATCAGATTGTGACCATGTTTGTTGTAAAATGTCAAGGTCTACTAGAACACAGTTTATACCTTTGCTCTATTAAAATAAGATTGTTACCTGAGTTAGGAGGAAAAGAGTTAGGGGGGAGAAGGGAGGGAAGGATGGAATGAATGGATTCTGCCCCCAAGAGAGGAATTGCATTATAGTTTTGAAGTGGGACAATACCCTCCCCAGTGCCTTATTCTTTCAGCACAATCGTGGGCAGAGTGCTGTGTCTGTCAGGTATAATCTCTGAGTGGCTAAACTTCTTACAGTCACCTTTCCCAAATAACATGTCCTGGAGCGTATCTGCATCCATTATGTGTGTTCTGCACAGAGATGTCGGGACCCTTCTGTTCCTGATCGTGCTTCCTTAGTTTCCCGTTTGGTGCTAACATTCTGCAGCTCTCCCTGTAAGTCTTCCACATATGGGCTTGCAAGTCCTGACTCCCAGAGGGGTTTCCAATAGACGCCTTCATGTGCGTTTTTGAAAGTGATTCTCTCCACACGCGAGCTTGTTCAAAGTCAAAAGCCTGATTTTCCCTCTGTGTTAGTTACTTTGGTGACCGAAGGGAAAGCTGCAGAAATAAGAGAAGCAGAGGCATAGCCTGGTGGAAGGCATCCTCAGAGGACAGAGCAAAGGGAACATCCTGTGTGACCCTCAGAATCGCAGACTTCTCTCCTCTTGCTCTCAAGAGTCTGCCCTGTACCCATTTATTCACTCAGTGAGTCAACCAAGATTTACAATAGTGTAAGAGGGACTCTGCTGAGGCTCTGATCACTTGCAGGTGGCTGGTTCACGTCCATCTAAATAGGTCCCCTAAGGCCATTGCTCTTCAGAATCACCTGGAAGTCTTGCTACTAGAGTGCTCTGAGGTTTTTGGAGAGAGTCACATTGAGATCCAAGATCTAATAAAATGCCCACATTTAAAAACAAATTCTATCAAAGACTCATTATTCTTTCATGCAGCTCTCCCCTTTTAATATTATCTCACACCTGGGTCCCAGATCACGGGCTAACTGCATTTCTACCTTCTGGTGTAATTAAGAAACTTATTGGAGGCTCACTCTGACAATGCCTGAGGCACTTTTCAAATGTACTCTCTCCTGGTTGATGGTATCTTTCCTTTGAAAGGATTTTTTTTTTCCCTGTTGAGATCTGACAACTGTTATTTTTTCTGTCATTAGGTTGAGTTTTGATGAAGGGAGATCTTGGAGCAAATACAGTTTCACATCTATTCCCCTTTTTGTGGATGGGGTCCTGGGGGAGCCTGGAGAAGAGACTCTAATCATGACGTAAGTGGAACTCGATGTCTTTTTCCCTTAACATTCAGCCAGAACAATAGCTTGCTGTAGCTCTGTTTGCTTTGCTACTGTTGGGTTTGGAGTGCCCGGGAAAGTCAGTGCATCTGATTTTATGATTCCCCAGCAGAAGGGAAAGCAAAATATGGGCGGCCAGTCTGTTGGCTGTTTACTAGTTATGAGAGTGGGTTTCAAACTAGCTTATTTCTGCCCCTACTGAATAGGCTGAGGGAAATTAAAAGAGATTATTTCAATAGGAAATAAAGCTATACATTTAAAACTTCAATAGTAAGCAAACTCAATCTATGGAAAACCACAGGCATATAAGGAACAGTTTCACTTTAAGGCAGAACATGAAGCTTGAGCAAAACCCCACGCAGGCCTTTATTTTTCCCTGGCTCTTTAACTAACCCAATTGTGAGGCATATTAGGGAAACCCTGAGAACAATCTGTTCTTGTGAAATTGCATTTGCACTCATTCTTGTCTGGAAAGAGACGACCATTAATTTGTGAAAGACTTGATTAATGACTTGCCTGCCTGTGGGGTTCAGAACATCGGCTTTGAATTTGAAATATGAAACTGCTCCTTTCCCTTCCCCTAGAAAATTGGGCATAGGAGACAGAGGGGAGGGGTCAAAGTAGTGGATGCTGTCGTCAGTGGAAATGGAAATATCAAAGTGAATAGTTGGTACATTTCCTAAATTTTTCTTCCCTCTTTTTTTTTTAATGATAGAAAAAAATCAACAAATGTTTAATATGCCTAATAGTTATGCTTTTGGCCATGGTAAACACAGCTAGATTAGCAATTTATTGCATAATTTGTCTTCATTTAATTTTTATATTTACAAAACAGATAAAAAATGCTGACTGAAATGGCTGCTTTGTGGCTTTTATCCTTAACTACGAGTAGTGATTCAAACACCTCATTAAGTATCTGAGTCTTTTTTAGTAAGGAGAGTAGAATGCACAGTGTAGGAAGCAGTTACAACCACTGGGCCCCACCGCCCACTTTCCCTAACAACTGTTGAGAAGGTAAAATCGCACGGAAATCATGGAAACCATGTACATTAGCAAGAGAACCTAGCAGTATAACCTTGGGCCATGCTGAATGCAGCATTCGCTATTGTTTTCTCCATTATTGGTTGGTTGATTGATTTGTTAACCATTCTGTGGTACAGTATATAGAAATGATCTTTTAAGTCAAACACCCTGGCTTCTGACTCTGCCAGTCCTTTAGCGATTTGACATTGGTTTTTGCAAATTAACAAAACTCTTGGAGCAAACGCTAGCCGTTGCTGTAACTGTTGGTGTTGTTCTTATTGCCATTCTTTTTATCGTTATGAACTCTGCAGGGTATTTGGACACTTCAGCCACCGCTCTGAATGGCAGCTGGTCAAAGTGGACTACAAGTCCATTTTCGACAGACGGTGTGCAGAGGAGGACTACAGGCCTTGGCAGCTGCACAGCCAGGTAGGAGGAAGGGAGCAGGAGGCATGGGGTGTACTGGGGGCAAGCTGGTCAGGGCAAATGTAGGAATTGGGGTTCTCTGTATCAAAATGCTCATCTTCTGCTTTCTTATGTGTTTTGTGTTCCACTGCAGTGAACAAACTCTACATTTTACAGCTTGTTGTGAAGTAAATTCTGTTTTTATTGTATTGGATATAATGAGATAAAATTCAAATGTGCTCAGCTTAGACTTACAAGTCAAAATGAAATACCATCTCAGCACGGGGATCTAAATGTAATTTATCTGAGCATGTCCTATGGATGCAGGGTAGAGGCAGGGGTGAGCAGAGGATCTTGAATTTTATCTAGCAATACGAACAGAGACATCAGATAACAAGATTATTCTCTGTGAGCAGTACCAGGAAAGACCTTCGTCCCCAGTGCTGTGACTCTCCAGGGTTAGGTGCGGCTTCTCGCCCCTCCCAAGGTACTCCTGGTACAGAGTGAAGAATTATCAATAGGAACTTTTCCTTCATCCTGGCCCCTCAGCTATTGCGCTCATATCAAAATGCTTGTCTGAAAGCCCCTCTCCTTTGATTTCCCAAATCAGAAGCCATCCTGCAGGTATCTCAGATGATGTGGGGGGGAATCTTGCTGCAAAGCCAACCCCTATTCAGTCAGTAACATATCATTTCCCCCAAACCTAGACTAAGTGATGTATTTACACCTAGATAAGGAATGGAGCCAGTTAAAGTGAGTTTTCTCGGGAAGGACAGGTTGTGGCATCTTTGACAAGCCCTGCTCTGGTCCTTCAGACATGCAGAGAGCAGTGTTGACAGTCCCAGCTGCATCAGCGGACTCACCCACTCCACTCAGACTCAACACTAAAATTATCGCTTGTTTACAGGGCTGATATTTTCCCCCTTGGGAGACCGAAGCTTTGTGATGTTCAGAGCTTTTATTTATTTCCCAGAGAAACACTGAATTTAATTCTCTTGCTCGTCTGATAGATGGATGTAAAATCAGTGTATGAAGTTGCGTGGGCATAAGCATCATAAATTGGGGCCGAATGGGTTTTTCTCTTTCTTAGCAATGCTTTTCTTTCATACGCTCATAAATGAGCAAGTGTACAAATCTTTTCTTGTAGGAGAATTGAACTTAATTATCCCAGATTTGTTGGCAACACCTGTTACAGGGCTGAGTGTTCATTAGCCGTGTGCCCCTCACAGCACTGAGCCTCACACCTTGCCAAGGAAAGCTCTGCTGAACACACGAGGGGTGAGGACACTTTAGACACACCGTCCGTGCTTCTTCAGATGGCCTTCATTAGTCACATTCTATACTAGGGCTGTGGCCATTGGAAAGAAAAAGCCCTTAGCACCGGGCAGAGTGCCTCGGGCCAGATTGCACTCAGGTTAGAGAGCAGCTCCCTGAACGGCCTGGGGTGGAGCAGGGAAGGCCCAAGTGTTTGTTGTGCTCAAGTACCTGAGATCCTTGTCTCCTTCCAGGGGGAAGCTTGCATCATGGGAGCAAAAAGAGTGTATAAGAAGCGAAAATCAGAGCGGAAATGCATGCAAGGAAAATATGCAGGAGCCATGGAATCCGAGCCCTGCGTCTGCACGGAGGCTGATTTTGACTGGTGAGCTTGTGCCATTACCCCGCGCAGCCCTTCAGCGTTTCAGATCCACGGGGGCCTTATGGGAGGGACACACACAGAGCAAAGTGACAAGCCTCCTGTTTTTATGAAATTACCTTTGGGGGCATCGCAGCATACTTGTACATGTGCACATGGGAAAACCAGGTGTTTGTTTAGGCTTAGAGAAGATTCAGAAGATGGCTGGTAGTTATCTTTCTCTGTGCGATGGATCTCAGGGCGAAAAGGGAAGAGACCAGATCCATCCACCCTGAGTTGCTTCGGACGGCAACCACGAAAACAAGAAGTAGTCTTTTTAGAGATCAGACATTTGTGCTCGAGATTAAGCTTTCTAGAACCTAGGGTTCCTGAGAGTGGAACAGCAGCCTCGTGAGGCGGTACATTCTCTGTCCCTGGAAGCCTGCAGTCGGTGGTTAGCTGACTGTCGCTTAGGTGAGAGTAGAGGGCATTTCTGAATTTGATGCAGGGAGGGATTCGATGGCATTGCCAGCCTACAGCTCCGTGAGCCTCGTGCGAAAGGAGTTGTCGTCCTTCACAAGGGGTAGGCTAGTTTAAACTGGAAAAGCCCTGAGATGGTTACATGTTAAATAAACTCTGAGTGTCACTGTGAGTTTCCTGGAGTATCTGGTAAGCAGAAAGCTGGCTCACCGTGCCAGTGATTTCCTTGCTTTGGTCTTGGTCACTGTTTAGCATTCAGGTGAGGCTGAAAAATTACTGAGAATGGGCAGGTGGGAACACCCTTGGTCACATACCTTCCTTTTCTTTTCTTCCCCTCTTGTTTTTTCATTTCCTTTTATATTTTTATATGGTTTTAGCTTAGAGGTGCAATTGCTAAATATGTAGGTCAGTGTTAAACCATTGACACTTGACCTGCATGAGAACCAAGGTCATTCCTTTAACAATCAGAAAACCAGAGGGAAAAAGTGAGCTGAGATGTTCCAGTTCCCTGATTTCTCCTGGAAATATTTCTTCCTTTGGGAATCTTTTTATGATGTTCCAAAATTAGCTAGACTTTTGTTGTCATTGTCATTTTTGTTTTTCTCCTTCAATTTTAAGCTAGTCTAGAGTGAAAGAAATACAGGGCAAGGAAAGCAGGTAGGTTTCTCCCCTTCCCCGCCTCTCACACCCCTGTCTTGGCCCAATTCTTGCATTCATTTGAGATTAGAATCTGCTGTTCTTACCACTAACTAAAATGTATTCTGAGAAATGGGAAATGAATTGTGAACGAGGCCATTGTGTGGTTCTCTGTCCAAAGGGAATTTTTGCAATTGCATAATTTCTGAAAATATTTTGGAATGCTTGCCCTCACCTTTTTGAGTTTCTACCAGTAGCTAGAGCTTCATTGATTCCACTTGACTGTAGCATAATGAAAGGTGGTTGTCATTGAATGTTCCCTCTTGCCTTGGCTCTTCCCTGGACAGTCCCCCAGGTGACCTTGCCTGTCATTCTTCAGCATTTGTAAAGTAATTATCTGAAACGAACACTGGGTGTCCTGTAGGCATCAATTCTGAAGGCTTTCTCTCCATGCTGTGTTGAACCAGCACCAAATCCAACTGGGATGTGCAGAATTTTAAGGGCCAGATGCCTGGTGACAGGCCCATTAGCTGAGCCTATTTCTCCCTTCCCGACCCTTGGGTGCCAGCATCTCACCTCCGTCACACAGATGGGCCAGTTCACGCGAATGCTTGCTGATCGCTGCCTGCGATTTACCTGTGCATGGGGAGGTGCAATTTGTTGTCATACTTTGTGCCCGGGTTCATCTTCCAGAAGCCAAGAATATCAGGCTACTCGGAGGCCCTTGGCATCAAGAAGGAGAGGAGGCCAAGAGAAAAGGCTTTGGCTGTTTCCAACTAGAGAGAAGATTTAAAACACTTAATTCCAACTGGCAGTGCTGAGTAGGAGCAAACTTTCCCTTGGGGGAATGCTCAGGACACTCCTGGAGGACTGTTCCTTGTCTGCTGTGACTTTGAAGCATATGGCTTGTGCGCAGGCAGACCTGGCTCGGCTCTACCTGGTAGATCCAGATGTCTTGGAAGAGCACCCCAAAGACATGAACGCAGATGAGGATCAGGCCACATGTTGCTGTTAAACTCTTCACTGAAACTTTGCCCTGAGGGCTGAGCTCCCTCCCTGCCTGTTTGCTAATTAGAGCTTTCTCTGGCGGCCACAGGCAGGATTCTGCATCCCCCTAAAGAGAATGTCATCTACTCCCTCAACGTCAGGGCGTTGATTTGGAGTTAGTGGGCATTGAGCCTTCGTCTCTACATAGGCCTCCCCCCGCCTCCAAGTCAGCATTTCTGAAAATGGGCTCTGTGGGATATTTTCATGGGTAATTGATAGATATTGCACAGGAAAAAAAAATCCATTTTTGGAAAGTCACTGATTCAATTTTGACTAATTGATGAGAGTAGAAGCTGGCTGTGGACTGACATGCAATTGTTCTCAGTAATTTTGCCACCGACTGACAGGTTTCTCTTGGCTCTTTCCCCGACAGTGACTATGGTTATGAGCGACACAGCAATGGCCAGTGCCTGCCAGCATTTTGGTTCAATCCATCTTCTCTGTCCAAAGATTGCAGCTTGGGGCAGAGTTACCTCAACAGTACTGGGTGAGTGTCTGAAGCAGTGACCCTGAGAGGTCAACCTTTGCGGCTTTTCAGCATGTGTTAAACTTACAGAATTACTCCTGGTGAAAGACCAGGCCTGTTTCATTACAGCAGAGTTTATTTGCTTTAGTTCATTTCAGTAATGAAGCACAGATTTGCGGTAATACTGCACATTTCACCTGAGAATGAAACCCCACTTACAAATAAAGAAATAAAACAGGTTCAAAGATGACGATGGTAATATATAAATTGCTTCATTTTTTTGATACTTTATTTCAGAATTCTCTTATCAAGCCTATCTTTTACCTTTGCTGCATCCCTGTGAGGAAGGCTAAATAAATATTTCATATCTGCATTTCCTTGTTATAGATATAGAACCTAGTGTTAGAAAAGCAGCTCATGGACTTTTCAAGAGTATACTAGTGTTAGTAGGAATGTGTTTCATTATCTGTATCCAGTCTTGACACATGTAAGGCATGCATTCTGATCTTTATAAATCTGGAATCAGATTATAAAGTCTTGGGTTTAATGTTCTGTGTTGTGGAGTTTATTCAATATTATTTAAGAAATATCATAAAAGGAAAAACATTCCATGACTTTTCCATAAATGTAACTGGTGTTTATAGACGTAAAAAACAGCACATGTGATTTATTTGGATTCTAATTCAGTCTGTAAAAAGACATTTTTTAGCCTTTTGGGGAAAACTGAATATGGACTGGTGATTAGGCTATGTATTAGTCAGGTTTTCCAGAGGTATGTTTTTATATCGGATAGAGAGATAGATTTAGATAATTCATTTTTATGAGTAATCGGATCACTTATTTATGGATGTGGGCAAGTCTAAATCCCAAGATTTGCAGGGTGAGTGGCAAGCTAGAGACACAGGGGAACTGATGGTGTGTTTCTAGTCCTAGTCTGAAGGCAGGAGAACCAGGAGAGCTGACATTTACTGCCTATCTGAAGGCCAGCAGGCTCAAAAACCAGGGAGACCGATGCTTTCATCTGAATGTGAAGGCAGGAAGCAAGTCAATGTTCAGGTGAAGGCCATCAGGAAGGAAGAATTCTCTCTCAGGGGAGGGTCAGCTTTCTGGTTCTATTCAGACCTTCAACTGATTGGATACAGCCCACCCACACTGCAGAGGGCAATCTGCTTTACACAGTCTACTGATTTACATGTTAATCTCACTCAAAACCACCCTCACAGAAACACCCAGTTGACAAATGAAATGAACCATCACAGGTGATATTTGGTTACATCTAACTCTAAATATTTTTATTATATTTATGATATTATATTAACAAGGTATATTATAGTTATATATTTAGGTATGATCATTGTATTTTGGCTAGGACAAAAAAATTAAAAAAGAAACCTTATATTTTAGAGATATATAATATGTGAGATTTCCTATAAAATGTTAAAAAAGGAAAATACATTGTTAATATTTGAAGATGTTAACAGAGGCATGGGGATTCGTTATACTATTTTCTCTCATTTGTGCATATTTAAAATTTGATTTACTAAAATGTTAAAAAAGAGAGGGAAAGGAAAGAAGAGAGGGAGAGGACCTGGGAAGGAGAAAGGAAGGTACAGGCGTCTCACCAGCAGGCCAGTTCTACTTGACAACTCTTCTCATTTCTCATCCAGCTGCAGTACAAGGGTGAGGGCTTCCAGGTTTTCACTTATGTACTTACCTCTAGTTGAAAAATTTCAAGTTTTTATTTTTAATTAAAAATGGATTACAAAATAATATATACTACTCTTCAACAGGAAGGGAAAAAACACAGACAAGCACCTCAAATATAATTTTCTCTGATATCATGGATTCCTAGAAACTTTGAATGAAGGAATAGTTGTGATTTCTTTGATCCATAACAAAATCGAAGGAAAATACAAATACCATTTTTACAACAGTGGGTCAGGGAGGTCTTCAGCATCTAATACCGTGGGGGGAAAAGAAAAAGGCTGCTGGAATAGACGAATTTAATGTTATATCTAAGTTATAATGAAATAACTTAAACTTATATTATGACTTCCATGTACTGGCATGTTTAGACTTTGTAAAGGGCATCAGAAACCCCTAAAGCTAATTTCAGAATTGACTTTTTTTTCATTTCCCCAGTCAGTCAAGGAAGTTATATTTCTCTCTTTTGGGGACTGATGAGAAAATGCTGAAGTATAGAAGGTTCTAAAGCATTACTCCCTAGGGCTCGACCTTCACTCTCAGAGGTTTGTTCATGTCAGTGGGCTTTACAGGATAGCATCTGACCCTAAAGGATTTGTAAGTTACCATATCTACTGGTTCATCTGTTCCATGCAAATACTGTGGAAAAAAGCACCAGCAGCAGTGAGCAGCTTGTGTAAAGAGAGCATATGGTAATAAAGGCCAGCCATCGGCAGGCATGATAAATGCGCTGCTCTTAAAAGTAAGGTGCTCACAGGTGGAGGAGAGACCACCCACAGAGGGCCCAGTGGGCTAAAGTGTGCATGGGGACGAGAGATGTGTGTGTGACAATAGTAACCTCACTGGTCAGTGTGTTGTCTAAACATAAGGCATTTTGCATTGGGAACAAGAAGACCCTTCGGTGGGTCAGGGTTCTGAAACTATCTTCAAAAAAGACCTCACATCATTGAATTTCCACTTACAGTGTCTGTAACCACTTCCAGAGTTGGCAAGAGGTAAAATGTAGATGAAATTGCAAAAGAACTTCCTGCCTATCTTAATGTCACTGCATCCCCTCACCCCAGATGCCACTTGGCTGTGAGTTAATTCATTGGCATCTAAACACAGGTTCAGTATGTATGTTATAGCCGCTACAGCACTGCCATCAAGCACTTAGCTTTTCACTTAAGGTATTTAATTACAGAGGAAATGCACACATAGGTTCTGTATTTTAAAAGTCCATTTGGATTGTCACCCCAGTCCTGCCCCCTTTTCCACACAACTGTGATCTGGTTGGCACATGTGTTACCAAACACTTTCCATTTGCCAGTGAATAATTGTGCCAAGAAAAAATATACAAAATTAATAGGGAGATTGTTTTTATAAGTGATTACCTACTAGGCATGCTGGGTTTTCTTCTTTTTCATTCAAAAATATGTCTTCAACATCTTTCCAAGCAGATTATATAAGGTTACCTTCTGTCTAATTATCTTTGATTCCATGGTATCAAAGCACCTGGGATTCCTAGTCATCCTTTTTTATGGACATTTTGCTCATTTCCTATTTTCTGCCACTATAAATAATGCTGCAATTAACACTCTCACATCATAATAATTGTTATTAAAAGCATGCAACAATAATTAGTCTCTTTTGGCACTTGGAGGCATTTCTGCTGATTTGTAGATCAAATCCACCCAGGTATCTGGTACTTTTTAAACCTATGTACCCAGGCTTTGCCCCCGTAAGGGTTAAAACACTAGCTTCCTGCTCACACACCTCCTTGGCGTCCCACATGTTAGAGATCCACTTGTAGTAACTGGCAGTGGATTCCATAAGGCGAAGCTGAGAGGATTTGTAAGTAGCATTTCCCAAATTTACAAGGTGAGGAAGGTCATTTCAGGCAAAATGACCTCAAGAGCAAGAGATGACCTGGGTGAAGGGCCACCAGGGCAGTTTTCTCAAGAACAAGCCATGGTGTCAGTGCCTGGAAGCCTGTAGAATCAAGGAGCCCTGGGGTAGCCTACGTGTCTCCAGTGCCAGTGTGACCCACCTATGGGCATCACCTCCTCCAGTACAGAATCGGCCTCAGCTTCAGGCTGGGAGGAAGCACAGAGGCATCCCAAGTGCAAGGTCAGCCTGAGGGTGGTCCTCCCATAAATGTTACTCCCTGGACACCTCGCTCCGGCACCCTGTCCCTACAGCGGAGCACGCCTGTGGTCATGCGGTCAGAATTTGAATTGAATGGGGGGGGGGTCTCGGAAACAATCGTTTCTTGTCCGTCAACCTAACCAGCAAATCTCCCAACATCACCTTTCTGCGAGTTTAGCTGAAAGCATGCAGGCAGACCTTCCCTTTCCTTTTGTAATTTTTAATGCCTCACTTTATAAGAGGCTCTGCTTGCCACCAGCCCTCAGTCCTGGGTCCATGGAGGAGCCTGTGAGCACAGCCCTGCCGTGTCCTCACTGTGAGCTCCCTGCCTCTGTCGGCCCTTTGCCCTCACACCTCCCATAAGCCGTTCTGTGGACAGCAAGGAGGCGGTACTGGGCCTCAGCTTGTTATGGATGGAGAATTAAATATAATGGGGCATGTTTTTTGGTGAAAACAGTTATTTAGCATGAAACAAGGGTTTTAATACAACCTCTGCCATTTCCCATTCTTAGCAAATATCTTCCTTTCTTTGAGCCTTAGTTTTCTAACCTATAAAGTGTTGCCATTTGCTTTTGGGGTAAACATAATACTGTATGTGAAGCATACAGCAAAATGCCCAGCGGACGGGAGTCACTTTACCACATGCAGATGCCATCACCAATAGGCATCAGCTAAGAGCTTCTCTGCAGTACAGGAAAAAAGAGGGGGGATTCTTTTTATTGTGTATATATAGACATTTATTTAATACTTAATAGTTACTGCAATACTGAGATCTAAGGCATATTCAGTCTCAGCCTTTGTGGGCTCATCTGTAAAAACAGAAATAATAACCTGCATAGGCTTAGAAAGCCACATAATTAGAAACCACTGGGCATCAAAACACGTCTGTCCCTCAACAACACTAAAGCAGAGAACGCCTTTACCTGATTAGTGAGCAAGTTCTTTTGTTTCAAATAGAATGAAATCAGTATTCATTTGTATATTTTCTTGTATGAAATAACCCCAAATCATTTCTCTCTGTTTCTCTGCCGGTGTCTGTGTATATCTCAGTTTGCACATACACAAGCCCAAGCTCGTCTAGTTGTACTTATATGTGGTTATATCTTGTTTATACTGTGTGGGATCCAGGGAATGTGCTGAACATTTAAGCTGCTAAATTAACTAGGACATTGCTTGTTTCATGCCAACCATAAAAAATTCTGTAAATATGAAATAAAGTGGGCATTGGGCTGGTTTATTCCAAGAAGCCAACATAATCTTCTCAGGGGACAAATTATTTTCTTGCTATTAAGCTACAGATATTTCTAGATGTGTTTAAAAAAAAAAAAATAGAAGACAAAAAAAAAAAGGTGTGCATAGAAATTTCTACCTGTGGAGTTTCTTTAGAGGAGCCATGAATTCCTCCTGGAGGAATGTAAAATGACAGCTTTTATTGTTCCTAAGGGTTAGTTTCTCAGTATACATCAGGGATATTTACTCAGGAAGCTTAAAAAATGATTTGAAAATACCGTGATTTCAGTATATATATGAACATTCAGTGGGCCCAGGAAATTAGTAAATATATGTATGTATATTTCCTGGACCCACTAAATGTTCATATATATACTGAATTTGTGCTATTTTTATATAAATTCTTGCAGCAAAATAGTAATCTTTATTCTGTCAGTATGCATTTGGAATATATTTCAGTGCTTTCTCCAAACATTCTCCTCCCTACATCAGCCATGGAAACACTTAGACCCTGGCTAGCTTGCCATCACCCTGGAGTTGCTATTTCCAGCGGCTTTGGGGGCTGTGGTTTTTACCCAGGTGACCACATTTCTGTGCCTGGTGGGGATTTCAATGTTCAGTTTGATCACCTTAGTTTGATTTATTAATGTGTATCATGGAGAGTAATTGGTCCTCAAAGCAGTGCATGTGTTTGAAGTCCACAGAAGGACATCGCTTGCATTATTTACTGTGAGACTGCAGGGGCTCACCAAGCTGTTTCCTAGCAAAGCCAAGTGCACTCTCACAGTAGAGACTCCATACCGGTTGCCACCAAGTTGACTCTTCAGAGTACCTTTCTTGGCCGTGGTTTTCCATATTTTCATGGATGGAATTGGGGCTGGGAAATGAAGAAGGCGAATGTCACTACATGAGGGCTGGGCCGTGGACCTCTACTTGAAACCGGAACTGTACCCTTCATGAATAAGCCCACAGTGAGTTCGAATGATTTTAAGAAAGGAATTAACATGAACAGATTTGATTTTACGATAATCTTGGCAATGATAGCATGGCTTCTATTTTCAAGGAACTTTCTGGGTAATAGCAAGTAAATGTTTAATTACTTAAAAAATATTTTTGTACTAGGTATTGATATTTTAATATTTGTTAAGTTCTTACAATGGGCCAGACTCTATTCTAAGCCCTTTTGAATTCATTATCTCACTTAATGCTACCAGGAGCTTCATGAAAAGTTCCTGTAATTTTTCCTATTTTTATAGGCAGAGAGCCCAAGTATTGGAGAGAGTTCAGGTAAATTTCCCACCTCCATATAGTACGTAAGAGCCTGAATTTAAACTCAGGCAGTTTGATCCTACAACATTTTAAGCCCCAGGGCAGGGGTCTATAATTCTGTATGCACGCTAGAACCACCAGAGGAACTTAAAACACATTGATGCCTAGAATTCTCAATTAAATCATAATTCCTGGGGTGTGCTCTTGACATTCATTTATTTTATTTATTTTATTTTTTAATACGTTTTTGTTGATTTTAGAGAGGGGGAGGGAGAGGGAGAGAAATATCAATCAGCTGCCTTCTGGACGTCTTCCACTGGGGGTTGAGCCGCAACCCAGCGTGTGCCTTGACCGGGAATCAAACCGGCAACCTCTAGGTTCACGGGACAGTGTCCAACCAACTGAGCCACACTGGCCAGGGCGTTATTCATTTATTTTAAAAGTGCCTCCCAGTGACCCTATAGAGCGGTCAGGGTTTCTGTCCTCTGACCTAGACTATACTGTCACCTTAACACAGACTGAATAGTCATAAACATCTGTATTCCACCCAAAATCATAAGATAAAAAAGAATTCCAAAGAACTACTAAATAGTAAAATAACAGTTTTACCCTCACAAAGAAAATCTATGGCAAGAAGCACAGAAGCGAAATGAAAGAAGGAAGAAGTGAAAAGGAAAGGGTGACAGAGGAGTATCCAGATAGGAAGGAGGGACATAGTGGAAATCGGAGTTATTGAAGTAAGACAGCATCTACTGATGAATGGTTGGTAATATCAAAGGCACACTTGCAGAATGTTTCCTTTTGGTAATTGAACAAAGACTCCCTTGCCATTAGAGATCGCTTTTCTTCTGGGTAGACTGAAGAGCGCTTTCCTCACTCAGTGCATCCCAGTAATATTCGGAGCTTAGGTCCAGCATAATCACAAGTTGCCTTGTTATTGTGGAGGTAGCAGCCCCATTTAATAACATATTAAATGCATTATTCATTTATGTAACTCAGACCCAGGGACAGCTGCTGGTATGAAAATAGGAGCATTCTGTATTGCAAAAAGCAGGTGTGTGCTTACTTGAGTAAATTAACTCTGTATTTCTGCACAATTTTCTTCCAAATTTCCGGGACAGATCTGGTAGGGCTAATGCGATGCCATTTTCATCCAGGAAATAAAATGGTTTCAGAATGGTTTTTAATGAGCGTTAAAAAAATTACCAAGTCTTCTCTGTGGCAGAATCCCAGGGGGATAGATCCGTGCTTTGGATTTAAGCAGGACTCCTGTTGCTACAGGATTCAGGACAGCCTGCGGCGGTGATTGGTCGGAGCAGAGACAGACAAAAGGAGTGTTCCCAGCTGATGATGGCAGTGGCGATGGTGAGCCAGTCACCAAGGCGGTCACAGGTGTGCTTGGATGCTAAGTGATTAAAAATCATAATCTGACTTTCGTTTGCCTAGTGCCTTGCCTCAAGCACACAGGGAGTTTTTGATGCACAGTTAAATTCGCTGGGATGCCACAATTCCTGTGTGACCGTGACGGCTGTTTTCTTGCCATCATCGCTGGTACCAGAATGCTACCATTCTCCAGTGTCAGCACCTCTCTTTTTCCTCCTTTCTCACACTTGCCATTATTTTCTCTTTTAGCCGACATACACTGATAAGCACGTCCAGTGGATTTTTTAAAATTTCAGATGGGTTGATGTTAGAAATGCTCAGACATGCCAATGACCGATGAGAATGGGTAGGGAGCTTAGTGCAGGAGCAGGGCTTTGGAGGCTGCCTGCTTGTGTGCTAGGTGTTAACCCTTTAGGTGCTGCATTGTAAAGAGAAGCAGGGATTCCAGAGATAGGGATCAGCACAGCTGGGTTGGTGGGTGAGGTGCTTAAAGGGATGTTTCAGCATCTAAATTGGTCCAGCCTTCCCAGTGTGGACCTCCTGACTGTCAGGCTTGTCTGTCCAGGGCATAAGGATGCCCTCAAGGAGCTTAAAGTTCACAGTCCTACACGAGAAGACAGTCCTACAAGGCATAAATGATTCCTGTCAAGTCAGTCATAAGGATTCCTTTAAGGGTTTAGAGGAGGGATGGTCTTGCTCCACGTAAAGAATCAGTACAGTGTAGCGGTAAAAGCAGATGTGTCCTAGAGACACATTGTCTGGGGTCGTGGCGGTGTCACCTTGAGAAAACTAGTTGACGTCTGTGAATCTTAACTTCTTTATCTGTATATTAGGGGTAAGAATACCTTCCTTATTAGGGGTACTTTGAAGATGAATGAAAAAAGTCTTGTTAAGAACTTGGTATAATAACTAAACTACAACACAGTAAGAACTCTCTAAATATGAGCTGCTTACCATCTAACTAGTTTACTACCCCAGTGAGGAAGAGACGGGATTGGCTGCCACTGAAAGCTCGGGCAGCGATGGGGCATACCGAGGACACTGAAGCAGCAAGAGCAAAAGAAAGCCTGTACTTTCAGGAGGGTTGGCAAGAGAGGTGTGGCTAGAGCAGAAAGGGCTTGTTGGGGAGAAAGCATCTAGGAAAGTAGAATGAGGTTAGCTTGGGGAGGGCTTCTCACACAAGATTATGGGATTTGCGACTTATCCTAAGGATATTTGGAAGATGTGAAGGTTGTTAACGGGTAGGACAAATAACAATAGTATTAGTAAAAATAATTGGGAACATTTCATAACAATCTATTCTTTCCCTAAACTGCAAAGTCCCTTGCAATATATATTACTCATTGTAACCCTTAACTATATAGCCTTTGAAGTATCTCCTAGGTTATCCGCATATATCTCTTCAACTGGATTATAAATTTAGTGAGGGCAAGGACTACATCTTCCACTGTTCTAATGCATTTCCCACAGCTCTCAAGTGAAACGATTTATTGATGGACTTAATGAATGAAAGAAGTATATTAAAGTGCTATTAATAGGTACAATAGGTTCTGTGATGACTTGTCTTCCTGTTTGGCGCTTGATGTGAATTAGCTCAGAGCAACAGAATGCCGTTGTTGATAGCCCTCAGGGCTAGGCAGCAGGTTCAGCTTTAAAAAACGGGAATGATCTGAATTATAAGGAGCTGGATTACAACCTGAGCTTTCCTCCCTGTAGGTATAGGAAGGTGGTTTCCAACAACTGCACTGATGGCGTGAGAGAGCAGTACACCGCCAAGCCCCAGAAGTGTCCCGGGAAGGCCCCGCGGGGGCTCCGGATCGTCACGGCTGATGGGAAGCTGACTGCAGAGCAAGGGCACAATGTTACGCTCATGGTGCAGCTGGAAGAGGTAGGACGGATTTCCATCACCCCTCTACCTTCCGGAGCCGGTGATTTTTCCTAAGAGATCATGGTTTTGTTTATATACTGTATCTTTGTGGTTTTGTTTGATATTTTTTAACTTTGCTATTTAAATTTTTATTGTCTCCTACTTTTAGTTTCTTGCTGTTGTTGCGGTTATCATTTCACTTTCTCTGATACATTTTTTTCATTTATTTTCATTTTAGTATTTCCCTCAAGAACTTTGCCAATTCGTAGTCACACTGTATAAGAGGTCAGATTTCAGGTTCCCTGTGGAAGTCTAATCGGAAAATGTTGGCGCAACAGCCCTTATGGACTTACAGGACTGGGGGGATAACGGTTGGTTTCGGGGCCTGCCGAGGGAGCTGGGCCTGGTGAGGTCACCTTCCAGAGGGAAGGGAGCACAGAGAAGCAGCGCAATGTCCTGTGCTTTTCCCTCTCTGAGTTACTTGACAATTATCTAAGTGATACAGGCAAAAAAGAAAGCAGTCCCTGAAAGGATTAGAAGGTAAGCTTAGGTTTTTGTTTTCTTTCTAAGAACAGAGTAGAGCCTGATCTGAAACAGGAACTCCCTCCTGGCCAGCTCCAGCCTTTGTACAATGGAGTATTCCCTCCAGGGGCAGAGGCCAGGCTCCCTTATCTGTTCAGCTTTGCTTTCCATGTAAGATTATCGGGGAACCTCAAAGGTGGCTGAGAGATGTGGGAACAGATTGGGGAATCTAGTTCTAAGATATGTAAATTCATGCCTCCTGGGCACAAGAAAGGGAAAAAAATAACAAGTCAGTTCAGTTCATTCCACTCCAGTGAGCAAAGCCACAACAGCAGGGATGAAATCCGCTGCCTTCCGCTGTCAGACTCGGGCCCCTTGAAGCTCTTGTCGACTGGTGCGGAGTCCCAAGCCCGGAGGCCTGCGCCCACATCAGGAGGCCCCGGGGGCCTCACGTTTGAACATAGGATTCTGTGCTAATGATTCACAGCTCCTCTTGTAGGAACAACCTCAGTTTCTCTATTAATCTCTGGATTATAGGTGTGTGAGCATGGGTGATGCATGGGATGAGTTGCATAGAATAAAGAAAAGCAGGCTGCCTCTGAGTAGCTGGCTGGCACTGCAATATGACACCCTAGCAAGTTAGATGGGCCTCATTTTTTGAGCACTGACTGTTCCAGGTTGTGAGTGCTTTTGGGGATTATTTCATTTAGATCTCAGGGCAACCCTATGCGAGTAGAGATTATCATCATTGTCATTTTATAGATGGCACAGCTGAGGCACAGAAAGGAAGGTGACTTACCTAAGACCACAATGTGACTAAATAGTAGAGCCGGAAGTCAAATCCAGGCTCCATGGCATCTTGCCTTTCTATTGTTTTTCTATAGTGGAAAGAATTTCTGGGAAAGAACTTTAAGTAGTTTCTAAGGCTCCCTAGAAAGGTTTGGCTAGGGGCAGGTGGTAACAGAGATCCAGGAGTAGAAAGAACAGCAAAATTATCTGTGTCCCAGTCAGGCTGGCCTGTGGCTACTCCTATATATTAGTCACTATATAAACCAAGATTTCCCCCCGATTGTCTGAGAATGTCCATGGCTTGGGATCAGTTCATTACAAACTATTTCAACAAAGAGAAAAGTCAAATTATCTCCTGGGTTTCCCCCTCTGTGCAAAAGCACGCCTTTATTGAATGGCTACTGTGTATCTGGCATTGATTGATCCATCTAAAGAATATTGGGAAACACAGGTTTTGAATGCAGCGCTCAAGGAGTTTTCCACCCATGTGTACTAAACTTCTTCAGGCTGTAATATTTTTTAAATTTAATCTAGAACAAAAACAAACAAAAATCCCTGACATATGTCACTGGCAGCACTAGAGTCTCCATGTCCTCAAAATCTCTAAGAGCCTGTTTCTCACTTGACTTCGATGCTCCTAAGTTTACTTTGGATATAGTGTCTGATTCATGCCCCATACCTAGTGCCTGTTCTTCACAGCAGTAGGGTTATTAATGCCATGCTTCTGATGCCCTAAAGCAGCAGGTCCTCCAGGTGCTGGAGGGACCCAAAGGCCTCTGCTACACTCTGCTATGACACTACAGTGTGATTAATGCAGAAGTGGACAGAAAACTCACCTCTTCAAGTTGGTATAATATTTTGTCATTTTGGCACCAATGATTGCCCCCCTGTGTCTCATGGTTTACTCACCTTTCTCCTGCAGGCTTGTCTTCTGTCTGGGGGGCTAGCGGCTGATGCCACCCTCCTTTCTTTGCCCACAGTTACTTGCATACAAACCCCTTCATGTAGGTTCCGTCTCCTGTGTACGTCAACCAAAGCCTTCGAGACCTGAGGAATCTCCTGTCCCACCAAGAAGTTAGACTTTGCATGTGTGTTCATTTGTTCCTCTACAAATATTTTATTAAGTCCGGTTTCTAATCATGTAGTTTTCATTGATGAGTAAACATAGTTCAGTTTGTGGAAATACATGTTTTGGGTTAACTAGGACCTCTGATGTATCAAGTTTTAAATAATCTCAGCACATGAAATAGAACATATTATGTATTTTGTGTCCATTTAAAACAAAAAGCAAAACTAATTCACTACATTATATTGTAATAATTTTTTAGCATCCCCCAATAAATTATAAATAATTTTTAAGGTAGGAATCTTGCCCTTCCCAGTTGCAGCTCTAGCATCTCTACTCACTATGCTTGATGGATTGATAGGAATTCAAGAAATGCGTGTGGATTTGGATAGACTTCCAGAGTGTTCACAAAGCCCAGACTTAAAAGGAAAAGACTCTTAAAATTTGAATAACATCCAAAACCTATTAAAGTATTGCTCTGAAACCTAACTCCCTTCCTTTATTCTGTACTAGTGTATGTCCTAATTCTAACAAGAGCATCAATGAAAACCTTGCTAAAACCAGAGCAAAAAAGAAAACTTCATATTGACAGGAGATAATCGAAGGCTAGGTACACGATGCCAGCTTGTAACTCCATGTGCAATGGTATGTACCTGAGTCAGAATTTTGCAGATTTTGACATGTGCCAGAAACAGAATCCCTTCCTGCAAATAGCATGCAAGGCCACCCTCCACATCTAAGTGACAAAAATGACTCCGTAGCACAACTCCTTCAAATCCTATAGCTTGGCTCACCTGGTGTATTACTCCAAGAACCACATAACTGTTGAGGTTGATGAAAAGGCTCACTGTCGGGAACCCCATCCCTGCTGCTTTTATATTATCTCCAATATACTCTAATGAGAGAACCTTCATTAGAAGCAACAGGGTAAAGGAGTCAGTCTTGCTTCCATTCTAGACTCAAGAGGAAAACACACACACACACACACACACAGTGCATTCATGCATCATTGTTTCCTTAAGGGAAAAGCACAGTTGATCAAGGGACCAACCTAGAGGAGAGAGGAGGAGTCCATAAAATTGTGTCTAAGAAGACATTTTCCAATTACACCCGAATTGTAGGAGGCTGATTAAAGGTGTTTTCTGAGACCCAAGCATTCAGCGAGAGGTGGCATCACTCTGTCTGGAGACTTGCTGAAGATGGATGTCCTCTGGACCACTAACGAGCATCTAATGAGCCTATAGACTCTCAAAGCGATAACTCGGCTTCCCAGAGAAATCCAATGCAAGACCCCGAAGGCACAGGATGGATGGTGAAGGGCCTAATTATTCTTAAGGACTCAACAAAACCAATTTGGAAGGCGTTCATTTGAGAGGACTGCTAGGCAGAAGTAGTCTCTGCATGTTAGGGGAGATAATTAAATACGTCTTAAATAGCCGTAAGAGTAAAGAGATGCAATTCGCTGCATAATTTAAGACTTTTAAATTAAATCTGAGGCAAGAGACTGAAATGAAGACTTTGATCTGTATCTCATTGTTTTAATACTTTCATTTACATACGAAGACTGAGACTTAATAAGGAAAATTCACGAGTATCATTTCTGTGAGATTTCACTTCAAGACACGAGAAGGTTGTGTCCTCGTGTGATGGCTTTCAGTGATCTGTAATTTCACATACATCGAAAGACTTATGGCAGCATGGAAGTGACCACAATGTAATAACTCTTTATAAATATTGCAGGAGGCTGCCAGCCCCCCGATGGTAGAGAAGATGATTCTTGCCGAAATTTTCTGTGAGACACTCTTTGGTTGAGTCCCTGAAAGAACTTGACCTGCCTTTTCATCTTAAGAATTGGGGCTGTTAGAGGTGGCACAAAGAGATAGCAGGCGGTGCTGTGTCTAGGCAGGTATTCCTCTCTAAGCCGGCCCTGATCTGAGTGAGAAAACTCAGCTCTTTTCTCCTTCCACACAAAGGAGCCCTGGCTGATTTCAGTGAGCCATGGGGATTTAAGAGGCTTTCTCTTCCATTATTCCTCGCTCCATTCAGCTTTATTCTCTTTGACTCTAGAAAGGTAATTGAGCCACTTGATTTCTTCTCCCTTGTTGCCTAGAGTTAAAAAGGAAAGAAGGAAATGAGACAGGCAATATAGGTTGTCTTTAGCCAGAGGCCTAGTGTCTGAAGTTCAGGTTGGATTGGTTCTCAAGTCCTTCTAAGGCTCCAGTTTTCTCTCCCCTGTATACTGGTCCACAGACATTGGTATATTGCTGTTCCTTAGGGTTTCAGGGGCTCGATGTTTGCAAAGGACTTTCATTCTGCCTTGACAAGCAAAGAGAGAATCTGTCCCGTTACTGGGAGTTTCAGTTCAGTGAACATCCCAAGCCAGTGTAGTGAGGCAGCCTCAGCATTCAGCAAGAGTAGCACCTCTTGGCCCAGCCGGCAGGGCTCAGTGGTTGAGCATCAACCTAGGTTCCAGGAGATCGAGGTTCGATTCCCAGTCATGGCACATGCCCGGTTTGAGGGCCCAGTCCCCAGCGGGGGGGGGGGGGGGTGCAGGAAGGGGCCGATCAATGACTCTCTCATCATTGATGTTCCTCTCTCTCTCCCCCTCTCTCTGAAATCAATTAAAAAAATATTTTTTTTTTTAAAAAAAGAGTAGCACCTCTTGGAAGGGATAACAAAGAGGACCAGAACTTACTTGGGAAGAGAACATGCATGTGCAACTTCCTTTTATCATAGACTGGCGTGCCCTGGGCTAGGAGGGCTCAGTTTACTATTGTAAAAAGGAAGGTCCAATACAGGTACAGCAGTGATTCCTGTCTAGAGTCATCATACTCCCTGTCAATCATTCACATCCACAGGGCTCTTTACAGGCACATCTTACTCTTCCATGGCCTACAGTGTCTGGCATGTTGCACTGGGCTCTTCTTGCATCATTACTTAATGAAGAGTTGGACGCATGCTTGCATTCCTCCATAGGGTTTTAGTTACTGAAGCTTACAAAAGCTCTGGCTTCTCATGTGAGTGACTCCACTCTTTAGCACCCACCTGGGAATGAGCACAATAGAATAGGTGGAGTGTCTTCTGTGAACCAGTAGTAGGAGTGATGAACTTGGAGTTAAGAAGAGCTTGGTTCAACCTAGTCTTGTGACGCTATGCAAATCTTAACAGTCTTTCAAGTCTGACTCTTCTAGGGTTGAAGATGAAATGAGATACTATATAGACAGCGGTTGGTATTATTTTTGGCACAGTCGGGTTTCAAGAGATGTTCTCTCTCTTCTCCCTTAGTGACCTAAAGGGGATGTTCTAGAACAATCTTACTTGCACACTTTATGTAAGAAGCCACATGCCCAAGTTCAACTGGAATGAGTACAAGGCAGATAGCACTTCTGTCCATACGCTCATGTCCACAGGCTGATGGGATCTCTTGTTTGACAGCCAGGGTACATTGTACCCAGGTTGTCTCCTTTCCTGCTTCTGCTCAAGACCTCGCTAACCTGAGTCTACATCTACCTCCAGAAGGGGTGGCAAGGCATTGGTGGGCTACTTTTATTTCATGCTCTCCCCCCTGCCTAAATATCTTTAGCCATGAGAAGAAAGGACTGAAATATCTGATTTTTGTTTCTGTCATTTAATGCAGCTTAAGGATATTTTTAACCTTACTTTGTTGTCAAAAGAGCATTAAAATAACAACAGAAATCCAAGACTAAAGTTGGCTGTATGGTATCATCAATGTAACCAATATCTGTGTTACCTTCTGGTTAATTCCCATACACTTAACCAATATTTAAATATTTGTAGTATTCGTAGAGACAGAGTAGCATGGTTTTTTTGTTGTTGTTTTGCTGTTTCTTGTGCTATACCACACTCCACCCCCTTTTAAATCAGGTGAAATCTTTATTTGCCCTTATTTGTTCCCCTTTCTCTTAGGCCTGGTGCTGTCTCTGCCCCTCACTTCACTTCACCTCGCCCTCAGTCAGTGTTACCAGGATGGGTTATATCTGCAGGCACCTTCCTCTCTACAAACACACACAGGCTTATAGTACATACACTGTGATATTTGCTGCTTATTTCTTTCTTGCTTTCACAAAAATAGGTTTTCCTGTAGTCATTTCTCTACAATGTACTTATTTTTGCATAAATTTAAGGTCCCTTCCAAGACTGAATTGTAGCAACGCCTGAGTCAGGCCCATGCTAGGGGTCTGCAGGGACCAGGCTCTGACACGTGAACCCAGTGTCTACCTGTCCTGGGTCCCTGATGCCGTCAGGAGCCTCTGGGAGCCTCATTTTGGTCTGAAGCTGTCCGCGTTGAGTTACTGCATCATTTGTTTTCCCATTTTTCTCTGAAGCCACGTTACAGGAACTGATAGGTTCACACACCTTTCCTTCCTCAGGTTAACCTTGGCTCTGATGTGGCCGTTTGATATATTTGTTTTTCTATTACAGAAGCAGTGGTGCCCTCGGAGAATCCCACATGGATTTCATTTGGCTCTCCTGCCTTTCTCGGGCACTTCCTTCGAGCTAGTTTTCTCAGTTCTGTTATCTATATGAGGGCATGTGACTAAATGGCATTCGATCTAAAGAATTTTATATGACAGTCTAGGTATTTGCCAGCCTAGGTTCTGTTTCAGGAATGATGACTTGTGATTTATTAGCTGGAAATTACTCTCAATTATACACAAGATTTTCCCCATTACTAATTCCGAATACCTGTCGTTCCCCATATTCTATGTCTTCTTTGTGATTTGAACATGATACCGCTTCACTAGAGGGAAGAAATAAGAAGGGTATATGGAGGGAGAGTTGGGGATCTTGCTTCCCGGCAGCTGTCATCGGTTTGGCTCAAACAAACTCTTATAAAAATCCTCCCCTGCCAAAAAAGAGTGGTGTACGGAGTTCCTGACAACTCACCTTTCCACTTGTGAGCAAAAGTGTTGTCAGAGGAGAAAACAAATCAGCAAAGCCAGGAATAGAGATGCCCTGCCTTTGCCATCCCCTTCTTCTCACTCTGAAAGGTATCACAAGTAACTTTCAACCAAAGAAGTTCAACAAGGACTGAGCTGCATGGGTAACATTAAACCACAGATCATCTTAAACCCTTTCTTAAGCCTCGTTAGCTGTGGGGCTTTGGGCGTCTTATTTAGCCTGTCTCTGACCTAGTTCTTCTGGAATATCAAATAGGACAGACATCTGCCCTCGCTGTCTCCCAGGATTCCTAACAGCCAAATGAGGTAATACATAAGAAGGCACTCGGATGAGCAGACACGTTAGAGATGCACAATATTCAAAATTTATTGAGCAAGAAGAATCCTCTATGGGCACTGTATTAGGCCCTGAGAATACAGTCTTTAAGGACACATCTCAGTCCATAGAAGTTTACACACACTGCCCTCATCTCATCTGGCAGCTCGTTGACCTGGAGAAGTGGGCATGGATCGTGGAACTTCTGTATGTCCTTATGTACCAGTCACCAGCAATGGTTCAGGTCTTCATTCCTGGCTTTATTAATGCACCCTTAGCACTGGGCATCGTAAAACATCCTGGGGAAACTTTACCATCATCCCAAAATAAGAACAGCATCAGCTTGCCCTGGACTGTATTCATCGTCAGATGAATTCCATTACAAGAAAACCTAACATTCAAGAATCTGAACCTGAAGGCCTCAGCCACTGGTGGGTCCCAGCATCCCTTATGGACCTTCTCAGACCACAGCTGGGCCCAGCATCCTCCCCAGAGGCCCTGAGGCAGGGGGTGGGTTTTGGGTGGTAGCTGAACATCAGCATGTTTCCTTTTAATTTCTTTAAGAGATGCTGATACCAAAGGCTGAGATTCACCGATTTCAAAACTAATAAACTGTGGGAGTTAATTTTGACAGGAAGGTGCATGTAATTTCCTGTTGCAACTCATACTTTAATGCACCATCATCTGCCCCAAACTCCCATAATTGGATTCCCAGAATACTTGCCTCTTTCTAATTTATCCACTGTATTGTAGCCAGGGTGATCTTTTTGAATTAAAAATATCAAGCCCTTATCCCCCAAGCCCCTGCTTAAAACATTTTAATGGCTTCCCAGCTCTTAGGAGAAAGATCACGATCAGAAACCTGAGCCACAAGTTCTCAAACGTTATTTTCTCCCCTCCAGTCTCGTTTCATAACATGATCCTACTGTGTCTGTATCTTCAGCCTCCTTCAACTGTACCACCCACTTCTGCCACAGGGCCCTAGCATATTTGTTTCCTCTGTCCTCATTGCATTGCATGAGCTCCTCACCTCCATTGCAGTCACTCGTGTCTTTTCTTTAGGCTTCCTCGACTCAAATATCACTTCTTCTGGGATGCCTTCCTTGACGTTCTCAATCAGATCAGGTCTTCAATATGCCACCTCTCCCTATTGTACAAACTTATAATGCCGTGCACTCTCCTTCATATTAACCCCTTAACTTTTTATTTGTGAGATTGTTTATTTAAAGTTCATCTGTCTCACTAGTAGTCTGTATGCTCATGAAAGCCAAGACTGCACCTGTTTGGTTTGGATGGTTATATCTGTTTTTCTCATTTAGGGCCTCACACAAGGTCGACACTCAAATACCTACCAGTTGGGTGTTTGGTTGGTTGGTTGGTTGGTTGGCTGGCTGGCTGGCTGGCTGGATGGATGAATAGCCTGAGGCCTGTTTAAGCCAGGCCAGCTTGCCTGATCAAATGGTGATCTAGGACTTCAGCAATCTTCCCTTTGCCCTGTTTCTTATCATCTAAATGGAGTTGGCATCCTTGCCTCAGGTGGTAATTACAGCCCAAGGAATTCAGAAGCTGATGTCAGGTGAGCCCCAAAGTTATAGAGTTACAGTAGTATTAGGCTGACCAAGAACCTGAGAGCCCCTGACGGCAAAGGCTTGGGATCCAGTTTGTTCCACTTGAGTGGGCAAAGCTACAACAGCAGGGGCGAAATCTGCTTCCTTCAACTGTCAGACTCAGCCCCTTGATGCTCTTACATCCTACTGCCGAGCACCAAGCCCAGGGGTCTGTGCCCACATCAGGAGGCCCTGGTCTCACAAATGGTGATGCCCTGATGTCTACTCCGTCCCCACAAGAAACCCTAACCATCTCTCTCTCTCTCCCTCCCCCTTCCCTTCTCTCTCAGAAACTACAGGGTGTCCCAAATATATACACACTCACTTTGACTAATTATAAAGGCAGTGTTTATTCAGGTACATTTCATTTTCAAAATTGAGCTATCAGCTGTTAAAGTGTGTATTCATGTTTTGTACACACACCCTGTATATTGTTTGTTTGATTCCATGGTTCACTCTAGCTGCTCCTGATACCTCCCTGAGACACTTGTCCCAAATAATGGGAGTGGATTACAGGATGGGCTTTTCTTCTGAGGTTGGCTGGCAGCAACTCTGTTGAAAATCCAGAAAACATGGGAGTGAAAACTGACCAGAAAGAGAATGAGAAATCGATCAGTCCAAGTTGGTGTCCAAATGAAGGACAAGTCAGCAAGAATGGTTGACATTTGTACTTGTTAGTGAAGGGAATTCAAGTATTTGCACAATGTCTAGGCTTGTGGATATCTGTTCTGTAATTTTGAATGGAGTTTCTTTCCCACCCTAGGGAATAACTTTTGCCCATATCCTTACGGGGAGCTGCCGTGTGCCCCCTCACAATGCTTGGCCTGGCATAGGTCAGAGGAGCAGGTCACAGAGATTCATAGGATTCGAACTGCTTTTCCTTTCCCCGTGAATTAATCTTTTAAATGTCAGCATTTTAAACTTGGTCTTTTCAAAATATGATACCATATGAACCTTACTTAATTGAAAATACATTTCTAGTTCAAAGGTACCCCTCCTCCCCCGAAAATGGGAAAAGCTAAGAAAACAAATGACTAAACAGGTATTAAAGTGTAGGCTGTGTGTGGTGGAAACTGGTGTTTGTCAGTTGGTCTAAGAAACATTGTACCTTAAGAACCTTGACTGTAATTCCACAGGCGGTTGTTTTTTTTCAGGTCTGGGATTTTATAAGTCAGACTTTATCGGCATCTGCCTACTTGTGTGAAATTCAGAATCCTGTGATTCTGAACAAACTTTAAAAGGGGTATTGCAGGTCTTCTACACTTGCACTGTTTTTACAGTCATTTGTTTTGGGGATAGGATTTTACAGATGATTAATGACTCACACGTCTTTTATAACAACTCTTTGAGTTAAGACAGGAAGGTATTATGCCCATTTCATAGACCAAAGGAGGTTGAATGACGGCCATGAAATCATCTAGCTTGGGAATGGCCTGGAGGAGCTGTCAGTTCTTTGCCCCTGTGTGTAATGAATGAAATGCAGTCCAGAGAGAGGGGTTCAAATCCCAGGACTGCAGCTGACTAGCCTCGTTAACCTTGAGCAAGCGATTAAACCTTTCTTGACTGAAGTTTCTCCATCTGTAAGATAGATGAGCATCTCTGCTTTTCTCCCCAGACTAAGTTTCCATGAAGAATAAAAGGAGATCATTTTGATAGTAAATAATGCTGAACTATAAAAGAATTAACCATCATTTTCTTAAATAATAACAGTGTTGAGCCCAGTGTCATATCAGGCAGGAGGCAAGGTGTCTCCTATCCATTTCCCAGCATGATCGGGGAACCAGAACTAAAACAGGGGACTCGGGGGCTCTGAACACACGAGAAGTGGCCTGTGACACGCCAGGTAGGCGGAATATCTAAAACCGAGTACACCTTTTTTAATTCGCAGGGCTGAGGAGACTCTAAGCAAATTTGAGTCAGAGGAATTGACTCAAATTGGAGCTGATAGTCAAATACTTAATTTCTCAAACCTGGAAACTTTGGGTAGCCAGTGCCCTTCAGATTTGGAGAACATCCATCTTAGTAAATGCCCGTGTGCCAGGGACTGTCACAGGGATTCTGGCAAACACACAGACCCTCCCAGCTGCGGGGGGAGCCGGGCTGCCATTATTCCCGGGCCAGCAACCAGGACCGGCCCCAGCCCCCAGCCCCCAGCCCCCAGCCCCCCGGGCAGAGGCAGCCGGGCACGACTCCCTTCCCCCTGACGCTGGGCTGTTTTTCAGGGTGACGTTCAGAGGACCTTCATCCAAGTGGACTTCGGTGACGGCATTGCGGTGTCTTACGTCAACCTCAGCTCCATGGAAGATGGGATCAAACACGTCTATCACAATGTGGGCATTTTCCGAGTGACCGTGCGGGTGGACAACAGTCTCGGGTCTGACAGCGCCGTCCTGTACTTACATGTAACTTGTATGTTATTACTGTTGTTGATTTATGACATAATTTAAGTATTGTGTCCTTTTAAAATAGAATCCAAAATTGCATATTTAGAGGAAGCTTGCTAGTTAGTTACTTATTAGCAGGAGGGGAAAGGAGCAGAAGAAAGCCCAGTGGGGAGAGCGTAAGAAAGCCCCCGCCATCGCCACGCAGTTGTCCATGTCCAGGAGTTCTTTCTCTCATTTTTTTTTTCCTTTTTTGCTCTTTTTTTTTTTTAAAGTGTGTTTCCTGGGCTGGGGATGATCTGTTGTTAGAGAGAAGGTGGCATAGAGGGAAAGAGTGTAAACAATGTTAAGAAAACTACAGTGGGAAACAGTTCCAAGAAATATTCAAGCTTTTTCCCCGCTGAGGGATCTACAGGTGTGCCGAGTACCATGAGATAATATCTGAGTCATGTTGAGTAACAGTAAATGCCTTCTATAGTACATTTATCAGTTTCTCCAGATAGGCACAGGACTTGTTTAAGTTGCTAGAAAAATTGTTTACTTTAAAATGAATGTAGCTCCTTCATATGAGTGGCCTTGTTCAAATTAATTCCAAGTATTAGGCTAAGAGTATTAAGGCCAAGCAATACCCCATGCCTCTCACCTGCCCCGGGCCCGCTGAACCAAACTGAGTGCAGGATGTACTAACTGAAATATTTTTTAAGCTGCTGTGGCCCAGTGAAGGACACACTATTTAGAGACCCCCCAAGAGGTCATTGGGCTCCTGAAGAATCCTTCTCTCTCGGCAACTCTGGACCTTTCTCTCCCGAACACTCATGACAGAGGGGCTTTGAAGAAACCTCCTTCGAGTTTAAACAGAGTTTTATGGAGATTCCCAGTTTGCCAACCCCACTTCCCTCTCCTCAGTTAAAATTTTTAAATTCTTACTGTGTGCCAGGCGGGGCTTTGTGTTGAACAGGCTCTTAGATGTGTAATCTAAGTCCTCAAAACAACCTGCTGAAGTAGGCACTATTGGAAACCCTGCTTTCAAAGAACAGTGAGGTCCCTAGAGCTTACATAGCCCATTTGAAGTGGCAGACCTACTACGTGGCAGAGCCAGGTTTCAGACTCAGGCCCACCTGCCTCCCATCCCAGCTCTTGATCATTAAGGTTACTGTCACTGCCAACAGTGGCTTGGGGTTAGAGGAACTAAGTCTCCAGCAGCCCCTGTCCCCCTTCCACATGTTTGCGGATCATCCTGATAGAACGTGAACATTTAAGTTAGAAGCAGTGCCCTTGCTGTCCCACTATATATGTTCAAGACACATTTCATAGGCTCCCTTCCTGCTGACTGCCACCCCTCAGCTGGCCTATATAGACTTCCTGGAGTTGTCTGGTACTAAGAAATAATCTCAAGTGATAATATCATAGGACCGATCATAAAACTTTCAGAAACACATCACAAGCTTTGGGTTATTAAAATAACTTTTAACCAAATGATAATGCATTTGCTGAGAATGGTTGCCTGCCTAGCAGCCTGTCATTGTCCACAGTTCTGTACGGGGGATTTTTGTTAGAGAGTCGCTCTCCTAAGAATGACAGTAATTCTATTCCATGTCCAATATATTGATTTAACCACTGCCATACTCCAACCATGCGTAAATACCGATTTCAGATTCAGCAGTAGCTTTTTGATTCCATTGCTCAGGGTCTCTCATAGCATCATCCACAGCTCGCTCTCCTGGATGCCCTATGGATTCTTTCTCATCCTGAAAAAGAATCATATCCCCGAGGGGTTCCTCTGTACCCCAGCCCCCTCCCGGGTTTACTAAATGCGGGGAGGGAAAAGCAGCACAGAGCTGGCCTCTGCTCAAGACTCAAGGTTGCTGAAGCCACAGCTTCTAAAAGAAATGAGCTGCTCTGTTCACTTGCTATTTTGGGGGGTCTCATTAGCCTAGGGAAGTGGCTGTGGGATTTGGCCTTAACCTTAGTGGAAGACAATTTGTAATGGAAAGTTTTGTGTTCTGATTTTAATTTTGTTAGGCTCTTTTTGGGTTAAGTGGTTGGATTAGCATGCATCGTATAATGGAACCCCTTTCTAAGCCTGTTCTTGGGGACAAAAAGGAACTCTTTTATAGGAACTATATTAAAGAGGATTATTTTAAAACTTTCTTGAATTTACATACATGCAAAACCCACCTCATGAGCATTTCAGCATGTTCCTGAGTGCCACTCTCCTAAAAGCCCCAGTGCGTGTTACTACGCCCAGGACCCCGTCACTTATCCAGACACCTGTACCCTGATACCATAAGAGGCAGCACAGGCCGTTTCTTTCAGATTGAGAAAAGGACCTGAGAAGTACTGTGACTTTGACACTTTTAAACTACCTAGAAGTCAGAACAATATCATCTTTGATTCACACTTCTCCAAATCTCAAACCTGAAGGGTATCATGGCAATTTTGGGGGTGGGGGTGGCATTTAGAAAAATACAAAAACTGAGCAGTGGACTGAGCTGGGAGTTGGGAGGTCTAGAGCCTGGCCTGGATACCTGGCCCAGTCGTTCCATCTCTCTGAGCCTAGAGTTTTCTCTGTCACGTAAGGAATGCACATTTTGTTCCCGAAAGGTTCTGTTTAGCATAATATGCTGCACCCTGTCCACTAGTAAAGCTTGATTTTCAGGTATCACAGAGTAGCATATGCATGTGTCCTTATGGGTTCCGAGCAGCAACTCTGAGCTCAGCTTGCCAGGCCTGCCCTCTGCCCCTCTCCCTCCCTCCCTCCCGTCCACCTGGGACTCCCCCAATTGCCCGTCTTGAACACACTCCTGCCACTTCCAGATCAGAAAGGTGATTTGCTTCCAAATCAGAGGCCTTTTACTAGGAGTTGGCAAAGGTCATCAGAAACAAATGGAGAGGCTGTTCCTGCTGTAACATTTCTAGGAGGGGAGGGGCTGGGTAAGCAGTTGTAGCCTGACAGTAGAAACTCCTCAGGGAAAGTGTTCACTGTGCTCTGCTTGTTTGCAAACTAAGGAGACCCCTTTGCCCTGCCCTCCGTGGTTTGGATGGGGCAGAGAATTTAGAGAACATGCAGATTCTTGCTCAGAAAGCTGTCTTATCTAAGCCAGCCTTGCAGAAAAAAAATCACTGAAAACTGCACATGTGCAGAATGGAAGGTAAAAGAAACGAAATGGATTTTCTTCCCCCACCTCTCTTCGGGAGCCTCCTTACAAAAGCGCCCTTTGCATATGTCGCCCTGTCTCCATCTTAGGGGAAAGTGATAAGTTTCCCGAGATCTTGTGTAGCTTTGCAACTTTTCACACGCTCATTATATTGGCCAGCATATGTCACACTTGGGTTTTGTAAAGTGTGGTTTAATGAGTCACCTGCCCCAAAACTACATGACAAAAATATAGTGTCCTGGGCCCCATCCCAGACCTACTGAAGTAGAACTCCCGATGGCCCCATAACCTGCTCTGAACAGATTAAGATGATCCTTATGCACACTGAAGTTTAAGGAGCTCTGTTTTAGGATCTCGTCTTTACACTTTTATGCTTCTGTTTCTTCTAGTGGATTTTAAACATTTCAGACATCAGCAGTATGCTGCATACACACTCTCATTTGGTGGTCAGGGAGGCCTGCAGAACAAATGCTGCAGGCAGGCCAGGACAATCAGTGCATGTGCATGTGCATGTGCGCACACACCCCACACACATGCACACACACAACCGAAACGTCAGCTGTTTCCTGCAGCACAGGAGGGCTAAAGAAGACGAGAGCAGGGAAACCTCAGTCACACAAATAACTGCAGCCACCTCGCCAGCGAGACTCATCTGGAGTGATGCGGTGCCACCTGCTGCTCGTTCGGGGCCTTGCAGGCACCTGTTTGCCGGAGAAGCGGCTGCCCCCTTGCTCAGCTCTGGTCGTGATGCAGGAAGCCAGGTGGGGCCTCCAGGGCCTGGGGTTCATTTCTGTAGCTCTGTTGGGGCAGACCGCGACCCCTGTGCAGAAGAGAGATGCTTAAGGGGTAGGCTTTGGGGCATCAGGAAGTAGGTATATTAAAGACAAAAAGTAAATGAATGCAAGAGGATGTGGGAATCTGGAAAATTCCACACATTTATACGAATGTATAATGTATAAACATGCAGGAATGAATTCATGCACACGCACCTATGCGTACCTCAGGGCCGACAAGGCTGACATGCTGCATGTCCTGAATGCCTCTTAGATCCCCTGGGCTTCCAGGCCCCCCCATCTCTGCACTGCAGTCCATTCTTGCTGCCCCTCAGACAAGGAGTGCATACGCTCTCCTCAGGACCTGTGCACTCGCTCTGTCCTCACCCCGGAGCATCACAGAGACACCTGGTCCCTTCTGTACTTTATTCAGGTCGCTGCTCAAATGTCATTTCTTCTCAGAGACTTTCCTTGACCAGACTGTCAAAAAAGGCACTCTCCCACAGACCCCATGCCTGCCTCCCTCAATGATACATAAGCTCCACCTAGCTCCAGGTGTCCCCGGCACGTAGAATAATGCCTGACACCTAGTTGCACTCAAAAGCTGTTGAAATGAATGAATGACCATATTTCAAGAAAAAGATTCAATTTTTGTCATTAACAGGATACGCAGGCACCATCGTTAGTTTGATGTTCTGACTTTTAAAAAATTGTTAAAAGCTCCTATGTGACAGACAGAAAAGATGAACCCTTTTAGAATGGAACTAACAGAGCTGGTCTAGTTCTTGTATTCTAATGGATTCATTTAACTCAGATCTGGGGAATCAGGAGAACTGTCACACAAGAGGGGACCCTGGACTGGGACTGAAGTCTGACAGGTGCCATGAGGAAGGAGTAAAAGCTAAGGCCTTAGGGTGGGATAAGGCATGGCCTTCAGGAGCAAACAGCAGACTAGAGGAGCCGTGGAATCTATGAGAGACGGGTCAAGTTCGTTTTTCCAGTGCCTGGATCATTTTAAGTCATCAGTAAGCAGTGACTCTTCATGGCTCTTCTGTTTAAAGGGGACAGTCTTATTGAGCATTTTCAGCTGCCAGAGCATGGGCTCTGAGATCAAGCTGCTTTGGTTCACTCCCGGGAATCGAGGCAGGTCACCTTCCTCTGCTTGTCCATCTCTAGATGGGGATGTTGGTAGTGGCTGCCCATAAGGTGGCTGTGAGGATTAACTGAGGATTAAATGCCATTAGCAGAATATGTGGTGCTCAGCCATCCCTCTGTAGCACTGCCCTTTATCACTTCATCGAACCATTCTGACACATGACCAACTACTTTTTATCCTGTGGCTTATAAGCCAGAAAATCAATTTGGTTCTGTATGCTGGTCACGGAGCCTCAAATTCTATAAAGAGGGAGAAGCATGGACAAAAGCGGAGACAGGAAATTATATCATTTGTTACCCGGCGGATGTGCGGGGATCTGCTGTGTCTTGGAACCGGTGCCAGCCTTCCCTAGAAAGGTAAATGTGAAGGGCTCTCACCCTCCAGAAGGTTGCACCTGCGGCCTCTGCTCACAAATGCCGTCGTTGTTGTTATAATTAGGTAACGCGGGTTTCAGTTTTGAGCAGGTGACTAGCATGATCCACTCGGCTTTCTGGGAAAATCTCTCTCGGAACTCTTTGGAGGGTGAGGTACATACGTAGTCATCGTGTGCACTGTGTGAATATATAACACAGACGTGCAGGTTGCACAAGCAGGCGTTAGTATTTCAGGGCCTACAAGGCCCAGATGCGGCGTGTCCTGAGTGCCCCTTAGACCTCACTGGCTTCCACCCCTTCCCTCCGTCTCGAGCTGCAGCTGTCGGCCTTTCTCACTGTTCCTCAGACACGGAGACCCGCCTGCCCCTGGGGTCCCTGTGCTTGCTGCCGCCTCGCCCTGGAGCACGTGTTTTATTCTAGGCGCTGGGAGCAGCTCGTGTGCTACTGAGGGAGGCAGGCATTGGACACGTAAAGGGTAGGGATTGGTGAGAGCAGGGAATCGGTAAGAGAGGTAATGGTCCAGGCAAGGGGGCTGGGTAGCATCTGAACCAGGGCAGGATTGGGGTGGGCGAGGGAGCTCCGGTGAGTGTTTGTGGAACCGGATCAGTGGTCTCCCAGATGGATGTGGGTGGTGAGGAAAGCACTGTGGGTGGACTCCCTGCTTCTGGGCTGCTCCCCTGGACACACACTGGTTGTGCTCATCCACGTGAGGGGAACACAGACGGGGGACAGTCCTGGGCTTCTCAGGACCATCTGGCTGCTAATTGAGTCTGGAGTCGAGAAGGTGGTTTGGGGACCCTTCGCATGCAGTTGATAGTTGAAGGCCAGGGTGTGGGTGACATTACTCAGAGGAAGAGCATGTGGAGGGAGGAAGGGGCTGGAGACCGTGTCCCAGGAAGCCCCTGGAAAGGTCACACAGAAGGAGGGGCAGTGAGTAAGCAGGTGGGACGGCCCCAGGTTCCACTTTCTTCTCTATCTCGTGGAACAGTGTGGGGATGACAGATTTCTGTCTGGGTCCACCTGAGAGGAAACTGCATTTTCCCTGGGAACAGTGACGCAGAGAAGGGCAGGGGTCCTAGGACAGGTCCCCGTGGTTCTCTACTGGGAGGATGTTCCTGTCTTTGTGGGTTTGTTCATCTGATTAAGGTTTCGGGCCTAATGGGCCTCCACAGACAGGGTTATCTTTTGTTTATTTAGTTCAGCACATCCTGAAAAGCTGAGACCCACGGGGCAGTCTGCCCGCTCAGGCTAGCCGGTGTCCCGGACGAGCTCAGCTCAACACCGAGCACAGTGCGTCCAGGCTTACCTGGCCAGGTGCTTTACAGACAAGCACACACACCCACACACACACACGCACACAGATCTTTAAAATCCAGAAAGGAATAAAGAATAATTACCCCTCCCTCCCTCACCACCCAACGTGGATTCCATGATATTTTCACAGCCCTGCTTTACCGCCAAGCATATAACCTCTCGGCAAGACTTCATATTTCCCTGTGACATCTCCTACTGCGGCCTGGGCACTTACGGACTTTGTAAATTACTTGCCGATTTTTAAGCTTTTGCCCGTAAATAACTCAGGTTTTAGGCCTGGGAGGAGGTCGGTAAATGGGCACGCGGAGACGGAATTACTCACAATTACCCGTTTCTTCCAAGTCGAGGCAGCGCCCGAGCACTTCCCGGGGGCCGGGGCTGGGTTCGGAGGCCCCCGAGTCCCGTGTGCAGCCTCGGGGCAGAGCTGCGCAGCGGAGCCCGCGTCCGCTCCATGCGCCTCCTCTCTCTGCCCCAGGCCCCCTGGAGCACGTGCACCTGGCTCTCCCCTTCGTCACCACGAAGAACAAGGAGGTGAACGCGACGGCGGTGCTGTGGCCCAGCCAAGTGGGCACCCTCACCTACGTGTGGTGGTATGGGAACAACACGGAGGTGGGTCGCCGGGAGCCTCACGCGTGGGGTCCGTGGCTGCTCAGCTCCACTGGCTGAAGCAGAGACGGAGGGGGGTGGCTTGCGGGACTCAGGAGTCAGGGGGCCCCGCCCGGGGCCAGCAGGCCCTCAGTGCAGCAATATTCCCAGCAGCCTGCGCTCTGTCCCTCTGTCCCTCTGGTTCTCTGCCTGCGTCTGTTTCTCTCCCACCGCATCACCCCTGCTTCTCGCCTCTGCCTGCCTCTGTGTGACTGTCCTTGTCTAGTTGGACATTCCTTTGCAGGGACCCTCAGCTGCAGCCCAAGCTTTACAGAAGCTGGGATGGAGTATGACCGGCCAGGCCTCGGTCGAGGTGCTGGGACAGAGTATGACCGGCCAGGCCTCGGTCGAGGTGCTGGCACAGAGTATGACCGGCCAGGCTTGGTCACACTGCTGGGCTGGAAAGAGAAGTGGTGAAGTCAGCCTCCTGAGAACCACATGGACCAACGCAAGGGAGGGAACAGTCCCCAAAAGGAAAAGAGACTGATGGATACGGGCCAGGCAAAAGCAACAGATGCCCGTTACCACCCAGCCCCCAGATGGCCCCCTCGCCCACTACCTTAGGTCAGCTTGACCCTTTATCTTTTCCCAAAACATTCCCGTGACCAAAGTCAGCAACCGTTTTAAACCAGTAGAGACCTGAGCCTCATTTACTCAAGTCCCTTTTGCAGATGACAGAAGTGAGGGCGAGGCAGACGGAGCGGCCCGCTCAGTCTCAGTCCCGCAGGCGCAGGACCCAAGGCCCCCCGACGCCTGCGCGGGCTTCTGTTCTCACACCGGGCTGCGTGCTGCGCCAGTGTTGAACTCACTCCGTTCTCAGAATTTAAAATTTGCTTCCAAATTTCGGCAGGAGACAAAGGACCCTGAGCATCCCTCCCCACAGGGCACTGGACATACTGCCCGGGACTGGAAGCCACATCTAATTTCCCGCCAAGTTGTTTTCACTTGATGACTCAGCTGTTCCCACGCAACGCATTGTATTTCAATGCAAATCTTGTTCTACCCCAGAGCTGAACTTTGGCTTTAACTTGAGACATAATTTTGCACAGGCCATCGAGGATCCCCCCCCACCCCGCCCCTAGACAGCGAAGGAGTCTCTCACCTCTACAGTTAACATAACTCAGCTGAAAAGAAGTCCTTTTTTATTACTTCTGCTCAAACTGGGCCCACAGCCCACAGCCCACAGTGGAAGGGCAGAAATCCATGTTATTTGCCTGAAAGCCAGGACTGGAAGGTGAAAGCCCCAGAACAACTTCATTCCGTGTCTCCTATTGTTTACCTTTTAGCAGAAAACCAAATTTTCAACAGATTGTGTTGAGCAACCTTCTTAAGCTGGCTTTTGCCTTTCCTCTGCCATCCAGGGAATTAAATGAATTTTGATTTTAAAATTAATTAAGAAAAGACAGGAAAGAAACGATTGCGGGGAGTGAGTTGAGGGAGGTCAGTAGGCTAATAATCTTTCCCTCCAGGACCCCGACATCCAATTGCATCGCAGGCAATGCTCCAAATCATCATCGCGTTCATTTATTTATTTATTTTTTGACTCCTCAAACCGCTATCCAATTAGTACTTGTTTCCATAGCAGCTGCTTCCAAGAAACTGCAGAGAGGGCTTCTCAGAGGAAGCCAAGCCACACCGGGTCACTCCTGCCTTACTGCTGTGGTTTTGGTGCTGCTGGTCGCTGCTTTCCATTGTAATTTAATATGAGTAGTATACCCTGGAGATAAACAACTGGCAGCCTGTAGATTTTCAATGACTACTGCCTAAATCAGTGTTCGCATGAGCCCTCTGTTTTAATCTGATTTGAATGTTTCCCTGGATCTGCTTCATATGAGCGGTTACCCATAAAGGGAGACACATAACCCACCAGCAAGCAAGACTTGTCAATCTTTCCGGCCCTTGATGAATATAGTGCCAGAAGAGAAGGGCCTACTTCACAAGGAATGGGCAGAACCACTTGGGGTCATGGCTCTAAGAGCCCCTTCCTGGCCTGGACTTGAGATGATGGGGAAGTGTGAACAGAGGCAGTTGTCACCAGAAAGAGCCCCCGCTGATCTGAGTGGCTTGCTGGCGGCTCAGAGCTAGCACTGTCGCGTCTGTAAATGAAGAGCTTCCCGCTCACTCTGCGCCCCTGTTTATCTTAGCCCCTGATCACCTTGGAGGGCAGCATATCATTCAAGTTCACTTCCGAAGGGATGAACACCATCACGGTGCAGGTCTCAGCCGGGAACGCCATCCTGCAAGACACCAAGACCATCGCGGTGTACGGTGAGTCCTCCGCCTTCACTGACTCGTTGCTGCCCTCCTGCTCAGAGGACGTGTCTTGGTGCCGTAGTGCCAGAGGCCATCCAGCTTATGACCTCTAACCAGAGCCCCGAGGACAGTGGTTGAGAAAGAGCTCCAGTCAGATCTCGTCCCCTCTTTTGCGGAAGATATGATTGATTCACCAGCAAAATAGTAGTCCCAGGACCCAGAGGGTTTATTGTGCTGTTTCTCAGTGTGGCTCTGGTGCATGTAGAGTGGCCATTCGCGCACTCGCCTCAGGTAGGGTAGAGCGAGCTTCGCTATATGTAAGGCTCTTTCATTGCTTTTGATATTTTGGGGGCGTTTGAATAGCTAAAACTGATTATAAAAGAAACTGGTTAATATTGAGGCTTTTTATAAAGTTCAGCTTTAAAAGTCTTGATTAGTCAAAGGAATCTACCAATATCTAAATACTCTGTAAATCTTTTACACAAATCTGTATCAGAAAAGCATTCTGCTACATTAAAAGAGATGAAGGGTCATAACAGGCAGTCACGCATTGTCATAGACTGGATATTAGTTTGAACAAGTCGCTGTACAGAACAACTTTGTAATCCATTGGGGAAGTTGAGTATGGTCAGAGTATTAGATGGAATGAGCATTTACTGAACTGGAGAGGTGTAATTATTGATTGAAAATGGGAGATTGAAAAAATAGTTTTTACAAATTGATCTCATTTGGGGAAATTTTTTTCTGCATAGAAGGTTATTCAGATGGATGCACTAAGTGTTATTGGTGGATGGTAAAAATGTAAATTTTTTTTGTTAATGTGCAAGTGGTACATATGCATTATGGAAAATTAAAATAAAAAAGAATTTAAAAGACGATAGGGAAAGTAAATGCTGTGCAAAGAGAGAGTACAACAGGGAGGGAGAAAGAAGGGAGGGAGATAGGTAGATGATAGATAGATGACAGATAGATAGATAAGGAAAGGGGGGTCAGGCAAACACCAGCTGGTGGTTAAGATAATACCAATTGTCCCAGTTCCAGAATTAATTGATTCTGATGCAGGTTCTGTATTTCATTTCTCATCTTGCCAACTTCACCTTCAAATTTAGAAAGTAATTTGTAAGTAACTTTGAACATGTCTGAGGACGATATTCCTTGCATATCTGGGGGTTAGATTTCATGTTTCCTCCCCCCCAACACACACACACACACACACACACACACACACACACACACACACACACACACACACACACACACTCCTACCCCAAGAGGCTTGATAAGCTCAAATACTAAGTGAAAGTAGACCAGAACTCTGGTTTCCCTCACAAGGTCCCATCAGGGAGGCAGCCGCCGAGGCAGCCGCCCCGCCAGGGGGCCAAAAAGAAGGAAAGCTTTTGTTCCCCTGCTTCCCTCCTCCTCTCTATGCTGTGGGATGCGTTGAGTCCTCATAACAGCCCTGCCGTAAGGTCGGTGATATTATTACTCTCATTTTTTTCAGATGGGAAAATAACTTGCCGTCTAGTAAGTGGTGAAACTGGGCTTCCGACACAGACCATCTCTACCCAGGGCCCATGCTCTGAGATGACCCTGCTTAGCTGGCTCTCATGTCTCTTCCGTCTGATGCTTTTTTCTCTCTCACCTTCCTGGATGTCCCAGGCGTCACTAAGGAACACTGAGGCCCTCGTCCCACAGATGTCCCATTGGTTAAGCATATCAGCGATCTTCTCATTAGAACCACAGTGAGAACTTTAAACCTAGATGGTCTTTGGACTTATATGGTCCAACTAGTCATTTTGCATGTAGGAAACTGTGGCCCAGAAATGGGAAGTTCCTGGCTTAACACTATTCTGCTGTTCAGTGACAGATCCAATAATAATAATAATGATGACGGCAGTGGTAGTAATGAACATTGACGGAACCTTTACCAGCATCTGTTCTAAGCACTTGATATGTATGATCTGTTTTATTGAACAGACTTAGGAGAAATATGCTATAATTATCTTTGTTTTACAAATGAGAAAATATGAGAAAAGTATAATAAACAGAGCCTAAGACTCTGAATCCAGAGAGAATGTTCCTAACCACTTTCCACCCTCTTGCTAAGCTTAGTTTTCCCTCTTCCTAAAATCTCTTGAAAGGCATCATCCAAAAAAGAGTCACCCCACCCAAGGGTTATCTTCATTTAAAAAAGGCCTCTTCATTGAAATCTTGAGGAGGGGAGGTGGTTCCTCCTCCTCTAACCAGATCCCCAAACCATCACACATCCTTAATTTGTCTTTAGTCAGAGGACTTGTCCAGAATTGCATATATATGTGTAGAAAATTTTAATGACATGTGTGACATATTAAAGGCAAATTGCCGCACAGGGAGTTAGGCAAGATTGAGCTCAACTAAAACAAAAGGCGGGGAGATTTTCAAACTCTGGAGTGAGCTAGTGGAAAAGCCACACAATAGAACAGAGGAAAGAAAATTTCCTTTACATTATTTCCCTTAATTTACTTGAGGACACAGGTTTACATTTTTACTACAAAAGAAAATAAAATGTGAATGGGTACAATTCCTCTCTCCCAGCAGCTGTATGTGTATTTATTTACATATTATTGGTGTTTACCCCTTTCAGTCCTTCCATGTGCACTCCTCATTTGTTGAATAAACTTAAGTATCTCTTTTCTCAGCTGACTCCCTCCCTGCCCTGCTGTTTAGCGTGCTAAGTAATTACAGAGGGAGCTTCATCATTTTCCTCATTTGTGTCCTTTTATGAAGGTAAACATCTTCCCTTTTAGATGAAGTTTCTACAGTTTGGTAAGAGGCTCTGGGAAAGTGAAGATGACATAAGCGTGCCTTTGAAATAAAAAGTTGGGATTCAGCAGGCAATTTCCTGGTGCTGCCATTGACCCGGCTACTAATTAGCATGCGTTTCATTATTTTTCCGTCAGAACTGAGCTGGTGGTATCCACACTGGTAACCAGTGACTCATAACATTGTCCAGCTTTGAGAAATACATCTTGGGACTAGGCTAACTGCTATTAATACACACTTTTTAATGTAAGAGTTATCAATGCCTGTGTCCATGAGTCTTTAGCATTGTTAGGAAATGCAGGTGGGCTGCTAGTTTCCCGAATGTGTCAGCAACATGCCCATGTTAAGGACCTGCTTAAGACAAGAAAGAAATACTTGTGAAATAGTAAATGCAAAAGTTACAGAGAGCCTCCACTGTAATTTATGCATCTATTTGTTCAATTAAAAAGTATATTCATTAAATGACTTACAGATAGAAATTCAAAAGCTACCATGGTATGAGTACTATTTCATAGATCCAGGAACACAATGCCCCTTTCCTCACTGAGCTTATATTCCAGTGGGAGACAAGACAATAAAAGCAAAATAATTTAAGTAGCAAGAAATATGAAAAAACAAGCAGGGTCATGTGGTGAAGGGTGTTTGAGTTGGTAGAAGGGAGGACACCTAAGTGGCTGGTGGGAGGGGGTTCTTCGGGAGAGACTGAATGAAAGGAAAGAGCTGAGGATGCTGTCATCTGGGGAAGTGAAAGCATACTGATGTGGGAAGGAGCATAGCAGATTGAGGAACCTGGGGAAAGGCAGGGTCCCGGAGTGGGGACCCCGCATGACATGAGGCAGCAGAGAAAGTCAGTGCTGGGTTGTGTGGGAGGATGAGGCCCTGGTAAGAATCTGAACTGTGTTCTAAATGCAATGGGGAGCCATGTGCCAAATGCTGAGCTAAGATTCAGGGCTGTGCTCTGAAACCCAGCACCATGCTGGGGCCAGGGCCATGACTTCCATGGGCTCATACCCACCAATGACTAAGTGAAACAGAAATAGCAGAGCGGTCCTATTCCTGGGACACAAGGGACTCTGCTGGCTGACTGTCTAGAAGACTCCCCAGCAGTCTTTCTGAACCCCCCACAGACCACAGAGCAGCCACCCACCCTTCCTTCCCTCTCCCACTAAAATGTCCTGTGTGCATCACAGTCTGAAAGTGCTCCAAGCTCCTCTGGCTTTTTCCCCAGTTCTCTCCTAGATAGTTCTACTAATAAAATCCTTGCTTTTGTAATTCCACCTACTTGCTAACTCAGGGACTACGGAGACAACTAACAAAACCCTTGAACTAAGGAGCTTTAAATTCCATTACACAGAACTTTCATGCAGACACAAAATAGCAACAGCATGACTATAATAATAATTATTATGTAATGATATAATAATTATTATTATACAATCATATAATAATAATGAAAGTATGTGCAGAATGCAGTTGTGCCATAAAACAGAAAATTAAAACCTAGTGGGAGAGGGTACTCATTCAGTAAATGCACCAAGGAGGGCTTGGCTATTGTTTGCATGGAAGGCAAGGGATTGTGTAGGCACAGGCACAGGGGCATAAACTTAAGGAGCCTTTGGGGTGCTTCAGGTCATTTAGTGTCAGGAGTGCAGAGTCTGGAACTGGGGACAAAGGATAAAGGCTTGGAGGTAGGCAGGGGCGAGAGCCTAGGGCTTTAGTCTGGAAAATGAGCTGGGAGATAGCAGGGATGGGGTATTGAATTTGCCTTCTAGTAGGGGCTTCCCGGTGAGTATGGAGGAAAAAGGCCCTTCATTCGGGCTTTGCATACAATACAAAGCATGCAGACTTCTTAAGAGAACTATTTGACTTACAGTAACCGCCCTGCTCTTGTATCTACAGAGGAATTTCGATCTCTTCGCCTGTCCTTTTCTCCAAACCTGGACGACTACAACCCGGACATCCCTGAGTGGAGGAGGGACATCAGCCGAGTGATCAAAAAGTCCCTGGTGGAGGTGAGTGCACACAGTCCCTTCTCTTGCCCAGGCACATTCCCTCTCTGTCCTTGAAGGGCTTCATGGTGAAGGGATCCTTGTGCAAAGGAATGACCGGAAAGAGCTGGAGCCCATGGGAGATCTGTCTGACATCTGCAGACTGAGCTCCACACTTGCAGACACATCACAGATGCCTTGAAGGCAATGAAACTATAAACAAATATGTGCTCCTTAAGACCGTGAGAGTTTGTGACAGTCATATAGCAGAGTTCACGATGAGCTATTAGTAAGTATAAAATCAGTTTTGGATTTTATGTGTCTTAATACTGAGACACACAGTGTGAATCCAATTAAGAAGAGCAGCCCTGGGTTCCAGCTCCACAGATAGTGAGCATAACAGCACAGTGAGCACTCAGAACGTGATGGTTAGTCATCCTTCTGTGTCCAGTTCTTTCAAAGGCCTTTGTCACCTACAACAGCCCCACAGGGAGATATTGTTGTCCTCATTTTGCAGATGGAGCAGCTGAGGTTCAGAGAGGTTAACTTGTCTAATGCCTCGAAGCTAATAAGTGATGAAGGTATAACACTGAATGGAAGGCTCTGAGTCCAATGTCTGGGTTTTTACCTACGAAGCACAGCTCCCTGGAGTTACTAAGAAAATAACCAGGTGATGTGATTTATCCCTCTCCGAGCAAATGTCACTGACGTTTTGAGAAGACACATACTTTTAGACACACTGCCCTGTGCATACTTCACTTTCATGAACAATCAGAGCAGGGGTGTCTGCTCATGGAGCTGCTTGGATTTATTGCACAAACCCAGAAAGTCAGAGACGATAGACCTTTTTCTAGGGTATATTCTTAACCCTAAAGGAAAGTCAATGTAGTGGGGTTTTTTGTACATTCTTTCCTGCACCCAATACAAGGCACCTCATGACACAAAAAGATATGGGATAAAGACTTTCAGGTAACCCCTGCTCAGAAAGCAGATCTTGTGTCCCCCACTTTTACCAAAGAGCTGGCGACGTTTCCTATATTCATACCATTGTTTTTGTTATTTATCACTTACAATATTTGGAAACTCTTCTCACTGCTTTGAAATTTTGAAACATTTAATCACTAAAAAAAGTAGCCTATGATGTAGATAGTATGATTAGTCCCATTTTACAGGTGAGGAAACTGAACTTGGAGACAGGTAACTGGCCCAAGGTCATGCAGTTAAAATTCAGGCTCGGGAATCAGACCATCAAGATTTGAGTCTTGATTTCATGGTTTCATAACCACTCCACTCTACTTCCATCCATTACCTTATTATACGGAGAAACAGGGTTAAGTGGAGCAGTGGAGCAGTCCTATCTTCATGTGCCTCTGGGTACATGCCTTCTCAACCTCTGTTTTTAGGACTCAACATCCATGACATTATGGGTGACTAAACGTGATGTCCACCAGGGGGCGAAGCTACTAGACTGCAAGACCTGCTAGAATAGGCCCTTCTACCCTCTGGTGAAATAACTGGTTTCTCTCCTCTGCTGTCTAAGAGAGATGACTTACACCTACCCTTCAATTAACCCACTGCCCACCTCCTTCAATGTGCAGCATATAGGAATCCATGTCCCTATAGATCTCCCAGGCAGCTGTGCCCCCACATGACTTATCAACCAGGCATTAGCTCAGCAGTGACCAGTTTTCCAGGGTGATTTCTCTTCACATTTATTGCCTGGGGATCAGATGCCCTGGACCTCTACCTTTCCACCAGCTGTCCATTGGGCTAGAACTGACTGCTCATCAATATTTCTAGGCTGACGTGTAGCATAATCAGCTCAATGCAGAATAAACATGCTCAGCATCCCTCAGGACAGGCTGTGTGATGGACAGAAGGAGTTTTTAAAACTTCTTGGTTCCCAGTCCTAAGAGGTCGATGACCCAGGCCCTGGTTCCTAGTGCCCCACCCTGCCTTTGGCCATTTTCCTAAGTTCTGAAGCACCACATTGCCAAGTTTACCTTAATAAACCCTATAATTGGTACAACTTGGGGTCAGCTGCTTTTTACTTTTCCTGTCGATTACATGACAGAATTGGATAAAAAAAATCAGTTGCCTTTTCCTCATCAAATGGGGTTTTCCTATTGACATTTCACCATGGAATCTTTCATTGAATGTCATTCATTAAGCATTTTTAATATGATAAGGATGGTTTAAACATAATCTCTGAGTTAAAAATCTATAAGGCCATAAAGCAGTATGATATTAGCTGTGATAGGAGCTGCTACATGATCATTGATAGGAGAAGGGAGGCAGGAGAACACTGGTTAATGATAGAGGCTTCATGATCAGACCAAAGTCCCAAACTAATCATCACCACTCACTACCTAGATGGCCTTGAGCCATTGTTTAACTTTCCTCCGTCTACCATCTGTCCTGTGACAGAAATAAGATGCATTGCCCAGATCCCCATGCAGGGGAGGACTGTTGTCTTAGCTGCTAAGAGTGCTGTGGGTAGAGGCTTCCACTGCTTTGCTCCAGGTCATGACCCTTTCGAGGGTGCTCATGTCCAGCGATTAACTGACGCTGCTATAGAAGGGCCTGGCTTAACCTCAGACACATCTGAAGCACCATTCTCGCTCCCTATAAGGTCTCCTGCAGCTGCCGTTGGCCTTCATCACAGCTCAACTTCTCCCTCTGCTCATTCCTGCTTCCTTTTCTCCACTCCCATAGCTGTTGATCCCAAGAGCACCCTTAATAAGCACACCAAAGGCTCAGCTCAAGTCAGCTTCCTGAGGACCCCAACCTGTGATGTGTCTTTACCATCAAAGAGTGGCACAATAACAATTGCATCAGAGAGCTGTCATGGGAGATTGCATTACAGAATATTAACAGGTTGCTTAGCATAATGCTAGACACACGGGAAGGGCCCAATAAATGGAATGTCTTATAACTTTGAAAACGGTATAAATAAAGGTGAGGTTCAGAAACAAATAAATCACCTCATTAGAAAATCTTGAAAAAATATATTGAAACAAGTGGACTTTAGGAAGGAAAACTCATGAAGAAGAGTAGGGTTTTGGCAACAAATGTAGAGAAAGGACATTCTGGGGGAGATGGAACACACAAAAACATTTTCAGGAAAAAGTTGTAATACTGAGAAATTGTACATGATTCCATTTGGCTGGAGCCTACGTTGACTGTGAGCTGTGTGTAATATGTGTGGACAGGAAGGGCTGGACCATACTGGAGAAGGCTTTGAAGGTATGTTCAATCCAGTTGGTATTGGGAATTATTGCAACAATTTGGACAGGAAAACACACTCTGAGTTGAACTGAAGGAAACAAAATCTGGAAGTAGTAGCCTATCTCCTGGAGATGGGGAGACTATTGTAAAAGTTGAGGGGAGAGAATGTAAATGCTGAATTGGGATATTAACAGTGGATAGTTGGACAGGAAGGAACCGATAGAATCATTGCTGTGGATGTCGACATGTCAAGATCTCTTAGGCTGAGTCAATACAACGTGGGAAGGGGCATGTAGTGTCAGAAACAAATGGAAGGCTTCGGGCCAGAGTATGTGGGAAAGGACCCCCTTGAGTCATCCAAATGTAGAATTAATATTTTACAATTGAAAATGAGAAGGTCCCTTTTTGACATGTTCGTTGGAAGTCCTAGTAAAACAACCAAATGAATGGCATTCTGACAGACCGCTGAAGGGTAAAGCTGGGATTGGAGCTATTGACTCTAGAACCATCTAGAGAATGGACTCGGGAAACCCTGGGATATAAGCTCAAGCGAGAGCAGGTGCAGTAAGACAAAGAGGAAGTCCTTGAGTGGTAACTAATTTTAACAGGATTCAGCTTGGCAAAGTGAAGGGCTCAGCGTGCTCCATGGAACGGGCTGCTCCTCGGGTTCTGGGGGTGTGGAGAAGTCAGCAGGTGTCTGAGGGTTGATATGGGGGAGTTACGTTAGGTTGAGTCACTGATGCAACTGGTCTATTTGAAGGGGTAACTCTAGTGCTTCCACAAAGGAGGGGGCTAGGTTAAAAAAGGTTAAGGCGTGAGGGGCAGATGATGACATTTAGTGAGTGAGAGTCTTCGCGCCGGCACAGTCCACCTACCAGAGATGCCTGCTGGAAGAAGAGCTAACGTTTGAATCCCCAGGCATGACTACAGATGCCTTACGTGCCGCTTATATAATTCTCAAAACCACTGCGGGTATCCCCACTTCTTTCTTGAGGGAATGTAGATACAGAGGAGATAAAGTGCTCAAGGTTTCACAGGGATGGAGCTGAGATCACACCTCGGACGGGCTGACTCGGGCACCTGCACCTGTAGTCCAGTGCTGGCTCTCACGTCCCTTCCTACCAGGTGCACCCAGGAACCTGCTTGCACACCCCACCCACACCTCCTTGTGTCTTCTTACCACCCTTCCCCGCTCCCTGCTGAACACTTGGTTCCTTCTCATCACCTTTCCTGCAGGACTTACATGCTCTCTGTGTCTCTCCCTCAGGCCACTGGGGTCCCAAGCCCCCACATCCTGGTGGCGGTGTTCCCTGGCTTACCCACGGCTGCCGAGCTCTTTGTCTTGCCATATCAGGATCCAACGGGAGGGAACAAAAGGTCAGCTGAGGATCTGGAGCAGGTGAGTGCCCCACGGGACAGTTGAGCTTCTCCCAGAGGTTGGCCCTCACTCCTGCTGGTGTCTACCCACCAGGACGGCAGCTCTCTGGGATCTCGGCTGGAGAGGAAGGGCACTAGCTGTTTGTGGAGCTTCGGACTCTCTGCTCTTCCACTCCTTTTTCGTAATCTGGTGATCCTAACTAACAGCGTCACAGAAACACACATGCGAGAGTGCTGTAGGCAGTGGCTAAGTTCCTCGAAGTACATCCGCACTGTGCGGTGCTCACAGCGTTTTCAGTGAGTTCCATAAACCTGTGCATGTTGACGTGACGAACTGCCCGAGATGTTCAGAACAAAAAAGGTGAGTGGCCGAACAAATCGTAAAGGTTGGACCCATTTATATTTTACTTGACTTATTTTCATCACGAGCGTGTCATGAGACTTAAATGATACAAATATGCATAATAGCTCTTATAAAAGGTACAGATTTTGCACAAATTGCAAATCCTCTTTATCACCACCGTGTTAAGACGACCTGATGTGTGGTTATAACACAAGTGGTATTGACTCCAGGGAACCTTCACTGGCTATTTGGGGTCCACTGCCTCCTCCTTCCCACCACGTTTGGAGAGAGAGAGAGAGGGAGAGAGTCTATGTCTCTGTGTGTTTCCCTCTCTCCCAGCTGCCCCTTTGTCTTTTACCCTCCCACTCCCCCTCTTAACTTCGAAAGTCTCTCCAGCCTCTGTAGTGGGGTTATTATTATGTGCTGTTTTTCCTGTTCTTTTCCATCCACTGAGTCAAAATGATCAGCCTTGGTTAGAAACTATATGATTTCAGTTTTTAACTTCTTTCTGGCCAGTGGATTAAAAATAGGATTTCCCTGGGCTACTCAATAAATACTGGCTTTTCCCCCTCTAGTCCTTGGAGCTTTTCCGTGTACTTAGAATAAACCCATAATCTAGCCCTCGGATCTGTAGTCTTCCAAGATGCCTTGAGAAGCTCCTCCAACAGCCTGATGAACAGCAACCTCAAAGTACAGCATGGCCTGCCTCCTCCCACACGCCCTTCTTTCACCTGCCGCCTTCTCACTTGGCAGAAGACACGCCTCTGTCATTTTCTCCAGGTGCAAGTAATAAACGACAGAGCGGCCATGGGGAGCCCTGCTGAACCCCACTTCTTAGTGAACTGCCATGGAAGGGCAGGCAGCCGGTGACCCATCGGATTTGCATCTGACCTTGCTCAGCACTGCCACTCAGCATCCCATCATATTCTACAAATTATTATCTGCACCTGCAGTTTAGTCGGAGAAAAAATGGATTACTTCTTATTACAGCATCGCCGATGAGAACCTAGAGGGAAAGGAGATCACTGTCCCAGGCCCTTAGGTCACTCCTCTGGGAATCTTACTGATTGTCCGTGAAATCCCGACCCTAATCTTTGCAAGTATGGAGCAGTCCACGTTTAGAGCCAGCAGATTTCCCAGCCACCACATCATCTGGGCATCTCTGTTTCCACATAGTTTTCTTGTTTCTCTAAAAGTATAATACATTCTAGATGTTTCCTTGAGGGGAAATGTAGAAAGAAGAGGGGTACATTCTGTGAAACTTCTTCTGCTATATCTTGCTTTGACTGTCGGTTTCCTCTGCAACCCTTGTTTCTCTTAATTCTCTGTCTTATCTGAGTGCCTCCTCCAAAGGCACTCTCAGAGAGCTGAGAAATTGTCCCCTGGTAGCCTGGTGCCAGATACTGATAAACCATTCATCAGAGGCCTGATAGCAGCTGGCTTCTTTGAAAGCTGTGTGACTTAGCATTTGGTACATATTTAGGGAGTCCAGCTATTTTATTAGAAAGAGCACACATTTGGAGAAATACGAAGCAGGTTTCTAATTTCAGCTCTGATCGTCATGGTGTCTGTTTTATAGATGAAGAAAAATAGGACCAGAAAAGTTCAATAATTCAGCCAGAGGCTCACAATCTATAACACCCGTCTCCTGGGGTGTTTGAGATCCCTTTAAAGAAATGATACAGCAAGGTACTTGTCCTAGAGTGGAGGCGCAATAAATGCTAAATGGGTGATGGTTAGATTCATGGCCATTTAGGGGGAGAAAATATGGAAAATGCGAGAATAATTTAAGACTGTTTGATATAGTCAAGGGCATGTACTGGAGGAAAGAGGCTGGTGGGAGGAAGGGCAAAAAAGATTAATGAATGAAATTACTGGAGGCAACAAGGTCGGGAAGAAGCAGGAAGAACGTGTATGAATGACCGCACTGGAGTGAGGATGGCACATCTAAGTTATCATGCAGATTTATAGCATGACAGGAAAACAAGGTACCCAGCTAGAGACTGTAACTCTGTTTAAGGGATTTGCCAGTGTTTCAGGCTTATTCAGGGCTCAAGCTCAACTAAATACAGTGGCCAAACAAATGCCACACCAAGCGCTCGAGATCGGATCTTACCTGGGGAGACTCGCATCACCCTGATTAAAAGTTCAGCCCTGAGATCAACGTATAAAGCTGGGCCAGGTGTCAGGCATCAGAAACCTGTAGTTTTCCTCCAAAGCGGGGTCCTTTGATCCTTCTGTCTCACTCGGTCACTTTAAAATGAAGGAACTCGGGCCCGAAGGTGGAGATGTGACTTGCCGGAGGGTGAAACTACTCTTCTGGGAGATGAGATTCTAGTTGTCTCTGTAATGAGCTCTCAAGCCTAGTGCTCTCCTACCCACCCACCCCCACCCCCACCGCCGTGCTGCAGGCCAGGATTTGGATACCGCCTTACTTCTGGGGACCCAAAAGTACCAAGGCTGTTGTACCCAGAAGTGAAAGAGAGATGTTGTGCTTTGTTTTGTATCTGTGTGTGTGTTTCTGATACAATTAACAGCTATCTAATTCAAACACATTGAAGGGGAAAAGGGAAATTATGAGCTTATTGAGTTAAGAAATATAGTTCGGGCATGGATAAATTCAGGGCCACTCAAAAGTGTCATCAGATTACTCTCCACTCTTCCTGTCTTCCTCTTTTCCTGTCCCTTTTCTTTGCTGCCACGTGGGAAGTCTGCCTGAGAATGAAGCCAGCTCCTAGGAAAGCAGGAGTGGCCACAGGAAGTCCCAGCTTCTATTTAGTCAGCGTGGCAATCCCATCCAAAAGGCAGTGTCACAGGAGCCCCAAGTTGACAATCCCCACTGGCCCGACTTAGGTGAAGTAGGCGTCTCTTAGCTCACCCCATGGTCAGAGGGACAGAGTGTGTCAACTCTGAGGTGTTAGACCCTCCCTGGATCAGGGATGTAGGGGCCCCTCTAAATCAAATGGACTGAGATTTAAAAAAAAAAAAAAAAAAGACCTGGTTCATTAAAGAGAAATGTGTGCAAGAGAGAAGGAACACCAGGCAGGCCAAAGCAACTGACGTCCTTTGTGATAAAGTGTACAGAAATTTTAAATTAATCAGAGCAAACCCAAATGACAGAAATGAGCCCCCGCTCTTATTTGAAGGCTCTGAATCCCGGATGGAACTTGAGAAGGGCCGACCTTATCCCCTCTCTTAATGCCCCGGCCCCTTTCTTATAAGATACAACATAGGACCCCCAGCAGGGGATGGCACCCTGGCCAGATGGACCCTGAAGACTGTGAGGACAAAGCCCCAGAAAGGGCTCCTGCCTCCCCTCAGCTTCCTCTAACAGCTTTCCTGAGGGAGAGGGATGCTGGCTTAGACTGAGCTATCTTTTCTGTGAAATAAATTGAAAATCCCTCGCAGTGAGAGGTACTTGACCTTGTTATCAAGTAACGTGGGCCGGGTTAATCAAGTGACCTCTGTCTGGGAGGGCTCCACCAGTCTTTATTTCAGATTTCCTATGAGTGAGGAGACACTTGCTTGCCCTTTGCTGGCCTCATCGGGGACAGCGCATCCTGCTACCCTGAGGCCAGCTGCTCAGACGTAGAGCAGTCCCCCCACTCCCCCCACTGTACTTCCCTCTCTCCAAATCATCGGAGGTAAGCAGATTGGTATCTGGCTTCCCTGGAGGGAGGAAAGACCATCCTGCTGTATCAAGGTTGTTTGTGATGCTCTGCCAGGGAGATAGGGAGCCTACAGGTCACCTTGCAAAATCCGTAAAGGGAATGAAAACACTTAAAAGGAACAAGAAGACTGTGAGAAAAAAAATGTCAGCCACCAACAATGTATTCCCTCCTCGGTTGTTTGTGTCCCTGTATACACTTGGCGACAGATGCAGAGTCTAAAATCCAGGGAAAGGAAAGGTGCCTCTGAAAACGGAACAGTGTGTTGGCAGCATCTTAAGGAAGTAAACATTTTTTCTGAAATATAATGCATAATCTCAGACTATTTTTTATATGCCCACACAGCCTACCCTGACTAGATTTGTTAACCTGGGAAGTTGAACCATAGAAATACTCTGAAGTTCACAAGGAAGGTCATTAAAGCAAGAAACTATATCTAAAAACAGTGTTGGACCAAAAGCGAGATGGCAAAAGGAGACGGAGCTTAGAGCTGGTGATGGGGAATACAAGAGGAGGAAGTGTATGGCCAATTTATTTCTTCATTCTATCACCCAGGAAGCTTTCTAGGCATTTTCATCAAACTGATTCTTTGGGGCTCAGAAAGAATGGAATTAGGTGAGTTGGTGTTAACTAGAATTAGTCTCTGGCTCCATTGCTTTCCCCACAGATTGTATGCTTTGGGGAAATTCCCTCTGTTGAATCCAAAAGGAGGGTTCTTCAACAGCTATTTGAAGGGACCTTAATGATGTAACAGTAGCAGGATGGATGGACTAGGTCAGCTCCAAGGTCATTCCAGGCAAGGCTCTCTTTAAACGTGGCACCAGAAAGCTATTTGTATTCAGTAAGGTTTGCATTCCTTCTACCAAGTTCAGACATAAGCACTAGTATTTTAGCCCAGTGTAGCTTTTCCATTGATCAATCTTCAAAGCCCCTTTTGAATCTATAGTTGTACACTACACCACGTCTTTGCGTTAGGTTTTATAAATTTATCAACTGCTTGGTTGCCCTTGTCCTCTTTTTTCATGTTTCCATGTTTGACACTACCATTCTAAATAACCTGAGCATGTGTTTTTCCCCATTTGTTTTATTAAAAATTGTTTAGATGTTGAATGTGATCTTTGCGCAGCAACCGTCACCACTGTTGGCTACGTATTTCCAGCTTACTGCCTGCCGGGTACACAGTAGGGTTTTACCCATAATTCTCTTCAGTGGGCAGACCCATGTGACTGATTCTGGCCAATGACTTGGGAGCAGAAGTGATATCTGTCACTTCCAAGTTGCAGTATATTAAAACTTTCTTTTCCCGAAAACGAATTAGATTACATGACTGAAATGATAACTTAAGGAAAGATGAGAAGTAAAAAAGTAAGAAAAAAACAACCCAAAGTCGTCTTTCACAAACACTGGAGAGAGAAGGGTTTAAGATTTCAAGTTTCCTTATTTCTTGTTTTCCACTTTGCATACAGGCCCCAGGCCTCTTTGTTATTAAAAGAGGCCTTCGCCAGACTCCTGACCTGAGATGCTCACCTGGATAGTCACCATTGCAAGTTTTATAATTTGTATGACAAGTTTCCATGGTTTCCTGCCTCGAGCCCAGAATTTCTCACAGGGATTCATGAAAAAAAACTTTAGCTTTCGCCTCATCTGGTCTTCTAGCAGAAGCTCCTCAGAGGGAGATGTGTTCTGGTTAAACGTGGAGCCATTTCCCTCCTGCTGAAAGCTGCAGCTATTTATAGCCACCTCGGGATTTGTCATCTCTAGAGGGAAAGAAAAAACAAAACTGTTTCCATTCTGTAAGTAAAGACACAAGTTTGTATTCTTTGCCATTGCAGGATAGTTGAAGGAGTGTCAACAGAAGATCTGGTTTCAAATAAGCACCATTGTTCTAAACTGTGCCCTTCTCATTTAGGCTGTCACCACACTTCTGTAGACTCCAGTTTATTCTACTCCTTTCATAGCCGAGGACTCCCCCAAACGTTACATCTTACATGTTAACTGGTGAACAGACTGTGGCGATTCTGAGATAGGGTTAGGAGTTGCCTGTCCCCGTAGCTCACACTGTTCAGCCGACTCGGGACCGTGTTACCAGTGGTGAGCTTTGCAGATGCGTAAGAGATGGCAGCGTGATCGGAGAAAGGCGTTTGTTACACCTTCTGAACCTGCTTAGCCCAGCCTCTTTCCAAATACCTTTCGCTCTCTTTCTTCGTCAGCTGGTTAAAGGAAATGCCCTGGGATTAGGAGTCGATGTTGCAGTCTAGTCTCAGCTCCTCAAACATTAACTGGGGAAACTGAGGTATATCCTTTAAGTTACATGTTCCTTTCCAAGGACATACCAGCACTAACACCTGAAACATTCTGAGTTAGAACTAACAACAAGAAACATGCAACTTTACCAATATGAAGTGTTCCGTGCATAGATAATATGTTTAAAACTTGTATATAACTGTTGACCTGATGGAAACCATATAGGATGAACACTCCTGCAAAAGGCATGGAAAACATTTAAAAATATTGTCAAAATCTGTCAACAATTTCACACTCATTCATTTGAGTAGAGAAGTACATGGTTCTAATTGAGATTATTCTGGTATGCAATGTAAATTTTATTTAGTTTTATCTCTATGCATAATTTCTTTCCCACAGACGATGTGTTCTTGATTACATGTCCTTTGATACAAGTTAAATACATGAAGCATACTTTCTGCTGTTGGATGCTTTTTTCATAGCCTGCTTAGTTTTGTAAATGACACAGATAAAGCCAGTGAAGCAATGCTATAAATGAAATCAAACAAAAAATCTAGGAAGTTAATTGTATTTCACAAGGGACTCTCCTGGTGATTAAAATTAGAAGGATGTTGTGCTGATGAACTCTGAACAACCAGAAAATGGTTTCGTTATTTATATGTCTGACTTCAGGGAAAAAAATATTCTCAGGGATCGGAAACATGTGTCACTTCAACTAGTCGGAAAAGAACAATCGCCCTGGCTGGTTTGGCTCAGTGGCTAGAGACCCTTCTGCCTGCAGACCGAAGGGTCTCGGGTTCGATTTTTGGTCAAGGGCATGTACCACCCAACCCAGGTCAGGGTGGAAGCGGAAGGCAACCAAAGTCTTTCTCTAGCAAATATATATTCCCTTTTGTCCACGTGATGGACTCCTGGACTCCGCAACACAGAGCAATTCCTTAATTACTTCTGACATTGAGTTAAACATTATTTCTATAAATGTAAGTGTGTATGTGTACACATCTACATAATGTGTAGATCAGCATATATATTTTATACATACAGGATTATACATATTTCACATATATTTACACATTTCTACATGAGTGTATGTGCATATTTCATAACCAAAACTTTCCTGATTGACCTCCACTAACAGCGCAGGGTCAGAGTCCTATAAAGACCTTACCCTTGAGCGAATAGAATGAACTAGAACGGGAACTGGCGTGTTGCAACAACGTAGGGAACACAGAGGAAGAGCATCCTGCAGCCCTCGTTAGAAACCCCTTTTTCTGTAACCCTGGAGGATAGTGAAAGATTCCCAGTGCCCAGGGAAAAGAATGGCCTAATATACAGAATAAAGTTGGTTTTGATAGAACTGTATTACGATCTTGTTTTTCTGCATGGTTCGCCAAATGAAAACGTTAGAGAGGCTGAGCTTGCACCGGATCCCAGGTGCTCAGCCACAGGTCACTGACAGTCATCCCGAGTGCCTGCTGCTCAGCGAAGAAGTTCATCCACAGGGCAGTTCGGCCTGTTACCATGCAGGGGCTTCTGGAAGAGACTCTCTGCTTCCACGCAAAGCCATCTGACCCTGCTTAGCTGATAAAAGGATCAAAGGTGCCATCTCTGCAACTCAATGGACAAAATGAAACTCAACAAATATAAAAGGAAAACAACAAATAAGAATTTAGCAGAATCATGGTCAGGAAGCATCTAATTAGACTTAAAAGTGACATAAATAAATACTAAATTATTAGATTAGAATATTAAAAATCAGGCAAGGAGCCCAGATAAAAATAATAGTGAGGCCTGGCCCATGTGGCTCAGTTGGCTAGAGCATCGTGCCATGCACTGAAGGGCAGTGGGTTCCATTCCTGGTCAGGGCACATACCCGGGTTGCGGGTTCAATCCCTGGTCAGGGAGGCAACCAATACATACCGGAGGCAACCAATCAATGTTTCTTTCTTACATCAATGTTTCTCTCTCTCTTCCTCTCTCTCCCCCCTCCTTTCTCTCTAAAATAAATGAAAGCATATCCTCGGGTGAGGATTTTTTAAAAAATAATAATAATAGGAGTGTAAGGATAGCTTTTCAGAATTTGCTCAAAAAGATAAGCTAAACTGAGCAAATTGAGCTGGGTTTTCTACTTTAAACAGGTGAACAGAGTTGTACCTTGACTTTAAAACCTTACATTATACTCTTACAGCCCAAACAAGGCTCTTTGCCTCCTGTTGGGGTTAAATATTCTGTGGTCCAGGATTCCCTGCACCTGTCTGGTACATGTGTCAACCCGAGTAGAGCAGTGAGTCAGCTGATGTCCATACACATGAAACAAGGGCCAGCCAATTCATTACTTAAGTTGTGGTTGCACTTTATTTGGACTTTATAATTTGTTATTTTAGAAGAGGTATATTTGCCATCCAGTAAATATTCATAGAGTATCTATTCTGTGAAAGCCACGGGGCATGGGCTGGGGAAGGGGTGGGAGACGTAGGAGGAATAAGGTGGAGTCTGTCAGGAACTAAGATAAATTAATATGAGTCTCACCACAGTGTATAAATTGTATGTACCTACTTCTTTCAAGTTCTGTGTATAACAAATTTAAAAAATTGGAGGTGGCTTTTTTTAAGCTAACAGGATAATTTTTAATTGTAAAATGTATTTGATGGACTAATAGCTTCTCCTATTTTGTAGCATTAAAGATGTAAAGTCAGATCATGCTTAAACATTATTTCTGCCTATTCTGGAATAAAAACTCAACATCATATTAAAACTCATTTGGATAATTCACAAGCACACTATTGGGAATGCCTCGGTAAATACATGTTTCTCAGCACATCTGTGTTTAGTTGGTATGACAATGTTGGTGGCACTCACTGTGACACGTCTCCTTTCAGATATCAGAACTACTGATCCACAAGCTCAACCAAAACTCGGTGCACTTTGAGCTGAAACCTGGGATCCAAGTCCTCGTGCATGCAGCCCACCTAACAGCAGGTCAGTTTTCATGTCCCTGGTTCTCGCTGGTGGCTCTAGCAGAGGGGATCCCAACCTATTCATTTAGCAAAACAAGACTAGATGGTGCCTCTCATCAGAAATAGAGCATCATTCTTTGGAGGTGTCCTTGCTCGGCATTTTTGCCTTAATGGTGACCCATAAGGCAGCAAATTGAGATGACTTTTCTTAGACCCTGGCAAAAACCATCAGTGACTCTCCTAAATCCGTACTCCTCAAATGATTGTAAGCTGCGTCCAAACAGAAATCTTGAAAATGAAATCACGTCTACAAATAACTTTTTCTGATCTTTCTGTAAATAATTATTTTATTCAGATCGTTCATATTACAAATAATTTCCTCTCTTTAGTTTTTGAATAAAGTAGTGCAGTGGAAATAGCTGGGACTCAGGAGCTGTACGGAGCCATAGCCAGGAACTGACCCCCGAGTTGGTCATGATCTTACAAATTAATGAATGTCATTGAGTGTCTGTCTCTTCACTTGTAAAAGGTAGGAGGGAGAAGTCCTCTCCCTAAGGCTATCTAGAAGTCTCAATGATAATTCAGGTAGTTCCGAGTATATAGAAATAGATATCATTGTGCTATATTAATAATGAAATCAATAATATTTATCAAGTACTTATTTTTGCAGAGTACTGTGCTGGCGCTGCATAGAACATAAAGGGCAGTGGGAAAGGATCTTTGTCCTAAAAATACATATGATTTGGTTGTAGTGGGGCAAAGTTTAATGTAGCAGTCATGGTGGTGCTCTGGGTGGGGAAATGAGCAATGGTGGGCATCTCAGTGAGCAAATTACATAAATTTCGTACTTTTTTTTTCCTGCCTCACATACCTCTCTTCCATCAGTTATTTCATGTTCCTGGTTTTTATTTACCTGATTGTGATGTGTTCCAAAGGTCCGATCATTTTGTTGAATTCGAAATCTTATTTCAAATGTTTCTTAAGGATGCCTTCCTGTAATGACATTTGGTGTAGGGCTGGGATCGTGAGTATTTAACTGAAACTGGCTTGGCCAGTGGCTTGTCCAGGGAAACAGACACAGCAAAGCCATCCATGAATCCACGTGGTAAAGAAAACCCACTCCCCATAGCCATGGAGGGTTTATTGTTACTGGTTTAAGGTCCAGATGGCAAGGAATAATGCAGAAGTTCTGGAAAATTTCTCTGATTAATGCTCATAGTTCATTCCACAGCAGGGAGTTTGGAGAGGACTCAGATCTCTGGGAAGGACTGGCAAAAGGGAGGGATGTTGCCCGGCCGGGCGTGGCTCAGCGGTTGAGTGTCAACCTAGGATCCAGGCAATCGGGGTTCGATTCCCGGTCAGGGCACATGCCCGGGTTGCGGGCTCGATCCCCGGTCAGGGGCATGCAGGAGGCAGCAAATAAATGACTCTCTCATCATTGATGTTTCTCTCTCTCTCCCTCTCCCTTCCTCTCTCTGAAATCAATAAAGATATATTTAAAAAAACAACAAACGGTCATTTTCAAAAAAAAAAAGGGGGGAGGAGGGATGTTATTGGGAGCTCAGGTAAGCACCCTGAGATCTGAATGAGAGCCCCCCACAGTCTAGATATGTATGATGTGAGGTTGCCAAAGAATGAGACAGCAGAAGCAAAAATTCAGTTCCAGGTGAAAGCCCCGTCTTAAATGGGGCCAGCTTGGATAGAGTGAGAAAATTCTTTGACTTCCAACCATTGTGGCTGTTCAAGGCTCTTCCCTGTTAGATTTGATGGTAGAGCCCTTTGACGTTGTAATTATAAACCCGACCAACTGGCATTATTGAGCCTCCTGTTATGACTGGCTCGGGACCGGAGTGGATGCAGACTCATATGTGAGCCATCAGCTCTGGTTTGAAGAGTAAAGGGAGAGAAGTCAAGGGCCGGCCTCGTAACTGAGTCTTGGAAACTCCTGTTATACTGAATTTAGCCACGTTTGCTATAATTGTGTTAGAAATGGTGGTACCCACAGGTGCAGAGTCACTCAGCCACACTTTTACATACAGAAGACAATGTTTGTGTTAAGGCTGGTACTTCAGTGATCGTGGTAAGGCAGTAAAATATATGCGAGCCCAGTTGCCTGTTGGAGATTGTTCCTCAGTTAGCTGTAACTATGATTTTTTAAAAACTATTTGAACAGGGTGGTAGACTATATCTACTAAGACAGTGGAGGGAATTCTTTCACACGTAGGAAGATCGGCATGTTGGGTGGGGGAATCAGTGCATGGAGACACTTGCCACAGTTTCTTTTATTAACTGAAAATTAACACATTCCTATTAATGGGTAGGAAGAAACCTGGGGAAAAGAAAACACAAAGAAGAAGAGTATTGGATGCAGATCTTTCACTTCAACTGCCTTTCCCTTCCTCTCTTCCCCCTGCAGACAGGAGAAAATACAAATTTTTAAAAGGAAAAAGGACCACTGTTTGCAACATTTCATGTCTCATAAGCAGGATTGCTAATACCTTCCCGGGGACCATTATAGCACACTCCTGCATTCCATTAATTGCTCAGCAGATGTTCAGCAGCCTTCCTTTAAAAATGTTTGAGCCAGAATATGTTGCTGGCGAGAGAGGCAATGCATAATTTGGTTTGTCTCCAAGGAAAAAGAACTGTCTCCTTTCAGGAATTTACTAGCCTTATTTTGTGTTTCCAATTCAGCTCCCTGTTAGCTTTTATGGGAACACAAGGTAAGCGTTTCCAGATCCCGGGGTGTCATTGGAGACTGGATTTCGCTCGTTTCCCACCCCTACTCTCGAAGTGTGTTGGGGGATTCATTAACTTTGGTATCCAAGCTGAACTAAACTTTGTTCCAGCAGTCCTTGCTTTGTTCTGAGCCATTCCCGCGCTTCTCGGTTTCTGTGCAATTTCTCTGGAGACCCTAACCGCTCCCGACAGCTGTGTCTGAAATTCTCTCTGCAGAAGGGAGAGATGCGAGGGCAGGGAGAGTGGGAAGCTGCTGTACGCGGGCCGGGGAGGGCCGAGGCCAGGGTGGCTCTCTCTCTGGCTTTTAGAACCGGGTGGCAGCTGGGATCGGTGTGTAGCAGACGGAGGCTAAGGTGCTGCAAAACAGCCCGGGGAGTTGGGAGAGGGCGTGACCCCGTCAGGCTAAGCACTGCGCTGGCCGCGCTGCCCTGCCTGAAGCGTGCCTTGGCTCGCGCTGGTCCCGCCTGGAGCATTGCTTCCTCCGTTTTCACGTCGCCGTCGCCTAAGTCTATTTGTATTTTAAGGCTCAACTCAGTGCCAACATGTGCATGGTGTCTTTCCAGAGACCTTTACCTGGATGCCATCTATCCCTTGTCTGAGCTCACATGGATTTTTTAAATCTGTATCATCACCCTCATCATCATCGTCACTCTTACTTACCTCCTTAAGGATACAGGTCAGCATATCTTAATATTGTCTCCACCATGGTACCCAGCAGAGAACTGGCACATATCAGGTGCTCAATAAATACTGTTTTTAGAAATAATTAGGTGTGTAATCAATTTATAAGCTGTAGAGATACATTCAAAATCCCGTTACCCCAGTTACCTGCGGATTCGGTTTCTTTAATGATGAATCTGTTCCGTGACGTGCTGCTTCTTACCAAATACCGGGCGAGTGGAGCCTTGCGTTCATTTATCCAATAAGCATCCGGAGAAAACCCATCTCTGTGTTTTTCTTATGTCCCGTATCCCATCAATATACATTCTCATCATTTATGTACCCACTGCGGGGAACGGGTAGCTGGAAGGAAACTGAGAGTCGTGCGTTCGGGACCCAGAGATCCCGGAGACAATGGGAGTGGGGCTGGCGTGAGGGCTGTTCCCGAAAGAGACTAAAGCAGGTCTACCTTCCTGGCCCTTCTTTTACTGCTCTGGTCACTGGCAGGAGTGTTTCCACGTCAGAGAGCAGCCTGGCTTCATGACGGAGCTCAGGGTCACACACCTTAGGTTGCACTGTCCTCACTTTATCTAACACACTGGGCCTTCTTCAGGTCGTTGGTGACGTCTCCCGGAGTTCTCTCATCCATGCTCTTGCCCTGGCTCTCTGTTGTTTATTTATTTATCTGTATTATTTTTGTACTTATTTCTAGCCTTCTTTTTTAAGAGCTATGAGATCATCTTCGGGAGATTTTTGTTTTATCGCATCACATTTTTACCAGCGAGACTCCTGGGAAGACTGAATCTGAGGCAGAACATTTCATCTCTGTAGGTGCTTGTAGCCCCCAAATGCCAATAGCTGCCTCATTGCCCCTCATGACTTGGAATTCACTCAAGGACAAGGCCCATTTTGGATTTATCACCTTGTTCCTGTCATGGCCCTGTGCCTCATTTTGTCATTGTTCCTTTAGAGCTGTGGTTCACCCAGGGACATGAGATGCACCAGGCCCCTCGCTCGCTCCACACTGGCTAGGCCTGAGGCACAGATACTGATTGCATGACTCTTTATTAATTCTCAATGAAGAAGATGGGAAAGATTCCACAGGAAAGTCTCAGGAAGGACGAGACTTGCCCTGGCCGGGTGTCTCAGTGGGGGCGTCATTCTCTACACCAACAGGTCGCAGGTTCCATCCCCAGTTGAGGCATATATGGGAGGCAACCAATCAATGTTTCTCTCTCACGTCAGTGTTTCTCCCCCCGTTCATTTCTCTCTAAAAATCAATAAAAAGATATCTTTGAGGATTTAAAAAAAAAAAAATGAGCCCTAATGTCAAATAAGAAGAACTCACCGAAAGTCTGAAAAGAAAGCTTTGCCGTGGAAGAGCTGTGTGGAGCAGGGACACAGCAAGGTGACATCGCATGGCTTACGTGCCCAGTGAGGCATACTGGACGTGGTTTGGCGCACGTACGTGTGTCCCCACAAATATTTCTCTTTGGTGTATTTACTGCATGAAGGTGAAATCCTGAGCAGAGGAAAGAGAAAGGGGTAGAATTGAGGGAAACCAATATGCCCGTATTGTGAGCTTTGTTGTCCATCCCCCATGTCTGCTGGTGAGAAAACTTTCCTCAGAGCAGGTCTGAGACCGTGAAATATGATAAACAAGGGAACGGGAAGAAGGGGCAGATGAAAGGATTTAAAAAAAAAAAATAGATTTGGACAACAGTCAATAATCCTTTCTCTTTTTAATAAACTATTTACACATTTTACAAGAAGTTTTCAACCCAAGTAGCAAGAGATGGTAATTTATTTGATAGAGATGAAGACAAGCTAGGAGTACGAGCCTCTGTTTTGGTTGCCAAAGAAGATAAATTTCATGGTTCATGTTTAGTTTGATGTCATAAAATACATATAAGTGAAAAACCCTATGAGGAATTTGGAAATAAGGGGCTTGAAACGCATGTGAGAAGACCAGGACCAGACTACACTAACAGCTTATAATTTCCTACCTTTCAGAAGATTGACACATGAGGGGAACCTGCTTATAGGTGATAAATTAAATCCCTAATTACTGGTCACATCTTTCAGGCTACATCAACTCTGTATTTTTGTTTCTATGAGGTCCCATGGTCATCAGTAAATTCAGTTGTTATTCTTGGGGGTAAGGCTAGGAGTAGAGGGGAATGACCTTAAAACCTTGTTGAGCCCAGTCCAGTGTGTCTGACTGGTTAGAGCATCGGCCTGTGTACTGAAGGGTTGTGGGTTCGATTCCAGGTCAAGGGCACTTACCTGGGTTGTAAATTCAATCCCAGTCAGGGTACCTGCGGGAAGCAACCAACAATGTGTCTCTCTCACTTCAATGTTCCTCCCTCCCTCCCTCCCTCCCTCCCTCCCTCCCTCCCTCCCACTCTCTCTAAATATCCTCGAGGTGAAGATTAGCACAAAACAAAACAAAACACCTTGTTAATTCTTCTGTGGTAGAATAGATGAGATTCTTCATGAGAACAGAAGTTAAAGAATGAGCTAGCATTTTATTTGAGAACACAAAACCTGAGTGATTCATACTAAATTACAAACAACAGCATTTCCAGGATCATTTGCATTTCACAGGATTTATTTATTGGGCAACTAATCTGAAACTTGGGGAGTGGGACTTCTATATAGAGGGACTGGAAGAGGTGGAGCCCACTGGTTCCCTCAAAACATGCGGGATAAGTGAACCCGCTTGTGGTTAGGAATCTCTCTATAACCCCGTGTAGACTTCTACCCCTGCTATAAAGAAGCTGTTCTTGAGCCTGCCTCCACATTGCTGTTACCTAGGAAGCTTCACAGAGGCAGAGATTTTCAGGCCTCACTGCACACTCCCTGAATCACAATCCCAGGGAGTGATAGCTGGAAATCTACAATTTTAACAAGTTCCCCAAATGCTGCCCCGCAGCCCAGTCTCAGCAACCTCTCTCACAGAGCATTCCAGGGACAGAAATTCATCTGCATAACAAGGAAAGGGACACATCTATCTCCAGCAATAAACCTGATTTATAACTCAGGGCATCCAGTAAAACAGAGGCAGGCTTTAAAAAAAAGGGGCGGGGGGCTGCGATATTAAGTGTAGGAAGAAATTCGTCATAAACATTAAAATCTAATTTCTCGGCATATCTGGAGCCAACATAATTGGCAGCCTGGGCAGATGACAGTGGGAGTAAGGGGGAAAAAATGAAGCATGTCTCCGAATCTGGGACACACCACATCGATAATCTAGATGAATGGCAAAGGCCAGCCAAGCGCTGTGGCCATGGAGCTGTTGAAAAATGGTTCAAGTTGCCCTAGAATCTTAGTGGCAGATGCACTTGGAGAGCCATGAGTTGTATGCACGTTAAACAAATGATGTTATCTTGATGCTGTGAATGTGCTGGTATTAGCAGAAAATGATCCCTCTGCATCTCCCTATATTTCTGCATGTCTTAGACAATGAGGGTGTTCATCAACCCTTAGGTTTCCAACGGGGTCACTGCTTTTCTGGAGTTTCTGAGACATATGATTTTAAAAAGTGAAAGGTTAATATTTCACTTTTAAGTTCATATTTAAAAGTTAATTTCCCAAAGGAACAGCCTCAAATCCCAAGATGAATTAAAAAAAAAAAAATTATACATGGTAACTGCTCCCACCCTCTCCTGTCTGTGTAGCAGTTGTGTTGTGTAAGCTCTAATGTTCCAGGAAAACTGTCCTTTGTCAAGGGTATGTGTGGGTTTTTAATAAAACTGTTATCTTGTGTTATTTTGGCCTTTGTCATTGCTGCTGACTGGTTTAATTTCTTTTTCAGGTGTAATAAAAAGATGTTATCACAGAGATATTAGAGAATTAATATTTCCAGGCTTCAGTGGCTATCACTGGATATGTTATGAGTAAATGTGGGAGGGGAAGTCAGGATTTCAACCTAGGTCAGAATGCATCATGAATCCTGCCTGAGAGTTTCACACTGAGAAAGACCCTTTTCACTTGAAGGCAGGATTAAGGTTGCTCAAGAAGTTTTAGAAAATGCAATATAATCTAAGCCACATTGTTATAGATGCAGATGCCTGATTGTGGGGTTGTATAGCTCTGAACTGTAAAGTGAAATAAATTGTTGCAATAACATTTTCCATTTAGGGACGCAATTAGTATCAGTGAAATTCTTCCACAGCCAATAAATTGATCTGTGTCTTTAGTCTCTGGTTTTCTTGTTATCTACACAGTTATCATTTACAAGTCTTTGGGAGTAAAGTCATACTGATCGTATTTTTCCCAAAATAAATATTGGTTTTCCTCTATAAATAATTAGTCTGTTTCACAGACACGTGGACCCAGTGGCTTTTGCCAGTTATTGAGCTATTATGGTGTTATGATAAGTAATAACAGGTGTCAGGATAACGAAACATATCCCTATCCCCAATATGATTAAATGAGTGTGATATTTTCATTAATGTGCCGGAGACCAGCAACAAGGTTGCTCTTTAGCTTCTAACAGAGTCTGTCCTCACCATTTTCTGGTTCTCTGGGCCCATAAAAGGGCCTGAAATGACCACAGGGTAACTGGCCTGAATTGGCCAGGCCTGATGATGGATCTAGAAAGTGTCCTGGGGTCAAAGTGAACATTTATGGTTCTTGCACTTATACCCTGCCACCCTATCAGTGGACATAAGTCCTCAACAAGAATTGGATAATGTAGAGCCCAAAGCTGAGAATTGCTATTTGGATGTTTAACCAGTTAAAAGAGAAGAGTTTTGAGGAGAAAAGATATAAGTAAGCTACTGCTGCGTAACAAATCACCTAGACATTTACTGGCTTAACAATAAGCATTTATTATTGCTTATGAGACTACAGATCATCTGGGTGGTTCTAGTTTGGTCTATGTTGGTTGTGTGCCTACAGTCAGCCCAAAGGATTGTTGGGTAAGGAGCTCTACCGATCTTGGCTGGGCTGTCCCATACGTTGGGGGTCAGTTGGTTGTAGGCTATTCTAGAATGGCCTCAGTTGGGATAATTAAGCTCTCCTCCACATGCTCTCTCATCCTTCAGCAAGCTTCCACTGGGCTTGCTCTCACACATGGCAATGATGGGATTCTGAGAGAGAGAGAGAAACAGGGAGAGGGAGCAAGAGGGAAGGAACAAAAGTGCACAAGGCCTGGAAGGTCACAATCGGAACACCATTGCTTCCATGTCATTCCATTGCCAAATAACGTTACAGTGTTAGTTCTGATTCAAGGGGTGAGTAAACGAATGTCACCTCTTGGTGGGAAAAGCTTCAAACTTACATTGTATAAGGCTTGGAGACCGATAGGGGTAGATAATTGACTCAGCAATGCAGGGAACCCATAGCCAGATTGACCCACTGTTGGCATTAAAGATGTGTGTTTTTCTGTTTTGTTTTGTTTATTTTGTTTTGTTTTTGAGACTCAGAGAATATGAAGTTCAGGCACATTCTAAAGATCAGGACTGGCTGTTTTATGAGTAGCAGCAGGTGGGGCCTTCCCTGCAGTACTTTCAAACTAGCATGCATAACTATCACCTGCGGAGCTTGTTACACATTCTGGGACCTGCTCTCAAAAACTGATATATGTTTTCTCAAGTGAAGCCTCGAAAACTGCATTTTCACAAGCTCTCCAGGTGATTCTGATTCAGGTAGTCTGTAAACCCCACTTTGAGAAATACTTTATTTAGGAAGTAGGATTCTTCCTTGACTTTCAACCCTAGAAAACCAAAGGCATCCTTCTTTTCCCGTCTGTCAGTTGTGGTGATAAGCTTGGGCTTTGTGGTACCCATGGTTGTCATTAGTTGGCCAAGTCACCTCAAATTCCGGTGACTGAACATTCCTGGAGACTCATGCAAAGTTTAAAATTAGTAGCATTGCTTCACGAGTCAGTAGAGCTTCCCTGGGAATTCCCACTCAGTCTGGCCTCTGAGATCATGGCTTCAACTCAGTAGGGCATAGCCACCCTTAAGACTCTCCTGACTGGGTTTGAATTTGAATTAGAGAGACCTGTTGGACAAGCGAGGATGCTCTGTGCATGTAAACCTTCCTGCACTCCAGATAAACTTTCTCTGTGCCATGTTTATACCACCTTAATTTCTGAAAAAGAGATTTTAGCCCGGCCGGGCGTGGCTCAGCGGTTGAGCGTCGACCTGGGATCCAGGCCATCAGGGTTCGATTCCCGGTCAGGGCACATGCCCGAGTTGTGGGCTTGATCAATGACTCTCTCATCATTGATATTCCTGTCTCTCTCCCTCTCCTTTCCTCTCTCTGAAATCAATAAAGATATATTTTAAAAAAAGAAAAAAAAAAAAGAGATTTCAGACCATGTGGATTTAATGATATTCAAGGCATGTAACTAAAAGCCTGGCTTGGGTCTGTTTGGAGGAAAGAAAGAAAAAAAGAAAATCAAGCAATGGTGAACTTGCTTTTGTAACTGTTTGATAGCACAAACTTCCAGGTTAGGAATAGAGTAAGAATTCAAAGTGTCAGTGTCATAGTGCAGATAGAAGCTCTCCAAGAAAGTCCCTTTGATGGAATGAGAGTGAATGCAGACAGCAGCTGGCATCTTCTATACAGCTGTGCCAGGTGATGCCACCACGGTGTTGACTTTAAAATTTGGAAATAAACCAAACAAAGAGCCAAGCTGCTGCAGAGGGGAAAATGGTGCTTAGGGTGAGGCATTCCCCAAAGTGTGTTGTGTGGGACGCAGGTCTGTGGTCTAATGAGTTTGTGAAATTCTATGACAAAGTTAAATTAGTTTCTTTCCTATAAGATTGCTGTGAACTTTTAATATAATATGCTGATGAGCACCGTGGATCTCCAAGATGGGGAACACCCACCTAACACTTCTGAAAATTATTTCACCATGGAACTCTTTGGTCATCTTTCAGGGCTGTTTTATTTTTCTCTATAAAATGTACTTTCAGATATATGATAGCAATAATATGACAATATTAAAAACATCTGGCATGTACCAGACACTGTGCTAGGGCTTTAAAATTATCTTACTTTATTCTCACAACTTTCTAAAATAAACATGTTTTATCTCCATTATTCAGATGAGCAAACTGAGGTGCAGTTTAAGACACGTAGCCCATAAGTGGCTGAGTCAGAATCTGATTCTAAAGTAATGTCAATCCATTACTTCACCCTAAACGTGCAGTTTTGACCTTGCTCTCACACACGCAATCTGTGACCGTTTATTTAGCACTCGGTATTTATCAGTCACCTTTCCCAAGAAGACCGTTGCTGTTACTGTAAGCATGGCTGTTATAATCAGCCTAGGTGCTCGCACACAGAAGGTGAGACTCATGCGTTCCTGAGCTCCTCGCGGGGTTTTAGAGCCGCGAGTGCCAGCACCCAGGCCGAGACCCGTCCTGTCCTTGCCTTCCCCTGTGCGTGAGTAATGGCACATAAACCGCTCAGCACTTTCCCTCGGCTTCCACCTTGTTTATGCTGCACTTGGAGAGGGATTAAGTTATGCTAATTCCACACAACAAGCTAAGGCCCATTCATCACAGGTTTCCATTCCTCAGCAGAACACACAAACGCACCTAAGTGTCGGGCAAACAAGACATGCAGCCGCCGCTGTGCGGAGCAGTAACGGCCCGTCTGCGGGCGCAGATCAGCAGGCAGGGGCCCCGCGGAACAGGGAGGGCGGCGGTGCCGGGCCTCTGCCTGCAGCTGCCCGCCTGCCTCTGGGAGCAGCAGCGGTGCAGAGGCGGGATGGCGAGCGGATCGCACACGGTTTCGAACCCGGGACACAGAAGCTCGCTTTCCCAGAATAGCGTGCTGATTGCCAAACAGTGTTAATGCCGCTTGGTTAGGGCTGAGGATTTGAGTGGGAATGATTTAGAAGTGGAAGGTTTAAGCTAGTGATGGGGAGAGAGAGGAGAGAGGGAAGAGAAAAGAAATAGAGAGTGTGTGTGTGTGTGTGTGTGCTTTCTGTCTTAGAGAGAGCCTGGCCAAAGCAATTTCCGCTCTTCAGTTTTCCTTTTATTTCAAATGCCTACCCTTTCAGGCGGCTTAAGATCCTTCCTGGTTGCACCACAACACTGATACCCTGTCTATTCTAAAAGAGCCTTCAGCTGGGAATTAGAAGTTTAATAAATAAAACTAAGCTGCCTCTAACCACCCTACCATCTTTGGCTCCTCTCTGGGCCTCCATTTGTTCTAGTTAAATTAAGAGTTTACATTAGAAGATGCTTTTAAAATATCTTCCTATTATTATTTCCTTAAGTGTGGTGATGACACCGTGGTATTGTGACAATGTTGAGAGAGCAAGGGACTTTATCTTTGTAAGTTACAGATGAATGTATATGAATATCTTTCTGTTATTGTTTTCTTAATTGTGATAATGGCATTGTGATAAAATAGAGGGAGCAAGAGACCTTATCTTTTAGAGTTGCAGATGAATCGATAAGCTAGCTGAGATTTGCTTAGAAGTAACCCAGTGGTTGGGGGAAATGGATGGGGGTAGAAATAAAATAATAATACTGTCTGTGGATTGATGGTTGTGGAAACCGGGTGGTGGGTACATCAAACTTCATTTCTTTATGCACACGTACCAGGCATATATACACATATGTACACATATGTATGTATATCTGTCATCCACATTTAAAAGTGCATGATGTATTATTTTAAAACTTAATATTTTAACTTGTGTCACTTACTAATTTGCTTCTTATATGATACTTTTTCCCTTAATCCTCATGCTCAGAAATATTGTTTAAAATTTCTGATATCCTTCACTGAAATGAACCCAGGATTGAGTATATAGAAAGTGTATGTTCATGTGTAGGTATGTGCATGTGTATGTGCATGTGTGTGCATGCATGTGTGCATGTGTGTGTGTGGTATATGACTTGGGTTCAGGTCTTAGTCCTTCCATGTACTAGTTCTGAACCCTCTGGAACAACAGTAGCCCATGGGAATCTCACTGTTCTTACCTGCTCAATGGAAACCGTAGGACCTGCCTTCCGTCTGAGTCAGTGGCGACAGCATCTAAGACAAATGGAAGTGTTCTCTCCCCTGATGCCTTCCTACCAGTTTTCTGCAGTATTTCCGGGCTCCTTGCTGATGGCACTGTGCCAGCCTAAGTACCTGAAAGAGGCCTCTGTTGTCTGATTTCAGGCGAAAAGCACAGTGCCTTGGACGTCCCGCATTCTCCACACACAGATTTGCACACTCACACTTCGCAGCTAAAGCCTTACTTACCTGACTTACAGAGGAGACAGAGTCACAGGGGCCTTCACTTCAGTGCTTCCTAAACGCGGACTCTACTAAAACAACTAAGCCTGTTTTCTGGGAAAGAGGGCTTGAATTTATTTCTACCAAAATGATTTGGTCTATGGAATATGCTTCTCAGTACATGGTGCTTACTGAGTGGCTGGGCTGTTATCCCACAATAACCAGACAGACTGGAAGCAGCCTTGAGCCTTGTCTGAGACCATCAGTATCGCCGTCACCTATTCCTGAACGCTTGTATCTGGTGGCCAGAATGTTGCACTTTCGGCTCTCAACGGAGAAAAGCCCCAGAAGATGGTGCTTAAAGGTCACCCACATTTCTGAGTATCAGGCTTTGCTTCAGTTGGTGGAAGTTAAAAGGTCAGCATTCGGGCTTCTAAGGGGTACATGTTGCTTGTCTTTTATGCTTGAGCTGTGCTATTTTTGCAAAATGTCAGTTTTCAGGAGGGCGAACATTAATTGCAGACAAAGTTTTAAAGTACACAGGTTTGATCCCGCGATGGAATAGGCTTAAGGGTGGAGAGAGCTGTTCCCTCGAGCCGCATTCTAAGGGCCAGCCCAGGGAGGGAGAGTCTTTGGTGGATGCAAAGGCATCTGTTTAATCCAAGAGATGAACTCGGCTCACCTAGGAGGCAGGTTCTTCCTGGCAGGAGCTGTCAGGGCTTCAGGAGGTTGTAGAAACAACACGTGATTGCAAACACCGCCCCCCGCCCCCGTCCTTGTGAAATATTCACTAGGCCATCAGTTTTCTGTGTGTAAAAAACAGTCGCATGCTCTGTTACTACTTTTCAGTTCTTTTTTCACATGACAACAGCTGGGATAGGAGTGAGAGAAAATGACAATCCATGAATATATTCCTTTGGTGGTTTTTCTGGTTATCTGCATTGCTTAGTAGGAAAAGCTTGCATTTAGAGTATAGGAAAATTGACTAATCATATGTTATAAATATTAATTAGTAATAGCAGCAGCAGCAATAAAAGCTAATATTTCTAGAAGACTTAATATGTGCCTAGCACTGTTACCAGTGCTTTACATGCATAAACTCATCCGATCCTGACAAAAAAACTCACGATGAGATATGCACTGGTGTTCTCATCTCAGCCTATAAGGTACATTAAGCTGAAGTAACTTGCCCAAGGTCGCACATTTTGCACATGGTGGAGCCGGCCTTGAATCTAAGTAATCTGGCTTCACTGCACTTCTCGGGCAGGCCAGCTGGAACATTCTGGCAGCTGGGACAGGCTGACACATCCACATGTCAGCTGTGTGACATACATCTTGTGTGTAGGTCCCACACGGTCTTCTGGGACTGACCGTGCCTCTAGGGGTACACTGTGAGCCCCCCACGAGGTGCCGCCTACCCACGTCCCTGCTCCTGACCATGCCTTGCTCTCTCCCCCAGCCCCACTGATCGACCTCACTCCGACCCACAGCGGCTCGGCCATGCTGATGCTGCTGTCCGTGGTGTTCGTGGGGCTGGCCGTGTTCGTCATCTACAAGTTTAAAAGGTACGTGTCCCTCGGTCCATGTCTCCCACCCTCCCCCTTCCTCCGGGACAGGTTCCGAAGCGTGTGTCGCAGTGATGTGCGCCTCCCGCGCATAGCAGTGATGGTTTCTGTTAATGTTTTAGGAAGATCCCGGGGATTAATGTTTATGCCCAGATGCAAAATGAGAAAGAACGAGAGATGGTCAGTCGAGTCAGTCCCACTGAAAGCAGGCCCCATATGTCTCAGACTGAACTGAGGAGGCCTGGCCAGCTGATAGATGAGAAGGTGGAATCCCAGCTCATAGGTAAATGATTCCCAGTAGCTGTCAGCTCTCCAGCTGCAGTAGTCAATGGCTGACTCTCTCTCTAACCCCTTTCTGGCTTGAAGTAACCACTGTTCTCGCTCTAACATCCCCGAGAGAAACAGCTAAGATGCCTCTTCTCCTGCTGCTTTCCCTTGGAGCGAGGAAGAAAAGCCTTCTCGCTCCTGTCTAGTTGCTTTTTCTTCTCTCATGAGTTCATTCCTCCTTTTGCAAAAACCCTTGCTAAAATGTGGGCTGTAAGTATTCTTGGGGAAAGAGCAAAGGATTTGCTCTGAAGATATTTGGGAAAGACAGGCCTCAGAGGCTGGATCTGGTGGTCTGGAGGCCGGGCAGGGTTTGAGGGACGTGGTATGCAACGACCAGAACAAGATATGGCAGCATCCCCTTGAGCCAGCTTTAGGGAGGGCACACTGCCCCTGGAAGAGTGACGTAAGGAGGCTAGCAGAGGAGTGGCAGCCCGGTGACCCTGGGATTTTTTTTTTAAGCCATCAGTAATCTAAAAATTGTCCCCCAGAAAACATAGAACCTGAACATTTTCATTTATTTATTTTATTTATTTTAATTTTTTATATGTTTTTGTTGATTTCAGAGAGAGGAAGGGAGAGGGGGAGAGAGAGATAGAAACATCAATGATGAGAGTCATTGATCAGCTGCCTCCTGCACGCCCCCTACTGGGGATCGAGCCCGCAACCTGGGCCTGTGCCCTGACCGGGAATCGAACCGTGATCTCCTGGTTCATAGGTCCATGCTCAACCTCTGAGCCACGCCGGCCGGGCAAACCTGAGAATTTTAAGTACAAGAGGCATCGGGTTTGTAGAACTACCCAGGAGTGACTTTCCTGAGAGACACCCCTGGGGGTTAGACTGTTACAGAGCCGACTGGCATCTTTCCTCACCCTTTCTACCTGTCCCCTACCAGAAGGGTTACAACAGACTCCGTCCCGTATCAACAGAGCTTACTCTGCCTGCGACGTGAGCATGCAAATCCGACAGCTAGGAACAGAGAGTGTCAGTGTGACTGCGAGGTCGTATTATTTATCGCAGAGAAAATTTCCCAGGAAGTTAGAGGAATGCACGAGGCCACCATTGTGATCCATTTCTCTTCTTGTTTCCTCCTGTCTGTCGGCAACAGGAGTTGAAGCCGTAACTGTTCCCACCTAGACCCTGCCTTGCTGACTGCGATGGATAAATTACTATGTAACCATTCATGCTTCACTCTAATGTGATAATGCCCAGCCACCTAGAAGGCCCCGATAAGATTGTCACTTGGGCAAAAAATGAGTACCTAAACGAAAACATAGCCCTGTCTCTAAACGGATAGCGGCAAGTCCCGTGGCTGTATTAAGGGGAAATTTAAATGCAGTGACTGGCTGGTGTCAGAGTTAATAATAACCACTGCAGCCACACTGGATGTCCAGTTTTCACAGTGCGCTCTCTTTGATTTGGGGAGACAGGGCGACAAATGCGTAATTGCTTTGGGTTAAAAAGAAAAAGGCTTTTTCTGTCTTCACGTCCAGAGAGGCGTCCACCCTGTGTATTCGCTGCTAACACTGCTCAGTGCGTTGCTGCGGGTCATTTGTTTTTTACCCCACCTCCACCGGGTATGAAGTACAGCCGCTGTTGACCATATCAAAGTAGCCCTCCCTCCTTCGCCAGGACATTGCAAAGTCTCTGAGACCTTTCTCTTTCCAATGTCATTAAATGAGTAAGTGTTACACGTTTTCTCTTAGGAGAGTAGCTTTACCCTCCCCTCCCTCCCCTTCTACTCAACCTGGTGACTCATCTCTCCGATTGCAAAGAGCAAGACACGCCACTCCACCTTCAACGCCAAAGCGGGGATCTGCTGGGGCACAGTTTGCAATTTAAGGAAAACCCCCAGAGGCTGCAGGCAACCAGCTGATCAGGAAAGAATTTCGCTCTTGTCAAGCGCATCACCCTTCATGACCACTAACTTTGTGTTTTCTCTCTTTCCTCTGTTGTTCTGTTTCCTATTTTGCCAGGAAGTATTTCCATAGTTGCTGAGAATCAAAGCACAAAAGAAATCCCTACCTATGTAAATGTTTGAATGGAGGACGCCAGTAAAAAAAACAAACAATAAAATAAAAACAATCAAAATCCAAACAAAACAAACAAACACTCACTGCATCAGGACTTTCTAATTCTCCAGACACAGACAACAAGGGTTTTAGCTTTAAGCTGTGCATGTGGACGGGACCTTGGGGACACGCTTGGAGGGGCAGTGTACAGGTGCTCTCTTTTCATGGAAAAACACTCCCCTCCCCCTTTCTTCTTTTCTCTCTTTTTCTGATCGGTCGTGTTTGTAGAAAATTCCTAACATATACAGGCCAAGGAGATCTGCATGTATTTTTGGAACTCCTCTTGGCTCTAGATCTAACAGCGGTTTTAGCTCTTTCGGCTGGCGGGTGGGTTAGCCACCGCAGCCCCTTTCACAAGACATGCGCAGGAGTTCGAAACCCTGAGCTGTTTCTCTGCTCCATCTTCCTGACTGCCATGTCCACTTCCAGGTTGGCTCCGGGGGCCAGCAGTGGCCACAAGGCTGCTTTCTGCATTCTGTGGGACCACGGTGGGCGGGGGGAGACAGGAGCTGAAGTCGCCCATATGCAGGCAGAGTAGGGGAGGAAGGCAAGCAGCGGCAAGCACTTCAGAAGTGGGCCTGTGTTTCCTGTTCCCCCTCCCGGTCATGACTGCTTCCCCTGCAGCGGTCTCTCCCCCCCCCAATTTATATGGAAAATGGAATCTGTTACCCTTGACCTGCCTTCGCATTCGTTTGCTATATCCATGTGTGGCCATGATCTGTTGAAGTCTTTGTATCTTTTCCTTCCAACCCCCAAGTTGCCCTTCGCCTGCTCCTGCCTTTCCTTCCCGAACACATCGCTAGATTCTGGACATTAACCCTGGCATTCCCTAAATACCGGCCTAGCCTCTGCCCCCCCGACCTCCACCACCTGCAGGTTTCTCGTCTCTGTTTTACACGCTCCCAAGCATGCCAGCTTCCCTACTCGCTGACCAACCGCATCCCGCCCTGCGTTCAGCACCTCGCCCCCCCTGTCTCCTCCTCAGAGCCCGCCTCTTCCAAACCCCCTGTCCTCTCCCACCTGGAAACATATCGTGTGTGTGAAAGAGCTGGCACGGATGCAGAGCAGTTCAGATCTGGCCGCGTACATTGTAAAGAAAGCAGCCAGAGGAATGGGGGTAGCCTCACACCTTCACAAAAACCTCGCGCAGGCAGATTTTAGAAGGTTCTCGTGAGAAATGTCTCAAACATGTTACTGTATGGCAGGGCAGTTTCTTTCTTTGATGGTTGCTGTGCTCAGTATTTCCTCTCTCACAGTAGAGTAAAAATATTTGTAAAATAAAACCAGTTTAACCAGAAGAGGCAGCAGGGTAATAGGTTTGATGTTCAAGAGTGTCAAAATCTGAAAATATACAGAGGCCTTGTCTTACATTGGGGTGAGATTTTGATTGTATAGGCTGATCCCAGACCTTTCACTTGTGTGGCTTCTGGTCTCTGAATATCACAGTATCAGCAAAGGCAAAATTAATAGCATAAAGGGGAGGAGCGAGCTCACTAACTAAAGTGGATTGGCTCAAAGCATGAAGAAACTCCAGTTTCCCCAGGGCAGTCAGTAAAGAAGCCCAGAGACAGAAGGAAGCGAAAGTATGTCCAGCAGAAGCCCTGAGAGTATTCTGGAAAGGGCAAAGCCTGCTCTAAAATACAGGAGAAAGCAGTTTTGAGAAACCACTCAGAGCACAGCCTCCTTCTCGGTCACGCCCCCCAGCCAACAACAGGGTGTAACAAGGCCCTGGAGACATAACAGGCCCTGGGTGTCTTAAAGATGCCGAGGACCCCTGCCCTTAGGTAACCCAGGCAGAGGAAGACTAGCAGAGCTGACGTTAGAAGTTACTCAAGCAGAAGTTTGTTACAGTTGAAGACACCTGGTATGAATCTGGGAAATGGATTATGCCTGAGGCGGCCATCTATTTGTAGAACTCAATTGATCCCTGACCTGCCAGGCTTCCTATCCCATAGGAAACATCCTCATTGATCCCCTTCAGTTGGAGCCTCCCAAATTTAATCTGGAAGACAAAGTGTTTGGGAACCAAAAGAGGCTCCGTCGAAACAGCGCAGGGAGTCCTCAGAGTTGCAGTTCAGGTCATTTTAATTGGAAAATTATGAAAAAGGGAGTAACACTCAAATCGAGCACAGTGCCTTGCCTAGAGTTAAAGACAATGATTCGTTGAAGGAATAAATGAATGACGACATGAGAAGACACAAGGGAGACTGGGCTTGTGAGTCCTAACTAAAAATAGAGGTGGACACAACATGCCCGGCATTCTGGAAAGTGGCCAGAGATGCCAGTGTCTCCCGGGTCCTCATGTGCCTCTCCCCCCAGCTTCCTCCCACCTGTAGGAGATGCACGAGGCAGGGCACTGCTCAGTGGGGACCCCATTGCTCTGATGGTCTAGCTCCATGTTTCTCAAAGTGTTGATACTGGACCAGCAGTATCCGCATCACCTTGGACTTGTCAGAAATGCCAGTTTTGAGTCCCCACCCCATGTCTACTGAATCAGAAACTCCAGGGGTGGAGTGACTGTGATGTACACTGAAGTTTGAGAACCACTGTACTAGGCCATTCCAGCTCAGTCCCAAAGAGGAGTTAGGAATAGCAGCCTACAGATGGGAGGGACCCAAGTGCCTACCTACTCACAGAAGCAGGTGCAAACATAAGGCAGAGTTTGGTGGGCTTGAGGCCAGAAGGGTGGGTGGGGAGGGAGAGATGTAGAGGGTGAGATTCAGGGCAAGATAAAAATCCGACCTGGCAGTGTTTTCCCAAAATCCCAGAAGGCAAACTGTGCACGCTCTGCCCTGCACTGCCCAACCCACGTTCTCTCCTTTGCCTTATCCCTAGTTGGGTTCACTGTCCAAAATGCAGAGGTTTGCTTCGCTTTTTTTCCTGAAGTTTCAAACAGCAACTTTGAGAGCAATGGGGTGCTTGGCAGCTGTTCTGTGTTTTCCAGGATTCCAACTGAGCATTGAAATCCCTCATTTGCCAACTTATTTTTATAGGAAGCCAATTTAAAAAAAAAAATAAAGTTTTCTTATAGGATCGGAACTACTTCTAATTTTCAAATGACTTTTTTGATGTATTTTTTGTTAAATACTATGTAGTGTAATGTATAATTGCTCTTGTTTATTGCTTTTACAATCATATTTATTAAACAGATAATGTCTCTAAAGTCTTGGCTTCAAAGTGTTTATTTTACCCCAAACCTTAGCATTCAGTGTTGATTCAGAAGCAGTGTATCTGTAGGATTTCGTCAAGGCTCATTGTATGAGAGCTAGAGTAAACACCACAGGCTCGAAGGGTGAGTTTTTGTTTTTATTTTTTGCTAACAAAGTAGAATGCATTCTACTACCTGAATTCTACCTACATTTCAGTTGACTATAAAATGTCTGTTGCTTTATTCTACTTAAAAATCACTCCAAATTGTTACTTTGAAATAGGAAACATGCTCAATATTTTTAGCTCAAAATTAGAACTGTTATGGAACAAACCCATTCAAAGCTGTTTGTAATCTTGAAGTTACTGAAGGACCAAACCTTCATGAAACAAACTTGGGGAGTGATCGAGGCTCCAATGGTAGCCTCAAATTGCCTTTGAACCTGGAATGATGAGAGTGGAGTTCTCCTTCTGGCTGTGCCAGCTGCGTGACCTTGAGCAAAGCACTTCAACGTACAAAAAACCTTAGTGTCCTCGTGCATCTGATTTGAAGGCACCTCCCAGCTTCAGTGTTCTGAGTGGGCCAGTCATTCCCACGAGTCCCAAATAGCTGATTTAAACTTGGTGGAAAATGAAGAGGCCGACTGGATCCAGATCATTTTGGCCTTGTGGTTTACCTGCGACATCTCTTCTTAGGCATCATTTTGCCCATATATTTGAAATATGTGTGCAGGCAGAGTACCCTCCTTAGCCTTCCAAAGACCCTGGAGGCTCAGCATGCGGGAGAATTCCTGTTGTCTTCAGGTGGCCTTTAACCTTTCCTTTCCCACAGGCAAGTCTGCCTCTGAACCTCCCTTCTTTTCCAGGCCAGGGCCTATGCTGGTCTTCCCCATCTGGAGCAGTTTGTCTCCTGTGTCACTGAAGGTCCAGGCAATCAAGCAGAATCCTTGCTAGAGATTTCAAACAGAGGGGACTTCATACAGGGAATTCCTTGCTTGAGTAACTGAAGAGCCAAGATGCTGAAAAGGGGAAGGGGAGGCAACCCCAATTAGTATCAGTAGGAAACCTCTACCTTCCTGGGCTGGAAGGACACAAGGATTCCCAAAGCCCAGGACCAAGGACCACCAGATTGAAGCTGGAGTCCCTGAAGATGTGTCTGGCAATTGAAGCCACCGAGGAGACACAGAGGACACAGGGCCATAGCCAGCAATGCTGCCCACGCTGGGGAGACAGAAGGAGCTCGCCTTTCCCTTGCTCTGGCCCTCCCTTCTCCAGTGGATGCTTCCCAAAGAGCACGCCCAGCCACCAGCCCAGGGGGCAGTGGAGCCTGCAAAAGGTAGTTTTCTGAAATTCAAAGCAGAGCAGGGAGCAGGGGGAGTGGACTTGAGAGATCACAGGCAGGTCACTGGCACAGCCCCTCTTTCAAGTTCAGCCCGCACCAAAACCAACAAATCCCCCCCAACTCAAAGACACTTATTAAAAAGTAGATGCTCCTTCCTCTGTGTCATTCTTTCATGCATTTCCCTTTAAATAAGGTGTATTTAAAACTTGGCATTGTGTTTCTGTGAGCCACGTTATGCCTTTTTACCAGATTCTGTGCTCATTTAGGGGATTATCTTCATGTTACTTTTCATTTCACTCCTTCAGCCTTTAGCACCGGACGTTGCCAGTAGGGGGCACTAGATAAATGTTTGCTGAAGCTCAACCCTGGATTTTCAGTTGCAGGTATTGTGAGCAAGTGCATTTTATTTAGCAGTGAGCTCAGAGGTGTCATCCTGGGTCTGACTCTCCTTACCCAGGGAGCACTTCTAATCACATGCTCAATTAGTGCTTGTCAAGAACCAACACATCCTGCCCTCCCCCTCTGTTACCTCTCAAATTGCTGAAGTCAGGAAGCCATTCTTAGATATTAATTTAAGTAAAATTATTGCAGTTTAATAAGGAAAATAAACTGGCTAGAAAGTAGCATGAAAAACAAAAGACTAAGCTTGGTTTCTGAATTATTATGTAACCCGTTTACCTATTTTTTCGGACTTAATAGGATTTTGAAAATGCATGTTAGGCTAATACTTTCATAGTGGGGAAAACCCCAAATAATTCCAGATGGACACATACAATGAAAAAGCTTATAGTTTTCCTTTTCAACACATGGGAAGGGATCTTTGGTTTGCAGAATACAAATATTTATTAATCCATATGTGGTGCACACTTCTTTAGGTGAACAAGGCAGATATATATCTGCCTTCATGAGCACTCATTCCGATAGGGACAGTGAACAAATAATAACATTCAATGTAACTTATACAATGCTATTATACATATAAGGTAATTTTAACACACTGAGAGGTAAAAATAAAATAAAACATAGGAGAGAGAAGAGTGACCGGGGATGGAAATGGGAGAGAGGGTGTTGGTCCCTGGTTTCTCTGCAATCTGAAAGCTAAAAAGAAACCAGCCATTTGAAGACACATACATTGTCCCAGCTTTTTCAGAGTCAATCTCAAGACCTCAACCAGAAAATGAACAACTTTGGACCTCAATGACAATTAGAGATGCTTCAAAGTTTAAGGGAAAAGAACTCTCACCAGAATTTCCCCAGGGAAACAGACAGTCAGTTCTATGGTGCCTTCTCCCTGGGCCCTCACACGGTGGACAGGGCAGGGATCTCTCGGGGTCTTTCTCATACAGTTTTATAAAGGCATTAATCCCATTCATGGGGGCTCTGCCTTCAGTGACCTAATCACCTCCCAAAGACCCCACCTTGTAATACTTTCACCCTGGGTGTTAGATTTTCAACATATGAATTTTGCGGCGGACACAAACATTTAGACCATAGCAAAGCCTAACAAAAATGGTAGCACAGTTTTATGCATGTTAAATAGTTAAGAAAACACTTCCCTTGAAAAATACCTGAGGTTTGCTTGTGAAAGTGGGCACCGGAGTACTCTCAGCTTGTGGTTATTGTAAAGAGGTAAAAGGAGAGTTATGCGAAACCTGAAAGAAGGTGGTACCAGCAAATGGATGGTGCGCCTGATAACACACAAGGCAAATGGAGGCAGCTGGGAGATGTTTGAGGGGTGTGTGTGTGTGTGTGTGTGTGTGTGTGTGTTCTATGTATGTTTACACAGCTGAATTCAGCTGCGTGGAGTTTTCTGTGTTCACCTAGTATTTCTCATGGGCAGCACCACACAAACATACACTCATCTCTGTGGTTAGTAGGTGTCTGGTTAATTGGTGGTCTGGGCTGATTCAAAGGATGGGTCAAGACTAAAAAATGAGGCAGGCCTGGGGCTTGGGCAGCTTAGAAACACCAATGGATAGGTTCCAAATCAAAGTTGCCTCACGTGCTGGATTAGATAAGAGAAAAATGCAATGAGGATCATTTTCTGAATCCATCAGCGTGCTGCCTTTCAGATGGCTCTTGATAAGGGAGACAGGTCATCCTCAGTGACCTGCCTGGACAGGTTACTGCCTGGAAGAATATCCAGAAAAGATTCAATCCTTCCTTCTCTCTCTGCAGGAGTTTTCTCCTGGTTGGGGTTGAATTGATGTGTATGCGAATTTATGAATCAGATTTCTGAGCATCCATGAGGGAAGGTGGACATAAGTTGGTAAAATGGATTTCTTTCACACACATGCACATTTTTTGGTAGAATTGCTAGATTAGCAAGAACAAAGAAAATAATTATTAACACGAGATGAAATTTTTCCTATAGAAATAATCTGAAAATTCTCCCAGGAAATCTAGAAGGGCAGGTAACTATTGATTTTTTAAAAATATATCAGATAAACAAATCAGAAAGTTATTTGGTCTGCCTAGTATATCATTCCCAATAGCTAGATGTATTTCCAAATGTGCTATAAATATTATTTCTTCTTTTTCATATGCAACATATTTTAAGGGTATTGGGGCTATGGGACAGGATATGAGGGATTTGATATAAGTAGGCGTCAATGAGCTATCATCAAAGGAGAGAAAAAAATGTGGTGATGTGTGTACATTTCTTATGTCGTAAAGAATAACTAATTTTAAACATTGAAATTCCTTAAGGTAGGAATATTTATTTAATAATGCAGAAACCTTTTTCTGGGAAGTTTAAGACGCCATGTCCAAGGTCACATAGCCCATCAAGTAGTAAAGTCAGAATTTCCACCCAGGACTCCTCATGGACACACGTGCTCCTGTCTCCATTCTACTGGCCTCCCCTCCACTCCTACAGGTAAGCCACAAATTGGTGACGGTTCAAAGCCAGAAAAGTGCATGTTCACGCATTGCCCTGCTCCAAATATGGTGGTGGGAAAGAGTTTACACAAGGAAAGAGTGATCATTCTTTTGAAAGCACAGGCCAAATCCCATCTCAGCCCTTACCACTGAGTTACACAAATAAAGACTTAACACCTTTTGACCTTACTTGAAGTGGTACTTGTGAAGATAGGCCACCTAAGCCCTCCAGGAGGAAAGACCTGACATTTGCTACTAACGTCAGTAAACAAATGGATATAAAGGAAGTGTTTTCCAAATACAGCACTAAGTGATCTGAGACCCAGCCGCTTATCCAGCAGGCAGAGTGCTGCCTGTAAACCATGGACATAGGCATGCCTTAGCCCATTAGAGACTAGATTCCTCACTGCAATTCCCAGGCCTCTGCATGGGGTTTCCTTTCAGTGGCCTAATTGCAGGGCAAGACCCTCCTTCCCCACTTTGGCCCCTGGAGTGAAAGTAGTTTCTCAGTAACTCAGAAGGAAGCTCTGTGCCTCTAATGTACATGGGCACATTTGACCAAGAGTTGTTTTTGTTTTATAACTGATAAGAGTCCATGGTATTATTGCAAATAGGGAAAATCTGGTTGGTTTGGCATGTCCTGCTCAGTCCTGATGCATCGTGAGACTTTATTTAAATGGGAAGAAAGAAGAAATCAAGATTGGAAAGGACTAGTGAGGCAGGACTGACCAAGGTGAGTGACTGCTGCTTGAATATAGTGTGGTATCCAGAAGGACATAAAATGTTTAGATTGTGTGAGGTGCAATCCCAAATGTGAAACTTGTTACCTGAAGATTCCAAGCAGCAATTATACCAGAAGTCAGGCCGGTGGCCATAATCCAGGTGGTACCTGGGTATCCTCAGTCATAGGTGTCAGTCTGTTATGAAAAAGATTCCACTGAGGCACCAAGGGTTGGGAGGTGGGCAAGGTTTGACCCTAGAGGACAAGGAATGGTAGCCACAAATCAGGGCATCAGCTTCAATTTAAGTGCCCTGTGAGGGGTCTGGAGTCTAAGCAAAGAACTGAGATGAAGGCCAACACCTGGGTGTGAGCTGTGTGTTGGAGACAAGAGAGTAGCTGGGATTCAGTAAAATCACAAACATCCAGAGCTACTCCCAGGCTCAACCGACCCACAGCTGAAAGTGTCCCAACCTCTCCCAGACTGAATACAAGAGCTGGTGACTCCTAATAGAGTCTTCTAATCTGGTCTCGTTGGTTCTGGGATAAGGTGGATTCCACGTCTTCCAAACCCTCTGGTCATGGATTGGTGATTTCTGAGCCTCTTTGACAGTCTCTCAGAAAGTGATGTGAAAAAAAGGCCAAATAAGTAAGAGCAACTGCCCATCTGTTATCAGGCTCAAGTAGATTTTTTGTTCACTTTCTTCCCCCCAAGTTCTCCACTCTACCCCTCTTTCTTTGTTGCCAGGACTGATCCAGGTCCTCGCTCTGTGGTGTTAGGGGACAACACTAAAGAGGCCACCAACTCACCTTGAACTCTTTCAGGAATTCTAGTAAGCAAGCAGATTTGTGGACTGTGCATATATGCAGATACAGAGTATAGTGTGTGGTAGGCAGTTTCTAGAAACAAAAGGAAAACAATGCCAGGATCGTTTCGTATCTTACAGTGGCCCACTCTGCATAATTTCAGAGGCCTTACAAATGCATCTGCTATTCGGCCACTTGTGGGAAGCAGAAAGCAACAGCCTGAGTCCAAATTTTCATAGCCCAGGGGACATTTGTATTAAGAATCAAGTCTGCTAAAAAGTGCTTTGCTAGAATCAGACTGAGAATTCTAGAGCTGGAGGAAAATCAGGCATCATACTCTAAATATTTCTTGCGTGCTGATTCGGTCTGTGTATCATGCGATGGACTTGGCCGATCGCCTCACTTGGCTGAGGTCAGCTCCTAACTCAGGGACACCTAGTGAGTTAAGAGCAGAGGCTCAAGTATCCAGAGTAGACTGTCCTTCCTACACCATATTGTTAGTCTCTGTTCTTTCCTCTGCGATACCTCCTGTCTTCATCTATGCAGAACACAGCCAAATCCTTAGGGGGAAAAAGAAAGAAAAGAATCCCAGAGGAGTGAGGAAAGAGCCAGGAAACCAGTGTTGGAGGGTGTGGCATGGCCCTCAATGCAGGAAAAATAAGGCTTTTGCTTACTCATTTATTCAGCAAACGGGATCTGAATAACTGTTGACCTACAAGACAGAATCCGAGGTGTGTAACTTTTGAAGAAGCAGTCTAGTAATTAAGAAAAATTCTAACCTTTACTTGCATCTTTCAAGGCCTATTACTGAGATGTGATTCATAACCGTAGTAAAAATTTTCAGGAGCGCTTTCTACATGTACCATTTTTTCTCCCTATCGCAATTGCTTTGGAGTTGGTCACAACCAACCCTGAACTCTTAACTTTTCCTCTGATCTCCACTCCTGCTGCAACCCACCTTCCAGGGTTCGTTCTTATATAAATCAATGTAGATTGCCGCGTAAATCCAATCTCTGGCCTGGTCTCCTTCACTGCATTATTTTCCAAAAGATCTCTCTCTCTTAAAATGTATCTTTATTATTGAAAGTATTACAGATGTCCCTCTTTTCCCCCATTGAACCCCTCTACCCTGCTCCTGTCTCCTCCCCAGGACTTCATGGCACTATTGTCTATCCAAGGGTTATGCATATGTGCATATAAATTCTTTGGTTAATCTCTTCCTACCTCCCACCCCCCACTTTCCTCTTCAGTTCCTCAGTCTGCTGCATGCTTCATTGTTTCTGGATGTATTTTGTTCAGTGCTTTATTTTGTTCATTAGATTCCACATATAAGTGAGATCATGTGATACTTGACTTTCTCTAACTGGCTTGTTTTGCTTAGCATAATACTCTCTTTTAGACAAGTGGATGAGAGGGAGATGGGAGAACACTTACACTTTAATATATCTCATCTGAAAATTATATGTATTAATAAATCACATAAAAATTAATAGGAGAGTCCTGCCTGGTGTGGCTCAGCAGTTAGAGCATTAGCCCAACACCGAAGGGTCACAGGGTCGATTCCCCGTCAAAGACAAGTACCCAGTCAAGGGTAGACCTATTGAAACTGATCAAGGAAAAAGTTCAGAATTGTATGAGCTCTGAGAGATAACAGTATTGCTGGAGGCAAGGGAAAGTGGAATTAGTTTACGCTGCCAAATGCTGAGAGGTCGGGAAGATATTGACTGTCCCTGCCGGATTTGGAGTGTGCCATGTGTGACATCTAAGGGACTGTTACAGGTGGGATGAAAAGTGAAGCAAAAGCACATGGCACAGAGCTGAGCAGTGAGTGGCAAACTTCGTGGGGTGCTGGAAACGGTTTAGCAATGGGTTCTCTGGGTGTGGGGGCTGATTTGTAGCATTGGCTGGATTTCATGGGGTAAATACTTCCATCGTGGCCACTTTCAGGCTATCAGTGGTCTAACAATTGCCTCACAAGATTCCTGAACATTTCACAATGGATTCTCATGAGCTGTAGGAGCTGGTTGTACATCACTGGAAGAACTGGAAGATGAATGGGTCTATGTGAGGCGTTCCTTTGAACTTGGTGGAAACAAACACGATAACTTACATCTTGCTCTGTAAATGTGGAAAGACATAGCATCCTCTTAGAAAGCCTACAGCAATCCTCACAGTATCCAGAGGAGAGAGAACATTTTTTTTCACTCCTGTGTCCCTTTCTGTCAGTGTTACAAAGGCATCTGCAGTTTACATGGCCACCTGGTGTCATTTTAGTTTCTCTGTTTTCTTTCCTTTCCTTTCTATCGCTCTTCCCCCAGGGCTGACTTGGCCTCACAGCAGCTATATTTTTGCAGTATGAATCTTTTGTCTAGAAGACTCAAATGCTTTCTGGATGAAGTACCTAAAAAGTAAGCAAACTTCTTGCTGTCTGATATCTGTCATCTCTCACAGTGGACTTTCGATTTATCATGCTTCAAGCCTTCTCCCACGCCAGGGGTAACATCAGTGAGGCATAAACGGACAGAGAAAGCAGGAGAATCGTCTCCTCCCAACTTAGACTGTGTCAAATGGGGCTTCATAGGAAAGACTAGTTGCCCATGACCTCCCTCTGCCAAAACGCTCATATTTCTCACCATCATTGCGATTTTGTCAGCTGTCTCTGTGGTCGTGAGCCACCAACCCCTTCCCAAAGAAATCGCGACAAAGACGTGACAAAGACAAAGCTCTCTTCTAACCTGAAAGTATTTCTCCAGTGCCAGGAGACGATGTGCTTACCGGAGAGTTCTGAAGAAACTCAGTGCCAACGTTAATTCATGATGTATGTTCCTCCCAGCCGAAAATTACCAGACTTGCTTTCGAAGCGAATTGATCGAGACCACAACTGTTAATAAAATGCATGACCAGAGTCCGTATATTAACTAGGATCTTGGAGGAAATACACTTGGGAATCCCACACCGGTATCTTGCACTTGAGCTTGGAATCCTCACTTTCTTTAAATGCAACTTTATTGTGACTATTAACCTGCAGAAATTTTAATTATCTTTTCAGCGCTTGAAGGTTCCTCGTGGAGAGGTGCCGGGAAAATCCCACTGCTAATTAGATCAACTGAACGTTCCCCATATCCGACGATGTAGAAGTGTTTCTTGTTTATCAAATCCATTCAGCCAAATAACCACTTAACTAATCTCAAATTGAATATCTTATTTAAGATTTTGAATGATCTTTCCTCCCCAGGGAGCTGCTATTGAATATTGTTATAGCATCATCCAGGGAATATTTTTTCTTCTTCTAACTGGGAGAAAGGGAAATACAAAAAAGAAAAAAGAAAAAACCCACCAAAAAAACATTTCTTTATATCACTGAGTAGATTGAAATCTGGGAAAGTGAACAAGCTGACATTTTTAAGCAAAGGAGCATTAGTAGAAGGTCGAAATGGCTTCCATTACTGCATACAAATCCTAGTTCCTGAGCTCACCGAAAAAAAAAAAAAGAGTTGGATCTTTTTTATATTTAGACAAATGTGACCCTTTTTTCTGAGAATTTTAAATTATGCCTCTAATAATCAAAACTCTAAAACACCAAATAATAACCTGGAGACTCTACAGGTCAGAGGAAGGGACAGAGTGACCTGGATGTCAGCATATTATGAGAGAGAAAAGAGAAAGAGATCTGACTCTGTCACTTGCTGGCTTTATGAATTTCAATAAATCCACTTAAATGCTTTGAACTTCAGTTCAAATGACATCTGAAACGTGTCTGAAATAGTGCCTGCCTTTCTACCCTTTAGGCCTATTTTAATTGAAATCATATCAGTAAAAGCATATTACAAAATTAACTCATTATGTCTCTGCTCATATCAGTGGCCTATGACCTGACTCTGCAGTGCCACCCCGAGCTCAGCTCCTGGTCCTTTCCCCTTGCTCTTGTTGCTTGCTCCAGCCACACCGGTCCCTTCCCTGTTTCTTACAGAAATACACTCCTACAGCAGTCCTCTGTGCTCACTGGTACATATTCCTTGACTATGCTTCCCCTAGTTTTCTACAAAACTTGCCCTTTCACTCAAATCTCAGTAGGGTCTTCTAAAATTTCAACACTTCACTATTGTTAACATTTTCTGTCCCTCTTGTTAAAATACATTACATATATATATATATATAAAAGTCCTTAAGACTCATATAAACATCTACAATGGTTAAATTAATATGTTGACTTGGCAGGTGTTTTTTGAGGAGATTAACATTTAAATTGGTGAACCCTAGTTCTAACCCTAACCCTGGTCACACTCAAGAGGAGGGAGTTATACAAGGTCATTAATACCAGAAGCGTGGAGTCACTGGGGTGCAGCTTAGAGTCTGTCTCCCACACAGTCAAGGTCAATCAAAGGCTCAGACTTCTGTAGAATCATGTGATCCCCAGGGAGCCCACTTGACAAAACCCAGCATTCCATTGAAGGATATCCAGTCATTTTTGCCCCTTTCAAAGTCTTCTGCAAAATTTCCTAAAATTCTTTTTTTCTTCTAGGACTTCTGTCTAAACAACAAAAACAAAAACAAAAATAACATAAAAAATTAAAGTACATCGCATGCCGCCTTCTTCACTCAAAAGTGAGCCCCACGAGGGCAGAGGCTTCTGTCTGCCTAGGTCACTGCTGTAGCACAGCATCTAGAACAGTGGTGGACACAAGGTGTGCAATAGTGTTTGTAGAAGAAACAAATGAATAATTATTTTGTAATGAATTACTATTTTGTAAGGGTGTCGAGGAAGGTGATCTGCAAAAAACACATTGGTATAGAATCCTGAGAACTGAGTATGAGAATTGCTTTTAAACTTATTACCACAGATAGAAGTAGGAATGGGAAAAACTGTACAACAGAGCTTTTCTAAGGATTAGGTAAATGAAACTGAGATATTTGGTGTTAGCTGACATGTAAAGAGCTTGTAAGTTGTCCAGAAAAAAACTAAAACTGAAAAAAAAATGACTTTTCTTGGACTCATCAGAGAACTGAGGTCATCAGGCAAACTACCACCCCAAATACTGAAGAGAGAAATGATTCCCAAATGTCACAGCTGAAATGTACTCAGTTGGAGGGGAATTTACTGAGCCATGAACTTGTAGGAACACTTCAGTGGCCATTTCAATGAATTTTGAAGAGAATGTAGATTTTCATGAGAATGAGAAACCCCTGAGGTACTCAGTTTTGGGGGCCCCAAACCTTTGTGAATTTTACCTCTAGGAAATCCACCAGGTTTTCACTGTGAAGAACCAAGAAAGATACCATCATGGTTGTGCTAGAGGAAGAAGAAAGTAATCCTTGTGAAAACACCCAGATTCTTCTCCATACAAAGCCCTACTCTTCAGATGAAAATGCTTTCCCAGAACCTTAGCTGACCTGGATCTAGGCAATTCCCCTTCTCCACACATGTCTAGCTTTCCTTTTACCAAAGGGGGAAAAAAATGCTAAGCAACACTTGTGAAGGTTCACTAAAAGACAGAGACATAAGGTTATAGAACATCTCCCATGCCCCCCGCCTTACCACCATACCATCAAGGTGCCAGCTTACAGTACTCATGTCAGGATTGCTCGTATCTTTGACCTGGAAGGCAGTGTTTGGGTCATGCAGTAGGAGCCTGGAATTTGGGACCTGAGCTTTTTGGCAGAAAGAGAGTACTGAGATACAGAGATGTCTAAAAAGATTGATTTCTGTTCGTGTGTGTGTGTGTGTGTGTGTGTGTGTGTGTGTTTGAGGGGTAAGCTGGTTTTGTTACAAAAGAAACACAATACATCTTCCTAAAAACACACCCTCAGAGTTTCACTTTGTGAGAAAGGAGACAAACAAACAAACAAAAAAAACAAATAAAAAACCTAGACACTACCACTAGTATGTACTTGACCTAGAACTTTGAACTCCCGAACTCAGAAATGATGCAACTGACCAGGGGACGACTGAGGGAGAAACAGCTCAATCATTATTTATTGAGCATCTTTTATATTTCAAGGATGTGCTAAACATTATGATAAGTCACAGAGAAGATCAAGTCCTGTGAAGGGCCTTCTGGGAACTTCCAAACCATGTGGGACAAGAGACACAGACATATGGTATAAAGGAGAAAGATCTATGGAATCATTTAGCTTGCTGTAGTATCATGTTCAGATCACCTCATGTCATAAATGCCAGAATGCCACCTCAAGTTGGCTTAGGCGCAAGGAGAATTTCGCATGACCAAATCCAGGGGTTCAAAATGTGTCACCTGGAAATTACCTCTGATTCTTGGTTTTACCCCACTCTGTGGATCTAGAGTGATCTCTAGACCCTTATCATCTTTCAGCTTGGTCAGTCCAGCTAAAGGGGGACACCTCTCCCAGTAAGTCCAGAAAATGTAAGTCTAATAAGCCTAGCTTGAGTATGTACAATTTTTGAATTCATGTCTGTGGCCAGTAGAAATTCTCTGATTGATAAGGACCAGGTTGGTTTTCTAGTGTAGGGTTGAGGTGAGTCAACATCCTCCAAATGGACTAAAACTGAGAGTTCCCAAAATGAAAATCAGGTACTCTAACGAGATGAAGAAAACAGTGAATGCTGCACGGGCATAACAACAGATTCCTCACACAGGATTGCGAAGTCACAGAACCATGGTGTGCAGCATCATGTGGCCCTGCTCAGTGACATTCAGGCTTGCCACAGTAGCATTAGCTTCACAAGGCAGGCTCACTTTGCAGATAACATGGGAGTTCTCTTTGGCCCGAGTTTAGAGTGCAGCTCTTTTTCCAGAACCATTTGGCTGACTTTCAGCCCAGGACATTAACTTTTTAATTTACACTGGCTCTCAGTCAGCTTCCAAGTTTAAGTCAAGGTGTTGATTTTAATCCAACGTAAAAACCTTTAAGTCCCTGGCCACTGTAGTAGCAACAGCAGAGTTTGCATTTTTACTTTTGCAGACTTAGCTGCCTCAGACTGATAGCTAAATTATAGCCTCATTTTTGGAACCACGACCATGGGCCCAACTCCTTCTTTTTCTGTCTCCCATTCAGCAGACCTCAGAACAAGGTTTACTACCACATATTCATTGATGAGGAGATCTAGCATTGAAGCCAACAAAATTAAAACATCGTCACAAGCTCCAGAAAAGACCTTCGTTTTTGCTTTCTGCTTCAATTGCATTTATTGCATGTATCCATTGTCATTTTTTAAAATTTTGGTTTTAAAAACACATAACATCATATTTACCATCTTAACTATTTTCAAGTTTATATGGAGAGAGAAAAGACCCAGAAACCCAACCCAATACTGAAGAAGAACAAAACTGGAAGACTTATGCTACCTGACTTCAAGACTTAGTCACGCTACAGATATCAAGACTGTGATATTAGTGTTATAGATGTTTATATTTTGGATGCATATTGCAAACTCTGAAGCAACCACTAGAACAATAGATGAGATAAAACAGAGTAAATTAATTCAATCATGGGCAAGGAAAAAGGTAAGGGGGGAAAAAAGCAAGCACAGACATGGTAAATAGGAACCAAAAAGATAGTAGATTTAAACGTGTTCAAATTAAAAAATCATAAATTTAAATGATGTAGATTCTCCGATTAAAACACAGAGATTTTTTTAGACTCGACAAAAAAGTAACACCAATTATATACTGTCCACAGCAAAACTATTTAAAACATAAATATAGAGAGAGATTTCAATAGGGAGATAACCTTGGTGTGATTGAAATGATTTTGATTTTGATTGTGGTGTTAATTTCACAAGCATATAGCTCTGACTCTTCTACTTGTGCACTTGAATGGATGCCTTTTATTGCATATAACTTATGTGACATTATTTATATCGTATATATTTTACATTACGTAAGTAGAACATAAATCCTATAACTTCGCAGCTGATATTCTGAAAGACAAGGCATAAGGTGGATGTTGAGCTAAAAGTAGAGAGGTGAGTAAAAACTTTAATTCATACGTGGGGGAGATGAATGTGGCAAAAATCAGAAAGGTGGCATGGAAATGTGTGGATTTTGTGGCTGGGGGGTGGGAATTGCTTTAAGATACGTGCTGGAATGATGTATTACCTAAACTTTAGCACTTGATTTTGGTGTTACGTTACTAGCCGCCACCTGCACCTCTTTCCCTCCCACCCCGCTGCAGGCATAATCAAACGCCCCTCTTTAGACACAACCACACACACACACACACACACACACACAATGATGAACATTCCAGCTGGCCAGTGTTGTCATGATCGAAATGCCTCACTGGTGAACCTGATGGGCTCTAGGAGTGAAGCCCAGATCTCTAAGCTCATCCCCTGACCTCTTGCAGGTACCTCACTCTGTGGTTTATCAAGAGGAGGCCCCAGCAAATGGGTTTCAGGGTGTTTGCTGTGATTTATGAGCCTACAAACTAGGTCACGAGTAGGAAATAAGTGCCATTCATCAGCTCTCCGGAGGTAACGGCGTGGAACTGGAGCGAGAGCTGACTGCTAGGCCTGGTCATGAAAGAGCTCCCACCTGCCCGGAAGAGGCAGGGACCCCAGCTCACCACGAGCCAAAATCAGGGCCTTCGTTATAGTTCTCGCCAAATTCTACTTTCACCAAGTGATTTTTCAGTTTCAGTTGGAAATCTTAAAAAAAGAGGACATGTCAAAATTAATGTTGAGAATTGATTTATGAATAAAAAATTGTGCCAAATCAGCACTCCAAATTTAATTTTACGTGGAGCAGGCTGCCAAGCAACTTGGAACATTTGCAGGTTGTTGGGAAATGGTTACAAATGACAAACAGCTTCCTCCACCGCCTCCTGGTCTCCTCCCCTCCCCAGCACAGGCCCGGCGTCTCCTCTGCGTGTCTTGGAAGTTTGAGGGAAGGCGATAGATATCAAAGACTGTGAGAAATTTTTCTTATAGTTTATAAGAAATGACTTAAGAAATTTTTAGATTATTGCCAGTCTACATTTCGTCTGAAGGACATTCAGGTCCCAGATTTTAAACGACAGGAACTACTTAAATTCAGATCTCTGTACTTGAATTCACATGCTTTGGGTCAGAAAAGATGAAAAAAAATCAGCCTATCTTCACAACTTGCTCTGTCTAAGAACCTGTAAGCACAACATTGTACAATGTTTCTGTTAAAAAAAATCTGTTTTTAACTTTTTCAACTTTTACAAAAATCAAGAAGTAAGTGAACTTTTGCTTTTTGTTTATGTTGAGCACTACTGTGAAATAGGCTGTGATTTGTGTCACATGGAACTCGACCTCTTTTCCTCTGTCTCCCAAATTCTGACTCAATATCAAGTGACTTCGATAACGTCAAATCTTGACTGAATTATGTAGACTAGATCTATCAAAATGGGACTTTTATTGTCCTAAAGTGGACATCAAAATACTTGTATTTTTAACTAGCCCCTTATTCATGCTGGCCTAGTTTATTATGCTATGTTTTATCATATGTATTACACATTTTATATCCATATAACAGTACACTTTGGAAGAATCTGAGAGGACACCTGGTTTACCCTCCTTTGCACAAGGAAAACAGGTCCAGAGAGAAGTTGCTAACCCAAGCTCAAATGGAGAGCGATTGGTAGGAACTCTGCTATTTCTTGCTTTCACTCTCAGGCCAGAATGTTTCCATGACACTCTGTGTCCCATATAACAGGGTTGGGGTCTGTATTTAGGAAAAGATTCTGCTTTGTTCCTTCTGGAAAGAATATCTTGAATGTTGGGCGAGCACATTTTTGCACACTTGGCCTCAAAACTACTCTTGCAATTTTCATGTGTTTTCTAGTCCATCAACTAAATGTCCAGAACCCTGTTCTGCTCATGTGCCCTGGAGTCTAACTGCCTTCAGCACTGACAGTGTGAGTTTTGTCTTTTCTTATTGGGCCACAATAGAGGGAGAGTGGAGCACTGGCAGAATCTGAAAAGGGAAGAAAACTCCACAGGCTGGGAGATAATATAAATATCAGACTCTTGTGGGGGCAGAGGACCCAACAAAGTGAAATATTCAGAGGAAGCTTAACCAGAGGCTACACCTCAGGAGCCAAGTTATCCATTTATTCATACATTCATATAACACTTCTTATATGAGTGCCCTCTACTCAATGGTAAGGAGAATGCAGAAATAAATAGCTCATATGTTCTTATCCTCAAAGTGAATTAGGATGCCATACCTGAAAAACAATTCTAGAAGAGGAGCTGTCAGAAATAAAGTTAGTGCTCACAACCAAATGATAGGCAGAGGCAAAAAGGTTGCAGAATTTCCACAATAGGGTAAAAGGTTTTTAGGGCTTTGCCTATCACATATTGTGACACCAATTGCCATTTGTTGTTCACGTATCATGTGCCAAGCACTGTGCTAAATATATTTACATATATTAGCTTATGTAAATTCTTACAGTGGATGATATATTTCCCCTTTTAAGGATGAAGGTTCTCAACCTTGGTAAGTTTTAAGTAACTAGCCCAAACTCACACAGCTTTGAGGTATTGGAGCCAGGAGTCAAGTTCAGGGGTTTTAAATAACAGTCAAGTGTTGACCAAGGACGTCTGCATAGAAGGACGACAGTGACCCCAAAATTGTTTGTGATTTGAGTAGATTAGGATGAACAAGGACAGATCGCGGGGGTAGTAAAGAGAGGCCAAGAATTCAGTGGTTTAGGAAGCTTGTAGTTGATGCCGACATCGCAGCAACTGGGATCATATCACTGGCAGGCCGGTGGTATGTTGCAGCAGGTGCCCGACAGGGTGGTCGCTTGGAATATTATGAACTGGAAGCAGAGATAGACTATATCCCTTATCGAGACAGGCGACATAGGACGTTACTTTCCATCTGCTACTTCACCTAGAACAAAGGCAAGAAAAGCCTGTTGAATCATCCTGCTGTTTCTCTTTTATTTCATAATTTCCTCTGCCCTAGGTGTGGGTAATGTCACCAACCAGGCCCTCTCCATCTTAGGAACATCAGCCTTAAGAGAAGAAAATGATAAAAGGAAAAAAAAAAATTAAATCTCTCCTCCGATAAAGATGCTCTTCATCCAAAAGCAGCACAAGTCAGCTCTGCAGCTTTTTAACAGTAAGTCTTGTACTGCACAGTGGAAGCCAGAGCCTAAATGTGATTCATAGCTGAAACTAGGGATAATAGCATCTTGCACTTGAATCGCTCTTTATTCTCTCTCCAGGTGGTTTTAGATATATTTATTTTTTAAATTTGATCTGGTAACCTATTTCACTCTTCATACATGAGGAATCTGGGGCATGGAGTCAGAGACTTTGCTAAGATGCTGCTGATGTTAGTGACAGAACTAAGCAGGGCTACAGACCTTCTAGACTGTGCCCAGGAAAACTAGAGTGTATGCCTTTGCTATTCGTTTTCTTCCATTTACATAATTGGGTGGCTCTTATTTTAAGGAAAAGTTATACCCTTCTTCAAAATTAACACATTCATTTCTTACAAGCAAAAAAATATACATTTGCTAAATATTTCAGTCTTCTTACATTGTTCCTTTTTTGAGCTTTGGGATCATGTCTTAACCATCTTAGTATTTTTTACAACCTCCACACACACCAGGGTCTGTGCAAGGGTGGCCTGCCTTGTGTGTTGAGTGACCAGGGTCTGTGCAAGGGTGGCCTGCCTTGTGTGTTGAGTGACCAGGGTCTGTGCAGCGGTGGCCTGCCTTGTGTGTTGAGTGACTAGGGTCTGTGCAAGGGTGGCCTGCCTTGTGTCTTGAGTGACTAGGGTCTGTGCAAGGGTGCCCTGTCTTTTGTGTTGAGTGACTAGGGTCTGTGCAAGGGTGCCCTGTCTTTTGTGTTGAGTGACTAGGGTCTGTGCAAGGGTGGCCTGCCTTGTGTCTTGAGTGACTAGGGTCTGTGCAAGGGTGCCCTGTCTTTTGTGTTGAGTGACTAGGGTCTGTGCAAGGGTGCCCTGTCTTTTGTGTTGAGTGACTAGGGTCTGTGCAAGGGTGGCCTGCCTTGTGTGTTGAGTGACTAGGGTCTGTGCAAGGGTGCCCTGCCTTGTGTGTTGAGTGACTAGGGTCTGTGCAAGGGTGCCCTGTCTTTTGTGTTGAGTGACTAGGGTCTGTGCAAGGGTGCCCTGTCTTTTGTGTTGAGTGACTAGGGTCTGTGCAAGGGTGCCCTGTCTTTTGTGTTGAGTGACTAGGGTCTGTGCAAGGGTGGCCTGCCTTGTGTGTTGAGTGACTAGGGTCTGTGCAAGGGTGGCCTGCCTTGTGTGTTGAGTGACTAGGGTCTGTGCAAGGGTGGCCTGCCTTGTGTGTTGAGTGACTAGGGTCTGTGCAAGGGTGGCCTGCCTTGTGTGTTGAGTGAGTACCTAACTGTACCTGTGCCACTGAAGCAGAGAGGTAGCGTGTTGGTAATTAATCACATTAGCGTTAAGAGGTAAACGGACCTGGCTCTGTTACTAACCATTTGTAGTATTTACAGCAAGTTGCTTCACTTCCTCATTTTTAGGGTTTTGTTTTTATTTTCATTTTTTTATGCAGTGGAAACAGAAATAGAACTTAATCTGATAAGACTCTCTGAGAGTTGAACTGAGATAAATCAATACATGTGAAGTGCTGAGCGCCATTAGTGGCATTAGTAGGTTTCTGATGAAGTGTAGCTCTTATTCTCTAACCCTTCTCATGTTTGGTAAAGCAAGGGCCAAAAGGTCTTGCAGTGCCATAGTTGGTTACTGACAAGTTTAAGTCTGTAATGTTTCCATTGTGTGTGAAAAGCCCCTCCTTGAAAAACATCCTTTTGAACGCAGCAAGGTGTTAATTTAAGAAGTACACCGTGCTTCTCGAAAGCACAGCCTTGAGTTTTCTGTAGTGTGAGAGATAATTTAATGCTCTCCTCTATCAATGCAGGAGAGATGGTTTTTATGACTTTTTGCCCTTTCCATCTTGGTAGCTCAGCTTTGGGGGGGTGGCAGGCTGTGATGCAGATTTTGGCGACAGCCAACCAACTTCTCTCCTGCAGCTCTGTGTCTGTTTTGTGTTCAAATCAGTGAGCAGAAGGCCTCACTGCTCTTCAGAATGACATCTACATTGCCAGTAATTACCTTCCTAAAATGGAAAAGGAATGAAAATAAAAGCCTGGATGTAGAAGGGGGTGGCAGGATTTTTGGAAAAGTGTATGGGCAATTTGAAGCATGAATAATTAATTTTGTCTTGAGATTAAGTTCAGTCTGTGTTTATGATCTGTTGGAAAAAAAAAAAAAGAACCTCTAATGGGTTCTAAATAAATTCAGTACCAATTTAAACTATTAGAGGAAGTTAAATCAAAATAATTAGGATATTAAAATACTTTGTGCATTTCCAATCACCGCCTTATTGAGGCTCTGGATCTTTTCCAAGGTGCAATAATAGCATGAATATATTAGGATGTTTGCTTCCCTTGCAATGTAACTGTTTGCCTGTGTAAAGATGATTGAAAACTTGCAGGAGACTGAACACTAGATTGATGTGTTGACGTATTTAAGGGAGTGGGTGCTATATAAATGACAAATTATTTTGTACATATAGATTAAAAACAGCACAGTGACAGTTTACTGTTTAAATAGTTGAACTCGATTACTCCTTACTCACAGTTGTTGCTAATTTCACACTATCTTCAGGGAGGCATTATTTTTGTGACATTTTCAATTACTATAGAATGGGTTGGTAAAAATCTGAATGAGATTAAGGTGACTTCCAATACAACCCAGGGCTTGGTCATTTGTGTATTTTGCTTATAGCTCTCAAGTCTCTTGTAATTTAAATGGAAATCAAGGGAGTCTTCTCTTATATCTTAGTTATTACAGTCCCCCCACCGCCCACCTTTTATGTCTGTGGGGAGCATAGCAAGCATGGAAATTAGAACACATATAAAGGATTTTGGAATATGCTTTGACCCTTTTCTGAAGCAACAGCTCATTTGTTTGTAAATAACTTGGGTGAAGCTATCGAGTGGCTGCCGCAGTGGAATGCCTGTCACCACTCAAGAGCTCATGAACTCTCTGGATTTAATTATTTTGGTGGCTTGGAAGAGCTGGCCTCTAGGTGATTTCCCTGCAATATTGCAATGTTTTATTTGTTTGTTTCTTTTCTCCTAAGCATTATCGAGCTCATCAACATTTAATAGTGTCCCTTGAAAAATATTATTAATTAACCCAGCAAAATATAACTTGATAACTGGATTTTAGAGCTGCCCGACAATTATTATGGCAATTTATAGCTTGCTTCCCTATTTTTTTTCAGAGAGAAGATAGAATTTCAGGGCATCCTCAGTAATTTATTCTGAAATTGAAACATTACACTGAATACTTTGCTTCCCGGAGAGTTAGGAAAGATAGTCAGGATTTGCAAAAATGGGTTCTCTCTCTTGAACAGATATCATAAAGTATAATTCCAAGTAATATTACAAATGATCCAGCAAAACAATAGTAGTTTGAGCTTCAAGTTTAATGAAACTATAAACAAAAATTAACAAGCAACTACAAATTACTCTTAGTAAAATTATGAAAATGTTTGTTATGTATCTTAATGAGAATGAAATAATGGGAACTTTCTTTACTGTTTATACAAATATAGTGAGTTTTCCTTTGCTTGAAATACCCAGTTTGTAATGGTAATGGAAATGCGTTGTTTCTCTGCCTCATTAGAAAGGGATTGTTATGCATTCAAAGATTTTATATTTTCTAAAATTGGGCTGAGATTCGGCAAATGGAAAATTATCTTTAAAGGCTTTTGTCTCACTTCAGAGGATTCCATTGGAAGCGGCTCTAGTACAGATGAAGGCAAGATTTTTTGTTCTGAGTTAATTTCCGTAATATTTCTAATAGAGAAACCATCTCTGCCTTTGTCCCAGGACTGTGCTCACTCATTTCTGTCACTTTCTTCCTTTGGGGTGTACCTGTGATTTAATTGCTCTTCTGTACAATAGAGCTAAAAGCATCCCCTTTCAGTCTTCCCGAGTCTGTGAATAAATACTGTGTAAAAGAAGCCAGGAAGGTTGACAAAGGAAACATAGGTTAGTGTGGTGGGAATGCATTGGGTTTGGAGCCAGGTAATCCTCTGTTTTCTTGCCGACCCCACCACTGACCTTGGGCAAGTGGCTGTATGTCACTGAGCCTCCATTTCTGCGCTTGAACAATAAGTAAATTAATAATACCTACTTTGCAAGTCTCTCAAAGCCGGAGAGATAATTTATGCAAAGCGCCTATTACAGTGCCTGGTAAATACTGTGTGCTCAGTAAACGCCGGCTGGTGGCAATAGAGACAGTCAAGGTCATAGCTGCTGCAATAGTAACATTGACATCTAGGCCCTGTCGTTTTGCTAAGGTGACCATCAGCAATGTATTCACAAATTATTGTGTTGTTTTGTTTTGATTAATCCTCACCTGAGAGTATTTTTTCCATTGCTTTTCAGAGAGAGTGGAAGGGAGAGAGAGAAAAAGAGGGAGAGAGAAAGAGAGAGAGAGAGAGAGAGAGAGAAACACTGATGTGAGAGAGACACATTGATTGGTTGCTTCCCGCACCGGGCTGGGGATCAGAGCCTGCAACCGAGGTACATGCCCTTGGCCAGAATCAAACCCAGGGCCCTTCAGTCTGAGGGGCGATGCTCTAACCACTGGACAAAACCGCCTAGGACCAAATTACTGTGTTTTTAAAAAAAATTTTTTAGTCTTTTAAATCCAGTGCTTACATGGGCCAGTTAGGAGCTTGGATGAGTGTCCCAGGAAAGTGTGACGTGAGGAATGGTGTGACGGCGTGACATTCAGGCTTGGGGGCAGGGAGGCAGCAGGCCCTCTGGTACCTAGCACACCAGGGAACACAGGCCCTGACCGAATGGGGCGGACACGACTTCCAGTCAGTTTTTCCCTTTAGTAAGCAAAGGCTTCAGTGTTAACCAAGCCTTCCATTTTTTCCTAAGAAAATCCAGGAACCGGAATTTAATGCAAAATGCCCTCCTTTAAATGGTGACAATAAATAAAGTGCCGTGAATAACAGCAGCGTTAGCTTGAAGAGACTTTGACTGCAGGACAGACCCAGCCTGTCAATGCCCGTCTGAAATGCCTCATCTATATAAGGGACAGCAATAAGCTTGATACTTATTTAGCATATACCATGCGCGGGGCGGGCACACTTTTTAATACTTAACATGTATTAATATATTTAAGTCTTCCAATGACCCCATGAGGTAGATATTAATGATCAGTCTTATTATCACATCCATTTTACAGATGAAAAAAACAAGGAAAAGAGAAGTTAAGTTACTTGCCCAAGATCTCTGTTGCTTAGCAACAGAACTGCAATTTGAACGTAGGCAATCTCTCCCGAAGTTCTTGCATTTGACCCCGGGGTTCACAGACTCAAGTAATGAATTCCTCTTATTTATGTACAGGAACCATTTATTCAATGTGGTCTTACTGGACAAAATTGTGTCGAACTTAAATTTTATTTTAGGTATACATCAATGTTTATTGAATATGTTCGAAAGGCAGAGCCCTAAATAAGGAGCAGTGGTAAGGATAAGACGCGTAAGTTTAGTAAAAATCGGAGAGCAATTTACTAACTTAATAAGACAAGAAATGCCTGACTGGCTGTTTCATAGGACGTAGAGGGTTTTCAAGAGAAATGTCTAATGGTTTTTGTTATTAGAAGAAGGAATTTGATAAGCAGTTAGTAGAGGGCTTGACAAACATGTTGCCTTTTACTTACATCTTGAAAAATAGGTTATATCTCAGTGGACAGAGATGAAAGATCTAGGGGCCAGTGGAAGCAAAAGTTATGTGACAGAAAAGACTACATTTTAGTAAATACTAGGAATAGCCCAGTTACCCTATTTAGGATTTGTGGAAGACTAGAGGAGGAGGAAAGTGGAAAGATAGCTGAGGGCTAAGATGTGCCTGCTAAAGTGTTCTGTTTTCTCCCTGTTGTAATTAATTATGAGTCCATACCCTCATCCACACACACACACACACACACATTCTCTCTCTCTCCCTCTCTCTAACAACACAAACTAAAATGAAGTTTCTAGAAGGGCCAAAATATCTCAAACAATTCAGCGGGGCGAGTTTTCGAAAGGAGTTACTCTAAGTGGCCCCCTCCCACCCCAACAGAACTGTGAACAAAGAGAGAGCCATAAAGAATCTCCTTTCTTTCTTTGCTTCGTTTATAAAATCAAACTCATACGAGGCAGAGATACTTCAGAATGAGACTATAGAAAGGGAAGGAGGTTATGAATGGCCGTGAATGCGAGCTGAGGATTCCTGGACCACCACCTACGCTGAATTACAGTTCTCACGCCACTGCAGGAGTAACGCTAGCTCCCCTTAATCTATTGCTAACAGTACTGTTAGGTGGTCACAGTGATTTCAAAACGCCTCATAAGTGTTCGCTTGTAGAATAAAATGGTCATGCTTTCTGATTACAACTAAGTAGGTAGAGGTGGTTCTTTTCCATTTTCTTATTTAAAAATATTTATGAGTTAAAAAAAATATAAATGCAATTTCAAGTCTAACTAATGTGAAACTATTCCAATCCAATACATGATGCTTAACAGAAATAAGCCAAGGCTGTGAGGTAAGGTTATCCTTACATTTTTGCTTTTTAAAAAATCTCTTCAAAAAAGCATGTTTTATGTATATAGAGTGTTCACTAAAACACAGCTTAGGAAAGTGCTCTGTGCTTTCGCTGTCATCTCAATATTACTTGTTATTATTTTGATCAGCAGCAGCAGAACCCCCAGACTGCATAGGAAAACTCATACCCTAAATTTATCTTGGTCATTAACCCCTCCTGAGCTGGGACTGGATTCATGAAGTCTGACAAGGCCAAATTTGGACAATTTCCTGTGCAAGGCCAATGAATTTTTTTGCCAATCACTGGGAATCTATTTACTTGCTGCCAAAGCCTTTAATTTGCTATGTTAAAATCACAACAGTAAAAATTGTCAACCCAAATTTTCTCCATCAAATATAAAGTGTTAAAACACAAATTACTTTTTTAGAGCACACATTTCTTATTCTTTCTTATTTTCTTCTTACTATATTATTTTTCCCCAGGGGGAGGGAAAGTGGTTCAAAGGGGCCTGTCTTTGAAGGTGTTTTAATCTTTATTCTGTCTAGTTCTTTCCTGGATTCATTTAATCTGCTTGATTTTTAGGTTATGATTATACCCTCCAGATACCAACTCAGACATCCTTCCAAAGAATTGCTCATTAAAATCTAATTTTTACCCTCAGAATGCTGGCTTTTTAGCTAATGAAATCTGCCGTAATTATAAATATCTATCTTGCCAAACCTCAGAATTATTGGCATTTATATATAAAGTCAAGAAATTTGAGAATAACGTTAACATTGAAGTTAGCCCTCCCCTTTTCATTTCGATGAAGTGTAGTTCACACATAGTTATATATATTTAAATAAAAGGATCTCGTTTAGCTGCTTCCAGTATTTTTACACAGTCATTAGAACTCTTTTGCATGGTACCCGGGGGAGACCACATCTAATTTAAACTTCATGACAGGAGAGACATGCGGAAACTTCAGATTCATTATTTAGCTTGATGATCTGAAAAAACTGAGGAAAAGTTTCTGTGATATTGGGCTCTGATCTACCCAAGGTTCCCTGTAATGATAGCTTTCCCTCATTTTTTTATATGATTTATCAGATGAAATTTTATCACAAAGACAAATCATTTATGAAACGTTGGAGCACCTTGCTAGCTCATAAGTTTAAGCTTCCCATAAGCAAAACAATAACCTCTAAATTCTGTTGACACTAACAATGGAAGAGCAAGAGTGTGCGCGCTGTGACAGGAGCGAAAGTGTAGAGGGCTGAAAGCTGATCTGTCGTCCCTCCTGTACCCTGCAAAGCAAAGGCTGGGGGACAGGTGAGGAAGGTCCACAAAATGTGAGTTCCCCTGGAGCAGACCGCCTGCTGCAAGGGAAAAAGGAATGGTGTGGTGTCGTGGAAAGAGGGCAGACTTTGCCCAAGGATACAGGGTTAGAAAGTGGCAAAGCCATGATTCAAATGCGGGTTTGTGGGAAGCCAAACTTAAATGTACCTGAGCCTTCATTTCATTTTCTGCAAAGTGAGAATAGTAAGGCCTTCAGCAGTAGGGCTGATCCAAAGTTTAGATAAGATGTTATCCACCACTTACTGAATGCTGCCTGTATACCGGTTTACTGTTTTCATTTAATGCCAAGCGTGCCCCGGGGACCAGAATTGAAAATTAGCCAGTGTTCCTCAGTGATTGAATCAAGTCCATTGCCATTAGAACAAGCATGAAATGAAGCCCATTGGTCACAAGCAGATAGCCTTCAGTTTCCTTCCCTTAGGCTGGTGCTGCAGACTCCAATTCTTGAGTCTTCCTTGGGGATAATGAAATGGGAAATATAAACTTCTGGGCCCTCGTACCAAACTTCTGCTTTGGCAGAGCAATTAAACCGACACTCCACATCACAGGGTATTTTTTGATAAATATAATTTTTATTCTTCCAGCATAAAATGAGAGAAGACATAACCAGGTTTATGTACTGCCTCTTATTTCCACGACAGATTTCATTTCAAACACCTTGGCCAAATGTGATCGTTTTCTATCCAATATTTCATGAGGGGTTACACTGGCTAACCTCTTTGAATCTTATATCAAGAAATCCTCAGTCTTTGCAAACTGAGTAAATCCTTCACATTACTTTGCTTTTTTGTTCCCATTTTAGCTTTAATAGAAAAAGTGAATTATTTTATTATGCCTTTCTATTCAATTTATCAGATCATAGTAAGTAAAAATCTATGGTTTTAGGACCACCAAGTCATAAGGTTTTTGAGATTCAAAGTTACCTATTTGTCATCTCTTTATGTGGGGTCCACAGCAAGCACTGTATTTATTCATAATAATGTATATATTTTTAAATACTTATTAACTTAACATATATTTAGTATTAATTAGTGCACATCCAGAAATCTGCAGCGTAAGAGTAAAAATAATAAAGAAATAATTTGTTCTTTTTCTTGCCCTCTAAGCTCTTAGAGCTGATTCAGAAAGACATGGCTAACAGGTAAAACTCTTCCTTTTATAATATCATGAAATGAATTATGTTTTTTATATCACAGCGCCAAACTCAGTTGTGTTATACTATCACGGCTCAATTTTCTGAGAAAATAACAAAAGCCCAGTGGTGATAGTATATTAATTACTATTAATTAATGGGGTTGAGTGGAGAATCTTAAAATATGCGTCATTTTGTTACTGCTGTGTGTTTCACTCTGCTAATGACATGGGATTATATTCCAAAGGTCAGTATTAATCACTGTGTTGATTTCTTCTGGAGGAGGTAGACTGCGATACGATGAATTAAAGGACTTCAAGGAAAAAGAAAGTAAGCCAAGAGTCATTAGCACTCAATTAAGAGAAGAACAAATACATCTGAGGCTCTCTAGATATTTTTTAATTTTAATTTTGATTTTTTACATTTATCATTATTGTTGAAAGTATTACAGGTGCCCCTCTTCTTTCCCCCATTGACCCCCTCCACCCTGCATCCACCCCACCCCCAGACCTTCCCCATACTAGATATTTTGTTGGCCTCCTGACTCCATGTGTCTAGGGATTCTGCTGCCTAGGTTTGCCAAGGTAGATATGACAGGAAAAGTGGACTTCTAAGTCCTAGGGGAAAATGGCTTATTTAAGGAATGAGGCATAAATCATAGGATAACTGTAGTGTGGTAACGTGAACATTTGAAATTAACAAGACTATCCTAGTTAAGAGTAGACATGAGATCACAGTAAGGGTAATAGAATTTTATTGTGGTTATTGTTATCGACTGTGGTCAGCTACAAGAGCTCTCCACTTTCTTCTACTTCTTCCTGATTTGATAAGGTCACAAGTAAATTATCTTTGCTGTAATCTGTGCCTTGTGTATGTTTTTTCCTATACTCTCTATAAAATTAGGGATGGGAGAAGTTAAAATTAAGTTCAGTTCAATCCAAATAGTTATTACCAGAGTCTCCAGGAAGCATCCTGTATTTGCTCATGGATTCATGTTTATTTTTATTTGTTTTGGTTTTGTTTCTCCTCTATTCCATAATCATCAGCCGAGGCCATCAAAAACTTGCTGATATGCTGCGTCATCTTCTTCTTTCCCTGGTCCATGTCATTGTTCACGCTAAGGTCCATATTCCTCATTCTCCGATGCACAAGACCAAGACTGAGAGATCATGTTTCACCCCCTTACTTTTAACTTATTCTCTTACTGACGTTACAAAGTAAAACTACCTCATTTCCTCAATGCTGTCACAAAGTTCAGCAAGACAGTTCTTTCATTTTTACTGATTTTAAAAATTCTAACCAGTCTACTCAACTATCAGATTTGAGTTCATGAAGACTGGATTATAGAGCTGTCAGTGGTCAACAATCTTCTCTACTCAAGACAACTCTTTCTCTTCAGGGTTATCCTATTGTTCTTGGATGAATTTGGTGCTCCCCAACTCTCTTTTCTCATGAGAGATGAGTTATTTCTCAAAAGGCTACTGGATTCATTATAGATAGAGCCCCCTGGAGGGCCTGCCTCACCCATCTTCAGACATGATCAGATAAATCTGGAACCTTGAAAGAATGTAATTCAGCTTCCAACTTGGAAGCACCCGCTTTAACATATAGATGCACTATTATTATTTTACATTTGATATATATGTTTTCATTGTGTATAAGTATCCACATATAGAATAAATTTTAATTGCACTATTACCACAAAGGCCCTGAAAGATATTTTTCATGTTATGCATTCAATGGTTAATTATGAAAAAAATGACTATGAGATTTGAATTTCATTCTTACTTTTGATTTTAATATTTTAGTAATTCAAACATTTAATAGTGAGTGTTTTTATGACTTGAGCTTAGTTATCTTAGCGTATACCTACACTGAGAATATTATAATTAATCTTATTACCAAAACAAGCAATGGGGAGAACACAGAAGTTTCTGTAAGCAGAGACATTCCATGCTGATACTTGAGTCTGGACTGTGAAAGAAGTTTGTATCTATAATCCTACTATAGTATTCAATATCAAAAGCAGGCATATCAGCCATTGTATAGTAAGTCAACTCTTAAACTGTATAATTAATAGAATAATTTGCTTTGCCCTCATATAGCAGCAATGTTCATATTAAAATTGCCCAGATAGTCTTGACTATCCATTTACAATTTAATAATTGTGGTAACTTTGTGTCCCTTTAAAATTATTTTAATTTGAAAATTGAGAGTGAGGTTGAAGGTTCAACTTGTTGGATGTTGTAAGGAGCCCTCAACGACCCACAGTGTAGGTCTGATTTATTATGCAAATAAAGAGGCAGAATAATATATTCCGTTTAATCATGCAGAATTTTTTTTTGTTTGATGGAGTGTCCAGGTACACAAAGGAATATTCTATAAATCCAAAATCTATTTCAGAAAGGAAGATATTCATATGGGGTTGTAGGAACAAGGCATCAGAACTGTAATTTACAGAAAACGCTCAGTTTTAGAAAATAGTTTGTCTTTAAACAATGGAATTTTATAATGAGAAAATTACCCAAAGCTTTTAGCTACTCAGGTTATTTAAGTGAAAGATGAATTCATCCATTATGAGCTATAAAGCCCATTGATTACTTGACTTGATTACTTAAACCTTACGGCCTGAGAATCCTGTCTGACTGATATATCCGCCCTTCACCCAGAATGTTTTATTGAGGAATGATTTTATGATACTGCAGCATTTCAGGTAGGCACTGTTCTCTCAACAAACACGAGGAGATAATTCATGTAGGTGAACGACTATATATTTAGAGGCCAGCAGCGTTTCTTGGCAACTATTAACCATTCCCATACCAATGCCAAAACTCACATCTCTAATCTAAAACCTGAACTCAGTGGAAAACCATGACTGGTTTTGTTTCTAGCTCTTTTTTTTTTTTTTGCAGGTCCAAATACCTTTCAGCAAAATTATCCCTTTTTTTGATGAGGACTCATACACATGTCAGAGAAGAGTAATTGGGAAAATAAAGAATGTGTGAATCATTGCTAGGATTGGGTTGATGTGGGTTGTTTGGAGAAGTGAAAGCAAATATTGCGAAATTCTTTATTCCTTTATGCTAACCTGTAAGGTAGGTGTTACTATCCTTGTTTTATAGATGAGAAATCTTCAGAGAAGTTAAGTAACACTTCCAAAGACATTTGACTGAGAAACAGCAGGGTTAGGACTTAAACATGGATTCTTCTTCCTTTTTGTGGACTCTTAGAGAAGGCACATCAGTGATATCAGACCTCAATATTTCAGAGTATCATTGTAAAAGTTTTATATATATATGGAAATATTATACATACGTAAACAACCACCATGGGTATAAAATTTGCATTAATATATTGTTAGGTCAACATGCTACAGGCCTATATAATTGACAGTTAACTTTTAGTTCAAAAATCAGGGCACTGTTTATAAAGAAGTTAGTAAAGATTGCAATGTTCATTGAAATGACCTAAAACCCAAACTGAGCAGATTTCCTCCAGATTTCATGGTATCTCTACAAACTATGAGAGATTGATAAATTCTCTCAAGAAAAATATTTTAAGGGTTATTTTATTTTTTTTTAACATAACAAAACACACGAGATGCAATTTGCAGTTCAATTGGCAGATTTTAAAGTTGTGTGATTTGTAATGTCTGAAGAAAGCCAAGGCGAAGATTAACTCATGATGTTCTTAAAATAATGATGACCGTCTGCCTTGCAGTGTGTTTAATGTAGAACCAATCTCTGGAAAATGCTCCTCATTACTGAAATAATAATAATGCAGAGTGTTGGGCAAATTATGTTCATTTCCTTGCTACGTCTTACAGAGCCTTTGATGCTTCAGGGCCATCTCTAAATTAACTGTTCACTAGAATTTGAAAACAACTCTGGCTATTTACCACATGCAATCTTGTTCAAATGCTTCATATTTTGGGAGTAATCCTTCCATAAGACAGTTGAATGGAGACATAATGTTTGCTTTTAAAAGTTCATCTATTTCTACTAAAGTTATTTTTTTTCTGTTTTTATAATTAGTTGCTATGAGGATGAATGAGCTGCTTTGTTCTGTGTGATGGGTAGGTTCAGTGATTTGGGTAAGAAAAAAGATCAGAGTTCACAAAAATCCCATAAGTGTCCTATTTAAAATAAGGCCAAGAAAAACAGGAATTAAAAATAGATCCCATGATGATGGTTCCCCAGATGGCTTTTGCTCTTCCATTTTTTTCTCTGTAGCTACACTATCTGGGCATAGCCTTCTTTCCATGGTACCACATATGCCATCCTTGGGCAGCGCCAGATATTGGGATAGAGAAGCACACAATGGGGCTTGTATAGGATCCAAAGGTTGGTCAAGGTAATGCACCATTGAACTTGACCCATTAGACTGATCTTTCTGACAGTAGAGACCACTCATGTTTTGCTTTTGTATCTAGAGTGCCTAACCCATGGTAGGAAGTCAGTAACTTTTATTTAGAGATTGAAAGTGACAGCCCCATTCTCTTTCACCCTCTGTGTCTAGGTACACTCATACCATCAGTTTGTGACTCCTTATGTGTAGCTGGGGGACTGAAAACTTAGTAATAACCAGAATGCTTGGTGAAGCTTCTTGGAGAAGTTACAACAACAATTGGGGTGATTCTATGTGTTGTCAAAATAGACAAATTTGATAGAGATGTGGTGCAAGGATGGAGAAAGGGATGAATAAATAGCTGACATATAAGCACAACAAGGAAAGGATAGCCAGAAACTTTCAAAAGAGATTTTAAACAAATACCTATTTCAGTGACCTCACAGGGTTATTATAAAGAGCCCATGCTTTGAATCATATGAAGAATAGTAAATATGCCAAACAGTATGGTTGCAGATTTGAAGTTGCTAGTTAACCACATGCATTTCCCCTCTAAAATCAGAATCAATGGGGCCTGCTTTATTTCTGCCTATTTTGATTTAAGAACATAGTAGGAATGTGAACTTAGAGTGGGTTCCTAATAGATTCTCTCTCTTCTCCAAGTCTAAAATTAAGGTGGGGAGACTACACCTGCAGAGCACACACTTACCTAGCTGGAGACATAAGGGACACACGACTACAATATTTAATCTTAGTAGTGTTTAGCTAGTGCCCCCCCCCCCCACAAAACCAAAATCTGCATGACTTATAAAACTCTCTCTATAAATGTGGATTGGAGCTGTGTGTGGGGAGAGGGGCCATTCAGAAATCATTATTTATTATGGATCCACATGACAGCAGCAGCTACAATTATAAACCCATTAAGATATAATTGACAACACAAGTGCGCTGACGTTGTGTTCCACTTGTCTCAATTGTGTTTAATAGAGTGGCATTCTGTATTTTTCACAGTGAGGCTTCTAATCAAGGCCCATGTAATCTTCTACTTAACCTCCTTCATCCATCCTCCAGAATAAAATGCAGTTTTGTTTAGGGACATCCAGTAGGTGTTAGAACCATCCCAGCTGTTGTTGTGATGCTTCTCTCTCCTCTTCCCAAAGCCAGAAAATCAGTGCTTATACATGCAAGCCTCATGCAATCAAAGAGAAGATCGTGCCAGTATCATTACCAACCAGTCATATTACAAAATTCCGAATTGTGACTTGGTTGTGTTTCCTAATGTATCCAGTGGCTTTGAATGTCATTTGTAAAAGCAATCCCTAGCCAGTGATTTTTGCACGACACCTGAGGATGGGGTTTGGTTGCCAGGAGAACCATTCCTGGGAATAGAGTGTTGGAGCTTTTAGTCCCACCCTCCTGACTTCTGGGGAAGGAAGAGGGGCCAATGGCCACTGGCCAATGATTTGAACAATCTTGCCGATGAAACGAAGCCTTCGTAAGCAGGATTCAGAGAACTTCCCGGTTGGTGAGCATGTGGGAGAGATTGGGGGAGAGTGGTGTGCTCAGTGGGGGCATGGAAGCTCCTTGGCCTTTCTCCATACCTTGCACTATGGATCTCTTTCATTTGGCTGTTCCTGAGTTATATATTTTTATAATAAACCAGTGATCGAGTAAGAAACATGTTTTTCTGAGTCCTGAGCAGCTCTAGCAAATTCATTGAACCTGAAGAGTGGGTCATTAAAATCTCCAATCTGTTGCCAGCTGCACAGGTCAGAAGCACACGTGACAGCTTGGGTTTGGGACTGGCATCTAAGCCTATGTGCGTGCATTGGGGGAAGCCTTTGGTACTGTGCACTTACTCTGTGAACTCTTTTACAGTCTCCAGGTAGATAGTGTCAGATGTGAGTTACATTCTAGGGCACGCGGCTGATGTCACAGAATTGCTTGGTGTGGGACACCTCCCACACACAAACACATTGTAATTGGGTTCCGGGACCCTTTCAGTCACCTAAGGCAGCAAGCCATATTTGGCCTGACGTTAAGGATTTGGATGAGCAACCCATTAATCCCGATTTCAGCCTCAGAATAAAGTAATTAATTTAATAAATGAGCACCCTTTAGTATGTGTGGACAAACAGCAAATTATACTAAATAAAGCATTAGTTTTATAGTAAAAAATAAATCTGGGTTCAAAACTACATGCTGTGTAAAAAATACGTAATGTTAGGTGTTGCAGCTTCTCTTCTAAAATGGGAATTACGATTGTCATTATCAAGTCAAGGGGCTGTGGTGCCGCCGGATTTCTAATGAAAATGCAGTAGTTTCTCTAGCTAATAATAATACCTCACATTTATTGAGTATTTTCCCTACAGCAGGCACTGTTATCATCATGTTATTTCATTCTCTCTGAAAAAGAAAAAAAATGGCACAGACTTGCCTTCAATGAATTTTCACCACAATGGAGAACAAATATATTCACAAATTGCTACATTTCAAGAGGGAATGTGATTAAGTGCTAAATGCTAAAGGATTTGCAACCATCTGTTAGGTATTGAGGATGGAGAGATCACATATAGGTGGGTTAAATAAAATTTTCAGAAAAACAACTGGTAGCTAAAGGCTGGGCATGATTTTATTTTTCAGATCTGGGAGAAGTAGAAAGAGGAATGTGGGAGGAAATAGGCAGGGGGTCGGAAAAACTCGGGATGTATTTAGGGACGGGGCCTGGGTGTGGAGTTGTACTAGTAGAGTAGAAGATGATCGTGCAGGAACCTCAGCTTAGAGTCAAAATATGCAGAGCTCTGATTTCCAGGTTAGGCCGTTAAACTTATTATAAATCAATAGAAAAATAGTTAAGGTTTTTAGAGGTGAGTGGTATGCTCTGAGCAGTGATTTAGAAAGATTTATGTAACAGTGGAGGGAGGAAACTGTGATATTATTCCTTTATTATACTCATTACATAGGGTTGTAATGACTGAACAGCTTACCACAGGTAAAGCTCTTAGAGCATTGTCTGGCAGAGTAAGTGCAACGTAATTGTTAGACATGGTTATTGTACCATAAATAATATGGAATCATTATCCAGCCTTTTTTCTTATTTTTTCTTTTTTCCATTTGTCTAGTTTAACATAGCTTTAGAAGAAATTATAGATGTATGTGCATCTAACGTTCTTTGCTGATTTTAAGGAAACAGCGCCAAAACTTGGAAATAAGGCAGAGAAGATGGTGACAAGCCTGTCAGTGTCATACTGGTCCATTAATAAGCCTGTCCACCAATTATTCAATTTAGACCTAATACAGTTGCAAATGGAGCCCTAGGAGGCTTTGAGCAAAGCAGAACCTGTGTGCCTAGAAGCATAGCAGGGGGACGTTCAGTAGATTCTTAAAGGAGAGAGGAAGCTGGAGCTCAGATCAGCTTTCCAGCTAAGAAGTTACGAGAATCTTAAAGCTCATGATGGCAGCAGCCCTGTACAGGAGAACATGGATCCATGAGCCTTGATGACTTTAATGCCATTAAGGAGTGAAGGATAATCCTGGGGAGAAGTCTAGATCGATGTTTTCTAAATAATGGAGTCATTAACAAAACTAGGGAGGTCTCAAAAAAGAGATGGTTTGTGGTGAAGTTGTGGTTGATTTGTGGTGGGTGCTATTTGACTATGTTCAGAGCAGAGCTGTCTTGCAGGCAGTTGGAAATGTAGGAAATAATCGAAATCAAATAGAAACCTTGTGTTTACATAAATAGGATAACTGAAACCCATGAGCAAGTTTCCATGCAGAGATTCCCTACTGCTGCTTCCTTTCCTGATACTCAAGATTTGGGCAGGACAAGGAAATTATATACAATATATTTGAGTGTGCAAGAAACCTAATTCTCTCCAGAAAATCACTAATCTATTCTAACTGAAGGTCTAAGGATGGAGTTTTGCAACCAACGGCATCTGTGGTGAGCCCTTGGCCCAGTGGAAACACCACATACGTGCCTGATGGGTTATGGCCTCAATCGCCAAGGGCAGGGCTGGGCAGTGTGCAACTGCGAGCAGTGGAAGGCTACTCGAACTCTGTAGGCTCTTTATTCAATGTATATACCATCTTCTAATAGTTTTTGAGAGCTACTTTTTTGTAATTTTTGTTTTGATTTTTATTTTTAGACAATTCCGGACTCCCCACAAAATGCTTGCCAATTTTTTTTCCAAACAAATGTCTGTTAATATCACTGTAGTAGTTCAAGAAAAGTGCAGGCTTTGCTCTCTCCTTGAAATATCAGTAAGAACCAACCCTCTGCATTTTACCTTCCCTGTATCATTGGAAAATTTATTCATTTGTTTGGGGAAAGCTTATTTTTGTTTTTGCTAACTTTTGTCCTACACCCACAAGTAGCCTAGCAAATGTAATGGCTCCTGACAATAGTTTGTGGTTACATTAATTGTAGGATGGTGCTGCTTATTATGACACTTATATTTTGGGTGACTGCACTGAATCCTCTATTGTTCTGTGACTACAACCTCTCCCCCCCAAAAGAAAGACCTACTCCACAACAAAGCAGAATCCCACAAAAAATCAGGTACACTCATGAATTCCTTTAGGACTAGTTTTACACAATTAACTAGTAATCAGTTGTTGTAATACATTCAATGGGTATTGTTTCTTACAATTTTTTATCTTAATTTTGTAGCCCTTATTTATAGTGAGCACATTTGTGAATTGTGCTAATGAAACTGATACTGATATAAATATTGTTTTTTCTTTAGTTGTACTCAATTTAGCTTCATTCTCTAGCTCTTTCGGATATTCATCCTTTAAGTGAGTAATGTCATAATTCTTGTCCCCACAATCCACTACAACCACAGTCTGTACCTATGCCCCCTTTTAGAAGCAGCTGTTGATATAGTTACTTTTAAAATAACCAACTGTGTAATTGAACTAATCAGATTGTGTTGATAGCCAAAGGCACTCTTACACAGCCCAAGGAGGATTCACTACCAGGTTAAAGAAAACTATTCCATTTTATAGTAACGAACACCTTCTATTATCTTCTCCATTCATTTTTCACCTGTATTATGAATTTCTGGAAGGTTTCCCAGTTCAGTAACAATCTCCAGCTGCACTACCACTCAAAACATGTAAATCTTTACTTGCTGTGTCTTTGCCTTTTTCCCTTAAAAAAAAAAGAAGTAGCTTCCAGATTCTATGATGAGACAAATAGACAAATAGCCTCCCGAAGAGGGAGATGAAGGAAAACCCATCTCTATTTGTTGCATCCAGCGGCTCCACCAGTAATTATTATGTGGCAGCTTTCATTTCGGAAGGTACCAGCGAGTGGAATCACACCAATCCATCTCCAGCACCGTCGGCATGTCAATAAAAATGAGTGAAATTGCAGAGGGGAAAATCTGGTGTCTGAAACAAAACAAAGCGTACAGGGCCCCTAAGAGGGTTTTTATCAGCACAAACAGTATCAGTTTAGCTCACAGAAATTGGAATAAAGAGCTTCTTGTCCTTGGTCGGCGTGTCACAAAAGCAGAATATACTGCCGAGTGCCAGGTGGTGCTGGTGACAGCGCTTTAAAAATATAGGTTCTCTCTTAGACAGAAAAGCCCTTTTCTCATTTGAGGCTAACGTTATCTTCTCATAGTTTGCCTTTTCGTCGAGATTAACATGCTCATCTGCTCCTAACACTCAGCAGTCCCTACTCGTATGTGAACCTGACCCAACTCAAAGGGGCTTAAGCCAAAGAGAATTTCATGCCCCCTGAGTCAGTGTCTCAAAAGGCATCTTCTGGGCGGGGTTCACCTTGTGCACCTAAGTGAGTAGGTGAGAGGGCATCGAGAAGTTCAGAGAATCGACAGAATGATGCTAAGACCTCTAAACCGAGGCTTGACCATCTGCTAGCTCTGTAGGGGGCTGACATTTTTCTTAAATTGTGATGCATTTATTTTGATTCTTATGTTAATTAACAATGAAGACTTATCATATTGAATAGACCACAGTTACTGTTTTATTAATCTCTTGTGCTCTAATACCTTTTCCTGGGTAACAGCATCTTCTTTTGGCTATTGCTTCCCTTCAGGCCAGTTTCTTATGGGAAATCACAAGAGTCAGTTATAACATGGATTCGTATGCACTTTTTCTGTGGTTGTAGATAAAAATGCAGTGACGGGGGGAAGAACTGAATGAGCAGAAAAAAGCTGCCCATGTCAGGATTTGGCCTAATGGGTGCATCTGTGATGCAGATGGTAGCTCTATGGGAGGGACCTTCACATGTAACAATCCAGCAAACCTCAGTGAGAAGACCACTCCTGTAGCTCCGGAGTTCAGGGCTTTTTATACCTTTAGGTCTAGTGTGGCTTAAATAATAGGTATTTGAGCCGTGATAAGCTAAAGGGTACTCACTGGTAATTATTTAATCACCCTCAGGTGGTAAACTCAAGAATAACCCACACCCAGGAAGTAGCCACCACTACGAGGAAATGTTATGTGCAAAAAGAAAAAAAACACACAAAACACTTTATTCCACTGAACTAGCTTCTCTGTAAGGGTCGGGTCTATTTCAAACATCTCTGGCCAGCCTTTGGGGCCATAATACTCTTCCACAACATCTCAGGGCAGAGCATTTAAGCCCTGAACGTGTTCTTTTGTGGATTTAATGAAATGATCAAGAACAGGAAGTGTTTTGGATGGATTCCAACCAGTTTCAATAAAAGGCGAACAGGAAAGTATTTATGATACAGTGATGCTAACGCGATTACTTTTGAATGGCTATAATCAGCAGAAACTCAGTCAAAGCTGTGGCCATTTGGGGAAGAAAAAAAAAATGTGTTTTACCTCCCATGTTTCTTTTATTTACCAACGTGTTTGCCATGGAGCTGAGGTACCAACCAGACCCATGCTACCCAGAGTCAGCTGTGCTTGGGAAAATCAGTCAGTCAGGATTAGTATAACCAGGTGATGTATATAACCTGTGCCTTAGAGTGCAGAAGGGTCCAGAACTTGAATGATACACCGTTTTTGTTTGTTTGTTTCAAAATATGTTTGCAACCTGATTGCCAATTCTTAACACAGTTTTCTCCAGAATGATAGTTCCTACAGCGTCAGGTCAGGCCCCCAGGCTGATTTCGTTTCACAGTGCAACAATGCACCTCATACTGGGTTGGGGTGAGCCTTTCAATCAAAGCATCAAGACAGGGAAAGGCCAGAAAGTAAGGAGAAAGGAGGGGCTGAGGGTGGAAAAGGAAGGTGGAAAGCATGTAAGAGAAAGCACTCAAGGGAGAGGTTGTAAAAAGAAGGGAGTGTGATGTCTGCCCCCTGCCAGGGCAGTTGGCTGGCCCCAAACTGAAGAAAATCTGTACTGGAAGCATCTTTCTTTCTATAGCTCTCTCACCTGCTTATCCTTAAACCTCCCACTGTCATGCCCACTCTTGCTGACCATTCCCCCCCAAGGCACTTCACGCTCCAGGAGCATATTCCCCAACACGTTCTATCTCCTCGGTATCTCCGTTCTAGTCTCTTTGCAAAAGTGAACTCAACTGTCTTACACAAAACTCAGAGCTACTGACAGAATGAGAACACTCCCCAAGGGACTTCTGTTTTTCAAAACTATTTTCGTGTAATTCGAAGTGTATTTAATGAATGGAGTTTCAGAGGGTTTGAGGACAAGTGAGCGCATTCCGGTAGTGTGGAGGAAGGTGTTTTTAGGCTTGAAGGACTAGAGGGACCTCCTTTCTCGGGAGACTGTTCACAAGCCAGCTGTCCTTGCCTTTCATTACTTCACCCAGAGAATCCCTGAAAATTCTAAGGTTTCCCAAGAGGACCTCTATGTTATTTCTAAGTTTTTCTTTTTCTTTTTCTTACTGGACTATTAGTGCCGTTGAAGTTGGGAGGGTGTTACATCATCTGTGTGTTTCTTTACCCTTTGCCCCTCCACCTTCAAGTCTTAGCCTGACGATAGTGTTCAATATCCAATAATCTTCAAATGTGTAATGCATTTTCCTGTATTTCCCTTCTAAGGCTCAATGCACTAAAAATATATATTTTTCTATTGTGTTCAAAGAAAAAAAGGCATGACTTTTATTTTTCTTCTCTTAAAAACAGAAAGTCATGATTGTTGCATTTATCCATGTTATAAAAGGGAGGCGTCCAATAAAAATATATAAAAACATAGGGCTCTGCTTTTATAACCTGGGACGTTTTCCCCAGATGTAGCCTTGAGACAACTGGAATTCCATTCACGCATTGAAGCCAACTTTGTCTTCTCTTCAAAATGAAGGGAACTTTGTGAAGAGGTCCCTTCTAAATGATCAAAGGCATCAAATGTTCAAAGAACTCACTGTCATTCTCACAGCATTTGCTATAGAAGAGGCTGGGATGATGGGAAGGGAGCGTTCCAGTCATTGGAAGAATCTGCGGCCTGAAATGACACTGAAAGGATTCAATAAAGATGGAGATAAAAAGGCCGTGACACTGAAACTCAGAGGGGTTTTGATGATTTCAGCATGTGGTCGCATAGGCACCAAATTCAGCAAGATGAAGATTAGCATAATGTAATGCGACCAGAATTAAGGAATCAGCAAACCGAAAAGAGAGCAGAAAAAGGATTCTTAGGGAAGACCGATCAGGGCAGACAGTGAAAGAAAGCAGAGACTCTTCCTGTCAACCAGAGACCACCTCTCAGAAGTGGCCCCCATTCTTAATGGAGAATGCCTCCAAGGCGGGAGTGTTATAAATGCCAAGGTATTTCAGAGCTAGCTCCCTGGGTGTCAGGATATCTTCTTTCTTTTATACAACTCAGACAATTTAGGGAAAATGGAACTTTACCAAAAAAAAGACAAATTCAAATTTAGGGAAAATGGAACTTTTAAAAAAAAAAGACAAATTCAATTCCATTTGTAAGTGGATTGGTAACAATGCCAGGTTGCCAGAATTTTGAAACCTACGTGGAAGGATGGGAGACATTTGCTTCACAATTACTGAAATCTGGGCGACATCTCTGGGTGCTAATTGTCTCTTCACCGTTGAAGAAGGGGCCTGTTGAAATGGGTTTCATTGGATTTAACACACCAGCCAAGAGCAGGTAAGTGAACATGATGGGCTCTGTCAAGGAGGTGCTGTTGAGAGAAGCAGACTGTTGTTCATGGTGGGATTCCATGAAGTAGGCACAAAGAGGCTAAGAAAAGGCATGGAGAGGTGCCGATCAATCCCAAGCCAAAAACAACAGAGTGCTGTCCTGGGAGAAAAATGGGAATTTACAAAGTACTTCTGAGATCTTAATATAGAATTCATAGCTATTTCAAGCCAAATATGAACTATTTTCCTTTAAAAACATTGAATTTATGTGGTCCTTTGACTATTCTTACCAAGTTTCCTCTCTTTACTGTTCAACTTCCAGTGATGGTCGAAGAGGTAAGGATAAGATTTTCATATTCTTGCTGTTTTCAAGGAAGATATCATACTGTAATAAACTTTATTTCAAAGAAGGGGATGTGCTAAAGGGTCTTCATGTTGTTCCTCGAGTGATTATGGGTCATTATGCAGTGGGCCCAGTGGGTCTTCTTAGGGGTTATCCTAGCATGCAATCACATTTGGAACGATGCTGGAAAATTTACCATAGCCTCTGGGCAAGGCTTGGCAGCAGAGACTAGGAAATGAAATCAAGGGAAAGCTTTTTTTTTTTTTTTTTTTTTATCATCAAAGTATCTCACACTTTATGTTCTTTCTTTCCTTATTCTGGAGGATGAGGCACTTGGGAGAATTCGTGACATCATGTGTATGCAGTCCTTGCCCCAGAATGAATGGGCAAGGCAGGCTCCTGGCAGTTCTCTCTGCGATGCACTAAAAAGATGGTCAGAATATCCCCAAAGATTTCACAGGCTGGATGAAACATGGAGAGCAGTAATCTGGGGCTTGGTTTGCCTTGCAGGTTTGCATCTTCTTTGATTGTGAATAGTATGGTCTTGTAAGAGCCCAGGGTGGAATCATAATTCTCTCCAGCTTTCACCATGTGGTTAGAGTTAGCATGCTCCCGTCCATCCCTCCCTCTCCCTCCTTCCAACCCTCCTTCCCTCCCTGCCTCCACCAGTCATCAGATGACATATATTAAAAACAACTCTACTATTCTCAACATTATTTTGTATGCTTTTGTTGCAGGTGATTGAAACAAACAATGTTGAACTTTACTGGAGCCCTGAGATCCTAGAAAACAGTGAAGCTTAAGAAATCCTTCAATGCTTTTGTGTTCTGGGAAACAGTTTACAAGAAAGAACCACCCTTCCCCCCACATGTCTTAGACTCATGGATGCCCTTCTTGTCTGTGGACAAGAGCCAGATGACAAGGCCTGATACAGATCCTCCAAATTCCTGGGTATTTTTCCTCCTAAATGATTGGCTGAAATACTTGTCCGCACTGATCAAATGAAACAAAACCAAACTTTGCTCCTTTATCTCCCCAACAACCCTCTGAGAATAGGGATTGTCTGGTCTACTATCCATTAAATCCATCAAGCTACCCTTGCACCTCAATTTTTCTACATCCATTTGAAAAATGTATTTTTTAAATTGATTTTTACAGAGAGGAAGGGAGAGGGGGAGAGGGAGAGAAACCTTGAGGAGAGAAACATGGATCAGCTGCCTCCTGCACACACCCTACTGTGGATCCAGCCCGCAAACCTGGCATGTGCCCTGACCAGGGATCCAACCAGTGACCTCTCTGTGCATGGCATGATGCTCAACCAACTGAGCCACACTGACCGGGGCTCTACACCCATTTTTTTTCCTAAACTTGTTTATTCTTCTTTATAAAACAAAACTCTTTTGTCCAACCTTTGAGAACACTTGCACATCTCAGGGTCTGAGCATTCTCCCTATTGCCATAGTCCCTTCTCTGCCTCCCCCTCCCTTGCAGTAATCCTTCTGAAAAGTCTCTTCTTAGTAAGTACAGATTTTTTTTTTTTTAATTTGACAAACACAATGTAGATAAAGTAAAAAAAAAAGATACTGAGCTGCTCAAGGACATAAAGTAGTTTACTGAATAAATGGGTCTTAGAAGGGACAAAATCTAGGCAGAGATAACAAAACTCAGTGGAGAGCTGGCTTAGATATGCATCGTTGGGACTGATCAGCTCTGTACACTTCCTGCCCTTGTATTAGTTGTCTCCAGAGACAAATTGCAGGGATTGAGAATTAGCCTTGCCTGACTCGAGTCACCAAAGAGCATGCAGGGTTCCTTGACTGGAAGTCCCACCAGTACAGTATGCAGTGGAGGAAAAGTGATTTTGCAAGTAAAAGCTGGGATCCTGTTCCAAAGAGGAAGGGGGAAATGTCGGGCAGGTAAAGGCAACAGCGGTTTACTACAAGGTATGATACCTAGGAGGCTCGGCACATTTAGATTTTCTACGAGAAGTAAAACAAAATATATGACGGAATTACAGACTTGGGCATCCATACACATGTGGCTCTATGCTGAGAATTCTCATAGCTAATTTGCAAAGTAACCACTTGGTGTCACTTTAATATATACATTTTTATTCTCTGTCAAACAGAAATGAAATATTAACAGCTACAGCTATATAACATAATTCTGTTTGTATACTTATATTTCAGGAGCTCAGCCTGGGATGCAGTATCAGAGGAAGTCATTACTATGAAGCCGACTCTGTAACCCATGTGCAATCCTCGTGTAATCCACGTGTAACCCACATAAAATAGACGCAAAGTTCTCCAATGTCCTGGCCATCTTCAGCTTTATGAGCAACTGTGCAGAATTATTTACCTCTGGTCTTGCCATTCTCTCATTTATTATGGCAATGTACAGGCATGGGCTAAATGATGGCAGCTTTCCCCCACTGAAAGCAATGTTATATTTCAAATGTTTAAAAACTATGCTAGAGTTTGGTCTGTAGGATTAAGCCTAATTCTTTTAGTCAAAAAGCAAGATACTTCCAAGAAATTTCCTCTCATAGAGCAGTTTCTGGAGCTGTTGCTTAGTTGAGCCTGGTAGTTAATTTCAAGTTAGGCTTTCATTTCAATGAAAGCGGCAAGGTGAGTGTCTTCATTTCTAAGGTGCAGGCTGGCATGAGAAGTCAGGGTTCAGTTAGGCTGATTCACAGACCACAGGAATCAGCTCAGATGCAGCTGATCTGAATTCAGCTGGGTCATGAATCAGCTCATTCATTGCTCAGATGTAATACTCATCAAACTGCTTGCCAGAGCCCTGAGGAAACCAAAATAAAACAAAACAAACTGCCACCACTACCAAATCTCCATGGGAAGACCTAGAGGTGAAAAAAAAAATTAGACCAGGGTTAAAAAATCGTCACATTTACTTACGGGGCTTCTAGGAAGTGGAAAGCACTATCCTGATATTCATAATAGAGACTCAATAGACTCTTACAAATTGAGTAAAGCAGACCTTGCATACCTGCAAAAGCAATATGACTGTCCTTTGTTCTTGGTTCAAATATTGGCTCCACCATTTACTAATTGTATGACCTCTGACAAGTTACTGAAAATCTCCATCTGAGATTTTCCCCCTGGAAAATGGGAATAATAACAGTAGCTCCTTCATAGTTTATTTCTGAGAAGATTAAGTATATTAATACATCACAGAATGCTTAAGAATGTCACATAGTAAATTCTCATTGAGTGCTAGCTATCATTATTATTATTATTATTATTATTATTATTATTATTATTACTATCCGATGTTTGCTTTAGGAAAGTCAGTTTCTCAGTTGCCTCTTCCATCCGGTACAAACATTGAGCCATCAATCTGATTACTTCTAGTCTACAGTAACCATTTCAAAATATGATGTCATGCAACCCTCACAACAACCCAAGGAGATAGAGAGGCAGCTAAGATTGTTTTCAGTTTCATAGATGAGACAATGGTGGCCCAGAGAGTTAAATGACTTTCATTAGGTCATTGTATTGCCATGACTTAAATGTAATATTTGTGGGATAAAGTCCTATATACTTTCAACCATGATTTCTAGACTCTCCCCAAACATAAAAGATGCTCATAGTTTCAGTCTTGTTGAAGCTATGAATTTTCTGGTCAGTCAGTCATTCATTAAATATCTCTGTCTCTCTGTTTCTATCTCTCTGTCTCTCTCTCTCCAAGGTAGCCACAGGACTGTATAATGTTACATTAGTCAACTTTAGTCAGTTTGAGCCTGAGACCTTGATGTATTGTTGAGAGCATTATACCCATGTGATTTTCTCTCCTCTGGTTTATTGGGAGCCACTCATTTTCATAAACATACTAAAGTGATTATATTGCCAATACCTCTGGTGTCAACAGGTCTTGTGATGAAGCCACAGCATGACTCAGTCACCTGTCATTGCTGTGGGATAGAACCAGCTGGAGATCTTCAAGAAACTTGCTCAGCCTAATTTCTAATGTCGTGCTTCTTCACAACAGCATGAACTACAATGCCAAAGCCTTTTGCAATGGTTTATTAACCTGTCAGAGGCAAATCTATGAAAAACAATGAAGTCAAGAAGACAGTGTTCCCTTGTAGCTAAAGGAGAGTGTTGGAGAGCTTTTCCTGCCCTCATCTCATCTTCTAGAGTGTCATCTAAGGCAGCAGTGGAACTCTTCTTTAAAATATATATATATATATATATGTATATATCTTTATTGATTTCAGAGAGAGAAAAGGAGAAGGAGAGATAGAGAGAGAGAAACATCAATGATGAGAAAGTCGTTGATCGGCTGCCTCTGCACGCCCCCGACTGGGGATCGAGCCCGCAACCTTGGCATGTGCCCTGACCGGGAATTGAACCGTGATCTCCTGGATCCTAGATCAATGCTCAAGCACTGAGCCGCACGCGGTTGGCCGTGGCGCTCTTTTTTCATGCAAGCATCCTTGCTGCCTTGCGTTCTCTCAACAACTCAGCGCCGGTGTTCAACAGCCAAACAATTAGTAGCGTTAGATTATCACCAATAACTTGTTACAAGGAATGGAGGATTCCTTGAATTCCCTCAACAGCACAGCTGTGCTCTCTATCAGCAGGAACTTCCAGAACAGTGGCAGTTACCCTGACAGAACAAGCTCCAGTTGACAGGAAATGTCACATATGGGCTTCTCAAGGCCCTAGGAAAGCTTTTATGTATCATTTTCCACCTTTAAATACAATACAGCCGACGCTGACACTCAGGTTTGTAATGAGATGGGCACCATTGATGCTGTCAGTACAGTAAGACAGGGACACATTCTGAAAACTCCCAGAGAAGAAAACCCATCATTTTTAATGAGAAGCTGCAGTCACGGGGACCGAGTGGGCATCCGCTTTTTTTCAGCCCCCCGCTTGACGCTGTGTGGGAGTCTTGGAATAATTAAATGAAGCCGAGTTGTCCTATAGGAATCCATGACTTCTCTGGGGAGCAAAATGAAGACGCTGAAAATTTTCACAAATGAACTGAGTGCTAAATTGAACATAGGCGAGTGTGTGTGTAGTGTAGGTGGTGAAGGGATTATGTGTTTTGAATAATTAGGAAGGGAATCCTGGAGGAATGAAGTCTGTTTCAGGAGAGATGAGTCCATTCCCTCCTGACCACCTAACTTACTGAAAGCTATGAGCTACACACTTTATTTATGTCGGAGGGGGAAGGGCAAGGGAACCATGAGGAACACTGAGGTCAGCTGATGAAAGGTCCCAATTTTTCATTTTCCTATAAGAGAATTATTCACCTACACACCTACTGCGGTATATGGTGTGTGGATGTACCTTCCCTTCACTTTAATCTTGGCCAAGTGACTTCCTTTGGAAATCATTTGTCCATGGACACGATGGGAACAGAAGCTTGAAATATACTATGTGGATGGAATTGCTCTTGTGTCCTTTTGAAAATTATATTTGTTAGGCCCTAGCCCGGTGGCTCAATTGGTTGGAGCATCTTCCCATACACAGAAGGGCTGCAGGCTTAATTCCCAGTCAGGACTCGATCCCCTGTAGGGGTGCTTACAGGAGGGAGCGGTGATGTCTCTCTCACGCATCAATGTCTCTCTCTGTCTCTCCTTTCCTCTCTCTCTAAATTAATAAACATGTCCTCCAGTGAGGATTAAAATTTTTAAAAATTATGTTTATTGAGATGATATTGGTTAATAACATACAATTTCTTGGATCTGCCTTGTAAAGCCGGTTGTTTTAGTACTTTCGTCCTGCCCAGACCTGAGAAGAAATATGCATCGGTCACATCCCAGCCCAACAGTAGATTATACCCAAGTCCAGCGGGATCCTGTTGTCCTGAAATGCACAGCCCAGCAGAGCTCAGACTAGACCAGTTCATGAGTTCTCACTCTGAAGGTCAAGAGCAGGAGAGAAAAATGCCTCTTGGTATAAGCCACTGAGATATCGGAGTTCTTTAGCTACACAGCAAAATCGGACTTACATGAAAATTACCATTGCCCTGACATAAGCTTTAATGTAGAGGGGAAATCATGGTTCGTGTTTAAAAACTATACTATTCGGTAAACAGGGTAAGTGTTTTGAAAGAAGTGTAAAGTATTCTGGGGAGGCAGGGGTCACACGGCAGGTGAGAGTCCTCAGGCTGACAAAGGCGTTATGAACGTGGCCGTCCTGTATGTGCCCTGAAGGCAGGGAAGATTCGAGCAGACTGTGGAGGGGCAGGGGAAGAATGGAGGGAAGGCACCTGTCGTGTCAGCACGTGACAGGTTTTTAACATTTATAATGCTCTTGATTGCGCAGACATCCGCTTCACAGACCGCTGTCTGGAATAAGCGCATTGCCAGCCCCAGGGGTCCAGAGGCAGCCAGGCCACCCCGTGCTCCCCGGAGCTTCCCGTGTTTTAGGGACCTCTGTCTGGCTTAGATGCCTGGTGTTTGACAGCTTGTTCTGCCTTCGCTGCAATAATCCCCGCTCTTAACATTTCAAATTCACCTGTGAAACCCGAGGCCTGCCTCCTGGCCCTGATAGGAGCGGAACCTCAGGCCTCTGGGCGCTCGTTTCTCCCTCCACCGCAGCCTCGCTGTGGGGGCTCCGGCGCGCCGTGTACCCCCAGGACTCGTGAGTAGGAAACCCTGTCTTTGTCTTTTCAGAGCTTACTCATGGCTGTTGCTGAGGTTTACTGTTCAGTCATAATAAGGACCACAGCATGGGCTCCGAAAGGGGAAGAGTCTGTGGGGCCTCTCCTGGAGCCCAGGTGAGGGTCCCAGGCACTCTAGCCTGTAACGTGCGTAGCACAACACACATCCCAGTTTACAAAGTGGGATACACCGGGAAGGAAACCAGCATAAACGGGGCGGAGTATTTGGTTTCTGTTGAGGCCCTAGCAAGTTACCGCAAATCTAGCTCTTAAGACAATAACCTGTCTGCATCTCCTGGTTGTGCGGGTCAGGAGTCTGGGCACAGCATCGCTTAGCTAGGACCCTGCTCCGAGTCTCACGAGGCCACTAGCACGGTATTGGCAGGTCTGTGTGCCTTTCTGGGGGCCCTGGGTGTGCACCCACTCCCAGAGGCTCTCAGGCTGTTGGCCAGCTTCTGTTCCTTGATCCCTGCTCTTAGTGGCTGCTTGCATTCCTCTCCTGCTTTCCACCCGGCCTCCCCCCAGCAGTGGGGGGCCTGTGGGTGGAGTCTGTCTCATGCTTTCCGATCTCTCCTTTTACCTCTCCTCCATCTTTTCCTTCCCATTCTGCTTTTAAGGGCTCCTGCGGTTACGCTGTCCTCACCTGAGTAATCAAGGATAATCTCCCTATTTTAAAATCAGCTGATTAGTTATTTTAATTTTATCTGCAAAGTCTCTTCACAGCAGCTCCTACATTAGTATTTGATTGAATAACTCAGGGACAGGAAACAGGGATGGGATGTGGGAGACTTCTTTAGAATTCCACCTACCCAGGTGGTACATAAGAAAATTAGTCCTATTTAAATAAAATGAACGTAACAGTTAAGGGAGTTTAGAGAGAGGAGCCGGGACAGATAGATCAGGGTTTGAAATTGGAAAGCTTTATATGCCAGCACAAAGGTGATGGAGAGCAAGGTAAGATTCTTGGGCACTGCAGTCATGAAATCAGAATTATACATCAGAATTCAGCAGCGAATTTTGTTTGAGAGTTTAGGAGACAGAGATTCCAATTCCCAGGTTATTGCTATTGTCGATGGCATTTTAATACGATCTAGCTTTGTTTTTACTGGTACCCATAACAAGGACTGATGCGTAAGCCTACCAGGGTCAGATTGAAAGACTTTGGCCCATGAGTAATTGAAATGGAAATGAAGGGCTAACTGTGGTTTCGAGCCTCGGTGATTAGAAAGAAGGCAGTGCCATTAATCGGGATCGGGAGTAACATGCAGGAGGAGAAGAGGGTGAAGGTTCCTTTGGGTGGTTTCCGAGGAGAGCTGCCCACCAGGCAGGTGGAAATATGGTAATTGTGGCTAGCGATACTGGCTTGCCTGCTGTCTGCAAAGAGATAAATGCCAACGTTCGGGAGTACCTGAGACCAGTGAAAGATATTTGGGAGGAGATATAAAAGAGACCAAAATGAGAGGTTGAGGACAAAGCTTTGAAAAATGTTTGCATCTCTTGACTAGGAATAAACAGTGGGTACTGAAGGAAACAGGAATGGAAGTCACGGAAAAGGTACAGGGAAACGTCGGGGCCACGGCATGTGAAGAGGGGATCATTTTAAACGGGAGTGATCAGCAATGATGTAGACTGAAAAAGATGGTTTATTCTTACCTTTGGCAAACATTGCACCTGGAACCATACCTAGTTATTACAATGTTATTGACTATATTCCCTGTGCTGCACTTTATATCCCGGTGACTGTTTCTGTAACTGGCAATATGTACGTCCTAATCCCTTTCCCTTTTTCACCCATCCACCCAACCCCCATCCCATCTGGCACCATCAGTTTGTTCTCTGCATTTATAGGTTTGTTTCTGTTTTGTTTGTTCATTTATTTTGTTTTTAGATTCCACATAGGAGTGAAAGCTTTTAGTATTTGTTTTTCTCTGTCTGACTTATTTCACTTAGCATAATACCCTCCAGGTTCATCCATGTTGTCACAAATAGTAACATTTTTTTTTTTTTAAATATATCTTTATTGATCTCAGAGAGAAGAAGGGAGAGGGAGGAGAGAGATAGAAACATCAATGATTAGAGAGTCATTGATCGGCTGCCTCCTGCAGGCCACCCACTGGGATTGAGCCCGGAACCTGGGCATGTGCCCTAACTGGGAATTGAACCTCGATCTCCTGGATCATAGGTTGATGCTCAACCACTGAACCACACCGGCCAAGCAAGATTTTGTTCTTTTTTATGGCTGAGTAATATTCCAGTGTGTATATGTACCACATCTTCTTTATCCAATCATCTATCGATGGACACTTAGGTTGCTTACACATCTGTCGATTGTAAATAATGCTGCAATGAATATAGGAATGCACTTATCTTTTCATATCAGTGTTTTGGATTTCAAGTAAACACCCCAAAGTAGAATTGCTGGGTCATATGGTAGTTCTATTTTCAACTTTTTGAGAAACCTCCATACTATTTCCACAGTGGCTGCACCAATTTGCAGCCCCAGTAACAGTGCTAGAGGGTCCCCTTTTCTCGGCATCCTCACCAACACTGTCATTTAGTTGTTTATTAATGATAACCGTTCTAACAGGTGCGAGGTGATGTCTCATCCTGGTCTTAATTTGCATTTCTCTGATGTTTAGTGACGTTAAGAATCTTGTCAGCTATCTACTGAGCATCGTATGTCCTCCCTGGGGAAATGTTTATTTAGGTTCTCTGCCCATTTTTTAATCAAATGGTTTGTGGGTTTTTTGGGTATTAAGTTGCATGAGTTTCTTATGTATTTTGGATATCAACCCCTTATCAGATGTATCACTGGCAAATATCTTGTTTCATTCAGTATATTGTTTTGTGTTTGGTTGATGTGGTTTCTTTTGCTGTGCAAAAACTCTTTAGTTTGATGTAGTCCCATCTGTTTATTTATTTTTTTCTTTTGTTTTCCCTGCTCGAGGAGTCATATCCAAAAAATTATTACTAAGAGTGATGTCAAAGAGTTTACAGCCTATGCTTTCTCCATATGTCTTTAAATCTGGAATCTCCCTCAAAACACCTTCTGAACAAAACTTCAGTTCTTGAGTGGTTTAATTCTGAGATATTCTGGTATGATAGGTTTGTGTTTGGCAGAAATAGTGGGCTAAACATGAATTTAATAGCACTTTAATGTTAGTGAGCAAAGAATTTACCAAAATTATGATAGAAAATTGAGTTCATTCAAATACTTATAAAATGAAATAAATATTCAACATAAATTTAAGATATCTGAAGCTAAAATTATAATTTGAAAAACTGATGCAATATCAGTAACCTTGGGATTCAATTTTACCCATTGACAGAATGGCCAGAAAATCCTTTTGGCTCTACAGATATAGTTCCCATACTGGAATTTCAAAGGAGAGCGTGTAATAAGCTCATCTATTGATAAAAATCTGGAATATAGAGGTAATAGCATATTTTTTAACTAACATGACGATGCTGACAAATGTTCACTATTTTTTAGTATTGTATTTTTTTGATATTTAAACATTCACTAACTACTATTAGCATTGGGATGGCCTCTGGGTGAATTGTAATTCAAGGGCACAAATTTAAAAGCCTAGAAATATATCATCCATGTGTATTACACTGGTAAATTTTTACAAATTATTCCTGGTGATTTTAAACAACATACTGCTTCCATTTTTACTGCTTATAAGTGGGGTATGTTTAGTTTCTCATGGTTCCAGTCAATCTAGAAATGCCTCAAGAACAGCTGTTCCAACGGAATTTTGGCTCACTGGGTTTCTGTCAAAACTCAGAACTACAAATACTGCTCTGAAGATGGGAGGCGAGGGAAAGCTTCAAGAGCAAAAATGATTTCAAAGCTCAAAATAGCTCACATTGATTTTGGCACAGGAAGGGTTTTTTTTTTTAATTTAATTTTTTTTATTCTTAACTCAAGCCTATTTAGAGTCTTTTGTAAATTAAACAGAGTTTTCAACTTTTATTAAAACCTTGTCATTATCAAAGTTAACTTTTCATTATTCTTTTACCTTGAAGGAGATGGGGGTGCGCCCACTATAGGTAGGTAGAGGCAATACACACAGTAATTGAGCATTTAGCTTTTAAAACCAGGCTGCCTGGGCTGAATTCCTGTTCCATTGCTACCAGCAGTGTGATCTTGGGCAGGTTGCTCAACCCCTATGCACCTTGGAGCAAAATGAGGCTGGTGATAATGCCACTTCCTAGAGTTATTATAAGAATTAAAACCAGTCCCTGCCACATGTTATAAATACTCAATATTATTAAAGGCTTTTAAAATTCAATTTAGTTTATTCCTAAGAAGTCCCTTTGCTTGGTATAATCAGCTAGTTCATATTTTCCTTTCTTTTACTTTTATGTGTTTTTTTTAATTTGTTTTTTAATAGGTAACATTCCCTTCTTTAGAACTACTGGGATCATCGAGACAGATCGTAGTAATCTGGATGACATTTCAGTCTTAAGTGGACTGAAATCCATAAACCTGCTCTAGAGAGCTCTCCAGCATTCTATATCAAGAGATAAATGCACCTCTTGGAGACAGTGAGAAGAGCCAGCTTCCTGGGGTGTAGTTTGGCAAAAGTTCTTGAAATAGCTGTGAAGTCTTTGCATATGGAGCCAAGATGTTCTTATGCTGGGCTTTCATCTTCCATCAGGGTTATATTTATTTCTAAAGACATTTTCAGTTCCTGAAAGATTACTCTTTTTACTTTGGACATAGAGCCAGAGAGGTTGTGACAGCTCTGAATTCTTGTAAATTCTCTGGATATGAAATTTCTTTCAGATAATATTACTGACCTAGAGTAAGTACTAAGTGATTTGTTAACACAATAAAACTAGCCAACCAGAGGAGACAGGGTAGGCCTTGGGGCGTCTGATTTCTCACAGCACTTTCACCTTATGGCAGTATCATTCATCCGGGGAATAGATTTCATTATTTTAGAACCCTGTAAAGACAGAGAATTTGTAGGGTACTTGAGAGATGGAAACTTGGATACTTTGGCCAACAGAAGGTCAGATTTCTTTTCTGGAAGTGGTACTAATTAGACAAATGCTCTTATATACAACTATTTAGAAAGGGGGTATTAACTGGCATTAATTACCTTACTTTTCACAAATTCCATCTCTTTAGCTATAGTTCTTTTTTTTTTTTAATTTTAAGAAGACTTAATAAAGTGTTCATGGATGAATTTCTCAATCAGAGCCCTCATGACATGTAATTAAATAATGAAGCTCCAATTTTTTAAGAAGGGCTTTGTGTTGAATTAGAGGGAGGAGAAGTGACTTAACCAGGCTTTGTACAAAAAAAGTGTAGTTGTGTGACAAGAAGGAAATCACGTAGATGAAGTGACTAATGAAACTGCTCTTCTTTTATCCTTTTAAAAAAATATTTTTATTGATTTCAGAGAGAGGAAAGGAGAGAGAGAGAGATATAAAAACATCAATAATGAGAGAGTCATTGATCAGCTGCCTCCTGCAGGCCCCCAACTGGGGATTGAGCCCACAACCCGGGCATGTGCCTTGACCGGGGGTTGAAACGTGATCTCCTGGGTCATAGGTTTATGCTCAACACTGAGCCATGCTGGCCGGGCTGTTCTTATTTTAAATTATAACATTACACCTTGAAAAGAGGTTGAAAAGTAGTTATGCTTGTTTATTTATTAATTCTATTGTAAGCCCTACAACAGTTGTTCTCAGATTTTAGTGTTCATAATTCCTGATGCCTGTTACAATGGCAGATTTCTTTGTCCCACCTAAGAACTACTAAATGAAGAATCTGAGTCATGTGCATAATGAAGGTTGAGATTAGCTGGCATAAAGCACCCCTCCTGTGTCCCCCATTTTTCTTGTCAAAAATTTCATTTGCTAAATCTCTAACTGGAGTCCTCAATTCTCATTTCTGTCTTCCCTCCTCACCTTGAGCTTTTGACAAATACAATTGTATATATTTAATGTGTAACAACATGATGGTTTGATATATGTATACATTGTAAAATGATTCCTATAGTCATGTTAGTTAGCACATTCATTACCTCACATAGTTACCGTGTGTGTGTGTGTGTGTGTGTGTGTGTGTGTGTAATGAGAATGCTTAAGATTTACTCCCTTAGAAAATTTCATGTATATAATACAATATTATTAACTATAGCCACTCTGCTGTACATCGGATCCCCAGGACTTAGTCATGTTATAGCTGAAGGGGCCCAGCATCTCTTCAGTTTCTCCATTTCTCACCTCTCCATAACCACCATTTTACAATCTGTGAGTTTGACTTTATTTATTTTTTCAGATTCCAAATATAAGTGAGGTCACACAGTACTTGTTTCTCTGTCTGGTTTATTTCACTTAGCACAATCACTTCCAAGCTCATCCATGTTGTTGCAAATAGCAAATCCTTTCGTGTTTAGGATTTTGGACTTTGTCCTGAAAACAAAGGGAAGACTGGCAAGAGGCTTTTTGTTAGACACATTCATGTCAGAGATGGCACACGATCGCTGCATAATAGTGTCAAGTGGTGGAACATTTTGTCCATCAAATAGTTTGCCATTTAGGGTACAAGGCTCCCAATCAATCCACAAGGGAGAAGGAAGGGAAAAACAACCACAACAACTGGGCTTATGTGTGTGCAGAGGGGGTGGTGGGAAGGAATCATGAAAAGAGCAAGCAGAGGGGGAGAGATAGAAAAAAATATTAGAAAAACAGAAGAAGGGATGGGCTCGCATTCTGGTTTAGTCCCAGATTCTATATTTGAGCAATTTTTAACCTTTCTCATCTCATGGCACACATAAACTCATTACTAAAATTCTGTGGCACACCAAAAACATATTTTTGGTTGATCTGACCAAAAAATAGGTATGATTTTGATTCATCCATTCCAGACAGCCATTGTGTTGGCTGTTGCCATTTTTTTTATTTGACAGTCTAAGGGAAAAGAGGTCAGGGACTGTAACTAAATAGTCGGGTATTGCATGTTTTAGAAATTCTTGCAGCAAGCCGGTTGAAAATCGCTGTTCTAATAAGTTGTAGAGTTCTGCCAGATCATCCGTTGTCACGTTATCAGGCTGGAAAGATTTTAGAGGATAGATCTCCATGTGCTCCTGAGATTCTCTGCTAATGGGAGGGTTCCTGGCCTCAATGTCTCCTATGCAAAGCTTTGATCCCATTCCTTGTGTGGGTCAACATTTTTAGTTTACGGGGAAAAATCCAGAAGAGGAATGCATGCTTTGGAGTTAATAGTTTACAAGTTGCCCAGCTGGCATGGTTCAGCACTTGAGTGTTGACCTATGAACCAGGAGATCACTGGTTTGATTCCTGGTCAGGGCACATGCCCAGGTTTCAGGCTCGATCCCCAGTAGGGGCGTGCAGGAGGCAGCCGATCAATGACTCTCTCATCATTGATGTTTCTATCTCTCTCCCTCTCCATTCCTCTCTCTGAAGTCAGTAAAAAAGAATAAAAAGAAATAGTTTACAAGTTAATTTTGGTCCTCACAACTAGAATGTAAACAAACAAACAAAAAAGGCAGATTCCATTCAGCCTTGGTTTGTTGCCATTAAGCAATCATCTAGCAAAAACAGAACTAGTGTGGATAGTTTGAAAGTTTTTAAACTATGCACTGGATAAGCTCTATTTCTTTTTCTTGTGATAAATTGGAGCAGAACAATCAGTCTTGAAGGGGCAATTCTTCGCTAGGTGGCTAACTCAGGCCCTTCGTTTCATCTTGATCCTTTGCACACATCCTTTATTTATGGATTATTCAAGGAGTCAGCATGTGTCAATCTATGTCCCACTTAATTTCAGCAGTCTGCTGCTGGGAAATCTGTTTTATTTTTTTCTGCTATACCTAGACCAACATGAGGCTACCTTTAATTGGTGACTTGTGGGACAGCCACTAGACTCGAGCTCATTAGTGTCTGAGCTGGTGATTCTGAGGCCATCCATTGGAAATGAGCTGAGAAAGTTGCCCTTCATTGAAAATTTTCTCTCAAAGCACAATCTAACACCATGCCATGTAAAAACAAACAGACACTGGGGGAAATACTTTGTTTTTCTTAAATTTCTATGCTGTGCGCAATTAAATGTACTGTTGCAGTAGGTATGTATGTGGCCATGACATCTGTTTCACTGTGGTAGGAAGACCTCTCTACTTCTTGGCAAGACTCCATGCTCTAAAAGCATAAGGGCTTATGGAAGAGTCATAATTATAAGTGTCTTTCCCTGTTGTCTTGGGTTCTTTCATTATTGTATAGTTTTTAGTTGGTTAATTGTATTTTCTGGTCTGTACATTGCATAGCAATAGGAAACTCATTTGGGGTAAAAACATCTATCATCTGCTGTTGGTAAAACACTCAAGACGTTAGTTACCTTGGAACCAGAGGAAAGAATAATAGGTTTGGCTGGTCCCCTCCATTGCTTTTGGAAATAAATGCTGTGACAAGATAACTATTGGTTTTATTTTCTCAAGGTCCTACAGCTTAGATAATCTGAACTGGTTCTCAGATAAGTCTATGTCCTTAACTGTCAACTTGAAAATGAAACTCTGGTTCCTCAAATTAGAGCTTCAGGCTTGCTAAGTTCACTGCTCCTTTCTGAATTAGATTTCTATGCACTTATTCATGCATGCAAGTTTGTTTTCAACCAATATGTATTGAATATTTATCACGGCCCAGGTGCTGGTTCAGTAGCTGGAGGTAAAAATATGAATGACAATGAGAAATCTGATATGAAGAATCTTTGGTTCAGTAAACAGTCAGGCAAATAAATGATTGTACCAGTGTCTCAGTAGTAAATACAGAGTGTTCTAGGAACAAGAGGAGGGGCGCCTAATTTAGACAGGAGCAGGGTAAGGGATAATGGAAAAGTTCCAGAGAAAACTGACATCCAAATTGAGTCTTGAAAGATAAGTGGATGTTGGCTAGGAAAGGAGATTTTGAAATTTACTATCTGAGGCTCAGAGTGACCTCTTCTTACTACGTGAGGGAAACTAGTGAGATAAAAATCCATTGAGAAAAACTTATAAAAGAAAAAGTCTTTGTAAAGACAACATTGAACCTAGAGTATTTGACAGAGGGGAATCTGTAATGAGACTCTGGGTAGAAAGGAATGATGACGACAACACTTGTGATTTTTAACTTCCCTTTGGGCATAAAGATCAACTTTTAGTGGCCTGAAGAATCACTTGGCATGCTTTTTTAAAATAATGATTTCTTCATTCTCTTTTCCATGAATTTTGACTTAGTAGGGTCTGGAGGGAGGTTCAAGACTATGAATGTGTGGAAAACATCCAGGTAGGTACAGGGTTTCCTTCGCCTTCATTATTATTATTTTTTTAATCCTACCCAAGGATATGTTTCCACTGATTTCAGAGAGAGAGGAAGGGAGAGGAAGAGAGAGAAAGAGCAATATCGATGTGAACCCAGGATTAAACCCGCAGCCAGGGTATGTGCGCTGACCAGAAATTGAACCCATGATCCTATAGTGCAAGGGACAATGCTCCAACCAACTAAGCCACACTGGCCAGGGCTCCCTCACCTTAGGGGTTTTTTTCCCCCATCACCCTACACAGCCTCTTTCCTGTACTCCTACTAGCACATCCGCGGCAGTCTTGCATTTTCAAAAAGAATACTTTTCAATACTAAGCAGCAATAGAAAGGACATAAGAGAGTCATACAATCAGTTAAGCTCGTGCAGCACACGGTGCTGTTGCCGCTGAAAACCCATTCTGGCCCTCAGACTAGGGACAGCTTTACGAGGCCATTCTTGGGCTTCTTTCCCTCCCAGCATATTTCTCTGTGACGCAGCTCACAGCTCGGTTCCTGCAACAGAAGTCTGTCACTTGTTCATTTTACTGTAACTCCTATGAGCATAAGCATTTCCTTTCACCTCTACTGCCTACCTGGAGTCCTGCATCTCGGTATGGGTTTTCTATGCAAAGGAACACCCTCACCTTAGCTGACTGTAAGCAATGTACTAATATCTCAGATTGGCTGACACTCCATTCAGTCTATACACTGAGGGGCCTTTGCTGACTCTTTACTAATGATACTGCCACAGGTTAGAGACACCTTCACACTGAACTAGCAATGCCTGTGACAAAGCACTTGGACATATACCATCCCAGACATATGCATGGTGTTCCACTGAAATTTTTTGGGGAATGAAGGAAGATATACAGTAATGGTGAGTCATTTAGAGGCACCTGTGTCTTAGGATACTGATATCAAGGAAGACAAACATGATAGCTTACTCTGGAACCCCCATGTGACATCAGGAAAAGTGACTTTGTCAAGGCTTTGTTGAAATGGGAAGTGATCTTTATGCCCACCTATCTCAAGTCATTAGCTTACTTTTTGTGGCCTCTTCAGAGATGGTTGATTAACTAGAAATTATTGGACAGTGGTCATTAGGCTACTCTCTAAAAAATCAGAACTGTCAAAGTAAAATTGTGATATAGGTGGTCTGAAGATTCATTCGATGGACACCTATTTTAGGAAAGCTCTGCTGTGAGGGTTAGGGATAGAAGAGTAAAATATTGTTGCCCACTAAGAACACCAAATTCACATAACGATAACCGCACTTGATTTTTATAAAAAGGAGCCTGCCTTTCTACTGTTACATATAAACTAGTAGATCTTTAAACTAAGTCTCAGGCACTACGATGAGACTTTTTTTCAAAGTCAGGAGAAGTAATTCAGTGATGTCAGGAGATCTGAATTAGAAATGCAGTTATGAAGTGAAAGTCTCAATTATGCTGAAAAGTCCCCAGATACCCAACCAAACTCAGAAACAAGGGCAGGGAGATTTATAATTTCACTTTGGGTTAAAAAATCTTCAAGACAACACCTCCTTTTATTTTTCAGAATTTAGATCTCTGATATATACAACATAATAGGGGCCGTGTGCTGCCTTGTCTCTTTTATTTTTCCTTTCGATGTCTCTGAGGCTGTATTCTAATGATGAATGCAATGGGCTCATTCTCACGAGAAGGCTGCTCAGTTAGGAGGAGACAATAACCTTCAAAAAAGAAAGGAAATGTTGATGAGCCAACAGAGGAATTAACATTGAAAAATCATTGCTGTACCAGCTCACAGCATTGCTAACAACAACAGTGATTATTGTTATTTCAAAAAAACTGTTAGTCTCTGAGTGGATGTGGAAAGTCAAACAGGAGAATAAACTTCCTTTGTTTGATTGACACTTCAGAGGCAATTCTCGTTCAGCCTAATCATCAGCCAGAGGCTGATAGAAATGGTCTCGGAGAACTCGTAAGCAAAGTCCACAAATATATGAATTCTGTTAAAATGAAGTAAAGAAGAAAGCAACCTAATCCAGAGTATTTAGCTTTTGCAAAATCATTCTTTCTGCCTCCATAGACACATGGAAAACATATTTAAAATTTAATTGTAAAAGCAGATTAAAAATCCATTTTACAAGCTTCCCGTTATAAGACAAATAAGTACTAGGAATGTAATTACAACATGCTAACTATAGTTATTACTGCTGTATGATATATAAGAAAGTTGCTATAGTAGATCCAAGAGCTCTCATCTCAAGGAGAATTTTTATAAGATCTTGGATGTTAACTAAACCTATTGTAATTATTTTACAGAATATGTACAGCATTCTGTACACCTAAAATTGCACAGTGATAGATAGCAATTATTTCTCAATGAAACTAGAAAATCCATTGCACATATTTTATCAGTATAAAAATTTTAATGTATTCTCAAAAATAATTTAACATTATTTACTGAGGATATTTTTGGGTAGACACTGAAAATGGTATTGGGTTTATAAGGGTCAACAAGATCAATGTGATCTCTGTACTCTTGGAACTTACAGTCTGCTGTCCTCAGATCTCTTTGTATCTCTACCTCTAGTTACTCCCTAGTCAATATCATCAGTCTCATGGCCTTAAAACCAAGTGTAACTATTGATCTCCAAATTATCCTTAGTCTGGACCTGCCCCTTGAACTTCAAATTCATGTATCTAGCTTCCTGATTGACATCTTCACTGGGATGAGTATTTGGTATCTCACATTTACTGTCTAAAATGGAACTCTTGTTTCCCTCTCACCACCCATGTCTCTGCCAATCAATGGCATCTAAATATCATCTCTACTGTTATGCTTACACTAAGCCACCAATTTTCCTTATCTAGAATATCGTAATTCATCTAAGCTTCCAATGTTGACCCTTACATTCTATTTTCCGTAGAGCACTGAGAAGAGACTTAAAATTTTTAGACCTTGATACTTTCCTGCTCAGAACCATCTAGCGCTTTCCCATCTCACTCTAGGTAAAAATCAGAGCTCCAGTAATGACCTCTTACATGGTCCTCCATGCCCAGCCCCGGCAATTCTGTATCACTTGCTAGTTCTCTGCTCACCTCCCTCCATCCCAAGCACATGTTCTACCTCAGATTTTGCACTAGGTCTTCACTTTGCTTGGTTGGGTCTTCCCCACAAAAACCTACATAACTTACCACTAGTTTTATTTAACTCTATTTAAACTCCTTATTAGAGTAGCCTTCCAACCCATCTACAATGACACAGTCATCCTCTTTCCTCTGCGTTTAAGTCTTTCTTCTTGTTATCTCTCATATTCCAAATAATCTGTAATGCTCGTTGGTCATTATTTGTGGCTTCCATATTTGTGAATTCTCTTACTTGCTAAGGTGTATCTGTGCCCCCTCCCAAATCAATACTTGTGTCACATCTCATGGCCAATCACGGACCTGTGCCAAGTGGTGAAAAATTCACACGCCTAGTTGAGGTCCCACAAGGCAACACTCTACCTCATTTCAGTTCTTACATTCCAAGCATGTGTCCTTTTTTAGAGCCACCTCTTTCCCATCTTTATGTGTTTTGTTGGTGATTTCACGCTTCAAAACAGTGGGCCTCATATTCCCAAGTGGGTCTGGTGTTCCTAAGTGCGAGAGGGGATGTGCCTTACTCAGGGAATACATGCGTTAGATCAGCTTCCTTTAGGCATGAATGCAGGTGTTGTTGACTATGAAATCAGTGTTAATAAATAGACAATATATATTAAATAAAGAGTATTTAAATAGAAACGCACAAAGTGAGGTTATGTATTGATTACTTGGTGAAAATATTGTGACCATCAGCTTGCTTGTACCTAATCTCTAATTCCCTTAGGAGCAATGGTTCGGTAGTCACTAATTCAGTGTTTCTGATGACTTTGATAGAGCATAACTCTTACAAATAATGAGGATTGATTGCATTTTTTTCTATTTCTTTATGCCCCCCCCCCCAATAAAGCATAAACTTATGGCAGTTGGAACTTTGTGTTTTACACCTGTATATCCAATGCTTGGAACAGTGCCTGACACATAATAGGTGCTTAATAAATATTTAATGATGTAATGAGAAGAGGGAAGAAAGATCATTCTTTTGTGAGAGAAATACAATATGTTAGCATTTCAGAAATGCAATAAGCTAGTAATAAAACTGAGAAAAGACACCAGTTGTGATAGTCTCTGAAGGTGATAAGCAGGGTGGTGAGGCAGAGGGCGATTGGTAGGCAGGGCTGGTGTCATTTGATCTGAGACCTGAGGATGACAACCAGCCTTGAGAAGCAATGAGGAAGGTGTATTCTCAGCAGAGAGAATAAGAAATGAAGACATACAGTGAAAGGGATGGCAGTTGGGACTGAACAAAATGAGGGCAGCGTGAGTCACGGGGAGAATGGTGCAGATACGGTAGGAGAGGCAGAAGGATGCTAGTAGTGACTTATGAAAATGTGCCAAATATGTTAAGGAATGGCTGGATGCGGGATATGCATAAGTGTGGGAAAGGCTTGGGCTAGATTACAGAGTGTTTTGAATGTTATGCATTGGTATTTATGATTGATTAAAAAATAATAGAGAACCATTCGTTAATTTTGAAAGAGAAAGATGGTTAATAGAACAGTGCTTTAAGAAGGAGAATCTGACACTACATCTACATTGCACTGGAGTTGGGAAAGGAAAGACATGGGACATCCCTTAAGGAACTGGTATGAGGCTGAGACAGAAGCACCTAGGACCCGAGTTAAGACAGCGAGGGGTAGAATTTCAAGGACATAATAAATGTGAGTTGTATTGTGATAGGTGGCTACATAAGAGTTTGTGAATTATACTTACTTGCAGAAATACTTCGGATCTAGACTTGCATGTTAAAGTAATTCCTGGAGTGAATGGACATGGACATTTGACTTGCATGTGAGATGACCACATTAGAAATGCATTACTGTTACCCAATAGAAGGTCGAAACAAAACAACAAAACTTGTTGACATTTAAGGTTTACAGTGTGGTTGAATCATGAATAAAAAACATCTGCTTCCCATATCTGAAATAGTACATTAAATTTATGTTACAGAGAAGAAGTTAAAAAAGCCATCAGTCATCCATGTAAAATATACACATCAAGAGAGTACGCATTGGGTGCCATTTTCTCACATCTTCTCTGCACGTTTTCAGGTCAAGTGCAGTGATTTATCAGCTCGTCCTAAATTGCCAGTTCTCAGATGATGTACATCTTCAACTCAGATCATTTGAAAGGATTTATCTCCCGTAGAACACTACATGCAAGTGACATTGTTTTTCCTCTTTGACTTTGCTTGCAGAGGAGACATTAAATACACAAAGGCATTGATTTTCTTGTTTCACAAACCCTCCCAAAGCTCGTAACTTGACCTTATCCAACCAAGGGTAACCGTTTTACATTTGTCAGTGATCAGGTACAGTTTCAGAACATTTTACTCAGGCTATTTTTATTTTTACTTTTTTTTTGCCTTTTTGGCATGATCAGGACTTCAGTTTGGACAGAAGGCAGAAAAGAGACCATGAGAAACTGAGTTTCAGATATCTAGAATCTGTTATTTGTAGGTTTCTGCAAGGTTTTGCAGTTCTTCTTAATTTATCATTTAAACCAATCCCAAATATTACCTCTTTATTTTTGAATTGAAATGATACAAACCTGCTAATGTGTGCAAGTAATAGAAAGGTACATACAATAAAAAGTAAACTTTAACCCTATCCAAAAAACTCAGTTTAATGTGTTTACATTTTATGAATGTTTCTAGAATGTTGACACGCACATATGAATGTGTGTATGTTATCTTGGTTCTGTTAAGCTGTATGAAACACTTCATCTTATTTTCAAATAAATATAAAATACAATTCATTTTTGTTGCTGTACAGTTTGATGACTTCACCTCTCAGAGTGCTCCAAGGGAAGTGTGACAAATCCAGGGCACCTCTTAGAAGGCATTGCATCTACTATGTTTTAAAGACATAGAAGACTCATTTTTGGATGAGCTACTTTATTACTTTGCAGTAAAACACATGCAACTCCTGACCTATGACTGTTTTAGTTTCTTCATAAGGCAGTTACATTCAACGGAGGCCTTAACTTTTTTTCCTTCATCAAATCACTTCTCAAGTTTCACAACTGTTTTCTTTTATATTTGTAGTCAACCCTATTAAAGTCTATGGGCTAGGGATCAGAATCGTGGCAATATCTAGTGAGGGGTACAAACAGCTAAACTCGTAAATCCCTTACTAATCCTACTCTTCAGTGGTCAAAGTAATTGACTGTGAGCACCAAAAATGTTATCCAGTTCTGGGGGAAAAAACTATCCATCTTACCCTCTAAGTAAATCTATTGGCTTGTAGGTATAAGACTATGAGTCTGAAAGAAATTAGAAATTAAAAGCTATCATCACAAATAATACTAGTTCTGTAAAGATTCTAATTAAAAAATAACTTCAGGCTTTTTTTTTAATTGAACACAAATGGATAAAAAATAGAGGATTTGTATATTTAACTATTATTAGCTACACTTTTACCATTTCTCCCCAAAGGGTCCTTATTAGTTTTCTATGGCGGCTGTAAGAATTCACCACAAACCGGAGAGCTTCAAAACAACAGAAATTAATGCTCTCAAAGTTCTGGAGGCCAGCAGTCCAGGATTAATTTATCAGTAGAACTGGTTCCTTCTGGAAGTTCTGAGAGACTGTCCACTCCATGCCTCTCACCTGGCTTCTGGTGGCCAGCAATCCTTGGCACTCCTTGGCTCGCACCAGTGTGACTCCAGTCTCTGCCTTTGTCTTCACATGACTTTTCCCTCTGTGCATCTTTGTGTCTCAAGTCTCCCTTGCCTTTCCCTTATAAGAACACCTAAGTCAGTATGATCTCATCCTGAGACCCTTACCTCAATCACAGCTGAGGAGAGCTTTTTCCAAACAAGGTCCCATTCACAGGTTTTGGAGGTTAAGATGTGGATATATCTTTTGGGGCATCACTTATTCAACTCACTACAATGTCCATCATATGTTTAAGTAGATGTGACTTATTTTCTTTCCTTTTTTCTTTTTTTTTTATGTGATTTATTTTCACATTCAGCAGCTATAGAAGATATCCTGGGAACAGCATGGCTTCCATACAACCAAGGGGGAAAGATACACGCTGGAGCACTCACAGTAGGGAGGAGAGATGTTCTCTAAACACAGACCTTGCACCCACACTGTGTGTTACCAGCCCATATGTGTATCTCTCAGAATATCCTCACTCTTACTGAACAGTGCGAATATGGGAATTATATTTCTCACAAAGAAATTGTTTTACACAAAAGCATTATTTTCATTCTAGGATTTCAGTGTCACATAATACTTTCAAAAATAGCTGTTGATTAAAAACAGGTAAAGGTACACTTGGGCAAAATAAGTGTGCAAGGTCTGAGCAATCTACCATCTAAGGTGTTAATGGATTTTGTTGAAAAACTTACTGAACCACTGCTGATGGTATTTATGAAAATTTACCGAGAACTGGGAAATGACAGAATTAAATGCCAACATCGTATCAATTTTTCAGGATAGAATAAACTGCTATCATGGTAATTATGGTTCAGTGAATGTAACTTAAATCCTTCAATAATGATAGAACTATTAAAAAGAGGAACCTGTAAAAACCTCTCAAAGGTAACACAATCATGCACAATAAATGGAATTGGTTTATAAAAAAATTATGACAGATGGAATTTAATAGCTTTTTGATAGGATTACCAAATTAATAGACTATGGAAAAGAAGTGATTATAATATGTTTTTATTTTATTACATGTGATAGTGTCTTCTGAAATTTACATCAATTCATATTTTCTGGAAAATGAGTAGTGCCTGGTGGGTTGAAAACTACTTACGGTCACAAACAGTGAAAATCAACAGCAAATTATCTAGTTTGGGCAAGAGTAGGCTATTGTGACCCATTTGGGTTTAAAATGAGGCTGAATTTTAATAACTCATTTGAGATCTCAAAGAGATCATTTTGTTGCCAGAAACTTTTATTAGTTTAGAAAAATGAAGAATTTAAGATATTAACGCATGCCGATGAGACCAGCAAACAATGGCCATTTTTCCTTACTTTTTAAAAAGAATTAAATTTAAAGAGAAGTAGGAAGGTGATAGAATCTGGAAGTAAAGTGATCTGGTAGCTAAAAATAAGAAAAAGAATTCAAACCTGGGCTTTCATTTAACTGTGAATGCTATCTTGGGTTTAAGAGGCTTTCAGATATTTTGGGCTCTTTTTAATTTTTTTAAAGGAGATATTTTCAAAGATATTTCCTTGTTTTAGCATATGTTTGATTCTTATGAGAGGTTCCCAGGGAATATTTGATCCAGTAGACAGGGAAGAGGGTTTTAAGCTTGAAAGAATATGAATTATTTTGTTGTGAGTCAGAAGTTTGGATAGCCAGGAAGGAGAAATAAGATTAGAGAGCTGAGAATTGCAATTGAGAAACAACTGTGTCAGAAGCACTGCTTGAAAGATATGGTAGCATTAAGCATGGGCGTCGCCAAGATTTTAAAAGACATTATACAATTATAAGGTAAATAAAAAATCAAATACAAAATTTTATATGACGCATGAGCTTAACTGTGTAAACACTGTGCAGAAAAAAGTGGTGGTATCTTAAAATTATAATCATTATTATTATTGTGTGACACAATTGTGAATGATCCTTATTTGCTCTTCCATGCTGATTCTGAAACACTTTCTACAGTGTGAAAATGCAACACAACATTAATCAACCTTCAGAAAAACTATAATCTTTATATGTACCAATAAAGTTACCTTGGGATAGAACATAAAACTGGGGGAGTTAGGAACAATAATATACTTTATTATATTAAATAATATACTTTATGTATATTATTTCCTTTAATTTTACAACTATCTTTTGAGATAGCGAGCAGTTCTAATTGTCCCTTGGCAACATGGCTTTGGTTTTGGATAACACATTGATCAGAAGACGTCAGGTGAAGAAATCGGAGACACTTTAGAAAAGAGAATGATTGAAGAGCTTTGGGTACTGTTTTATGATGAAAGAATTTACACAGAGTTCTGTCAGGCCTAAACATGGTCAAAAAGAGACAAAGTGAGGAAATACTGTGATGCAATTATTTAAAGAGCAGAGAGCAGGTAAGATTGGTGGAAGGTACTGAATCTCCACGGGTAGTGGAGCATTAAAACATCCACTAGGGAGTTATATTTAAATTTGCTGAGGAGCCTATAGTTTGAAAACAAATATTTGGTATTTTAATATTTAATATTAATACTTGTTAGTAAAGCTAGTGCTTTGTACTAACAAGAGAACCAGCACAAAATCCTAAGAACACGTGTGGAAATAGAGAAGTCAGAGTAATTTCCATGGGGACACTGGTTAAAAACTGGGAGACAACCCTTGATCATGGATCAAGGCAGTGAATGCTAAATCTGTTAGAAGATAAGCTGATACAGGTCACTGTAGCTGACGCAGCTGACTTCCCCTAAGCCTGTTTATCAGGATTAAGGTCACAACGAGAGTCATCCAAAATGATGTGTCACTGGTTGGGATGCAGTACCATGCTAAACCACCTCTAAACTGTTCTTGCAAAAATAAAAATAAAAATATCTGATCATGCTTCTCGATTTAACATTCAGGTCCAAGCAATAGTGGACAGAGGAAATTGGACATGCAAATCAGAAAATCCCCAAATAACACAGAACAAAAATCCAGTTTAACATATTCATTGCAAGGAAAGAGAAAGCAGAGAGAGGAACACATAAGCCTGCATGCAAGGTTAATAACAGGTTTTTTCATAATCACCCAAAGCTGAAAGCAATCAAGACATCCTTCAGTAGGTGAATGCATCAAACTGTGGTACATCCATACAATGGGGTGTTTGTTCGGTCATAAAAAATAAGTAATCGATCAAGCCGTGAAATGACATGGATGATACTAAGTGCACATTTTTAAATGAAAAGATTCCCTACCATATGATTCTAATTACTTGACATCCTGGAAAAGGCAAACTGTGGAAACAGCAAAAGAATCGGTGGTTGCAGGAATTTGGGAAGAGAAACGAGGGTTGACTAGGTGAAACACAGAGAACGTTTCAGGGTGGTAAAACTCTTCCATGTAATACAATATGCGGGAATATGACAATAAACATTTGTCAAAACGCATTGCCCTTTATATCCCAAAGAATGAAACAATGTATACAAAGTTAAAAATCATTTAGGAAGTGGGGGAATTCCATGACGAAACATAAAATGTGACAAAACCATCTAACTCTCTTAAACAACTCACTGCAGGGGGAGAGGGGAACGTTTGCTAACATAAGTAAATTTGGGAATGAGTAGAACTGGGAAAACAAAGCAGAAGAAACTGTGCACAAGTGCTATCTGCCAGCTGATAAAGTTTTTTCCATCGGGATACAGGTTAACAAATATGATGCCACAGTACATGGGCACTAGAATCGGACACTTAGATAGCAGATGGCAGAGGGTGTAAGCCAGGTTTCTTACTGCTGGAGCGGGAGTTTATAGTAAGTGGGCAAGTGGCTAGAATAATTGGTGTGTTAATGAATGAGTGTTGGAGACGTCAGTATAAACTTGTGTCTAGCTTAATATAGGTACCGATGGTTACCTAGAAATGTATGGATATGTGTATGTGCATGCGCTCAGATACACACACGTTTGCGTCTTTGCCCTGTCATCCGGGAAGCGTAACAGAAATGATGGCCCTGCGACAGTGACCACACTAGTAGCCAGATCTTAGTTTCTTACACCCCCCTCCCATGGGAGGAACTGGGATCCATAAAGAAATGGCTGATTCTAGAACTACAGGAGAAATACGCAAGATGAGGGGGAGCATCTTATGGTGCCGAAAGTACGGGAGTGCTTAAAAACAACAAAGATATACTGATGCAGGTGTGTCAACGGACACAGCAATAAAATAAAGTAGTATTGAATTATAAATACAAAGCATCTTAAATTATAACCCATAGTATAAAAATTCAGGACTCCATACTGATATAAATAATTAAATGAATACATAACGGGGAAAGTGAAAAAGGGGCCTCGGGAAAGATTTCCAAATACTCATGTAGCTACTCTGCCCTCCGAAGGTGGAGCGTAATCGCCACTCCTTCAGTGCGGGCTCCGCGCAGCGACTTCCTCCCAAAGAGCGCAGTGGGGAAAAGGGGGGGCCTGACAAACACTACCCGGGCCAGTTCCTCAAGGTCAGCATTAACGGCCCTGGCCGGTGTGGCTCAGTGGAGCGGACGTCATCCTGGACACTGAGAGGCTGCTGGTTTGATTCCCCTGGCCAGGGCCCATGCACATGCACAGCGACCGCCCCCATGTCGACCGTAGATACTTCTGACATGATGTGATGAAAATGGCACCATATCCCTATGATCTTCTCCCCCAAATCCATAACGCAGCTTGATCATGAGGAAATACTACACAAATCCTGGTAGAGGAGGCTTCTAGAAAATGCTGGGCTAGTACTCTTCAAAACTGTTACAGCCAGCAACAGAAAGCAAAGTGAAAACCGTCACAGCCAAGAGTTGTCAAAGGAGGCACAATGACTGAATGCAAGGTGGTGTTTCCGGGGGGATTCTGGAACAGAATCAGACATTAGGACAAAACTAAGGAAATCTGAGTGAAGTATGGACTCTGCCTAATAATAATAATAATAATGTGTCAATATTGGTTCATTAATTCTAAGGGATGTTAAGACATTAATAACGGGAAACTGGCTGTGACACACAGGGAAACTTTGTGTTTAGTATTATTTTCTCAAATTCTCTGTACACGTAAAACTCTAAACAAAGTTTCTTAAAAGTTATTTTTTAAAGACAGTCTAAGATATTTATACTGAATCTGTGGTACCTCTCTGGGTAGTGATTTAAAGAAACCGACTCTACAAAACAGAAATAGAACCAGGAAATTTCAATAGTGACTAAATATTTGATGATATTTCAGAGTTATGTCGAATTGTTCTGGGTGTGATAATGGTATTAGGATTTTATCAGTGACGAAAAAATCCTGGCTTTTTTTTTAGAGTTGCATGCTCAAGTAGTCAGAGGAAATGACATCATAACCCAGCTTGCAAGGAGGGAGGGGGCAGTTGGAAGTTTGCATAAAGCAAGACTGGCTGTGTGTTAATAATTTATTAAAAGTACGCCGGGGTATTGGGAGTTTATTACACTATTCTTTCTACTTCTGTGTATATTTCAAACGTCATAGAATCAAAAAAGGTGTTTTTAAGCTTGAGAAAATACATATGCAAGTAAATGAAACAGTTGGGGAAAACTGAGAAGCCACTGTTGCAGATTGCAGGGACTGAGGTGCAAATATATTTTGAGTTTTATTTCTAACTCTATCTGATGTTGAGGGTGTTTGTGTCCTAAATGGTCTTAGATGTCTGGAAAGAAATATACGGCTCACATTTAGGATGATTTCTGAGGGCAAAGGGAAGGTTAGTCTCTGGAAAATGTTTGATTTGACTAGTTTTGAACCATTTCATCCAAAGCATTTTTGTCTCAAACGCATCCGTAGTCTTGGTCTACCAACCGATTCATAATCCATTGACTAGGCTTATGGAAATGGGTGCAAAAAAGGTTTTGTTCTATCCATGAGCCTCAAGTTATTTCTTCAAAAACAGACATCAATCCTTTTTTAAAAACACTATCTCTTTCTTATTCCCCTTGTGCTTAAATATCTTTATGACTACACCTCTCTTTATGTGGAGTAAAAGTCTTTTTCTCTGAAAATTTCCACTCTGATAAACAATCATGTAAAACGCTGCTATGTGCAATTTTTAAAAGATATGAGTTACTGCTGCTTAAACACAAGGTAGCAGAAGACCTTTATGTTATAAAAATAGTTTGATCTTAATTTGGCAACGGTATAGGGGAATTGTAATGACCAATTGCGACTGGTTGGTGTTTGCTTTTTAATTTCTCATTTTTTGGTACCTGTAATATTTTGCAGAGTGTTAGGGAAGATATGGCCACAGTGAGGGCAAAGCCTGAATTTTTCACAGACTCTTGATGTCAGCCATATGATTTCAATGTATTCTAATAGCTCACTTGAAAACAGATACTTTATTACCTCACTGTAGGCAGAAGGTAAGGTTTATCTATTGAAAAATGTCCAACTACATCTACTAATGTAGAAAGATGTTGTTTACACTTTGTAATTCTGTAAATGTTAAGGACTTAATTCTCTCCCTCCCTCCCTCCCTTTCTCTGTTTCTTTCTGTCTCTGTCTCTATTTATCTCTGTAAAAATTTACTACTAGAGTTGGAAGCAGTTTTTCCCAAGGTCACTGTTAATTAGTAGCAAAAATAAACTAAAATCCAAGGCATCTTTCCACTAAGTCTTAATGTCTCTATTGAGCTTTGAATATCTTCATTTTACTCTTTTTGCATGATCCTCTTTATAGAAAAAGCAACATATAGAAATTTTTCTTCACTTCACATCAAGTCTGTTTGTTTTCTCATGCATGTATATATGTATGTGTGTATTTGCTTTGCAAAAATGTGACGGAAGAGAAGAACGGAAAATGCTAGTGAATAGGCAAGGCCTGGACACTGAATAAATATCAAGTTTCCTCATATGGAGTCTATAGATATTCATCTCAGTTTGGCTAATATCTTCCTCAATAATTGATCACAAAATGTGCCTACTTGTCCTCAGAGTTGTTGTTGTCTACCTTGATAAACATGAAAACATCTTCATAAATTTGTTATCTAAGACCATGATCTGCTGCCTCTAGGATAAGATGCTAAATGCTGCCATTCAATCCACTCCTGGTCTCCATTTTCAGTATTATCTAATACCATTCCCCAGCACAAACAGTATTTACTCTTTCTGAAATGTCTTAACTTTTTAAAAAAAAATATGTTTTCATTAATTTCAGAAAGAGGAAGGGGGGGAGAGAGAAACATCGATGTGAGAGCACAACATTGATCAGCTGCCTCCTACACGCCCTCTACTGGGCATGGAGCCCGCGACCCTGGCCTGTGCCCTGACCGGCTCTTGGACAGTGACCTCCTGGTTCATAGGCTGACGCTCAACGACTGAGCCACGCCAGCTGGGCAAATGTCTTAACTTTTTATTCTTGTTTATGTGAGTTCAATGAATACATCCCCCCACAACCACTTTTTCCATCTCTAGTTCTAATCCTAGCCAGCCCTTATGGGTACCCCCTATGGTAGAATTTCCTGCCTTCACAAACTCCCACGACTTCTTTTTTCTGAATACCTCCAGCAATAGTTCATACTAATAAATATGAGGCTCTCCAGACTGCTGGCAATATGTGCACAAGAACCGAGTACGATGTAACTCTGTATGTGTAACCCCAAAGTAGATGTAATATAAATGTGAGTCCAATAAACAGTAGTTTTACCAAGACACAGTGTTGCGTCCTGAACCCCAAATGATTAGTGGTTAACAAGAAAAAACGTAGCAAGATCATCAGCATAGAGCAGTGGTTTCTAAAAGCCTGTGAATCATGGATCAGCCAAAGGGTTGCATCATAACCACTTTGGGAGCTTAAAAACATCACTCAGAGCACAAGCCCTGCGGGTTTGATGCCGATTTCTGGACGTGTCTCAGAATTCGCAAATATAGCCCAAGAGAGTTAGCAGTGAGGAAGGCATTTGTGTTCATATAAAACTGAAATTTTCTAGCTTTAGGCAGAGGATTTCCACCAAAGCTGCACACTACAATCACCTGGGATGCTTTCAAGTCAAGCTCATACCAGGGCCTCACCTCTAGAGATGCTGGTATAATTCGTCTAGATGTGGCCCTGGTAGTAGCATTTTTCAAAGCTCCCCAGGTAATTCTGATGCACAGCCAGGATTAAGAACCACTGAACAGATATCCTTTTAAAGTTCAATCCATCCAAACCGCTTGAAATGGTCTATAATTTAAGCCATTTTTCATGCTTTTTCTTTTTCTTCGCTTATCCCACCCTGCATCCTACCCAAAACAAACCAGGAAATACTTTCTCCTTTGCTGGAACAATTTCTACCCCCCAACCCCTTCACTTAGTTTTTAAGAATTTGTATTTGATGAAAATAGCTAGTGGAATGAGCTTTCCCTGAATGCAGTCTCCAGGGGGAGGGGATTGGGTTTTGAGGTGTTTACAGCACAATTCCACCGTCGTATTTATCTTCTTAATGAGCAAAGGAGCTAAAAAAATTCTTCTAAAAATGCTTTATATACCACGATAACTAACAGCATGTGCTTAAATGGTAGTGGGGACTAATTCTTTGCTCGTGTCTCAAATAGGTCAGCAGAGAAGATGGTTCCAAGAATTAAAAAGGAAAACAAATACGAATCAGGTTGCTTGTTTCCTGGCAACCCAAACAATCCATTACTGTCTTTCTCTCTCCCTTTCTTTCTTTCTTTCTTTCTTTCTTTCTTTCTTTCTTTCTTTCTTTCTTTCTTTCTTTCTCTTTTTTTTTTATCTAAAAACATGATGCTCACTTTCCTAAGAATTTGTCACTTTTGCCAGAATTGAGATTTGGCTGTGGAAAGATTTCAAGGCTAGGTCAAAAGCAGCAACACATGCTTGTTTTGAATTATTGTGTCATCAGCTTGAGACCCGATTCTGATGCATAAGTTCTTCTTTTAAAATAAAAGAAAAAAACGTGTGCATTGTTTTAAAATGAGCCAAGCATGTCGGGGGATTTCAGATATGTACAGGTGATTGGTATGGGCCCACTCGTCCGTAGGATATAACAGGTATATGCCTTGCAGCCTCGGATAAAACAAAGCTGAAAAAAACAAAGTGAGAAATGTTCTGTTTTGGCTTTTGATTAATTGGGTCCTCCAGGGACCAAGGACTGAGCCTCCTAGAAGCAAAAGAAAGTAATGCCCAGAATACAAAGGCATGAGGATGCACACAGCCTCCCTCTGCGGGAGACTGCCGTGCAATTTGTGGTTGCTCTGTTACATTGGCATGCATTTATCTAAGGCTTGCATTTGTATTCGTACTGCAGGGGCTTTTGATGCAAGGGCCATGGATGTAACCAAGGGCATGTTGGTGAGTTTTGGCATGTCGGCATCAACTAACTGGTTATTAACGTGATATTCCTGAAGGAAGCAATGCCCATAGTTTATGGCCTCACAAAATGAGTCCCAGAAAATCTCTGCTTTATTTTGAGGATAGGTTTATAAATGTTAAGTCTTTAGAATGAGTTTTTGAGTTTGGAAATAGCCAAAGAGCAGTTGGTGGACAGACTCTAGGGTGATACCCAACCATCCCTACTTTCCGGTGCATACACACTGGGTGATCCCCTCCCTTTGCGTATGGGAAGGACCTGTAGCTTTCTTCTAACCTGTAGAATATGACGGTCATGGGATGGCAAGCCCCTGATCAGTTTATGTTAGATGGCACAGATGATGGAGTCATGGGAGACTCCATCTTAGGAGATTGAGACTCTCTTTGTGGGTTTCATGAAGTGTGTGGCCAAGTTGAAGAAGCCCAGGTGGCAGGGAAATGCAATGGGCCTTTAGAAACTGTGAGGGGCCGCTAGGAATTGAGGGTGGCTTCCAGATGGCAGTCAGCAAAAAGCTTGGACCCATCAGTCATACAACCATGATGAAATAAATTTACAAAACACCTGAGTGAATTTGACTCTGATTTTTCCCAAGTGAGCCTTCAGATAAGAATGCAGCCCATTTGACTTGTTGCTGTAGCCCCGTGAGACCCAAAGCAGAGGACTGAACTAAACCATATCAGAATTCTGGCAGAGAATCTGTAAAAAATTAAAATAAAAAATAAAAAAGTGTTTTGTTTGAAACCACCAAACCTGTGGTGATTTATTATGCAAAAGAAGATTATAATATTATAATATAATTAACATAATATAATATACCCCCTGGGTCTTTTAAACTTGGATAAATAATCACCCTAGATACATTTGCTTAACTAGCCCATGTAATTAAAAATGGCAATTTAAATCTGCAAAACATCATTATTGAAGTCAGCAATGGGCTTCATCATTTTAGAGAACCTTCACTCATTCTTATTAGACACCAACCTTTGGGGGAAAAGTGAACTTTGATGTTCTTCCCTGTTCTCACTATAACACATTGGCATTATGTGATTCCTTTTTTGCTATTTGTTCTCATACATTTTCATCAGAGAGAAGAGAGAATCATCTTTATTTCTCATCAATGGAAGTATCCTTTCCCATTCTGCATTTCCAAAGGCTCCCCTTTGAGAAGTAACAAAGGGCTTCGTTACAGAAACTGGGCTTCTGGGGCTTGATAATTTATTCCCTTTGTTATTCACCCTACAGTTGTTACAGCTCAAGGCAGGTGTCTTGATCTTTAAAGTCAGACAATCCTATAAGGTATTTCCAATCAGAGGCTAGAAGGAAGGCTGCAGCCCATGTGATGTAGAATTTAATTAGGCACGTTGATTTGTAGAGAAAGCCTGCACTGTTGCATGTATGATTGCGCAATTGTCGGAAAGATATTGCTCCATCGCTTTCTCTGTCCAGTCATATTTATCTGTTTGTGTTGCCTATCTTAAACATGTAATTTAATTAATTTTCCTTTATCTAATAACTAAGATACTGCTAATTTTATTTTCTGTATTCATCTGGAGTGTAATTGCAGAAAAGTTAATAATACATATTTAAAACTGCCAGATGATACTAAGACAGGAAAAAATGTAATTATATAAATGATTCTAGCTGAACCAACATCTCAGTCTATTTTTAACCAAGTACACAGAGGCACTTAGACCCTCTGGCAGGGCTGCTTTCCTTTTAGATAAAGTAAGTAATATTGATGTTTAGATATACGTCTACCAGGTGGCCATTGTGTTTCAGTTGTAGACTAAATGTGTTTCAAAAATAATAACACAGTACATTAAAAAATTAACAGTGCTACACATTACTAGCACACACACAGACACACACACACATATAAGGATGTGAGAGATAATTGGTGTGTGGATATCCATCTACTCACCTAGCTGCCTATCTGTGAACTCTCAATTTAATTCCATTGATCTGTACTTTTCTCCTTATGCTAATACTACAGTTATACCGATTACTGTAGCTCCCTTAGTGGAAAAGTATCCCTTTAGCTGTGATAGCTAGGCAAAGTCTTGCTACCAAACACTGGAATAATATGCCACGAAGGCCATTTATAGAAGTTAACCTTTTCTTCCCAGAAGGGATTAAAAGGAAGGTAGGGAGAATAAAAAAAAATAGGAAGAAAGATGCTTCTACTTGGATCCCTGTCTACAGCTCTAGGTAGGGTGAAGGGAAAACCAATAGCACAAGGGCCTTTGTCCCACACTCTGGGAGAAACCCTTTTGTATCGCTCACTCCCCCCCCCCCCCCCCAGTAATGTGAGGCCCAAGTGGAGCTAAACAAGGACAGAGGTCACATAGTGAGAAGAGAGTTACTGAAGGCTTTAATAATTTGCTGGGCCAATATATAGAAGACGAGGGAATTTTTTTAAAAAGGTGGATATTTGGTGTTGCTTTTCCTCTTGTGATAATTTCTAAATGTTGGTTATCTCAGCCACTACTGAAAATAAACATCATGGCTGAAAAACCGAGCAGAGCTTCACATGATCTCGCAGTATCTAGGGCCATGCAATTCACGGCCCACCAAGGAGGTAGAGCCTTAATAAGCAACCTGAGCTTGGAACCCCAGTAGGCTACATCCGAAGAATGAAAGTAAACTGGAAATTAGAAGCCCTCTCATGGACTGCAGCCAAGCTTTGAATAATTTTAAACACTGAGTGAATTGACAATGGGCCTCTGGCCTCGCTACATAGCCTGAAGCAAATGAAATTCTCTCGTCCTGAGACTTGAAATTACCCTTCATACAATTTTAAAAGACTTTATTTTTTATAGCAGTTTTATGGACACAAAAATTAAGAGGAATGAAGAGGGATGGCCCGTGTACACCTGCTCCCACACAGACATAGCCTTCCCCGTTACCAACATCCCCTACCAGAGGGGGACATTTGTTGCAATTGATGAACCTAGTTTGACACCTCACCAACATCCAAATATACATGGCTCACTCTTGATGCTGTACATTTATGCCTATGGACAAAAGTATAAAGACATGTATCCACAACTACAGTGCCATAAGGAGTATTTTCACTGCCCTAAAATCCCTCTGCGTTCTTCCCCATTGTTCCCTCACTTTTCTAATCTCTGGCAACTATTGATATTTTTATTGCCTCCATAGTTTTGCTTTTTCCAGAATATCATATAGTTGGAATCATACTATATATCATGTTCAGATTGGCACCTTTCACCTAATAATATCCATTTAGGGTTCTTCCAAGTTTTTTCTTGGTTTGATAGCTCATTTCTATTTTAGTACTGAATAATATTCCATTGCCTGGATGTACTGCTATTTATTTATCCACCTACAGAAGGACAGCTTGGTTTCTTCAAATTTGGACGATTATAGATATAACATCTGTGTGCAAGTGTTTGCGTGGACAAGGGTTGTTAACTCCTGTGGGTAAATATCAAGGAGTATAATTGCTGGATGATACAGTAAGAGTATATTCGGTTTTGCGAGAAACTGCCAAACTGTCTTCCAAAGTGACTGTACTATTTTGCGTTTCCAACAGCAATGAACAAGAGTTGAATGTTGCTCCAAATTCTTGCCAACATTTGGTGTTGTCAGTGTTACATATTTTGGCCATGCTGATAGATATCTTGTTGTTGTTTTAATTTGCCTTTTCCTGAGGATATATGACACAGAACATCTTTTCATATGCGTATTTGTCTTCTGTATATCTTTGGCAAGGTGTCTGTTAAGCTCTTTGCCCCGTTTTTTAACCTGGTTGTTTGTGTTCTTATTGTTGAGTTTTAAGAGTTTTTTTTGGGTATTTTAAATAACAATTTTTTATTTGATGTGTCTTTGGTGAGCATCTTTTCCCCATTCTGTGGCCTATGTTCTTATTCTCTTGACATTGCCTTTTGCAGAGCAGGAGATTTTCATTTTCATGAAATTCAACTTGTCAATTATTTCTTTCATGGGTTGTGCCTTTGGTGTGTCTAAAAAGTCATCACCATACTGAAGGTCATCTAGGTTTTTCTCCTATGTTATTTCCCAGGAGTTTTATGTTTGCTTTTTATAGTTAGGGCTGTGGTTTTTAGGAGAAAGAAGAGAGATTAAGTGTATTAGGAGTGTGCAGACAGAAAGAAGAAGATAGAAACACTAGAAGGGGAAGGAATAAAGAAGAATGAAAGTGTTAGAGTAAATTTACTTGTATATAAGAATTGTCTTAAAATTAATGCTGTCTCAGGCTGATGGGATTTTAAGTCATTTTTCATTGATTCGCTATACTTGATTCTTTCATTCGCTATTTTTAAATGAGCATGCAATGTTTACATAAACAGGAAAACATAATAAATCTGAATTTAATGGATTGGAAAGAGTTTTTAGAAGAAAATTTTATGGTTAAAAATCTAACAGTGTTTGTGTCCAAATTGAAACAAAAATCTTGCACCTGAAGAGGCTGTGAAGAATTTCAAAAGGTGACCAGCCTGGAGACAATAATTCATGTGCTTTTTTTTTTTTTTTTCCTATTGCTGTTTGAACCATAACCTACTTTGAGAGATAATTATTCTAAAATACAACTTGGGAAAAAATATAACCACAAAAGCACTTTTATCTAAAGCTTTCTATTTTGAATGTGTCCAAAGAGCATCCCCCGTTAAGTACAGGATGCCTTCTCTATTTTTTTCTCTCTGAGTAATAAAGCTGTTAGAAGCCACAATAGAGACTATGCATAATGCCTGGTGAAATGGAGAGCTGTGAGTTTAAGAACAATCATAATTTGTTAATTTTTCTAAAATGCATTTAAGAAATCCTTTCACATTCATCTCTGTGATTCATAAAGAAGGGAGGCAGGCTGGCAAAGTTAAATGATTGAAAATGATGCTGGTGGCCTTCTGCAAAATCTGATTACTGCTTTGATGATTGATTGCTTGCCATTAGCACAGAGGGGGGGAAACACCCAGAAATTGAACCAAGTAGATCAAGCAAAATCTTTCTAGTTTATAGTGAACACTGAGACATGACTCAAAAATGTTTTAACCAAGATTTCATTTTCTGTAAATATATGTTGCCTTCGCATAGGAAATATTCATTTCAGTGACTTTTCCCTGAATTGCACTTTAATCTTGTTTCAAGAAAGTCCAACTTGCCCTGCTATACCATCCCCAGGCTTCAAGGTTGGTGTGATTTACTTCAGTGACAGTATACCACTCTATCTGTAGTCCTGTTTTTGTTTGACAGGGTCTAAGGAATGCATGTTGCTGTTGCTGAGGAGATGTGAACATTGGGAAAATACTGGAGCGAGTGAGCAGGGGAAGGTATCTGCCTTTGCTTGGAAATGTCCTTGTATTTGTTAAATGCCCCATGTCAATTTGACACATACGGCAAGCTGTTGAAGCTCATTAGTTTGAGCGTCGGTGCATTGATTGTACATTTATACCTCTCTGTAACATGCTGGACCAGAAAAGATAATTCATAATGCACTGCAACTACAAATGAGTTCTTCCAAAGGGGTGTAAACAGAGAAAAGCTATCATAGTAGGATTTACTATCAACTGACACATGACACAGGACCTATTGCAGCAAATTTCCAGTAGTCATTCAGATGAGTTATGATAGTTATGAAGAAAATATTTGTATATTTACATATTGCCTTTGCATGTGTATAAGATACTTAGTACTGTTTATAAATATTGAGTGGTCCACCACGTCTTCATTACATTTAATGGGTGCCAACATCATGAGAACTGACTAAAGGCCATCATCATGAGCACATACTAAATATGCCACCATCGCAGGATCGATAATTACAGAAACCCTCAGTGTGTTAAACTTTGAAGGTAGAGTCCATGTCTTTACTGCTTATCTTGAGAGTAACAAAATGCCTAGTATAGAGTAGATATGTTTCCCACAAGCAGGTTTTTTCTTAATTAATGAATGTATTAAGCTGTATAACTCTTAAATTTCCATCCCCCTTAGCCCCTCAGAGAGTCTCTGTGAAATAGGTGTTTTTATTGACCTTTTATTGTTTTAAAGAAATTGAGACCTACAGAGAATAACTTTCTATAAATCCATACCTGATTAGTGTCTTAGAGTATTGTTTTTAAGATATTTAAAAACTTGAAGGCATAGACAGTCACTAGGAATTTTTTTTTTTTTAAAGTGAAGGGGCCAGAAAAAAAAGATATTCTAAGAATTAACTCTAAAAATGGGTCAATGAGCCTCTTTAACGTTCAAGATGCTCTCTATAGTTCTCTTTCAAGTTATTTAGATTATTCTGTATTAGTTTCCCGTTGCTGCTCTAACAAATTACACAGGCTTAAAACAACAAGGATCTATTATCTCGCAGTCCTAAAGGTCAGAAGAACAAAATGAGTTTCTAGACTAAAAGTGTGCTATCTAGACTGGAGACTCTGTCATCTTATGTTTTCCAGCTTCTGGAGGCCACCCATATCCTTTGGCTTACGACCTTCCTTTCATCTTCAAAAACAGCAATAGCCAGTTGAGTCTTGCTCATTGCATCACTTTGACTCTAGCTTTCAGGATCACATCGCTTTCTCTCACTCTCCCTCCCTATTTTTCTTAGAAGGACTCTTTTTCCCCTTTGTATTGAATTTATTGGGATGACATCAGTTAACAAAATTGTACAGGTTTCAGGTGCACAACTCCACAACACACCATCTGGACACTGTATTGTGTGCTGTTCACCCCAAGTCAAGTGTCCTTCCATCACCATTTATCTCCCGTATACTCTCCTCCACCTCCCCTCCCACCAGCAGTCACCACACTATTGCCTTTGTCCATGAATTTTCTCTCTTTTTTTCCCTTTTTTGCTCAACCCCTCCCCCCTCCCCATACCCCTGACCCCCAACAGCTGTCAGCCTGCTCTCTATCTATGAGTCCGTCTCTATTTTGCTTGTGGTTCATTTTGTTCATTAGAATGACTCTTGTCATTGCATTGGGCCCACTTAGGTAACCCAGAATAATCTCCCATCTCAAGATCTTTGGCTTAATCGCAACTGAAAGGTCCCTTAATAACAGGTTCCAGGGATTAAAATATGAACATCTTTGGGGGTTGTTATTTTACATATTACATGGTCTATGTAGAGAATACAAAGAAGTTGAAATAAATGTCTCAGAGGCTTTGAAATTCTTCAAGAGGTAAATCAATCAGTACTGTTAATCCAGAGCAATGGCATATTGAAATTGTTCAGTGAGACATGGTTTGAGCAAAATCAAATGCTAATTTACTGAGTTTCATTTTGTCTGTGTTTGGGATTCTGGATTATAGGTAAAGATATAAAGTACTAATGTAGATTCACATTGTCATGGATCTGAGGAAATCACTGTGGAAGCATAGTTGCATGCCTTTGATTTCATACACGAAATTGTTCACATTTCTAAAAGTGATAGGAAGTAGAACTCTATTTTCTTTTCTTTTGAAGGAGACACTCAGAGTTATGTGCGAATTTGCGGTTAGGTTTTTATTGGAGCTCAGACCGTCTTGATTTCACTACAAAAATCTTCGGACTGCAGTAAAACTAGACTATAGTAATATCCATTTAGTCATCTTGCGGGCAGCATTTTAGTCCCCTGAATCAAACTGTTGATCTAAGTCAGGTGATTTTTTCTCAACATGACCTTCATTATATTATTTTCCTATTCAGATCCTCCATTCAATGTCTGTTGTGTACAGGCTGACTCAGACTTGCAATCGAAATTCTCCTTAGGCTGTCCTTCGCTGAATGTTTTAACTTTCACTACTCTCTTGAGGGAGCTTTAGTGTGTTTTTTCTTTACATTTTATTCCAAAAAGCACTAAGGGATCTCTGCACATGCCCTGGAGCAAAAGGTGCGCTCCTGGAAAGATCTCTGGACTTCTTTCCCCAGCTTCAATCAGAATCCCTGTGTTGTCTGGTTTATGCTTTGGGTTTTTGCATAAAGGTTATTCAAGGTTATTGTTAAGGAAAATTTCCATAGGGATGTTGGGGAACTTAATATTAGTGGCCGTTCTCTATGAATTGTTTATTTAACCCTTACTGATGAGCAAACATCTCACAAATTCTGACTCCTTACATTTTGTGTCTGTCCCTTCCCCCTGCCGAGACTATTATTAACCCCTCTCCAGATTCTCCAAACTCAGGGATTAACTCAGGTTTCATCTAATGTGCATGGCTGTCCCGATCACTTCAGCACAGGGCAGTCTCCGCCTCTGGAGCATTAAGTATGGCACTTAATCCTATATTTATTGTCTGCTTTTTGTTACAACCCCAGTTTTATGTGTACAGCATGGCATGTAGTGGCTATACCACATATGGTATCTGACCACGACAGAAGGAAAGTAGGAAGGACAGAAGATGAGCAGACGGAAAGACAGCAGGAGGAGAGGAATTTGATAATACATGCATCGTGTCACTGAACTTCCACTTTTTTGGCTTAACTTTTCCTATATAAATAAAAATCTACCCAACTAGTTTAAAGGAAAGAGAGCCAACAGCAGGTTTAATTAGCATTGATCAAATACTCTATGCGTGCATTATATGAATAACCTCTTTAATTTAATCGTCATAGCAATCCTGTGAAGTTTCACTGAAGAGGGAATTGGAGCTGGTGGAGTTTAGCAGCATGTCCCATGTCCCACAGCAGCAGCAGGATTTGAATTCAAATCCCAGGGTGTGCATGTTGACACACACATTTTCTCAGGGTCCCATGAAGCGAGTCACAGCTTTTTAAATCTTACTGAGTATCAGGCAGGAAGCAAATACCCATTTCACATTTATAAATAAATAAACAAAATATTAAATGCCTTATTAAAGGATGGCATTAATGGCTTTTAATAAACTGCTACATGTCAAGTCTACTATCGCTCGCATCCCGAAGCCCTAGCTGTTCAGGGCCTGTACATTAGAGCGATCTTGCTCTCATTTCAGTTTTAACTCTACTGCATATCAGCTGTATATTCACAGTCTTCAGTGCCACAGTCTTTTCATTCGTAACGAGACAAAAATAATTGCACTCCATAAGGTTGTTGGGAGGATTCAGTGAATTTAGCCCAGTTCCTAGACCATAATAACAGCTAGTATTTATTGAGCACTGACTCCTACCACCATTCCATCCATATTTACTGGGTTGTTAATAAATGCCAGGCATTGTGCTTGCATTCTCCCTATAAACCTTCTAACAGACCCATAAACTGGGTGCTGTTACTGTTCCCCTTATAGATGAGCAAACCGAAGCTTAGATTAGAGATCGCTTGCCCAAGGTTACTCAACAAGTAAGTGAAAGAGCTGGGCTCACACCCAGGCCTGGCTGACTCTCAGGATCTAAATTGCTAAGTCTCCATTGAAAATATGGGGCTCTATCTGCTCTACTCTTGCCGGGCTTTTTGTGTTATCTCCTCTGTGTATAGCACCTTTCCCAATGCACGTGATGGGTGACGAGTCCCTTTCATTACGCTCGTTACTGTCCTAATTCATTTTTTGTGGCTATACTCAGTGAGTGTTCCTATGTTGTCAGATCTGAGGTTCCACCAAATTAGAAATGCAGTTGAGTGTTGTTATGGATGTTCTTGAATCTCTTTGTTTGGATTGCGTAACACACACACACACACACACACACACACACACACTCACACATAGTCTTTCTACTCTGAGTTCCCTGGGGGGAAAAAGGAAAAGATCTATTATAAAAGTGAGATGACATCAGACAGTGGCAGGACCATGGGTTTCTCTAAGTATCCTCATGGCTCAGGGAATATCCTTGTCTAAGATAGTGCTCCCAGGAGACTCTCATTTAATTTACCCTCCTAAAAGCAACATGCCTTAAGCAATGTTAGGGGCTCTGCGCCAAGTATGTTAATCTACTGCCCAGAAAATTCTTTAGCCTAAAACGGGCCAATCTTCACTACTCCGGGACACCGTGATCTCCTTAGGAAGCACCCCATGATCAAGCAAAATATCTCCTGAAGCGGCTGCATGTTCAGGGTTAAAGCAGCAAACTCTCTTACCTTTCTTAATTCCCTATTTTATTCAATGCAAAGGGACAGTTCATGGACTGTTTTGCTGATTCCCAAGGCCAATAAAGCAGCTATCATGTAGGTTGTCTACTGTGTGCTATTCATTTAACATAATATGCAGTCAACTTTTCCCACAGATTCAAAGCTAGGAGCTTGGAGTATAAATAAATACAGATTTAAAGGAGATTGGAATCCAGTAATGCTAGATACAAGACTATGTGACGTTGCATACATTTTCTCACTTAATCCTCATAATAGTCCTGAAAGAGACAACTTATTATGAGAATTTTTATGCATGAGCAAAGAGGGGCTCAGAGAGGTTTAGTATGTGGTATTTCAATGAAGGACCATTTGATTCAGAAATCCATCCATTTTATACTGTATCACGGTGGCCACCATGGGAAACCTCTGAGGCCTTTTGTGCAGCAAGACTCTTTCACTGGTCCCAGTTACCGCCTTGACCTCCCCTCCCGCCCCCTTCCCAGTCGCGATGCTGCAGACACACTGGCCGTCTCGTGGTATCCCGACCTCCCCAAGCTTGTTTCTGCCTCAGCGGCGTGCTGTTCTCCTGCCTGGAGCACTCCTCCACTGGTCTTCCTATGGCTGGCCCCTGCACTTCATTTACACCTTTAAAAAATATTACTTCCTCTTCTTCCAATGTTCCTTCCTAAGGTTACCTTTAACCTGTTACCTTATCTGAATAACACAGCTAGAATATCCACCTCCTCTGCCCATTACTCATCTACTAGTTATCTTTCTTTACCTTCACCTGAAATTCTATGTGCATGTACCCATCCTTACATGTAGACACACACGTATCCATATACTAATTTATTATTTTAATTACTCTGTATATTTCCTAGGTATACTTTTCTGATAAAACTCTCTCTCTCCACTCAAGATTGTGAGCACTTCAAAATCTGGGACCATGTCACTGTCACTACCTATTTCAGGGGTCAGCACATAATAATTATTCAATAAATGCTCATCAGATTGAATTGAATCCCTGTAGCGCCCTTCACATTTATTACTCACTTGCTTATATAGATTGTTAAATTGACTAGAAGATCAAACAGTTCATCTTTGCAGGTTCATACAAAGCATTAAAGTACTTAAAACAGACATACAGGTTTATCTCCCTGCTTTGGGCTCAATGACAATCCTTGCTCAGAAGATTCATTGTGGTGGCTCACCTGTGTAGCAACACTTCAAGACTGATACTGAGTAAATATTTTTATTGCCAACTTTGAGTTAAGGAAATTGAAAATCTATATTGATTTTAATATCATAAGCACAAATGATTTACTAGGGATTAGCTAAATTCACTTAGAGAAAAATACATTGCAGTGAAGAGAAAGTAACAGAATTTCCAGAATTCTTAAAGACTCTTAGTGGACTAAACCCCCCAAAATGAAGTATTGGTAAAGTTGGAATAAAAAATTCTGTTTACCTGATATAGCTTTTGGAGTTTTTCCATGAATCTATCTGGTCCTTTGTTCTTTCTTGAAAAGATGGCATACTGGAGAGAGAGAGGGAGGCCTGGTAATGAAAACACTGGGGGTCCTTCTGCATTCCTCACGGCATCCACGCGGACATCAAAGAGCACGTTTCAGTGAATAACAGATCTTGGCGGCCGTGACAATTTGTCATTCCCCATTTGTTGCTTACAAGGTACCAGGGTTCACCATAATATTTCATTGTAACACGACTTATCAAGTGCCTCGATTTATATAAGGGTGGTTAAAGCAACAATTCTTTTTTTTCTCAGATATATTGCTTATCTTGTTTTACCTTCTCTGACCACAGGAATCATGTCTAAAAGAGCCAGGAAGTGTGTGCATCAAATTCCATTATTTATCTTTAACATCGTCTGGGAGGGATCTTGGGTTTAGAAGTTCATGAAAATAACAGAAAGATTAATTGAGACTGAATGAATCCACACTATTGAATAAGTACATGTACCGTGCTCTGTAATTGATATCAGCATGATTAAATATGGCAACTCTGAATGTTATACAGAGGGATACTGCATTTTTTTTTCTTCCAAATTAAGTAGCTGGTGAAATCTCTGGGCTGGGGATAGCTGAGGAAGGAGTCTCTGTTTTCATAGAACCTGAATTTCTACTTTATTTTTTTTCATGTCCTATGACTAAGCACATGGCAGTCCAACCTGAGCTTTTTCTTCCTCATGTCATTTTATGATTTTCAGGAGATTCTTGCCATTGCTCATATTCTTACTCAAAGATCCCCTTGAGCCAGGTCATAGAGAGCATCCAACACCAGCCTGAGCCGTCTGGTGAGAATTCTCCAGAGCAGTCTTTAGGAATTTTTTAATTGCCCATATAGTGAAGTTTTTAAGTTGAATCAGAATTTTGGTGCAATTTGAAATAACATAAGGAATAAGGCATCTTCATTTGGGTCTATGATGCTACTCTAATAAGGAAATGTATATTTTATGTTGAAAACAGGCTTTCTTTGCTTCATTTCATCCCAGTTTCCCTGGGATATCTTCTGTCCTCAGCCCTGGATCTGTTTTCCTCCATGTTTCCATAGGTAAGAGTAAGATTACAATCAGAACAGGAAGGTTCAAACCTGTGTTGCCTTAGGTGTAAAGTCTATTTGTAAATTTTCTAACAGCTGCAAAGTAGCTTTTCCCTGAGTCTAGTAATTGAAACTATGCTGTAATGCAAGTCTTGTCATACATCATTAAGATCTTCCTCCTACCTCTAGGCCGACTTCAGGCCGCCCTGCTGAATACCCTGAGTTTGTTTATAGTGATCAGAAATGCAACATTAGGTTCGGTGATTCCGGAGCGACTGCTACATTCAGATGTGCAAAGTCTTACCAGCTTTTGGGTTGTTTTGCAGAACGTATCCTTGTCTTGGTTACCAGGGTGTGGGAATGCCAGTCTCTTCTTATTTATCGTAGGAAATAATCTTTTCCCGAGATCTACATCTGTGTCTCTCACCATTAAGTTCAGAAAAGGAGAATTGCCCACAGTACTGTCCTGTGTCGGTACCAGTGCTTTGGCCTTTAAGACTCCTTTTCAGTCTTGCTTCGACTTTTCTGATTAGGTCCATTATCTGTTGCTGTCATAACATCACGTTCGCTCTTTTGCATTTATAGTTATACCAGGGAATCAATAAGCTGAAAACACAGTGTTTCATTTTTGTTAGGAAAACTGGTTACATAAACACTTATCAGTATAAACATACTAGAATTAGGCAGAGGCAGAATCCAGGGATAGAGCAACCGTGTCATAAGCCAGAGGCAGGCCACAAAATATGGGCATACCTGAGATATTGCAGGTTAGGTTCCAGACTATTGCAATAAAGAAAGTTGTAATTTTTTTTGCTGGTGCAGGGTCTTGTCTGCATTTTGTATAAAACACAACGTCTGTGAAGCACAATAAAACGAGGTGTGCCTACACTCATTTGCAGAAGTCCAAATCTGGACAGAAGAGTAGCCAGGTGCTAGCCAAGGGAACATCAGAGCTAAAGAGTAAGAGAAATGCAGGGCATGCAGAAGCTAGAAAGCCAGTGGGGGTGAAACCCAGCACCCATCAGGTGTTTCATCAGGAGCAAAGCCACAGCACCGAGATAGAAAGCTGCTGGGCTGGGCCCTGGTGCTGCTGGGTTTTATTTTTACTGCTTATTTCCATCCGTTCCACATCCAAGATTCTACTTCCAAATATTCTGAAAGACCCCAGGTGATTTTACCACCTTGATTGAGGACTGATGCATGGTGCTTTGCATATATTATCTCTAATCCTAAGAACCCTCAAGGTAAGTATTTTTACTTCAGTTTTCCTGATGAGGAATTTATAAGTCAGAGTGATTTAGTGAATCTGCCCAAAGTTATACAGCTATGGTGTGGCAAGCCAGGCTTCATAGCCCGGTGTGTCCGAAGCCAAAGCTAGTTTGGTTTTCTCTGAACTCACTGCCTAAGTCAGATCGTCACCTCTCCAGTTGGAATCAAAACTATTCATGGGCAGAAGACAAAGAAAACATGTAGAATTAGAGTAGTTTAACTGTCTTTTCAGATTAGCTCAGAGAATTTGCCAAAGTTACTCATCTTAATGCTTCCAAAACTATTGCTGAAACCTGGTCCCTGGATGCCTAGGCCAGTATTACGCCCCAAGATCTTAGACCCTTCAGACCACACACTGAGTGTTGAGGCTACGAGGATCTGGAGTCTTTGCCATTTGCATTGTATCCCCTCTCTACCCTGACAGCCTGTACACTTTGAACCCAGAAGTACATTCACTTAGTGACCAAACACTTTGACTTTATTTACAGTTCAAGAGAGGTTCCATCCAAATGAATATCTCTGTAAGAATGATTTCACTTTAGAGGGGCCATAGGTGAGTGTGTGTGTCAAAATTAATCCATCATACACGAGCAGGCAGCATGATTATATTTTTTTGGTTATTTTTTGGTTATTATTACTTATCATAGGAAACAATAAATTCCTTTAGCCGCAAGGGATTGGTTGCAGCTTGGGTTCAGCCATGGAAAGTTTTATCAGTCTTGTAGCAATGAAGTATTACTGTGAAAGAGGTGTGGAAATGATTTTTGATATTGAAGAAACAATCCACAGCTCTAGTCATTTGCATTGACATGAGATGAAGCCCTGGAGCTTAGGATCTCATTTTGTTTTGGACATCATGGGGAAAGAGAAACCTTCCAAGAGGCCAGGTGCCAAATAACACGTTCAGTGACTCAGTTGTAATTTTAAAACTGCCAAGCACAGTAAAAGTGATGTAATCCTCAGCCTGCTCTGTAGAATTATTTCATCCACCAAACTACCACCTAAATGATCTCTCTAAGACAGCAGTTTCATCTAGACTTTTTCAAGGGAAGAGCCACCTTATGTTTGGGATCTTAACTAAAACAGAGTTTCCATTTTGCAAATTTCCATCAGTTAGACAGCTACTTGTCTAAAAGCATCGCGTAGACATCTCCTGGCAGAACTGATGTTGTCTTTTAATCCTTCAAGTCAAATATACTAGAGCCTACATCGGATTCAGAGAACTCTCTGCCGATGTCTCTAAGATGAGGCGCATTGGAATGATGCGTGGAGGCAGCTCATTCCGACGGGCGGTGGTGGATGCATGTGGAAGGCGCAGTACCGCTGGTAGAGGGGTGTACGTGCTTGAAAAGACCTGGCATGTAGAAGAGAGCCACGGCCCCTTCTTCCTCGCTGGGTCACAGGTTCCTAGAAAGTTTCTGCTTAGTGGTGAGGACAAGTCGTTTAAGTGATTTCAGTATAAGGTGTGGGGTTAATGATTAGTAATTAATGATGCTATCAGATCGAATGACGTAATAAATGTCATTTTTGAGGGAAACAAAATGCGCTGCATAAATGCGAAACTGGGGTAGCAATTTCAAGTCATACAGGTAGATGCTCAGACCTTGTCAGATTCTAGAATCCATCTGTATATTAACAATGTGGCAAAGGACACAGAAGGTCTATTATAAGGAGAGATGGTTCATTAGCACACACACTGTACACGGAGAATGAGATTATAGTACCTAATTCAATGAAGCCTTATTTAATTTCAGGTGATGGACAGTAATTTCAAGTTTAAAATCCAAATGAGACTCAATTTTTTTTTTTTTTTTTTTACCAAGCCCGTGTTGTGTAACTAGGGCCATAATGTCTGCTCAGTGGCGAAAATCCAGTTAGTCCCTTTGTGCAGATAGCAAATGTATTTAGAAGTTAGCTTGAAGAGAATGGAGTGTGACAGGGACTTCTCTGCAGAGACTCCTACATTTTTTAAAGAGAGGGATATTTATGAGATAAGATCTGCTCTGGGTACAGAATTCTGCATCCCAACACCAGCCTGGTACTAGCATCAAGGTTGGATGGGCAGAGAAAATTCCTTCCTGGTAGAGGTCCTTAATGTGGCAAAGCATCACCAGTTCCTTCTTCAAAGTGGTGCTGCATAAGCTATCTTGTTTTAATTACACATAAAGTCATGCTGATGAAGTGAAATCCCAACTGATGCTTGGACTAGAAAACAAATTCAGCTAACACTTCCACTGATATCTGTGGATCTTGAGAGCCTTGCTTTGAACTATGCCATTTGCTAAAAATCTTTCTTAAAGCAACTCTTTTTTAAAAAAAATCAGAAAATTTTCTTTTCTACAGCTCTGTGCTTTTATATTATAACATTAGATAACATTTATATTATAACATTACTATAACATTTATATTGTAACATTAACTTACTTTTTCTGAATTTAAAACTGTACTGAGGTTTTATTTTTCTGGTCAGAAACCCTACTTTTGTAGCTAATGTGACATTCACCATTCTCCTGCTATGGAAAAATTTTAGCATTGACAAAAACAAAGTATCTCTAATGAATGCAATGGTTCTCAGGCTCTGAAGGCAGGCGCACCCTCACAAATCTCCCTCGGACTCTACATCAGTGTCCTTGCCTGCCAACTGGGTCATTCATATTGAGGACTGGCAAGGGAAGGTTTGAAGAGCTTGACAAGGTTTGTAAGAGGGGAGTTAAATCTATCAATTCAAGAGTTGTCTCATATACACAAAATTTGAGCGACAGTAGTGACTTTTAATGAACAGTTCCCCCTGTCAAAGAAAGAATGAGGGACTGAGGTCTCCTATGTTTAGTATATTAGGATGTGACAGTTTCCAACATTCTGAAGATGGTTGCTCTAGGCCTGAATAGGTGAGTATGATATTTATAGAGAAATTTTCCTGAGGTGTTTACTCTCAGTTTAGTGCAAATCTATAGTTGTACTTTCACTGGTCTGCAGTGAAGTGACAATGTTGTCATTTTTTCTTTCCTGTTCTTATTATGAATTGTGATGGGTTGTTCTTTAATATTTTTCTTCACTATTTTTTTGATTTTAAAGTTATTATTTCTTTTATGGAATATCATGAGGGACCTTGGTAGGGGTTGTTATTGTTGCTGTTTTTGTTTATTAATGCCCTTACTTAAAACCTTTTACAAGTAGATGACTTTATTGGTGCCAATCAATTAAGAAAAAAAAAAGGTCTGTTCTATAAATGGCAAAATACTAAAATCTACTATTATAGAGGATGTTGTCCTAGGCAAGCAGAAACATAAACATGGATGGGGAATTCTTTATCTTTCCACCCGGTAATCTGTAATATGCAAGTACACTGTAGGACAAAAGGTTGGCCAAGTGAACTTCTACATCTCATTCTCAATTGACAACTTCGGTGGAGGACCGTCCTTCAACTGGTCAATGTTCCCTTAAGGGAAGAGTTTCCAGGAATATCTTCCTCTCATTTCACACTTAGATGACACAAAGAGGAGTTGCTATGAATTGGTCTGATATTTGCATGGCTGTGGTTATTGCGTATACACATAGCTGGCTCTGAATTCCCTGTGGCCTGAGTGCTAAGAGGGTCCGGCCCAGGTGTGGACCTGACCTGGATTCATTCGCCTGTTTCCCTCCTGTGGTTATCTGCTCCAGTGTTTATTTAGCTGGAGTATGGCACTGTCTGGAGTTCATGCTTCTGTTCAATGGGGGAAGGGAGGCCTCTTACGAGGGGCTGGAGCTAGCCTGGGATTTAGGTATCAGAATACATTGCTATTCTACCTTATGATACCACTGTTTCTTGTTTATATAGCTGTTTTAAGAAAATTGGAAGTAGAGATACATTCTGGGATAGGACCTGGGTATTTCTAGATTTCCTGGCTATGGTTGCACCTAATAGGAACTCAAGTACGATTAAGAATAATACCCGAGTATCATGAGAAATGTCAACTCAGCTCTTTTGTTCTAAGCAGAGATTTCTATAAAACTCAGAAGAAGTTTCTGAGATTATTAATGGCAGGTTTTGTGCTGAATTTCCCTTAGTAAAGCCTTTTCTTACTCCATTAATCTGTTTATCTCTTCCTCTACTAGATCCCCCTTTCCCTAATAGATTTAATTCTCATAGGATATATTATGCTTCGTTGCAAAATTTTGTTGGAGATTTATGTCTTCTGAAAGACAGTAAATCCTTGGGTGCGGGGGCTGAATTTCATTTATCTTTCTATCTTTTGCACTTATCACTGTGCCTGACATGTGGTAAATATTCACTGAAATTTGTTGAACAAGGGCAAAAAGAAACAAATGTACAATCTAATTATTTTCATCGAGATCGATACCCACGCAATTGTAATAAATATTCAATTATATGAGCACAGATAATCAGTGTTGTCCTTCACGGTCAGTTCCTTCCTGCCCTTGTCCTATGGGCCGATCACAGGAACTTTCTTTCCTGGCCCTTGTGAGTGCACAAATTGAGTTTTCTTTGGTTTGAGAGTCTGGCACAGCCATCAGAATGTCAGTCATTGCTTTTTAATAAGGCTATCCCCAGTACTTTCTCTTGTCCTTATGAAAATATATGACTTTTTGGTTTCCGCATTTCAGCGTGACGAACATGGACTGAAATAATTAACAGCCTTATCTGACTGACTGTGGTAGTAACAGCAAATCCTTATGATAGTGCTTAGGTTTACTGACATTACCCAGGAACCCAGAATGGTACAGTGTATTGTCATTTCTATAATGAACATTGCTAACTGTAAAGTTCTGTGTGTGTGTGTGAGCGCTCGTGTTCCCTAACACATCTGTTTACTTTCTAAAGGCATTCTTTATGTTTAGTCAGTTCCATGTGGATCAGTTTTTAGAGAAAAGAACCTCAGCATGCACAGAAATGGATTTCTTTTTTGGGTGCCTATAAATAGCTATATTATACTTTTTAAATACTGAAAGTAAGGGGAAGAAATCCGGAACCGGTTACTTGTTTGTCATCAACAACTAGTTCTATTCAAGCAGAATGGAAAGGCAGTGGGCCTTTTTTATTTTGATAATTTGTTTTTGCTATATTTGCTAGTGCTACAATTTAATGAAGTTTAAATAATTACTTGAGACAACAAGCCCTGTTTTTAAAAATGAGTCAGCCCTTAATATTTATCATTCTGCAACCCGATAGATTTGCTATCTTCCTGTAAATCCAAATGCAAACTACATAAAGTTACCCTGTGTGCCCTAGTTTCCTTGCCTAAAAAATAAAGATTTTGACTACAATTTTTTCCAACTCAAATACACTGTGAATCTATGAATACTTATGTTTTTCCTATAATCCCAACCAGTTAATTTAAAATCCTGATTCATTTGTGTATTGTATTCACAACACTCCTAGGTTTATATCACTGCAAATTTGACAACGATGGCCCTTCACATCTTCAGCAAAATATTGATTTTGCAGACAAAAGTATTGATCAAGATAGGCTGGGGACCAAGTCCTATAGGAAATTGATACATTAGTTGCTACTTTGGGGGCAGGGTACTTCAATAAATTACGAATCTATTAAATTTTAGTAATTTTAAACTTATTTTTATGTTTGACCTATTGATATCAAGAAGGGATTTTCAAGTGCTTTACTGCAATCTAGCTCTACCATCTGTACATAAACATTTAACTTAGGCATCTTCCAACTCTACAGAAAATGGAATGTGATTAGTTTGATATTGCTCATTTTTAATTACTCCTGTATTTAACAAACCCATTTTTGTCTCTTAATACCCACACACGACACCAATTTAACATCATTATAGAAGTCTTCCTGGAAATTACATAAAACTTGCCAGTCAGAAGTTAGTAAAATGTGCCTGGTTCATTGTGAGTCTTTCAAAGAAATTAGCCCATCTCCAGTTTCTTTGTATCAGCCCCACTCTATCTGGTTCTTCAAGAACCCTCATGTAGCTGAGATGAAATCTTATTTTCCTCAGCACCCCAGAAAGCAGACCTTCTAAAGCTGGGCCTGGAGCTGTTGCAATCTCTTTACCTGCCCTAGGCTTCTGTAACCATTTGCCTTAATTACCTGCATATCATCTTCTTCATCAGAAAAGGCAACAATAAATAATAAATAATAAATAAATAGATAAATAAATAAAGGAGTTGACTAGTTCAAGTTTTCCTTTGTCAACAACCAACAATAAAGCAATGAATTCCTTCTGGAACTCACATTCCCTTAATACTTTCTACAAAGCAGCTTTATTTTTCCTGACAAAATCATCATCATGATTTATCACGATGTCTTTCATTATATCACTCACTGGAGCTCAACAAAGATCTTGTCATACAACCACCATGATTTCTCTTTTCTACCTCACTGATACTTTACAATTACATGGTCAAGATTATATTTCTTAGACCCTCACAACCCTCTCAAGCTCTCTTTCTTCCCGAGTAAAATGCCATGAAATCACTTCCATGACCTGGATACTTTAAAAAATGTGCCTACTTAAAAATCCATGCTAGTCATTTGATACCCAGCCTTCACATCCATATATACTGGAGCTTAATGAGGAAAACTGCTCATTTTCTTCTAGGCTGGAGTCACAGTCCCTATATTAAAGTACTTCAACTTCAGTATTATCAGATTTGGGGCTGGATAATTCTTTGTTGTGGGACGCCGCCCTGTGCATTGTTGTAGGGTGTTTCGCAGCACCCCTGGTTTCCATCCCAGGCAGTAGTGGAGGAGGAGGAGGGGGGAGGGGGGTAAGAAGATAAAGGAAAAAAAGAATTGTTATCAATATTATTTTGTAGGCAAAAAAAATGGTGTTAACACGAGTGGAAGGAAGAGAGTGTTACAATACAAGACACTAAAATTAACACGCTTGATATAATTTAAAAAAACCTTACTGCATTGTTTATCTTTTATTTCATTAGTGATCTGTTAAAAACTTAAATTGTTACAAGAGTAAGCTCTTCCTAATATTTGGTCCAATATTACAAAGTGTTGATGGACTCTCACGTATTTCAAAACCTGAGATACAGATAATTGAAAGACCAATTCTTTTGCTCCTGCTTTGACTTGACATAGATGAACTCACTGCAGGAACCAGTGATGATTTTATACAGATGAATCATATTGATTGGCAATTACATATGCCTTTGTCATAAACAATAGTCATATTAAGAATTCATAGATGCCATTGACTTGATTGACACAATTTTTCAAAATGCGGGGCTCATGAAGGAAATTGCTGCCATTTTTTATTTTATGATTAAAAAACACCTGCTTGGCAAACCGAATTGGCAGTTAAGTCGGTGCTGCTGGGACTCACATGGGAAGTTCAGCCTCATTTGGCTTTATCTTCCTAATCACCATGGTACTTTATGTGTGACCCAGCAACATATGAGAAGGTGCTCCTGGGGGCAGGGAGGGAGGGGTAAAGGAGGTGATTCTTGGCCCAGAAGAGTGAATCATAGCTTGTGTAACACTATCCACACACATTTGGCCTTCTATCAAATGTATTTTCTGCCACCACAGTCTCAGGCATGACTCTGCATACACTAAGCAAAACCAACGGCCACTTAAGATATACACCTCTCAGGAGACTTAAACTATAATAACTTACAAAAAGTCCAATTTATGCAAATTCATTTTGCTATTAATGTTCACTGAATTCTCACCCAAACTTTCTCTCTTTTTCGGGGTCAAACACGGTGGAAGTTGAGATTTAGTTGAACTGCTTCAAAAAATTTAATCAAGTGTAACCTCAGCAGGCAACAGATGGAGGAAAAGCCATTTGCTGTTAGATCACTAGCAGTGTGCCCAGCACAAGATACGAAGCACAGATGTTGATTTGCGATGGCCAAAAAGTTGGAAAATGAAAACTTGGAAGGAAGCAATTGAGTTTCAAAACCTCTCTGATGCCATATTGTAAACAGGCAGGGCAGCCTCCAGGGGTGACATTAATACCTGATTCTCTTACCATCTTCTCATATTAGGGGATGCACAGTAGTGCTTCTGCTGGGCACTGAAACCTCAATTCAGAGATGTCTTTTTATTTTATCTCTGAACAATATTCCCAATTAACATGTTTCTGTGAAATTTTTCTTTTCTTTTCTTTTCCCCCCAGTGTCTCTTTTGAGTTTTGCTTTCAACATTTTATTGTCTCTATAATGCCTTATAAGATAAAAATTCAAACAGAGTTCCACACACCTTTTCACCCCCCTTAAAAATGTGTAATTTAAAACATTTAAGTGTCTCAGGTATCTTAGTCACATTTACCCTAAAGAGAACATATTTTTTCCCCTGAATAGTTGTGTTTTTATCACGTATTTGCTTTTACTGATGAGGAAGTATTTTGTATTCTAACTTCTCCAGAAACTGTTTCTCACTCAACAGAAGGAAAATATTTGAGTGGGTTGTCCCTTGACACCATGGGCATGAATAAACTTATCTGCTCAAAATGGGATTTTATTTTCTATATGTAAACAGGCTCACCTCTCACTTTGCAGGGCCTGGGGACAAGCAACAGATGGAGATTCCTTCGTGTACCTGTTCAATTCCCTGGCCTGGTGCCAGTCTGTACTACAGAGATCCAGAGCATGTGTGTGGACACCTCGATCATAAGTCCCAGTTCTGACAGCCAAACCTTCTTGCAAACAGCTCCCCTTGAACCACTCCTAGGACTTAAAGGTATGTACATCAGTGGTGTGCTTTGCCCTTAGGAAGACAAAGTAAAAGGGTGGCATGCTGCAGGAAGGGTGACGTGGGGCTCTTTAGGCAGGGAGTGCTCCAGACTTAGGTATGCAGAGGGCAGAGTAAAAGCAGAGGTATGTAGGCTCCATTTGGGCTTATTTCTTTGGCCCCACAGACCCCTCCTCCTATATGGAGGGACACAGCTTGAAGAGTGCCGTAGCAGCGACCTATAGCATAAGGCCCAGGACAGCAGTCCAGTTGCATAAGTCTAAGGTTGTTACTGTCTGTAGAATTTATTCCTTTGTAAGCACAAAGATAAGAAAAAGGAATGATGATAATTTGTACTTGGACAAAGACAGAGGCCCGGTTTGTACTTGTTGATCAATATCAAACCAGCCCCATAATGTTATTTACATTATTTTCTTTTGGGAGGACACACCCTAATATGACCCCCGATGATCCCCACTTTTGTGTAATCCTCTCTTCTTGAGTATATATGAGATTAAATCTGACCAACAGAACATTGCAAAGGTGATTGGATGTCACTGGTTATGTTACATGGCAAAGGTGATGGAATGCTTATATAAGACTCAGTCTTGGGAGGCTGTAGAGAGACACTCCTCCTAGTTTTGAAGAAGCAAGCTGGTATGTTGTGAACTGCCTGTGTTGAGGGTTAGGAGGGCCTCAGTCCTACAACCACAAGGAACTAAATTTTGCCAATAACCACAAGAGCTTGGAAGATGACCTTTAGCTCCAAAACAAAGTCACAAACTGACTGACACCTGGATTGCAGTCTTGAGTTTCCCTGAGCAGAGAAACCCATTTACACTGAACCCAGACTCTAAAACTATGAGAAAGTAAATGTATGTTGTTTGAAGCTAAGAATTTTATGATAACTTATTACATAGCATAAGGAAATTACTACATCAGTTCTTTGGAGTTTTGACATTTATTCTTTCTTGTCTTGTCATTCTTGTACTTAATATTTCCCGTGGAGTTTATGGTCTGGTAATCACTTTATCTTGTACAAAGACCCATATGTTGACTTGGATAACATCATTCGGGAATGCCAAATTCCCTGTATTGTTTGAGTAATTTTTTAAAAAATTGTACTTATTTAATTTACTATGACTAAACAAAGATGATCATGTTCAAAGACACTCCAAATTTTCTGAAGACCTAGCTGATGGCTTGTCCCGCTTCCTTTCCTTTCAAATCTATTTTTCAAGTACATACTTATTTCCATGACCTCTTCCTCATTTCTTACTTTATCTCTTGACACTGGCAGAAATACTTTCTCTTCCTCCTCTGATACATAAACCACATTCTTTGATCTCCTTTTAAGATTTTTTTTTTTTTTTACTTAATCCTTTACTTAGTAATTATATGTGAGACCTTCCTTTCTTAATTAAATTGAATTCTCCTAGGGTTGTGAGAAGGGCAGGGGCAGAGATAAAATCGTTTATGTCTTTATAGCCTTGTCATTAAGTCCAGTCGTGCCTTGCTCTATGCCTTGGGTAGAGTGGGCTCTCCTTAGCTATTTTCTTGTGTAAACGGAAGAGATGTTATTGAACTACATAGTTTTTAGCTCACACATTTCTCAAAAAGGAAATTAACTCACTCTTTTTTTTTAATCTAGCAAAATGGATCAATGATTCTTGTCTCGTTAAGGCTCAAGTGATCCTTTCTCTCCTAAAACTGACAGTAACTTATTGATAGACTTGCGGATTTTGATTCAGCAAATCCTCGTGTGCTTGTGAATTTGGGTGCCATTAGAAATAGCAGCTTTAGAGGGCAGTTGAAGTGCATGGTGTGATTTGATCTATAATATACCTATGAAAACTACTTACAGGTACTTTTAGGACAGATAAAGGCTAAAATCAACTGGGGAAGTCTAATGAGTTGCTTGTATTTCTGCTCCAGTTATTTCCATGGCTGGCAAGAGCCAAATGTAGTCTCCTGTGGGTTCTTGTCATTCTTGGTTGAAGCCCTGAATGTTGGCAGACTGTCCCCACAGGCAAGGTAAAAGAGAGAATTGAGACAATAATCAGGGTAATTCAGGCAGTGTGTGTACTAATAAAGAAAAAGAGGTGCTTGGGGCTTGGCTGACTCAGCATGGAAGGAATGCTCTGGATAAATGGCCTTCACACTGCTTTCTGTGCATGGCTAGAGGCAGCCTGAAATGTCTGCCCCATCGATAGCCCTGAAAATTAAGCATATGTCTCCTTATGAAAAGTGTCCAGATTGCTTTAAAGCTCAACCTACTTATAGAAAGATTATAAACCTCAGCCATAAATGCAACATTTCCCATTAAAACTGGGCATTCACTTCAAATAATACTGATCATCTAAGATTTGAACAATTACCCAAGGTATGGTTTGGGGACTCAAATGTCACAAGAGGGAAAAAATTAGCAGAGATGCTGTGTATAGAGGAAATGATGTTACGACTGATTTGACTTGAAGTTTTAAGAGCTTTTCTCCTTTGGGTTAAGCACTATTAATGCTTTGGGGAGAAAGTGTGACTTTTGCTCTAGTTTTGTGTGCAGAAGTAGGAAAGTGGGTCTGACTGAGATACCACTGCCTCCTTTTATATAGTAGATGGGTTTACGCTTTGTGATGTAGATTTCAACATCCATCCTGGGGTGAATGGAGATAGTTCAACCAAGATTTTTCTAAAGTGCTTTAGAATTAAAGGTTATATCTGAAAAGACCCATGTGGTATCCTCATTTAATACTAATACATATTTGCTTGAGCCTGATGAAAAAACAACATGCAATGGCAGAGCCCATGGAGTTCACTTCTAGAGCCAGCGAATGGAAAGCTTCTTAGCTGAACTGGTTATAAGATGTAGGAGGGAAGGAGGGGTCACCTGAGCTCTAGTTACAATCAGCATTTATTAATTCTAATGGAATTCCAGAAGATTACCTCCTTGTAGAGACTGGCATGAAATAATAACAGATGCATCATGCAGACCCATCTCAGAGTCACTGTGATTTTTTTTCTTCTTCTCTCGGATTTTGAATGTAATTGTTGATTTCATTTGAGGCTGTGACACAAAAAATTTAGTTTCCTTTTAGTTTTTCAATTTTCTTTTAATGTAAGAAATTGATTCTCTTTGGTTATCTCACTTGCATAAGGTCTGATTCCTACATTTAGTTTTCAGGAAATTTCTCTTATTCCTTAAAAAATTATTTTGCTGCTTCATTGCAATTCAAAGAGAATATAAATAATTTAGCAATATCTACCCCCTGGCTCCAACAATTTTATTTCTCGCAAGCTACAAAAGAGAGACAATTGAGTCCCACTTGCCTAAGATGAAGTTGGCATTAAAAGCCTTCACTCCTTCCAGAAGCTTAATGCTATTATTTTCATTGCAAACATAAAAAAAGAAAACCACAAAACCCTCTAATGTACTTTTATTTATTCTCAAAGTTCCCAGTTATGTCCCTTTACCCTCCAAATAAAATTTTAATAAAAGCAAAAACATCCCATTTTACTCCACCTATTAAAATGGATTACAGTTTAATTCTAAAAGTATAAAGAACAGTCAATGAGTTAAAGGGGGTGGAACACAGAGTTTGAATTAGGAAGTGGGAGGTAAAGGTTCTTGTGTAAAGCATTGTTAATCATTGACTGATGGGTCAATGGGTTGATTGATTCATCTTTGAGTGTACTTATTGATTATTTATATCCCAAACCTGATGACAAGCACTAACCACAGAAAATGATGGGACATTATTAGACATGGCCAGTCTCTGGCTTTACCAGCTTCTGGTCTAATGGATAAAATAACATTCATCAAACAATAATATGCTTTTAATTGCACACAATTTCGAACTGAGATACATTCTATGAAAGAAAGGAACACCGCTCTTCAACATAGGATTTATGAAAAAAAAAATTTGGCTTTCCTGGGAAGGGGATACTTGCATATTAGTCAGTGATAAATAAGTAAGGAAGAGAGTGACAAAGAAGCATTGCTTGCTTCTGGAGCAGAGTGTACAAAGGAGTATGGGTTGTAGGACAAGCTAGCAGTGGTTGAGATACAAGTGTAGGGAGAGCGTTGGGAAGGGTGAGCAGAAGCCAGATTATATTGCTTTGCAGGACATTTTAAGGACTTTGAGTTCATTTTATGTGCAATGGAAAGCCTTTGGAGGGTTTTAAGTCTGCATTGCCGTAATTAGATCTAAACTTGGACAGTTAAACTTTGAGATGAAAACTCCAATAGGGATTACAGAATCTACTTTGGAGTTCTTGGCTACTTATTGACTTGAGGCAGTGCTTCCTTCCCTACCCAGTGAATGTATGTGATGTATGAAATTTGTGTAAAAATTGAACTGTGCCCTCAGTTTATGAGAAGAGTCCCAAGAGAATTACAATGAATTATAAAGTCCCCAATTTTCCTTTAGACACTGTCTTTCTCAGTATATATTTAGAATTTTATATGTTATTTTCTGTTATTCTTCATTTCAATTTAAATAATAATAGCATACGACAGAGACTAAACATTCATGTAACAATTTCTAGCTTTGTATTGAACTGATAAACCTAAGTTGTTATCAATAATATCATCATATTTTGTTTTTCAATCTTTTCATAAGAAGTGCAAAATACAGTGGATCAATCATGTCTTCATATTAGTTAGTAGTGATTACAGCAAATGGACTCTTAGGTAGGCCTAATGATTCCTTTTTCCTGGCATTCATGCTATAGTGTGGTCCCTTACCACTGAGTTTAGACAACACTTGTGATTTTCTTCCAATAGCATATGGCAAAAGTGACAGGATGTACATGATTATTTGTATGTGATTATATAATTAAGTTACATGAGACTGTAGTGCTTCTCTTGCTGGAGCCTCTCTCAAACTCACTGGCTTTGAGGAAGTTAGTGATCATGTTGGGCAACCCCACATTGCAAGGAACTGTGGGTGGCCTGTAGCAGCTGAGAGCAGTCTCCAGCTAATAATCAGCAGGAAACTGAAACCTTCTGTTCTACAGCTGCAAGAGGCTTAATTTTTGCCCACAATCTGAGTGAGCTTGGAAAGCAGAAACTTCTCCAGTTGAGCTTCAGATGAGACTGCAACCCTAGACAAATGAGCTTTTATTGCATCCTTGTGAGACCCTAAGCAGAGGATCCAGTTTAACCAAGTTTAGATTCTTGACCTGCAGACACTGTGGGTTATTGAATGTGTGTTGTTTCAAGCTTCTAAATATGTGATGCTTTTGTTATGTAGCAATAGATAACTGATACCCTGATGGTGCCAAAACTGTACTGTATATGACAGAAAATCTCACCACTCAATTGATAAAATGCTACTGGTCAGTATATGCATGAATTCAACCTGGTAAACTTGATCTAGGATCTATGCATTTCTTGAAAGAATGTGTTCCCCCACAAAAAAGTATGAATGTAGAATAATAGTCACCTGTTAACTTGGGCAAATCACAACTTCTTTGGTGTTAGTTTTCTCACCTCTAGAAAGATAACATTTGAGGGATTATTGTAAGAATAAATTAAAACCATTTTAATTAAATGATTAGTAGGTTTGCACTTTAGAATACTTTCACATATAACACATGGAAGTCAATGATAACTTCTATACTAGCTATTTAAAGGGAAGTATTAACATAGTGTTAATAAGCTCTCTTCTACTCTCTGTTACCTACCATTAATTATTTATCCAACTTGGGAAGATTCTTCACTTAGAGTTCTTGATTCTCTCTCTTTGTTTGATTAGAGAAGAGATTGGTTGTTAATCTCTCTAGCAGCACTCACAGTGTAGCCCTTCACTTTAGCCAGGGCAGGTATATTATTCTAGGTCTAAGTTACAAGAATCCATGTGGTTGAGTTACCTGCTTACCCTTAAACTGTGTCTTGGGTGCAGTGCTCCTTGAAATGTTCTTTTGTAAAAATTCAGTCCTTCCATTTGTTCATGCCTTGCCATTAATATTTGCCTTCACATTTGCAAGCTTGTCACAAAAAATGAATTTATTTTCAATTTTTACCATTTGTGCAAATGCCATTGTCACCGAAGGGTGAAGATATAGACAGAATTTAAATGCATAATATCACAAATGTTTTTAAAACTCTTTTATTAATGCAGTTCACAAGACAATTAACATAAATAATGTTGTTTTAGTCCACTGGTTCCCAAAAGCATTAAGATGCAAAAGTAGATAATGCAGAGAAAGAATTCTCAATATGGTTAGAAAACAAATGTCAGTAACTGGATGCAAAATGTGGTTCAGATGCTCCTGTAAAGTTAATAATAACAATTTTAAAAAGAAGATCTGAATTATGAGAGACCTCTTCGTTCTGTGTTTTCCCCACTGACTGAATTTTCATCTCATAAAGCATCCTTACTATCTGGGTGAACCATCTGTGGTATCTCCATTTTGGTTGATTTGTGTGTGTGTGTGTGTGTGTGTGTGTGTGTGTGCGCGCGCGTGTGTCAATGGCAACCCATATGGGGAAAAATTAAGCATCACAGGCAAAAGTTCAACTTGACTGCTATCATCATTTCAGTAAAGCAAGGAAAATTGGAAATCACTTTACTTAAATTAAGATGTGTTCCTTAAAATTGTGGTCCTCAGAAAATCAGTTCCTTTAGGTTTCACATTCATTGAATACAAACTATATCATCTATGTAGCTATTCAGGAGTAAAAATGAACATAATCATAAAATCACTGGGTTACACAACCATATTTTTAAGACTTAGCTGCCCCAATGTAAGTGAGAATTAATCCCAAAGGAAATATGTATTTATTTAATGAAAATACCTTATTTCCTTAAAGCTGAAAGCGTTTAACAAAACACCACAATTAAGATAGTTACTAGAAGTGATACAAAGGAAAATGTAATCTTGGGTAACATTTGTTGGTTATTTACTATGTGCCAGTCTCTATTCTGTTGTTTCTACACAGGTTATACAGTTTATTCCTTACTACTAATCCTATCAGGTGTATACTTTTATTATCTCCATTTTATAAATGAGGAAGTGAGAGATTAAGCAATTTAGTCAAGGGCCAGAAAGTTGGGATCAGAACCCATATAGTGAAGGAGCTGGGGATCAAATACAGGCAGGTAAATTACAACCAGTGCCAACCATGTATCTTTAATGTAGTGGAAGTAGGCCCGGTGTTTACAACCAGTGAAAGCTGAAACCGAGACCTGCTTCTGCTACCCAGTAAAGGTCTCATCTTCTTATGGAGCCCCTTCTCAGTGAGACAGTGAATATCAAAATAAAACAATCTAGAAGCCAAGTATAACATGGACACAACTGAAGTTCTTCCGTTGGCTTTTGGAACACCACGAAGGAGAGTGTGTACACTGAAGGAACAATTTCCTAAAACCTCTCCAACAAGTCTCTTGTCTTTTTCCCTTCCCCTGTTCTTGAAATGTAAAAGTTGGGGGGAGGCAGAAAAACATTGAGAGAGCCAAGCCAAAATTCTCAATGGGCTCAGGAAGAGATATAGCTTGTGGCTACACACACTACTAGCATTTGTTTGATTATAACACTATTGATATTTGCCGTTTTTAAGTAAAGTGTCTTTTCCTTTTAGTCTTAGAAACACCACTCATTTCCTTAATTAGACCAACACCTTTTCCTCCACCTTCTTCGATAAAGTTGTTTCATGCCTTTTTGATACAGTTAAATTATATTTCCATATTCTGCACTCTATACTTATATTTCCTGATCTCCGAAAAGATTTTTTAACCTTTGCATACATTAAGGTTTGTTTTTAGTTCTACTACCTCCAAATGGGACCTGTGCCTCACCTCTTTACTCCCATCCAACCCCAGTCCACCACTGATCTCTTTCCCTTCTCTACAGTTCGCCTTCTCTGGAATGTCATCTAAACGTAGCACTTTCAGGGTGGCTTCTGCTACTTAGAGCCATGCATTTGAAATTCACGCATGTGTTTGGCAGCTTCAGTTATTCTGTTGGTTGGATGTGCCACCGTTTCTTTACCCATTCACCTTTCGAAGGACATCCTGGTTGCATTCAGTTTTTGATGATTTTGTATAAAGCTGTTGTAAACATTCCTATGTGCATTTTTGTTTGAACACAGTCTTCAAACTAGTTAGGTAAATAACCTGAAGTTCAATGGCCAGATCATACGGTAAGGCTGTGTCTGGCTTTGTAATAAACGGCCAAACTGTTCTCCAAATTGGATATACCATTTTGCCTTCCCACCAGCAGTGCGTGAGAGTTTCTGTTGCTCTGCATCTTCATCAGTAGGTGGTGGTGTCAGTGTTTTGGATTTCAGCCATTCTGATAGGTGTACAGTGATATCACATGATGTTTTAGTTTTTATTTCCCAAATGGCAAGTGATGTTGAGCATCTTTTCGCATATTTATTTCTCATTTGTGTATCTTCTTTGGTGAGACTGATGTTTAGAGCTCTTGCCCATTTTAAAAATTGGGATTTTGTGTTCTAATTTTGGAGTGAACATCTGTTTTAATATATAATTTCAAACTATGAGGATGAATGTATATGGGTCAGGTACTCCGTCATGCATTATTTCATTTTAGCCTAAACCTCTTCTTATGAGATAAGTATTATGATACCTTTTTTCACATGTGAAATATCTAAGGGTAAGAAATCAAAGGTAGTATTTCAAAGCCACACAACCAGTAAGAGATAAGATGGCCTTTATCTAATAGAATGTAAAGTGTGGTTTACAGTCCTATAAGACCTAACAGCTCCTTTTGTGTTATAAATATTTTTATATCCCAAAATGATATCCATTAATAATATAGCTTACTTAAGTACATAATAAAATAATGTAAAACTCTGTAACATGAAGAAAAAAAGCAGAGAAAAAAGAAAGGAAAGAAAAAGAAAATATATGTTTATATATCTAAATACTTATATGTAATTATATTAGATTATAATACTAATACCAATAGCATTAATACATTTAGATGTAAAAGATCAAAAGTTTGTCCATACAAGATGCTCAGGAAATTAAAAGAGAACTTATATGAATAGATGCTAGAATCTAAACTAATGTCAGATTAAGTTTTAGTTAACTAGGGTTATTTGAGTATAGGAAAATAGGTCTAGTTAACTAAACTAGACTGAGGAAAGATAATGCATATGCGAAGTAGGGAAAATAAGAGTATAAATTATAAAATCTGAAAGTGGAGAAATGAGGAAGCCTAACGTTTTTACAGTAAGATGGATCCAAAAGTCATGCAGGATGTGGAAAAATTACTGAATGAAACTGTCATGCATTGCAGGGTATTTACCACCATCCCAGGTACCCAACTACTAGGGTCCAGTCATAGCTTTTATTTATTGTGATAACCCAAAAACATATCCTCATTAATTTTAGTGCCTCCTTATTCTAAATGCATACATTAATCATTCTAATTTATAATATATAATTTGAGGATTAATCTGACTCAAGTTATGTTGTAAACTTTTGAAACATTTAGAATATTTTGGAAATCTTAATGGATGGCAATGAAACTGTTGAAAATCATTAAAGCACAGAGATAAAATTTGCACAACTTATGACCTTTAATGAAATGGATTTTATTTCAGATAGCACATGAGCTGTATGAAAATAAATAAAATACACTGTATAGAATACAGTCAAATCCTTTTGATTTCGTCCAAAACTAGCCACAAAATTCTTAATATCATCCCTCTGGTTCTGCTTCATGTGCTTTTCAGCTTCAGAATTTCTGTCTGATAGTAACACTGAAGGATGGGCTGTGAAAAATCATTGCTTTCTTTTTAATAAGCATCCATTAAGGTTTTTTTTGTTACTAAGAATTGTGGTAGGTAGGATACCTACAAAATGAAAAGCAGTCCCTCCTTTCAACTTTTAAAACTCCTTGACTCTCATCTCAGGGAATAAGGTTATATGACAATCACAGTCATAATAAGCCAGTGCAGCCTTGACATCTTTGAATTGATCTGAATTATCTTGGCATCAATTTATATTTTCAACCAGCGTCACCTCTTGCAGAAATACATTTTATAGATTTATTCCTTGCTCTTTCTAACAAGACTTGCTTTTATTAGTCCACAATTTCACTCTTTACTCTTCCTTTTTAAGGGGACCTTTCATCATACTAGCCAGGCAAACAACTCAAAGAGTAGTCAAACTAGAGTAGGAGTGTAGGGAGTTGAAGGGATTTGGGAACTAAGAAAAAAATATGACCACTAGGTGGCAGGAGCACACACCAGGTTTGTTTGTGTGGTTTTTTGTTGTTTTTTGTGACCCTCTTAGAGGTTTGCTTGTGGAGAAATCCCTCATAGCATGAGACCATAAAGAGGTTACAGGATGGGGGGGACACCATCCAAATACCAAGTTTCCTGGAGCATGCAAAGGATGACTTTAAATGGCTAAAAATCTGCTTAGTTGTGTTATACTATTTAAAAGAAATGCATGTGTAAAAAAATAACTTTGGTGCCAGGAGGCTTTTAAGCCACTGGGTCTCAGTCCACTCTGAAGACATAAAAAACCTAAGGGCTGTTATGCCAAAAATAAAAGGCCAAAGTGAGAGGTCACAAGAGCTTATTTGAGATCCAAAAGAATAGCTATTCCAGAAGCACTGATTCAGGAAGAAACTCAAATAGCATTCTGGTTAGAAGGTGAAGGCAAGGTATTTGTAAGGAAGGGAAGGGGAATAATCACAGGAATAAGGGAAGGAATTTCTATAGGTGCAGATAAGCTAACATAAAGTGCTAATTCTAAAGGTTGTCTTTAGTTTTCAGTCAGGTAGTCATAATGTCTGCTTTCCTGTTATCTTAGCAAACAGTTGTTTGGAATACAATGCTGCTGTAAGCCCAGTCCAAAGGTTATTTTGCCCAATTTTAGCATTCCATAGATTTAAGGAGTAAGGCACAAAAGCTAGTTTCTTTTGACCCCATTTTAAAGTAGCTCCATTAAATGGTGGAATTAGACTTTGGTCTTTGAGTTCAGCTAGGAAAGAATTCAGAGTCAAGAACTTCTCTGCAAGAAATTTACTTAGAAAGTCACAGGTTAAGGGGACATCCTGAGATCTCCTTACTGAAATAGGGGTTTCTGTCTGAATCTCTTGAGCAGAAAGGCTCCCCTTGAGTCTTATTTCTTAATAAACAGCTTAAAATCAATATTCCCAAAAGTAACTTTAGGGTGGCATAACTTTGGTTTCCTTCATTACTCACCAGAGGAACAGGAGAAAGGAGAATTTATCTTCGGGCATTTCCCTGTATCTCACCCAACTAATGTTAACTCCTTCTCACTTTTAGTTTGTGTGTGTGGAAGGCTGGTTGGTTTTCAGCAGCTACCCAATAACACCACCATTGCAAAGCCATGGGGTGAGATTCTCTGCAGCTACCCCTATGTGAAGCTGGTTGCTACAGGAGTTGTTGGAGTACATAGTGGGTTAAAAGGATGGTGAGTGGGGGAGTACATGGTGCATTCAATAGAGAATGCTAAGTGAAACAAAAGAGAGATGACAATCCTAATGGGAAAATCCATCTTGGAAAGAAGGGATTATTTTTAATAAAACCATGAGCTAGCTTATTGATTTTTTATCTTGGGAGTGTAACATTTTTGTAGGCTACATGCTCTGCCATTCTCTTTGATTTTTGAACAGAGCTAATTTTAGATATTTTTGATTGTCTATTTCTCTGTAAGAAGATAAGTGATAAAATACATGGTTTTCCCTTTCTATTAAATTCTTTTGGTTGCAAGGGACTGAAGCTTTCTTATTTTACTTAGAGAAACAGTGATTATTTGGGAAGCTACCCATGTAGAATAACCCAGGGTGCATCTTGAGATAGGAATTGTTAATTCATGCCAATTCCATTGTAAAGTATTTGCTTTTCTGAGAGAGGAATGAAACATATAAAATGTGTGGTCCATTCCTGTGACTATTCCATTAGTTAAGCAGATGCCCAGGGGTGAGCATGAGCTGGAAGATGGGAATTTTGTTTTCTTGGTCATTCTTTCTCATAGTGAAAACAACATATGAAACCCTGGAGGATTATAGTGTTTAAAGAAGCATATTTTTCACACAAAATTTTATACAAAAGCATGACAGTCACTTCATCTGATATTCAAGACCTAAGGCCCAATTCCAGGTCTGAAACTTTATGTTCCTTAATCCCTTTAAGTCTCATAGTCCCAAAGTTCTTTGGCTCTCTTTCAGTCAACTAAGTGGTAGGAAGATGCAGCCTTCCTTTGAGTCTGGATGGCTTATGAGTCTTCCACTAAAACAGATGGCTCAGTGGGACTCTCAAGACTCAGTTATAAAAGATGATGCAGCTTCTTCCTTGGTGTCTGAAGCACTTGCACTTGGAACCCTGAGCCATCGGGTAAGAAATCTGCTAGCACTGAGGTCCACATGCTATGAGGAAGCCCAGCCACTCATTAGTCTTCATTTTCACTGTGGAGCCTGGCATGAGAATGAAGGAGACCCTAGCTTATTCTATCTTCTATTTCTTGAGTCATCCCAGCCTTCAAGCCTTCCCAGAATTGATCCCAGACACTGTGGAGCCAAGAAAAGCCATCCCCATAAATAATAAAATATAAAATGAATAATAAAAGTTATAGTTTTAAGCCACTAAACTTGGGGGTAGTTTATTTAGCAACAACAATGAAAACTCTTCCATCATCTGCAAACTGAAAGCAATAGTAATAAATGTCATCCAACTATGTTGGGAAGACTAAATAAAATAATAAGTAAAATGTTAAAATGCCTGATCTGTAATATGTAATACATTATAGCTATTAATACAAAGTTCCTGAAAATGATTCTTTGATTCTATTTTTGTGTGTGTGTTTTTACTGTGACTGGGTCTTCTATTTCTTTCACCCTTTCTGAGCAGCACTGACACACCCAGCCTTGCTGTCTGCCAAATAGAAACTATGAATTTAAAAATACCAAGCTCAGACATTTAATAAAGCAGACAGTTATCAATACTGATGTACCCTCTCCAAGAAAGCAAAATCCGTATGAGAAGTTAATAGTTGTTGTTTATTTAGTTACCCATTTATTCCAATAAGCATTTATCAAATGCCTAATGTATCAAGATCTCTAAAAAAGCTCATGATAATCAGGCATGGGAAAAATGCCTCCTTTGTCGTTGGCCCAGCAAAATAGTTAATACATTCCCTGATTAAGTAATACTGTCCTTTAGAGCAAAGAATTTGTGATCCAACTTGCATCTTCTCAGATCAGACAGGCCCTTGACTACATGGTGCGACAATAATCACCAGATATCAAGATTTTCTCACATTGCGGAGCTAGATTCCATGATTTTCCTCCAAGTTTGTCCTGCTCTTTTGCTTTGTCAGTAGATAAAAAGTCATAGAATTCGCCTGGCAGACTATGAGTGAACAGTGTGAGATTTAAATGCATGGGAAATTGAAGTGGCATTTTTTTTTATCCAAAGCAATTCCATTCAAAGCCACATCATTGGAGAAGGGCACTGGTACTGATGAGAACAACTGTGCATTGAGACCACTCTGCAGACAAATTGTCCTGCACTTAAGCCTGCAAACAAGCACTCTGGTAAACAGTTTTTTGCTTCAGGATCATAATTCAACTCACTATTTGTTCTTCTGGAAGACATTCATACCAGCTTTGTTAAATTAGGCAGTAATTCTTCGATTATGTGGTGTCACCCTAATGGTTATGATCTTTTGCAGAACTCTTAACAGATTACAGTGGGAAGGGAGTGAATGCCAAGATGTACTAGAGGCCCAAAGGAAGGCTGAATTCAGCAACAATTTGTTGGCCAAGAGGCCTCTGACCTCTTTCTGCAGACATTCGCAGAGATAGAAGAGAATGTTGGCTTGGGGATGTGATTGTGGTTTGTGGTCAATGACGTGCCAAGCATTGACATAGGCACTCCATGTACATTTCCCCATTTGATCCTCATGATAACCCTCAGGGGACATGTTTATTTTGCATTATCCAGAAAGGGAAAGTAAAGCCTCAGTTAAATAACTTGCTTAATGTCAAACAACTTGAGACATTTTGCAATAAGATGATGGAGCTCTCTCTCGGGCAATGCTGTTTAAGCCCATAAATCAAATGTTAGATTTCTCTTTACCATATTATTTTAGAGAATTTATACATGGTTTTAAAGACTAAACATTATTTTATTTCATTTTTTTTAGATACATTCAACATTTTATTGAATATAGCCATCTTTGCAGAGGTTTTTGTTTATGTGTTGAAAGGATGTGTGCTCAATTAGAAAATTTTGAAAATAGTAGCTGATAAGAGTAAAATGAACACCTTTAATCCAACTGCTTAGAAATAAACATTGTTAAGATTCTGAAGGACTATGATTCCTTACAATCGTTTTTTACTCTTTAATTTTTTTCATTTATAGTTGGCATACATTTTTATATTAGTTTTAGATGTACAAACATAGTTATTAAACATTTATATATCTTACAACCCCGATAAGTCTAGTACCCACCTGGCACCATACATGATTATTACAAGGTACTGACTATATTCCCAATGCTGTATTTTGCATCCTTGTAAAAGAAAGGAGAAACAATGCAGCAGTCATTTCTAAGTACATTCTTAAAAGAGCAACCAGTTCTTAAGTTTTGAGTTTTTATAAGTCTTTCTCAAGTCTTGAATTTTCTCTCACAATATTCCTTGGTGATTCAGACATATTGGAAGAATAGCAGATACATGAGGTTATATCAGCTCAATAAATAAGATATACTTCTGAATATTAGAAATTTGTGAAGATAAACCCATTTGTTTTCTGTTCTATCCATGATCATTAAACAAGGTTAAGGGATAGAAAACTGACATTGTAACACTATTTCCTCTGCCCAAGATATTAAATGTCTTGCATTACAATGATAAAATATTCAAGGTGCCTGATTGGTTCCACATTGGACAGAGTTAGACTCTTTCAGCTGGTGAGGATAGAGATTGACTAAGGGATGGAGATAATTTTGAGGAAACGTAAGAATGCCAGGATGCTTGGGAAGCTACCTCAGTAACTCACTAGTGATTTCTTAGGGGAAATAACATTCATCTAAACTATCCCTGCAGCCCCAAAGCACTTCTAACAATGTGTCACCCTCATCACTTAGCTTGTCTTTGCCTCTGTGCTGCCTAAACTGCTCCTACAGCCACTCCTAACGTCCGTTCATTACCAGTCCCTGTGTCCTGCACTTTGTGTGCAGCTATGTAATCTTGCCTTCAAATACCCTAAGAACTTCTGATGGGGTTGGGTTCAGTGTTCAATAAGCAATGCTGAATGCCCTTGTGGGCTGAGTTCTTAACCCAGGAGAGCTCATAAGCCAATGTCCTGTCTATAGATGACTTCCTTTGGCTAGGGATTTGAATCAGTGGGTGACTGCATAATTGTGTGACAAAGTATAAAACACTAATCCTTCCGCTGCTTCATTGCAATGGAGCCACACAACAAGTAGGTATATGGAAGTTTCTGTTTAGGGATTATGATGGAAAAATTGTAGCTACTATTACTGGTAGTACTAGCATTATTACAGTAGGAATTACATCAATCGTCTCCCCTTATATTAAAACTTTTATGTAAATGAAATTTGCAGATGTGCATTTATGTCACTCTATACTTTTGCAAGAAAATAGTCTTCTTTGTTAAACATCGAAGGGGGGATTTATCTGGCTTTATGCATGTAAATAAAGAGGATGAGGCTTCAGGAATTACCCTGGTGGTTTACTAGAAACATCCTTTCCGAATTTCAAGAGAACAGAAGGCAGGAGTGGCTTAAACTGCATTTGAAGATAAAATATTAATTGGAACAAATAGTCCCAGGGCTTTTATTTTGATATTCATTCACTCTGGTTTAGCACAGAAATTTTCCCTTCTGAAAAAAATATGTAGAATTAGTTTTCTTTTTTTTTGAAAAAACAAATCTCTTGAAAGCTTCTACTCCTTTGGATGTCAAATGCACCTAATTAGTATAAGTTGATGTGTGAATCTTGTTCCATTTCTTAAGACAGGAGGGGAAAAGTCTTATCTACATGAGACTTAGAGTTGCACATTTATAGCACAGTTAAAAAATAAATCATCATATATCTTAATTAAACTAGTAAGTTTATTTGTAGATTGACAGAATTGAGGGTTCTTTTTTCTTTTACTACAAATATCCATGTGATATAATGAAAACTGTCTTTGAACATGAGTCACAGTGTCTGAATGCTAGTTCAACATGTGTCACTGTTTCTGATGGTGGGCAAATTCTTTAACACATCCCATTTTCATTTAAGTTTCCGTATCTGGAAAATAAGGTCTTTATAATATGATATCTATTACCTCCCAAGAGTTTTGGAAACACAGAGTATTTTACATATATTATGTATATGTTTATATAGTATTACAACTATTTGACTTTCCTCTCCTCTTACCATTAAAAAATGCTGTCAGGAACCATTAAAAATTATTGAATCCACTTAGATTCTTAATCAAGAATATTTAAATTAAGATTGTATATATTCAGACATTCATATGGGTTTGGGGATACAGCTTAGTGTCTTTCTGGTACTTTCAAGTTTCTAGTGGGCTTTCTTTAAATACTGGGCCTCTTAACTCAGTTTAGATATAAAAATACTCTTTCGTTGACTAAATCAAGAAATAACATTCTCCCCTACAAATCCTATCTAGGTTCATTTATGACCTTTCTACCTTTGCTCCACAATTGTGCCCACATCAACACAACTCACCAACATACACACCAACATTTGTAGCAACACTAATGCTCTCACAGGGCAAAGTTTCAAGCATTTTGCAAATTTTATCTAGAAGGAAAAAAACAAAAACTGTAGCAAATGCTGTGATCCCTTAGGGTGAACATGACAGCTGTTTTAACATCTGGGAAGTCATGTCTCTCGTCAGCTCAGCAAAAGAGCCGTAGACTGCTGAACATATCAGAAAGAAAGTGTGCATGAACAAACTGTCTTAGAACTTCTACAAGACAAATTGATCTAACAGCTTTGCTCCTCTGAATAGTTTATAACCATAAGCTGTCAGCAGGTTGAATCTGAGACCTGGGAATGTTTCCAGCTTTCTGTTATTCTGAAGTCCCTGCAAAGATTTCTGATTAGTAATGCTTTAAGGAGAGTAAAAACTCCTACCTGATAATTAGTATTAGGGATCTAAAAAATATGATACCCAATCATTAGGATGTTCTAAAAGCTGATTGAAATACCACATGGGCATGGGAGGGGCAAAGGCTCTTAGAAGGTTTGATAGAATAAATTGTGGACTAGGAAGCACTAATATACATACAGTTGACCTCTGATAAGAGCAATATAAATAGTTTTGCCCCACTTCTGTCACTGGACCACCATGTATTTTCAACAAATGTCTAACTATACCTTCTAGGATATCATTCATTCATTCATTCATTCATTCATTCATTCAAGCATTCATGACTTACACATATTTGTTGAGCACCCATTATATCAGTTATTGACTGTATGTCAACCCTGGGTCAGGCGCTGAAATACATATTACCTCTCCTCCCCTTATGGAACCTGTTGGGGAGATAAGTATTAACCAAAGAATTCCAGGCAATGATAACAGTATATGCAAATGCCCTTAAGCAGAAAGACTTAAAGAGAGAATAGTGGTGCTGAGCTAGACTGGCAAAATCAAACAAAGACTTTGCAGGCTATATTAACCTTAGGTTCTATCCTAAACATAGTCAGAATCTTCAGAAGTTTTAAACAGGGGAGAGAAAGAGATAGGATTAGATTTTTATCACAGATCATTCTGGCAAACTGAATGGAGATTTGGATGAGGGCTTGTGGGGCAACGTGGAAAATTGACTTCAGAAAGCTATTGCTGTGGTCAGGAAAGGAGAGGATGCTGACAATATGACCAGGTGTGGGGATGGAGAGGAGTAAACACACTTTAAAGGCAGGAAATAGAATGAATGGAACTTCACTGTCCTTTGGGTTATTGTGCATAAGGAATAATATAAATTATTAAATCTCTCAAATTTGGAATAATTTTAAAGCAATACTTTTACCGAGTGTTAGTATAAATGATTACAAAGCATCAATACTTTCTTTGACACCTGCTTTCAGATATATGAAATATTGCTATGAAATATCACTTAATATCTGGCACTTTCTGAATAAAAGCTGATGGTTTACATAAGATGATAAAAATTGTCTTTAAAACATATTTAATATGAACTATGTCTTATTCCTTGCATAGTAGAAGTTGGCAACTTATGGCCATGGGCCAAATTCAGCTCATGATCAATTTTTGTAAGTAAAGTTTTATTAGAACACAGTGAACTATAACAACAGTGTGGAATAGTTATGATGCAGGCTGAAAGGCCCACAGAGTCTAAAATATTTGCTATCTGGCCCTTTATAGAAAGTGTTTATCAGTTTCTGCTCTATTAGTATAAGAACTGATCTTATAATATTTGTTAATTTAGTTGATTAGAACCCTCTTAACTGGATATTTTACAGCATAGAAAATGAACCCCATTGTAGAATTGTAAATTTTATTAATGTTTAGTAAAATCCTCATTATATTAAAAGACTTAAAAGATATGCTTAGCACTGAGAAATAGTTACTACAAAGGAAAGAAGAATTACATTAGCCAGATTAATTTTTAAAAATGAAATTCCCTTCAAAGATCTCAAGAAGTAGAGAATTTGTATAGAATTTGATGTTACTTTTGGATGCCAAATTCTATAAAGAGATCCATCTATCTTGTACTTAAAAATTTTAAACTGTCTTAAATGAAGCAAATTGAAATGTTAAAATACATAAATTAAGTCAAATGAATGTTTAAGGGTGTTCTGCTTGTGGAAAAGTGATTATGATTACATAAATGTATAGGTTTCTTTTGCCCATGCCCACCTAGCCGAGATTGAATTATATATTGTTTTCTGTATACTAATAGTTGCTAAAGATTTTCTGATGCTACCTAGATAGCACATAGCAAAAAAGAGAAACTTTAAAATTTTTCCCTAGAGGCCTCTCATCTTGATTGCTTGTTATAAAACCATTAGCCAATGTCAAATCAATTTCACTGGATTTCTAGAAAAATAAAGTTTAGATTTGAATTAACTTTTCGCCAAATGGTTTTCACAGAGCATGAAATTATCTCAGTGCTGAGAATCACCAATCGAAGTTATACCCTTGTCAAAATTTTCCTAATTAGTCATTACTCATGGCAACTGGCTCATTATTTCCCTGCACAACTGGAGCTAGCTACATTTAGAGAAGATGATGCTTCTGCTCACCAATTGTTACTGGAAACTGGCCCTAGTAAGACTCCTCTTGTAACTCAGAAATTCCTGGTGGAATGTGCTAAGCATATCCTTGACTATGAGATCAGTGATAGACACATTCCCACTGCTAGTAAGTGTCATAGCAGCATCATTAGAAATATACCACTAGATGGTAATGTGCATCCTGTGACTGCACTCTATCTATCAATGACCCCATTAATAATGAAAAAGTCATCTTCACAAAGGTGAGAGAGGCGGAGTGTTCACTATAATTGTATCTTTATTGGTGTTCTGTTTCAGTATCTTTGGTGACCTAATAAAAAACTTTTTTCCCATTACAAAACTAAAAAATATATTTACTTGCAAAAAGGATGAGGTGAATTAAGACAAAAATATTGATTTTAAATACTGAATGCAAAAGGTAAAGAATTAGACCTTGACAATTCTGCAGATAAAGAATATATATTCTTCAAAAGAGGCAAGTAAGATTCCTTCCTCAAACTTGAGTTAATTCTCTCCTATTACATCACATCTTAATATTATTGGATGTGTTCTCATTGAAATAAGAGATTATTTCACAATGTATCAGAAATCTTACTAAGCACAAGGGCGGTCTTCAGGTTTCCATTCTTTTCTTCAATCATTAAACACCTAGTATAAGCCTCCCTGAATATGCAAGAGTAAATTTAGGCCCTGTCTCTGATATCAACGACTAACAATTAGCCAGGTGACGAAGGTAGAGGGAGTGCAGGTCAGGCAGAGGTGACCCCATGTGCAAAAGGTTGGTGTGAGAAAGAGAGTACAGAGCATATTATCTGTGTCTTAAGTAAAATCCATGTTCTTAGTAGGGGCCTACAAAGCTCTGTGTCATTGAGCCACTCCCTCATTACTAACTGATATTGTTCTTTTTCTGGATACATTAAACTAATTTCCATCTCTTTACCTTTGCATTAACAGGCCCTAAGCCTGAAAAGATATTTTTCAGGCTCTTAGTAAGACAAGTTCCTTTCTAAACTTCAGATACCTGCTTAAATATTGCTTCCTTCGTTGAGTCCTAAACCACCCCTGAACTAACTCCCACTTCATTATTCTGTTATCATATTATCTTTATTTATTTCATCACTGTCTATACGCCAATTTTATTTGGTTATTAGTTCACTTATTATTTTCCCCCCACTAGACTTTAAATGCCACGAAGACAGTGCATGTGTCTCTTTGATTCATAATAATGCATGCAGGGCCTAATACAATGCTGGGTTCAGGCAAGAAGCATAATAAATACTTGGTAAATGCATATATGAAAAATCTACTGGATAAAATCAAAGCATGATGCTAGACAGTTCATCAAAAGTCATATCATGTGGACCATGAAGACCTTATTAATAAAGACTTTAAAGTTATCTTGAGAGCAATAGGCATCCATGTATGGCACTAAGCTGGGAAGTTAAACTATTAAGCTTCATGGGTCCTCCTTCCTTTTCTTCTTCAACCATTTGATTTTTTTTTTTTGATTTTTTTTTTTTTGTAATCTCATAGCAGTTTCCTACAATTGAAGTCTTCCATGGATTTCCAACCAGTTACAAACTCTTTACTTATGTGTGCCTCTGTTATAAGAGTTTTCTATTGCTACAGGTATTTATTTTCCTTAGATGTGTTACCAGGAGATTCTGAGCAACTAGAAAGTAAAAGTCATTTTATTCTTTGTGTTTTCCATAGTATCTGCTGTAGAGTAAGGGCTCAATAAATCTTTACAAAATGATGACTGACTATAATTCTGAGAATTTGGATACATTAATTCTACAGGACTGAGTGGGTAGGATTACTACAAGTTTTGGCTAAGTTGCCTTAGCAGATTTTAGAACCTTTGGTACTGGCATGATATATTTTAACCCTTTGTATACTACTGACTTGGTGAAGGTTAGCTCAAGGAACAACCTCATTGCTGAGTAAATCAAGACTTTGTAGCAAAGAAAAGTAGCACCTTATTAGCTGCACACACAAATAGATATAATAAAAACCAAGGCTCCATTATTTCTGTGCCAGTAATTCTGCCCTAACTCTCATCAACATGTGCTGATATTTCCAAGATTTTTGGGTGAGACATGGCTGGTTCGCCCTAATCCAATGCTGGCATTATAGCCTCTCATTTCTCATCTCTGTATTAAAGAAGACCAAGGCCTCTTTATTTCCATAAGGATCTATGACTTAATCTACATGTGTGCTACTATAGCATAACCAGAAACCAGTCCAGTTTTGAGTGGGTCTGGGTTACTCAGATTCATGAAGATGGTCTTTAAAGCGAAGGTTGGGAACTGGTAGGGTATTTGGCTAGCTCAGAAGAAATTGTGGTTTTTATCACACAGTCTGACTGTAGCACAAAGACAAGCTTTATTGTGGGTGGTTTATAGGACATATATACCTATGCATGAAACCTTAGCCAAAGGAAATCATTTGGATATGGGTTAAATCTTAAATATCACAGAAAACACATCAGAAACTAGGTATTTCAATTCTCCTTCTCTGATTAACATGAAAAAAATTCCACTGAGCTATTTATTTTCAATTCTTTATTTAAATAGGAAGCCATCAGAAGATTTCCATAATTCTTTTTAGGGAATCCAAAGAGGAAAGCGATTTTAAAAAATAATTCCTTTCCCCCCACAGTGAGAAGGCATAATCATTGAAGGAGTGAGTCTAATTTTATTCCCATTTTTGGTTTATAGATGCATTTACAACATTCAGCCCCAGGCTAGTTACAGTCATGCAAACCTTAAAGACAATTTCAGCATGACTTTTAGGGCAAATTGTACCTACTTTCATTATTGAAACTGAACAGTATCTTTCCTCCTTTAAATTGGTCTCGGGAAAAAACATGGATCTATGGTGAGTTTTGTGACATAATTTACAAAATGTTGTCATTTTGGACTGAGAAAACAATTATTTCCTGTCCTTAATTATGTTAAAGTCATCTCTGTGTAACTCTATTCTCAGATCCGTGGTGATTAGAGTGGAGAAATAACTTAATTTTATCTAAAGATTTTAAGTCATTAAATCCCCTTTCCTCTTGATAAACATACCATTTCTGGTTTTAGAAATGAGCAATAATCAACTAAATTAAAAGAAAGTATTGAATGCCCCAGGGTACAAAGCCTCAGACTTTGGTAATGTAGGTGATGCAGAGATAAAGGGAAGGTAGTTTCTGCCATCCAGGAGATTAGTATCAGGTTGGAAAACAGCAAAGACATAATTAATTCTAACAAAGGCCTGCTCTGATCATTTCCTTACTAGAGTTTCAAAAATGCATCTGTATATTGGAATATGACTCAGAGGGTATAATGCTACCTATATGAATGTGTGGCATGAAGAATTTGTAAAGGTGAAAACAAGCTTTTCCCTTTGTCAAAAATCTCTCAAGAAAAATAGAAACAGGTATCATGGAAAATAGGGCTTCATTTCCTGCTCACTAAAGGTACCAAGCGTGGTTGAAATACCTGTCTTTACATTTGGGCATCACGAGATTTCTCTGGCCACTGAATCGATAGAAGGCATCATGCATCCCTCTGGTGCAGTGGCCACAGAAGCTTGATGAACTTACTGACTCTCTCTTTCCCTTAGGAGGGTGGATAGAATATATAGGAGTGGGCAGTCATTCATATGGAAAATATACAATAATTAATAAATAACAATACAAGAATAAGTTCTGTGTTTTATGTACTCACTGATGTAAATCTACTTTTGCCCACCCTGTATTGTAGCACCTCAGATGATACCCTGGGGGATTTGAAGGTACAGTTTTCTTCTTTACCTTTAAAACTTTCTTACTCATGTGACTATGTGATGAAGAAGGAGGAAAATACATAAAAGATGCCTCTGTGTGTGAATTAAGTTATTTTTTGGTCGGTGGTAAATATGTGGCATATTTTTCTCTCACCCATAATTGACAGCAATTTTGAAGTTCACAAATTCAGCAATAATACCAAAAGTTAAAATGTACTATGAAATGTTTTAAGGACCATCATCTTAATATAATGATTTGATGCTAGCTTTCTTTTCAGTAACTTGGTTTTCTTTGCAGGAATACTCACTGCAAAAGGGAATATGTCTGTGTTTATCAGAAGTAAAAATTAAGAATTGGATAAAAAAACCCCACAATTTTCTTAGCCAAGCCCAAAATAAATGATCCAGCAGAAAGATGAAGCATCATCAATGATCTCAATAGCACCTGAGAATTCATCAGTAATATTCATGAATCATGAAAAATAGAGAGATTTTGAGCTACTTTGGAGGTCTTAATGGCGATGACCACATCACTCTGTCATCATGAGAATCTAAAAAGCTCCTTTCTCGCACTATACCAAGCATAGCATGCTGGATACCACTGCCAAAGAAACCTTTTCTGTTTTATACCAATCCAAATGGGTTAACCTAGATGTTAAACCAATCTTCTTGGGATTTAGCAGGATTTTACAAGCAATAAAAAATATTTTCAAGAGTAATGAATTACCTATCTAATATCTGAAACCCTACTGAAGTAAGAGTATGACAAGAATAAAAATAACTAAAAAGTAAACATTTGCTCTGTGACAGGCAATTTAGTATATGCTTTATATATATTAACATCGAACATATACAACGATTTTATGAGGTATTACACTTCTATTTTACTGATGAAATGAGGAACGGGGGTGCTTTATAAATTACTCAAAATCCAACAGCTAATATGTGGCAAATCCAGGATTCAAATGAAGAGAGTTAATCTCCAGTGCTCATGCTCTTAACCACTATGGTATACTGCTAATAAAAGAATTAAAAAATAACAGCCCCTGCTTATCAGTGCAAAACAATTACATGGGGCATTTAAATGGTCCCTTCTGTGGTTTACTTAAAATACACGTTCTACATTTCTTCTTCCTAGCAAGTCTGTTTACTGACTTTTGTGTTTAAGGTAGCCTTGTCTTTATTAAAGAAAAAACTGTTTTGACACTTGTTAAAACAGTAAGAAATATTTTGTTGAAAACTATGGCAATAGGGGAGAAAGATCAGGTTCAACTTAATACAGCAAAGAAGCTGGGGATTAATAGCGGAGTAGAACAAGAGGGTCAGTAGACGAAAACTACTAAGAGGAGACATCAAAGATAGAGAGATTCTTTCTAAGCAGGCCTAACAGGATTCTTACTAAAAGTAGGCCAAGGACTTAGACATCAAAGGTTGGGGATGAGGAACTTGATCAGATATTAGGGGTGATAAGAAAGCAAGGGGATGGGGAGGTGGGTGTGTGTGTGTGGGGGGGTTCTTGGTCAACTGACTTAGCAGGATTCTTGCTAAGACTGGGTCTCAGTTTCTTCATCTGTAAAATGGTGCTAGCATTTATAAAGACTTCACAGGAATATTGTGAGAATTCAAATAATGGTTATAAATAATTTAGAACAACTCCTCACCTAGTACGCAGTCCATAACCCTTAACCATCAACAACATCCTCATCATGACCTATACACAATATATTAGTGCTACGTGGCAAGAGTTCTCAGATGGTTGTCAGTCTGCTGTTTCTAGCCCATGATGAGATAAATACTAAAATTGAGAATAAGCATTTAAATATTTTTATAGAAATTTTACAAAGTAATGTTATATTATTGAATCTATTAAAAAAAAGGAGCGGCTAAGTCTTACATACTTTTGGTTTTTTGTTTCATTTTTCTAATCTATATTTGGTGTATTTTATAAAAAATATCCATCTTTGGTAGATTTGAAAAGGGGAAAAAGAAGGAAATTTTTTCTTCTTCTTTACCATAAATAGTTTGAGAAATGCTGGTCTAGACTAGAGACAGAAATTAGGGACCAGTTTGCATACTAATTTTCTAACTGGCCAAGAATATGGTAGCCTGTGTTTAAAAACCATAACAACAGCTAAAATCTACCCTTTCTCTGTCCATCATAGGCTTCTCCTCTCTCTGTACAGTGTTTGTTTGACAAGATGTCTATATACACCTAAGATAGACTGTGAGCAGTGTTCCTAAATTTTTTTCATTCATTCATTAATCACTCATTTATTTATTCTAAAACTTAAGAAGAGTTTGTCGTACATGTGTTAAGATCATAATTATGGTGATAGTAATTATAGACAATTTGGTGAGGTGGTCCTGGGTTTCCTTTACAGTTGACCTGGCTCACACTGTGCATTTTGCAAACTTAAACTTGGTGGAGAGCATCTGTGGCATAGAAATGATAGGTTTCCGTATCTTTAGCAGATGAGTGAACATAACTGAGAAATGACTTAAACTTGACCCACAAAATCATTGACAAATGAAATTCTGTGTCAATCCACTGTTATTTCTTCTCTAAAGCAGTAGCAGTGAGCGCCTTTTTTCCTGTTTACTTAATCAGCTGGTAGTTACGGCATCCTGAATGCACAGTGTTAATAACTTGTTCACGGGTATCAGTAGTCAGAACTGCATATTGATTAGATTTCAATTATAATAAAACCAGATTTTCAGAAACCTAAGGGGAGGTTACTCCAAATTATACCAATTAAGGATTTTATTGAAGTTGGGGGATTTAAAATAAGTCGGCCCTGCTTCCTTTCTCCCGAGTGATTGATGTTCCCGGTAATTTAGAAGGGAAACTAAGGGAATATGCTTTTACAATGTGCAATAAACTATAATTTCACTTGTATTAAATTATCTCCTTTCAAGAAAGGCTTTTTTCCCCCTTTCTACTATGAGCTTGGGTTTTTTTTCCTATGTGCTACCTTAATGTTTTTACGCTCTGAGTTTTTTCTGACACAAACTTGAAATTACCTTTTAATCTCAGATTCAGAATTATCCACTGAAGCCTCGTAGCCCCCTTTTCACAGGACAGCAGTTTCTTACAGGAAGCAGTAAAGGGCAATCTATTTAGCAGATAGCTTCAAAGTCCTTGATGAATTTAGTGTGACCTGAGGCATGTAACAAAGCTTTTATGTTTAACTGTCCTTCTGTGTCATATGGGAATGAGGCTGGTCCTACTGATTTCACTAGTGAAAATCACATGAGAGATAAAGTCGGTGTAGATGTGCATTAAATGTATTCAAAATGCAGAATATTAGTCTTAGCTCATCAAAGAGAAACTCTGAGGAGGTTCTTTTTTTTTTTTTTTTTTAAAGGAATATATAAATCAACGCTGAGCAAGCAGTGTAAGTTTTGATGACCTGGTGACCTATAAGCAATACATTAATACTGAGCACTGTTCAGTGACTGGGTCTTGGCTTTCATTGCGCTTTTCCAGCCTTGAAACATTTACCATCATTTTCTTTATTCCATGTCTCCAAGTCTGTAATCTGGGATCTTTTTCAAAAAATTAACCTGCCCCCCCCATTCCCTAACGCCCTCTTTTGCATCTGGGGAGGTAAGGGGAATACATTTTATTATAAAAATTCAGCTTACCTAAATAGAGAATTCCATTTAGGGATCTACAATTAATGAAAATTTATTTACTTATATTTGCTTAGGTGGGTGTCAGTTTCTGCCTTCTCAGCATTGTTTGTGGTTCAACTTGGGGTAAGGCTCTTACTATAGGGAGCCACTTATGTGAGGGGGCATGGAGATATTTAAAGCAGGAAATAGAATCATGTGGCTGTTTCTTTGAAATACAAATTACCCTAATTCTGGCCAGAATACACTTTCATTCATTGATGTAGCCAGTGTGTGTGCCTGATTATGTTCCAGGCCCTAGAAAATATAGCAGGGACAGAATCCCATGCCCTCCTGGAGCTCATGTTCTAGTTGGAAAATACAGACATTAAATAAAAAAATGATATATTGATTTAAGATGATGTGGAATGCAATGTAGAAAACATAATCAAGCTAAGTGGAGAACACAGAATGTGAGAGTGGGGCAGTGGAGGGAAGGTGACAATTTTCAATCGGGTGGCTAGAAAAGGGTAGAGTTTGAACATGTAGAGTTGAAGGATATGAAAACAGAGTAGTGTATCTCTGAAGTATTCCTGGTAAAGTGAGAGAATGGTCCAAGGTGGGCATGTTCCTGGTCTCCTAGAAATGGCCAGGAGACCAGTGGGCTGGAGCAGAGGAAATGAGGGGGAGAATTAACAGAGAGATGAAGGAGGTAGAATGATAGCAAATTGTGTAGGGAATCGTAGGCAAAGATTTGCAGGAGGTTGATTTGGGGAGGGTGGCTTCTCTCGGTAACAAAACCTGTAAGGAGCTGAGGGAAGTCGGATCTAGCAAAGGGAGAAGTTTAACCATGATGTAATTGTAGCAGAACCTCAGAAAAACACGAGGGGCTCTGGAGCTGTGTTGATGCTTCTGGGAGTTGGTTCACACTGAGGCAAGGAGACTGGACCTTTGCAGCCCTGCCTGGGCTCACTGGTCATTGGATGAGGGCTGCTTCTGGGAAGGGATGCCATCCTTGGGTGAGGCTACTTCCTGTGACCGAGAGCAATTGCTGGACAGAGACTCAGTTAGAGGTTAACAGCAGCCCACACTCCCAGCAGCTGGAGGAACGCGTGTCCTTTTACTGCAGAAGAAAGACATCTGAGTGACAACTCATGGCATCTACTTGAGGGAGGTATTGGGGACTTTCAAGCAAAGTGTTGAAATTATCTTACTTTCTCATAATCATCATTATGGATCTGTATTAATATATACGGAACCAAAACTGGAAATAAGAGGATCCTTTAAGAGGTCCTTTCAATAATCAAGGCCAAAGAGATGGTGGTTTGGATGAACATACTAGTAATAGAAGTGGTAAGAAACGGTGAGAGCCTGGCTATATTTTAACGCAGAGCCAGTAAGATTTGAGGATACAGTGCCAGTGAACAAAGTGTCATGAATGCCTCCAAGGTTGATGAAGCAACTCAGAAGGTGGAGTCACCATGGATTACAGTAGATGAAGACTTAAGACAAGAAAGTTCAGGAGCCCTATTTGGGACATTTAGAGTAAAACATTCAAGTGCAGATGGAGAGATGACAGCCCTGTATGTAAGTTCAAAAACTAGGTCAGGGCTGATCATATCCGTGTTTATTTGCAGCACATGAGGTCTTTTTGCTGTTGAGCTGAGAAAAGTAAAGACTTCTTTTGGCTCCTCTATGATTTAAAAACTTTCAAGAATTTCCCATTAAATGGCTCAAGTTCAAACATTTTATCCTAGAAAAAAATTGGTAATTTTGAACCATTTAAATAATTTTAGTGATTTATTTCAAATAGAATAAAAAGTGATATTACTAACATCTGTATCTACCACCTAATTTTTAAAAAAAATCTTAGATTTTTCTATTTTAAATTTAACTTGCACTTTTGCTCTTAATATTGGTCTCTCTTTCCAACTACAGTTGGCTCGGCCTTTGTCTGTTTTCCAGTATTATTTTCTTTCTTACTCTAAAGGTAATAATTACTTGGATTTGTTGTTTATCATTCTCATAAATATTTTTATCATAAATGAATAATACATATGCAACTGAAAACAAAATGTATATATATAAACACTTAAATAGACATTATATAACACATAGAGTATAGCAATATATTCTCCATGTTGTTACATTTTATGAGTGGTATATCACAATATATTTTCAATCTGTAACTTTATTTATTTACCTAACGTTGCTTTTTGAGATTTATCTAGACTAATAGGTAGTGATATTGGTTTGGATACAGATATAGCTCTAGGTCATTTGAATTGATGCTTATAGTCATCCATCGTATGGCTCTATCAGAATATGCTTATCCATTCTTCCATGATGGATATTTGTGTTGTTTCTAATTTTGCACTATTATGAAAAATTATGTGAAAGATATTATTTCCTATGTTTCTCTGAATATTCCTTGGAGTTTTGCAGAAGTGCCTACTTAAGAGAGGAATTACTTGGTAGAAGAAAGGTGGACATCGTCTGCTCTATACAGTATTGCCAGAAGACTTTGTTCATGATAGTTGTACCAATTTACACTCCCTCTGATAGGGTGTGAGAATTTCAGTTCCTCTGTATTTTTGCTGACACTTGGCATTTTCAGCCTCAAAGAAAAATGAAAGATTACGGTCATGATGTAATATATTATTGTTCATATTTTCTTTTTCAGACTTCCAGTGAAATTGAGCACCTGTTCATTTTTCATTGGCTATTTGTGTTTTCTCTTCTGTGAATTGTCTTCATATATTTTGTCTCTTTATTTTCTTTCTTATTGATTTTTAACATATGAAGTGGAAGAGAGATTTGTACATTCTGAACACAAACTGTCAATTTTGCGCTTTGCTAAATTCTTCCTTTTAGCGTTGTTCGGCCTCCTCTTCATTCATATGTTATATAAAGTTTTACTGTTACCTAATCATTTTTAATGCCTTGATCTTTACTCTCATAGTTTATACTTTTTCTCTCCTTATTCATTCCCAAAGTTCTGGTCATTAAATGTGTTCCTATGTTTTCTTTTGAATTCTTTTTCAACTTTGCCTTTTACATGTAGAGGTTTAACATGTCTGGAAATTATTTTTGCGTATTACTTAAAGTACAGATTCACCCACATTTTTTTACACCCTTACCTGTTTGCTACACTCCCTTTTCTGTGAAATACATGAAGGATCATAAAAGTTGTGGACTTGGAAAAACTTTTAAAAGTAGGGCCCAGATTCATTTGAATAATTAATGTTTTCAGCATTATTTTATTAAATAGTGCCACCTCTAAATAATAAATATATAACTTAATATTATTTACTAAGTAATATCAAGTTTTAATATATTAATGAGTCTTTTCTTCTGTAATTCCTATTCTGGTTACTGGTTGTTTTGTCTATCTTTGTGCTAACACCGTCCTATGTTAATTACAATAATGTTTTAAATTTTGATATATAGTAAGGTAACACTTCTCCCTCCAGCCTTATTCATCAAAATTGTCTTTTTATCTTTGGTCTAGAGAGTGAGCGAGGCGATGATAGATAGATAGATAGATAGATAGATAGATAGATAGATAGATAGATAGATAGATAATAGATAGATGATAGATAGATGACAGATGATGGACTTATCAAGCTTCATGAAATACTCTACTTGGATTTTAATGCAATTTGCAATGGCTTAACACAATAATGTAATTAGGAAAAGCACCAGTAACTAACACTTTGCAATAAAGGCTTGTGCACTTTTTGTTAGGTTTATTCTTGGGCACCTTATTTTTATTTGTTTTCGGTGTTAATTATGTATGTTTTTTTTAATTTTTTTTTTTTTTTATGAGAAGCTATACCAATAGCCCTAGGTAGCAGTCAATTGAAAACCACATTTTCAAAATTCTTCCTTGCATTATAATGAGATGTTTACAAGTCTGTCCTCTGGTAGATGATAGACTATGGGCACCATATATGTTGAATGTCTTCAGTACCTATTAGATGGTTGTAGGAGTGACTTAATGCCTGCGTTTCAATTGCCCTTGCTGTGTAGGATTAAGAAGTCCTTAGCGGTCCACTTCTCTCTGCTGTTACGGAGTGTATAAGATGAGACTGGTGAAAGGTTAAAGCTCTCTGGGTCTCGAAGGGCTGTATATTCTTTCATCTTTGTAGTGTCGACTTCTTGGCTGAACTAAAGAGCAGCAGGTGAGCCTTTTCCACAACAGTGAGCATTTACTACCTGAGCCTGGTTCAGCTCTCCAGGCCTGTGGATTAGTAGTAACTGCGGCCTTGATGGGTTCCTCATGCCGACTCACACTTTCCTGAGATGAAATGTTTAGAGGTGGCCCCACTGCCAATCAAGGACAAGCTGTGAAGCGGAAAGGGTCTGACCTTGATCATGCAAACACTACACCTTCAGATGTTTCTCCAAATCTTTTCCACGAGTGGATTGCATCCAGATTTATTCTGCACTAGCTCTGTTGCAGGTAACCTCTGGGGACATCTGTCCACCTGTCAGGTAGAGCGTTTTGACTCATGGATTCAAATAAAAGAAAACACAATGGTGAAGAGATTTGAATTTGCAATTTAAATAAAATTGTAGGAACAGGCATTGATTTATTCTGAATGTCTTTTCAAGGTTAGACAAAGACCTTCTCAAGTTTGAGGACTTCTGATTTTGATGGTGCCTTTGCTTGATGAATAAAATGTTCTTTGGAGTATAGCAATAATGCACTAAGTGTCTAAAGAGACTCCTTACCAACATCTTACAGAACTTTTGGGAAAAGACCCTTTTGTTTTCCTCTTGATGTTCCCTGCCTCAGGAAAGTGGTTGCCACCCACATGGTTGTCGTCTAGATTGTTTGGTCTGAGTGTTTTTCACTTATCCTGTCTCTGATGAATTTGATTTGTATGTTTCTCATTTTGTTCTTCCATTTCCCTGCAAGAGATAATTAAAAGTTCTCTAATGCAGATAAGAAAAGGCAGCAAAGTACAGAAATTTCCTCTCCCAAAGCGAATATTTTCTTTTCTCACCAACTTGAAAAAGAAAATAGTAAAGTATTTGTAGTGTGTGAGTCTGAAGCTAAGGATGTCTCTCCAATATACTTACCCCAGAAAGCAGAATTAAATTCTCTTGGTTAATGTAAATATTTTTCAGCAGTGATAAATATCCTGCTATCAACACCACAATCATAATAATTACAAGTAACATTGGACACATCCATTTCAGAAACTATCTCCATTATCTCACTCAGAAGTGACAACTCTTTTTAGATAGATATTATTATCATCATTTTACAGATGAGAAAAACAAAAACATAAAAAAGCCAAGGTGTTTTTTTAAGATTGCATAGCTAGAAATAGGTGATTTGGGTATCAAACAGATGCTCTTCTGACTTTCAACCAATATTTCTACTTACTGCACTGCATTTTCCTTCCTCAATAAAATTGACATAGAAAAATAACAAAAAATTACTATTAGAGGACATCATTGGTGACATAAAATATTATACAAATAATGGTGACATTATATAAATACTACTTTTTCTTATAAAATAATTAGAACAACTTGGACTCATCTTACTGTATTTTTTTTGCAGAACCTGAGATTCAGTTACAAAATGAGCTCAGGATAAAATGCATTTTGGTGTTATCATGGCCAGATTGGAATTTTCCATTGAGAGTGTCCTAAAGCCCACTGAAAAACAATATTTTGTGTCTTAATCACTAAATTGCTTGCCAGATTTTAAAACATCCTTCCTTCCATAACCAGGGCTATTATAGAAATATCTTACAAACAATGGTTATTCTGGTTACAAAGGGTTATAATTCTATTCTTGATCTACTACAGGCAAAATCTTCACAGTGTTTGAAATTCAGAATTTATTGTCTTCCTGTTTGTCTCTCTTTATAAAGCTTTCCATGTTTACGATTTATAAAGCTTCCATTTACTGAGCTGGCTGGGTTGTGTACTGAGCTAGATGCTGGCATCATCCTGGCTTCCCCAGAGGGCTTAAAATAAAGGGCAAGGCCAAAAGAAGCCACACAATGAAGATCAACGTGTCCGGAGTGCAGGAAACATCTTCTCAGATCTCCTTCTTTCTTTCTGTCTCTGCCCTCCTCTCTCTGGGATGACTGTTTGCTATAGCTGAGAAGGATGTTATGGGCAGAGACAAACTTGATTTAATGGAAAAGTTTAACACAAACCTTCGCTTTGGTGGGATTAGCTGCCCTTGTAACATTGGCAGAAAAGTCACCCTGAAATACCTAAGCTATTAGTAGAAGGGCCCAGACAACGGGAGGGAAGCTCAATTTTTCAACTGAGTATTTGAAAAGGATACCTCCAGTTATAATTCATGCTTAAAAGCATTTCTAAGACAACAGATGATTTTAGTAAGTGTTTTAAGGCAGGAATTGGTTGTTAACTTCAGTTACAACCTTATTCACTGGGACATTGAGAACCCAGAGCCATCTTTTTCTACTTGGTTGGCTTCAGTTGCTTTGCTAAGTGCCATTCTCAGAAATTAACACAATCATCACATCCAATGTTCAACATTAAAGAGAGATAATGAATACTGGAATGTATATGTATATATTTTAATGCAAGTTCTTAATTTCTAAAGTCAAATTTAAGTGCTTGGGGGGGAACCAGCCTGTTTTTTATTTATTTTTAATTTTTATGTTTTCATTGATTTTTTTTTTTTTTATATACACAGAGGAAGAGAGGGAGAGAGAGAGAGAGAAACATGGATGTGAAAATGAAACATCAACTGGGTGCCTCCTGCACTCCCCCAACTGGGAATGGAACCCACCACTCAGGCATGTACTCTGACCAGGAATTGAACCCCTGGCCTTTTGGTGCATGGGAAGACAGTCAGCCAACTGAGCCACACTGGCGAGGGCCAGCCTGTCATTTTACATAAAGCCAAAATTCAGGATATTAGCTAATACTTCCTAGACCAAATTCTCATTCCATAATTTCATTTGTCCAAGGACCTATTCTTAGCATAAAATTCTATATTTTTTAGAAACATTTCATAAAGAATGAAGAATCACCATTCCATTTTTAGGGTCCTATCTTATTAAGTATCTGATTTAAAGTAAAATGTAAATTTTTTTAAAGCCTTCGTAATTAAAAAGTAAAATCATTGCCTTTTGAAAATTGCTTGTCAGATTTTAAAAAATGAGAATGGAAACTGATTTAACACATTGCCAGAGATGAACAAACTACATGCTGCAAAGGAGTGTGAGGATTTTTTCAATTGTTTCTTTCAACATCTCACTTCAAAAATGTCCTTGCTTGACTGAAAATTAATTCTAAAAGTGCTGTTTCTGTAACTATTATTAATTAGCCCCTCTTAATTCTTACATGTAACTATTATTGATTAGCCCCTCCCAATTCTTACATAATTTTCCAAATACCCTGATTTTTCTTGGGGTTATGTTATAATGAGGTAGCCTCAGGACCCTGGGTCTGGGACATTATGTCCCTCTGGGGCCCTTAGAATTGAGAAAGGAAGGGAGAGAGGATCTTAGCTTGCCGCTCCTTCCTTTTCAAGTGTTTGGGTGAGGAGCCTGCATGACCATCAGGGCCTGCTGTTCTCCTTTCACTTTGAGTTCTTGGCCTTTGGCTGGTCAATCTTCAATTACTAATTCAATAAAATTTCTGTGAGCGTTATTTGGTAACTAGCTTTAACATCTAATACCCCTTCTTCTGCAAGAGTTTTCTGATATTTATTCTGTTTTTTTCCTTTGTGTACTCATAAATCTCTCATTTTTTCTTATGGAATATTTAACATGCTCAAAACTCATGAATACATTTCTCAGTTGACAAAAACGTTAAGAAAACCTTAGAGATTTAGATGACATTCATTTTATGAAGATTCTTTTTTCATTTTCAAAAACATCATCAGTTATTTGATCTTTGCAGTACTTGCAGTGTCGAGATGTTAATTCTTTTTCATGTGCTGCAGACAATTCTTTAGAAGACCAGCAAATTTTAAATTATATATATATAAAACACAAACACACACATAGCACAACACAAATATATACATTTGTATTATGGCCCATCTTAATCTTTAATGTGCTTCTTACCATGAAAATATTAACCTAAATGAAATCTTTTACTGTTACTGTCATTGAGCATTAAAGTGTTCAATTATTTACAATTTTGTGGACTGTTTAAGTAATCAGCAAGTGTGCATTTGTAATTATTCTACAAAAGATGTATTAAATTGGAAAAAAGTGGCCAGTTTGACAAGCATCATGAAGTCTATTTCAACCTCATTACCTAGACTATTAAATTGCAAATAAAGAATATTTAAATACCTATTTATTAGCTAATTGCTAAAGAAGCCTGATAAATTTCAGTCCCAGGCACACTGAAAAAAATAAGATAAATTGAGAAGTAACCGAATGATTGATTTATCTCCTCTAGGGAAAAAAAAAAAAAAATCCACATAAATGTGTCAAATCCAGTTATAGAGAATTGATGTTTTACGTAACTCCTTTTGAAGTAGAAATTAAATTTCCTTAAAAGGTTATATTAAGAAGGAGATGGGATGGAACCATGAACCAACACACCACTGCTCTAATAAATCTGGGGGAAATTACATTTTGAAAACTTTTCTGAAGTATGGTGTTAAATTGATTTACTTAGTCCTAAGCAGTAATTATGGAATGTGCTTATCTAGAAAACTTCTGCTTCTATTGATCCTCATGTCTTCTGATGAAAAGCTCATAATTCATTGCATTCTTGAAGTTTAGAATTGTTAGAATTATTTATGATCCATGGTCCTAGGTGCTGGTAACTAAGGCAGTTGGAATGATAATTTTACACTTCAGCACACTCGCTGTTTCCCTGAGCAAAATGACTCACTGATGGATCCAGGCAGAATACACACAGAAAATGCTGGTTTCTTTTGGGAATTTGCCATTTTTGGAAACAAACAATTGTGCAGGATGATATTTTTCTGATCTACGTTTCCTCTGGAGTACTTTATCCATTAAGGAGAGATAGCCCTCATTGTATTTGTTTACTTACAATTTATAAAATGCCATAGTCCTCAGCAAAGAGAGCTCCATAGGTTTCTGTTCCTTGCTATTTCTAAACATTATAATGAATAGGTCATGGCAGTGTTAGAGCATTTACTTAGCCAAATTCACATTTTCAGTGGCCATACGCTGTGCCTTAAATCTAGACTAGCTGGTGTTCTTAATTTTAGAATTAATATTTTATTGGCAATCACCCTGAAATCAATTTCTCCTTTACTGTTTGCTATTTCTGTTGATGGCACCCAAGTCTATCCAGGTGCCCAGCACTAAACCATGGCATCTTGTTTGATGTGCTCTGGCCTCTCATCTCTTCCGTTCAGTTAATCACAAGGTCCTTTCAGGTCTTCCCTTTCGACTCCCACAGTCACCATCAGTTTCAGGACTCCATTCCATCTCCTTTGAACAATGACAAGCTTCTCCTATATGATGTCTCTGCTTCTAGTCTTTTCTTCAGTCCTTCCTGCTGCACAATTAATCTTCCTGAAGCAAGGCTCTAATTATGTCACTTTTACTGGCTCCTCTTTGACTAATAAATGGCTCTTTGACTCATAAATTAAATGTAAAGTTTTCCACTTGGCCATCATAATTCTGGGTAATTTGAACAAACCAACTTAGCTTTTGAACCTTTCCAACTACTATTCCACTACTTGAACTCTGTGGCTTTGCCACCCAGACCAGGAGTTTCCAGACTTTGGGATATCATTTATTATTATTGTGTTGTTATTATTATTAGTAGTAGTATTTTAATGTTAGGCTATAGACATACCCTTAAATATAAGATTAAAGTATATAAGATTAATATAAAAATTAAAATATACAAAAATACTATCTACTATATTTATGTGATGATTATTTCATAAAATACTTAACTTAAAAAATAAAATTTCAAATTTGAAATAAATGTTTTTAAAATGAGCAGCTTGTCTTCCTTCATAAGACACTTATAATTAAGTACTTATTTTCCTCATTTTTAAAAAATTAAAGTTATTGGGGTGATGTTGGTTGATTAAAATATACAGGTTTCAAGTCTACCATTCTGTAACAAATCATCTATGTATTGTATTGTATATTGACCACCCAAAAGAAAGTCTACTCTCCTTCTCTCACCATATATTTGACTCCCTTTACCCTTTGCTATCTTCACACCTTTGTTTATCTTTCTTATTTGTCAGTTTGTTGCTTTCAGCTTTATATCCCACATGAGTGAAGGCATATGGTTCTTGACTTTTCTGTCTGACATGTCACTTATGATATTCTCAAGATCCATCCATGCTGTCACAAATGACAGTACGTCATCTTTTTTATGGCTGAATAGTGTCCCATTGTATATATATATGTATCCCATCTTCTTTATCCAATCATATATTTAAGGACACTTAGGTTGCTTCCATGTCTTGGTCACTGTGAATAATGATGCAATGGACATAGGGATACATATATCTTTACAAATAAATGTTTTCATAATTTGTGGCTAGATACCAAGAAGAGGAGTTGCTGGGTCATATAGTAACTCTATTCTTAATTTTTTGAGGCACCTTCATACTGTTTTCCATAGTGGCTGTGCCAGTTTACCATACCCACCAGCAGCGAATGAGGGTCCCTTTTCCTTGACAACCTCTCCAACACTTGCTATTACTTGTCTTGTTGATAACAGCCCATTCTAACAGGTGTGAGGTGGTATCTCATTGTGGTTTTGAGTTGCATTTCCCTAATCACTAGTGAGGTTGAGCATCTTTTATTTTCTTCATTTTTCTACAACTTGTAAAGAACTCTCATAATGATATAAAAACAACAGAACCAGTTTATTCCCAAAATATCATTTCTACATTGGGTGATATTCTTCTATTCAGCAATTTTCAACCTGTTTCACCTCATGTCACATATAAACCAATTCCTACAATTATGCAGCACGCCAAAGTTATATGTTTTGCCAGTCTAACAAAAGTAGGTTTAATTTTGATTCATTGACATTGGACAGCTATTGTTTATTGGCTATTGCCATTTTTTTTAAATTTCACAATCTAAGAGAAAAGAGGTAGCTGCCTCTGACAAAATACTCATGTATCCCATGTTTTAAAAATTCTTGCAGCACACTGGTTGAAAATTGTTGCTCTATATGTTAGGCGATTTCTGGGGGTAGAGACTATGCCTTTCTTCTTTGCATTGTCAAAGCCATGCACTTAGGAAACTGGATAACTTCCTAAGCACAGCTGCTGGCTCCTTTCAGGTGTAAAGTTATTGAAGGAACTGACTTCCATGTCATCTTTAAGGGTGTTTTACTATAAGATCCTATGATCAGTCAGTGTTGAATAAATATGGATCAAAATGGGGACTCTTACCTAGGCTGTGGATGAGACAAGCACACAGGGAGTAACAAATCCCTGTTCCAAGTGTCTATTCCATGCCATAAACTTGATTATTTTGAGAGTCAAGTCATTTTACACTATTCTGATGGAAGTTCATAGCTCATTATTTCAGATAATTAAGATGCATATATTCACAATGGAAGATAATATTTGAAATTAGTTTTACCCCTAGAAATCAGAATTGTGGTAGATTGAGGGTCAGTTAACTTTTATTATAAAGTCAGATAATAAATATTTCAGGCTTTCTGGGCCATATATTCTTTATTACAATTACTCAGCTTGGCTGCTGTAGGGTAAAAGCAGCCATGGACAATGCCTAAACAAATGGGCACAGCTGTGTTCTAATAAGACTTTATTTAGGTACACTGGAATTGGAATTTTACATAATTTTTGTATGTTGTAAAATATTCTGAATGATTTTCAGTCATTCAAAAACCTAAATAATATCTTATTTTATGATCATACAGAAGTAGTCAGCAGGCCGGATTTGGCCCATGGGGCATAGTTTGCCAGTGCCTGATAGCTAAATACATTGATGTAAATAAAAAGGGCTTAAATGACAATTATGCTTCAGTGTAATCAATTTTAAATGACGACGTTATCCTTATTCTTATATACCAGGGTTCTAACTGGATCTTTCTTTATCTGAAACTATTTTTGAAAAGATTATTAAATATAAGAACTCCATTCAGGAACCAACGCTCTACAGGGTAGAGCTGGTGAGGAGCCAGTTGATTTTCTCCTTGTGAATCAATCTTTCCATATCTGATTTGTTTCTTATGGTCTGGAGAATAAGTTAAGTTGGAGATTTGTGAAGACCAACTTTGGACTATAAGAGAAGACATTGTTTTATAATTATTCTTTGGACTTGTTTGGTCCTGTGTTTTATATACAAAGACTCTCAAGTGATTTGACAGTGTGTCTCCAAAAGGGATATACTCTACCCAGATTTTAAATATTCACCTTAGGCAGAAGGAATCTGGGCAGAAAATTCTATTACGTTTTCTCGGGGAAAAAAAAAAGGCAGCATTCTCCTTTCTAGTTGAGGCTTCCCACACTTTATTTAATGAAACATTTTCAGGCAGTAGCTTGTCTTCGTATATGCCCTTCTCTTGACAATGTTTTCCTTGGGGTGTTCTGTTCCCTCTTTGGCGAGCGGATCTAATTCAGCCTTGAAATATTAATTGTAGTCTCTGGTGAAAGGATAAATTCTAATGCCTCAAGGATATCTGTAAAAATACATGCGCAAAAGGTGAGCTTCATTACTTTCCTGCAGGGTTCAGCTCTCACAGCTTCCAAATTCTTAGACGTGAAAGGAATCATTCTCTGGTTTTAGGTAATGGCTAAGGTTAACAGTTCTCTATTATTAAATGTTTAAATCCTTGGGCTATTTAAAAACTTTTGTGAGCTACTTCATATTGTATTCAATAAAACAAGCAATAGGTTGCACAAGTAAATGAAGCCACCTCAGTCATATTTTGTAAAATACCATTTTCTGTGTGTGACACTTTTCCTTCCATCACAGCCATTCTCTAAATCTCTTTTTTGTGTGTTGAAACTCCTACATTTGGAGCAGCCATCCTTGGACTTCTGTCCCTTTCAGGGTAATTCAACTTCTTAAAGTACTCTCTAATGCAATACAGAAAGGAAACAAGTCAAATATAACAGAAACTCAGGAATGTCCCTTGACCAGAGTGCTCCAGCTCCTGATACTAATTTCCTGTATTTAAACAGAATTTTATCCTTTTGAAGGTTTACTTTAAAGCTTATTTTAGGAGGTGGGTGGTGTGGAAAACAAACACTTATTAAGCGCATGGTATGAGCCAGCCATTTTGCAGACTCTGAAAAATACAAAAATAAGTGGGAGGAAGGATCTGCTCTGAAACAATATAGAACCCAGCCATCAGCGAGAACAAGACAGGAGAATGTGCTCTGGACAAAAACCGATGGAGTCTGAATTCCAAGTTCAGACAGTTACTAGTTTTGTAATCTTTTTTTTTCTTCTTTTTATTGAATTTATTGGGGTGACACTGGTTAACAAAATTATATAGGTTTCAGGTGCACAATTCCATGACACATCACCTATACACTTACCTTCTCAACACCTCAGCCTCCTCACCTGTAAATTGATGAAAACAACTTAAGTATTTCACATGTTTTGAGAAACAAGGTGATAGAAGAAATTTACTCATTAGAGAGCTCATAGCATAAGTCCAGAAAGATGAATTTTTTTCCTTTCCATCATAATTATTATTACTATGGTTGTTAGGAAAGAGCAGGTAACAATAGAAGCACAGAACCTAGTTTGCAGCTTGGGGGTATAAAGTATCTCGGAAAGCTTTTTGAAAGAGATGATGCCTAAGCTGGGTCCTAACTTACAGGGCCTCAAACAAGTTACTTATTCAAGTCCCCCACATGTGAAGATGGTTTTAGTGAGTCCTACCTGGCCATATACTGTACAGAGCAATGCTCATTTTCCTTTCTCCCTTCCATTCTCACAACAATTTAATAGGTATGGCCCAGAGATGTACAGGTGTGTCCACCTTTCTGGCTAGAGTCTAAAATTGTTTTTATTAAGCTTCCTGTATAGATGTTTAGAATGCAGTCTTGAAATGGAAGTGTCAGAATAAACCTGAAATGGAACTTCTTACAAAACTAAGAGTCTTTTCAAGTTTGAATACTCTCCCCATATTCTGAGGTCTCGTGAAGATTAATAGCCCAGGGAGGTCAGATGAGGTGTAGTTTCTGATAACAGACAAAATGCAAGTTATAACAGGTCTTGATAACTATCAGTGTGCAGGTTTCCCAGAAGGACATTCTGGAAATCAAATTTTCACTATGCATTTTCCCATGAGGACACAACTCTGGACAAGGCACACAGTTCTTGGATGTCCTTGGATGGCAAGATCAGCTGTGTAATTGAGCATCTTTGATTCCTCTTTCATATTAGCAAATGTTATTTTTGTCTAGTGACAATGACAGAAGGATCCTTCCCGCTGGGAGAGGTGAGATGAGTCAAAATGAAACCTATAATTCGTATGATTATAGCCACTGCAAATAAAAGAATCTGATTTGCTGAGAAACCTAATAATAGGCAAGACCATGGAGGCAAAATAACAATCAGATATTAGTCAAACATTTTCTACATTGATGGAGCAAATCTGTATTTCTTTTATTTCTGCTCAAGGCCATGCAGAGAAGCTAATGTTTCTCCTCAATCTGTAATGCTCACGGCCCCTACCTACTCAGATACATATTTGCATAGATACGCTTCTCACTTCTAAAGGTTGATTGTGTTAATAATTCTGACAGTTTCCTTTTAGTCTCAGTTTTCTCTGATTCAAATTTGTTTTCTTGAACTTGATTAGCAATTACTTTGCTTTTCTGTCTTTTGTCCTGAGCACCTACACGGGAAGACAATTTTCTTTCTGGGCATCAGTGACCTATCTGTAAAAGACAGGTGGCCAAGATCCCTTTTAAATTAATACCCTTGATCTCTTCTGTAATTCTCAAAGCAGCATTGGACCCTGGCTTTATTTTTATACTAGGAGCTACCTAGTACCAAAGAAAGAGACCACAAATTAATTTTATATCCTACATTTAAGTATTTTTTCTATAAAAGAACAGTCAGTACAAGGGCATCTGTAGGTTCTCAAAATAATAACTGTGAGGAGCTTATTTAATTGTGAAGCAGTGGAACATAATTTTGGAGAACTAATTCTAAATGATTCATTTTTAGATTAAAAATAACAAAAATATATTATTTTCATTACTAACATTTTGTAAAAGAAAAAAGTGTAATGGGTAAAATTCTACAGGTTTAGAATTTTAGAGTAACTTGGAAAAGCTCCCAGAAATTTAGATGAGGGTTTGTTATTGTTTTTGCTCACAGGTCGTCCTTTAAAGTTTGATAAAAACACTTTATTTATTAGCTATACCATTTATGGTTATTTTGTTCATCTTTTTCTCCTCCAACTTTTTTTTTTTTTAAATTACATTGTTCACTGTCAATTTCTCTGCTTCTTCTTTCTTCTGATTTCTATTGCAGTTCTGGCCATTCCCCAAATGAATTCTTTCTCTCCAAAACTTATCACAAATGAAATCTTTCTAAAATGGATTGTCTTTTTTGTACAACTCCAAGAAAGCTTTTATTTATTTTTATTTTTTATTTTTCTCCCCCACTGGAATCTTAAAAGAAGTCAACAACAGAAATAATAAAAATTGTAAACATTGGTTTTCTTACATAAAGTTTCCCCCTATATCATCATTCATTAGTGTCTCTGATATAAATAGTCATTCTTAAAACCAATTAAAATATTTTTAGGTTCCAAGAGCACTTTAAAATTCAGTGCTAGGAAATAAATTATTGAACTACTGGAATGAGTCAGGCCATTTTCTAGATGGACAATATTACATTTGTTATCACATGTTCGATAACAATATTTTGAGAAGGCACTGTTATCTTCGTTTTACCAGAAAACATTAAGATAATAGAAGTTTGATTACTGTTCCCAGGGTAAAGTCACTAATTACCTGGTAATGGTTGAATTAATAGAAAGATGTAGCTATTAAGCCAAGTGTAGGTGACCCCAGAAAACATCAACTGTCCATCAATATTTTTGATCCTGACAATCCCAAGAATATCAGTGACGCAAGTCAGGAATTCTTCAATCCAAAGCAAAGCTCTACAAAGATGAAAAAGCCCTCTTTGGCAGTCTAAAAATTATCTTTGGCTCTTCTTTCTTATCAGGGGTGGTTCATTTATGGGGCAAGAAAATCAACATTTTATTTTTTGTAAACAGAAAGAAGTACTCTGAATTTTAAAAATTTGATCTTAGAAGCATATATATACACGTGTGTGTGTGTGTGTGTGTGTGTGTGTGTGTGTGTGTGTATATAGTTTTATAGATAAGGAAAGTGGGACTCAGAGCATTTATGCAACATACCTCAGTTCTTATAGTTAAAAAAAATAGACTGCTATTTGAAAATTAACATCAGAATTTGAACTCAGGTCTATAAAACTCCAAAAGCCACTTTGCACTGCATCATATCATCTGGGAAAAAAGTTTTAATGGAGAGTCTGGCAGAATTTTCCAGATTTCTGATGAAATGGAAAAAAAAACAAAAAACAACAACACATTTGATGAAAAAGACAATACAAGTCACTTCTGAAAATAATGAAAATTCCCATTTTCATTGAGCCAACTAAAAGGCTGCCAAAAATAATGATGTACTTAATAGAGAAGAAAAATGTGGAGTGGCAAAATGGGGAAGTATGTTTGGGCTCCTCCGAACAGGTTGAATAACATTAAATACTTAAACTATTTTACCAGAATTAAAATGCAATCAGATTTGTTTTTCTGTGAAAGTAAACGTCCTTAATTAGTATCCTTTCACATTATTTAATCGCATGCTATTAAAATTAAGAATAATGATGATAATAAATACTTTGACCCTCCGTGGACTAGAGTGGAAAGATATAAACTGGTCAGGAATGATATGGAATCATTGGATTTGGGGGACCTGAGAAGTCTGCAATATACCCCAGGAGCAGATGGTGATAATAAAAATCAGTCTTCTGAATTGGCTGCATATAATTTGAGATCAGAAATCATTACTGTACTGAGGGCAATAGGAAAGATATTTTGGAAGTTTTGCATATTAGACTTAAAAGTCAGTGCTACGGTTTCTGCTGCATTGTTCCACCTCACTGGCGTTAATGGGCAAGCCAAATAAAACTGGCTGGTTCTGCTCTCACCTTAGAAACAGCCTGGTCTCGGCACAGCGATGCAAACAAATGGCCACATAACAAGTCCGAAAGATTTGAAAATATCATGAACATCTGAAGATTTTATTAAAGGGCATCAAAGGGAAATGACACAACATAGCCCAGAGTAAAATGTCCTGCAAATGGTCTCTATGCAAGAATCTCCCCAAAGTAATGTCCACTGAGAAGCAGCTGCCTTGTAAGATACAACTCTAACTGAAGACCCTGATCTTCACACAGGCCCCACTCATCCCACTTTTTAGAGATGGCAGGTCCCTTAGTACATCTTTGGAGCAAAGGAGAAAAATGAACACCTACTCTATTCAGGAGCCAATGCCAGATGTTTTAGAGCCTGGCTGTCTAATATGAAACTATTGGGCACATGAACCTATTTATATTTAAATTATTTAAAAATAAATAAAATTAAAGCTCAGTTGCACTAGTAATTTTTCAAGTGCCTATTAAGCCACCTGTGTGCAATGGTCACTATGAGAACAGTCTAGATTTAATATATTTCCTCCTTACAGAAAGTTCTATGGGACAGAAAGTTCTCTATTAGAGAACATCAAACTCATTTCTTCTATATACAACTGGAGAAAGAAGACACAATTACTTGAGGTTAAATAGTAGTAGAAGAGCTATCACAAGGTCACACATATTTATTTGCCAAAGAAATGAGAACAATGTTTTTGCTCTCAGTTTGGCTAAAGCATTATCTGTTGTCAGCAGTTCAGATATCATGGACAAATCAGCGCTTAAAGTGCGCATCAAAGAAAATTTAGATTTGGAATAGTAGGTAATAAGGCAACATTCTGACACTTCAGGCCCAAAGATGAAAAGGGGGGACTCACACTAAATATAAAGGATGAGTATTTGCCATTTTCTTGCTGTCTGCCTGTACTTACACTATGAATATTTTTTTCAATCCACAATGCCATTCTATAAATTTTCGAGCCATTTAGATATTTTATGAGAGTTGGTAAAATTAGTTATTTTTTTTCTGTCAGTTGTCTTAAATGTACAAACATAAATGAATTAAGTTGCAAAACACTGAAAATAAACAAAAAATGTTAGGGTGCTTTCATTAGACTCTCTGACTTTTAAAGTCATCTCTTCTATCTGGACTCCTTTTATTGCATGTGGTGAGCAACTACAACAATAACCACAAAAGCAACCGCGGGAGCATCACAAATACTAGAAAAGCTTACCTTTTTAATTTTTCAATAAAAATAAATGCAAATAAATTAATTCTAATGTTTTCACTCTTTATTCCAGTGAATTCTCTTGTGCAGCTCAGGTTAAGGACTACTGCTAAGAGATAAAATTGGAGCCAGTGCCCCCATTCATAACTCAGGCGAACATTTGCTGCAGTAAAATGGAGCATGTTATCTATACCACAGTAAAAATTAATTATTCTTTATTGAGAGCCAGGCAACTTGACGTTGAACTGGCTTTCCTAAGATCCCAGACAAGCAAATGGAACATCAGATGAAATTATTGCATGTGAAACCTTTCTTTCAAGAGAACTAATCACTGTAATTGAAACATATCACAATATTTGATTTGCTTTTGCCCTACAACCAAATGTTTCAATTAAACTCATTTGTATTAGTGCAGCTGAGATCGTTTCCAATGCTTTGTCTAAATTACCACAAGCTTCAGCCTGGAATCTCACACTCGGACTTCAGAGGACACAGCCCGGGCTCTGGGCAGCCTGTGCACCAGATGTAACAGGGATCTATCATTCCCATATGGGATTACTCATTAGTAGCTATAAGCATTTTTTTTTTCTTATACTTGAAACAAAATTTTTTCCACAGACAGCAAACAGAATTCCAAAGCAGTTTTAAGATTCATTTAAGTGGCATCTGGTTTCGGGTATGTTCGTGGAAGATGAAAACACTCTTTCCACCTGCATTCTGCTTCTATTCAAAATATTGAAATGCTGTACATGCGGGGATGAAGCTGAAGTTCAGCTCTCCCTTTGAGAGCCCATATCAGCGCTTGCCCTAAGGAAATAATGAGGACTGGATTCTGATTTAGTCTTCTGATTATTCTAAGATCTGTAATTTTACCCATTAACATTATTTAAGATTTAATCACCTTGCACATTGTGGAAAACAAGGGCATCCTAAATTGCATCTGAATGTGGATAGTCCACCTCCTATAGACAGTCCTAATTTGGGAAAGTAGTTAATCAATGGCAAGAAAAGACCTTAATGGAATGTGGTACCCTGGATATTGACTGATACTCGTGGTCTTCTGGCACCATGAATTCACTTTTAGAATTCAGAGAAGGTAAAAATGCAATCTGTCTTCCTAGGTGACAATCGGAGGTCAAGGGAGAAGCGGTGGCTTGGCTCAAGGTCACACAGCTATTTTGGGACAGATCTAAGACTTGCATTGTGATCTTAGGGAACTCAATGTTACTCCCTGTCAATATATCTGAAAGCCAGTTTGCATAAGAAAATTTGGAATTAGCATCTATGTAGTTAGTGATTCTGTTACCTTCTCAGCTATGCAAGTCTGTCCGCAATGTAGGCAACCAGCCAGCACTCTTCAGTTCATAAACACCGAAGTATCTGTCACCCTCCCTTACACCCCCGCCCATAAGAAATTGTGAAAAAAAATTAGTGCTCCACATAGAATATCTGAGCGGTGGAGGTGAAATCTACCTTTGAAAGGATACTTTTGAAGTTGTTTCTCTTTTGCTTCTACTTCTCTCCCCATCCTTGTTGTGAAACATCACAGAGGATTTTGGTGTTTTACACATTTGGTTCTCTGAGAGGGGGAAGGAAGTGTTTGAGGACCTAACCCTAGTCTGCGATGCCACAAAACCTGCCAAACAAGGATTGATCTTGTCTTTGAAGTTTATAAGTATTCCTTGTCTGAGCCAGAACCTTTTTTCTTTAGTAAGTAATAGTCCCGTGGGACAGCAGTCCTTAGATGTTTAGAGCTAGCTACCTAGTTGGCAATAATCTCAGGACAATTTTGTTGCCATTTAAAAAAAATTAATACATATATTAGGGTGACATTGGTTAATAAGATTATATAGGTTTAAAGAGTATAATTCTATAATACATCATCTGTATATTGCACTGTGTTCCCCACCCAAAGTCAAGTCTTCTATCACCGTATACTTTCCCTCCTTTCCTCTCTTCGATTCCCCCCAACCCCCCTTTCCCTCTGATAGCCACCATACTGTTATCTGTGTTTATGTTTGTTTGTCTTGTTTGTTCATTTACTGCTTTCAGTTTTATATCCCACATGAGTAAAATCATATGCTTCTTGACCTTTGTCTGACATATTTCACAGCATGGTATTGTCAAGATGCATCTATGTTTTCACAATGGAAGTATTTTATCTTTCCTTATGGCTGAGTAGTATTCCACTGTACAAGGTGGGGCAAAAGTAGGTTTACAGTTGTTCATATGGAAAATAATACAGTAATTAATACATAATAATACAAGAATAAGCTCTGTGTTTCATGTACTCCCAGCTGTAAACCCACATCTGCCTCACCCTGTATATATGCACCACATCTTCTTTAGCCAATCACGCAGTGAAGGACACCTAGGTTGTTTCCAGGTCTTGGCCACTGTGAATGATGCTCCAATGAACATAGGGGTATATATATCCTTATGAATAAATGTTTTCATATTTTATGGTTGATACCCAGAAGAGGGATTTCTGGGTCATATGGTAGCTCTATTGTTAGGTTCCTTATATTCTTTTGTTTAAATGTTTGACAGTATCTTCAACCTGGCCCCTTTCCTAGTAAATAATAATTTTACTCTACTATGGGTACCTGACCAATTCTTCCCTGATTCCAGAGAATATTTGATAACTATCATCACCACACAGGAGTGATCATTTGAAAGAAGAGAAATATAGAGCTACAAGATTGTTAAAACATCATTTTCTGCTGGGCAAACTAGATTAAAAATGTGGTTGAATCTGAAATGCGAAAAGAGGCCAAAATCTAAGCAAATAAGAAAAGCTATTATTGAAATAAACAAAAGAAACTAACTCTATGAGTCATATTTTGTGGCTGTCTCTATGGTCTCTATGTCATCATTAATTGATTTATACAACTTGAATGCATGGCTGGCCATCTAAATAAATGTAATCACCAAAAATAAGCAAAGGAACCATAAATGAACATTGTCAAATATGGTAGTAAAAGCTATTAGCAAAAATAATATTAAATCATGCTAAAAAATCAAATGTGGATAGTTTTAAAGGTAATGCTAATATTTATATCGGCGTGGGACTTACACATTCCCTCCACCCCCCAGCCTTTGGAATAGCTTTAACAATAAAACTAATCTCATCAAGCTCATTGATGAGTTTTATGAATCTTGTTACAGCTCAAACATTAAAAATATTTGTTCTCCAAAAACAAAAATAACTAGTTGGCTCAGTAAAGAACCCTTGTCTCCTAAAGTCTGAGAATTCATCAAGGATCAACATGTTTAGTCTTCCTTGCAAATCAAGTAGTTTATTGTAAAAAAAACTCTGGTGAGACAAAGCAGTAATGCCTATTTTAGTTTGGGCTGAACAGATATTGATGGAAGAAAATCTCAGCTGCTGGAGTTTTGAGTGTTAATATTTTTTCAAATTGTAAGAAAATCTAAGGGATTCTGACAATATTAGCAAAGTACAAAATTCATAAGAGAGCTTAAGGACAAAACTGAGAAAAAATAATTTTCCCCAAGGTTTTCCTGATGTTTATATTCATAAGTCACTGTTTAATTTGCACAAATGGCTATAGAAAATAAAACAAAGAGACAAAGTTCTAGGAATATAGTAGATTAAATAAATGAATTGTGGGTTTATATGTACATAGCACTCTACCTTGGATTGTCTCATCTCATATTCTGTTACATGGAAAGCCAGCAACTTATCACCATTTTACAGGCTGGAAACTAAGGTCTCAGAGAAGTTAAGGCCATTTATTGAAGGGATGTTGTAGCCAAGAGCAAGAATAAATATTCTAACATGAAACGCTCTCTTTCAGTCTGACATAATCCAATACAAACCCTTCTAATTCCAATTAGAATTGATTTCCAATTTATTTGTTGTCAGTCATATTCAATCAAGGAAGTTACTGGAGTGACTCCACTTCTGGGAATATATCTGGAGAAGACTGAAACACTAATTTAAAAGAATATATGCACCCCTATGCTCTCTGCAGTGTTATTTACAATGGCTAAGGTTTGGAAGAGCCCAAGTGTTCATCAGTAGATGAGTGGATAAAAAAGCTGTGGTGCATTTACACAGTGGAATACTACTGGGCCATAAAAAAGAAGGAAATCTTACCTTTGGTGACAGCATGGGTGGACCTGGAGAGCATTATGAGTGAAATAAGCCAGTCAGAGGAAGACAAGTACCATATGATTTCACTTATATGTGGAATCTAATGAGCAAAATAAACTCACAAACAAAACAGAAACAGACTCATAAATACAGAGAACAGACTGATGGCTGTCAGAGGAGAGGAGGTTAGGGAACTGGGTGAAAAAGGTGAAGAGATTAAGCAAAAAAACCCCAAAAAAGTCAAAAACAAAAACAACTCACAGTCAGACAGCAGTGTGGAGATTACCAGAAGGAAATGGTGTTGGGAAGAGGTAGGATAAATTATGGGGGGGGGGGGGCGATAAATGGTGATGGAAGGAGACCTGACTTGGGATGGTGAACACACAATATAATATACAGATATCATATTATAGAATTTACACCTAGAAACTATATAATTTTATTAACAAATGTCACCCCAATAAATTCAATAAAAAATAAAAAGTAAAAATAAATAAGTAAATAAATAAATAAAAACCATTACATTATATGGAATTTTCCTACATTAAATGTTTTAGAAAATAAATTTTGAACAAATTAAAGAAAAAAAGAAAAACAGAGCAAGATAGAAGCCCTGGTCTTTCATAACCTAATCAGGATGCAACATCTCATCACTTCGCTGTAATCTAGTTGTTAGAAGTGAATCTTTACATCACCACACTTGGATGGAGAGGCTGTAAAAAGAAAAAAATATATTAGGAGGCTCCCATTGGCTGGTACAATATTAGGGACTAGAAATGAAGTGAGGCACAGCTCTGTCTTTGGCGACCAGAGAGTTTAGTGGAGGAAGACAGACAAGAAAAGCAATAAGTGCAAAACACAGGAACACAGGGCATTAAGCAAACACTGCCACTGGAGCACCTCAACAGTTTTAAATTTAAGATCCCCCCAGGTCCTGGTTTCTGGGTCAATTCTAGCTTACTTCTATTCTCGGGTCATTATTAATGGCACCCAGTTTCACTCTGGAAAGCATCCTGTTGGGATTATAAATCATAGGATCATCTATATTGGGAGATGAGGAAAAGCTTTTTTGGGAGATGTTGCCCTAAATTAATCATCTCCCTATAGTTTTCCAACTAATTTCTCAAACTCCTGTCTACCCCACCTCTAATATATGATCTGTATAGTCACCAAGTGATCTTTCTAAAACCTAAATCTAGTAATGTCATACTCCAGCTTCAAAAAAATCCTTCCACGGTTCCTCATTTTCTCTAGGATACACTTTAAACTCTTTAATATGATGTATAAGGGACTCCAGGTCTTGGCCATGAACAATCTGTTTGTATACATTAGAAACAGACAAATAAACAAAATATGTCTCTTACATCTTCAGCCATAGTGAAGTACTTGACATTCTCAGACATGCCATGCTATGTATGTCAGGCCTCGGCGCCTTTCTCTACATGCTGTTCCCTGTGACTGCAGTGCCCTTGCCCAGTAGTGATCTGCCTGGTGAATACTTTACTCCTTTCTTCTGAGAAACTTCCCTTGAGCCTCACAAGCTGGAATTTTCCTCCTCACTCCACCGATGTACAGTCTTTTGTTTGGTATTCATCATATCACATTACATGTTTTGTTTCCATGTCTGTCTCCCTGACTTAGCTGCAAATTCTTTGAGGGTTGCAATCAGGTCCCTTCTGAGCCTCATCATTCCTGTGCTCATTCAAGAAATTTTTATTGAGTTGAATTTGTTAAAAATTAGGGGGGCAAGATAGGGGGTGGGGCAGGAGGAGCTTTCCAAACAAAAAAGATAGAATTTGCAGAGGCAGATATGTACAAAAATATCAATATTGGGCAGTCTTTGGGAACTGCAAATTATTTTGTTCATTTGGGTCATGAGGTAACTATGGGTGAAGTAAAGGTAGGGAAGGAAAATGTCTCTGTAATTTTAATTTAGAAACACATCCTGTGGATTAACTATTTTCTAGAAAGTATATATTAAAAGGATAAATGACTCATTCACGTGTTTCCTTGATGGGTATTGACTGCCTAACCACCGTGTACCAGGCATTGTGCAAAACAGCGCTGGTTACTCCGGTTGTAAGGGTGGCTGGTTCCTTACTGGTGTACTTCTCAGCATTCCAATTAGAGACTCTAAGAAGAAAGGTCTCAATTAGGAAAGGGCTAGACTAACTTTCAATGAGCATCTATGCTGTTCACACCTCATTTTACAGAAAAGGAAACCAAGGGTAAGGCCACGGGAGATCCACGGCTGAACCAACAAGACTCAACGCACTCAGGCATGACCCTGGCCTTAGAGGGCTCTGGGCTCAGTTAACTTAGTTGAAAAACAACAGCAGAAGCAGCTTCGCTGGCTACTAGAAAACACTCTCCACCTCCTGGGTATGCACACACCCGCACAGTCTCCAGCACTGTGGGATTTTAGTGAAACCCAGGAAGAAATCAAAGAATCAAGAAGACTAAAAAGAAATGAATTCACACACACTGACTTCAAACACAATGAACTTGAAACGATCCCTCACCTGTCCCCAGTAGACGGCTTCATGGTATTAGGTTCTGTACATTCCTGGAGCTATTCTGGACCAAAAGGTGTAGAATTTGAGAAGTTTGGGGAGGGAGGGCTCTGAAAGGAGGTCTGCATTCTAGGAGATATTTTCTGGCTGATTGCCCTGGGAAATTTTCTGGGACTTGAGTGAGGAGGGGGAGTTAAGTTAAAACAATTTCAAGGAGCCTCAGAAGTTACAAAAGAGATCACTAGATCTCTACAGGCTAATGCTATGTGAAGCACAACAATAGGATAAGTCCAAAGACTTTTCTAAGCACTAGCCCTGTGCAGCACCAGTCTGGGCTTTGGGAGAATCTTGCTTACTTCTTGGTAGTAGTTTATTTTAAGTGTTAATTTCTTTTTCCTTAGAAGGTGCCTTGCCAATCACAGCTAATCCTGTATGGTGTAGTTTTGAGTTTCATCCTACCGTAGGGATTTGGATAGTAGGGCAGATCATATACACCTGCCTGAGGGGAGACATGGCAAGGTGGGTTTTGATTCTCTCCGATAATGAGCTTGTTAGAGAATTTTGTAGGTCTGCAAGGACAAAGGGGAAAAAAGTATATAATTTATTTTGTATATTGATACATATAATTTATAAAAGAATATAAGAAAAAAATTTGTAAAAGTATATAAAAATTATACATATGAGAAACAGGCTTAGAATGTTTGTTATAGATATGTGTATTTGCATGTGTTTTTTAAATTATTTACTTTCTAATTAAGATGCCTAGAATTGGGGGTTATGGAAAATACACTAATATTGCATCTGCTATGATAGGTAATTCTAATACAATGTGGCCCAAGCAAAGAGCTCTGACAGGGAGATAATGCTTTAATTTTTTTTTAATTTTTAATATTTTTATTGATTTTTAGAGAGAGGAAGGGAGAAGGAGAGAGAGAGAAACATTGATGTGAGAGCACATCAATCTGCTCCTGCATGCCCTCTACCCGGGACTGAACCCACAACTAGGGCGTGTGCCCTGACCTGAAATCAAACTGGCAACCTCTAGGTGCCCTGAATGACGCCCAACCAAATGAGCCACACCGGCCAGGGCAGGAGGCAATGCTTTTAAACAAAGCTGTTCTCTTGCTTAGACAGAAAGGCTGCTTTGCGTGCTTCAGGGATGCATCAGCCCTCATTGTCCAGACTACAGACAGCTGTATTCAGCAGCTAGTCCTGTGAACTCATCTCCTCACTGCTAAGGCCAACAACTAACTTGTTTGATATGAGGGGAGGTACATCTAAGATAGATGGTTCTCTTTCTGGTTGGAGTTCATGTCTCAACGAGCCCATGACACATTGATGCACAGTGATATGCTTTGAGTTGTGTCCAATGGTAATTGTAACACAAAAATTAGGGCATTTGAGAGTCACACAGTGCCTAGTGCAGCAAGCAGTTGCTTCACTGATATGCAGATTTCCTGGGTCATACTTCATGATTTATTCTAATTCAAATGCTCTCCCATGTGCAGGCCATCCTGTGAACTGAAGTAGTCATGCCCGAGAATCTCCATAACTGGCCTGCACAACGACCCCTAACTCTGTCTACCCAAAAGTACTTGGCACAGCATTACTGTGGTTTCTAAGATTTTGTGTATTTCTGTTTTCCTAACTTTATTTCACTGTCTCTCCAACTTCCTCTGCTCCAGCCATGTTGGCCTTTCTTCACTCCTGGAACACACCTGCTTTCCCTGTCTTAGGACTTTTTACACCCAACATTCTCTCTACCTATAGCATCTATCCTATAGATTTTTCATGTTGGTGCTCAAATTTCAGCTCATATATCACCTCCCTAGAAAAGCTTTTCATGATTAACTCTATTCAGCCTCCTCTCTGCCCGCCCCCACCCCCCAGCACTCGGAATCACTTTTCCCAGGTTTATGATTTGTAACATTTACCACTATTTAAATATTCCTAATTTTCTTAGTGATTAGCCATCTTTGCCTGCTAGAATTTAAGCTTTATTAACACAGAGACCTTTTGTATCTTATTTATGGTCATATCCCCCAAACTCAAAACAGTGCCTGGCATATCGTACATGATCAATATTTGAACAGTTATATGTCTAATGAAACAAACTATAGCATCAGTGCCACAAGTGGCCTAAATTCTGCCACATACTCTGTCTAGGAACAATTAGTGCCATCAAGTTAGCACTATGCTTTCTGCATGGGCTCATTCTTTATTCTGTACCCTTTTGATGCAATAATCGAACACATCCAGGATTGGAAAAGTGATGAACTATTAGGGTGTAGTCATGAAAGCAACACTATTCTTTCTCATCTTTTCCCATAAAACTTGCCTTATAGATCATTTCCCCCAGTGCCTGGATTAATTTCAGATAGGCTCCTCGGCCTCCCCAGTCATTCTTAGACAGTGAGAAGAACTTCGCCCCTGTTCAGTGATTAATGATGTGACATAACAACTCTAAAATCACTCAATGTTAAAACACTCTTCCTTCCCCATGGTCCACCCTGCACATACTTAACCTACAGAGTCGAGTTCGAGTTTGACTGAACAGAAGTTCTCAGCAAAAGTTGAACCTCACATTCCCCACCCTGTCCATGGGCCTCCTTGATTTTTTTGATATAATTCTAATAATTAGACATTTTAAAACCCAAAGCACAAATTCTAAGATATAATTACAAGAAAACCTTTCTCCCTTATGTAAGTTTTCTTGTAAGATTATTTTGAGTATCTCTCACTCTCTTTTTTTCTCTCTTCAGAGCTTCACTTACAAATTTTAAAAAAGTATCTATATTCTCAGCTTTGCTATGTTATTACTACCTCTTATTCTCACAGTTAAAACTGATTTTAGGAAAATGAAACATCTAGGGAGATTCTCAGGAGTCTTCCTTTCAGCAGGGCTACCTATTTTTCTGCAATGTAACAGCTTTGGAACACAAAGGCATTTGAAACAGGCATCCTTGATACAAATTGCAGATTACTTTCTCACAACTCTTGGCTGTGTACTCCCAAATCAATAGAAATTCATGAGATCTGAAAATTAAATCTTGCAGTGCATTTTTTTTTCATTCTGACTTTATTGATAGGGTTATAATCTTTCTGCACCATTTTAGCAAGTTCAGGTGGAAAAGTATTAACAGTGACATTTGAAAATAAATGTGTTAGGTAGGAGAGGTGGAGGAGATGTGAGGACCCCACGGCTCAATTCCCTAGGTCCTCTTTAAATTTCATAGACTGCACCAAGCACATCAGAGGTGTTCTGCAGAAAAGCCCTGCTAATGCACAATTTGTTACTGTTGCATTTTCCCCATGCAAAGGAACAGGCCCATCAAAAAAAAAAAAAAAATGGAGAAAAGTAAAGCTCATTGTTTTCCAATTAAGGAACTGCTGATCTCGATGATCTAAACTCAGAGCTTTTCTACAAAACCCAAGGCAGTTCTATAACTACAGTGGCTACAGACTCATTTCTGAAGGGCCGACACAGGGTGCTTTATTCAAAATAGATTCTTCATTTACAGAGAACCTTCAGGGTTCCACATGTTCTTGTTGGCTATAACGTACCAAGGAACCAGTTGTTTCCATAGCTCTTCTCCTTGGTAAACCATTAATTCGTGCCATACCAGAGCCATTATGGTTCCTTCCTTCAACCAACCCCAAGGAGAGGATATTATTAGAATTTTCCTCCTTTCTCTGGAAAATTGCTTGGAAATAAGCAATCGTTCTTTATATCCTTGTTTAGCTTAGTCACCATTAGAAATCTAAAATTTCCTGTTACTACACCTCGGTGGATTTCCCCCCCATATCTCCTAGTTTGATTCGTTCCACACTTTTCCTCAGTCCCTGAAAACCCACAACCTCCTAGTCTATACCTACACCAGAACCACACCAGCTTGATTACTCTAGTTTTGTAGTAAGTTTTAAAATTAGGAAGTGTGAGTCCACCAATTTTTATTTTTCTATTATAAGATTAAAAAATATTTTGGAAACCTTTATTTCTACATGAATTTCAGGATTATCTTGTCCATTTCTGGAAAAAAAATGTATTTTTCAGTGACAGTTTATAGTCATTATTTTGTATTTGTTTCAGGTATCCAGCAGAGTGGTTAGACAATCATATGCTTCCAATGGGGTCCCCCTGATATTTCAAGGATTATTTTCTTTTGATGCTATTATAAATATAATTAAATATAAAATTTCTTGATTTTGTTTATTTTCAAGTTTTTCATTGGTAGTGCATAGAAAACATTGGAATGTGTATATATTTCTACACATACGTACTGGGGTAAGCAAAAGTATGTGTGCATTTATGATTACAACATAAAACACAGAATTTATTCTTGTATTATTTATTAATTATTGTATTATTTACCATATGGGCAACTATAAACCTACTTTTGCCCCACCCATATATCATCTATGTATTACTCTCTCATATACACGTACACACACTATATATATAAATACACACACACTGAGATATGTGGTATATGTGTATCTATCCTATTATATAGAGAGAATATATCCTATTACATATAATATATCTTATTCAATATATATGTGTATATATATAGTGTTTGTGTGTGTGTGTATGAGAGAGTTAGTTTCTGCTTGTACCATGTTTGCTATATTTATATTTGCTAAAACAAGTTAAGAGGCCAGATTCAAGAGACTGAAAGGCAAATTCATACTGCAAATTCAGGGGTACAGAAAATGCAAGAATCTGTGGAAAGGCAGTAAGAACCCAGAAAAGGGAGGTGACTATGTGATGTGTCCCTAAACATATGGAGCCCTAGGCAGCCTTGCAGTTATTTCCAGGGTTTTGCCCAGGCAAGGCACAAAGGTAGTGCCCACAAATGGCACACAGTTCACGGGAAGAGCTGGTTACTAGAAAGGGCCCTGTGGATGGGCACAAAGGGCGAGTCAACAATGACGAGCTGAGCTAACAGCGTGATGAGGCTTCCTGGCTTGGTGATCAGGGTCAGTGTAAAGGGAGAGCTCTGAGGGGCAGAGAGATTTAAATAGATAAAGTATGCCTACACCTTGGCAGAGGAGGGGTTTGAAATAAAAATCTAGTTCAATACAAAAGACTAAAGAACATTCTGTTTTTCGGATCTCTCACTTTGTGGTGTAAGATTCGTTCTCATAGTTGAATTTTCTTTCTGCTGTTACTGATCTGATTTACAACCATGATCACACCAGAGCGTCAGGCCAGGGGAACGGCTCCTTTTAAATGTCAAGGATCAGAACACTGGATTTTTCCCCTTACCATTTTCCTTATTTGTGGGGGTTCCTTTTCTAGAGTTCCCCTGCGCTTGGCAAGACTCGGCTTTAGAGCTCTTGTCATGACCAGCAGAAAGCCAGTGACTTCACGGAGTCCCTGGTGAATGACGCTTCGGTGAGAGCATGATGGGGTCAGTTGGCCTTTTCACTGTCACTGATGGTTTGGGGGTGAAGAGGTGAGTAAGTTTCCTTACGCCTTCCCTCCTAAGGGAACTATCCCAGTGGACAGCTGCCTATCTTACCTACTTAAAAAAAAAGTTAACTGAATTTATTGGTTAACAAAACCATACAGATTTGAAGTATACAACTCAATAAACATCATCTGCACATTGCACCGTGAGCTCACTACCCCAAGTCGTCTTTTTCTGTCCCTATTTATCCCCCCTTTGCCCACTTCCACCACTCCCCAACCCCCCTTCCCTCTGGCTATCATATCGTTGTCTCCATGTCTATGTGTCATATATATATATATATATATATATATATATGTTTGTTTTTTCTCTTAATCCGTTCACCTTTTTTACCTAGCCCTTCAACCCCCTTCCCCTCCGACACCTATCAAATGACCTCACTTACACGTGGAATCTATCAACAAGATAATTTAACAAACGAAACAGAAACCGAAGCAAAAATACACAGAACAGACTGAGAGCCACCTACGTTTAAAACCTCACCTGACCTTAGGCGGGGCCCATGCACCGATTCTGAAAGCTCAGTGTTTATTCATTGGTTTTCGTGCTTTCCTGCCCAGGCTCCTCACCCTCCCTCCTCTGCACCCGGGACAAGGGCACTCACTTACTGACACTCTGCAGCCAAGCAGATAAAGCTGGATTTTCTGAGCTGAAAGCTGCCTCCCTTTGAAGGGAAATGTTCTGAGACGTTGTGCACAGACAAGAGGCATTAGCATCTGATCTGCTTTATCCGCAGCAGCAGGAGCTCGGTGCTTTGTGGTGGAACATGTGGCCGGATAGGGAGCTTCTCCTTGCTCTGCTTGTTCCAGGATCAGGGCAGAAGCTTTTGTTTCCATCGGTGGTGTCGTCTGCGACAAATGCTCCCCTAAAGCCAGAATGTGTCTCTTTACTGATGCTCAGGCCCCATCCGCAAGATACTAACCAGGTACCTTTCAGCAGGCCTCTAAAAGAAAAACCCTTGTTGCAATACAAGGAGCATGGACTGACTCCACTGCTAGTTCCAAATGCTCATTGGAAGAACCAAATTGTCTGTGTTATATGATGCAGGTTTGGTCTTTTCTTGTTTCATGGTTATGGGATGGGTTAAAAAGAAACATAGAACGTGCCTCTCCTGCTTGCCTGTGGGCTGGGAGGGAAGATTCTGATGCTGGCTAATTTCAGGGCTGCTAGAGAAACACGGAGCTCCCCGTAGTCACTCAGACAGAGAGGGGCCCAGATACAGTCCCATCTTTGCCAAACCAACAGGCTAGAATTACCCTTGTCCAAGCAGGGCCCTCAGGGAAGGAAGTGTGCTGTGTCCAGTAGCAGCTTCCTCATAAAAACTGAAACGCAGAGTCACTTAAATCTGAGTCTAAAAAAGGACTGTTAGGAATGTCCCCTCATTTGATCCCCTGGAGTGACACACTCTCTCTAACCCTCGCCTGCCCTTGGTGTCTTAAGCTCTCCCTCTCACCAGCACTGTGCCTGCCTCCCTGGCCTAAGTCCGAATAGGATCTGTTAGCCAGTTTTCTTTGGAAAAGCAGAGACACTGGCATTAGCAAATGAGCTTATTAACAACCGAGAAAAGTATTAACAGAAAACACCAACAGAACTGAAGCAAGTGTTTAAAAGGCATCTTCTAATCCTACAATCAGCATCTTTTGTGGTTAAGAGAAACTAAGGCGCAGATCCCATTTTCTGAGTCTCCTGTTATACTATTAAATGAAAAACGCTTTTGCAAATTGAAGTTTAATTTTTTTTTCCATTTACTACATTGACACTTTCCGTGGTTCATTTAACAAAATTTCCATTTACAAAATTGACACTTTTCATAAATTTCCAATGGGTGTAGGTATATTCTCTTATGCCAATAAGACCAAAAGTCTAAATCTGAGGAGGGCATTTGTGACAGTGAGACTCGGACCTGATCCCCTTGTCCCCCACCGCACTGCGTTTACTACCAAATGGCTGGTACCAGGTCTCGGCCATCATCTTAAACCCCGCCTTTCTCAGCCTGTCAGATAGCTCCACAAGGGGCCTCAGCATCATATTTCACTCCAGAGTGGAGGAGATCCCCCAAATCAGGACCCCTTCCATGCTCCCAAGCAGAAAGGACACTGGGTTCCAACAGTCCAGGCCCCTTAAGCTCTGCCTTCCAGGCTGAGTGTACCCAGGAGTAATTTCTGTCTTCAGATGAGACTCACTTTATCCCTCGTTGCTCCCCCACATACAAAGAGGGCAATCACAGGGTCACGGCACTGTGAAGCATTCTCCACGCAAACACTGGAGCCCTGTCTAACAACGACCTGCGTAGCCAGCACAGGGAGGCAGTCCCGCACCAGTCATGTCTCCCTGCAGTGTTCCCCTGCAGCGCTCTTCGGGGACCCCACCAACAGGTACATTTTCTATGCATTACTCGTGGTTACAGGTGGGCTCACAGCTAGTCTTCGTATTTGCTACCTGCAAAATGCGTCATATCACAGCACTGGAGAGGAAATACACTCTTTAGGGTTTTGTATACTTCCCCTGAAGCCAAACAATAGGATTTTTTCATAAAAGATCTGTCTTTTCCTAACAATGACAGTGCTTTCAACTCAGTGTCAGACTCAGCCTCTTGAGTTAGCCAAAACTGATGAGCAGCCGCCAAAACATTATTTCATATAAAATTATTTAAGCCTTTGTTTTTCAAAACTCTTAACAAGGACCCGCTAACACCAAGTGGACACATGGCCGCCAGCTCCCTCTGTGTTACTGATGAGCACTGTTAGAATGCTCAGGGGTTGGGAGGCTTTGGTATTGCAGCTCCCAGAGACAGCTTCTCCTGTTCGCTCTTCTGCGTGTAGCCTGCTGCCACCCACATGACCATTTGGGGAAGTTATAGGTGGAATTGAAAGGCAAGTTTGCTCAGAATTTCAGGCTGACCTCCCATCCTCCCTTCATTATTGCAAAGAGAGGGGTCCAAATCTTAGCTATTGTTATTTAACTTCAAGTTGGATGAGTCAGAAGTAAAATCTGTCACATGACTTAATCCTATAATGATTAGATTTTAGATTAGTTCACAATTTTAGATTTCAGAAGCCCAAATTTCGTATGGCATGCCTTTTAGCGGAATAGGCACTTGATTTAAAATTTTTTTTCTTTATACTCCCTCTGGGAATCAGGGACACTTTGAAATTAGCATTATCAACCTTCTAATTGAATGAAGTGAGCTGGGGACCTGCAATTCTGTGACTGAGGTGGGCTGTGCCTTTCTGTGCTGGGAGGGGGCTGTGATGGCCTCAGCTGGGGTGGGCTATGTCATCCTAAACTGGGTTGGGTTGTGCTGGCCTGGGCTGGGAGTAAGCCATGTAATCCTGTGCTGGGATGGGCTGTGCTAACTTTTTCTGAGCAGTTGTGAAATACATCAATACCATGCTTCTTGGGATAAAAGATGTCTTATAAGCTACTGTTGTTTCTAGGTAAGTGAAGGCAATAGAGGTTTGATTCCAGGAAGAAAATGAGTGGATTGATGATTGATTATTAGGAATTATTATGTTACCATTTATTGCCCATTGAATCCCTCATTTGTTTTCATGAAAACTGTTTTTCAGTGAAAAGGATGGTGTATTTTTTCCATTGCTTTTTCAGAATTTACCACGGGTTCATCAGAGATCAGTTTATAGTCATCATTCTTCCCACGAATGCTTGTTGGGCATTTATAACTTACAGCACACTAGGCTAGGAGATGTGGAGACATAAAAATACAGCATGATCTGAGTCTTAAAGGGTTTATGTTCCAGTAGGATTTTATTTGAATGTGATAGGAAGTTGTAATTAAACATCCAAGTATCACCCTGAAATCTTGACTTTGCCACCTTTTAGTTGAACAAGTTCCTTAACAAGTTCCTTAAATTTAAGCACCCATGATTTTTTAAATTATAAAAAAGTTCTGATAATAGTTCCCACTGCATAAATTAGGTTTGGTGAGATAATTCTATAGCATGATTTAAAATATATATATATCTTTGTTGATTTCAGAAAGAGGAAGGGAGAGGGAGAGAGAGAGAGAAATATCAATGATGAGAGTCATTGATCAGCTGCCTCCTGCATGCCCCCAACTGGGGATGGAGCTGGCAACCCGGGCATGTGCCCTGACGGGGAATTGAACCGTGATCTCCTGGAACCTAGGTCAATGCTTAATTGCTGAGCCACACCCGGCCTGGCTCTATGGCATGATTTTGTAAAGAACTGAATATATAGAAAATGTTGCTAAAGATTGGCTACCAATAATAATCCCAATGTTATAAGTATATGCATATGCATGTACAGAATATGTACTATTTTCTCATTTTGTTTTTAAAAATTATATGTATGTTGAACCATGAATGTAAAAGAAGAAGAGTTTCTTGAGGATAGAGATGCAGTCTTCATTGCATTTACATCTTTAAACATTCTGCCTTTATGATGTTTAAATGCTTATTGATTTTACACACTGATTAACAGGTTAAATGTTACCCAGTAGACTTGGGTAACATTCCCAAAGAAGCGGAAGACTGAGACCTCAACGATAGTTGTCAGTAACGTCAGTGCCTTTAGAACTTAAAACTGTATTAGATGTGTCCATTTACTGGCTATCCATGCTGAGGACAGCACCTAAACATCTTTAAACAACAATTTCCTCATCTGTAAAATGAAGTTAATATTTTTTAAATGTTGTTTTTAAGACTAAATATAACTATATGTATGAAAATGTTAACATTGTGCAGAACACATAGTAAGCATGCAATACTTGGCTGTTCTAACTGTGGATCTGGGCATGAGCCATCAAAGCATTGAGGAGTCTCATACCCACAAACATGACTTGCAGCAAAGGCGTTTTGAGTATTGGCTCAACTGAAGAGAACTTGGAGATGGAGTTGGGCAAAGTGGCCCAACAGGAATGGAAGATGAGCTATGATAGAAGTTATTTTCTTTTTCCCTGAGGTTTTTAAGAATAATGTGAATGCCATTATATCTGGCTTGATGTGTATACGCTTACCTACCTCGTTTCTGAAAGATAACAGAACAGCTGTTAGCATCAGTTGATCATTTATTTTGCAATGGGCTCTATGCTAAGCCCTTTGTAAGGTTTATGTCAATTGAACCTTATGGCCACCTTGGGTTTGAGAGTATGATTATCCTCATGTTACAGAGGTTTGAGGGATGTGGACGTCTGCTCAGTTTCTCTAATTAAGTCCGCTGACTAGGATTTGAACCCAGGTTTAATCTCACCCCGGTGCCTGTCCTCCTAACCATTACTCTGTACTCTCTGCCCCAAAACATCAGCAACAATCCTAATTTTTGTTTTCAGGGTTTGAGATCTTAAATCTATATTGTGTATAATTTATAAAATTCAGAAAAATTATAGCCAAAGTCAAGAGTGTAGAAAATTCTGGATTTCCTTATAAACTTCTATGCATTGTAGTTTAAAGAATAGTAAACATAGATTGAGAGTTAAGAGTTCATAATGGCATATTTGAACCTGCAATCCCTTAGCTCTAAGAATTGTGTTTGATGGATGATGACCTGGTAAGGGAGTATTAAGACAGTTTCTTATTCAGTCTTTGGAAGAACCAGCATTGAGCTAGCTATCTCTGCTTCCTCTCAGGCTTGCACTTACCAATAGCCTTTGGCCTAAATTTGAAATATTTATTTTTTATGGACATGAGTAAGAAGCATAAAAAAGGGGGAGGGGAAGCAAAACACATTAATATTGCTAAAAGAAGTTTTTGTAGAAAACAGTCCCAAATGCCACTGTAATTTTGAACTTCTCAATAGCAACTACATGTATTGCGAACAGATGACTAAAGGTTTGGGGAGTTATTGCAAATATTTTATGCAGAGAGCTGAAAAGCACAAAAAATGAGCCTAGTTTCAAAAATAGCTTTTGTAAAATCTACCCTGTAAAACTTTTGCCAAGTGATTTTATATATTAGTATTCACAGCATAGACTTTCAAGGAGCAATTATGTTTTTTGCCCTCTTTCCGAAGTTAAAGTATGAATCAGGGAAGCAGAAAATATGAATCTGCGTTTGTCCTGTGAGAACAAGGCTCACAATTGTTAAGTGTGTCAGAATATCAGCTTATGTTATTATTTAATAAACTAAGTATATTAATATTTCTCAGAAATTGTGTGCAAATGTTTGGCCACGTTTGATCAGAGGGTCTTAGTATGGTCAATATATGAAAAGAGCTGAATTTAAGAACAAGCTTAAATCAGTTTTACTCCCAGCACTTGGCCTAACCATGGGCTGTTGAATCTCCCTTTCAATATTTTGGACAGATCCCATGGGTTTCCTGTCATGTTTGGTTTTGGAAAATCCCAGTTGCATTTAACCCAAGTAAAAAGGTAATGCCTTTTCAAATTAAAGCCTTTCTCTTGTCTTGGCTCAGGGACTCTCTCTTAGGACAAGACTGGCCAGTCTTACACTCATCCTCCACCTTGAATTTGAGTGTCCACTCTAGTATTAAATCATTTTCATTTGACTCAGTATTATGCGCATTAATGGAAAGCTTTTGGGGGGTTGGTACTAGAGACACAGAAATTAATCAGACCTGTTCTTTACTGTCAAAAAAGATCACAGTATGATGCAAAAGAAAGACATTAAACAACTCCATTATAATACCATGTGATATGAGCACCAATGAAGGGACCAAGAAACATAAAGCAATCACGGACATTAAAGTCAGTTCTTCCTAGAGCAGATTTCGGGGAACGAGTTCATAGAAAAGTTGAGCTGTGTTTTGAAACCGACTCAGAAAGTCAGGCAGAGAAGGCATTCTGGGAAGCAGTGATAATGCGCATACAGTCAAAAAGGACAGAAATAGTCTGATTTTTCAGAGAATGACAAGTAGGTATCATGTAAAATAAATGATCGCCAAATATATTAGGGTATAAACTGAAAATAGTTATTCAATGTTTGAGGCCCAAACTCTAACATGAATATTTTATTACCATGGGTTCCTCTTTCCAGTAGAGTGAACACAGCTGAATCCCACACGTCATACTATCTAGTATGAGAACTTCAGGAAATTCAGAAAGAAGGGCCCATAGCATAGGAATTCTTAAAGTAGACTCGAAAATTTATTGAGGTGAATATATTATTCATTCACTAACTTTTGCACGATTTATTGTGGCTAATTATGTGAAAGATACATGTTGGGGATTTAAAAGTTAATGGCAGAGTCACTCCTTTCAAGAAACTTTCAGACATGTTGAGGCTGTAAAAAATGTGGCAAGTTCCTTAAAGATGGGGTAGAATGTGTGGATTCCAGAATATGGGGTCATTATTTCTGTGGGAGATCAAGTAGACTGCTTCCTTTATGCTTTAGAAAATGGTACTCAACTGAAGCCTCAAAAGTAGATACAGTTTAATGTTGATAGGTTAGATGTCAACGTGAGAAACACCCAAACCTGTTGCGAATTTTTGTAAGAGTTTATTTGAGCCACACTGATGACGTATGCTGGCGTGCAAGATCCCAAATGCTCCCAGGGATAACAGTTTTGCAATTTCTTTTATGCATTTGATATTAAGAGAGGGAATAAGGAATATTGGAGAAAGCAAGATGGGGATTTGATTCTAGGATACTTAGCAAGATTATGTGGCTCTGAGGGATAACACCTTGGCATTTCAAAAACGTGTTAACCTAGATGCACAAGAACAATGGACAGGGATGGCTTAAAACATTTTACTGAAGAAGCTATAGGCCTGGGGTGTAACTGCCCATCTTGACCTGCACAGTTAGAAATTTATGATCATATCGCCCTGTGAGGTTACCTTCCATAGAACCCCATTTTTTTCATCCACGTAGGGCAGGGCAGGGCAAGAGCTTAAGCAACAGCATAGTAGTGAGAAAGTATAGGCATACCTGGGTCACAGTGAGAAATCTGGCCCAGGCAGGTGAGCAGGGCAAATGAAATGGGAAACAAGCTGTGAGTGAGGAATAGATGGCCTTGAATGTCACCCCAATTTCATTGCTAATTAGTTGAGAATTGTTGATTGCTTTTTGAAGTAATGTGAACAGAGTGTGTGTCAGGAAGCTTACTATGGCAACAATGTGATGGGAGATGGAAGAGGGAGGGGCACGTAGAGCAGATAGACGGTGACTGCAAGAGCTCAGGAAAGAAGATAGGGTAACGGGAAACTGCACAGGTAAAATAGAAAGGGTTTGGAAAGTATTACATGGTGGCAGGTGGTGGTAAAAATGAGATTCAGAGAAATCAGAGGAAGAACTGGGTGTGAGTTAAGGAGAGGTGAGAGTGGCGTACCTTAAGCTGTATCCTGTATCCACCTTTAAGATTTGGTTGAGCTGTGGCACTAGATACATATTACATAGATTTAGTATATGTGTTGGCAATTATAAGAATGAACTCCATGCAACAACCTGGTGACCAGTTGGTCCCCTGGAGAGTACATTATTTGAAAAAAGTCAAGAATTCAAAAGATAAGATCTCAAGTAACCTACCTCTGCACAGGTGTGCTCCAGGTTGGAGCTGTGCAAGCAGATTTAGATGCAAAGTTTCTGGTATTTACACATGCATACGGTATGTTTTGTAAGACGTATGGCAGTGAGTTTTACTTTGCCAAAAATGTTAACTCTTGAAACAAAAGAACATTGATCCCCAATTAGTTATTCCTCATTTTATTGACAGAGACTGCTGTCTTTATAGGGAGGAAAGAGCTACGGCCATTCCCAAGCATTAGAGTGAACCGTAATAAAATTACTGTCATGGAGATAAAAAATGGTCAAATATCACAATGGTTCAATCTCTACATGCACCGTAAGAGTGATATAATGGAAGGAACATTGAGTAAACCACAAAGAAAACCTGAGTCCTGGTTCTAATTCTCCCATTAGTTAGATATATGATCACTATCAGTCAGTTCAATTTCAATACTTGGAAAAACCAACGAACCATAGAATTATAGAGCCAGGAGATGCTTATAAAAGAAGCTTACTTTACCAGAACAGGCAGTCATCATTAATAGAAGTATTGTCACTCATTCAATATCAACTATAGGAGGCTGTTGGTTGTAGTGGTAAAATATAATAGATTCTGAATTCACATTGCCTTGGTTTGGATCCTGACCCCATCACTCACTCTGTCAGTGAATTGGGCAGTTAACCTCTCTGCCTCACAGTTTCCTCTCTGGCAAAATTAGCATAATAAAGTACCCCCTTATTGGGTTGTTGTAACAATTAAAACAGTTACCATATATAAAGTTTATAGAATAACATCTACTACATAATCAGCGCTATATCCATAGTTACTATTTTCATCACCATTATGAGGAAGTTGTTTGCTAGAAGATTCTTGCTGCCTTCACTTTTTATTCAGCCCTAATGGACTAGCGCTGAACTGTCAGTGGTCAACTTTGAAACCATGTACAAATCCCTGGGGTTGGGGATCGATAGTGACAGCAGCTAATTGTGGTGCTTGAACATGGGGAATCTTAATTGAAATAAATCGATGGTATCAAGGAATGGCATAAAGGCCCATGCAGAGAGGTTTAAAATGGAAAATAACAAGGCCTAAATTACACCTTAAAACTTTCGATTGAGTCATCAGCCTGTAGAGAACGAAGAGTTTTATTACAGAAAAGTAACCAAGCAACTGATGTACAGAAAGTCAGCCATGTTTCAGGAATTGCTGGTGGTGTTGAAAGCACTTAGGTAACATTAAGCCCAATTAGTGAGGGGATATATTCTCCAGACACTTTAGCCAAGGGGAAGTGAAAAGAAGCTATTGAAACCTGAGGATGCGTGAGTAAGGGGAGAAATCAGTTTCAAGGTCAACTGCTAGTAATGAAGAAATGCAGTTTTGCTTCTCAACCCTTTGCCTTTTATCTATTGCTTGCCCTTTCTCTCTGCCCTAAGCTCACGGAGTAACTTCCAGCTCTCCCAGCCACAAACGCTCTCCAGATTTCTGCAGAATAGAAATTGCTCATGATTCTTGGTGCACAGCAAACGTTAAGGGCAACACTAAATATAGGTTTTTCTCTCCACACACAAAAAAGTTTGTGCACAAAGCTTTGGGAAGGATATCACAAAAATGAACAACCAACTTTATTCTAGATTTTGAAAATCAGCATTTGCTTTATTCAAATAACTTTTCATTTGGGTTTCAGCCTCTGGATGTAGCATCAAGGTCAACAATCAATAAACTCATTAGGACTTACAAGCATCTTTGATTAATATTACTTGTCTAATTCCCTGAGAAATGCTCTATATCTTCTGGCTTAATGAAGACAAGGCTGAGTTATTTACGTGTTTGATAGTGAGTCTTATTTGCATATAATTAACTAGATTCTCTGTGTTTATAGCAAGCAGTAAAAACTTTATACCACTGCATGTACCTTCCAGCAAGTTCTATATGATTAACCAAATGCTTTTGTTCTACTAGAATTGAAAGGGCTAATATTTCTATCAATTAGAATAAGACATAACCCCTTTAGAAATTGATTGGACTCTTTCTTGAGTACACTCACAGCAAAATTGAATGGAGACTATAGAACTGCCACATACTGTCTTGTCCCACGTAAGCACAAACTCTCTGCTATCAACGACCTACACCAGAGTGGTACATTTGTTATTCTTGAGGAAGCTACATCTATGCATTATCATCACCCAAAGGCCATCATTTTAATTAGAGTTCACTTTTGGTGTTATACATTCTATGGCCTTGGACAAATGTAAAATGACATGTATCCATTATGATAGTATCAAGCAGAACAGTTTCACTGCCTTAACATCCTCTTTCTGCTCTCTGTCCATCCCTCCTTCACTCTCCCAATTCCTAACAACTCTTGATCTTTTTATTGTGTCCATAATTTAACCTTTTCCAGAATATCACATAGCTGGAATCATTCAGTATGGCTTCTTCCACTTAATAACATGCATTTTAAATCTCCCCCTGTCTTTGCATGGTCAGTAACTCATTTATTTTTTGTACCAAATACTATTTCATTGTCTGGATGCACCATTGTTTATTTGTCCATTCACCTACTAAAGGAATATTTGATTATTTCCAAGTTTTGGCAAATATGACTAAAACTTCTGTAAACATCCATATGCAGGTTTTTGTATAAACTTAAGTTTTTAGTTCATTGGTTAAATATCAACAAGTAATTGCTGAATCATATTGTAAGAGCATGTTTAGTTTCTCAAGAAACTGCCCAGCTATCTTCCAAAGAGCTGTATCATTTTGCATTTTCAGCAGTAGTAAGTGAGAGTTCCTGTTGCTCCACAACCTTATCAGCATTTGAGGTTGTTGGTGTTTTAGATTTTGGCCATTCTAATAAGTGTGTAGTGGTATCTTACTGTTGCTTTAATTTGCAATTCCCTAGTGACATATGATATTGACCATCTTTTCATATGCTCATTTCCACCACATCTACAGTTACTTCCATCACTGAAGTCTTGAACCCCTCAGAGTCCACCATGAGGGTTGAAATCAACTTCTAAACTACTGTCAATGTCGACAATTGATTTCTTCCCATGAATCACAGCTGTTCTTAATGACATCTATAATGGTGAATATTTTCCAGAATATTTTATACTTCTTTTGTTATTCATTAGAGGAATCACTAATTATGCCACTATAGTTTGGCAAAATATATTTCTTTAAAATAAGACTTTAAAGTCAAATTTACCCCCTGATTCATGAACTGCAGAATGGAAATTGTGTTAACAGGCATGAAAACAACATTAATTTCATTTTACATCTTCATTAGATGTACATCTTGGGTGACCAGGTACATTGTCAATAAGTGGTAATATTTGGAAAAAAATGTTTTTCCTCATCAAGAGTTCTCAACAGTGTTAGGGTTAAAATATTTAGTAAAACATATTGTAAACAGATGTGCTGCCATCCTGATTTTGTTGTTCCATTTATAGAGCACAGGCTGAGTAGTTAGACAATCATTAACTTTAGTGTTTCCCCCAATATTTCCATTACCCACTTGGCACCATGCATAGTTATTGCAATGTTACTTTTAATTGCTGTTCAGGTGAGGTAAGTTATTTAACTAAAGACTTACTCTTTGTATGGCTGTTTTAAGAAAATGTATCTAGGCTAGAATATTAGCTCCAAGATGTCAAAAACTTTGAATGTATGTGCCTGACATCTACTCAAGGGTTGAATGATGAGGGGAAGACAAGAGTAAAGGACTATAAATGCGTTATAAACTGTAAAGCATTAATAAATGTAAGAAACATTTTCATACCCTCCCATCAAACTATTGCAGAGAGGAATGCAAATTCTGGGAGTGTTGAGGCGCTAGCTACCAAGTGTGTCCCTCCCTGGAGCACAAAATGTTTTTGATGCCTTGTTATTTCATAAGTTTAAATATTACATAATCAACCTAACTTTGTTCTACTATAAAGTAAAATTTTGCAATTCCAGAGTAGAATGGATGCCACCAAAAGGTGTGTTCTGTTTGTTTTGTGGCTGTAAGCAATCCCTAGCCAGCTGGCTAGTTTGACAGGGGGCTGTGTTTTCTCACTGCAAAAACACAGAGTAAGGTATCATTGTTACAAATTCATACCACAGGACTATGGGATTAGATTAAAAACCATGGTATTCACTAAAAAAGGATGAATATTTATTACACTGACAAACATGTCACGTGGAGATTTTATCTAATACCATATGTATTCGAAAGATTTGACAAAATTTGACAAAAAATTGACAAAAGCCTTCCATAAAGTCTTCCTAAGCTGAACAGTATTTCTTAACATTTTTAGCTCTTAGATTCCTTTGAGAATATGATAAAAGCTGTAAACCCTCTCCTGAGGAAAAAACAAATACGAGCAGATACACTCAAATTTTTCATTCAATTTTTACTAATCCTCTGTGGGCCTAGACTCCAGGCTGAGAACTCCTACTATGTAGATTTTAAAATGGATTCACCATGATGATGGTGCACATTACACATGCTGAAAAGAAAGTGTTACCTATTATCTCTCCCTCCTTCCCCCTCTTCTTCTTTGCTTTAAGAGAGGTGTTAGTGTATAAATAGGGTGGGTTATGTTTCTTAATACAAGCAGGTGATAAAAATTACTAATGGTCCAAAAGGTTATACAGTGAAATATTTTCTTCCTCAGAGGTCACCATTATTGTCAGTTTCTTTTGTATCTGCCAAAAGATATTCTATGCATACATGTTTTGTATATATTATACACATATAATACATATAATATACATGCACACATACATATATGCTGAAAATACAAAACTACTTGCCCATGTTGCTGACTGTTGTTCCATCCCCCCCTTTCCTTCCAATAACAGTATAGCGCAGATATATTCAATGGTTGTTAATATTGCAGAGTCTTTTATTTATGTACCGTTGTTTATTTACCCCATCTCCTATTGATATGCTTTTAGGTGGCTCGTGATCTTTTGCTACTAAAACCAATGAAGCAATAAACATCCTTGCACATATGTCTCTGTGCCCATGGGAGAGACTCTATTTTAAGCATAATGAGAGAGCTGGGGCTGCCACGCAGTGACTGGCATTTGCTCGCAGACTCACCACATTCGGCACAGCATGCAGTCATAAGAACGCTGTGGGGAAATTAATTCATTATATTCATGCCACCTCAGGGTAGCAATCATCCTTTCTGTTCTTGCTTCTGCGTCTCTCATTGTAGCTTGATTCTGTAAGGGAACAGAAATGAGGCTGAACCTTAATTATGTTTCATCATCTAGTTTGCCTGAATTATAGAAGAACAGAAAAGCTTTCAGGGCTCTGTTCTGCCGTGACCGCGGCCCTGCCCAGAGCTCTTGTCCAGAGTTCTGCAGTGCACTCACTATTGTCTGTGGTGGTAGTTGGCAGTGCCTCACACTGAGAGGCTGGGGTGTAGTGGGAGTGGAGTATTGCCTCTCTGGATCTCTGGCACATGGATTTTCTTATTGTGAAAAGAAAATGGAGAAATTAGAAGAGCACAAAGGCATAACTGTCGAGTTTCTCTATTTGATTGTGTTAAGATGCTTTAGAAATAGCCAACAAATTGCTGCCTGCTAAGAGATTTTTCCTGTTGATGAAGGAGGCAAGCACTCAAGATACTTTCAAGCCTAAGCCATAAGTTATCTCAATATTAGCACCCCTAATATTGTTTCTCATGTAGTCATAAGTTATCTCATTATTGGTGCCCCTAATAATGTTTCTCATTATTGTTTCTCATAATATCGCAATATCAGCACCCCTAATTTGTTTTTCATGTAGGCTCTCCTGACAATTTTGCACATGGCAGGTGAAAGGTGATTTTTATTTGAATTAAATCAATAACTTCCTTCTGCATATGCTGACTTACTAGTCTTAGTCTTATCCTATGTGCAGCTTCCTTTACTGGCACATTGGCACTAGTTTACTTCTGGAGCTTGGCCCACTGTTTAACGGGCCCCTCCTGGTGCCTCCGCAATGCAGACTGTTCAGATATCTTCTGGTTTGCAGCACTCCTACACGTGGCTCCAAGTTCAACTGGCCCATCTTCTTTGGGTCCTTGTGCTGACTCTCACGTTGTTGAGTGCATTCACAATTGATTGGGGATATCTGGACAGAAGACAGGACTGGGAAACAAGAAGCAGAATGCAAAGATCACACAAGCTGCAGAGGTCAGAGTAGGACATGAGTGCTGCTAACTCATGACTCCGAGTCATGACAGGCAGGGAGTCAGGACTCGGCTAGGTGACCTACAACGAAGACCCCAAATCAAACTCAGGCAAAGTGGGAGAGCTAGGCGGCCTGACACAGACAAAGGGAGCTATAGATGTTGAAGGGAAGTTAAAAGAGATAATAGATCAGAACCAATGGCAGTGGAAGACCCATTCAACGCATATTTATGATGTGCCTACTTTGTGTTAGAAACTCCACTAGGCACTGGAGATGCAATAAATAGTGAGAGAGAAAATACCCACAGAGCTTATCTGGAAACAAGGTACCTCTTTATATAATTAAAGAAAAGTAAGGTTCAAATATCCTCGGATGAATGACATGAGACTTATATATAGAAATAATTTATCACACTTACTTGGGTTGTGTAGGCCAATATTTTGTCAAGTATCTTTGGTGGAAATTAATTCTATAGGCTTTTAAAAAAGTTGTGTGCTGAAATAAATTTAATAATGCTAGCAAAATTTAAACAGATTTTTTTTAAACTCTGGAATTCTCAGTCCCTTTAACAGGCTAGAGTGCATTGTGAATTTACGGGAGAGCTGTACAGTGTTCGCTCTTCCTAAACCTCCCTATTCAGCGAACCTTTCTTTTTAAAACGGAATATCTTCTGGAACTATTATTCCATAAAACGCTTTTTGACAAATGTAAATGTAGGGATGGATGAGTAAGATAAAAAAAGGTAACTCTTGTTACCTTATGCCTACAATGGTACCGTTGGCCCCCCTGATGTTCCATTGCCAGTACTTTTTGTAATAGCATCAAATCTGTGTGGGACAGTGTCAGCTGCTGACCTTCCCTTCCTTCATCTGGCGTGAGCAGCATTGGGCCTGTGAATTCTTTTCTACAGCATGTGAGAAGTGAGTGATAGATGCTGGTGGGAAACATAGCAGGGGCCTCCCTTCTAGCTGGAGTGACTGATGACTTTATACATGAAGGAAGTGTTACCATCTGTACATGAAATTAACTGACACCCCGCAAATATGAAAAATGTGTGAAGGGGCTATCCTGGACTGCCATTCTGTTTTGACAGGTGGAGTAGGGGAACGTTTTTCTCTAAATCTGCTTATAAGGTATCTTTTCTGTGCAAGCTGGTTTCACCCCATCACTTCTAAGTAAAATCCCTTTTACCCATCTCTAATATGTATCCTTAGCTTACAGTCTTAAATTTGAGCAAATCTCATAATCGCCCATGTTTTTCCACTGCTTATCTATTTTCTTTGAATAATTTGACATACAGGGTAAAAATATGTACTTAAAAATAAATTATTCATATTGCATTTGTTCAGTTACTAAGAAAAAGAAAGTAACATTTTTTTGAGAATTGTACTATTTTATACTTTTGTAAAAAAGGTTGTTTTATAACTGTTAGTGAAGTATTTTTTTTTTTTTACTGTTTTCATAATTCCAGGAATAATTCTTCTACTTAATGGTCCTGATATATAATAGAATCAAGAGCAATTGGTCTATTTCCTCATAAATGAAAGATCAGAAAAGTGCTGTAATAAAATACCCAGAGCAATGAAAGATAACTGTATGAACTCTGTTTGGCATAAAAGGGAAAGGGGGTGTCCTTGTTTCTAGGGAGGCATAAATGTTTTTGAAAATTATGAAGAAGAATGCCCTTATTTAGAGCTCATGATGGCAGGTTCCATAGCTACATTAAATTGGTACATTTCTCCATCTAGTAAGCTTTGATGGAACATGGTTAACCTCCTTGTTTAATAGATTGAAAGTAAAATAAGGTGCTAATTAGCTTTGGTACCTGCGCAGTTCATCTGGGTATTTTGACAACCCGTATCCAGTCTGGCACTAACTAACGTACGATTCTCAGGGGAGGAGTTCAGTGGCTAAATGTACTTATTGTCACAAACATTTTCTACTTAGGATGATCATCAGAAGCAGGCACATGGGCAAATCACTCGTCTGTGATGATAACTGTCATGATGAAATAAAGGGTAAATATTGAAATGTGTGTGAAGGTAGGTAGCCAAAATAGACAGCACCCTGCTTCAACAGGCGTTTCTTCTTAGAGATGGTTGGGAAAAGTCAGAGGGAGGCTACGTGGGCACAAACAGCTGAAGATAAGTCACATACCTTTTGGACTGCAGCATCCCTGGATGGAGAAGGTGTGACCCTCAACCTCAGGAGGATCTAGGTTCAAATCTCAGGTCTAGCATCACTTACTAGAATAGTTCTGTGACCTTAGGCATATCTCAGAATCATCACCTATAAATATACATTGGGGCAGGATAAAATGAAATCATGTAGAAAAAAGTGAGGCATAGTGATGTAGTGATTATTAAATACTAAATGTTTAAAAAATTCTTTTTTCTTTTCATCTATTATATCACATTTATATTTAAAGCACATGCCTCTTCTGTACCTGTAATTTCTTCTTGGTTGTCAAAAATCTCACTTTCATGTGATCCAAATTCAACTTTTATTTTATGTGCTGTGCATTTTGGCATATGTGTGTGTTTAATTATATGTTTGTCTATTATCACCATTTATATTAAATATATAATTACAGATAAATGTATATATAAATATTGTGAATATTATCTAGAAAGGCATAGGAACATAAATCATTTTGCATTACACATGCAATCACACTCTATTTCACTTTTAAATATACATGTAAAAATTCTAAAGTAAATAAATGTAACAGAAGCAAATTATGGGTTAAAAATGACACATCATGCCCTGCTGGGCGTGGCTCAGCGGTTGAGCATCGACCTAGGATCTGGGAGATTGAGGTTCGATTCCCGGTCAGGGCACATGCCCAGGTTGTGGGCTCGATCAATGACTCTATCATTGATGTTTCTCTCTCTCTCTCTCCCTCTCCCTTCCTCTCTCTGAAATCAATCAAGATATATTAAAAAAATAATAATATAATAAAAAAATAAAAATAAAAATGATACATCGTGAACCATGAGTTTATTCGAGAAATATAATCATGCTTTAACATTAGAAAAACATAACTCTAGTTAATAATGGACTATAGGTGAGAGATGCATATAAATATCTTAAAAATATGCAGAAATATCATAATTCTCTGTATGACTGTATGATAAAAAGAGACAATTGTGAATAAAAGATCATTTCCGTAACCTTTAAAATTGCAGAATAACCAAGTTGGCAAATATTGATGTTCTGCTGAGGCCATGATAAACCCTTCTGCATTACTGGTGGGTGATAAAACTGCCCATTCACTGTGGAGAAGAGACTCCCAGTGCCTACGATAGATGTTTAGATGTTTATATAATTTCGTTAAGACTAGAATTTTTTAGACCAACTTTTTTTTTTTTTTTTTTGATGGTAGCAGCCCATAGTTTGGTAACCTAAATGCCCATTCCCAGAGAAATGATTAAATACAATGTGGTATATGCATAAAATAAAATATGATGCAGAGTCAGAAGCAAAGAGCCAGATTTATTGCAATTAGACTACATCTCACAAACATGTTAATAAGAAAAGGGAGCCAGAATAAGAGTTACAGCACCATTTATGCAGATTAAAAACACACGTTAAACAACTCTATATATTTTTCGAGGGTACACATATATCTAAATAGGTACACAGAAGGGAAATTGGAAAGATATATATTAAAAACGCTAGTGTGAGTACCATTCAGGAGAACAGAAAAATAATACACGGAAATAAAAGACGGGCCCTGCAAGGGCAAGTGGTGAGAGTGGGCATGAATAATTTAACTTAACTCTGAGCACCTAAGGTACAGATAAAATTAAAAGATAAAAGAAAATTGACTATAGGATACACATATTAAAAAGTCTGTATTTTTATGTGCTCCTTGCAAGACTTTCTTATACAGCAAGTTCTCCAAGTACATTTGAAATAAAATTCAAATTATGTATCTTTTTTCCCCATGAACACCTGTCACATTTTACCTGTCGTGCTCTAAAAAGTAGGGTTACTTTGTAGAAAATCATAACTTTTCTGTCTGTCCTTGGTCGTAGAAAACAGGATGGAAAAGTTGCCTATTTCCTTTGTTCAGACAGTAAAGATAAAAGGAAGCCTGTGTTTTTCGACAGCCTTTGATTGGCAGGGTAATTCTCCAAGGGTCAGGCTAGCAAAGTGAGCTATTCTGTGAATATTCTTTCCTGATGTTGCATTGCCTTGAAGGAGTTCTAATGCAGCCCCAAACACCTATTTTTAAATGTACAAACAAGCAAATAGAGGGAAATCAAATAATAACTACACTCTGTAGCTTTTTCAAGAGCAAGTATTATTTCATTTTACTGGGAAAGGAAACTGAGGCAGCGGAAGATTCAGTGACATATTATTCCAAATCCCACCGTGAATCAGGTACAGCTCAAGTCAGAACTGGAACCACATTTTCTGATTCCCAGCCAGAACAGCTCCCACTATGAAGTATAAAAGTACATATGGTTCACCGCACAGTAACACAACGCATCGTCAATATTTAAGATTCTTCACATGAGAGCTTCCATAGCGTTTGGAGGTTTATGGGAAGAGGCAAAGTAGCAATTTGTGTTTGACATAGAGACATTGAAATGACTAAAGTTTTAATTAGCTGCTAATTTTTTTCTTCCCACGACATGTGCAGTACACGCTATCTGTTTGCTGTCTGAAGCTCTGTGTTTGCAAATTAGGAGCTCCCGCTTCTTTCCATTTTAATTAAAAATCGTGAGCTTGACATAATCAACTTCCTTCCTTTTTTGGTTGTTTAATGAACATTAATGAAACAAAATTAAAGTGCTATTTAACATTCAGCCAATTTATTAATGGTGAGGCAGGATAACTTTGTTTTCAGGGACTGGAGTTGAACTTGCATAATTCAGGGAAATTAACTTTCCCGGTAGCATTGAGTAAAACCGCAGCAGGGCATAGGGCCTGCAAAACCTGGTCCACGCACTGTCGATGTTATTGTTGATACTGACAAGGCATCTGGAAATCAGAGAAAACATCAGAAGTGTAATCAACAGTTGCTTCCACTTGATTAAAATTCCAGCTTTTCTGATGAGGACCCAGTACCGTTTTCTCATGATAATGCTGTTTTCCCCGCTACTTATTTTCTCTATTTGTACATGTACTTCCCCACTATATTTTTGTGTGTATTTACTGCTTGCATATTAAGTGTCTTCTATATACTTGGTCCTATATTGTATTTTCTATTTTTCTAAGCACATATGTATTATACTCAGATGTTAATTTATGAAGTCTCGGAAAGGTAGGATAATAGAAGGTTTTATGGTAAACATTCAACTTTTGACAACAGCAAAAATCTTAATTTGAATCCTCAATCTGCTTCTTACTCGCTGTGTGATCTTGGGGCAACTAATTATCTTTTTTGATCTTAGAGTTTGTCTTATCTGTGTCTGCCTGGCAGAATTTATCATTCAATCAGAAAACATTTTCGTGCCAGGTTTTGCATTAGGCTGGTTTGTAAGGATGAACACAATGCACCTGTGTGTGCCATTGTGGAATTCACCCCTTAGCAGGTGAAAGAGATATGAAACATTAAATCACACATAATGATTATTGACTTAAATGTTTACGACATTAGTGAAATGTTCAGAAGTCTGAAACTCATGATAGTCTCTCTTCAGGGCAAAAAATATTAAATTAGATCTTAAAGATGAGTAGAAGTTAGCCAAGATAAAAGAATTAAAAATACTCAAACAAGCATTCGAGGATATGAAAACCACCTGGAATCAGAAATTCAAAAAGTAAAAAAAGAAGCAGTCCAAAAAATAGGGAGAAATGAAAAGAGACCTGATTGGACTTAAGAAAGACAGGGAAGAAAAAGACAAAGTTATCCCAGAACTAAAAAATAACAAGGTATCCAAGGGAGAATGAAAAATGAAAATTTAGCAAGTGGTTTTTTGAAGAAAGGCAGAGAAGGAACCAAGGGAAAGCAAATGAGATACAGAAACCACCAAAAACGGCCACAGAAAAAGTAGTAGAGATAGAAAACAGGCAGAGAAGAGATGATTAGCCAAATCCCTTCCAAAGAAGAAAAACAAGACAGTTAAGCAGAACTAATAAATGAAGTCACCATAAGGCACCGCCGCACTGATGACAGTGACAGGAAGAGGCATCGACGTGTCCTGAAACTGTGGCGTGGGGACAATGAGAAGCAGGACACGTAGGTGGTCTCAGACACGGATCAATTATGGGGAAAATTAGCAACTTCACAGCAGAGAAACCTGTCAGATGCCACCTTAGCCAAGTGACCAAGGAGCACATCACTCATGATGAAACACATGCGTGTCATGTACGCCCTGTCAGGATGCGCTAAGAAGGGCAGAACACCGCTTCTGGGTCACTGGTGTCAAAACTGGTACAACCTCAGTCACATCGTGAGAAGACATCAGGCTCAGTTGGAGGGTATTATACAGAAAGTGGTCGCTGTTAAAAGCATCAAGATCCTGAAAGACAAAGACTGAGGATTTTCACAGACTTGAAGGAGCCGAGGCGATCAGATGACTAAATGCCAGATAGATCCCAGGCCAGAAAAGTGACATTATGGGAAAACCGAGAGGGAACAAAGGTCTGCAGATTCTTAGTGAATCCTTTTGTGTGTGAATTTCCTGGTTTCCATAATTTTATTATTAGTAGATGTCAGAATTAGGAGAAGCTGTGTGAAGAATCAGAGGGAATTCTGTACCACTTTGTGCAGTACAAACTTTTCCTCATTGAAAGTTATTTCAGACAGAAAAGGCCGCTGTTTCCCTCTGTGATCTTTCTAGAGCAGTGACTTGCCGCCGGCACACTCGTGTGCGGCAAGAATTCTGACCACATGCAAGGCCTGACTGTTTAGTCAGGGGTGCTGACCTCTCTTCCCTTAGGCTGTCGAATAAAAAAATGACAACAGCCAACACAGCAATAGCCATCCAGTGTGAATGAATCAAAATTATACCTATTTTTATGTCAGATTGGCAAAAAGTACAATATATTATTTGGTGTGTCACAGAATTGTAGTAATTAGCTTACGTGTGCCCTGAGATGAAAAAGGTTGAAAATTGCTCTTCTAGAAGAATACCATAATGTATATAAATGCTATATATTTTATTTTATTTCTATTTATACATAAAGAAATATAGTATGCATACATACGTTATATATGTGTATTAGGTACAGGTTTGTATGTATTTGTAAAATCATATCAAATGAAAGGTTTTCCCTCCCAATGGAGCATAGTCTTCAAAAATATTTCCTTTTGCTGCCCAGCTCTAATATTTACAGTCTTATAATTATACATGAAATGGACGTCTACTTATTAATTCAGTTAACAATGCATGTTTAAAAAAACATATTATAATCACATTTTTCATACATTCTGTAAAATATCATTACTTGAATTTTTACAACCACCTTTGGCATTCCTTTTCTGTTGTTATTATGATAGCCCCTTTTTGAGTCACCTTACATGATTTTTTAGAGAATACCATCTTTACTTCTCTCTAAATTATCTGAGATGTGGTGCTTTAGATTCTGTCTGTGAGGCTGCCCCTAAACTTTTTGTTCTGAGACACGGTACTGAATCGTGAAAAATCAGGACAATTTTTTTTTCTGATCCATCTGAATTTAAATAGAAGAGGCTAGCTGAAAGATGGATCTACTTACTATATTGTATTAAAAGTGTCTTCAACAGCTTTGTTCATTAAACAATATTCAACACTCACAATGAAAAATAATAATTAATAATCTCTTTTAAATTCATTTGTCTCCTTTAAAATTGATTCTGCCACAGGAATTTCCAGTTATCAAACTTAATATTGTTTTTGATCTCTGCAACCTAAGATGTATTCCCAGACAGCCCTTTCATGGAGAAAATGAATTAAGAAACCACCTCATAATACGGGGTCCACAGGGTGGCATCTTTTTCTTCTTTTTTTACTGAGGGTTTAGTAAGGGCATATACTATGTTTGTGGCAATTTTTTTACTTTAGAGGAAAATCCCAAAACCCAACAGACTTTAACACTTTCCATGTCCGTGATTCAGAACGACGCCCACATTTCCAAAGTGGGGCTGTTCCTCGACACCACCCCTCTGTGCTGGGCTGCGGGGCTCCGGAGGCCCCAATCATCTCCCACCCTCTCCCTCCTCCGTGTTTCTCATCAAAGCAGAATGGCTTCTGGGAAGCTTTATAGGAGCAGATAAAAGTCTACCTGTTTTCGTGGGAACGAAATGATGTCTGACAACTCATCAGAGATAAAACGAGAAGGCCCCTGCTTCCCGAAGTGGCCAGGCCCAGTGTACTCTGCTCTGCAACAGCTCGAGATAAATCTGCCAGCAGGAGTTTATTCTCCTTGCCTCTAAGTCCATACAACTCTCTTCGCAAACGTTTTTTTCCACAGAGCTTCAAATCATTGTTTACTTTTGTTGGCGAAACGCATGTGCTGAATGTGACTTAGTTCCCAGACTCAAGGCTGCGAGAACGCTCGGGTGGGGGAGTCTCTCACCCATCCGTGGATGGTTTATGTGCCCCGGGGGAAATCCAGCGAGCTCTGTTCTCCGGTCCATCATGGGTGTCACTGCTGGCCTTCCTGGGCAAGTCCACATGGTTCCTGGGAGGACACTGACTCTTGGACTTGATGCCAAGTGCTGGCATGCACCCTAACTCAAACCAACTCTAATTTTCAAGAAGGGAGGAGGGCAGGCAGATTCCTCCCAGTGACTGTAGCCGTAGAAAGGAATATAAGCACGGTGAAAGCAGCCCGCTGTGGACCCCCAATCACGGACAGCAAATGCTTTTAAGGATTTCCTGCCTTGTTTGGGAAAAGAGGTGCTATCAAGATAACAAACAGCTGCATTATAAATTTAAAACACTGATAACAAATAATCTGGTATGTAATTTCCAATGTGTTTGGTATGCCATCCAAACACAGCTGCTGTGTTTTGCCTTTCTAACATAAGGGATATTTTTGCCTGTTCCCCATGGGGGAACATTTCTTTCCACAGCCAGTTTCTTTAGTGAGCAGAGCTTTAGCAATGGCTAGATTAAGAGGTGCTATCATGCTGAGATGATTAAAGACCTGAAGGAAGTCATCTGCATCACTCACTGCAAGACAAAGTTAGGGGCTGTATATTTTGTAAGAGATCCAGACACAGGCATTGATTTTGCGGTGGACCACCGGAGTCCACACTCTGTCCCCGGGAAGCAAAATATAGTGCCATTTAAAAAAAAGTTAATTAAACCCACTGATGTATGACCAGGAAAAAAAGTGAGCATGTCAGAATGCTGGTGTTGCAGGAAGGCACTCGGAGAGAGCAGACTTCAAGACCGAAAGGGTGTCTTAAAAGCGATGCCAACACCTGCCCTCATCTCTTCAGAGAAGCCTAGAGAAAAGAATATAACCAGGGAAGAGCTACTGAGAAATCTAATGGGGTAATGTAATAGAAACACCACCACATAATGAGCCGAGGGATTCAGGCCCTTCCTCCCTCCATTTGTGTATTTGAAAACATTGAGTAGCTGGATTGTACTAGGCACTGTGCCAGCTCTGAGAGACACAGCCCTCAAGAAGAAAAATAAAGGCCTTGATTTCAATGACCAGATAGTCAATAGTTTCTGGTTCTACTCAGGGCATGTCCTTCATAGCTTATTTTTCTTCTCTGGGCCTCAATTTCCTTCTCTGTCAGTGGACTGATAATCTGTGATGCTATTTTTGTCACAACCCTGAGAGATAGGACATGCAAGGTGATGCACAGATTTGGAGGGAAGCAATGGAGAAGCGGTATGATTTTCGATATTATGTGTGAGGTCCACCAGGCACTGGAGAATCCTGGCTTAGAGCTAGAGACGGAGACAGAGACTTAAGGTGGGATGGAGGGAATCCTCAAGGGTAGAGCTTCAGCAGCTCTCTCTGGGAAGGAGGGTTTTCATGGGAAGGGGAAGAGAGGTTGAATGCAGGAGAGCGCTAGGCTAGCATGCTAGCCATGGTCTTGTACTGTCTTCTGGGGAACTCCAAGCTTGGAGATTTCTCTTATTCCCACTGTCCAGATAAGAAAGTCAAAATGAATCAAGATGAAAATGTCAAAGATGACACACCTAGCGCTCTGTGAAGCCTTTTCTTCTTCATGGAGCCTCCTCTAGAGCGTAGGAAGAACAGAGAAGTAACAAAGGAGGGAAAAGTGCTCTGTGCTGGGGGAAATCTTGTGGAATTTTACAAAAGAGGTACATTTAGGTTGGGTCAGATTAGGCTATATGGCAAAGAAGGACAGGATTGAATAGTGTAGGCAAAAATGTAATAGAAATAAAGAAATATACCGAAAAATTGAAGGCTACAGAAAGACCAGTAAGGCTGAAGCTTATGGTGTAGTAAAGAGAAAAAACCTAAGACTAGAAATGAAGTTTGGAACAGTTTATTCAAGGCTTTGAATGCCGGCGCGAGCATTTTAGACTAAGAGCCAAGTGGCAGGCAGTCCAGCATTGAAGGTTTCTGAACAAAGCTGTGATATACACTCAGAGTTGTACTTTGGAAAAAATAATTTTCCAACATTTTCAGACTGACTGAAGTCCTTGGTTGAGATCACCAGAGGCCCTTGGAATTTGGAGGAAGGGGATTTTAGTTGTGATTCCTGGCTTGTTTCCAAAGTTGGCTTTTCTAGGCAAATGATATTTGTTTGTTTTTTGCTCTTTCTACTGGCCCCCACATCTCCTAAAATATGTTAGATCCAGTGTCCTAAGATGTCCTACTGAGTCTCAGGTTTCTCCATTCCCTTTAGTTAAGCCATGGCACCCAGCTCTTCGTATTAACCTCTGATAAACATTGCTTCCCATGTTACCCAATTGCTCTCTGTGTAAGTGGGTACCCATGGAGCAGAGTAGCTCAGACACAGCCTATTAGATGTAAGAAAATACTCTTTAAACTTCTTGCATTTTGCCTTTCTCTCCACTTTCAAGCCCATCGCAGAAAGTACAGACTTTCTTTTGATATAGAAAAATCCTCTGAGCAAATGGCTCCAAGAGTAGGTATGGGGATGCTGTTTTAGCTATCCATTTTCACTTTCATCTGCAGGTCTAGGGGGGGAAAAACAGGGAAAACTAATAATAGGTTCTCAATTTTGTGTCTTTCTGAAATCATTGCATCACAGTGATATACAGATGCTGATGGGTCCTGGATAGCTTTTAAAAGGGAAACAAGTTTGATCCCCTAGAACGTGTTTGTGAACCCAGATGAAGAAGTACTGCTCTACAATGAGCATGTATTTCTGCAAACAGTGGAACAATGAAGTTCACGAAAGGTCTCGGAATTGGTCCCTTTCCAAATGACTGAGTGATCTTACCCCCTGATATCAGCTCGGTCGCATTTTCCTCCTGACCCTGAAGCCTGTCTTGTCCCTGCATTGCTTTTTTTTTTTGGCAAATATTTAAAAAAATCAGTTTATATCTTCTACACAGGTACTAAAATAAGGCTCTGCGAATTCACTCAAAACCAAACAAAGAAAAAACATGACATGCAAAATAGTGATTAGTCTTTCTCAATTACATGTCAAATATGAAGGCTGGTTCCTCATTGTCTTGTGATAACTGGGCACTAGGTTTGGTGACTATCTAATTAGATATATTTTATTGGAAGCCTAAATAAGAGCCAATAATGGTTATCTTTCTATTACACCTTAAAAAAGAACCAACTCAAAAGGTAGGGTATACTTGAGTATTTGCTTCAGGACTATTCACTAGTAAACTGAGATATTCTTAATCTTATAAACATTTGTATCAAAAAATATCCCAAGATCATGAGCTATATAAAATGCTTAATTTAATGTTAAATATTATGTCTCTCAATATTTAAAGAAATAATCTAGTATAACATTGGCCAGCTGTTGCTTTTACTAGAACATTCTAGCTAAAAATGCTATGTATATAAAGACTATAGAAAATTCAAATTAATTTTTATTAGAATATATATCTTAGATTTATTCTAACCAAGAACAATTTTTTTTTTTAATCAAAAGCCTACTAGGACATGTGATGCCTGTTATGGGCTTGTTATTAGCCTGTGAATAATGCATATATGTCACTTTGGGGTCAGGGTCTAGAGATGTAAATTCTGGATGGTATAACAAAATCCCCTTTGGATCCTTAACAAAATCCCCTTTGGCTCTTCTCCTGTAGTCTAAAATCAATCCCATGTTTAGCGTTTCCCTTAAATGCAACTTAAAATATTTCTTCACTAGTGAAATCTGAAATCTCATTTAGGGAGACTCAAAACACCCTAAATGAGAGGGTTCCATTCTGAATAGACTACATATACACAAAGAGAGAAAGGTCCTAAGAGAGACTGTCCGTCTGCAAAGTCTAGTGAAAGTCACTTACTACAAGAATTCCATTAATTCTTCCCACTGCTTATCTGTAAACCCAAATGGCAACTACTCCCAAGGACTTAATATCAAGTCACTTTTATGACGCCTGTAATATGACCCTCCTGGGTTTGCTGGCAGCTAATCTTTATTTTATTCCCTTTGATTATTTAATCATTCATGAAAGTGCCTCTTCCCACTGGCACTCTCCAGTTCTAGAGAACCTGATAATAGAAAGACATATTTTTACAGCATCCAGTAAGAGACTTCATAAATTCTGTCCACTGTCGGGATAGCACCTAGTTTAAGATGATCAAGGTGTTTTGCCAGCCTTTCCACAACTCCTGATTTTTGCTCTGTAGAAGGTCATTTAACTGGAAGTGATTCCATGTGCCTTTTGTTTGCCTCAATCCTAATTTTTTCCAGACTGTAAAATCAGATCTCCGCCAGTGTTCAGATTCTGTGATTAGTCAGCCAACAACCCCTTGGTTGGCAGGAAGCATGAAAATCCCGGGATTATCACTTGCACTAGAGTGTGGGTTTCACATTTCATTTTTGTTACATTTTGACTGTAATGCTCCCAGATTTATTTTAGGCCTAGTTTTGTTCTCTATAAGACCAAAACAGATTTTAAAATGCTCTGTTATTTATAAGCACCCACTTCTCTCTCCCAGTTCCTCCCTCTTCTCTCCTTTTCATCTTCCTTTTTCCTCTTGCACTCTCACCCCTTGTCTTTGCAAATGACCATAGTTGCCAAAGGTCAGGTAGGGCGCATGTCAAAAACATCAGCATGCAGTTGTAATGGAGATCGAAGGTTAAACCTCATAGCTGCTGAAACAACACCTTGCTATTAAATATTGATAAAAACATGTAGGAAAAATTAGTAAAATCCATGGTAATAAATGGCCATGTTCTTAACTGTCTGCACATTTTCTTTAATACATACAGAGGTTGTTTCCAGCTCCTTTCCTAAAACATGTCCCTCTAACATGGTCACTGTCCTACTTCAAAATACCAGCAGAGATGGAGACATCTTTCCTTGGCTGATTTCTCATGCTGGGCATTCTAAGAGGTCATGCCGGGCTCTATACCTGTGTCTGTTCCCTGAGACACAATCCTAGAATTGTTGAAATTCTGAAGATTGGATGGTGTTGGGTCATAACCTCTTTGGGAGCTTCTCAGGTAAAATCTGGATCTGGACTCCACCCCCTCATACAGAGGGCAGGGGGAGACCAAAGAAAGAGGCAGGCCACTCCAGCTCAGTAAGTGGCAGGTTTAATGAGCAAGGGAATTTACAAGGCTTATCTTGGGCGGCTGCAACATGAGTAGTTTTTCTGCACACATCTGCAAAGTCTTAAAAGTTTATCTAGAGACCCTAACAGGGTTCAGCTATGCGCACAGGGGGCCTTGACTGGACTTAGCCTTGCACCTAGTACAGATAGTCTCATCACCACATTGTGAAATTAAGGATGTGTCCTTGAGTAGCTAATGAGAGTGGGGAAGGCAATCAGAGCATACATCCCAAAGATGGGCTGAGGTGCAGAGCCTCCAATTGATTGAGTCCAGCTCTTGGGTCGAACCTTGTGCTAATGTCTTCTTGATGACCTCCCCCAACAAGTGAAAATGTTGCTTGTAGCTGGCAGGAAGAATCAGCTAGGTCATTAGCCAGAATTATGGAGGAAGGGATCAAAACAGCAGGTGAAATTCCTTTGCTAGGTGCATGCACAGTAGAAGCCAGAATGGCACAGGGGTAGGTAAATGCCTGCTCAGTAGAAATCAGATGATGTACAAAACTTGGGGGCATGCACAGTGGGAGTCAAAATGGTGACATAAATGAGCAGAGTCTAATCTGGGGAAAATAAGGGTTAGATAAGGGTGCTGAACCCTGGAAGGTCCAGGAAATGTATTGGTTAGGGAGAGGGCCAAGCACAAGCCTGCTCCTTCCAAAAACCAAGAAAATGTATGGAAGATTATCAGGGATCCCTGGGCAGTTGCTACTCGAGCCTGCCATCCCTCTACATCCCGGAGGGCATATTATTTTTCTTTAGCCCAATACATCTTGCCACTCCACTTAAACTTCTCCCACACATGTGCCCTTTGAAATTCCTTTCCTGTGACTCCACAAGAACCCATAATGAGAGCAAAAATAGGGAACTGGACCTTACAAGTTGAGTCCCTCAGGTTAGGAATAGCGTTTCCTGGGAGACACATTCAGAGGCAGACACAGGTATTTAGTCACCCGCTGTTCACAGTGCTCTGGGCAGTGCACAGGGATCTAGGTAGGACCAGATGTCAGGTTCAGAGAGGACCTGTGGCCTTGTTGGTGGAGATTTTCAGCCGCATGGTGAGTATGGGGCTAGTTTGTCACAATGCAGTGAATCCATGGCCTACAAGCTCTATTCTTGCACCTCAGGGTTCAGGGTTGATGACACACTGGCCCTCCCCCTGGCATGAGTAGGAGCAGCAGTCCATGCATTGGTTGCAGCTGTGTGGTCACAACTGTCCTGCCCCTCATTCTTGGTGTTAGGCTCAAGTCTCTTCCCTGTATGACATGGCATAATTGCTCCGGTGAGATCCACTCCCTCAGAGCTGTAACCATGATTGATTAAAGCTCTTAATGGTGGCTAGTTTCCACGGAGCACGTTTCAGTTCTCAAATGGCACTGCTCTGTAGGAGATTAACTCCCTCTCTGGGAGGCCATATTCAGAGAATCTATCATTCCTGGAGTTAGCCTTTAGTTCTAATTGTTAAATGTATTTGTCCAAGGCCACATGTCCAACATGTTTGGAAAGTCAGTATTCAAGTCTGTCAGATTTCAGAACCCAAGCATTTAGTTACTATGTGATATTGCAATCATGCATGCATGCTTGCACTCATTCAGACCATGTTTGTTGAAGATTTCATTTGTACTAGATCATTTTCTAAGTTCTCGGGATACAATGCTCAACAAGATAGTCACAATCTTTACTCATAGGGCTTATAGTTAAAAGATAAGAAACATAAATCTTTATGATTTTAAAACAATGAAATTATTTTTAGGCGGTGGCTCCCACTCTCTCTAGGTTTATGTTGAATGACATGCTATAATGGACTATCAAATAAAATCATAATTCTGTTTAGAATGAAATCCAAACCACAGCTTGCAAGGTTATCTTTCTGACATTCATCATCATTTCATACCATAGCCTCCCTTGTTCGTAACAGTCCAGCCACTCCGGTCTTGCTTTAGTTCCTCTAACATACAAAGTTCCTTCCTGCCTCAGGAAATTTCTTTGCAAGTGTAATGTTTCTCCGAGGTTTTCTCCCTAAGCTTTCTCAGCTTTGGGGTCTTAGTTTAAATCTATGTGCCCAGGGAGACCTTCCATAACTATTCTAGGTAAAACACATGACCACCCCGATCATTTTAGTTTCTCGGTCCCCTCATTGCACTTATTTTTCATAGCACTAATTATAATTTGTAATAATTGTATTTATTCATTGGTTTGATTTTACTTGGTCTCCCTTAGCAGAAGGAATCAGATTTGTCTTGTTTACTATAATATCCCTAGAAAATTTCTCAGTGCCTGTGTAGAAGTGTTCAATAAATATTTGTTGAATGCATAAATTATAAGGCTAATAAGTTTACTAATAACAGCTACCATTTAACCAAGATTTATTCTGTGCCAAGCCCTTCTATAGGTACTCACAACTCATGAAGTAGAAGCTATTTTTATAAAAATGTCTTATTTTTATATACTTAATGATAAAATGATAAAATAAATGCTCAATGGCAAGAAATGCAAACAGTACAGAAAATCTCCTCTAATCTAAATCCACTCCCCAGATGTAACCTCTGTTTATGGCATGCTATATATCCTTACAGATATATTCTATACCCATAAATATTCTGACTCGGTGTTATCTGTGGCCCCAAGCATCAATACCTCCACATTTCAAAGTGAGTCTCTAGACCAACAGTAAAGAACTTGGAAGAGTTGATTAACACCTAGCTGGTTATGAAGTTTCAACAATTAGCTACCCATCTGTATCCTCTAAGACTGAAAAATCTGAGACAGGAGATACTTGAGTTTAGAGAAAGGATTTCTAAGGAGAGAGTTGTCGACTTTGTGACTTTCCTCTGTCCATGCCTTGAAGGGTGGAGGGGTTAATTCTATCTCACCTTAAGCCTCCTCTCAAGGAGAAAGTCAGATGTGCCTCCTGTGAAGATTTCTGAGGTAGCAGAAGACAGGGCTGTATTCCAGAAGCAAGTACATACTTATAAGTGGCAGGACAAATGTGCAAGTTTCCACTTGATCATATATGAACCATGTGGGAGACAGAGCAAGCCTGGTAATGTCTGAGAGAGTCATCTAGAGGAGCCAAGAACCCTTAGCTGAAAGAGTTGGGGGTAGGGTGCCACCAAATGCCACAACTTTACTGGTGGAGTTACATTTCTGTGAGGAAATCTGGTTCAGAGGAAACAGATTAAGACCTTTGCTAGTCCCACCTACCCTCCTGCTTTCATCCCTCCTTCTAGAAGTGGAGATAGGACAGAAGAGAGGCTTCCTGTAAGGAGAGAAGGTAACAACTATGCTAGCATTTCCCACATAGGCTTCCTCCCTAAGGGAGTGGTATCAACTTAGGTGAATTTATATCAACGTAAATAAATAATAAATTAAATGAATTTTAAAGTTTTGATCACCACATGGATTGTAAACTTTTAGTCACTTGAATAGGATTTTCATGCCAATAGGAAAATATTATCTTCTCTGACAGTGACTGAGTGAGATATGAAGCCTGCGCAATGTTGTCATGTGAAGTAGAGATATAACCAGGCTCACAAGAAGATTTCCGGGGGGGGGGGGGGGGGGGATGAATGCAGTACATTTTTACTGCACCCAGAGTCCCATGTAATCAGTCTATGAGATTACATATACACACATCGTTTTTTTAAAAAAAGCAAAATTTGGAATATGTCATGTCTACTAATCTCAAGGTATCATGCACAGACTTCCATGTCAATACACAACCAACTATCAGGTAAGTGCTATTGTTATCCTCACCTTCACAACCTAAACTCCCTTGTCCAGCATATCACTAGGAGCCAGGTAAATGGGTCCAACCAACAAATGACTTTTTCTGATCTATTAAAGAAATGAGAAACCACATCATATGGAAGGCAGCACTTTTCTGATTTGTGAGACTTAGATGATTAGTTTGATCCAAGGTCATGAAAGAGGTCATTGAGGCAGAAGGAATTCTGCCTTGTTCCATAGACTTCACTTTTCTCTACTGTTCTATCTTAGCAAATTGTACTGGTCCACACTTCACAGGCATAAATGTAGGACTATAGCTGATTAGGAGAGATGAGATCCTACAGGATGGACAGTATGATTAGTGGAAAGCACATTGGCCTAGAAGTAAGAGAAGATCCTGATCCTGTTCACAGGGAATCTATCATTTGCTAGTCATATGACCATGGACTGGTCACTTAGGCCCTTAGCACCCCTCATCTTAACTGGAACAAGCAATATTTAACATTCACAGAATTATTTTAAGATCATCTTTGTCAAAGTACTTAATAAGCTATAAAGCGATAGATATACACACAGATTATTCTTATACTTTTTGTCAGACTAGACAAGAACTTGTTTCATACTCTGCATATCTCAGTATGCAGTTTTGATTATTTCAAGTCTAGGAGAGCTTTGCAAATATCTGCTGTGTTCAGAAATGAAACCCTGGTGTGTGCAGAGGTATATGCCATTGCAGTTAGCTTGGAATCAAGGCTTTTGAGGAATATCAGGGTCGGAACTTGGCTTTGCACTTGCTTCTTCTGTGTTTTTGAACAAGCTATCTCATCCCTCTGAGTCTCATTTCTTTATTTCTAAAATTGGGTTCATAAGACCTATCTCAGAGGTTTGCTCTCAGGACTCCAAGAGATAATGTTTTAAAGCACTTAGCTGGTATATATTAAAGACTCAGAAATTAGAGCTGTTATTACTACTCCCACTTTCTGTTCCAGTGGAGTGTGGTTGGGGAAAAAGAATTCCCTGTGTCAATATGTCTAGGAGCCATCATCCCAGCTCTGAAAGGGCACAGGCAATAAATCACTTCCTCTGGGCTAATGCGATGACAATAAAACACTGCCTTGTGCAGGACTGGTGTTTATAAAACAAAAATGATAAATTTTTAAGAAAGTGATCTTATGAGAGGGAAAACTTTGACTAATTTTAAAGGACTTATATTGCACTAAGGCTTCCACACCAAAAAAAAAATTTAAAAAAAATTCCCTCTTCCTGAAGGCACTAGAGGGAGATAATGTGGGAATGTGATAGTCACACATCTTGGTAGGCTCCACAGCCCAGCGACATTGACATTCAGTCTGGAATGGTGCAAACCACTAAACCACCGCTGGTGAAATTCACATCAACACCTCTTCAAAAGCTGACAAAGCAGGGAAGTAATGTGCCAAAAACAATTGCTAATCACTAGTTTTCCTGCTTTAAGATGCCTCTAATGTATTATCCAACCTTTCTCTCCCTCTGTTCCTGTTGAGTTGTGAAAACTAAAACCTGCTATTCTAATGCCAATGTGATGGGACTTGTCATTTCTGTGTTTGCATAGCAAACACTATCCAGCTTTCACAGAGGAAAATGATTTTATCTCTTTTTTCAACTTCATTACATTGAACCTAAGCTCGGTTCCAATATCAAACACAGAAAGAATGATCTGAATCTAATAGAGTAGCTATTGGTCACAGAGAAGAATTAGCCAGGTGCCTATGAGCAAACATTGTTTTTCAACCAATATCCTGCCAACAGCTTTTCCCTCCTGTTTTATTAAAATAACATGATAACTTGGAATAGTTTCAGAATTTTTTCCATTGGCACCTAATACATAATTTTAGTACTACTTTGCAAAGAAGGTTCTATTAGGTTGTTTTATATACTTAGCCTTGACTATACAGTTCTTTTCCCCAGCTTGTGCATAATAGGAAAGGGCTACTTTCATTTGCAGGATGCTTAGCACACAAACAGCTTACCAGTTCATTGACTAGCCTAATAAAAACCAGTCTCTGTAAGCTTGAATGCCACCTTCAGTCCGTCTCATTCTGTTCATCCCCATTGCCTATGCATGTAGAAACCTGTCCCTATGTTACCTTAAATTGGATTAAAGATAGGCTGCTTGTATTTTTTTTTTTTTTTGCCAAAACATAAAGAGAAAAGGCAGATATCTTAGAAACATCCCTCACATTTAACAAGAAAGAATAGCAATGACATCTGATCAATGCAGAAGAGCTGGTGAGACAATGGGCAGCTGGAATAAGGAGTGCGAATAATTAGAAAAAATAAAACCTTTAATAAAACCTTTAAAACTGTAATAAACTGGGAGATGAAATATATCACCCCCTCTTCCTGGCAATGATTTCTGCTGAGAGGAACAAGAGCTCCCTCTCTCTCTCTCCCTTTTTCTTTTACCCTGCAGAAACAATTCTCTAGGAATGAGGAGATTTTTTTTTCCTATTAAACAGAAACTCATTGCAGTTTCTCAGTAATACTAAAAAAAAAAAAATGCCTAATAATAGGATATAGTCTAATTGTAGATATATAATCCTTTTGGCACTTACAGGAACACACCAGCAGTGATGTCTTGTCTGGCGTTATTTCTCCTCATAGGAAATCTTCCTGAAGTACGTTGTTGATAATGTTTGTACCAACTTTTAAAATAGCTGTGGTGGAACTACTGTGATCCATGTCATTTACCTTAGGATGTGACTCACCAGTTAAGGGCCTCTTGTCATTAATACAACAGCTATATTTTCTGAATCAGTAACTATTTTAAGAAAGTTATTTCTTTCTTATTATTAGCCTTTTAAACCATCATTCCAAACACCTGAATATAATTATAGAGAGGTTTTTACTCTCTTGATTCGAGAGAGGGTGGGAAAAAATGACTACACTATAATTTCCCTCTTCCCAGCAGGTACGAGGGACCTGTTACCTTTGAATGACTATCCTGTAGTCTAGTTACTGTTACCAGGGAGATGGGGGACTATGATTCCATAGACCTGGCCCACCTGCCAGTCCACATGACCTGTTACCGTGGTCCGGCTGTACACTCACAGTATACTTGTATCAAGGTGAGATTTGCATCCACGTTTAGACATGTATCAGGAAAATATTCTTAAAAGATTCTGATTTATTGATACTGGAAATCACTTTTAAGTTCAAGTTTCTGCTAGTCCAGAGTAGAGCAAAATTCTTCTATGTCAGAAAGCTTCCTATAATGTGTTTTAAAACCATACTGTAGCAGTCAAGACTTCTTTTTTCCAGTGCAAGGAACAGACACCCAATTCATACTAGCTTAAAAAAGGTGAGGGTTTATTGTCCCATGAAGCTGGGAAAGATACTGGGGAATTAGCAGAAAGGAGAAGTTTCTGTAGAAATTGGGGTCTAAAGGGTTGCAATTTGAGATATCACTTCGGGAGAGATCTCTGTCTCTCTGACCCCATCCATGTTTTGTCTCTGCTTTTCCCAACTTCCCAATGTGTCGGTGTCATTTTCTTTTACTTAGAGAAACACTTTCTTTACATGATGGAATGGATGACCTTTGCCAGCTTCAGTTCAGCAAGTCCAACCAAAGGTCTTTCTTTTTCTTTGGGTCCACAGGTCAATCCAGGGGATGAACTCTGATTGAACTAGATTTGAATGACTACCCTGTATTCTAATCACTGTTACCAGGAAGGTGGGATACTATGATTCCTGGCTCACCTGCCAATCCAGATGATCAAAAGTACTTAGAGGTGACCAGCCAGTGTGGCTCTGTGGTAGAGCATTGACCTAGGATCCCGGAGATCATGGTTCGATTTCCAGTCAGGGCACATGCCTGGGTTGTGGGCTCGATCCCCAGTGGGGGGTGTGCAGGATGCAGCCGATCAATGACTCTCATCATTGATGTTTCTGTCTCTCTCTCCCTCTCCCTTCCTCTCTCTGAAATCAATAAAGAAATATTTAAAAAAAAAAAGTACTTAGAAGTTACCAGAAAAACACAGCTAGGAAAATGTGTTGGACAAAGGAGGAAAATAATAAAAGGGGCCTGTTACCATGGTCCGGTAGAGCCAGACAGCTGCCCAGTGGTGAGAGGTGGTTTACCTGCCTCCCTCCTTCATATTCTTATTTTTCAGCCATCTAACAAATAACAGTTTTTAATTTCACCTGCTACTTTGTTTTGAAATGCTATGCAGTTCATGTGTGAAACCATTTTGAGATTTTTCTAATTAAACATTCTTATTTAATAACACTTTTGGATCTCTTACATCTTGCTGAAGAACATGAAGAATGCTTAGTCACAAGTGTTCCATAAGGCTTTCAAAACTAGCCTTTGCTGCCTGATTCACATTGTTTTCCCCCTCAAACAAGAAGTAGGAGGTTGGTGGTAATATATTCCTAATCAAGTGTTCACAGTTCACTATGTCATCTATTGGTAGTATTGGCATTTTGTTTTCTTCTCAGTTAATACAATTAAGCCCGTTTCCATTGTGCCCACAGTCAATCTTTAAAAATCTATTGCAATTTTTCAATCCTATATTCATATCATGTTAGTTTACCCCTATCACCTGTTTTTCACAGACATCTAAGAAATACTAAGAGGTCTACACGTATTCATGTCAAGTTGTTTTTGTTTTCAGCGCTCTGAAATTTTTAAGGCAAACAAGTGGGTGAAACCCAAAATAGAATACGTATTCTCTCCACCTATAATCTTATCTGGCACTTATAAATTTCCTGTGATAGGAATTAAATATTTTCTTCAACTCAACTGCAAAAAAATAATGGCAAGAATCGACTTCCATCTTTTTGATTGCACACGGGATTTAGGAGAGTGATATAAACATCATAGATGCTCAGCATGCATTGGAACATAGGTATTCATATTGTCCAAAGCCCAAGAACAAATTTAAATACCTCATTTCTCCTAAGAGCTCGAAATTTTGAATATACCTTTCTTTTAGATTTTAGTAGGGTTACATTTTCAGAGAATATTTTATTGAACATCTTTTTTTCTATTTTTCTTTTCTTATTTAACCTCTTTTAACTTTATGGTGTCCCATCTCAATGTTAGGGTAGAAGTGAGACACTGGGAAGAGTGATAAAAGTATATGGAAAAAGAATCTAAGTATTGAATGCTATCTTTTTTATTATCTAGGCATGCTAGATAGCATTTATTGAACATTTACTACATATAAGACCCTAGACCAAGTGCTTTTGTGCATGGTGTCATTTAATCTTCATAGAATGCCCATATTATACGAGGCTTGGTGAGTTAAGCCAGTCATTCATGGACATAAACTTACTAAAGTGACAGCTTTAAGTCAAACATAAGGTTGCTTGATGTCAAAAGTCCTGGTCCTAATCAGTATATATCCTCACTTTCAGGCTTTGTCTCAAGATCATGGTTTAGGAATTGTTAGCACTGCCTAGGTGTGTTAAGTGTTTAAAGAAATGGCGAGACTCACACAGTTTCCCACAGTCAGTAAAGTATAGCACTGGAATTGGAACGCACCTAATGGGACTCCAGCACCACTTGTAATAAGAAACACACAAAAGCTGCAATTGTGGAACTGCATCTTCTCATACGATGAAGTCCCCTAGAAATGCTCAGCTGTTATTTTCACTGTGCTAGTTTAAGAAGCCATAAAGGCTTAAGTCATATCTCCTGGACACTTCTACTTCTGACAAATCAAAAGGGACACCATTGGAATAAATTGAATGAGTGGACACTTACCTGAACAGTTTGTTTCTTTTGTATCTTCGTCACTGCTGTTATTTACAAACCGTCTAACCAGGTCTGGTGATTTATTTTCAAATTAGTTATTGATCCACACTCTAGGAGGAACAAGTTGTGTGTTTTTTAATCTTTCACTTGTTCAGGGGTATCCACAGGCAAAAAGCTTCAGGGCCAAGATGAACATTTAAATATCTTCTTTAACACCTTCCTTGGGGCTCCAAATTTCCATCTTAAAAAATGACTCCTGAAATTAACCATAAAAGTGACTCAAGAAAACAGAGTAAGTCAGTGCCCTGACCCTAATCCTCTTTATCATATGTCTGCAGTGATCCAGGTCACCAACTTAGTCTAGATTTTTGAGGAACATCCATACTGTTTTCCACAGTGGTTGTACCCATTTGCATTCCCATCAGCAGTGTACAAGTGCTCCAATTTCTACATGTACTCCCCAATACTTATGTCTTGTTTGTTTGGATAACAGCCATCCTAACAGGTGGGAGGTGATGTCTTATTGTGATTTGATTTGCATTTCCCTTATAATTAATGATGCTGAACACCATTTCACATATCTGTTACCCATTTGTATGTGTTCTTTGGAGAAATGTCTATTGAAGTCTTTGCCCACTGTAAAATCAGGTTTTTTGGTTTTTGTTTTTTGCTACTGATTTGTAGGAGTTTTTTACATATTTTGTATTAACCCCTTATTAGATATATGGATTGCAAATATTTTCTTAAATTCTGGGCTTTTCACTCGGTTGATTGTTTTCTTTGCTATACGGAAGTTAGGACTGATGTCGTCTCACTTGTCAGTGTTTGATTTTGTTGCCCTGTGCTTTATTTTTTATGGTTGCTTCCTTCGTAGCCCCTTGACCACCATTTTAAAAATTGCAACGGACCCCTCCCTTTATTTGGCATTTCCTACATGATTTTTTACTCATAGCATTTAGCGTCAACTAGCATACTATATATACTCTATGTTACTTATTCACATGTCCAGTATATATTTCCACATTCAGAATGTAATCCTTATGTAGGCAAACATTTTTTTTTTAAATACCTAGAGCTTGGCACATAGGAGCCATTCAATATTTGTCTGTGTGTACGTGCATGTGTGTATATATATGTATATATATTTTTTAATTTAAAAAAATTGATTATTTGGGGAGACACACAGTTTTTGAATTATTTTATTTGGATGGAGTGAGGCTTTTAGAAAATCCTATTGGGCTTTTCTCTTTCAGCAGTGTGTGGCAGGCATATTCTTGAGTATAGAAATTGTTCCAGATGGAAGTAGAAGGCATGTGTAAATGCCAAGGGAAAGTGTTTGAGTTGTGCTGTCATGTAATTTTATGGCCTCTGAAATTCTTTGTTTTATGACATCATTTTTTATATTTACTTTACAAGCTAGTTTAGTGAACCTTAGTTTAGTAGTCATTAAGAGCTCTTGATTTTTGCGTGGTTTCTAAAGCTTTTTAAGTTTAAACATTGAATAGAATGTTCATATAAGCAGCACATTAAAAAAGATGTTATCAATATCAAAACTGTATGCAGTAAAAATGCCAATGAAATAGAGTCATTTGGTTGTGTAGCTAATGTTATACCTTATTTTATTAACCCTGGCAGAGTTGCGCAAATTGGATTTATATTTCCTCATTTCTATCAGTTTGCCTTTTACATTACTCTCAGCTTGGACAATCAAAAGAAGATGTTTGTTGTGTTCCTCTGCTTTGCACTTCTACTCAGGCAGTAAATAGGAGGGATGCCTGTGTATAAATCGGATTAGAGAAGAAACCCCACCTAGGCCGTAATAGCTTTTAGCTAACCTCATGCATGGCTATTCTCATGCACCAAGAAGCTTGGGAAAATGTTGGTCTTGGAGTAAGGACAGTATTACAAAATCAGGTGGGTGACTAAGAGGAATAATTTCAGGGGAAACAGTGAGGTCATAATATGTCATAAATGCATTCACCTCTTCCCAATCTTACTCACTGCATCAGGCTCAGTTTATGTTCATCTTCAGAACTTCTTGACCTTACCTAAGACTCATTCCTGTACAGCTCGCAGTGAAGCACTCATCCACTATCAGGATGGACTCCAACCAGCTTCACCTTGGCTTGGCCTGACAGTGCTCTGCCTCATCTGTGCCATGTACTTCTTGCCTCCCACCCTGGGTCTTCTGTAGTGACACATGTCATTGGATGCCATGGTCTATACTTTGTGGTCACTTTTGTGAAATCCAGAAAAATATAAGAATTCATGGACTGAGGTGCAAACATTTGATCAATGGGAGATAAAAACCAATGGATAAATTCTTCCTTCTGTACCCTCCTGGGTGGTCTATCAAAGTATAGAGTTAATATGGATTTTGGAGGACAATTGAATAGGATCCTCTTCATGGCTCTAGCCCTATAGCACATCCCATATTGCCTCTTGCTTCCTATCTCCATTTTCTTTCCCTTGATTCTGTTCCTTGGTAAAGTACTCTGATAAAACAAAAACTTATACCTCTTTAGATTAAACCCTGCATTGTGCAGGAAGACAGACTAAGACAGTGGAATTGGAGGTGACTCTTTAACGACAATAAAGATATAATTGCTAGTGGTCATGGGGTGGTCATTACCACTGTGGCTTTCACTTGTGAAAAATAAGTACTGGTGGAATGTGATGCATTGGCTATGCAGTACCTGAGGGCCTGAAGGATGTGGGAGAAATGATAATTACAAGAAATGTGAATTTGCTTGGTTCTTGCTTGAAAAACTTGAAATAATAATGAGAATAAATTTAGGGTAGCCAACTGCTAACTCCAAGCACACTGAAGCCAGAGAGTAGCTGGAGAAGCTGTTAAGTGACTGATCACTTGCAAAACCTTAACTTTAAAAAGTAAAACAACTATGGCACAGATATATCAGGGATAAGTGCCTGGGCCATCTCACCACATAAGCCATTAGGACCAGTTGAAGTGCTGACCAAGAGCGAGGGGAACCTAGAATGGATGGTGGGGACTGGAAGTTGGCATTTTCAAGCATTAATAGAGTAACCAAGTGACTGGGGATGTACCAGAGGGATGAAGTGACATGTAGAGCCTTTTTTCATCTTGGGACTCGATGACTCAAGTAGTCTAAAGATTCATTTATTTTCTTAAACTGTTTAGCATCTGCCTGTTTCATATCCATCTCGTAAGTCCATTTGGATATTATTATCTCAATAAACACATGACAAGGGCATACTTAATTCCCTTATACAAACCTGTTCTACTTGATACACCAGGTGCATAAATAACAAGCAAAACCAAGTTCTCAAGTGATGCATAAGATGATAATTGGGTGATGATTAACTCTCAAGTCCAAAAATACATGCACTTCACAGAACGCAAGCTGGTGTTTAAGCAAAAGCTGTTCACAAGAAGTTCAAGTAAGAAGTTGTTTATTATTTCTTTAGGTTAAAAGAAAAAAAACCTAAGTAATCAGTGGAGGTGAGCAACCAACTTGATAGCTAATGAAATGCTGGACCTCAGTAAAGGAGGATTCGGGGAAAAATTTGCCAATATCAAGTTTTGCAGCATTGCCATGTTAGAAAACCACTGAGCAAAGAGTAGGGGGAGAAGAGTTGATCTTCAGGTGCCAGGACTGAATTATAGGAGGTCTGACTTGGACACTTCCTGGTAGGTCCTCAGCTGTATACACTGTTCTGCTCCAGCATGATTTATTTTTAAAATAGGAGTGAGCTTCAAGGTTCGCCATAGGGCCTTGGATGAATCATTTATATTTTTAGAATTGAACTACCTTGACTGTAAAATAAAGGACAATGGTTGATTCCTTTACAACATTATTCAGCGAATATATTTTGAACATCTGGAATAGGCTAAATTTGATGGATGCATTGAGAATAAGATTATAAACTCTCTAAAAGCATGAATGTGACTTTCCAGTTTACCAAATCAACAACTCTCCAATTATACTCCTCTTTGAGCCTATTTCTTTGCCTAAAGGTGAGAATACCTGAAGGGAACTCTATCATCTCAGATTAAAATTTCAAGAGACCATTTGATATAAGCCCTGCCTTTAGGCTTACTCTGAAATGATTCTGTTGTCTCTTTTATTCTTGAAGACTTTCAACCTTCAACTGTCACTGGTTTCTATTTTTTATTCCAGGTAAATAACGCCCTTTTCCTAATGTCTCACCAAAATCTACCCCGATTTACAGCAACTTCATTTCTCTGATATAATCTTCAAAACAACTACCATTATAATTCTTATAAGAGATACCTGAAGATAGTCATTAAGGCTGGGGGAAAACATCTCATTAAAACCATACTGCTTTATGGCTGGGAAACACTGGTTCAAATACGCATCAGCATTGCTGAAGATGTCCTGTAAGCCCTGGCCAGTACGGCTCAGTTGCTTGGGCACTGTCCCATGCACCGAAAGGTTGCTGGTTCAATTTCTGGTCAGGGCACAAGCTTGATCCCTGGTATGGGGCATGCAGGAGGCAGCCGATCGATGCTTCACTCTCACATCCATGTTCCTCTCTCTCTCCCTGTCTTCCTCTCTCCCTTAAAAAAATAGATGCCTTGTAAGGCATGACATAGTGAGAAATGCTATTTGTTAAAATTATACCAGGAGTAAGATCTGGGGAAGTGAGATCAGATGCAAAACTTCCTCAGGGACCTGCCAGTGGCTTAAACCAGCAGTCGACTTACTTTGGTATTATCTCAGAGTCTCAGCACCCAGCAACAAAAGGGAGATTTTTCCTGTGGGATTTGAGGGCATTAGGCGTGAGGGGAGTGATGGAAACTGTGAAAAGCATACAAAATTCTCTGAGCACCAGGGTGAAATGCTAGCCTTGAGCACTTGCTAGTTCTTTGATTAGTTTCAAATTGCAATTGTTTTGATAATAATACTTTTAAAACAGCTTTCAAGAAAAATGATGAACATTTCACTCCCATTTAAAAACACTTCCTTGAGATTAGGAAGAAGCATTAGAGAAATAACTGCTTCTTTTGCATCTAATCCTGAAAGGATGGCTCAGTATTTAGACAACCTCATCAAAGTAATTACAGCTCTCTTTAAAGAGTTGGTCTTATTTAAATATTCTGAGCCAGTTATAGGAGGTCTTCTATTTTCTTGGCGATACTACAAAAATAGAGGCAAAATTACCAACTAAGAAATGCAGATGAATTTTATATCTGGCAATAATAATAATAATATTAATAATATCTACTTCTCATTAGTTGAGTAGTAGAAACTAAAATTATATTACATATATAAAGCATTTTCTTAATCATTAAATAATGTTGGATTTCATTGTTCTTTGTATCCATTCACTTGTTTCTTCAGTGAGACAAATGGTTGGTAAAAATTATAATTTTTGTTTCTCTTTCTGAATTTGCCATGGGTCACTGCTCTTTGTGAAAATCTTCAGTTTCGTTAAACCATATTTACCATATTTAGCTTCATAGCATTATGATTTACCCTCACCTATTTCCTTCAGATGTGAGTCAGTGTCTCTTAATGGTTCCACATTGTCGAATGAGAAATAGAATATATAGAATTCCGCATATATCATCCAGAAACCAGAAATGTTTATTCTTTGATTATCTTATTTTACTCACCAAAAGAATCTCAGGTGTATTTTCTAATATAGCTGCCAATTACCTTGCAGATCTTTTTGGATTGTTTTTAATCCTCACAGGGGGATATGTTTTTATTGATTTTGAGGAAGAGAGAGAGAGAGAGAAACAGAGAAATGTTGATGTGAGAGAGAAACATCAATTGGTTGTCTCTCATATGTACCCCTACTGGGGATTGAACTGGCAACCTAGGTATGTGCCCTGACCTGGAATCAAACCCACAACCTTTTGGTGTATAAGACAATGCTCCAACCACCTGGGCCACCCGAGCAGGACCCTTTTGGACATTTTTATGTTGCATAAAAAAGAATGTGGAATCATGTACATATTTTTTCATAGTTTTTGCAAGTTAAATAAATTGAAAAATGCACTTAAAATGGTGTCATAAGTAAAAAAAAAATCAGAAATTGGATTGAAACCAGATCCCATGAGATGTTTAGTTTACCTGGTTTTATCCTTTTGCATATATGGACTGTAAATTAGATTGTCTTTAATATTCTGTCCACCTTAATATCTAAGGTTTTAGTTGTCTATCAGATCATCAGGTTCATCCATCTCACCTATATTATTATTATTATTATTATTATTATTTATTATTATTATTATTATTATTTTAATGAAAGAGGAATTCAAGACCCTAAAAGACGAAGTTCTCTACACTAAGATACATAACTTTTGGTGACAGAGCCAGAAATAATATCTAGATTTAGTTTTGTGCTAAACACCTTAGGAAATTTTCCTTGTTTTACTCTGATCCATCTCTCAAAAAGTTAAAGAGATGATAATATATAGCTCCTAGTTTACCAAGAAGAAACTGGAAAAAATAGATGATTGGTTCCTAAAAATGGGTCTGAGAGTGGATTACAAAACCACATAAAATAGAATGAAATGTTAAAATCACTTTCAGGCATGGAGCAGTCAGCATATGATGGAGTCGTCAGTTCCTAGTGTCATTTCCTTATAGCCCTTCCTCTTTTAGGTTATCCCCTGTCAGTGAAATTTCTATTTAAAATGTTTTATTTTTTATCAAGAGCAACTTACTGTGACTTCCCATAGCTCTCTTAGCCTAGAGGCCTGAAGACCCAGGATTAGATCCCTGTAATGATGCTACAAAGCTGAACCCATTGAATTTTGTCTGGTTCTGTCCATTTGCATAATGAATATTGAGCTCATTTATAGCTCTCCGAGAACACTCTTTATTAGCTAGTGGAAAAACAAAACTCCTTTTTATACACAGGGTTTTCTAAGTAGCATTCACCCAAAATAACTTTGAAAAATATTAAAATTGTGAATTGAATTAAAGATACATTTGTCTGCATAATTTCAAATTTAAAAATTCAAGAATAAAAGGTATAATTTGTTATTTGGGATAATTTAGTAATAAAATAAAATGGGAGAAAACGAAGGGAGATGGTCAATTAAATAGGCACTTCTCATCTCCACGTGTCACTCGCTTGGATTTTCTCTCTGCTTAGGGTATCATAAAGCAACAATCAAGGTACCTGCTTAGTGGCACTGTCATCTGGCAGCCTGGATGCCAATGTAAATCTATTTACATTGTCAGCAAAACCTATTTCTTTGTGGCTGTAAGAATGAGATTCCTGACTTCTCTCTGGCTGTCGACTGAAGTCCGCTCTCAGGCCCTGGAGGTGCCTGCAGTTCCTGGAGGCCGCCCTCAATGTCTGGCCCCGCCCTGTACATACATGGAGGTATTTATACATCTCTTACAGAATATGATAAACCCAGTAGGTAAAAATCAAATACAAATTTGAATAATACAATCAAATATTTCTAAAGAATTTGCATATGTACAGATTCTTTTCTTCAGTTGATGGGCTATTTAAAGAAAAATCCAATAATGTGATTAGCAACTAATAAAACATAAATTTTCAAATATCAGATACCTTGTAGCACACATTATTTGATCATAGTACATTAAGACTATGTACCAAATAAAACAAAAAGTATACAAATTCAAAATATCAATAAAAGGGAACAAAATTTTACTCCTTAAAAATTAAGAAGTGTGTATTTCCCAATCAAATTAATGTTAAGCCTGGCACTGAAAATTATTTAGAAATTATTGAAAGTAACAAGTCATAATCAAACATGAGTTTAAGCTAAAGCTAGACTGAGGGGAATATTTGTAGCTTTAAATCATGTTCAATTTAAAAAGAAATTAAATTTGTGAAGAGACTTACTTTGAAAAAACAAGTAAAATGAACTAAAAATAAACCCCCAAAATGAAAGGAACATTTTAATAAAGACATGAATAGAAATTAGTGAAATAAAAAAGCGGAAATATTACACCCAAGGAATAAATCTTTGGAAATGCTCTTTGTTTGATTAAGGAAATAGAAACATGAAGCAAATACATACAACATTAAGCATGAAAAGTGTTAACCAGATCTACGTAAATTAGAAAAGAGAAAAATACAGGATAACTTTGTGAATAACTCTTTGACAGTATTTATTAATATAGGAAAATGGATGCTTTTGTAACAAAAGATAAATATCTCTTTGACTGGGGAACAGTTATAAAATAATAACAGACAAATAATCATAAGGAAATTGTAAACGTTTTTTGAGTAATTAGAAATTAAAAGGAGCCAAACAGAGATGGGTTTAGGAATTATAGGTTCCTGAGATTACATAAGAATTGAGTTTAAAGCGATTTATAATTCTAATAATCTCATGCCAAAGAAAAAAATCTCAAAATTTCTCCAGCTAGTTTTACAAGTTAACACAAATTGTCTTCCTCAAACCTGAGGAAAATAGTATAAAACTATAGACAAAATGTATTTATAAATACAGGTGTGAAAGTCCTAAAGAAAACAATCATTAAATTAAATAGTAAAGGAATAGAGTACCATGAGAATGTTGGGATTATTCTAGGAATGCCAACATTGTTTCGATGTTAGGAAATCTATCAAAATATGAACAATAGGTTTAAATTAATATAAAAATAACACCTATGACTTATTAAATAAGGACTGTATCAATAAGTGAAAAGAGAACAAAAATCCATTGTAAATAAAATTCAATGTGAGTGAAACAGAAACAGGAGGAAACCACCTCTCCCTTAGCCTGTTTATTAACCAAAACTCATGGCCAACAGTATCTTAATAAAGGAAATAGTGAAGCCATTCTCATGAAAATCTGGATCAGAACAAGAATGACAGCTGTGACCACTACTGATTAACATTGTAGTTGATGTTTTATCTAGCTAATGTCGCTAAAAATAGGTCATCATATGAGTAAAGTTAAATTAACTTAGGAGGCAAAAAACATGGCTGTGCTTTTAAAACACTCAACTGAACCTAATATATAGGAATTATTAAGTCATTTGAAGTTTGATTACCAAATGAATCTGTACACCCCAATAGTTTTCTTTATTCAAACAATATATCAAGAATGGAAGTAGAAAATAATAATTTATAATGATGACCAAAAAGTGTAAAATACCTAGAAGTAAATTTAACAAGAAATATATAACAGCTACCATAACAAAATCTATAAAATCTTAGAGACGAACATTAAACAAGATCTTGATAAATGGAGTCATGGACCATTTCACTAGACGGTATGAAATAACAACATAAAAAATGACATTTCCTTCCACATATACCTATATACATTGTTACAGGCTTTTTCAAAAAATATACTTTGATTCAGATAAGCAATCGACATTTTTAGGAGAAGGAAATAACAGGCCAATTTTCAATTTCACATAAAATAATATCTGGAAATTTTAAAGAAAAAGAACAGAAAGAAAGCCAATAGTGAGAAAGCTTTTGCATTTCCTTCACCTTAGAACTTTTTAGAAGGTTTCTTTGATCTTAATGGTTAAAATAAAGATAGACATGTGGACAAGGGATAAGCATAACACAATAGAGTGTTTAGGAACAAATTTTATTTTGTAGAAACATTTAATATATATGCAAAGGATGACACTTGAATTTAGCAGGAATGAGATTATTTAATCAAAATAATTGGATACTTTCCATTTATCCCTCTGTATCACTGCTGTAAGTCACATATAAAATTTCAAACTAGCAGGCACATTTAAAAAGTAAAAGGAGACACATGAAATTAATTTTAGTATATTTCATTTAACTCAAAAGAAACTTAACCCAATTTACCATTTCAATATGAAATGAATATAAACAATTATTAATTAGTTATTTCTTATTTTTGTTGTTTGTTTTGCCTACTAATTCATTGACATCCAGCATCGATTTTACAGACAATATATCTCAATTTAATGTACCTGTATTTTTATTTTATTTTCTTCCTCATTTTATTTTCCCCAGCACCATTTATCCCCCATCTCCTTTTCCACCTCCACCACCCCTGCAGTCACCACACTTTGTTCATGTCCATGAGTTCTTTCTCTTTTGTTTTTTTCTTTTTTGCTCAATCCCTCCATCTCTCCCCCACCGCCCCCACTAGAACTGCAAAAAATTGAGAAACCATAATGCAAAAAGCAAAGCAAACAAACCCTGAGAGATTAGACTACATAATAGTTAAAATTTTTATATGGCTAAGTTAATAAAAAAATAGTAAATATTTTTTAAATAGAGAAGAAAATATTGATATTACATAAAATCAACAAAATGTTAATATACATTTATGTGTACATAGAAAATCATTATGGGAGGATCAGCACTAACAACATTAATTATATTAATATGTTCGGTATTAAGAGGAAAAGAGGAGATATTACAGAGTTATACAAACACAAAAGTTTAACAATTGATTCATTGAAAGAGCAAATACATAAAGAACAAGAACAGAAACCTACATCGAAGTCAAATTCTGGGAACAATCTGAACACCTGAAACTTGCAAAAAGAGAATTCTCACTCATACAGAAACACCTTCTTGTAAGACTATATATGTTTATTACACCTTCTACTGTGCACTGAGATCAATTACCAATTTAGAGCCTTCTGATCACTGTATATTTATATATTCATCAAATCGTATAATTGTTTCAAGAACTTAGTTGAAAGTTTTGGTACTAGATCTGTCCAAGTTTAATTAAGAAAAAATTAAAATTATCTGAATTGTGAATTGTGCTTTCCCTGAGTTCTAGCTCAAGGAATTGCTTTCTAAGTTAGGAGTACATAAATGTATTCAGTCTTATGTACCTCAGCCTAAACTGATTATGCAGCAACAGTGGAAGCTAAGTGAAATCTTTGTCACAAGTTATCAGAATTCTTAATATTTAATAACTCCTCTTCTTGTTTTTCTATTCTTAAGTACATATTTCACTATTATAAGTAATAATATATTTTTAAATGTTTATATACTTACTATTTTATAGCATAATGAGTTTATTGAGCCAAGGAAAAAAGCCTACAAGTTTCAGTTATTGTAACATATATGTCATTTAAATGATAAATAAACAAAATGTTCTACCAAACAAAACTTACTCTCTAAATACTAGTCCAAAGTATAACTCGTCACTCAGTTTTGACTGAGTGATATTTGAGGGCCTATCTGAATTTATTTTGCTAGGAATTCATAACAATTTTTAATAATTAACAAGATATCCTTTTACTCCTGCCATTTTTACTGGCTGGCAAGTATTCCCCAACCTAAATCATACTGACTAAGTTTTCTCCCCAGTCCTTGTTCACATTTCACCTCTTTCTTAATGATTTCCTTAATGACAGTAATTGGAAATTGAATTTCTTATCTCCTTTCCAATTCTGTCAAGTATATTTGATAATGATGTAGTTGTTTTAGCACCATTAATGCATTAGAAGCTTCCAGTGACAATTCATGAAGATTTGTACAGATTAGCTACCCAATATAACTTTTAATAAGAAAAATGTTGGCTATGAAAAGCTTTGCTACCATGTTTACACCACATTTTCTTTTGGGGAATTACAGATACTGTCCAAGTTTCATAACAGAAACAAGTTACTGTGAGTCAGAAAGTTAGGGAAGAGAAGACAGTCTGTGAGTTCTATGTCTATTTTATAATACTTTGGAGACCAGAGAATGTTGCAATCAAGAGATTTATAAAACATTAGCCCAGAGCTTTCCTGTGTTTGGTTTTCCAGATGGCACATTGCATATCGTGGGTATTCATACAACGCAAAGAAGATTAATCAAAACAACAAAACATGTTAATGTATTTTTTAATCATAATTTTAGTTCTCTCCTTTCATCACCTCTAAATATTTGGATAAAATATTTCCCCACAATGGCAGTATTTTTCATTGGGGTGTAAATCCCTAGTGAGGACCAGTCGCATATTATTTCAGGCTAGACAACTCTAAAATGGTCAACATATGTTAAAGGTTCACCTATGAATTTGTGCTATGTATTCAGAGCCCCTAATAATTTTTGGCAAAGACAGGTAGAGAATCCAACTGGAAGCATTCACTTACCTGAGGAAAATAAAGCTTGAAAGACATATCAACTTATATTTCATAATGTAAAACCTGTTCATCCCTGCCCCTCACCATCCCCCCACACACCTCCCTTCTCTCTAGTTCATTAGTCTATGTTGAGTGGTTACTTTAAGTTCTATCCCAGAACTAGTCTTCTTCAAGTTACCTTTCAAGAATTTCCTACTCTGATAAATCTTTTATCCAGATTTCTGTTGAGTACGTATCTAATTATTATAATATGTTTATCCTATTACCTATTTTCTAACTTGTCAGTGTGCTATTTTGCCATAATTCTTAGATTGGATTGTGTCTTTCTCAGTGTATAAGCTTCTAAATATCAGAAACTTTATTCTTTCAGGGTTACTTTAGGGCATAAAGAATGTGGCAGAAAAGATGTAATTAACATTCAAAAGCACCATAGTCTATTCTGCATTTCCTGAGATCACTGTCAGCTTGGAGTTGGCTTGACAATGAACTGTTTAGATATGCACTCTGTTTTTTCCAATATGGAGTGATATACCTCAATAGTGTTTGTGTAGGACTACTTTGGGAGTGTTAATCCATAAGTAAGGGGGAAGAGAGAGCAAGAAAGAGAGGAGAAATTTTTCTGTGGATCTTTTGTTGTAGTAGATGCCGGTTCTTTTTTATTTCAAGTGTGGTTGTTGGGATTGAGCTAGGTTTGTTAGGATCATATTTTAAATTTCAGGTAGCACTTCCCCGGGCTATCCACTGTCTTTCCACAGCATATTTTATAGTTAGGATCTGCAGGGTAAGCCTCATAAAACTCACAGATTTTATCACCCCACATTAAAGGGACTGGTATTATGATCTGGATGACTTAAGAGCGTGGCTAATTATCCATCTTAACTATTTGCAAGGTCAGTGTATCAGCTGCTGAGAGCTGGCAAGAATTTGAGAGGGTTTGTGAAAAGATCAACGACCATTTGTCATAGGAGGCAAAACAGGCTCTAATTTAAGTAGAGGGCAGAAATATCTACATAAGCACGTCCTTATGTCAGAGTCTAGCAGCAGATGGAAATAATCACAAAAGTAGTAGCAATAACAACAGTTACTAATTGAGTTATTAGTCAGGCACTATATACATATTTTTAAATTTAATTTTCAAAACAAACATAGAAGATTTTTATTAGTCTCATTTTTTTGTTTGTTTGTTTAACCAAGTAGCAGGCTTTGAGAATTTAAGTAATAGAACAGAATGAGTTGACCAAGCTTGTGTATAACAGAAGTAAGACTTTTGAATCCAGGACTAGCAGGCAGGTCAGTACCTGGGACCTGTCAGAACTATAAGCACCACCCTACAGTGCTCTGGTGATGTTCTAATGTGATTTTCTCTAATTGTATTCCCATGACACTAATGTTTCTCTAAGATGTTACTAGGTGTTCTGGAGTTGAGGTGTGGTTCTGGGTGGGTAGGGGTGGGATAGGATTCATGAGAAACTTGGTTTACATAATTTTAACTAATTTTACCCTTTGTAATACTTTTCCAAGAAGAAGATATAATATGAAACATAATCAGTATAATATGGAACATTATCTCTAGTGAAACAGCTTGGGAAGAGCTGAACTAGGGAAAAAAAACAGACCGAGGGTTTAAAACCTAGCCTTGAGTCCTGCTTAGGTGAATAAATAGGCCCCTCTTCTCAACATTAGACAGGTTAATATCATTCTTCTTCAATTTTAGCACAAATAATAAGACAATCATAATGTTTTCTTAGGCCATAAGTGGATAAAAAGTTCCAAACCCCAGATTACAGAAATCCTTGAGTCTTTAGGAACTGAAGGGCCCTGTATCTGGCCTAAGAAAACTGAAATGAGAAACTCTTTTTGTTGGCTAAGGTGCCGCCTCAATTACTTTGTGTGCACTCTACAGAATTTATTTGAACCATAAGTGCCTGAACTCATAGAATAGTAGGACTTAGGTTCAAGCAAGTTATTGAGTTAAGTCAAAAGAAGCCTGGAGGGGGCTCCACATTTTCCAAATAAGGAAACCAGTCTACTAGGAAGCCATTCATTCTCAAAATGGGTTGATGACAGAGCCAGGGCTTCAGGTCCCCACTTACCCTCTATGCAGCCCATTGAGAGTCTGTCCTCATGTCGTTTTAATACATCCTCAAGCAATACTGGATTTCATAACCCAAAAGAGCTTCAGAGATAATTAGAAGTCAAAACAAGAAAGCATCCAATGAGTATACAGAAGATAACAGGTTTCAAGTGGGCCTGGAAGGAAAAGAAACGGCCTGTGGTTCTGCTTTAGAATGTGTTTGGGAATGAGGTGAAGTACTTAGAGCAAGTCAGTGTTTACATGGTGTGTGCTCAGCTCATGTTCTTGGGTGACAACAGTCCCCATCTTTTCAGAAAGCAGTGTCTGCTCAGCCATGGGGGGGGAACAAACAGGACCACTGAGAGATGTGACTGAATTATTAACAGCCTAGCCTGCTTATAGGAATTAATTGTGTGTTCTGAATCAATATTTTATCATTTTAGTTAGTAAAAAATGTATGAACCCCCCCCCCCCGCTTTTGCAGCTTCCCCAGTATAATTAAAAAAGATTTAACCCTCCAGTTGGCATCCCCTTCTGCTTATGTATTTCATTGTTTAATTAGCTGGGTTCCAATCAAGCTAGGGACAGTATCTTAGACCTTCTGTGCCCTGCATCACTGCACCCTTTTATATACAACAGCTTAATTTATTAATTCATTCACCCACTGAGATAACATTTATTGAGAACTCAAATGCATGTCGCTGGAGTATGTGTTGTGGGGCATAGAGTAACGTGAGACACAAACGTAATACAGATGCTCTTCAACTTATAATGCGGTTAAGTCTCGATAAACCCATCGTAAGCAGAAAATATTTTAAGTTGAAAATGCATGTAATACACCTGACCTACTGAACATCATAGCTTAGGCTAGCCTACCTTAAACATGCACAGAATACATACACTGGCCTCCACTTAGTTCATCAAAATCATCTAACAAAAAGCCTGCTTTATAATAAAGTGTTGGATATTTCTTTTAATTTATTATGGGTATTGCTTGCGCACCATCGTAAAATTGAAAAATCGTCAGTTGAACCGCCGTAAGTCGGAGATTGTCTGTACATATATCATTATGATTAAGCAGCTACACGCAATCCAGCTCTCCTTCAGCCACGCCATTGTGTGTACACGTGTGAGTGTGTGTGTGCGTGCACCCGGCAGTATCTATTGATTCTCAGGAAGGAACAAAAAGCCTAAGCTGTCCTGTCCTCTCCTTAGCATTTTCACATGTGTCCTCTGTTGTAAGCCTCTCCCAGTCCCCCGTGAAGAAGTGTCTCACGTGGAAGCAGTGTAAACAAATGGCTGTGAGCGTGAGTTTGGCGTGTGGATCCTGCCCACCGCTTAGTAGCTTTGTAGCCATGGGCAAGTTCCTCACGTTCATCATCTGCAAAAGGGAAATGAACAAAGCACCTGCCCTCTCCCCTCTGATTTGTTATAAGGATCAGTTCATGGAAAAGCACTTGAAGTAGCAGTGCCTGACATAAAATAATTCTTCAATAGTTTTTTTTAATATGTGTAATTGTATATATTATTATGTTTCAATGTCTCTTAGATGCACTGTTTTCCTATTTTAGCGTCTCTGGAATTGGGATGTGAATTCGAATCTGTGGTGTCTTAAATGCAATTACATAAAATGCATATTTATGTAACACACATAAATGTGCATATAACATATTTATGATGATATGTATTATCATGGACTCATGAGTAGTCCTTTTATCTGTTTTAATTCCTCTACCCTTTTCTTTCTTCTGGATCCAGTTCAATGTGGTGATCTGAAGTTCATGTTCCAGTTTATATAAAGGTGTGGGCATTATAGCTGGAACCTAATTACACCACTTGTGCTGCTGTTGACACTGTCCCCTGCAATGAATGGATCTATGGAGAGCACTGGTTTCCATCACTACAAGAGCGATTAGTCATTATGATGCCAAAAATCACTTTAATTTCTTCTAACATGAGAATAATCTTTTGGATGTACTGTTGCTCATAATTTATGGCAGCACTGTTCAGGATTCCTTGTACTTTACAGATTTTAATTAATCAGCTTTTTCAGCTTTGGTTTTCAGAATGCCCTTTTGAAGGCTCAGGTTTATATCCTAGGGCTGAGCTCAGGTTGGAAGGAGAAGCTGAGTGACGAGCAATGTGCGGTCCTCACAAATTGTCCCTCTCCTCAGGCAGGTAGGATGCCTGACTCTTGTTTGAGGATGAGTCATTGCCTCGGTATCCGTTTAAGCCCCATGGTACCTGTATGGGCTGCATAAAAGTCACAGCCAAATACCCAGGTTGCCATGTGCGATATGTCGTGTGGGAGCCCTGGTATCTGTTCTCATGTTGTTCACTTGGCTTGTTTGTGCTCAGGTGGACTTCCTGCCCATCCCCTGCCTCAGTCCATGCCACAGGGGGCTGACTTCTGCAAACTATATTTCACAGGCTCCCTTTCCATCTAGCCTCCAGCTAGGTTTGGCCAATGGAAGTCACTAACAAGAGCTTGGAGGGTGAGAGAAAAGGAGAATTTTAATTATTTTTCACTCTCTCTGTGATTTGGGCTCTTTTTCTAGCAAAAACTGCATCCTGCCCTTGCTGGATCTCTCTTCTCTTTTTGCCCACCTGCCATTATTTCTGCCCCTTGCAAGGTGGCCGTTCTCCTGGACCCGAGAAATTCCAATTTCCTCCTTTTATCCCACAACCAAAGGGTTATGGGGACTTGCTGCATTTCCTAATTTCTGAGCTGCCTACTGTTTGGTATTTTATCTCTTCCCACATCTTTGTAACTAGTTTTCTATGAGAAAACCCTACTCTTTATTTGGAATGGGAGTTACTTTCCTAACGTAGTCTCTTGCAAAAACCCCCAAAACCTTGGGGTCATGAACCTATAAAACTTTGAGATTATGGTGAAGTGTCTAACACTGGGGGGAAAATATAAACTGAGACCTGTAATATATATATCTCATTAACTGGCATGGTCAAATGGGAGTCATTCCAGAGATATCAAGAATGATGACATGTCGGAGCAGGCTGGTAGAAAAACTGGCAGGGTGGTGGTGAGGAGTGTTTTATTTATGGCATTCAGGTTGAGGGATAGCATTTCAGAAAATTAGTACATTTAGAGACTAGTGGTTTTTGGAGTGTAGAACACTGCAAAAGACAAGAGAAGGGATTACAGATTAATCGCAGTGTCAGAGACAACTGCTGTCACTTATTTTGATCTTCATATTTGTCTAGTATTAAGGGGTCAATATATATTCTGTAGGTTAACTTTAGGAAACATTGTAAGGGGTGAGCATTATTAACCATGGTGTGGAAACTGATGGTGAGAGGTGTAAAGTGATTCCGCCAAGTTCACACCGCGAGCAAGTGGCGGAGCCAAGCTCTCAAACATGGTGTTGGTTCCATCTGCTCAGCCCATTTATTTGTCAGCCTTGACCCTGCCAAGCCGGCTCCTGCTTTAGGGCATTTTTACCTTCTTTTATCTCCCCGGCATGGTCTGTTCCAGATCCTTACTTTCCTGTGCTTTCAACATTTAGAAAGAGTGTGTCCATGTATTATTATTATTATTATTATTATTATTACTATTATTATTATTATTTTCTCTTGTTCCTCCTAATTCATCTAGAACATCAGCTTCATGAGAGCAAGGACTTTGGCTGTCTTTCCACTGTCACATTCTTGGTGCCTAGAACAGTGCTTGGCATGTAGTAGCTACATAGTAGCTGTTCACGGAATGGAATAACGGCACATAGGAGGTCTGCAATAAATATCCATACTAGTTTCCTTTCCCAACCCCCTGAGCATATGAAGACCAGCCCCTCTGCCACGTTCAAAGACATACACCATATGCACACAAAAGCCAATAGGTCTGATCCCAGGAAAAAATATTTTTAGGGCAATTAAGTAGCAGAATTTGGAACCATCTCACCCAGCCACTATGGCCCTGTAGGCTGAGAAATGAGATTCCTACACTGCCAGACTATTTATATTTTCTTAGGTAATTAAAGTAATGAAGTTGTCTGGGAGCACAAGGCATTGTATGCTATCCCCTCAGGTCCAATTCATCTGCTTTAGTTTCTGATTCCAGTTAACAGTTTTATGGAACAAATCACATAGAAGAGCAGGAACTCATGCAGAGCCTCGTGGAAGAGCAAGCTCCTTGCTGTTTCTGAGAGAGAAATGAGTGAGGCAGGGCGAGAAGGCCTGAGCCTGCCTTCTCTGTTTCAAGCAAGGACTGCGTACACATTTTAAACACGCGTCCTCGTGAGGCTTGGGAAGCATCGGCCTGTGCCAAGTCCTCCGTGTGGACATCAGAAGCACCTTGTATTATTTGAAATGTATGTACTCAAAAGATAAACGCATGGGGACGTGGTCGGTTTCAGCAGGATCAGCGCAACACAAAGGGGCCTGTGTCTCCCTATGGATTCAGAATTCAAACGGGAAGCAGGGTTGTGTCTGCACAAGACACAGCCTTGGGGGAATCTGCCTCTGGGAGGGAGCGGCGGAGTTTCTCACATCCCTAACACACTCTTCCTTGTTGCAAGTTCAGCCCAAGGGGCAGATGCCTCAAGGGAGGTTCTGGGTCCTTCCTGGCTGGAGGCAACAGGCTTCCTAAACTGTCACCTGTCTGACTGCGGAGACCTTTGCTACCGGCAGGTAGAGGCAAAGCAGTCAGCCAGCGGAGTAGCCCTTCTTTGAATGAGTCCCTGCCTGTGTCCAGGGCTTTTTCTTTCTTTTGTCCAGAATCATGTGGAATAATTCATTCCATTATGCATTATTTCACACTATTCTACTCTAGATGCAGGGAGGAAAGTGATGATATTTAGTTCACGGGGAGAGCCTTGTCTGGTCCCTGATGGCATGGAGCACAATGGAGGAAAATCTTCTGTCTCCCTGTGGGCAGAAGTTACACTAGAAGCAGATTTTGCTGTTTTTCCTGCCTGGCTTCTTTCACTAGGATTCTCTTTACAGCTGTAATTTGAAAGCTCACCTTCCATCCAGGTCTGATTCTCAGCCCTCATGTACTGGAATGGCCACATTTGTGGGCTGTTTAAAAAAAACAAACAGAAATATCTTCATACTGTTTGGGAAATAGCCAGGTCCTGAGCCCCTCGGTTCCTCGGCTGCCCTGACCACCTTGGCTCCTTCCTGGTACCCACAGACCTCCCAGGCTGCCTGCCAGCTGGCATCTATACACCTACATCTATATTTATATCTTTATCTGACACACACAGGGTTACATCTTAGGACTTTAAAAATCAGAAAATCCATTATTTAATAAGTTTGAGGTTGTGTCTATCTTTAGCCTTCCCCCCCTTCCATTTATAAATATATTTTAACTTCCACATGTACGTAGAACTGACATTCATTTCACACACAAAAAAATTTGCTGCCAGTCTTTGAGCAGGTATATTATTGCATTTCCCTCATCAATTTCTAAGAGTATCATTATTATTGTTGTTATTATTAATTTACAAACCCTGCTGATTATTCAAAGTGGATGTTTACAGCTATACTTTCTAAATGAAATCTAGATGGAGAAAAAGGAACCAGCTTATGGACTAGACCGCAGGGATGGGTGACTCATGTCTCTTGGGTGTGCTGCTTTCTGAGGAAGAAAAGCTCTTATTGATGTCAATAAGAACATTTTTTTTTTTTTTTTTTTACTTTTCCAGTGACTTCCTTGGCAGTTACTCCTTTGTCCCCCTAACTCTGGCCCATCTTGGAAAAACATTTGGTGCCAATAAAAAAGCGAGGTGCTCCCTCTACTCTCAGCTGTTTGCCTTCGAAGGTCATTGAATTAGCCCAGTTATTTCACTACAGAAAAGCGCCACCCCATAGGCCCAGGTTGCCACTGTATGTTCCCATTGGTGATGTTTCCAGAATTCAATAGGAAAAAATTACGCAGAAATACTCCCCATTCACATGAAATTATCCTGAAGTAAATTTGGGATGAAACTAAGTATCAAGATTGTGATAGTTTTCCCCTAACAAGTACTTTCCATTTAATCCAGTTTTGAAAATACAGCTGATTTTTTTACTCCTCGCTGCAAACACAGAAGTATTTAAAAGTGGTCCCACTCAATTGGTTAAATAGGTTATGGTGCATAGATATAACCCTATGCAGCCATTATTTAAAGACAATTTAATAACATGGGAAAATGCTAGGTACAAAAAGATAGGATTCAAAGAACATATGCAATATACTCTCAAATCATATAATCATAAAGATTTTTAAAAACTCTGTATTGATGTAGTTATTTATTTTCCACATTTTCTACAGGAAGTATGTGCTTCTTTATAAACATAAGGAAAATCAACTGCAGCTCTGTTCTTAAAGAGGGCCCCCCCGGCCCTTTCACCCAGCCTGAGCATCCTGATGTCACGGGACCCACCCAGCCCTGGATGTCCAGAATGGCCCTCACCCCCTTTCGTCAAATACACACATCTACACGGGATTCCCTAGGACACCACTTTCATCTCCTCCCCAGACCTCTGAGACAAGGCTCACAGTCTACACCAGATCACTTTTTTCCCCCAGCTTGGATGGTGGAATCTTCCTGCTTCCACAGTGAACTCATACTTGGCGCTTTCAGCAGCCGCCCCTTTTTTTCATCACCTGCTCTCTTGCCCTAGATTGTGGGCTCTGTTGAGGACCTCGTGTCTGATCCTGCACCATGTCCTCAGTGTCGGCACAGTGCACTCCATACTATTGCCAAGAACCAAAACAAGCAAACAGACAAAAAACTGTACAGTGCTGAGAACTGGCATCAGCCAGGTACTGTGACAGCTGCTGTAGGGTCTGCAGAGATGACTGTCACCCACATGCTTTCCTTCAAAGAGAAAACAAGGCGAGATAGATCACCTGATGTCAAGAACGCAAATAACTATACATAGGGCAGAAGATGTGTGTCAGGTTGTCATACTTACAAACAGAGGCGTGGGAGAGTCAAAGGAGGTAGGAATCGCATGGAGAAGTGGTTTCTGGGGATAATTGATACGGGATTTATCACTCAAGGCGGGACTTGAAAGAAACCAGATTTGGTAAGTGGATAGGAGAACACTTCAAGCAAAGCGAAAAGCAAGAGTAATTGGAAAGAATGCATCATTTCCAAAAATAGAAATATCTTTGGGAGTCTGGGGAAATTGGATTTGACTGTCTCCTAAGGAGCAGTGGAGATGATGCGGGACATTTAGGTCATAGTCCTATTGCGAGAGCACTTGCTGCCAGAAAGCCTATTCTCCGTTTAATAGGAACTGGAAAATCACAAGCGACTTGATATTCTGCAACAAGTGGAGGTTTGATTTATGTAGAAAAACATGGGGATGAAGAGACCAATTAAGTAGCTATTGCAATATTTCAATCAAGACGGAAAGAGGGGCTGGAGAGCAGCAGCGTTGGAAATAGAAAGGGGAGGAAGACCGAGATCGAATGCACGCCTTGAATTATAGCCATTTTGCAAGATAAATAGATGTATTTAATTCATATCTTCTGTGGTAGCATCTTTTAAGGCCCTTCTCTCCACATGTATTTCTGCTATCCAACTACACGATCCTTTAAATAATTCTGGATAATCCTCTATTCTGTTGCATTACATACGCCACCTACCTTCAGAAGGCCCTGCTCTCCCAGCTCAGGTGTCCTGTCTCGGATTTGCTGACTCCTCCCAGGCAGGTAGTTCCTCCATCCCACCGTCCCCCACAGTTTCCACTTCTCTAATATTCGATCCTGCATGCTAATTTAATTGAATGCATATCTGTCTCCCCACTGGACTATTTGCTCTCACTTCCAACCTAAAGTCATCTGCAAACTTGAAAGGCATTTCTTCTAGGTTTTCTGAGCCATGTCCCCACATATTAAACAGGATGAGGCCAAGGCCCTGATGCACTCCAAGTGCATCCTATTTAAAATTATGTGTGGAACAGTGGCTGCGCTCGGTCCTGTGATGGACGCTGTGCAGTATTTAGAAAAAATAAAGTATATAACCCATATAGTGAGGAATCAGCATGAACACTTGTAAAACAATTAGAGGTTGAAATGCGGCCTTATATAATTACGGACTTAATTGTGTGTTGAAGATTTATAGGAGATTTAAGGGGAGGGAGACTGGTGTGCGCTGAGGAAGTCAAGGGTGACGTTAGGGAAGAGATGGAAAGAAACAGCAGAAACAGCAGGGCCATTGGAAAGAGTTTCTGGCAAAATCACCTTCCCTGACTCTTTCCCTTGTGATAGGTGCTTCTGGGACTGGCCAGGATGGGTGGAGACATGGATGTACCATGGATCAGGATCCCGGTATCTGGTAGGGTGTAAGGGTGGGTTTTTAAAGACAATAAAATAGCAAAGCAGGGTTTTTTTGTTTTTTGTTTTTTGTCTTTTTTAATGAGACAGATTAGCCCAATGCATCTACAGATATTTTTATCTGGATTGTAATAGTGTTCAGCTGAATTATTAACTGTCCTTTTCATCAGAATCTATAAGATAGTTGGTAAGCCCAGAAAAAAATAATTTCTTTATAATAATTACTAAGCTGTCCTGGTATCTAAATTCCCTTTCATCAGAAGAGGCGAACTTAAGATATTCAAATAAGACAAATATAAACAGCTATAGATAAAACAATAACATACCGATTTGGAAAGATCTGGTTTTATATGATCTTTTTCCAATTTATCATTCTGAAATCAAAGACAGAACATTGTTTATAGATTATAAAAATCTGAATTAAGCCAGGTTTCTGCAAAATTGAGATAAATTTCTTTTTAGGATTAAAGGTGCATAATGTTAATATGATGTGTTGAGTGAGATGTTGCCACCAACGAAAAGCCACTGAGGTACTCTTATTTTTTCCATAACCACATTTTTCTTCATTAAAATGAATTTAATGTTGACGCTGAGTTCCAAAATCCATGCACCTGAGAATTAATAATTATGTGGGTTGAGGGTGAGGCTAAATAACCAAAATGCAAAGGTTGAAGGTAAATTTATTATTGACATATTAAGGTGTACTGACTTTCTGGCATAGTGTAGTTTATGAACACCACCAAAGTGACATTATATACATATACATCCACACGTGTTCCCTCTTTTATGTAACCCACTGTATTTTTTCTTGAATAATGATATTTAAACAGGAAAAATGGCTTCCATGTAACCCGTAGGCCAATCTGAACCGCTTTCTCGTAGTCTGTAATGTATGTATATGATCAAAGAAATATTTGGATTGTCAAGGTTAACACAACAACAGCAATCAAGTACAAATAGCAAAGATTTGCATGTCTTACCTATGAGCTTTTCTCCACTTACCTCTACTGCTTTTTGTCCACAAGGTGGCACTCTCTAGATATATCTAAATTCAAGCCTTTTTAATGAAGATGCATCGGAATAGACATTGTCCCGACCAGCCTCTATTGTTAAATCCTTCCCAAAGAGCCAAGTGAATTCACTAATGCGATTTAGAAAAGCAGCCTGGTTACGTGTGTCACATAGATCACCAACAGGGCGTCACTGTTTATATTGTAAAATTGTAAAGCCTAATTCTGGATCGATCCATCCAGGTCTGATTTTGTTCCCAGATGTGAACACAAAAGCAGATGATCCCCACCAAATCTGATCAGTCCTGAAGTTCATATATTTAGGATTGCTTATCGGGAAGTCTCCAGGCACATCCCTGAGGACGGCGTTTATGAAAGGAGAAGGGACTCGTGCGCTAGGTGCACAGTGATCATTCATCCCAAATTGTCCTGGACAAAAACAGTCTATTCTGATAACCCCATATAGATATTCGTTCATTTAGAGTTCACATTCCAAGTTTTGGCTTTGGAGACAGATACATGGCCTCAGTCAACAGCATGAAAACACATGCTCAGTCTCTTTCTCCTTTTAAGTTCAGTATTTGCCCTGGCAGATGCCCTATCCATGGGCCAGAGTATGGTACAAAGATGCGGATCTTAGGAGCAAATCCTCCCTATGGGATGTCACTGCCTCTTTTATAGTTGTCTCTGGAAAGAGATCTGCCCTAACCCTTGGATCAAGATGCTACCTTTGAAATTGAACTCTCAAAAATCAGAGAGCATGCACCAAAAATAGTCCCCTAGCTCTGTGTCCTGGTTCTTCCAGTCAGAATTTTAGAGTCTCTCCTCTATTATGGAATAGCTTTGAAATAAGCAGATTTTCAGTAGAGGAAATTATAGATTTTCTGCATGGTCCAGCAGACAAGGAGGGCACTGTTTAGGTAGTGCCTACCAATAACGGTGTCCCAGGACCTCAGGCCCCACCCCCGCTCCCTTAGGTGTATAAAAGAAGCCGGTCCAGCGAGGACCAGTGATTTGCTGAAAGTTACTCTGTGACTGGTTGTCATCATTTTACACAGGTCAGTGTAATCTCACCCTTTCCTTAGGTACAGATAAATCAGCCCCAAGTCCTGCATTCTGTTAACGTGGGTGATGTGGCCTGCTTATGTTTCAAAACATTTACTTGGCATGTGGAGCAGCTGATTAAAATGTCTCTGAGGGGAAGCTCATGTCCGGAATGAACTGAATTTAAATTAAAAGAGGGGGAGCCTCCAGGAATCCACAAATACAAAGAGTTTGGAGTAGGTGATGGTTACAAGGGACTGGCAGGAGAAAAAACAACCTGATTGTTCATAAACATTGCCCTAGACAGAGAGGAATGGTGTAAAACTTTCATCCACTCAGTCTCCTCCCTGGCGTTATTGTGGAAATGACAACTGGGAGGAGCTATGGGCTGGCAAAATTGAGTAGATGTAATAACCTGGGGAAGTCTTGCTCTGCAAAGCATCTTTGATGCATGTGGTGCTGTGAAATGCATTACAGCCCCAGCATCAGTAATCTAGGGATAAGTACACCTGATAGACATTTGCAGGCAGTGATGTAAGGGGAGAGTAAACAGAAGGGCTTGATTTGATTTAAAATGAGGAGGGAATTTGATAAAACAGAGACTCTGATGGAGAGGTCAAATCAGAGAAGAGGGGCTAACAGAGCAGAAGCAAATCAGCATAAAGAGACGGACATGAGCGGAGAGATGAGTGAAATAATCAGCCAGACACCAGCTATGTTAGAACTGGGCTCCTGCCTGGCTGGGCGTGGCTCAGCGGTTGAGCATCAACCTAGGATCCAGGCGATCGGGGTTCGATTCCCGGTCAGGGCACGTGCCCAGGTTGCGAGCTCGATCCCCCATCGGGGGCGTGCAGGAGGCAGCCGATCAATGACTCTCTCATCACTGATGTTTCTGTCTCTCTCTCCCTCTCCTTTCCTCTCTCTGAAATCAATAAAGATATATTAAAAAAAAAAAAAAAAAAAAGAACCGGGCTCCTGCTGTGCAGGAAGGGGCCTGCGCTCCGACCCTCAGGGGGACAGCGCAAGGCATGTTTCTTTTTACCAAGAATCTCATTTTCCTATTGGGCAGAAAAGTAAAACCACAAAAACATTAGATTTTAATACAAATACTAACAAGAATAGGCAGCAAAGCAGGAGTGTCACACACACTACGTGAAGAATTACAGAGAGAAACCACATGATTGTATCTGAAGACCTTCACTACCATCAAAGGTAAAAATCAGATAATTCGAATCCATTGCTGGCCAAATTTTTTATCTCATACAACTATTTGAATTCTGATAATGAGAATTGATTTAACGCAGTGTAAGAAAAATAATATAGGCATAGGAATGACTGTCTCAATACCTGTGATTTTTTTCCAAAATTTAGGCTTCAGTCTCTGATCTCAGGGATTTAAAAATATAACAGCTATATTTGATAGCACAGAAGAATAAGCCTTCTAAGCCCTTTACTTTCAAACATGTATTTGATTAAAACAAAGGAGAAAGCTGCTAAAATAGAAAAATAGTCCCTACACTTAAATGAATTTAGTTTGAATACCAGTATTTTAAAATTAACTTTGCATCCCAGGGAAAATCACTCATTAGATTTTTTTTTTTTTTTTTAAATCTTGTAGGTGGTCCTTAATTATGTACAATCATTTGTGACATTTAAAAATTTAAAGACTGTAATTCTCTTGATATAGGCTGAGGAAATTTTGTTTTCAAAGAAACAGTTCCTCAAAACCCGTATTTTAAGGGACCTCTAAAGTGTCTGCTCGATGAATAACGGTTGTTATTGTGGCTACTCACTATTACTCTCTATGTGAGTGCCCTCCAGTCGACTAATTTGCGGTCACAACTCAAGAGATAGGGACACTGAAGCTCAGAGGGGTAGAGAGGCTTGTCGTCCGGCTAGACACTGGCTGGGCGAAGTTCACCCCAAACCTGCCTGATGCCCACATCACCATTCTTTCCACCAGCGATGCCCCGCCCGCTCCAGAGAGTGGGTGAGGAAGCCGTCCCCTTACACATGTGTGCGCGTGCGTGAGCGTGCACACACGGGCTTCTGTGACATTTTTTATTTTTTGGTGTGTCTCTAACCGGCTTCAGGATCTGGCAAAAACTGAGATGCAAATTAGAAATGGAATATTTATTTTTCTTTCCCCATCTCAACCTGTAGCCTACTTCAGGAAGAAAGAAACAAACAGATGTGTTTGGTGGCATGCGATGTGTTGCCATCAACCCTCCGGTGTCTTTTTCGTTTTTGATTACTGATACTTTAGTCGCTACACAGGCTTTTAATAAATATCCTTGACAGACCGAATGCCATGAACCTGTGCTTATATCTGTTGGTTCGACACGTAACACGAGTTTACCCTCAGATCCCAGAAAGCCCCAATGTGCATTGAAACATTGTTTTCAGAAGCATTAATTAAAGTATTAGTACTTTAAAATACTCTGTTATGGGCAGTATTATAAAGCTGACTTATACTGAAGTTTTTAATACAGTGTTGAACATTTATGTAATGTAAGAGTTATTAGGGTCCTTGGAGATAATATGGTCCAACTCTTTCATCTTATCAAAGAATAAAATAAAATCTTTGAGAAGTTCAGGCATTCTTGTTTTAAAATTAAGGAATATTTTAAGTTTACCAAGAAATTCAGAGGATTTACCTTAACATTTCTTTCAATAACGAAGGCGTGCCTTTAGGTTGGCATCTGCTCCCTCCCTCCCTTTCTTTCCTGTGGCACGAGGCAGTGTCACATGTGGTAGAGTCGGAAAGCCCTGAACTTGGGACCCACGCCCAGCATGTTCCACATGTGGCTTGGAATATTTTCCACAGTTTTCTCTACCCAAGTTTCATTTTCTGTAAATTGGATATTATAACAACTATCTCAAGAAATTGCTTTAAAGATTAAATGAGATAGTACATGAAAAGAACTTTGAACGGAGTCCCGTCTGGAGTAGAAGTTCAGTGAGAATCAGTTTTCAGGGCTGTTCTGTCGCAGCCACTGCTCGTTAGTTCCTGAAGTTGGAAGATATATTTTAACTCCTCTAAAGCAGATTGATACTATTATGGGAATATCTCCTGCTCTTCCTACTGTCTCATGCGGTTTTTCTTCCACCCTTTCTTTTTTTCCTTCCCCTTCCCTTCCCGTTCCTCTGTTTCCCCCCTTTACCTCCATCCCTCCAGCTCACTTCTGATTTCAGCGCTGCTGCTGTGGACGGGTCTGTGTACTGGATACCTCTCCTGAAGGGCAAGGCCTAGTCCCCACTTTTCTGCCCCAAGGTTTTCCTGCCACTGGGAGCCATCCAGCCTGACCTCTAGTGCAACCTGGAAGTGGAAAGCGATGGCACTTGCTCTCAACCAGCGGGTGTGAGAGCTGGTAGGTAACGTGCGGACCCTGTCCCTCAGAGCGACGACTGAGACACACGCTATCTACGTGGTCCCCAAGGTCCCCAGGATTTTAATCCCAGTTGCCCACAGCAGTAACCAGCTTGATAACATTGCCTTTACTGATCTCTATCCTTTCCTGATTTTCTTTCTCCTATTTCTCACTCAATCTCTAGCTCACACATCAACTTATTAAAAATTTTATCTTAAATGCACCATCCCGTCCGTACCCAACCCTGTTTGTGGAGGAGTTCATCAAAGATAAGCCTCTTTATCAAGTAACCTTTCAATTGCAATTAACCAAAAATCAAGTCTAATTTTACTGAAACAATGAAGGGCTTTATTGATTCACACAAGTAAAACTTCCAGAGGAAAGATTAGTTTCATGTGAACCTTTATCCCTACAATTTCCCCTTATTCCAATGGTCTGATTTCTCGCCGTCATTCTGTTCAGCCTTCTAATGCATCAGCTCCATCCCGCTGCCGGTAACAAAAAACCGTCTCCTATTGACCTTATACTCTCATGTTGAAAACTAAAGGAGATGATACCTTTGAATGTCCTCTGAAGGGCTTTAAGGTACTATACAAATGTCAGTGATTATTATTAGCATCTGATTTTTTTTTGGCAGGAGCATCTTATGAGATTTTATCTTTAACCTGGAGCAAGGGCTTTATATGAAAAATAGTCCCAAGGCCTCTTCTGATGCCCCTGGGTGTCAGTGAGAGTTTTTTACATCTTTGTGAGCCATGATACCTGCCAGATGTGCATGGGTAGAGAAGCCAAGAGGCATGTATATATACACACACACACACACACACACACACACAATGGATGTGGTCCTTTGGGCAAGATGCAACGTTCACTGAAACAGCTGTTATCTCTCAACAGCTGCACATAGGTTACAGTGGACAGGATGTTGTTAGTATAGAATACAGCAGTTTTTATTTTAGCAATAGAACCATACCACACACGCGCCATTCTGCCATCTATGAGGCTGTTCCATTTTGCTCCTTACCACAGCAAGCAAAAACACCAATTCTACAGGAAATACCATGGTCTACCCTAAATACAACATGCATCCTGTTCTCAGCATCTTAAAACCCTAAAATAATTTGGGAAGGAACTTTGAATTTTCAGCCATCAACAGTGATTTGTTTGAGAATGCCATTTCAAAACCTGAGTTTCACACTAAATAAATTAATAAATAAAATAAGTTTTGTATTTCTTAAAATGTGTGATACTGCTTAGACCAGGGAGATCCCAACTGGAGTAGGAAATGTCTTGTGAAATAATATGATGGCCATTTCAGATATGAACAGTATTGGCCACAGCAGAGAGAGAAGTTTTGGAGCAAATGGCATTCATTGAACAAAAGGCAGTGAAGTTGGCCAAGATAGCCATATTTCTTTTTTCCTTACAAAAGAACATAGGGTTCACGTGCTACGACATTAATAGGAGGAAAAATGCACGAATCCAGGAAAAGGAAGTAGGTCAGCATTAATTTTAGCCTTGCTTTATAGCGATAAATGTGTTTTTTAAAGTGACTAATTGAATACATAAGGAGAAACGATATTCCTGGAAAATAGCTAGCAATTGAGAACATATCGCTACCTTGCAGAAATCCTGCTCCCAGTAACTCATACTGAAACACGGACACAAACAAAGTGAGGATTAGTAGACCACAGCAATAACGTATGGTTTTGTAGATGGCTGAGAACACAGTCTTGACTCTGCAAAGTTTGGGCACCACGCTGCTCATCTGGCCCTGCTCGCTCTGGCAGGAAATCCCAGGCGATGGCTCAGCAAGAAGTTGTGAACATCTCAGGTTATGGGGGTCGGTTAAGTTCACAAGGCAGGAACAGTGAAGAAGTGGGAAACAGCTTGAACTGGCTGCTGGCGATGTCTTTACTTGATGGCACAAATACGAAAATCCTCAAAGCACCACTGGGTTTCACAAACTGCACGTTAGCACCCAATCCCCCCAACATGACTTAGCAGCATGATCACCTCTGGGCCTACGGTGCTAGAGAAACCTTGCAGGGAGGGGTCCAAGTGCCACAGCACAGCAGGCGTGCAATGTGCAGGCTTGGGAGGAGCTACTGGTTTATTCCCTGCTGCTCCGGAGGGCACATCCAGAAACCCGGGGCAGGGACAAGGCCACTGACTTCAGCACGGTAGAGAGAAAAGCTTCCTTCCAGGGGGAGCAGCTAGGAGTGGAAGGTGTAATCAGGTCCTTGTCAAGGAATGTGGTCAGACGGAAGCCCCACTCCCCAAGACGACGTTATTAAGGATCAAGTTCAGAGTTGAACTAAATAACTAAGTAAGGTTTCAAAAGATCCGGGTGGTGGGAGGGATGGTAATTTTATTCCCCAGCTATTGTGAATACGTTTCATTTCTTTGCAACTTTGGAAGTAAGGAAGAATTTTCTAGAGCATCTGGGAAACATTTGATGTGGGAGACCTGAAAACAAGAGACATTTCACTGAGATTCTCAGAATTTCTGAACTGACAGAAGCATTGGCTTGGATTCATTTGAAAGTAGATTTGCTCTAACACGAGAAGTGTGTGTGTCCATTAGGAGTCAGACTGAGTGGGTGGCGGTGGGGAGCGGGGGAACAAAGGGTCTAACATGTCAAGAAGAGAAAGATAACCAAGTTTAGCTGACATTATCGAAATGTTGCAAGATTAAATGAGAGAGCACGTTGTACAGGTAAGGCATAAAAACACTGGTTCAGTCTTTTCATGAAAAAGTCAGCAGGCATTCTCATGGAGTAGGTGGTAGGAGAATACAGATTCTCAGGTCTCCTAACTTGATGGTAATAAGCTGGGGTACAGAAACCCATCCATCTCAAGGTGATGATTTCCTCCTGCTATTTGTTCATGGTCCCAGAGAGCCTCTGAGTACCTGGAGTGGGATCTCCCAGGTTGGTTCTGCCCTATCTTACTAACTGAATTGTGGCTGAGTTGAAAAAAGCTTTGGCATGTTCTGTCCAAAGTACAGAAGATGAACCAAGTTCTGCTTATGTCTCAGACATAGATATTAGCATGGTATCATCCCCAATAATAGTGAAGGCTCCCAGCCCCATGATCAAGTTCTCTGATAGTCATTCTTTTGTGTTGTGCTCACAGACTACCCACTAGGTAGGATCATTTCCTCATGTATTTGGTCATTTTTGATGTGAGATTATCCTTGGCAAGAATTATTTGCTCATAAGAGTTTTGGTCATGCTGGGTTATAGTGGTTTCTGTATAATTGGTGGAATCTGGAGTTCTGTTTTTGCCAGGAGCTTGAAAAGCTTAATAAGCCTGGACCTATTTCAACAACTTCCTCTCTCCCTTGTCCATTTGCTACCCCAGTCATTGTTGAAATGAGAAATGACCAATTTCAAACTTTTCTTATTTTCTGAAGGCCAAATAGGAAGTAAATTCACGATTATTTTTGAGGAGCAATAGAACTGAAAAGCAACTAGACTGACAAGTAAGTGCTCCAATGCCATTTTGATGGACAGTTTCACAGTCCTAGTTGTGTCATTCACTGGTATCTTCTAACACATAGTGCCTGGAGTAGAGTGAATGGCAATAAATAATAGTTGAATGACTGCATGAAAACTGTTAATCTGACCTAAACCAAGGACTGTCTGTAGTCTCTCCAATCAAAGGCTAAAATTCTACACATTGATTCCCAATCTGAGTCCTAGGCCCTGAGTTCACTTTCCTAGTGGAACCCTGGAGATTAACTGGAAGCCTTCTTTGAATGTGAGGCAGGTGCCAGGATAGGGATCCTCTGTTATTCCATGACTATTAAGAAACCTGCCCTAGCTCAAACTCTCTTTGCTGAGATTTATGATCTTCATAATGAAACAAGTGCCCTTTACATTAAAAATAATATACATCCCTTTGTTTAAGTGTTAAGGAGTTAGATTGTTGTTTTTACAAACCCATAAAGAGGAAAGGTGAGCTCACATTCAGAGGTTGGTTGATTTGCTAATTACAAAGAGCAAGACCTGAGCAGAAGAGAAGATAACCTGAACCATTAAGACCCACTGAAGACCACAAACATACCAGATGTCCCTGCCTTTAGAGATCTTGTGACTGGGATGGGAGCAGGCCATCTATGTGAGGAACGACCAGCCTTCTTTCTATGTTCTCTACATATTTGGCCATAAGGCCACATCTGGGCTTTGATTAATAAAAACTAAGAACCATCTCCCCAGTATGTAATCATTTTTCGGTTTTAAGCTGTTCAATGGAAAGTGAGGTGAGGCTAGACCAGAGAGAAAAGGAAAAACTACATTGGAATTTGTCTCATTTAATCAGTTCATGATGCAGAATCATCCCCTTCCCCTCAAGTAGGCCCCACGTTGAAGACTCTCTTCTCTACTGCCTTCTGGTTGGCATGATTAAAAGATTCTAGGGAGGCGGGGGTGTGGACAGGAAAAGGGGCACAGAGAGGCAGAACCCAAGGATTTCTGTGAACCCAGACCTGAGTCAGGCATGTCACTTCTCTGGCTTCCTTGTCTTTATGTACTAAAAAGGTGTTTTGATCTAGAATATCAATTCCAGTTTTAAAATTCTGTCTTCTCCTTAAATTCTGAGCCCCTCTCCACCCATGAGTCTGTCCACTCCTGGGCCATCAACATCACTGGACACAGAGAAATCCTATAATTGCAAGAATCCACTGGTCCTGAGGTTCAGAAGCATAAGCACAGATAGATGTGTTACAGCATCTGTGCATGGGTTCTAGTGCCACCGGGGTCCTGCGTGTCCACGCCCGTCATGGAAATGCAGGATTCTCAAGCACTGACTTGTGTTCAGAGCATGTCTGTGTAAGGTGATGGGGGACAGACTGATGGAGTGGCATATGGTAGGATGGAGAAACAAAAAGGTAGGATGCAGTTTTATTATCACTACGCTTTAATCTAGAGTTATTAAATGCTTCCAATACAACAGGCACTGTGCTATGAGCATCCACTTACAAATATAACCATTAGAATAAAACTTTGAGTTAGGCACTATTTTAGGTCCATTATACAGATGGAGAAGCGAGGCTAAGGAAGGGGAAATAACTTACCAGGTTACACAGATTTTAAGTGGTGCGAATAGTAAGCCCAGGCAGTCTGACTCCAGGGGCTCCTCTCATTATACTGACCTATAGAGAAAGAGCTTCTCACTTTTGCTAGTTAAGAAGAAATAAACAAACAACTCAGTGAGAGGAGAGGACCTGGCAAGTCCCCATAGTCTCCTGTGAGCAGCCAGACCTGCTCCAAGGAAGAACCATTGTCTTCCTGGCTCCCAAAGTGGAACCACCACCTGAGGACAGTCCTGGGTGTGAGAGAGCAGGGCCAGCTCTGAACTCTAGGCCAGAGAACTAAAACAGCATCTACAGTAAGAATGTAATTTCTTATATTCTGGTGAAAAAATATATGCAAATATAAATGAGCTAAAAATGAATTCTGCAGAAGCCTAATTTTAAAATATCAGTTTTTCAATGGTCACTTTAATGCATAAAATGGATCCTTTCTTCATGGTGTATAAGCATTTTAACATGCTTTCTTTATAATTTGATGTCTGTATTAAATTTAATTTCATTATACATTGATTTGTTATGTAATTGTTTATTCATTCATTTATTTAGCAAGCATTATTGAATGCTTTCTGTGTGCCAGGCAGGTTGGGTTAATGTGATCATATAGGCAAATATGCATGTAGCATTGTACCTGACATGATGAATATGTTTATTTAATGAAAACCATTATGTTGATTAGGTTTCCACCAGTTCTCCATTTACCAGTTAGGTTGGATCCAACCAAGGAGAATGGTTTCAGGAGATATGGGGGTAAAATTTGAATGGACTGTGTATGAAAGGCTTTTCTCACTGAGGGGGCCTGATGACACACTTACTAGGGCAGTAACCAGTGACAAGGATGTGTACAGGCTGGCCTGGGGCTGTTTCACCTCAATCCCTATATCCATTGTCACATGGCCTTCTTCCCTCTGTGTCTGTGCACCTCTGTGTTCTCAGATGGCCTCTTATAAGGACACCGGTTATTGGACTTAGGGTTCACTCTAATCCAGTACATCTTGTTAGCTAATGATAACTGCAAAGACTCTATTCGCAAATATAACCACCTTTACAGAAACTAGGGGTTAGGACTTCAACTTATCTTTTGGGGGAACATAATTTAACTGACAACATTACCATCCTATTTCCTTTATAGCCATGGTTCCCTTTGGGTCAGCTCTCTCTTGACAAAGTATTATATTTTGGGTAGATTGCAAAAGAGGCCAAAGGATATTAAATAAATTAGTGGGTAGGACAGTATCTTCCTTTGAGAAAATGTATGCTCTGTTCATAAAAAGGTGGACAACTGCACACCACTACTGGAGAAATAAAGGAAAATAAATAACATATAGGATTTTGAGAGGGTGAGGTAGGGTTCCCTAGTGCTGTGTATGGTGCTAATATTTAATAATTGTTAAATGAAGTTTACTGTCTTGTCTTTAGAAAGTCTCAGCATGATTTGAGAAACCCTGAGAATTATCATTCCATCTCACTATTTCATTCATACTTTTTCATTTATTAGTAATCTGCCTTGTTCCACCAGAGATTTAATATGATATAAAAATGCATGCAAGAAGCCATAATAAATGTAAACTAAGGAAGACAATGAGAGGATTTCAACAATTACATTTTGGGTACTGGCTCCTCAGAAACAAACATTGCTCTCTTCATTTAATCAATGTGGTATCTCATAAATTAGTTGAAACGTGTATTTTAAAAATAGAGTGGACCGATACAACTTGAAAATCATATAGCTGTCTGAATTCGGGTACAAGTAGAAGTGCTTTCAAGAGAAGTGATGCATTTTTAAAGGATTGGTGATTTATATTTGCCTAGAAGTTCTAGGCCCTCAATGATTGGCTGCCTGCAAAGGGGGCTGGTCCTCAAAAAGTGAAGGTTTATCTCTCCAGGGCAACCTGAGGTCACAGGATAGGCACCTCTCTGGTCTCTACAATGGTCACTCATCTGCTGAGTACTGCTCTTCCCCTCCTGATTGCTCAAGTCAAGATCTCAGCTTTTTTGTTGACCAAGAAGCAGAAAGGCCAATAGTCTTTTTCCGTCAGTGTCAACATTTGCCAAACCTGTTCTAGAAGGGTAAAATTATGTAGATTCTGGATCTTTCTCTTTATTCCTACTTGGTTTAGGAAAAATAGAAGAGAAAATTAAAGTGGTTTTTCCCCCTGTGATTTTTGAAAAGGCATTAATTGTTTGTCTTCTTTATTTAAGTCTACTTCAAAATGGTACCTGGATGGGCATCAGACTAGTCATTGCGCTGGGACCAGGATTGTCCCAGGCAAAACAGGGCAAATAGCCATACTATAGGTTAGAACAATCAATTTATGTTTATAGCATCACAACAAAGTATAATTGAGTAAAAGAAATTCTATGGTGAGCAGGTTGGGTCGACCTGAGAAGTTTGTTTCTCTGTTGGCCTGACTTAACTGATGGAAAGGTAGATTTAAAAAAATGGTGTCTAATCACTGGCAATATATCCCCCAGGCAGTCTTCCATCAATATGTTCTCTTTGTTGAGTTTTGATAGCTGAGCTTCTGGAAGTTTGAGATTATATTTCTTGAAAATGACTTGGATTGAGGCTATTATAGATTCACAGTTAAAAGCAGCATCTTACTTTTTAATAATCAAATATGATAAAGTATAAATTGACTTTTTAAAAAGAAATGTAATTATACTAATACATTGGTTTAGAAAGTTAAACTCCATATCCTCTGAGGTGACCCACATTTGCTTTTCCTTTGTAAGAAATTAAATATTTTAGCTTATTGGGAGCAAATTTGCTTATTTTGGGGGCGGTGCTAGATAGACTCTGCCAATAATGTATGGCATTCATGCTATAAGGCATTACATCATCTTGCTGTAATTGTCATTAAAATGTCCCTGGCTACTCAATGTTCAATGCTGACAGCACAACAGCCAGGATGGAGCAATTGTCCTTAGTTGTCATTGGCTCTCCTTGCAGTGATTCCCTACTATTGGTGACATCATCGAAGAATAAATTTCATTCATAATGTTAGCACCTTTTCTAATTTGAAATAATTTCAAAGTTCAGTGACTTCACACATTATTTTTTTGAGTTAGGAAATTAGAGGTTATTATATCAGCTCCTAGAAGCAAACCCTTTCTGGTGATTCCCCTAGTAAAGATTTAAAGCACATGATTCATGCACCCCTCTTGCTTAAATACCTTTTTATGAGTTAATTTATGTCATATAAAAAATTTCCTCCCCATGTTTCCCAAATGTACCAACTGATGACAAGTTCAGGTGAAGTTTACATTTGGGTATTTGAGAGGCTCACATAAATTGGACTCATTCACAAGGCTAGATTTTGCCTGAGATCCTATGGCATTCAAGGTTTGGAATGAGCCTGGCTGTGATCATTCAGATATGGAGCACCCCTGAGCTTTTTAAATCTGAGTATCCTCTAGAACAGAATCTGCAGACTGAAGCTCCACCAACAAATCTGGTCTGCTGCCTGCTTTAAATAAAGTTTTATCAGCCGCACTTGTTTGTTTGCATAGGCTGCTTTTACACTACGAAGGTAGAGTTGAGTAGCTCAGACAGAGAGTGTTGGGGTGCACAGCTTAAAATCCTTAATTTGAACCTTTACAGAAAAAGTTGGACAATTACTGCTCTAGGAACTATAAATATCACTTCTTATAATCAAGATTCTGTTGGTTAAATTTTTTTTTATGGTCTATGAGAAAAGCTCTAGGTAATTTTAGATTCACACTAAGGTTTGTAAGAGGACAGCTTATTCAGTGCCTTCCAGGGCAATCAATGATGTTTTTCTTGTATGGCTGCTGCTTCTATGTCCTTGAATATTCATTTTTCCTGAAAGCTGACAGGTAATTATAAATCGAAATGACATTTTCTATGTACACATGAATGCGTTTCTCCTTTTAAATATAAGAACCTGAAGATACAAATGTGTCTTTGATGTGTGAATTGACACTTGCAAGCCTTTAATAAATTATCTATGAGAAGAATGTGGAAGAAATCAACATCTGCTTTGAAATTACTCTTGAGTTTTTTGCCTACCCTTGTTCTTCGTGAATGTGCTGAGGCCGTAGATCTGCTAGATTTGCTTCCTAGGGGTATAGTCATAGAATTAGTTTTGGAGTAAATTGGCAAAGTCTTAGATTATTTTTTGAGAAACCTCTAAACAAATACAATAAAAATCCTGGCACCATTTATAAAGTTGACTTAATTCTGTTAGGTGCATTTCAACACTTGGCCTAATCATGTTCCAAACAAGTAATATCTGAAAATTGTTCTCTTAGTTCATTCCTTCTAATTTTCTCTAGGAACACTGATCAGTATTTTAATGACTTCTGTTTTACTGGATAGTAGTCATCATGTTATAAATTTCTGCAGAGATTACTTACTATCACTATGAAATAATCCTTCATCACACTATGACTACATAATATAATCCTGTGTTTAAAAATCCCTCTTCCCTTGACTGTAATTTCCACAAAATTAGGCACCAAGACTATACTCTTTATCATTGTAACTCCATGTTAATTACTTATTCAGCACGTATTAATGAGTAGCTGCTGCCCCGGCAGGGTGGCTCAGTTGGTTGGAGCATTGTTCTGTACACTGATAGGTTGCAAGTTCAATTCCCAGTGAGGGCACATTCCTAGGCTGCGGGTTTGATCCTGGTTGGGGTGTTTCTCTTTAACATCAATGTTTCTTTCTCTTCTCTCCCCATCCCCCCAACCTTTGCCACTTTCTATCTCTCTAAAATCAATAAAGCATATCTTCAGGGGAAGATTAAAACATTGTTTGATAATTTTTTTCTAAATGAGTGGCTGCTTATTACACACACCACACTAATCCTAGAAAAGTATGACATAGTCATGTCCCAATCTTCCCAGAAAATTTAGTTCCTGGAAAAGAACTGCCCATAGAAATTATTTAGAGATGCTCATCAAAAGAATGAACTAGGAAGAATTGTAGTTAATTTTCTTTTATTTCCCAGCTACAGGGCTTTATTCCCAAAAAGTAAGACTCGTGGTGATAAAGCAGACAATATGAGAAATGGTAAATGGTTTAACACCCACCCACTGTTGGAAAACAACACCTAATCGGTTAACTACAGTGAGTGCTGAAGAAAGGACGTGCCTCAGTTTAATCTGGGTTTTTTAAAGAGTGAAACATGTATTGAGTCTGAAGGCCAAGGTCCTTACAGTGACCTATAAGGGCCCACGCAGTCGGGACCCTCTGGAGATAAGACGGGTCCCGCTTCCCCCTTCCTCATTCAGTCTGCTCCATCCACGTTTTCCCCTTTGTTCTTTGGTCACATCAGTTTCCTTCAGCCTCTGGACTTTTATTTTTTTAAAAATGTATCTTTATTGATTTCAAGGAGAGGGGGAAAGAGAGATAGAAATATCAATGATGAGAGAGTCATTGATCGGCTGCCTCCTGCACACCCCCTACCAGGGATCGAGCCCACAACCCAGGCATGTGCGCTGACCGGGAATCGAACCCCTATCTCCTGGATCCTAGGCCCACACTCAACCGCTGAGCCTTGCCCGGCCGGGCGCTGGATTTTTTATTGTTTCCTCTGCCTGAAGCATTCTCCCTCAAGGAATCCAGATGGCTTACTTTATTCACGTGACATTTTCAGAGACACTTTCTCTGAACTCCCTATCAAATAATGAACACCCCCTCCCCAGGTATGTCCTATACCCTTTCTCTGCTTGCCGGCTTGACTAATTGATTTCTATCCATGCCTTCATTTATATACTCTGTTGCTTGCTTTATTTAACCAGTGATACTACAGATTTAATAGGAGACATTTTTATATATTATAAGAAGCAAAGTTACACTAACATGGGAGAGCCAATGGAGAATGTCTTGGCGAAATACAGATATAATGCTACTGACAGCTACAAGGATTGGTCATTACAGAATATTTCAGTAACATTAGATCTAGTCTCTCTTTCTTAGCAAAGAACAACTCAATAAAAATCAGTGGCTGCAAAAGCCCATGCAGCAATGCTTTGCAGATATTCTGTGATCAATCTCTGGGCAATATTTGAATAACGACTTGTGTGCTTTTTGGATTTCTCAGTGTCCTAAGGCGGGACCTTGTTACTTAACTCCAGGTGCTTATCAAAATCTGTGATGACTTCAATCAAGAGGCGAAAACATTCTCCTCCCATGTTATTATCATTTTTTCCATTGCTTTTCACAGAGAGTGGAAGAGAGAGAGAGAGAGAGAGAGGGGGAGGGAGAGAGGGAGAGAGAAAGAGAGAAACATTAGTGTGAGAGAGACACACCGATTGGCTGCCTTCAGCACGCGCCCCGACTGGGGCAGGGATCGAGCCTGCAGCCTAGGTACGTGCCCTTAGCCAAATCAAACCCAGGACCCTTCAGTCCGCAGGCTGACCCTCTAACCACTGAGCCAAACTGGCTAGGGCCACTTTGAATACAATTTTTAATAGGAAACCACGGTCCTGGGTTTAGACTTGAGAAAATACAGCCAAAAGATTGAAGCTAATACTTTATTACTGAATGATCTTTCTTGGTAAAGATATTCTCCAGTCTCATGATGTATGCAAAATATACTCCTTAGATCAATGTTAATTAGGCTCCTTGGGAGAACAAAGTTAGAACTACAGAACAAAAAAATCTCCCCCCAAAAATGATTGCTTATAAAAGGTAATATGTATGGTATTCTTCCACCTTCCTCCCAAGGTCAATGGTCACCATATTTAATCTCAATAGTAATCAGAAGTTCTTGAAATTTGTAAAAGACCGCAAAGTGGTGAACCAATGAGCATGTGTGATTAAGTTTTTACTGTAAAAAGCCAGATCAAGACAAGTAAGTAGATTTAAAGGAAATGAAAGCATTAAGAAATCAATATGTAGTCATAACAGCTCTTCTGTGAGTCTACCATCAAAAGAGTGAACCATTTTCTACAACCATTATATCAATATGTGGCAAACAGTATCTTGCGATATATTACAGGTTGTTCTCACTTGAAACTCTAGCCATTCTTTGAGATCATGCTTTAAAGAAATCATTTTCAGGGTAGTATTAACCATAATTTTTGTGTGTTTTTTCTTGTATATTTTTCAAACTGTTAAAAGTCATTGATAAATACATGGATAAAGGTAAAAAGAATTAATGATTATTAGCTGAGTGTAGAAGACATATATATATACTTTGGGTTTTAATTAACTTTATGTCTGTGATTTATAAATAGCTGTTCTGTGGAACACCAAGCCTGAGAAGCGGCTTAAAATAAAAATGAAATGTTCCATGAGCCATTAGAATATTAGAGAGATGTCGAATTGGGGACGGTAGAATTGGGTCTCTTTGGTTGAGAGATGTGTGAATGGGAAGCAAAGATATTTCAATTATTTCATATTGTTAAGAGGTTTTTTTTTCTTTTTTTATGAACCGGGATATGGCTATCTAGGTTAAAGTTATATGCACACTTGAAAACAAAATGTATTTTGCTGTTAGGAGTGGAATAGTCTGTGAATGTCAGTTAGAAGCCATTGGTGGGTGGTACTGCTCAGTTCTTTGGTATCTTTTCTGACTTTCTGTCTACTGGTTCTATATACAACTGATGAAAAAAATCCACCGCTGTAACTGAGGATGTCTTCTACTTTCCATTCGGCTCTTCCAGACTTTGCTTCGTGCTCTGAAGTTCTCATGTTCACATACATTTAGGGTTCTCATGGTTTCTTGGTAGATGGACGCTTTTGTCATTATGAAATGCCCCACTTCAATATTTCTGGTAACTTTCTTTGCTCTGAAGTCTACTTCAATATTAATATAACCATGGATACTCCAGCCATAGAGGAAGATTCTGCAGCCTCTAAGTTCGGTTCCTAGGTGGATGCACATTCGTACATTCCTTTTGGAGGGCGATGTGTGAGACAGCATCTCACAAACTTGAAGAACAGCCCTGTAGTCGTATTTAATCGTAAACCCTAAAGAAAATCTTTAATGTGTACAAAAGGAGACAAAAACAGTCAATCATTTTATTATTTTTTATATTAGAAAAAATTAACATTAACTTAAATTTCCATTAATAAGAAAGTGAACGGTGTCTTCTCTCACTTCATTCATGTCTACCCTCTAAAGGAGCCTCTTCAAGGTCTTTCTTGTCTGTCAGATTAAAATGATGCATCTCCCTCTATCTCTTAATCCTATTTTATCTCTATAGTAGTTCTTCCTATTTAAGACTATATTGCACTCTTGGTTTGTTTCATGTTAGTCTTTTGCACTAGAATTCCACAAGTATGTGGATTATATATTGTTTATGTTTCTACTTTACATGACCTATTTGTTTATTAAAATGTTTGTTTGTTCTTTCTCTCTCGCACTAGAACATAAGTTCCATGAGGGTTAGGAAAGCTGTCTTAGTCCCTGCTGTGCTGCCAATATCTGGAAAAGTATGTGTTACTTAATAAGTGCTCAAAATATTTGTAAAATATATGAATTATGGAGATCTGAGTAAAAATGGGATATTTTATAATTGTCCTCCTTTTATATTTTGTAAATGACTTGTTAAATTATAAGTGATTTTTTCTTATATTTTATTTTTCAAAACTTATTTGAACACATTATACTTTTATAAGCAGAATAATAGTTTTACCGTTAATATTGTATTTTTAAGCTTAGCAACAACTAACTTCCTGGCAGTCAAGGCCTTTATCAGTTTATATCCAGTCCTCTGACAACCTGCTTTTTTAAGGCCAACCATTTAGTGCTCATGAATGAATATTCTATGTGCAAAACATAATTGAAAATTGGTAGTTTCCACATTAGGCTCTATGCTTACTCCCCTAGTTTCTAATGGTGTAAGTGCCATTCTTTTCATCTGGAAAGACAACCCAGGGTAAGATTTGATGGTAACTAAATTTTGGGATGATTGTATTTAGAAAAAGTTACATAGGTTCATTTAATTTCAGATCTACTGGGAGCATTTTATTTGATAATTCGCATTATGAATCTCTAAGAGAAATCTATAATATACAGAGATTCAACTTGTTTGCCCATAGAGCTCCTTTTAAAAGTATAATTTTACAATGTGGGCTATTATGTCTTGTTATATTTCATACTTTATTTGGACAAATAATCTATTTTTACTTGTAAAATCCCCTCACTGTAATTGATTCACATATTAGGTAATATACGATCACAAGATAAACTCATAGGCAATTTCTTTCTCTTAGAAACGCCTATGGAGATTTCAGTTCTTTGTGTAGTGTGGCCCTTTAAGGATAAGCACCTTTCATTTTTTTAACAACCTCCTGAGAATGAAATCCAGCCTGTTGAATTGACACCCACCCCAATTCTTCTCTACTCTGCCAAGTGAGCAGTGAGTTGATAAGGCATCTGTGAAGAATTTGTCATCTCTTGTTACCGCTGAATAGCTCACTGTGTGAACTTGTTCTGTACATGAGTCAAAATCTGTTTGACAGGTAGAAGTTGCCTTCAAACTTCTGATGAGAATTTAAGAAGAGAAGGCAACTTGAATTTCTTTTCAACACCCTTTCAATGGTTGTTGACAATGACATTTTTAAGAATTACAAAGTCAAAGATGGTGGTTTTAGAGAAGGACCGGGTTGGAATTTTATTTGGTTTCATGATCAAACAAATTGACTCATTTGGATTAAGGATGCATTGTGAATGTAGGCTTTGTTTCCTCTCATAGAATTCCAATGTTCTGTCCACTTCAAAATGTATTCAGAGAATGAACCATTGTCACTCTATGTGTTTCACTTTTGACAAGTGTAATCCTTTTTAGAAAAGTTTGCGCTTAAATCACTTATGAGCTAGAAAAGTCAATGGCCTAGTGACAACACTGAATTTAGAAAACTTATTTGTCCCTTTAAGTTATTAATTCAGCAGAATAGTAGACAGATCCCCATAAGGTCTAATTTGAGCTTTATAATTCATATCATTGATTAATTTCCCAATTCTTATATATATTTTTTTCTCTCTGCCAATTGAGTTCCATTTTTTCAATGATTGTGGAAAGTTTTCAAATTATACAGCAATATTATTGTGTTCTTCTTGTGGTTAAAACATATTATGTACTAAGAATTTACTAAGTACCAGGAATAATTCTAAATATTTTACATACATTGTTTTATGTAATCATCACTACAGCTCTATGAAGTTAATAGAAATAGTATTCCCTTTATGACCTTCTACCAATCAAAAGACTTACATGACAAGTAAATACGTTACTTTGTCCAAGGAAATGGAAGTAATAAGGGGCTGACTGAAATTCAAACCCACATAGTTTATGTTCAGAGCCTAATGGCCAGTCATGGCTATGCAGTATACAGGCGAATGTAAAAATATAGGCTCTGAAGTAAAAGTATCTCAGTTCCAGGCTCTATTCTACACTAGTTGTTTGACCTTGAGTAAGTCGTTCAATCTGTTTAAACCCAGTGTCCTCCTCTGTAAGCTAAGGATAAGAAAGGTACACACTTTATGGGATATTTGTAAAGACTAAAGATGTTTATGCCTGTGCACAGTACAACTAAGTACACAATCAGTGATCGTTACCTGTCACTCTGACACCGACCACTATTATCTTGATTATGTTGGAAAAGTTTTTCCAAATACACTTGTTGATTTCCCTATGAAACATTTTATCAAAGGCTTATCTAGGGGGAAAAAGTAGCAATACTGTAAAAGTTTAGTGTGTTTCAAGCCACAGATACAATTTCCTGGAAGAACACATTATTTTAAATTGAATTAATGTGTCCTTTTTCAAAAAGGTAGCAGTTCAATACCATCACTATAAACTTCATCACCAATTATCATATTCGTGATCAATAAAGGCATAAAATAGTGCTTAAACATGTGTGTTCCAATCAGCAGAAATAGCACCCCCTGCCCTAATATTCTTAGTGACTATTCCTGATTTTTAAAATTGTTACATTGCATCTATTATATGAAAGATGGCCTTGCACTCTAAACCAATTTGTAATTCTGTTCAATTCCCACATATTTTTGGTGATCCAGGTACTTTTTTAAATAAATGAAGTGATTCTTCTCCTTAATATTCAGATTTAGTGATCATCTAATTAAAAGCTCAACCCAAATGGCTGTGTTCCTCACATCGTTTGTTGGATTCACATGTGAACCTCCTTTGGCAGAAGAATCCAGTGGAGTGAAACACATCACTGCACATCACAGTCATTGTCCATAATTCCCTTTACCTTCCAGTACTTCTCCGCAGGGCCTGAATCTGTCAGTTTGCATCCCTTTTTTGAATTGCCTTCTTGTGACCCTCCCACTGGAAAGGTCTGGGGCCCTGGTCTAAGCGGATCCCTGGGGACCAGGAAAAGGGATTTTGCTTTATAAAGGCAAACTGTCTTGCCTCCACACAATTGAAAGTCTGACTTCAGAGGCTTTCTCGAGTCAAGCTCTACTCTGTTGCTCCAACAAAATAATGCAGAAAAAAGATGGAAAAGATAATTTTGGAAGTTACCACCTTGTCTTATGTAGCCTACGTTGCTCATTTGGACAGAGGTTTTTAAAAATGTTCCTCTAATACATTAAGTTTGTCTTCCACAATTTTTTTGTTGTGTGGAACAAACTAGGCCTCATCATGAACTCACCACTGACCGTGCAGTTATAATTATTTGATTTTAAGGAAGTCGAGGAGATAATGTTCTCCCTCTTTCTCCTGCACCTTCTCTAACTCAGTCAGAGATCCCTTGCTCTTCCTTTGGCCTCTGTACTGACGACTTCAGAGGCATTTATAGATGCTCGGAATAAAATGATGCCATTGGAGGCAGATGTACCTACTTTGAACGACATTAGTTAAACCGGGGTTGACAACTTATTTTGGAAAGAACCAGAGCGTAACTATTTTAGGCTGTGTGGGCCATATGGTTTCTGCTGCAACCACACAGCACTGCCATTACGGGGTGAGAGCGGCTAGAGACTCTGTGTGAACAAATGGGCATGGCTGTGTTCCAATAAAACTTTATCGACAAAAACAGGTGGACGGCCAGATTTGGCCTGCAGGCCTTTTGACATTGCTCTCTGCTTTCAAATATTGAAGAATGCTTACTAAGGGAATTTTTGCTAGAAAAAAAGGAAAATATTCAGTGCAAAGTTTACTGGGCCCGTGGATTAAGGAGCATCGCTAAGGGGGTTCAGTTCATTACACACACACACACACACTCACACACACACAATATTTGTAACATTCTTACAGTTTTCAGTTTTAAATTAAAATATAAGAATTCTTATTAAAACACATAATAGAGTCTTGTTTATGTAAATTGGGGGAATAGTAAATAGACTTCCAGGATGTGAACCCTAATTTTTAGAGCTGCATTTGAAAGGCTATAAAAAGTGTTCTTAAATGGCTGTTTCCTATTATCTCCTAGGAACAAATTAAGCCATAAATCTATCATTTTCTCAGTCTATCTTCTGATAGAACAGTATAAACTTGTCTACAAACTTGGTGAGAGCTCTTAGATCATGTCTGAAATCTTAAAAGCTTGAACAATTAATTTATTAAGGTAAATGAACACACTGAAAGAATAAGCTAGTTGAAATACAGCACAGAATTGCAACTTTTAATGGTTTACCTGTTACTCCTCTAATCCCATTGTTGCACATAATTGTCACATATTCAGAAATCCCTTCCACTAGATAATTAGCTTTGTAGCTGCTGTCGATTGGGAAGGGACAGATTTGTAAATCAGCTCTTGCTAGCGACGTTAAGAAACAAAGTTCTGACGCAGGTATTCAGCAGCTGGTAACAGGCTTGACGGCTGAGGGAGTAATGGGCAAGACTCTGTTTCAGGGGAATGGAAGTAAGAACTTCACTCATGCCAGGCTCTGGAGTCCTTCTTCAGGAGCTACTCTGCTAGTAATTTAAGAAAATAATGATTTAGGGGACAACCAAGGGAGCACTGGCATAATTAGCTACCAGCCAAGCAGGCACAAATGTAGACTGTCAGCAAGGGGGTGAAGATCGAACCACTAAGGATTTATGGAAAGAGTATGGTATTTTTTGGAATCTGAAAATTGGAGGATTTGAAAAGTGTTTTTCTTACAAATGGACAAAAGAGACTCTTTGGTTTAAGAATGCACATTTATTTTTATTTTTATTTTTTTACCTCTGCAGGTTTGTACAATGAAAATACCCAGAAAGCCATAGATCCACTATTTTAAAAAGCCTCAGTGATTTACAAAGATAGTTTAAAGATCATTTTGGTTTAGCTTTGTTTAAAAGTTCTATTTTCCCACTGTGGAAGCTGGACTATGGGTGGTTCCCTAAGGAAAACGGGATCCTAAGACTGTTAAAACTAATTATCCTCTCATTAGGGTTTGAAGAAAGTAGTCAAACTCTTTTTTCCTTTCCAGTTAGGGCAGGGCAGCTTTCCATGTGCACCCGGAGCCTATGGAATTGCTTCAATTAGTCTGCAAAGCCGAGCCCCAGTCCTCTGGCCGACTGTGTGCAATGCACACACACAACTTCTGAATTATGCACTGTGGCGTTCAAGTCCTAAGTTACTACTTTCTTGCTTTCTACCGCAACTTTAGTAAGGATAAAAAAGTACATTTTTATAACACACATCATGATATGGGTAATGTTCTCTCTCCAGTCCCTGAATCGTAGAAGGTGCATTCTCGGTGACATATAGCATACCATGTAAATGAGCTGTGGAGTAACAAATTAAAAAGCTTTTATAGAAACCTCTAATTCCTATTTATGCCTCCCCCGGTATTAACCAAACTGGCTACTGCTCAGATAATTACAAGTTCCCCCAATGAACGCGGAGGTGTGCATTGTTGACTAACACCAGCTACAGCGAGCCCTGTGATTTATTATGAAGGCAAAGCCATAAAGGGTGCTTTTGATCAATGATGCTCTTTCTGAGCACTGCCCAGCAGAACATAAGAAAGGGCATTTTAAAAAATGGTGGCATTTTTCTTCCCTGAAGCTGTTCTTCTTGGGTGAGAGCTCCTTAACCCTGTCACTTTTCTTTAGTGCATAATATCAATATCATTAAAGATAAGCAGCTATGCACACCTAGTCATACAGTAATTCAAGGATTATGAAAAATTATATTGTGTTTGTAGTTTTATAATGAATGCATTTATTGACACCTGCTGATAGGCAAAGCACTATACTTTTGTCTTGTTAAAACCATAAAAAAACTGTCCTTAGCATCAAGGGGATCATGATCTAGTGTATGATTCTTTCTTTGGTATAGGACACTATTTCCTAAAATGACAAAATGGTATAAATTTGATCTAACACTTATTGAGTATCTACTATGTGTCAGCTACTGGTTAGACTCTGGGACTCAAAAATTAATGTCTTAGCCCCTAGATGCTCATGATCTAGTGAAGGACAGAGAAAGCTACATATATAACACTGCTAGATGGCAGAGAGGGACAAGTTATCTGATTTCCAACCAATATAATACTGGAGTAGGAGGAGAAAGGTGAAAACTCTGAGTGGGGCTGATGGGAAGACAACTGAGAAAAGGTGGGATATGAGCAAATGTGAGACTTAGGTCTGATATAAAAGGGCTTTCCAGGTAAAATTTGCAGAGAGGAACTTGAAGTCAACCTTATTTATGTAAAAGCCAAAGTTCTTCTTGTGTAGTCTAAGCTGGTATTCCAAATACTTCCCTTACTCAGCACCCATATTTTATTTTATGTTTTAAATATCACTTTTCCTTTTTTATATGAATCATATTAAATCATTTGATGTGTCCTTCAACCCTCACACAGCTCTGAGAAGCGGATGAGCACTATATTTGATGTTTCGGGCACTTCACATCATATTCCATGACTTCTCATGTTTTTGATTCTTTAAGTATTTGGATTCTTAATGTTACAATATGGCCTTTCTCAGTTCCCTAGATTTAAATATCTCTGCCTTTGGACACGTAGACCCGTGTTGGCATCTCACCCTTCTATAGTACTTCTAAGGTCAATAATTATGATGACCATTGGAATTTACTTTAACCAACCTCTTACTGACAGGTCATAGCTGAGGAAAAGAGTTGGGGCATGAGAGGTGGACTGTTCTCTCATACTTGTAGCTCAGTCAAAGCCCCAGTAGATTCTAACTTCTTGAAAAATTGTTAGGGTATCTCTGTTCATTGCCATCTACTTTTAAACAGTAGAGAGCATTTACCCAAACTGATGTATTAGTGTCCAAAGAGGATGAATGCAGTGCCAATGAGATGGGCACACACAATTCATTTATCCAATTTTTAATACTAGAAATCTGGTGAAAATTATTTCAAACTTCATCCAAATGCCTTCCCTCCAAGTTTAAAATGACTCAGAGATTAATGTAATTGGGAAGTCCAATAAATCCCAGTTAGATGTGTGGACACTGGAAGGTCTTCAAGATCTAACAAAAGTCTGTCTATGTGTGCATATTAAAAGGTTCTGCGTTTTCTCATTTTCCATGACTGTGTATGCATTTTAAATACTAAGGGATTAAGACGCCTTCAAAAAGATTGTCCAGGGCTGACCTGCATAGATAAATAAAACTGTTAATCTGAAAGAAGAAAGTTTGAATTAGGAATGAAGTAATTAGAAGTGAAGATATGGTGGAACAAATAAGTAGATAAGAATGGAAGATTTAGTTCCACCAGCAGGCAGAGACTGAATAAGTTTGTCATAGTATCTCACTGATCAACGTGGTGCCCACACATTGTGTGTTCTTAGTGGAAACAGTGGAAAGCCCATCAGTAATATGGTATAAGATAGGACAGCCAACCAGCACTTTACTTGATACAGTATAATGGGGCCAGTGACCAATGAACCATGACAGTGGAAACCACATTTTTAAATTAATTAATTAACTGCATGCCTTTTAAATGACCCTAGTGTCTTTCTTATTACTTTCATGGCTCTTTACTTCCAAGCTCTTGATAGTTTTTCACACAGTTTTCGTAAGGGGTACATCTGCATTACTGAATTTGCACACAGAAGACGCAACACTTGCAGCAAAACGCTATGGACCCTGTAGCTTTTCTTTGATGTGGCTCCTTTGGTATGTGGTCTGAGAATCTAACTGGGGACTGTAATTTCTTTGGAATGGATGTAATATTTTAGCATCTAATACTTTCAAATGCTGAATGTGATTATCCCCTCTGGCAAGAACTGGATAGTCTTGGCTTTATCAAATTAATATAGTATATCGAATTGTAAATAAATATTACCACTACTCTAAATCAGCTCACCCTCCCTCACTGAAGGACTTTTGCTTTTGACTCCTTTCAGTTTCACTATTTTGTTCCAAGCTACTTAGAGGTCCTAAGAGCAAGCTTTTTTTTTTTTTTTTTTTGTCACAATGATGCAAATTTTAATTTTTATTAATATTTTATTTTCAACTACCTTGATAAACAAGTGCTTTTCCAAAAATACTTACATGCTTCTCGAGGGTTTTGAGTGCGTGCTGGCAGTGCCAGGGTTCTTGGTGACTCCGGTATAGATAAAATCCCTCATCCATTTGGATGGATGCTTTATTGTTCTGTTTCAGTGACTTGAACTGAGTTACCGAAATGTTGATCTGAAATAACCATTAAAAATATTCTACACCACCTGGTTGATTGAATGGTGGTGAAAAGGCTGTGCCTGTCAGGGTCTGGCCTATTGTGCCCTCCCCCAGGTGAGGAGTCTTATAGAGACAGAGTGCAGATGGCGTGCTCTGCCTGGCTCCTTACACATGACAATACCACTGCAAGAACGAGACAATGCCTGTGCAGTGTTTTTTGATATTTCCAACTCAAAAGAAATCTATAAATGAAAACCATCCTTCTTATTATAAATAAACATATCCCAGATACTAGGGAGGTATTCTAGGATTCAGATCATTTTCTAAGACATGGCTGTGCCCTTTCCCTCCCACCACCCACCGCCAAAGAGAAAACCTTCCTTTGAACCACTGAAGTCGGTGCAGAGAAAACTCCTTAGACATTTGTGCTTTGGATATTATATTATTACAGAAGTCAATAGATTTTCCCAAGTGGCTGTATATACATGAACATTTACTTTGACAGGCTGTTCAATATGCTCCATGCTGTCCAGCCAACGTACAGGGTGGAATGAAATTAGAGAGCAGGCCATTTCTGTCATCAGGAATGTATAATTACAATGTATTTACCAGGTATGTACCTGGGGGCTCTATTACATTACTATGTAATTAAAAGGCAGTTCCGTCTTTACTTACGCAGCTACTTATCTCAGAGTATGTGGGAAATTATTTTAATAGTTACAGGAATTCTGAGATTTCATAGGGTAGCTCAGACTGAGCGTGGGGGAGGGCGTGTATTAAGAACAGAGCCACGGTTGTTTAATAATTATTCACCTTACTAACTATAGATAAGAAGTTTTCTTACAGACCCTGGGAAACTGGAAAATGTGCTGCAAGAAGAAAAACAGCTGGAAAAAAGATAAGAGATACCTTGGGGCCTGGATGGGCCCCTGGACCCTGACCCCCTCCTGGAGTTTGCCTCAGGGATGCTGACCATTCTTGGGTCCCCGGAACTGGCTGAGCTGGGTTTTAGCACTGTTGAAAATTAACTACCTTGAAATGGGACTTCAGGATCCTGGAAGGAGACCCAGGGACCACAGAAGGCATGCAGCCTTTCTTCCATTTCCCTATATACTCAGCCAGCTAGTAGGAGGGGAGAGGGCAGAATTTTCAGGGTGACCGACTGCTTTCCCCATATTGCTGGCATTATTGGCATAAATGTTCATATATGATTCAATCTTGTCTCTGCTTAATTTGGCTCAAGTAGCAACAGGCAGCCTGGACCCACTGTGCCCGGTTCCAAGACCATTAATAGATAACCTCAAAGTAAGGGGATGCAGGTTACTTTTATTAACCATTCATCAGGTTTCAATTAATTTCCCTTTTATTTCTGTTTCACTCTTTCAGGCAAAAGAAAACTTTGCTCTTCCTGGTGGCCAAATGCATAGAATTGGATAACAGTAAATGGCTTGTCACGTTGATACAGCCCTGCCTCCATTTGTTCATTTAGTAAAAAGAATGCAGTGCCTTTTGAAAAACTGGTTCGTGAAAATGCCAGGCTTATGGTCTACGCTGGATCTGGTTCCACTTCAGAGATTCCAACTCAGGGGGAAAAGCGTAATGGCAAATTGTCAGATTTGTTCTGTATTTAAATAAACAGATATTAAGGAGAGAAAGGGTAGATAGTGACAAAAGGGCATTCAGTATAAAAATCTAGCCATAACTTTGTACAGTTCTGTTCACATTTGGTTACTTTAACTATAAGGCAGGGATGGTGATCTTGTTAACTGTATTTCAAGGTGTTTATGACGAATGGCAATACATTCCAGCTGGAAATGCTCAAATAGTCCAAATTTCAAGTCACCCCAGAGAATATTAGGGCAAGGAAATGGCTGCAGCAGAAATTTGCAATTCAAATAGCTCCATTTTCTCTTCTGTGCAGCAAACTGTTTACTTCTATTCAGAAAAAAGACACCCCCCCCCCCAACCCAAACCTCATGCTGTGAACACCTACTGCCTAAGGTTGAAATGGGTGTTAATTGTCATATCAAATCGCTACTGTTTTTATTGTAATTTTATCAGTGCTTCTCTGGGTGCAGTTAATGTTTTAAAACATTTTGCATTTAATCATAATTACCATAATTTCTCATACTCTTTTGCAATTCTGACTGTTAAGGTCCTGAAAGTAATGAAGTATTAGTGTGTGAACATTTATGGGGTATTATTTCTTTCTGTCTTTTCTTCCCTTTTAATTGGGCCTTCTGTACAGGAGCACAGGAGCAGAGCAAGTGTGAAATGTCCTCCTGAGGACTTCTTTCCTTCATATAAGTTTTAAGGTTTGTATTATTTCTCACCAAAACATATTGAAAATGCCATCGACAGACACTGCTGCAAAGCCCCAAGTCAGCTGCCTGAGCGACACAGAGAGATGAATGCAAAGATGAAGAAAATGATTGAGGATAATTTTACAATCCCAGAAAAGAGAACCACAGAGAATCCTGCAGTTCTGCGCGTGGGGCGGGATTTCTTCCCAGGCATCTCCCAGGATCCATCCTGTAATGAGAATGACTTCGTCGGGTGCAGGGAAACTTTGGCAGGAAGGAAAATAAGTGCTGGGTAGGAGATGGAAATAGAGGGCAAGATGCTAGTCTATGTCACTGCAAAGGAAGGTTGAAAAGTAAAAATAAAGGCCTTATGACACATATATTGGGCTGAACACGAAATTGCTTGATGACTTTTCTAAATTAATAGGTTGCTTGGGGATTATGTGGACCTCTCCTGAGTGGGTCATAAGGGAGGGACATCCTCACTTCCTCCCCAACGCAGACAGAGAATTGTTGCTACACACATAGGCACAGGCACACAGCTCTTTTCTAACCAGAACAAAATTTGTATTTATTTAGAAGAGTGACTTAAAGAGTATGAGGAAATAACAAATAATAGTTATATTTTTATTTTCTCCAGGGTTAGGCTCCAGTGAGGACATTACAAATAAAAACACTAATGAGTGTTTCATATAGATTCTTTTAGATTTAATCTATGTTTGCATGTTTTTTTTCTCTCCTAGAATTCCTCCTCTCTCTCCCCCAACCTTTCTACTATTCTGTATTTCTTGCCTCAGAAGAGGGATGGAAGTTAGAAAATCTATAGAGCTCTCCTGGCTTTGGTTCCTGTAAACCAAACCCTTGTGGAAGCACTGAACCCTCAGAACTTCAGTAAAATGATGGGGAGAAACAGAGAGCAAATTAATCTTGCTCACCTTAGAGAGGAAATATGTTTCCTTAGCCTTTCAAGCAGATAGAGGGAAGTAATGGAAGAAAATAATTGGTATATTGGAGAAAAGGAGCTCTTTCTCTTTCTCACATAAAGATCTTGCAAAGTTTGTCCAGCGATATGAAGTAAAGGGGACTCCAGCAAGCTTACCAGCGATTCCTAGGGCACTGGGGACAGAGCAGCATTAGATTATGAATCCAACTTTGGTCTGGAAATATCAGAGAGAACTGGTCGACCCCTACTGGGCCACCCTAACATTCTATTAGACTAACTAATTCCACGGGATGCAGCATATGGTAAGATCAGTGAGTTACGTAGTAATGTGACAGTTATTACTCTTCCTTAGTTGTAACCTTGGCCAATTGGTCTGAGGTGATCTTATAGTAAGTCTATACCATTATATCAACTATTCTATAATTACTCTAACAATGCTACTGTAATAAGCACTTTGAGAAGAGAAAGGAAATATCTAGAATAGATTTTGAATCGAGTAAGAATTCATAACTGCCCCCTACAGACAGGCTGGGAATGATCCTGTGTCTTCCATGTGACAGACAATGGCCAGGTGCTAATCTCCTCAAGGGATTTTACTTTACTGGGGTGTCACAAATGGCTTGTGTTGATATGTGTGCTGTTCAGTTTCAGTCGCTAAGTCAGTTTTACTTAGAGGGGTTCTTCCTGTTGGGACCATGCATAGACGTTATCAAACATGGATACATGCACCTTTTGTGAACCTATTGCATGAGCAGAAGAGTGACAGAATATAGAAGCTGGCAAAGGTCCTTGGATGAGTCATTCTGCCACCTGTTTTGAGCGCCTCCTTTGAAGATGCTCCTCTGTGATGTTCATGGATATGATACAAACATACATACTTAGTGCTGACTGGAATAGATGCATGAACATGTATCTACCCCAAAGCTTCTTGGATTTGATATTAAAATTTCTTTCCAGTCCTCTGAACAGCCTGCCAAGATATTTGCAATTTTTCATGAGTCCGTGTATATCCTTACTTCAGACCATTTATCTCTTCAAACAAAAGAGAAAAATTATCTTTCTAGAAATTCCCTTCGCTGCTGTCTGTTAGGGTCACCCCTGAGACAAGCTGTAGAGTGACAGAATAAAACTTGGGGCTTGCACTGACGCAGCTGGACAAGGCATCTGTACAGCAGACCAGAGTTTTCCTTGCCCCTTCATCTGGCTGTGGGCAATGCCACCCACGGCCGCAGCCATGACCGTTGGTGCGCATACGTGAGGAGCATGGGCATCTGCCCTGTGTGTTCACGAAACTGCTACCCTCGGGAGTGATCCTGAACGCACCCTCGCCATCCTGTCATGGGTTGCTGCTGATTAGCATGATGTCGCTCATAAAGTGTCCTAACACAGTGCTCGGTAGAATATGAAGGTGATTTAACGTCCTCGGGCTATAGTATGACAGGACTCAGGAGAGTTAACTTAGCCCCTGATTCAGACAGTGAATGGATATTGCTGTATTTTCCACATGAAAAAAACTAAATTGCATCTTCATTATTGGCGGGGTTTGAAAGGAACACTTTTGTCAGATAAACAGCGACGTACCAAGTGAGAGTGGCTGTGTTGACCTAGGCCAAGAAATAGCCCTCATCTATCAGAAAAGTTAGGATTATAGATATCAGTTAGTGAAGTTTATAGTAATCATTAGTTATTCAAAACTATACTCTGAGTTTTGTAGGAGTTGTATGTATTAACTTTTCGAGAGGGTGGCATTAATCTCTGCAAAAGACTCTGGGCTGCTCTAATGTGTCAGATTTCTCTTTCTGTCAAGATGGGGATAGTTTCAGGGACTTGGCCTTGTGTGTGGCCCATTGTGTCATAATTATATTCATCTATAGATCACGGAACCGATGTGAGGATCCTAGTAGCTGCTAAGGACATCAGTCCTAGTTATATCCCCACCAAAATCAACAATGTATTAAAAATTGGTTGAAGGCACTAGAGACAAAGCAGGAGGGAATCTGAGGAGTATGATTCTTGCAAAAACAAGCGCACTAGGTAAATTCCACATTCACTCGGCTCTTCCTCTGAGGGCTCTCTTCGGGTCCTCTGCAGATCTCCACTGCATGGCAAATAAAATCCAAGGAAAAAGCCACAGTCTCAGTGGGCAGAGATGTGGAGCTGGTGAAGGAGCTGGAAACTGGGGGTGGGCGGATCTTAAAGGAGAGGAAATCAAAGAGGAAGGGAGATTTTAAATCTGCATGGAAGTTCCTCCTAAATGGTTGGCTGATTATTAAATTGCACCTGTGCAGGTCAAGACATCAAGAAACAGAAGCAGCAACTGGTAGGGACTGAAGCTAAACAGAGATTTAAATAGATTCCTGGAGCTACAGAGATATGGTTTAGTTAAAGTCCTGCCAAGTCAGAGGGGCCTGTAAATATTGCAGGTTCCTAGTTAAAGCTCCCAAAGGGTTACACTGTGGGAGGAAGGGCGAACCTAAAATAGAGCAGTTCTAGCAAAGTATAAAAAATACCCTGTTTAAGATGAAGTTGATCTCTTGGAAATCTGTTTGAAAAAAAAAAAAAATCTTTCAGGGACTCTACAGACTTTCCACATGACTGACATCCAATCAAAAATCCTAAACCATGATTTTATTTTTGTAAAAGGTAGTTGATAGGAAACGATGAAAAACAACAGATAAAAGTAACTTAATCACATTTCGGAAGATACTATCAGGGTTGAGGCAGGATTTTGAAATAACTATTTAAAATGTTAAAATAGAGGGAAAAGATAGCTGAAATGAATGGAAACATGTAGAATTCCAATTAGTACTTGTATAATTTAAAAAGAGCTATTTTATAACAGTATGTAATATACATGATTAAAAACCCATTGAATGAATATAGTCTGGGCACAGTCGAAAACAGGACTGGTGAATTCAGTGGCAGGTCAATAGAAAAACATTTGAACTGAAGCACAGCCAGGAATGAAATGAAAGGACAGAGTAGGGTAGAAGAAATGTGCGACGGGCAAATGAAGTATATTTAATCGGAAACCCGTAAGAGAGGAGAGAGAAAGACGAAGAAGCCTTTGAAGAGATAATGACTGAGACGTGTCCCAAGTTGATAGCAGATCTGAATCCACACAGGCCCGATCAGTGAAACCCAAGCAGGAGAAGCACAAAGAAAACCACTCTTAGACAACCTCATCATCAAGTTGCTGAAAATCAAAGTTAAAGAAAAAAAACAAACCTCACATCAGCTGCAGAGAAGAGATGCATTCTCTTCAAAGGAACAATAAAAATGATGTCTGACTTTTAACCAGAAACCAGGGAACCCAGAAGACGATAAAATGACATTGTTTAAAGCGCTGAAAACATAAACATAAAAGGCATTCCGGCCCTGAACTCTAAACCTAGTGAACATACTTTTCGAAAGTGCAGGCAAAATACGGACTTTTTCGGTGGAACAAAAGCTGCGAGAATTTATTACCAGCAGATTCACGCTACAGGGAAACCTAAGGGAAGTCTTTCAAGCTCTCTAAAAATAATTGCAGGTGGGAGCTTTGAGATGCACGGAAGAATGAAGGATTATATGGAAAACATAAGGATGGAGTAAATACGAGCGCCTACTAACTGCACAAACAGCAGCGACGATATCGTGCGTGACATGCGAAAGGAAATCACCTGATGGCAAACACAGGAGGGGTCGAACAGAGTTAAACATTTAAAGTTTCTTGCATTACTGTAGAGGCAGCAAATACACTCAATTAAGGTAGGCGAGGTAATAAGACCGCATGCACATCTGGTCTACGGAGGCAATACAGAGCTGCACTGAAAAGCCAATAAAAAGTCTTAATTCTAATTTTTTTCTGGACACTAGGAATTCATCATTGAACAAGACCCTGCTCTACTGAGGGGAGAAAATAAGCAATTTAAAAAAAATGAATATAGAACTTTACAGGATGAGTGCTACAGATAAATATCAATTTTAAAAAATGCTACTATTTCTTGACCGTCCGGTAAATTTAGGCACTGATCTGAGAGCACAATAGAACTGGCTGTTGTTGCTTTTTTTTTTTTTTAATCCTAACAGTCCAACAAAAGAGCTATAACACCTGCATTTTACGTATGAATGAAATGAGATTTATTGAAATTGCTTTACTCACAACTACAAAACGAATAATGGACATATGCAAGTTTTTAACATGCTTTTTTAAAACATCATAGCAAAAGCATTTTTCCATATTATTACCAGTTCTTTTTAAATATTATATTTAATTTCTACATTTTTTTCCCCCTGGCTGTCCTGTCTCTTCTCTGATCAACATTTGTCTACAGGGCTTTTTTTTTCTTCCATTTTTTTCTTTTTTCATTAAAAAAATGGGAAAAAAATCTTTTTTGAACAGCTTTATTAAGATGTAATTCACACAACTCACCAGAAAGAATAATGCATATATTTTTATATTTTTTTCTTTTTACTAAAAAGAAACCTACATAGACAAATCATAACCACCCAAAATCCAGAGTTTACCTTAGAATTAGCTTTTGCTGGTGTATTTTCTATGGGTTTAAAACAATGTATAATCGTTCCTATGGGTTTGGACGAATGAAAATTAATGACCTATATACATTATTATAATATCATACAGAGTATTTTCTCTGCTTTGAAAATCCTATTAATTCTGCCTACTTATCTTTCCCACCCCCTGCCCCCTAAGCACTGATCTTTTTCTATTTTTGAACTTTATTGAGGTAATTTACAAATGGAATTATCAAATATTTAAAGTGTACAGTGGGATGATTTGATATACGGATACATTGTAAAAGGGCCTCCCTCCCTCCATCCACTTACCAAATCCATCACCTCATATATTTACCTATTTTTTTCTTTTTAATTTTTTGGTGAGAACATTCACGTTTACTCTCTCAGCAATTTTCAATTACATAATACAGTGTTATCAACTGTAGTCACTATTTTAAACAGTAGATCCTCATACATTATTCATCTTATAACTGATTTACCCTTTCACCAACCTCTTCCTGTCTCCCCCACCTCCCCAAACTACTTTTCTGCTCTGTTTTTGTGAGTTTGACTTTAAAAAACATTCCACACGGAAGTTACACCATACAGTAGTTGTCTTTCTGTGTCCGACCTGTTTTGCTTAGCGTAATGCCCTCCAGGTTTATCCAAGTGGTTGCAAATGACAGGATTTCCTTCATTTTTAATGCTGAATAAAGTCCATTGTATTTATGTACCACATTTTTCCCATCCTTTTGCCTGCCGATACATTCCTTGGAAAAATGTATATTCAGGTCCTGTATTTTTAAATTGGGTTATTGTTCTTTTGCTATTGAGTTGTATGAGTCCCTAGTATATTTTACATATCAACCTATTATTAGATACGTGGCCTGCAAATATTTCTCCTCTACTGTAGGTTGTCTTTTCATTTCGTTGGTGCTTTTCTTTGCTGTGCAGAATCTTACTAGTTTGATGTAGTCTTACTTGTTTAATTTTACTTTTGTCGTCTTTGTTTTTGGTGTCAAATCCAAAAATGTCACTGTCAAGATCAGTGTCAAGGAGCTTACCCCCTACGTTTTCTTGCAGGAGTTTTCTAGTTTCAGATTTTACATTCAAGTAGTTAGTCCATTTCGAGTTGATCTTTGTGTACGGCACGTGCTAGGGATCCACTTTTATTTTTCTGCATGCAGCTGTCCAGTGTCCCCAACACCATTTATTGAAGAGACTATCCTTTCCCCAATGTATGTTCTTGGCTCTTCTGTCATAAATTAATTGAACATGTTTGCTCGGGCTTATTTCTGGACTCTCTGCTCTGTTGCATTGACCCATGTGTCTGTTGTTACAGCAATACCATCCTGCTTTTATTACCATTGCATTGTAATATAATTTGATCAGGAAGTGTGATGCCTCCAGGTTGTTTTTTTCCAGTATCGCCCTGGCTAGTCAGGGTCTGCTGTGGTCTCACGCAAATTTTAGGATTTTTTTCTATTTCTGTGAAAAATGTCACTGGGATTTTAATAAGGATTGTACCTAATCTGCAGATCTCTTGAGTAGTATGCATATTTTAACAATATTGGCTTTGCCAATTAATGAACACAAAATAGTTTTCCATTTATATGCATTCTCTTCAATTTCTGTGACCAATGCCTCATAGTTTTCAGTGCATAAATCTTACATCTCCTGGTTAAACGTATTCCTAAGGATATCATTATTTTGATGCTATTGTAAATGAAATTGGTTTCTCAGTTCTCTTCTTATAGTTCATCGATGATGTATAGAAGTACAAGTGACGTTTGCAGACTAATATGTATTTTGCAACTTTAGCAAATTTGTTGTGGTCCTTCAGTTTTATGACGGAGTCTCTAGTGGTTTTTATATATAATAAATCATATGCAAATAGAGACAATTATAGTTCTTTTTAAAAATGTTTATGCCTTTTCTTTCTTTTTCTTGTCTAAGGACTTCTAGCACTATGTTGAAAAGAAGGGCGAGAGTGTATATCCTTTTGTTCCTGATCTGAGAAGAAAAATGTTTACCTTTTCACAGAAGTGTATGCTGTTCGCCCAGAGCCTGTCGGAGATGGCCTCTGTTATGTTGAGGTGTGTCGCCTCTTCTCAGCCAGTCGGCAGTTCTTATCATAAAAGGAAGCCTAATTTCGCAAAATGCTTTTCTGTAAGTATTGAGATGACCGTATAGTTTTTATCCCTCATTTTGTTAAAGTAGTGTATTACAGTTATTAATTTTGTGAATGTTGAACCACCCTTATGCCTCTGAAATCAATCCCATTTAATCATGGTGTTTCATCATCACACTGCGCTGTTGGATTCAATTAACTAATATTTTGATTTTTATATCTACGTTCATCAGTAATTGGCATGAAAATTTCTTTTCATGGAGTGTCCTTATTTGTTTTTAGTACCAGGGTAATGCTGATCATATAAAATGAGTTTTAAAGGGTTCCTTCCTCTTCAGTTTTTTTTTAGAAATGTTTGAGAGGAATTGGCATTAGTGCTTTAAATATGTGGTAAAAAGTTATCATGATTCTGGCACGCACATGTAAACCTTAATATATATTACCTCATAAGACACAAGCAATATTCAGTGTTTTCTCTGTCAATAGTAGCATTCTTCTGCTAGCCAAATATCATGTGTATCACTGTATTTATTGTATAGTCTATTTTTTAATTTCAAGGCACAGAAACTTCTGATACAATTTAAATTGTTTTTGCTATAATAACAAAAATCTGTTTATTTTGAAGTATTCAACAAATAAATAGGAATTTATATAAGGTAGAAAAAATAATCTCATGGCTACGTGTGCACTCACCCACAGTCTGAAAAACAGAACAGGATTAGAGCACTGTGTTCTTTCCCCAGGGATAACCACTATTTTGAACATATGTTTTTATCATTATCTTACTTAAAAACAGTTACAAAATAGAGACAAGTAGCCCCATGTGAAAGAACCTTGAGTTTTTATTGTTTTTAAACTTTATGTAAGTGGTGTTAGACTCTGTGTCCTACGGTGACTTCATTTTATCAAGCAATGCCCTTGTCACAACGTATTCATGTTGACGCAGGTACTGATAGTCCCTGCAATCCCAGTGCTGCATCAGGATATGCCTCAATTCATTATATTCTCCTTTCAGTGGACATTTGTGTGTATTTTAGATTTTGCTCTTTTTATTAATGCAGCTGCAAGAGTTTTTCTCGTTGTCTGGTGCACCGATGCAAGTTCCTCCAGAGCATAAATCCCTAAGAGTAGAAATAATGATTGGCAAATCTGTGCATTCTAAACCTTACAAAATACCACCAAATTATTTTCCAAAGTCTCTGTAAAAATTTACATTTCTCCCCATAGTATTTGTCATTGTATCGTGTCCTTATTAACATCTGCTATTATTTATTTGACATCTATCTGTCTATCCATCTATCTACTTACCTATATCTGTCTCATTTGTCTGTTGAGAGGGACTTAGTAGCTGACTCAACACCTCTGTTACATTTTCTGGTGTATGAAATAGAGATTCACTAAGGAAATATAAAAAATTGGGAGGAGAGGGGAGGCAGTGTTTAAGGGCTTATGTAAAGTTAAAAACACTGAGGACCATGATCTGGCCATACAAGAATACAGAAAATTTTTCAGTGTCAAGAGAAAACAGAATTCAAAGGCCTCCAAGAGCCTGAAAAATCTCTCGGGACCTGGATGATCATTCAGAACCGGGCCCTGCTCTGCAGAGCCGCTGCTCTCACTGTCTTTGCAGCAACAGTAAGTCGTTAATCTCAACAAGTGGGGACTGTCCATTCTTGTAATTCTAAGTAGTAAGATCAAGACCAAAAAGACACTCAGGAAAACTGAACGCTCAAGTTTGATATATATCTAGTTCAACCACTAGTGATAAAGATACATAGTTATACAATTAGTTTTTATTATTTTAATTGGTCAAAGGTCTCCTGACAGCATGCTTTATACAAATACAAGATCACTTATATTAGCTTTTTGTTCTTAATATGTATTTTATTACAAGTCCAAACTATCAGATATTCTTCTGCAACATGATTTTGCTACAAAATTCTTCATTTTACTATATTCAGTTTTGGTTGCGCCTCTCGCTTTACATTCCTTCTTGGCACCTTTTCCCTCACCCCCTCTCCTCATCATCAGAGTTCCTGTCTTGTTTGTTCTGCAACACGGGATGTGGCCCGTGGCTGCCCCTTCCAGCCTGGGAACACGAGTGTTTCCACTATTTTCTCTGCTGGTATTCTGTGAACTAGAACTTACCTTTGCTGGATTTGTTTAATTGTTGCTCACAGTGGGGAGAACTGAGTGACCCAGCTTGATAAGCTACCTTTCATATCTGCATTTGTAGCCTGTAATTTTGGAGAAAATGTCTCACCTGTAAGAACTGGTAGAATTTCATGGCACTGTGATCAGATGGAGGTAAAGCCACTTTACTTTCTTTACATAGTTGCAAAATAAGGTTCAGCATCTCCACCTTACATTTGGGGCCAGCCCTCTATGTGTGGTTTTATTTTTAAACAGGACCTTAAAGATACATCAGATAAAATGTGCATCATAAAAAGACTGATCACTAAGGGAAATATTTTATTTTTTTCCAATTTCCTTTACCTGAGTCTAAATAACATTGCCAGAAGTAGAAGCTGATAGGATGCTGGGCTTTTAACTTTTCTTAGGCCAACTTTAGGTGAAATCTCTCTATATATTTTAACTTCTTTATGGTGGGGAATTGAACGACCTAGGTTTGATCCCCCTTTGAAGACAAATAATGTTACATTTTATTAATGTGGTTTTGATGAAACCGTCACCCAATATGGGGCTGCTCAGTCTTTGTTTAGCTGTGAATAGGAAGTACCAGCATCCCAAGGTCTCTTTCAAGCGGTTGTTCCTTTCTCAATTTTCTTTTGCATTTATTAAAATGGAGCCTTAGGCAAAAAAAAAAAAAAAAAAAAAAAAGAGAATATTATAAACTGCATAGATTAAAAGCTTCTGGGGGATCTGATGATTATAATAAAGGCTGGAAACTTTTAAGTAGAAGAGAAAACGCTATTGTAAATTTCCTCTTCCTGCAACATTTCAATGAGTTATTAAACTCAGTTTAAATCCGAAGACAAAGGTCTCTGAGTAACTGTACAGATTTTTAAGCTTATTTCTGCTACCATTTCTGGAACCTCCAGTTTTGCTTTGTGGACCTTGCTACTTGTGCCCTGTGAAGCTCATGTGCATTGTTCAGACCAAACCTACCCACTGATGATCTTCAAATGCCTTGGGTTTTATTGTTTAATACTAAAATCAACTGCAGGCACCAGCTGCTGCTTCCCACCATTATGATATCTATGTACATATATTCGCACAGACTATCTATCTCTGTTAAAGGGTTTTCCTTTTTCTAAGGCATCATTTAATTCTCTCTTTTATCTTCTGCAGCCTACGATGGCCTGAGCTTCACGGACTGCACTTACACCAGGAGGCTTTCCTTTCGAAATTGTGTGTTGGTGGTCTCTTTAGCAGTGCAAGCAGCTTTACTGGGTGAGGTGACATTCAGGAGATCGGCTTCTCTCACTTATACTAACAGTCACTTCCAGGTAGTGACTACTGGGGGACCTCTGCCCTTAGCGAGCTGGCATAGGGATGGTTCCTGGGGGCACGTGTGTATGGAGTGGGAGATATACTGCTGTTTTCTCTTTGGAGGGGCCACAAGGGTCAGAAAAATTTCTTAATAAAATGTGTAACTCTAGCACATAAGGAAAAAATGTTTTAAATAACTTTTTTCTAACCTCTTTGGGGTTCCTTTACCCACTTTCCTCAAGTATGAGATCAGTTTTGAGTATATATCTAATTTGTTGTATACAAATTGTTCTTCCTCTGCAGTACACTGATCCCATCTGTCCCATTGACTGTATTCACTGGTAATGAGCATCAGTTAGCAGCACATCTAAGATTTTTATGTCCAAGAAACAGGTTATTAAATCCTCAAATCTCTCTTAAATGTGACTTTTTTAATTCAATAATTGTAGAATTAGATTTAAGAAGAAGTGCAGTGACAGACAATTGTGCCCATCTGATTTTTTCACACTGGAAATACTTTGTGTTCCCTTTTAGATGACCAGTAGAAAATATGAAGTTTCACCATTTCAATTCTCTGTGGGAACATTTCTCAAAGTATAGCTCTTGAACTCTTGTATTGTATCATCTGGTGTGACTGCTAAAATCCCAGATTCCTAGACTGTATTCCATACCCACTGAGTCAGAATCTCAGCTGTAGGGTGAAGAAATCTGCAGTTTAACCTACATTTAATCTGTATTCCTCTTTCATGATTATTTTATCGATTGACATTGGTAAAGCAGTTATCTGGAGCTAATAAAAAGTCATAAATTAGTTCATTTTATTCTGAATGTCAGATAACACTGACTATTAAATCATCCTTAGGTTTGGGCAGTGCTGTCAATTCTGCCATTGCTTTGTTTGTATAATGTTGACCAGACAGCCTAGAAGGACCTTAGGAACTGAACCTAGTCTTTCAAGGCCTGATTATCCCTTTCTAGCTCAGTAAGTAAACAAGTCAGATACTAAAACTGCCGTAATCTCAGCTGCCTAATTTGATAGAGGGGTTATTAATAGTGCCTTTCATTTCCATGGCATTTTTGATGTTGGGATGTCTCTGAGGCCTCTTACCTGCTATAGTAAAGGAAACATATAGGGAAAAGAAATGTTTAATTCAATTTATTTTTTCCTAAAATCTGTAGTTTTCTCTAAAGTGGAAGCAAGGGACCAGAACTATGAAAAACTATGGGTACCGTGCAAAGCTGTTTAATGAAGGTGCTCCCTCTTGCAATGAAGACCAAACTTGCATAGCCACATCTATAAAATACTTCTGAATATCTCTATAGTGCCTCCTGTTGCTGAAGATGTAGTATGCAATGATTTTGCTAATTAGTCATCACTCAATTAACAGATAGTAGAATTTAAATTTGTGGGGAAAATATGTGTGCAAATCTGCATGGCTACCTTGAGCTATATATGAGCCATTTAATGTTCAAAATATATAAGCACAGCTCCATTTATAAATACACATGTGGGGAAAAGTAGGTTTACAGTTGTGAATACACGAAACACAGAATTTATTCTTGTATTTTCCATACAAACAACTGTAAACCTACTTTTGCCCCACCCTGTATGTCAGGGTGTTGTAATTTCAAGAAATAAAAAAAAAATTGAAATATATAACTTACGAAAAGCATTTATGACTGTATTCAGTAACAAAGATGATGGTAATAGAATTTGATTTTTTCTTAAATGAGAGCCAGAAGCCATGTTTATAGAATTCAGACAATTCTCTGGATTATGCTGTTGGTCTCTTTCTGTGTGAGTATGGATTCTTATTGCTGATTTCACACTGAAGGTGGCATAGTAGATGCTCAATGAACATTTTGTAGTTAAAGGATATTATAATAGCTATCAATGTATAAAGAAAGAAGTCTCAGGGTGACTGGTCAAGAAGACATATCTTCTCTCTCTATTTTTGTCTTCTTAAAGATCTAACACTATTCATGGTTTCTGAAGTTTAGTTTCATTCTAGGTAACTCAATAGTCTCAATATAGTTCAAAGAGTTTTGAAAAATCTATACTTGCTTTTGTGTCGATGTTAATTCATGTGTCTTTGACTTGTTGTTTAAAGGGCTGGACTACTATGAGCAATGGAAGAAAGCAGATAATTTGTCACTTACCTCCTGATAGAAGCACCTAAAAGAGAAGTATCTTTTCTTCTGTGTCTCAGGAAGAGCAGGTCTTGGCTGAGGCACTGGTGATCCACAAGAGCATCTGGTATGCTGCAAAATGTGTTAATACTAATGAAGTTTGAAAAGACCTTCCTTTAAAAATAAGGTTGCACAGTTTTAAGGTTATCTATTACAACCTAACTCATACACTTTATGATATGCTTTCTTAAGTAAGAAAGGAAATTCTTAACTCATGCAAGCATTAGATTTACCTTGAGTATAGTTCTGCACTGAACATGTGAATATCACGTGGCATAACAAAAACAGTTGCAAATCACTTGCCTGTAAATTATATTTTTTGTCTTCTGCCAAGGCAGAAGAAAAGTATTTTAGTGACAAAACCTGGCTAATGTTCTTTAGCTGAGAAATTATATACTGTCCCTTAGAAATATACAAAAAATCAAGCAGCTTTTGAGATTACTGTTTCCTTCTGAGATCTTAGCTGATATACTGACCCGAAAGGGAACTATTAAAATGACTCATTAGCCCACAACAAATGATGAAGCACCAAAGGAGTAGCAAGGGAGGTAAGCCATTACCATCCCTTGGCCCATGGGAGGGAGAGAAGAGAGATAAGTATATACCAGGAGTCTTTAGAAAATATTGAGCCACGAAAGAGAGATCATCCCATAGGACCAGGAAATGCTGAGGGCAAACACAAAAAAAAACAAAATCAGGGAAAGAGTAGAGAAAATAAACATCCCACTCTCAGTCTCCCCTTCTCTTCCAGTTCCTGACAGTGCCTCCCAGTGGCCAAACGCAGCTGGCAGCCTGAGTGACCGACGGATATTCTAACTTTAATCAAGGGAGGCCAGAGGAAGGCTGCCTGTTATTTCTGCGCTGCAGTCCCGGCGGGTGGGGTTCTTCCCTCTGATGGCTGGGCGGCCTGTGCTGGTGCTAGGAGAGATGGGGGGCACCCAAGGCCACATTACGTTGACAAGTGCCATCCTCTGTTTCAATGAGTGTTATGACTTCTGTTCCTAAAAACAAAGGAAGAAAAATTATTAAGCCATTAAAAACTCCTTTTGAATATTCATAGCAATATGCCTGTGCGTGATTAGTTAGGACAGGAAGTCACTACCAGATAAATAAGTTACAAATGAATCGTTTTTCTTCTTTTAGCCTTATTTAGTCAGTCTCGAGGCAACTACTTAGAATTCATCTTCATCATTCCTAAGTTATTTTTGCTCTGGAGCCTCTGCTAGCGACAGGCCGTAGACATGGGAAGCTGTCCACATCAAAATTAGCACTTGAACAAATAAAGTGATTTACTTGTTACGGATTAATCATGGATTAACAAAGGATGAAAGTACGGTTGGCTCAGTGAGTGCTTGAGAGTTTTTAATCAGAATGTGCTCTAGAAACACTTTTTAAGAGATGATAGATTATGACAGGTTTCCTAAATACAGTGAAAGAAGGATATGTTAAAAAAATTTTGTTAGAATTCTATGGGTTTATAATATAAAGGCTTGGCCCAGAGAAGTTGCAGATACATTTTCCTAACACTTATTGCAGATATCTGCCATAGACAGTTTAAAAAGTCGATTTGACCAGTAAAATATAACACAGGCTGTATATGGAAATTTTAATTATATATTTAATGTAGATAAAGGGAGGAATACCCAGGGATGGGCAAAGGCAATGAAGTGAGGAAGATTTGGTGGTACTAATGTAACAATTAAAACACTAGTATACTAATTATTTTGTGTATCTATACTTAGCATATATGGTTTATAAGTATATTTTTTGAAAAATCTCAGTGACTTTTTTTCATCAAATATTTATTTAATATTCAATAAAGGCAGCTAAACATTGCCCCAGCACAAATCCTATCACTATGAAGACTATCATTTTGGAGGAGCACTATGAGGGGTAGCCCATGCAAACAAGAGGTTCTGCTCTCTGTGGTAACAGCACCTGTTTCTAATGAACCTCGGCATATTCTTTGTGGTTGGTGGGGTTGATGGGAACCCATGCTGTGTTCAAGCAAATCTTGTCCTTTTAGCTGATACAATCAAGGTAGGATACAATAACATAGGTATCACCTTAAAATCATCAGCCTAAAGGATATTTTTTCAGAAATCTAGAGACGCTGGGGTTTCAGTGCCATAGATAAGCAACTGAGCATGTCCTTGTCAGTGAAATGAAATGTTGTCACAAAGTAGCACGTTCCTGCTGTTCCCTAAATGCCACCGTCTTGATTTCCACTGATCTCATGGTGGTATTGTTTTCTCTAATGCAAGGCAGTTGCAGATATAATCACTCAAGTTCTTAAATGCCATTACTTGACATCTACTGCTTAGAGATGATTCATTCAAGTTATTATCATCAAAGGCAGGAGACTTAGCCACACAAGTGTCTAAATCCAAAAATGGAAACCAAATCGTTTTCATCTCAAATGCACTCGTGTATCAATCAGTAAGCAGTACACTGGAGAAGGCGTGAGTCTGTGCCAGACTTAGCAAAAATGAGGGTCTTTAACTCTCTCCTAGCCTTCAACCCCTTATTCCATTGTTTTTTATTTCACCTGAATCTAGACCATTCTTCTCCTAACTTTTCATTTTTTTCCATATATCATTCTAATATCTCAGTTCTAGCGCCACTTAATTCCACACTCAGCACAGACCTTGGATAATTCATCACTTCGCCTGTGTTTCTCCTTTCAGTTCCCTTTCCACTTTCCCTTCAGCCTCCCTGCTTGCACCCCAAGAAAAGTGTGCACACTGTCAGGTATGGGGCTTACCCTACCTGCACCCCCCAGGCATTGCTCATTCAGGGGAGAGTCGACTTCCCATGGCCCTCACAACAGTTAAACACGAAGCTTAAATCAGTCATGACATGAAACATGAATAAAGTTTCCACAATGTATAAAGCACCATTCTAGATTCACCCTGAAAGACATATATAAATACAACTGTAGAAGTATTCAGAAATGACAAATTCTTGATATTCAAGCCAGTTGTCTTATAGTGTTTGGCAGGAGTGATACTGATGAGTCAGTATGATGTGAACTCAATTTGTATTATAAATGAATCAAGAAAATGTTCCTGGAGTTGATATAATATGCTGACTTTCAAAGAGACAAAGTTGAAGTAGAATTTTCTGAATTGGGCACTTTTCTAGACCATTTGGATCTATATCCCTAAACTATTCTGATTCAGGTTACTCAGGTAGGGTGTATTTCTAATTAGTTATGTCTTGGATTTAAAATGTGTTGTGATTTTGTCAGGCCTTTCCATTTGGGGCTGTGAGAGAGAGACTGTGTGTGTGTTTAATCAGGTATTATACTATTGAAGTATCTAATAGGCATTTTAAATAATAAATTTTACCCCATTTCATGAAAGAGTCAAGAAGCATGACCAGATATAAATACAAAATGTTTGGAGACTTTCACTATAAATGTTCAGCAGAAATACAAACAAATATTAAGTGCTATCTGCTAAAAATGACTTAGATGGTTACCAGTATTTCCTGCTCAAATTTAGTCTATTTCTATCATTTAAAAAATAGATCTTATATTCCTACAGCATTTTTTACCTACACATAGTGAAAGTTTTCATAACCTCCATTTTTCAGTCTCCTAGTGATTTTTTTTTTTTTTACTTCACCAATGGGGAGACTGGGGGAGGTTAATTGGCTTTTCACTGCAATAAAGGGTGAATCAGTGACAGAGCCAGAAATAGACACCAAGGCATCATCTCTACCCACCCTGGTTCACATCATGCGAAAGAGCTTTCTGCTTATAAATACATTTAATGACATAGTTCCTGGAACTGTTAATTAGTGTAATTTTAAAACCCACCTGGTTTCAGAGCTATGTAGAAACTTCCCAAGTTGGGCATGTTTTGATAAAAAGTTTGGGAATTTAGTGTAAATTTTGTGAGACAGTAACTTTGTGTTGGACTTAGGGAAACTTAAATAAAATAGCGCATAGTTGCCTCCAAATATGCTTATTAAGTATGCTCAACACATCTATACCAGGCAGGACCACAGTTATTTCACTGAGAACAGGCATAAACGACCCACATAATATGGATTGAAAACTGTACAAAGGAGTCTAGAATCAGGATTGGCCTCATCTGTCTAAATGGCATATTTGACACATATTTGATTCTACTAACAATGAGTTTATAGGAGTGGTGAGCGGACAGATGTCATCAGAGAAGAGTGGCTGCCAATAATAACAATGATAATAATAATAAGCAGCAATAATAATACCCTAGCCTTTTATTAAATGCAAGTATGAGGAAAGGAATGTTTTTTCTTTTTTCAACTCATTGGGTAGAACATACAGAACTGGTTTAGTTTATGTGTCATCTTTTTAAGAGAGAGAAATCAATTGGTTATGTATTAAGCTAGTACTCAGAGTATGGAGCTTTAAATATTATTAAAGGTAATAATATTTAACTCACAGAAGGAAATATTTGTGATAATGTTAATATTTTATGGGGTATTATATGGAGAAAGCATTAGACTCACCCCATGTGACACCAAGGGAGTGAACCAAAAAGAGTGGGTAGGAGCTATAATGACACAAAATTTAACTCAAAATAAGGAAGATATTTGGAATAGAGATGTGCAAAAATAGGATGGGCTCCAGGCATTTCTAGGGGTGAGCAAGCCTACGCTCCATTGTGGAGGGGACTCAAGCACCGAATCAATTGTTGACTTAGTTGGAATTTAAGGTCCTTACAAGCACAGAGAGTCCATTATTTTTGTTGACAAGATGTGTAGTGAAGCAGTAATTTCTTTGGGGAATTCAGGACAAATAAATGGAGAAATCACTGTGGAGAAATTGGGAGGACTGGAATTTAAATGGAAGTTAGAGTTTTCATAGATAAAAAGAAACAGGGTGGCCATTCTAAGGACCAGCAAGAGAAATGGAAACATATAACCTATGCCTATAAGAAATTATCAAAAGAGCAGCCCTGAGAGAGTTAAATATACGCACATATTCAGATTGGTAAGACAGCAAGAAGACTTAAATGGCAAGAATACTGTTTTAACTTAGTTTGACAAATTTTATGTTGTGAAGGAAAAAGAATATAGATTTTGGAACCAAAAAGATTCAGATTCATATCCTGGTTAAATAATCTCTATTTCTCAAGCAGTCAAACTCATATAAACAGAATGGTGGTTACCAGGGACAGAGGAGAGGGAGCATAAAGGGGTTGTTTAGTGGGTGGAGAGTTTCAGGTTTATAAGATGAAAGAGTTCTGTTTCACCACGTTGTGAATATAGGTAACACTCCTGAACTGGACATTTAAAATGGTTAAGATGGTAAATTTTATGTGATGTGATTTTTAGCACAATAAATAAACAAAAAATCTCTCAAAATCTTTATTTAAGCTCTCTGAAAATGCAGGGTTCCTCACTGTAACTTTGGTGCCCGTGTTGGGAGAATTAAGTGAGTTCTGTAAGTGAAATCACGACTCTACAGAGTATCACCAGAATAAAAAACGCCCCAAATCTTTGCATCGGTCTCCATTTTCCCCATCTTCCTAACCTGTCAAGCATTTTTAAAGAAAAGCATAGGGAGGTAGTTACATGGAATTACCTTTTGTGTGCATGATGGTGGTCAATTTTAAAGTGAGTTTCTAAGGCAAAAAATCGTACATAATCGAAAGTTCCCTTGGAAATCATTTCAATTTTGCACAGAGTGCTGAACACCGTATTTTCTCAGGAAGTACACACAGTACTTTCTTTTCCAAGATTTAACATCTCGTTCTTACTTTGTTTGGGTACTATTCAAAACAGCTGGCTTGTGTGTGAGAGCCATGCTGCACAGGAAATAGGAACCCGGCCTTCAAAGGCAGAATGTCACTCCGCTCACACAACCAGAGGACAAGCCACAGAGACTGAGGCAATGGTGGCTTTCCGTCTTTAGTCACACGCAAACTCCAAGTCGGTGTTTCTCAGGCTCTGGAGAGCGTGTTAGAAGCTAGGTTGCAGGCCCCGCCTCCAGGGTTTCTAATTCAGCGGGCGTAGGGTGGGTCCTGAGAATTGCATTTCTAACACATTCTAGATGAATTCTGGTACCACGCTTGGCACTTAATACTCCACTCATACACTGCTTGGGTGAAAGGGTAGAAAAATTTCCCCCACTATTACAAATCTCTCTCTCTCCCTCTTTTCTTTCTTTCTCTCCCATAATTAAAACTGCACGTGTGTTAAATAGCTTTATAAGATCTGATCATACCTAACTCCTAAGCACGGAAATTTTGAAAACCAGAAGAAAAATCAAAGAAATAAAATATCCATAAAAAGAACACATCTTTGATGGATGAAGTTTATTGGCGACTTGAGAAGAAATGTACCAATTCCACAGTCCAATCCCAGTCAAGGTAAAAATCACCCTCTTGTTGATTTAACTCATCATTAAAATATAAGCCCTGGCAGCTCTGGTCACTGCTTATTGGGAAGAAAGCTGATGGTTGTGTTGGAACTGAGGACTCGAGAGAATCTACTTGGACTAAAATTTTGAGGTCATATAATATACTAAAGATCCTTCTCCAACATTTTAATATCCTTCTAATGTTATAATGCAGATGAATTTAAAAGAAACCCACTTCCTTTAATACTTGCACTATTTAGGCAAATAAAATTAAGGCGCTGGCCTGCTACTCCTGCAGTGAGCTAGGGGATAAAAGAAAAAGTTGCAGCTCATCTCTCTAAGTAAGAGATCAAAAATTAAAACCACATGTGACAAGCCTAATTTATCTGAGCCAACGTGCATTTTTTCCCCCTGAATGCCATATCCATTTTTCTAACTACTTTATTCAATTTGCTTTTGTAAAATTTAGTTAAAGTTCTTGTGTTAAATTGCTTTTAGTATACATTGCCCCAAATTGTTTACTCAGTTTTCTTTGATCCAAAGCTTTGCTCTTTTATTTCAGGCCTCTATTCCTCTACCCATTATACATACTCTTTCTAAAAGAATCTTCCTTGGGAGGGTTATTATCATAGCTTTCATAATGGCATGCTAAGGCTGTGTCAAAGTGGTACTCGAATGGTGGGATTAACTACTCTTTTGTAGGATTTGCTGAAATCAAAGCAATTCTTTCTAGTTATAGTTGTATCATGGTAAATCTAGTCTAAGAGGAAATGGAATATTTAAACTTACTGGTAAAGTAAGCTCAAGCTTACCTTAAACTTATATTCCAAAAGAGCAAAGGAATGGGAGACAATTAGTGTCTAGATTTGTAGAAAGGTAAATTGTCTTGCATTTCATGTCTGTGCATTAAAAACTGCAATAAATTGCAGTAAATGAATTACTTCAATAGAATAGATCCATGATAGCAAGTTAAGGGGGGTGGGGGAAGGAGAGAGAGGGAATTTTTTTCAGGTTTAAGGACAGGTTGTGGACCCCAAATTTATGTATCTTCAAATTTTTGTTGAGTGTGTTATTAAAGACATCAGTGGCTTGAGAAAAACATAGTGAGAGGGGGTACATCTTTGCTTCAAATTTTACCACAGTCATTGTTTTGTGAATTACAGTATTTGACCTAACTCCCTGTGGGGAGGAGAAGAGCTATACTTGGAGCCTTATTGCTATATTTATACCCTTAGAATATAGATCAATCCTGTCAACATCAGAAACCTAGGAGAGGACTTGACTGATGTGATGCGTGCTTAATATTACACACACACACACACACACACACACCCCTCAAGTCCTGATTCTACTGATGTGAATGAGAGGGAATACAGAATGACTATTTCTTGGGTTCATGAAAATGGCAGCAATAATAAAACTCAGGCATACTGAGGGTACCTGTCCATTTCTTATTAAAAGAAAATGTATTGGGTTGTCAAGAATTCAGTTTTAACAGTTCATGTGTCTGCAATTCAAGTTGTCTATCAAAGAAGGAAAGAAACTCAAGTTTGTGTAAAATCTCCATAAAAAGCGACCCTTTGTCTAACCATTTCTACACAGTTTCCTTATTGTAATATTAATATACATATTTTCCATACTGGGGCAAACATTTTAAAAAGTAACATTTGGTTTTAGACTCCCCCAACTCTATTTGGAATATCGACTACTTTGGGAATCTTTAAAAAAAAAATTACTACATTAAAACTCCTGCATAATTAGCACAAGTAAAAATGAGGTAATAGACATCAAAGTAGAATTATGGCCCTTTGGGTTGTTTTATATATTCAAAGTAATTCTGTGGATGTAATGGCCCAGTTCAAGGCAAGAAGTACTTCTGCAGTGTCAGTTATTATAAAAATACAGTGCGAGGCACCATACTGAACAAGGGGAATGAAAGCAAGTCCTTGTCTTCATTGAACACACAATCTACTAGTAAAGTCAGACATAGTTCAGGCTCTTTATGGTGACTGGTGTCATGTGAAATAATTAATTTGAAGTTCTGTCAAGAGTGCTAGGCTCTTACATGTGGAAAAAAGATTGAGTGTGACCAAGAAGCATTTAAGGAAATGTTCAAAAGGTGTGGCATTTGGGCTTGACCTTAGATGGATAGATAGCTCATTGCTTGTCTCCTGACCGCACTGGAATGCCACATCTCATACCTTGGCATGTATGCCCAAGGCATAAAAGAAGGAGAGCCCAGTTTGTGTGTAGGCAACGGGGATGAGAAGTCTATTAGAAACAGAAGGTACATGACAGTGTAGTTGAAAAATGCAAGACAGATGAAGAAAGAATTGTTAAGCCAGCAAGAACCAGGCTTAAAGATTTGGAAAATTCCCAACCCGTCCATATTGCAAAAAACAAGAGAGCAGGTTTGGAAGAGGGCCTGAAAGGTGCAGCTGGACTGTCACTTTATAAAGAGAGCACACATGTGACATATGAACTTAATCAGCCAGCTCCACAAAAGCCAGGGATAGAGATGGGATTATATCAGCAGACACACTGGCAGCTGGGACTATAGGAGAGAGTCACCTGGGCAGAGCCTGGCAGAGAGCCATGAGGCGGGCAACCCATGGAGCCAAAGGGGCAGGTCTGCCCTGCCAAGCCTTAGGGGTGACATTCCCACCAGGAAGTCTTGTAGGGCAGAGAATTAGACCAAAAGGATTATTATTGAGCCTTAAGATCTAACAGAATTTGATTTGCCAAGTTTTGGACTTGGGATCTGTCATCTCTTCTTTCTTACTTCTCCCAGTTGGAATGGGAATGTTTATCTATGCCAGTCTCACCTTAAATTTCGTGTTTGAGCCATCCCGTCTGATCTATGCTATTCTCTGTGGCAGCCTGAGCAGACTAATACAGGTAGTCTCCAATACAGTTTCTGGGTTCAAATAGTGTGCTGTGCATTTTTTCCTAGATTATGTATTTATCTGTAGTTTGATGAGGCTATTTCACCCTTATCAGAAAGCAGAGACATATTTCCTGATAACAACATATAGTTAATTTAAAACATCATGTTTCAAAAGCATGTTCAGTATATAATGACTTAAAATTTCTGAAAAAATATATTTTATGGGCATAAAAACAAAAATCTGGGATGCTTTTCAGCAAAATACTGAGTAGTTGTTTCACAGTGATGAGCTTGTACTTTGTGTTTTTCCTTTTGCTCATCACATTTTCTATGTTTTCTTAATTGATCGTGTAATATTATGTGTCATTTGAAAAGTAAATATGGAATGAGCAGGGGAAAGAAAGAAGTGTTAACAAAAACAATGCTGCAGTATCAGTTCACATTTGTAATACCTTTTGCCTTGATTTATGAGTAACAAAAAACAAATTAAGAATTTTGTTTTTATTGATAATTTATATGCATCCAGTGATTTCATTCACTATTAAAAGTTAATAATTGGATCTAAAGTCAGCAAATCTGGCAGAATCTGCTGGGTGTTAGAAAGCCAGAAATCTTTATTTTATAATCATGAGAATGTGTGTTTACATATTAAATAATCCTTCTCAAACCAGTTTATTAAAGCAGTGTTTTGGTTTGTCTTATTTTCTTCTTAAAAATTAGAATTCCATTTTCTAGATAAATTGTCAACTAAATATTTCTATCCCTCTATCGCTGTCCCTTCCCCTCCTTTGCCTCCCCCGTTTCTCCCTTTCTTTCTTCCAATAGCTGCTAAGTCTATGCCAAATACTATGATGGGCTCTGAAGTTACAGAGTTGAATGAACTCTCATCTCTCAAGGGGTCTGTCTGAAAAGACGAGTTCATGCACTAGTCCAGTGTGTCCTGGTAATGGCTGAGACAGAGGCATGCACAGGGGCTGAGGAAGGCATAGTGGAGACACTGAGCATCTCTAGAAAATCAGAACAAAGGCTCATTGCTTCCAACTAGCTTTTAAAAGAAAATATATGAAAAACACATTCAAGTAGTTTATCTCTATTCTCTCTCTTATAGATTCATATTTAAATTATGATTTTTTAAAATTTTAAGTTGTCTTTTGGTAGGTAGTGACAAAGGAACTGTTGTATATCAAGCAATAGTTATTACAATATTCATAATTTATGTTTCAGAGCTTTTTCTGCTTGCTTTTAAAAGTGTGAAAGAACCATTATAGGAACTGAAAGAGTTGGTTCAGTCATGATTAGGACAGTAGTGACAGAATCACATTTCTTTCACAGTCTAGATTATCTACATGAAAGTTAAGAAAAATTGGTAGCTTTTAGCTGATAAGAAATTCCTAAGTATCAAAATGGCTTGAGTATTAGCATTTGGATCAAGCTCCATTAAAAGAGACATAAAAATAAAGTTTTTCACAGTACTTTTAAACGACTTATGATGGAGCTGATTGATCTCCTACATTAGGCAGAGAAAACTAAAATCCCCCCAGGAAACACTTAACATGAATAAAAAACCAGGGGATATTAATACACCATGTCTGTGGGTCTTGCATATTTTATTTCTTTCATAGTTCACATAATGATTATTGAAAACATAGTGCCTTCACACGCATCTGAAGTAAAACTCCCCTCTGACTTTATTGGGCAAAGTGTGCAAGATGACAAATGCATTTAGCCTTTAAATGAACTCAACTCATCGAGAGTGATGGGTACTTTACAGCGAGTGATAGGCAGACGTTGGGAATTTGGGGAGGTTGGAACAAGTTTGAATATTTTATCAGAAGCTAATGTGAACTATTTGATTCAGCATTATGGGGCTGGAAGTCTCACAGGAACAGAAATTAGCACATTCAGCAACATCGTAATAATATAGAAGTTAACATTTGTTGGGCAGATGAATTTTTGGTGTCAAACATAAAAATAGGTTTTTTTCCCTGTAACCTACTGTAGAGACCCACGAGGAACCATAAATCTGAAATATTGTGAATTTTGAAAATTGAACGTCAAAGATTAATTACTTCTAAGAGAACAGCAAAGAGTTTTTGCATGATTCACACTGACAGAGAGGAGATTATCCCCTGTAATGTGAAAGAGGGGGAAAAGGGATACTTTTTTGTGTATAGTCGGGAGAAATATCCTAAAAAATAAAGTTGTCCCATTTGATATACAAATTTTAAAAGATAAATATCTTTTGAAATAAAAAATATAGCTATAGATATAGATAGAGAGGTCAATACAGATAGATACACAGATGTGCCTTTCTAAGATATGGGAAATTCAACCAATTCAGCTTTTACTCATAAAATGTGTCCATTCTAGAGCTTCTCTGTAATATTACCTTCCACACTTCCAACTATCTCAGAATGTGAACCAGATGAAGGCCAACAAGGACAGATTTCCGGACAAGCAGAGAAGGTGGCGTTCATCTTAGCGTCTCAGTGCCCGCTATCCCCAGGGACTATGAGTTAGCCAGGCAGCTGAAATGGGAATGTGAAGAGGCTATGAAATGTGAAGTTGAGCTCAGTTCCCTTCAGGAAAATTTATTCTCATAGTAACTCTATCCATGATACTGATCATTCTCTAGCCAGCAGGGAAAGTTTGATATAATGCCACCAAGCTCCACTTCTTCATTCACCCCTAAATGTTTATTGTAACATTGTGATCTGGGCTTTAAGGGATTTCTGAGGGTCCTGGAACCAAGTCGGTGTTAGCCCATAAGGAAACGTAGCCCCACGAGAGGAAGGTGATAGACTCCCGCACCTCACAGTGTAGGGCTGCCCAAGCATTTCATTCTGGAGATGCATTGCATTTTGAAAGTTCACTTAACCCAAGTAGAGTGCTAAGTGGGAGAGGGAATTGAGGTAGGAAGGGACATCAGTCTTGGCTTTGGTACTGCTCAGGAATGATTTTCGAGGGTTTGGGTGGGGAAACACAGGGAAGAAAATTTAGAGCAGAGAAAAAGGAAACAGGTGGAGTGATTAAGAGCTTAGACTTTGGAGGAGTGAATCCTGAGCTTTATCGCCTGCTTCTGTTCATTTGGTTTGGGCACATCCCATAACCCTTTTAAGTTTTAGGATTTTATTTTCCATCCATATACTTGGTATATTTATAGTATCATTTTTTCATAATTATTGTGAGAATTAAAATGAAATAACAATAGTAATAATAAAATCACACTACAACACTTAGTAATTATACATTTAACATGGTCATCACAGTCCCTGGAAAATATTATGATCTTTACATCATTATTTTTATTAGGGTGCTATTCTAATTTTAGTATCAGTTGCACTTTTCTCTTTGCAATACTGTTTAGATGAGTCTCCCTAAATCTCCAGATCTCTGTTTCTCATCTCAGAAATGGCAGGGATTGGCCAAATAGCCCCCAGGGCCCCATCTAACTCTAACAGTCTAAGACTTGGTCTACTTTTACAGACTATACTTCTGAGGGTCTCCAACTAGATATATATAGTCACATGAAATTCCAAATTGGGAGACTTTATGTAGGGTTTAGAAAATAATTATAGAAAGAACATTACGAGAGAAAGGGCCCATAAAAAAATTCTGCCTATTTTCACAGTCTGCTTTACACTTATGCATTCCCCATGAGACTGCCCGAAATGCAATTTAGGAGACACTGAATTGGAATCAGAAAGTTGAGTGTTTTATGAATTTTTGTCTCTAAGTGACATATGCTTTTCTGCAAAATCAGAAAATAAATTTGTTCAGTGCATGGAGTGGAGCAGTACTGATGTAATTGGGTATGGCTGGAAAAATATGTTCGGTTTTAGTTGATGACACTGAATAAATCTCCTGTCAGGAGTAAATTGAGTATTCATGGAAGTTTCAATGTACCTATGAACACATACCAGCACAGAAGTCAGAGAGCTTGATCATATTTTCTTATATGGACTCAAAAGCGTTGTGAAAACTGACTCAAATGTAGAGGAAAACGTGACTGGGGAAGCCCAGGAGTTTGTAAGTCAACAACTTCCCTCTTGAGATGAGAAAGGAGCCCATAGGCACTGTGTGAGTGCACGAGCTATTGTGCAATGCTATGCCACAGAAGTTCACCATTGAGCCTAATTTCCTTTGTTTCTCATACTAAATCTAGTTTGAGAAATTTATAACTAGAATAATGACAGATGCTGCTGCCTTGGAGATGGGAGGAGTTTTAAAATCTGTAAACCTATTGGCTGCCACTGATAGCACTACCTGGCTCACTAGATCTAGTGGTTGGCATTCTACTTGAAGCGAAGGCCACAAGTTTTTGAATCTTACACAATGAGCTACAGCTCAGAAGACAGGACTAAGTACAGTCTAAAATGTTGAGATGTCTGGCCTTCCTTCCCTAAGTTGCCAGAAATCCCAGTGCATTTGATTTACCTATATTTATTTTATTTATTTGGGCTTTGACCTTTATTTCCCTTTCATTTATGAATGACAGCTTTGCTAGATATGATGTTCTTGGTTAGCATTTCTTGTTTTTGTTTATTTATTTATTTATTTATTTATTTATTTATTTATTTATTTTTAGTACTTTAAATATATTATCTCACCCTCTCCTGGCCTGTAAAGCTTCTACTGAGAAATTTGCTCATAGTCTAATGGGGCTTTCCTTTGCAGGATACAATTTATTTTCTCTTGCTTCTGGTTTTATATCTTTGTATTTGAATTTTTAAAGTTTTATTATAATGTCTTGGAGAAGATCATTTTGAATTGAAATAATGGTATGATCTATTAACTTCATGAACTAGGATAGTCAAATCTCTTTCTTAAGTTTGGAAAGTTCTCAGTGATTATTTCTTTAAATAAGCTTTCTAGCCCTTTCTCTCTGCTCCTTCTGGAACACTCATGATTCAGATGGTGTTTTATTTTTTATTTTTAATAGTGTGTCATATATCACAAAGGCAATGATGTTTCGCATATATGACTGTAGTTCCATAAGATTATTATGGAGCTGAAAAATTTTTACCTCCTAGTGATGTTGTAACTGTCATAATGTCATAGCACAACACATTACTCTCATGTTTGTGGTGACGCTGTGTAAACAAACCCACTGCATGTCTAGTTGTATAAAACTATAGCACATACAGTTAGAGTAGTAGGCTATACAATCTAGGTTTAAGTACACTTTGTGTTGGTTGGACAATGACAGAATTGCCTAAAGACACATTTCTCAGAAAGAATGCCCATCATCGAGCAGCACGTGACTGTATTAAACTGTTTGAAGGCTCATCCAATAGAAAAAATTTTCTAATGCCTCAGTAACTAGGAAGAGCTTGGTGAGGATAACAACTTCCAATTTAAATCAAAATTTTCTGACTCATCCTGCAACAGAATCTAATCTCAGTACAACAGTCCTCAATACCCTAAGGCAACCTGAATAGGGTTTAATTTGGGGGAGGAAAGGATAGTTGTGTTATGTCAGTGTCCAACAAAACCATGAATATGTGTACCACTATGTAAGACCTTTGTTGGAGTTCTGAGTGAAAGGAAGAAGGAAGGAAGGAAGGAAGGAAGGAAGGAAGGAAGGAAGGAAGGAAGGAAGGAAGGAAATCCTTCTTAACAGGTTCAACTGAAGCATCTGACAAGATGTAAAATAGAAATTTAAAAGAAGAAATATATATATTTAAAATCAGTTGTTACATAGGTGTGTCTTAACCTGGTTCTTCTAGAGTGAAGCCGGAGGCAAAGATGTGCATGCAAGTATTTTCTTTTACTCTTTGGTGGTGGTAGGGGGAAGGGGGGATTGACACCATGGAGCAAGACCAAGGGACAGAAGACGTTACATTGGGAAGATGGAAAATCATGGAGGACACTATAAATGAAGTTCCCTCACTATATCCCTTTGAGATAAAAAAAAAAATCACATAATAATTTTCCCTATAGAAAATGTGGGAATTTTGATATTTTGAGTGTCCCATAGGAAACCTCGAGTTTTATTTTCTTGGTGGACAGAACAGTTGTTACTCTCTGTCCAACCTAAATTGTAACACATTTTTTCGCTTCTAAAAGTTTGGACAAACCTAAAAGTATATTTATGTTAGTTTTAGAATTTTTCAACGGACAAGAGCTTCTCAATAACATTATCTGCATTAAAAATATTTCATAGTAAGCATCCTTCATATTATTCCATTTGATGCTCTGTGAACTCATCTTTTGTTGTCAGGAAATTTGGGCTTCAGTTTTTATGAAACACAATAAATTATACATACAACATATTTCATATCCTTACAGCCAGAGAGTAAACCTGTCACCATCTAAATGAAAATAGGTCCCTGATTCATATAGTACATTGCCAAGTAGCCTCCATGAAGTGACTGACCCTCTTGTGACTTAAAAATCTATGCATCTCAACAGTGATTATTCAACTGTCCATGCATCTTTTTAGGTGACATAATTGCTTTTGTGTTTGATTTAATTCAACAAACTTATGTTGAACACATTCTGTGCATCAGAAACTACGCTTGCTCTGGGGATAAGAGATTAAGAAAACATGGTACCTATCCATGCATAGCTCACAATCTAGTGAAAGAATCAGAAGTGGGCAAATTCCCACCATAGAAGCAAAGTTATAATAGAGATGAATAATAAATTCCAGGAAATCTAACTAGAGTAAAAATCAAGAATGCCTGAAGATGAGACAGGCATATAAGAAGAAAAGTAGAAGGTAATGCTGAACCAGGCATGAAGATTGTGCTAGAAATGGTCAGATGGATGAGACAGACAGAAGAGGGGATTCAGATTTTTCTGAGATAAAATAGTATAGGCGTAAGTACACCGGGAAGTCTAATGAACTGTATTTGGGGACTGGTGAGTGTTTCCGCTAAGAATGGATGGGACTGAATAAATGAGAATGAAAAAGAAGGAATAAACCTATTTATAATAGGCACTGAATTCCATGACAAGAAATCTGGAATTTTTTATAAGATGCCAGGAAAATGTTACAAATAACACCTTGCCTGCTAAGTGTGCTCCTAAATGAAATGCTTTCCTCGTATAACCTATAAAGCCTTTTACACTACAGTCCTCAGACTCCCCAAATTTCAGGAATAAACCACAATATCCCTAGATTTTACTTTTGGTTAAAAGAGAGAAAGTTCACTGGGGCAGAAATAGACTTTCAAATACTAAACTTCCCCATGAGCAATATCATCTTTGGCACTTAGGGAAACAAGGAATTAGCCCTGTCCAGTGGAGTAAAATAGTTGCCCTAGAGCAGCAAACACTGCTATTAATCATTTCATCTCCTTACTTAAATGAAAATGAATGGAAGTAAAAGTATTCTAGCACTTGCATATTTGTGCCCTGGACCTAACTCTAGTCCTTGGAAGAAGAGAGGTTATAAGTAGATTTGCCCCAGAAGGGGCAGAAGAGAGAAAAAAATGAAGACAGAATTAGTAGGCAAATACATGAGCTCTGCCAAGTGATTGTTTCCCCTTGAATGTGTATCTGCAGTAAATGCACATTGATGACAAATGGAAAACCTCCATTTACTGGCAGGTTCATCCAGAGAACCCACAGTTTCTGATGGATAGCTCCAATTTCCTTACTCTGAGAAAGCTTGCCTTTTCTTATGAAGCTCTTCAGAACTCTCCCTTGGGGCTCTGTTGCCTGCAAAGACGGAAAGACAGGCAAAGAAAGGAAACATCAGATGGAACCAGAACAATGAGAATAGACATAAAGGGAGTTTGCAAAGGCTATTTGTTGCTAAATGACTACATCATGTGCTATTGTGCATATGTCATGAGATCCCGGTTCAGCCTAGTCCCAGAGATCAATATGTGTTACTAATCAAAATGGCACGAGCATCACAGCGCTACAATGACCCAACTGCCACCAAGTGGTTTCATTGTAGTCTCAACATTGACAGCCACATATGTGCTACTGAAATGCTTCAGAGAAGGGACTGGTAGCATGAATAATTATCAGCTGGTGTTGGGAGGGTGTCTTATTCTTTAAACTAATGTTTTCACGTGCAGGAACTCCCCAAGGGCACCCCCAGTGGCCTAGTACTTCTCTTCGATCTTGTTTCCCCGCACATAACCACCCATTGTGGGTGAACATGGGGACACTTTTCTCAACTGGAAAGAGCTAATTTCTTACAAGGCAGTGAGCTTGAGAACCTGCTCTACAGAACTGACCTCTTTCCTGACATGGGCTGAGGAATGGGTGAGGCCACTAATCTAAGTTAGGGGAAGAGAGAGCCCTAGAAAGCTGGTTTGTCTCTCAAACCTAATCCATATTTCCCAACCAGCAGTGTCTGTCAGAAAGATGATATTTTAACTTTCATTTTCCAGACTCTCCTATCTATGTTCCCATTTAACCCAAACTACTGCAGAATCCAGAGGTTACCCATAGTAGACATAGAATCCCAATAAGTATCATTATAATTCAGAAGCAGTTCTGTCTTTACTTCTTTCCTAATGTTGTGTATCTGTGTGAGTGCACACATTGCAAAACTAAATAAAAAGGTGCTAAGTTCATAAAAGCCATGGAAATGTAATAAATGAGAAAGGATAATAAATTGGACATGGTATTAATTGGCCGGAGAAAGTGAATAGCTGCCTTATACTCTGTTCTTTAGTTTTCTCCTCTCTGGTGTTCGTTGAGTATAATCTCTTTATTTTAAAATATTTAGCATTTTGAAATTCCAAAATATTAGTACTCTTACTTACTATTTAAATGACTCACTTTTGCTTTCCTGGGTCACTAATGACTGTGACACTTTGGTGGTCACATATATACTGATACTTAGCAAATGGGAAGAACAAGGTGATTATTTGTATTACCAATGAATTAAAACTGCATTGAATGTATTTACCCATTTATTTGACAAGAGCAGCAAAGCAAGAGAATTCTCTTATCAAAATTTGAGTGATGGCCAGCTGATCGAGCAGTTCTGAATATAGTCACTTAGAGACTACAAAATATTAGATTTTTAATAAGCAAAATTCTCTCTTCCCTTCAACCATCAAAGTAGAAGTGTGCATCCCCATCTCAAAATGTTGGACTTGGCCATATATATGACTGTTTTGGGGCAATGGAATATAGATTAAAATGATAGCTTAGAGTTTTTAGCTGGGGCCTTAGGAGACATCACATGTTTCTCTTACCACTCTCTTTTGCCCTTGCCTTTCCACTATAAGAAGAACATGCCTTGAATATGTGCCCATTCAAAGATGATGAAGACATGTGGATGAGACCTGGACCCGACCCAGAACCTGAAGCCAAGCTAAGCTGAGCCTGGCCTAGATCAGTTGAAACTCAGCTGATTTACAAATACTATATTAAGGAACAAATGCCTATCATTTTGTTACTAATATATAGTGGTTGTTTTTCATGCATCATTAAATAGCTAATGACAGATGTTCATGAGGACATGGAGAAAAGGGAACCATTACACACTGTTGGTGGGAATGTAAATTGGTACAGCCATTATGGAACACAGTATGGAGGTTCCTCAAAAAATTAAAAATGGAACTAACTACCATATGATCCAGCAATCCCTCTCCTGGGTATATATTCAAAGGAAATAAAATCATATGTGTTCCCATGTTCACTTCAGCATTACTCATAGGGGCCAAGATATGAAAACAGCCTATTTGTCCTTTGACAAATGAGTGGATAAGTAAAATGCGGTGGGTATATATACAATGGAATGTTAATTTGTCATAAAAAGAAGGAAACCCTGCCATTTGTGACAGCATATATTAACCTGGAGGACTTCATGCTAAGTGAATTAAGCCAGACACAGGCAAATGCTCTATGGTGTCATACATGTGGAACCTAAAAAAAATTCAAACTCATAGAAATGGATAATAGAATGATGGTTCCCAGGGACTGGGGAGAGCATAGGAGGGAATGAAGATATGTAGGTCAAAGGGTTCACACATTCAATTGTAAGGAGAATACGGTCTAAGGATCTAATGTATATCATAGTAATTATAGTTAATGATATGGTGTTAAATACTTGAAAATTCCTTAAGCTTTCTCATCACTCACTCAAAAAAATTAACTATGTGATGTGATGGATGCTTTATCTTGATCTTGACATTCCTCAATTATTAGAAGTCAGGCTAAATAATATGTAATCATGTAAGCTTCTGTGTAATGTATAACCTGATCATTTTGGTCTTTCTACAATTCTGCTAAGATTATATTCACTGAGAAAGAAATGTCATGTGTTGAGATCCTCCAAAGTATCAAGCCAAGTGCTAGGTTTGTATATAAAATGGTTCATTAACTCCTACAGCAAATCTCAGACTTAAAAAATGATTGGACTGGGATTGAACCACGGCTCTGTTTTTAAAGCATATTGTCATTATAAAATGCTCCCTCTCCACAAAGTTATCCTTGACACCACATCCTTTTATTTCTTCTCTCTTCCATTCATACTTAAACTCTGAACTTAACCCTTGTCTATTCTCAAGATCACGTTTATAGAATTATTATTATTTTTTTCCATTTTGAGGAGTAGGAATTGAGTCTTAAACACCATGAAATATGTTAGGAATTAAAGATCACTTCATAACTGAGTAGTAAATTACAAACTTGTTTGAAAGCTTGAACAGCAGAATTGGAGGGAGTTAGCACTGGAAAGCCTCTACCAGTCCACCCCAAATTCAGAGTGAGATATTAGGTTTGTCTGAACCTAGAACTGATAACTCTGATACCCTAAATAAATTCTAACTGGAAATTTAAATGCTTATATCTTACGTCCCCAGCAGGATTTAGTGTATTTACAAGATGTGCTGGTTCCAAAGATCAGTATTTCCACTGTCAACTCTATTGTGTCAAATACTGAGACTTCAGGGACCCTATTGGTTCCAATATAATCATGTTAATTATCACCTGTGTGCTGGAACCTGTCTGGTGCCAGATGATGTGTAAGGTTCTCTCTTAACCTCAGAAGAGTTTAGAGCTTTCCCAGTGATATAACACGTGCTATGAAGATTGCCTCCCTACTCCATTGTGCTTGGTAGGTTTTGCCTATAACATACTGCCTATAATATATTATCTAAAAATGCAAGGAAAACATGTTATTGGTTAGACTCGTCAGGATTGTAGCACAAAACTGGTGACAATTTCAAATGGAGTAATTTGAGAAGAGTTTAATGAAGAGACTATTTATAAAGTCATGAGGAGAGTTTGAGGATGCTTACAAGGAATAGTGTGGTACTCTAGTGCTGGTATTGACTGGGAAAGATTAACACCCTTATGCCTGACAGGGCAGGTGAAAGGAGAAAAATCATCTCTGACTGCCTAGCTTTATGTAAGGGTTGTTTAACAACAACTGGGCTGGGAAATAGATACCCCAAACCAATTCCTTCTACCCTACTCATTAATTCTCCTCTATTTTATTCCACCTTTGATTAGAGTTTGAGGCTAAGGAAGCATGTTGAGGAAGTCCGTATGGACAGACTCATGGGGCACAGAGCAATATAAAGGAGGTGGGAGAGTGAATCCAGAGGGATAACTGGAAGACATCTTTCACCTTGATTGGGAGACTTCTCAGAGGGAAAAAAAGATAAAGGCAAATTCAAGTAAGAACTATTTTTTATAAGAATGCTAGGTAGAACTGATTAGACAATAAATCTTTTATTCTGAAAAAGGTAAGGTATAAGGTGTAGCTATTAAAAACGGAGCAATTTTGGTCACTGATTTCAGGACAGATTTATAGCCATGCACTGCTTAACAACAGGGATACTTTCTAAGAAATATGTCATTAGGTGATTGTGTCCTTGCAGAGAGATCATAGGGTTTACTTACACAAATCTAGATGGTTTAGCCTCCTATACATGTGGGCTACATGGTGTAGCATATTGCTCCTAGGCTACAAGCCTATACAACATCGCACTGTACAAAACAATATGAGATAAAATAAAGCACAAGAGAAAATAATGCAATCAAAAGAGGAGATAAATAGGAGATGTATGGGGCTGTGCAGGGGTAACATAGCATACTGCTCTACAGCAAACTTTTTTTTAATAAGTAGAGTACACTCTGAAATAGTGATTAAATGTATAGTAAATATACAAACCAATGACAGTTATTTGTTATCATTAAGTATTATGTACCATAACTAATTGTATGTACTACACTTTTATGCAACTGGCAGCACAGTAGGTTCGTTGATACCAGCATCACCACAAACACATGAGTAATGCTTTGTGCTGTGACATTATGATGGCTACACTGTCACTAGGTGATAAGAATTTTTCAGCTCCATTGTAATCTTAGGGACCACAGTCATACATATGTTCTGTCCTTGACCAAAACACAGTTATGTGATGCATGACTGTATATAGCCACTGACCAGGTAAGAATAGGTTGAATGTGAAGAGTCCACATTCCATGACTATAAAAGAGAGTTGAGTGTAAATGGAACTATAACAAGTGGAGTAGAAGGTTCAGCTGAGACCCATACATAATTTCTAAGGTCTTGGGTATGGGAACCCCTGCTCATGTTAATTATGTTATATGGAGATATACAACAAGTAAATGAAATAAATTAAAATTAGGGAGAAATAACACAATGTAGAACTTGCTACTCAAAATATTGCCTACAAACCAGCAATATAAGCATCGCATAGAAGTTAGAAATTTAGAATCTTGGGCTGTAACTTAGAAATTATTGAGTCAGAATTTGTATTTTAACAAATCTCTGTAAGATTCATTTGCATAAAAGTTTGAGAAGCACTGATCTTTGGTGAGCTGGAGGAGGCCATTGGGCAATGGGACAGGATTTCAGTGACAAGGTCTTGTATTGTAAGTCAAAGTGATTTTATTGAGCTTGTGAGCTCAGGAGACTTGAGGGACTAAAGACCTCTAATATCACCCACTGACTAGATGAACTCAATGTAATTACATCAGGAGTTTGTAAATACACTTTGTCCAATTGATTGCCAACAAATCAAGCGAGGAAACTCCAAGACGGGGCCAGAGCAAGGATATGCTTATGGTCACCCTCCTGTTGCCTTGATCTACTATCCTGCATTGTGCTCACATTTAAGAGGGATGAGGCCTCCCCAAAGGATTCAAGTGGATAGAAAGAATCGCAGCAGGACAGGTCTAGTGTATTTGTAAATCTATCAACTATGCAAAATCTTCCTGTCATCAGGACCCACTTTTCAGAAATTGTGATCAGTTGGGGGTTAAATGTAAGAAATATTTCATTGATGTCTTCAGAACCATAAGAAACCAGTATGAGAAGGGTTTCTCTCTGGTCCAAAAGGATACATATTTGACCAAAGCTTATGAACTATAAGTTCCACGACAGCAGGGAACTATTATTTTTTTGTTAAAAATTCTTGAAATATTGTGACATTCAGCATTTGCCTAAAACTTAAGGATTCAAGCTTTAGTCAATATCTTGACTACAAAGATATTACTAATGTCTTCTTCCAAAAAGAGCATCAATAAAAAAGAAAAATATCAAACTCAGACAGATCTCTCACACCAGCTAAGAGAAAGAACATCTCAAATAAAAGACACTGAAGATTATCACGCTGACGATCCAGTGAAGAAAAACCAATATGTGCTCATTTAGCTCCAGGACATCTGAAGTACATAAATGAGGGTGCTCAGAATATGTTCCCTACTGGGACGGAAGCCACTCTTAACAAGAAAACACTAACTTGTACATAGTGAGGTCTTAATAATATCTGATGAATAATTGCAAAGAATTAGGAGAAAGTTGGATTGGAGGTAAGGTATATACTTTCTCTAGAAAGGAGGTGAAGCAGGTGCCAAAGCACTAAGACAAAAAGCCATAGCTGGTGATTATCCCAACAAGTTTACTGTGAGGTTGTTACAGAAGCGTGGTCCACAGATTAGCAGCATCAGCATCACTTGTTAGAAATTTAAATGATTGGGCTCCACCCAGGATTTCTGCTGAGTCAGAAATTCCGCCAAGAGTTCTCAGGAATCTGTGTTTTTACAAACCCTCCAGGTGATTCTGATGCCTGCTAAAGTTTGAGAACTCTAAGGTTTAGAGTGCAAAAGTTTGGGAGGAAGATCAGGTCAAATGGAAAGATCAAGGCCAGGTTGTTCAGGGGCTTGTGGACAGCCCGAGAAAGCTGGACTTCACTGTAGGTGACTGTGTAGGGCAGTGCTCAGGATGTAATTGTCTGATGTCGCGTAAATAGACTGTTGTACAGTGTAGACTTAGGTGAGTCTCCAAATTAATCTTTTTGTGTTTGAATGGTTCTATAGTTTTGTATTCTTTCTCTAACGAACTTTCCTTTGTGCATTAACTTTATTAAGTTCCTCTAAGATTGCAGCTTTGTTGTAGATCTTGGCTCTTTTATTTCGAAGTTGGTAAAATTCTGTGAAAATAATATTCACCTTTAGTGAGCTAATATTTTGGAGAAGTCATCTCACATTGCTGTTCTTGAAATAACAAAAGAGCATTTTCATTGAAGTATAATCTTACTTACTACCCCCATTACTCAATGAGCTGAATTCCTTTGCAGTTTGGTGAACCATTCTCTCTCCCGCCTCCTGTCCCTTCCCCACTGTAGGGAGTAACAATATAAGAAAGTCCTTAAAGGGAGCTATTTTGTTGACTGTGCTCTATGAAGTATGAGGGCTATTTTGTTTTCTCTGCCCATACTGATTTTCTCTTGTATGTACATATATAGTTATGTGTCTACTTATTTGGTTATTTGTGTTTTCATACGTTTATTTATTTAGTAAAGATGACTGAGGTGCATTTTCTGATTTCTTCCCCCCCCCCCCCTTCCTTTCTCCTCTAGCCTTCAGTCTGCTCTTCCAAGGGGGAATATCCACCAGCAGGGCTTTATTGACAAACAAATGAAATGTAATCAGTGCTGTGGAAATATAATTTAAAATAACATCTCCTTCCAACCCAGAAAACCTCTCCACAAAGAGGTTTCCAGTCTAAAGAAAACAATTTTATTATTGAATAAGCAGTAAGCCAGATGCTCATTGCAGGCAATCCACTAAGGGGATTACAAAGATAGGGGGGGAAATCTCACCCTTTTATATAGCCATGCAGATACAAACCGTTTCATACATCGTCTCAAGATAAATAATAATCCCAAGAAAAAGGACTTGACAACATCATTTGTCACACATAGTTTATTCTAGGTGATCCGCTTGGTAATTGGGTGGCTATCTGTGCTAGCTGAATGGCTTTCTCCAAAAGAAAAACACACTCCTCATGTCTTTATGACAGGAAGTAGTTTTGGAGCAAGTTGGCAGCCCCACTAAAGGTTGGCTACTGCTCTCACCCAGAAACCAGGAGGTAGGGGTGTTCTCTTCCTTGATAATTACATTTAAAAGATATGGTTCCCAGGTTCTTGTGAAAGACATTCTTGGGACCTAAAACTGGTGAGAGACTTACTTAGCTTTTAAAAGATTTACATACATTACAAAGAGAGAAAATACTTGCAATTACAAGTTTTCTAAAGTAAGTGCTCTAAGAAAGGGGTGAAGTCTCTTCCTTTATTTTCAACAGAGATAATTTTGCCTCTTATTTTTAATTTGTATTTGTTCTTTTATCAGCCAAATACATCACAATAGGAGTCAGAAATTTAAAACTTCATTCCTTTCTTTCTCACTCAGTGGTTGTTACTTAACATTCAATGAACCCCAGTTTCTATCTGTGAGTAATACACAATGTCTAAGACCTTCTGTGCAACAGTGGTTCATGGACCAGCAGAAGTAGAGCTTGTTGGACACACAGAATTTCAGGCCTTTGTCCAATACTAACCAAAAACATAACTTAACACCACTTTTGGTGATGCAGTGCACATTAAGTCTCAGAAGCACTAGTCTAAGGCTATGGTTCTCAAAGTGTAGCCCCAAACCAAGAATATCAGTATCAATGAAGAACTTACTATAAATAAAATATTTGGGCTCCACCCCAGATCTACTAAATCAGAAATCCTAGGTACAGTGTCCAATGATTGTATAATCATGTGTATGTATGTATGTTTAAATAAGGCCTATTGAGATAAAGATTTCATGGAGTAAAACCCATGCTTTTTAAATGTATAAGTCTATTAATTCTGACAAATGCATAGTCTTACAAACATGACCACCATCAAGACATAAAACATTCTTATTACTTGTAAAAGTTCCTGCATTTTCCTGTATACTTAATCTGCTACCTCCAACTCCAGCACTAGCAATAATTAACCTGTTTTATGTACCTGTACATGGAAATGTCATATACATGGAACCATAGAGTATATAAGCCTTTAAATACTCCTTTCAGTTAGTCTAAGGCATTTGAGAATCACCCATGTGAATTGTTTAATTACTGCATATTTGTAAATTTTCCAATTATCCTGTTACTGACTTCTAGTTTCATACTATTATGGTCAGAAAAGGTACTTGAAATGATTTCAGTCTTCTTAAATTTGTTATGATTGGTCTTGTGGCCTGATATATGATCTCTTCTGGAAAATGTCCCATGTGTACTTATGAAGAATGTGTAGCCTGCACCTGCAGGAGGGAATATCCTGTATATATCTGTTAGGTCCATTTGGTCTATAGTATTGTTCAAGATTGATGTTTTCTTATTGATTTTCTGTCGGGATGATCTATCCTATAATGAAAGTGGAGTATTGAAGTCTCCTACTGTTATTGTATTGCTGTCTATTTTTCCCTTTAGCTGAAGAGGAGAGAATGCTTACAAACTCATTTTATGAGGTCAGCATTACCCTGATGCAAAGACAGAAAAGAACACTGTAAGACAATTAAGTTACAAGCTAATGTGCCTAAGGAACACAGATGCAAAATCCTCAACAAAATACTAGCCAACCGAATTCAACAGCACATTAAAAGGATCATATACCATGATCAAGTGGGATTTATCCCTGGGGTAGGATGATTTAATATCTGCAAATTAATGTGTGATATATCACATTAACAAAATGAAGGATAAGTATATGATTATCTCAAAGATGCAGAATCATTTTGAAAATTCAACATCTTTTCATGATAAAATCTCTCAACAAATTAGGTATAAAAGAAATGTACCTCAACATAATAAAGGCCAGATAGGAAAAGCCCACAAAATATCACAAAAAAGCTGAAAGTTTTTCCTCTAATATAAGCAACAAGCCAACCACTCCTACCGCTTCTCTCCAATGAAGTACTGGAAGTTCTATCCAGAGTAACTAGGCAATAAAAACAAAAAAAAATTACAATTAGAAAGGAAAAATTAAATTGTCTATGTTTGCAGATGACAATCTCATGTATAGAAAACCCCAAAGACTCCACTTAAAACCTGTTAAAGCTGATAAACAAGTTCAGTTAAATTGCAGGGTATAAAATTAACATACAAAAATCGGTTGTGTTTCTATACACAATGAACTATCCAAAAACAGATTTTAAGGAAACAATCCCATTGAAAATGGCACCAAAAATAATAAAATACTCAGATAAATCTAACTAAGAATGTGAAAAATCTATACAATGATGATACACTGATGAAAGAAATTGACGATACAAATAAATGCAATGGATCCCATGCTCACAGATTAAAAAATGTAATATGGTTAAAATGTTCAAACTACTCAAAGCAATATACACATATAAGCAATCCCTATAAAAATTCCAATGGCTTTTTTTTTTACAGAAATAGACAAAACAATCCTAAAATTAATTTGAAATCACAAAGGACTCCAAACAGCCAAAATAATCTTGAGCAAGACAAACAAAGCTGTAGACATGACACTTTCTGATTTCAAGTTATATTGAAAAACTGTAGTAATCAGACAGTATGACACTGGCATAAAAATAGACACATAGTCCAACAGAACAGAATAGAGAGCCCAGAAATAAAGCAACACGTATATGGTCAACTAGTCTTCGAAAAGGGCACCAACACTATGCATGGGGAAAGGAGTCTCTTCAATAAAAAATATTGAAAAACTGGATATCCAGATGCAAAAAAACAAAACAAACACACACACACACACACACACACACACACACAACAAAACAAACAAGCAAACAAACCAACCAAAAAAACCACCATGTAATATTGAGAAAAAATAAATTAAACACTTAAATATAAGACTTGGAATTATAAAACTCTTCAAAGTAACCTAGGGAAAATTTTCTTGACATTGGTCTTGGCAATTATTTATTGGATATGACACCAAAAACAAAGGCAACAAAAGAAAAAAATAAATAAGTGGGATTATATCAAACTAAAAAGTTCCTGCACAGCCAAAGAAAGGAACAAGTGTTATAACAAAATTAAAAGGCAGCCTATGGAATGGTAAAAAACATTTGTAAGCCATATAGCTGACAAAAGGTTAGTAACCAAAATATATGAGGAACTCATGCAACTTAAAGAATTTACTATTAGCAATGGATTGCATATCATGGTACACTTTTTTTTTTTTTTTAATTCAGACAGCTCTTTATTCAGTTCTTTCTGCTTTTTAAGTCCTGTGGAAAGCACATTGAGTGAAATTTTAGAAATATAAAAATCCAAACCATTCCAACAGAACAGATATTTCTCTTTCTATGTTTTGGTTGATAGTAAACACCTTCTATTTTCTCCTATTTCTACTTTTAAATATATATACATAAAATCTTTATTGATTTCAGAGAGAGAAAGGGAGAGGGAGAGAGAGAAACATCAATGATGAGAGTCATTGATCAGCTGCCTCCTGCACACCCCCCATTGGGGATCGAGCCCGCAACCCCGGCATGTGCCCTGACCAGGAATCGAACGCCGATCGCCTGGATCCTAGGTCGACGCTCAACCGCTGAGCCACACCCAGCCAGGCTCCTATTTCTACTCTTATAATTCCCCTGAAACGAGTGCTCATGATCTGGACATTGTTCTTAAACTTTAGTTGGAGGGCTGCTTTGCTTAATTGACCCCACTCTGCCTGAGAGCAGGTAATTACCAGAAAAGCCCCTGTGACAGGCAATTCCCTGGAGTATGTCTGAGCTTTTCCAAATTGCACGTGAATGGCTTGTTCTTTGTATGGCAAAAGAAGTCAATCAGTCAGAACAATGCATGTGGAAAATTTAGAAATTATATATGAGAAAAAAGGATCTATACACAACCACAATTCAAGGTCTTCTTGTCAAGGGTGACAGTCTAATCAATCATTGCTTCTCCATTCATATAGTCTATTTATCTCTTGTGCTGAAGTGTTGAAAGCCAAGATTAATGATGGCAATGTAGGGTATAGCTTTTGCAGAAGATGATGACAAGATATCCTTGGAAAATCTTCCCTGTGTTATCCAAAGTTTTCAAGCAGACTGCTATAAAAGTAGAAATATTTTGGCTACTTAACTTTCTAATTAGGGCATAAATGTTAATATTACATAAATTATCCAGACAGATCATGTCTAGTGTTATTTTCCCATTCATTCAACGGTTCATTAATTTATACCTAATCTGGTTTTATCCTGACAGCACTGCATTGACTGTAACAAATGCAATTGACTTTTCCTGGCTACTTTCATAATATTTCACTGCAATTTGCTCCATTCTGTTTGGAGTAAAAATTTAGCTGACATTAAATGTTAAGATAGTAAGAAATAGTGATTACGTTAACTACTTATGTGGCCACAATTTTGGCTGGTATGAGTTATTTAAACAATGATGCTAATAAAGTTAAACTCATCAATATTACCCCCTTTTAGGTAATATAAAGAGAAATATAACCAAAACAAAATGTTTATTTCCCATCCTGTATATGCCTCTGCATAGCTAGCCATAATATATAAGCATAATAAGAAATAAAGTGTTATAGATAGTATTTAAATTTTTTTCTGGTGTAATTTGCTAATTTTCTGTGGTATAAAGGTTCAACTTCTTAACATGCAGAACATAGGAAAAGCCCAGGTATATCTTACTCTGACCTATGTCTCTACCCTCAAGCTAATGTTTTTGCCTGAAAATGCTGAATTTATGATTCATCCCAAACACCTGGTGCCCTTACAGACCTTTGTACCCAGGTGTGTGCACCTTCCTTTCTCTAGAATATCCATTCTACTACTCCCACCAGTCAGTGTTAAGACCCAATTCAAATGTTAATTTGTGTTCCTGCCTCTTCTTTATTTTTTAATAATAGTAAATGCATTTCTCTATTATAGACTCTATCCTACTATATTGTAAATTTCTGTTCATATTTATATTTATTTAATGGAAATATTATCTAAATTTCCCTCCTATGTTGAATATAGGAGGAATGGAATTATATTATTTTTATAGTCTCAGTGTTCTAAGATATTTCTTCTCATTCAATATGGATTCATTGAATGATCAATGATTAACTTACATAGTTGATGATGGATTGACTGAACTCATAAATAAAAGAATGAATTTGGGTTATTATTAATTAGTTGATTGTAAGGGGAACATATGACAGGATCATCACAGTTACATTTCCACTAGAGGAAGAAAAGCTTAAAATATATTATATTTTGGCAGTGACCCTAACTATTGCTTATCTGTAGATATTTTTTTTTAATTTAAGAAAACAGGAAACACAGATATCAAAGACTTTTCCTCTCATCTCCATTACCCCAATACAGAGAGCACTTCCATTTTGTCAAGTTCAAGTTTTCATCATGGCAGGCATTTAGTGCCAAGTATTTTACTATGTGCTTTGAAGCACTTAATTTTTACAACAACCTATGATCAGAATTCTATTAATCTGACAAAGATTCAATAGCTAACAAGTGTCAGAGCCCAGGTGGCCTGTGCCTGTAGTCCTTAAACCCAGCTGTCTCCATTAATAGCCTCATTAGAGTCCCAGAGTTGTTGGCTCATGCAGAAAGACAAAAATAAATCAATGTGTAAAACCAGAATGACTGTCCATGAGACACGTAAAATTCTGGATCAATCAACAGTACTTTTGGTCTGACTAGGGCTGTCTCACTGTAGTATAATTATATAGAAGTCAAAGTCTCAGAAATGCACTTGGTGATTAAAATCTGGTAAAGGGAAAGTAGAAGTTATAATGTAGGCTGTTTAATTGATAATATTGGGTGCTGATGGGCCTGCCAGGCAGCCCAGATAGTAACTTCTGATAGGGCATCCTCTCCTTTTAGCCAGTTCCATTATGCACTGCAAATGTTTTATTTCATCAGTCACTTTTTCTATATTTATTCCTGTATTGATTATCTATTCTCCCTGTGATTGACACAGTATTTGTCTTGGTGTGTTCATATCTCCAATCAGGTTACCTTCACAGTTTGCTGGCAAGAAGTCTCCTTAAAACAGTCCTATGTGATCATCTCTATTGTAAACAATTATATTAAAAGTGAGTTGATATTTATTTTACTTATAAACAAGGAGCTGTACCAAATATATTTTATATTTAATTTTCACAACAACCCTTGAAATTGGTCATTTTCGTTTACCCTTGCTTTACAAATTTAGGAAATTGAGTCTGAAAGAATTTAAATAACCTCATCAAGCACACAGAGTGTTATGTTGAGATGTGAGGAGAGAAAAAGCTCTATGTGTTTTCGGAGCCTGGGTACTTGACATTTAGAGGCTTGTGAGTTGATTTCATTACTCAGCTCTCAGAGGGAATGTTTATTTTCATTTCTATATTCTTGAGCACATGCCATCACTGCCACCGTGTGCTTCCTGCAGCAGCTATTATTCGTCTTTTTTTACAAATGCGGAAAGTGATGCCTAGAGATAGATGAACTGCTCAAAGTCACACAGCAAGGAAGTGGCCTAACAGAGTGGAATCTATGCTTTCCTGGCTTCAACATCTTTCATCTTTTCATTCTGTGATGCTGGAGAAACGTTTGCCTGCCTACTCACATTAACTGGGAAAATGGACATGTATTTAGTTCTCAGTTTGAAAGGGGTTTCCTTCCCATGGCTGAGCTGTATGGGGTTTCACTATCTTAGACTCTTAGAAACAGGAAATAAGTATTTGACACCGTGTGACCTGGTCTCATCCACCTTAGACACTGACATCTAAAAACTTAAAATCCTTCAGGGGAAAGTGAAGAGTAGGTGCTTTAAGGTAGTAAACAGAGCAGACTGGGAAAAATTCATTTGAAAAATGTTATCATATATAATATAATACTGTTTTGTAGAAATATAACTAGAATTGAAATATAATGAAAATAAATTTTACGCCTTCTCACAAAATTCCACATTCCTCCCCAAGGTAACAGATTTCCACTAGGCTGTTCTATGCATGGCATAGACATGAATTCGATTGTTTCCTGTATTTTAAATTATCTACAAGTAATATTCTCAAGTGTTTAAGGTTCACAGATGATCTGACTGGTCAAAAAAATACAAACATGTCTCCTTGTGTCATTTTTCACTGAGCTTTCAAATGATAAAGTGATCAGGAAAATAGTTTTGCTTCTTTGGACCCAACTGGCAGGGGGCTGGGAGAGACATCACTTAGAGACTTAATTTGCATTGTAGTAATAACAGCAGAATGTAACAAACAAAAACTAGCACTATCATACCAGCCATCTAACAATTACAAGTTATTAAGTTCCAATTAGATATCAGAGAAAGTTATCTGTCATCTTCACAGTAGTTACGTAGGCAACTATTATTACTTCCTTTTGCAAAGTGAGGAAATAAATACTGAGCCATAACCTCAATATCATACAGTTAGTGCATCAGGCATGGTTCCACTAGGAAAGAGACATTGAGATAATTTAACACAAAGAATGGAGCACACAGGTGGCAAGAGGACAGTAAGGGGACAGTGAGGCAACCTTGAGATTAGCTGTTATCACGAAGCCATTGTCGCACCTAGGCTGAAGGGACAAATGAAGGAGGCAGTGTACTGATTGGAAGACTGAGCTACAAAAGCTGAAGCCACTGCTCAAGATATTGTCCAAGACAGAGGGAGCGGGAGGATTTACTTCTGTTCTGAAGGCACATAGACCCCAAAAAACATGGGCTGATAGGCACCTGTGATTAGTTTTAAGACCTGTGCTCTTTCCAGGCCACCATGCTAATTCTTTGCATTGCCAAAATACTTATTGTATGATTTTAGGGAAAAGGTTAATTCTCTGGGTCTTTAGTTCCTTTTTTGAAGAATTTTTGTGATGCTAAGTAGAGACAGAGCTGGCCTATAACTCAGATCTCCTGAAACTGTCAGTGTAGGGTTTTCCCCTGAATCAATCTACCTCGATGGCCTTAAAAGGACTGTTTTCTATTTTAATTGAAAGCATTTTCTTATCATTGCATCAGTTTCTTGCTTATACAATACCTGGTAATATGGACAGTAGCTTTGTACAAAGTTAAAAATATTGTCAATTACATTTAGAGGTTGGAGGATTTAAAATATATTGTTAAATTTAAAAGACTGGTGTATCAACTCAGTCAGAGTTGTATCCTGAAGAAGATTCCTGTGCTACTGGGATTATATTCACCAGGGACTGAACCCTAAGAACAGGATGATGACATCCTAGCTCATGATACTGCTAAAGACCATGAAAACTTTGGTAGCTGTACAAGCAATTAAAGCAGAGTTGCATTCCAGAACAAGCAAGACTTGGGTGATCTGCCACAGATTATTTTTAAGAATTCTACTGGGCTATAGCTAAGCAGCAATTTTGGGAGTATCCTATATGAATGGGCAGGATCCAGGGGGGAGGAACAAACCACAGATCGCTTTCTGCTAGCGCCAGGTGAAGCAAAACCCTTGAACACTAAGTCAATTTGAATATAGGGAACAGGTCGATTCCGAGTATGGAGAGCCATTCTGATCCCGACCTTTATTCTGAGCCTAGGCTCCTTTACTCAGGGGAGATGGCCAACAATAGCTTCTTGGCATCAGGTTTACTGAAAAAGTAATCACGACAAGCAGAGGCGTGCAAACTAGATGACAGGAAATTGATGTTCAAGGTGGAGAAGCTAACAGCTGCTTGGCTGTCATTTCCATCAGAATCTACAGATCCTTTCCTATTGCAAGCATGCTAGGAAAACCCAACTGTCCCAACGAGAAAACCAGACTGAGCCCTAAGATACTTCTCTCCTTTTGCTGGGTGATAGGGCAAAATGTGGGGATATGGAATTAGGGGACTACCAAGCCCTGCCTGGCACCCTTCTCTATCTAGCTCCTGGTATACTGCCTATTTGGCTTCATCTCTCAGCTGTGACCCTAAACACCTCTGAATTTTCTGAGCACTGACTCATTCCAGAGACAAATTTGTATAATACGGAACCCAGATCCCTTCAGCTGATAGTCTGGTCAAGTTCAAAAAGTTGAAACAAAATTATTTAACTCATCCCTAGGATTAATAGGATGTTAAAGTCTACTGGCCAGTTGTCTTCCCAGGTTTATCAAAACCTTCACATTTACTTATGGCCTACAAAGAATTCTGCAATATACTTAGCTCTTCTGTGACACTCTACCGAGAAAAGCATTTCTGTTTGGAGACAACAGAACTGGCATTTCAAAATCCTTAATGTCCAGAATAGTGCTCAATGCGTGATCCCTTCTAACCCTAATCAGGCATCCAGTCAGATGACCTGCACAGCTCCACTCATTATTCAGCCCTTAGAGCCTCAGAAATCTCAGATTGATCACTGGCCAACAAATAAAGCTTCTTTTTTCCCCCTTCTAATAACAGTCAACTATTATGCTTATACTTCCAAATGAAAATGATACTTGAGCTGTCCATCACTTGAAAGCCAAACATGAAGTTCACCCCAAAGCAAAGCAGGCAGTTAGCTAGGCAGTTGCTTTATTTTCAAAAGTTCTACATTAAATTCAAATGTTATTTGAGGTTCACTGACATTCAGATTAAATTGACATTTAGCACGAAAATATGCATTTTTTCCTAACCTTTAGAAATAACATAAGACTTAGACTTTACAATCTTGTTTCTTTCTCTCCTACTTGTGTTTCTTATCACTTTATTTAGCACCCAAACAATCACTTCTTAACCTTTGATAGGAAGTGAAGAGCTGATCTAAGACCAGCGAGGAGTAGAGACAACTCAATGTTGCAATAGAGCACTGAGAGCATTTTACCTCGCTTCCTCTATAATTTTATTTGCCCCAATTTTAAAAAACCAATTAAAACAATCAAGATTTTTTCCTTTTGCTATTTATTTTTGAAGGTGAGGTTCAACATTTTCTTAGACCAAACAGAAATATTTTGTTTCAGTAAATGAACATAAAACACAAGTTTTTACCACTCCTATTATCAAATTACTCTCCCCAGCCTTTAACCAAGGATAAAATCAGAGCCAACTTCTTCTACTTGAAATGTTAAAATTGGTCAGAACATTTTCTATGCAAAAATGTGAGATCATAAAGTTAATAGTGGAGAGCATTGGCCAAGCATTTCTTCCAGAATGAGCGTGGAATATAGAGAGGGTCAGGAGTCAGACCTCATGTGAGGTTCATTCATGGATTATTCATGCACAAGAATGGGAACATTGCAATTTGATGGCCAAGGAAATTTAAAGGAGAAAGGAGAGTTTGCTCTTTAGGAGTTAGTGATAGGGTAACTGTGCAGCTATAAAGCTGAGAAAGGCAGATGTAAGGACCAAAAATCATTTTAGTCATTACATATGATTTCAAAGCACAAAGGCTTGTGGCTTAAGGCATAATTTAAATGTGGAAGAGTAGACTGATTTGAAAGTTCTCCAGAGGGTATAAATTCATGTATCTATAAACCAATTTCTCTGACCACGTGTGTGAACAGAAGGTGGCTGTATTGACACAATACTTAGAGAGTGGAGGTTCAGGAGATATGACTTGAGTTATGATCTTTATTTGGTCATTGGCTGTTAGCTCTTGAGCAAATCATTTGTTTAGAAAGTGGCTACATCCAGTGCCCAGTGCTCAATTGCCCAGTGCTCAGTAATTCTATTACTGTTTTCCAGTAAAAGGAACCAGAGCTCATTCTAGGGTTGGGGTCGGGAATATACAAGATGGGCTTGAAGGTTCTTGGAGTGCCAGAGAGTAAGGAGGGGCTTTAAAAACAAAATGATGGGAGTGAGACAAAGGGACATGGGAGCCAACTGAAAGAGCTCCCAATTGCTGAAGTTGGAACACTCTGAGCAACAACATAGAAGAAGTAGTCATGTATTATAACCACCCACAGTATAAAGTATACATCTATGTGTCTGTGCGGATGTAAGCAAATAATTGAATACATTTTAAAATGGTAGACAAGAGACAAATAATACAGAAGGATTTCAAGTAATTTATGTAGATATTGTCCCCACAAGGAGCACAACTACTCATCTTTTCAGTGTAGGCTACATTTAGTAATTTGCTTCCAAATAGTACAGTATAAAAGGAGGGAGAGGTGGAAAATAATGTCACAGTGAAGAAGCCTGCAAAACACTCCCTTAGCCAGAGGATCATCAGGGAGGAGTCATGTTGATGGCTCCTCCTTTTGATATGATGAGATTAGGTTGGATTTTTTCTCCTGATAACAGAGAACTCTCTTCTGTCCATGAGAAAACTATCAAACAAACCCAAATTGAGGGGCAGTCTATGAAATATTTGACCACTGCTCTCAAAACTATCAAGAGCATCAAGACTATGGAAGTTCTAAGAGGCTATCAGAGCCTAGAGAACACCAAGGAGGGAAACATAACATCCTAAAAGGGATCATGGAATGGAAAATGGGTATTAGTGGAAAACTAATTACCTTTGAATAAAATATTGAGTTTAGTTAATAGCAGCCTATCAATATTGGTTTCTTGGTTGTAACAAATGGACCAAATTAATGTAAGAGGTTAGTGGAGGAAAGTGGGTACTAGGTATTCAGGAACTCTTTGTACTATCCTGGCAACTTCTCTGTATTTTATTCTGAAATTTAAAAAGTATTTACATATTTTCAAAATGGGCACATTGGATGTCTTTTAATAAATGTGTAACATACATAAGAATGTTTTAATTAGCACAAACTCACAATTCTGAAGCTACTTTATTTTCATTTTTGTGCGTAAATTTTTATTCTAGCAATATTATAACATGACCTCGTGCTTGAAGAATCTTTCATACTCTTTTTCTTTTTCAATCCTCACACAAGGATATTTTTCCATTGCTTTTCAGAGAGAGTGGAATGGAGGGAGGGAGGGAGAGAGAGAGAGAGAAACATCATTGTGAGAGACACATCAATTGGTTCCCTCCTGCACACACCCTGACAGGGGATCGAGCCTGCAACCGAGGAGGTATGTGCCCTTGCCTGGAATCGAACCTAAGACCCTTCAATCTGAGGCTCTAACCACTGAGCAAAACTGGCTTGTATGGCTCTGGGCAAATAACTTTTCTGCCCCTCAGTTCTTTTATGTATAGTATGAAGAGAGTTTCAATAATTTTTTGACAGGGTTGTTGTGAGAACTGAATGAGATAGTATGGACAAGGACTTAGAATTGGGTCTGGTAGGCAATAGTGGATATTATGACTATAATGATATTAGCTAAAGTAAATGTGAAATTTCCTGTGTTCTTTTTTCAGTTTAATTCTCACCTTCATCCCCAGGTGGAACCACTATCACAACTTTTGTGCAGATCTTTGCAGACCATGTTTTAATATCTATGCTACATTGGTGAACATGATACCACTCAGCAGTCAATACCTCATTCTAGGTGTGTTTACTGTTACACTTCCCCTCATCTAATTTGACTGTAACAATGAACCATTAATTTATTTCTATCCTGATGTCATCCTACTCAATTTGGACATGTCTTTGTAGGTTGGACACATTAACTATTTTCCATGTTTAGTGGAAATACTATTCTTAAATCGTCATGGTCCTTGTTTATCTTTAGTTTGATGGTTTTCAGCTAAAAAGTTTTTGTAATGTTATATATCAGACTCTGTCCATCTTTCTCTTTGCATTTCCTGTTTCATTTCAAATATTTTTATTTCTCTGTTAACTTTGATAAATACACCATCTTCCATTTTATTAGATTGTATCATTTGATTTTTAAAATTAACATTTTAATCTTTCTGGATATTTTATGGGTTTTAGCAAAAAATGAAGAGTTAAATATCATAATTCATTTACCATATTTCTCCCTAGTTATCAATTTTGTTAGATTGTATTTTAAAATCTACCCAAGTTTCAATGATCCTCCTGATTTCCCAGAAACTAGGTTGCCTTTTTATTCAATTATTATTACTTTTGGAAATGAAAACTTTTGCTGTGGTTATGATTCTGGAATAAAATGTGATTTGCATATGTGCTTTATGATTTGCTTATGCTTGCAGAGCTTAAGGATGACGGTTGTACTTGTCACTTTCAGCCATTTCTTTTTTCCTATAGAAAAAAAATTCATGGTCATAGGGAACTTTTTCACAAGTACAGATATGTAAGAATGCATGACCCTCGTTGGTAGTCTAATTGTTTTCTAATCAAAAGTTGTTTTAGGAAGATAAATACTAGATAAGTAACTTCCAGAATTCTGTTAACCTTTGAAATGGTAATAGAAACCAAAAAGCTATCCCCGATAATTGTGTCTCTTGGAACCCAATAACTGTCACCAGTAGATTTAGTAAGTTGCTGTACTCAGGATTTTATCTGGAATCTAATTAAGAAACTCTATGTAAATGTAAAATTAATCCACACTCGTTTTCTTTCTTTAGTCTTTAAATGAAGAGAGATATCAAAACCTAGAAATTAAATAGATTTTAAAAACTAGTATACTATCTACAAATTTCTTGGTGTCTCCTTATTTTAAATTAGGTGCTGCTTACAAAACTTCATTTATATATATATTGGGTATAAAGAAAACTTTACATGAAAAGAGCAACCCCACGCAATATATTTGACACAGTCTTCAGAGAGAAATGCTCAAGCGAGCGATATAAAAACATACAATAAAGCTGTTAAGTAGATGGTTTAACAGGCATTAGAATCTGTTCTCATTTTCTTTATCGCTCAGATCATGCATACTGCTCATATCAGAAATAGCTTAATTGCCGGGGCTAATCTATGGCTTGAATCCATTAAAAACAAGGAAGGCTAAGAACAAGGTTTGGGTCACTTGCTGATACCATTTCACCTTAAACTCTCTGGTTCTGAGCCATGCTTAGCTCTCTCTGACAAGGTGTCTGTGTAATATATCACTGTGGGCAACACAATCTCTGCTATATGCCAGGAAATCCACTTTATGATAGATTGGTTTATGGATGGTTGAAGCAAACTTTGTATTGCAGACAATGCTGTAGCATAGAGAAGCAGGAGATACAGTTATTAACTTCCATGTGCTGGGGAAAATGCCACCTGCTATGGTCATACGGGTGAATGAAATATGTCCTGCCATTTAAAAACCTGTAGAGTCCAGAGGAAGAGATAGGGGAGTAAAGATAGGTGACAAGGAGTGTATTTTGTGGTTTAATATACAAATGTACAAGCTGACATGAGCATATCCAAAGTCCTAACAACTGCATGGGAAAGGGAGATATTTCATAAGGAAGTGATAGCTGATATTAAAAGAGAAGTGGAGGTTTCACTGAGAAAGAAATAAAACAATAGAGCTTGTAAAGGTCTTTAAAAAGCCTGGGGGCTTGAACATTCACAAAGTTTGGGGGGCCTCCAGCAGTAATTCAATATGACTGATGAAGATGGGATGCCAGCTTGGGAAAGGGTTATGAAGAGCTGTGCATGTGTGGTAGCGAGTTATGGAAGGTTTCTGTCTAGAAAGAAGACATTTTAAAAATGATTTTAGAGAAATAATATTGAATATAACGTGCAAAGTAGATTATAGAAAAATAAAAAGCCAGGGTAAAAAGTGGAAACTGCCTCAGTCATGCAGGCTAGAAAAGATGGTGGCCTGAAACTCGGCAGTGAGAAAAAAGTAGAGAGGACCATCTTTTTAAGAGAATATTCAGGAAATTAATCTGCTGGGCTCACACTCTGATTTATTGTGAGAAAGGTAGAAAGAGAGATCTATTTGGGGCTAGCGGTAAAGATGCAGAGAAGCCAGAGGAGAAACAGGTGAAAGATAGTTGAGTCACAGAAAGATTTTATTTGAAATCCTATAGGAATATCTACAGAAAAAAGTACATTTCAGGCAGTTAGAAATCTCGGTGTGGAACTCCAGAAAGGGCTGGGAACTGCAGTCACTGAATTTAGTGTTATTGGTTTACAGGGGCCTGGTGAAGAGAATGGGGTTCCCCAGGGAGAGCAGGGAGAGAAAAGAACATTATTGGTCTGACCTGCATCAGAAAGCACAGGTTTGAGTGCTAGTTCTGTGATTAACTAGCTCTGTGGACTTGGCCCGATATTTTTCATAGACAGAATCAACCATAGTCACTTCCCGACAACTCAGTTACTTAAGACATCCAATGAAATGCAAATGTGCTTTGGAAATCCTGAGGGCAGTTTCTATACTTTTGATTATGATCTATTTCCAGCAGCACCTATATATTAAGATGTTTACTATAGCATTTCAATGAAAAATTGGAAATGGCCTAAGTAACTGTAACTAGGGATCACTTATATTAAAAAAAAGCAGTACATTAATTTACATGTGATGATTATTACACTGCCAGGAACTTGTACTGCTATAGAGATTGTAAAAATCACAGTAATTGTTTACACTGTTTCAAGTAAAAAAAGGTACAAAATTGAATATACAGCATATTCATTACTATCAAAAATATGTAAAGAGAAGAAAAAAACTTGAAAGAGGATTTCTAAAACCTTAGCAGGGTCTGTGGGGAGATGATACTACTCGTGATGTCTTTCCACTGTAGTGCTATAATAATTGTTGGGGGGGAGGATGTAGAACTTAAATATTTCTTTAAAGAATTAATTCACTTGTAAAGCACAGTCAGCAAGTTTACTTTTAATATGTAGAAACTTAATCTAGAAAGAAATTTAAAATCATCACAGTGGCCCAGTGGTCCCATAAATATCAATTACAGACAGATCATTTAAGGCCCCAAGAAAAGACATATTCCCTGAGCCACAGATTTTATGGCCGAGCTGAGCTATGACCCCAAGAATTCTGGGCTCTTCTTGCAGAACCAAAGCCATTTTGGTTAGAAATTCCCAGATATGGATCCCTGTGCTGCAGTTGGTGGCTGGGTAGACAGGACAAATAAAATTGCGGGATGTACCACGAGGTATAAGTCGGGACTGGATTTCCACTTAAAAGCCTTAGATGTGGGCAGCAGATCAGAAGGGAGAAGCCACACACGTGGAGACAAATTTCACAAGGTGGCTCTTTCTGCCTGGGTCGCCTGACAGAGATACATTGGCTTCTGCGGTCTTCCTGGCTCTGAAGGGCTTGTTCCAATCACGAGCAGCTCCTCAAAGGGCTTGAAGGAAGAGCATGGTGTTTTGTTGTTAGAAGGCCTGGTTCTGTTATTTCATTTTCTGTGTGGACTTGGACAAGTCATTGAAAATGTGTCTGGTGCAGTTTTATCATTTTAAGTTTTAAATGTAATCGTCCTAACTCCCTTGCTGAGATTTCCCTTGCTGAACACGACTGAGAGTCATGACTGGGATGGTGGTTTTGATGATGCAGAAGCAGGAGAGGTGGAGGGAAAGAACACCAGCGATGACCATGATGATAAAGACGACAATGACAGGCTTGGGGGAGGTGAGGGGGGGATGAGTGTGAGGATTGCAACAACGATGCTGACAATGAGGAGGAGCACTGGCAGCCCCAGAGATAAGGCTGTGTTTTTTGTGTGTCAGTGGCTCTCCCGCCCCACTTGACTGTGAACTTTGAGTACGGGGTCCTCTCTTCTTAGAGACTCGTTCTGTGCTCACTGACAAATGAATGGACTGCAGTAACTCACCACTGCTTGTATGTATTACAGCAGATAAGAAAGCAATCTGCTTTCTGCAAGAGGCCACTTCACTTTTTCCTGCAGGGGACAGATGGGGAAAACACTACGTTTAATTTAGCTGGCTGCTTCTGATTTCCTTTTCATGGATTTTTTTATTCTTGGGGGGAAAATGGTTTTCTTTTACATTTCTGTGATGGATTTATTCCAGTGCTCTTTTTAAGGTTTTGAAACTTGGTGTTTGTTGCTGTAGAATTGCCCTCCAGACATTTTAAGGAGGCTGTCTGATAAGGTCTGGGAATAGCTATCCCTCTGTATCTTGACAAAAACCTGACTGATTTTTAGTAAATGTGGCGGGCAGTGGTCAGAGGATTAATTTTAAAGAACATATTGAGGTGCTGTTGACAACAGACATGATGTATGTTACTAGAGCCTTGGTATCAGGAGTGTTTTTGTAGAACTTAATTTATGTGGAGGTAGAGAATGTCTGTCCTCACATGCACAGGTCTGTAAGAAAATAGAAGCCATAAAATTGCATCTATAATTATTGTGTAATTTATTAGTATGGCTGTAGCTTCAGAAATATTGGTGTTCAATAAAGTAAAATTTACTGGAAGAATTACAATGGTAGTCCTATTACTGTTGTTATAACACAGATGTGTGAAAAGCAACAAAGCACCTGGGTTGCACAATGTCTGCATTAGTACCTGTGAGGGACCTGGGTTTACTTCAGTGTAACAAGTCCATGCCCAAGTTTTCTTCAGAGAAGTGCATTTACTATAGTCACTCTTGGTCTGCGTGACTTGTCACACCATGAAAGAGAAAGTTAAATAACAAAACACTAGTTCTCAAATCCTATATTTTAAACATTTATAGATGACACCTTTAGAGTAGGTAAATTTCAACAAGATTTGGTCTTGAAGCAAATAGCAATTTTCTCTAACAGCTCTTCAGCCTATAGTGAATCCACAATTCCCATTTTACAGGTATAAAATATGAGGTGTTGAAAAAAGCCTGTTTCGATAACTTAAAGCAAATCAGTTAGAAGGTCAATTCTCAGTTCCCATGATCCAGAGTAATTTCAAAATTTGATCCAGTACTTCTACGTGCTATGAGTATATTTTCTCTTCTTTTAGTCATTTATTCAGTCAAACACGTAGTTATTGAGATCTCACTATGTGGAAATTACTTAGCCTTCTAGGGGAGTTGGATATTTATGATCTTACTGATAGTCTAAGTCTAATTTACAAACCTCATTATTGTTTCACATTTAAAAGTTATGGTTAAAATAATATGTTTGTTGTAAAAATAAAATCAAGTAATGTGTTATTATTGAATTAAGAATAACAGCCCTTGCCTTCTCTCTATTCCTGTAAGTCATTTTTATTAAAATGCTCATATAATTGTCTTTATCTAGTGATATCATGTGATACATAGTATTTTGCATCTTGCTTTTCTTCTCTTAATAGTAAATGATGAATTTCTTTACATATTAGTAAATGCAGATGAAATTCTCCTGCTATTTTTAATGGCTGATTCGTGTTTTTTCCTATGAGAATAGCTACATGTATTTTCCAGTTGGCTTATTGCTAGGCATTTATCTCTCCTTTTCACACTTTAACACCTCTAGAATGAGTTCCCTACATTTATCCCTTAGTTCAGCCAGCATTGCTTCAAGAAAAGACGATCTCAGGTGTATATGGACTACAGTTTTTCCCGATCTCCTGACCTCTGACATCTCGCCTTCCATCCTACCTGCACATGGCTATCAGGACCATCATATTAGAGTGCCAGGCTAATCAATGACTTCTCCTTTGCCGCTAAGCGAAGTGCACACCCTTAGTATAAAATTCAGGGCCTTCTGAACTCACACAACTCAATAGAAAGGGGGGGGGGGGGAAGAAACAATCTGATTACAAATTGGGAAGAGGAACTAAATGGATATTTTTCCAAAGAGGACATACAGATGGCAAACAGGTACATGAAAAGGTGTTCAACATCACCTACCATCAATAAATTGCAAATCGAAATTATAATGATATATCACCTAACATCCATTAGAATAACTAATGTCAAAAATACAAGAGAGCCTGGCGGGTGTGGCTCAGCTGTTGAGAATCGATCTAGGATCCAGGAGATAGAGGTTTGATTCCCGGTCAGGGCACATGCCCAGGTTGCAGGCTTGATCCCCAGCAGGAGGCGTGCAGGAGGCAGCTGATCAATGGCTCTCTCATCATTGATGTTTCTATCTCTCTCCCTCTCCCTTCCTCTCTCTGAAATCAAGAAAGATATATTTTAAAAAAAGACAAGAGATAATAAATATTGGTAAGAATGTGGAAAAAGGGAACCCTGTGTACTGTTGGTGGGAATATAAATTGATGCAGCCACTAAGGAAAACAGTATGGAGGATCCTCAAATTTTAAAATAAAACCACCATGTGATCTAACAATTCCATTTCTGGGTATATATCTGAAGAAAACAATAAACACTAACTCAAAAAGATATCAGCACTCCCATTTTAATGGCATCATTATTTTCAATAGCCAAGATGTGAAAACAACCTGTGTCCACTGATGGATGAATATAAAAAGAAAAACTGGTGTATGTATGTATGTGTGTGTGTGCATGTGTGTGTTTGTATATATGTAAAATAGATTATCTTTCAGTCATAAAAAAAGAAAATGTGCCATTTGCAACAACATGGATGAACTTAATAGGGTATAATGCTAAGTGAAATAAAAGACAAATAATTTATAATCTCAATAAAAAAGTATTTATAGATACTGCGAACAAATTGGTGATTGCCGGAGGTGGAGGCTGAGGGTTGAGCAAAACAGGTGGAGGTAGTCAAAAGTTACACACTTCTGGTTGTAAGATGAATAAGTCCTAAAAAAATCAAAAAGTATTTCGTGCCATCTGAAACGCAGCAAATTGATATTCCATCACTTCCCCTCATAAAAACTTTCTACATTTTAATCACATTAAACCCTATCCTTACATTTAATGACACTATAATTCTGCCCTGAATTCTTCTCTTTATCTTAAATACTCTCTTCAGTCTCTGAAATCTTTACACTGTCTTTTAAGCTACAGTTCAAACCCTTTTGGAAATCTTTCCAACTACCTCACCTTTGTAACAATATTCCAAGGATGTCTTTAACTTTCTGGGCTATCTAGCAAACAGTGCTGGACCACAGAGTCTCTTTCTGTTACAAAGAAACATAAAATTTTCCAGGGTAGGACAGCCATACCGCATGTTAACCATAAAACAAGCTCAGAGTGCCATATGCATTACTCACATCTCCCATGCACCCTGGAATCCCCACACCTGTGCTGCACGTGTGCTAAATACCTAAATTGTACTGAACGCCTATTACATGTACTGGACACCACACCCAATCCTCCAAACAAGCATCTCATTTAATTCTGGCAAGTACACAAAACTGGTTCTCTCTTTATTCTTATTTCACAGGTAACAAAGCAGCCCGAGCAGACGCAGCTACTCACCCCAGGCCACACACTACAACTTAGTAAAGCCGGGATTGAGTTCAAGTTGTAAGAGTCCCTAAACTTTATTAGATTTCTTTCCTTAAAATTTGTAAGTTGAATCAATAAAATAGTCTTTGGAAGAACTGAATTGGTGGCCCATGACCCAAGGTCCATGACACATGAAGATGTGTAGAAGCTCCGTTAAAGCCAAGCCACAGGAAAACAATATCCTTTAGAGGCTATTAACTAGTAATAACATGTATCTGCTTACTCGCTAATTAAAAGAAATATATTCTTAAAAGATCAGGCAAATTGCCCACTAATTTGATTAAAATGCATTTTCTTCTATTCTCAAAAGTCTAGACAACTTGTCGTTTTTTTCCTGCTGCCCAATTCATTCTAGATCTAAAAGAGTATTGCTTTTCATTGAAGGATATTGACCGCAAATGGGTAATTTATCATTGTTCAAAGTAAATTATGTTTTGTGCCTTTCTGAAAAAATTAATCACTAGGCCAAATTCTGCCTGTATTTACTCTTTCTAGGGCAACCTTACATTTGGCAAAATGAATGACCAGTTTTCATGAAATATTTTCTTTGATATAAATTATAGTAGCTTCCTCATTTATCCCTGCCAGCAGTTTCACCACCTGTATTAGTTGTCTATGGCTGCTATAACAAATTACCTCAAACTAAGTGCTTAAAAAACACACAAATTTATTTTATTATAGTTTTTGTTTACTTGTTTAGGTTAAAATCCAGGATGGGTTTCACTGGGCTAAAATCAAGCTTTCAGTAGGGCTGCTTCTTTTCTGGGATACTCTATAAAGGGACATGAATCTCGTCTTTTTTAATGTTGAGGGCCATGTGCATTCTGCGTGGCTCATGACACTCTGTCTCTGTCTTAAAATCCAGCAGCAGTGGGTCACGGTATCACCCTGATATCCTCTTCTGCCCACCTGGATAATCCAGGATAATTTCCCATTTCAAGCTCCATAAAGTCTGCAAAGTCCTTTTTGCCTTGTATGATAACACATTCACAGGTTCAGGAGATTAGACACCTTTGGGGGGCCATTATTCTGTCCACCACACTACTGCTCATTCCCATTCATTATCCAAACTGTGATGCGAGTAGCCTGTTTCAAATGCATATAAGAACATTCATGTTCATGTGCAGAAATCTTCAATAGCTCACTCTTGCATGCATGACATATAAGACACTTCAAAATTTGGCTTTTGTCTATTTGGTTATTTTTGTATTCCACTCTTCTTAATAAACCACTTTTGCTTCTATGTTTATTCTGTTCTACCACTACCCTTTTCATAGGCTGCTTTTTCTTTTTTACCAAGAATTTCCTCCTCTCTGATCACCTAAAAAATGCTTCCTCTTCTTTTAATTTTTAGCTCAATGTTTACTTTTTCCGTAAAGTTTTCTCTGATTATTCCCAGGGAGTATTAGCTGCTCTCTCTCCATTATTCATCATTGGCTCAGTACGCATGATATCTAGGAGCACTAATAAGTGGCTTATCTTGACGTACAGGTCTTAGGAATGCTGTTGGCTGAGTCACAGCTGCTCTGGTCAAGCTGTATCCAAAGACCTAGGGAAGACATAATCTCATGCAGTGTCTAATGATTAGCTGTGAACTATAAGAGGGGTTTTTACTGACAAATGTACCTGCTGATCAGAGTCACATACAGGAAGGTCATCTTGGGTTACCTACTCCTGCTCCTATGCTGATACACTGGTTCAGTACCTATTCAAAGCAGTTCATCTTACACTCACAAGGCCACTTATTGCAGCACTGAAAATAGAATAGAATTCAGAATTGATGTCTCAGTATGTCTATGTGGCATCAGAACCCCAACCACCTGCCTTTTGCTCCACTTTTCATAGGGGCCTGGGATTTTTTCTCTTTGGACTCTTACACACTAAGGGCTGTTGCTTTCTACCTTCAATCTGGAACTTTCCCTTTCTTAAATCTCAAAGTGAAAGGAGTGTCTAGACTTCATTTTCTGGACAATAGAGTGATCTGCCTACATGCCCATGAACAAATACTCTCATTGCTTTCCAACAGCATTATGACATCAAGACCACCACTCGTTGATAAAGCTGGAGGTTATATTGTGCTTCTCAAATAATCAAGGCAATTTTGCTGTAAGAGTCTTACTACAGTTAAAAAAAAGTAAAAACACAACATCAAGCTCAATATCTTTCAGGGACTCTCACTGTGATATCTTAATTGGCTCATCAACACTTAGAGAACAGTGAGCTTCTTTAGGTAATACACCATGATTTCTTTGTTAGGAATCGTTAGAGCCTAACAAGATATCTGAAACAACAAATGGATCAAGAAAAAAAGAGGTAAAAATCGAAATGGATCATTTTGAAGCAGGTAATTAAGTAATGGAAAGGGACCATAGTCTTTTCCTAGATGATCTTTAACAATTCTATTGCTAAGGATATATCCTACAACAACCTTGAAGTTATAATACGTAGCCACCTTGAGTGAGAATGATCCTGATTTGTTTACTTCCATTCCTTACAGCAGATTTGTAGTCTAGCAGACTATAAATTAAAGTAGTATTTCATCCAAGTAGAACAATAGGAAAATATAGGTGGGTTATAATTAAATATTTACATTAGAAAAAAAATGGCCAAAAATACCCAAGATAACCCTGATGAAGAAAAGAAGGTAGAATGGGTTGGTCTATTAAATAACAAGACATAAATTTATAGTTTTAAGATTCCCTGTTATCACAGGGATAGCAAGATAGAGCACACATACATAAAAACTTGACCTATATTAGGATGTCAGTACAGATACATGAGGAAGGAATTATCTATTCAACAAATAATATTAGAAAAATTGTTTATCCAAATATGAAACAATGGGTCCCTACCTCACATCATATGTTACGTTTATTAACAAGTAAACTAAGAATCTAAATATAAGAGGGAAACCATAAAATTTTTTAGAATAAAAAGTGAGATAATGTCTCCATAACCTGGAGTAGAAAATGATTTCTTATTTAAGGTATACATAAACACACTTACTTGCAATAAACCAAAAAAGGAAAGATCACTACCTCATAACGTTAATTTCTGAAAGAGTCCAGGCAACTACAGAATCTTTCCCACAGTCTCAGGCAGAAAACAAAGCCAGCAATCCAATTCAACCGTTCTTAACCATTTGATCTCCCACCTCAACCTCAGAGCTCAGGCAGTGGCCTTGCCCCCAAACTGACCCTGAGAGCAAGACCTACCTTCCTAAGGATGTTACCAGCAGACACATCCAGAAAACCAAACTTATCTGGCTGGTGAAGAATGGTCTCTGCTGAAGCAAACCTGTAAAATATAAAAAAGAAGACCACTTACTCAAATGTGCAGATACCAATGTAGGAAATAAGTATCACTAAAAATAGGGTAAACATGACCACACAAAGGGTACTGAGACAAAACCAGGGAGAAACCCATGGTAGACAATTTGGCGATGTTCATTTTCATTAATTGTGTGGGGGAATAGGGGCTTATTATTATTAATGCAATTATATGTTATACATCTTCATTTGCAAGTATTATTTAAAATAAGTAGGTAATATGAGGTGGTGATTGAGGTTGTACAATTCATTTATCCCTTTAAAGGAATTCTGAAGGTTATTTTTAAATCATTCTTTTGGACTTGTTTATATTTTTATAGATTATTCCATGTAAGAACAAATAAAAGCTGCTTGAAAGAGCTAAAGATATGTCTAGTATATTAATAACCAGGGATTTAGAATCTCCACTCCTATTCAAAATGATCAAATATCAACTCAGTTCATTATATGTTCCAAGTGATACACAGCAATTCTTTAATTTAAGGAGCCCAAGTCACTCCTCTGTGCCCCACTGGCACAGCTACCTCCTCCCTTTCTTTACAGTCTTTGAGACTGTAGTTCAGATGTGCCCTTCTATCATTTTCTGGCAGATCTATCAGTCCCACGGCTGAGCTGCTTCCCTTGTGTGAACTACATGTTCATGGGCCTCAATGCTCCTTAATGGGCTGCAGGACCAGCTGTTTCATAAGAGGGCACGGAGCTCATTAGGGAAGGTGAGCTGCTCCTCCTGTGGTATTGATGGCCCAGATTTATAGAGTGTGCTTTGCAGGTCACAGATCCATCATCTCATGCACACACTATCCTCTGGCCCAGAGGTTTATTATCCTCTAGAGCATTTTGCTGATAGCGTCATTCTTCCAAAGTGTGCCTGTCACATCAGGTCTCGATGGTGGAGTGCAGACTCCAAACCATAGATAATGTGAGATTTACCCGGAGTCCCCTTTTTGTTCTTATTGCGTCATGACCATAAATAAACTTACATGTGGAAAAGAAAACAACGGTGCAGTTTTCATTGCTAAGGTAGAAGAAACGACTTCTATGATACACGCTTATACGCACGAGTTGAACCAGGCAGAGGCCAAAGGAAACCTGCTTCCAGAACATTTCTTTCTGCAGAGCTTTATTTATAATGAAAAAGGCTTAGCAACAAAGCTAACCCTTTGCTTTGCTAGCTCGAACTTTCTTATGTTAAAGATTTATTATTTTATAAATGAGCTAGAAGTTCTTGAATATATAACACGGCGTGGAAAGCACATTAACAAACATACACACAAATATTTTTAAAACGAGAGTCGCATTGTGAATTTCTAAATGTGAGGTTGTAGGTTAATTTTTTCATTGAACCAGCTCCTGGATCTTAAAATTTGTCTGAAAGCCTAACAGAGGAAGGAAGCTAATTCTTTACCCTAAAAAAAAAAAAAAAAGGTGCTCACCTGTCAGGAATATTCTTTCTCTCTGAGTGACCAATAAGCACAGAGCCCTGCCTTCCCATATTTATGTTGTGTGTGATGAACAGATCGCAGCAAAGCCTTTCCTCTAATCAGTGAAAGCGAGTCTTCTTTCCTAAGCACATGCTAGGGAAGTCAACCTGCATTTTTCTCTTAGGATTCAGCCAAGCAGTATAAAAGCTCCCTACCCTACTGGCCATGAGTCTGTTGTTAAGTCACACTGTGTTTTCTGGTTCTCTGAGCCACAGTGAAATCAGAGTGCAGCAGGAGCTCTGAACTCTCACATTCAGATCGTTTGTCAGAGGCCTGGGCTCAGGCCCTGGCTCCCGTTTCAGCCATGACTCGGGCAGTGCGCTGCACCTCTCCAGGCTTTTGTTCTTCATCTTCACAGAGAAGTTGTGTGGATTAACTGATATCTGACGTGCTTTCCACAATAAACACTTCAAATCATCGTATTTATGTTCCTAGCTAACTAAAAGGTCCCAGTTCTGACAATTGGAAATCCCCTCACTGTTTATAACATCTCCTCACACCTAGTCACTAAGTAATTACTTAAAAATTTATTCTCTGCAAAATATTACTTTCTTTTTAGAAGAGCTGGAGCCCCTGCCCTGAAAGAACATACTCCTCACACATCTACCTTTGAAACAAGTGTGGGATATAACTTAGTTTTCTCTAGAAGCGTTCTGTCTTTTTCTTCCTGGTATGCATGCTATTTTGTCTATCCATTTGCAAAAAAATACACCCTTTCAAAGCTATAATAAGTTGATATCTTGCTTTAATGTAGCAAATGGAGCCATGCATTCAACATAAATTACCTTTTGGATATAGATTTTAGACATTCGCCACCTTTGCTAAAGTCAGTTACGAATTTCTCAACATGTTTTTAAGCTCCAAATAGATTAAAGTCAACATGCCAGGTTACTAAGTTGAAACCAAGGTTTATAGTTTTTTTAAAAAGATTTTTTTTTAAATTTCGTATTTTTATTGATTTTTTGAGAGAGAGAGGAAGGAAGAGGGAGGAAGAGAAACATCGATGTGAAAGCAAAACAGTCATCAGCTGCCTCCTGCACACCCCCTACCAGGGATCAAGCCCACAACCTGGGCATGTGCCCTGACCGGGAATCGAACAGGCAGCCTTTCAGTGCATGGGAAGATGCCCAACCAACTGAGCCGCACCGGCCAGGGCAGGGTTTATAGTGTTTGAGTGAAAAGATATTGTCACTAATAGTTCTATTTTTCTCCTTGTTCAGATTTCTATGTATTTTCTCTCTGAAAAAAGTGTTGAATTAATAACAAAGAGGGAAGATCCAATTATTCTTATCCACCTCATAAAGGTAGGCCCTCCAGCCTACTTGTGCAGCCACCTAAGATCCCACTACAGCATGATTTAATTTCCTTCTGTTGTGTGTGGTGCAACCGTGAACCCGGTAATTACTGTGGCAATGTCTGAGAATGTTAGATTTATGGAAATTAGAATATGTAAGCACAGTAGATAATATTTGTTTTTGATCCCGAAGTAAAGGTAATTGGCTTTAATTATTACAGTAAATGTTCTTGTTACTTCAGATAATTATGGGTAGACCCTTCAAGAGAAAGGATTTGTTATAGTATCTCCTGAGCTCTGCTAAAGCTATGGTTGAGGGAACACTTTCATTATATGTCCCTTGTTATGGGCGTATGCATTTTCCTTCTTTCTCAGTTTATTTTAGTAATACTTTAATTGGAAACACCATGTTTTGTTTTGTTTGAAATCTGGAGCTGAAAGTTGGCGCTTCTCCTTTCAAATGCTCCTGAGGAAGCGCAGTGGAAGGGAGAGGCTAGGTTCCTGGGGTTCACTACTGTCCATGCTGTCTCCTAAGGCGCAGAGATCTTAGCCTTCATATGGAAAACCAGAGTCCATGGCTGCATTAGTTTGTTGGTCCCCTGGAAGAAAGCAACGTAGTACTAAATCATTTCTTCTCACTTTTTATGACGTAATAACAACACTTGCATTTTTTGCTTTAAAAACACGATGAGAAATATCAAAAGTCTTCTGCAAAATCAACATTCTGATTGTAGGATTTCATTGTTTTTATTTTTAATTGCTGTGAGGCAATGTAATGTGACACGTGAGATCATTTGTGGGATAAATAAAATTTTAAACTATTTATTTTAGTGTGCATTTTTTCTTAAAGTTAAACCAGCTCAAATCAAGTCCATATTTTCATAGATACTATTTAAAGTGAAGTTTAAATAGTATTTTAGATTTTGTTAAGTGAGCTGGTTTAAAAATAAATATTAGGCAAATATAGTATATGCCGTACACAACTATAAGATTGTTCAACAGTGACATAATTTTCAGTAACACCGGTATAAGGAAATTTAACGATCGCTTTGGTCTTTCCTATTATTTTCTAATGAGAAATAGATGCTCCAAGACACAAAATAAATGCTCAAGGTCACAGAGCAAGGGGTGGGTTATGGAGAGCGTGAGCAAGCAGCCAGATTCTCCAAATACACCAAGAGTCAGACCCAACGAGAGCGAATGAAGACAAAAGGAGACCTTTGCAACTGTCTCTTCTTTATGGAACCTATTTGATTTTCTTGTTTCCCAAAGGCTTCCTGCCCAACAGTGAAGTATTCCTGCCTGATAAACGGGAAGGACTCCCTGATATTTCACTTGTCCATCTTCTACAGTAGCAGCTAATTCAACAACTTTGGTTATACCTTTGGATTTATAGCTCTGGTTCCCATCAGTTAATAGTTTTCCTTTTCTCTTGGAGAATATATCCTTTTGATGATGAATTTGGGCTGCTCATGTATCATCTTGAATTAAGTAAGACCACACTTCTGTGAAATTCAATGGATTTGTGTTGCAGGGATATCCTTTAAAACCCTCTTATCAAGAAATGCTGGATTTTTTGGCCCACGGTCTAACAATGTAAATAGATCCCTGCTCAAGGCCAGAAAGGGCAGTGGAAGCCTGCTTGTGTTACCGGCTCTGAGTGGGAGCAAGTTGGGAAATGCTTTAATCACACAATAGCACAGCATGTTTTGGGCAGACTTAACTCCCCAGACTCTTGTAAAGTTACAAAGCTAGTCAAGCAAGTCGTTCCAACTCAAGTCTCCAGCGTGCAGAGAAAATCCCTATGGAGGAGAAGGTTGTGTCTAATTAGACCTTACAAATTGGGAGAGGCAGGAAATCTGGAAGCAGGCAGGTTTAACCTTGGTGATCGTGGCCTAGTTCTGTGTTGAGCACTGCATGGGAACTTCCAAAATGAGAATATTAAAAAAAAAAAAAATACAAGAAACAAAGAATATTTCACAAATTTCAAGACATTTGAGAATCCTATCCTGACTGGTTCACCATATGCCTAGATCTTTTTGAGTCACCCATAACTGCATGACTGGCAGTCTTTTCCTATAATACAACCTTTTCTTGTTGTAGGTACAAACAAGGATATTTCTCTCCCCCAATTTTTGTCTTTATAAAGAAATTTCAAAACTCCTCTGTGACCCAAGAGGATGGCTGAAGGACAGGAGTTTAATCCCAAATTACTCACCCACCACAGGAGGCTTTGTTAGCCTCAAGGTCACAAACAACTATACAAACAGCCACTTGCTACTCTGTAAGCCTGTTTTCTTCCCTGCAAACTGCCCCTCTGTCCATCCCTGGGGAGGGGAGAGAGGAAGAGTCATGAAGAAGGGTCCTATTATGCATATGGCATGCCATATGAAACAGTGCTCATTTATAGCTCCCTGAGCTGGAACACACAGACGGGGCACACTGAGTCTCTGGATTGATCTCCTGCAGAGGTCAGACTGAGACCAAATTGCCCTCTACCAAGAGGAAGGAGAACTGTCAGTGTAAGGGGATGCGCATTTCTGATGCTGGACGGAATTTGCAACGGTTTTTCTACCCCATTTTAGATCTTCTGAGCCATGAAGTTGTCTGAAAAGTAGACTGTAGGGTTTCTGGTGGGATTAGCCAAGGCCTTCATGGCAACTGCATTGTAAAAATTCTTCATTCACCCATGGCTGCTTACCTACCTCTGGCCCCCACATCCCCAGGTGTTGTTGCTGAAAGCACTCTTCAATAAACTATATGCATGCAAATCTCTATCTCAGAGCCTGTTTCCCTGGGAACCTAATCTAAGATGCTATCCTATAGTATACTACACTATAGTCTTGTTCTTAAGGACCAGTTTTAGCCCCATCTTGAGTTGAATGGATGGCTTCAGAAATCTAGCCACTTCCCAACATTCCCTCACCTATTTAAAAATACCCTGGAGGAAGTGGGGCAGTAAGGAGAACACTGTAGAAGGAAAGCCCCTTCCTGGGCTTGCATCACAAATTCATTTATTTCTAACAAAAATTTTCATTAAAATACAACTCTTTATATTAGTGATGATATTCAACATCACTAATCAGCAGGAAAATGCAAATCAAAATTAAAATGAGATATCACCTCATACCTGTCAGAAAGGCTATTATCAAAACATCAACAAATAATAAGTGATGGTGAAAATGTGGAAAATGAACTCTTGTGCACTGTTGGTGGGATTGTAATTTGGTGCAGCAACTAAGGAAAACAGTATGTAGCTTTTTCAAAAAAATAAAAAAATAAAACTACCATATAACCCAGCAGCTCCACTTCTGGGCATTTATCTGAAGAAAATGAAAACAGTAATTCAAAAGGATATATGCACCTTATGTTCATAGCATTGCAACATTATTTACTATAGCTAAAATATGGAAGCAACCGAGGTGTCCATCAACAGATGAATGGATAGAGAAGATGTGAGATGTGTATACATATATGTATATGTATATGTACACATGTATATACATATATACATACATGTACACACACATATATACACACACACACATACAATGAAATATTTACTCAGCAATAAAAAAAAAGAGTAAAATCTTTCCATTTGCAACATGTGTGGACCTAGAGGATATTAAGCTAGACAGAAAAAGACAAATAGTTTATAATTTCTCTTATATATGGAATCTAAAAAAACTAAAACTAGCGAACAAACAAAACAAAACAGAAACAGCAACTCAGGCACACAGAATAGAATGATGGTTACCTGGGGTAGGGGTGGGAAAGTGGGTGAAAAAGGCGAAGGGGAATGAGAAGTGAAGTCACGGGAATGTAATGTGGAGCACAGGGAATATAGTCAGTAATATCATAATCACTTTGTATGGCAGTGAATGCTTATTAGAGTTATCATGATGATCACATCATAAGGTATATAAATGCTAAATCACTATATTTTACACCTGAAATTAATATTATATGTCATCTATTCTTTAATACAAATGAATTTAAATCAATCAATCAATCAATGTCACACCAAGGAGGCCTAATTTTCCTCAGTCCACACCTCAAGTTTTTGGATATGATAAGGTCACATCTGTATGTGTGGACCTAGTTTACTCTGGATCAGATACCTTCCCCCTCATCTGCAAATGCAGACTAGCAAAGCACAGTGGATATCTGACATCTATTTTCCCCCCCACAGATTCTGCTTCTGAAGTGCCAACCTCAGGCACAAAGGAAAGCTACAAAGATCCCCTTGGAACGTGGATGGATAACCAGGGTTAATAGCGACTCAGAGCATCAATCACTTTTATTGTCCCCTAGGCGGTGTTTCCATTATTTATGCTGCTGGGTGATCTGCTATATTTATGATACAGCTAGTTGTCATGGCTTTAAAAATATGATGGATTCCTAAATTAATCCCATACTCCTTGTCTTGGGCTTGAAACATGAGCAGTCATAAGGAGTACAGAGGTATCTGTAATCAGAAAGTTAAATGCCCATGGGTCATGATGAAAGGCTGACCATTATGTCCAGAATGAGTCTGTGTCAATAACACTCAAGCTCCCTACCTCTGCTTACAAATTGAGTGCTGAAATTCATTCTATCAATACTTATCAGTGCATTAGTATTTCTAAGTTCTGTGGGAATGAAAACATGAATGAGACACAGATTTGCTCATAATGAGTTTTGAGTCAACTTACAATTATCATTTGAGAATATAGGGTCTGTTTGAGGAGAAGTAAAAATAAAGTGCTCGCAATTTTTGTAAAAGTGAGAAACCACGTGTTGCTGAACTTAGGGGTAGATGATACAGATGACTATGGAATTTGGAGAGATATGAAGAAAGAAAAAGATGTTGACAAGAGAAAATGGGAAACAATTCATGTTTAGAGAACAGCACAAGCAAAGGGACAGAAATTAGAGAGATCAATTCAGTAGCACACAGGAAACTATTATGCTGAAGAGTAGTAGGAGTCAGATCCTGCAAGGTCAAGGCAAGTTCTGACTTAATTCTAAAAGCAATGGCAAGCCAAGATGATGTTTTTATAAGGAAAAGCTCCCTGTACCTTAGGAAAACGAATTTGCCCACAGCTTTAGGATGACTTGGAATAAGCAAGGATATAAATCAGGTAACTTATTGCAGGTATACAGGTAGTAAGAGAGAACAAAGAAAGAATAGGACTGAAGATTCTAAGTCATGTTAAAAGGAATGATAAAAAAGTATAGAGAGATCGGAGACTACAGTTGCCGTTGAAAGGAGCCTACAATGGCTCACCTGATCTAAGCCACTTTTACATTAAGAAGCCCATGTCCTAGGACTTTACCCACCTGCCCACTCCATGCTAGGCACACAGGCTTCCTTGCAGTCCCTCCAATGTGGCAATCACATGGGGCTTTGCACTAAAGAAGAGGAAGTTCTTCCCCCAAACAGCTGCATGACTCATTCCCTCACCTTCGCTGAGCCTCTGTTCAAATGCCCCTTTTTAATGAGGCTGACTAATAGCTTTATGTCAAACTGCAACGCATCGCACTCCCATCCCACCTCATCACCAGCACCGGCCATCCTCCACTCCACTTTTACCTGTAGCACTGTCATATTTTCACATGCAAACAATAGAATGGACTTATTTATTTGATATACCATTTACCATGGTTCTCTGCTTGTATATAAACTCCACAAAGGGCAGGGATCTTTGTCCATTTTATTTACTTATGTAGGCCAAGTCCCTAGAAGTGCACCTGAAATATAGGCAGCTAGAAACATTTGCTGAATGAACAAACCATTGCAGTTTATTTACTACTTCTCCCTATTGGTTATGCTTGGATCCCATGGACCCCCGTCATGTGCTACCCTTCGATGTATTTTCTGCACAGCACATGGGTCTCTACCAGTTTCTTGGATCACTCACAGCGATTCCAAGTTTGACTTGGTTGGATATACGACTTGGATGAGCATGGCTTCTTCCAGGGGATGGAGACACTCTGAGAACATTTTTAAAAAGAACTCACTTTTCTGTACACTCAGGCACCTTCCTCCTTTCTTGATGTCTTCTAGCTGTTATAGAGACATCTCCTGTGTTGCCTCATCATTTAAGTCGTACATGATATTTAGGAGACTTTGAAATTTTAATTAGGACATCTCTTTGAATTTAGTCTCTGGTAATTAATAGCTGTGATTAGAAACTATTCTTCATTTTCATCATATGCCCTTTAAATCAGGCTGAACATATTGGCAAAAATTTGGCAGAAACAAAAGAAATGATGTTGAGCGTGATTTGCAGCTACCCTAAGTAATTTCCATCTTTTCTCAAGTGTCTTCTCCAGAGCAGGAGCACCATTTAACTTGTCATCCCAGAACCTGCTCAGTGCCAGCCCATCAATACCCCAGACCAGTCAGAGTTATGGCTGTTTCTATGTTCCCAGACAGGTGAGTTAAGAGATGAGAAGTTATGAGTAATGGCCACTAAATTTTTCTACTTGGGCTTCCATTGATGTCTTGCCAACTATTTTCTCTTGACACGTACTAAGCCACAGAACCACTCTTTTACTTGGGATGTAAACTTAAGTATTGCTAGAAATATGGATCAGGAAATCAGACTGTTGATGATTTTTAGCAAATACAGTATGTGATGTCCTAAACTTTCTTCCATACAATCTGTATGAAAATTCAGTGAGGCCAGAAAATTGACAATAAATCAACAGGTAGATCCCGAGTAACCTTCACGTCCCTAACAGAGCACTAAGAAGTGTGGAGTTGTAAAAATGTCCCTGCAGTGAGCACTGCCAGAAAAACACGCAAAATGTGACAAGCAAGAAGGAAACAGGAGTAAGAAATCACAGCAAACAGTTAAATTGTGGGTATTTCCCATGAGGTTAAAAAAAGAAAAAGACAGCTATAAGCTGTTCTGGGTTTTTGAAAGTTCATATTGATTATATTATTATAAAAGGGATGCATATGAACTATAAAACATGTAGAGAAACACAGATTTAAAACTTGCACCTCACAGAAATATTCAGTTTTGACATTTGCTGGATATCATCTCAGCATCTGGTACCTGATGCTCCCCCTCTCCCCCCATGCTGTGAATGCTTTGAAAAGTAAATAACAGCTGCAAAAATATAGACTTTAAAAGTCTTTGAAGAATGACAGACATTTGGCATGCTTATGGTTCTGACACTCTTCCAAGGTCAATTCATGATTACAATATGCTTCCTTGGGGTTAGATTTCAGAGATAAAAAGTATTTTAATGATTCCCGAGTTGATATCAGGAAGGTTATCATCATCAATGAGAGCTGACTAAGGAGACTGCTCGTTCATATACAGAGTTAAGCATATGGGCTGCATGTCTGGAAATGGATCACTAACAGCTGCAGTGCTGCTGGGAGCTGAACGTACAGTGTAGACCTTTCGGTTCGCAGACCTGCAGCACCAGGCCTATGCCTGGGAGTGTGTGAGAAACACAGAAGCACAGATTCCTCAGTAAGAATCTGTCTTTATCAAGACCCCTGTGTGATTCCTTTGCACATGCAGTTTGAAAGTACTTTCAAATAGAGGCCGAGGTTATTCATGGGAGAGGATGCTGGGTGAAGCCGGGGAGGTGAAAGCAGCTTAAAAGACCCGAGATGTACCGAGGAATTTCAACATGAGCTGTAAGGAAGCGAGAAATGACAGCGAAGTACAGCAAAGCCCAAGCAGCGTCTCGAGGTGCAGTGGCACACTTTGGAGACAATTGAATAGATGAGCAAGGGACCAACAGTTTAAATAGAAATTCTGGATGACAAACTTGAAATTGAGGACAGTCTATCCATTAACGCATCTTCCTCTACCATTTAGGACAAAAGTAGCCTAAAAACTATTTTATAGAACCTGGAAATTACCAACTCAAATCATCATTGGAGATACACTAGCTTATGTCAGGGCTGAAAATGAAAGTTATTGCCCACTTTATGGAAATTATTTAATTTTGTGCCAACTCAGTACTTTAATTTACATCAAAGAGGCAGTCAGTCAAAATATACAAAGTCAGGCTAAAGAAACAAAACTACTAGGATAGTTGAGAATATAACATGATGTATTGGTATTAGGAAGATAATGTTGAAACTATTTATTTTATCATGTTTTAAATTTATGTTATAGTTCCTACTGAATAATGTACATAATGTTAGTAAAATTTTATGCTTATATAGTCTATTATAAATGCACATTATCAAGAGGTTCATATATACAATTTTTTTTACGGATAAGGTTACACTTACCACAGAATTATACATTTACCAGTTTAATAATATTTTTTCTCAGTCTTCCTCCCAAAATTTGCCAATACCTAACTACATGATAAAGTTTATGGACCAGTAATGTAATATTTTTTTTTTGCATTTATATTTTGGAGGCGGCTGTGTCTCCATGTATGAACAATTGCTTTTTTAAAAGATTATTCTAGCAATACTCGTTGATAAAGTATGTCAATAAACCATGTTCTTCCTGTATCCACTCTCATATGTAAGAACTAAAAGGTACCATTTTATTTGATAGAGCAGAACAGAGGAAAACTACAAGCGAGTACTTCATAATGCCTATATGCACATTTGGTTTTGAACATATTTTTTCTAACTATTGCCTAGTTGATGGGTTGCTTGTTTAAGTCATTACCTCCTTGGTACCAATGGACTGCAGGGGAATTTAAGTCCGTGTTCCTCAAAGTATGTCCCCTCACTTGTCTGCATCAGATTCACCTACGCTTTTTTGAAACATTAGGTGGGCACAAGACCATCTCTACTTCATCAGAATATGGGTAAAATCTAGGAATCTGTATTTATCTGGTAGCACCCTAAATGATTCTAATGCACATAAACATTTAAAAATCAATGGCATTCGAAATCTTTACCTTGATTTAAAGGATGCTTTCATTTTTGGAGCAAAAGCATACCACAAGATTATTGCAAACTTTATTCCCCAAATTTCCATACCTCTCTAATGAAACTGTTCTGGAAAGACATAGCACACCATACTGATTACTGACATTTAGTTTTGATATCCAGTTATGGAGATTTACTGTAGTGTGGGGTAAATACTGACCTCAGCATTGGCCTGTCATTTACCCATTAACTGTGTTCATCTTTACCTCAGCAGGAGAAACCTAATGTGTCTTTAACTGTGGCCACACTGATCTAACCATTTACCTGAAATATGTTGGAGGAATTGAAAAGCAACCATATTGATGAGAAGAGTGGGGAAAATTGATTTATGTAGCAAGATAAATGACCAGCATTTAAAAAATCAGATCCAACTGCATTTTAGGAAAACAAGTTTGAATCATAAAGCTCAGATTCCCAAAAAACACCTTCAAGAAAAATCTGAATATAGAAAGTTTGTCTTTATGATGGAAATATACTGATCTTTACGCTAGAGGACAGTGAGTCTTAGTGGAAGGAGTGAACCCATTTTTAAAGGAAGTGGTGTCCATTCAGATTAGCAAATATAAGTTTACTGGGAGGCAGTCCCGAGAGGAGAAACTTAAGGCAAGCGAAACAATGTCGATGAGGGACACTGGGGGCTTCTAGCAGAGTCCCTTTGGGAACTGAAGGAAATGACTTTCCATTTCAAGTAAGTCTGAGCACAATAGTAGGAGGCTTAGTGTAAAGATTGATATGATAAAGCCCCTGGGGGGCTGAGCAGGGCAAGTGGAGTCGAAAGAGGTTGAGATTGGAGTTGGTCAATATAAAGTCTCGGTCTTTCCTGGCATGCCCTCAGGTAAGCCACTTTTTCCAACAAAGCTGTCATCTATTTCAAACAGAACAGATTTTTTTTTTTTTTTTATTGGATTTTGGAGGGGTTGGGTATTTTGTTTTGAATTTTTCCCAACAGTTCAGACTCTTCGACATTAAAATCAGCAAAGCAGCCCAGATTGTCTATAAACTTCCTTTTTAAAAAGGGTGCTTCTGAAACCTGGGGCATCATTCTCAAAAGCATAAGGAACACTCTACACTCTTCAGAGATGAAGTTTCTCTCTGCTGTGCGCTGTAATGTCCCAGCATCCATTTGTGACAGAGTGACTTCCTAATGGTTCTTGACAGGCATTTGGGAAATTCAACTTCATCTTTTGGTAAAGCTGCCAAACAAAGATGTCACCTGCATGTGACACAACAGAAAGTCACTGTGCTTAAGGAAAGGCTGGAGTTGCCATGTCCCCTGGAAGTGTTCCCACTGGTATCTGGCTAACTTTTCGTGGGCTGCTCCCAACAGTTAGTATGTTCCTGGCTGTGGAGCCCCAGTGATGTCTAATTTACACCTACGAGGTGATCTAATAAGACATATCAGAAAGTCACTTAGGCCACAAGGTGTTCACATTATCTCAAGACATTTCTATTTGGCTAATAGGAAGTGAAGTGTCTTAATGGCCCTTCTCATGCCATTATGAGGCTGAGAGGGAGAAACCTGCTTTCGGCCACCAGGGGCAAACTTCTCATGTTTGCTCACTGCTGTCTCAGCTCATCGCTGTCAGTGTTTTGGAAAGCGAAGGATCAGTTTTGACTTCACAGAAAATGAGCTTAAAGCGGAAGGTCCACGTGGCTCCACATGTTGGATGACTGCCACGGATTTCACCTTTGATTTAAAGGCAGAGATCACGTGGCTTCCTAAAAATGAAAAACTTTTGCTCAGTTCCCAAAAGGCTAATGCAAGCAACTGTTAAAGGAGAAATAAAAAGACAGAAGCCAGAAGGCCAACTAAGTAGAACTTAGTGAAACTGGTTTACCAATCACCTCTCTGTGACTCTGAGGAGCCAGCATGACAAATATGTCTCCTTCATTCTTTGTCTGAGCCATGATAAATATATAATTGTTGGGTGCTGCCATAAGTAAAAATCCTATTGCCTGGCTGGGCGTGGTTCAGCGGTTGAGCGTCAGCCTAGGATCCAGGCGATCGGGGTTCGATTCCCAGTCAGGGCACATGCCCGGGTTGCGGGCTCGATCCCCAGTCGGGGGCGTGCGGGAGGCAGCCGATCAATGACTCTCTCATCATTGATGTTTCTCTCTCCCTCCCTCTCCTTTCCTCTCTCTGAAATCAATAGACATATTAAAAAAAAAAATCCTATATAATAGCAGCTTGTGAAATTAATAAGAACAATAATATCAACTAAAATTCAGAGGTGAAGAACCAGGCACTGTGCTAAGTACCCAAAAAGTATTGTTTCCTTAAGTCTTACCAAACTTGTGAGGTAGGAGCTAATATTATCCCGTTTTAAAGATAAAGAAAATGAACTTGCTAACTTAAGTCTCCATTCCTAGTGAGTGAGAGAGGTGGTATTAGAGGAAAAATAGTCTGATTCTTTTAAAAATATGTTTTTATTGATTTGAGAGGGATAGAGAGATAGAAACATCGTCAGTTGGCTGCCTCCTGCATGCTCCCTGCTGGGGGGTCGAGCCAGGGCATCGAACCAGGGATCTCTTGGTTCATGGGTTGATGCTCAACCACTGAGCCACACCAGCCAGGCAATAGTCTGATACTTGCCACATCTTTAAGTGCAGTCTGAAAAACAAAGGTGATCAGCAGTTAATTTCCTTAAGTTAATCCTTGCATTGGATAGATGTTTCATCATTTCCCCAAATCAAGGGCTCCTTAAACAGCATGGAAAGACCTGAATGTTTTGATAATGAAACTTGAGCAGCCCTCACTAGCCCTTTCTGTAAAGCAGTGGGTGATACCTCAGAACAGCCCGTCTCTTAGCTCCCAGCCACCTCTAGATGAAGGTTGAAAGTCTGTTCAATGACATTACAATGCTCCTCCAAGGTTATAAATCATGTGGGCATGGAAAGAATACTGCCATTTAGATAGGGACAGGGGGTGGAGCTATGGGGGGGGTGGGGCCACAAGGGGAGGGGCTACACTGCTGTCTTTTAGGAGGGTCTTCTTTTCCTTTCAGGTAGCATACAAGCCATAACCTGCATTTTTCTCTTCTTTGAAACAGAGTGTTTTAGTTGATGGATTCCAGAGGCCACTTCACCATGTGGGAACTTGCCCTGCTCTTTCTAAAACCTAAATTAATGCTACTCTTTCCCCAGAGCTCTGTTTTATGTACTCCAAAGGACTGAAGATTTGTGGGCCATCTGCCACGAGGGGAATTTAGCTTCCACCAAGAACCACTCGCTTTATTTTCCCACCCGGGAGCCCCTCCTCTTCTGGCAGCCAGCCATCCCAGAAAGGCAAAATTGTCACTGACTTCTCGGTTAAAGAAAAAGGCCGTCGAATTAGGCTGAGAGGAGAAGGGTGCTGTAAAGTTACCAGCTTAATGAAGCCATTACAGGTTTTAGGGGGGTTTAAACACAGGCAATTTGAATGTATAATTATGTATCATTGAGCCCGAGCACAGCTTCATCCTGTGTTTTCCTAGGTCTGCTCAGAACCAGATTGTGAGCGGGAAACAGCTGGGGTCACATCCTGAGACAGCGGGGCCCGTTTCTCCCTTCACTGTGAAATCCACAGCAAGTTTAGGAAGCGGTTTATTCTCTTGGTTTGGACCAGGAGTGAGGGGCTTGGACCCTTGAAATGCCAGGTTCAGAGACCAAGCCCATCACTAGTGCTTTGACTACCAGCTGATCCCCAATATTCTCAGGACCAACGTCCCACACGTTCTTCTGTCGAGAATGCTAGCGAGGGTGCTTGAGAGAGAAGTTCTCTTTGAAAGAGGATTCTATACTTTAGCCCTGAGGTTAGAGAAAGGAAACTAAAAGAGATTGCAACTCTCAGTGTTCTTCGGGTCTGACCAGCAGGGGATAAGGTCAGTTTCAGTCTCCCTTTGGGGGCAGTATACATGTGGGAGAAACACAGGCAGCCCGTTGCTTGTGCTGTGAACACACTCAGCACTTCACGGGTTGGGGCACTTACTAGTCGATGGCTGTTTATTCCAATGGGCGTAATATTTCTTGTTTAGCAGGACATTTGGGTGTGTTTGCGTCTCAGATGAACTAATCCCCAGTCTTCCCCATATACACGTATAAACAAATATACACATACATCCAGATGCTAAGAGAAACTGTAATTGAAACGATACTCAGAAGATTATCATGGTCCCTGTACAAAGCCCTGAATTTGTGAAGTGAGAGACCCGAAATCATAAAACTCCTAGAAGAAAACATAAGTGATCAGCTCTCTGACATCAGTCTTAGTGATGAGCTTTTTTATTTGACACCACAGGCAAAAAAAAAGATAGCAAAAATAAACAAGTGGGACTACATTAAACTACAAAGCTTCTGCACAGCAATAAAATGAAAAGGTAACATATAGGAGAAAATATTTGTAAAGCATATATCTGATAAGGAGTTAACATTCAAAATATATAAACTCAATAGCAAAAAACAAACAAGAACAATCTGATTTTTAAAACAGGCAGAAAATCTGAATAGACATTTTCCTAAAGATGACATACTGAGGCCCAACAGACATGCAAAGATGCTCAACATCACTGGTCATCAGGGAAATGCAAATCAAAACCACAATGAGATATCACCTCACCCCTGTTAGAATGACTGTTATCCAAAAGACAAGCTATTAACAAGTGTTGGTGGGGAGGGGTAGAGGGGAAGAGGGAAAAGAGTTGTAGAATTATGGTCTGCCTCCCCAAACTATAGCCTCCCAGAAAAGATTTCTGTAAAGCTCTATCCACGTGTCCACCTGCTCTGACTCTTTCCTATTAAATGTTAACTCAGTTGGATCCTACTTTATGCAAACTTGGTTATGTGAAAGATTAGATTTGTTAAAATGAAATAAAACATACACCATTAAGTGCATTTCAAACAGACTCTCTGGAAATTTTCTTTAGGGAATGAGTGTCTCTACTGAACTTAAATGCTTGGATAAAAGAAAACTAAAATGGATGCAGTTTTGCAAATAAACATCTCGCATTCTAGAAAGATATCTCTGCCAGCACTGTGTCATTTTTGCAGCAGAGAAAGGTCACCAAGGGAAATGTTCATTCTTGTTCAGGTGGGTGAATTCTGAAGAAGCTTTCCCTGAAATATATTTGCACATGGTAGGTAACTTTTTCTTTGAGTTTCTTAAAATTAGGCGTGGGTCTCCCCTCTTTTTTTGAGATATCTATTTTTGTTTTGCACCTCACACACAATAGGACCTTATAAATTCTTGTTCTGAAACACCTTTGGTGAAGAAAACAAAATGATGAAAAGCAAAATCTGTGTGATAAAATGAAATGAAGAAAATAATAGCCGAGTATGGATAGTCAAATCTAAAAGGATAAAGCCTCTTCTGTGATACCCAGGCCCTCCTTTGCCAACCCCAGGCTTTATCCACTCACAGTTAGAATCTTTTGATGGTTTTCAGCTTCCTTGGACCACATCAGGGGAGAACCTTGGGTATGTCCAAATACATACAGCCAGCTATCCAAGCATCTTCAAAGTCGAATAATCTTCCTTTGAATTGAGTTCATCAACTCCCACAGTTCCTGGGACCAAGGTGGGTGGTGGCTCCTTGCATCTTATAAATATCTCCCTGGCTTACAGCCAAATGCCATTGGTTCAATTACCCTGAGCAATGGTCCTCACACTTTGGCAAGCATCCGGATCACCTGGAGGGCTTGTTAAAGCACAGACTGCTGGATGGCAACCCCAGGGGTTCTGATTAAAGAGGTCTAGACTAGGGCCCGAGAATTTCATTTCTGACAGATTCCCAGGTGATGGTGATGCTGGTGCTGATGCTGCTAGTGTATACATGGGGATTACACCTTGAAGACCTCTGGCCCAGAGGGCCAACTGCCTGTGAGACCAGCAGTAGCAATTCTAGAGACGTCTGTCTGAAAAAGCCCTCTGTACTTCTGGCCTCAGTGAGGATTTCCGTGGGTGTGATAGGAGGCACAGGCTATGAGCAGGAGGTAAGAAGGTAAAGTACATTCAACTTCTGTTTCATCCGTCCTCAAACTATAGGGCTGAAAACTACTGGTGCTCTAAATGCCTGGTGGGTTTTCAGGTTATTAAGCTGTAAAGGATGAAGGCTGCCAGCCTGCAGGTTGAAGGCAAGCAGTCAAAAACTCATGAGAGAGACAAAAGATGGCCTGAAGTTCTTGCCCAGAAGCTTTGAATTTATCTGATATAACCAGGTCATGACTTGGGCGGGAAGAAATTCTGCTTGTTAAAATAATCAGTTACATTTCCTAACGTTTGGGGAGAAGTCCCCTGAGATAGGTAGTTTTCTTTAATCTCTATAGATATGTGGATGGCTTCCCCTTACAGGTGTAGCCCTTTGAGATGGTGCCATTAAGAAAAATGGAATCATTTAGAAAGATCTGCACGAGGAGTGAGAGTTGGAATGGATCAGACCTGTCAGAGAGGAACTGATGTTAGGCGTACATCATCATAGCCTGATTATCAAACTATTGTAAATAGAATGGAGTAGATGTTAAAGAGAGATTTCTGGGCTGAGGGCTGAAGGACACGTGGAAGGCAGGTGGTCCTAAAGAGAGCTCTGCTGCTGCATTTTTCTTCGATACTCAAGTGATTTGGAAAGAGAAACTCTCCTTGCGTCGTCTTTGTGGGACCCTAGTTTCATTTCCTCGACTTTGCCCCCCTTTCTTCTTTCAGTTGTCCAGATACAACCCACGTCCCTACTCTGTGCAAAGCAGTGCACCAGATCCTTTGTCTCATACGAAAATAAGTAGATCATGCAAGCTTCTGCGCCCCCATAAAAGGCTATGGTGCCTCTCAGATAACAAAGTGCAGTGTAATGCCACCAACACCCAGGGAGGGGTACCCAAGGTACTGTTTGGGGGATGTTATCATGCTTTCTTCTTACAAAAAAAAGATCCTCCATTAATAGAGTCTTTCAGAGTCACAAGGGGTTCAATGAGATTAGAACCATATGCGTTGGAGTCAATTAAATGAACGATGGGTTTTCCATATTGATTCCAGGATTACCAGGAGAGCCAGGTAGGCCCAAGGTTCAAAAATAGAAGGCTGTATAACCTCCTTAAAATTAGTTCCCGTGGACCCCAATGTTGATTCACACGGGCACCCTAATCTCTCAGCCGACTCTTCTGACTGCAGCCCTGTTAGACTCCAGTCTAGTCCCTAAACCCAGGTACCTGAGCTGTGTTAATGCACTTAACGTTTTTATCATGCTAGTCTTCCTTCCTGTTGATGCAAAAGATCTTTACTGCTTTTACCGTCTTTAAAGGGCATCTCCTCTATTCTTTTCATTGAAAGGCAAGCTGCAGACTTTGGACTCTCAGAAACAAAACTTTTGTTCCATTGCTTGCTCATAAAAAGTAAAATGTAGATGTTAGGTGATAACTGGAGTCCCCTTGCATCTGGAATCCTGGAAAGACAGTGAGAGAGGAGGCAAGGAATCCCACCCGCATACCTTATACCTGTGTGTTCTGCTCAGGGAGCTGGGATTTGGAAAAGACTTCAAATATTTGGTGGCATTTGAGATAATTTTAAAAGTAATTGCGGCGGGTCTATGAGCTTAAGCAAACAGGCTTATGTGTAAAATAGGGTGGTAGTTTCTAGATTCTGAGAGTGTGGTAATTTTTATCTATCCGCCCTTCCAGCATGGCCTGTAACTCAATCTGAGTCCAAAACTTCTGTCCCTGCTGCTTGAGACATTCACATTGACCAGTTCTATCAACAGTTCTTTCTGTTTTCAGTTCTCACTTTTATTATTATTTTTAAAAAATAGATCAGTCTCACTTTCTCACATTCTTCATAGGGTTTTAATTTTCTTGCACGCCTTTAGGAATTGGACTAAACGTGAGTCAATGGAAAATCTTTTTTGAGTGGTGCTGGGATCATTAAAAAGCTTTCGGCAGAAAAAAGTTGCATGAAACCGGCCTGCTTCTCATACATTGTTATTTTTGAGGAAAGAGGGCTAGTGATTTTCATTACCTGACTCATTGATCAGCGCTGTCAGCTGGCTGGACAAGATCCAGTAACTAAAGTTGTTTCCCAAGTATATCTTGATAACCAACCACAAAACTATCACCAGTGACTCTTTTGTGTTTATTTTGTCAGGAAGCATTTGGGGATAGTTTCCAACCTTAGAACTACATGCATAAAACAATTTTTCTTAACCACCTAATTTATTACAACATATCCCTGTGTGAAAGAGATGCCATTCAATGGGAATCGTTTTTGCAAGTTATGTGCCTTGGACATAATCCTCAGAAATAGAGTTCATGGGCTCAGTCTCTCTTTTTGCCCTCCCAGTGTTTGCCTTTTTGCTTCCCCTCCTGGCTAAGGAATTTTTAAAAAATATGTGTTTTGCTTTTGAATCTCTTTTAGAAGAGTGTACTTATTTATGTCTTGTTGAATTAATTTCTCCAGAAAGAATCCCATTATTCCAGCCTCTCTCCCATGGTGGGTGTTGCATCTGCAGGATGATAGGAGCAAGGCAGGAGCTATGCTAAGCGACAGGGTGTGAAGTGTGAAGTTCACACATGTGACTTAGTCATTTTCTCTCTTCTGTTTCTTTCTCCTAATGCATTAAACGTAATAGTTTGAATGAAGCCTCTGCATTGTTTACTTCTTTCTGACAAAATTAGCTGGGGCGGTCGAGTCTTTCTGATTTATCATTGAGTCTCATCCACTTTCCATTGCTTTCAGGAGTATTTTTTTTCTTTCTTTCATTCCTTTAAAAAATTAAAATTGCCCACAGTCCTTCTGCATGGTTACTTGGTTTGACAAATTTATCAGAAAACACAGAATGGCTTAGAAGAGATCATATTAGCCCTGGTGTATTTGTGAGACAAGACCGTCAAGTTTATGAGGGATTGTTTCGAGATGGTGGGAGGTGAAGCCCCAGAAGGAGGCAGGACCGTGTCTGGGTAGCAAAGGCAGGTGGCGGGGCTGGCCTGTCAAAGTGCAGGTAAGAATGGGAATGGAGGTTGTTGTATTTGGATTTTAAAAATAAGAATAAAATCAAATAATGTCAGTCTGCTTTTTTTTTTTTAATTAAAAGTTAATTTTTTAGAGCAGTTTTAGGTTCACAGCTAAGTGGAGGGAAAGGTATATGGATTTACCATATACCCCTGGCCCCACGGACTCCAGACATCCCCGGTTCTTAGTAACCCCCACCAGAGTGGTACTTTTGTTACAGTTGAGGAAACTACACTGACACATCGTTATCACCAAACATTCATAGATCACATTTTAATTCACCCTTAGTGTTGTACATTGAATAGTTTTGCACTCATGTTTTTAATTTAATGACATGTCTAATGAGATGTATCCATCATTATGGTATCATACAGAATATTTTCACTGCCCTAAAAATTCTCTGTGTTCTGCCTATTTAATTCTCCCCATACCCCAGACCTGGCAACCACTGATCTTTTTACTGTGTCCATAGTTTTGTGTTTTCGAGCATATCATCTAATTGGAATCATACAGCATTTAGCCTTTTTATTTTGGCCTCTTTCATTTAATAATATAGATTTAATGTTCCACCATGTATTTTCATGGCTTGATAGCTCATTTCGTTTTCGCACTGAATCATATCCTATTGTCTGGATGTCCCGCAGCTTATTTATCCATTCGCCCACTGAAGGGCATAGTGGTTGCTTCCAAGTTTGAGCAATTATGGATAAAGCTGTTACAAATATTCATGGGCAAGTGTTTGTGTGAACATAGTTTTCATCTCCTTTGGCTAAATACCAAGGAGCATGATTGCCGGATTCTGTGATAAGAGTATGTTGTTTTATAAGAAACTGTCAAACTCTCTTCCAAAGTGTAGCATCTTGCGTACTCACAGCAATGACAGATTTCCTTTTGCTTCGCATACATACCAACTTTGGGTGGCATTAATGTTCCGGACATCGGCCATTCTAAGGGGCGTGGAGTGGTATCTCTCAATCTCCCTTTTTACTATCACTATGAGACAATAATGATAAATAACGTCAGTGATAAAATATTTCTCCCTGGGGAAAAAAATCATTGGTCTAAGTTCTAAACCATTGTTCCCACTATGCTGGCATTTTAAAATATATAGTATATGTTTATGATTTATTTTTCAGTAAACAGTGTGTTCTACATGGAAGGTAATCTGACCTAAACACATCAGTTCTGTGTTTCTAATGTTCAGAGTTTAAGCTTGCTTCAGGCACAGTTCATCTCTAAGCTCTTTGGCTCTAAGAATTCCTACATTTAGAAAGTAAATTCAAAATAATGTTAACAGTGATTATAAAGACTGTCATTCTTGGAATTTTTTCATTTGTATTTAATTTTTTTCTGCTGAAGAAACATTTAAAAGCTGACAGAATCGATTTGAAAGAACAAGACATAAATTATGGCAATTTCTGGAATTTATTATGAAAATAAATTTTTATGAGTCTAGCAAGCTTATCTTGGAGTTTAAGACTTTTCTTAATTATTTGTATGTCTATTGTTTTATGTGAAAGGCACTTTTGAATTTAAAATTAATAAAATGTGTTCTTCAGTGATCAGATTTAGATGAACAAATCTGGCTGTATGGCCTGCTAAAAACAAAAATATGTAAAAAAGATCCATTTTCTATGAGGCCATTTACTAATTTGCAGAAAGTGTAAAAACAGAAAATGTCATATTATGCGTTGTCCAATATGTAAGCATACATTTCTTCCTTTTTCTAAAACCATAAACTAACATACTTACAATTGTTAATTATTACTTTTTCCATTTTAAATACATTTCTGTTTGTTAACTTGATGATTACATATATAAACGTCAATAAAATAAATTGTAAGTTTGCATTTTCTCCCCAGTACTAGCTATTATTTCTGGCTAATGTTTTCATTTCATCGTTATCACTAAAAATAAATCTACTGTTGTTTGGAAGAAGGAAATGTTTTTAAAAGTTTCTGTTCTGGCTTTCAAGTGTGCTAGGTACACTACCTAAACCGTAAAGTTAACCTGGTTGCTAAAATGTTCAGCTGGGAAAGTATAGATTTCAAAGAATGTCAATGCACAAGAAAGATTATGAGAACACCTTCACCTAAATTCAGTAAACCAAGAGCAAGAGTGAGCTATAGCAGGATCTTTTCTTTCTTATTTGAGGCCCCTCTATAAACAAATGATCATCTCCAGGACCCTGTCTCCCCGCGGTTGTCATTTCACTTCCTTCCACAAAACTTTGGTAATCGTGTTTGGATAAGCACCTGGCTCTAGGTTGCTCACCTACAGAGGTGCAAGTCTCTAGTTTTTGAGACAATGAGAATTATTTGGTAGATATAAAACATTAACTATGTGAATAGACATATTTAAAATTAATGGCAGTTCTTGCTTTTGATCAAGACTGAAGGAATTTTGCTCCAGCCAGGTTTGGCTCAATGGTTAGAGCATCAGCCTGCGACTGAAGGGTCCCAGGTTCAATTCTGGCCAAGGGCATGTACCTCAGTTGCAGGTTCAGCCCAGTCAGGGCTTGTGCAAGAGGCAACCAATTGATGTGTCTCTCTCACACTGATGTCTCTCTCTCTTTCTCTTTTTCTCTCTTCCACTCTGAAAGGCAATGGAAAAAATATCCTCAGTGAGGATTAAAAGAAAAAGAAGATTGAAGGAATTTGTTTAAAGTAAGAAGACACTATGGAATATTTTTTAAAAACACATTTTTGATGTGTCTCTAAATAAGTAGAGATGATAAGCTGTTTCTCTTTAATGGAGATGCGTTCGCTCAATTCCAGCAAGCTGGGGCTGGTTCAGCTAACCCCTCCTTCGAGGGGCTGGGGATGCTCTATGAAGGGTCTATGTGCGGTAGGTGAGGTGCTGAAGATATCCATGCCCTACCTGCAGAGGGTACCTGAGCTACTTTACATGTACCCCTGGTACTTGGCTGGTTTTTAGAAGAGCCAATAAATATAAACAAACAGGCTTGTCAGCATCTGGGAGGAAACCGCTAGAAGAATTTGCTAAACTCATAACACAAGTAAATCTTTGCTTAAGACTTGTGCATGCCATTAATTAAACATTTATTGTGTGGCTTGTTTGAAAAAAAGGAAGAGAAAAAGAAACATCTTCCATTATGTGAACAGGTCTATAAATAATAAATGGTGGTCCAAACTCAGCTCGGTGCCAACCAACCCCAGCCGAGCCCTGCAGCAGTGCCCTTTGTACTGCCTGTCACTAAAAGAAAAGGGTTTTAACATTTTCTAAAGGAGGAAACGAACAAGAGGGGGAACAAAGGTGCTAGAAAGGATTGATTAAAAGGCAAATTATTAAAACTTCTTTCCACAACTGGAAAATGTTCCATTTCGTTTCTCCTGTGTTTCAAGTACAGAGCTTGACGGTGAACTTGTAGCAGTGAGTCCAGAGAGTGTTTCATGCCCTAGAAGATACTGGAGGTAAGTTAACCTTGTGGACAAAGGTTAGGCTAAGTAGTTCCTGATTAGATGCTCTATTACTTATTATAGCCATCGCTGCCATTACTTGCCCAAGTCGATTGCCTTGCTTTTGATAGATGTTCAGTAATAATTCTAACAACCAATAAACATTTATTTTCACTCTGTACCATGCACTGTGCTGGACTTCAAGTACTTTGTCTTATTCGGTTCTCACAACAAATCTGCAAGTTAGGCAGGATTATTATTCTCCTTCAACAATTCATAAGAAAGAGTTGCTTTATAAGATCCTATCAATTAAGATAAGCTCTTAAACTCTACATCTAAGACTCTAACTCAGGAGTCATAAACAAGCCTATCTAACTTCACAAATGTATATGTTTTGCTTGATTTATACAATATTCAATAAATAGTTTTCCCTCTGATCTCCAATGTCCACCCCGGTTGCCCAGAACTCCCTTCCCTCACTGATATCTTGCTTGACTCAGTTCATTCATTTGCCCTCAATTGTCTCATACCTCCTAGAACCCAGAAAAAGCATCTTTTTTTTTTTTTTAATATGTCTTTATTGATTTCAGAGAGAGGAAAAGAGAGGGAGAGAGAGAGATAGAAACATCAATGATGAGAGAGTCATTGATCGAGCCCACACACCTGGGCATGTGCCCTGACCGGGAATTGAACCCCGATCACCTGGATCCTAGGTCAATTCACAACCGAAAAAGCATCTTTATTTATAACTTGTCCTTGGGAATCCCCTATAAAATGATAGAGCTATTTATACTCTTCTGTTAATGACTACCAGCTAATTTCACAAGATGGTAGCAAGAAGTTTCTTAAAGGAACTTGTGGAATTGATCCTCACTAATGCCACTTCTACTTATTTAAGAATTCTTTTTGGCAACAAGTTGAATTATTAAGACAGCGTAATGAGGATGACTTCATGCATCATGGAGTGCCATGTCTCTCTTTATGCCTGCGTAGTTTTAACTCAGGTACATCACAGTTTTATTTCTTATACACTATCATATTCTATTGGAAACTAACATTTTCTTGCATGCTTACTGTACACTAGTGAGCACTCTACATGAATTAAATTATCTAATCTTTTTAATAACCTTAGGGGTTGGCCCTATTATCATCTTACCTTTATAGCGAAGGAAGTGAGACACACAGACGAGGCCGGCCTGTAGGCCTGTAGTGACTACCTTCAGGGACACGGGATTCTTTCCCCCAGCTGTTGGGAGCCTTGGTGACTCAGCACACAGCTGAGTTCTTCTCGTGTAAAAGACAAGCAGGAAAGGGGGTGGCTGGAGTAACTGATCCTGATCATTTATCTGAAGGAAGGTAGCTGATATACACTGGACAGGAAATAACATGTTTGGTGCCTGTATCATCCACTATAGTGTCTCTTGCTAATTTTAATACAAGAGCAGCAGCCATGGCCTTAGGAAAGAGTGGTGACCCAGGACTCAGACCTCTCCAGTCTAATGTGGTAATAGTCATCCCACCAAATTACCTCCTGATACCCACAGAAGTGCTCACTGAGGGTGTGAGAACTGAGAATGGACAGGAGGGGAGAGACATGAGTTTCAGTTACAGCTTCAAGTTCACCCGCAGCAGCCAGGACTAGAGTTCATGCCACTAAACTTTTCCCCTCCTGAGTAGCTGGCTCTTCTAAGTTTCTCTAGCAGAAGGCAACAACAGAATCGTAAAGGCGCTATTCCCCAAACATATGTGAAACAATTCGATCTGAGTGGTATGAGTGGTGGACCGTAGAGAACGCTGTGCATCACCAAGATTCTTCCTTCTGGACTAAGGCACTCATTGCCCCGGCAGCTGGAAGGGTTGGCAGGTGACGGCTACTAGCTGAGGCCTTGTTGGGAATTCCCTCAGCTGGAAAGAGAACACCTCGCCCAAAGGTATGCTGCTCTCCAGGAACTGCTTGTGTCAAATGGCTGATCAGTAAAGGGATATAAAGGTTGGGCACCCCTGCTTTATGGAGCTACTCCAATAGGTCCTTCTAACTTCAGGGCAACCAACTCCCTCTGCTTTCTACTACTACTTTGCCCTTCCACACATTTTGATTGAAAAGTGCAATGATATCCTGCATCAGAGTCCGATTCCCAGGCAATCTATCTAAAACAGTGGCAGAGGCACAACTGTGGCCCAGACAATCTAAATTCAGAGCCTATGCTGACTGCCTCCTGTGAAGCTGCTGAAATATTTTATCTCTCCCCATTTTTCACTCAGTTTTGACCCCCAAGCCTCTCAGTGACATTCTTTTGATGTTGAGTGGTATACTAGATGTAGTTTATTTTTTCTCTGGCATTGTGCACAGTGCACGAATTTCCAAAAACCTGCCCTGAAAAACATTTAACCGGGAATAAGCAGGGATGTTATAACTCCCAGCTGAGGCCCTCAACTCCTTACAGAGCTCTTCTGCGTATCATGGCAGGAGGTGGCACCCTTCCCTCTAGCTGACTGGCCTACCGCCAGCATCTCTGACCGCTCCGGAGGCTGAATAACACTTATGGACAACTTTATGCAGCTAGGTTATCACCAGTAGATAATATATTAAATGGCATTCAATATGCCAGTGATCAATAACAGGATCTTTGCATGTGAAAGGCATATGCTCCAGTCTGACCCAGGGCATGTGTATACATTTCAGAGCTAAAGAAGTTCTTCATATGTTAGCAGATTAAGGGTTTGGGTTTATATCACCCATCTCTCTGGGGGCTTTGAGAATGGCGTGTTGGAAACACTAAAACAGGGTTTGGAGTCCAAAGGACTGATTTCAGCTCTACCCTGTGTGGCCTTGAGCAAGTGGCTTAATCTCTCTGTGCCTTACTTTTACATTTTCTACAGTGGTGGTGTAGAACAGAGCATTGTCATATCTTTTCCAAGGGAAGCAAAAATAAATGCTCCCAACTGGAGCCGGTACAGAATTCTCCAGCCCCTGAGGGTTCCCTAGGATTGAATATTCTAGCTTATCATGTTGAGTCTGTGACTGATCTAGCAATAGAAGATAACAGGGGCCTTACACTAGACATTTCTGTGCTTGGATGATTGACTGGAGGAGACAGCACAGAAACATTAGCAAAACGTTCCACTTATGATGATAGAAAGGGGAGCAGGAACATGCGTATGTGTGGTGGGGGGTCAGAGGACAGTGCAAAATTACCCACTAGTGAGTCTTTTGAACACATACCAATATTTAAATCCAAAACTGTTTCTTTAATGTCCCCATGGGGATTTCATCCTGAAACACACTTATATATCCTCAGGCTATATTTATCTAGATGTTTAAAAAGTGATTGAATGGAAAACAAAACAACACTAATTAAATCGGTAATCAAAACCCTCCCCTCCCCCAAAGCCCAGATGGCTTCACTGATGAATTCCAGCAAACATTAAATATGTATTTACTAATGAGAGATCACCGCTGAGACATGGGGTCCCTATTCTGGATTACACTACTCCCTTCAATCATGGGTTCTTGAAATTCTGAGACACCTGTTTTCTGATACACTTTACCCCTGGAGCAATGAGCAGTTCAGTTATTAAATACCAGAAGAGAGAGATAAACATGGCCAACTTAGTCCATCACACAGTAAAGCTGTCCGGTTAACGCACAATTAGGAGGAGCATTTGTGCTTTATAGATTCAGTCTCACCCTCCTTCCTACCTGCTCCTCCCACCTGCTCACAAACAGGCACCCTCCCTTCTCCTGCTTTCCCCTTCCTCTTATAATAAGAGTTTTAAAAGCTGCTCAAGTTAACCAGGGATGAAATATTAATAAATCCATAAATCAGAAATACATTTAACTTATCCCTGCTAATCAATGTAACAAAATTGCCAGCTTATAAACTCTAATGGATGATTCTTTCCACTCGGAAAAGACAAGAAATGAAAGTTCCTAGCTCGAAGAATTCCTTTGCAAGATGCAAACGAACAAGCGTCTTATTACAGCCAGATGTACAAAACCTTGTTTCCTCAATCACATGAAATAAAATCCCCGTGCAAAGCTTGTACGGTGCCAAAGTCTAAATGACAGTAAGTGGCAGGCCTGGGATAGGAAGCCAAATCCGTTTGACCGAAAGCCCATTGTCTTGTTGAGACTGTCTGTCTGCCCAGTACCTTCTAAACTCACCCAAATGTGGTATGTGGATGCTTTTGCTCACTGTCATTTCTCTGCAGCCAACTCAGTGCCTGACACTTAGGAGACTTTCACTGAATAGCTTTTCAGTGAATGAATGCTTCTGCATGGATGAGATGTCTCTCTCTCTCTCTTTTTTTTTAAAATATATCTTTATTGATTTCAGAGAGAGGAAAGGAGAGGCAGAGAGAGAGACAGAAACATCAATGATGAGAGAGTCATTGATCGAGCCCACAACCCGGGCATGTGCCCTGACCGGGAATCGAACCCTGATCGCCTGGATCCTAGGTCAATGCTCAACCGCTGAGCCACGCCCTGCAGGGTGATGAGATGTCTCTTGACTTTCCATTATGAGTGGCACCCCATAATAAACAGCAGAACCTTGTGTATTTGTACTTAGTAAACACATAACCAGAGAAACATAGCTTTAGACCTGGATTAAACTTCTAATGTTATCTAATCCTAAACCTCATATTTCAGCTTAGGAAAGTAAACCAGAGAGATAGTGACTCATCCTTAGTAGCTAAACTTTGTTCAGAGAAGGTTTCCTGTGGCTACTGAAGATGATAAAAAAAATGGACATTTCAACCAAAGCCATAGCTGAAGTGACACTAAAAATATTGAACTGAATACAAATTATTGTAGTTATAGTTATTACGGAGTACATTTGTTTTTAACCAGTATGCTACAGATGTAAGTGTACTATGCACCATTATTACAAGATCTGATAATCTGAATTTGACTATATATTTAACATTACAGTGAGTTTTACAAAATATATTTATGTTTTTATGATGTTAATCAGCATTTTTTTTGCTTTCTGCTTGAAGAACATCTTTTAACATTTCTTGTAAGGCAAATCTAGTGGTAATAATTCCTTCAGCTTTTGTTTGTTGGAAAGCCTAATCTCTCCTTCATTCTGAAGGATGGCTTTGCAAGGTATAATATTTTGGTTGACTTTTTTTTTTCAATATGAGAATGTAAATTGGTATAGCCACTATGAAAAACAGTATGAGGGTTCCTCAAAAAATTAAAAATAGAACTACCATATGATCTAGCAATTCCACATTTGGGTGTACATGTGAAGGAAATGAAATCACTACACACATACACATATACAGACACAATGGAATATTATTAACCCATTAAAAAAACAACAAGGAAATTATGCCATTTGCAACAACATGGATTAACCTTGAGGACACTGTAAGTGAAATAAGTCAGATGCAGAAAAACAAATGCTGTGCAATCTCACTTATATGTGGAGTCAAAATAAAAACAAAACAAACTCAGAGAGAGAGAGAGAGAGAGGATAGAAACATATTGGTGGTTGCCAGAGGCAGGAGGGTGGATTGAGGGTAGGTAAGTGGATAAAAGTAGTGAAAAGGTACAAACTTCTAGTTATAAGATAAATAATTTCTAGGAAATTAGTGTACACCACGGTGATTATAGTTAACAATACTGTATTGTATTTTTAAGAGTTGCTAAGAGAATAGATCTTAAAATTCTTATCACAAGAATTAACACCATAATTCTGTGAGGTGATGACTGCTAACCAAATTTATTGTGGTAGTCATTTTGCAATATATACATATATTAAATTATTATGTTAAACTCACATGGTTATATGTCAGTTATATTTCAATAAAACTGGAAAAAATAAATGAAAGGAAATTAAAAGTATTTAGCCAATCCTATGGCAAAATCACTAACCAATCAGAATAAATGATGGCCAGTATATGATACTATGATGTGGCTCAGAACACAACCACCAGCCTTAGGTTATGTGTGTCCATAATCTTTTCACTTCAAATTCTCCTATCCCCTTTGTGCTCAGATTGGTTAGTTCATCTGTAAATTTGTCAGGATTTATTGTCCTCCACTCTCTCCATTTCTCTCCTGTGATGTAATAGAGTTGAAAGGCTGTAACTAAATGTAGTGTGGGAAGAAGAAAGGCAGTTTCACTTGGCTAATGAGGTCCTGGGCCTAGGGTTGAATCCTGAGGGTACCATTACATAAGGAGATACCAATGTTTGCCTATAACCAGGCTGAGAGTGACAGTTGAACTGGAGGTGCCACGGAAAACCCAGCCAGCAACCTGAAGTTGATGGGTAGACTCCATCTGTTGCTGAGTACCTCAACACCCATCCTAGGAAATCAACACCCATCCTAGGAAATCAACATTTACTGGCACAAATGGTTGAGATACAAAGGAAGGATTTGAATATCTTCTCTTGTATGTATATACTTTGAATCTTCTCTAATAAACTAACAAATTGGCTTCCCTCATGAGGGATTGCAAAGATTTTTAATATTATACAACATTAAGTTTATGATGTACTCTAAATATACAATATGGAAAATAGCCATAATTTTTACATGAGAAGTATTAGAGGGAAGCTAGTGAGTTAAACAGATTGCAAAATAAATAAATAAATAAATAGATAAATAGATAAATGTAAACCAATTGGCTTCTGTCTAATTCATTCTGGCTCATTTCTCATGGTTAAAGTCACAAGCCAGTCTGAGAACCAGAAGCCATTCTCTTGACACCGATCGAGAGAGGATTTTCGGAGTGAGTCCTGCTGTGTACATGAACCAACCTCGCCGTTGGAGCAGTGCACAGATGGCTACACAACTGAAAATTTAAACATTTCCAACACCCTACAGGGAAGTTGCTCCAAGGCCTTTACATCATTAAAAGAAGAAATCCTATCAATGAGCAAAATTAAATATAAGAGCACACGTTGAATTCCTTACCTTATGGCAAGGTGTTATTTTTTATTCAGAGAAAGCTGCTTATAGGTTGAGAACTGGGTGGCCTATAATACATCATGGCAAAAGAGAGCAGAAGAAAGCTTATGATTCAAGTGTGATGAGAAAAAAGAGGAGCGTTCTCCTTAACTGGCTACAGAGAAATATTCCAAGTGTCTGAACATCTGCAGGAAGATGCTTTCAACACCAATGTGATGGCTTCTGATATGGCTCTCAGGAGTTTAGGTCCAATATGAAAACTCTTCTCCACAGTTAGAAGCCAGTTTAAAGATAATTCCTTGAAGTCTTTACTGAACGAATACCTCACTCCTGATGGGTTCTGTGGTTTTTTCTTAAACACCCATCAGGAGGAAATACATTCTCAGTCCTAAACAACTATGACCTCTTTGAGAACTAAGTCCATGTTTTAATGGTTTTTTGGCAAAAATTAGTTGAATAGAATTAGGAGAAGTTTTTCTCTCAGTAAAAAAAAGGCAACTCTAAATCAACATGCTGATTAATTGAAGTATCAGAAGCAGAGAATTTAAGCTTTGACACCTAATTCCACTAATATATTTAAGAAAATATAAATGTAAAGAAAAAATAATTTCTAACTGGATTAGAATCTTATAAAAAATAAAATGCACATGGTATTATCCAATCTCACTTATAAATAAAGCTTTGAGACAAAATTTGCATAATTGATTTATCCAAAGGCTCACAATAGCTAATATTATGGCCAAGAATAATAGCACTCACTTATCTGGCAGACAGTTCTTCAAAATCTTCAAATGATAATAATAATAGTAATAATAATAATAATAGATAACTATATAATAATAATGATAGATGTTGGGTAGATTCTAGCATAGATGTGACCCAATTATTGGTCATTAATTTTGGCTCAGTAGGATTATATACCATTTCTAAACATATAAGAAATCTCTTAATATAAAATGGGCTTTTCACAGTTCATTCAGAACTTCCTTAAAAACTGAAAGCATTTTATAGCTCCTTTCACAGAAAAATAATACAATCTGTGTGGTAATTCAAATAATGATGATTAAATTAAGTTACTTCTCATATCAATATCTCTCTGATAACCAATGAACTGCCCACAACTGTCTTGAAATGCTTTTAATTTTAAAGTACAGTGTGAATGAATTATCACACTTCATAGCCAAAGATAATTACATTCATTTAAAAAATAAAAGATACTGTCAAATTGAAGTCCTAGAAAATCTGAAGTGTTAAATCTAGTTTTTTCATGATATATGAGACATTCAGATTCTGGATAGTTAACATGTTATTAAAAATGTCGAAAGAGAGGGTGATCAATTTAATCTTTCTATACAGTTTAGAAATCAATTATAATAAGTATTCTTGGAATTCACTAAAGTTATTGATATGCTACCTGTGTACACTGTGAATTTAAAATGTACCTTCCCACCATGAAGTCATGAATGTTTTTCCCTACTTTTATATTTTCAACTTTTTCTAAAACCACAGGCAATAGGTAGAGTATCTGTCCAAAACTATTTCTCCCATTTTTACAGATTGAAAACACAAATTCCACAAATAAAATTAAAAAAAACAACAACACAAAAACTGGGAAGTAGCTGTGAAAAACAAACACACATACAAATAAACATGAAACACAAAAGTCAAAGGTCAAATACCATCAATGGACAAATAATTCATACACGTATGATGCATTTATAAGAGAACCCCCTTAAAGAATGTTTTTAATCCATGAGCATTTCAACTAGTGACCTAATGTTCTTCATATCTCAGCTATTCTTAAAACATGTATCTTGTGTTATCTTCCAATTTGGAAAATCTCCATGCCCTTTCTTAGTATTTTATCAATTCATGATTGCAAGATCCTATTGAATATGTCCAAATTACCCAATTCTTAAAAAACACAACTGTGTAGAAGAGAAAAGTGTTGGAATTAGGATACTTTAAGATAATGGTCCAATCATGGTTCATTTTCTTGCTACTTACTCTAAGAAAACAAATCCTGATGAACTCTTTGGTATTAACAGGGACACCACTCTCTAGCACTTATATAAAATGTTTGACTTGAATTGAGCCATAATCAAGTAGGCCATTAAATTAAAGTGCAAGAACACAAGACAATGAACCACGAGTCCGTGGACAAAAGACGTCTGAGTTCTTTATGAGAACACAAAGGGCTGTCTCATACAATTGCTGTTCAATTTGTCTTGGTTACAGATGGAGACAAAAATCAGCCCAGATGAGTTATGGATATAACTCTCAGACCACATGGATCTGCCGTTAGCTTGGTGACATGAACACAGACATTTCATTTGCATTTAAGGATCATGAAATAGCATTATATTCACTAATTATATTTCTTTTTCTATGTTCGACCAAAATAGGTGTGTCTTCCTAGGAGTTCAGTTGGTAAACAGAGAAGATAAAGAAGAGAAGACATTTATTTATTTATCAATAAGGCAAAAGGTAACATATCTCAGACCCTGTGGCTTTCCTGTTTATTTTGCACCAGTTTATAAGTATTTATACTTTCTCAGGGCTTTAGAAACCAGCTACAAGTTAAAAAAACAGGGACATTTGCTAAGGTGTTAACTAACCATCCCTCTGTCTTTCAGCTAGCCTAAACATACTACCGTCCCAATAAAATAAACTTTACAATTCTTAAAAAAAGGGGGACGAGTAGAGGATTTAGAATTACCAATATAGTAACTTTGGTCTTTTCTCCTTACTTCCTAAAAATGTCTTCATTTTGTCAAAAGGGAAGCTGGAGATGAGATGACCCTGTTCCCCCTCACTCGCCATGATCTGCATACCCATTGCCAATATTCGATTAGCCATCTGGCTTCTTTTCTGCACATTCAGCTCATCTTAATAATCTCCTCTGAATCCTTTCCAAACCTTTTGTGTCCCTCCATATTTCTGTCACACTGATATGGAATTAATTGTGAAGTGGAGAAAATATTTTGCAAGCCTAGAATAAAGTGTATACACCTATGTAATTATGCTTTATAAGGTTTATGCTAGCTTTTTCTCTTGCACATGATTGTAAGTTTTCGCCCTGCATTAAAGAGTCATCAAGTCTGTGTTTAAATCAATATTCCCTGAAGTGAATATAGCATTTCCAGGTATGTATACGTATGTGCATATTCAACAGAAACTGAGACAGAGAAGAATATTGAAAATGCACTTAGAATCAAGTACAAAAAAATAAACAAACAAAAGCAGTGCGCTAACTCTAAAGGTCACACATCTGTTGGTGACAAAGGTGATGTTCTCATTTCCAAACAGAAAGGTCAAAATAGGAGAGAACAGAAAGACGGGAATAGAGGCCAAACAAATAGGCGAGAAGGAAATGAGAGAGAGAGACAGACTCTCAGAGGCAAATGAGACAAAGCCTATTGTCACCCAGAAAGTGCGTTTAGAAGCTGACTTCTCTTTATGTACCTGGACCTCTTTCTAGCAGCGGGGTATCTTTCCTAACATAAGTCTCTAGAAAAATGTCATATGCAGAAGGTGGTCCCAGGAAGGACTCGTAAAGGAGTTTAGAATTGAGATTAGGAAGCGAATCCAGTGAGGGACCCTTGCTGAGTAGGTTACTGCTGAGAGCACCTAGGCCTTCATTTGCTGGAGACCTCAGGGGGAGACTGAGAAGCACACCTCAGAGTTGTGCCCACTCTACCCCAGGGGGGTTGGCTGGAGTGTTCATTTTCTAAATACCATTTATCATCATCTCAGGGCTCCCTCCAAGCCTTCAGTTTTCCTTACTTCCACAGGGCTCCATAGATAGGGTTAGAAAAAGACCAAAGGCAGACTGCCTTCCAGAAATCTGTAGACCACTATCAAACTTGCACAGGAAAAATGAAAGCTAAGTATGGTAGGAGGACTGGCAACATCTGATAAGACCCCATACCACCATTCATAGAAAACTGCAGTCAAAATTCTGTTAAATTTCCATCTAGTCTTCTATTAATAAATGCATTTGGCCATGTTTTACTAGGATGTATTTGTATTAACTTACTCAAAATGGATATCTTAGTCATCCACTTGAATAAAAAGAGTCTCTGTAACTTTAAGCAGTGCATAATGTTCTCGTATGTGTGTGTTTTAATTAATTTGTTTGAGTCTCCTATTGATGGACACTTAGGTTGCTTCCAGTTTTTTTATTATTATATATATTAGGGCCTTGACATATTTTGACATACTGTTTTTTGCACTTTTCTTATATTAAGCTGCTGGATCAGTGTGTATGCATATTTTAAAATAAATACTCTATCATTCAACAGAAACGTTTAAACAATTTGTATAGTCACCCAGAGTGAGTAGATGTGCCCATTTGCCTCACCCTCAGCAACAATGATCTTGGTCATGTTGACATTAGACATTTTATGGGCTTGCTTATGTGTAAGTCAACAGGTTTTCCATATGGTCATTGATTACTATACCTCTCCAATTTCCCTTGAGATCTTTGGCTATGGAGTTTATGAATGTGTGCATTGCTTTATTTTTAATTGACTCATAAAACCTCTTTGTGTTTGAGTGATATTAACCTTTTGTCTGCCACAGCACTGCAGATGCCTTTTCAAACTAACCATGTGTCTTCCAAATTTATTTCTATAGATGAGGTAAAAAATAGGTAGCTTGTCATTTTGCATGCTGTGTTAAGAAAGGCTATGCCCGTGTCAACATTATGAACATTTTTAGCCATGTTTCCCTCTGGTATAAGCCAAACTGTTTTATAAAAAAAATTATTCCAGTAAATATTAATAAGTATGTCAAGGAAAAGCATGTTTAGGGATCAAATAATTTTGAAAACATCAGATTCAACAATCTGAACAAGCTTCCTTACTTTAGGGCTACTCAGAGCATTTACTGTGTTAATAGGAATTATGTCTCCAAGGGAAGTAGAGTATGCCATGCTTCCAAAATGCATTTGACCTTGGATCACTTAAAAATATTTTTCTCTGGGTGAATTTATTAACATCATCCAAAAGAGTGTTCTGTGCAATACTAGTTTGGAAGACAGTTATAAAAAAGCAAAGTCCTGCAAGTACTAGCAATGATGTACCAGAAAAGATATAAATCTTTATCTTCCTGGGATTAGACTCAATAAATTTAGCAGTAAAATGGTCATACCTATTAGTATAAATCAATTCTAACTCATCACAAGTCTAGCTCTAAAGCCTGGTTACCCATTTCAGAATTTAGGTACAAATAAAATGTTTAAGAATCTTTATATGCAAAACAGCATTCTGAGTGTAATGTTTAATTTTATAGTTGCCCTTTTGTCACTACTGATAGTATTTCTAACCTTCTCATACTCTTGGGTTTATCTTATTACCTTTGAGTGTTTTGGAATGGTCTACATCCTAAGAATGCATCATAGTCAATTATAAATCTTTAATGTTGCTCTGTAAACAAATGAGAAGCTATAGAAAAATATCCAGGAAACCTCAGGAGAAAACCTTTTAAGCTGTTGGATTTTAATAGCTGGAGCAAACTTGAAAATTGGTCAGCCATCACTTTCTGCTCATGTAGGACAGATTGGGAAGTGGGTTGGCTTGCCTGGTGGGCAAAACAGAGAAATCCTAAGAAGTCCTCAGGAAGAGAGATCTCTATGTTAGTTCTTTTGAAAACAAGCTTTGGCAAGAAGCACTCTGCTAAAATATTGGAGAATTAGAACTGAAATAGTAATTAACTTGTTGTAGCAACAAGTTAAATCTCATAAAATACCTAACTTTCCATGATGCAGGATGAGAGGAGGAAAAACCATGGACTCATTGCTCATTTCTTTCATTCAAATCAACTCCTTAAAGAAATTTAGTTATGTCTTCCATGTCATGTGCTAAACAAAAGTTGTTTTTGAGCCTCTCCCTTAGAAGATTAAATTACACTGACTACAGAGTTTTATACAATTTTTCCAGGAAAATTCTTGGCTAAAAGCAGTAGAGAACTTTAGGTTCTTAGAGTCAGTATCATTCTCTCTCTCTCTCTCATATATATTATGCATAAAAATATATTAAGAAGATATTTTAATAAGAAATAATGAAATGAATATAAAAATCTAATAGGAACCACAAGTAAATCACACTTAAAAGTGGAGATTTCTTCTCCTGGCCTTCTCACTTTTTGAGAAAGACACATGATTCTAAGAAGATGAAAGTTTATTAAAAGTCTTGGTCTGGATCATAGAGTTATTCTAAATTCAAATTTCATGCATCACGAATGGAATAAACTTCTCTGAACCCCTTTCGTTCCAAAGAATAAGGTTTCTCTCTCTTCTGAGACCAGGGGAAAAATTCTTATATATGTGTATTTGTGTGTGCATTTGTGTATTTCCTGGGTGTAAAATTAGAAAAGAAAAACAAATATCATTTTAAAGAAAGGGGTAAGTGTGGTTTAAGATAAATACTCAATTAATTAGAGTGTCTGGGATGTTTGTTTCAGACATGAGTTTCTGCTTTCCTGGCAAGGTGATAATTCTCACTTAGCGCACAGTACCACTGATTATACAGTCATTTTCCAAGGGCATTTATGCATTGTTTGCTATTTCTAGAACCTTCTGCCTCCCCACCAGGCATGCTGGGGAAGTTGCATCTTTCAGAAATTGGGCTGATTTGTCCCGTATTCCCTGATGATAGCTTTTTGTTTAACAGGGTGGCTGTCAACAGGAATGCAGGAGAAGTGAGTGTGCTTTACCTTGAGAATCAGAACTAACAATTGGGAATATGAAAATTTTGTCCCTTGGGGCTATGTAAATGTCTTTTTATAAGAAGCAAAAGGCACTTATAATAATCAACTTTCCTCTTACTGACAGGTTAGAAACTTAGATAAAAGAAATGATAGCTACCATGGTTGATTTCTCTTCTGATTGCCATACATTGTGTTGGCATCTCATCTACCAGATGGTTTCTTATTTATTCTTCCTTAATTCCCACCACAGTTGCATCAGGTCAAAGTTTTATAAAATTACCCCATGTTACAGTGGGAAAACTGAGGTTTGGAGAAATAAAGTAACTTGCCCAAGTTCACCCAACTAGTAAATGAAGAAACTAGAATTGAAACTCAGGTTTATCTCTGACTCCAGGGCCAAATTCTTAACCATGATTCTATACTATATTTTTGGAAATCCAGAAGAAAAAAGAAGTACGTTCCATTTTTTTTTTTCGTTCCTTAAAAGTAGCAGCTTATTTGTTGAATCACATCTTAAGGCATTTCTTCAAAAATGTTTGTTGAATCACATCTTAAGGCATTTCTTCAAAAACCAGTTTCTACTTTATATCCAGCAAGAACTCCACTAGAATATAAGCACCATGAGCTAGGAGAACCCCAAAATTTTACTCTTCAATTCTCAGAAGAGTGTCTGACATGTAGCAGGTCTCCACTAAGTATTTGTTGAAGTAATGCATTGAGAATCCAAGCAATTGTGCTAGACTTCTCACATCATAGAATATTGGTGGAGTTGAGCAATTGATAGGAATTTCCTGAAGTCTCTCTGTATGGAATATGGATCTTGGAGTAGTAAAGGATGCATTGGAAGAGAAAGTCAGAAAGGGATTGTAAAAAACTTGCTCTTTCTAGAGTTTGATGATTCCCCACTAGGTGTGTAGAGTAAGCAACATTTTTTCAGAGTTTGGACTAATTTTCTCACTTTCAACTTTCAAGACCCTGAGACAAACCCAGTGTGATCTAAGAACATCAGGACAATCACCCTATAAGTTCTGATTTTTAAAATGAGATCTGAAGGATGAATTGGTAACCACCAGGCCAAACATACAGGGAAGGATGTATCAGTCCATTGAATGCTTCACCATCTGGTCCTTCTTTCCTTCTTCAAAGTTCAGTCTGGTTGGAATAAGGCGGCCAATAATAAAAGATAAAATTAGAAAACTAGGTTGGGAAGCCACTGGCTTAATAGGTTGAGGAATCTGAACAGTAACCTCAGCCCTCTGTGACTTTCTGATGGGTTTTAACCCAAGATTGACATGATCAGCTGAGTATCTTGGAAGCATTGCCCTGCCTGTAATATGCAGACAGGACTGGAGAGGGTTAAGGCTGGATTAAAGGAGCTCAGTGAGGAGGATGCTCTTCCAAGTGATTCCTAAGAGATGACTACGGTCCAGGAGGGATGGCCCAAGTTTCCAAAAGGGCTGAGCTAGAGTACACATTTTTTAACAACACAATGGTATTTTAAAAAGTCAACTAAAGTCAATCCTATACGTATTCTGCAACTAGCACCATTAAACAGCTTGCCATGAGATTAATTAGACACTACTTACCTTAGAACTCTTCTCAGCCAGTTTTCATGAATGTAGGTGATATTCTTTATCAGAGGGTGCTTCTTGTTATCGGGGAAAGTGTTTTATTTCAATGGTCAGCTCAGCAGAATACCTGGGAAATGTAACATCCAAGAGTTACATGAATGAAGTTTCTTTCCTGGATTGAGCAACCTCTGTGAGAGCAGAGAGTCCCCTTCTGGAGCTCAGAGGTCTCCTTCCTCAGGGTGACGATGGAATAGCAAATTATAAAAATCACTATGTTATCATGACCATGAGGACAGCTGCAAAAATATAACGCCATGTGTTCCCCTCTCTTATATGCACAGCACAAGGCAAGCAGAGTTCTCAGCATTTCTTCAGTGGATGACATAATTTACCTTTCTGGGCCCTGGACTTGACTTTCCTTCCTTTCCAGAAGGAGGTCATTTGCTAAATGGAACCCTGCTGCACTAAAAGGGGTAAAGACCTTCAAAAAATGGAGCAAATCACTCTCTTTTTAATCCATTATTATTGCTGCTTTTCACTGACCCCTCCAGGGGCCAATAGTATTATATGGCTTTGTTTTCAGTCCATATGGCTGTGCATAGCTTTTTAATATTTAGGGGATAATGTGTACGTGTGTGTGGGGGTGCCTGTGTGTGTGGGGGTGCCTGTGTGTGTGATGTGGAGGTGAGAGGAGATACATGTGAAATGGGCGTGTTAGTAAGTGGATGAGTAAAGGTGGAAGGCAGTTCTCGAAGCTGGTTGAGTCACACAACCAAGAAAGAAGAGTCTTGAGTTAAGTACCCAGCTGTTTTTCTGTGTTTCTTCCCTTATGAGCTTTTAGAATCAACAGAGGCTCTGACTGTGAGCTAACCCACAAAAGGAGATCTGGTCTCGCATGGGTAGAACAGTGCAAAGCTGCTTCTAGGCGAGAAAACATACCCTTAAAAGAAATGTTTAATGTAGAGCCAAACCCAGTGGTTAGAGGTGGGCTGCATCAAAGGAATTTCAAAAACCCAGAGAGTAACTTATTTCAGCGACAGCTTCAATGCCTCACAAATTCACTAGCTATTTTAAGTCTTAACCCAGAGAAAGGTAAACATTGGTAAGGCTGCAAATGTTGATTAAAAATTGTTTCTAAACGATGAAAATGGCAGAGTGGATTACAGTGCTGCCTTGTTATTTTTTGACACCTACTTTGGGGACCAATTTGAATACTTGAGTCAAATTGACATTGTTTCATTTGCATGTGGCAGTGGCTGCTGATTAAGCAGCAGAATGTTTATTGACAGGAGCAGTTGTGTGAGGATGCACTCTGAGGTGCGTGCAGGACAGCTTGCCACCTGCAGTTCGCTCCCTGGACACCCCAAAGCTCTCTGACTGATGGGCATGCTCCATGCTCAGCTCTGCACTTAGAAGATGGCAAATGGTGTTAGGGAGAGTGAAGCACAGGGAGAAGCTTAATCTGCTTCCCAGTTTTCACTGAAATTGGCCCTCGTGGCATTTTAAATTCACATCTGGAGGAAAATAAATGTGCCCCAATTATTAACACATTCTGAAAGAAATAAGTCAAGAGCTACTTAGATGGCACAGGTGTCTGTGATCAACATCTCAGCAGAGAGGTGTTAATATGGTGCGTGTTATTTTAGACACCCCAAGTGGGCTGCAGCTAAGAACAGGAGAGAAGAGCGGACAGGGGATGCTTAAGTACGAAATGTTAATTTTGCTAGAAAGGAAACCAATGGATGAGATAGGAGGAATTGATTGGGACATGAACTGAGAGACTTCAAAAGATAGCACAGGAAAAGCAAAAGCATCAGTCACTGTCTTACAAGAAGGAACCCAGCTCTGAGGTTGTCTATGGCCCAGGAAAACGTGTCATTCATTGGTATTTGTTTCAGAGAGGCCAGCAATTGCTTCATTCCCTTCTCAAAGACATTTATTCTTAACTAAATGCTTAATAAAACAATTTTATTTTCAGTGTAAGTGATATTTACTGAGAAACTTACAACATGAATGGATTTCTTTGCTTATTTAATATTATCTGAATATTTAAGTAACCCTCTATTTCTGAAGCTTTCCAAATTAAATCCAAAACTTAGGGAATCAGTTTTATGGGGCTCTGATTTGAATGTAATATGGTACTGGTATAATTAGGGTCGTATTTGGAGATTAAGTGGTAACAAATATAATAGAATCATCCAATTCTTGGGCAGAAGAGCCCTCACCTAAGACAATAATATTGACCATGAAGCTAAAGACAGTAAGTGACTTGCCAAAGAACATAATGCAAAGGAGCGGTGGTGTGTTCAAAGGCAGCTCCCGTATTCTCATCATCACATTTGCAAGTAAAACCTTGGCATTTGATGTGGAACGATTTACATCCTGAAACCTGCATTTGGGAGAAAAGAAGGATTCTGTTTGGCCCATGTAGGGAATCACAATTCAGATGTATGATACAGAAGTTACAGTGTGTGGTCAAGTGAGACCTGTACTTGTGTGAGTGTGCATGTGGTTGGTGTTGGAGGGGTTGCTTAGTACTGGGAATGTCAAGAGTAGGTGGATGGCTTTACCATTATTGTTCATCTTTCTCTATGGCAACCAAAACCTCATTTAAAATTAGCACTTGATTCCTAGTTATGGCAGCTGTTGTTTTTGGAAGTGATTAATTAACAGGAGTTAGTTAATCTGCTGTTTTCAGATAGGAAGTGTTTCAGTCTCTTGGCCGACTATGCGACGATTCCATTTCCTAGCTGATGGGTAAGAACAGGAGTAGAGTGTTTATAGCAAAACAGATGCAGAGGTGCCAGAGCGATGATTTTGCAGGACGTGAACGTCCAGTGGCTCCACAGAGCTCTCATTTGAGTCATGGCTAATTCAGAAAGACGTCCAGTTCATTGTGAGATTTCTCAGACCAAGTTCAGTACTCAGGAAGGCCTTAGTTTCTTCCTCGGCAGACAGTAACGGGCATGCAAAGCAGGGGAGATGGATGGACCTCAGAATGAAGAAGGGATAAGGGTCTGGACTTTGTGGTAGAGTCACCATTGCCACCCAGAATGTGGCATGCTCAGTGCCACCCAGGATGGCACACCCCAGGAGAGAATAAGCTGCTTGTTTAAGACTATTAATGAGCTCTTGTCCTCAAATAGCCCCAAGCTTATCACTGTTGCCTGGTAAATAAGTATCTTCTCCTCCCTTTGGGGATCTGAAAAATTCAATTCTATTTCTGCAGCTGCCTAACAAAACAACATAACAATAGACACTATATACAAATATGTAAAGTTTTCCCTGAAGGGTAGAATGTGTGCTATAGTGGATTATAATGAGAAAATCCAGCAAGAACCATCCAACAAACAAACACTGCCATTCGGGGACGTTTTCCCAGCCACGAGACCTAATTAATAGTCATTGATGGGGAGGATTAGAAAGATAACACATTTCAAGATTATTTTTAATGAGGGCTTTATTGAGATCTAACGCACATACCACAAAATTCACTCCTTTAGAGGATACAATTCAGCGCTTTGCAGTATATTCACAGAGCGCACAACAATGAACACCATTTGATCCTAGGTAGCTTTTAAAAAGTTTTTGCAAAGAGCAAAAAATCTTTCTAACACAAAAAATTGAGGTTATCTTTTGGGCCTGTTGTAGTGTCTGTACCATTTCTGATGAAGATTCTCCACTGGCCAAAGTTATCTTTGCATCAAGGTTAAAGGAAGTCTCCTATGTGATAAAAGAAAAATGTGCATCACTGGATAGTTGCACAGAACATTTTTTCAGAAACCTTAGGCCCTTGAAACTGTATTAGCAGGAAAGGCAGCATATTATGACATGAGTGTAGGAAGAGAACTCCTTACCAGGGCTCTTGAGAACTGGCTTTTATACAAGCACACGGCCGAGAAGCTTGGCCAAGACACTCAAGTTCTCTGGGCAATTTTTTTTTTTTTTTATGTGTACACAACAAACATCAAATATTTGCTGAGAATCTGCCATGTAAACATGGTGCTGTGATAGCAATGGGGCGCAGTTGGCCACTTTAGATTATGTGGTCAAGGTCTCCTTGAGGATGTGACATTTGAGCTGAAACAGACATGCTGCTAAAGGGGTAGACAAGTAAAAATCTGGGTGTAAAGCCTTCTAGGCAGAGGGTTCAAGCAACTGGAAAGACCATAGGACTGACTGGACTTACTGTGCTAAGGGACAGAAAGGAGCCAGGAGAGGCTAGAGCAGACTGAGTAGGGAGGGGAGGGATTTTAAGAGGAGACTGGAGAAGACACCAAGGGCTAGATCATGTAGGGCCTTGTATGATGTGGCAAAAGACCCGGATTCTATTCTAAGCTCACTGGATAAGCATTAACTGGTTCCAAGCAAGAAAGCCTCATCTTCATATGTGTTTAATAGACCCCCGCTGTGTGATAAAGGGCTTTTAGGGTGGCCATCAAAGAGGCAAAAAGATCAACTAGAAAGTGACTGTGTGGTCCAGGCAAGCTGTGATGCTGGCTTGGACTAGGGTGGTAGCAGTGGGGGTGAGGGAAAACCAGTACCTCCATTTGACACTGTGTGCTTCCTATCATTTTAATAAGCCAAAAGAAAGTAATATTTTTGTGTTAACATATAACAGGCTCTGTAGACAAGATTTACTTTTTAAAAAATTAACTCTTTGGCCCTGGCCAGCATGGCTCTGTTGTTTGGAGTTTTGTCCAATAAGTCACAGGTTCGATTCCTGGACAGGGCACATACCTAGGTTGTGAGTTCAATCCCCAGTCGGGGAGCATACAGGAGACAGCCAATTGATGTTTCTCTCTGACATCAGTGTTTTTCGCTCTCTCCCCCTCCTCTTCCTCTCTCTCTAAAATAAATTATTTCACTACAAATTGTTCAATCAAATATTAAACTAAATCTCCTCCCAAAACCTGTGAGATTGGTAGCTATTAAACATAAATAACATTTGAAAGTTATAAAGTACTCTACAAATATAAGCAGAAGCTATTATTACTATTATTATTATTGCTATCATTTATATGCTCGGACCCAGCCATGGATGCAATGGTAATCTTGAGGGTGATTTGTGTACCACATACCCTCTTCAAAGAACAAAGGGCTGCCCTCTCATATTTACCACGAATGTTCTCTAAGCTGCCTGTGAAGAGGGCTTTGTAGTTAATCAGCTGTCAGATTGAAAATTCTAAATCTTGTCCCTACAGCATGCCACGTCTTAGGAATCAAAGAGCACCATTCTTTCTTTGTACAAATGTAAAAACTAAAACAAAATGAAAACAAAAACCTACTGAATAAATTTGGATCCCACCGAATTTAAAAAGCAACCATTTGTTCAGTGGAATCAAAAAGTGCTTTTGGTGAGCCACGCAATGAACAAGACTTCTGCCCTCTAGGAGTTCAGAATCTAATGGATGGGGCCAAGTGCATCAATGATTACATTATTAGTAGTAAGAATAATGATAATTACCATCTGCTGTATAACATGCCAGGCAGTATTTTAGGTATTTTACATTTAATATATCATGCAATCCTCACAGAAACCTATGAGGTTGGCAGTATAGGAAGCCCCATGTCACATGTGAAAATTTTCAGGTGACTCTTATGATAAGTGATATGAGAGAATTAGGTGCAAGGATCACTGAATAGGATGCTTACATCAGTTTTCTTTATATAGATGTGTCTCTCCACGAGAAATGCCAATTAAACTTCACTCTAATATGTTGGTGGATAATCCATTCCATAGATCCAGTGCTACATTCGCATGTTAAGCAAGATTAAAAGTGACTTGTTGACAAACAGAATTAAAGAACGGAAACCAGAGGTTTCCGAAAAAGGGCAGCTAGTGCCAGAGAAAGTAGCATGTTGGTTCTAGCATTTATTTATGTTCCTTATGTTCCAAGATTCAGAAAGGTTCACACTATCCTAACTGGGTCTATCATGAAGTATGCCTATTGTCTGAACATTTAACAGCAGAATAAACATCACCCTCTTCCTGTTAGGATCACAAAAAGGGGAGGGTAGTAGGAGAAAAGATAAGACAACTAAAAGGGGGCCACAGCAAGTACCCCTTTGAAGGTGACAGTTAGGATTTGAGCTTTTCACTGAGTGAGGAGGACAGCAGATGGCAGGTGGCTACCCATCTCATTTATATCATATCATGATGCCCTGAGAGGTCTCCTGCCTTTAGAGGACACAGGCTCTTTTTCATCAACAAAACAGCATTAGTTCACTGACAGAAACAATAATGTGCATGGCCTATCACTCTAGGAATCTGCTAGTTCCATCAATGACAAGGAATATTAAATAGAAAAGAAAAGAAGCCTGTAGAATTGATTTAAAATCCTACTCCAGACGTCAATAGAAAGGGAGATGCGCTTTCTGGGCTCGTTCCATCTTTAACGGAAGCACAGAGCTATATTTCTAACTGTGGTAAAGTAAATAAAATTAAGGATATATCTTGAGTGATTGAAAAATCAAAGCAAGTTGGCATTAAATCTTAAATCCGTATGCCTTTTTATAAAAAAAATTACACTAGGAGGACTTAGTTCACATTCTGTCTAATAAAATGAAAAATAGCATTTTAATCAGAAATGTCATTTTCCTGGGTTATAAAAGGAAAGCAAAAATGATAAAGCCAGTCAATACCACTAGGGTTCTTTCCCCGCCCCCTCCCATATATGCAATATTTCATTTTGGTATGCTTTACAAGTCCTTTGGTTTTCTTTGGGAGGAAAGAGGTATATGACTAGGAAATATTACTCAACACTTATTTATGGCTGTCATTGTTTTTAATAGTAAATGGTTATAGAATGAATTTTCTCTTTGTTCTTCTTATCCTTCATCAAAATCCTGAATAATTACTTTGTTTTCTTTGATGCCCTTTACCGACAGTAGCTAGTCAAACTTATTCTCTGCAAGAGAGAGTGGTTTATAAATTGACAAGTAAATTGAGAAACCAATGGCATTATCACCAGTCACCAGGCCAAAGAGAAGAGCAGATATAGGCAACTTAAGTCTGCTTCTTAGGGTTTGCTTCTGTATGGAGCATACTTTACAAGTCATGTGATCATTCCAGAGTGCCAGAGGCTTTTGGGCAAATAATCACTTTGGGCAAATATGGGGGAGATCACCTGCACCAGGGAAGACCAAGCTGAGTGCACTATTGCCTGCCAGTTAATTCTAGAAGACCCCCTAAAAGGAGGCAGGTATATTAATAAAAAAAAGCAAAACATCCTTCTTATAACAGATCAAACTAAATCTTATATTCTGGGCTCCCTTTTGAGCAGTCTGGTCCATTAGAGTTCTATGGTTACTTATATAGTCTAAACAACAGCCTGGGAATTTTTATTTTAACCTGTGCAAACAATGAGCTAGATAAGGGATATAAAATAGTCTCACAGGCGTTCACTTTTGTCCAATATCTGCAGAGCTGACAAGAAATCTCTTCTCCCTGTTCAGCATTTCCCAAGTTCCTCTCATTTCAGACCCTTACAAAAACAAACAAACAAACAAACAAAAACTAAATCTACCTCTACCTTATATAAAGGCCCGGGTGGCAGATGTGGAGAAATAAAGAAAACATTATCAGATCTGTGTAATTAATATATTATACAAAATCCACTATGACTTCTGTGAAATCCATTTAAATTCTGACCTCTTACGTTCTTTATAATCTGCCCATAAACACTGAAGATTCTAGTTGAGAAATCAAATATTCGGAATGCCATGGGTAACACACATCTATCAGAACGATGATGATGTATTCTAAGTCAGCAAAAGAGGAGGTTGTCACTCTCGACTATGTTTGATAAATAATGAGACACAGGCTGGAGAACTCTTAACTTCCTACAAAATGTCAGGGAGTTGATATATGGTTTGGAACAAGTGTGATTCCAGACTTCCAATGCTAATGAGGGAACTCCCAAGTATATTATTAGAATCCTTACTGATTGTTTCAATTATCCATGTGTACTTTGCCCATCTCTAGCTGCAAATAAATGTCTTGTCTTTGTTAATATTTACTCTTCTTAGATTCTAACATTTCAATGACGGAATGATCATTGACTTGAACTATTGTCTTTTAAAGAAGATGTCTAGAATAGTCACATCTCATAAGTGTTTGGAAAATGACCTAATCAATCCAGATAAATGCCAGTAATACAGTGTGAAATTATTCGTACATACACAATACAAACATATTTTAGCCTAAATAGTTTTATTTTGTTTTATTGTTGTTTTTGGCAAACATCTACCGCATGCCAAGTACTGAATGTCTTTTGCCTTTTCTCCATATAGCTAGTTCTTACTTATTTTATAAAATGAAACTCAAGCATTCCCTCCTCCAGTATCCCTTCCTGACCTCCAGTCTGATGTATCAGTTCCTGTGTTATGCTCACATAGGATATTTTTATCAGCATACTCATCACACTGGGATGTATCAGTTGATTTACTTGTCTATTTTTCCTCCTAATGGGCTCTACTCCCCATAAAGGAATGGGCTTTGTTTTTATTTACTATAAATTCCTCATACACAATAAGCAAGTACAGTTAAACTTGATCCTGAAAGCAATGGATAGACAAAAAACACTTTTATGTAGAGAAGTGATATGAACAGATTTGTGTTTCCAAGTGTTCATACATGTTATGATGTGGACTAGTGGATCGAGGCTTCTTAATGGTGATGACTAGAAGAACTGTTGGGAGATTATTCTAGTAACATCATGTTATATTTACTTTTCTTTTTTAAAAAAATATATCTTTATTGATTTCAGAGAGAGGAAGGGAGAGGGAGAGAGAGATAGAAACATAAATGATGAAAGAGTCATTGATTGGCTGCCTCCTGCACGCCCCCGACTAGGGATCGAGCCCAAAACCCAGGCATGTGCCCTGACCGGGAATCGAGCCCTGATCACCTGGATCCTAGGTCGATGCTCAACTGCTGAGCCACGCCCAGCCGGGTTATATTTACCTTTCTTAATAGACAAGTAAATGAATGGGTTGAACTAAGGTGAGGGATTGCTAATAAGAAAATGAGAAGAGAGAAAAATGTTTAAGGATAAAGTATTTAGAGATAGTCTGAGCCTACTTTTTTCCTCACTCTTTATATTTAATCAAAGATTTTTCCTTGGGTTTATGGCTTGCACTTTTGAAAAGATGATGATAATATTCTCTGAAACAGGAAATAGAGTAGGCATATGCAAAGTGAGGTCCATTCAGTTTTGAACATGTTAAGCTTGAATTCTTTATTTGTATATCCCTTAAGAATCTCAAAATAGAAGGGAACAGCATCCAGGAAGAGTACATCGCATGGGAAATAAGGGAGCTGAAAATGTAACCCTAAGAACAAGAATGCTATGTGATGAGCAAGGGAGAAATAAGGTAAAGGAGAATTACTCAGTTGGAAGTAACACAAAGAGCAGAGAAAAAGGAATTTGGGGCTTACATTAGATTATAACTTATGCCCTCCTTTATTTACACAGCTCTCCTGGGGTCTTACTCATTAAAGTTCTTCCCTTCCATTCTTAATCTATAACATTGATCTGCTCAGTAACAAGTGAAGAAGGAATTGTCATTCTCCAAGGAGCACACAGCAAAGGCCAAAGATTGGGTGAGACTCTTTTCTTTCTCATTCCTTGCATGGTGCCTGCAGAGTAAATCAATTCTTGCTTTCATTTTCCACCCGAAAAGCTCAGTTCATTGTAAATTGAAACAAATAAAACTCTACATAATACAAATTACATTCAAAGTGTTCAGTGATTCGCTGGATGATGATATGGAGAGACTGTGTTATCGGCGTTGAAAGGAAAATTCATCACTATTTTGGCAGCTTTGTCACTCAAACCTAGAATCATCCCTTATGTTTACTAGAAGAGAAAAGGCAAGGATGAGCCCTTAAAAATAAAGGTGTAGAGATGGAATCATTCTGGGTTTTCCTTAATGTCTCAAATAAAACAAAACAAGACAATGGAAGAATTTTCACTTAAAAATTGTCAAGGCCAAGTTGTTATTTCATGCCCTGTAAACATTTGGATAATGATTTTATTTTCCCTGAGGCAAAAAATAGAAAACAGCAGGTCACACTGGTAATAAAGTTTGGTCTCATTGAAGCTGCTGCTTCATAACTCTTGCCTCAGTCTTCACAATTGAAAAGTTGGTCTACAGTCTGTGACATGTCTCCTCACTGTAAACTTCAGCAACAAAGTGACTTGTACACTCATCTTAGGCAAGTTGCATTAAGCTGGAAGAGCATGAGGAGTTCATAGAAGCTTCTGAAGAAGCACCCAAAAGTATAGAAAAGCACAGAAGTTTTCCCCAGGTTCTATGATTAATGGTGACAAGCTATTTCAACATGAGACATGGGCTTTCTCTCCTTACACAATGCAAGAGTTTAGGGCAAAGATGGTGGCAGCTACAGGTGGTCATTAGGGAACAGAATTCTTACTGAGCATTTTGAAAAAGTATCCATGAAGTCTGTGCCTCCAGGACAAATCTGGCCGCCTTCTCACTCTTCCTTGCTCCCACCCATCCCACCCTGCTATTTACCCAGCATGGTGAAAGAGCACAGTTTGCCAACTTCTGATCTGCAGAGGGTGCACCGGGAATCCAAAGCAATCATTGTTTTGTTGCTGACATATAATTGGAAGCCAGAGACACTGAGTTTAGGCAGAAATATTGTATTTTGCCACTTTGTTGAGGCAGAGAGGGCACAGGTGTTCATGCCTCATGCATTTCTGCTTGCTGTCCAAGCTGCCCAAGCTCTTTTAAATGACTGAGACCCCAGGGTGAGGAAGGTAACCCAGGCTTTGTCTCCTCGATGGCAGACAGCTGCTTGGTTTAGCTCAAGCTTAGTGAATTGGGGGTGAAAATTCAACAAATCCATTTTCAGGGTTATGGATGTTTAGAGCAGTCAAGGAAAGATTTGAAATCAATTTTTGCTAAGTCTGAAGGAAATAAGTCTGGAGATGGAAAATGATACAGCCACCGTGTGAGGAAGTGTTTAGCACATTTTGCCACATGTTTTCTGTTCTTCTCAAGGTTGGGATTGTATTTCTCTGCTTTCAGCATGATGGGTGTGGTCATGTAACTTGTTTTGCACAAAGAAAATTCCACAAAATAGTATTTGTTGCTTTCTGTTAGAAGCTTTAAGAGTCATATGTAAATTGACCTCTCCACTTTCCCATCAGGGAAAATATAGAAGCAAGGAGATGGGGCTTCCCTTTCCCTATGTCCCTGAGTGAAAACAACATAGAGCAAAGCCTTGTAGCTGGCCTATGGTGGACAATGTGGTGCAAGCAAACAATAAGCCTTTTATGCTTTTAAGCCACTTAAACTCAAGGGTTATTTATTTTATTGTTTATTTTTTTATTGCAGCACAACCCAGACTATACTGATTGATATATCCATCTAGTAAGTGGGACTTCCAGTGGCAGAATCCAGTTAGTTGTACCTGGTTCTTGACCTACAATATAAGGCTACATGTAAAAGTGCTTACCAGCACATGTGCCCCATCACATGTGGCCAAGGAAGTATGGGAGTAATGACAGGTGCTAGATGAGTGCTATAAATGGCTACTTAGTCAGTTAGCCTTTGAAATCTTGCATGACCTTGGTAGTCACCTCTGCAATTTAAATGTCATGGAGAAGTGTAAACTTGCCCAAAATTATAATCACAGATGAAATTATCCTGTTGCTCTTTAGCCTTGCATTTATCTCTCTATAACTCAAGTTGATGCATCTTCTGAGATTTTCTATGTTTATCTGTTAAGATTCAGTTCAATTGGAAATAACAACCACCAACAAAATAAGAGTGGCTTAAACAACTATTTGGAGGTCGATGATGTTTTTAAAGTCTAGGTCCTTTCTTCTTCCTTCAGTTCTAATCATGTTCTCCTTCATTTTATTCTTGATGCACCATGGTTACAAAATGGATGCTGCAGCTCCAGTCATCACAGTCCCATTTAGAGTACAAAGAAGGGAGGGAGAAAGGAGAACAGCACTAGCAGAGTTACCTTTAGTCTCATGGTCAAGACTGTGACTTATGCCTACTCCTCAGGGCAAGAGGTGCTGAGAAACTGTGAGCAAGATTGTTATGATTGGCTTAGACCAATCCGCAACTTGACATTAAGCATATTCTCTCCAAGAACAAAATCAGAGTTCTTGCTAGTAAGGAAGAACAGAATAAGTATAATATTTGTCACACCATCTCCTCACATTTATTTCATGTCATAGGACAAAAGATGATGTCATCTCAGTACACCTGATAAATGGTGTATTGCCAGATCTCTACAATTGTTTATATATGAGCATGGAAATAGAAAATTCTTTAGGACAATGAAAATTGTTCATTGGACCCTTTCCTAGAGGTTCATGCCATTCTAGCTACTTCGTTTTTTTATGAATTAAGGCTCTTGAGTCATATTAGAACAAAGATTGAGAGTGCTTGACTGCATAGCATTATTAGAAAACTGTAGGAATATGCTCAGTGAGAGATGTGGCTCATTAATTCCAGTTCTTGCTAAATTCACTGGGGTGCTAGCATGTGCTAGGACTTGAATTCAATTAGACCTGGATTTGACTCAAGGATTTACTATTTGGGAGCTGTATGCCATGTGTATAGGCCACTTTATCTCTACGAGCCTCACTTTTACATGTGATAATAACCTTGAACTTTAAAATTTTCAAAACAAATAAATTAAATTAAAATAGGTAATTAATAACTATTAGTATTGGTCATAGCTTCTTCACAAAAGAAAATTACTGGGGACAACTTAGAAAGTGATATAGCAGAAGAGAAGCAGTAAGAAGGTTGTATTCTGGATCATAAAACATCGACCCTCATGTCTCTCTTATTTTGTTTTCAATTTCTCTGAGCCTTAGCTATTGGCTTTCTGATTCTTTAAATTATTCCTTATGGTATAGTGTTGTATAATTTATACAGAATACTCCTGTCTTGTATTATTTAATTCTCCAAAGTGTTTGGAGAAAGGATTTTATATGAAAGCAGTGACACAAAATAAAGTGGCATTGTACCAGCATCTTGCATCTTTAATAAAGTTGCACTCAAACAGCATTTCAGTAAATGAAATGTACCCGGGAATGACAAAGTTTCATATATCAAAGGTAGGCTCTGACCTGCTCTGGGACTTAAAGCCTAATGACATAATAGAGCCCAGAGGTGTGTGTTTGATTTCATTTGGTTTTCTTTCTTTCTTTTCTTACAAAGGAGGATTACCTACTTTCCAAAATCATAATTATAAGGAAATTGTCCAATGGCGGGGGGAAAAAGCACCATTAAGTTTGAAGGCATTCAGTGGCAATGCTGGATCCTAAGCTTTTTAGGGGGGAAAAAAAATACGCACACAAACACCAAAAGGAGAAAGGGGGCTTTGAGAACTTTAATTATTTATAACACATCCCTCAGAATGTTCTGAGCCTCGCTCTCTAAGAAACATGAAACAAAGAACAGGAAAGAATCTCTGAAGGACTTTGTTTAGCATGAGTGAGATATGGGATTAGGGATACGTGAATGTAGATGGCCTGGCTTCAAGAGCCCCAGAGCAACTACAGCTAAGGAAGGCAAGTAGAGTCACCCCCATTGATGAGGGGAGATGGGGGGAAATGTAGCCACCTCCTGACAATGTGACGTCTACCTGATCCCGTGACAGCGATGCTAAAAAGCCACCTGCCCTTCATCATTCCAGGGTGAGCTGCTTATTAGAATGAGAACTGATGCTCTTTTAAGGGCACAGACAAAAGATGCAATATTTGTCTTATAGAGGAGAAAATTTCTTTTTGGGAGGGTAAGCATCTCCATGGTAAAAACTGAAGGGCATACAGCTCCGCTCCCATACAATGTCTGATGGAGACCCAAACAGTGCAAGACGGTACAGTGCTGATTCGTTTCAGTCCCTTTCCTTTGGAGTTTGGAACATGTTCATCACTAAGTTCAAGAGTCTTCTGTTGAGAGGTATGTATCTCACAGAACTATAACACCCAAGGGATTGTCCTACGATGGCAGTCGCAGATCGTGCAAGTGGTGGTAGAAATCAGAAAGGTACCCCAGAAATTTAATCCATTTAATATACTATTTGATAAAGGTTGGTTTGATTAAAAGCGGAAGGGAAGGCAAAGACTACATTTTCTTTGCCTTTTTGGGTTTTTATCCCCCCTTTCCTCTAGTTTCTGCCTTTGTAAATGTAGTGCTTTTAGTCTTGCCAAGTAAATCTGAAAGTTTGAGGAAAAGGGCACTGCTTCCCTTACCATTTAGACCTGGGAGAGAAGTGTCACATTTTAAAGAGGGTATTACTAATCTTTGGAATGCCTGCTGTGTGTTGAGCACTCTTCTAGGCACCATCACATATGCTAACCCCTAAAATCCTAAGGATGTCAAAAATGTTATTAATCTTTTTACAAAATAGCAAAGATGCCTTCATGAAATAAAGTCATTTAATTGTGATTGTGTAACCAACAGCTAGCAAGCAAGATTTGAAGCCAATATCCCCTGAAAACTACATAAATATCATTTTCAAGACTAGAGAAAAGCAGTCGATAAAATCACTGGGGACAGGTAAATGTCCTTTCTTCTGTCAAAATGGAATTTTCAAAAGCCTATTTCTTTCTTTTTTTCTTTTGTTTTCCCCACCCTTCCTTCTTCACCAGCTGTTTTATGTGCACTCCCAAAGTCTCAGACTAAAGCAGCGGACAGAAAAGCCCCATTTTGGGGGTGTTATATTCCAATGGGTGGGGTTCAAAAATAATGAAATGAATATATGTTGGGTAGCAAGGAGCAGCATAGACAAATGTAAAATTATGTATAGGAATAGGAAAGAAGGAGAAAAGGTTGTGTTTGTGATAGTTTTTGTGGTTTGTCTGAAAGGTCTTTCTCAAAGCAAAAAATTTGAGCAGAGATGAATTAAATGAGTGATCAGAGAAAACAGCAAGTACAAAGGCGCTGAGGTAGGCCCACACTTGGAATGTTTAGGACAAGCAAAGATTTGAATCAAAATAACTGGAGAGTAGTGAGTAGGGGAAAAGTAAAAGGCGAGGTTAGAAAGATAGTCATGGGATAAATCACATAGGATACTGCAGGTCGCGGTGGCACTTCAGCTTTTAGGGTAACAGGCAAAGTCACTGGAGGGTTCTGAGTAGAGCAGTGGCAAGAGGTGACTGGAGCTCATAAGAAAAGCTTAGAATCTGAATATATTTTATTTAGAGCCAACAAGGTATACCGATGAATTACAAGTGGATATGTGAGAAAGAGGTGTCAAAAATAATTCATGGATTTGGGCATGGGCCACTGTAGTAAGCCTGTTGTATACCAAGGATTTGGATGAAGACTGGAATATCCTGAGGCCTTAAACCAGGGTGTAGTTTTGGTCTCCAACATCATCCCACCCAGCTTGTGGATTTTGAAATCCTCTTTCCTTAGGTGTAGACCTCTGGTGTTGGAATACTGGAGACGTCTTTTGTCGTTTAATGTATACTGCGTTGCCAATTTGTTATTTATACAAATTTATTTCAGAGCAAGGTTGATTTTGTTTCTTTCTTCCTAGTGCGCTTGAAATCTTAACAAAATGTTTAAGTTTGAATCTCTGTAATAAAACCCTTTAGAAATGAAAATGCCAACTTTAATGTCACAAGGCACATCGAGGATTTGGATTTCTTTTACTACAAGAGAAATGCTCATCAGGAGGAAATCTGGCAGCAATACTGTCATTGCTCAATTGTAGCTAAAAAAAAATCTAACATAGAAAACAAAGCCAAGAAACCTGTGTTTTGTTCTGAAGTTGTTCTATCAATAAAGAAAACGTCTGTGCTACAGAATCACACTTTTCCAGGAATGGCCAGGCAAAGAAGAACAAATTCTGTAATTTTAGAATTCTTGGGATTTTTAAATTTTTAGTTGAAATAAAAATTTTCTATGAAGGAGAGGCAATGACTTCTTTAGCTAGATACTCCTGTCAAATTATTATAATATTGTCTTGAAGTCATGTATGTTGTCTTGATGTCATGAATGTCCAGCTATATAGAATTCTAGTTTTCCAACTTATTTATTTCCAAATGTTGGTGACATTGTTGATGGTTTTATGATCTGTCTTCAGAGATCTACACAAAACTGATCTCAATAAGATATTCCACTTTTATCTCAAAACTATCATCTGGGGCTTAATGTCCAGGAACTTTCCTACAATTCATATCCATTCTCCTAATCTTTTTCCTTTCTTTTTGTCTACATGCTTTAAAGTTTAACTGCTTGACTTTAAATCTGAAGGCCACCTTTCATTAGCTAGATTACCTCTGGCAAGCAGAAGAGACCTAATGAAAATCAGAGCAAAAATTAGTGATACTGAGGAGAATAAAACTGTCGAGAAAATCAACTAAAACAAAGCTAGGTCTTTTATTGTCAATAAAATTAATAAACCTGTTACCAGACTAACTAAAAATTAAAGAAAAAAGGCAAATTTCCAGTTTTAGAAAGGAAAAAGGAGGCATCCCTATTAATCCTTTTAATATGGAATCCAACAATGTAGAGCAAGAATTATATACCACAACCAAGTGAATTTTTTCCCCATGTACACAAGGATGGTTCAATATTAGAAAATTAATCAATGCAATATTCCACATCAACAGATTAAAGAACAAAAGTTATATGATAGTATCAACTGATGCAGAAACATTTTGGAAAAAATACACCTCATTCATGATAAAAACTCTTAGCAAAGTAGGAAGAGAGAGGGGCTTCTACTTGACAATGAATATCTACATAAAACCCACATCTTACCACCTACTTAATGGTGAGACCCTGGACACCATCTTCCTAAGACTGGGAACAAGGAAATGATATCTTCTCTCATCTCTTTTAGTCAATATTATACTGGAAGTGCTAGGTACTTTGGTAAGACAAGAAAATGAAATAAAGTGTAGTAATATTGGAAAGAAATAAAACAATCTCTCTTCTCAGGTATAAAATATCCCAAAGAATTGATAAGAAATACCCAAGGAGTTAATAAGTAAATATAGCAAGATCACAGAATATAAGGCTAATATACAAAAGTAGCTTGCTTTTTAAAGTCACTAGTAATGTAATGTTGGAATTTTAAATTTAAAAAGCAATTACACTTATAAATACCACCAAAACCATGAAATATTTAGGTGTATTAAATGGGTAAAATATAGGTATAAATCTAATAAAATGTATATAAGTGTAAAAAAACTATAAAGCTCTAATAAAATTAAAGAAGATCTAAATAAATGGAGAACTAGTTTACGCTAAGGGATTGTAAGACTCAATCTTTTAAGATGTCAATTTCTCCTAACCTGATCTAAATATTAAACACAGTCCTACTCAAAATACCAGCAAGTTAGTTCATAGATACAGACAAACTGAGTCTAAAGTTCACATGGAGAGGGAAAAGATGTAGCAAAGCCAACACAATTCTGAAGGAGAATAAAGTTGAAGGACTCACACTACCTAATTTTAATACTTATTATAATGCAGTAATCAAGACAGTGTAGTCCTGGCAAAACAATATAAGCATATATGAATGCGGCAGTGTAAAGAGTCTAGAAATAGACCCACACAAATACGGTCAACTGTTTTCTGACATCAAAGCAATGTTAATTCAATGGAGAAAAGATAGTCTTTTCAACAAAAGTGCTAGAACAAAATATATACAAAAACAAAACAAAAACCTAAACATAGAACTCACATCTTACAAAAATTAAGTAAAAATAGACCTAGATGTAAAACATGAGAAAATCCCTATGGCCTTGGGTTTGGTAATGAGATTTTAAATATAATACCAACAGCACAACCCATGAAAGAAAAACTTGAAATTGGAATTTACTAAAATTAAAAACCTCTCTTCTGTGAAAGACACAGTTAATAGAATGAAAAAGGAAGCCACAGGCTGTTCGAAATATCTGCAAAATATGTATCTAATGAACAATTTGTATCCAAAATATATGAAAATGTTTACAGCTGAACAATAATGAAATACATAAGCCAACTGAAAAATGAGCATAAGATCTGAAGAGACAACTCACAGAAGAGTCACAGATGCCCAAAAAATAGGGAAAAATGTTAAACATTGTTAGGGAACTGCAAATTAAAACAATAATGATATACCATCGAGTATCTATTAGAATATCCAAAACCCAAAATACTAACACCACCCAACGCTGATGAGACCTGCAACAACAGAAACTTTTGTTCATTTCTGGTGAAAATGCAGATGGTCTAGCCACTTAGACAGTTTGTCACTTCCTCAGGAAATTAAACACAGTCTTACCGTATGATCCACAATTCTCTGCCTAGGTTCACCCAGATGATTTGAAGACGTATGGCCACATAAAACCTTCTCGTGAATGTTTATTACAGCCTTACTCAAAATGGCCCAAACAGAAGCAACCACCATGTCCTTACGAGGCGAATGGATATGCAAAACGTCACACATCCACACAATGAAACATTGTTCAGTAATTAAAAAAGACAAATGAGCTGTCAGCCATGAAGAGATGCGGATGAATCTTAAATGCATATTGCTAAGTTAAGGAATTCAGTCTAAAGAAAAGGAACCAAGGCTCCTTAGAGAAATAGATGATTCTAGGACTCAGGCCAAAAATATATAAGATGAGCCTGGAGCCTGATGCGGTGCCAGAAAGTCAGTCCGTGCTCAAACACACACACACACACACACACACACACACACACACACACACACACACAAACACACACAAACACACACACACACACACACACACACACACACACTATGATGAGGGTACGCATGCCAAAGGGATACGAGGGCCAACTCCCATTGGGGAAAGAGCTCCCAAAGGCCAAATGTTTTGAAGAACAAAAAAAGTATATTGTATTATAACCCAAAGTACAAAATAAATATCCATTAATTCATATCTATCTATCTATAAATATTGAATAAAGGAATATTAAATGTGAAGGAATGGACAAATGTTCTGTGCAGAAAAATCAAAACTACTAATTTATGTAGATACCGTTAAGGAGGAAGAACATGACTCCCCCTTCCTTAAGTGTGGGCTGAGCATAATGGACCTATTCCAAAGGCTCCAGTATGGAAAGGGAGGAAATAATAGAGTTGCCTTAAAGTGGGGAAACTTGACAAACACTAAAACCAAGCTAGGTGATCAAGGTCAACATCAACAATGATGACTCATGATCATAGTATAAATCCTTGATATGATATGATTGATATGATATGATGATATGATGTAATGGAAATAATAATTTACCTCTGTGGTCATAAAAAAAATACCTCAGTCTAACCATAAGAAAAATATCAGGCAAACTCCAAATAAAGGTCATTCTAAAAAACATTTTTTGGCGCCCCTCACAACTCTCAAGGTCAAACACACACACAAAAAAGGAAAGTGTAAGAAACTGTCACAGCTGAGCGGATTCCAGGGAATTAAGATGACTAAATATAATGTGGTGTTCTGGATGGGATCCTGGAACACAAAAGGGGCATTTTTGAAAAACTCAGGTCATCTTAATAAATTATGGACTTTAGTAATAATAATGTACCCATACTGGTTCATTAATTGTGACAAAAGTAGCATACTAATACACGATGTCAATAAAACAGGAAAAATTGCCTGTAGAATGTACGAGAACTTTCCATACTGTGTCCATAATAATTCTGTAAGTCTAAAACTTGTAAGAAATGAAAATTTTATTTTAAAAAAGGTGCCACCAAGTGAATGCTCAACTGAGGAAATGGAAAACTTCCTGGAGTGAATCTCAGCATTGCAGTTTATGACACGGGGGAACTCCACTGGGCTTTCAAGAGCAATACTGAAAGTGTAAGGAAAGTAAAATAATATCCTTTGACTTCTGTTATGATCTTCTCTTTTTAGAGATTGGAAAAATATTATGGTGAATGTCCTTCCATTCATGCAGATCTCATAACTTACAGGAGAATTGTTTATCTAATCCATCTTTATCTGATACCTAAACAAGCAATTCCAAAAGCATGCTCTGCAAAGCACATCGTAATATGTCAGTAGATACTTTGCAAAGAAAGTTCTGTGGTCAGGTAATTTGAAATATGATGGGTGAAATAAGGTAAGCTTTTACTATGCCTGCTTTGTGAAGCTCCAAAGGGGAAACCGATCCCAGACATATGTGATAAAGGAGCCAGGTTTTCACAGAGCATCTTGAGGCCAAATCCCAGCACTTTAGAAAATACTGCCCTGATATTCTAAATAGTGGAATAAATATATGTATAGAAGAAATACATGTATATATATTTAAACAATATTTCTCAAGTAACTGAAATTCTCAATAATTCAAGAATGGCCATGATGTCTAAGTGTTGTTTAGGTGTTAAATAGAAGCAAAACATTCCAAGATTAGGAGTGAAAATAAAGCTCATAAAGAGAAAGGAGGAAGAAGAGAAGGGAACCTTTAAGGAGGTCATTTCAGAATCAACTCCCCTTTATCTGACCCTTCTACCCACCTTGCAAGGGCTTTTTACTCTTTTTTGGACACATATTATGTGTGATGAACCTCAGCCAAGGAGATGAATCATGAGCTCAGGCTTCCACCCGGACGTCCACTGTAGGATTTTTATTTGCGTTCACATCTTAGTAATCTTTGTAAAGAAGTCATTATTTTTCTGTCAAAATGCTGCAATTTAATTTGATCAGCCATTTCTGTGCAAGGCAACAGAGATGCAGCGGAAACTTGATTTGGGTCAGAGCCTTCTTAGTCCCTGTGCTCATGTTGGTCTTAAAGACAAGACAGCGTGCTGTGTATTTTACTCCTGGTTGGTCAGGTGGATGCAGCTGAAATTTCTGAACCTAGTTTGAGTTTTACTTACCTTTTATGTTTTGGCTTTATATGCCTGGAAGGAAAATAGCATTTATGCTGTTGCTATATGTTTTGCCCTGTGTAAGGAATTTTCACCCACGTCATTCATTCAATCAGCACAAAAACCCTAGAAGGCCATTGTAAAGGAGCTTTAATTTAGTCACCCAGGAATGGTCTTTATTTGTTCACTGCCCTTTTCTATTTCCTTCAGGTGAAAGACTGGATAGCCTCTCAGTATTAATGTGCTTTGCAATTACATCACTTTCGGTTTGAATGTTTTCTAGAAATCAGGGCAAAGTATCTGTAAACCACCAATCGAAAAATCCTGACCTTGAACTCTCAGCCCTAGACTGCACATAAACGTCTCCCCACATCTGCTTAGGTCTTACAGCTCTTGAGAAAAGAAAATCTATGCTGCCTATTTCAGTATCCAACCACCCAAGTCCTGAGAAATTCGTATTTTATCTAATCCAGGGGTTCTCAGCCAGAGGTCTGTATTGGGATCACCTGTTGGGTTTTTGTGTTGTTGCTGTTTTTATATTTAGTAGACAAGGGATTCTGGTACAGCATTTTGAAAATGAAGACCAAAGTTTTATGCTTCTGGACATTCCACCAATGCCTCTGGGGCTCACCACACAGGAGGGGTCGCTCATTAAATCAGCCTCACAACGCTCAGATCCCAGGTCACACAAAGGCACTTGAGCAGAATCCTACCACATGGCGGAGGGACAGTCTGGCTGAGAAGCGGGGCAATAGGAAAAACAGTAGCGTAGCCTGTGAGAAGCAGCAGGAGCCTGCAAAGCCCCGGAAGCGGCCTTTCTGAGTTTCACACAGTGACATGTTGTTAAACATTCGATATGTCTGAAATTGAGTAGTTCTCATCATGTGAACTGATGCTGGCTTCTGGGGGTGTTTTGCTCAAGCCATCTTCCACTGCTCCTTGAAATCGGCAGCGAAATTGGATGAGAGGCTTTGTTCCGATCTGTCCCGATATTCCCTGACATGCACATGAACCCGCATGCAGGATAAATTAGCCGGAGAGAATGGGCGCTGAATGAGCAGGACTGGCAGGCAGTCTTTTGGAATCACACACCAGATCCATATTTACACTTCCTATTTGTGACTTCCCTGATAGAAACGGACTCAAGTGTGAAATGGGATAAATGTGGGCCTTTCGCTAAACTGTACCTTAGGAAGGATGACAAGAGAAGGGATTAATGGATGGTTTATACAGAAGCCCACAAGGCTCCATTACCAAAGCAATGAACATCCTTTGATGCAATGAATCCCTCTAATAATTTGTGTTGATGATAATTTGGTGGCAAATTAGAATCAATTAGTGAAAATTTCCATTCTTACTATGCTGATGAGGCTTCTAACTCGGTGCTCTGTTGATCTATCTTCTGAGAATTAGTTGCCTTTTTTGCTCCCCAGACTCAGAACGCAGAGCCGTCCTTTCTCACATGGTGTTTCCATAGTACTTTGCTATTCGATTCTGTTCAGCGATATTAATATTGCGAGGGAGGCTGTCATACATGGAGAGGGGTGGAAGGGAGATAGACTAAGTGACTGCTTGATACAATTAGCTAGGTGGCTGCCTAGGAAAAAATACTATATTGGGCAGCCATAATGAATAATAAATACTTAGAATAGGCCTACATTACTCACATCTTATTTATTATGTTAAAATATGGGTTATAATCTCTAAAACCATTTGAAAATTACTGTCAGTAAGTTTTAAAAAGCACTCAAGCCTGAGCTCCACCCCAGACCAATTGAATCAAAAAATTTTGGAGGTGGGGGGCTGAGCCTTGGCATTGTTATTAAAATTCCTCTAGAAATGTTTGTCATCCACTGCTCTAAGAGGGTTGTCTAAACCAGCATATGGACAAAAGAAAAACCAAGGTGCTGAAAATTTTGAGAATCAAGAAATTAAATTATCGCCTGGGTTATTCTGACCATGCTCAACCCCCAAAAGATATGACAGCAAAAGCATCAGTTATCTTTCAATTTCTGTGGAGCCGTCTTGTGCAAAAGGATATTCTTAATGATTCCAGAAGGCACAATAAAGGGAAGCCTGAGAGAGGTCAATTTCAACTCAATATATAGTAGGTACATCATTTTTCAAGATGTATTCTCAGGTGTGCAAAAGGAAAAAAAAGTAACAATCTTTATCTTATCTTTCTGAAACTCTGCTTAACCTCTCGATTGAACCTCCATTTTACCTTATGTCAGAACCTGTAATCTTAGTCATTTCTGGGTAAACTCAGGCGCTTCAGTGTTTTCTCAGTTATTTCAGGTTTAAAGTTTAGTGAAGTGAGTATTTTTCCTCTCTCTTCTTTTTCTTAGGTTCACAACTAGAATTTACATGGCTCATATAAAACCCTGGTTGCAGGGGACGACATTATTCCATAGTCTTTCTCCTGTTTCAGGCAGGTATCTGCGCAGATGCAACTCGTCTGCACTAGGCTTTGGTCACTGAATGGGTATGTCCAACAAAATGTCCAAGTCTCCACTTGGCGCTCAGTTTTATGAGCCAGGTAGCTTTTCTTTCTTTCTTTCTTTCTTTCTTTCTTTCTTTCTTTCTTTCTTTCTTTCTTTCTTTCTTTCTTTCTTTCTTTCTTTCTTTCTTTCTTTCTTTCTTTCTTTCTTTCTTTCTTTTTTTTGTTGTTTAAAATATTACAGATGCCCCTTTTTCTCCCCAATGACCCATTCCACCCCGTCCCACCCCCCAGGTAGCTTTTCATCTATGGGATGCCCACTTTGGATTTGTCAGCTCTCTCACAGCTCATCTCTGAACCCTTCCTTAGAGCACAGAGAAAGCTGGATGTCTCTGAACCTATCCCAATGCTGTGGAACTTCAGGGTTTTCTTTCTTGCTTTGGGTACCACACTCAGTTAACTCCATTGCTTCCTTCCAGAGTTTCAGATACATGGAAACTCATAGAACTTTCCTTTCTCAAAGACATTTGAGAGTTCATTTTCCCCAAAACACACCTCCAAGTGTAAAACACCACTAGCTGCCACTTCAACAGCATTACCTAGTCATGTACAGGAGAACCTTTAGTCAAGTATATTCATCCAAAACTAAAACGCACAAGATCAGCTGTATTGCCTTCCCTGTCACAGGATATTTAAATGGCACTGAGGTGATCTCTTTTAAGGAAATGATTGAGGAAATCCAAGGTTACGCTAGAAGGTTGGATTAAATCACCCGTTCCTAAATGTAGTCATGCAGTAACATCACCCAGAGAGTTTTTAAAGCTCCAATTACTTCAAAAAACCTCTGCTATTTTGCTTATTCAGAAATTTGAGGAAGGAAAGGCATTTAATTTTCTGTACAGCCTCACTCGCTGAAATGACCGTAATAGCATTGTGCAAACAGTTTCATCCAAACACTGTTCTCTCTCCAGTGCATATTCTGTGACAGATCTGTTGATTCCATTCTAAGGAAAAAACCAAGAGGACAAAGGAATCATTGCAGGGTCCTCGTGAGCCCTGCACTTGACCGGCGCCCACAGTCCCCCTGTCGGGTTTCCATGGCTTTGTACTGCTCTGCTCGTCCACATAGCAGGCGGTTCACGGCTGAGGAAGATCAGGGTTACAGCCCACAAACAAGGGGCAGGGGCACAATCAGTGGGGCTTTGCTGAGCTGCTCTGGCTGACTCCGCTTCTAGAAGGGAACCATTCAGAAAACAACCTGTTTCCCTGCCGGTGAAAGGCAACTGTCCTCAAGGGAGAAATGGAAAGGATGTCTCACAATCAAAGTCACCTCACTGGTCTCAGGGAGGTTCCAGGTGTTCACATAATGTTGTGTTTGAGGTGCCTGACTGTGGTTGACTGACACCCCGAAATACTGGGGGGGCTGTTCATGCTCATACATTCCCTGCCTCCCTCAAACCATTGGAGCAACTTTTCACTTAAGAATGTTTACAGTTGCTCAGATAATTGGTGAAAGATTTACATAGATGTATTTTTATATCTTCAGTAGAACAGTAGCCTAGACCATCTATAAATAATCGGGTTTTGGGTTTCTTTGTTTCTTTTGTTTAACAATAGTCATTATTAAATTCTTCATTCAAGCCAGGCTCAATGTACACTGCCCTGTATGTCTTCCTCAGGCCCATCTTACTCCTTTGCACTTGCTTTTACCACTAACTAAATAGGTCATATGTTTTTTGAATTTATTGTTGACAGTATTACAGGTGTCCCCCCGTTTTCCCTGCATTAACACCCTCTGCAGGCCTTCACCGCGCTATCGTCTATGTCCATGGGTTATGCATATATGTATGTAAGTTCTTTGGTTAATATTGTTTTAAGATGGGAGAGGCTAGTCTATTGTAAAGCCTTGGTAAGGAAGTTTCAGGGGAAAATTAAAACTGTGAATGGGGGAGGGTGTGGTCCTGGTGAAGGTCACTTAAGACAGGCTGGGGGGCATCTAAAATAACAAAGGTGATAGATACGCTGTTGTTCCCTAGAAATGTTGCCAGCCAACATACTCAGCTGGAGGAAATTAAAGTGTTGATCAAATGTACCTCACCTTGCATAGTCTGATTTCAGTTCCTGAATTGGAGAAGAGCTCTCCATGGCAGGTTTTCCTCCTCATAACCATTCCCCCCCAGGGTCACGGGTGTCCTCTCATCCCTTTAAGTGGCACTGAGCCTCACTCAGCCCAGACTGAAGGCAGAGCCTGGTCTAGGCTTGTAGGTATGTACATCTTTGTAAGTGGAAAGTCACGGATAGCACAGCCTGTCTAGGAAGTGAAAATGACCCTCTTTTGTTTTTAACATTCCTGGTGAGGTAGGGAAAATAGAAGGAAGTTCTTCCATTATTTCTGCTAAATTACCGCCTTTAGGGTAGAAAAATGTCCAAAATCAAAGAAGCATGGATAGGAAGAGGCAGCTAATAGAAAAATCAATAGGACTCATCTTCCACTTACAAGCACCTAGCTCCATTTTAGGCGCTACAGGCCCGAAGCCAGAATGGCCCCTGTTCCTGACACAGAAGGAGCTCGTCAAGCCATACCAAACAAAACAAAACAGAAGGGAGAAAGGACAGAAAAGTAAAACAATAGTTAAAAGCAGGTGAATCCCTTCAAACTTTATGAACAATTAAAAGAAACAAAATATAAATTTCTAAATAGCTGTGTGCTTCCTTGTTTTCTTTGACCTCATGCCCAGTTCTGACAGCCTCCTTTATAAACCCAGGGAAGATGTGCTTTGCACCAGGCCAGAAAATTTAAGGAACTTGGATCAGATCACACACGCAAGTCATTAGGTGGGTGTGTCAAGACCCAAACTCAAGCCGCAGTCTCAATTTTCTCAAGTGTAAAATGGGGCACTAGTGCTTACTTCATAGGATCATTGTGACAACGAAGTCTTATAATATAAGGCAATTATATTAAATAGAAAATACTACATAATAAGTCTTTAAAAGCTAAGGCCATGGTCATTGTTATTATTATTAAATGGCAGATAAAGAATCTTGTTAACCTCATCAAACAGGTACTGACTCTCTTTTCTTGGCAAGAACTTAGAAACAGTGCTGAGATTCCTGTCAATAACAACAACAATCATAATGATAATATTAATGTTATTATTCATATCAGAAAGTGTAACTAGTTTGGTGGCAGTAACAAAAAAAGCTTAAATCTCCATGAGATGAAGCAGGGAAGGTCCATGATTTGAGAGTCAGCTGGGAGCATTGTTCCACGTCATTCCCCTGCCTGGTTCTAGGCTAACTGAGCATCTACTCCTTTCAATAATGAGCTTATCACTGTGGCGGAGGAAGAAAGTGTACAGGGTTCAGCATACTCTGGCCTTTGAAGCTTCTACCTAGAAGTGACAGGGCACTTTGGTTCACATTTAATTACTAAGATGAGTCAACTGGGTGGGAAACTGCAATGCTATGTGTACCCAGACTGAGAAAGAACCAGAGTATCTGTGACAGCCTTAAGACACTGTCATCATATTGACTAAATGGTCAAAGTCCGCATGACACACACTGTGACATGATTTTACACATTCTATTGATGAGGAAACTGAAGCTCACAACAGCTAGAAGACTAACCTAAGTACATGGAGGTATATAGCTAGGATCTGAACTCAGCTCTTGTGCTACTTGGCCTCCCATATCTACTCTTAGACTTGGAAACAGTTTAATCCCAATGTCTTACTTCTCTGGGTGGTATATACCATAGGGGGGCAGACACATTTTGAACATAGTATCGTAGCTTGAAAAGCAAAACATAAGCGAAAGTGCTTGGTAGTAACATAAAGAATTGCCCTGAATGATGATTCTATATAACCCTCATAAACATCATAATCATCATTTTATTATTAAAAAAGAATCTCAGGTTCTAGACAGAACATGTCTGCTGAGCTCAATTTGGAAATAATCAGTATTCTGCTAACGGGAGCTACCGAATAAGCTCAGAAAGGTACTAACATTTCCATTCCTGTCCTTCTTGCCTCTTTGTGCTAGAAGAGGCTATCTGAAAATTGTCCATTTTTAGACACCCACATCTCACTGAGCATTTGCAAGTTATGTCATTAGCTCTCACATGAGTACATAGGGAGCTTCAACCACAAACGTGCCCGACATTAGTGCCCAGCAAATAGTAAGTGTTCACTGTATTTTTTAACAGATGACACTGTAAGAACGTACCAGGACACTAAGCATAATCAGTTCCTTTAAAAAAAAAAAAGTGTTGAACATCTACTATAAGCCTTCACACTGATAATATACAAACAAATAAATTTAGGTCCTAACCCATGAAGATTTCTCAATCTAGGGAAGAAAATTAGAATATAATTCTATGCTTATGTTAACACACCATATATTTTATCTCCAAAAATCTCTAGAAATTATTAAAACCATGTTTTATTTAAGGAAAGAATGTTCACGTGACTGTGTCCTATCATACGTGGAATGTCCTATCTTCATAAAGGTGGAGATGATAGAAAAAGTCGTTTTTAGGTGTGTCTTAGACCAGCCTTGAAGGCTTTCTCTTTTCCTACCTGTGTTTCGGAGCAGAGCCAGAGCTGGGAACTGCACACATGTCCATGGGCTGACTTTGAGTACATTAAAGAATACTTGTCATTTGATAATTGCTCCCAATAGAATTAAATATGAAGTCCTCTCCTACAACGTTTGGGAACGGTGATTTTGTTCTTGTGCTTTTATTGATCTACCTCTGTGTCCTTTTAACAGTGGTGATCAGGATTTGATGGGATTGGGGAAGCAAAGGCAGGCAGATGGGAGCATTAATAATAAATGGGCATTTTGAGGGTGTCCAAAGAGCAGGGGTGCTCTATGGAGAAACACCGGTTAGGATTCATATGTGAAATTGATAGAGATTGATTATATACTCATGTCCTTACCTGTATTAATCTGTTTCATTTTAAAGTAGCCTGAAAACTGCTATAGACAGCACTTGGCAGAGAACAGCCCTCTTAAAATAGCTCAATATATTCAAACGCTTGATGCTCGCTGCCTGGTAGAGTTGAAACACAGCCTGAAGTGTGGGGTGGATGGGAAGGGTAGGCGAATAGTTAAGATGTTGGGCCCAGTGTTGTTTGCTAACTCTGGGCCCTTTTCCTATCTGTGCAATGAGAATGAAAGGAGTATTAACCTCCTAGGTTTGCAGTGAGACTGAACGACATAGTACAAGCAGAACACTTATGAAACAGAGTGCCTGGCAAAGAGAGTACCCTATAAATGTTATTTATTACTATAGTTTAGGAATCTCACAAATATTTTTTCTTGATGACTAGGTGACATCCTGTTTTTCCTGCTTGTTAAGTCACTTAGGGAGAGGCAGAACTCTCTGCCCATAGGGTATGTGAAAATCAGAAAAAAATCACAAGGATCACTAGCGAGAGGTGGCACTAGAGCTCAGATTGAGCATAATAATCCAAAGGCCTCTCTATTTTCCTGTGATCAGGAATAGGTTTGGCTGGGACAAATCCAAAGCTTTGGGGGAGAAGGGCTGGGGGCAGGATGCCCATGGGTATTTCTCTTTGGTAATGCCAGAAAGCTTATCCACATACAGACTGTCCAGGCCTCAAGCCCATGGGCAGTGCCGCCATCTAGTCTTCCATAAGGGGCACTTGTGGAACAGGTCCCTTATGTTCACTGTCAGCTCCACTCCCTTGACCTTGAAAGGAACCCTACCGGGGCAAACGCAGGCTCTTTAGTTTCTTGGAGAGGGCTACTTAGACACACCCAGACTGTCATCAATCTGTGCAAAGGAGTCAGCGCCGTGCCCTGCTCTGAGAAAGTCTGAAGCATGATTCGAGTTTCATTGCATCCAAATGGCAGGAGCAGATTTGGGGGGCAAGGGAAAGTAGATATTTGAAAAGGTGGAAGTATGAGAAGCATATTGATTTTCTGTAACTTTATGTCCATGGGATTAGCTAGCAAGTGAGCCGCAAGGAAGTGAAAGAACAGGAACTTTACTTGCATCGCTTTACTTACTGCTCCCCATGGCCTCAAACGGCAGCATAGGGCAGGTGAGGTGTGTCTCCAACTGAAGACCGTGGGTGCATAACTGGGGTAACAGTCACGGCCTGGGCTCCTTACAGATTCTGCGAGCTCGGGTCTTGACTGCACCGCTTGTTAATTTTGCCAGCTCAGGCAATTTGTGGTGTCCGTCAGCCTCAGTGATAGAATCGACAGGTCTGAAAGAGGGACATTGGTTATACCTGTTTATGGGTTGTAAGAATTGAATGTGGACGTGTGTGCAAAGTGCTCAGCCTGGTGTGTGCTTATGTAGACATGCTTAGGATATGTGGGCTGTTAATTCTCAGGCTGTGAGCTGCAAATTATACAGCGTTTGTAAAGCTACTCTCACAATTAAAAATAAAACACACAGATATAAATCCCTATAGGATGTTCTAGCTGCAGTTCCAATGGCAGATAGTATAGCATAGGAGAATATTAAAATATCTATCCGCTAATTTCTCTCAAAATAAAATTTTTAGAAACAATGATTCAACCTAGATTTTTTAATTCATTTTCTTCCACTAAACTCTTTTCTTATAAATACATTTTAGTAACAAACTATGGCAAATTCTTTAGTTATTGTTCATCTGAACAGTGCCTCCCATATTTGGATTATCATTTAAATTATCCAGGGACTTTTTATATAGAGTCCTAGAATCTATTTTAAGAAATTATGAAATCTGAGTCAGTAAGTTCCAGAAATCTGTTCTGAAAAAATTCCAGAATTGATGTCAATGACTTGCCAGATTTTGGAACCTCTGAGTTACATCATATGTTTTTGGTCTGATGTCTATGCATTTTCTTTGTTTTATATTTATATAACAAAATATAGTTCATTATTTGTGTAAAGTATCTCTGACCTATAATATTTCTTTCTCTGTTGCCTGCATCCTAGTCTGAGTGATAATTTGTAGCAGCTAAACCATCACTGCTGTCATTTCATAGCTGTCAATCTACCTCTAGTCTCCCTGTACCCAAAGCCTTCATTCCCTTAAATATTCAGTAATCCCAACACCACTTCCTTTACAATTGGCTAAAACATATCTTGTAACCAAGATGATGAGGCAGGGACAGTGCGTGGGTTAAGTATTGGAAAGGTGGCAAACAACGAAATGATTATTTTGGATCCCTACCTGGTAGACATTCTAAGAAGAAATAAGTACAATCTGACAACCAAATACAAATAAATGGAAAAGTCATAGTAGCATTGCTACATACTATAAATAACCCCATAAAATACGAAAGAGAGCGATGTATCATTCGCCCTAAGTACTAATCCTGATGCTGGAGCAGAGCTAGGCTCCAAATGAAGGGGACAATGGTACTCTGCTCTGCGCTCCAGAGGCAGGCGAGCTGGCCCAGAGCTGGCCCAGCCTCCCTTGAAGGCATCCGGTGAACTCCTGTCCTTCAGTGATAAACGCCGTCTAGGGGACCATGTGGAAAAGAGGATTGGCACTCCTCTTCCATTTCTTTTTTAATCTTCTCTCTTAGGGAAGACACATTTTTGTAAGACTAACCTAATATGCAGATACCATGTGGCTTCAATTTGCATAATGAATTATCTTTTTGACATGGAGCTGTGGAAGCAAGGTGATGAAAAGACCTGGGACCCAGAATGTTTAGCATCCTGTCCATGTTAGAATGAAATCCACGTACATATTGTTGTTCTTACTGTTGTTTATCAAACACAAGAAACAACTCTCTCAAAGGAAGACTGATATCTCTGTTTCTTGAAAGCTAGTTATGTGTATCACATCTAAGTGCCAAATGCGTATGGACATGTTTTCTATCACTGAGGTTTTGAAAATCCGAATATTTATCTTTCAGGCTGGGCATCCAAGGAGGACACAGCTGAGGCGGGCTGGCTGCGGTTGCCGAGTTTAACGCAATGCCCTAGCTCCCTTCCCTTTACCTCACCACTGGATACAAGGGGGAATTCTTGATCTCTGCCCCTGGATAATATAATTCATTTGGGGGGCTGTTTCGTTACTGCTTTGCAGCCTGTGAAATAGCGTGCCGTTAAGTTGAGCCAGATGAATGTCACTATACGCACTGAAGGAATTTAAGGCAGAGAGTGGGAATGCCAAAGTCTGAGGAGTCAAGCAGGGTTGCATGGAGAAGCGGGAGGTTGGATTGGACCGTGACAGTTGGATGTGCTTTCGATTTGCCGGAATTTCCAGTCACGAAGATCAGTGTGTGTATCACATTGGAAGTGAGGCCTGAACATCATTCAGGTTAAATGGTTCATATATTTAGTGTTGTGTTTATTTCTTTGCTGCTTATTTCTTCTGTGTACATCTTGATTGCAGTGTATCATAAAATACACATATCTTGAGTGTAAAGCGTGGCAAGCTCTATGTATACATACAAACACACGCACACCATACACGCGCAGACACACACAAAACACCTGTGTAAGCACCAAACGTCTGGGTGCATCTCCAGCACTCTGCTTTGCTGCTTTGTACCCTTTTCAGGCAATACCCATTCACCCACCAAACACTGTGGCTTCTGTCACACGGAATCATTTTACCTAATCTTTTACTGATCAACACAACAAGAAATCATGGGACGTGTATGCTTTTGTGTCTAGCTTCGTTCGTGCACGCCATGCACATGTGAGATTCATCCGTGTCGTTGCGCACAGCTCTAAATTGTTCAACGCAATTACTTTTTAGTGCTCCATTGCGTGACTAAACCAATATATAGTTATCCATTCTCTGGCTGATGGACATTTAGGTTTTTCACTTTAAGACTGCTGTGAACATTTTTATAATTGTTCTTAAGTGGACACGTGTTATTTATTCTAGGAATATACCTAGGGGTAGATTGGCTGAAGAGCAAGGTAAGGATGTATTTTACTTTTATATAAATTGCCAACTGTTTTCCAAAGTAGTTATAAAACTTTACTTTCTGAGCAGCAATGAATAAGATAATATTTTTGACTGCCCCCCAGCCTCATCAACATTATTGTCAGTCTCTTGAATATTAGCAAATTGATAACTATTATATCTTCCTGGAGGATTGACTCTCCACTTGTTATGAAACACCCTTCTAGAAATCTAGTGATACTTAGTGTGTTAATGATTATAGATCAATGAAATGGATTAATGCATTAATGATTAATAATTAATATGTCTCATATCAGTACAGCTGCCCACATTTTCTTCGGGTTAGTGTTTATATTGTCTTATTTCTTCAGTCCTCTGCTCTGTGTCTTTTATTGAAGATGTTTCTCTTGTAAGCATCATTATTTTATCCTGCCTGCAAGGCTATGTTCTTTAACCAAATTACTGTTTTTCTATATTTAATGCAATTGCTAGTGTGTTTGGTGTTTGGATTTAAATTTACCACAATAATATCCACGCCTACTTTTCCCATTTTTGTCTTTGTTCCCTCTTTTATTGCCTTTTGTCTCCTTTTTTTCCTTGCATTAATCAAATATAATTATCATCATCATATTTCCCCCTCTATTAACTACAGGGATATACTTTCCTACTGTTAATTTAGAGATATCCTAGACATTACAATGTGCATCACACAAAAATTATCATTTTGATTCTAATATAAATTTTGAATCTCTTGGACTAATTAAAGAACCTCATAAAATTTTAACTGCATACCCCCTTCATACTTTTCATTCCTACATGCTACTATTGTCCTGTATTTTAATTTTAAATTTAAATCACACAAGACATTTCGATGATTGTGACTAGAACAGATATGCTTTAGATTTACCCCCATGTTTATGCATGTATGCTTTTCATTACCACATGCATTCTCTTGCTTCCAACTAATAGCATTTCTGCATGGAGAATTCAATTTATTATTTAGAATGGGGGTGAGACTGTTGGCATAAAATTTTCTGTTTTTATTTGGCTCAAAATGTTTACTTTGCCTTAACTTTTGAAGGATATTTCTGCTGAGTATAGAAAGTTAGGTTGACAACTAATTTCTTTTAGAACATTCAAGATAATACTTCATTCCTTCTTATATCCACTGTCTCATTTACAGGTCAGTTTTCTACCTTTTACTACTCTTTTAAAAACAATAGCTTACCCTTTGACTTATTTAAATATTTTGTACTCATATTTGGTTTTTAACAGTTTTATTCAAACATATTTATTTCTGTCATGTGTTTATGAAATTTCTCAGCCAACATCTTTTCAAATATTGCTTCTACCCTATGCTTTATCTTCTCCCCATCAAGACTCCAAATGTATTTATTCAATCTTTTCATTGTGGTCCATGGGTCCTTTCTCTCTTTTCTATATTTTCCATCCATTTTGAATCTCCCTACTTAAGTCTGGATATTCTGACCTAGCTTCTTTTCCAATCATGAATCTTTTCTTCCACTGTGATTAATATGTTATTAAGCCAACAGATTTTATTTTTGTAATTTAACTTAAAAATTTTTATAAGAATTTTTAGTTCAATAACATCCATTTGTGTCATTTTATAAATCCAAGTTTTGGTGAATTATTTATCTTAGTATCTGTTTTGTTAAATAAATAAAACCTAAATTGTTTTACCACCTACATCTAAAAAAACTCAAGATCTGAGTCTTTTACTATTGTAGGGTTGGTTTGTTTTTTGTTTTATCGGTTTGTTCCTCTCTCTTTATTGGATTTTGATCTTGGTCTTGTCTCCAGGCATTTCCGATGTTCTTGTTTTAAATTGAATTCAGTCCATATGGACAAGAACTTTCAGAGGCTCTAGGCTGTTATCTTTATCCAGAGTGGATTTGGTGTTCTCTTGTGGACAGTTAATAGAAGAGAAGATTGCCTTAATCCAGTTACCTTTCCAAATGACTCAATCTTGGATCCCAGTCTTGGGGAAGGCTGGCCTATACAGAATGCTATCAGTGTTTGAGGGTTTCCATTTCACACCCTCAACTGAAAACCAGAGTTCTACTAGGGCTTCAACCTCTTATCGCTCTCTGCTCCGTTTCTTGTCCTCACAGTGCTATGAGAATATCAAAAGTTGAGCTTAACTTTTTACTTTCCTAACGTCCACTTTCTGCTGGCTTCTAGCACTCTTGCCTTCTGAAGAGTAGGAATAAGAAATGCCCTAAGGAAGCAGCCGATTGGTGAGTCTCTCTCATCATTGATGTTTCTGTCTCTCTCTCCCTCTCCTTTCCTCTCTCTGAAATCAATAAAAACGTATTTTAAAAAAATGCTCTAAGGAGAAAAGTGATGCTGAGTACCAGGCTTCCTTCTCCAGGTTTCCTTTTCCCCAAAATGTTGGTCTTGAAGATACAGCTTTCTAATTTTTATACCTTCACCCTGAGAAACTGTTGGAAGCTCATATCCTCCAAACTGTGATAATGTTCCCAGCCCACTGACACTTGACAATGACAGGTGCCTCAAGCGGGAAAGAAATGGAGCACGTCTAGCCTACTGAATGGTGCTGCCAATCTCTTGGGCTCATGACCCATCAAATCCTGACCCTCTCAGTTGCTTTCTGATGCCCTTAAAAAGCTGTTTTGTGTTTCTTTCAATTTAATAGTTCTCTGTAGAACGGTTTGATTGAAGCTGCTCTGCCTTTACTGAGAGCAGTAGTCACTTGTTGGTTTTTAATTTTGCCAAGCAATCAGGTGTCAGTTAGGACAATGGGCCAAAGTGAAGGCAACAATCAAACCTTTATTCATTTACTGCAACAGTGAAAGCCAGAGGCAAAAGAAGGGCTGGCTCTCCAGCGTTCTTTCATCTTCACAGAACAGTACCAGCAAAGGGGCAGGTAGATAGAACAGAGACAGAGGGAATCTAATTGTCTCACAATAGGGGAGCCTAAAGCAAAAGGAACCTGGCTCTTTACAGAGACACAGGCCGAGGGGAGGGAGACAGGGAAAGGCTAGAAATGGAAATGGACTGAGTCACAATGGAGGGAAGTGGCCCAGCTGCAGGTGCTAAGGTGGTATTGGTGGAGGTGCGTCACTTAAGGTCCCCAGTAAAGAGGCCTCTGCATAGAACAGAGGGCTGAGCCCTTGAATGCAGTTCCCCCCAGAAACCCTCATGCACTTGCTGTGCTCCAAGTCTGATGTGAGGACTTCGGCTTCTCCCATGACTCTTGCCAGGTGCATCCTTATCATTGCCTATGGGCGGGTCTGAAGAATCACTGAGAGGCCTGAAGAGGAACTTATCCATGAGGATGTTGTTTAGTTTCTTCACACTTATCAACTGCCTCTGTTGCTGTTGTTATTAGGTAGTTCAGTGTAGCCTACTTGGCTAAGTACATGCCATTTCTTCTGGATTTATTAGTTCTTTCTCCCTATACGGGCAATTCCATGCATTGATAATCCAGGTGTTATTTGTGGAATCTGTTAGCTTCATCCAACATCAGTTTCTTTATGGACATTAGATAAATATCACTTTATTATTTTACATATACATACACATGTATGCACATTTATTAACAAATATATACATATTTATAAACAAGTTTCATAGATGATTTTCTGAGAGAAATTTTATTGATAGACTACTTTAAAATGATTAGGTGAAAGGCTGGGAGGAATAAAGTTTGTAAACTTCTAAGTCTATAGTTTATAATTGTCTTGATTTTGATTTAACATCTCTTTTAACTCCTGCTTGCCTCTTAGGGAACTCAGTCAGCCCAGGAATTTGATTTAGTGCATCTGCTCTACAGGGTGAGGTAGCTCCCAGTGGGGGTGTGGTGTGGCTCATTTTCTGGTTATTAAACAAGAAAAGATCATTTAAACTTTATAGAAGACATGCTATGCAGCAGAAATAGTACATGGTCGCTTGCAGTGAAGGCAATCGTATCTGCCACTCCTTGCAAGGTAAGGGCTTCCCCAAATCTGCGTTTGTTCCTGTTAGTGCTACATCATCATAGCTCTGCTATAGGATTTCTAATATGTATACAATATGAGCAAATAACAACGCTTGGAGTTTCCATCAATCTTGTAACCCACAGCTAATGCTCCCTGACCTAGTAGCTCTCAATTTCTTCCTATATTTTGACATTTCAACAAAATTAAAATGGTACCCGCTTGCCCCCAACCTCCAGCACAGTACAATGAGAGACCATTGCCTCGTTTAATCAGGTGTTGGGGTTGTTGTCCAGCATCTCTCAGAGGAGCAGGAGAGATACAGTCAGCTGCTGTGAGGTCCTCAGGTTGCATGCCAGAGCTGGCTGCAGGAGAATGCAGGCCAGAGCATCTTGAACTTCTCCTGCCAGCCAAAATTGAGGCCAGTTCTGCATGATGTATTTCTTATCTTAAGTTCAAAATCTAAAGTTCAACTTTGTAGAAGTCAAGATGCTTCTTGGTCTTTCAAAGCTAGTAGGATTCTCTGCGAGTCTCCTGAGGTCAGAGGGTATTTCTACCCCATCACGATGTCTTTGCTCTTATATTCCACAGTGCCTTGCCAGGAATGATCACATCAAAGGAGTTTAATATCTCTTTATGAGTAGAGGACTTGCAAATATGCCTCAACCTTGACTCTTGCTTGTAGGGGTACAGAGGTCACGGAAGTAGAAGTTCTGAGCCCACCTCTCCTGCAGCTCAACCCCAAGGACTACTGAATTATTCCCATTTTTCTTGGATATTGGATGACTTTAAGATATCTTGGCATTTCAACATCATGCAATAGTTGTTTAGACCCATATTTCCTGTCTCTTTCTTGAGCATGTACAGCTCAGTTGTAAATATCAGAGCATTCTGTATGCAGCCTCGTTAATTGCAGCACAAGAGGCTAAGTGTTTGCAAATAAAGCATCTGTCCTCTCAGAATCAATCCCCATGCCCAGAGCTTACAGATTGCACAGTATGTAAACACAAGCAGTGCTGTGCAAAGCAGGCATGGGCTCTAACCACAGTACGGGGTTATTTTTATGGAACTTTTTTTAGCAAGAATTACTGAAATGAAAATAATTTCAGAGTTTCTCTTTGCTTGTTTTTTTCTCCCCTAAGTATGCATTCCCTTGAAATAAAACCCATACTGTTACAAAAAAGTACATAAATCAAGTTTACAGCCAGTTAAATTTTCAGAAAGGAAACATGCTCCTCCAACATACACACAGATCAAGAAACAAAAAGTACCAGCAGGCAGAAGTTCCCCCACATTTCCCTCCCAGGGAGTTGTTACCACTTCCCCAAGATAACCAGAATCCTGAACTTCCAACACCATTTTTTGAACTTTTATATAAGGCGAATCATGTAGTATGGCCCCTTTGGTGTCTGACATTTTGCTCAACATTGTGAGATTCATGCATATTTTTCCCTAAATAGTAGTGTATTTATTCTCAATTAGGCCTGGCCTTTATTGCATGAATATACCACAATCTATCCATTCTTTTACTGAATATTTGAGATGTCTTCAATTGGGGGAGATTAAGAACAGTGTTGATGTAAACAGGACAACTTTCTTTTTTCAAATATATGTATTCCAATTTGTTGGGCCCATGCTGAGGAGTGGAATTTCTGGGTAACAGCGCATGCCTATGATGGGCTTTGCTAGCTACTGACAAATCATTTTCAAAGTGGCTGTACAGGGTTATTCTCTGCAGCTGGATATGTGACCTCCAGCTGCTCCATGGCTTCGCTGATGCTGGGCATTGTCTACTTCACGTCTCCCGTTCTGGCAGGTATGCAGCCTGAGTGCACTGTGGTTTTAGCACGCATCTCCCTGACGGCTAGTGAAGCTGAGGAACTTGTCAATGTATTTTGGCTATTTAAATACCCTATTTTTTGTGAAGTATCTATTTGAGTTCTTTGCCCATTTTTAATTGGTCCCTTTTCCCAGATCTTATTGATTTGTGCAATTCTTTTGATATTTGTATGTCATCCCCAGCATACTTTATTTTGAATGACAATATTCTTATTTAAAGCAATGCAATTTTTTTTCACTTTTCCTCATGGTTAGCACATTTTGTGCCTTGATTAGGAAATCTCTGCTTGTCCCCAATGTCATGAAAACATTCTGGTCTTTATGAAACTTTTATTGTTTTACCTTTTGTATTTAGATTTACAATTTATCTAGAATTGATTTTTATAAAGGTAGGGAGGTAGGGAGTCGATATTCATTTTTTACCTTATACAGTATGGATATCTAATTGATCCAGCACTGTTTTTTGAAAAGACCATTCTTTTCCTCACAACACAGTGGTATTGCTTTGTCATAAACTGGGGTCTGGATGAGACGTCTCCATTTTGTTATACTGGTTTATTTCTTTATCCTTAGATGAATAACACAGTCTTATTATTATGGATTTTTAATAGCCTTGATATTTGGTGGTATAATACTCCAGCTTAATTTTTCTTCTTCAAGATTGCCTTGTCTATACTTGAGCCTTGTGTTTACATATAAACAGTATAATCTGTTTTTCAATTTCTAACAAAAAAACTGGTTGTACTTGATTGGAACTTTCTTAAATCTACAGATCAATTTAGTTAGAATTGATGTTTTTATAATTTAAAATTTTCAATCTCTAACAAGATATATCCCTCCATTTATTTAGATCTTACCTAATTTCTAACAGTGATATTTATAACTTTTGGTGCAGGGGGCTTGCATATCTTTTGTTAGGTTTATCTGTAGTTATTTGATGGTTTTGTAGCTATTGTGACGAGTTCAGTTTTAATGTAAGAAGTGGAGAACTAGAAACCCTGTCTTCTGAAAGAGACATGGGCAAACAAGAGTCAAACAGTGAGAGGTCCACCTAATTCCTAACATGTCATTCTGAACATCCAGTGTGGAAAGTTGAATGTGGAAGTAGTATTAAGATTTTGGAATTAGGCTGCTAGAATTTGAATCTTAACTCCACCATTAATAAATGTGTAATATTAGGTATTCTATTAATATGTCTGCACACGTGTTTCCTTGTCTATAAACATTGAAAAAAAGTTTTCACTGCAAATGAAACCATCAACAAAACAAGAAGGCAACCTACTGAATGGTAGAACATATGATATACTGATAATGATATACCGATAAGGGATTAATATCTGAAATATTAAAGAACTCATTCAGTTCTACCTAAAAACAAAAAATACCCCCTAAAAAACAAAACAAAAACCCGACCTGATTAAAAATGGGCAGAGGACCTTAAATAGAAATTTCTCCCAATAGAACATACAGATGGCCAACAGACACATGAAAAGATGCTCAACATCACTAATCACCAGGAAAATGCAAATAAAAATCACAATGAGATATCACCTCACGTCTGTCAGAATGGCCATTATCAACAAATAACAGGTACAGGCAGGGTGTGGAGAAAAGGACACCCTCACGCACTGCTGCTGGGATTAGAAATTTTGAAGCCACTATGGAAAACAGTATGAAGGGTCCTCAAAAAATTAAAAATAGAACTACCATATGACCTAGCAATTCTATTTCTGGGTACTTATCCAAAGAAATTCTAAACATTAATTCAAAAGGACATATGCAGTCCTACGGGCATTGCAGCATTATTTACAATAGCCAAGAGGTGGAAGTGACCTAGATGTCCGTCAATAGCTAAATGGATAAAAAAGATGTGATACATGTATAAAATGGAATATTACTCAGCCATTAAAGACAATGAAATCTTGCCATTTGTGACAACACGGATGAACCTAGAGGGTACTATGCTAAGTGAAATAAGTCAGAGAGGGAAAAATAAATACCATATGACCTCACTTATATGTAGAATGAATAAATAAATAAATAACAATACAGACAGAAACTCAGATACAGAGAACAAAGTGATGATAGCCAGATAAGATAGGAGGGTTGGTGTGATGGGTGAAAACGGTGAAAGAGATTAAGAAAAAGTCTTACTGCTTTTCCTCATGGGTGTCAATAAGTTAAGAGGATGACTGACAAATGAAGAAATTAAATTTATTTGAGGACCAAAGGGTGCATGGACAAAACAGTTAGTGCCATGAGGGTATCAGCATCATTCTAAAATCAACAACAACAAACAAAAACAGATTTACAGGAGGTAGAATAGGCATAGGGAAAGGCAGATTTCTGGACTGATAAATATCCAGGAAATAAATTCTGAGCCCCATTCAAATAAATTTCAATATGTGTAAAAAACAGTTTAAAAACTGAGGGAAGGGAGAGAGGCTACTCAGATTCATGATTCTCAAAATAAAAATAAACAACAATGTCGACAAAAATTTCAGGAAGAGAAGTTGAAATAAATTAAGAGTTTAGGAGGTAGAAAGAGACTAACCACAAAGTTTCTCAATGAAAACAGGTGGTGTGCATTTGCACAAACCTGTATTGTACTGATGACTAAATGGCAGCAGTTTGCAAAAAAAATCATTTTTAGTACATTAACTTATTAATCCTCACAATATCCCTGTACTGTGGGCCTCAGTGTGACCCCCCAGACCAACATTATCAGCATCACGTGGACTCAAGTCTTTCTAACCCTGAAACCCATGCTCTGAACCTATACAATGTGTAAAGAACACAGCCAATGCAATCTCGTGCCCTTCTCTGATACAGTGCCCTTTCGTATTTTCGGCTTCCACAGAGATTTGGCTCATAAGCAAATACGCTATTAGGATGGAAACTGAATTCTTCCAGGGAAGGTAACAAGGGAAAGAAGGTAATCAAGGCCTCCTACCAGGCCACAGAAAGAGACAGCTGCAGAATCTGTTCCCTTCCCTGTAAACAGCTCACCAAGAGGGAGGCGTTCAGCAAGGCAACTGGGGAGAAAGCCCTGAAAAATGCCACAGTCTTTCCTGCGGGTTTATGAACCACTTTGGCAGGCCAACAGCAGCACATTCTATGCAACTGCCGGTTTACTCTACCTTGTCTGCCTTTTATTTTCACAAGGAATCTTTGTTATTCAGGGGAATTAGCAAAGGAATCCATTAAGTGCTGGCTACAAAAACAGCACAGTATTTATTCCAGTAATAAAAAGTCGAATTTTGCAATAACATGGCAGTCTTTGGAGAGTGCTGGCTGATGGGTACCCAAGTCTGGCAAAAATGAGCCTCTTTTGGTGGTGCTGATTATTACGGTGCTTCTGAGAAGGGAGAGGAGGGGGAGCTGGCCTGCCCAGCAAGCACTTGTACAAAACAAAACAAATTCTATTTCATAGAATCCTAACATGGGGAAAACTGGGAAACTGCCATCAGGCTGAGAGAGTGGAAACAGCGAGGGGGTGGGCTTGGAATTAATGTGGGCTTCGGCTCAGTGCCTTTAGAGGCAGAGATGTGTCCTTGGCAAATGCACTGGATAGTTTGCCACCTGGTCCTACCCTTCCCTTCCTGAGCCATCCACAGGTGCCTGATGCCATCAACATGCTGGTGGTCTCTAAGTACCCTTTGTGATTCAGTGAAAGCCAGCCCACACTTAGGAATTCCCTGCAAGTCAGAGTTTAGAATTTGGCTGCTACAGCCCTCTCATCTTACAGGTAACTGACAGCTTATCAAAGTCACTGCACCAGGACTTTAAATCCTGTGTCTTGGATGTCTTTTCTCCTTTCTTTTCCCATAGCTCCATTAATTAATGTTTCACACACTGCCATTTCGTCGTAGCAGTGATAACAGCAGAATCCTAGCCCACGTTAAAGTTGTACTGTAGATTCAGAATCCCTTATTTTGTCAGCACAAATCCCACTGGTACTCATTGACTAAGATAGCAGTGGCTTCTTTCTTGATCTAAGAGATGTTTTAAAATTCAAGTTCTTAGTCTGACAAAAAACAGCTGTGCATCTCTGTCCCAGAGTCTGCCAGCTGTAGACTGAGGATGACTTATTTTTCTCATCTTGCCGGTGCCTCCAGAGGCATTAACTGCGAACCTGCTTGCCTTTGTTTCTCAGACAATGGCTTTGGCGCTGGAAGAATTTAATAAGTGTGCTTCAAAGCTTTTGTTCTGATTGTAAGAACATGAGACTGATCTGTTGTGACTGCATATAAAACTGACACTCCAATTAACCCTGAGACTCTAGGAGCTCTGAGAGGCAGCTTCATTTTATAGAGATATTCCCATGAAACCACAAACATGGGTTGTCACCGGTGGGAGTGGGCAATCTACACACTGACCAGAAATAACTGACTGCTGTCCAAAGTGGAAAGCGCACACATTACAAAGCACCTAAAATGGTGATTAAAATATCCCTGGGGAAAAAAAAAAAGCGGGTTATGTATTTTACCCTTTCTCTCACACACTTCTAATTTAGCATCTACTCCTAAAGAGTAATAGTAAATAACATTTCATATACCCTTATTTGGTTAAAACACATAGTAGAAACTTATGATTTTAGCATGACTAAATATTAGCTCATGTTATAAAATTTGTATTGAAATTAGTAAGCCCAAATTATCTTTGATTTTAGCCAGCAAACATCCAGGGGAAAGACTGACTCCTAATTTATGCTTATAATGTGGAATAAATGGTGTTTTTGTTTTCCTGTCCACGGAGAGAGGTAATTGATGAATTTTGCTTGTGAGAGCTTCTACCTAGGTTATAGACATTAGCAGTCATTAGTTATCATTAGTAAGTGAACTCGTGTTTGAAATTCATAACTAATTATAGCATCCAAATTTAGTCAATAGTTAAACTCATTAAAACCTCTGATAAAAAACAGTTCACTTAAAGGCCAGTTTAGTTAACTTGATTTGGGGATCAGCTTGTTCTCATTCATAAGCTTTGGCCTTCATCTTCTATGGCCTATGCTCTTAATCCCTTCCCTCCCCTTTTGACCTTCCTTGCTACCTTCTGTGGAACACCACAGCCTTCAGTAAAAGTTCTGAAATAAAAGGGATATATCAATTCTGCAAATTCCATTCGGGTCCCTTGCATACTGTCAGGTCTGTGGACTCTGTGTGAGCACTTATAAGAGCACAGTCACATGAAGAAAGGAGTCCAAATGCTGCATTTCAGAACGAGCTTTCAGTCACCTCCTGGAAGCAACAGTTTGGAATCTAAGTGACATTTAATAGAAAAGACACACAAAGGAGCATGCTGTGTTAGCTTCTTGATAATTGGCTTCCTCCTAACCCCATCTACTCCTACCCCACTGCATACACACGTTAATACACATGTGTACCTTGACACATACATGGTGAAACATCTTAGGATAAAGGTTAAAGTTATCATCATTGATATTTCATGTACATTTCAGGTACTCTGTAAGAAATTATGACACAAGATGGTTCTATCCCTTCTATTTACAGAGATGATATAAACACTAAGGAGAAGCTTCTTCATTTCTCTTCATTCGGACAGGGTAAAAGCGCCCATTAGTTAGAAAATAGAATGTAAGCTGAGATGCAAACAAATGATTCTGAATAGAGGGGATCCTTCCAATACATGAACCTGCGGGGATGAGACTGAAAAATCTGTGACTTCTTTAAAGATAGAAGAAACACAGTTGTGAATGAACAGGCATGCTGGTAATCCTTTGTGAGACTCTGCTCCAGTGTAACCACAGCAGAAAGCTATAAAAGGGAGTGCACCGTTTTTCAGTCATTGTGCTCTTCTGTCTCCTACATTTTTGTTCAGCAACAGCAGTGCTTTTTAACTGTTCATCCTGCCACCCACTCAGCAACTTATTCAAGAGTAAAGGTCAGAGCTGCATAATTATGGTAGAAAGCATAAAGGCTACAGAGCCTGATCAGTTCAGCACATGATATTGGAAAGAGTAAGGGACAATTTATACATATATGGAGCAAGGTAGATGCATAGATAGATGATAGATGATAGATAGACAGATGATAGATAGATAGATGATAGATATAGATAGATAGATAGATGATAGATAGATAGATAGATAGATAGATAGATGATAGATGATAGATAGATAGATAGATAGATAGATAGATAGATAGATAGATAGATAGATAGAGATAGATAGATAGATGATAGATAGATAGATGATAGATAGATAGATATAGATAGATAGATAGATAGATAGATAGATAGATAGATAGATAGATGATAGATAGATAGATGATAGATAGATAGATGATAGATAGATAGATGATAGATAGATAGATAGATAGATAGATATAGATAGATAGATAGATATAGATAGATGATAGATAGATGAGATAGATAGATAGATAGATAGATAGATAGATAGATAGATAGATAGATAGATAGATAGATAGATAGATAGATGATAGATAGATGATAGATAGATAGATAGATAGATAGATAGATAGATAGATGATAGATAGATAGATAGATAGATAGATAGATAGATAGATAGATAGATAGATAGATAGATAGATAGATAGATAGATAGATAGATAGATAGATAGATGATAGATAGATAGATAGATAGATAGATGATAGATGATAGATAGATAGATAGATAGATAGATAGATAGATAGATAGATATAGATAGATAGATAGATAGATAGATAGATAGATAGATAGATAGATAGATAGATGATAGATAGATGATAGATAGATAGATAATAGATTATGTGCATTGGATAGAATTAATTCTTGCAAAAATTATAAGTTTGTGGCTCTGAATCTGATAATGGCCATGTGTTATGAACTAAGACAGGAAGAAAGCTTTTCTTCCCAGACATCTATCATCCCTCTAAGGACAATTCGTGATAACATCTGTGATGTTTTAACTCACAAACATTGGTCTACTGATCTTGGAACATAAAGATTGATCCAAGTTACCTAGTTCATAATTAGGCACATAGTAGGTGCAAAGTAAATGCTGAATGAAATAAATTTTTTATGTGGAATAATTATGTTACATTAGTGTATAGTTGCATTGGTTCAAGTTAAAAATATATTTAAGGAGAGTTCTTGAAAATTCATTAAATCTTGGGAGAGAGGTCACTGCCAATAAATTGGGAACTGGTCTTGGCAGATGTAACTTCCAGGAAAGGGAACATAGATCAGTAAGTGGGTGAAATCCATTTGTAGAGCAAAAACTGTAATGGCTAAAATCACCTTCCTTACAGATGAACAGGAAATCAGTGCCTTGAGTGTAATCTATGCATTGTAGTTGAAAGGAGACTCTGAGGAGATGCTAGGCATTTATATTATGCATTCTTACATTAGATTCTGTTTTCTCTAATTTAAGGAGACTTTAATAGCACAAGCTCAGATAATTTCTATGATAATGATCCCAGCATCACCATTGTATTTCATGGATTAGGAAACAATTCTCTTGATAGAAACTGGATGATAACTCAGTACTTTGGCACAACATTTGTCGATTCCTTATAATTAGTTCAACTTGAAAGAGAAAGGAAGGGTAAGATTCTATAACCCTAAGGTTTATGATGTTAGGGCCACAAGATATATTAGGATTTACTTATTACGAAGCACATGTATTATGTCTATACCAAATAAGCCCTGAAATAATGCCTAACTTCGTAAGGAGATTGATATGCACAAAGGAATGGAGTCTAGTCCTAAACCCCACTTCTTCAGGTTCATCTGTCAGAGCTTATTTGCCATGTTCATTTCTGAGCTGAAACACTACAATCAGAGTTAATAGCATCCCCAAGACCTAAAGGCAAAAGTCTCATGACTCCTGGTCACCGGGCGTGTTTGTCAGCATCACTGCTCATTCCTGCCTAACTTCTATTCACTTTCCTACCTAACCTAAGCCACAAAGGTTCCTATCTGTGGGAGCCCATCTCCTTGCAGAAGTTCTGTGCCTCCTCTGAAAACTAGAAGTAGACAGAGATATCCTGATCTTAGGAATGCTTTTAGAATACTTGCTCATTTATAAAGCATTCACAGAGGCCTGAATATATGGGCTTAAATGAGGAAAGAATAATGTTAATGAAGGGGATAATAATGGATGTAATAATGCACAAATGTCCCAGGCCCTGTGCTAATAAGCATGTAGTCATCACAACAGCTCTGTTCACTTTCCCTGTACTATGAACACCAAGACGTAGGGAGGTTCATAAGTGTACGTTAGAATCCGTATCCAAATCCAGATATGACTGGTTCAAATCATGTGCCCTTAACCATTATAAAATATTGCCACTCAGATGACGAAATTATAGAAATAATCTTTATCCCCCAAACTAGCTGGATCAATGGAAACTTCCTCAGACATCCTTTCCCTGATGTTCTTTGTCCAAAAGAATGAGAGATGTTTTTCTTTGTCAATTACAGTTTCTTGAAAAACCACACAATAGTAGTGTGATATTGGCCTTATTTATTAGGTGAGAAAAGAAAAAGAGAAAAGCATGATTAGGGTCACAAACAAGGTCAATAATTGAATTACCCAAATTTTATTCCAGTTCCCTAATTTAGATATTTTATTACAAAGAGTTATTTATACCACATTTAAAACATGTAATGGGCATGTTTACTGTTTAACATTTATCTCAGTTCTAAATTCCTCCATTCTCAAAGTTATCAATAAATTACTGTGCACTTGCTTTTCTCAAGCACGGTTATGAGTGACACGTTTGTAGAGAATATGAAAGTTTAAACAGAACTCAGACAATGTTAGTATGAAACAATGAGAGTGAAAATAGAACACTCACTTATTTATGATAGTGTAGATGTTAAAAGACTCTCTGAATTTCCCAACCTGATTCAGGTATACTGAAAATAAATAAATAAATAAAAATAAAAAAATCCCTGAGGACTTAGAATTCATCCCATTTTACAAATTTTCCCAGTTTCCACTTGTGTTGGTAAAATTATTTCTTTTGATTATTGTTTAAATGTAAGGCCATTCATTGATGCAACTTCCAGCTCCACTAAAGGACAGGAGTCAGATGGAGGAAAGGAACATTGGGTCACCATCCTTGATCAATCACAACTTTATGAACTTCCAGCAGAGCAAGATCTTCTCAGCAAAAAACTCTGACATTCAGGGACTACAGCAAATTCAAAAGTTTCTCAACAGCAAAAGAAACCATGAACAAAACAAAAAGGCAACTAACTGAATGGAAGATAATATTTGCAAACAAGACCTCCAATGAGTTAATATCCAAAATATATAAAGAATTCATACAAATCCATAAAAAACACACCAAACAGTCCAATTAAAAATGGGCAGAGGACCTGAACACACACTTCTCCCAAGAAGACATACAAATGGCCAACTGATACATGAAAAGATGCCCAGTTTACTAGCTATTTGGGAAATGCAATTCAAAACTACAATGAGACATCACCTCATACCTGTTAGAATGGCTATTATCAACAAGACAAGTAATAAACAATGTTAGGTTGTGGAAGAAAAGAAACCCTCATTCACTGCTGATGGGAATGTAAATGGGTACATTATGGAAAACAGTATTGAGGTTCCTCAAAAAATTAAGAATAGAGTTATCATAATGACCCAGCAAGCCTTCTTCTGAGTATCTACCTAAAAAGTGAAAACATTTATTTGTAAAGATATATGTACCCCTATGTTCACTGCAGCACTTTTCACAGTGGCCAAGACATGAAAACAACTGAAGTGGCCTTCACTGGATAATTAGGTAAAGAAGAGGTGGGATATATATACAATGGAATACTGCTCAGCTATAAAAAAAGAAGAAATACTGTCATTCGAGATAACATGGATGGATCTTGAGAATATCATGCTAAGAAAAATAAGTCAGATGGAAAAAGTCAAGACACATATATATGATTTCACTCAAATGTGGGTTATAAAACTGAAAGCAACAATAAACAAACAAGACAAATGAACTAAAACTCATAGACACAGACAACAGTGTGGTGGTTACCAGAGGCAAAGGGGGTGGAGGGAGGTGGTAAAGGGTAAAAGTGGTCAAAATATATGGTGATGGAAGGGAATCTGCTGTTGGATGGTGAAAACACAGTGCAAAAATAAGTGATATATTATAGAATTCTACACTTGAAACTTATATAATTTTATTGATCAATGTCACCTCAAGATATTTAGTAATAAAATAATTGAATAAAAAAACCCTCTGTCATTCAATGGAATTAAAAATGACATTTCTTTTTTAATATTAACATTTAAAAATGATTAACTTGCATAAGGATGTTTACTTTTGATTTTATTAACTTTATATTTAGCATTGTCACAGAGGTAATAGATAGTCATAGTAATACATTCAAACAATGCAGAAGTGCCGGGAAGAACTAAAATTAAAAATAATAAAAAATCAAAAATAACACTGAAGCATACTTATTTGACACTTACTTTGTGTAATTCATTCTGCACACTTCACATGAATTACCTCATTAAATCTCCACACCCACCCCAGTAGATAGTATTTTTAGTGTCCTTATTTTAGAGATTAGGAAATCAAGGGTTGGGAAGGCTTAAATAATTCATCCAAGAGCACGCAACTAGTAAACTGCAATTAAGCTCTAAATTCATGTTTGTGCACTTCCAAAATGAATGCTATTAACCACTATTTTATTTTGTACAGCTATTTTTGTCCTGGGAAGAGAGTAAGCCTTTATTTTAAATAGACCCATCAGATTTCCATGAAGAAAGAAATACAGACCAATCTAGCCTCCCAAGAAATTAATTCTAGTGGAACAAACCAAGCATAAGAAAGTCCAATCTCAATATAATCTTCACCGAAATTTGCATGAAGAAATTGAGGTTTTGTCTGTAATAGCCAAATAGCCACCTTGGTCTTAACTTTCCTGCCTCCACTGCCTGATTCTCATTTTGCCTTAGATTACTAGTTGGCAGGTACCAAATACACCAGACTTTTTCAGAAACTAGTAATGGATGGATCGGGAAGGTTTGCTTTCTTCCCCTGAAGTTGATGAGCCTTTGGACAAAGCTACCATTAACTGTCCTCCTGCCTTCCTCTAGTTGGATTCCAACATTGTGTGAGATTTTGTAACTTGCTTCCAGAGTAACTGGGAAATGGAAATGAAGGGAAAAATCATAAATTTTTAATTCAGTCTTTTTTTTTTTTTTTTTTTTTTTTACTTCCTTCCCTGCATTAGACATAGTTTTACTTCTAATTCTTTCTTGATCTCAAGGAGTTTCATATCTAAAAGCAAGAAGTGAGAAAGGGGTGGGGTTGAAAGGAAGAAAAAAGTTTCCTTTTTTCAGTCTGCACCACTATAAACAGAGATAAAGGATAGTGCTTTTGCTTTCATCATAGCCACTGCCTCTTTAAGGCAAAAATAATGAATTTGACAGATCTTGCTCACTCCACTACTTCTATGAGAGGTTGCTTAGCAACCAAAGGGCATTGGAGAGAGGGAGATGTTAGAGCAGGTTGAAGAAAGAAGAAACTAATGTTAACTCTGCGGATGTTAAATAGGATCCAACCCCTATCTCCCTTTCTTTCATGTTCCCATTGGTCATTTAGACCCAGAACTCAAGGTTAACCATTCCACTCTTGACCTTCAAACCAAAGACCTGACCCAACTAAAGAAAAGGGGTCTTTCACAGAGCTGAGGGTGGGTTATGGTGAAACATAAGAATGTCCTGTTTGGATGTTATACCCTGATCTTTCTGACATTTTTCAGGTGAGAAAATAACTAACTGAAAAACAAAGTATTTTCAACAGTTCCTTTGGCTAATTTTCACTTTGCAGTTGGGTTTGGGACCTATTCTTTTGCTCATGAGGTGTGCTTGACGTTATTAGAAACTGATTTGATGGTTTTTTTAAATTTATGGGATAATAATGTTGGGCCATTTCTAGGAGATCCTGTTACCCTTGAGAATCTGCTGCCACAAGATTCTGATGGTACTGTTTTATATATTTAATGCTACATAGACATAAATAATTCTCAGTCACCTTTATTGGATTGCTTTCTCTTGATGATGTCCAAAAGTTCTACTTTCTAGTTCTGAGTATAGATATTCAAGTTTTGAAAACAACTCAAAGATTATGAAGTCTGGAAGATTAAATTTACTTCATAAAATAAATAGTAGCCAAGAGAGCAAAACTTTTATTGTGTGTTTACTATGTGCCAGGCTCAAAGGCAATTGTGTTCATAAAGCATTCCATTTAATTCCCATAGCAACCCTATAAAGTAAGTACTATTATTATTAGCCCTTCTAAAAAAAAAAAAAAAAAGGAAACAAAGGTTTACTATCTTGTTCAAGATCACAGCATTTTTAGTGGTGGAAGTGGTACCAGTGTAATAAACCTGGTTATTAATTAACTGGAAAAGAGCAAAGGAAGGCCAAATTTTATAGGCATGCCACTTTTACAGCTTGCCAGAAAGCTGCAGTAGAGATACATGCCCAATAAGTCTGGATGGCATAGGGAAGGTACTTGCTTGTCACTCACACCTGGGAACAGGTCATTGGCCAGAGCATGTATGGCCACTGCAAGCACTGAAAGGTTTCAGATATTTGAATTCCTAAACAAAGGAGTTCCCTCTTTCTTGCACACTGGGCTTCTAGCTCTCTTATTGCAGGGGGTGCATTACCCTGCATTCGCCCACATGGCTCACGGCCACGCGGGCCCCACACACAATGGACTAATGGATTGCAACTAGCCTGACGCTACACAGGACCCAGCTCCACCATGGAAAGGAAACTCTGGACACTGACTCTGCTTCTCGCTCTGCTGGATTCCAAGCTGCGTATCTTCCAGGACTGGGTTACAGGAAATGGGACTTTAGAAACCAAGGGATGTAATTCTATGCAAATAAAGATCACTTATTGTCCCTTGTGAGTCTTAGAAACTTCTTTTTCTCAAGATATTATAAGAACCCAACTCCCAGTACCCAGTGGGGAAAGGGATCCCCCACATCCACTGGTGGACACCCCACTTCCACTGATAACAGAAGCCTAAATCGGCCCACCCCAAAAATCCAAGCAGGGATGCTCAGTGCCATTAAATCTTTCTACAACTTAGTCTTCAAAGATGACAACAAAGGATGGAAGGAAGGAAGGAAGGAAGGAAGGAAGGAAGGAAGGAAGGAAGGAAGGAAGGAAGGAAGGAAGGAAGGAAGGGAGGGGGATTTGAGAATTAGTTCCTCCATTTCCTCAAGCTAGACTTTCTTGATCAATAAACCTTTAATTGCTCCAAAACCCTGATCTACTGAATACTGGCTTTTCTTTGGAAGCATTGGTCACACAAAACTTGTGCCTGTAGCAGGCTGGCCCCAGGTTCTGTAATTCTCACTAGGCTATATTCTCTCTCATATTAATAAATTGTTTAGAATGGATAATGTTATAACACAGTGATTCTATCAATAGCACTTAGTCAGGTACCATATTTATTGTACCATCTTTTATCACTCCAACTACGATAATACGATTTGAGCAATCTCTAGGTCTTCTGCAACCCCACGGAGCTATACACGTAAGATAGACCCATTAAGTATTTGTTGGTTGATTGTTTAAAATTCAGATACTATGAAGGGACTAAATAAATCTTAACAGTTATTTAGTAACCCTACATCTTTAAACCTAGAATAAGAAGGAATATATGGACATGGAAGGGAAGAGAGAGAGCCTATGTCAAATTTGGGCTCCTTTATGATTTTGTTTTTGGTGTTTCTGCCTCTAGTTTTGCTCTTTTGAGTAAACACAAATGGGGCCACTTCTCTCTTAAGACAAATATATCTGGAGATAGAGTACCTGGAGGTAGAAAACACTGCAGACAATTCACATTTGTGCATTAGTGCCTTCTTACATTTGTGTGAACTAGAAGTCTGCCTCCCTTCCTGGATTTTCTTCACTAGCTGCATTTTCCTGTGACAACACCCTGCCAGACACAAATATATGTATTTTTCAAAATCTATTTTGAGAGGGATTATTTTAATAGAAAATGTTTGCAATAAAAATGCTCAATAATTATTATGGTTCTTCCTTGCTGAACTAATCTAAAATGGTGACAGAAATTGAATTAGTTATTTATAATAATAGTATTCATATTGTGTGCTTTGCCTTTCCTATTTGGCATAAGGTTATTTTATTGAAAGCATCACAATGGCATTTATTGGACAATTCTGAAGTCTGTTAGAGCTAAATCTAGCTTTTTCTGTTATTTAAGTAGAACATATAAAAATGTTTCCTCTGGGGAGCTGCTTAAAGCATTCCACTAGATTAACTCGCCTTCCTTCTTCTGAGAACACATTTATATGGAGTTAGGAGGTCCTGAGTCAGAGATCTGGAGATCTAAACGATTCCTGATATGAAAACTTCAGCTATGACCCCAGAAATCTTCCTCGAAATGTCTCGCCTTGATGGTTGGAAAAGATTTTCAAGATAGGGGCAGACTTCATTGGCCAGGACATCCTCAGTGACCTCCAGCTTCCTTCTGACTTGCAGAAGCAGGTTTTTGTTTTGCTGCTTGTTTTTTTTGTTTATTTTCACTTCAGTGTTCTTGTCTCTCTCTGTTTTCTACTATTCACACCCCTATCCTTGGCACTTTCCCCTTCTTTCTTCCTCTCCCTTTCCATCACTTCAAACAGAATGAGCTTTATAAAGAGCAGCTGGACTCAGTCTCTTCTGACTCAAGTAAAGCAAAAATAACACAGAACACACAAAATTGTCACCCTAGGAATGCTAAATGTCAGGAAAAAATGTTTTACCTTAAAAAAAGTCAACCAGAGAGCCTAATGCTAAATAGTCTAGGAAGATCGTGTATTGTATATCATATCTGTATATGTACACACACACAAATATATGTATATATACATATACATATGTGCATATTTAATCTTGCTTCACCTTTGTGGATGAATAAAGCCTACTCAGGTAGTACAATTTAAATAAGCAATACCTCTTTAATCACCATGGTTCTTCTCTAAATGATGTTACTACAAATGATTAATTGAGTCAGTTTAGTGAGAAAATCAGTCACAGCTATTTGGCACAATGTAGACAAAACATGGGCTAATTAAAGAAGTTTCCCCACTTTACTGTGCTTGTTTGAGTTTCATATAGATTTGATCCCACTAAACCAGCTAAGAGTATATAACTTTCTGATATTTATTAAGTAGCTATTTTAATGCTAATCCCTCAAAATTCTCTACATTCTTACAATAGTTTAAAGCTATTTTCCAGTGTGACCTTCACTGCAGTCATTGTTTTAAAGACTCCCCCGTGATGAAAGGCACAACATGCTAAGCTATGTCTTAAAAATGCATGATTCTCTTGGTATCTACCTACGAGGGTCATTGTGTTCCCAGTCTCTGCTCCGCCAGGCCCCGAGCTCCACCTGCCTGACAACATATTGGAATAGATAATCTACATTTCCCGCCTCGGATTTTTCACCTACCATTTATTTCTTAACCAACCGAAATCTAGTTTCTACCTTCATCGTCCCTCCAAGGCTGCTCTCGTCAGGGTCAGCAATAAGCATTGCAGTGTCGGGTGCGCTGATTTTTCTCAGCATCTGGTTTCAAGTCTGCATAGCTGGACAGTGTTGACTGCCGCCTGTTGAAACTTAGTACTTTAGCTTTTATGAAATCACTTTCTTCTAGTTCCTTGGCCAGTCTTTCTCAGAATCTCCCACTGGTTCCTTTAGTGTATGTAACCTGTTCTTGAAGAGTTGGTGTCAAATGAAGATCCTGTTCTTTTACTCTCTTCTCTCCTCATACAACACAATTTTTTTGCATGGCATTGCTACCTAAATATTCTATGGACACTCAGTATGCTCCCATATAAAATTTTTTAGCTTTTGTTTCTCCAAATAGTTTATATTCATTGTATTCTTAAGAGTTAACACATCCTAAATTCTTCCAGGGTTCTAAGAGCTTTCTATATAATGCCATTTAATCCTTACAGCTACGCTCCAAGGTAAGTGCTATAGTGTTATTATTATAATTATTTTTAATGAGACACAGAGAAGTTAAATAATTTTCCAAGGTCATCCAGCTAGGTATTAGGAGACCATGACTGAACTCAATCTGGCTGAACGTGTGCTCTTAAAATCCATGCTGCTCTCTGCAGAAAGGTGGGGAGGGCAGGGGGAGGGAGAGAGGAAAAATACCCCTTAAGCAAAAAGTTGAGAGAAACATACTATTTATTGCACTATGCTTTTATGTAGCCAAACTGAAACTTTATTGAAATCTGCTTTGATATATACACTATGAGTGATTTAGTATCGAGCAATATGCATTATAAACTATTGTTTTGTTTTACTGTTGTACCATTCCCTTGAGAGGGTGGCCAACTTGAGGGGGGAAAATGTACACACACACCCAAAATTCATCTCCCTATCAAGTGAATGTATGTGTGTGTATATATTAGTTTTCCTCATTATTTTAATGCTGTTCATAAATGGTCCAGGAGCTTCAGACCTAAAAGAGATCTTAGGAATAATCTAGGAAAATTCCTTTATAGAAAGGCCTAGATAATTCAGGTAACTGTCCACAATCAACGTCCAAGTTAGTGGTCAGACCAAGAATAAAACCTTGATCTTAAAATACCCAGTCCCTTGTTTATTCTACTACATCATGTGTATGCTTTTTATCACATAGTTAGAACTTAAGAATAATGGTGTTCTTAGTGCTTCAAGCACTGAATTGAACCTTTTGCCACCTTGCAGAGAGTTATATCCTTTCTTGGCACTTACTGGACATCTCCTAAGAGCAGAGACTTCTCCAGACAGCTCTTAGCAGGCCTTGCATTTGTGGAGAGCCTAGAGGCTGGGGAAGCTCAGCATGGATTCTTCCGACAGCCTGGGCTGAACTGCCCTGGGCTGGGACCAGGAAAGGGGCGTTGGAGAGAACAGACTGAAGTACCGAGGGAGACCAGTACATGCAGTGTGGCTGAAAACTGAGGGTGAGATGTAACAGAGCTCAGGTTGGCAGCTCGAGCTCTTCCCTGTCTGAATCACTCTCCGGTGGTGCAGGGACAAAGAATGGGCCCTGTCACACCTGTGGACAGAGAAACATGCATCTGTAGCTTCTAGCGGATCCACCGCACTTCTGGCTTAGCCACCCCTTCATTCTTCAGGGCCTATCGTGGGAGCAGCCAACAGCCTGCGACTCCTGTACCAGATAATGAACCTCTCTCCAGGAGTTTACGCCCTTGGCCTCTACAGATGGTTAATCAGGCAATGACTACTGTCATTTGACTTTCCTTTTAAACTCTACGGTGCTTCACTGTGGACTGGGTTTGCAATGTACAGGCCCCTTTATGAATTTCCTTTTATTTTATTCCTACAAGAGCCAAAGACCTGAAGTAGGTCAGGAGCTATTACTCCATTTATAGATAAGAAAATTGAGCCATAAATGAATGGTCAGAGGATCGGAGCCGATTCTGGCTCCACCACGAATTAACGTTAGCAAAATACTTTGTCTCCTTGGCATCATTTCTCCTTTTCTGCGTGCCTTTTTATCCTAACATTCTGAATCTAGGATTTCGAAGTTGATGGGTATAGCTGTACTACTCTTACCTATTAATTTTTTTCTTATTTGGGGGGTGGGGGAAATGAGGGCAAATGTCTAACGATGTTTGTAATTATTTGACGTTATCTTAATTTTTGAGTTCTTGTGCAAAGATAACACACTTTAAAAAAGGTAAGCTTTCCATTCCTTGCCTGAGAAGAAAGTCAGGTGAAGATACTCAGCAGTTATTTCTAAGCTGTATTTAATAATAGGGACAGATTCATGGGCAAGCCTATAGGCATTAAAAATAATTGTATAGCCCTAACAATGTTCCTTGCTTCTCATATTTGGTTTTGGTGCTAGATGAAGAGAAAATAGCTATTTTGGTAGATTGTTAGGTAACCTTGCCCGGTTGTGTTTCATCTCTTGTCCATATGCAAACATTATATTCACAAGGTAATTGTAATGCAAATGAATCATTCTGTAGCATCTTTTCATTTACCATCACATCAAAACCGCGACTGTTAGTGCCCTCTCTTCCAGCTACTTAGTTTTACAAGTCAATGCACTATAATCTAATTGGCAATTCCTCATTGTTGGACATTTAGGTTATTTTCAAGCTTTCTTCAGCTGTTATTTTAAGCAATTCTAAAATGCATATTTTATGTTTGTAGCATATATGCCTTTTGTGATATGAATTACCTTTGAGTAAATTCCCAGAAGTGGAATTAATGGCCCAAAGGCTATGACCATTGTTACTGCTTTTTAAATATATTATCAAGTTATTTTCTGAAAGACATATAATAATTCAGAAATTCAGATTATTGTGAAAGAATCATCATGCTTGACCATTAGCAAAATTAAAACCACCTATAAAAGTAATAAAATAAAAATTACCTATAGTTCTTGAGAAACCTTCAGAAACAAGCACACATTTTCTTTTCAAATTCTAGAGAAGTACTTGGAGGTCTATATACATCATGTAGTGGTTCTGAATAGAGACATATTCTGTATGCTTAATAATGGAATATGGTTAATTGACTTAAAACCATAAGTTCATCATGACAGAAAATCGAAAGTGGTAGCTTCGTTTTTCTTGGGTTCTCACCAAAGCAGACCCTGAGACAAAGACTTAAGTATGATTTATCTGGGAGATAATCCCAGGAAGCACAAGTGAGGGAGTGGTGAAACTGAGGCAGGGAATGTGTGTTAATGAGTAAGTGATGCTTTGAGAATTAGGACTCGATTCCCTCTTGAGACCTTCATGTGTCTTGGAAGATACTCTACTCAATTGTCCCATGGAAGTTGGGGTAAAAAATACAATAAAGTTGCCCTAGGTGTGTCAAATTCCAGCACTTTTAGACCGCCCTGCTCTCTTAGACCTGAAGAAAACTGTCAGGCAGAGAAACGAAGATATAGGCTCTTGTCATAAGAAACTAGTGCTCAAGAGTGTCAAGCAAAGCTACATGTGAGCTTAGAGGTAGATGAGTAGAAATAAGACAGGTCATCAATAGTAGCTTCTCCTGGGAATACAGGCCTCTTGCTAACAGTGTATAATTCAAAGGAAGAAGAGAACTGAGGACCGAGCTTCTTCTAGGAGTTTACCAAGCCTAAAGCAAGCTCTGGGCATTGAACCATGGTTGAAAGTATAATAGTTCTTACATTATAGAGTTAATTAAATGTAAATATATCAATCGAGCCAAAGACTTGGTAATAGGGGATTCAGGTTAATTGAATTTTTAAGTTAAACAAAAAATAAATTAAAGTTCTGGTTTTAACACTTGATGAAAATAGTTGTCCACAGTCAGAGTTGCTTCACTTGCTTTAATAAGAACAGTCCTGTAAATGTGAATAAATGGTTGTTTGATATTTAGGACTTTGTAAGGAATTAAACTAATCTCTTTAGAGTCAATTCTCTTGATTCATGGACTAAGGATAGAAAAACATATGGGAGTCTGAGTTGAATGTAAATTGATCTATTACATACTCTCAGTTTTTAGCATCTCCTTAAACAATCTTTATCGATTTTTGTTAACTTTTAAATAAGCAAAATGTACAGACATAAGTAAAGAAAAACGGAAGATCATACTTTTCCTATTCTACTTCTTTGAGGTTTTTATTCTGCTTACATAATGATAAATGGAAATACTTGGAACTTGAACTGTTGCCTAAGCAAGACACTGACGTTTAATTAGAACAGTTTGTAGAAGCAATTTGGGGGGGGGGGGGAGGGAGAGATTTTTGCTTGAGCAAATTAAAGTAAGAATATTCAACATATTAAAAAAAGATAACTCTATCCAAAAAAAGAGAGATTGGTCAGAAAATAATTACTAAAATATCGTAATCATCAGAGAAAGGTTGGCTGTGCCTCTTCAAGTTCCACTAAGGCAGTGAGAATTTAGGTCAGTGAGAGTGGAGTATTATATTGCTATTTGAAAGGCTTTCCCTGCTGTGTAGATGGACATATCAGGCTCAATAGTTCAAGTTCTGGTCTCACACCATTAAGCCTAAAATCATCTAACTCATGCTCCTTCCACTAATTCCATACTAATCAAGCAACCTTCTGATTATAATTTGGTTTCCCGCATTGGTCTGCCTAGAGGGTAAGAATGTGCTGGCCATGCTGATGCATGTTTTCCAGTTCACAGGGTGACTATCGTTCCCATTGCAAAGTAATGCATTTTCATCCTGATCTACATCATTTTCATAAGATATGGAGCTCCCCTTGCGATGATGTAATCTGGTTTGTATGCTCAGAAGCCTGAGGTCCACAGATATCTGATCATCACAGAAAATTCTATGGGGCAGAGACATTGTGCCCACTCCTTAAATTTAACATCCCTCTTTGCTAAAGCTTTTCATTCAAAACATTTATGTGCTTTTGGTCTTGACCATATTATCCTGGAAACTCTCATAGGTAAAACTTTCTACTGAGTCCTCAAAAACTTCTAGTATAAAGATCCAAACATCAATACCTCATTGATGAGATAGAAAAAAAAAAAAAAGAGAGAAAGGGGTAATTATTATTTTTTTTCTTTTTTGAGCATCATTACCAAAGTTATTCAGCAACCTCACACAAACCTGGTTTCAAAACTCCTGAAAAATGGAAGGTCAGATAGGGGATATGAAATAGACCATGTAGTAGTGTAGGGGACGGAATGTTTGAGGTCAGAGACTCTGGAATATCACTGCCAGGATGTGAATTCTTGCCTCTGTATGTGTAATCTTTGCCAATGTATCTGAACTTTTCTATGCTTTAATTGCCAAATCTGTAAAATGGGGGCATAGATGGCCCCTACCTTGTAGAGTTGTTATGAGAATTAAATTCAGAGTTTAAATTACATGATCACATAGTGTTTACACATTATTTAAAAATGCATTGTACTCGCCAAATGTGTTGCACTAGTGGCCAAAATCTCCACACACTAGTATTTGATTTACCAGTTTTATGGACCTTGGGTACAAATCTGCAGCACTACCTCTCGGGACAGATGCTGTAATGCAGCAGTAACTTTGGGCCTCTGTTAAATCTATGCTAGAAGCCTCTTTCATTCGCTTTCTCGAATTTCAGCTGAAGCAAGGGCAGTGTGTGTAGACAGAGGATCTATTGCCACGCAGTGTTGTTGGAATATACTCCCAGATCTGCCAAGGGTCACTTTCTACCTTTGACTCTATCTGAAAACTCTACTGTTCCAGATCCAGAGGAAGAACCAGAAGAGCAAGTCATGGTTGAACTTGCTGACCTCTAAAATTCCTTCCAATTCTCAGATCTGGACTCCAAACTGACCTTCCTCCTTCCAGGTCACTGGTCTCAGAGTAAGCTGAAGCCTTAGGTCAACCAACTGATATTTTTCCAGAGAACATGAAACCTGATGGCCCATTGTTGCTCTGGGTTATAATGCTGATTCCCACAGCTTTGGAATACAAGGGCCTAAGGTTTTAGACATGTGTGTTTAAGCAGTGAATTATCTTGTGGGCAAGAAAAGCTTGAGGTAAATTTTATCTTAATCTATAGAATTGTATTACTCTGTACTACAGTAGACTATAAATAATCTTAGCATTCTCTAGGCTTGTATGCATCGCAACTCACCAGCATCCATTTTTCTGTGTCTTAAATAAAAAAGATAGCCTACTTTGGCATTTTCCAGGTGATGGAGGGTGAAACAACTAAAAATAGAAATTTTCTGTCTTTCCACATTATTACCCCTTGCATATTGTCTGTCAGTGGAGTTGTTCTAGGTATATCATCAAAAGTATTAAAATTGGAAGAATATCAGGTGTGCTGGGTGTTTGCCAGATTCAATGTGATGTAAAGTATTTTAAAATTTGCCCATGATGACTCTTGGTGTAATGCACTGTTCTGTTCCAATTGAGGGAGACAATTACATTTCAGTCCTATGTAGATAATTGTCTTTTCACGTTAACATAATTCAGTCTTGTGCACCCACCTTTACAACTTGTAATATTACTTTTGTGTAGTAAATGTGAATGCCTTTAGGATTTCTTAATATACTGGCAGGCATAGAAACCCCACTTTAAAAATACATGCAGTGAATGCCAAAAATATTTTAGCAGAGGAATTTAGTCTTACTGCTCAGGTTACAGAGAAGAGATATGCCTGCATTCTAATGTGCCTAGCTTTTGCGTTTGATGAATATCAGTCATTCTGTAAAATTCACAGAAAATGAAAATTTATTTTTGGAAGGGTAATGGATTAGGAGTAAGAAAAAGATGAGCCAGAAAATGTTAGATCTTCATTCTAAGCATCTGAAATTCTAACATCTTCCAAACTCCTGCCAAGCTCTTCTTAAATTCTTGGTCCTCTAGGATGTTTTGTTGCATAAATGGAAATAATCTTGTAGATAAAAATTTTCAGTAATTTCAGTTACTATATAAGAAGCACAGCTTTAGTTTTTGTTTTTAATTAGTGGCCTTTGCAAACAGCACTGAAACGCATCTGTAGTCCCCAAATTTCTCTCTAAATAGCAGCCCCAAATTCTACCATTAAGATGGGCTCATTGGGTTAATCATTGCCATTTCTCATCAAAAGCACTTATTACCTGAGGACCAAACACTGCTACAACTTGGTGAATCTATTGGTTTACCCAACTAACATTTATTGAGTATTTATTATGTGCCAAGCATTGAATGGGTAGAAAGATGGTGATCTTAGTTGGTATGAGCATTCCTTTCCCTGGAACATCCTGCTGATTTTATTTTTGCAGAAGCAGGATCCATATACAAAGCTGATGTGCAGAAACTTACTCTAGTGTAATCTGCTTACTTAAATCAGAACATACCTTATTTAAATCCAATTCATGAACTATTTTAACAACTGGCAGTTCTAAGAACTTACCTCCTTGCTCATTTATAAATAATTTGTATGCTGCTTCAATTCTGTGTCTGAGGAGTAAATGAAATCTATTTACCAAAATGATTAATATTCACTCCTACTCACTGATATATATATAAAAAATTAATTTTTTGCAAATATTTTGTTTATTTGAAAGATCAGGTATATTAAAATGGGTGAGAAAATCTGCTTTTTGTGGTCTGTGTTCAATGAATCTTTGAAGTAGGAGAACCGTTGAAGACTTCAAGTTTATCCTTTCATTCTAAATATGGGGACTGGAAGGACTGAAAGCTGAAACTCTGGGAATTAATTCTATATCCTCAAACAGAAGCTCCCTTGATATTTGAAAGTATTATTTTATCCTAAGATTGTCCAGTTCCTATTTTTAGCCAAGTAACACACACACACATAGATGTCAAAAATAATGGAATGACCTTTTTCCCTGAGTCTAGTTCATTAGGGAAAAAGTGTAGTTGAAAGTTCCATAAATTAAGTGTTAAAAAGTACAAACATACCTACTGCCAATTATTTGTTTTGCTTTTTATGCCTCTGTTCCACTTTGTGGATTGACTGGGACAGTTCCTTTCTTTTTCCATGAGTATGGAGCCCAACAGGATACTGTCAGACCTACCTGTTAGTGGTTAGTCCCACTTTTCTAAATTTAGAAATGTTTATCTGTCCCACATGAGTTGCCCCCATCCCCTTTCAACAACCCCAACCTTTTTCACCCTCCAAAAGCACCGTGAACCTTTCTTAGATCATTTTAATCAAGCCGCTCATTAGACTCACTAGTTGGCATCAAAAGAATCTCTATGTCAGGGGCCTGAAACGTGTATTGTCTTTGTCCAAATTCATCCCACGGAACTTTGTTTTTTGATTCTCCTTACACTTTTTAAAAGAGTAATTAATTACCAACAGTTATAAAGAAAGAAAATTTGCATAAAAGTAAAGATTGGGAGGCATCTCTTGAAAAACATTGGAACATCTGGAGACAGTAGGTGGGACCAAATTTCCACAAAGCAATAATCGCTTGATGCTGAGAAGCACCTTCTGCCTTTCGATGGTCTGTGACCTCTTCAGTTACATGTCTTCGCATAGCCCTTATTACTCATGTATGTTACTTGCCTGGCCCCTGTCTGAGACCCCTAGATAGGCTAGTCTGGGAGTGGTGTACGAGAATTGCCTACTGAATGAGGGATAGCACTCAATATAAATTTCCCCACCATAAGTTTATTTTTTCACTGCTGTTTTTCTCCTGACATTATTCACGGTACACTAGCTCTAAAAGAATTCGTTGTCTTTGTCTGTATACTGAGCGTTCGCACATCCTTGGTGGTCACTGAGATAACAGGGAGGTACAGAGAGAAAGATCTCAAAAGGCTTCAAGCTATAGCTTAACAACATATGCTCCCTTACAAATACAGGAACTTATAAAAATGCCAACTGTTGGAATTTCAGTTTTCTATTATAAATCATCTTCTCTCTTTTATGTTTTTGACGGCTGAAAGCTGACACACATAATTATTTCTTGTTAGATATTGAATAAAAAAAGCGCAGGAGATACTGTTGAGGCTGTTCGGGGGGGGGGTGGTGGTGGTAATGAAGGTTGTCCTGTGTAATAGCAATATTTTTGTTCATACTGTGTGACAATGCTTAATTAGTTATATTTTTAAAAATCGTAATACAGTTCTGGTCTATCTGTGCACACTTTAGAGAGTACCTAGAATTTCTTCCGTTATGTTATTGCTGCAAATTTTATTTGTGAATACCTTGAAGGGTATCCAGTGGACAGTGAACAGGGGCTTGACTGAGACAGAGAAAGGAACAAAGAAGCTACAAATGCCTCGCAGTTGGAGGATCTGATTTATTCTTGGGGCACCCAGGGTCAGGGAAATACATAGGAACTGAGAGCTAGAAGATTTAGATATAATATATTGAAACATTTTCAAACTACATTAAGGCTCTGAAAATAGTCTGGGTTTCCTCCAGAGTTAGTGAGTCCCCATCACAGAGAGGTTTGAGAAGACATCCCACGGCTGTGAGTGGGCGCTAAAGCATCTAATATCAGTTGGACTATGTCTTCGTGCGTCATTTCCAGGACGTTTAGAGTTGGGTAAGACTCTCAAACTCTGACAAGAAATCTATTCACATATATAAAAATTTAATAAATGCTTTGCACAAGGTGTTGTGGTTATGAACCATCTTTAATTTCTTTTTAGACTTTCTGAAGTTTTAGTAAAAGCACATATAATTTCTTGAAAAGGAAAAAAAATTATGAATTTTAAAGAAATCACTCTCACTTTTCCCTTTGGGTTGGCTAAGGAAGCTCGCTAGCACTGCTACTTGAATTTAGACTATCACAAATAAAACTGAATTTTTGGACTAGCTAAAGGTTGCATAAGAATAGATGCGTTACTTAACACAGCTTCAAAACCTAATTTAAATGCCACTTTCTTTATATAGTGTGTCCTAATTGTCACAAAAAACAGCATCTCTCCCTCCAGAACTCCTCATAGCATATCCTATAGCTACAAACTGTTTCACTGCATGTGACCTGAATTGTCACCATCTCCCATGTGTTTATTCTACCTCCTCAACTAGACTGTAAACTTTGAAAAAGTAAGGTGCCCCATGGCAGCAATTAGCAGAGCACCTACTGTACTTGTAGGTGCATAACTTAAACGTCTCTAGTGTGTACACAGCCAATTTCCAAACAGATAATCATGTTTCTGTCAGGCTCATTTTGGTTCATCTTTATAATATTATATATCTCATTCAATTGTAAACAATACCTAAATGATAGGTACATTAAAAGGCATTTGCATGAAGTTTTATGTAAATATATTTACATGTTTTTTTCAAATAAAGTACATTTAATGGCAAGTCAATGGTAAGTGTGTGTTTGTGTATGTGTGTCTGTGTGTCTTTTTTCCCAATATCCAGGGGGAAAAAGGTATGAAAACACCACACAATAATTAGAAAGTTTTTGACATTGACTTTTAGAATGAAGTATATATTTTTTCCTGACTTTTTCTTACTTTTCTTGATCTAAACTGTTCATTTTTGGTTATAGTAATGTTATTTGCCCATATTGTCTTATCATTTCCACTTTTTCTGAGCACAAACCAATAGGAATAGAGGAAAAAAGACATACTGAAGTGCAGATTGGAGATCTGGGCGGTTGCGATTCTGAATGTATATTTATAATCCCACTGTAGACTAAGTACAAGTTTAAAAGACATTCTGTATATTTATGCTTGGGGGCATAGTTATGGTCAAAGGGCAGGTAGAAGTGTCACTGATTTAGTTTCTACTAAAACATCTTTTATTTAAAAAAGTATTTTAAATGAAGGGGTTTGTGTTAGATTAGGGTTAATGCCAATATTGGTCATTTCTTGGTGTTTCTATTCTCATAATCATCCATCCCTAGATAAAATATTTTAAACCAATCTAGCTCATCCAATTTTTTTTCTGAAGAAATACAGCAAATGCCGTTGGTGCTGTTCAGTGCAGCCAATTTGCAACCTTCACCTCAGTGGCAATTAAGATAAGGACTGACCAGTGTGGAGTACGCAAGCCCATACTCTTGCCTAAAGCTGCATTAATTCCACGGTGCAGCTTGCACTTCAGAGCTTGCTAAGGGCTCAGCTGGAGGCTACTCACCTGAACCCACGGTTACTGCTCCACCCTCTTTCCTAACCTGCTTCCCTCCCTGGCTGGTTTCTCCACTGAGCAATCTGTTGACAAGCTTCTTGCACACAAATCCCTGTTTGGGGCGCTTCTCCTAACAAATAAAACCTAAAACAAGCTTAAAATTAGATGGAAAGGACTAGATTATGTGCCTTGACAATAAATCTTTGATAACAATATCCATAGTAGACAAAAATGTTTAGGGTCGTCTGAATGGAAAAGTAATTGCTCTAGACCACCGTTTCTTAGAAGCGATTTTGTCCAACAAGCAACATTTGGCAATGTCTGGAGCCACTTTTAGTTGTGAGAAGTGGTGTGAGGGGAAGAAGGCAACTAGCACCTAGTGCAGAGAAGTGAGAGATGCTGCTAAATATTCTGCAATACACGACACATCCTCCCACAACAAAGAATATTGGGTCTAAAATGTCACTAGTGCTACTGTTCAGATACCCTGCTAAAGATCCAACATACTTGCTAAATCTGTGTGTGTGTGTGTGTGTGTGTGTGTGTGTGAATGTGCCTGTACAGTCTTTAAGTCACACTGCATTGGCCTTACCTCGAATCTAAGGGGAGTGCATCCACTTTTGTTTTCCTGACTCCATGGGTTTTGATTTGGGAGTAAAAGAAAAAAAAAAAACTACCCAGACATAGGTTGGGATGCATTCAGAAAGCATAAAATAAGATTTAATAGATCAAGTCAAGCTTTTCCTTTTGAGCAGATATTTAATTTCCTTCACCGAGGTAATTGCCCCTTTCATCTTGCCCTGCGCTTGTCATCCCTACGAACATTCTTGGGTGACAAAAGGAGCAACTCGTATCAGCTTGCTTTCGGTCATGTACCTACAAGACAATTACTGGGGGTGCATCTTGTTTTGTCTTGTGTTTTGCTTTCATTTGCCTGGCCCAATAAAGTTAGAACATGTTGTTATAAATGCATTCATGTATCTGTGTGAATATATATATATACATATCATATGAATATACCCACTAATGCATAATTTCTATAATATTTAGGGTTATCAATGTGAATATTCTCAAGGAATTTGAATCCTCTTTTTTGCAAGAAAAGTTCAATTTAAAATTCTATTTTATGACTCTAGGATTGGCACAAGTTGTGTCCACACCCTTAGTAAGCCAGGACACACTGACCACATGCCCCCAAAACAATAATGGATATGATTCTTGTCGCCCTAATTCTTGTCTGTGACAAAGCTTAGCCTCATTGTGTTTGAAATACACCACTCAGCTCATCCCCCCTGCAGGGGCCGTGTGAAAGGGCTGATTCTCTCTGTGTTGGTTCTGAATCTGTCTGGTGCTCCAGTGTAATGGGCTTCCCTAGATTATCTAAACACCACTTGATGAAGGCAGTGCTGGCAGATCAGCAGCTACAGGCTTCCTCGTGGCTCTTTGTGGGGCCGCAGAGAATCCAGGAAGGTCTTGGCTTGTGGGAAACTGGGCACTACAAGGGCAGTTTAGGCAAATTCAATCTGTGAAAACTCAAGTTTACACAAATGCTGAGTAATGGACAGATTATAGAAAATAATTCTTCATTTTGTGGATTTCATGAAGTTTCTTTAAATTGCATTACCCAAGTACATTTGCAATATAACTTAATTTCTCAAAAAAATCATACAGAACATTCCAGGAAATGGTTCTTTTCAGCACTAACATTATAAATCATAGGCAGTGTTGCGAGAGACCTTATTGATCACACAGCTTAAATTCTAAAATTTTTAGCTCTGAGAAGAAGTGCTTAAAGAGGTGTAGCACCTAACAGTCCAGATGCCTTTGACCTCATTGTAACTTTTAGTTGACGGCTTCCATTGTATAAAGGGAGGCTTGGCCAGGGCTATTGCTGACTTTGCTGTGCAGAGCTTTCCTTCCTTTGGAGAATTTTCACAGCCATTGTTGACTCTGGAAATCACAACTCCCTAAAGACTCTTCCACAATTATTGAGTCTGTTATTACCCTCGATCCCCAAATTATCAGTCTTTCTGGGGAGATAATCAATCAACCCAATGGTTCAATAAGGGCTTGTTAAATTGCATTGAACCAGGTTTGTTCACCCATCCATCCATCTGTGCTAGCCTCTGGGGATGCCATGGTGAAATATATAGAGTTTGAAGTAGACTAGATCCTCTCTTGATAGGTTTTTGAGGCACAGTTCTCATGGGAAGTCTGGAAATGGCCTTAACACTCCAAAACACTTCCCTTATCTCCTCTCTGAAGCTTGAAACATTTACAAAGTCATGGGTATCCTTGGGAAGCAATGAGTTCTCTGGAAACCGAGTTGTTTTGAGCATTTAACCGGACTCATTGAGAGTGAGGATTGATTCAAGCAGCAGGCTAAAGTGCTGGTTCAATATTCATTGTCCTGGGTCTCAATGGTACTTGTCTGCCTTATAGCCCTTCTTACTTCTTTCTACAAACACACACCATCTGTTTCGTTAGGGGGGCTGTCCCGAACCTAGTCTAAGCCAAACGGAATATCTTTGCATTTATTTATGATCTTAGTTATTATCCAAGGATAGGCTTATTAGCAATCTTGTACCAGCCAAAGCATATTCTGAGATTTTAAATTGGAATCTTACTTTTTTTTTTTTTTGAGCCTGGACCTGATACAGCCCTGTCCCTCACCAAAAGAAGAAACTAGCAATGTACTTTAGCCTCCAAGAATTAGAAAGAGCCTCCATGCATAAAAATGTCTATGACCAGAGTCAATTAAGGGCCATCAAGTGCATAAAAATGCAGGTGTTAGAGCCAAACTACCTGAGTTCAAATCCATATTTCTCTACTAACTGTGATACCTTGAGAAAGTTATGTATTTTCTCTTTAGCTCATTGTAAGCTTAAAGAAAATGAGGAAAACAGTAGCTACCTCATAGGGTGATGGCAGATTAAAGATGGCCTCAATATCTTTGATATTCCTCTCATCAAGAGATAGGGTCTATGTCTCCACCTCTTGAATCTCGGAGGGCTTTGTGACTACTTTAGAATACACCAAAAGTGACATTGTGCTGGTTTCCTGGTCTGGGCCTTGGGAATCTGGAAATTGTTACTCTCTCTCTCTCTCAACACTGCCTTTCATACCCCTGAGCCACCTTATAAGGTGTCTGATACTCTACTGGTGAGAATAAGTTACAAAACTACATAGAAAGGGATCCAGGTGAACCCAGTTTTTCAGCATTCTCACCAAGGGGCTGTGGATGTGTTGAAACCATCTTGGGTGTTCTAGACATGCTCAGCCTTAGAGGACAACCACTAGGTGACTTTAGCCAATGCTGTATAGAGTTAGCGCAGAGCCATGCCCGGCCTGAATTCCTAACCAGCACCAACTTGAAATATAAAACCGTTGTTGCTTTTGGCCATGAAACCAAGATGACCCAAACAGAGTTGTTTAATGATTAAATGAGTTGAAATAACACTCTCGAAATAATGTTTGCCTAGAGTAATGCTTGATAAACTAATTATTATTATTGCCCTGGTTCTGGTCTCTCCCAAATTTAATTTTTCCATGTCTTACTCAACACTGAGCCATTCTTCCAATAAATCTCCTCATTTCTCTATAATCTACTTAGAGTCAGGGTCTCGTCACTTATCTTCAAGTGGGTTCATGCTAATACAATGTCTAAGATCCCTGAGATTCTGTGTGGATGATCCATCACACAAGTCACACTGAGATAAATATTTCCTTTTCATCTTCAGTCTCTCTTTTTAAATCCTTACTTTTATTGTTATGTGCCACAAATCTGAGACCTTGTGATAAAACCAAACATAAAAACAAACTCTTTGACTCCAAAATCTACAAAGGCACAAATTCTGTCTTTTCCTTTAAAAAAAAAAATTAGTATATAATTTGTGAAAAACTCAACTACCCATGTTAGCAAGCATGTCATTGAATCCACCTCTCACATACCTCAATTCCAAAATAATGAAAAAGAGACAAAGACAAGGAGAGACAGAGACAAAGAAACAAAAGAGAATATAGGGCAAAGGAAAACCAACAGTCGTCAGTAAGGTCAGCTGGAGCAACCAAACAGTCCTCAAGCTTATGCGAAGATGAACTAGAGTGAGTACAAACCTGAATTATTAGCAAATCCCAGATGCTATTCTACCCTCACACTTTTTTTGTAAAAACAAACAAGGGAGGAGATTTCACTGGGTATTTTTGGAAGATTCAGTTGCCATATGTTTCTGGAAGGGTTTTTTTTTGGGGGGGGGGGAAGATTTTTCTAAAAATGTATCAACATTTTTGTTTCACTTGTTTTCTTTTCTAGGTGACTCTGAGACATTGGGGTGAGGAGGGAGGGGGGGGTGGAAGAGTTTGGGTTGACTGAGAAAGACAAAACGGAGGGTGACCCCAGCTGGAAAACCAGAAGAAGATACATATATATGGTCTTTCAGCTCTGGTTCTCCATTGGCTTGGAAGTCAGGCACACGGTCATACATTTTATGGAGGAGGTGGCTGTGTCATTCTCCCAATGAACTCTTATTATCTGCTCACTGGATCAGGAAGCCTCTTTCATTTAAAAAATAAAAAATAAAAAGTAATTTTCAGAGGAAGGAGAAGTGTATTAGACAAGAATACTTGGCTAGATAGCATAATCCCCTGCCCCCTCCTTCCTTCCTAACAAAGCTGCTCAGGTCACCTTCCTGCCTGGTGGAAGACAGTCTTGTTTAGAGTCCCCAGGGTAGGGTTGACTGGCCGGGGGAAGGTCATAGTCATGAAACAATGCATAATCTAGAATTGGACATTTAACTTGATCCAACAGGGTTGAAAGGAAGATCATTTGCTCCATAATTATAAAAAAGAATTTTTTCATTTCTAATTTGGGGATGCCTAGAATGAATAAAGAAGCAGGTAGTCCGAGTTGTTACGGGCAGACATCATCCCGTGTGCTACCAGCCTGTGGACGAAGCCAGCGCGATAATTGGCAGAAGAGAGAAAGAGGTCCCTAAGAATGCTACTGAGCGGTGGAACTGACATATGTGAATCCTGCCCTCATACAGGCCTTATTATATTTAAAATTTCATTTCCATAATCTTTACGGCAGTTAGAGAAGGCATTTCTGATACTTGTATCTAAAATCTGTCCAAATTGGAAAAGAAACGACATTTGAATACTAAGAAATTGTTCCTTATTTCCTGTAATTAAATTTTAGTATGGAAAAAAGAAAGTGAAGAACATATAAGGACTCAGGTGGCAAAAGGGAGGGCAGGGAAGGGGGAATGGAAAGATCACAGAAACTGGAGACCCGCGGAGCTCAAAGAAAACCTTATTGAATTCACAATTTCCCCATGAGCTGTTTTAAGCCTAGCTAACTTTAGACTAGAAGGTTGCTTTTTTTTATTCAATAATTTTCTTTTTTAAATCCCTGCCATATACTTGGTCAAAATCATAGCAACAGAAAATAGAATGGTGGTTGCCAGAGGCTGAGGGGAAAGGGAGAAATGGGGGGTTATTGTTTAATGGGTATAGTTGTAATTTTACAAGATGGAAAGACTTCTGGAGATAGATGGTATATAATAAATGTATTTAGTACCATGGAACTGTATGCTTAAAATTGTTAAGATAGTAAATGCTATGTTATGTGTATGATACCACAATAGAAACATTAGAAAATATTTCTACCTACCATGTACCAAGTCACTATAAATATAAAAATTAAGATACACACTTAGCCATTTAGAAATTTTCAATATTAAAATGACCATAATAATCAAGCTTTTAATAGTTTCTTGTACTTAGATCATTTCATCCTTATAATAACCCTGTGGACATGTATATATTTCCCCATTTTATAAAAAGCATCAGAGACTTAGTTCCCTGTAGTCATATCATAAGAAAGTTGTGAAGCTAAAGTTTCAATTCAAGTCTGTCTGATTCTTATCAATCCAGCCTTGTTTCTTGTATTGTACTATCTTTGTTGGATAATTAGAAGTTAAAATTCCATCCCCAACCACCTTGAGTATTGTCATCACATTTTGTAGAGGAAATTTTTAGATGATATAGTGATCATAGGAGGCTCCCAAGGCCCAAAATTCTGAATGACACCATGGGAGGGACTGGTACAGAAAAGCGATGAAGAAGGTAAGTAATGGTAAAATTAGAGAACCAGTTCAGGAAGCACAGTGTCTGGATAATAAGAGATGCGAGGAAACAGAGGGATGATAGATAGCATCAATTATATAATTCCTTGTTTTTCCAGAACCGGGAGACATGATTATCCAGAAAATCAAAATCGAAAAGCATTACTGCAAATTTGAAGACACAAGTGATAAAAAGAAATTTCTACAAGCTTTCAGATAAGAAAAACAGATTTGCATGAAGAATTAGGCTTAAGATTTCTCTCCATAATAGCAATTCCAGATGCTAGAACAAAACAGAGAAATATCCTCAAAGTTATGAATAATTGTTTTTCAAACTAGAACTATATATTCAGACAATTGTCAAGATATTTTCCAGGTGCCAAAAGAAAAGTGAACTGCAATGCATTCTATTAAGAGAGGGAGGGAGGGAGGGAGGGAGGGAGGAAGGGAGGGAGGGAGGGAGGGAGGGAGGGAGGGAGGAAGGAAGGAAGGAAGGAAGGAAGGAAGGAAGGAAGGAAGGAAGGAAGGAAGGAAGGAAGGAAGGAAGGAAGGAAATAAGCTTTGGAAAATTTGCTGTATCACTATGAGGGAAGAAAACCATGAAAAAACAAAATGTGAAGCGGAAATAGGGGAGTAAGCAAAAGTTGCAGTTAAGAAAGATCCTTATGGTGATGCTGAAAGAAGTTTGCACCACGACAGTTATTCAGCAGGTTTAAGGAGCCACTTTCAAGATCGAAGTGGTTGGAAGGGAACAATTACTTTAAAAAAATGGAACTGATAAAAACTTAATTTCTTTGATGATATTAGGAGAAGTTTTACCTGGCTGCTGTCGAATTTGGAATCGGATTAATGGCAAGTCCTCAGAAAACAAAGCAAGTGGGGAGAGAGAAGCATGTAGAAGACCAGAAGGAGGAGGGAGAAAGTAAATTATGAACAGCGGGCTTTTTAAAACGTCCTCCGCAGGAGAGGAGAGCTGACCAGGCCCCAGCCTGTTCGCCGCAGCTGCGGGCAGGGATACCGTGCTGGAGAGAATCTCAACACGCGTTGGCCTGTCTGACTTCAGGAGCAGGGGAGAAGGGTGTGGGGAGGGGTAGGCAGGGTGGTGGGGAACGAGAGATGCATTCTATCTTCCGTGATGAAAAGTCAATAGGTAATTTTAAAAAATAACTAGCAATAGAAGCTTGCTCTTTAGAGATTTCGATGTAAATACTAAAATAAGCAATTTGGAGAGCTGAAAAAGTTTGCCCCTGGGAGCAGATAAGGGAGGTGGCAAGAGAGCCCTGTGGCTGTGAGGCTGTATATTATTATTGGGATGACAGTCACTCCTCCAGCACGCAAACCCCAGGACTTGCAGTGGCCTCAAGCTCAGAACAAGTTTATTTCTCGCTCAGTTAACGGCCCAAGGTCAGTGTTGCTGTGTGGTTTAAGTGGCTCTTTCCCACGAGCTCAACCAGAAAGATGCTCTACCTTCTTCGCCTGGACACCTAAGTGCAGTTTATCACCATACTTGTCTGTCACCATCACCGTCACCGTCACCGTGAGCAGGGAGCAGGGAGGAGCACAGGGGGAAGGTCTGAAGGGCACAGCTCAGAGCCACACCCCTCCGTCCCAGTTACACTGACAGAATAGGCCACATGGTCACTCTTACCTGCCACAATCTGTAAGACTATTTGATTTTTAAACTAAGTGCACATACGGCCTGTCGTTGCACTTGTGATTTTGTTCTAGAAGGATAGAAGTGAGCAGACCAGCAGGAGTCAATAAAAATTCACAGGGGTTCGATTAGGATCTATTTACCTGACATTTTTAAATTATAAAATTTTATTGAAGGTAGAAAATACTGCTTGTCTGGAGCCACTGTGATCCATGCTCCCGATAAGGGGAAGTCCAATGGTTCCTCCTATGAAGAGAATCTGGGGATTAAACAGCATAATTCTAGCAGAATGGCAGAGGAGGTAGCATTGTCCCTATTTTTTGGGTGAAGCAACTGGGTTCTTGAGTTACTAAGTGAGAGGCACGAAGTGGGTCATTCATGCGACGATATTGATTAAAGCATCTACCACGGGCCACGCATCATCTCTGTGCAGCAGATAAAGAGACAGACACTCCAGACGAGCTCCCCGCGCGCAGAGATTTAACCCGAGGGAGGCTGCCGTGGCGCAGTGAGAGCTCAGCTGGGGCCTGCAGCCTGGGGGTCCGGACGATCCCAGCAGCTCCTGCTGGGCCTCTCTAGCTACTATGCTTTTCACATATCGCATCTCATTAGCGGCCCTGAAATAAGCTCTCTGCCACTATACGTTCGGAGGCCATTGCCTATTTATGGAGTCAACAAAAGATGCACATTCTCTTGGGGACAATCTCTGTGAATCAAAATCGCACCCCCTTTTTTTTTCTCTTAACAGCTTTTGATGCATGCTTCAGACCAGTGTGGAAAAGACATGAACAGCCCCTTTCCGGGTCTCCACTGTTTTATCTTTATTAGAGAGGCGCTGTGACAGGCGCCTTTTCTGGCTGCCTCTAAGCCTTGCTAGGCATGCTCTTCTAGCCAGACAGGCCGGGGCTGGCTGGTGTCCTGAACTGTGATGTAAGACGGTCACCCAGTTGCCCCCAAATTAGCAGTCCTCTCTGCTTCCCTCTTGCCCTGCTAGTGCGTAAACGATGTATGCTTAGTCGGTGCTAAATTTAATGAATAAGGGTGTTTGCAGAAGATCTCTAAACTTGTAGTGAGCATGACCACAGTTACAAGAAATAGCGGGATTTGAGAGAGTTGTTCTCAACGGATAACCATGCAATTCATTGTCCAAACTGGGATCTGCTGAGACTGAGAGGCGATGCTGTTGATTCACATCAGTGATGTTGAGACAACAGGCATGAATGGCTCTGTGGACGAGATGGACTTGTGAGCACTCAGGACTCACTTCACTCTCTTCCTTCATCGGTGGATAAATGGAGAAACACAATGTGGTATATACACCAATGGAATATTATTGTCTTAAAAGGAAGGGAATTCTGACACGCTGCAACATGGATGAACCTTGAGGACATTATGCTGAGTGCAGTAAAACTGTCACAAAAAAATAAATACTGTAAGATTCCACTTATTTGAAATATCTAGAGTAGTCAAATTCATAGAAACAGAAAATAGAATGGTGATTGCCAGGGGCTAAGGGGGAGGGAATGTGAATTTAATGAGTACAAAGTTTTAGCTTTAGTTTGGAAAAATGAAAAACTTCTGGTGATGGTTACACAACAATGTAAATGTACTTAATGCCACCGAGCTGTTCACTTAAAAATGGTTAGAATGGTACATTTTATGTTATGACATTTTACCACCAAAAAAAAAAGAGAAAGCATTGATTTCACTTTCTTTATCTGGAATATTATAAAACAGACCAGAGCTTCCCCAGGGACATCTCTCCCAGACATAACACATTATGATCCCAATTAAGAGTCACTGAAGCTGGGATGTAGTTGCATCACCCCGGCTGCCCTCTGTGTCATGACCACCGCCTGGGAGGAGTTATGAAGAGTCCAGTGGGGATGTGCTGCCGGCGAAGCTGGTCAGAGAGCTCGGGAAGCCGTCCCACCTCCCTCCTCACCCTGGACTTGAGCACGGCCCGGACTGCAGCGAGCAGTGGCAGGCAGAGCACCTGGAACTGAGGGAGCGGCCACCGGCCAGTTCCCCCAAAGCAAACTCTGCTTGATTTGCTTCTCGCAGGTAGCAAGGCAAACCATTTCTTCCCAAGAGTGAAATCCTGAGAAGTCAAGAGGAAAAAAGATTAAGGACACCAAGAGGGCGATGACCCACATTGTGTGGGTTTCAGACAGTGGCACTGTCTGCCCTCCTGGTGATGCCTCACAGACGGCGGGTTCTCCCCGGGCTCCACAGTCACACTCGAGGCCCCATGCTCCATACACAGTGAGAAAGACATCATGAAAGGGATGAAAGAGGGAACTGAAAATAAAGAAGCGACGTCAACAGTAACCACTTCTAAGCCTCGCTTTTCCTGTGGCCTGCTAGATCCACGACAAACACTTTTCTTCCTGTTGACATCTGCTAGTGGAGAACACTGATTTCTTCTTTACCTGTGGCCTATCATTTTCAGCATGTGCCAGGTTGCTCCCCACTTACTCCCAAGGCTGCCCACGTAGGTGAGAACCATTTGGAGTACACATTATAAACGGAAGGGGGTAGGTTATGGCCCTTGGATCCAAGTTGAGCAGTTCAGATACAGTCTCAATCTTGCAATCAACTTTCCCTTATTTTACCCTGTATTGTTGATTAACTGGATCATATGCCTAAGACCTACCCTAGCCTGAGCCCCAACTCTAAAGCAAGCTCCTAAAGGGCACACACAACGTGGGTGGACTGCTGAATCCCTCTTTTTATAAGAATGCATGCCACCACCTCCTAGGGATTCCATAAAGAACTACGCTCCTTGAACATTTATTAAGTTCCCCGGGGCTACACGCCCAGGGCAGGGTCAGGTCTGTGCCCCAAGGGAACTGATTGTTTAATAACATTCTATAGATTTCCTAGCTGCTGGTGACAGGGATGCTTCCACACCGCCCCGGTGGGACCCGGGGAGGGAAGATATTCAAGAAGATTAGGAGATGAATGTGTTCTGAAAGACAGCACACAGTTAGCCTTGACTGCAAATTGGGCATTTTATTGCATTTGTCTGATGGATAATCACAGATAAAGGCTTTGACCTTTAGCCCCATGGCAGCAATGAGAAAAAAGCAGGGACTCTGTGTACTATCTTTTATATCATTTTTTTCTGCAGTTCCGGGAAAACAGAACCTATTAAAACGCTCGGAAGCATCTCTCTGTGCTGTGTTCTTAGGCATCATATCAAGTGTCGCTGTGCCTCGCTGCTCTGCGCTTGTCCCCCACCAACACCATGATAAGGAGAAGAGGGGGGGCGTGCGACACTCTTATCCCTCAGCAGAAAGACTAATGATGGCGAAGAGGAAGGATGTTCGAGGAGAGGGAAAGGAAATAACCGGGTCTTGAGTGAATGCTGAGCATCGGGGAGCAGAGGCCGGGAAGCCTGCAGCGCAGCGTGGCTCCCTAAGGAACACGAGCGCTGGCCCAGGCTGCACTCCTCACACCGGGGCTCTGGGGGCCTGGGCCTGGGGTGGCAGCCCCGGGAAGGCTCCTCCCTTGGTGCCAAACCAAGTGAAGCGGTCTACAGTCAGCTTCGACAACTGAGTCTCAACAGGCAAATAAAAGAAATGCGCACACAGGGAAGAAGGGCAGAGGCCACGGAGTCTGTAGTTCCACATAGAGGTCTTCCACCCGGGATGCATTTCACTGACTCCGCCTGTTACCTAATCATTATGGTTATTGACCGTGGTCACCAAGGACAGAAAGGTAACTTTCATTATAAGGTGAATTCCACATGTTAACTTTTATTCATTTTCACAAAGGAATCGGCCAAAGGCCAAGCCCTTCAAGGCCAAGATGAAGTGTGGGATGCTAGAGCGAATGTGCGTGGTGATGTGTGGAGACTGGTATGCCCCTTCGCATGGCCCGTCCTGGGTGCCAGGTCACAAGGGTGTCATTCCATATTGACAAAGAGAATTAAGCTCACACGTGTCCCATTAAATCCAAAACGGATTACATGCAGAATCTTTTCATATGAATGTGAGTGGAATAAATTATATGCTTAACACTTTTAAAGGCTTAATTGTGTATTTATTACCTCGTTTTTAATATAACCTTATTATTGTAACTAGCCCAAACCTTGCTTGACTTTTGAAATGTTCTGTGCATGCACTGATGTTGGATAAAGTGAAAGGAATCCTAGGTTGAAAATTAGATTGCATGGAATGTAGTAAGAATTGTCGGTTTCGTTTACCAGCCCTTTTAGTTTTGAATGGCAGCTCGAGCCCATAGCTGCTAACTCCGTACCTAGCCACTGGAACTCCAGATTCACCAGGTATGATTTGCAGCAGAAGTTCAAACTTCTGGAAAGAAAACAAGCCTCTCAAATTGTCTCAGAATCAGGTACCTCCTCTGAGATCACTTTGAATGACACGTGTAAAACATTGACCCCTAGTGGTAAAAAGCCAAATCTAAGGTGTTTAATGAAGGCCAAGCTCTGAATGGGTGGGGGTGGTGATGTTTTCAGTTACAAAGCAACGTGAAGTTTCCTGGTAGAGAGCGCACAGCCTGCCAGCTTTGCCTTCTAACTTAGCAGTTACACTGGAGTAACTCCAAAGTCCCCATGTCTCATAGAAGCCTAGAATTAGACCAGGGAACTCTCTTCTAACTTCTCTCCCAACATAGCAACACCATGCCCAGGATTACTTCTAATTACACATCCAACTCCTGCCTAAAAATTCCTAGACATGTTGCAGTGGGCATGCATCTTTGTTTTTTCTTCCTGAATAATAATAAACTGTCTTTTTTTGGGGGGAAGAGTTTTCCCATGTGCCTAATTTGGTAAAAGGGGGTAGAAGGCAGAGAACATCAATGTAGAAATGGAATGAGGAACATCTTCCTTCTCTCGGCTCCCTTCCAGCTCCGACCTAAGCACCTGGGCTACGAGTGGGTGGTTGTGCCTTCCTGCTCAGGAATGCGAATCTGGAATGAGGGAGGCAGTGACTTATCGTGGCAGGGGGAGCATGCCATCTAAGGTGATGTCTGGAAGCAGAGGTGATGTAGCATATTGTGTGCCATCTCCTTGCCAAGTTATTTCATTCCACACCTTAGGACTCCCTCAATCCCACCCCTTTCCAAGCTGGCTCCTCCAAGCTCTCAACATCCTATAACATCCCAGGAATCATTTTGCTTAGAGGATTACAGTTAGTTTCTCTTACTTGCAACAAGAATCCCCACGGACGTCTATTGACTTCAGCATTGGGACACACTTCCTTGTTATAGACTCCCATCAAACCTGGTGCTACCTTCTTCTGCAGTTCTACACTCCCTTGATATAAGCTGAAATTCTTAAAGTGTTCACATTATTTCTTCAAGCCCTTAGTATCTCTGCATTAACCCTTCTACCAGGGTAGAAAACCATCTATAGAAAGTTTAAATAACTAGACAACAATTCCCTAGATATTTTAATCAATGTGCAGGTGCTATTATTGTTGAGGCAAAGACAAAAAATGGGTCCTATTGAGGACTGTGTTAAGGATAATAACCCGTGACTTCTGTGAGTGGAGCATATTTCCCATACAAACGTCTTATTTTAACCATGAACTCCTTGGGATTTTAGGATAATGGAAAGAAAAGAGAAGCTAGCCTATCATATAGTATCTCATGAAAACTTATTGACATGATGGTGCCTCTTAGCATCATGGGAGTAGGCGATGTGATAGTCTTAGTCAAGCTTAAGGGTATAACATGTCTTATTATTTCTTCCTTGAAGGGGCCTCCTCTAATATTCCAGTTATCTAACCAGCCACCTTCACCCACCTCCTACTTACTCTCATCACCACAGCATCCCTTATCATGCAGCTAAGAGCATTAATAGGAAAGACAGAAAAGGGAAACTTTATCTGCTTTTCTCCCAATATGCTCCCAATACACCTGACTTCCTCGGGTGTACTAGACACTTTAAACTTTCCCGATTCATCTGGACACAGGTACTATCTTGAAGAAAGGTGCCCTACCTAAATCAACAGTATTCACCCTAAGTATCTGCACATGAAAATAAGACTGGACCAGTGTTTCATAACTCTTTCATAGAAAATAGAATAGAAATGAAGCATGGGATTATAATTAGAATTCAAGTTAAAAAAAAGACCCTAACATCACCCTGGAAATGCAGGGAGTTAGAGGAGGTGCCACACACCCAGAAGGATTTCAAGGCAGAACAAAAGCAGGCTCTGACCAGCTAACAATCCTTGGTTCTGAAAGTTGAACACTCAGCATGGCTCATTCCAATTCAATTGAACTCTCTCTTTTAAAAGCTCATTAAAATAGTCCATGTTTCTACCCAAAGTCATACATCTTTAATTCACATTATACAAAGAAAATTTTCTTTCTGAAAATCAACAATATCCAGAGTTATCACAGAAAAAATTTGTTTTGTGCATAATAGTGTACTTGCTACCCAAGAAAATTAACTTGAACATCACATGTGTTATGCTGTTTGACAGCAAGGACAGGTTAAGCAAAAACAAGTGTATGCACGAGTTATTTGCATGAATCTTCAGGTTGCCAGTGCTTCCATGTATTGCTGCCTCCAGTTCTATAACAGGACATGATGAACAGCCCCAAAAATCCCCCTTTAAAGAGATAGCATATTAATTGCTTTAAATGTAATATTTAAATAAAAAAAAGATCTTACCTTTTGCAACAGCTTGGATCGACCTGGAGAGTATTATACTACGCGAAAGAAGCCAGTCAGAGAAAGACAAATACAATATGATTCCACTTATATGTGGAATCTAAGGAACAAAATAAACTAACAAGCAAAATAGAAACAGACTCATAGATGCAGAGAACAGACTGAAAGCTGTCAGAGGGGAGGAGGGTTGCAGGGCTGAGTGAAAAAAGTGAAGGAATTAAGCAAAAACAAAACAAAACAAAGCTCCATAGACATAAACACCAGGCACTGGTATGGTGATTATCAGAGGGAAAGGGGGCCGGGGGAGGTAGAAGGAGATAAAGGGGGGTAAATGGTAATAGAAGGAGAAAAACTGAATAAATAAATCGCAATGTTTATTGGAGACACCCATGAATCTGCTATATGCCTGCAACCCATTTATTCAGTGCTGTCAGAAGCAGTCAATGGTCCTACTGAACAAACCTAACCAGCCTTTTTATAGCTGGGCCTTATGCGTGCATCAGAAACAGAAACTATTCCATAGTGAAACCTCATAGAAATTAGAGCCAGATTGTGCTGTTGATTGTGATAATAATAGTTAAAAAAAAAAAAAAAAAAAAAGGACAGCGTTTGAGCTTTTGTCTTCATCGTGAATAAACAATCTACTCTTGAGATTGAATGAAAACCAGACATGATCTCATTGGTATCGCAAAAGAAAGGCATTATGGGTCTTTCTATTCAATCTGACTGGGTTTATTTTGAAGTTAATCAAAACATATTTTAAAAGCACCAAGCTCAAGTCACTGGGCTAGAACTGGGAATGCGTGAAAGTGAATTTCTGTATACTCCAGTGGCTGAAGGGATTGGTTTTCGGGTAAGTAGCCTTGGGGTGAGTCTCTGTGCCACCATTTACCTGTTCTGTGACTCAGGATAACACAGTCTGCGTCTCTGAGTGCAGCTCCGTCATCTGTGAAATAGAGATAATAATATTTGGATCCTGATTTTTGGCCTGACATGTATGCAGTTTCATTCTGTCCTAACAAGTAAAAATTGGAAAAATTTGAAAAATGAAACACTTTTCTTAGATCCGTCAAGGAAACGAAGTCACAGGGCAAACCACTGCCCCAAATATTGGAGAGACAGGCAGGCAGATATAAGGATTAACAATTCGCCAGAGCAGAAACCACCTGGGGAACCTGTATCAGAGCAGGAAAACCTGGACTGTTTTTAACAAATTCACACTGGAGACTCAGTGTGAAGAAACCTGAGAGAGAAATTACAGACGACCCACTCACAGGGGCGCTTACACTTTTGGGAGTTTTACCTCCAGGAGGTTTAGCAGTGACTAGCAAAGAAAAATCACCTCCTGTTTCCAGAGGCGGGGGTGGGAGGGAGTAGAAATAATTTTAAAATACACCACAACATTCCACTCTTTCCTGCCTCCAGGAAAAATATCAGTCACGCACCACTTAAGGACAGAGATATGTTCCGAGAAGTGTGTCGCTAGGTGATTCTGTCCTTGTGTGAACATCACAATCACAAGGCGCACTTGCACAGAACTAGATGGTAGAGCCCACTACACGCCTCGGCTGCATGGTGTAGCCTTTTGCTCCTAGGCTACAAGCCTGTACAGCATGTTACTGCACAAAGCGACATGAGGTTAAATCAAGCACGAGAGAAAACGATGTAATCAAGAGATGCACATGATATATGAGGCTGCTGCTGGTGTAATAGGACATTATGTTTACAACGACTTTTTTTTTAATAAGCAGAAAAAGTACACTCTAAAATAACAATAAGAAAATAGAGTGAATACATAAACCAGTAACAGAGTTGTTTATTATCATTATTAAATCTTATGCACTATACATAATTGCCTGTGATACACTTTTATCCGAGAGGTAGAGCAGTAGGTTTGTTACTGCATCACCCCAGGCATGTGAAAGAAGCCAGTCTAAAACGGCTCCCTAGTATATGGCCCAAGGCAGTCTGGAAAAGGCAGAACTATGGAGACAGTAAAAAGGTCAGTGGATGCCAGCAGTCATGCAGGAGGGAGGCATGAAAAGAGAGTGCACAGAGGATTTTTAGGGAAGGGAAACTATTCTGTACAATAGTACATGGTAGGTATGTGTTGTTATACATTTGTCAAAATCCATAGAATGTCAACACCAAAGTGAACCCTGATGTAAACTATGGACGTTGGGTGATATTTGGTTCTAGAATCTCCACTATGTAAGAAGATCTCATTTCCAATAAATTATTTAATCTCTAACACCCCAGCTAGACTACAGATTCCACGAGGATGGCAATTCTGTCTTGCTCACAGCTGAACACCTGTCTCCTTGCGTACTATGGGCAGAATAAACATTTGTTAAATAAAAGCTTATGGAAAGGCATATAAAATAAATAATAGCATAATCAGGTGGTATTTTAAAGAGAATTTAAGAAAATGGACTACCAGAAGAAGTATGGTCAGGCTTCAAGGAACCATCCAACTCTGCTAAGGCACCTAGAAGCCAGTGGGAGGCCGTTAGTGTATCCGGAGCTGGGAAACCATGAGGGAGGAAGTCTCCTTAAAGCCTGATGAGAAATGGAACAGTGGAGAGCTGTCACCTGCGAGGGGATGCACTTACAGAGGGAAACAGCAGTCCCAGAAATGCACAGCAAAGCAGGAAAGAAGTGGGCAAGAAAAAGCCTCCTCTCTCCTCCTGAATTACTCTCCTTCTTGTGACGCTTATGAGCTAAGCCCAGTGGTAAGGCAGGAGGCAAGAGCCAGCGACAGAGCTCCCAGGAGTCCGTCTCCCAGGGAACCACGACAGGCAGGGAAGAACAAACATTTGGGGACTGGGGAAGGGCGGCTGGCGATGAGGGACGACCAACGTGGTGATATTAAGCAGGTACCTTTGACATCCTAATATATAATTATGAGAACTAAAGGTAAATACATGGAAAAACTTGAGAAAGGAGTAGTGGCAGAATGTTTTCGTCCGTTCAGTTACCCTTTGGGCAACTCCAACACATGAGATGCCGGTTAACCTGCAAGACTTGGAGTGCCATCCAGAATATAAAGAATCGATAATATCTTGCCGTAAAGAACTGTCATTCTAAGCTGCTAAAAGGGTCTCAGAAGCAGTTTGTCCCCTAGCCTCCCCTTTTATTTAAAAATACCCAGCAAAGAAAGTGACAGGGCTCAGACTCCCTTCTCCCTCCCCAGCAGCCCAGCCCAAGCCCTGCTCAGTGCCGCCAAACAGCAATTTGCAGGGGGAAATGGGAACAAATTAGTGCTGATGATTGCGGGCCACTGATCGGCTGCTGGGCTGTCCCAGCAGCTTCGCAGTTGCTAAATCAAATTGATAGCAAAAGGCCCTGAGCTGCTCAGCAGGCTGCTCTTCTGACTTGGGGCTTCAAGGCCAAGGACACCCTGGCATCGGGTGCATCTGTCGCGACCGGCCCACCATCCCCACCACTGCATGAGCTGTGTGTCTTCTGGTACTTGGGCTGGTTACGAGGCTGTGGCCCTGAGAAGGCGAGAGGCTGCCACTCTCGGGGACATGTTCCCAGCCTTTCTGACAGGCAGCAAGGCACGGAGGGGAACTGTGACGCTAGGAGCCGTGTGAATTCTCGGAGGCCACACTGTCGCAGGGGAAGCACCAGGGCTAGTGTGAAAGTAGAAGGGGCACCAGTCAGGGCAAGACCTCAGAGGCAGGATGACTGGGGCTGAGCTCAGTCAACAGCCTCATCACTGGTGTCCCTCGGATCCCTCTGCCACCTGATAAATGAGAAGACTTAGTAGAGAGCACTTGTGCGCTACACAACAGCGAAAGGAAGGGTCCAGGATGTTTCTGATGTATGCAAATTCACCGGAACCAAAATGCAAGATGTTCCTTTCAAAACTGTCCCCTTATGAAAGGGTACGTTAGTTATTCCAAAGATGTCGTCATTCCTCAAGGTACACCTGGACATCTTTTCGAAGAACTGCCAGAAGAACCAACACTTACAGCTTATTTAAAAAAAATAATATAAAATCCTCTTAATGGTTTACAACAGTAGCTCTTAACCAGGGGTGCTTTAGTCTCAGCCCTCACCACCCTGGGACATTGGCAATGCCTGGAGACATTTCTGGTTGTCATAACTGTGAGTGGGGACAGGGAAGAAGCTACCAACATCTAATGACTAGAGACCAGGGATTCTACTAAACATCCTACAATTCAGAGGACAACTCCTAATTCCACAACAAAGAATCATCCAATCCAAAATGTCTATAGTGTCCAGGTTGAAAAATCCTGACTTCCACCAGGAGAAATTTGGTTGATTTTGTGGAGCTATCCAGAGGTCAACTAGAACTGAGCCTAGTGATCGAGGTGGTTCAAGTTGGAAAAATACCACTTCTGGACTGAAACAACGGGTGATTATAGAGTAATGAGAATGACTTTCTTGCATGACAATATCCAACATGGAGTCCAAAAATAGGTTCTAAGCATTATTGGCATTTATTTATTAATTCCTCCATTTATTAAATATCGAGGCATTCAATATGTGCCAGGAACTGATTAGCAAAACAAAATTCCCATGCTCAAGACCTCTTGGTCTAGAAGCAGATAGGGGAATGTCCTAGGGCTGTCTGGTAGAGCACACCCTTTCAACCCCTCCACTATTTTGCCTCTCCAAAGGTTTTTTCATGTGAGGATTACATGAACTAATAGACAGAAAATATTTACAGCAGTTACCTGGTACATGGTAAGCACTCAATACATCCTCAAAGTGATGTATTAAGTTAATCTCATTAATTAAAAATTAATATTAAAAATATTAAAAATGCAATATTGTTATTAATATTAAAAATGCAATAGCTATAAATGGCTTCACAAATGGATTCCTTTGAGGAATAAATATTCTTTAAAAATATACCCTTGGGTATCCTTGCTCATACACATATATGACCAATTATACATTTTCTATGTTAGGCTGTGATGAACAAGTTTTTCTACCAATATAATTACATCCTCACTGGAGGTGATTAAATCAGAAAAATATATCTATCCAGCATATTATATATATTTGTCTATCATTTCTGATTTGGAAGGCACTGTACAGGTTAGTGTCACAGATGTAAAAAAATATAGTCAACTATCTCTGCCCTTAACTGACTTAATAATCATTGGGAGATAAACCACAAGATAATTAACCATGGAAAATGTGCCAAGTCAATAACTGACAGAGAAGTTCAAAAGAAGAGAGAATCCTTATAGGATAAGAGGAACTCCTCCAGAGGAATGGTAGTTAGAGAAATGAGAGCACAAAAAAGAGAAAGAGAGACTTTACCTCTCTGTTTTCCTCATCTATGAAGGTTGAAAAAAAATACAAGGGCATTAAACCAAATAATTTACCAAGAAGGTGCCAGGAAATTTTGCAGTAAGATAAAACTGGAATGGAGTGTTGAAAGGGGAGAGGAGAGAAAGTACCTGAGCTGGTTGAAGGCTAAGAACCTCAGTCTCGCTGCTGACTCTGAATCATCTCAGACTGAAGGCATGGAGTTAGGGTGGCCCCCAGGTGGCTCAGCAAACTCAGGGCTCAATGCCATATGGACCTTGACATTATCATCAGGCACCTGACTTTTCCTGAGCTAGAAGCACCTTGCTGATACTTTCTGAGACAGGCATAAATTAAATATTCACATGTGCCTCCTGGAATCTCTGTTTAGTTTTAAGCAAAATAAAGGGGGCTAGGAAAGGTGGTATGTAAATCAAATCTCAGCATACCAAATTTTACTTGAAATGCACTAAGGGGGTTCATTATTTAAAAGAGTTTGTAATAAATTCTTATGAAAAGCAAGTAAGGGATTTGGGGGATTATCCCAGCTTGCCCATTTTCCAGCTGTGGGACTTGGAGTAAGTCATTTCAACTCACTGAAACATACTGACTCCAAATTATGGACTCTCTGACCTCACTTTTTCCCAAAGGACTGTATCAAGCCTCAGGTGAATTAATGTAGGTGACAGCACCTTCCAAACTGTGAAGTGCTGAGCCAATTTAACTTCTTGAAGATATTTATTTTGCATCTAGCGGGTTGTTTTAGAATGGAACACCTTTCTATTAAGTCGAACCACTGTTTTACAGGTTTAAAAAAGTTTTGATTTTGCCATTATATGATTTAGCCTAATTATTTCAGTCTTCTCAACATATCAAATGGTTTCACTGAAGTAACGCTGGAGCCAGAGCTCAAGACTTAAACACTGCACTCAGTTCTCAGACCTTGAAAACATGGGAAGCTGATGCCAGAACAATCTGCTCTATAGAATGGTGGTGCAGCGGGATGGGCTAACAAAAGGAAAGATATTTTTAAGTAAATGTTAGTATGCTATTGAATCAGAGGAAAGCAATGTTAATTCTTTCTCCCTCTAATTATGAATATGAGTGGAACTTGGTGTTGACATGGTAGAGTCACATCTCGGCAGGAATTATGGTCACTTAGCTGGAATCTCTTCCTATCCTTGACCACACACGCAGGACCTTCCAGCAGGGTATGTTTCAGGTATTCAGTCATTCATTCCATTTGTGTAAAAACAAAACAAAACAAAAAACTACCTTGTAATAAATCTTCATGAAAAGCAAATAAAAAGTTGGGTGACTTTCCTAGATTTACCATTTCCTGAATATGTGAAAACAGAGACAAAAATCTTCCCTGCTGCCGTTTATCTGTCAGGGACTGTGCAATAATAAAATTCTATAATTGTCAGAATCCTTATCTAAATAAAACCTGTACGTTTATGCTTTGAGGTTTCCAGGAAATGAGGAACTCAAATAGCGATTATTCTTAATAGTGTTCTATTAAACCAGTTCCAGACTGTTTGGTCTTTGGCAGGAGTTGCGTGATGAAAAGGCCGGGCCCAGGATGGCTCTAGCAGCCCAGCAGACTAATTCCTTTATAAGTGCTTTAACACAATTTCAGGAGGCAATGGAAACAAATGAGCCATCAAGGGGAGAGCAAGACTTCCGTTGTCCCTCCCTTTCTCACCGGTTAATCACTCTGCTCACAGGCTGCCTGGAGGAGTCTCAGTGTCCACGACAAAATTACACTTCCATCTCAGAAAAAAACAGTCAATTACCCAAACAAAATAAGTAAATAAAACCTACCCATACTTCTTTCTATTTCATGTCTTAGTATCTCCTAGATAACAAGTGTGCCCGAAAGAGTAAGCCCGGTTCTTGATAACGGAGGATTTCAATATTTAGTCTTTAGTCCCAAATATCTGTGTGTCTGTGGGTGAACCTATGTTTCATGGGTGGGGGAGAGTCTATAAACTAAAGCTACCAAATATCATGAGCTGAAATAAAGGATTAGATACCAAGTCAAGCCAAAGCCCAAATCTATCATGGAGACAGGAGCCAATGATTTAACACCTTGAAGGGTAATTATGGGGATAGTCAAAGCAATCCTTGATAATAAAAGAGCCCTTATATTGTGCTGAGGCTTTTAAATCCATTCCTTCTCTCTTTCATTAAATCAACCTATGAATTTCCTCTTTTGTTCCAGACACCATTCTAGATTCTGGGGTAGAGTGGTGGTAAATGCTTTCTGGGAGCTTTAATTCTAGATAGAAGTGGTGGGAGGTAGAGACATACATCAACGAACACACAAGAAATTATCAGAGTGACAAGTGCTGTGATGAATCTAAACGGGCTAGTGTGAGTTCATTCTCCAACACAAGCCTGTGAAACAGCTCAAGTGAGTAATCTGAATGCCCGTTAGCACAAGGCTCACAAAATGTCCTAGTTTAGGAAAGAATGAATGGCCAGGAATCTTGGAATCAGGGACTGGCTCCTAGGTCAAACCTCTTTTCTCTATGCCATCTTGCCTTTTAGAATTGTCTTATTTTTTTATTTTATTTTTTGCACATGGAATGACCAGACATGTGGACACACAGAGATCCACAGCCTATGGAGTCAGCGTGATATTAATAGTGAAACTCAAGGCTGCAGTTTACCAAGGAAGGATTGACGATCCTAGGCTAGGTGGAGCCAAGTTTGAATTTTAGCTTCTCCACTTACTGTCTGTGTGAAAAGCCTCAGTTTCCCTATCTGTTAAAAATAATCTATATATGACTGGTTGTTGAAGGATAATTTCATGTTTGCTTTTAAATGCTACCTAGCTCAAGTTTGCAAGATGAGTTCAGAAAGAAAAATCTTACAGGGTAGAAAGCAGGATACTGTAATCTGCAAAGTGTATTTTCTATTACCCATGATCTGAGAGACCATAAAATTTCCCTAAGAAACATGTCCGGTGTTAAAAGCCCAATGTCAGCTTCTCATATGTTGGAATGTTAGTTGATGACTTTGTTTATTTGTGAAAAATGTTTAAATTTCCCTCTCCTTTTTGACAACACTAGGGTCAATTTATAACATAAAAATACTTCTACCTGTCAGAATTTAAGGTTGTTGTAACTGCCAGCTGAAGCTACACTGGAAAAAAAAAGTGAGAATCAATATTAACACTAAAATAGCAGTTATACTAATTATTTATGAATGATAAAAATCTGGTTTGGGGGGATTTTTATAGACCCCCAAAATCAGATTACAGGTCAGGTAAACTACATCTAAGGAGTACTGAACTAAATTGATCAAGCTTCCAGCACAGTAGACAGTATCTTCCCAAGGAAATATCAAGAAATGAAACTCACTTCTACTGAACAAATGTCTATATATTGAGCATGTTTTGCAACTTTCATGTGTATCCAATAGTCAGCTGAGGTCCTAAAAACAATTTATACATGGCTTAAAATTATTTGTGGGGAATTAGTAATTTATTTTAATTTCTATATGTTAGACTTTTTAATTAAAGGAGGCTAGTTAGAGCCTCACTTACAAGGTTGTTTTAAGTTTAAAAAATAATAATTGAACTCACTTCACATAAAGCCTGGAGCATAATAGGCAGTCAATATATATTAGACTTCAGTCATTATTATGCGACCCAAGCAGTTTATTTCATAAAATCCTAAAATGAAACTAAAGCTAAGACAAAAGTTGCATGAAAGCAGGCATTGTTTTGCTCATATTTTAGCACTTTCTTTGGTCAATAGCTGTGGATTATTGAGAGGTACTCTGTTTCTCTTTAAACTATTTTTTGTATATCATTTTAAGAAAAAGAATTATAATTAAAATCTTTTCAATTTTATAAAATCTCTTTAAGAAATAGTAATGTGTAGGCACATTTATTGGCTTGCCTGGGCCTGCCATGTGCCTTGGCCAGCTTTGTTCATATGGGATGCACTGCTGTGCACCCAGCATTTTGCCCATTTTAACTGGTGCTGTCATTTTCAGTTGACATACATGGCAGCTCTTCCAACTGCATGACCAGTGTTTACCAGGATACCTATTATAGCAATATTTCTGTATCCTCTTGGGTTCCTGACCTCAAGGAATGTCCACTAGAGACACAGAGACAAGCTTCAGGAGTCTGCAGCCTCCAAAGAATGTAGCACTGTCCCTTACACATTATAGGGTTAGATGCAGGGTTAAGTGCTTGACACGTAAATAGTTTTTTCTCCAGGGAGTGAACAGATTTATGCGAAATTATGTGGAAGCTTAGCATGCTTTTTAGATACCTTTAGCATACACTTTAATTGATTCAAAGGGCTATGTATTGTTTTTCTTCATTGAACCTATAGAGTCAAGAGAGCTTCCTTGCATTTTACAGTAATATTCCTGACTTATGAATACAAATGTAGGTTTCTGGATGGTGACACAGTAACTGAATTGTGTAGAAACTTGAATTCAGCAATGCTTTTTCCCTGAACCATATCAAACGGTGACCTTGAATGGATTTCCCTGTTTCTCGGAGCATTACAGCCAGGAGAGCATCTACCACAAGAGCTCGTTTACTCTGCGGACTGCTTGTGTGTATTGCTAAGAAGTAAGCTGAGACACTGGCTGAGTGTTTCATTTCTTTTTTCTTTGCTTCTGTGGTTTGATTTCTCCTTTCTGCTTATTGTATTTGTCTAATGTGGTTCCTACTAATGATATTAGAGGATGCAAATCAGCTTTAGTTGAAAATTTGCAGACACACATTTGCCTAAATACAGTCATTTGCTCTAAGTTCCTTCCTCAGGACTGGCAAGAAGGATGGTGGGGTGAGGGCTGGAGGGGGGGATGTGTGCTTGGTTAATCTCAACCACTGTATCTTTCTGCCTTAACAGCAGTTAATGCCTGCTGTGGGAACAGAATCGGGGACTGGGGGGTTCTATTTCCAGTCACTTCCAAATGCACAGCATAATGATCTGCTTCCCCCCATGTCCCTAGGCTTGTATCTGTCCACCCCCCTTGAGCACGCAGGGCCTTCTGCATTCCTCAAAGACTGCAAACAGAGCACAGATTGGTTTGAGTACCCAATTAGCAGTTGTTAGGACAAATCCAGCTTTTCTTCTCAGCCTACACACTCTGCACCTCTAGAATCATTCTTAGTCAATTACATTTTACATTAAACTTTGAAATTTTGCTGCTAAACTAAAATGTGGAGTCAGAAGCTAAGGGGTTTACATCATGAATGGTAGCCAGAAATCGATGTTCTGTGCAGATGCTATCAACCCTATTAATATCCACGAGCATCGTATAAATCTTAGTTAATGGCTTGTCTAATCTGTACCCTTTGCCACATACTCTACTCCAAACCAGGGCCCTGGCAGCATTCTCTCTTGTCATGGGAGGGATGTCAGCCATACGGAACTTCCCAATCCAGTGGGACAACCCCTATCCCAGTTATACACAGAGCTTGGCCACCAACATCTAAAATGGTTTGGATTAATAGTTTTGTGTGTGTGTTTTTTTTCCTTAGGAGTCAATAAACAAGCTCCTCGATCCACATGAGCTTCTAATAGCAAAAGCTCAATGTTGCCATTCATCATCGCTGCCAGAGAACCAGAAACTCCATTTGTTTTCTCTGCTGCTGACAAATGTAATTTATAGGCTTTAAAGACCTAATTATTTTCTGCAATGCAGGATTAAATCCAAACACTTCTCACTGGAGGGGTGAGAGAGGTAGATATCTTGGAAATCTGGGGGCCTCCAAACTCTGTTTCAGATTCTCGGGTGAGGAGAAGTGGGGATAAAATACAAGATCAGGCCAATGAAAAAGGGCAGAAAAGCCCGTTCTTATAGAATCAGTGCCCCGGGGAAGCAACTGCTGTTGGTGCTCATCCCAGATAGTCAGAGCTTTTCTGGGCATCCATCCCTGGGCTTCGGTGGGGTTGAGGGCCATCTCCAGCTCCTTTTCAGAGGAGGGCTGCTTTGCCTGTGGGCGTACAGAGCTAGAAGTACCTGGAAGTTTACTTTCTTGCTTCCTTCCCAGGGCAGTTCTTAGCCAATGACTAATCAGCACAAGGAGATTAAAACCTGTTTTCCTTGCCTGGATGAATGCAGAATAAATGCAGGTGTAATTCACACCTCAGAGTTCCTCTGTGGGATCCAACTGACGCTGGTTCTTTGCCCGAAATTGCTTCATAGTTTGGCTTCTTCGCTTTCCCTGTCTCTTTCTCTGCCCTTTCACTGGTTTTTCTGGGGGCACTTCCTGAATAAATCACTTGACCGGTAATCGCAGGCTCAGAATCTGCTTCCCACCTGCTGTAAAACACCAGCCGGCCCCACACGGGGAAAGTGCCAATGGGACATTGAAAAGCAATGTTGAAGCGGCTATTATGGTCCAAGCAGACATTCAGCAGTGACAATAAACACTCACAATCTGTGTTTATCCTGTTGAAAACCTCAAACTGGCCAATTCTCTTCCAGAAAAAGACAACTTGATAGGTGAGAGCTTGTTGGAGAAACAGACTTAAGGTCTCAGGTGGGTCTATGTTCCCTCACACCGGGGTTGTCACCTAAGTGGGCCGGCTATCACATCATTGCTGAAACAGCTATAGACACCACCTGATTCCCTATAACATCAAGTGCAAGCACCACTCCCTGACCTTGAAAATCTCCTTATTCTTATTCCTTACCTCCCACCTAGATGGTTCTGATTTCTGCACAATTCAGCACACATCCTCTGTGCCCAAAACTATGTTGACTCTTTACTGTCTCCAAAATGCTTTGGCTTCATCCCAACCACAGTACTCTGCTCATCTTTTCGTCTACCTAGCATGCACTCTCTCCTACCAGCCACTAATTTTCATCATTTAATTTTGATCCCAAACTCTCACCCTGTGAATGTTACCTTATAGGGGAAAAGGGACTTTACTGATGTGACTGAGTTAAGGATCTTGAACTAAAGAGATTGGCCTGGACTATCCAGGTGCATCCAGCATCATCACAGCAGTCCTTCGAAGAGAAACACAGGAAGAGTTAGGTTCAGAGAAGAAGATATGGTGGTGAAAGGAGATATGATGGTGGAAGCAGAGATTAAGTGGTGTGTTTTCAGGTGGAAGTAAGGACCACAAGCCAAAGAATACTCTAGCTGGTCACTAGATGCTGAAAAAGGCAAGGCAATAAAATCTCGCCTCAGATCCTCCAGGAAGAGCCAGTCCTATGGACCTCTTGATTTGAGCCCAGTGAAACTGATTTTGGACTTCTGACCTATTTTTAGATCCCAAAAATCAATGAATCAAGTAGTCACAGAGCGGCATGTTCCATCTATGTAATAAGGAAATATGTGTGGGTTTTCTTTCCCCTCACTCATCATTAGAACAGTTTCAAGTTTCTAGCTCAGGGAACAGTGTAGAGTGCAATTCTCTCTGCTAGATGTTTGTCTGAGCTTCTCTTCTAACAAAGGACACCCAGGGGCCCTCGAAATGTCTACACCTGCAGCCTGAAGAAAGAGCCTCAGCCCGAAGGAGTCCCTCTGAGAGGGTATGCTCACCCATCTGTTTTCATAAAAGTTTAATATCAGAAAGTGAACTCATACGTTGCTTTAACTTAATTTTTGTTTGATATGTTGTCAGAAATCAGACTTCTGCAATCTGGAGGCAGGTTTGCAGTAAAGACACAGCATGGCCTGCCCAGGCTTCCCCAAGGAATCATTCGTGAACGCAGCGCCTCCACTCGTCTGTCATTGGGACAGACACTGGCTAGGATGTCATCATTGGTTCCTGGAGCTTCACATTGACTCTACCGGGACCCCAGAGGTGGAATATTCCATTCCTAAGCAGGACAATTCTCATTACTCAACTCAGCCAAGCACCAGGGTTTTGCCTCCCTGTGCCTTTCAAAATCTCGAGCCCAGGAGGATATGCCCTCATATCATCACCTCACTGACCCCCAAAGCCAGGGACAGAGAATACATTTGCCTAGTCCTTGCCATGAAAGCTCCCTTGGTGAGTCTCAAGTTTAAGTCTAGTACCAATAGCCCCTGGCATTATTTTAGTGGTGGTTCTCATCGGATAGAGAGGAATTTTTACTCAGTTTTGACTTCAGGCTCTTCTGCTTTTCAGGAAAGTTCCCTCGGCATCTAGATCTCATGCTGTTTTCTTTCTAGTCAGCTACAACACGTGGGGTTGTGAGTGGTTTATCTCCTTTGTAATTTTTTATTATAGATCACGGAAAGAAGGCTACTGTAACTTCCAGGTGCCTCCAAATAAGAGTGAGCCTTGACCCTTAGTGAACAGCTAAATTCTCAGCTTTGGATATGAAATAATTGTGTCTCCTTCCAAGCAACTGGCCATCAGGAAAGGTGGAAGATGCAGTTTGATGAGACGTTCATATGGTTGGGATGAAGTTGTCACTAAAAGTGACAAGCCCTTGTAATTAATATTTGGTAACTATTCATTATCATTATTATTATTGATTTTAAGCAGGATGTAGGGATGGGGTTGGCTCAAGTATGAAACCAGGTTTAACAGAGTGGTAGAGTTTGCATTATCCCAGTTGTAAAAATTAGAAAAATAGGTTTCAACACTGGAGAGCTTTGGGGAAAAAAAAAAAAAAGCCAAGACCAGGACTCCACCAGTACCAATACTTTTAAGTAGGAGGGAGAGAAAGACAGGGAAATGAAGCAACTCATTATTACAGTGCAGTGACTCTCCAAATTCAGTGTACATCAGGATAACTTGATGGGCTTGATAAAGCACAAATTGCTGGATCCAAACTCTAGAGTTTCTACTTTAGCAGGTCTAGGGTACAGCTCAATAAATTGTTTTCTAACAAGTTCCCAGGTGATGCCCATGTTCCTTGTTAGGGCTAACACTGTTCCAGTGACCCTCAAGTCTAGTTGCGCACTGGAATCACGTAGGAAGTATTCAAAAGACATATTATTGATTTTTTACCCCTGGCCAATTAAATCACAATCCTCATGGCTGAGGTTAGGCTGTTAGTGCTTTAAAGTCCCTTGGGTACAAAGGTTTGAAAATGATTATCTTAAAATCATAAAGTCCAACTTACTGCTGGACTTGTTCTCACTTTGTTCCTTGCATTTCCTGGCACAGGTCATGCCACTTTCCTCAACCTTAGATCTTAGCTTGTCCAAGACATGCTCTAATTAATTTCTCAGCTTCTAAGATCTAGGCAAGAAATTTAGTTTTATGCAGTGGACAGTGTAAAAATATGAAAATCCCTCTGAGCAAGAGGAAATCCCTCTCAGGAGAATTCCTCTCCATCTGTCCCCACATCTTTCTCTTCTCCTCCACCGTTTCCATGAGAGAGCTCAGTGATGGATCCGAGAGAGATCACTCAAGGGCACTGAGGTTGCTGCAGAGTGATGTACAGAGGAGGACACCCCCACAGAGTGCATTCACACCCTTCCAGCAGCAAAGTGCAGCAGATAATTGCTCTATACTGAAGAGGCAGCTCAAGTCAGAAATTCAGCTAAATTAATTGGCAACTCCATTATTTCTGCTGAATATAATGGCTTGTTGTGGTGCTGGGATTCAGTTGGAGAAAGCTCACTGCAACAGAGTAATTAATCGTGCCCTAGCTCTCATAGGGTGCTTCTCACCTCTCTACTTAGTGGGCCTGGGATGACAGTAGACAGTCAGCACTTGTGATAGCTACAGCAATGCTCCTTATATACTTTCAAATAAGATGAAGAATGCTCTGAGTGTGGGCACATGGCCAGTCAACCAAATAAGTGAAATAAATCATGCAATCCAAAGGACTTCAAAGATGCTTGTTTTTCTACAGAAGCTTAGGGGTCAGAGGTTAGAGGACTGCTGAGTTTCTGGGGAAAGGTGGTTTTGGAGACTTCGTAATTCCCTGGCTGGTGAGGGAACATTTATCTAGGTTGAACTCCACATGCCCAGAAATTATTTGGGGCACCTCAAAGACTTGAATTTTTGTGATTCTGAATGTGTTAACCTCTGAAGTCTTGACAAGTTCTCTCGTTTCCTTTAGAAGGGATTTGGAAAGTAGAAGATAAGCTAGGCATCATTACAAGGGTTGTAATGAGGGCTCCTTAGTCTTGCCTTATATTGATTGGATGAGGCTTGAATAATGACAGGACAGAAGTAGGACTTGTTAAAGAGGAGGCCTTAATTTATGAAGAGATTGGGATTGATGGATCAACTTCCAACCCCTAGTCTAACTTACATGTCCCAGCTACCTGGGATCATTGTGTTGATCCAGCAGTACAGACAGGCCAAAGCAGAGTTTTCTCTATCTTTTGATCAAAGTTGGCTGTTCCAGAGTGTCATTTATTATTTGTCCTGTGAAGCCTTCCCTTAATCACTCATCCTGAATAGGAAGTATCAGTCAACAAACCAGTAAAAATTACATAATTCTAAACATTAATTTCTCCCTGGCCAGGTAGCTCAGTTAGTCAGAGCATTGTCCCCATACATCAGGGTTGTGAGTTTGATCCCAGTCAGGGCACATACAAGAATCAACCAATGATGTGTAAATAAGTGGAACAACAGATTGATTTTCTCTCTTTCCCCTTTCCTCTCTCTCTCTCTAAAAAAATAAATAAAAATAAAAATTAATTTTAATCTTTAAAAGCATCTGTTGGACATTAATTTCATAAGCTACAGTTCTCTGAAAAGAGCCTTGGCAGGGGTAAAATCTTTTCTTTCTGAAGAAGAGGATTTTGCTGTGTGTGTGTGTGTGTGTGTGTGTGTGCGCGCCATTTTTTATAACCCAACCAACAATATTGGCCCCAGTCTCTGAGTTCTTCAGCAAATATAATTTCATTCCTCAGTCTTAACTAAAAGCTAGATATGAATAAAATACACATTTACCTTCTTCCTTTGGTATAACAGACCCACAGGGTTTTCACTTTGAGAAATGTCAAACTGTTCTAATCCCTTGCTGTGTATTTTAATTTACAAGTCGCTTTTTTATTTGCTTGTTTTTTCCCTTTTCTTTAGCTAGACCACTGCAAGCTCTGAGTTTTGTATTTACCTACTTAGCCTCAAATCTCTTCCTTTGTTTTTTGGTTTGTTTTTGTTTTTCCTCTTTAAGAACTTCACTGGTGCTTTTTACCATTTTTCATTGGGAAAATGAACAAAGCTTTTGTAGACCCTGTCAGCCCCATGTTAAGCGTCAATTTATGGAGTGACTTTGAGATTTGAAACAAGGTAATTGACAGAGTAGTGAACACTGTGGGAAATGTTCTACATGAACAGAAGCAGGAAAGTTAGTTAACAAATATTTATTTAACAACTGCTGCGTTCAGAACCCTGCGTTCAGGAGCTCAATGGACAGAGAGGTGTAGAGTGCTTACTCCACAGATGGGGGCCTGAGGACAGGAAAGCATGGAGAAATAACTTACAAAGTTACATAACACAGGGCGAGGTTACATAAGAAAAGCCAGAACAAAATAAACAAAATAAAATGGCAGAATTCACATCTATTTATTCTCATATACTTGTGTTCAGAATGTAGCTTCATCATCTGGTACCCACGTGAACTTGGTAAATCGACTTGTACTCTGAAAATGTCATTTTCCAATAAGTAAAATGAGCTTAATATTGTTTATGTACTAGGATCAGAAAGAACAACTTTAAGCACCTTGAACAGGACCAGGAACATACAGGACCAGGGACATGGTAACTGGCGTCCTGGTGGCCATAGTGGTTGTAGTTACTGTCACTCTATTGATGCTGCTACTACTAACACAACTACTACTCCCATTACTACAATTATGACTCTAATAATTTATCCTTCCAATCATTACCCAGCCATTTGCAAGGAGTTATAAAACTTCATTTTGGGCTGAGGGATATGTGAGCACACATATGTGTTTTAACTCCACCTAAAAAGCAATCCGAAGATTTATGTTTGCAGTGTTACATTTGGAATTCTAGAAATCCTACTTTTAAAAATAGTTAGCTTTTGGCCCTGTCATTGTGGCTGGGTTGGTTGAGCATCGACCCATAAACCAAGAGGTCACCAGTTCGATTCCTGGTCAGGGCACATGTCAGGGTTGCAGGCTCGATTCGCAGTGGGGGGCGTGCAGGAGGCAGCCGATCAATGATGTTTCTTTCTCAATGACGTTTCTCTCTCTCTCTATTCCCTCTCCCTTCCTCTCTCTCTAAAAGTCAATAAAAACATATTTTAAAAAATAGTGTAGCTTCCTAAAAAGGGGAAAGGAAGAAAGGCAACACAGAAACCCAAACTAACCTTGACGCAGGTGCCATGCGGGAGTTTCAGCAACAGCATCTCAGATGGAGCATCAATCCCTCAGCTACTGCAGAAGTGCCCGGGACGGCTGGCACCACCTGGCTGTTGGGAGAGGTGGAGAACCATGAGGAGGATGCCTCGGGGGTGAAGGTTGGATAGACACACTCGTGGCACAGTGGAACTGTGTCTATTTTGTAACTACCAACCTGTACTTCTCAATCCCTTCACCCTACAGTATAGCGCAGAAGTTACAGAACATTAGGACAGGATCATTGTAGTGGCCCTAAGAATACTCCTTAAAGAGATGGAAAGTGAGCAGCTTCTGACAAGTCTTTTCCAAGGCAGTGAAAGGGGTATAGGAACCACAGAGGCAAACAAAGCTGGCAGAAGGCTAGGACGGAAGTCCCACTAGGACAGACACATTTGCTAGTGCTCATTAATCACCTTGACTTATTAACTCAAAAATACATATGGGGAAAGGAAAGCACTTTATTTCCTTTCCCATGCTTGTGTTTATTTGCTGTGTAAATTGCAACATGCATGAGGAGCGTATCCGGAGGCTGAGGTTCTACTTTAAAGCGATCATCTATGTATTGTACTGTTGCTATACATTCATTTTAATATTACATTTTCTTGCTGAGTGTGTGTGCCTAGAGTTGTCTTTTCCAGGATTTACATTCAACCTTCATATCACAAATAAAACAAAAAGTGGACTTTTGCATGCTAACAGCCCAGACATCCTCCTTTTCAAGTTGCAGCATTTTCTATGTTCTGGGGTTGGGGTTGTAAGTTAAAAACGGCAGAGTCTTAACTCCCCTTCCTTGGGATCCCCATGATCTTTCTGAGTGTTCCCACTGTGGCAGTCATTAGCGGGAGAGTTTATAAATGTCACTGCATTTTCAGCTACTGTGTCTGAGCAAGGAGAATCTGAAAATATTTAGGTGACCAGAGGCACACTGTCATTCTTGGTCTCCGTCAAGCATGATTTGGGAAAATGAATCCCTTCCAATGCCCGAGTGGCTCCCGGAAAGCTATTGATTGTGAGCAATTGTTCTGAGGCTCCGGAACACCTAGGCTCTGCTCCCATGCCTCAGCCATTTGCCTCTATTTGTGACACGGGTACCACAGCTGAGTTCTTCTTAGTCTCATTAAACCCACTCTTTATTGGGAGGTCATTGTACTCCTAAGACTACATTTTTAAACGTGTTGACACACATCCAAACCGGAGTGTCTAACGGAACGTAGGTGACTCTGGTAACTGCCTTACTCATTGAATGGAATAATCCATAAATGCCTAACACAAAAACAAATCAGTTTTTACATTCAGATGCATTTCCCCCTAACCTTTCTCTTTCATCTCTCCTCATACTTGCTGTTGAACATTACCCTGTCAACTCGTCAAGTATTTGACTACAAAATATGCTCTGTAAATAATGTAGGGAGATTAACTAAATGGCACATAATTACTACAAATTTAGAGTCCTGTAAAAGAATATATTTTACCCATGATTAGAAGGCTTACAGACTTTCCAAATCCATTTTAATAGATTTGACAGTAAGCCCTGGGAAATGTTAAACAGCAGACAACACTTACTCAGAATTCATAATAACTCAGCCTTAGATTACTGTATTATTAAAGACTTGGGCGCACCGAGTGACTAGTTTGTTTCCGTTTCCTAAACACACACTCTCCCTCACAGCATATTGCCACCACCCCCACCAGCACCCGCTAAAAACTTCCCCATGTTGAAAGCTGCATGGAATTCAAGCTTAAGTTGATTTTTAATCTTTGCCACTCTAACAGGATATATCCAGCTCTGACATACCCTCAAACAGGCCAATTAAGTAAAGCAATGAAGCCATGCAGGAAACTCTAAATGTTTCCTTTCCTTTTTTTTTCCCCTTTTACTTAATTGGTGCCAGGGAAGGCTGGGCGCACTCTCTCTGGCAAGGGAAAATATCCATGTAGTAATCTTCTGAAAAGCTTTGAAACCTAGCTAGAAAACTTCATCTCGTGCGGAGCTGGGGTGCACAAAATCGGCAGGGCAATGGGAGAGCCCCATTAGGAATCTGAACTAAATCTGTTTTAACTGGTCATCAGGAGGACCAGAGCTGATGAAGGCGTCACATGTCCAGCCATTCTTCTGGTCCAAAAATGTGTGTGTTGAAGCCGCAGACTCCCGTCCTTACTCCACATGACTCCGTGACACAGACACTTCCACCAGCAGCCCCTGGCAGTAATCACCCGAGACTCTGCCGAGAGCTTCCTCTGGTCACGGGACTGTGCTCCATGCCCACGGGGGACGGCCAGGCCAGGCATGCTGATGCCGGAGAGTGGGTACCCCAGAAGCAGTCCTTGACAAATGGGAGCGGGTGGGTCAGCTTCCTTGCTAATTGGGGAGGACCCCAGGTGTGTCTTAGGCCATCTCCCAAAGAGCCCCAGCAGTAGCCGGCTCATTAGTGCATCCTGCCACTGGCTACCTTCCCTTTCCTGCCACATCCCCCACTTCTCCTACCAGTGCTTCTTGGATTGCTTCCCAAATAAATTATTTACAATCAAAAACCTGTCTCAGGCCTCCTGACTTTGGGAACTCGAATCAGAGAAGTCTATTATACCTTAGGTAAGTAAGTATACGGATTCTGGAGTCAAAACACCTGGGTTCAAAACTGTGACTCCATCAGAGCAGCTGTGTGATTTTGAGAAATATGTTTATCTTTGAATTGTTTTGCTTCAGTTTACTCGTTTGTTGTGGTCATCACATGGATTAAGGCATGTAAACATGCTTAGAATAGCACATGAGAAATACTAAACAAGTTTTATGGGAATATTAACTACTTTTATTACTACTATTGTCGCTAAATATTAGACTAAGTACTAGGATAAAATAAACAATTTGATAAATTAGTTAAATAAAATACAAATCTTGGTATCCATCCTCAAGTTATAATCTAAAGCAAAGGGAGATATACAAACAAAATAAAATCAATTATCACATAATAGCTGTATATAAAATATAGCTTCTTTTTTTTTTAATTGATTTTAGAGAGAGGAAGGGAGAGGGAGAGATAGAGACATCAATGATGAAAGTCATACTGGGGATCGAGCTCGAAAGCTGGGCATGCGCCCTGACCTGGAATCAAACTGTGATCGCCTAGTTCATGGGTCAACACTCAACCACTGAGCCAAGCCGGCAGGGCTATACTTTCCTTTTTTATTCTGTGACTATATGGATAGATTTTTACCTGAGGTACACATGTGTTAATCTCAAGGGATAGTTGAATATAAATATAATTGTTGTTATACTACAGAATCTTCACAAAACTAACGTTTAAAGAATCCTTATTTTAAATTAAACTTCGTGAACATAGATGCCTTGATGAACTGACCTGCATATTTTGTGTGTCAGATTTTCTTAAAATAAGGCTGACCTGAATGGAAACCTTATAATTCCCTGCCGAAGCCTCGATTCCCTGTTTATGCCACGATATCTCATCAATCCAGTAAGTAAAGAGGCCCCAAGGGGAAACTGACATGGGTGCTGTTAGCTTAATTACTGTGCTAATCTAATCAAGTTCTACCAGAACATTTTCATGATTTACTCCTGAAAATACAAAGAGGCAGTTCTCAAAGCAGCCTTTCAATGTTGTCCCAAAGGGCAGCATTGTTCCAGGATGACAAGGAAGAGAGGGACAGTGGAGCAGGGGTGCCGATACCAACCCGACAGATGTCCCTATGAATGCACCCTACCCTCTCTTTATTCTATGAGATGGAAACCAACCTAAGGAAAATTCTTAATGAGGAGGCTTTGTTCCCCATTGGGCCAGGACCCAACTGGCTTCATGCTGAACCTGTGCTTGGCCCTCGGACGGAGATGCCACGTGCTTTATTCAGTACATCGAGAGAAGAGTTTTCTATTCTCTAGCCCAAATCCAGAATTGAGCCAACAACAGCAGCCCCAGCTCTAATTAGAAGGGAAAACTCAGTTTACTCTTCCTCTGTGCCGTCTCCTTCATTTCCTCCAGTCACTTCAAATGATGACGACATTAAGAAACAATTCATTTGAAAAGGAAAATAAAGATTTTATGACCCTGATTCTCATCAACACCTTGGAGCTGAGTGCGGGCAAGGCGTCAGGCACCATAGAAGACAGGGTGCTTGCCCTTGAAGAGATGACTTTTTCCTAAGCACGGTTATGGACTGACGGTAGCTGGCAGCAGCTCACAGGTGCCACGGCCTCTTCAGAGATCGGTCCCTTTAGCCCCTTTGAAAACATATGCATTTGAAGCTTTTCTCGCCTTTGAACATGGAGAGCTGATGAAAGAAGTTGTGTTGTTGGTAACAGGGAGCCCCACTGAGCTCTCACTTGAAAGCCCACCTGCACTTTAAAGTGGGAACCTCAGCCCAGCCCTTGGGGGGAAAAAATAATTAAAATGAGCAGCTCTGTTCTGCCCTGAGAAAAATCTCAAGTTTCAAGACTGGGTAATTAGAGGGAATCACAGTTCTGCCTTGCTGCCTTTTCCATTTCTGTGCTCTCCTTGACATTGGAAACCACGGTCTATTCTCTGCTTTCAAGAGTATGCAGTTCAAATCTTAGACTCTCCCTAGTGGCTGTGCCACACAATCAATCCTCTGAGCTTAGGGCCCATGCCACGTGGTTTCAGAACTCATGGTGGGGCATTTCATTCAATGATATTCCTGGGGGATGACATTCCCCAGGAGTATCACAAGGTGCTGTTGTTAGGACTTAAGACAACTTACAAAACAGATTTTCCTTCAAATTGTGACAGTATTTATTTCCTGAACTACGTAATTTGTAAAAGAAATTAACTCATCTTAGAACCAGCCCAGATAGAACTATGTGGGATTCAACACAGACCCTGGCAGTTCCCTCTTTTCTTCTATTGTTCCCTCCATTTGGATTACTTGTCTCAAACAACCTTATTTTTTTTTCAGTAATTTTATTGTTTTATCATTCAAAGTCCAAGTCAACTGATTCTTAATCCATCAGGCCATATTGATTTTCGCAGATAAAGGGATGTGTCCATCCTCGCTGAGCTCTTATAGCACGCATTCTCTCTCTCTCTCTCTCTCACACTGAACGCTAGTCACTTTCCTACTTGTACAAGTTTCCCTGTTTGACTAGGAATCTCTCAGTGACAACATCTCCTGAACTACTAACATTAGGATCTGGTAACCAATAAACATTGTTGCATGCATTTATTAAAATATTTATTGCGTGGGGAAGTTGTTGTCCTATCATCATATTTCTCAAGGTTGTATATATAGAAGCTCAATGGAAAGCAGCTGAGTATCAAGAATGACCAAGATTAATGAGATATTCATAACTAATTATCCTACAGCTTTTTTTTTGGTGGTGGTTGGTTTGTCACTTTGGTTATTTGTTTGTTTTCTTTTTGGATAATTCAGAAGAAAATACTGCCCGGCCGCTGTGGCTCAGTGGTTGAGTGTTGACCCATGAACCAGGTCGCTGTTTGATTCCCGGTCAGGGAATATGCCTGGGTTTCGGGCTTGATCCCCAATAGGGGGCGTGCAGGAGGCAGCTGATCAATGACTCTGTCTCACCATTGATGTTTCTCTCTCTCTCCCTCTCCCTTCCTCTCTCTGAAATCAATAAAAACATGTTTTTTAAATAAAGAAAATACTATTATGTGCTTTTAGTGCCCAGCATCAGAATCCACTTGGCTCACCTCTGATTTGAGTCATAGTTTGTGAACAACCCTGTGCCGGCTGATAGTACAGCCCCGTTATAAATCTTAAGTATCCACTTCATGGACTCTGAGATCTAGCTCAGTCCATATGAAGGTAGAACTCACAACTTCAGGACTATTAAAACCCTTGGGTGCAACTCTCCAATGACGGGGGACAAGAGCCAATGGATTAATGCCTGAGCCTCTGGTTCTTTGTGAGGTAATTCTGGGAGGTGTCTGTATACTTCTCAGAAGTTCAATTGGGATTGAGTCTTCATGTCCTACAGAAGCAAACTTGATAATGAAAATCTTACTGGCTTTCCTTCTTTTTCTCAATCTCTCCTTCATTCCTGCTTTGAAGGATCACTATTCAAATGAAATGCCTATGCCCAATTCCTGTAATAAGTGAAAACCAAGCAAGAATTGTAGAAATGACCCTACAGAATGCAGTCCTGATAGTGGATGGCTTTGTTGCCAACACAGACCCCATGGCTGATAGTTAATGGAATGATCACATCTGATGTGTTGAAATATCACAGTCACTACGATTCTAACTTTTCATGGATTGCGATATAGCACAGATATAAGGGCAAACGGTTTACGTAGTAGTTCTGGCACTTGGACATTTGGGTGCAATGACTATTTAAATAACTGTGGTGTTGGTTGGCTTTTGTTAACTGCTTTAGACACTTTAAGTGTCTAAAGAAAGAATGGCAGGATCCCATCAGACAACTACAGCAGGAGGGTATGCCATGAGTGCAGGAGACCTTGGAAACTGAAAAGAAAACCTATTTTCTGTAGCTGGAGGGAAGCCTATTTTAAAAATTATTCCCAGGGATAAATGCATTCCTGGCCTAAGTCATCCCACAGTTCATCCAATGGGCATGTGGACTCATCAAGCAGATATTTTTCTGGTTCATTATACTGGTCATGAGCTTGACATGGAGGAAAAGCTAGACTTAAGAAAGAAGTACATCGGCTCCACCTCCCAGCTACGTCAGGGACCTGGAACAGGCAACTTTAGAAGACAGAAAACATAAGGCCAGAGAAGAGGCATATAGATGGGCCTAATGATATGGAGCAAAGTGTGCAGATTTCCGTGTCTTACTTTAATGCCCAACAGAGAGTGTTAACTGTGAATGGGGCACTAAAGAATCAGGTGCATAGAATGGCTCAGCCAGTGGATGTCGGCCAGCTCTGTCCTCAGCCCTTCCAGGGCTTGTGCAGTGGGACGATTGGCCATGGCTGCAGGGATACAGGCTCTGCATGCCTCTCTCTGGTAAAAGCTGATCTAGTCACTGCTGCTGATAGATACCCAGCCAGTCAACACCAGGGACAGAAGCTGAGTGCTCAGTATGGAACTATCCCTCAAGAAGACCAGTCACCTACTTGGTGGCAAGGTGATTATTCAACCTTAGAGAAGCAGGGGTTCTTCTTTATTAAAAATGATAGCTACTTCAGACATGGGTTTGTCATTCCATCCAACAGCATTCTGCCAGCCTCATTATCCAAGGGCTTATAGAATTATTAAGATTAGCCTGATTTAGTGACACGGGTCCTATAAAACACTGCTTTGGACCAAGAGACTCATTTTAAAGCAAGTGAGATGTGACAATGGACTCGTGACAAGAGTATTAATTCTTACTATCATATACTTTATCACCTCGAAGCAGATGTCCTGATATCATTTTAATAAATCATTAAAGTCTGAGCTAAGGCACCAGCTTGTGGATGACACTCTATAGGGTGAAAGTTATTCTCAAGGATGTTGTATGTGCACTATACTAATAGCAGAACTGATAGCTGGACTACATCAGGCTGGAGACCTAGAGATGGATGCATGATAGGCCCTTCTTTTCATTACTCCCAGAAACCAGTAACAGGATCCATGCTTTCTGGCACCACATTGTTAAGCTTTGCTGAATTAAAGTTTTTGTTTTCCAGCAAAGAACATTTCCACTGAGAGACATGAGAATTCCATTGTAGCTGAAGTTAAAAATGCTGCCAGGTCACTTTGGGCTCCACACGCAGGTAGGCCAACAGGCAAAGAAAGATTGGGGTTATCAACACCACGTATCGCAAGAAGTTAGGGTTGCTGTTACATCATGGAGATGAGGAGAATTAAATTTGGAACTATGGGAATTTACTAGGATATATTTTTGGGCTTTATGCCTGGTCTTAACAGTGAGTGGAAATTAAAGCAAACACAATCTGACAAGTGCAAGGAAAATCAAGGGACTATGCCTCAGGGATGAAGAACTGGGTCACGGCAGCACGTAATCTAGGGGCTGATGTTCTCCCTGGAGGTGAGGGAAATCTTGAATGAGTGGTGAAGTAGGTACATAACGAATATCAATTTCACCCTCAGAAGCAATTGCAGCAGGAAAGCTTATAGGGAGTTCCATTAAATTCCTTGCATTCCTTTTTTTAAAATGCCTCTCAGAGGTCCTTACCAAGTTCAGCTCTCCTTGCCAACACCAGCAACTAAATAGTGCACCTTCAGAACATGCTTTTATTGAATTTTCTACCTTCCCTGTCTCACACTCTGCACTCTCACTGCTCCTTCTTGCAATTATCGCCTAAAGAAACCATGTCAAATCAAGTCTTTATCTTGGGCTCTGCTCCTGGCAAAATCCCAACCAAGGCAAACACCATCTTTACATTTGAGGAACACTCATATTTTGAAATACAACATACACGTTATATAATTTCAAAATAAAATCATATGTTCAGAAAATATATTGGTGCTTGGGGCAAGATGCTCTGACTGTGCTCTGACCAAGTTAGTCTTCAAGTTCCCTTCAGCTGGACCAAACTTTGGAAAAGTTGCTTCCTGCCTCTAGACCCCTGGCCTCCCTTTTCTAGAGCATTTATTTTAGAAAACGTGTCATTACAAATTCTTCATCTGCTCCTTTGAGATATAGATCTTCTTCCAACGTGTTGCCAGTTTTACAAGCCAGGAGTGTCTTTCTCAAGGGAGGAGACATCTCTTTGAAATATAATTATCAAGGAACATAGAATCCCTACCTCCATGTCTCTGGGAGGGTAGGGGCCTAACTGCTGTGGATGCTTTGTTGTAAAACTACCAGCTGCCAGGAAGGCAGGAGAGAGTTTACTTTTCATCTGGGGAAGCCCAGTTGGCAAACACTGATGGCTTGAAATGTTCCCCATCCCAGCTCTTAAAATCTCCCCACTCCTGTTTCAGCAAGGTTGAATCAGGCTGTAGGCTGGTCTCTCTCTTATTGCAATAGTCTTGAATAGGTCTGTTATGCCTGTTTAACATTGTCCAGTACAATTTTTGCTTTGAGCTCCAAGAATATTCTAGGACATAAATGTTCCCTCTTCTGTCATTGAGCTGATTTTTTGTTTTTTGTTTTTGTTCTTTGGGGAAACTGTAACAATCAAGGTAGCGAATAAATTCCCCTTATGTACTTCTTAAATAGTAGTGTATTAGGTCCTGTTACAACCATCTCTCTCCTGGATAACTGTCTGGATATCTCCGATCTCCCAACCCTCAGTCTTATTAGAACTAGAATCACACGTCCACACAACACTTTGATGCCACCCCACCCCTTGTTCTTAAGGTAAAGTTAAAATTTGCATGATTTGTATGGTTTTGCATGATCTGCCCCATCTTGCCTTCCTAGCTTCTTTAGTAGCATGCTCCTTCTTAAAACATATGCTTCACCCAAGAAGACAGATGAACAAATGCATTGTCTTAGCACATATTGGTCTTGCCATCCAGAAAATGTTTCCTTTCCAGTCTTCATTTGGGTCTCATTCTTCAGGTCTCAATAAAGATACCCTTCGAGAAGTTGTCTGAACCACAAGCTTGAGTTAAAAGATTCAGTGCCACAGATAACATGGGAGACCTCTGCAGTTGGGGTGGGATAACATGTATTTGTAATAAAGTCTCAGCACCAGGGACACTTAATGTGCAGAGGTCCTAAGTCCAAGGATGCTTTGCTATCTCCAAACAATACCAGCATCCGTGGCATAAGGGAATTCTTCATGAGGAGCCCCAGCTTAAGAAAATGAAATATTAACATATTCACTTTCTTCATTAGCAGTCTATTGTTCCCTGAGCACCATTTAAAAAGTCTTCCAATTAAACAGAACCAGCCTTGTCTCTGGGGTCAAACTCAGCCTGGTAATCACTTTCCAGGTGCAGGGCCGGCAACTTCTGGGAGGCGTCTCCGTGTGCCAGCCTTGAGCATGGCTTTCACATACATCCACGCAAGAGGTGGCATGTGGGCGAGAAGCACTGGCCCGAAGCCTGAATAACACCTGTCAAAGATGTATCTGTCAGTAAAAACTGAGGCCCGGCTACGAAAATCGGAAAGAAGAAAGCATCTTTTTTTTCTTCTTTCCTTTCAGCATTTTCAGAAACAGAATTCTTATCAGTTGGCAAAGTTACCCCTTTTATTATAAATTCTTTGGACATCAAAGAACATTGAACTGGGTAGTACAGGCTCTTGAAATTTTATTTATATTTGTCATCTTATCATCTTTCTGCATTTTCTACCCAGGGGCTTAAACATACACACACACACACACACATACACACACACACACACACACACACGAGTCTGAGTGACCTGAGTGAGTCTATGTGTCTGGCATTGTCCTTGATGATTTGGAGGCTAGAGAAGAAATGGAAGAGATGTTATGTTTTCTAGTTATGATGGAATTTATTCCCCCGCCCCCAGGAAAAGGCTTAAAATCCCTAGAGCAAGGCATCACACTCTGAAAGTCCATGGTGGGGGATTTGTGAGAAAATTAGGTGTCATGGGAGGCAAAATGGGGCAGAAGAGACAGCCTCTGGGATTGACCCATAATCAGAGATTGAGGCCAACTAGGTATGTGGCCAATCTAGGCTAGCCCTCGGACTCTCATCCTGACTGAGAGCAGCATTCTCCGGGGAATATGATGGGATGAAGGTGGTAGAAGTCCCAGAGTCGGGTCATGCCAGGATCTCTGTTGGGAGGCACCGTAAGGAAGAACAGGGCAGGCCCCAGCCCCCAGGCACCAGAGCCTGTAGGAAACAGGCAGGTGCAATGGGCTTCCTTGAGCCCACATCACCTCTCTACATGTCTTCTCCTTCATGGAAAATATGCCTGGGATGAAGAACGGAACAGGAAGGGTACAGCTCTGCCATAGTGAGAACAGACAGGTGATCTGTCCATCCGCAGAGGCATGACATGATGGCCTCCTAGATGGACCTAACCAGTCCATACTTGGAAGGTGGACACTCTTCAGCATGACTGGGATGCTCGGCAGCCAGCTGTGGGAGGCACAGGCAGGGAGATCCACTTAGATAACAACTTGCAGAATGAAGGCCCCTGCGCCAGTCCCAAGCACCTAGGCTGTCTTCTAACCAACACATTTCCTGACTATTAGAAATAGCTGCCCTCACTTTTCTGGAAAAATTTTTTTTATTATGTGCCTTAGTAGATGTTCCTGAATTAGGATAAACAATTCTTCCAAAACAGTAGCTGATCCAGAGTCACTTGTTTTCAATAGGTCTGTCTCTAACCCACATTTCAAGAAAAGCCCTGCGCCATGTGCTAGGATGAGGCATGGAACTAGACATGCAGTGAACTCCCCAGGTGGAATTCTAGTGAGAAGATGTAGCAAGTAAACGGCAGCGACAAACAAAAGAGCACTGAGGTGGTAGACAGGAAGGGCCTCTAAGCTATCTCGACCATACCAGGGGAGGCTTCCTAGAGACAGTGCTGTCTGTAAGGATTCCTGAAAGTGGAATTGGGGTGAGCCAAATGCAGAGAAGATGGGGAAACGATGTTCTATGCAGAAGAAAGAGCATGTACGGAGCCTTAGAGACAAAACATACGTATGGGGCATTTGAGAAATGGAAAGAAGTTGGGTATGATTGAGTTGTGGTATGCAAGGAGGTGATGGGGGAATGAAGAGAGATGAGACCGGAGCAGTAAGCAGATACAGGTCGAGAAACCCTGGGAGCCTCTTCAAGGACCTTGATCATAAAGCCTACCTCCTCTTCAGAGCTCCTACAGCATTTACTCATGGTGGCAAAACACTGGCACTGTGTATTACATGTCCCCAGGTAGTAGATAAGCACCTGGAGAAACAGTCAGCATTTACATGTCTTTAGATCCTTCCAACAGTATATATAGCCCAGGTAAGAGTTTCATCAGTATTTCTAACTGATTGGCTAACCCCTATAAACGTTTCATGACTTTGAACCCCTGGCTGTGAAACATAGGGCAAGTCTCCACGCAGATTAGACCCGTGGGCTTGGGGAGGGAGTGAATGCCCACAAGAAGAGGCGAAATGACCAGCAGGAGCTGGCAAGGTTCAAGGTAGCCAGAGAATATGGCAACATATATAATTAAATGTGAACAAACCTAGTCACTAATATTTAGTCCTTACTACATACTATTTAGTGTTCTACGTTTTTTATAAGCATTAACTTCTTTTCAAAATAACCCATAAGTTATTACTTCCCATTTTGCAGATAAGAAAACAGAGGTACAGAGAAGATAAAGAGCTCACATACAGTCACATATAGTAAGTGCCAATGCTGGGACTCGAAAGCAAGCATTCTGGCTCTTCAGCTGAGACTTCATCTCTGGGCAGCAATGGGTCCCTTTGTACACACACACACACACACACACACCACCCACATAGAAATAGGCAGGGATGGACATACACTAAAAAGTTAATCACGTCCATCTCTTGGAAATAGGATTTCATGGGGTTACTTTTTCTTTTAAGTTATCTGCATCTCCTGCTTTTGGGGTGTCTGTGTACCACAGGTAGACTAGAGAACAAAATGAAGGTTGTAGAACTCCAACATATTGAATCAAAAAGTGACCTCAGAAACCCTAACATCAAACACCGTCATTGTCAAGATGAGACAGCCAAGACCAAATGAGGTAAGGGGGCCAATTACTTTATCCATCCAGTGCCTTCTCTCTGCCTGGCTCTTCAGGCACTGAGAAAACATGGTAAACAGTAACAATCAAAGCAACAAAAATCACACCCCTCCTCTCCTGGAGCTTTTGTCCTAATGGGGGAGACTGACAATGATAAGTTAAATAAAGCGTAGTGTCAAGTAGAGATGAGTCCCTGAGTATAAGCAGGAGAGGGGATGGAGACTGTAGAGGGGTGGCCTCTTTATAGGGAGTGGTGAGAGAAGCCCTCTTAGGAGGTGATATTCCAGGGCAAGCCTTGTGAGGAGCCCAGGGAGAGGCATCCCAAGTGGAGTCACCATCACAGGAAGTCTCAGACTGAGACATGCCAGTGGGTGAGCAAGGTGGCCAGGATGGCTGGAGCCCAGCGAGGAAGAGTGTTAGGCAGGGCTGTGGGGAGTGATCTAAGAGCCATGTCTTCTAGAATGTGGTAAGAGCTTTGGGGAGTGTCATAAGTAGGCTGGAAAGCCATCAGAGAGTTTGAAACAGGGGAGGTCTGATTTTATTTTTATTTTAAAAAGAGCATTCTGAGAGCTCTGTGAAAAAGTGAGGGTAATGTGGGCTATGGTGGGATAATGGTAAAAAGATGAGAAATGGTTGGACTTCTGAAAGAATAGGTGAAAAATAATAGAAAAATAGAAATGAAGACTAACACTGAGGTTTTGACCCAGAATTAATGGATATCAGAGAGAGAACCACCTAATCTTGGGATCTTCACTCTTGTTCTAGGGTATTTCTAGTACTCTCCAATAGTAGAGGCCAGGAAGGCATTCTTATTTAGTCTCAGAGGAAAACAGTAAAGTAAAAATTTGCACTTTATAATTGCTCCTGTGTTTTAAACCAAAAAAAAAGCAAGAATAAAAGCATTAGTGGGATTTCATATTTTCCCTCTTCTCCCGTCTCTTTGAATCCATGGTAAAGGTAATTATAACCTAAAAGCTTTTGAGAGGCAATAGCAAATTCATACGTAAATTGAGCCTTTGAAATTTATGTTTTTGGCTAAGCAGGGAGAGATGTTTTAAATCCCTTGGTTTCTGGAGTAAGAATGACAACACTTTGCTTATGTAACCTTTTTGTTTATGTGGCCTGGTAAACTCGGGATTTAGGGGAAACGATGCCTTGGCTGTAGTCTGGGTGTGGACAGAGCATTCCGTATAGCGATTGTTCTCGGGCACCTGAAAAAGCTCTTGGACAGCCTGCTCATTCGGGCTAGATAGATAACATTTGTTCACTGTGTCTTCATCTAGCACCGTCTTCCTTCCCTGTCTTCTGAGATTCTGCCAAGCACAGAAATAGACCTGAGCTTGGCTTTTCAGAGCAGATCTGGGGAGCAACTGTTGTTTAAAGCAAGACACTGCTCAGGATCCCAGGTTGGACCAAAGCCCCCAGTTTTTCTCCCTGACCCAGAGACTCCACTTCTCCTAAGGCAGCACCTGGCTCCTATAGAAAACCATCGCTAAGCCCGAGGCATCCAATCTAAGCCCACAATCATTTCACGTGGCCGAATGTGAATGTATTACCTGCAGTAATCTTTCGAATTATCATTTCTTATGGGCCCAAGTGTAATGATGATTTTTCTCCCAGTTCTTTCTACTGTCACCTGTATTAGTGCCATTACTGAGGTAATAGCCGGTGGAAAAGAAGAGAAGCATTTTATTTCTCATCTTTCACTGGCTCTCCTTGATGGTGAACATGGGGCTCAATTAAAAGAACATCGTTAAGTGTTGTAGAGGGCAATGGGGTCTTTACGATGCCCTCAGTGAGCAAGCGAGTCTGGGCCTTGACTTTGCCCTTCATCACAAAAATCCTCACTGAGGCTCTGTCGCATTGTTTCACATCACACTTTTGGGAACCCCTACGTTGTGCCAATTTTCTAAGAGGGATAGAATGCAGTTTCTAAGTAGCAACCATCAGGCCACTGTTTTTAGCCTGCTCTGCTTCATCCAGAGGCAGGAGAGGGAGAGAGGAGGGGAGTGCACTGCCAAAGACCAGACTATTTGGTGGTAGGTTTGGGACATTATAAAAAATAAAGCAATTTTTTAAAAATACATGGAAATGTCACAAGTTACTACTCACATGACGCCCTCCCACCTCCCTGCTACTCTCATGTCTGACTCTCAACAGTTCCTTGGGCAAAGTTCACACACAGCTGGGGTTGAGGTGATCAAGCCTTAATTCCTTTGGATGGCTGCTCTAGACCAGCGATTCTAAAGAAAGGGAGTGCCAGTGGGCGGGGGTCTCAGTCATGAAAACAAGCACAGCTACCTCGTTGTAGGAGCTATGCTCACATTTTCAATTTCCAAGTATTCATTTCCTATGTGCTGGTAATTGCATCTCTAATAATCAATGTCAGAAACAGACAGGCGGTGTCCTTGGAAAGCAGCGAGGCAGTTTACCTTGCTGGAATATGTTATCCTCGGCATGCAGTTCTTTTTCTTTCGTTGTATGCTTTGCAGTTCTGATTGTGATTCAGTATTTTTGTTTTGCTTTGTATCTTTTCTCAGTATTGTTGTTTCTACTTTAATAAGTGATGGGTTTGCTTATCTAATGAGCTACCTGGCCTTGGGAAAGTCTTTAAAACTCCTTGAGTGCTAGTTTACACTTTTCAAAAAACAGCAGGCCACAGAAAGTGGTCTTTCTAGGCAGCACCCCAATCATTTTTCATCTTGCAGATGATATAGAACAAAATGGTTTAATGATGTCTTGGGCTAAACAGGTGAGGCCGTCCATTACCAGCGGTTCTTGGTTTTGTTAAACCAACCCTTTGCATGTCCACCCTAAAGGCTGAAGGATGGAGATGTCAGAACCCATAACCCACTGTGAGTCAACAATGTGACTTGTCACACAAGAGGTAGCACTGCCTTGAAGAATTACAAGACTATGGGATCACAGCTCTGTCATCTTCTGAATAGATGATCTTTCCTGCACCATTTCCTTAAACCACACTGTCACCATAGCCAACAGTTATAGGTATAAAATGATAGTGAGCACATCAATGATTTTTTTTTAAATTTTTGCTGTTTCCACTTTCTATGCCTCATCTCAGTTGACCTATTCTGTAATTCTTTTGCTTAATACTTCAGTTGTCTAGTCTTCTAAGCTTTTTTTTTTCCCCCCTTTTATATCTGAATTTTGGGGGGATACATCTCTATTGTCCAAATGCAAATCATACAGAAAAGTAAATGGAGAAACTAAAACTTCCTGAAAATTCCACTAGCTGGAGATGACCACTTTGAATATGCTAGAGAAATCCTTCGGGGTTGTTCTCTGTGCCTATAGCACATCTGTGTGCCATTTTATATACATGAGGTTATATTTGCACATCTTTGCCACTTGGTGATCAGCCATGAATGTGCACCTATCTTCACTTTTCATGACTGGATAGTACGCCATCTGCAAACTGGAGGCCCAGGAAATTCCATGATGTAAGCCAATGGTACTGATCCCAGTCTGAAGGCAGGAGAAGATGACATGAGGCATACCAGCTCCAACAGTAGGCAGGAACAAAACTGGGGGATTCGTCCTTTACACAGGACCTTTGTTCTACTCAAGCCTTTAAGGCACTGGATGCCGCCCACCCACACGGGAGGCGGGCACTCCACAATCTCAAATGTAGGTCTTATTCTTTCTACTAGATGTGAGCCCCATGAGACCAGGAGAAACATCACATCTTATATTTTATCTCCCTCCATGATTAGCAAAGTTACTAGAACATTGTAAGAATCTAAAAACAGTAAGGTATCTTTTATACCATAATAACAAATGGTAATATTTTTAAAGGCTTCTATAGATAATGCTATCAAAGACTTTATTTAAATATCAGTTCCTCTCAGTAATCCTCTAATGCAATTGCTATTATTATCCTCATATATTTTTTTATTCCAGATTAGAAAGCTCTGGAATAAGTTGCTTACCCAAAGTCACACAGCTCTTTGAACCAAGTCAGTCTGACTCCAGAGACTGATTCAGCTGCCAGGCTGCCGTGAAGGACAACAGAGGTAGAATGTTGCTGACCAGAGATGCTGTATCTTTGGGAAAGTGCATCGAGGCCAGACAGCATCCATCCATCAGGAAAAGAGCAACAGCTCTCCTTCAGAGAGCTTACTCCAAGGAACTTGACCTCAACTGAAAGGGCAAAGAAGCCAAAAAGTCTGCTCCCAAGAGGATGACATTTTTCTTGGTGTCCAAATGCTTGTCGACTTGGCTTCCCTAATTCATGCCACAAAGGATACAGTGTGCCCCACCAGTAACCCTTACAGGCAGGCCCTTTAAAAAAGTTTGTTTGAATCACAGCTGTTACATAGATGTAGAGCACCGAGGAACCACAACACTTAGCTCTGTAGAGAAATAAAAAGTAAGCAAAAAATGTAACAAAATCTATTTCTACTGCTCTCTGTCATGATTAATGACTGGAATGATAGAATGATACCTGTGGATGTCCTGGGATCTACTGCCTTCATCTTAGACATGCCTTAAATCCATAGCCATAACCCATGTTCTATGTTAGAAGGAAGGTGAGAAAACAGTGAGATATAACTCTGCTTTTGGTTTTAGGAAAAATGATATTATTACTCTTAATTTGGGGTGATTTGATCCCAAATCCTAGAATTATCAAGGCACTTTAAACCAAATGGTTGGAAGACTCCCCCAGGACTCCTTATCTGTGACATGAACGATGGTAGCAGATGTGTTAGAAATCAGCTTGGCCAAACTAGGAATTACGCTATTGATAAATATTTATTCAGTGCCTGTGGTGTGACTAAGTGGGCTGGGCACTGTATTAATAAACCACATGTTTGGGAACTGGGTGCTAGAGTGTTAGCCCAGGCACTTTGTGCTATGAAATGAAGAATTTAGGATTCGGGGAGTTCTGAGTGGCATGCCGGGCACTTCACATGCATTATTTTATTCAGTTCTCACACTAAATGTATTGAGTGGGTATGTTTGTACTCTCTGTTTTGCCAGTAAGAGTTTAAGGCTTTGGATCCTCTAGGGTTTGGTCAAGAAAACTAAAAACACTCCAGGTAGTCCAGGTAAAAAATATTTATATACAATAATTAGAGGCGTACACAACCATTCAGATGTCTTTCTGGAGAAAGGAAATGAAAAGCAGAGAATCCCCTAGCAGAATTCCAAAATCAGAAAACTGGGCATAGGATCTCCCCACCTACGACAGACACCAGAGCTAGAAATTAAAGATGGTCGCACAGAAGGAGTGCCAACAGCAGCCGTCACAGGGACGAAGCTGCTGAATATTTTACTGTCTGCATCACTGTCACGGGTGCTCCTCCAAGCACCCCAACGCTGCTACTACAAATGTATCAGCCCATGTTTCTGCCTGCAGTGGCCACCAGAGAATATTCGCTGTCCTTCTCATTCAGTGGTCAAATCTCACAAATGCTGTGACATCTTAGTGCCATCTAGAGAAAGGGTTTCTAGGTAATGTTGTTCCAGACTTTCCCCTGCTCTACAGAGGACAACCAGAAGGGGCTGGTAACAGTGCTAACCTGACAAGAGGACTTCAGAAATATGCTGATGCATGTAATCGCTTGGTTCGAGGGCATATAACTCATTATTAGCAGGAGTGTCAGGAATTGAACCTATGATGGTCTCATTCTTACTTGTGCTCTACTGAATTACCCAACTGCATAAGAACACGAGCCCAGGGAGCCACGGAAAGCTCCAAGGAAGAGACCCAGGTTGAGTTGGCCAGTAGGGCTCTGACAGGCAGAGAAAAGCACTGCGGATACCCCAGAAATGGGCTGAGCAATCGGACAGGAGTGTGCTGGGCTATAGTGCATTATCTGAGAGGCTGTGCATCTAAATGTGCCTTTCTCTGTTTGTTTTTGGCATTTCTTATTCCTGTCTCCAGTTCCCAGCTGACCTTGGATAGTGAATGAATAATTGCAGAACTGATGATGATGACCTGTAACCAGCTGCGTTTAGAGGCATCTGGATCCCTTCAGGCAGGAACGGTGTCCTGGGAAGGGCACATGTTCTATTTCGCTTTCTTCTGTTCCTGGCAAATAAACAAGGTGAGCCAGGGGGAGCATCTGGGGCCAGCAAGGGTTAACCAGTCACTTCCACTCTAAAAAATCACTAGTTTCGATAAGGCTGTGGTCTTTTACTTTCTTTAACACAATATTTCCTCCTTTGTACCCTAGGATGACAAGGATATGACAGGGTAGAAGAAGAAGAAAACATAATGGTAAATAAGCCAGATACTCCGATGTAAATATGAAGCGCACAGTTGTTCTGCATTCAAGAGGGAGAGGACGTGACAATGATCGCCCTGAACGCGGCTCCGGCTCGCGGCAGCTTCCCTCTCCCCTCTGCCCATTTCCCGCGACAGAGCCATCATGAAGAAGGATGTTCAGAGACATCGCATCTATAACCTTTGCCAAAGGCACACACAATCTTGGGAAGGAAGGCTTTTATTTTCCCTGTCACCTTTAATGCGGGATATACCAGCCGAAAGCTGAATTTCAAGTATAAGGTCACTGCACGACGGCTTCCTAAAGACGTAGAGCTTGAAAAGAAATCTTTTCCGAATGCCACTCTTATTTCGGCTCACATTTCCCTGATGCAGCCCAGATGCTCTAATTGGCCTTGCTGTCGACGACCACACACACACACACACACACACACACACACACACACAGAGGAAAGAAACCACAGCAATATTATTGGCCAACACCCCCCATCGAGGCATTCATGCCCATCCACACGAGCCCAGGTTTCAGTTCAGAGTAACTGATTGAGATACGCACATGAAATGCCAAATTCATGTTCTATGAATGTCCATGTTCTTTCCAGAAAATAATCCTGTATATTTTTGTCCCCCTGGGGTTGCAGTATGCATAACAAGGCTAGGCATCTCAGATTGGTGACCTACTGACCAGTCCTATCTGACAGACAGGTCTCATTTTCCATGAGCAGAATTTTAAAACAACAATGGCAAAGCAGCTGCCTGCAGCAGATTTCACGGATTCAGCTGGCTTGGCAAGGAGAGCCCTCCATCCCAGCACACGCACTGGCTGGACTTAATTGGCTTCCATGTCCGTTAGTGAACAGACCCTTCAGTTCAGCATCCTCTCAGCTCTGTCCAGTATGCCATGAGCTACTCACAGGGTGGCCCACAGACCAGGTCAGAGTCACCTGGAAGCTTGTCAGAAATGCAATTCACTGGCCTCGCCCCATAATGTCCAATCAGAATCTCTGGGAAGATCCCCAGGTGACTTGCGTTCTTATTAGAGTTTAAAAACCCTGCACTGCACTAATTCATTTACCTGCCTCAATGTTGTTAGCATTTAGGTTTGTGTCACTAACCCAGGCCCAACAAACACTGTTATTCCCCTGGGTTTTAATTACCTTAGGGATCTGATGAAAAAAAGCAAAACCAAAAACATAGACCTCGATCCCTTGTCCGTTCGTTATAAGTGATGAAATTCTATTTCCTATCCGCCTGGGTCATGTTGCTTTGGGATCTGTCGGAAAATCGTGCCTCGATAACAGTGGGTGAGGAAAGCCACCGACACGTTTGCTTATGAGTCAGTAAAGTCCCCCCGATTTGTTCAATTCAGGGGATCTCTGGAAACTGCCAGATTTCTCTATTCACTGGAGTCAGTTATTTTGCCCCCGTGATTTATCTCCTCAAAGGGCAGCAAAACCGACGGTCTCAGGCTAAAGCCCAAGATACAGCAAAGGAGAGTGGTCTCCACACCTCCCCACCCAGCCACCTTTGATCACAGGAGGTCCTCTGGCTACAGCCACTTGCCTGCATGAGAGTGTCAAGTGAGACCTCTCCCAGAGTGACAGAAGCTTAGCATCCTTAGATCACCATTCAAAGCCAGAGACTCTGCTTACAGAGAGAAGCTTGAAATGGCAGCCCCACTGAGCAGCATCAGAGGCTGATGACGGCTCTGTTGGAGGCTATGTAAAGCGTCTTGGCAAACTCTTCCTTACCATTTGAAAACATCACATGCTTTAGAAATGCTTCAGGTCTTTAAAAATCCCATCTCCTGCTCCTGCCAGGACTAAGAAATTCAGTAAACAAGAGTCACGCCTCAGCCCAGAGATTCGCGATCACGGTGCCACGTAATGCCCTTTCCCGCCTCTCTCCAGATCCCCCAAAGCTGGACAGGCTAACTGTGCGCGCTGGGGTCCTCTGTGCTCCTCGGCCGCGCTTCCGTGGGTCACATGGGCAGTTGGAAGGGAGATCGGAGTGTAAAAATCATCCTAATTAACCAGTGGTAGTTCCGATAATTGGGGAATCAGCCTCGATGGTAGGGTATTGATTCATTTTGATAATATATATGCTGTGAAATTCTCTAATAGTTAAACCGCCACTGAGATCTATTGATGTAATAATACACTCTTAATAATGTTTCATTCAGCACCGCAGATTTGAAATGCATTTTGAGATGCGCACTTCCCAGCTCCTCCGTGAATTAGCATCAGGGATTCTGTGCACAGAGGCTGGTATCGGCTCAGGGTGCCAGCATGGGGCCAAGGAAATGTTCCTATCAATAACTTCAGAAGGAACGAAGCTGTGTGTTTATGTCCTTTCATCGAAATTGGGCTTACAAATGCAGTCACCCCTCTCAGGACCCAGGCCGGAGCTGCCAGAGTCAGCTCTGAGCTTGACAGCAAAGCACAGCAAACAAACAAACGGAAACCACAGGTTGTCTCAAGATACACAGAAGTCGGCTTTGGCTATTACAGAGAAATTCCTGCCTGTAGCAGGTACTCATGTTTGTTCCTGAATAAGTGAGGATACTAACCTCCTGGCAGCATTGGGAAGGGATGCACAAAAGACTTAGTCTTGAAGAAAAGCAACTGAGAATATACACTCAGATTATTTCCCAGCAGGGCTGAGAGAGTGCCTCTCAAGAGAGCATGGGGACTTCGGAGAACAAACCAGAGTTGGGTCTGATTTGTGTTGCGTCAAGTCCAAAGCAGCTCACGTTGGCATTCGAGGCCTCAGTCTCTGCCTGTGACTTTGGCTCCTTCTGCTCTGTGTCAGGGACATGAGCCTCACCCCTTGCTAGGGACAGTCTGCGCCTGCCCACCCGCCTGCCTGGCTGCCTTCAGAACTTGCTCACAGACGTGGCCCCTTCCTCACGAACAGTCTCATCACCCTTTCTCTATGAGCCTGAGGCTTCCCTTTCTTTTTAAGCCTAGCTCTGTTCCACCTCCTCCAGAAATCTTTTCCTGCAGCTCCACGCCTTACACCTTCCCTCCACCCTTGTCTCACCACTTGTGACCTAGCCCGGCCAGGCACACGACAGGTCTCATGCAGCCGGCCACCTCGCTGCCCTTTGCAGAACACACACCCCAGTAGGTGTCTGCTCTTGAGGGGGTATACATTTTGCTCTGTGTTTGGTCTCTTGTTTTTTCCTGTTGGTGGGAGAAAACCTCCGTATAACACACAGAGGCTTTGCTTCTTCACCCTCAACCTTTTGAAAGCAGAAAATTTCATCTCATCAATATTACTTAAAACTAGGCATAGGGAGGGTAGTAGAAGGTAGGTGGGATGCGTAACAGTCCTCCTGGACCTCAGCAGCACTTCAGGGGGCAGAGCTCAGCTGCCTGAGTCAATGCAAAATAAATAGTACATCGGGGACCTGAAAATAAATCAGTTTTGGGGAAACTCCCCCAAACACTCCTTCTTCTGAGTATGGCTTACGTCTAACCAACAAGGGCAGGCAGCTTATTCACAAAAGCAAGCTTAAAACCTCCATGTTTTGGAAAAGGTCCAGCACTGATTATCCCTTAATTCTATGCCAGAGCTGTTCTAGGTATAGGAATTAGAGCAGTTCACAAGGTGAACCCTGTCCCTGCCCTCGCTGACCATATATACTTGTGGAAGAATATATCATGTGGGTGAGGGAAGGGTTCAGTTTTTTGTGCCTCTGGGATTCGGGTTTTGCAGGATGCATAGGAGTTGGTTGAGAGAGAACAGCACACACAAAAGCATGAAATTTTGCTTTCCTGTGACTGACTTAGAGAAATGCAATTTGAGATCCAAAGATAAGAGCAGAGCTGTGGTGACTCCATTCATGGAGGGCCTCAAATCCCCGCCAAGCCAGAGCACTCACTGTACGATCATAGAAATGGCATAAATATAGATCTACTGTAGCTTTTTGTTTAACTCTGGATTAAAGCCCAAGATGATTTTCTAATCTTATTTTTCTTCAATATCTACTCTGGCTTCAAAAAGGTGAAGATAGTAGATGATATACATTAAAAGAGTAGGAAGGGACCATGCCTCCTTTTCAGTAGGATTATCCCACACTCCAGGCTTGCTTTGGGGTCCTGCATACAGTGATAAAGCTGTTGTCAGATCACTAAAAAACAGGCACTGCCAACAGATAGCAGGAAAGGTATGCTTCAGCAGGCCACACCCACCTTACTGGGAAGGAAGCCCTTCTACTGGGGAGACTTGAGCTGGAGAAATTGCTCCCAACTTCTTCTCTGATTTCCACCAGTACATTTTTATGATCTGGAAAAAAATACCTCATCGATCTTATTGAATTCCTGTACCCAATGGTTATTAAAATGGTGCAACCGTTCCAATAGCTTTGTTGATGGTAGTGTGCAGGGTAAATATTTTATTTTTTGATGGGTGCTAGGGTTTTATTTGCCAGCATTAAAACTAGGGTAGAGTGACTGGAAAAAGGAATCTAGATATTTACCAGCACAAGGAGATGATACACAGATGCTAATGAATGCTCTGGGGGTAGTTTTCCAGGCTGTTGAATGTAATTTCTCTCATCTCCAAATGGCTATAATAGGGAAACACCCTGAAAAGAATTCTCTAATGGCTGTGTCTATGCAGCAGAGGATCATTGGAAAGTTAATGGGCCATGCAAAGCAGATCTTTCTTCATTCATTCATTTGGTATCGTGTAAGGTGTAGGGCGGATCATGGGACCCTCCTGAGCCTCTTCTCTTTTCGCTCATTTTGTTCCCCTGCCCCAGACCCCATATCCCTGACAAGTTAGCCTCTCTTTAAAGACATAGGATAAAACTCTTATTCTACCTCCTCTTAGCACCTTCCCAAACCTCTCGAACATATCTCCACCTCTCTGTGCTCGGCACCACAGGCACACTTGTGTTATAATAATTAACATGTTTTAAATTAACTCTGGGTTTACCTCCTTGTACAGTTCGCTGACTATGAGTGTTTACAAGCAGACATCATGCTTTATTTTTCATTGCATTTAGTCCTAAGCACTGTTCAAATGTGCTCCAAATACAGCAAAGAGATCATCATCTGTTAATCTGCCTTTTCGTACTTCCTAGGATCTAATACATATGTTCTTTCCAGTATCTGAACAAATGATTGACAAAGCAGGAAACCATGATTGACTCTATGAAAATCACTCCATTTTTTTCCCTGTATTTTCAATGAGGAAATTCCGGGAGTAGTGCTTTTCAGACTAGAAGTCGTTCAGGTATCCATTCATTAATTTCATGAGCGTTTCATATGAGCAGGTCACTGGGAAGATGTCCCAGCCCTCAAACTCCACAGAATCCTGGGGGAAAAGCTGGGAGGAGCCAAGGCCAAGAAAACAAAAAGGACTGTTGCACTAACTGTAGCTAGAAAATTCAGAGGAAATGCCAAGTAAGGGCGTTGACTGAGACAGTGTAATTTTGCTTCTAACTTCCTAGGACTATCCATGGACCCCAGGAAAGGGTTGACTCAAGAAATCTTGCAGACACAAGACCCAGAATACAAAATATGCTGCTACTGATCTTTCTAAATTTCCAGTCCCCAGACCTGGTACCAACATCGTTTTCTGTGTAGAGGAGCACCGAGCCCAGCGGAATCTCAGCTGATCAGCGCATACGGAGGCTACAGATCCAGCCAGAGATCTGGTCCCAATCAGTAATCAGTCCCGGATCTCTGAATTTATGTCTGTTTGTACACTTACCTCGGGCACGCCTTCCAGAATAAACAATAACGCTGCCACCCAGCCTACCCTGGAGGGACTCAGTTTTCTTGAGCGAACTCCCTCCGTTTGAAAGGCAAGTCTCCTGCACTGAAGATCACTGCCCTGGGCTCCATGAAGAGCCTTGGGCCCTATGGCAGACCCGCTTCATTCCCAGGTACTGTTACGCACATCACAGTCTCTGGGCACAAACACTGTGGCTGTGAACTACAGAGGGACAGAGAACACAGTAACTGATAACACAACTCTAGAAAAAGCAATCATCCCCGTGCTGACTTTCACACAGAGCAAGGTACACAGCAGCGGCACAGGTCACTGTCCACCCTGTGTCCCACCCTTAGTCCCGTAGCCCAGCAACTCCGCGTTCAACGAGCAATGAGCCGAACTGGGTGTCGCAAGCCGAGAAAACCCTGCCGTGGTAAAAGAAGCAGTTTCAGGACATCTTTTCCTTTGCATGTCGAAGATTAAAAAACACAAATTCGAACGACTGAAGTACCTGCAATACAAATTGCTGCTCAGTTCCCAAGTGCCGGGCAGCAGGCAGGAAGCTAGCGCCCAGCGCCTCATCACAGAGCCCGCGACCCACGAGTTCAACGCGAGATGACACGAGTTTGAAAACAGCCTCCTGAGACGCCTGGGCTTCGTTTGGGCCTTGGAAATAGCGAAAATGTCAAATCCTCGCTAACAAAGGTCGACTTAAAGAGCAAGCGTGCGGATCGCCTGCCTCCCGGCGTTCTCAAAGGGGAGGCTTCATCACTGCAGGCGGCGGGGATCTTGGGGTGGGGGGGCACATGCTGGTCACAACGATCAGGTGCTCTGCGACAGCAATGCGCTTCCCCACCCAAACCGGTAACCATCACTGTCACTCTGCTTTGCCTTTACGCTAACTGAGCCACAAGTGCCCGGAACACCGTTCTTCAGGCCAGTCTGAGCAGTGGGAAAGCAGTGTTTCCCTCTCCCTTTCCCCAGTGGGAGAAGTCCTCACCCCCCACACCAAGCACAGCCCCGGGCCTTGCTCCCTGCACCTGGCAGCTCCAACATGATCTTGGCACGATGTCACATGGAGGTGTGCTCTGTCCTCATGCTCACCATCTCGCAGGATCTGGGGCTTTCTTTTACCGTCTTTGTAGTTTTCTTATTTTACCCCACCCCTCCACCTATCGTTGACTTTTTAAATAATTATTTTGCTCCCATCACGCTGTCTTATCAATAGCCCTTTAAAATGATAGTCTAGCCCTGGCCGGGCGTGGCTCAGCGGTTGAGCATTGACCTAGGATCCAGGCGATCGGGGTTCGATTCCCAGTCAGGGTACATGCCTGAGTTGCGGGCTCACAGCCAATCAGTGACTCTCTCAGCATTGATGTTTCTATCCCTCTCTCTCCCTCTCCCTTCCTCTCTCTGAAATCAATAAAGATATCTTTTAAAATGATAGTCTACAGTACAGTTTAATAATATGATAATTTAATAATAATCTTCTAATTATAAGGACCTTCTCTTTCTGTCAGTCATACCTAATATCCCAAATGTTACTCGCCTTGCATTCCTGGCAATAGCTAATGGAAGATGTGTTGGAAGTGTTTAGCACATGCAGGTGGGGCAATGAATAAATGGTTGCAGGCGCAGTTTCATTTTGGCGGCAGAGTGGAGATTAGAATCACTCAGTTCATTTCTGGAAAATAGATACTTGTCATACATGATGAAGAATTTACCTCGGGGATGAGACATAGCATATATTACTTAACTTAGTCCTTACTAATTTTACAGGTGAGCAAAGTAAAATTCAGAGATGGAGTAAATAAATTGCCCTGAAGCATATTTCTAGCAGGTGGCTGAACCAGAATTTAAATGTAGTTGTCTGCATTATTGATAGATGTCTATTTAACATGAGTTCAGTGGGAAGGAAGAGGCAGGGTAAGGAGAGATCAGAAAGAATCCATGTCCCTTCTACATAAACCCCTCACAGACTCTCCAAGGCTACAAATTCCCAGATAAAAGTTCTAATCCCTTTGTTTAAGACATTGTTCTATTAAAATGCAAATATAAGATTAACTATCAGCTCTCAGTCATTGTCACATCCAAGACAATTACCTTCGTCTCTCTTCCTGAAAGTTGATTTTGATAAGCAAAAGAATGAATATGTCAGAGGAAACTGGTCCTTTCTCTACAGAACCTCTGTTTCAGAGGGAAGCAGGGAGCTACTTTGGTGTATTAATCCTGGAACACTATGGTGCATGCTTTCCTAGAAGTTCCAGAGAAGTGTCACTAACTGAAGAAAATCTAATTCTCATAAGAATTAGAAAAAGATAAAGATTGACACTGCTCTGCCCTGGGTCAGTATCGATTTTAACTCATCCCTAACTCTTAAAGAGATGTTTACGCCATCTGCTTAACACTGCCTACACAGCCAGCTTTGTATTCTTGGTCCCTTTGCATATACCGTATGACCAGGGAGGCCCTTTGCCTTCAGATATGGTTCCCAGTTTGTAACAAACAATTCAAGAGTAAATTAAAGAAGCACCCACCTAAAACCAAACAAGGTGCCAGCCAAAGGTCATAGAGAAGATTACGATGGAAAAAGGGGTTCTAAGGACGGTAACCTCACAGAGTGATCTGATCATACATTTCTAACTGGGAAGGACATGGTGGGTAGTCATGCCCAGGCATATACCTTTTTAGTAAAAGGTTTATCTTTGCTTTAAGCAAAGCCTCCTCATTGTTTCTGTGCATCTAGGTTAACACACCTTTGAAATAAGCCATAACCACCCCCAGGAGAGCAGATAATCTTAACTACCCTGTATTCCAGTCCCTGATAGTTTCTTCCTACCTTCCTATAAATTTCCTTATCTTGCCTTCATATACGCAAATGCATAAACAAGAAACTGAAAACTGTTATTCTCTGAAGCATTTATCTCAGTCTGTTGAGATCTTGCTTTCAGGCTTACCCTCTTTTTAGCTAAAATACATTTTTATGAAAATTCTCTACATCTTTAGATGTCTTTACATCAACACAGATCATGGGTTTAAACAGTTGTGCCTGGAAACAGGAAGAAAGGAAGGAGAGAGTGGGGGGCAAGGTGTGGGGGATGAAGGCAGGAAGGGAAGAAAAAAAGAAGGAAAAGTGTGTCTTTAAAAGCCTTATTCTACAGCTTGGCTTTTTCCTGCCTATTTCTAGAGACTTGAAACAATACTATCTATGTAGCCCATGGAATTGGGCTGAAAGCTACTTCAAGCTCAGTATTTTTAATGGAAGAACCTTATTTTCTTGTGTACTGATATCAACTCAATGACACAATTGAAATTTACTTCCACAAGTAGTCAACGTCTTTCTCTGTAGGGCCTCTAACACTTAAAAATTGATTTGCAACATGGCTATTGCCTGCAAAATTGTTAAAGAGTTAGTATTCATTATGACTAATAAATGTCAACTCTGATCATGATGATAACTGATCTTGCTAATTGAGACCATTGTTGGTGACAACCATCTAAAAGACATAACTGATATTATGTGACATAATTTCCATATGTATGTATGTATATACCTTTTGCCTATTTAATTTTAAAATAAGTGCACAATTACATGTATGTGTGTGCATCACACACACATACAGTCTATACTTCTGAAATTTGTAGTTTAATATTACCCAAGAGCCTAAAATTAATCATTTCTTTTAACTTCCATTTTTGTCATATCCACCCTTCCACATTCAAGAGAAAAGTAGTAAATGCAGTATTCCCCAAATCTTATACTCAGCCAGGCCTCCTTCCATGGCAAACCAAAGGCCTCCCAGCACAGCAGTGCACTCATGCTCAGAATGCTCATGGTTACCTATGAGGACTGTGGAGAGAATTTTCTTTCCTCTTCCTGAGAGAGTTGGCTGAAACCATGTTGCTATAACAGGTCAAAGTATCAGAGAAGAACATCATTATCAAGACTTTGCTTAGACCAGATTGTGTCTGGAAGTAGTTTTGGCGAACTTGATGTTCTTTTTTTTTTTTTAACGTTCTTTTTTTTTTTTAAAATAAAAGGGGAATGTTTTGGTCCATGAAATCATTCCAGAAAACAAATTATAAAAGCCATCTATCCCATCCTGTGCATTCCATTATTGTTTGTTGTTTATTTTTAAAACATATACAAAAGTCAAGTAGGGAAACATATCAAAAAAATACCTCTCAGCTTTTTTGCATTTATAGATCCTAATATGGTATATGTGATAGAAATCTAAAACATTATATTCAATGATCAATTAATGAGCTTTTGCTCCTAAATAACCTCATGAGCTAATGATACCAGATGCTCCAGAGGAAAAATGGTAAATAAACGTATCTTTGTGGTGAGCAGTGTTCAAAGGTAAACCGAGGCATATTAAACATTTTAAAAATTATTTGAGCAAAAATTGATTCAAATAGGGCAGCACCAAAGTGGAAGGCTTTAGGAGTACTCCACCAATGGAAGTTCAGGGAGAGACTTTTATAGAGAAAAGGCAGAAGCAAAGTAAGGAAATTATTCATCAGCTACAGCTTAAAGCCTCGGTGGCTGTTTGTGGTAGGCTGTCCCCAGATTTCAATTTTGTAACCTTAAAGCATAGAGGCTTGGATTTTGGTTTGCTTACGTGGGACACGGCATTAGAGCCACTGCCGTCTAATGGCCTCCTTGTTTAGTTCATTTAAAAGCATGTACTTCAGACTCATCAGCAAATCTTCAGAACGGTGAAGGTGAAGTTTAGTTTGAAACAGAACCCATGTGCATTAGAAGCTTGAGTTCACGCAGGGTTAAGTCAGAAGAGGAACTGGATTTTCAGTTAACTTAGAGTGTGATCAAGGGCACTCAGAAAGGATGACAAGCACCCCCTGCTTCAGGTACACATAACAAATCCGGAAAATCCACCCAGTAGAGGGGGCTGTAGGCCTAAGAGTGCTACCTGCCATGATATGCAAATGAGACAAATCTTAAGATTATATTTCTCTGTATATCCCTTAGAAGATGCTTGCTACGGCAAGAGATGTATCAAATATATCTATCTACGCAACATACCTACATTTATTTATCTAGACATATACTAGCTGTAGCGTTATATTCATCATAATATAGACCTCGGACTTCTAAATGAGCTTGAGTGTGAAGACTGAAAAGAGAAGGTTGTATTTAACTCCAGGAATTGATAGGGAGGGAAAGCGAAGGAACTGGGAAGATATATCTGAAGTACTTTTTCCAAAAGCTTGAAAAATTCTGAAGTTGTACAGCAAGTTTGCAAATCATTAGAGTGAGTTTGTTTTTTTTGGTCCATGGGATTGTTAGCAAGCTCACATTGCACTTGGAAAGTTCTGCTTTGCTATGCAGCGTGATCCAGGGGCTGGGGTGGGGTGATGCCTAATCTGCACATCCATTTTCGAAATTCTGGCCCTAGAAAGTGCTGCTCAGGTTGTCTGAAGATGACCCAAAGGACTTCTGGGAAAAATTTTAAAGCTGGTGATAAAGTACCCAGGACATGGGTGAAGACTCCTAGTAAACAAGGGCACAAAGAGACTTATCCTGAAAAGTGACTGGCAACATACTTGAAGGGAGTTCTGAAAGCTTACTTTTATTGGGACAGATTCTTTTGGTTCTAACAGTCATCTGCCTTTTGACCCACATACAACAGAGCCGTTAATCCCAGTTCACTACAGGTACAGAAAAATAAAGCATTAAGACTTGGTCATAGGAAAATCATTCATAGTTATAGTAATGATGGGGAAATGTCCCTTTCATCTCCTGGATGTAGCTAGTGAAGTCCCAGAGTCTAGCACGGCTAAGATTTGGAGACTGAAGAGACGTGGCTCCTGTTTAAGGCCCTTGAGTTGCATTGGTGAATAAGTCCAGGAGGCGTCACAGTGGAGACCAATGGAAACAGGTCCAACTGGACCGTTTTGAGAACTCCCAAGGACCCCGCCATCTCTCACTGCAGGAAAAAGTTTTAATTCCTGGTAATTCCAGGGGTGGTAGCTCAGAGCCAAACAGCTTCTGTTCACCCTCAGTGATATTACTCATGCTTTAAACAAATGTTTAATTCTCCACAGGTTGCCTCTAACTAAAATAAAATGCCCCAAAATGATAAATTGGTTTGTTGCAGGTTCATGGGTTGCCTTTGTCGGGGAAGATATATTGAGAGTGTTTTTCCATAAACTTTCTACAGGGGAAGTGGCTATTTCAAAATATTTTCAGTGGGTTGGTCACAATAGAATAGCAAAAAATAGGAGATTTGCAATAGCTTTTCGTTTACCTTTAAGAAATGTCTTAAATTGACCAACTAATAAACTAGTAGAAACTTGTATACCCTCCAATGTGACTGCTTCACTGAGTATGACACCTAGCTCCTTCTTGCTCCCTGCCCCCAGTGTAACAGATTGTTTTCACCCATAGATGGCCAAGATTTGGCAAAGGAGTGTATTTTCATTTTAAACCTTCAATCCCTTAAATATGTGGGCGTAATAAGTTTATGGAATAGGTGAAATAATTTTCAAGCTAATATAGATTGAAAACAGGGTAAGAAATATTATTCAACTTCTCTAAAGTAATTCATTAGAGCCAGAAATACACTTTAATTCCTTGATTCCAATTTTTCTATTTTTTCAAAGTTCATGTAAGTTTTATCTTAATTTTTAAAAATCCTAACGACAATGATATTATTAGTCATGATTCCAAAATTTGAGTTACTGCATTTTTAAATGCTTTCAGATATTAAAGTCTTTAAAGAAAATATTTCAACCGTAGACAAAGCTGGTTCTAGGTTAAAATTTATTCAGAATATCACTGATCCCCTGACAAGGTATTTAATGACTTGGGTAAAGATTGCTTGAATTTATGAAGCTGAACACGGCAAGGAAAGTAATTTATTAATTTGGATTATTCAAATAATGTCTCGTGAATCACTTCAGAAAGGCTCCACTTGAAAGGGAAAATACCTATGTACTTTCTCACATTATTAATAGGCACCTAGATAGGGAAAATACCTTTGGGCTCTTACAAGGGCCACTCTTATTTTCCCCCAGACTAAAGGGTGTGACAGTGAGGGTCACGCCCCAGCTCATTGACCAGAACCTAGTAGGGAAATCAATTGAAGAAAGCCCAGCAGGCGGTGCAGCACACCCTTGGCGTTCTCTGCAGCGGCCGAGATTGAGCGGGGCTAGATGGGCAGCCAGCCTGTCCAGATTGAAAATAGCTGCCCCTGACCCGCAGGAAGAAAAGTGAAGTCTTTTACAAGGTAAGGCAGCGAAAAACAAAAAGAAATGAGATGAGCAAAGTGCCATAAGAGCAGCGTGGCGAGGGAGAGAGATGGAGGTGTCAGAGGGCCACGGAAAGAGCCTCTTCTCTGCAGTGTGCTCTGGAATAAAACCCCTTTGCCTCTCCAGATATTTTTTCTTTTTCTTCCCCCAATTCGCTGAATGTCAAACTAAAGCAAAGAGATTCCCATTCCTTATAAAAATATAATTTCTGAATACTTGGGACCCCAAAACAGGATAGAGCATAACCCCGAACAGCGAGGAGCATTGCTATTACCTGTATTTTATTTCTTCATATATTTACTCATCGGTGCACAATATAATGACGATCTGCTAAGTGTAAGACTCTGCTCCTTGATGGGAACAGACATGAGGACTGTTTTTGCTCTCCTGGAGTCAGAAGTTTCATTAGGATATACTTCTAATAAATATGTGTTTATGATGTGAGGGACTAGGTGGAGAAAGATGACCCGGCTGGTTGCCAAATTGCAATTAGTGTCATTTTTTTAACTTACAAAAGCTGGAATGTAAGAGTGCGTAACCAGGCAAGTAAAACTGTTGAAAGCCTCTGAAAGGAGCATGGGTATATGGGGTGAAGGGGAGGGGGCCACAGACAAGACCAAGACACAGAGAAAAAGACGGTGACAACTGGAGGTGTAATTTCAGGGGTTGCTCGCGCTCAGATTTGATTAAGCTCAGAAAACGACAGGGCTCTGGGGAAATCATCAGGGTGCTTAACTGAGAAACTTTTTTTTAAAGTAGCAGGCTGGTTAGAACCTTCTCTCACTTCTGCTTTTTCTGACCAGGAATTTTACCTCTGGGAATGAAAAGTGGGGCAAAAGAGGTTCTTTGCCACCAATACAGGGCACTAGGCACAACCACTTCAGTGGAGCATCCAGCCAAGCCCCCAAAGACTCCAGAAACAGGCTCCTGCAGTCAGAGCCAGATTCCACATAAGGGAGAACTGGAACTGTAAACGGCAAATATAACCAAACATTTGAAGAGAACCCTTAACTCAAAGGAAGGCAACTCACTGGACAAACAGAAAAACTAACACCCAACAAAACAAGATACATTTGACTTATTTTATAATCTGTTTATAATTGCTCTGAACTCTAAATGTTCTTGAGGATATCACATTAAAAAAAGTGACCAGGGGTCATAAAAATTAAAGTATATTTATAAAAAGTTAAACTAAAACTTCTTGTTTTCTGGCCTAACATGTAAAGTTTGAATGTCATCACCCCTGTCCTCATCACGAGAAAAAACTGGGCAAGCTAAAAATTAGTAATTTTTCTTGGACACATCAGAGGACTGAGATGCAAACACACCATCCTCCCCCCACCAAATCTTCAGAGACAGGTGAATCCATAGAGTCATGGCCAATATCTGCTTATCTGAAGCAGAAGCCACTAGAGCTATAAACTGGTAGGAACTGTTAAAGGGTAATTTTGATGAATTGCTCTGCAGTCTGAGTGTGGACTAACCAGGGCTATGCACTTCTAGAAGGCCTATCCTTTCACCTGGATAAACAGCAACCCCAGAGGTGGCAGAAGACAATAGCTGGGACCTGACTAATGGTCACAAGGTCTGGACCTCTGGCAGGCTAAAGATAACATCTTAACCTTAGTTATGTTTCAGCTCCTGAGCCCCAAGGTGGAATGACCCCCTGGTTATTATTTCAAAAAATCAGACAGAGGGCTGCCAGAGCAGACCTCAGAGCTGTCCTCAAGGCCTGAAGAAATGATTTATTACCCTTACCTCACTTCCAACCAAGCAGCTCCCATTATGACCCGAACCCCTAACTCATGTTATCTTTTGATTTTGCCCTATATAATCCTTAACCTACATGTCATTGGGGAGCTGGGTGTTTTACAGCACAAGCTCACAAGCGCTCTAGATTGGCCATCTTATGATAATAAATTTCCTTCCTCCCCTGCAAACTCCTGCTTGTGCATTTATTTCAGCTAATGCACACAAGTGAAGGAAATCAAATACTGAGGTTTGATAACACATACATACATCCAGCGGAAGACTGAAATTTAATTATAAGATTATAAATGCTTCTCCCCCACAGTTACCACACTAACAGAGTTTCATGATAATAACAGTGCGGAAAGATGTAGATTATCATTGAAAGAGTCCTTAGGAAGCCCAATGGTAACAGAGGAGACAAGAACACTAGAGAAATCTGAAGTCTCTGATACCCACAAGGAAAATTAACATAAAACACAACCCATATCCTAGCAAGATTAACATAAGACCTCACACTAGATGCCTAATTATCTCAGTTTTTATTACATGATGCAGCATGTCCACCTTTCCACAAATTTTTTTTTGGAATTTATTCGATGTTATTCTCATGATTAGACTGGGATTATAGGTTTTGGGAAGGAAGACCACAGAGGTAAAGAGTGGTTCCCATCAAAATATATCAAGTACATCTTATCATAGTGACTTGTCACTGTTGATAGTGACCTTGAACACCGGCCAAGGTGGTGTTTGTCTGTCAGGCTTCTCCAGTTGCAAAATTACCCTCTTCCCCTTCCACACCCTGATCTTTGAAAGGAAGTCACCGTGTACAGCTAATAGCCAGAGTAACCGTGAAAAAAATAAAGAGATGACACAAATTACAAATAGCAGAAATGAAAGAAGAATCATGGACACCAACCCCACATTAAAAAGAAAGGCATATCTTTGTACATCTTTATGACAATAAATTTGATAGCAGAGAAAATGAACACATTTCTTAAAATAGACACAAACTAAGAAAACTCACACCAGGAGAAATTGATAATATGAATAAGCCTACCTCTATTTTTTTAAAAAAAAATCAATAACCTTCCTCAAAGAAAACACCAGGACCAGATGGCTTGCCTGGTGAATTATACCAACCGTTTAAGTTAGAAATAATACCAGTTCTTCATAATATCCTCCAAAAAAAAAAAAGGAACAGAAAGAATCCTTCCTACACATGTTGAACGACCAGCATCACTCTAATACTAAAACCAGACAAAGACTAGATTTCAAAATAAAATCAGATACACTGGTTACAGATGACACACACAAAAATGACCTAAAAAGGGTTGTAGTCAAACACTATAAAAAGATTAACCAGGCAGATTTGAACAAAAAATGGAGGAATAGCAATACCAACATAAAACAAAACAGAATTTTAGGTAAAAATATAAACTGGAACTAAGAGAGATATTTCATATGATGAAAATTAAATTTGTGGAAAAGATACAAAAGTGCATTTTTATACCCCTAATGGTATGGATTTAAAATACATAAAGCAAACATTGATGGAAATGTAACAAGAAAGAAACACATCCAAAATTATACTTTAAAGGTTTTATATACTTCTGGGAAGAAAATGAGATTCTTGGTTGAGGAGAGTGTCATTTACTTTCAAAATGATTCATTTAACATATGCAGATTATACATGACAATTTTTATTGTGGAAAAAAACCCCAAATCTAACTTTAGAAATAAAGCTAAATTTCTCTCTGATCACCTGTGTCAATCCCATTGTTTCCCTAGAGTGACCCATTCTACGAGTTTGGTATTATCCTTTTAAACCATTTCTTTTCAATTGCATTTATCTAATATATACATCTATAAAGACACACAGTGTTGTTTCATCCTATTTTATTGTTTGGGTTTGGCTAATTTTACATAAATGGCATGATTGTTTACATATTAACCTGCATTTATTTTCTTTTAACACTTGGAGTGGAAGATCTCTCACTTGAAACTCTTTCCATGTCAGGATAGAAATCTATCTCATTTTATTTAACCCTCTTTTTCCCACTACACTGCTGTTTATTTCCCTACTGGTGAACATTTAAGCTGCTTCTAAATGGTAGGCTGCTGTGAGTTCCCTCCTGCATGCCACCTTGTGCTCCCGTGGCTTCTTTCTGTTGGATACCCAGATACCTGGAAGTGAGATTGTTGGAGTGAAGAGCACGCTCCTTGAAAATATTGGTAGATTATGACAGATTCCCATCCACATAGGCCTGAGCCTTGACAGTTTAGGGTTGGTTTACTACTGGGGAACTTACTGTCAATACTGTCAATACTTGACATTTTGTCCCTCTCCTGCTCCCAGCTTTCCACTTATCTGGCTTTAGACTGTCTGGGTAAAGAGCTTTGGATTCTAATTCCAATCCAGATGTTAATTAGTTGCACACTTCAGGCAAGTCACTTACTCCCCAGACATCAATTTTTCATTTGAGATAAATAATGTAGAACTTGGTCCTAAAAGTCCCTCCTGTTTTATTATACCATAATTTTATGTTTCAGTTTTGAAATGTTGAATTAAAGAAGCCCATAAAGTAAGAACACTCTGAAAATAAAAACACTATAAAAATTGAAGGCATTGTTAGTTGTTCGGCAGCCAGCCTTCTGATACTTGCTAAACAAGGAGAGAAGGAAAGGTGTTTATTAGTGGGTCTGATTTGCTCCCTGAAGCTCTGAGGCAGGAGCCATAAAAGATAAGGCATTCCCAAATCATTTTGGCAGTGAAAGTAGAAGAATAGAAAGTGATTAAAACTCCATACAATGTAAGGCAAAAACGGGGAACACTCGAACACCCCCACACAATTGTAAGATGCCTCCAAATAACTTCAAAGTGCAAAAATAAGGTAATTGTGACCTCAGGGTCCTGGAACAGGGAGCACAGACAAGTCAGGCTTGCCAAGTAGAGTGGATGCCTCCTCTCCCTCTGAAAGGAAGGAAAGACAAGAGAGCTAACTTGGAAACAGAGGTAGGAAGGGAAATAGGGAGTGATAAGTAGGAAAGTCAGATTTAGTACAATGATTACAACAAACTATGCCCAGCTAAGTTTGAATGAAACAAGATATAATAGTATAGTTCCTGGCACACAGCAGACAATTGACATTAGCTTCCACTTTCCTTTCCCTTTGCCTGGTTTGAAACTGAGACTACGCCGCCGTGGGATTTGACAAGTTACTCTACATTGATAAAGCAAGGTGACAAGGAAGGAAATTAATAGAGTCCCAGGACCGGCAGGCATCTCGAAAGTCATTGAGACCCCAAATAGAACCTGCCTTGGTCATTCCAGACGACTGTAGAAGAGCAGCTATCCTTGTCATTAATGCCATAAGAAAGACGGTGTTATAAACTCAGCTCCAGGGGCTCCAGAAAAAATTAGACGCTACAATTTATTCTTGTATCACCATCAAGACCCTTGGAAGCTGAATATCCCCTCGCCTGAATCCCTAAAGATCTACCTGCTGCATATGAACCATCTAAAACTGCTTCCAGTGTTTAAGATGTTGGCGAACTCTGTTGGTGTCCTCTGCTCTAAATGTTTGCTCTGTAACACAGATATCTTTACAATAATGCTATTGATATCATTTGATATTCACACTTTCTTCCAAATTGCATTTCCTTTCATCTAGAATGACCAGCTTCAACTCCCAAAATGTTCTAGTTTCAACGTCGAAAAATTATTTTTTTAATATATTTTAACTAAAAAAAAAAATCTGTATACCCTTTTCTCTTTGGATCATTACAAGAAAGGATTCTCAATGAGAGAAAAGAAAGAGATGAATTATTTTTTCTATTTTAGAAGTTCCCACATTTTGAAAATGAAAATGAACATGGATTTTAATGCTGAAGGAGATGACAATCTAAAGGTAGAAAGGATATAAATGAATTACATGTGAAGTGACTAGAAAACACATTACTGTATAGTAATTGGCCTGAAGTGTCCATTTCTCACCATTGTCTCAGGCAATTACAAAATGAAATCTGGTCAGAGAATTTGCAACCCTGCCTTAGTGAATTCTCCAGTCTCTGGAACCTGAACATCTTCTTCCAGTCTCCCTAATGGTCCCTGCCTGAGTGTCGTACCAGATCCAGAAACTTCTCTTGCATAGCAGACTCTTCTGATGCCAGCTGTCAGAGGAGCAGATGGGACACCGCCGCAGTCTGTGCCCTCTCGCTCTCCCTCCTTCCAAGCAAAGACTCTTCATTAGCTGGAAAGCAGCAGAATCGGAATCATCTTTCAGGTTCTGTTTGGTGAGTTAAATGGCTCTGAGTGGAGCCAGATCAATAATCTTAGAAGAGGAAACCCAATTTTGCAAGAAGATTGGGTTCTAATCAAATCTTTTGTTTCTGCAGAGAATCCTTTAAGTGGAGGGAAGGACACAACTGGATCAGCTAGGCTGGGGCACTCTGGAGGCCTAGCAAAGAGTTCAATTTATTTATATTTATTTTACATTTATGCTCAGCAGGGGAAGCTCTCGAGGAAAGTACACTGTGCATACATACTAAATATCATTACATTGGACTCCACGTTCTCTCCTCTCATAAAACACGATTGGAGCACAATAAATATGGAAATATGAAATGCATTCAATTAAAATGTTATTAGTTATAGCAGTTGTAAGAACTTCTTATACATAATCATAAAGCCCTGGCTCCCATGAGAACGTCAGGCAGGATGTTTCAGGCAATTTCTTCCCTGGAGACCTAGGAGACAGGGCACCATAAAACCCCCTATCCATTTAAAATGAATTCACATCAGCTGCTGAAAAGATATAAACCATCCTCACCTCATATGTCTTAAATGATAGAGGACAGAAAACAGAATAGCCAGCAGAGAAGCTGGGCCCTCAATTTTGGAATGGAGCTCACCAACACAAATGCTGGAGTGAGTGAGTGTCTAGTCTTTATCATCTACGTGTAACATGATCATATGAAAGAATAATGATTAATTTAGCACATTTTTATCTACCTCTTAAATAAATAGCTTGTGATGTGACCTTGGGCAAGGCATTTATCCTTACTAAGGTTGCTTTTGCCTCAATAATCTAGGACTGGGATGGAGTTTACAGGAAAGGACATCCAAAGTCAGATGGACCCAATTTGTAATCCCACCTCCACCAATTACTACCTCTGTTCTTTTATGCAGTTTACCTCTCTGGTCCTTTTAAGTTTTAGATAAATGATTGGTGAGTAGGGGGAGAAGAGAGATAATAGGTGCCTAATGACTATTAATGAGGTAACATATATAGCACCAGATGGAGTAACTGTTATTATTATAGCATTTAATGTGCATGATGTCCATGCAAAAACACTGGCAGAAGGACTGTAGAAATTTGAGTTCAAAGGAGTCAACTAATTTTAATTGAATATCGGGCACCTACCAAAAGATTAGCACACGATAAAAGTTTGTTAAACTACAAGAGATGTAGGAAATTGAAATCCTGGCCTTTAGGTTTCTTTTAAAAAGGAGGAGACAAGTCTAACCCACTCGACAAAATTAGAGACAAGTAAATACGGTTGGCATCACATATTTGGTATCTAGCAAGGAACAAAATGGGATCACTGATTTGCAGCAGCAAAAGGTGCACTTGAGGAAGAGAAAGGGAGAAACAAAACAAGGCCTTTCGGGAAGGTGCTTTAGGTAGAAGGAAGGGCACGATCGAAGGCACTGAGTCAAGAAACACACAGCGGCGCATTTGGGGTTCAGGAAAGAAGTCAGCATGGCTAAAGCAGAGGCTTCATCTAGGCCTTCGTAGGAAGAAAGCCAGGCAGCTGTGGTTGAGCTGGAAGCCACATAAATTCTGGAGCAACGCTAAGTTCCTAAAACAAAGGGTAGTTAAGAAAGTAGAGTCTGAAATCACCATAAATCATGTTTATCAATTATTTCAATGTGGCGAATATTCTAGAAAGTACACCCCAAAACACCTAAGACGGCGGCTACAGAAGGGGAGACGGGGGGGGGGGGGACTGGAGGAGCTAAGTCTGTGTCTCTCTCCTTTAATTCTGTTTCAGGACCAAAGGGGAACATCCACGTCACATTCATTGGCAAACCATTCTCTATAATGCTTTATGGGTTCAACGATTAGCTTAAAATATTGAAGAGGCCAGCTGGGTCTTGTCTCACATCACTAATGAGAAACATCGTTCCTTCCCTTCCAAAGGAAGATTTACGCTTTCTTTTGCCCAAGATGGTAAATGTGTTCTGTTCCCGGGAAGCTTAAGAAAATATGCTTTGCAAAAGCCCATAAGAGCAAATTGGTGACACTGCCTGGGAGAGAATGTTACACAGCTAATAAGCCTTGTTACTCACCAGCTCCCAGGCTCTCCCAGGCGAGAAGGTCTGAGCAGGAGCCTCCCGCAGGAGGCCAAGGAGAGGGCCTGATAAACGAGGGGAAGCCCAGGGCAGAAGATCAGCTGCGGGCCTGCTCCACATGCTCAGTCTTTGTTTGCAGAGGTCTAAGTTTACTTTGGGCACTGATTTCCTGGAGAGCTGGAGAGCAGCTTAAGGTGGCTTCATTAGGAGGAGTGGAAGAAAGAAGCGAGGCTTGAGGTTATGGTGTTATCATGGGGGGGCTCCTGCAATGAAGCGGCCCTCAGAGGGAGCTCCGCTGAGCAAACTGGGCAGGCCCCTAAGAAACAGGTGAGCACAGAAGGATGAGAAGAGGGAGCCAGGGAAAGAACTGGCAGGTTAGCACGTACCTGTGTCTTTTTCCCAGGAGGCAGTGGTCCTGAAATTGAGACTACCAGGCCAGAAACACTAGCTTCACCTGGGAACTTCTTACAAATGTTAATATTTACCCCCACCCCAGATCTACTGAATCGGAAACTCTGGGGATAGAGCCCAGCAGTCAGTCCTAATAAGCCCTCCCTGAGCTTGAGAACCACTGCCCGAGGGGACAAACTCAGCCCCAGAGAGCTTTTCTTTCTAAGCCAGGAACCTGTGACTTAACCCAGGTCATTCAAGCTACTGAACTACAGAGCAAAAATCAGACTTCAAGGCTCCTCCTTCCTGTCCCATGATCTTTTGACAATGCCTTGATGAGTCTTACACCCTGCTAGTGCAAATCAGTATGGAAATGAGGGTTTTTTCCAAAACTTCTCAAGATTGCTCTGGCCTGTGTGACTCAGTTGGCTGGGCATTGTCCCATGCACTGAAATGTTGCCTGGCACATGCCAGGGTTGCAGGCTCCATCCCTGGTGGGAGGGCATACAGGAGGCAGCCAATCGATGTCTAGATCTCACATCAATGTTTGTCTCTCTCTCTCCCTCTTCCTTCATCTCTCTCTAAAAAAAAAAATCAATAAAAATAACCTTTTAAAAAAAACTTTTCAAGATTGTTGATGGAAGAATTAGAGAAATTACTCTAAAACTTCCCACCTGTTATGGAATTGCTCCTAAAATCCCATGGTGTTTTGAAATACAATTAGAGATTACATTTCATTTTAGGCGTTTTGCTCGATAATATGCAGTTAAGCGAGATGTGGTCTTTTATACACATTTGGAGACAATCATCTAATTGATGGTTTTGCATCTCAGCGAAGTAAAGGATCTATTTTCCTAGAATGAATAATAAGAGATTTAGTAAAAGCCTGGTCACAAATACTGGCCTGCCATCAAATAACTATTTCAGTTATGACCTTGTGGTGGATTAGGAGTCACTCAGTCAGCACTCGTTTATGAAGAGCATTCTATCTGCCCAGGAATGTGCTAAGTTTAGGAGTGTACTGAACTAAACACAAGACCCCGACCCCTGAAGGAATCTGGATTTACCTGAGGGGAAAATGCCAGAAGATTTGCTAAACTATACTCCAGGGTAACAGATATGGTACTGACCAGAAATCCCACGTGAGGTCCCAAGATTTCTTATTTTCATTCAGTTTTAACTGGAGAACTAGCTCTCTTGAGTTTCTCTTTATTTTTCTGTGGGATACAAATGTTGCCTTTGAAAGGATTGTTCTCGAAATGTTCTATTATGTTATTCATGCCTTTTCTCACCTGCTTATGCCTGAAGGTCTTGATTCAAGTCGGCCATTTATTGAAATTACATTTCAGAAATCAAAAGAGCAGCTCTTGAATGGAAAAAATAAAGGGGGGGGGGGCTGACAATCTGTGCCTGTGGGTAATTCCACACTAAACAATTGACACTCCTCTACAACAGGAAATGCAGGAGATGAGTGTTTCCCCATCCTCTGGGGAAATAATTCAAACACACACTCTTATCAGACTCTAATAATGTTCTTGCTTCTGCCCGTTTGCTTTGATGAAGCTGATAATAACAGAAATCTACATTTATTTGCATTTTTCTGCTAGAACTCGCTGAAGCATCAGCACATCATTTTAAAGTGCATATGCCTGCAAGTGGCAAAGAAACCCCACATGAAATGTCATACAAATGTAAGCAGGCAAGTCAGAAATAAAATTCATTTCCAGAATGAGCTGTGAGCTTGCCTCCCTCTGCTTGGTGTCCTTGACCTCAACAGCACACAAGAAAGTTATCTTTTTCTGTATCAAGTCTTCTTTAGTCTGAAGGCATTTTCTCCCCACAGCATAACCGATGCTCCCGTTTCTATTTCTAACCACTTTCCCCCCAAAAAAACAATGATAGAAATAATACTAGTTAGAAAAATCAACTAAAATTAAACTCAGAAAGGGTTTTATAGATCATCTACTCCATTCATTTCACTGTAGAGATATGACAAATGTGTCCCAGAGAATATAAATGACTTTTCCAGGGCCACAAACCAAATTGAAAAGAAGAATGAAATACTCCGTCTCTCTGACTCCATCCTAAAGTCTGCCTGATTCCCATGGCCTTCAGGCTAATAGCTTCTGCTTTAGATATGCTAATCTTTAGTGGAATTCTGCTTGGGGCTTGAGTTTTTACAAAAACAGCACCCCCCCTACCCCTTTCTCCCTTACCTTGACATAAAAGAAGCCTGAATTCTGCACCTTAAGATGAATTCAAGGGACTACTAGGGCTCCCATCTTCTTGGTTGGTGCCTTCTCAATCAGTACGCCTTTCTTTCCTTCACACTCTGATGTTTTGAGTTTTGGCCTCTTGTAGAGTCAGCTACACAGACTTTAGACCAGAACACTCCAGCACCTCATCATCGTGAAGGCATTGATTGCCTCCAGGCTCAGAACTCATATGTTAGGGGATCCCACCTCCTGCTGAATTTTTTAAATTCCATTTTTAATTTTATACTCTTCTCAATACAAGTCATCATTTTTACTTTGATGGAATACTTGTGAAATAACTCTGGTTCTTTCTATCCCTGCCATACTGGGATTCTGTGATTCAGGTTAATTATGGGAGTCAATTCTGAAGCCATCTGCACAAGCTCAAGCAAAACAAAAATAGACGTTGGCAGTTTCAGAGTCAGTTACTCTCTTCTACTTTTGCAATTTTGTGATTTATTTCCTAGGGGCTGTATGGTACATTGGCGATTGTAGGAAGAAATCTGCTTCCTGCACACCCCCTACTAGAGATTGAGCCTGCAGCCCTGGCATGCACCCTGACGGAGAATCAAACCAGCAACCTCTGGGTGTGTGGGACAATGCTCAACCAACTGAGCCACACCAGCCTGGGTGGGAGAAATCATTTTAAATACAATTAGAGTAGAAACTTTGGAAAAGTTGCAGAGAAAAAGGCAAAAACTGAGTTAGTTTGAGAAACAAAACAAAACTTTCTTCCACTGCAAAGCACAGCAAGTCCCCCTTAGTTTTTTGTTTGTTTGTTTAATATATCTTTATTGATTTCAGAGAGAAGAAAGGAGAGGGAGAGAGAGAGATAGAAACATCAATGATGAGAGTGTCATTGATCGGCTGCCTCCGGCACGCCCCGACTGGGGATTAAGCCTGCAACCCGGGCATGTGCCCTTACCAGGAATCGAACCCCGATTGCCTGGATCCTAGGTCGACTCTCAACCGCTGAGCCACGCCCGGCCAGGCCCCATTAGTTTTTTAAACTACATTCACTTAGAGATGCTCTCTTATCAAATGACAGAAAGTGTGGCTGACTGTGTGGCTATGGATCTCAGCACCACTGTTGGGTAACTGGGCCACTTCAGTCACGTTACTTAACCTCTCTACCTGAGCATCTTCATCTATGAAAGAGCCAACAATGACACACATTTACATACTTTGAGTAATGAGTTCATACACACAAAGCCTTTCAAATAGCATGTGAAATAATAAGTGCTCAAAGATGTTACCGATTTTTTTCAGTTTTTGCTATTATGTGCACGAAGTGGGAAGAGCCAGTTTTCAATTAACTATTTCATAATAATGAAGTTATATAGTACCTCCTGGGGCACAAAACCTTTTCCTCTACTTGACTTTCTCTGCTCATCACGCCAAATGTGAGTGAAGAAGAAAGATCATCATTAACCTTACTTGATACATCATATAACTGAGACTAAAAAAATAAAAGGAAATATGTCCAAATTTTACATGGGAAAATGAGATTAGGACTCTTGACTTAAATCCCATGTTCTTTATTCCTACTAAGTTTAGTTACTTAACAGTAAATGTCCTGATTTCACCCTGATTCCTGGATTAGAGTTGAAGTGAAAGTCTCAAAACTAAGATACGGGGTGCTGATCACATGGACCAATGCAACGTATTAATTATATATTACTGACTTCCTAAAAATTATTTTTCCATTTTAAAAATTGAAAATAGCATAAAAGCAAAAATGACAAAACTAAATAAATTTGGTTCTCCACTCTCAGAGCCTCTGTCTAAAAGCAGCCAAAATTACACCTTTAGAATAAGTGCTGCTGAGGTGAGTGTACCATACACACTGTTCTGCAGCTTCCTGTGATTGTTTGGTTTGGTTGTTTGTTTGATTACTTTTGTTTGTTTGTTTTGAGGTTAGCAGTTTGTCCTGAGCATCGTTTCATACCAGCATACCTATTTCTCATTATTTTCAGGGATGTGGAGTGTAGCATTGTATGGAGACACCGTATTTTAATCAGTCTTTTCCCCAGTCTTTCACTGTAACACAAAATGCTGTGAGCATGGAGCTTAAGGGCTTTTGGAGACATGAGTATGTTTTATTTTGAAGTTACCTAACAGGCAATGTGTTCAATTTTCACATTGCAGCAACACTTGTGTCATGAGCTGACCCTTCCTGAGAAAGTCTTTGAATATTCTTAGCATTTTGAATGATTTCATTTGACTCCTAGAGGGGCAAAGCTGCCATTAGCCAAGTGCACAATGAAAGGGTAGGAGGTGCAGAGAAGAGCTTTCTTTCTGTGTTTCATTCTCAGGGGTCAACCGAGAAAGCAGAGGATCATTGGAGCCACATAACGGAATAGTATGATGAGTGTAGATGCTACATCTTCTTGGAGGGCCATTTGAATGCCATCCAACAGACAAAAATGATAACCATGAGGCAAAGCTCCTACATTTTAAAGAACTTTAATGAAATCTCATCCTGCAATCAATAATTCCTTTATTAACTTTCAAAGAAATCCCTCAGTAAATGGAACAAAATGTTTTCATTTTAAGTTAATTTTTATTTTTTTATAAATGTCATTTATCTTTCTATAATACAAATTATTCTTAACTGTTTATTCTGTTATAATCTCCCATCACTTTAAGTAATATTTTACCATGCTATATTTTTGGTGTTTTTTTTCCAATTTTATATGTGTTTTCTTTTGGTTAATATAGCTAAGGATTTTAAAAAGTTCTACTCCTCAAACACCCCTATGTGCTGTACAATTCTTCTACCACCACCGCTGAAATCCTTCCAACATAATCATATCACTTTCAGGAGAAACTTACCCAAATGTTGGGTTTTGCATTATTACAGTGATTTGCATGGTGTACTGAAGAGCCAGAGTATATGCGATTGCATCTTTCTTCTTTCTGTTTTCCATTATTTTGTTAATAATGGCCATTTTTCACCTTAACTTTCTATGTTCTGTTACTAACTTTTCCTTTAAATGTTTGAGAGAGTTATCAAATGCCTATAAATGTTTTTGTCCAAATGCTCAATATTTTCAAACATACCCTCAGTTCCCTTTTACTTTTTTCTTGAAATCATCTCTTCTGAAGTTTTCAACTCCCTACTTTCAACTGGCTGCTGTCTTAGTGGACATAGGAATTACCTTTCAACTCTCATCTGATGCGATTTCCTCTGTCCTGGATCCTAAGTCCCATTCTTTTTCCTTCCTTTGCTGAGTATACTAGCTAGTAGCTTCCTAGGAAAGAGTGCTTGTAGGTACATTTTCTGAGTCCCAACAACAGTTAACATTCAGGGTATAATTAATAAGTTTCTAGATAGAAAGTCAAGATTCAGAGGTGAAGAAGTCAGATTCAGAAATCACCTGTTAGCATTTTGAAGGTGTAACTCTACATTTTACTGGACACAATGCCAGGAAGTCCGATGCCATTCATTAAATTTCTGGTATTCCTTTCTGTAGCCATGATCTACTAATAATGACTGACTTCTCTCCCTCCTGTTTCAGCTTTGGTGTTTATAGCTTTATTTTCTTAACTGTCACTTGGGGGCACATCAAATGGAATATATATAAAAGCATTTTTGCTTTCCAAAATACTGTATTTAACAAGAATGGTAGTATTTAGCCGTTTTCTTATTTTATTATATTTATGTAAGATACCTTATTTTTTCCTCCAATTAATTAACATGCCTCCACCTTTGGCTAATAAAAATATAAATTTTACTTTGCTGAGTTTTTTAGTTCTAACATGTTTTGCTCTCAGATACTCCCTATGTCCCCTTCTCTTCCCAATTCTTAAAAAAGGGGGCATTTTCTAGAAAATAGAGTGGACTGTACGGTATGCTTACTGACCCAAATACTTCAGGACAGTGTATGTCCTGTTCCAGCCAAATTGTTGGCTGACGAAGATAAGATATTGAACTTTTAGTTGCAAGCCATTCCAAAACTAGTTGTTTTGTATCAACTAACATAATCAGTAGTTAATTATTCTCCATTGATTTTGAGATAAAAATTCTCAAATTTAATTAGAACGCTGAGGCACAGTCAAGAACTTGGTGACTGATAATCACTGAGACAGAACTAAAACTTGAAGAATGTGGGTGGCAGAGGAAAACCTTGAGTTTTAGTGAAGGAAAGGATTATGTTGAGCTTACACTGTACACGCACACACACACACACACAGGAAGTACCATTTCCAATGGAGGCCTTGGTTTAGGCTGCAAACAATGCTCTTTCAACTGTGCCTTGCTAGAGCTTCACTTACAATGAATATCAGTGTGCTATGTCACCATTCAATTGTCTAGCATAGTTAAAGGGACAGTAAACTATCCAGAGAATTAACTGGATCAAATTCAACTTCTCAATGATCTCAGTCATCTTATAGTCATAGAAGCCAGATATAGCACAGATCTCTCAACTGGTAGACTATTGACTGTCTAATTAAGAAGCAAAACCGTCTGGGATGATTTAATGTTTAGCCTCAATCTGCAGTGAGATGGATATCTTTTCAAAATCTGATGAAATATTCACAACTATAACCTATTCAGCTCAGATGCCACTTGATGGAATTATGGAAAGGGGAGTGGGAAAAGACTTCATATGTATTTTTTTCTCGTGAGCATTTTTCATTCTTGTAAACACTTCTCTGTCCTGCTTTATTTTCCTAGAACTGTAGAAATGTCTTCACTATACTTTATAGCACTGGGAAAATAAATATCTATGGCTAAATGTAAGTTATTTTGTCAGATAAGTATTTTGGAGGGAGGCAATTAAAATGTTCTACTTACAGTACGATTTGCCTTTAGAGAGTGAGAAAGCAAGAAACAGAAGTGGGAGTCTGGGGTTAAAGATCTTATTAGCTCTGATTGTAGAGAACTGAAGACTTTTAAGAGGTCTTTCTTCACACCTCCCCTCCAAAGAACCTCCCAAAGAGTATTCTCTATAAAACTTAAGGTTCCTGCTTTTCATTCTTACAAAATAAAAGTTTCATTTTTTAATTTACCCAACATTGGAAAATAATCCTAAAATATTCTATTTGACAAATTTAAGTTAAAAAAATTAAGAAGGTGATTCTCTTTATCTGGCTCTACAGAGTAGGTTTCCATTGACAACATGTGACTTGATGTCCCCTAAAGCAGAGTGGACTTGTGATCATGTAGAAAGAGTACTAAACACGCCGGCAATTCTAGTTCTAGTTCAGTTACGTGATCGACTGACTACCTATCTGTGCTGCCTTAGGTAAACCTCTCAGATTCTCGGGCCTCAGTTAATTACTCTTTAAACTGAGAATGATGCCATCTACTCTTTTTTTTTTTTTTCTAAAGCAGGTCTCACCGTGTTTTTCTGTGTCAGGCTGTCTGCTACACACTTGACCTGATCTACCTAAAATTGGAGCTATAATCATATTTTAGTCCCCACACTAATTCTACTATTAGATGTGACATTAATAAAAGGCTCAGAGAAGTTAAGTTACTTGAAGAAAATCACACAGTTCATAAACACAAGAATCAGAATTCACAGTTAAGTTAATGAGGTGACACAATTAACAACCCTATGTCATACTACTTTAGATGACTATAGAGAGACCATTCCACCTCTTTTTGACAGCATGTCCTAATCTCTGTAGTGCCACAAATCATAGTGCTATTTCACAGCATTGTAAAGGGTTAAATAAGATAATACAGGCATGGCAATTAGACCTGTGTACATCGAAGCAATATTTTTATCATAATTTTTAATATACTATTTTATTGTTAAGTGTGTTTGGCAACTCCAGTGCTTTTCACTTATGTCTCATGTTCACCTGTTAGCTGGCTGGAAAGTTCTAATTTAGGAGTATGCAGGCCTTGGTCATCATGTTCCTCAGAGGACTTGGAGGCTCACCGCGCCCCGTTGTCTCCTGGGAGTTCCGGCAACCACTGCTGTGTGAAGCCTGAGCGCTGTACACTTTCCTAGTTTGTATCAGCAACGAGAAGCCTTCCCTGTGAGCCACAACTCTCACTCTGACACTGGAAAGCTTTTAGACCACAGCAGCTGGCTCCTACTATCTCAGGTTTCAGGAAACCTCCCAAAGACTGGACAGATTACACATGGTTAGGGCTTGAGAGGGATAATAAGATTTCGGAGAGCCTAAAATCTGTGGTTAATGATAGCAGGGTCCTTCCTTTACCATGTGAGCATTGTTTTTCCCCACTCAGATCCCCAGAGCACTGCTCCTCTAAAAGCCAAACTCCATGAGACAATGGCAGGTGGAGAAAGGTCCTGGGGAGTAGGACCCATCCTGGCTCTCTGCAAACACTTGTTAATTCTTGTAAGTATTGACTAGGTACTACAGACTGTGACCAGGTCATTTTGGATTGAGATTATGCATTTCCTCAGGTTAGGACTTTGAGACCAGCATCCAACCATTTTAGGGTTTTAGGTTGTTGTGCAACTCTCTTCTCCCCCCAGGGCATTCCTCTTCTCCCCCCACCCCCATCATCTCCCTTATCAGCATCTGGGACTCCAATCTCCTCACTGAACCAGGCAGCCACGCAGGCCCCTGGGAAGCCAGCGGGTGTATTGAAGTTTGGTTTCTCAGCACAGCCCCAGGGAGTCTGTGAAGCTGTCAGGACTGATGTGCTTTCATGGTTTTCTTAGAAGCAGCTCCCGTGAAATAGTTGCCTCTTAAACTGGTCAAATACATCTTACTGGTCTCCCCTGCTGTGTGAGTTGGGGGGGTTACCCCAGGCAGATGACTAAGAGCTTGAGTTAAATGGGAGCTTCTTAAAATAAAAATTCCTTTCACCTTTTAGTTTAAAATGCCGCTCCGCAAAGGGCCCTTGGCCCGGTAGCAACATTGCCTGTGATGAACTCCACACATGAGCTGAGAATGGCTATATGTAAGGCAGCAAGGCCTGCCCCTGTATGGGGACAATGGAGCGACAAGTGCTGTGTGTTTATTTTTTATTCCTGGGCGGCCTAGAGGACTGGGAAGAATGACTAGTGAGAAGGGTAAAGCCCCAGAATGAATCCCCTTTTAGGGAAGGGCAAGATGGTTTGTCAGGGTCTTCCTTAGAAGAAAGAACAACAAGCAGAGCATGCTGGAGCCTCTTTCAAGTTTCCTTAATATATATGTATAGTTCCTACCAAAGTCAGTGCTTTTGCAGGTGGGTTTCCTAAGGATCCCATAAATACAACAGCACCGAGCCCTAAAAAGGGAACAGGGGCATACAATGTTAGAAGTGGCGTTTAGAAGATATCTTCCAAATACCACTGTGGGCTCCATTCAGGAGGGGGCTGACTGTTGCCAATAGCAATCACAGCGGAGAAGGCTTATGGCCATTTGTCTTTTAATTAGCAAAATATTTCACACTTCCCTGACATTCTAAGGTGGAATTTTGTGAGCATCTGGAAGTGTCCAGGCAAATGTTTTGTTTGGCATATTTTGAGTTCATTTGTGCAACAATGAGCCTGCTTTAGAGGATTTAAGATGCATTTTCCATTTTATATATAGGTCGAAAATAACCCTTTTCCCTCCTCTCTCTTCAGCAGGGCTGTGTATGCTGGAAACCAATTTTTAATATTCTAGATGTGAATCAGTTAAGCTTTTACATTTGGGGACTTTCTATTACAGGGAGATTATTTTGGATAAGCAAAATGAATACAGGCAACAGTACTCGGTCTCAGCAGATTCTACAGACTAAAATAAATTAGGTTTATTTAATCAAATAGTTATTTTTATTAAATATTTTTATTTATTGGGAAATGACAGCAAGGGCTAATCCATAACACATAAGGACTCTTGATAATCAAAACAGCAAAACACTTAAAAGTATCATTTGCTAGAAGATGATCGTTTCAATGCATTTAAGATTTAGCAGCTCAGTTTTACTTCTGGTTGTCTAATTCAGGTCTTATCTGGGGGCTCTAATTTCTCTCTCTCAATCTGGAGGGCCATCCCTAACAGTTTTAAGCCATGAGATTTCAACAACGAAGGCCTGCATTTAAGGATCCAGTTTCCACAGATACTGACACAGGTCTGAGGCGGGCTGAGTTGCATTGCCTTCCTTGTAGAACAAAGTGAAAGACTTTTGGAGGGGATCAGATGTGGGGTGATGAATTTGGGATTGCAGAAATTTCCATTACAAGGAACATTACTATGCTGACGCTGGAACAATTGGTTTCAATTAATCTGAATAAACAGTGGGCTTCGACAAACAAATCATAATCATCAAATCAGGCAGCTTTCTGGGGAGAAAACCTCCCAAAGTGGCAGTACTGCCTTTGGGCTTTTGAGGGATTATATTTAATAAACTGCTTCTTGCATTTCTATGGGAGGAAGAGGGAAAGCGTGTGAGGGTTGGGGGCAGGGACCTGAATTTCTTGAAATTGCAGGAATGTGAGAAAAATCAAATTTAGGAGCGAGCTAAATGGGACTTTGTGATCATTTACACCTTCTATCCTCATTTTGTCTAAAGACCAGAGAAAATTGAACTACAAAGAGGGAAATAGAGATAGAGCGGAACGAAGACAGAGAGGAAAACCTTGCTTAAGGCCTTATTTCATATTTATAAGGGTGGCCATGGGTTCTAGGAATGCCATGGGGGCTTAACCAAGAGCAACATTATGATGAACAGAAATCCCCCTCCCCCAATGACAGTGTTTGATTTTTACCAAGAGTTTTTAACTGATTTACAAAACGAGATGAGGAAGTACGTTAGATACTTTTTCCTCCCCATAAAATACAAAATGCAAGGCATGGACTAAGTAAATGGACTCCAAAAGAGGGCAGGGGGGCTTAAATTAAAAAGAATTCCAGTTTGCATTTCTTTAACCTCTGCTATGCATAAGGCACTTGCAACTACTTCTCACATGAACCCTACAGAACGGGTCACGGTTATGCAAAGTCGGCTCTGTCTGGTTCCTCTGCTCCTTTCCCCCACTGTACTGTTACCTTCTTGTCTGGAAACTACCTTTAAAAAGCTGCAAAAAGCGTCAGAGAAACTGGAGATTTACTTAAAAATCATTTACTTAAAAATGTTGATTACTTGAGCGTTTTACTTAAAAAAAGCTTCACAAATATCAATGCCTCTTGAGTTAAAGAGTTTTGTTTTTGCCTGGCCATTGTGGCTCAGCGGTTGAGCATTGACCTAGGATCCAGGAGACTGAGGCTCGATTCCCGGTCAGGGCACATGCCTGGGTTTCGGGCTCGATCCCCAGTCGGGGGCGTGCAGGAGGCGGCCAATCAATGATTCTCTCATCCTTGATATCTCTCTCTCTCTCTCTCTCTCTCTCTCCCCCTCTCCCTTCCCTCTCTGAAATCAACAAAGACATATTGAAGGGAAAACAATTGTTTTCTTTTATAACAGACTATTGATTTAGAATCAATATGAAGATCTATTTGAGAAACAGATGAAAACCCCAAAATGAACTCCCTAACCCTTGAATTGCACAGCTATGGAATGAGGCAGCTTTGGAAAACAGGAGCCAGCCACTGGACCAAGATTCTCTAAAAGAAGTTTCTGTGACTGTATTTCAGAAATTGGACTTGCGGTTTTAGGGAACCTCTGAGCTGCAAAGTTCCATGATTCTGTTACATGGAAATAGTGTTTCCCAAGCTTTCTGGATTTTATCTGCCGGCACTACAGCCTTCAAGCACATGCTGGATTTACTCTGACTGCATTAAATAACTTGTAAGCTGCAAATGCCATGCTTGCTGTGTTGAACTTTAACAGTCATGAGTCTGTAGTTTAGTTTTGAGTACTTTTGTAAGGACCATTTGGAAGAGTCCTTAGGAACCATCTAGAATGGGCCTCTGTGATCACAGTGGTTATATTACAGTTGTGTCTTTGAAATCAGAACTTTAGTCAATAAAATGAAAACTGTTAAAAATTTTAAAGTAAGAGTCATAAAACAAATCAGAATCTTTAAGTCTTTAGCATGCAATATTACATATAACCACTAACAAATTGTTAAAATTGATGAGTAATTTTAATAATAGAAATATGAGATTTAGTGTAGTTTAGGTCAATTATCTCAAAACAATCAGACATTTGGACAAAACAAAGTCTTTTATGATGGAATCATAAGCTAACCCTACCTTAGAAGTTTTTCTAGAACTTGTAATGGTCATAGAGAATATTATTTTCTCTAGCTAATTTTATACCATCTGCATACATATTTATAAGAGCATGTCATGTGTTGCATATTATACATATTCCCAATCTCTATTTTGCATGACATTTTATAATATCCCCATAATTATATTATTTGAAATGCAATGGTGCTATGGCAACTCTCTTAGTCAACTCGGGCTGCTATAACAAAGCCATTGACTATTTGGCTTAAACAACAGAAATTTGTTTCTCACTGTTCTGGAGGCTGGGAAGTCCAAGATCAAGTACTAGCCAATTAAATTCATGATAGAAGCTCTCTATCTGGTTTGCAGACAGCCACCTTCTCACTGTGTGCTCACATGGCCACATGGCCTCGCTTTAGTGCAAGCATTTGATGAGAGAGAGTAAGCAAACTCTCTGTTGTCTCTTCTTATAAGGGCACTAATGCCATCATGATGGTCCCACCTTCATGGCTTCATCCAAATCTAATGTATTAATATATTAGCCAGGGCTCTCCAGAGGACAAGAACCAAAGGATGGATGGGTAGATGGATGGATGGATGGATGAATAGATAGATCAATCGACAGATCAATAGATATAGATAGATACATAGATATTATATATTAAAATTTTATATATTTATTATAAGGATTGACTCACAACAGTTTTGAAGTGTGAGAAGTCCCAAGGGATCTGCATTTTGCAAGCTGGAGACCTAGAAAAGCTGGTGGCGTAGTTCAAAGGCCTGAGAACCAGAGAACTATTGGTGAAGAATCCAGTCCTGGTGTAAAGAGCCTGAGAACCCAGAGCACAGAGTTGGGAAAATATGGATGTCTCAGCTCAGCCAGGCAAAGTGCACATTTAACCTTCCTCTGCCTTTTTATTTTATTCAGACCCTCAGTGGGTTAGAAGATTCCCACTGACTTTGAGAAGGACCATCTCTCTGTTTCACTAGGTCTACCAATTCAAATGCTAATCTTTCCTAGAAACAACCTCACAGACACACACAGAAACAATATCCAACCACCCATCTGGGCCTAATCATGTTGACCCACAAAATTAACCATCACATCTAATTACCTCTCAAAGGTCCCATCTCTAAAGGTTATCACATTAAGGGTTAAGATTCAGCATATGAATTTGGGAGACACAATTCAATCCATAGCAGCAACATTTTAAAATGCAAATTCTACTCTCTTCCCATTGTTATTCCCCAGTGAATTAATTGTCTTGTCAGAAATGCGATAGAAGACAGTCCTGATTTGGGAAGCATTAGACTATATGTTTTGTAATGTCTCTTTCAATTCTAGAATGTTGTTAAGTCCATCAAGTTACTTCTCTACAGTTGGCACCTGTGGAAGTTTAGCTTTTTGACCAGCAGGTGGTTATAACTCTAGACTCTTTCCTTAACATGACCTTGATGTAGTTACCTGTATCTCTGAATTCTTTCTGCCATATCTTATATCAGAATGATGCCTGTGTGTGTGCATATTCCTGCACGCATATGCATGTCTTCTTATTTACATTGTCACTAGGTGAACCACCGGGAATACCTAATTGTTGGTAAAAATAGAAACCTTGGTATTTTTGTATAGCTTGTATAGCCCTAATTTATTAATTAATTTTGGAGGATTTCTTTAAGGGCTCCCCTGTCTTAATTAAATATAGCCTTCAAGACCATTAGTTCTTTGATAAAGAAGTGAGATGGGGATCATAGAAACATAGCACAGGTTAGGCTATCTCTCGAGAATATAGACAATAAAGATGTCTTTCTTGAACTTCTATTGTGAGTCACTGAGCAAAATTAGGTTTAATTATCAAAATTAGATTTACATATGTCCCTTCAGGAGTACAGCTACTGCAAAGAGTGGAACATGCCTGTATCAATTAGATAATGGCTACAGACAAATTTAGCAATGTTGAAAGCTTGTTGTGCTCTTGAAAGTCTTTAGGATAGTTAGATGTCAAATTTAATGGAAGCCTGTCCTGAGATTCAGGTTCTGAAGGCAGACAGGCATGGTTTGGAGTCCACGGGCATGCAACCTTGGGTACATTTCTTCTCTAAGTTTCACCACCCCTTTCTGTAAACAAATATTGTTACCTTCCAGTCGTATCATACAAAAACCTTAGGTTGTTTTTGTTAGATAAAAGTAAGCCTCTAAGAAATTTGGGATAGCTGTGGGTTAGGGATTCAGCCAGCCCAAACTAACACCTCTGTGTAAATTAGAAAGTGAATGGACCCCATCAAAAAGGACACTCTTGGACCTTCTGCAGCCCTGTCTGGCTCAGGGCTCTTGGGAGATCAGAAGCAAATCTAGATTCAGCGTCCACATGCTCTTTTGGTCTGAAGCCCATAGCAATATGCAAACTACAGAAACCAATATAGTGGCCTTGCACAGGGTTGCAATCTCACTACTGGGCTATAATGAAGCAAATCCCAAGGAAATTTTACTTACAGTGACACATTTTAAGTATTCCATAGCAAATAGGCAAAAACGACGATTCTGTAAACTCATAGTCCACCTCTCTCCATTTTAGATGTTCAAATCACACCTCACATTAAATGTTCATGCAAGACAGATGAAACATTTCAGAGAGAGAATAACATTTTCCTAATAACTGGCAGCATGCAAATAGGAATTCTCTAAACCTGTGGTGTAAGTTTAAGAATCGAATTTGAGGTACCAGCTCTTGGAATAGAGCAGGGCCCATCATGTTCCTATATCCAGTTCTGCAAGACAAAGAAAAATCTTTATATTTTTGCTATTGCTTGTATTGAAATCTTTATTAGCATCAATGAAAGCCCATGTCTAACATTTGTCATGGTATTTAACAAGCTTGTAATATCATCAATAAAGTCCATTGCTAATTGGACTTTATTGCTAATTAGTAAAGCATTTGTTTTCTATTGGGTCATAAATAATAAAAATGCTTGGAGCAGTTGTCTCTGAAATAAGAGCTTCCTGATTAGGTGGCTAGCTCAGTACTCCCAGAGTGTGAATTCCTGTTGAAATTAACTGAATGTAAGTTGCTGCTTAAGAAACTGTGCACACATAATATCAAAAACATACCTGAGTACATAATATTTGCATTGTCGCATTCAGGAAAGACAAATGACAGACACAGCAAAGGACACTACTCATCCTGTCCTACAGGGAAAATTCGAAAACCTGAGCTCCCCAAGATGGGGAGGTTAGTAGGAAAGTGAAGCTTAAAGCCATGATACCAAAGTCATTACGCTCCTGAAAGGGTTAGCCAGAAATCAACCCATCATACAGAAAGAGACCACAAGGAAACATGCATCTCACAAACCTGGCACCAATTCTCTGTATATTTTTTTCACCACATACATAGTCATACAAATTTAAAGTCTGAAGGAAGAGGGCATATGCAGTTCCCAAACTTTAATTTAGGTTAGAGTGATCTCCAGGTGGGCAGTGTTTCCTGGTGACTGACAGAATGCAATGTAAATCCTCTCTGAGAAAACCCAGTTGCAAGGCTCTGTTGATTTTAAGGCACAGACTAATTTCAGAGAAATTAACATGTAAAAATATGTGCATATTATAGCCAATGAAAATGTGGATAATTTATTACTTTGTTTACTCTCTTACATTAAGGAGCCTCTCTCTAGACAATGGCTTTCCTTTACAATGGGCATCGCAATGCTGTAGAGAGCAGTTTAGTATATTCAGGGTAAGGTTAAATAAGAATGATTGACTATATCTATTTATGGTGCCAAAGGAACTGTGCAAGGAGATAATTTCAAAGCTGTATTCCAATATCTCACTGGCATTGAACTCACCTGGCTCAAAGAATTCTCTTCGGTTGAACGAAAGGCTTTCCTTTTGTTGACTTGTCATCAATCTTCTCTAACGGAAGAGAAATCCTTTAGAGAGCAGGACTCTGGGAAGCCTCCTTTATAACATTAACTTCTTTCAGGTTCATCCTTTGATTCTCAGTAGATCTCCAGCAGATGTTTCTGTGCCTCTGAAGTACTGTTGTTAGAGTTTTAAGTTGATTAAGCTGTCACTCAAAATTGTTGTTTATATCATTGATCCAACATCAAAAGCCCCCATGTCATGGATCTGATGTCGAGAAGTTTCGGAGCGACAGCAGGAGCAGATGGAGTTATAGCATCTTGGATGTTCATCTCTACACCACTCTGGGGTTCCCTCCTCTGAGAATGACTTGGGGCTCCCTGTGGGCAACTTGGATCCTCAGATAAACCCCAGGACATATATGGAGAAAACTGAATACATTGTTTGAGTTGAGACACAGTTTCAACTGGTAGGCTTTTCAGCCTTGCATTTGAAAAATATCAAAGCATTTTTGATATTTTGTCATAAAAGTTTTCATTTTCTAATAATTTTAGATTCTGAGAAAAGTTTCAAAGATAATACAGAGTTCCTGTTAACCCCTCACCCAGCTTCCCTTCATGTTTGCAACTTATGTTACCATGGTACATGGTACATTTGTCAAAACTAAGAAACAAGCATTGGTATATTTAAAGGCTTTTAAAATAGTAAGTATTCTGAAAAACTGCTTTTTATAATGTACTGTGAGGCTCCAGATTTTATGTGAATGTGCATGAAATTGTACATAAAATAACCAAGCCTTGTCTGAAAACAAAGCTGAATTCATTTTGCACTTTATGTTATCCCTACCCCAATTTAAGGCCCAATTTAAGATTAAGTTCTTCCATGTTCTGCTCCCACTGCCATAGTTCTTCATCCCCAAACTCTTCCTCTGTATACTGGGTGTTACATAAATTCATAACTAGTCATATTTCTGAGTTGTTTAAATAAGTTTTCATTCATAAATATAGTATAAACTTAGAGTTTGAAATATAAGAAAACTGGGTTTGTATTCTGTTTCTTTCATTTTCCATAACTGCATGATCTTGAGCAAGCAGGAGTCATTGTTACTATCATCTACCCGATAAGAGATACAAATATTAAATAAACTCTTTACATAAAATACTTCTCATAATACTGGGACAACAAATATTAGCTCTAACTACTAATACCGGTACTACTACACAGAACAAGAGGCTATGAATCAAAATCGTCCCACTGCTATTTTGGTATAATCCATGAGTTGAGAATGGTTCCTACATTTTTAAATAGCTGAAAAAAATAAAAACAAGAAGACTATTTTGTGACAAGTGAAAATTTTAGGAAATTCAAATTCAGAGTCTACAAATAGTTTTCGTTTAACATAGCCAATATTCCTTGGTTTGGGAATTGTCTACGGCTGCTTTTGAGGTGCAATGGTGAGGTGAATAGTTGTAGCTGACACCATACGGCCCACAGAGCCTGAAATACTTACTGTCTGGCCCTTTACAGAAGAAAGTTTGCCAAGGCTTGCTCTAGATGCTTTGTCTACTGCCATATTGTTTTGTCTGTTTGTTTAGCTCTGGGCATTTCCTAAAAGAACCTACTGTTGTTCCATGTAAATTCGGATAATAATAAATAATACCCATCTCATAGAATTAATGAGAATTAAGTGAGCACACAATGCTTCAGTCACAAAGTGCTCAACCAGGAGTGTGTGTTGTTCTAAGCTTTCCCATCTGACTTCATTAGATAAAGGAAACCCTTTACCCGAGAGTTCATACCTCAGACAATCCTCTCGTAAGCTGAACTCCACACATAGCAAATGCCAAATTGTCAGGCTTCAGTATGTATGCCCAATGTTTATAGACACTAAAAGGCTGGTTAAATATAGGTTCTAGCACAGTGCTGGCCACAAGGCACTTCTTCAGTTATTACCCATTGATTAATTCATTCTCATTTCCAAGCAGCTCATCAGGGACTAATTGGTGGAAAATAATTGCTTCTTATATTAATTGAAGTTAGTATGGCTCTTGTTTTATCTTCATCACCACCCGAGACACTTGCGTCAATTGAATTCTGAGGTTTGCAGAATTAATAATGTTTTTCTTACTTGGAAATGTTTATTGCACATAATACTAACAGTGTGCTATGTGCAGAGAATAAAATAATGAGCCTCGCAGCCTTGGGAAAACAGGCATTATTTTATTTTTTCTAAGCAATTACTACTTTTTTATTGAAATATAATTGACATATAACATTGTGTAAGTTTGAGGTATACACTGTGTTTGCTCGATATATTTATATATATTGCAATATGAGGACTACAGTAGCATCAAACACCTTTATCACATCACCTAATTATATGTTTTTTGTAAAAGAGGCACTATTGATACCTTACATATGGACATGCTGTCTCATCCCTGTGTTAAAAGCTATGAAAAAGAATTATAGGGAGTTATAAAAACCTTGGAGTCAGTCGGGGATGTGAATAAAGGATGGGTTGGAGTTGATTAGGATACAAGAGAGGAGATTTAGAGTGGAAAGGGCATTGCACAGAGGCCCTGAGGCTGAAGCTGCTTAAGGGAGCTGTTAGTCATAGATGGAGCTGCGTATGTAGTTAGGGACTGGACCAAATAGGGACTTGACCAAAGGTTAGATTGTTCTTCTGTGATCATAAGAACAATGGCTATCAGGGTACTGGTACGTGTCACTCAGGGTGTTTCTGATCTAAAGTAAAATAACTCATTTAGTTAATAAATAGTATTTGATAAATACCTACTATGTGTCAAATGCGGCTCTAGGCACTGAGAATATAGCAATGAGAGAAAAAAATTTTGTGCTCAAGGAACTTAAACTCTAGTGGAGCCCAATGTAAGACTTAGGAGGCTGTGATATAGAATGCTATTTGTCTATTTTTTATTCATTAACCCCCCCCAAAAAACACACAAAGGAGCCCTTTAGTCATTTTTTACGTAATTGCTCCCTCCATGAAATTTTTAAATGAAACTTTAGTACTATATACATGCTATATATCTGTTTTGGTACTGTATGTGTTATCGATATTTTTATACATAAAATGAGTAAGACACTTTGCCCCTCAACAATCAATTTTCACCCCATTGGGGGCAAGCTCACTTGCATTGAAAATGCATGCTATTCATGTACGGACACAGGATCTAAAAATAAATTTCTGCTGAGGAATAGCCAGCCAGATCTCAGCTATGAGGTGACTTGGCAAACACTCATTCTGTACATCTGTCACTGTCTTGATTAAAATGATAAATTAGTAATGTTTGAGTTAGCGCACTGCCATTACTCATTTGCTTCCCTGACCTATTTCTGTATTCTGTCTATGAGCCCCAGTATCACCTTAAGCTTTCCCATTCTTATTTCCTTATTCAAAAATAAATAAATAAATAAAGCTTTGCTCTTTGCTATATTTACTTGAAGACCTCAGTTCAAATCATCCTTTCTTAGAATCAATTTAGGTTTTAGTGATTCCATAAGCAATCTTATATCACCAGTCTAAGTCTATGCCTAAAAATGGCCATTCATTTTATTTATTTCATTGGCCTTCAAAAAAATTACATCATCACTAAGAAAAATAACATACAAATATCACGACTATGGGTGGTTTAAGTGATAAAGAAAAGTTCAGGAACTGGGGTAGTTCATTTGTATACAAATAAGATAGTCACTGTACAAATTTCAGTGAAGAATCCGTGAATGACTTCATTAAATACAAGATAATTGAGAAACGCAAAAACACCCCCGTGAATTCTAAATTGTTTTGCGAACTCTTTATAGACATACTGAACAAATCATATTTTAGGCTGCCAGTTTATAGTGCTGTAAAATGCATTACGAAGTGCCGGTCATATATCTTGGATTTTGTTTTCTCTGTGTAGAATTAAACTCCAGATTGGCTTTGATCTCACTCTTGTGTTTACATCTTGCTCCTTTGTTTAAACTGTCTTTTTTTATTTACAGTATGCAGAGAAAAAGCAGGTTTAAGTCCAATTACCATAATTTCTGCTTGACTTATGTGTGTTTAAATCTTGCTTTGGTGACAGGACATTTTTCCTCCAGGATTCCTCAATAAATCCTTACAGGCCCGATGAATAATTTGATTCGCAACCCATCCCTTTGTTGCACAAAATGCTAGGTGCCTGGGTATCACTGTTAGAGCAGCAAGTCTTGCCTCTGGAACACAAGCCAACAGCAGAAACATCAGTTGGCTGTGCCAAGTGGGGGCCATACCAAGCTGCTGTCAACAATTCTCTTTTTCTGAAAACCATCCCAAATTCTCAACTGCTGAATCCAATGCAAATGCCTTAGCGTGAAATTACTTGAGGTCCTTTATGAAGCGGCTCCCAGCTTGTCCTGACTCCTTTCCTATTGCCCTCACATCAAATGTTTGGTTTCAGTGCGATCCTGCTCTGCTTCGTAGTCATGCTATTGTTTGTCCCGAGCTCCCTACTTGAATCACCATTCTGTATATCCCTATGAAAAATCCTACTTATCATTCAAGGCCTAGCTCAAATTTAAATCTCCTTTGGCCACGTCAGCTCATATCTGCCTATCTCTTCTTGAAACTCTTATAGAAATGTATGGATATTCACTTATTTTGACCCAAATCTTCACCCACAGAATCATTGATCCTTGTTGGAGTGTTCATGGTGGGTGTGGAAATGCAAGCAGGATCATGACACAAGCTTGAACCCTGAAAGTCACTGCGGTCATTTTAAAGTACTCCCCTGTTCTCTGACACTCCTCTCTTTGAAGGGTGAAGCTAATTCCCATCCCCCTGAGTGTGAGCTGAACTTAATGACTCATTTCTAATGAGCAGAATATGTCGAAAGTGACAGTGTGTGACTTCCATGACTCGTTTGGAAAAGGCATCATGACTTCTAACTTGCCCTTTCTTTTAGATAACTTATTCTGGGGAAAAGCAGCTGCCATGTTGTAAGGACACTCAAGCAACCCCGCGGAGAGGTGTGTATACTGAGCAATATGAAACCTCTGTCTGATAGCAATGCAGTGACCCATCCTGGACTCAGAGCCTTCAGCCCCAGTCAAGCCTTCAGATGTCTGAAGCCCCAGCTGACATCTTGATTGCAACTCAGCAGAGTTGTATTCAAATTCATAACACATAGAAACTTCGAGCCAATATATGTTTATTGTTTTAAACTGATAAAATTAGGAGAAATTTGTTACTCAGTAACAGGCAACAATACAGCAACCATTATTCTTTGTCTCTCTCACTTTCTTTGTACATCTGCTCTATGAGACCTGAATTATTTCCCCTCCAAAATATATCCAAAAACCATCTACTTTTCTTCACTTCCACTTCTACCACCTTTCCAGCCACCATCTTTCACTATGGCATTATCCTTCTGACTGTTGCTCCTGCTTTCATTTATTTTCCCCTAACCACACTTGACCTCCCCCCCGCCACCCTGAGGAAACCTCAATTGCGGCCAGAAGGTTCTCTGTGAAACCTGCAAGGATGTTCTTCAAGGAGTGAAGCAAAACCCATGACAAATCTGAAAATGTCCCAGCCAAGAGGAGCTAAGGAGACACGATGACTGAATGTAATGTAACCTGCATGGGGTTTGAGACTGAAAACGGGTATAAGATAGAAACTAAGAAAATATGAATAAAGTATGGGCTTCAAGTTAATAATGATGTATATGTGTATTTATAATGTGTAATAAAATAGTGCATCAATATCAGTTTTTTAATTGTGACAAAAGTACCATACTAAAATAAGATGGAACAACAGAGAAACTATCTGTGGAGGTATATGGGAACTCTTTACTATTTTGCAACTTCTTTTTACAAACCTAAAACTGTTCTAAAGTTTTTAAAATGTATTTTTTAAAAGTCTGAAAAATACACTGTCATTTTTAGTTTTTCCACGAGTTTGAGAGGCTTACAAAGGTCAAACAGCCATTAAGAAGCAGAACTGTGACTTGAGTCGTCTCGTATTTTAAAGCTGATGTATGAGCTATCTGCCCCCACCCCCAGCCCCCTTCCCAAGAACTCTCTTGAGTTTGGCAAATTCTAACAGAATTGCTGGAGTTCCCAGTGGATGAGCTCACTCCCCTCGTATGCTGCCCCTAGTGTTTTAGGTCGAAAAGACATACACTGAGCCTTAGGAGTAGATGCTGGAAAACTCTAGGAAAGGCCAGCCGGTGTAACTTATACAAGAAATAAACATTTACAACTACAAAGCCCAGAGCATTTAAAGCACACCGCCTTCTATTAGCTCTCTGCTAAGACCATAAACACCCTGAGGACCCCGAAATGTAGACTGTGACTTATAACCCTGACAGGACCCACAACACTTATTACACATCAGAGTACTTAAAATGTTCATTGATCAAATACATCCATCCCAAACACCATGACTGGTAAATCCCATACTGAACCATCCAGCAAGAGAAACCCCAGCCTGAAATCCAAAGGTCACATTTTCTCTCCGAGGTACTTAGACTCCATTGGCTGATTTCCCCCTTCCTCATACACTGGGGCAGTTGGCTGCCACATTATAAATACAATCCACTTCTAATTTTTCATAAAACAGTGCCTTCTATATATTTTTTTCTGTAAAAAGCCAGGAAATCAATTTAATCTCCTGCCTCAGAGCATCAAGTTTCCTCCTGGGATGCCGGCCGCCTGAAGCGGCTGCCCTCCAACGCCTCCCTGGCCATTCCTGTAAAAAGGTGTAGCTTTTCCCATGGATTCTATGAACAATCATTTCCAGACTGCCCTTTCTGTGCCAGGCTTCACCCTAGGCACTAGAAATACAATGATGAAAAGCACAGCATCTCCTTCACTGAAGGCAGCTTTCTGCAGGGAGAAAAGATACTCCACCAATGATACACAAATAAAGATATAAGTATCACTGTGACAAATACCATGAGGGGGTTTGAGAGAGCTGCGGGAGAGGGGGTGTCACTAGGCTGGGGAGCACACTAAATAAAAACCTTTCTCTTCTGTGCCCGAGATTAAATTCAATTGAGAGACATAAGAGTCGGAAAGAGGAGGAATTTTTAAAACCATGTGTAATAATAAAAAATTCCTAAAACTGCAGGCCTAAGTGTTCTGTTTACAGCTCAGTGTTTCAGCAGAGAGAGCTGAGCAGATGTGGGCTACTGCAGAGAAGTAAATCCCAAGAAAGACGGGAGAAAACAAAAATTGAGCCACACATGCCCAGTTTCTTCTCTCTGCCTCTCCAGCCAGATAAGCAGTACATGCTTCTCTCCTGGGTCAAGAGGAGTGAGGCAACAGAGAAGGTAGGAACACCATTCTAGGAAACAAAAAATGAGGAGAGGGCGGGAAAGAAAAAATGCACTGGGGAAAATTGTAGTTATATTTTTATATGAAGGAGAAAAGGTAGTTTGAGAGGCAAATGGAGACTGAGACTAGACCATAGAATGCTTTTAAAGGATTTTTATTGAGTTTTAGAGAGAGAAAGGGAGAGGGAGAGAGAGAGAAACATCAATGTGAAAGGGGAACATCCATGGGCTGCCTCCTGCATGTCCCTACTGGGATTGAGCCTGCACCCTGGGGATATGCCCTGACCGGGAGTCGAACCAGCAAACTTTTGAACCCCCAACCTTTCGGAACAAGGGACTCTGCTCAACCAAATGAGCCACACCTGCCAAGGAGACCATAAAATGTTTTTAGGTCCTGTTAAGAATGTTTCTCCTTATATCCTAAATGTAAATATAGCTATAAATTGGGAACAGGGTGTACATCTATCAGATTTGCATGTTGAAAGTAGGTCTCTGGGAAAAGAATAGAAAATGTTGACTTTTTTCCATGGTCCAATGAGAAAGGATAGAGGTTTCTATCAAAGTGATGAATATAAAGATCAAGAAAATTTGTCACATTTAAAAACTTTTTGTGATGGAAATATAAAGACTAGTTTATTGAACGTGGGTAGTGCAATGAGGTCAAAAAAAAAAAAAAAAAAAAAAGTGCTAAGGATGAAGCCCAGGATTCTAGTCTAAGCAACATGGTGAGTGGTGGCTCCATTTACCAGCCATTGACTAATTGAGAGGAGTTGGGGAACAGGCTCAGATGCCTCGGGGAGAAGATATGGAGCCATCATTGAGGAGCAATACAAGAGACAGAGAGGCAGCCACAGAAACACAGGCGTCTCCTTCATGTCGAATAGCTGAGTCCAATTAAACATCGCAACCATAATAATAAGTTTATATAGCCCAACCTGTTACATACACAGTTCATCTTAACTTCATGAATTAGTTATATAAGAACTAGTTGTAGAAGAGGGACGATTAGGAAAAACATGAATTATTAAGTAGAAAATAAGTATCTCTAGATCACCTAGATAGTTACCTTTCTAGGGAAATGCCATTAGAGGGGCATAAATGATGCCACATAACTGTAAAATCTAAATAAAATAAAGGCCAATGTGTGCAGGAAGAGAAAACATGGAAAAGGGAAAGACTCGGGATTCATTTAAAATTTACATCCTGAGCAGTTTATAATCCAGAGATCTGAGTATCCTGAAAGAGTTTAAGTGCCTTCTCGGGAATCCAAGAAAAGGAGCCAGAACAGAAGCCGCCCTGGGCCTCTCCTTATTTGCTCTCTCCAGCATTGTGCCTCTTCTCCGGGGGGACTTTCCTTTTCTCTCCTTCACCTCCAGTGCTGGCTACGGCCCAGTTACTGCGCTGGCTTGACAGCAATGATGCAGTTTTTCATCACTGACAAAGACTTTGCCTACAAACCCAAATCTGTAAACAGACTTGGCCTCAAATCCTCATGAATAGCATTGAACAACATCAGCAGCATGCCACTGAATCTTCCATCCAAGCGACACTAAATGATTTCAGTACCAGGAGCATGGGAAAGAGAAGAGAGCAAAGGAGATATTTGAACAGAAAGCCAACAAAAGTTCCTCTGAAGCAGTTCCTGCTGACACCCTGGGCAAGATGTTCCTTGGGTAAGATAGATCACAAAACGCATTAAGAGATATTAGGCTGTACACTTCAATTAGCATCACCTGGATCCCTTTGCTGGCTCCCTGTCCAAAAAATTAATTTTATTGCTTCCAGAACTTTGAACAAACTCATATAATCCTTCAAGTAAATGTGTGAAACATTAAAAACCACAATTGCATTATTTCAAAGCCATAATTAAAAAGTTTGGTCCTAGTTCCAAGCAACCGTTGATTTTTAAAAGAAACACACTTCAGATCTGATGTAAGCCCTAATAAATTACCAGCTTTGAGCAAAATAAGTTTAGCTTCCCATAAAGAACTAAACGGGGTTTTATTGTGGGAAAAGGGGAAGACTAAATGATTGTAAATTTGTATTGCGTTTTTACAACCACTTGGGTTTGAAGTCAAATGTAATTTGACATTTTATTGATATTTCCAGTGTTTAAAGCTGACAAGGAGTACATTAAATTTTACCATGTAAATCTGATATGACAATAAAAAGGCTTTTGTACTTCTTATTGGAATTGTTGCAGTAAAATGAAATAAAGAGTATTATCAAATAAATGATTTTTTTGCCTAAACCTTAAAAAAAGAAACAAACCAAAGATATGAGGAGTTAAGGTGTTCTCTTTTTTACAGAATCAGACTTTTTCTTCCAAGTGGTGATTCTCTCTCAACGCTTGTAAGTAGGTCCCAAGATATGCCTTAAACCTTGTATTCTATTGATATTATTCTTCTGATAATAATAATAATAAAGGATTAAACCTACCTGTATTATTTCCCTAGGGCTGCTATAATAAAGTACCATAAACAGTGTGTTTAAACACAACAGAAACTTATAGTCTTACAGTCTGGAGACTAGAAGTCCACACTCTAGGTTTGGCTCCCTCTGAAACCCGAAGAGCTCCTTCCTTGCCTATTTCAAGCTTCCGATGGTTTGTCAGCCACCTTTGCTGTTCCTTGGCTTGCAGCCACATTACTCCAGTCTTTGCCTTGGTTATCACATGGTGTTCTCCCAGTGTGTGTGTCTCTTTATATGGACATCTTTGTACAACACCAGTCACATTGGAGTAGGGACCCACCCTACTCTAGTATGACCTCATCTCAACTAATTACATGTGTCAAGATGATATTTCCAAACAAGGCCACATTTTGAGGTACCAGGGATTGGAACCTCAACATATCTTGTTTTGGGAAGATACACTTCAACTACATGACAATCTTTATTGAAAATCAACAATGCAAAGACATCAACTGCCAGTGCAACCAACACAAGATGTGTCTTGCACAGAGGTCTATGAATGTTGTGTTTACATATGAAGTCTGCAACAATATTCATTTAATAGAATGTACACTGAAATAAAGTAAATAAAGATTTATGTTTAACTGGAAAGACAAAGTATAGAGATCTGATATAGAAAATACTTCCCCAGAAGATTTCAACAAACTTCACTCATATCTTAATAGTTCATCTTTGTATACATGACCTTCACTGAATCAATAACTATGGCTAAGGGATTGGATTAGATTATATGGTTCACTTAAACATGAGCCAAGTGCCTTGACCTATAGGCCTAGCTACAGAAAAACATTCAACTTTGCCCCAAAGCAAGAGCTGCATATGTTGATTATGCATCCTGGTAATTTATAACCTTCCTGAGGAGACATATTACATTCCTTTTATTTCCCAAGATATTATTATAAAATTTTTCAAATATAAAGAAAATTTGAAAAAAATTATACGATGAACATCCATGCATCCATCACATAGATCCTAAAATTGACAAATTTGTTATATTTGCTTGATCACATATCTAGCCATCTATCCATTGAATTAGTTTTTGATGATCATGTAAAGGTATTGATGCTTACAAAACCCAACATATTTTAAAAATCAGTTATACTTGCATGAGTTTATAATGCATTTGTCCTCAAACTCCTTTCACAAGCTAAGTAAAATTTCATCACCAAACTATACATTTTGCATTCAAAGCTTAGAATTTTAAACCTCTAGAAGAGTAGTTTTTAGCACTAAAGTTCTGATGCTGATAGTGATTCATACTTGAATAATTTTCCTACAAATCAAAAAATTCATTGTTGATCTTTCCATTTACATCAATTTTCTTTGATTGTAACTCAATATACTCATGCTTTAAAGGGTATCCAAACCTATCACAGCTTCCAGTTTCTCAAGATTCTGCTTCTACAAAACTTGATTACCTTCACTGATTCTGTAGGTTTCATACATTTGTTCTTTCAAAGCTCAGTTCAATTACCCCCCCATAGTGTTCCTAGGCTCCCACACTTAGCCTGAGGCAAATGTATCAACCTTAGTGTAATTTTACATTTCTTTATGATAACATTTATCATGTCATAATTTAATTATTTGTTTATGAGCCTGACTCCCTGACCAGAATATTTTTATTATCAAGCTCTGGCTTCTATCCCATAGTAGGGAGTCCATAAAGATTTGTAGAATTCAGTTCAAATCTTTCATCTATCTATCTATCTATCTATCTATCTATCTATCTATCTATCTATCTATCTATCATCTATCTATCATCTATCTATCATCTATCTATCTATCTATCTATCTATCTATCTATCTATCTATCTATCTATCTATCTATGTGTGTGTAATATATATTTGACTGGAATTTTTCAACACTTGAAACTCATAAGGAAGAATGCTTCATAAGTAACTACTTAAAAAAAAATCTCCACTTGCTTCAGAAATCAAAATCAGGTGAGCAAGATGTTGGGTTCTCTGTAATAAATAACGCTCTTCCTGAAATCACATAACAGAAAATCAGGCTAGATATTGTACCTGTTTTATTAAACCAAAAAGAGTATGTAAAAGAAAGCTAGTCAACATGGAAAAGTGGAGGGCAGTAAGCTAAAGTTCTAGAGTTCAAGCACAGACTCTGCTCCTTTCTAGCTACAAGAACTTGGGCAAATTACTAAACCTTTAACATTTCAGAGTCCTCACCTGTAGGATGGACACTGGAATACCTACTTCATAGGGTTGTTGTCAGCATCAAATAAGTTAATTCAGATAAAGTCTATAGTACCTTATACTTAGTAAGTTCTCAGTCAATGTTAGGGCATTAAAATGAAGATGTAATAGACAGTATCTACTGCTTAAACAGGACCCAAACATCCCCCTTCTCACTTTTCTCTTCTAACAAAATCCAGATTTATTCAGGTGTCTACAGAGATCCCTTTGATCTCAGAGTAGCAGGCCTTCATCACAGCCCCAGGAATAAACCATGATGTGTCTAGTCCACACATGTTACTCTCCTAACACTTGGCCTATGACTGGTATAGAAATGGCCAATGAAAGCTAGTGGGAGACTCTGGGTGTGGCAAGTCTTCTTTAATTATTAAAATGGATAGATATGACTGACGTGGATCTTTCTCTTTGTCTTTTTCCCTTTCTCTCTGCCTATATTGCCAGGGGAAGCAGCTCTATGGTCACCAGGGAGAGGTAAGAAAGCAGACAGAGCGAGCATGCCAAGAAAGGCAAAGACAGAAAGAATCTTAATTTATGATGACATGACTGAGCCACTGCAGTAACTGCTAGATTATCTACCTCTAGACTCCTTGTTATGAGTGAAAAATACCTGCTATTGTTTAATCATTGAAGTGGAGCTTTCTGATACCCTTTGTAAACACAACCCAATTTGTACAACAGTGCAATATAACATAGCGTGATGATATGAGGCTTTCTGGGTGGTATATGTAGTTATACATAATAATAACACTCTCAATGACAAGGGACAAAAAAGCTAGAGTTAGTAAATGCCATGCCTTAAATGGTTCATTATATTAGAGGTTCATTGGTCACTAGGAGCTTAGTTCCCATATGGGTCCTTCAGCTTACCCTCTTCTACAGATAAAAGTTGTATCATCAATCTTAAAAACTGTTTTTTTCTTAGTGTGGCCTCTCCTACAATCGACTAGAGAGGGGGAGAAAATAGGTGACTTGGAGCAGATTCTCACCCTGTACTGCAGTGGCGGGGGGGGGGGGGGGGGCGGGGACGGATGGATATCTGGCCTGCCGGCAGTATATGGCCCACAAAATCATTTGGTCTGTCCCTGCCAAGGCAACTGCAGGCAGGACTCAAAATTCAATAAATCTAGGAGCTTTTCTTATAGCTAATTTTTAAGTTGATAATTTTGTATGGCCCTCAAAGGATGTTATAAATATCCAAATGACCCTTGGCAGAAAAAGGGTTCCCCACCCCTGTGTCTACTGAAACAATAAATCAAACAAATAGCCTCCTACTTGAATATACAATAACAGCTCATTTAAACCCCAAGAAGTACATTTCTAAAGTGAAATGCTTTAAATAATTGAAGATGTAGAAAATTGGCATTTCTGTTAGCCAATGACAAAGCCATGAAACAAATTTGAGAATATTCAACTTTGGAATTAATTTATTCAAAAAAATATTCTGTGTATTTTGGTCATTTGCAAGGTACTACGAACAAGATAATGCTATCTTGGGGCTCACTGGCTTTGCAATTTGGTTGGAGGAGAAATGTTTTTGAGGGCTCTTAATGTAAAGGAGAGGAAGATTAAGAGTGGCCCCTGAGATACGTAAGAAGCCAAGGTGAAGTTGGAGAACAGCAGATGAAAGATATGATCGGAAGACAGGCTGTTAATATTGTTATCAATAGCAGGGAAAAAGTTTGCATTTCTGGAAAGAAGGAATTTTTGAAACTGGTTCCATTTATAGGATCAAAAGACTTTTGTAGAATTTGCTCTCCGCTTGCCCCAGTTATGTACATTTCCCTCTCCTTTTAGTTTATTTTTTTAGAAGTCAGAAATATAAATTCTAGCTACGTCTCTGGCCAAACCTTTAGGACATTTCCACCTTAAAACTACAGGGGTTGCTAAATAATGCATGGTGCCACTGTTCTGCATTGTCTTAAGATGGGGAAGGGACTCTCCAATATCAGCATAACCTGCAACTGCATAAAATGTAGAATGTTTGCTTTCTTCAAGTGCACTTGTTCTAACAAAAACATTTTGTAAGTTTTTGTAAAAAATGATTGTATCCGGCCAGTTAAAAAAAAGCAAGAAAGACTTTATTCAAGATTTTCAGTAGGGAAGGGAGATTGAACTCAACTCCAATGTTTGAGCATTGAGGGGAGCTAGTGCAAAAGTACTGGAGGACGTTAGGAATGCGGCTGGTCTATGTGATTAAGCCAACTATGTTTGCTAATTGTCACTTCCCAAAGCTAGGTTACAACCCTCACAGTCTGGAAGGTAGGGGTGGTGTCTTTCTTGATAATTATATTTCAAAGGAATGGCTCTTGGGCCCCTTAGAACAAACGACAATCCTGGTTAGTAGAAGATTTCCATCACAAAGGGGCCAAAAAAACAAAAACAAAAACCCCACCACATTAAAATTCCAAGTCGTCCTTCCCTCCCCCCCCCCCAAAGTAAGTGCTCTAAGAAAAGGGATGTTAGGGGCCTATAGTCAGGAAGAAATCTGTGTAAAATTTAGTCAAGCTGAGGGGACCAACCATTAAGGCTGTTTTATTGTGTTTCTTATCTTCATCACCCGGGATGATAGAAGCCAGCATTGCACAGTGGAAGAACTAAAGAATATCTTTCATTGGGTCACTGCCTCAAATTATTATTAACCTTATGCATTTTTATGAAAGTTCATATTTCACTTCTTTTTGTAAAACTCCCATTTCACTGTTTCCTTTTCCTTTAAAACAAATTTAAAGTAAGTCTAGGTCAGAATAGAAGAGGTGCCATTGCATATCTAAATTCGCCAAATAGATGAAAAGATAGGTGGGAAAATCCAACCAATCTCCATCAAAAGTTACCGATGATGCCAAACTTCTTCCCATCTCCATCTCATTCTCTCTAGGTTTCTCCAATAGAAGTGATTTTCTCTTTTTTATGTCAATTCCCACATTGAGAACAAAGAGATGATTTTATATTTAACAACGGTAACCATTAGCTTACATTGGAATACAAGCCGTACAGCTACAGTAATTTCACAGGCATTCATGTCCTTCAGGTAGCTTTGTGCAGGACTGAATAGTAAGCAGTTTCCTGTAGATTTCCTTGCTGACTATCCATTCCTTTCCACGCTTAATTTTCTTCTTGGCTAAAGACAAAGAATTCTTATGGATCAGCACCCCTTGTTCTATTACCACACACCCAAACTCTTGATTAAAACTTATCTTCTCTTATCTATGCCTCTATATTACGTGGCTTGCTCCTGAAGGAGAGCAGAAATTTGCCACCTCAAAATATGCCTTTTAAGCAAAAGGATTATTTTAGATTGATTATGTTTTAAGACACAACAGACAGAGGCAAAGCTCAGAAAACCAAGTTACCGTTTTATAAGAGACAATTGTATTTAGGAAGGAGATCTCCATTTGTAAGGCCATCTCCCTCTCTGAATCAGGAAAGGAAGACTAAACCTCTAGACACGCCTATCCATGGAGGAAGCATTGGCCTAAACCTGCATAACAACCTTTCCATTGTTTGCTGTGATTTCCCCACAGCCTCTGCCCCACCCCCCATTTTTGTCTTTAGACTCAGATGGTATTTAAGCTGATGGCTTGGACCATTTAGGGGAACTTGTTTTCCTGGGTCTCTCCCATGTATATGGGAGTTAGTAAACTTCTGTTTGCTTTTCTCGTGTTAATGTAACTTTTTATAACGGGGGGGGTCTCACCCAAGAACCTAGAAAAATAGAGGTCAAATCCATTAATTCTCCCCTATACTCCCTTCTTATATCTCTAACTAGTCCTTGTATTCTGTCCTGGAGACGATATGGAAATTATACTTGACCTTCGGATGACTGACAGCGACATGTGTAACTATGATAAACCTCTCTATAAACTTGAGGAGTTGGAGCGTGGGATGAAAGGATACTTTTGCTAGTCCTAAAGAGATATTCCACTACCTGTCTCTCAGAAAAAAAGGAAAATCACAAATGTAACCTCTGGCAGCATAATGTGCTACAAACCTATGCTTTTTTCCTACAACACCAGCCTTCAGGCAATGCGATTCTCATTTGCATTTCTAACGCAGCTCCTATTGGCTTTGCCTACATTTCTAAAAATACTTGAACTCTGTCTCCATTTATATTTGAACCCAGATAACTCTGCTTATCCTGTCTAGGGATGCTCCGAGGAAGATACTAAAGAGCATATTCTCTTACTAGATAGAGAACAAAACGTCCGTTTCTGTAAAATGTACAGAAGGTCAACCTTAGCTGCCTAGAGATCAATAGCTGGAGAGAGGATTAGTATGCGGGGGAGAAGGATAGTTTCACAAAGGATTTCTAAGACCTGAGCTGATCAGAAGAAACAGACGTTTCCTTTAGGTCTCATAATAAGGTGGATTTCACAAAAACCAGCCAATTACTCAGAACTATGGAACAGTTAAAGGAAGTATAAAAATAGGGTTGAAGCTAAGAACCTGTAAAAGAGAACATGAAAATGAAGATTTAGCACGTGGCATTTCCTAGTCATTTCTCCAGAGTCTTCTCATCTAACCACAGCCGGAGGTGCGGAGCCCTTTATTACCCTCTGACAGAAGTGCGTAGCCTTCGCTTTCTGATACAAGCCTGAATTCTCCTTCAACGTAAGGAATGTGAAATAAATGTTGCCATTAGTTCTTAAATGCTTTATGATATATATTTGTTAAGATAAGCCTTTTATTAGAGGATAATATACATATAAAAAAAAGCCACAAATAGTAAGAGTATGACAATGAATTTTCACAGAGTTGACATTCATATCACCACCACCCTCTTCAAGAAATAAAACACTCCACACACTGTGGAAAGGTGCCCAATATCCCTGACCATTCATTACAAGAGGCCACCTTTCTATCCATCCTGATGTCTAAGACCCCAGGTGGGTTTTGTCTGATTTTGACTTTATGTAAAAGGAGCCAGATACTATATATTCTTCTCTATCTAATATTTTCCCCTAATGTGATATTTATGAGTTTCATCCACATTGTTGCATAAGACAGTAGTTCATTCTCATTGCTTACATTCTATTACAAAATAATATAATACAATACTTACACTACTATTATGGACACTTGGGTTTTTCTCAGTTTGGGGCTGTTAAAATACTGCCGCTAGAAATATACTTGTATATGTCCTTTAGTGCACATATGTTTGCATTTTTGTTCAATATATACCTAAAAAGAGACTCCTTGGGTTATAGTGTAAAGCAGAAGCCCTTGGTATTCCACCTATAACCACTTGGTTCTCACTCTTCTACTTTTTGCGTGAGAGCTTTCTCTGGCCATCAGAGCTGGTTCAGCACCCCATCCCTAAATGCATGTGCACAAACACTGCAGGCTGGAGGCCAGGGCATTAACACCCCTGGTAGTAACCCTTAAACAATGACTGACTCTCATCCAGGTGTATCTTCTACACTGTCTCCCAGAGTTCCCTGGTAAGAATAAGCTCTGGGTGCCCACACTGATATTCGCTCAATAATACCTACACTCTCCTTGGCTTCCTTTTCTACACAGTCTCATTTCTCCACATTTCCACAGGTATTTCCTACCAAATAAACTTCTTGAAGTAGATTTGTTGCCTTAAAGTCAGCCTTTAGGGGAGTCTAATCCAGACAAAGGCGATGGATAATAAATTCAGTTTATGTAAATATCCCCAGGCCGTTTTTCAGAGACATGCCAATGATGACCTTCATCAACACAGCAGCGTATGTGGGCTCTAGGTGGGTGCTCCCCATCCGCACAAAATCTTGGCATGGGACATTAACAGTTTTTTTTAAATGTTAGCTATTTTGGTTGGTATGTGGTGCATAATTCAATATGATTGTACTTACATTCCTTGTTGATGAATGTCACTTAGATGTGTGTGTATATGTGTGTGTGTTTGAAAAGAGAGAGACTGAAAGATTGATTTGAATATTCTGTTTTGTGAAATGCTCGTTCCTTTCCCGTTATTTCCCTTTTTCTATTGGATTTGTTATTGATCAGTAAGATTTCTTTATGTGTTTGGTTTATAAGCTCTTTTGAGATATTTGTATTACAAACTATAGCTTGTATTTTCACTCTGTTAATGGTATCCTTAAATGAATGGAAAAGCTTTCTTTTTAATATATCCAATTTATCATTAATGCTTCTGTAATTACTGCTTTTTGTGACATATACAAAAATAGTTGCCTTGCCCAACTTTTGGAAATATTCACTTATATTACCTTCTATAAGCTTTATTGTTTTATAGTCCAGCTGGAACTGTTTTTGTGCACTGTGCAAGGTGAGGTCAATAAATATTTCTTTTTCTATATTGGTACCCTGTTGACCCATCTCCATTTATTTAAAAGGCCAGTCTTTCCTGATGCTTATTATAATGCCCTTTGACATAAATGAACATTGTGTGTATGTGATCTGTTTCTGGATTCTTTATTGTGGTTCCATTGGTCTATTTCTTTATCCTAATGTCATTGTCAAGGTTTGAACTACAGCTTTTTAATAACTCTTGAAATCTAAGAGTGTAGTTATCAATTTTTATACATATAAAAAAGTTATTATTTTCTTTAAGTAAGTTAGAACTGTCATTTTCTCATCATAAGATTTTCGGTTATTTTTCTCAAAAATTGAATCAACTGTCACTTCTTCAACTGTGCTTTTTTTTCTTGGGTTACTTCAATTTCTTTTTCTTTCTGTCTTTGGGTTCAGCAGTATTACTCTGATTTTCCTAGGCATGGTTTTCTTTTAATTTATCTTTCCTGGTGTTTATAACACTACTTAATTGATGTTTTAATCAGTTTTTAAGAATTTTATTCATTATATCTTCAAATATTGAATCTTCCCCACTCTATTTCTATTTTCCTCCTAGAACGTCTAGTAAGCTATTTACCATGCCCCATTTGTCTCATACATTTTTCTGCATTTTCTGTCTTTTGCCCACTCTCTTTATCTCTCTACATGTTTCAATTTAGATATTTTCTACCAACCTTTCATCTAGTTCATCGATATTCTCTTTAGCTATGTCTAAACTAATATTAAACACATGTATAAGTTTTTCACTTCAATTACTATAGTTGTCAGATCTAAAATTTTCATTTGTCATTTATCTCAGATCTTTTTCTCTGTCAAAACCCCCTTCTGGATCCATCATATATTTTCTTGAAGATAAAAATTATAGATATTTTAAGTCTATGTCTGAGAATTTCAGTATCTGGTTTATTTCTAGTTGACTCTTACTCCTAGGCATACCACTACTAAAAGCTAGGGTTCTGTCCAAAATCCTTTCTCTTTCATGGGCCTTGACCCCCCCCGCACTGTCTCTCTCTGTCTGTCTCTCTCTCTATTGTTTGTGTATATGAATATATATATGTGTGTGTGTGTATATATATATGTGAATACATATATATTCATTTTAGAAATGCAATTTCCATGTGCTTAAATAACAATGGAATCATACTTTAACAATAAAATTCTTCCTGCTGAAATTGGTCTTTTTCCATTATTCAGGCTTTTCAAGTCATTTGTAAAATACTCCAACAGTCTTATTTTGAGAAGGCACTCAGGAACCCATGCTGTTGTTATCAGTGAGAGCAGATCTGTTCTTCTGGACTACAGTGTCTGGGTCTCCTTGAAAAATCTTGTTTTATACCCTCCCAACGATTCCAAGGAGCTTTCTAGTATCATATACACGTTCCTACAGAGAAACTGCTATGGGATTTTATAAACTCCTTTGTGGATATATAGAGAGAATACATTCTTTTTTCCCCCTGTATTCAAATGTTGCAAAATGCCACAATCTCATCTCCTCATCATCTAATGTAGTTTCTTATAAGTAATCCCTACAGTGTGTGCATTTTTATTTATTTTTTTATTTTCTACTATAGTGAAAGAAAAAAAAAAGGAAACAGAAGCTTAAGTGAATGTGGGAATGTAATTAGTGTTGGCATAGCCCTGGGTCACAGCCCTTGATCACTGCATGCAGTTGGGAGACGTATAAATAAAGCTGGTATTCCTACTCTGGGAATAGCACTATAAAAATAAGCCTTGGCATAAATTTGTCAAGACTGTTGTATCTATAAACTGCAAGCCTTGGTTTTACCACCAACTAAATCACATCAGAAGTGTTTGCTTTGGTCACTAATTAAGTTATATGGAAAGGTTAAATTCATTTGGGAGCAGCCAAACCATACATCCCCTAAGACCTTATAAGGATAGCATACAAAATAGCAGTAATTTACATTCCTGTTTTCTCCTCGGCTCACACGCAACAAATCAAGGAGATTCCCAATGATGCATGCAGAGCGCTCCCTCTTACCGACGTACACAGTGCATTAATAAATCGTGGTCATTATTAGAATTCTTACACCAACATTTTGCGATCAGGCACGCTTCTTATTATCAGTTCTGAAGTTAGAAATATTGCATATATAAAACACTAATTATGAAATCGTTAGAGTTTACTAGCTGCCCAAGGTTTCTAGGAACAGGATCATGGTTTAGAAAACAGTCAAGAAATCTGACTTGCAAAGTATCTCTGGAGACATATTGTTGCTAATGATCGTGTGCAGCTCCTGCTCATGTGCGGGACCCTTGGGCAGAGCAAGGTGGACCTAATTGTTTTCTGTGTTTGTGCATATGCTCTCTACTCTATCCCAGGGTTTTTCTACTGTGCCTATGAATTCATATGCTATATTTTCAGATTGTGCACAGCAAAGCCACTTAGGTATAGACTGGGGTTTGAGGAAGGAGATGAAACTGTATCATTCTAAGAGCTGTGCGGCATATAGCAGATGCTGAGAGTTAAGCTTTCCACCCAAGTAGCCTCAGAAAATTAGTGATAGCCACAGATATGACACCAGTTACATCAGCAAACACCTCAATTCCAACGGTAAGTTTTCAGAATGAGATGTGTAGGGATGACACAGTTAAATCGATGTTTTAGCGCTTTCTGAATCTTTTAGACCAGTCAATTATTGTTCATTTTGAGGTAAAAAGTATTTTTTGTCTAGTCTAGCTTTTACTGCATAAGGAATGCATGCTTTAAAAATTGTATCAATAGTTTAATATGGAAAATGTATATGAAAAAATAAACACGTGACATGTGCAAGCCACCCATCCTCATACATTCTATAGACACAGAAATTATTTCTAAGCTTTATTTAACTTAAAGTTTTTGTTTCTAAAATATCCTTATACCTTTAAATATTTATGGCAAACACTTAACATATTATGGGGTTATTTGTCTCGATGCATTTTCCTTTGGAAAGATGATGTGTTTGAAGTCTCTTAACAAAATATTTTTATTCAACCCCTTCATGCCTCCACCTATTTGTCAAGTGACTATGAAGTTAAAACAATGGTAAAGCGGGCATTCTTTCCTCACTAAACCTTTACAGCTTCATGGAAAAGCTCTAGATTTAGCTGTTATGAGAGAAAAGGTGCTTACAGCATGGACGCTTCCCGAAATTTTCTTTGATGGACTTTGTTCTAAGAGAATTGAAGTATCTGCTTCTAGCAAAGGACCATTTCTGAAATAATTTGGGCATGAGCATAAACTGTCATTTGTTTTCATACAGTTCAAGGAAGTGAGGAGATGGTACTTCTTGCTCTAACTTAGAGTGAACTCTTTGTATTAGCAGGCAAGATTTTGCAGTTCTTTCAGTAAGGCATGATGGCCCCTTTAAAACACTCTTTTTGTATTAAAATTATTCCCTTTCTGGGACTCAATAGAATAAGGAGAACATTAGGACACAATGAAATGTACTTTCTTTTATCTTAAGCCAGCAGATGCACAATACAGAAATGACCCTCTCGGTTTTTGTCAAAATTGTCACAGTCACTGTAGCCAAGGGCAGCCTCACCCCAGCTGTGAGCAGACCAGGATGTACCGTTCAGAGACCCAAGTTGGAGTTAGTTAAAAAGATTAAAATCTATAGAGATTTCTTATGTCCTGGGTGTTAAAAGTTATTCTAGTCTCCTGTTTGAAGGGTTGTTAAATCTAGAATCGCAGTCCATAACTCTGTGCCAGGTCACCTTGCCCTTCTTTCAGAATCTGTTCTAATTCTTACTCTTTACAATGCGTAAAAGAAGGGGCTCAGTCTTCAACAAAAACAGATGAAGTATTGAGGTGCCCTAGCCTTGCTAACAAATTCTGATTTTTGGTTTTTACTTTCTTGAAATCACCACCTTAAAACACATTGGGGGTAGGAGGGGTATGTGAGTCACAGAAGGATATCGATGGAGAGAATTTCATTGAATGCTGCAAAAGAGGGTAAGAAGTGTGGGGAAAACGAGTGCTCCACACAAATAAAGCCTGGTGGCTGGTAGCAGATACTTCCCATAGTTAGAACGTCACTGTTTCACCCCTGCAAGGAAACAGGCAAACAAAATCTAAACTTCAATATTGGGAAATAATTCAAAAGATACCTTCTCAATGATGAGTGTAGGGTCATTCATCTCATGGGAAAATTTTGACTCATCTGATTAAGGAGATAGTTGCTAAATAACGGGAAATTCTCCGAGCATTAGAGAGATGCAGAAAATCTAGTTTCACCTCTTGCTCAGGATATTTTTGTTACCAGTCTTTCTTAGTGACTCTATTACTGTTCATTCATTCGAGAACATTTTGCTGAACACCCGCCATGTGCCAGGCACTATTCTAGATGCTGGGAGTAACCGCAGTGAAGAACACATTTCCTACCCTCATTGAGTCTCTGGTGTGTTGTGAGGGCCAAGGGTGCTTCTCTTACACCTAATTACGTTGGTCCCCATTTATCCAAAGTAATGTGCTTCTCGCCTTTCCAGATATCCTCTAGAATGTATTTATCACAGGAAAAAATTTTATATACTCAATAATGGATGTAAACAGAAGCTGAACTAACCTAAAACGGATACTGCAGGGGCTATTTACATTTGTTATTGAATATATTTTATGTATAGATGCTTCATTTTTACATACTCTAAATAAAGGAACACTTTATCTTAAACAGTAACTTTAACCGATATTTATTAAAATGAGGTCAAAGTTTTGCTTCAAGGGGCTCTCTTTGCCTGAGACTAGTGGGAGGCACTGGATCTCATGCATTAATTTCAGTCCTTGTCAATTCATTGTAAATCTCCTGGATGTTTGCTTATGCTTGATTTTAGGTTCTTTTTAAAATGAATCTTATTAACACCATTATGTCCGATAAGCGTAAAAGTAGTGAGAATATTGAAAGAGCTTATAGGAAAAGCCTAAAGTGACAATAATAGGGAAACTACAGATATTTTAAAAATTGAGATGGCACGTGAGGCACAAGCATGGAGTGTTCGACAGGAGCTCTGTGCTCGGGCCAGGACTGAGTGTGTCCATGACCAGCTTCACGAGTTGCTGCTGGGCATCCTGCCCACACGACTGGCACTCTGCCTCTCTTTGTTGTGGAGATTTCCCCACTATGTCTGTTGAAGATTAATTCACAGGCCTTTCCTATACTAAATACTGAAAAGTGAAAATAAACAATTTGGGGGTTTCTCCTTAAGGGAAAGAAAACAAATTTTCAACCCCATGTTATACAAATATGATTATTCAGAAAAAAATGCCAGAAGAACATCAACCCAATTTTTAAAAGGTGACATTTCACTAGGAGAATTCCTAGAAGATATTAGTGTTTTCGTTAATTAGCTGCTGCATGTATGGTGATTTTTCTCTAATTTGGCTGTGTTTTCTTTTATTACTGCTTCTCATATGGTCACAGTTTTATAATATAATTTCTCTAGGAAGAATAGAAAGATAGTGAGTCTTTCTTCTCTCATGGTTGATCAAAACATTTTTGACCTATTATTGATAGATTGAAGAAGGTGTTTCAGTCCTTATGCCCATTTGTAGGTTTATGATCTGGCTTCTTTGATTTTCGGTCACTTCAGGTCTTCTTGGGAGTGATGAAAATTAAATAGTCATTAAAGTGATCGTACTCTAACCAGTTTCACAATAATGACATTCTTGTTGGCATGATGCATTATATTTATCATCTTCATCTACGTCAGTAATTTGCTTCAAATTGCAAAGAAATGTAAACCTTTTTCAAAGCAGTTACATGATTTAGGTTTGTTCATTAACTGGATTATCAAATAGTTAAGAGACCACTCATTAAATTATTCTGAAAAAAAATTAATCTGAAAATAAGGTTCGCGCAAAAGCAAGGCAAATGCATTTAAATTGTCATTGCACGGTATCGAGACATATAATTGCATAATCAGACATTCCTTGTGCTACATACATTTGCTGATGGGTATATTTGGAAGTTCTGTAGGGGCACATTTGTTTTTCAGAACTTTTCCTTTTGTTGCTGGTGAAGTGCTGCTCCCTTCCTGCCTGACCACCAGGACTCGCTCAGGACAAGATATTTCAGATAGACTTAGTCAAGATCTCATACGGTGGATGCATAAAACTTGTAAATATACAAGATTTTAGCTTTTATAGTATTGGTGAAGTTTTGTGCCTCACAGACACAGGATTTTGATTATGTTTTATGTGATTCCATTAAAAATAAGTATGGGGTTCTTATCATTGTGAATTGTCAGTATTATTGAGTGTATATTTCATAACTATAAACTTCTGATTTTTAATAAAAGATGAATCCCCAACTTACACTTTAATATGTCTGAAGATTAGAAAATGTTCCACAGACTAGTTTCTGGTCTGTACATTTTAAGTCGTGTTTTTCTTCCACTACGTATGTGCTTCTAGGGCCCAACACCAAAAAACACGATCATATTACCATATGGCCTCTACCCAGCACCAGTGGTGTTTGTATAGTGGATGGTAGGAACTATTCTTAGAAGCCATCCCTACACTAGGATGACCAGGAAAGATAGAGCTAAACACAGGTGACTGCAAACCTCATAGATGCAGCCCACAAAGGCGCATGTGTGTGTTTTCTATGTCTCTTCCACACTCATTCTCAAAGGCTCTAAGTACGGGAGCTACTAAGAGTCTTTTATAACACATGAAAAAAATCATCAAAAAGGAGTTTAACTTATTGAACATAGTTTTATAGTTTTAGTACATTTAAAATTGGTATATTTTGAAAAAATATTCTATTTAAATTTTCAGCAATAGAAAAGTAGGGCAAATTATAAATAGCATTTAGGTATTTCTTTTCTTATAAACTTATGCTCATCAAGAGAAAACATTAATAAAATAAAAAGAAAGCCACAGGCTGGGGAGAAAAATATTCACAGTACATATATCTGACAAAGCACCTGTATCCAAAATAGATAAAGAACATTGTTACTCATTAACAAGAATACAAACAACCCAACTTTTAAAAATGGGAAACATATTTGAACAAGCACTTAAAAGCAGATATACAAATGACAATAAGCACATGAAAAAAAAACACAAAACACACCCTACATCACCAGCCACCAGGGAAATACTAATTAAAACCAATGAGATGCCATTACGTGTTACCAAGAATGGCTAAAATTAAAATGTCCATCAGTGCCAAACGCTGGCAAGGATATAGGGCAACTAAAAAAACTCTCGCATATTGTTAGTGAGAGTGTAAAGTCATATAAACAATTTGGCTTTAAAAACTCTGGCAGTTTCCTGCACAAATAAACATGCCTAACCCTTGACCCAACCTTCCCACTCCTGGACACGCTCACAAAAAGACATGTACAAAAATGTTCCATAAAAAAAACCTTTTTTGGAAATAACCAAAAGCTGCAAACAACCCAGGTGCCTGCCCATCAATGGGGCAATGCAAAAACACATTGTGAGGCACTCATATAAATTATTACAATTTAGCAATAAAAAGGAATAAACTAATGATACTTGCAACAACATGCTCTCATCTGCAAAGCCAGCACAGAGCATTTCTAATCCTCAGGGGGGAAAAAGAACCACTAGAACACAGCATTAAGCATCAGGTCCATGTTCTCTCTCCCAAAGGGATGTTGGGAAAGGTGGAAGGGAGAAAACGGCAAAGATAAATTCACATCTTTAAAAATGTCACAAAAGACTAAAGTACCCTCAGAGTCTTACATAATGATGCTACCTCAATAGCCAGAGTTACTTGAGATCAGAGAATTTTCTCATGGAAGAGGTCTTGGGAAGAAGTTAGATGTCTAGCCTCAAAAATGGGGACTCAGATGTGTTTTGTTCATCTTTATTTTACAAATGAGTTTTTAATTCAGATCAAGTTTGCTTTTCTCCAGAAAACTCAGAGTGGACAGCACACAAGGAAGCTTAAGACCTGATTTAGTATCACATTTTTATGGAGCACCTACTACTCACACACACACACATGAAGGAAAATACTGATATTTGCAGGAAATATTATATCCAATGATTCAAGATTATGCAACATATCTCCTGTGTTCTTTAAACTCTTGCAGATTCTCTTTAATCCTGGGATTCTGGGAAGGGATCACTCACTATTCAAATGGCAACAAAGACACCAATAGCGTTGGTATTTGAGCACAATTACACCTGGTTTTCTGTAGCAACAAATTAGTAAGACTCTCACCTGTGATGCATTGGGATCCTGTACCAGTGGAAGGTGAAGTACCAGTTTATGTAGTAATTTAGGTATATAAACAATGAGAGGACACCAGCAATTATAAGGATTGCGGAGAGCACCAACTTAAATAAAGAAAACGACCAGCTACGTAAGCCAGAAGGCATCCCAGTGGTGTTTAAAGAGATCCTTTCTCTCCTATAGCAAAAGGGCAGATTAAGCTGAAATTCATGCCCAAAATTTCACTGTAAAGGTGGTGGAGCTACAAAGGCTACTAAACATATAATATTACCAGGCCTCTTATGTTAAAGTTAGAGCTCTTACAGGAGGGCATAGTACCTGAGATCTGAACTGAGGACGTTTGAGTGACAAGCGGGAGAATCTTGAATCCCAGATTGCTCTGAACACTGGGCTGGCAGAAGCAGCCATTATCTCCTTGCAGAGAAGAAACAGCTTCACTTTACCTGAAGGGTTTGCGAAGATCACACCTGAAGCGCTGGACTTCCAAGATGATGCTTATTCTACTCTACAGTGACCCAAGGCCTTCTGATAATTATTGACAGGTTTTAACATAACCTGAGCGGGAAGTTATGCTCCCTATTGAGCAGAAATAGGTGGCTCCTCAAAGTAACTGAAGGACCTGGATGATGTATCCAAGAAGAAAGCAGAGGGACATGCGTGGGAGCGGACCACGAGGGTGAAGCGGGGTGCGATTACATGGGGGGTTCTTCATGACTCAGGGTCTAGTGTCACAGCAACTCACACCTGTCCTAATGTGCTGTTGGGGCGGTGGCTCACACAACAGATAAGGTGGAGACACTGCGACAGCCTTGGCAACCTCTGAAGAAGGGGTGAGAAAGCATAGGGAGGTGGGAATATTAGAGTGAATTTCCTGAAAACAGAAAAACAAACACTTGAAAAAATTCCCTAGAGGGCCCTACAAATACCTCCCTTCATCAAGGCGACAAGGACTCTTAGGAATCTTCGGAGAAACAGAACAGATAGGATATATATATAATAAATATTTATGTAATGTATAATAAAGACTTATATAATATATAATAAATATATATGTAAATAAATAAATTATAGGAATTGGTAAGAATTGGTTCATATGGTTAAGGAGGCCAGAAGTCCCAAAAATCTATTGTTTGAAAACAGGAGAACCAGGGAAGCTGTTGGTATAGCTTAGCCCAAGTCCAAAGGCCTTAGAACCAGGGGGCTGCTGGTCTAAGTCCCAGAGTGCAAAGGCCCTGGAAGCAGATGTCCAAGAACAAGAAAAGGTGCCCAGCTCAAGAGGAAAGAGAGAACTTGCCCTTCCTTTGCCTCTTTGTTCTGTTCAGGCCCTCACAAAATGGACTGGATGCTGCGCACACACATCGGTGGGGGTGGATCTCTTCCTTCCATCTACTGAATCAAATACTAATCTCTTCCAGAAAGACCATTACAGACACACCCAGAAATAATGTCCCAGCAGCTGTCTGGGCGTCCTTTAACCCAATCCAGGTGGCACATAAAATTAAGCATCAATAGGGGCAAGCCCAGCGCCCAGTATGGACGACATCAACAGTCTACGCATCTAGAATGTGTAAGATTTTAGTGGGTAGAGATGTGAGGAGAGGGTAGTCCAGTTACTTTTCTGTTTCTTAGAGGCACAACAGAACAAATTTTATCTAGAACTCCAACGTGGCTGTCACAAGCGACACAACTGATAAGTTCTTCAGTTAGAGAGCAAACTTTGCACCAAATCAGAGGGATGCTTGTGGTTATAGAGATTTGTTTTTAAGGTGAAAGAAATCTATCAGAGATTTGGGAGCAAGGACTAGCATTAGCAGAATGTTTAGGAAGATTCATTTGGCAATGGTATGGATTGGATGGGTAGATCTTACAGGTAGTAAGATTGCAAAGGTGGCTTTTGGACTAGTCCAGGCTTGAGGCATCCAGATGCTGAATTAGCATTGGAAGAGTAAAAAATAGAAAAAAAAACAAAATGTAAATCAGTCATTGATTTTAAATAAGTTACTTTCCATTGAGCTATCACTATGTTTAGGACATAACATAAGCTACTAAGGCACTACAAAGTGTGTTCCAGATTTTACTCAGATAAACATATTTATGTCTATGGGTGATTGTTTATATTGAGAGGTAATTATTTTTTTAAGCACTTAGTGAGACTTTATTCCTCAATATGCAAAGCCACTTTTTAAATTTTATTTCGAGGTGGATGCATTATGACCTCCATCCCCAACACCCCTGTATTCATTCCCCAGCCTTTAAGTAAAGTGAGTGCTCTACTTGGATACTAAGACCCGGAGATCCGAGATATACTTAGAAAGTAGAAATTCATGAGGCGTTTGTATGTCTGTGCTTAGGGTAGTACAGCAAGCAATTTTAAAGGTCACTTTTCTGAGAAGGCGTATTAATTTTAACATAAGGAAGCAATAAATAGGTGGACACATATTAGCCCCGGGTTTCTGGAGTTTCTAAATTGCTCCCATTTTTTTTTTTTTTTTTTTTAGTGTAATTAACGTTGGACTCACTACACATGCTTTATGGTGGGGAGCGGGAGTGACTAGGCCAACTGACACAGAGCAAGAAAAGAAAACAAAGTTTTATGGCAATAGATGGCGCTGTGTTTATCCATGTGTCTTAAACCAAAGTAATTTGTTCTCTTGGATGGGTCAGTAATTTATTTTGCCATGGTGTGAAATCTGTAGCGAACCACACAAGTTGATTTTAGATCCAAAAGTCCTTTTAACCCCAATGTCACCGCAGCTTTCCTTGTCACCTGCCCGTGTGAAGAAAGGAGTTAATGCAGGGGGTCTGAGAATGCTCTCCTCCAGAAAGGCCTGTGTGTAAGGGTGGCCCTTGGCTGGATCTGAGAACTTGGCCCTTGGAGCGTCCCCCGTCAAAAGCTAACTGATGAGCGTAAGTATTGTGCCAGACTGTTTGTGGAAACATTAGGGTTTATGATGAACATTTGCTTTATTCCTGGCAGTCTGGGACTTGGGTACATGGTAAACAGATGGTGCTTATGTGACCAGCTCCCAACAAAAACCTTGGGTGTTTATCCTTAATCCGCCTTCCTGGGCAGGAACATCGCACATGCTGCAGCATTTTCATCGCTAGAGAAGGAAGTTCACCGACAGCCTTTCATGGGAGGAAGAGAAATGAGACCTGCACGAGGATTCCTCCAAACCCCACCTGTGCCTTTTCCCTTCAGATGTGGCTGAGCGTCCTGGCTGCTACCCCGATGGAATGAATCTTACCTATGAGTGCAACACGATGCTGAGTCCCAAGAGTCCCTTCCAACCAATCTCAAACTTGGGAGTGGTCTGTCTGGTCTTAGAGACCCCCCAAGACGGTCCCAATCCCCTCATAGATTTAATGAGTCTGAGCAAGAGCATTTCATCACCAGTTTAATTGAGAAATAGCACTTTTTGTATCCAGTTGAAGATCAGGTTATTTTCTTTTTTTCCAAGTGGGAAAATAGGTATCTCTTAAAGGCAAAGAAGCCAACTTTAGCCAAAAGTACAGGATTTATTCTTCTACCTATTTAGGTTGCACAATGCTATACTTATTTGCAGACAAATGGTTAATTGCTTCGGTAATCTTCCTTGGTTATCTCTGGCCCCAGTGTCGAATTTATTACAGGTTGTGAAGTTTCCTTTCACTTGTTTTGAATGTGCTGCTTTTTGATTTCCCCAATTGAATGAGTGCCCTCCTGTTGTTTCGTTATAGAAAAGGGTAAATAAAAATGCCAACTGGCCTTCTCCAAACCATCCATCATGCTTTACTACCTGTGTCATAATTATTTCTTATTTTCAGTACTGCTGAATGGTATTCAATTCCCTGCCCAGAAAAAAAGAAAACATTTCGCTTCTCCCCTGAGTAGCATGACGAAGGATGCTGTAAGCTTTTCCCAAGTCACACTTTGGGTGGCTTTAGTGCAAGCTTTTAGAACAAGTGTACGTACGATTGGCAATCAGTCAAAGCACACATGTGCAAAGGTATGCTACTAGGGCTGAAATGACTTCTACCTTCCTGTCTCTACCCCTCACTGAATTGCAATCAATTTATTTACCAAGGATACCAAAACCTGAGAACTCTCTCCAGAGCTCTCAGCAGCTATCACCAAGACATTCAGAAGTCCTTCAACTCCACTCCACATTGCTACTTCTGGTTACCCCAATCCCATTAGCAGAAGCTGGGAACACTGTTTAAACCGAAGGTGGCTCTGTATCTGCCATGGTGACATATCTGTGTGCAATCACAATCTCCAGTGAAATTTAAAATCATACATTCTCAGGCCACACTCCTCTGAGATTCTGCCTTTGCCGGTCTTAAGGAGGGACCCAGGAATTTATATACTTTTAACAAGTTCCTTTCATAATGCTTTATAGAGAGGGATGCAATTAGAATTTAAAACTTAGCGGTGATTTGGAAAAATGTCAAAAAGATCAACATTTCAATGTATTTCTCTATTACATGATTGTCTTTAAGAAACGAGAGGCCGTGAACACGCTGACTAGCCATGTCTTTTAAACCCAGGAGCTTTCAGTAATATATATGCAGCAGCAGGACAGAGAACGGTGCACTGACCTTTTCTGGGAATTGTCTTTTCTTTCCTTTTTCCTCCAATTCTTCCATGAATTTGCATAGATTTTCATAATCTCCCAGTCTCTAAGTAGAGCTGTTGCTCTTTTCTTCTAAACGTAAACTCAGTTTGGTGAAGCTTGATGTTAAGGAGCTGGAACATCTGAGTCCTCTAAGGACCAGACCTAGGATATAAAGGATGCACAGAAAAATGAAATCTATTTGCCTGCTTGTTGGTGGCTTTTATGATTAAGGAGAACATGCCGTACACAAAGCCGCTAGGTAATTGTAATGCATAAAAACAGATCAGGCTAATCCATCCTGGGCCACACAAGATTTGACGAGTGTTCTTTATGAAATACCTCAGCTAAATTGATTTGAGACCCATAAGACACCAACCTTTCAGAGTTGTTGTTGGTTCTTTAAATGAGAAAATCTATTTATTTTCATTTTTCCAACTGGCTGCTTCATGCATCAAGACAGCTGCCCAGGATATACCTCATTTAATTACAATTGTTGCGGGTAAGATGGTTCTCTCTGAAATGTGGGGCCATCATTTAGAGTTGTATACGCTCCTTCTATCTCTTGGACACTCTCAGTACTTCCCACCAGTTTTTCTTTTTTCTTATTTGCCCCCCACCTATCCTTCTGACGTGGCACGTATTATAGGCAGACCGAGATATTGTGGGTTCCATTGCAGACTCCCATGATAAAGCAAATATAGTACTAAAGTGAGTCATAATCTTTTTACTGGTGAAGGGTCTTGTCTTCAATTTGTAAAATATGCAACAATAAAGTGAAGCACATTAAAATGGGGTATGCCTATCATAGAAGAAAGGAAAGGGCTGCCTTCATCATTTGACCTTTACTCCAGACCCAGTCCAGATACTCATTGCAAACTATCTGTGATGTTGTGATTTAAAATAAGAAAAAGAAATATTATCTCAGTTTACAGTTCCTGCCACAAAGCTCCATAAAACCCTTGGAATTTACTGAGTGAGCTCATATTTGCCTCATTAAAACTGCTGAGCCCTGGCCCTGATTGTGTCCTACAGATAGTAGAGTTTGGAATGATAATTAAGTAAATGACAAGGGTTAGGTATGAGATAATCAACTGGAATTAAAACAAGAAAGGATGGCAACTTGTGTGAACCAAAATATGCATTTACCTATAAAAGAGCTACTGGCCCCAGTAATCATTGTGGAAAAGTGTGGCCCAGTGTCATCAGGTTTCCTAATTGTTCAAGAAAGAGAGGAAATTAGGTTTATATGTAAAAACTCCCAGATTTTGAATATTGACGAGGAATTCAAATGTGAACACTATGTAGGCCAACACTGCTGGCCAAATGAAATGAACTGAAAATTGGATCTAACTCTGTTTGCCTTTTACTCTAAATGTGGTACCTTGTTTCCACCCACCAGCTTTCAAATGTTTGGAGAGACAGCTCTCAGATTCTAACTTTTTTTTTCCAGTCTAAATTTCTCTTCCTTTCTTCAGATTATTCATATATGGTCTGATTTCTAGAACCCTCATTTTCTCTATGCTTCTTTTCAGTCCCTCTTCAGTGGACCAGTTTCTCAAAATGAACCAGGCAGACTCAGTACTAGGGAGGGAACTGACATTGTAACCTTCCTAACACAGGGCATTAGACTTGACACCCATGTTAAAAAAAGCATCTATGATGATGGCACGCCTCCGTTCTCCAGGTGTGTACCTATAAGTGTACACACACAGACACACACACACACACACATATGCATATGCAAAATGCACTCATGCGTGCATATATGTATGAATGGGTTCAAACTGAGTATACAACTTTGTAATTTCCACTATTACATTGTAGCTTATAAATGTGACCTTAACTTGTAGTCTATTTAATTCGTGTTAACTTTGATTCTCTCATCCTCTGTTTGTACTTAAAAATGTGCCATCCATAAATCTAATAGGCACATTTATATGTCTTTATTAAAGGAATTGTTAAAAGTTGACTGTGCCAAGTGCAAGGATAGAGCCTGGAGGCATGATATTAATGACTAACTTACTTGTTATAGAGCTATTCATCACCTTCAAGGTGTAATAATGCAACCACTTAAAGTTGGCCTAAGTTCAACAGCTCTTCTTTGAGAACATCATGTTTTGCTGAAATCTGAATATGTATAATTTCCCTGGTGCTCTAATTCAATATCCCCATCTTTGAAAGCAAACATGACTGCCCCTAGGACCTATCCTTCTTCCCTGCCCGTGAACCTGTAGAGTCCTAAGCCACCACAAAGAAGACCAGAAGATTTTCCAGCAGAACTTCATGCAGAAAGAAATATAATGTTTATAAATTGCTTGGACAAAATATATTACAATGAAGAAATTCCCAGAAACCTCTCCACACCGGCATTTCTATTCCACAAATAGGTCAAGTACATCCACTGTCGGAAACCTGCACTTGATATTTCCTTTGACACCCATGGGTGGCTTCCTCTCTTCCTTCTGGCCTCAGCTCAAATGTCACCTCCTCAAGGTGCTTCTACTATCCCATGTCTGCCTCTGAGAAGCTATGGGACCTTAGAAAGCTTCTCTGAGCTTCCGTTTCCTCCTCTGCAGGAGAGGGGCAAAAATGCTATCCACTTCACTGAGGGAGGGGGTGTTAAATGATTTACTAAATGTAATTCTCTTAGAAGGGTATCTTTGCATATTATAGCTCTATCATTATTGCTATTATCGTAGTTATTCGAACACCTGCTTCCCTTCCTCGCAGTGATTCTAAAACATGTACCTATTTTATTTTCCCCTGAGCTTCATCGCTCTCTCAAATGACCTCGTTCACTGTTTGCTTGTTGATTTTCAATAACCTCCAACCTGCCAGGGACAGGGCCGGGCTGTGAGAACACACGTCTCGTCTCCGCTGATGGGAACGGGAGCTGGCGCAGAGCGGCCGCTAAGTGCCCTCAGTGGCAGGAAGGGACGCACGGGCGAGGGAAAGGCGGCCTCCCCGAGCAGGGTCCCGCCTCCAACATTTCTTCACATGGGGAAACACCACCTACGTTTCTGAACTGCGAAATGCGGGGAGCTTTTGACCATCTTTGATTTCATGGGATCTGGGAGATCTATATTCCTAAATTGGGCCTGTGCCCTCCTCATGATGTTCATATCAGATTATAAAAGAAAGAGACAGTTACATTTGTAATGAAGGGCCATTGATCTAACAAATAGGGGAAAAAATCCTAAAAGTAGGACTTAGCAAGTACATTGTAAAGCAATGCAATAGCTCCCGGGAAAAAAACATGGAACACTAAGCAGTCTGTACAAACATAAACACTGGGCTATTTGAGGCTAGTTTGAGGAAAATCACCCAATCTTTGATTCACACATAAAAGTGGAAAGTAGGTTTTAAAATATATAATTAAATAAATTGTGGCACTTTATACAGCGGAATATTTTGCAGTTCTCCATACAAGACTAAGTTAGGTCCTTATATAGGTCTTGAGAGATATTTGTTAGTATTTTAAAATAAAATTTTCATAATAGTTAAGAAAGTATAGTTTTGTGTATTGAAAATTTACGCAAAATATTTATATTTTTTTCACTGTGTATATGCATGTTTGTGTGTGTGTGTGTACACACGTGTAAATAAAAGGAAATGGGATGAGAGAACACACAAAAAGAGTAACAATAGTGATCAACTTTAGGAAGGAGCAGAGGGAAACAGAATTACTGGAGGTAGACTAAGCAGTCTGTAACCTTATTTGTAATGTCAGTCTTTTAAGGAAAATATATTCACACCTTGCTTGATTGAAAATTGATTTAAATTAAAATGAGAAAGACAAAGAAACAAAAAAATATTTCCATATGTGTGGAAATTGCCTTCATGTTCTGTTTGAATATTAGATTTCTTTGTGATTAATACAATTATACTTATCCAAATTACTTAACCGAAATGAAGCTAGTTTGACACATGTTATCCTGAATAAACCTAGGCTACATTGAAATGAGTATGGTTCACTTCTCCAAGTGCATCTAAACATCTGCTTATGAGTTATAAAATTTGGCAGTAGGCTGTTAGCAAACTGACTGATGAGTGTTTCTTCCTGACAATCTATTTTTCTGCTCCTTTAAAAATGAACATCTTGTTGGTTTTCTACTTTCAGTTTAGGGGCTTCTCCTCCAGGCTCTAAGACCCCTCAAAGGTCACCGACGGTTTCAGCATAAACCCATTTTTCTCCAGACCCTTGAATTAACTTTGTCTGGAAACATATGTTCATTTGACTTTGGCAAAATGTGTGTGTGTATAAAATATTCCAGTTTATTTCTGCTGGAATTCAAGAAGCATTTACTGACCACCTAGTGAAAATGCAGAACTTGAAGAGCCTGGTGTTGGGAGCCGGCTTTTTGCACGTTCAGAGACACGCCTCTGACAAGGATAAGCTCCCTTTGGCATGTAACTCAAACCACTTGGCAGCGATGAAGAGAATTTCCTAGATGAGGTGTGTCCGTAAGTGTGTCCCAGGGGCATTCAGAGAGAAAGGGACTCTTGGAAGATCTCGTTTCAAGGCCCAGGCTCAGATTCCCTACAGGGGCAACTGCTGTGTTTGTCTCCCGGCACCCTCCAGTTAATTCAAACAAATGCTGAGGAGAAACAGAAAGCTGGTTTGTTATCGAGGAACATGGGTGATAATGACTTTGGAATCGATACCTGCTGAATCTTTCTCCCTTTTTCTCCTTTAAACATACAAACGCTGCTCGATCAAAGGCAGGACTGTTACAAAAGAATTGATTTCCCATTTCTGAGCCCACGTGGATGAACTCACAGCCACTTGTGAAAGCTACCTAAAACCCTTTTCTGGAAGGAAGAGGCCTGTAAGGAAACAAATAAGGGGGCCGTGTTTTCCTGCCTTCCTGAGAATGGATTTCTGGGCTCCTTCTTCTGGAGACATCGGTGCAGCATGTTCCGCTGCTAGTCCCCACTGTAAACAACATTTTAGCTCTGGGCATTCTGGTGAAATATACTTAAAAATAAATCAGACGGGGCTCTAGGCAAAGGTAAATTTGGAAGTGGGTACCTGCTATGGCTTTGCACTCTGTTGCCATAGGCCTGTGCAGCCCAAACCGTATTCCTATCGAGGCCATAAAAAAGTAGAAATGTGTGCTTGCAAATTATTGTGTGATTTTTTTTTTCCCTGTTGCTACCTCATGCATGGCTTTCCTGGGGATGTCAACAGAGTGGGTTCATGAAATAAAGACAGGTGGCAGAGAAATAATTCTGAAGATTTTAAAAAAGAACAATGCAAGTATTACAGACACTCAACTGGACTCATTCTTGATTAGAGACTGGCCATCAGTTTTCTGCTCTCCTAAGAGTCAGTTGCCATCCATTGCCCTAAAGAGGGCAAGATTTTTTGTTAGTGGGTAGGTAAGGCCTTTGAAACCGTGTCCCACCTTTCATCATTTAAGAGAAATAAAAGTGAACAAGGCACTCACAGAGCAGAGAAGAAACCAAAATATCTGATGTGGAAACTGATCCCACAAGCGTTCTCAATTTTTTTTTTCCATCCCTACACTCATTTCCTTGGCAACGCGACCTTCCCAACTCCTTTCTCGCTCCATTCAATCCTCGCATCTGGACCTTGTGACGTACTTTGGTCAAGAGAATACAGCAGATAAGACAGGGAGTCAGTGATGAACCAGACTTCATCAGATCTTGGGGTCTAGACTCTGTCTCTACCAACACCCTGCCACTGCCCTGTGAACAAAGGGCTAGTGTGCTAGAGTCTGAGAGATGCCCCGTTGTTCCAGTGAGGGCTGCCTCAGAGCAGCCCCCCACAAGCCAACCTGAGAGCATATCCTAGAGCCCCTCTAAGATCAGCAGAGCCGCCTCATCAACACACAGCTGACGGCAGAGGCCTGAGTGGTCCCAGCTTACACCAGAAGAACCAGCCAACTGAGCCAAACCTCAAGGGCTAAACTGTATAACCGTGAGCTAATTAATTGGGGGGTTGTTTTAAGCTACTGAGTTTTGGGGTATTTTGTTATGTAGAAATAACTAACCAAAATATGTGCCACAATGAAAACTGAACTAGTTTTTTGAGGTCAATTAGCTGGTGTTCAGATCCTGGCTGTAGCAGGCAAATGGTTAGCTTTGTACAGGTTTAACCTAATCTTCTCATTTGAAAATTAGTAATGATAATAATAATAGCTACATGCACATTGTTTCTAAGGGATAGAAATTATACTTGTAAAGCATTTGCCCTTAAGATGACAGTAACTATTGAAAGTAAAAAAATATTATCGAGTGTAAGAAATAAGATGGAATCAGAATGAGAGAGAGAAAAGAGAGAGAGAGAGAGAGATGAAAGTGTTTGGATAATCTGGGGCACAGGGAATTGAAGTCACAAGGCCGTAGTTGGCTCTTTCCTCAAACAGATCTCAGGGTTGCCGTATGCATGCATATAAAATATCACTGGTTTAATAACAACAAAAATACAGCTGTCATTCATTGAGCCCAAAATGTGATTTAGGGACTCTGCTAAGACCTTCAGAACCAGTTTCATGAACCCTCATAATCTTCCCATTAGGTAGTTGCGATTGTTATCCCCAACAAATGAGAAACTAAGTCTTAGAGGATGTAGAGAGCCGTCCAAGGCCACAGGGCTAGTGAGGAACAGGGCCGAGAGATGAGCTCTGTGTGGCACTGGGCTCTTCAGCACCATGGAGTGCGCATTTTCCCTAGAAAGGCTGCAGTTAGAGGGCAATCTGAGTTTTACAAGCCTATCATAATGGACCAAGAAAAAGCTCCACTACAATCAACAGAGCTTTGTAAATCAGAAATGTCTTAAGTGCACGTTAAGCTACATAAATCAGACGCATCCTTGAGAATGCATTAGGATGTTAGGTTCATCTTTTAAACATCAGGGAACCCGGAGCTTAGTTGGTTTCTAGTGATAATTCTATTGTCTTCATCTTTCTCTTCATGGGGAAAAAAAAAAAGACAGAGACCCTTTGCATTGGAGTCAGAATTTTGCAAGTTGACAGGCTGTCTATTTTGTAGCCATTAATGTAAGAACTAGAATTTTACACAAACCAGGTCAGGAGCATTGCATTGAACCAGAACTTTGAAACCAGTTACATAATATTGTAACTAACAACTCATTTGCTAATTGACATAATTCCCCAACCGGAAGAAAGGTAATCTAAAAAAACACTCAGAAAGCACAAAGGATTTTACTCCCTCGCATTCTGAATGTAGAAGGAAAGGACTGAATGTGTTTTATTTCTGACCCTGGACTGATTCCCACAATCCTGAGTTGTCGATGTCTTCTCTCCACTCAGCACCTGACCCTCCTCACCATTACATATTTCAGTGAAGACATTTCTTCCTCAGAATCAGTGTCGCAAAAAAATTACACATAGTGACCACAGCGGACAGGCGAGGTTTTCAAGATATACATTTGCAAGTAATTTAAATAAATAATTGAGTTCGGTTTGTAATCTCAGGGCATTATCTGGGCGATCCCAAATTGGAAATTTTAGTCTTACTGCCTTCAAATAAGTTATAATTCAGGACTGCAATGAAGCACCACGATTTACTAGAGCTAAGAGGAATCTTACGCCAGATAAAATTTCAAGAGACCCATCGTAGACAAAATTAAAGGGGCTTACAAAATTATCTTCCAAAGCTTTGATGCATATACCAGAGGGTTGTTTTCTCAGAGAGAAAGAACTTCTCAGCAGAGCAGGGTCTGCATTGAGGGCAAGACCACTGCACATGCGACTGCGGCAGAACCGAAAGGAAGGAAAAGGCATTCTTTGTGTTTTTGGGAACTCAGCATTCAACTGTAGACACTTAAGAATGTTTTAGCCACTTTTCTTATTTTTATCTTAGGATGGTCTTCCCAGGACTTAACCCAAAACTCCTCAATATTCAAAGCACCACCAACTTAAACACACAACTTTTGCCTTCCAGCAAGATCTTTCCAGCAGCTTCCTTCGTATGCATTATTTATTTTAAACTCAACTTTACAACTGACTGAGAGGATATTCTTAAAATAAAGACTCTCCTGAAAAGCTACAGCTAGGCTTCTGTTTGTTATGTTGACCTAAGGACATTACCGTAGTTTTATAAAACCAGGAATCCTTTGAAGAGCAGTAACTGGTCCCAAACTTATTAGACCACACGTCTGATTTACAACAAGGGGCATTTCTTGAGTCCCTAATATAGCCCAAGTTCTTTCCTGTTCAAAGTATTCTCATTTAATTCTAATAACTACGCATTGGAGTAGGTATTACTGGCTTCAGTCCATGCATGAGAAAATGAATGGAAAAGGTGAACGATTTATAGGATCTGAAGAGAAACCAGAGTACAAGAGGGTAAAGGGGAGATAAATGGTGAGGGAAGGAGACTTGACCTGGGGTGGTGAACAAAATACAATACAATATACAGATGATGTGTTGTATAACTGTACACCTGAAACCTGCACAATTTAATTAACCAATGTCACCCCAGTAAATTCGATCAAAAGAGGAAAATGAATGGAAATAGCTTGCTTCTGGGTCTGGGGACCTCAGCTCTTGTGCATCTGGGTCCTAGTTTCCTGCCCCTTCCCCAGCATCATGTAGCCTTTCTGAGTGCGTGTGGTGATGAGTGTTTCCTTCTCTGCTGAGAACTTAAGAAGTGCTGTGAATGAAGCAACCTGATACTGGCTTGTTTCTCAGTTCTGCTAGAACAGTGTGTTTCATTCCTTCTGTCTTCTACTTTTCTATCCTTTTGCCTTTGTTGCTATATAACCCGGATTTTCATACTGTTTGGATAGGTTCTCCTAAACGAAATTGCATTCCCTCTAGGCAAGAACCCTTCCCACCGCTTCCAGCAGCCCTAGAGTTTTGCCTGTCACTTTTGAAGGCAGATAATCATGCAGAGACTATGGAAACAGCCCTGCACACAAAATGGGCCCAGGAAACCAGTGAACCCTGAGCAAGAAGAGAGCAGCGATGAAGCTCAAAAATGCAGTTAGTAATTCGCATCATCAGGATTATTGCCTTTTGGAAAGGTATTTTTAATGAAGAAAGATAAACAGTGCTTTAAAAAATCTATGCCATTTTCACTCTGGATCACTGATTTTCAGTGATTCCCCTGGGGCATAAGTTTTCTTATAAAAATTTTTGGTGGTGGCAAGAAGTTTGTGTTACATAAGCTGACAGGGGCAGAAAGGTCTTGTGCTTTCTTTGAGACAAGGGACATTTATAAGTTAAGCATTTTTATTAAGTAACTGTTAGCACAAATTTTCCAAGGAAAACCAGAATGTATGCATTACTGTGTATTTTTAAAATGACTATAAATTCTCCAGTATAGGAAGAAGAAAACTTTGAATTCTAATGCCTAAGACACAGTCTCCATCATGTCTGGCTGTGTGGGTACAAGTGTGCATGTACACACACACACACACACACACACACACTTGCATGCATGCAAAATGCTTGTTTGAAGGTTCACATTTCAATCTGTACAGTACTCAATGTGCTTGTCAGATCAAGTGAGTCCTCTGAGAGTTTATAAGAATAAATGCCTCAGGGATACTAGTATTTAATCTTTCTTATGAAGTGATGGGATGTAAAGTCCTCCATGTTTCCTTGCAGCGTGTTTTTTAAAAAACATAGTAGCTCCTTTGTGAACACAGCTCTTTTTATTTTTGCAATATTATCAGGACAACCTACAAGGTTAGAGAATGTGTCTCAGGTCTCAAAGGAAATAAGGCTCCTAATGAGGTCTAACTCTAAATCTCATGATCTTCTCATTGCTCTGAACCAAAGCTTGAAAGGGCACAACTGTTCAGGGTATGCAGAAGGAGGTTCTTAAGAACTTGGATAAGACTTTCCATCCCTGGGGTGGAGAAAGTCCTTGATTAAATCTACAAGCACAGACCTGAGACCACATCTGGCTTACTCCCTACTGAAGCTCCAGGGTTTAGGACGACATCTAGGACATGATTAGTGTTTTAAAATGTTGTATTTAGTATTATTTTGTTATGGGGAGACCAAGATCAGGAGACAAATGTCATTGAAAAGTTTTTTACTCACAGTTCCCTGAAGAGTGGGCATGCGAATGCCATGCCATGCAGGGACACACAGGGAAGCACCAAGGCAGGTCAGGAGGCAGAGGGGCAAGGGACAGGTGTGTGCAAAATGCTTAATTGTGGTGTTAGTGGCAATAACTAGGCTTACAATAGGCTAGTTTGAATAATTTTAACAGGTTCTGGGGTGTAAGGACTATCTGGAGTTGTCTGGTAACCTGGTCCTGGGTTGATTAGGGCAGGGGCATATTGGCTTGGCATGCTAGAGTTCAATGAGGTTGGTGGCTGAAGATATAAACTTTGGATTCATTTATTTACATATGCGAGAAATGTTGAAAGGGGAATATTTTGGTATCTCTAGAAATTGGCTAGCCCTGGGAGAGGCTCTCTCTTCCAGCCAGGAAGGCTCTAAGATGTCAAAGTGTCATAAAATGCAGGAAAAAAAACAAGACCAATAAGCCATGTAATGATACATGTATATTAAACGAATGAAAGAATAAACAAATGGCAGGTTACTGCAGCTCAGGGTTATACTCTGTTCACATCTGTCACCCCGCTGAAAATGAACAAATGATATCAAAGACAGCCGGGGAAAACTTCACCTCAAACTTTGCCACTCCAAGTGTTACTTGAATATTCAAGTTAGGTATTGTACCCTGTCTAAAAGCAAATGTGGGGTGGATGGGCGTGTCTGCCCCCCAAAATCAGAGTCCCTCCATTGTGTGGTCTAAGTAGGCGCTGTGTTAAACTTGGGTGTTTCATTTTTCTTTAATTTTGGATTCCAAATTATTGAAGAACTTGCATAAGTAAATGTTGGTGGTGCTGGGTGGGACAAAACACATAACCAACCCACATCATGAGCTTTCGGGGAACTAATTTGGAGTGAGTAGCCCAAGAAATAAATGAAAGGGAAAGTACTTACTTTAAATTCTGGAGGCCTTCAATGAGTGTACGACACACACTGAAACCACCAAATAGTAACCCTGTTAGGGGAACTTTATTCACATAAATAAATTCACAGAGACAGTTTAATAGCATCTGCAATTAAAATGACTCTCGTGCACTGGAAGGGCAGCTTTCAATTACATGTAGATCACTGGATTCATTTAATTCATATGACTTGTAAATTTGAGAGTCTGTGCTTCTAAAAATAAAGCCACAAAATCCTTCCTGAAGATACACAACTCCATTAACAACTTCCTTAATTAAAATTATCAACAGTAAATACGTTTGATTACAGTTGCCATATATCATGTGGTATTTACTGTTCCATCCATTTTATCTATCCTGTAGGAATTTCCAGTGACTGCCGTCATCTTCATTTATTCAGTCCTAATATTCAGGCTTATTTGAGTTTAGCTTCCTTTTATAAAGGGAATAAAAACTGACACACTGTACTTCAATCACAGAAATTCCATAGAACAGAATCTGTATCTTCCATGCTGGTTTCTCTGTCCCAAGTCTAGAGACTCCATCAATTATCTTTGTCAGTTGGTTTAGAGCCAAACCTATACAAAGTCGAAAGCCGTCCTGCCTCATGGGGACCCAGAGAGCGGGGCTGGACGGTTCTAGCATGATCAGAGGGTTTTGCCCATTTTCAAGGGTCAGGAGACGTTGACTTCAATAATGTAGGCAATAAAGATAAATCAAGAAACAAAACACAGGCCGTTGTTCAATCCCCTTCAGGAGGTTAGCTGGACAGGGCGGGCCAAGAAATGCCAGGCGTCCAGGCAGGCTGGCCCGACCTCAGAGGAAGAAGGCGGAGGGAGGGACCCTGGGAAGTGAAAGGGAGACTTTGGAAATTCTCAGCTGAATGGGTAAGGTTGGCATTTGCGGGGAGAGGGAGTTGAGAGAGGAGAGCTACAGGGGACAGCATGCAGGAAGGGCAAACAAGATAATGCCATAAAGGAATGCTTCTTGTCATCTTGGAGCATTGCCACATCAGCACAGTGGCACGTATCTGAGGCAGGCGGGCGGCTAGTGTGGCTGGAGAGCAGGCCTGTGCTCGGCTCCGACGGGCCCACCTGCCATCCATCCCCTAACCTGTGTAGACGCGTGCACCCCGCTCTCTGAGAGCGCTAAAGCTCTCTCAGGCTTCCGTGCATGAGTTTCCCCTTTCGGTATGTGAGTGAATAGCGGAGCGTGGCCTCCCTTCCCGGCCAAGCACCCTGCTCCCTGCACCACATGCGGACGCGAGCGGATGGGGTTCGGTAGGAGAAAGCCTGGCTGCCCCCGGAGCTGCGCTTCCCGCACACGCTCAGCCTCTCCGTCATGATTCGGCGGCTTTTGGCCACATGGCAGCCCTTCAAGGAGATTCTTTGGCATTTGAACATTTTTGTTTGGCACCTTTCGTGCATCCTTACAATCATCACCCCCCCCCCCCCCGCCAGCATGCAGTAAATACCAGGGATAGAGGGACGCAGTCAAGGTATCCTGAACCTCTAGAATGGAAACCTCTAGAAATAATCGAGCATAACTCCCAGCAGCTCTCTCAGGCCCCTTCTCTGTCTCTTCTTTGCTAAAATTTTAAAATCCTGTCCAGCATCGTTGCCTCAATAGCCCTTCCTTGGTGGGCACTCCATTGCCTAGATGGGCTTCTGAGGTAGCTGCCTCCTACCATCTTTGCTTACTCTGTGAGTTGTTCTTCCTTTTAAAAAGCAAACAAAGGCTATTGCTTCTTTACGTTCCCTTCTCCCTCTAATGTTGCTGTACCTAGATTGTGAGGCTGTTGGGAAGACGCAAGGAGTTTGTATGTTTAAAAATCTGAACAGTGCCAGGTGCGGGGTAGGGATTCCATAAATTCTGGATATCGTTTCATGGATGTGGGCAAATGGGAACCAAGCTACACTTGTCCATGTCCCACTTCTTGGTCCAGTTTGTATCTTTCAAAATAAATTTAAAATTATGCACATCAAATTAGTGGGAAGTGGGCAGAAGAGGTGTGATCGGAAAGGCTTTTTTTAGACACCAACAGTAGCATGAAGGGAGCACGTGGTCAACACCAGGGTGAGCCTGACAACACGTCAAGGGAAACGGGTCTCAGACCACCGGACTCAGAGCTGAGGCCCCTGCAGACAATTACTCCCCAGAGCACCAACGATCAGTGTGGGCTTGGGTCTTGTTTTGCAAAACTATCCGGGTGGATGTGAAAGAATTGTTTGACTTCTGCAAACCTCTGTTTTAGCTGCAAATTCACATCACTCATCCCTTTTCACTGTAAGGGCAAATGACAGGGTAGGAACCAGTGCTGGCCACAAAGTCGGTGCTAATTAAGCATTAGATAAATCCAATGGATGTTCAGATGGGGCAAGTTGAAGATGCAGAAGCTTAGGACACCCCTCGTGAATGCCAGGAAGGGGGGCAGGGCTTCCGCTGGGCTGGCATGAACCCGATGCCACAAAACCCTATGGTCTATTAAATTCCTCTCTGTTTTGACACTCCCAGTGGTGGCTCCCTCAGGAGTAAGTGCTAATGGCTAGGAAATGTATTTGACAAGCTGAAAGTCAGTGACAGCCACTCTCCCACACAGCAGGCAGCCCCAGAAACTGGCAACTTATCCCCCAGGCCACAGTCCCTGGAAGGTATCATAGCGGATCTTATTTTTAAAGGTGAATTTCTGACTGCTAACCTCTGGATTCTACACACCATTGGGCTCTAATGAACAAAGCAAGCCAGCCTCCAGGTCCCTTGACTCATTAAACAGACCCACAGAGACACCAGAAGGTTGTTCTTTTGCCCCTAGATATTTGCAATCCGGGGTCACCGATAGCCATGAGATGCTGCCAGACATATGATGCTTCCTTCTACGTTAGATTTTTCCTTTTATCTTCAGAGATAAAAAGTGCCAATGAGGAAGAACTCTAACATATGTAAAAATAAAAATGATAAATATTCACTAAGTATCTGCTTTGTGTCAAGACCTTTACGCTGTATCTTTAATTTTTACAACAGCAACAACTTAAAGTAGATAGTGTCTTCCCGGTTGTACAGCTGAGGATGCTGTAAATAGACACAGGCATGTGTAATGACTTGTCTTGGGCACACAACTCATGACCTAGGACCAATAATTGGCCGGGAGTCAAAGGACTTTTTTGCCTGGACTCAGGCTCATGTTCTTCCCATTGTACCATGTTGTCCTTCCCCAGAAATCATTGAGGCTGATGGTAACATCAGAAAAGAGAGAGAATGGAGTTTCCTTCATTTGCGAGTAGCCCAGGAGTCTCTGCTCGCATTAACTTTGCGTTCACTGTTTCTGCCTATAGGTTCCTTGAGAGTCAGAGCAAATAAAGCCACTGCCCAAAGACCGTATTTGGGAGAGCCTTGCAGTGCTCTGATTATAAAGATTTAGGGAGATCCGGTAATGAAGAAAGTATCTCATTGGCCTCTTGGGGCGAAAAAACAAAACAAAAACAATGGATCATAAGCCCTTCATTCTCTGGATATTTTAATTCAAACACTTTCATCTTTTTCATCCAGAAGAAGGGGATTCCTACATTAAACAAACATTTACTGAGCATCTACTACGTGCCAGTTATCATTCTAACACTTGAGCTATAGCACTGATATAAAACAGATAAAAATATCTACCTTCAAGGAGTTTATTCTGGTAGGTGCTCAGAAATCCCAAGAAACAAGGAGTCTTATAGGAAAGGTTGGGGCGACAAGAACTCCTAACAGGGTTCCAGTTTTCAATACGCAGTAGGGAAAGTTCTAGGTTTCCAAATTTCTGAGTGTCCATGGTAAAGTAAGGCAATATCTTCAAGAGCCTTGCAAATTCCGCCTTTTAACAACTCAAAGAGATATGTTTGACCATTACTATGTGTTCAGCAAAAGAAGACAAAGGCGAGGTGACGGTGAGCTCAGGTGGCCTCCTGGCCGCAGAGGCAGGTCCCGCAGCGCACAGGGGCACCGGCCCGGGAGTTATTCTACACCCGGGCCTGAGGTTCGTGCACTTGTCTGCAGAGGTCTGTGCTGTGGTCTGAAGAGGAACGGATGCCAGTTCAAGTTCTAATTCTGCCACTTTGTGGTTAACCTTGGACAGATCAATTGGCCTCTGTGAGCTTCCCTCGTTTCGAAGAGATAAATTGTGCCCAAGTCATTTTGTCTCGTTCTGCATATGTGTGTATCTTTTTCTTTTGGAACACAAAGAAGGAGTGTGTATAACTTCATACATTTGTGTGATTTTTTATATGCAAAGCAATTTTTATCACTGGTAATATCAGGGTCGAGTTGCTGTCATCCCGCCATCTCCCTTTCTTCTCATAATAAATCAGTATTTCCTTGATGCTCAGTTTCACCTGTTCTCACTTTTCATTCCTGTTGCAATAGTTCAGGTCCCCATAGTGTTCTGAAAAACTGTAACAGCCGCCTAGCTCCTTGGATCTTTCAATCTCGCATATTTATTAAAATAGCGCTTCCATTAGAAATTACATTTTTCTAATATTTCTCTATGTCCTGTGTTATACATAAACCTCAAAGTTGGCATTTGGGGTCATAGCTTATTTTTCTAGGCTTTTGTGACTTTACCAGCCAGGTACTTCTATCCGTTATTTCTGATTATCTCTCATAATTTCTTACATCAGAGTCTTTGCTCGGATTACCCTCGCTGAACAGTATCCCACTTTCTCTCCATAGCAATGAGTTATGCTTGGTCACACTCTGTCTGTTTACCCGTCACCTGTCACTGGTGCCCCGTATCAAGTAGGAGCTCATGAAAGTTTGTCAAATTGAAGAACAAATAATATGCCAAGGCATGTTTGATTGATGAGTGAATTAGTTCTCACTGTAATTTCTGATATTCTAGGAATTTCTGAGATTTCTGGGCATCTTTGGACTTTGCTGTTCATTATTATGGCCCCATTAAGAACTATATTTCTACAATATTATTAGTGCCTGACAAATTCTTCAGCGATATCATAAATTCAATTCTATAATTTCCAGGGCCCATAAATCATTGGATTCTTCATTCTTAAGCACCTAACATCAGGAACCGACAACAATATTCACCTTGCCTAATTCTCTGGTTTATTAAAACATATAATAAGCAATAAACACCTTTATGCTTTACCTTACCTTATTCTACTTTCTTTCAAGCCCTGGGAAGGAAATAGTATTTTATCCCTGCTTTTGAGGTAAGGATTTTCCTGAAAACACTTTGCAAGAGCTTTGGTGATTAAAAAAAAAAAAAAAAAAAGTTCAAAACTTGCAGTGCTTGTTAGAGGTAGAGATGGGATTTGAACTCAGGTCTTTGTAATCCAGCCTGTACAACTGTTCAGCCATAAGGTGACAATAAGCACATGTCCATGTGTAATTATCCATTTAGGTTATGCCATCTCTTCTCTTGCCCCCTCAAGTCAGCATTCCATAAAACAATCAGAAATAAGTTTTGAATATCAAATGTTTTTCCCACACTGGAAACCCTTTATTGCTTCTCCATAGCCTGATGGATAACATACAGACTCCTTAGCCTGAGATTCCCGGCCCTTCCCGGCTTGGGTCCTGCCTGTCTGAACACCTCGGGACTCTTCCTCCACAGCCACTCATCCCAGTAAATACGCCCGAAGATTCTGTCTTCCTCTGGATCCAGCTGCCTTCGGGGCTTGCCCCAGGCTCAGTGGCTGGACAGGTAGTTTGTCACTGTGGATCAGGGGAGTGTACAACCTTGACACTCTATCCAGTATGTAGGCCTGAGGGACACGACTTCCAGAGCGCAGCTTGATCAATGGGGTACAACCCATTATTTGAAAAAAAGTGGTTAAACAGAACACATGCTGGAAATACCTTTGTACACGCATAAACCTTCCAGCAACTGGGGGGAAAAAATCTTAGTTTTGCTTGATAGACATGCAGCACCTATCACGAAAGAAAAGCAAATGTGTAACAGGCTGTGAAATGAAGGTAATATTGCTTCATTAGAGTTAATTTTAAGTTGGTTTAAATGACGCTTTGTCACGCATCTAAATAACTTCAGTGGGTACAGGGAATGTGCTTATCATGTGGCTTGGATGCATTTCCTTTTGCTCCCCTAAATATAACCCTCCTCAGAATTGCAATGGGAAAGAAAGCCTCCTCCCGCTCCAGGAGCCTGTGAGTGCAATCAGGACTTTAATGACATTTTCCCCTCCGAGCCTGCCCTTGTCTATTTCCAGGAGCACCTCGGAGCCAGGAAATGCTGGGAAAGTCACCGTTCTAATGGTTTCCCTCTTCCCCTTGTAGGTTTGCCTCTCCCTTGGTGCTTTTAGGTAATATTGTCAAAACCTTTACAAAAGACTCAGTATATGGAGTGGCTAAGAGCGTAGCCCCTTAGTGCCAGATTGCTTTGGTTCTGATCGCCTAATAGCCTTGTGACCTTGGACAAGTTCAATGTTCTTTGTGTGATGCACTTTTAAAAAATAACAACTTCAGCCCGGCTGGTGTGGCTCAGTGGCTGAGTGCCAGCCCATGAACCTGGAGGTCACAGCTCCATTCCCCTTCAGGGCACATGCCCAGGCTGTGGGCTCGATCCCCAGTTGGGGGTGTGCAGGAGGCAGCTGATCAATGACTCTCTCATCATTGATGTTTCTATCCCTCCCTCTCTCCCTTCCTCTCTCTGAAATCAATAAAAACATATTTTAAAAAAATAACTTTATTAAGATGTAGTTCACATACCATGAAGTTTACCCATTTAAAATGTTTAATTCAATGGTTTTTAGTACATTGACAGAATCGTACAATCATCACCACAATCAATTTTAGAACATTTTCATTACCCCCCAAAAAACACCTGTACCCATTAGCCACCCCTTCCCTTTTCCCCACTCCCACTTCCTAGTCCCCACTGCCAGGGACTGGCAATCACCAATATAGTTTGTCTCCATGGGTTTGCCTTTTCTGGGACTATCACATAAATGAAATAATATAATATGTAGTCCTTTGTAACTGGTTTCTTTCACTTAGTATAATGTTTTCAAGTCCATTTATGTGATAGCATTAGCATTACTTCATTTTTTAAAATTGCCAAATAATATTCCATTGTATTGCTATACATTTTCTTTATCCATTTGCCAGTTGGACTTCTGTGTGAGTTTTTTTCACTTTTTAGCTATTTTAAATAACGCTGCTATGAGCATTCATGTGCAAGCTTTTGTGTGGATGTATCTTTTCAGTTCTCTTGGGCATATACCTCGGAATGGAATTGCTGGGTCACATGGTGACTCTTTGTTTAACCTCTTGAGGAACTGCCAGGCTGCTTCTCAAAACAGCCACATCACTTTACATTCTCATCAGCAGTGCATGAGAATTCCAGTTTCTCGGCATCCTTGCCAACACCTGTGATTGTTATTTTTGATCATAGCCATCCCGGAGGGTGTGGCGCCATCTCATTGCAGCTTATGGTTTGCTTGCTTGCTTTTTAATCACTAGACTTTCATGGTTTAAAACAGTTTTATATGCACAGAATAAATGAGTGGATAGTACAGAAAGTTCACATATCTTCCCCTTTGCCCCCACAGAGTTCCCTTAGGGCGCTAAAATACATTACCACAAATCATGTGGCTTAAAAGAACAAAAACGCATTCTTTCACAGTTCAGGAGGGTTGAAGTCTGAAATTAAAGCATCAGCAGCAACATGCGACCTTTTCTAGAAGCCTCTAGAAAAGAAAGTTTCCTTGCCTCTTCCCCACTGTTGTTTGCTGGCAATCGGCAGTCATTGGGACTCCTTGACTTACAGCTGCATCGCTCCCATTTCTGCCTCCACTTTTACATCGCACCTTTCCTCTGTATGTGTCTATGTCTCTCATGGCCTTCTTATAAGGCCACCAGACATTGGATTTAGGGCTCGCCCTAATTCAGTATGACCTCTTCTTAACTTGATTACATCTGCAAAGACTATTTCCAAATAAGGTCACATTCATCGGTATATGTGGTGAGGATTTCTGCATACCTTTCTATGGGATACAAACCCACAGCAGTTATATTTATGAACCAAATTAATGAACAATATTGACACATTATTATTAACTAAGGCCCCTCATTTCTTCAGATTTCCTTTGTGCTGGTGTCCTAATGTTCCTAATGTTCTCTTTTTGGGTACTAAAATTCCACTCAGGATACCATATTACATTTAGTTGTTATGTTTCCTTATGCCTCTCTTGGCTGTGACGATTTTCTTGTGATTTTCATCGTTTTTGATGAGGTTGACAGCACTGAGGAATACTGTTTACCTCTACTGGAAGTTTTCTGATGTTTACCTCATAGTCAGACTTGAGTTATAGGTTATAGGCCATAGGATTTTCTGGAGAAAGACCAGACAGTGTCATTGTCATCACATGATATGACATCACTGTTGACGTTAACTTTGATCAGCGGGTTGAAGGAGCGCTGGCTGGGTTTCTCCAATTGCAAAGTTGGTCTTTCCCCACCCTTCCCCTACTGAAAGCTTTGGGAGGAAGTCACGTCACTATGTGGAGTGGCCCACACACTAGGGGAAGGTTTTCTTGCCCTCCATGGTTTCCCCACTCATTTTTTCTTCTGTAAAATAGAAGTAACAATTCAACCTACCAATTCAAAGTAGTGAGGTGAAGGTTTATGAGTTAATTTTTGTAAAGTCTTAGAAATGCTTACCTCCAAAGAGTAATCATTTTATAAACACTGACAATTATAAGCATCATTATCCTAACTAAAGCCCTCACCCTTGCCTTCTATTTCAATAGAACCCCACATTCTGTTCTCTCCCTCTCCCCCACCCCCTCTCTCTCTCTCTGGTATAGTAACTTCCTTGCTTGTAAATACAAATAATCTTAATATTTCAATAATACCTAGTGATGGCACTATATTTTCGACACAGTTAATATTCAGCTTTAAAAGTTACTCAAACATATAATTACTTAACAAATCCCTTTCCTGCCTCCACTCTCTTTAGCTTTGTGTAGCTTTTCTGAGAAGAATAAATTGTATAGCTGATCCTGCATAGGTGACCATTCAAAATGAGGCCATCCTAGAAACTAATAGACAGCCATTCAAAAATATCCAGAATATTTTTAAATGCCCATCATTCCATCATTATAATTTATCTCCTCAGTGGCCTGAAAAATGTTCATCTTCAGTTTCCAAGTTCATGTTAATAAGCATTTTTTGGCTGAATAATCAGTCGTAGCCACTCTGGGGGTAATGAAGTTGAGTAACAAATAGTTCTTAGTCCCTGCCTTCATTAACTTTCCAATCTAATTACAGAGACAGAAATAAATAACTCTCATGTGAGCTAAAACAGAAGTAGAGCTAAAGCTTTTGACAATGCATGAAAGGGCACAATTAACTCTGACCATGATTATCACAGAAGATTGCAGATTTATAGCATTTATGCTGAACTTTGAAGAAGTACAATTTCAGTAAGTAGAGAGAGTAGTGAAAGACTTTCCAGCCCACAGAGACTGATGAGCAGCTGTGAATGTGAAGGATAATGATAACCAATAACAGCTCATATTTACTGATAAATCATTCATAAGCATTTAAAAATGTTCTAGGCCCTTACATGGTTAAATTATTTAATCATCACAAAAAATTCTGAAAGACTAATACTGTTAATACGAGTGTCCCTTATGAGAGTGATTAAAGGTGACTAGTTCTGACTTCTCAGTAGAATTGAGGATCATGAGATGAGAGCAGGTAAGACAGAGGGTAGGATGGGCTGAAAGCTACATTGGAACTGGATTGTAAAGGGCTTTGAATGCCAGATCAGGAGGCCTGGGTTTCAGCTCTGAAGGCAAGAGCGTGTCATTCAAAGATAATAAGTGAGTTTGTATGTTCAAACTGGGCTTTATTTCGAAGAAGAAAAATCCATGGCCTTGGCGGAGGGACATGTTTAGATCCTATAAATAAATTTAGAGGAACATATATCAGAAAGACTTTGTTGAAAAAAGGCAAGAAAAAAAAACTGCAAAATGTTTATATTCTTATGCCTTTAAGAGAAAAAAATGAGCACTTGTAATTTAAGCAAATGGGGCAAGTGGACCAGACGAACTGACCACCTCAGGATGCACAACCAGCCGCTTTGGTAAAGGTGTTTTCCTTCTCATGTTATTGTTGTAACGACAGAAACAAAACAAAATGCTCTAACCAGGGGGCAAGCGCTGTGCAGCCATTAAGTCAACCTCAGAGGAGGCCTAGAGGAGTTTCAAAAGGGTTAGTTCATTAACACCATATGATTTTACTTACATGTGGAATCTAGAAAGCAAAATAAATGGACAAACAAAACAGAAACAAACTCATAGATACAGATGGATGGGAGGTAGGTGAGGGGATGGGTGGGAAAGGTGAAGGGATTTAAAAGTACAAATTGGCAGCTATAAAAATATCCACGGGTTACTGCATAGGGAATATAGTTGATAAGGTTGTAACAACTATGTATGGGGTCAGATGGCTACAAGACTTTTCAGAGTGATCATTCATAAGTTACATCACTATGTTGTATACCTGGAACTAATATAGCATTGTATGTCAACTGCAATCGAAAAATCAAAAATATAAGAAAAGAACACAAAATATCCTTTGGATTTGGTTTAAAAATAAAAAAGGATCTATTAAACATGATCAGGAAGTCCTTGGTATTACAGACAAGTTGTACCCATTGCCGACTTGGTCACGTTCAGTGTGCATAAACTACACCTCTGTAGGCCCACGTTGCCTCGTTTGCCTTCCTATCCAACGTCAGCACAAGTTGAACAAGTTGATAAGGTGGAGAAATCCATGAAGGAAGCAGGGTAGGAGGATGGTTAGCTCATTTGGGCGATAGCATGTAGAATGGATAGAGGAGAGAATGGCTGACGTAAGGGAAATCTGGAGAACATGACAGTCGCTTACCAGAGATAGTAAGGGATTGAATAAGCCACTGAGATTTTCAAGTCTTTACCTTACAATGGTAGATACTCCTGGGAGAGGTAATAGCTTAGGCAATTTTCTAATCACACATTATTGCTATGGAGACATGAATGTTGGACTTAGGAGGCATTGCTTCTGTTGAACCAGTTGTCCAATCCTCTCCCAGACAGAAGGGAAATGGGGGTCCGGAGAGGATGGGTAGAGCACTCACATTTCTTTTTTTTCTTTTTTTTAAATATATCTTTGTTGATTTCAGAGAGAGGAAAGGAGAGGGAGAGAGAGATAGAAACCTCAATGATGAGGGAGTCATTGATCGAGCCTGCAACCGGGCATGTGCCCTGACCAGGAATCGAACCCTGATCGCCTGGATCCTAGGTTGACGCTCAACCGCTGAGCCACGCCCGGCCGGGCAAGCACTCACATTTCCAGGTGAGTTAGTGGAGAACTGGGACCATAACACCGGCCTTATGATTTCCAAACTAGCCTGCTTTCCAAAATACCAGTTCACCAGTTATCCATCTAGAAGCCCGTTAGCCAATTAAGGAAAGAACGAAGCAGGAACAGGGATCCAGATACTTAAAGGGCGTGGGATCCAGAGCAACCGACTAAATGACAAGGAAGGAAACAGATCACGGAAAACAAACGTCGCCAACTTCACATTTTTGCCACGATGGAGCCCCACCGATCCATCATCTAAACCAACTCCTGCCTACGGGAAATACATGTACATAGAAGCCTCTTTTCAACAGAAACACGTTCGCCTTGAGACACCATCCCTCCTAGCCACCCAGCGCGGCCTAATATTTTAATTTTCTTTTACATCTTCTCTGAGCACCATTGACTTATAACCAGTCCCTTGAAGAAGAGTGACATATTTAGGGTGAGTATTGCCCATAAGACCATACCTTAGAATCACGGTGGAAATAAAAATCTCTTTTGGACCTGTGCAACATATATTTTGTGAATAAGTATGACTAAGGTAGATAAAGTGTCTGTATCCATGACGATGACTCCTTTCTGTGTGAAGGAGAGAACGTCACATGACCTGTTTCTTTGTCCATAAAATGCAAATGCTGGTATAAACCTACTTTACTATGCATTTCGAAGGCTTATGGCAACATGCTTTTAAAGTTGAAAGCTCAGTGTAATTAGCATTGCACTGTGAGTTGTTAATGTGCCCACAGTTCTTCCAGCCATACATTACAACATCTTTAATTTAACCTAAATTAATTCAAGTTCTGTAAGAATCCCAGCAGAAGCAAGGCTGGCGATTGCTTCATAATGTTTGTTTTGTTTCAAATATAAATGATATATATAGTTATTGTAGAAAACTGTAGAATTCGAGCGAAGCTCCGGAAGCAGTAAAGCACAGTGGTTAAAACACCCTGGCACTGCCATTCACAAGCGGGTTAGCCCTGTGTTTTAAATTACATCTGTTTTTTTTATTTTTAAAGGTAGAAAATAACAGTGGCTCCTCCATAGAACTGTGGCGAGAATTAAGGTTCTTGGAATAATTTCTGGCTCAGAATAAAGTCCTCAATAAATAGTAGTAACTATTATTACTATTATATTTTTCTTATTTGCATGAGAGTCTATATTTATAAATTTCAAATGGAAGCTGTAAAGGGTAAAAGCACAGTTTAAGGAATGAAAACTAACTGGCACTTTGAATCTTTATGCATCTCCCTAATTCCAATCCTCTCTGCCTCAACGCTCTATGGACAACTGCTGTCCTGAATTTTGTGTGTGTTATCTCCTTGCCATAGTCTTAGTCATTTTTGACCATCTCTTTGTGTATCTGAGCAGCAGTACATGAATGAGATCCTATCTATATATTCTGTATCCCATTTCTTTCCCCCCCAGCACAATTTCAGTCTCAAGTCCATCAACATTGATTCCTGGAGTTGTAGTTCATTCTTTTTTCCTGCTGTATGGTATTCCTTCATATTTCATAAAACACATTTCAGATGAATTGTTCATTTGCTGATAATGATATTTTTCCAGATTAATTCTTTTCGTGCCTCCCAATTTCTGAGTCAGAAATTCAGCAAGGGCTCAGAGGCACTTCTATGCTTCTAATGGCTTCCACTGGAGCCGCTATGGTCATCTGATGCCTGGGCTGGGAAGCTCACTCATGTGCCCGATGCCTTGGCATGATGTCGGGAGTCTGGGTCCAGCCTGATCCCTCTCCGTTCCAAGCAAGTGATTTCTGAAGAAGGCTTGGCCTTCTTCCAGCCTGGTGGTCTCAGGGTGGTTGAACTTGTAAGGAAGCTTAGGGCTCTGTGTGTTACAAGAGGAGTTAATAGATTTTCAGCAGAATCTCTAAGGCTTCCTATGGCCTGGCCTCAAAGGTCTAAGAACATCATTTTGCCAGATTTTAAAGGTCAAAAGCATCACTAAGTTTAGTCAAAATTCAGGGTAGAGGGATTAAATTCTACCTCTCAATACCAGGAGTAGCAAAAAACTTAAGGCCATGTTAATTTTATCGTATCTACCGATGCCCTATTTTTTTTTTCACTGCATTCAACTCAAGGTTTAAGATGACCATCGAATCCAAACATGGCTTCTTATTTTCCGGTGACCTTCTACACTCAATATGCAGTGAGGCACATAGTCAAGGTAACCACAGAAAATGTTTCTCTTTGCAAAAGGTAAGAATAAGAGCTACTAACCAACCACTTGTTAGTAATTCAAAATCCTGCTGAGAAGATGCTGGAAGGCTTAGATATGGGAGAAGTCCCTTCTTTGGGATCTATTTCTCTGCTTTTGGAGTGATACCTTTGCCAATTTTCAGTTCCTGGCTTTATCTTCAAATGGTTGATTTTTTCTTTTCCATGACCACACGGATGTACTCGGGAGAACAGGTCTACCTTTTAGGCTGTATAGCTTTATGGAGTCAACTTCTTACTCAGAATATGGGGTCCTAAATATTGTTTTGAATTTTGAGCAAACTTTTTTTTTACTCTGTGCTGATGAATTTTTTGTTTTGTTTTGTTTATATGTTTTGGGGTTTTTATTTATTTTTTTAACAATTAAACTCCCCCCTCACTTAGTTGGCTTCTGATCTATTTTGTCCAGTCAATTTCTTAGGCCAACAACCAAATCCAGAGTTATTCCTTAACATCCCAGATGAGCTGTCTTTCTTTGATTTCTCATGCCCTTGCTTCTTTCGATTCATATTCCATAGGCAAGAACTACCCAGATAATCCTACCTAGTTATGCAAAGGTTTGGGAAATATAGCTCATCCCTGTACTCAGAGAAACAAAATAGGATACTGAACATCTAGGGAGTTCTGCCACAAATTCTGTGCAGGAGTTTTGGCTGCTTATGGTAGGACAGTAGTAAAGGGCACCAAATCTGGCTCCTCGCTAGAAACGAAAATGCACTTTAATTTTCATTATACTCTAAATCGTCTGAAATTACTGTTTTGACTCCTTCATGGTCTAATGGTTTCATAAAAGGTTATTTTTTTTCTTTAAATCTCCAGGTAATAGATTTTTTTTTCCTTTTATTTTTATTAATTGCTAATTCTATGTCACTGTGGGGGGAAAAAAGTGGCATACACAATTTATGTTATTTGGGACTTAATGAGGCCTACAGTTAGCCTAATGTACGATCATCAAAAATTAAATGTTACATGAACAATTGAAAATAAGTTACATGAGAAAATGGGAGACTTAAAAACCTTCAATTACTTCCCATCTCACTTAAATACAATTCAGCCTCTCCTAAGGCTCTCAGTGACCTGATCCCTGCCTGCAGGTCCACGCTTATCTCAGTCCCTTTCCTTCCCCTTATCTCCAACGCCCCAGCCACACCAGCCTGCTTCTTACCCCGCCTCAGCCTCTCTCGGTGCACCTGCTGCTCCTGGTATCTCCAGATCTAGACTCTGCCTGGCATTTAGATCTAGTTCAAATGTCACCCCTCAGGCAGCATTTCCTAGGCCGACCCAGTCCCATTCTAACATATCACGCAGCTTCATTCTTTACTTAAACTCATCATTATCTGAAATTAAACCGCTCACTTACTTGTGCGTTTCCTGTGAGCCTCAGATAAAATGTGAACCTACGAAAGGAGGGCTTGTGCCCCTCTCAGTTACTGTTACTCCCAGGCTCACAGGAGGGCTGAGAAAACAATAAACAGTGATACACACAGGTCGAATGAACGAGCATAACATCTCACTTTCTCATCCGCGCCTAGCTCCGAGAATCAAACTGTTCTGACGCAGAATCATTCGAAGGCTGTTGTTGGTCCCTCCCTCCCTCCCTCCCTCCCTCCCTCCCTCCCTCCCTCCCTCCCTCCCTCCCTCCCTCCCCCATCCCTCCCCCCCACACATTCCCTCTTCCTTGCTTTTCCTTCCCCATCTTTCCTGTGCCTCTTTCCCTCCTTTCTTCCCCTCTCCCTCCCTCCCTCTCTCCCTCCCTCTCTCTTCCTCCCTTGTTTGGGAGATTTTTCTTGCTAAGATGAGTTGTACATTCAAAAATCTATTTCTCAACATAAAACTTTTGACTGGGGTTTGGTAAACGACTTTTCTATTCTTTATTTATGGTCCGATTTCTACATTTTATCTTCTTATGTATGTTTATTTTATATTTTGGTAGGAGAATGGCAGAAATGTCTCAGTTATATTGAGTCATTTACTATGTTTATTCCAAAATTCTAACAGAGGTTTTATCTGTGCCCTACCTAGCCTTCAAAAATGTTTTAAAAATAAAATACAATCTATATCAGATCTTGGGGACAAATTAAAGCTGTTCGTGCAAATACACTTTTGAAATGTTTTATCAGCATTCATTTGCATAGACTTAATATGCTTGTAACAAATCAGTCTTAATCTCTGTATAAAAGCTGCACTCAAGAATCTTTCCTTGGTAGCATAATGTTGCAGTTGCCTATGAAATTGCGTAAAAACAATTAGATTTCCCCTAAAATTCTTTTTGTAGCCCAGGTTTCTATACCCTTAATTTCTCCCTAATTATTTCAAAGTACTGTTTATTTTTATTAATTTAATTAATACAATTCTAGGTCCAGTTCACTTGGAACAATCTATCTCAGAGAAGAGGGACAGCTGCAGTGTGTGCACATATGTGAGGTAGCGGGGAGGGTAAGGGCTCTTTTGAGTGAAGAAAATAAAAACTGATTCCAATTGCGAGCTTTGTTCTGTAAACATGTCTCATGAGTGAAGGCTGGTGGTCCAGGGACACTATCCTGTTATTTGGGTGTCTTAGGAACTGGCAGGATTATTTTCAGGATAGTTTGTGTGCAAAGGGCTATGTATTGCCTTCAAACTGATGCTCATTAGGAATGAAAAGTGCCAAAGCTGTTTATGTACATCCACCCCATGTCCTGGTTGGTCCTGATTGCTCTGTCCAAGGTAGGGTATCATGAATTCTGGGAAAAGTTCAGAATACAAGCCTCATGTTTTACTCATGAGTACCAAGTCCAGGTAAATAACAAAATTGGTAGTTTGGGCATTCATAAAAGATCCTAATAGAATTGTCCTGCTTTCTGGAGGTGAACACAATGAAATAAGTGGGTTATTTCCTCTCACATCTATAATGTGGGAAGTAATTAAGGAAGGGGGCATATTCGTAGAAGGATAATTGAGCATAGTTTTTGAGTATCAGTGGCCAGCAGGAATGTACTTCAAATTTGAAAAAATAGCAACTATACAATTACTTCTAACACTGAGAGCTGGCTAAGTTCCTTACCCACTGTAACTCTCAACTCATGATGAGGAATCTATGGGGATAAGTAGAATTATTACCTCTGATATACATGAAGAAACTAAAGCTTAGGAAGGTTAAATAACTTGCCCAAAGTTAGATTGTTACTAAGTTGAGGCTCAAGATTTTAGAAATCTGGCAGCATTATTCCAGGGACCATACTTTAAATGGCCAGTGGATGGATACGATGGATGGATGGTTGGATGGATGGATGGATGGATGGATGGATGGATGGATGGATGGATGGATGGATAAACATATGAATTAGTTCTGAGATGGTGACAAACAATAGTAGGAGATTCAAATGCGCTCGAGAACTTTTTTGATTCCAACTTAGTTTTAATGACATTTTTAAAAACACTGCTTTTTCTTAAAAAGGCCACTTGACATGAAGTCACCCAAAAAGCATCTGCACCTCATGGAAACTGTTGGCCAGCCTAACCTCTCATTAGTATCTAGGGTCTTGCTACACATGAGTCACCTGTCCAAATAAGAAGAGCTGGTGGACTGTGTGTTTCATTCATTAGCACCATCTGAGTGCTAAACTGATGTTTTACATTATTTACCTGCTTCTCATTAGGAGCCAGGCCAGAGCACCATCCAATTCTCAGAGCAAAACACCCCAGAGCTCCCCCACATACAATTGTACATCACATAATGCTCAGGTTTGTTAAAATACCACACGCTTGTAAAATTTTTCAATCATCGCTACAAATATTCACCAGAGGGGGGAATGTTTGTTCATTTGCTTAATTCCTAATAATGTCTTCTGCTGTGGTAATATTTTGGTAGTCTCTTTCACATGTAATTCGGCATCTGACCAATTGAATTTATGCTTTTAAGCAAACGGTACAGGCTTTGAATGTTTAGCATCTCATCCACGTGATTTGTTCTTAGATTTAGTACCCATACAGCTTGCTGGCCACGTTATTTTCTAATGAGAATTTTATAAAATGCCTCGGAGGCTCATTATAATTTGAGCTTCTTTCCTTCCATTCAAATTAAGCCCCATTTGAAAATGCAGCATTTCTTGCCATTGAATGAGTGCTCCTCTGGAGGACCCAGGCTTCTCTCTGCAGAGCCCACACTGCCCCAGCTCTGTGTGAAATGCTAAAGCTCACCCTGCTCACCTAAGAAACTCTTCCTCTATTTTTTTATTTTAATATTCCTCTTCTCTGTCAGCAATTAAAAGGAATGTTGATATTAGTATATCCTGCTTAGTACTCCTAGAGAGTCACATGTAGCCTCATAATATATATTGTTTTTTACTTTACTGAGAAACTTCCTTTTTTTCTAGCTTCAAAATCAACAAAATTGCAATATATTTAACCTGTACAATGTGCTGATGTGACCTATGCATGCATTGTGAAATGATCCCTACAATCAAGTCAATTAACACATTTATCACCTCACATAATTACCTTTTTATGGCAGTGTTTAATATCTACCCCCTTAGAAAATGTCAAGTATGAAACACAGTGTAATTAACTATAGTCACCATGCTGTACATTAGATCACCAGAACTGATTCCTCTTATGACTGAAAGTTTATGCCCTTTGAACAATCTCTCCACATTTTCCCCATCCCATACCTTGTAATTCTTGCATTAACCCTGACACTATTACTATTGTTCTGTTGAGGAAACACAAGCTCAGAAATGTCAGGCAACCTGTCAATTACCACCCAGCTAGATCTATATTCAAACACATATTCTCTGGCTCAGAAATCCCATGTTCTGTTTCTACATCTCCCCAGTGTACACTAATACACCTAGGATGATCCTACTGTTTGTACCCCAACGCACACATTCTCTATGTGAACAGATGTGACTACTAAAAATTGTGCCTATAATGACTTTAGCCAATTGTTTTAATTTCTATGGGTTGCAGTTCACAGAATAAGTCTCAGCTGCCTTCCATTTGAACTCCAACTATTAGGATATAGAATAGCATTACTTCTTCCCATTTTATGCTACAAATAAAAATTTTCAAATTTATTTATCTGTAGCTCATGATCTAGCCTAATTCATCATTTGCCCAGGTATCATGGCCACTCCCCTTTGATCATAGTCTGCTTTGTGTGGAATCTGACCAATACAGAGTAAAACAATAGTAGCATCTTCCTACTTCTAGATTGTACTCTGCTGGGCCTGCCCAACATGGAGTTGTTGTGTTGTTTTGTTTTGTTTGTCAGATGCATGGCCTAGTTAACTCGTGCCACTTACACTTTGGGCCAAGTTCTCTAAGTCATCCTTACATATTTGGCTATTGAGACTCCCTCTACCTTGCATTTGCACAGCTAGCTGAGGAGAACTTTGAATCAGACATATTATATGCACCACTCCAGACACTCATGCCTCCGGTCACTGCTGCGGAAACCAGCTCTGCGTGGTTCTGTCCATCCACACACAGGGGTGACCCAACAGCCCCTCACCCTCCTTCTCCTGCCTCCCACTTTGGTCACCCTGTTTGTGCAAATTAAGAATGGGGGGAAGGGGGTGTTAACACCTGATGAAATGAATTTTGATCAGTAAGATGCAGGAGCTGGTGTATAAATTCCCTCCCCAACAGACTACTTGAGGTGGAGTTCATGCAGCTTCTCAGAAGGGAGCTCTCAATGGTGTCAGCTCAGTCAGCGCCCTTGTGCTGGCCGCCCCTCCCCTTTTTGCTCACTTCTGCTTCTCTCCGATTTTATTTTTTTAATAGAACAGTGGTATATAAGCCTTGGGCTCAGGCTCTGCCTTTGGGGGAAATCCAGGCAAAGACCAATTATAGAATGTTAACATCTCTTTTAAGTTTACTCCACTTTAGATTGGAAGCTTTCATATGTTTAAGAGATTCTAATTCTTTCATCTAGAATATTTGTTCTTTCTCTCATCTTCATATTCTTGATATGGAGAGTAAGGAATTTTCAAATATATAAGGACTTGGCCATAATGATATAAATTGGAAGTAATATAGTTTGATGATTATTTTTTAGTATCAAAAGGGAGTAAAAAAAAAGTAGATTTAGTACTTGTAGTAGGTGAAGATACAAGAAAAATATTTTCACTACAAATATTCCAAATTAGGTGCATCCAGCGGGATTGAAAGACCCACAGACTCTGCTCGAAGAAGTTTTACTTTCCATCCTTCAGACTGTACTTCCCAAACCATATCAACTTCCAGGATCTATTCTCATTTTAGCGAAAAAACTCTATCATCAATGACTACATTCAGTTCATAAAAATGCATCTGTCTATAGATTGCTCACTTATGTTTAAATTAAACCTTACAACATATTAAACCTAATCATTTGCTTAAATAATGTATCTACAAGGGATCTTTGATTTTTTCCAGTTCTTGCTTCCACTAACACTCTTAAAAGAAGGAAACCAAGAGCCAGAGAGGTACCGTAACCTGATCTGGGTCAAAAGGAAGTATAACAGCAGGTCTTGGACTAGATTGCTAAACCCAAGGACTTTTCACAACGCTAGTTTTTAGCTTTAAAACCGTAAGAGCTTTTGGTTCTATCCTGAGAAATTGCCACTGGGAATAGTCCACTGAAGTGTCGACGTGTGGCTGAGCAAAAAGCAGTTTGTAAAGCCTATTTTTGGTATTTTCGCATTTTTAAGTCTCTTTTTAACCCTTGAATGTAGAAGTTCTCTCTTATTCTCCAATAACCCAATCCTGACAGCTGTGTATCCTGAACTCGAACACTCTCACCTTCTGCCTCCCTAAACCACAGCCTAAAAAGTTGTCATCTCCTTATTTATTTATTTTTTTAAAATATATCTTTATTGATTTCAGAGAGAGGAAAGGAGAGTGAGAGAGAGAGAAATAGAAACATCAATGATGAGAGAGTCATCGATCGGCTGCCTCCTACATGCCCCCAACTAGGGATCGAGCCTGCAAGCTGGGCATGTGCCCTGACCTGGATTCGAACCCCAATCACCCGGATTCTAGGTCGATGCTCAACCGCTGAGCCACGCCCTGCCCGGCAAGTTGTCATCTCCTGAAATAGCTTTGGATGGTCTGCCTCCCTGCTCTCTTGCATTCTACAGAGTACCCCACAGCAGTCCGTGTGGCCTTTTGAAATGTAAATATGACCATGATATCCCATTTCTCAACATCTCCCAAGGGCTTCGGATTAAAACTCGAAGATGGCCCCCAGGCCTCTCCACGGCCTGGCTCCTGTCCACCTTTCCAGCCTCTGTCTCGCACTTTCCCCTCAGTCCTCCTACGCGGCCAGGATGGCTGCTGAGCGGCCCTCACACAGACCGGCCTGTTCCCCCTGCAGGGGCTTTCTGCTTTCTGCTCCCTCTGCCCAGAATGTTCCTCTCCCGGGTACCATCCTGTGTCCTCGGCACATGCAGGCCTCTCGCCCCGTCACTTCACACAGCCCTTCCCCGCCACGCGCCGCCTCTGCCTGCCTCGCGCCTCCTGCTTTATGGCAACGGTCGCCCCCGAAGTGAAATGGTAACGTATTAAACGCATGTGTTTTGGGTCTCGCTTACTTGACTGTAAACTGCAGAGGTCAAGGAATCTGTATCGTCCATTCAGCATGTGCAGCGCAGGGACGGTGCCGAATAAATGTTTATCCGATGAATAAATGCAGGCGGTTATAAATCTCTCTGCAGAGAAGTGACTTTCTGCAGGCCTGTGCAGCGCGGCCTCCGCTCCCGTCGCCAGCAGCTCCCCATCAACTAAGTAAGCGGGTCACCCGCCGTGAACAGAGCCCACCACGAAGGCAGCGGCCAGCGCAAGCTGCTGGGCGCACGGCACTGTCCTGTCACTAGAGCGCCTGCAACCTGGATGTCAAAGCCATTTGGCTGCGAGTTCCTTGCTGCTTTTGGGCCATAGAGATGGTTGTGTTCAGACGATCTCATAATAGCAAAAGAGCTCCTGGATGGCCTATCGTCAATGATATTATTACTTTACACTCTGTGAGCAATGTCTAATTAGTCCCCACAGCATTCCTGGCTGGAAACAGAGGAAACCGAAAAGGCTAGGAGACAGACATCCACACGGGTGGCTTTAATGAATGGGCCCGTGTGGATTCAAAGAACAAGCTTTCTTCTCTCTTTTAGACCTGCCTTGTCCAGCTTATTATGGTCACTGGCCAAATGCTAGAGTGTATTCTCATCTATGTGTACTTGTTATTTAGGGAGTTGGAGTTTATCTATAAGATATTATGCAATAAAAAAGAGTTCTAAAGGAAACTTAAATACGTTGTCAGGGGGTGGGGGTTTCTCCAAGGAATGGAAGAATTTTAGAGGCAACATAGAGATCATTGTGGATCACTGTGGATCGTTGAAATCAGTCAGAATTAGATTGAAGCCAAGGCCCTGCACTTTTCTAGCCGTACAGTTTGGGGGTAACTTAGTGAACTTGTTTGAGATTCATTATCCTCTTTTGTAAAATGGAGATGACAGAGTACTCACTTCAAAGACTGTTGTGATGACCAGGATGAGACAGTGCATGAAAACAGTGCCACCACTGGCAGATTGAGGGTGCTTCATATTTGTCATCTGTGATCATCAGTATTTAAAGCGTCAATCAAGAAGTACTTATTGAAGGACACACTACGGTAAGATAATGTAATTGAGACAGTGGGGCATAAAATACTGACTCTGCCCTATATGAGCTTATGATCGCTTTGGTGAAACGCAGCGTGCATACCCTAAATGAAACGTTAATGACGAAAACTGCAAATATGGTAAAAGAAACAGTAACAGATAAAAGGTGCAAGAGAAGATTTTTAGGAAAGGTGATCTGGTTTGTCTCACAGTGGGGATGAAATTCAGGAAGCATTGATAGAAAGCTGGGATTTAGAAAGTTAGACAAGGAAGTCGAGTGACTCTTTGGTGAAAGAAATCTTGCTAATTTTAAGTTCCTATTGTCTGGGCTCATCACTGTTTATCTTGTAGATGCTTCTGTTGAATACAGGCCCCCTAGAGACTTGCATTTTGGAAATAATTGTTAGCTTCATTCTGGTGCCAAAGGTACCTGAGAATAAAAGACTTATATTTATTCAGGGATGTTTTCTTATACCACAATATCTAACACCTTATTTTTGCATATCTAAAGATTCAAGTGTCCCTCACAGTTAGTTTGTTTTTCTTCTTTGTACTGTAGTAGTTAATTTAATAGATGCAAAGAATTAAAAGTATGAGAGCCATGAATAAGTAAGCTTATCCTACCTGGGGGAAAATGACCCTGCTTCTAGACCACACAAAAGAAGTAAAAAGATGAGTAAATTTAATGCTTTTCCCATAACATTTCTCCTGTATGTACTTTTTTCCCTTTAGTTAAAACATAAATTACGTTGCATTATGCTTGTTAAATATTTCAGTAAAAAGTGGGGCTCTAATACAAGATGAGTGCTCTATATTGAAAATGGGACTTTCTACAGGGCTTTTATGAAGTGTGACCTCGTTCCATTATTAATAATACACCTTGTGAGTTTTCTTTCATCCATTCATCTTGCAGGAGCATTCTAACATTCACTAATTAATCCTCTTGTCATCTCCATGAACAAGGTAAGGCATTTATCTAAAGGCTCACTCTGCCATGGCGAAGCCTGGGCAAAAACTGCTTGACAGGGCTTGATGAATGGGTGGTGCCCAGGTGACAGTGAAGAGCTGACTGTTAGAAGGGGGCTGCTTCTACGTCTTTGGCACAGACCCCTCCATCTCACAGGCAATCTGAGGACTTTCTCCATATACTCTTGGCTCAGATCTATCCCCATCTGTTTGGAAGGCATGGTGCCCAAGCAGGCACTGGTCAGATCCTTGATGCTGGGAGTAGGAGATGAACACTTTCTGGGCAGTCTGTGTCCCCCTGCCATGTGGCGTCTGTTTTACCAGATGTCTCACCTCTGGGTCCATCAGTATGCCAGGCCTGTAGCTATGTGTCTACTCACAGCACAGCTGCTGCTGTGTAAATGCCAAGTAACAAAATAAATAGTAGGGCTATGGTGTGTGTGTGTGTGTGTGTGTATACACATTATGCGGGGGGGCATGTATGTACGTGCACATATTTGTTGGGATGGGGGTTGGCAGACACCTAGGGCTCAAGATTCATAATGAACTTACATAGCACTGCTCTCATAGCCCTTCTCATGGTGGTGTTTGCTGCAGGCTACAGCCAGGGAACACTGCTTTTAAAAGACATTTGCTTTTAGCTGTCAAAGTGCATGTCTCAAATTATATTGCTTCCGGAATGAAATAGCATATACGTCTTCTTCCCCAGAAGTCTGGATCACAAAGTTAAAAGGATCACAAAATCTCCCCCAAATAGAAGCAGTAGTAAGGCATATTGGAGCGCTCCTTCATGGTCCCTTCATGTCACCATTCATCAACAGATATCTGTTGAGCACATCTCCAAAGGACCCAAGTTCTGTAGCCTTATAATAGGAAAATGAAGGTCTACAGAGAAATGATACCTGGCCTTTTGCTTCCTGCGGAAATAAGAGCTAAACATATGAAAGCGTTGAGTAACCAAATAAGGTAGCCAGTGGTAGCCCCTCCAGGGGAGGGTGTGCAGTGGGTCCCAGGGCAAAGGAAGTAATGCCTTAACTATGAAGGTCCATTTCCATTGCATTTCCCTTAGAAGCAATCGAAGTATTCTGGATGTGGAGAGACAACTCAAAAAACGGCACACAGGAAGGTGTAGCTATGTGGTATACTGTCTGCATGGTAAGTTACTTGAAAGACAAATGAGTATAAATTGTGAGACATGTGTTCTCACATTGTTCAATCCCCAATCTACACCTTAGATAAAACCTGAAGAACTCTCATCAGAAATGTATACTCCAAGGTAATTCAAGGGCATTTGAATGGAAAATGAACTGCTACAAGCTTGGCACTTCATATATCTGTCAAAATTCACTCCAGATAATTTTTAAATTAGCCTAAAGATGTTAGAAATTAGAATGTGGTTAGAAAAATTGCGTGGGCTCTACCAAGCTTTAAGACGTTTAGGAAGCCAGCAAACTTTGCAAGGCAGTCATCTGAGTGCACCCCTTGAGTTCTGGAGCTTTCTGAGCCTCCCATTCTCCTCCCTCCTCTATGACCCTGCCACTGGGCTCCACCACAATGCTACTTAGTTGATCCTGCCATCAGAATTTATTGTGTCGACCTTGAAAAGAGCTTTCTATGCAAGGTGCTTGTCAGAGTGCCTCAGGTCCCAGAGTAGGAATTGCCTGACTTACAATAAGTTATATTTTTGTGCAAGCTTCCTAATGTATGATTGCCCACTTGAGATTCACTCTGCACTAGAGATCTGCTCTACACCGTGCTTTCTTTGTAATATTCAAATGCATATGAAGCATGCAGCCGTTGCATCCCCCACCGAAACATGGGAGTTGAACCAAATTACCAAGAGAACTTGATACTGGCTCGACAGCAAACTATCTTACATGGGTTCTCTGGTGTGAAGAATGGTTAGTAGTTGAGTTTACAGCCAATGGGCCTAGGATGGGTAGATGGACCATAAAATGGAAAACTCTGTAACTCTCTACAAACCATGGTTTACAACTATTGACACTCAGGGCAACTAAACAACCATTACTAAATTGGCAGAGCTTGCCTGCATTTCCTTTCTTACTACCCCTGCCCCCCATTTCATCTTGTGTACATACCTGGCATAAACATTTATACTATTCAAAGCCCTAAGTTCACTCTTTACCTGATGACAGGCTATCATTTAGCAAGGCCATGGCTGCTGTCCTGGCATTTAGCATATAAATGAACAGATTTTTGTAACAATAGCAGTGCCCTCTTCCTTCTAATTACTACCAACAGATATAATGTTTTAATAGATTCAGGCTAAACTTCAGTTCTTCATACAGCTTTTCTATTTAAATTTTAGTTAAATATTTTATTTTCAGGGACTAACTATTTAACTTAAGATCACAACTGTTTTTCGCTTTATTTATAATGCAAGATAAACTTTTGACTTTGGAAAATTCAATCCCAGCTCATCAACCCCAATACATTTTTGTTCATTTGTTTATTTCCTTTCCCCACCTCCCATGGGTCATATTTAAACCCAGGGGAACTGGTAAATAGGCTGAATTCAGGTGAAATGCTCCTATATTCCAACTCTTCCAGTAATTCTCCCAATTTCTCAAAGATAACTGTGATCATGAATTGACAACTTCATCTGTAGGTGTGATATTTAAATGAGTAAATGCATGAGAAACTGGTCTCAATAATATAAATAAGTTCTCTTTTTTGGGTCTTATATGCCTTCCATTATCTTTAAAAAAAGAGTGGCTCCTTTCCCTGCATCAAATCCGAGTGCATGTTTACCAGACATTTTGTTAGGACATTAACTGTATGTGTACACCACTGCTGTACTCTGGAAGACTATGGCTGGTATTAACTATTTTGACAAAGGCTGTTGAAAATGTTGTATTGGGTTCAGTCAAGGGACAACTGTGAAGAATTCTTTTGTGTGACATAGAGTCCTAGAACATGTCCTCTATGAAAATCCCCAAGTCACAGAACTGAGGCAGCTCCAACCCAGTTGTTGATTCCATTCTTCAAATGTCAATCACTGAACAGTGGCTAATGTGGATGATAAACATCTTTTTAAATGTGACAATTTTGACAACAGGCCTGGCCTATGCTGAAATAGTAATGGGAAGAAATATTAATAGAACATGCACTGAAGCTCTAGAAATAACCAGGAAAAAGAGCAGCGTAAGGTGACAGAAACGATTTTGGCTTAAGATAATTTCTTGTTCCAGCCCCACCATCACAGAGCCTTAGCCTTCTCATTTCTAAAATAGGACTCAAAATACATGTTTCATAAGATTGGTATGATTAAAAAATCAGACAAAATCTGCAGAGGACTCTGCAGATTGCCCCATTCAACCCATATGCTAGATATTTTCTAGCAGGCTTCCCGAACCCTAGAGCCACACAACCTAAAGCTCTATTTTGGAGACTCCTTTGCAGTTAAGCTCCAGGTGCAGCTTCCATTCTGCCACAGGGGTAGACCTGGGTGAAGTTTGGAAGGAAGAAATGGGCATCAGCAGCCACACAGAGGACATGGTTTCTACTTGTGAGGAAGGGCGCAGGCCCTTTCTCCTCATGGCAGCTGTGGTGAAGTCATTTTATCCAGAGCATCACAGGCCATGAGCAGCAGCATGGAGGCCAGCGGGGTTTCCCTAGAACCTCACTTATCCAAATTTCTCTTTCTATCTGTGTCTGTGTATCATTCAAGCATAATCCCCTAATCCTCCTGGAAATTGTTATAAGCCACTTAATGCCATCTAACAAATCCCCTCCTGTGCAAATGCATGGGAATTAACGAGGAGGGCTGCACCATATCTCTTATTTGCAGCCCTCATAATTAATTAACCATATCCGAAAACTTTTGAAAGTGACAAAGGCACTAGCTATTTTTGAATGGAAGAATTTTATCATGGGTGTATTTACTGATTGATTTCAATATATAATAAGTTCTTAGAAAATAAAACCTCAGAATCAAGCTGTTGAACATCTATCGTATTACCATATTTTAAGCTTAAGGCCTTTATTTTTTGAGTAGAGGCTGAAACATAATTCTGACCAGGTATACCTGGAAGTAAATTTGTATAATTCATGATGGTTGTTTTGTTCAGTTGTATGCTTTCTTGTCAAGTGCCCTCACTCTCCCCAACTGTCCCCAATTCATATCTGATGTTTAGAGTTAAAATTAAAATGTAAATACAAGACATTGGAAAGGATCAATGTGTAAGAATTGTAAAAGCCTGTTATTGGTCTTCGCTACAGGACACATATCGACAAGAAGCTGCTTCCTCAAGACTCCTTTAGCTGTAAGAGAGAGGTTCAACTCAAAAGGAGAGTGACTTTATTGTTTTTTGTAACTGAAAGATATATGGGAAGACATGGTTTTTGTCACAATTATTGTAGGAACTCAGGGCTGACCTCCACCCCTCTTCTTTTCATGTCTTTGTCTCAGTTCCTAAGTGTGGGGAAGGTTATTCTGCCAGCCCCCTAGTCACACGCTCTCAGCGACATAACCCCGAATGCAAGCTGCCTTTCCTTAAGCCCCAACCAAAATCTACCGCGGGCAAGACTGACTGACCCCCAGAAGCACAAGCCCGCCCTGCTTTAATCCCTGCCGCCTGGGTATGGCCTGTGCTAGGCCAGGGCTGGCTCCCACAAGCAGCAGCAAGTTTGAGAAGTGTAATCGGGGGCCCGGCAAGCACATGAGTGGCATGGGCAGGAGGGATCCCCTAAAGATAGCTAGGGTGCTAGACAGAGGGGAAAAGCCTCGAAGGAAGGAAGGAAGGAAGGAAGGAAGGAAGGAAGGAAGGAAGGAAGGAAGGAAGGAAGGAAGGAAGGAAGGAAGGAAGGAAGGAAGGAAGGAAGGGGCCCAGAGCTCTTCCCTGATGCCCCCACCCGAGCTAGAAGCAGGCGCTGCCAGGGCACCCCCATGACAACGGCTCTTCCTGTCCTTAAGTCCCTGGGGACGTATTTCCAGCCTAACACACAGATTCCCTCGGAAACTTGCATTTAGAGACTACAGTGTTTCAAACTTGAAGAATACGTTGTTTTTGCATTATTATTTTATAAAATGCCTAATGCCAGCTTCACTCCTAATAGCTCTTTCTCTCTCCAGGGATATCTAAGTGATTTTTGATCATCTGAAAGCCTCTGTGTTGCAAGAAATGTTTATGACTTAAAAAGAAAACAGGGGGGGAAGTTCTTACAGTGTGTTGTGCAAAACACTTTCAAACTGCCCCGCCTCTGGGCTCTCCCCACAGCCCTCTCAGGAACGAGGCGGGTCTGCGCATCCCGGGGACGGATGGAGAACTGCAGCCCCCGGGGGGAGTGACCTACTGAGCCTCTCGAATGAGTTAGGGGGAATTGGAGAAGCAGCAAAGCTCCCCAACCCCAGATCTAAGTTTTTCTAGAAGACCAGTGGCTTTCAAACATCTACTTTAAAATTCTTTTAAAAAAGTAGTATCTGGCATTTATATAGTGCTTTCCAATATATAAAACAAATAATAAGCCCTGGCCAGTGTGGTTCAGTGGTTAGCCCAGCACCAACGGATCTCAGGTTTGATTCTCAGTCCAGGGCACATACCTGGGTTGCAGGTTCGATCCCCGGCCCAGGTCGGGTTGCATGTGGGAGGCATCCAATCATTTTGTGTCCCTCACATCGATGCTTCTCTCTCTCTCTCTCTGTCTGTCTGTCTCTCTCTCTTCCTCCCTCCCTCCCCCATCCTTGCTTCCCTCCCTTCCAACTCTAAAAATCAATGGGAAAAATATCCTTGGGTGAAGATTAACAACAATAACACACACACACATACACAAAGCACACAAATAATAGGAGTGCTGTTTACATGGAAGTCGGAGGGCTAAGGCCAGGCCCACCCTGGCAACCCCTGATGGCCACGGCAGGAGGCCTATCACTGCTTGAGCAGCTCAGAGCCTGGAGCAGGTTAGGACGCCCCCCGCCCCTCTAGCCCGACCCTGTGGGCACAGCTTCCCGGCGGAGCGCCACAGGTGCTTCGAAGATGTGCCCAGGAAGCATCGCTTCTGCTGAAGTGGCGCAATGAGCATTAGCCACCATGACCTACAGTAAGTGATAATATATCCTCACCAAATAAATGAGACCTTCGCCTTATCAAAGCTCTAGATCTAATTAATTATTTATAGGGAATACAGAGAAAGACTAATCCATTATTTATAATATCACAGGAATATAATCAGCCACATCCAGAATGCAGGAAATTCTACAGGGCTTTCTATAGGAAATTCTATAGCATACAGATACTTTCACATATAATTTTTAAGGAAAATAAAATAAAAGAAGGGATGGGCTGTTACAAAGCAATAAATAATGTATATTAATAGAATGCACTTGTAAATCAGCACTTGAACAAATAAACTATGAAGAAAAAAGACATTACAAAAAACACAAAATAAAAAATGTTGGTGAGATCGAGGAGAAATCAAAACCATTGTACACTGCTGGTGGAAATGTATGAAAAACAGTATAGAAATTCCTTGAGATATTAAAACTAGAACTACTACATGGTCTAGCAGCCTCACTTTTGGGTACATATCTAAAAGAATTTCATGTAGAACCTTGAAGAGAGATGTGCACACGTATGCCGACCGTGGCATCATTCACAAGAGCCAAGACACGGAAGCAACCGAAATGTCCACTGTTGGATGAATGAACAAAGAAAATCTTGCATATGCATACAATGGAGTATTACTCAGCCTTAAACAAGAAGTAAACCATGGCCTATATGACAACGCGGATAACCTAGAGGATAGTGCTCTAAATGAAAAAAGCCAGCCATGGAAGGAAAAATACTTGCTTCATGATTCCACTTATCTAGGATATCTGAAATAGTCAAACACGAAGACACAGAGGGTTGCCAGGGACTTGGGAGAGGAGGGAAGGATGAGCTGGTCTTCAGTTGGTACAAAGTTTCAGTTATGAAAGATGAATGAGGCTTAGAGGTCTGCTGTGTAACACTGTGCCTACAGTTAACGATACTGTATTGCACACCTAGAAACTTGTTAAGACAGTAGATCTCATGTTATGTTCTTACCACATTTTTTAAAAAAGCTGCTTGATTCAAACAGGAAATAAAACATCATGATACTTTTTAAGAAAAATGCTTTCATAGGACAATTGATGACATTTGAACACAGTTTGAGTATTAGTTAAAATCATTTCTAATAACATTAGTACTAAATAATATTAAGATAATATTAACAGTTAGATAACAATATTTTATTAATAGGAGTCACTGTCTCTTAGGAATACAATAAAATTACATATCTGCATGATAAATAAAATTATATAATATATAGTGCATGATAGACAAAATAAGATTAGTTATATATTTTTAGTTGTTGAAGCTAGGTAATAAGCATGTGAGGGTTTATTATATTAATCCCCCTACTTTTGTGTACTTTTGAAATTTCCATAATAAAATGTTAAGCAAAAACAAACACAATTTCCAGGACCAATTTAGGCACAAAATGCCAACATAGCAATAGATCAATGAATTCACCAACAGTCAGCAAAATAATTTGTGTGTCCTAAGAGGAGTCAGGAGGGAGACCAGAAAGACAATTTTCAAAAAAGAAGCTGAAGTAGTAAAATACCTTTGAGAACTAAAATAAAAGTGGTAATAACAGTGAAGTAGAGAGTTCTGAGAATCAAAGATGATCAGAGAAAGTGCTTTGAAAAACTAAAATTGCAAATAGGGTTAGTCTTAAAATCAACAATGCAATGGCAGTTTGGGATTTAAACATAAATTGTTAAGAAGTTGTTGTTTTTTTAATCTTTTTTCCCAAAAGTAATTCGTTTTTCATGCCTTAATAAAATTATTCTTTATGGCTACCCCCCACCCTTTTTTAGTGGAAAACTTTGTTAGACAAGCCTCACATTGCACCTACCGTACCAAGAAATGGAAACGATCATGTGGAACTGGAGCCGGCAGCGGTGATGTCAGGACAGGTTCAAATGAAGCCCATCACTTAAGTCAAAATTTATAGCCCTGACTGTGCTATGCTGTGCTGTGCATTTCAGTTCAGGGCTAGCAAGAGATTTATCAAAGAAAGGTAACAAGATGAATGGAAGAAGCAGGTAAGGGTTCGGGAAACCTTTACGAACTAGAGTAAATCTTGAAAATCTGAGTTTAACCTCTGAAAGTCTCACTTCCAGGTATAACTGCAGGTTAACATTAGACATATTATATAGGGGAGACAGAACTAAGACACTGGGAAAGCATGTCTCTAATAAAGCTAAGCAGGCTGCGTGACATGGCACATGCATGTAAACACCCGTGGGAGCCAGGCGGGTGGCATTCCCGGCATGGCCATCAGCACCAGGGGCTGGGGAAAGCTGGATCCTGTGCTTTTTCGAGAAGGCGCCCCTGCGGCCCAGTTCCAGCCAGTGGCTGAAACACAGATGTTCTGCGCAGAGTGTCTCAGATTCTTTAGGAGAAGCCAGAAACGTAGATGATTATGCGAAACCTTCCAGTTACATAATGTAAATTTTCCCCCATTCGATTTATTTTCATGCATCTTTGCTCATGTTCTAGACTTAAAAAAAAAAAAAGTTTCTGAATCCTTCATTTTGTTTGTTGAATATTTTTCCTGAGACTATAAAAAAATGAAAACAAATGGGGAGAGGGCCGGTGGGGAGAAACTGTGGACTAATCTCTAACAGTTTCCTTTTCTTGGGCAATTAGAGCTTGGTGATGAGACCCAGGTTACAAGTTTCACTTTTATGTGGACTTTCAAAGAGAAAACAATATGTTAATCTAACCCGAGCTGAAAGGATTGGGAATCACAGTGTGTATCCTATACTTCTGGATGAAAATAACCTAAGCTGACTCTACCGTTAGTGGGCTAATAACGCTACATCACATAAAATGGCAACAGGGATATCTCTGGTTTTAAACTGCGGCCTAGCTCAGCATGTAAGTAAAACATTTGGGAGTAAACCTGGCCATTTTGTGGTGATTATTTATTGAGTCTTCAAGGCCACAATGATATAAAGTGGAAGACCCACAAAAGCATGGGGGAGACAGGATGCTATGAAGAGAGGATTGGGTTGGGAATTGGAAATTAGGTTCGAGTCCCAACTCTGTTGTCAACAAGCCATAAAAACCTCTCTGCTCCTCGGTTCATTACTTATTTACTATTTATAACTCACCTGTTTCCAAAACAGATTGAAGGTGGCTTTCAATAAAAACCACTAATGTATCAGAACTCTTTTACAAGGTAATAATAACCTGAGAGTTAAAAAAAAAAAAAAAGTTTTAGCAGCAAATGTAAGCTAAGGCAAGGTACTATAATGGAGCTGCCGTGAGCTTTGTGGCTGCAGAGTAAAACAGGAACAAGTTCTATCACTATCCTAATCTACGGGTCTCAGTTTTCTTATTTACAGAATGGGTGGGAAATGAGAGTCGGATGAAGTCACTTTTGAGGTCCTTTTTAGATTCAAGTGTTTCTGTTGCAAAGTGATCCGTGCAAAGTGAAAAGAATTGCTCACGGTCTGCACGCTCAAGCACTAACAGGGCTCATGGGAAAAGTTGGAGTCTGGGAATTCACTCATAACCTCTGTAACTTTTCGGACGAAGAACTATAAAAATAAATAACAAGGCTAATACAAATGCTGACATGGGTAAGAGAAACGCAACATTCCAAGTAAGCAAAGGCTTTATTAGGCTTTAGTAAGAGGGTGCTGAATAGAGGTCAGTGTAAACCTATGCGGGAACGATCGAGCCTTACGGAGTCAAGGACAACATGCACACAGACCAGGCACAGTGTACAGTCACAACTTCAAGACAGAGCGTGAGGCCAAACGGAGGGAACGGGACTTCATTCCTCAGCAGGCAGCGCAGGTATTTTGAGGTCAGTCACAGGTTCTTCTGTGAGCCGGTCAGTCTAAGATGACCTGCATTTCCACAAAGGAGTCTTAGGGTTTCGTATCCTGGACCCAACACCCCTGGAAGGCTCCGTTGAACATAGCGCTGATTAGGACATTATTCCAAAGAAGGGACTAAAAGGCTAATACCTTATAACAAAACAAAAACTATCCAAGGAAAACGGCCACAAGGAGTTTATAATCTAAAATGATGACTGGAAGACAGAATGTAAGGTAATTTTGAAAATATAAAAGGGCACTAGAAAATGGAAAAGAAAATCATGAATAAGGCACAGTCTTGAAAAAGCCCACCCTCGGTGGAACTACGCACAATCGAGAGGTGGTTCTCCCAAAGCAGCAAGGGGCTGGGTGTCCCACATCTGACACTCCAAACCCTGGGAGCTACACCAAAGAGATGAGACCCTAACCATCTGGTTTAGAAAAGACAATGGGACTGATGTCTAAGGGACCCAAAGTGCTATAAGAAACAGAGGTTCCTCTCTTAAAGGGCTCTCAGGTGGCTTCACTCATCCCAAGACACAGCAAAAAAAACAACCCCAGAAGTTTGAAAAGTACCCAGACTATTAGAAAAGGAGATTCATTGATTAACCTAAAACCATCAGCTAGAGGAACAGGGGACAGTTAAAAGGCTGCTTACTGGAGACAGAGACACTGGTGGAAGCCATTATTACATTCTCTACCTAAACTGCTAACTCAGTGGGGTGAGCTTGGATATGGCACCCTCCTACCACCCCGTTAAGACAGGTGGAGGTGAGCTTTTTTTTTTTTAATTTATCTGTATTGATTTCAGAGAGAGGAAAGGAGAGGGAGAGAGAGAGAGAAACATCAATGATGAGAGAGTCATTGATCGGCTGCCTCCTGTGCGCCCCCGACTGGGAATCGAGGCCACAGCCTGGTCATGAGCCCTGACGGGGAATCGAACCCCGATCTCCTGGATCCTAGGTCGACGCTCAACCACTGAGCTACGCCCGGCTGGGCCGGAAGTGAGCTTTAATGGCACTATTCCACCTCCTTGCTTTGAACCTCTCTGGTTCAAAGTCAGCGAGGGGGAGTGGTTGCAACCCTCCCCCACGCTGGGTGCTGCAGGCAAGCAGGAATGTTTGCAACACTCTCCAGGCCCCATCCTAAAGTGAGCAAGTGTGCACAGAGAAGGCGCACGCTCTCACCACACTACTGAGGCCTGTAGGCGTGCACAGTCAGGCATTTTCCCTGACCTTCCTAAAACCAGTGAGTGAACCTCACTCCCTACACACTACAACAGGCTTGCTAAAGCCAGTGTGGGGGGGTGCAATCCACAAAAGGGAAGTTTTTATCTCCTGACCCTGGTGGCCAAAGGGTGCTGGTGTAATTGAACCCCACAGGGCTGTAACAATCCACACTGCAGTTCTTGGCAGACCACCGCCCTCAGGGGACTGCACAACCATCAGATTGAAACACAGCCTCAATCTGCTGGTGAAAAGGGACCATTTAGTCAGGAGCTTTAGTCCGAGGGACAGGCTTTGGACTTCCCACATATATAGAAGCTAAGGATTAAAGGCTGGAACCTAAAACCTGAAACCATACAATTCCTAGAGGAAAACATAAGCTGTAAGCAACTTGACATTGATTTTAGCAATGTTTTTGTGGATCTGAATCCAAATGCAAGGGAAACAAAAGTAAAAATAGACAAAGGGGATACATCAAACTAGAAAGCTTCTTCAAAGTGGAGGAGATGATCTTCAAAATGAAAAGGCAACCCACTGAATGAGAGAAAATATTTTCAAATTATACATCCAATAAGGGGTTAGTATCCAAAATAGAAATTTAAAAAACCACATACAACTCAACAACAATAAAAACCTATTAAGAAGTGGGCAGAGGATCCAAATGGACATTTTTCCAAAGAAGACATACAGATGGCCAACAGGCACATAAAAAAGATGTTCAAATTCACTCCTTAATAGAAAAGCCCAAATCAAAGCCACAATGAACTATCATCTCACACTGGTTCGAATGGCTAGTATCAAAAAGACAAGAAATGAGAAGAGCTGGAGAGAATGTGGAGAAAAGAAAGCCCTCACGAACTATTGGTGAGACTAGAGATTGCTGCAGCCACGATGGGAAACAGTATGTATGTTCCTCAAGAAAAAAATAGATCTATCTATTCCACTTCTGGGTATTTATCCAAAGAGTACAAAAACACGAGTTAAAAAATATATATGTACCTTGATGTTCATTGCAGTATTATTTACAATAGCCAAGATATGGAAACAACCTAAGTGTCCACTGATGGGTGAACAAATGGAGAGGATGTGGTATGTGTATGCGATGGAATACCACTCGGCCATGAAAAATGATGGCGTCACCATTTCAACAATGTGGGCAGAACTTGAGGGTATAAGGACAAGTGAAATAAGTCAGAAGGAGAAAGACAAACACCATATAATTCCACTTATTTTTGAAACCTTAAAAAAATAAACAAACCAAGTGAAACAAAAGAAACTCATAGATACAGATAACAGATTGGTGGTTACCAGAGGAGAAGAGAGTTGGGGGTGGGGTGGAGAAAGGGGTGAAGGGAGCCAATTGCATGGTGATGGATAGTAACTAGACTTTGGGGGGGTGATCTCTTTGTAGTATATACAATTATGAAATTATTATGTTGTAATCCTGAAACATGGTAAAAAAAATTGCTTCTAAGAAAAGGGAAGAAATATGTTCTTGTAATTACATGAGGAGAAAGAATATAGCACAAACAACTGACTGTGGCATCTCTTTCCCTGGGGTTTAGAACCCCCTGCTGCATGCCTGGTGCTTAATCTAGATTCTTTAGTTTTGAAATCAGTAGAGAACCCAGTTGAACCTTTTGAATGACCTTGTATGCCCATAGTGGATCTGGTTGGAATAGAACATTATTATATTAAAATCTGCCCTTTGCCAGCTGTTTCCAATGCAAATTTCATCTGAGGCTTCTTCTATAAGGGAACATTAATGTCATTTTCTGACAGTTTTCCTCATGATTGACATTTGCCAGAAATTCCCCTCCAGCCATTGGTTTCATTAATATTATTATTGCTTTCGGTTGGCAGTCTCCCCTCTACCTAATCCTGTGACGATCAGATGGCATTTTGTTCCAAAGATAAAATTCTGTTTCTCATGCGCACACTCACCACACTAGAAGCCCACAGGAGCACATGAGCACAGCCTACTGTAGATGGAGCAGACGCCAAAAGTGTGTTCTCCTAAACGCCAGGCAAAAAGGCGTTTGTTCCAGGACAGGGAGAGAGAGGAAATGCGTTCCCTTTTCTACCGGCAGTGCTCTTCACTGTGAGGACAATAAAGGGCCTTTCCATGAATATCGCATCTACTCTTTCCCTAAGTCTAAATGGAAAGCAACATTAGGGTTAACTAAAGATGTATTTAAGAAGGTTCACTAGAGCACAATAAAAGGAAGCTTTAGTAATTTCTTAGCTGGTCTCTTAGAGCATATGAACACATGTACAATTGGGTCTGTATACATACAAAAATTAATGCATCTCACTTTTTTTTGCTCTTCACAGTGGGTCTTAAATTCTAGGATTTATGAGCTGTCAGAATTTCAATAAGAGAAAATGTCATCTTGTTTCTAATGATATATTTGATTAAGCTGTGCCAATATGTAATATTGTTCAGGAGTTTATTGAGATCAGTCAGTACATAAAATGCTTTCCCTACTGGTAGCCAATATTTATTGAATGCCTCCTGTGTGAGTCAGACACTATGCCAAGGGTCCTACACATGTTATCTTATTTAATTCCCCTGTGTTTTAGAATTATGTGTTCACCAAATCATTCCTTTCAAGAGAAATATATTTTCCAGCCCCACTGAAGCCAGATGGGACCGTGGGACTAAGTTACTGCCAGTGAAATGTGCACAGGAGTAATGCACGTCATTTTCAGAGCTTGCCCTTAATAACTCCCCCATGCTCCTTTGGCATGAAGGCTCTCTCTTTTCACATCGGTGGGCTGGATGGGAGGCTCCAGGAGAGGGTTCTGAGGCCCACTGGAGTCGCTGGATGAAGAGACCCTGGATTCTATGAAGGAAAGTCACTCGGTGATCATATTAACTATTGACTTTTCATGAACAATAAAGTTAAATAATGCTCAGCTACTAAGATTTCACTGTTGTTTCTGCAACAGCTAATAGTATTTAACCTCCCTAATAGAGCAATTGTTAACTAGAAATAGAGCACGACTGTACTACAAAAATTGTGTAGTGTATTTGCCTTAGAAGGTAGGTGAAAGGCAGTCAGAGACTGGTAATAGAGGCTCGAAAGATGAGAATTCATGTCAGTTAGTGGCAAAATATTTAGTGTAATGATCACCTGCAATAGTGTTGAAGGCAAACCACATGCCTGCTGAGCCAGCAGCTCCAATGGAAAGAATTAGAAAAATCAAACTCTTAGAGTGTGTTGGATAATATTGGGGGCTTCAACAGATGTTGCAGGAAAGAGACGGACCCCTGATAAACACGGCTGGCTTGCGAGGATGAAAAGGAAGAGAGAGAGCCAGGAAGCAAGCACTTTATTCCTAGAAAAGTCCTTTGCTTCTAGACACAAAATATAAGAAATGGAATTTAAAAAGGTTTTAAGTGTAGGTGGCTTAGTAAAACTCAGATGAGTAAATGTCTATAGACGACTATCAAAATTAAGAGTGTGGCTTTTCATTCGAGTCTAACAGCCACCACTATCTTAAAGGAGAGAGACGCAAGGCTGAGTTAACAACAAAGTAAGGGAGACTTGGAACTACGTGTAGGAAAGAAATATGAGTGGGGATGTTGGCATACAGAGCTAAGTGTAACCAAAAGGTCACATGAAGTATTTGGGTAGAGCTGTGTGTCCCCAATTCATATGTTAGAGTTCTGACTGCCAGTGCCTCAGAATGTCACCCTTTTATAAAGGGTATACGTAGAGGTAATCCAATTAACCAAAGGTCATTAGAGTGAGTCCTACGCCAACCGGACTGATGTCTTTACAGGAAGAAGAAATTTGAGCATGGACTAGCACAAAAGGAAGGCCACGTGGAGACACGGGGAGAAGGCAATTCAAACCAGCACCTTCTCTGTGTTTTCCTTCTGTAACTGTGCAAATGGCAGTCTCACTGTGGTTAGCCTGTCCCTGCTCTACCACTGGATATTAGAGGTGTGGATGGAAGGAAATAGCTTGTCATTTAAAGTCATGGGCACCACACCTGGGGGAGCCACATCTAGTGAGATGGTAACAAAAAGCCCATCATCCAGAGGTCCCGTTGGAAGCAGCGTCCGGATGGAACTCTGGAGCATGTCCTTTGCAGCGAGGTCATTGTAAGTGAGGGGAACGCACAGCTGAGACCCTGCCCACCACTCCCCACACCTGTTCATTTGCTCTTGGCCATACAGCTAAACTACCCCAGTAAGTGGCCTTCTAGACAATGTGATTCGGGTGCAGGTTAAGGAATGTCAGTAAAGCAATATATGATTCTTCCAATAATATCCCCTCAATATCTCTTACAAAATCTCCTCCTCTTATAAAATGTCTCTCCTTTCCTCTCCTCTACTCTCCATTCCCCCATGTTGACTAGACGGATGAAGAACTCCAAGGACTTAGGGGAGCCTGGACTTTCCCAGATCCCAGAGTCACTGCTTTAAAGGGTAGCTGCCAAGGACAAGTGCCCAATCTAGGACATCCTCATTGGACTTTAAGGGAGCAAGAAATAAGAAACTTCTATTTGGTTAAGCCATGAAATTTCAGGGTTTGTTGCCGAAGCAGCTAGTTTTATCTTGGCTCTCATATTTCTCAATAATCCAGAAAAACAGCAATAGCTGTAGCCTTTTAGGGTAGTCTCTCAAAGGTTACTAAAATGCTCAAGGTTGTGTAGCAAATTAGCCAGGATGTGATGGGTTAGTTGAGTCATACTAGTTTAAGATCCACAATAAGAGTTAAGAAACTCTGACATTAAGTCTCTGCGCAAACACATAGGAAGGGGGCCTTCCGAAGCCATGACAGAAATATGGATTTGATCTGTCAGTAGCATGTATACATGCATGTGCACACGCACACACACACACATCCAAAGTTTGCATGAAATATTTCCTGCAACCATTTAATAAATCACAGTGGTTCCAATGAGTTAAGAATGAGTGAAAATCACCAGTGTCAGGAAAACATTAGCTGACCCTTATCCCTGCCAAGTTATAGCACATATAATAGATTACGAACATGAAAAATGGGGGAGGGGAGTCACTGCAGTGTTAAAGGGAATACATCTGAATAGAAAAATTACCAGTGAGGCAGTCTAGATCTCAAACCAGCCATCCAAATGCCAAGTATAACTGAAATAGTGCTGCAGATTGTGGAGTTAGCAACAACACAACACAAAGACTTGCAGGATTTTAAAGCTGATAGAGCTAAGTGGGTTACCTGGAGATGCAAGCATTAGACTATCACAGTTCACAACATGCTATCATGTCCTAATGAGAAATCTAATCCTGAACTCCTTGCCTAGTGATTATTTCGCAAGATGACTAATCATAGATGGAATTAAGAAATGAAATATATTAGAATTAGTGTCGTTATAGAAGTCAAACTGTACTTGTTTAAGGGGAGGGGGGAGTAACAAAAAGTTTTGGGTGTTTTTTTTTTTAACTGGAAGGTTGCCTAGATTTATGGACTACTTTTCTTTGAATGCTGGAGTTGTATGCAATTTTACTGACAGCATATCATGGCCAGAGAGAATTGGATTTGTCCTTTCTATTCAGATGCAGTTAGACTCTGGCTATAGACATAGACAATAGGTGACTGGTAACAAATGTCCCCACCCAGTGTCACAGGCAAGAAAGAAGAGAGATCTGTGATTCAGCTTCCCATAGGGAGTCAACAAAGCCTGATCCAGTCACTGCGGAAGGACTGTTGGGTATATGCTTGCCTTTACAAGATTACTCAGCCATTATTTTGACATTACAAATAATCTTTCAGAGTTTTATTGGATCTTTCTCTCCCTTTCTCCCTCCCTCCCCCCTTCCTTCTCCCCCCCTTCTCAGTAGGCTGCAGACTATATTGACGTTGATCTTCAAAATACTTTAAGTAGAGGCATTATGAACACTCTTCTTTTGCAAAGATAAAAATCATCATTCATATAATCCTAGAGCAAGAATAAACGACATGTGACACACAGAAGCCCTGGGAGGACTGGGAGGCCCCTCCCGCATTCCCCTCAATATCTTCTTCCTCCCTCGCTGTCATTCACCACCCTTCCTTCCTTCCTGCTCCTCTCCCCTAATGTGTTATTTCCCTTTCTCTGTTCTTGCTGTGGGTCTAGTGGGACATCTAGGCAGTTTCTACTTATTTTCATTAACTCCCAGTGAGTTAGCAGGAATTTTTTTCCCCCTTGGCTTAACTCTTTCTTGGATCAAATTTTCTGAAAGCCTGAAGACCAGGCCTTTTCTGATTCTAGAACATCTGTCAATTATATTTTCATACAGACACAGAGAATGTCTGCGCTTATACCCAGCGTTGCTCTGTCTGCCCACGTGGCACTGCAGAGATAGCGAGTACAGTGAGATGGGCTTTGTTTCATGCAAATCTGGGGTTAAGTGTCACCGTGTTGCAAATTCCCTGTCCTTAGACAAATTTCTTATCTCTGAACCTTCACTAACTCATCTACAAATGAGCATAATAGCAACTATCCCTCAATTGAACATCACATTACAGATCTATACATTATAGACATTACAGAATATGAGACTGGGAATTATCTCGTCACAGGCTGTGACATATTATAGGCGCCCAGCATATATTAGCTTCTTGGCAGCTCAAGCCTTTTGTCTCAACTTTGCTATTAAGAGTCAGCATGCAGGTTTTTCAATTCCTTTTTCACTCCCATAGCTTCCTAGTTAATCAGCTGTGGACTCCTCTCTCTGTGTTACTTTAAATTTAGATAAAGGCTCTTGCAGGGGCAGGATACTGGGTGAAAAACAACTTCCCTTTGTTTGCCTCCTAATCAGGATAGATAACTCCATCTCTGTGGTTTATGTTGAATGCCTGATAATGCATCTCCAAGAGAGGCACTTAGCAAGAATACCCATAAATATGGCTATAATGTTTATTCAAACTACTCTATTTGCAAGGCCAAGTATACAAATGAAGGAGAAAAACATACAAAATGGGTCACCAAAATTAGCCTGCATGGATTGTGAGGCAGATTATAATAACACAGGGCATTGTCTCTTAGAGCCTGTGTTCCAAGGCGCCTTAGTTACATAAGAAAGATTTAATGTAAGAATAAGAAATTTTTTCTCTTTCATCTTAAGGTGATGTCTGCTGGTCTGAGAAGGCAGGTCACAGAGATGTAGTGCTGAAAGTACACTTTTTGAGAGGTCCTTTCCTTTCCAAACGTTGATATTTTAAGATTATGTAAAGCCAATTCAGATTCTTTGGTCATACACAACACTGCATCTCCCTCAGCTTTCTCATAATCACGTCCTGCAGGAATGGGCTAGAACTCAGAAGTTATTTACCATTAACAGAGACCAATAGAAAAAAAAAAAAAAAAAGAATAACTGTCTGATCATGAAATAGGAACTCAACTTAATTCATATTGATCCAGAGTAGGTAGAAGATGCATGGTTGCGATACAAGAAGGCAGATTGCCTCAACAGAAGGAGGGAAACAAACTAAAACTATTAAGTACCCATGATGTGCGAACAGCTGTACTTAAAATGTTCATATTTCATCTCATTCATTTGTCCTTAAAAATTGCCATTTTACACTTGAAAATAAAAGTAGGCTAGAGATGTTTATGGAGCTTGCTGTGGCCACTCAGCTAGTGAATAGCATAAATGACATTCATTTCAGTTTATGATTGACTCTAAAACTTACACTCCTCTCATTCTTCCATTCTGTCTTTGTAACCGCAGAGAACACTTTCATGCCTGGAGCTACTGCAAATTTCAATCAGTGGCTGAATGAGTAAAAAGCTCTCTATCACCAGAAATAGGTGCCCAGGGCCAGTAGGAGCCAAGTATTACAGAGAAGCCCCCATGGGTAGAGGTTGAACTTCCACAGTAGCTTTAATATCTGTGTTCCAGTGTTCATCTCCCTTCTTTCCACCTTTCTTGTGGGCAGATTGATGGAAGCACACCTGTATCTGTTTTAAACAGCATTTTCTTTTATCTTCTATTGTCATTGGTGGCTCGACAAGGACTTTATCAACAGGACCACATTTAGCCCTTAGCGCTTACCTGAAAGTTTGTTTTACTGTCCCATGTTTCAGGTAAGGAAAATCAATTTTAGCTAGCGAAAAGAAAGTTGCCAAGGACACACAGGCAGAGCCTGTTAGAGCTGGGATTCTAATCTGGGTCTATCTGACTCAAATAAAGGTCCACACTTTGATCAGGATGTCAAAGATCTCAAAACTCTTCAGAATAAAAAAAATTACAGTAGAAAAAAAAATCAATGCTTTCCATGTGAAGGATTTGCCTCGCTCAAAGTAATATTTTGCACAAGTTAACATCTAGGATGACTGAGGTGATGAAGCGGGCCTTGATGGTTTTCCTGCACATGATTAGTCTTATACATCTTTCTATTGCTTAACCATCCGCAGGGGCTCTCCTTTGTCACTTGTCAGCTTGTTAAGGTTTTTCTTCTTCTATAGGGAAATGGGACAGGGACTTATCACCCTGATCTGTCCATCAAGCTAAACAAATTGGTGAGAAGCTTTGGAGAAAAAACAAGGGATTTGTCTACCCCTATATGCACCCTTATCACCCTCCTGGCCTCTGAGGGAACAGGTGTCACTGCCATGTGCAACTTCACCTAGATTTGGTTCCTTGATACATAAGTTAATGTATAAATGCATGAATAATGCTTGATTCTCAGAGTCCCTAGAATTTCAGGAAGAGGTGGGCTGATGCTCCACATCTGAGGCTCAAGTACAACTACTTAAAGGTGAACAGAAATTTTAAAAAAGAAGATGGCCCTTTTTATGGAGGTTTTTTTATCATCTCTTCTAACTTACCTCCTTCATCTCTTCTCAAATCAAAAGTTCTAGGTAGAAATATATCATCTCTGCTCTTCTTGTCTTGGAATAAAGGGTAATGGTTGTTTCAAATCAAGCAAAATTGTGCATCTATAACATCTTTATGACCTCTTATTAGATGGTTCTTACATCTTACTTATTTGCCTTAAAGTAAACCATTAACTTTCTGCATGGGAATGAATTGGTACCAGACATTAAGCAAACATACTGCAAATTAAATGCATCTTCACAGTTATTCTTACTGCCTGATATGCCCACCTTCCCATTTATCAGTCTATGTGTCTTAGCTAGTAACCCAGAAGGAAACAGATGGCACTCTAGAATTCAAATAATGCATAGAGAACTTAATAGAGGCTACTTACAGATATGTGGGTGGAGAAATCACAAAGAATAGCAACAACCTACCCCACCCATGTCACCTCTTCTGGGTGAAAGGGGAGAAGAGGGAAAATGGTAGCGAAGGCCAACAAGAAACGGAATGGAGAAGTCCATAGGAAAAGCTATGATCTCCGAGGAAGGAAATCTACCAGGAGTAAATCTCAAAGGGAGACAGAGAATGAAGACCCAACTTCGCCCCACTTCTTTTTGATCTCCGCATGGAGCTCCTTAATGGACAAAAGCCACAGGAGGCTGGAAGGCAAAATAGCCCATTAATGTCATCCAAACAGATCAGCCTCCTGGGATAGAGAGGCAGGTAGAGAAGGGTGGCCAGTGGGTCTGGAGGGGCAAGCAATGTGTCTATCACACCATGTCTTCAAATGATATCCAGCAGCCCACATACACCATGGAACCCTTATTGCCACAATAGTCCCTCTTTCTTTGAACTACTGCAGTAATAAAAAAATTTCTCTCCACTCCATTGCAGATTAATTATGTACAATCTCACCCATTGCTTTTTGTCGCACATGTGGCTGATTTTCCCATTCGATTATACACTCCTGGAAGGGCTGAGCCTACATCTAATTTCTTGGAAAGCCTGGTGTTATGAATGATCAAGACCCAGACTATTGAGGTGAGCTGAATACAATGTGAAATAACCAAACCCCTTATATTTTTTTAACGTGAGTGTGTAAATGAAATGCCAATAGAGTTAAGCAAAGTGCCTAAAGGCTCACAGCCAACGAAGGTGAGAAAACACTGAAGAGTTATCCCAGATTTTATTCATTTAGGTTTTGTGGCCTTCCTTCCTTACACACACACACACACACACACACACACACACGGGCTTAAATATAGTCATTATCTCTCTGGGTTAAGATCATTTTTGAAAGGGCAATGCCCATCTTCTAGAAGAGTCCACGTGGGGCGGGTTGATATTCTACATGAATGTAGCAGGAAATCATAATATCCTGCCTTTTACTTTGAGCCTCCCTGCGTCTCACTCCCTCTAAATCACCAGGTAATCAATCTGAAGCAGCCACACGCAGCAGCATTGAAATTCGGGATGTTTGAAGAGGGAATTAGTTTACTCACTCATTATTCTTGATTAATAGAAAATTATCCTGCTAACATTTACCGTGCTATTCATTTGTTATTTTGAAGTGATTAGCCACAAATAGCAGTTAGAAACAAGCTAGTTCTGTCATTTCAGCCACAGCTGCAATTACCTCCCCAGTGCCTCCTCCTTCAAACACGCCTTCCTACGCCTTCCTCACTTGGAAACAGCTCACACCCTTCCTTACCCACCACCCCTCTTGGACAGCGGCATTCTTTCTCCCCTCGGGAGCGAAACGAAGGGCCCTGCTCACATGCACCCCATTCCTGAAGACCAGAAAATCACCCAGGAAGAAGTTCAGTTTATGGCCCCAAACTGGAAAAGCTCAGGGCATGGATAAATCTGTTCCCCAGGTTCCCCCCCTACCTGGGGCACATCTGCAGCCTTCAACACGTTTCTCATGGATTTACTTTCCTCTAGGGAGGGACCTGAGGATCTCAGGTCAGACAGTGTCCAGCATCAATCTTAGCCTCTTAAATCTCTGCCCTCCTTCCTTCTCTTCTCTTTGGAGCACCCCACCTGGGCACTACCAAACTCTGCACCTTGAAGTTTCCCACTTAACTGTCCTTTATGTGTATCTCACTCCCACAGGGAAGTGGCCTTACCTGGCTGTCACTTATTAAAGAATACATTAATTAATTTACCTTCAGGTGTTAGCAAGGCCTGAAAAGTGGCCTGCTAAGGTGTTAATCATCCTGAGGAATTTACATGTTGTCACTTTGAGGGCTCTCACACAGTAACTCTCACACAGTAACTCTCATTATAGTCATTTTAGAAGCTTTTTGAAACGTATTAATCCCTGGGTCCCTTGTCAGAGTTTCTCACGTAATAGGTAGGATGGAGCTTGTACCTAAGATGGCTCTTGTTGGAATTTCAGGACTCGGTAACAAGACAATGATTTAGTTGGTTGCTTTTGTTTCGGCTGGAAAATAGGGTGCCCTTAAGTTCATGGCTGTCATATGCTAGTTCTTTCTACTCTTAAGTCCCGACATTTTGTCTACTTTTACAGCTCAACGAATTTTTAAAAACTTGCTTCAAAGACTCACTTAGGACGACAGGGCTTTTCCCCGGTCCCCTATGCCGGAGCTCTGCATTAGAATCTGTAGGAGTCTGGAACCTAACATTTAACTATCGAGGTGGACTAAAGCGTGTTGGAGTCTGAGAACCACTCACTGCCTGAGGTTAAAGCAAAGATCCCAGATCTACCTGGATTGGAAGCTGATTTGTGTTAGGGTTTTTTTTTCCTTTCTTTTTTTGTTACCTTGCAGTGAGTCATTGGTCCCAGAAATCAAAATATATCCTCTAAATGCACCTTCAACTTATCTTAGAAGATACCTTTCTGAAAATAGTGTGACAGTGAGTGAAATGCTCAGTCTCTCTGACTCCGTCTTGAAGTCTGCCTTGTTCCCATGGCTTTCAGGATAATAGCTTTTGTTACGTCTTGTATGTAAACAGCTAACGGTTAGAGGAATTCTGATTGCCGGACTGAGTTTTCCAAAAACAGCCCTTCCCATTTTCCCTTCCCTTGACAAAAAAGAAGCCTGAACTCTGTACTTTCTTAAGATGGACTTGAGGAACCCCTAGGGTTCCCCTTTTTCTTGGTTGGCACCTTATCATTAATAAACCTTTTCCTGATTCCAAACTCTGACTATTTGATTTTTGGCCTTTTGAAGTGTCAGGCACGGGGACCTTGGACTGGTAACAATAGGATACGGTCAATGAATTGTCTGATATGGCATTTACATTGTGTTACGTCCAGATATGTTTATGCATCACATCATTTAATTCAATGTGCAACTAGCACAATCTGGCATAAGCTCTACGCGGCCGTGAGCACAGTCTGACTCGCCTCCCTCAGGGAGCTTAGAGTTCAGGCAGAGGGAGTGATGCAAACTCCACAAACACACAGCAGAAGGTAACAGGTGCCAAAATCAGGACCTGGAACCAGAACAAGCATGAGTCTGTTCTAAAGGCTCCTGAAAAGGAGAGAGCCCATGAGTTGGGCTCTCAAGAATTGACTGATGTATACAATGGGCACTTAGGGAACAAAGGCAGACAGGCCTGGTAACCATGCCGGGCCTTGGCCCATGCCCTTGTTTTTCACACATCAGGTCTTTCTGGTAAATTCTTATTTATCCCTCAAAGCCTTGCTTTGGCTCCAGCTCCTTTATACATTTTCCTTCGCTAAGCTCCTCATCTCTCCTTTGTTCCACTGTTTAGTTTGCAACTGAATGATCTACTTGTATAACTGACTTCACACTCGATTTTGATCACTCGGTAGCAAAAACATGATTTATTCATCTTTGACGGTACAGTACTTAGCAGGCCAACTGATACACGGTACATGTTTGCTGATTTAACATTTATATTGTAGTGGTGAAGAGCCAAACTGACTAGTTTCTGTCTCGATTCCACAACATGGTATCTACGTGATACTGGTAAAGCGATTTAATCTTTTTGTGCCTTAGTTTCCTCACCTATAAAATAAGAGGCAATGATTATTTTTGAATACTGTTTCAACTATTATTTGAAAATAGTAAATGCCACTAGTATTGATATAAAGATAAAATGAGTTAGTACATGTAAAGTGTACTGGAGAGGGTTTGGTGCATTTTAAGTGTTCAATATTTACTAATATTTTTATTAGTGGTAAAATTGAGTAGATAAGATACATCTTCCCTGCACCATTCTTCTTGGAATTCATGCTGCTCTTCCACTGACAGGTTAAGGGCTTGGACAAGTACTTGGTCACGAATACATCTGTGACACCTTATTTTGATATAGGACTCCTGTTCCCAGCGCTTAAATCTTTTATGGATATTGTCCCACATCACTGAATGGCATTAGGCATCTTTAGCCCTGACATGGAAGGGTTCCAGGTGTTGCTGCAAGTCATCCAATGAATCAGTGGAACAGCCCAACCAGACTCCAGACTTTTCAGGTCAATGCAATCTACTCCTCTACTAAGAATTGTGGTTGTTGTTCGGTTTGTGTGTTTGTTTTGTAATTTTTTTAAGATTTAGGATTTTGCACAGCAGATCCTAACTAGGCTTCTCAGGCAGGTACAACCTTGATGTCAATTTCCGCTTTCTGCACGAATGAATGGAGTTTCTCTCAGCCTGGGATATTGTCCCAGCTATTGTATTTTTTCTTCTGCTGCTGTTGGACAAAGCTTTGAAGCAGAGGCTATCATGAGCTGTCATACAGAGGGCACTGATCAGCCCACCAGCTTCCACCTCTAAAGCAGCGCTTCTCTACCTGGGGTGGTTTTGTCTCCACCTGGGGACATGTGGCAATATCGAGAGACATGTTCAGTTATCACAACTAGAGGATACAACTAGCTTCTAGTGGATAGAGGCCGAGGATGCTGCTGAGCATCCTACATTTGCAGAATAACCCTGACAACAAATAATTATTCGGTCCAATATACCAACAGTGCCAAGGTAGAGACAGGTCATTACCTGAGCTCGGGTTTAAAGAAATGGTATACATTTTAAACATTCTATTGCTGACTCAGTTTGGGGCAATAAAATTCATGGAGAGAAAAAATTAAAGTGGAAGGTGAGGATAGTAGGGAAGGGCAAAGAGACCTGCTTCTGACAATAGCACTCATTTCATTTGGATGTTTTCAGTTCCTACATCCCAGCAATCCAATTTACCACCTTTTTCTGGAAGCAGACACGCTGCACAGTCATTTGACTGTTGGTGTCAATGGCAGTGATACCCAGCTAGAGCACTGAACCTGGAGAGCAGCTTTGTGGATTTTGTGGTCTGACCCACTGCCCTTTAATAAGACTAAGTTTCCTTTGTGACTCTCAGTTGGCGGGGACTGGGGTATTGGGAGCAAAAGCCTCATTTGGTTCATTTTACCCTTCAGTTTTCTTTAAAATCGCACATGTTACAAAGGAGGGCCCCAGGTGAGGAGACCAGAGGCGGGCATCAAATTGGATTAAATGATAAAGAACTAGAGTCACGACCCTTCTCTCCCCCAGCTGCCTTCCCGAAAGAGTCACTTAGTTTTCTGTCTATAAAGCAAAATCATCTGATGGTCCCTAAACTATTCCAGCTTAACAGGCGTGTCACAATTTAGTAATTATTGGTGGTAATTACAAAGGAGCCATCAAATCTTTTTATAGGGAAATTATTTCAGTCTTCTAATTTCAAAGTCAATGAGTTAGCACTACAGTTATGTGGATAAATTATTTGTGTTCAGGCATTGGTGCTTCAAAACATTTGTTAAAAAGACAGAATGTTTTGTTTTTGCAGCTAAGCCCTCTTCAATATCCCAAATTTATAATCGTTAAGATTTACTCAATTTTAAAATTTAGCCAACCTAAAAAATGAGTTCCTGCTCTCAGAGATATTCAAATTTCAACTTGACTCTGAAATTGTTTTAATAGATAATTGAAGGTGTGAGTTTCCATAAATAAATTGTGATCTTTCTCTCTCAAGATATTTCTTTCTCTTGTGATTTAGTTAGCCTTCTATAATGTAACTTTATGGCTACATGTTTGGAGATGTGTTCTGCTAAAAGATTTGCAGATGTTTAAATGTATTCCCTTCCTACATCATCTTTTTTCATGAGTCCAACAGACTTGGGAGCCGATTGCAAATGTGGTATTTCCACTGCTATTAAAGGTTAACTCATTGGCTCCTTAATCTCTTTCAAATCCCTGGAACAAAAGGGCTGTGCTGCTGAGTAGAGTCAGAGACACGAGCAAACCACCCTATAACCACCAATTAAAAATAGAAGAAAAAAATTGTCAAAGAAATAGAGGCACACGTTCTTTACCAATGATCTGCCTTTTGCTTCAACAATGATAGAGGCAAAGGATATTTTAGTTAAGACTTCTTCATGTACTGCAAGTAGAAAAGACCAACTCAAGTTAGCCTAATCAAAGAAATGGAAAACTATGGCTTCTAAGAGTGACTCTGTTAAAGCTTAAGTAGTTCCTATCACTCATGTGTTCAAAATGATCCCATGATTTCCTAACACATTCACAGTAAAACAGAATAGGAGAGTTTATCGTGGCTGAAAATCTGTGTACAATCGGGCTCAGCATCTCTCCTGTTCTCATTACCTGTTCACCTCCTCCTCATTTACTCCATTCCAACCTCCCAGGTAGGCATCTGCACGTGTACTACTGTTTCCTCTGCTTAGAAGGCCATTTCTCATAATTGAAAGCTCATTCCCATCATTTCACTCAAATATCAACTTCTCACTGAGATCTTAACTAGCCACCTAACCAAAAGTAAACCTCTCCCCCTGACACTTCCTTCCACACTTTCTTTTTCTCTTAGTACTTAACCACTGTTCTTGATCCCGTATACTTGAATTATTTGTCTCATTTATTTCGTGTTTAACACATTTGCGTATAAGCTTACAGAATGCAGATATATTTGTAATTTTTTTCACTGCTATAAGCACAGCGCCTAGAATGGTGCTTAGGGTATAGTAGGTGCTCCAGAAAGAAAACAAATCAAGACACAATCATGTCCGTGGAGCCCAAAAGCAAGATGTTAACATGGGATTTGCAAAGGGCCAGGAAGCTGTTAAGAACTTTGAAAGTGTCTCTTTATGGATTCATAGATTCTCATACATGATCTTCTCTTTCGGGTTCTGTGTCATTTATCTCAACACCTCCACAGCTTCATGTTTATTGATTCCATATGCAACCACTGAGTTTCTATTTTCTCAGTTCCAGCCAAGAATTCCACTAGAATCTCTAGACCCCCTTTTCTTTGCAGAAGGAAGAATTTGATGGGTTAACACTGGCGTAAAGCACCCCCCACCCCATGGACAATCAATGGTAGTCAAAGGAAAGGGGCCATGTAAAACAAAACAGGGCTAAAAGGGGTTTTTACCCCTCTGGGTGTGGGAGATGATGTATTTTTTATATTTCAAAGTATTTTCCAAACTCACATTATACCATTTCATTGATATGTAAAAATAGCAGCAAATCAGTATAAGTTTAACAGAAAATAGAGATGGCTCTCTCTACTATGGCCATTTTTTTAAATGAACAGAATCCTCTCTTCTATGCTATGAGAAAAAAAAAAAATCAAATTCTGTGTAGTCACACCCTGGGGGGTGATAGTCTGAAGGAACCATAGCTACTACTGACAACCAATTTGCAATGCCTTAGGAGAGTGTTTTTCAACCTTTATATGTGTCTGCCCCCTCTCCTTTAATGCTCAAACACTTCACAGACAAATCCCATAGTATAGTCATAGTTGTATTAGCCACTGGTGAGAGAATTGAGGGACAAAGAGCTATTAAAACTTAACCAACAACTTTAAAACAATTTTGTATTTCAGAATTCACAACCACTATCTATATACAGCATATAAATAATAGTATATTAATGTGCGGGACTTCTTTTGTTAGCAGACATTTTACAGATCCCTTACAATAGGTCTGCTAGTCCTCAGGGTTCATGGTCCATGGACTGGGAACCACCAAAGCTATACCTACTTCATCCAAACTTGCAAACAGTTTGTTCCCTCCCTCACTGAACCAACATATATTTATATACTTACTCTTTGTTAGGTACTGTGCTAGAGCTATACAAGGTAGACATGGTTTCTGCTGGGTGAATATACATGATTTGTCATTATTTGCTAGGACCCTTGGACTCTTGGATAATAATAACCATTGGAGCACTTACTGAGTAGCAAGCCCTATGTTCATTTCACTGAATTATTCATAAAAAATGGAGTGATGTGGAAACTACTGAATGTCCATTCTATGGATGAGAAGAGTGAGGCACAGAATTGTCCAATGTTTGGCCACCTCAATAAAGCTCATAGATGATATGCCAGAACTTAGAGCTCAAGGCTCATGAGGGAATCACCAGTTATGTTGAGAGTATATTAAAATAGAATGCAATACAGTTTCTAACACAGGATTTGACAAAGTTTTGTGGGAGTTCATAGAACAGATTGACAATCTGTCCGTTTGTACAATAGATCGGGGCAGGGAAAGCATGACATCTGGAAGCAGAAGTGGGTTTGGGTCTCACTCCTTCTTCTAACAATGTTTGTGACCTTCACCAATTTCTCCACCTCTGAACTTTGTGCTATTTTCATTAGAAAAATAGAAATAACACCACGCACCTCTCCATATTTCATTCTGCAGAGTACTTGATAAATGATAAATGTGTATATGCCAGATATCATATTTGAGAATTACGGGACTATATATGGAAGTTCTGGTGTCTAGCATTTACTCAACAATTATTATTTTCATTCCTTATTTTTGTCTTGTCTGATCACCTTTGAATGTGTAGAGGTAAGAAGTGGATGAAACGCTTTGCCATCTATTTTAAGAGCATTCATTTTCTTCTGGTGCCTCTGGGACGAAGGGCAGTTTCGACTCATTTCTGTGACATGGCTGTCTTTAGTTCACTGGTTTGTAACAGTCAGAAATATAACTTTGGCTGGGTGCCCTGAAGTCGTAAGAAGTGAGGGCCTAATTTTAGGTCTTGAGTACTCTGTTGCAATAAAATCTTTAACTGGCAATCAACGTGTGCAAGGTCATTTAGGAGAGAATGAATGGGGTTCACCTGGGCACAGGCTGCTCCTACACAGGGATCACAGAGGGCTTGCTCCGAGAACCTGGTGTTAGAGCTTGTTTTAGAGGTTTGTCCACTCTGCTGAAAGGGGGCCTACACCGCCACAGAACATGTGAGTTGTCACATGGCCACCAACCCCAATTCTGTCATTTCTTACTAAAGATAGAGTGGTTGAGCCCTGAAATGGGAATTACACAGACCTGGGTTTCAGGCTCAGCTGTGTGAGATTGGGTAACTTAATTAACATCTCTTTGCTTTGCTTTCTGCCTTCCCCAGTGGAGGAGATGTGTATTGGAGCATACTGGCTGTTCTATGCTAGTTGAAAAAGCTATGTGCAACAGCAGCAACAAAGAAGGACGTTCCCATATGGACAACCTTCTGCTTGCAGGAGACTGGCAGGACCTAGGCATGCATTTACATGGGCATTTTCCTGCTAATAAGTTTTCCTTTGATTTTTGGGCAAATGAAGCTTCATTTGTAGTGAGGAGGAGGGAAAGGGTTACAAACAAAAGGAGACAGGTGTACTTGGTATGAAAATCTTTTAAGTGTTGGGAAAAACGAGGGGAGGTTTACAGGATTTATAGAGAACTGGGATTTTGCTGACTGTGTTGATGTTTTTGATCCTATCTGTAATTAATTGGCATATCTTCAAGGGACATATCTAGGGCTCTGGGCTAAGTGTTGTGAGGAGGAAAACAGATCACTGTCCGTTTCTCACTTCAAGGGACTCAGATTCTAGCTTTAAGAAGTGGGAACGAGCTGACAAGGTAAACAAATCATTCCCTCCGTTAGGCAGTGAATTCTCAAACCTGAGAAGTGACATGGAGAGAAGTGACATGGACATAGAGTTCAGATGTAAGAGTTACGGGGTGACAAGGAAAGAGCCTGAGCAAAGCTAGAGAGGACATGGAGGGAAAGTCAGCGTGATTCAACCTGTCAACAGAGAGGCAGCCTCCATTCCAAGGTGAGGAGGAACATGAGCCGGGAGGCACAGTTCGATAACCGTGGCTGGATTGAAGAGTATTTTTTAGAAAATAGTAGACACTGAAAACGTGGGTATTATTCACCTTGGGGATGATTTTCAGCATTAGATTAAAATAAAGTCAACTTGCCCACCTGTTGAACTTCAACTAAAAGCACCTGTCCTAAAGCTTTCTCTCAGCCTCTCACTCTGCTCTCTCTGAGCCCCGCTGGCTAAATTGATGGAGCAATCGAGTTGACGGCTAGTCATGAATTCCAAGTGAGAGCTGGACCTCCCGCACTTCTTAGGCACAAGATGTCAGGTTTGATTCCGGTCATTAGAGATAATTCCTTTGCACAAGTCCAAGGGTGAAAATAGTGAAAAATTTCAGGAAGGGGAGGGAGAAGTAAGGGCGGGCACTGTCTTCCAGCTCCACCCGGATCTGGACAACTGGTGCTCTGCTCAGGCTGGATCCTCGACCTGGAAATCTTCCCCAGGCCTCTCTCCCTATCAGAAACACTCCTACCTTTCACAAGCCAGCTGAAATGTCACCGCCCCTGAAAGCCTTCTCCAGCCGCCCTTTAAAGAGGAAACACCAAAATTTAATTGGCGGCCAAATTTTATTCTTCAGACCATTTCCAATCAAACCATTTCTCTTACTATCTTCAGTTTGCAAAGAGGGAAACCAAGGCTTAGAGAAGTCAAAAGCTGCTCAGTTACAGAACTAGTAAGTGGTTAGAGACAAGGGGTCAAAACTCACAGCAACCCACTCACCCGTTAAAATTTTAGTCTTTGCTCCTCTGGCCCCCCTAAGCATTTTGTTTGCGTCTTTGTTATAATACCAACCAGCACAGTCTGCTTTGCGCTATGGTAAAATGTTTACAGTCTCCCTCAATAAATTAGAAACTCCTTGAGTTTAAGGACCATATTTAATTCATTGGTTTATCACCCATAGCACCTAGTGAGTGCCCAATGAGAATAATGTGCTTAATAAATTTCAGTTGAATTATAGAAAACAAATCAGAAAGTGTGGCAAAAATGTCCTTAAAGCTATTAAGTTATTTTTTATATTTTTTCTACTTTACCTGACATGCGTGTCTCTGTGTGTTTGCGTGTATCTGAAGCTCAAGGAAAATTTACCAGCCTAAGTTGATGTTGAAAGCCTATTGTTCTGCCTCTCGTGAATGGTATAGAGGTGGAAAATGTAGCAGAATTGGGTACTGGAAGCCACTGTTATTATTTACAGAGGAAAAATTTCCCCAAAATATCTATGGGCTGTATCCATAGAACTCCCAGAGAACAAAGCCAATGAAATCTCTAATGTGCATCTGTAACATTTATTATTTAGTGTAAATTGTAAGGTAATGATTTTTTTAAGCTCCTCTCCCCCCCCCCCCCCCGCCCCCCGCCCTGACTTCAGCTTTTAGATAAAACTCATTTCATCCCAGGCTCTAATAGCTCTCAGCAAGTGGTAGGGATTTAGAGGAATTTTAGTTTCCTTTTCTCTTTCTCCAGAGCAAGGACTATGCAGAGAGGTTTCTCATGACTGAAACACTTCCTAGTCTCAGATCAAGAGAGTGGTGCCCTTCTACAAAACTCAGTGAAGCAAGATCACCTTGAAAGGATGTCTCAGGTATTCCGCTGGTCCCAACTGCCAACCCAGACAGACACTCACTTTCTAGGGTCAGACCCTGAGCCAGACACTATTTTGCATCCTCTCGACTGGATGCTAAGGTTATTCCACAACATCGTGCAGCTGGGAAAGTTGTCTAAATCAGTTTCTAGAAGTATAATCCCTCACTTTCCGCAGGGGCTCTCTGACTCTTAGCTCTTAAAAAGTGTAACACATTGGAGGTTCTCAGGTGAGTTGTGGCCACACGTTATTTCTCTTAAGCAGGTAAACAATCCAAACGTCTGTCACCTTCCAGAGACACTAAAAGGCCCAAATCATTTTTTCATTATTACTATGACACTTTGCCTCTGTCCAATCAGGACCCATACTTCCCTGATACATGAGTCATTTCCTTGACTCATATGTGTCAGAGGCTAATGAACATCAACCAGCTGGTTTAGAGCACAGGGTCTGAGATCAGACAGCTGGGATAAAATCCTAGCTCTGCAGCACATTTACTCTATACCATTAGAAAAGTTCCCTGACCTCACTGGCTCTTCTTTGATAAAATGGGTATATGATAGCCCCTGTGTTATGTGGCTGTTGTGAGCATTGAATGAAATGATGACTCTAAGGCACTTAGCATAATACTTGTTATATGAATTTGAATGGTCTCATAGTGCTTTTATTATAATTATCAAGCTCTTCCCATCACCATGTCAAAGTGAAAAGGCAGAATGGACTAGATTCAATCCCTCGTTTTATCACAGATCAGATGTGTGGGCTTGGGCGAGTTCATTAATATCCCACAACCTCAGTTTCTTATCTTCTCAGCTGCAAAATTAGCCTAATAATAGTAATTACTTTATTGGGCAGTTGTAAGCATTAAGTACTAATGCAAGTAAAATCTTTAGCACAGAGTCTGACTGTAATAATGCTATTAATAAATACCATTAAAATCTTATACTGGGAATATGAATGCTATTATTACTGTTATTAGTGGTCAATTGTATGCTTTTTGGAACAAGAAGATTATTCTCTGGAGCATCTTTCTCTGGCTTTTCTTAAACATCCAAATGGTTTCAGCCAACCCAGATACTGAGCTCTTAAAGCAGGAAGCCAGGGGGCATGACTTTGCCACTGGGAAAGATGCCAGTATACCAGGAGAGTGGCCAGCATTTGCCTATGAAGAATATTTGTATGGAAACTTACAACTGTGCTTCTCAGTCCTGGGACTTGTCCCCTCTCTTGGTTCTCTCTCTCAGTCCTCAGCTACATGGGTATGCGTTATTATCAATAGGAGCTTTGCTCCTGCGATTGAACAATCCCCACTCATCTTTCCTCCCAAGAGTTTTTGGTTTCTCTTAGTTTCTTTCCCTAATTGGGTTTTGTTGGGAAGGACAAGCCCTCCACTCTGACTACAAGCCCACGGTAGGTGACTCCTTTGTAACATACCACTCAGAATGAGCAAGGAAATGGACGTCTGTGCTCTCTCTTCTTCCTTAGACCCTCTGGGTTCTTGAACACAAAAATGTGTTATAACCCTCCCTCCCAATGTGCATCCCCCCATATAATCTCCTTTTCTCAAATAGCCTCTTCCCTGGAGGCTGTGACAATGTTCTGCTTTACCCCCTGCCCTTTGGTGGTTCCTTCTCAGTCTCTCATAAGCACGTCTTTTCCATCCATATGAGAGTTCCTCTACTTTTCTTCTTCAAAAATGCATGTGTCCCCCTGGGCTCCTTGTGACCATCCATAGGCCAAACCATTGTCTCAAGCCAGGACCTGGGCAGCATTGTTGAATTCTTATTTTTCTGCATCACAAATGAAATAACAAGCCCTCTGCCAAGATATCATTAACGTCGGTTGACTTCACTGTATTATTATTTCTTCAGTCCATATACACTTTGGATACCTACTTCCATTACCCTAGTTCAGACCAACATATCTCACTTACTTAATTAATTTCAGTAGCTTCTTAATTGGTCTCCCTGTTACTAAATATGCCCCACATCCCTCAAGTCCATCCTCCATTGTCTAGCTAAGATGACTTTTCTGGAATGTAAGTGTGTTCATGGCAGAGCAACATTTAAGACCCATTTTTCCTTCCCTCTCTAACTTTTATCTATCACCAAACCCAAACTCTGTGTTCTAACCATAAAGGATGGTGTCCAAGTCCCAGCGGGCTAGGATAGTCGGTTTCCATACATGCTGTTTGCTCTCCCTTGAAAGCCTTCCTTTCTTCCCCTTCACATGCAACACAGTTAGTGTCTCATCCTGCGACTGTGGGTGGAGAATTTGTGTCTTCTAGAAAACCTTCCCCATACACCCAAGTTTTGATCAGGTAACACTCCTCTGTGCTCACAGACTTGCCCCATGAGAGGTCACCTGCAGCGTAATTGCCAACTTCCTTTCTGCCCATTTATTCACCATATAATTACTCATGACCAACGGGCAGAGAGAAACATTATCGTTCATGTTTACAGATGGGTCTCCAGCACTGTGACTGCTTCCTGCTCAGAAGAGGAGGGAAAGGGAAATGGTAGAAGGAACCTAATCTAGCCCCACAAACAAGACGAAGAGGGGGTGCTGTGCAACTGCTCACCAGAGAAAGATGCTATTGGTACCTAAGTGAGTTTTATGCCTGGAAATTCACTGCTGCTTCGTTTCCTTCATCACTGCCATGTTTCACTCTCCTTTGCTTCTTACAGTTAATTGCCTTCTGGTTTCTTTATTCCAAACAAATGAGGAGATTTGCAGTTGAATAAAACTGAAATCCCAAGCATACCTGTAAACAGCAATGCCTTTTTATTTATAGAAAAGAGCAGGAGCCTTTAGCCCTCACATTATTGGTTTTCTCTGATGCTCCGCTCAATACACAGCACTGTCCAATCTCTGACCCAATGTTCTAATTATCCTGTGTCTGTGTCTCGAAAAGCACTAACTCCTGCCTGTTAAGTTGCAATCATATCCCATTAGAGTAGTGTCTTAACTTCGAATCGTTTCGTGGTTTTGTTTTTTTTTCAGGTTCTATTTACAAAATTGGAAAGGAAAAATGTACCTAACAGAACAATGAAGTGAATTAGAATTTAGCTCGCCTCCAGAAATGAAAACAGATCATTAGAAAGGTGATCGCGGACCCCACGTCAGCTGCCTCAGTGTCTTTAATTGGAAAAGTGTTCTGACTGAAAATGACAATCCTGGTGATGGTAATGATGACAACGAAGATGACGATGGGGATGACGGTGGTGATGATAGTCAGTGTTTTGTAAGCTCCTGTAGTACGTCTGAGAGGTTGATAAGCCTTTTTACATGAGTCGTCTTATTTACTGATTATAGTAAGCCCGAAGAATAGATGTTATTAGTATTATCATTTCTATGTTACAGATGAGGAAACAGAGGTTTAAAATGCTAACTAATTTGTCAAAGGTCCTGCAGCTAACTGAATGGGAGGCCAGAAACCAAAGTCAACCCAGAGACTTTGTGCTTAACCAAATGCCAAGGAAATTCCAGCCGAGGGAGATGAAGGCCCGTGAGGCCTTCTAGCCTTCTGCTTCGGCTGCCCCAGTTTAGCAGGGAGTACCACTTTCGTCCTATTTTGGTAATTTTCTCACTGCTAGGATACATTACAGAATGTCAGTTCTAGGAGAAAAAGATTAGCAGCTTCCACTCATTGCCTTTCTTATTTCAAAACTTAGAACTCTTCATTTGAAAATCTAAACATAATTTTTTCAAAAGTTATTTTTTTCAGAGGTCATGTGTAATGTATGATAAATACTAAGTGTTTTAAAATAGAAATACTTCGGTATAAATTAGTGTTATATACAAATTCTTAATTTGTGTCCACGAAATCATAATTTCTCATCAGTCTTCTACAAGTTATATAACCCCTTTATGCTTCCATATTCTGAGTTACGAAATACAATAATACTGCTATCCAACTCACTGGGTCATGATAAATGTTAGACAGACTTTAAGGAGATCAGTTAGCACAGTGCCTGGAACATAGTGGTAATTCAATAAAGGTTAACGCTTGTTATTTTCAGACTTTACAGGCTAGAAACTCCTTTTACAGTTTAACCTAAATAGACTCCAACACTCTATAAGGCGGTTTCAAAGCCAGAGAGCAGCTTGTTGATAGAGTTCCTTCTGACAGCTTATCATGTACAGTACCTCAACTAACTAAAGCCAGAATGTTTCCCTGAAGATTTGTAAGTTTAAACAAAGAGTAAGAGTGGCTTTGCTCTCCTGGTTTCTCATTAACTGTAGGGGTCTCCTTTTCCTTCCACCAACCCCGCTTATTCACCCACTAACAGAGAACAGAAAGCTACACGTAGGCAAGTTTCTGTAACAACAGCATGAATTCCGTGACAGTTTTTAAAACTGGATTTCTCAGACATCTTTTCCTTTTGACATTTTTTATGCCTCACCTGCCATCTGGTGTTTGTCTATTTCTTACGCTTGGTGTGCATAAGACACACGTGCACACACAAACACACACGCGTGGCGTCCTGCCTTTCCGGATGCCTGTGTGTCGGGCTACAGCCTGGCTGGGTCCTGGCTTTAACTAGTATCATCAGAGATTTTCATCTACAACCCCTGACTTCGCTGGCTGAGGCCTGGCTTCCTTGTCACGCTGTTTCCACATCAAGGCAGAAGCCGTGGCAGGAGCAGGAATGCTCATCTCCCTTTTTCTTACAGTTGGGCAGGCCTTGTCGCTCGTTGTGAGCAGCGTGCCACAAGAGGAAATGGCATGTGTCACTATCAGTCTGCACCGCGAGGAGCTCGTGCTCAGACCTCCCTCCGCAGCAACGCTGACAAAGGAGGCCGTTTGTTCCAGGCGTTTCTGCGGCTCGGATGGGATGTCTAATCAGACTGGATGTTACTCATCATGCGGAGAGTTACTTGGAACTACAGTCAAGTCAGTGTGACAGATACATACTAAAATAAATCTCTTATGTGTCCATCTAGTGATTTGGGGCCTTTTGCGACTGTAACATAACCCGTTCTATCTGGACTAAAATGAAGCGCCAGAATGTTTTTCCCAATAGTTTTGGCAACGTCTTGAATAGGTCCTTATAGACCAACTGAGTCCCGTGATCACCCCTGAGCCATCGCTGTGACCACTGTGACTGAATAATCTGACTGGCTCGTCCTATGTCATGGCCCACACCCTAGATACGGAAGAAAGGAGCAGCATATAGGGAGCCCAGCATCACTGCCGGGGCTTCAAAGGACCTGGGCACCGCTGGAGGACTGGCCCTCCAAGCATCCACATTATACGGGGGCACGGATCGTCTGAGACCACCTCCTGCCAGCATGTAGTAATCTTGCCATAACAACAAGGATGTCGAGAGGAATAATAATACATTTGCGTTTTTAAGTGCTTAAGTGACAGACAGTTTGTCTTTGTACCTTAATTGTCATCAAACACTTTGCTAAAAAAGTGGATAGGACGCTCATCCTCTGTCTGCCGATGAGGCTGTGCACCAGACAGTGTACACACGGCTGGCCACGATCGCCTGCCCCTCACCACTCAGCTCATTCCAGCCCCAGCTCCGGGACCTGCCGGGGGCCAATCAGGAGCTTACCCTACGGAGTCGGGGGTCCTAGAGCTGCCATTTCAAGGGCAAAAGGAGAATGCATTTGGCTGAGAGCAGAGTCAACCTGGGTTTTAAGAAGCTCTTAGTAATTTCTTTGGGGGGTAGGAGAGGATATTGCCTAGTGAACATACAAGTTTAAAAAAAACAAAAACACAGCATTTCACTGAAATTGCTTAGAACCTCAACTCTGGGGAACTGCAATTGAGAATAAATGGCACCGTTAACATTATAGGGAGCTTTCTTAGAAGCTGCAATGACCCTGAGAGGTCTGAAAATTTGGAGTAAATGCCTTGATGTAGTTCATAAAATTGGATTCAAATAAAAGCCTAATATGGGGCTGCTTGAATATAACAAACACAAAGAAGCAACTCACCCCTGCATTCGGGAAAAAAATCAGACCACCAGAGGAAACATGTTAGGCTCAGCAAGGGCCAGGGTCAGGCGTGCGGGCAGGTGGGAAGGGGAGTGTTTTGTTTCTCCTGTTTGCTTTTCTTCTTATTAAAGAAGAGAAGGTGGATGGCTTGCTGTCTGGGCTAAGGCGGTGTGTTTTCAGAGATGGTCACCTGTCCCCATGTCAGATATGAATGTCTCGAACATCAGGGCGACGTGTGGCTATTTCTATGAGCTGAGGGAGGTCACACAGTGGTGGCTGTCATTGTCTGGGCATACACACACTTCGTTGTAATTTCTGAAGGCATGACTAGATCCCTTGACATTTTGGTCAAAAATAAAAAACAACATTTGGGGATCATTTGAGAAAAAATATATTGTTCTTGTCCTTCCGACAGCCTGGTATTATCCGAAACCCTTCCATTGTCATGATTCTCCACCAGCACCAGAACTTACTGACTGGGTTTTAGCAGAAAAGAATACTCTGGAAGATAAGAGTGGAGTACTGTCGATTAACACATTTAATGGCACAGAGAAAAATATTATACAGAAAAAAATGTGGATATTGGTGACTAGGAGTCGTATAACGATCCCTAGAAAATGACAGAAAGCTGGAGAAATGGACAGAATTGCGCAATGAGCTCATTTCCCCATTGTTATTTGAAATGCGATATCTAAAGAGGAAGAAACGTGTCTGAAGTTTACAGTGTTTGATGCTTTTGATAAAAATGGAAAATTCAACTTTTTAAGGTTGTCTGACTGGCAATACTGAGCTGCAGACCCCTTGAGATAAATAATTGTATATGTTCAGCTATTTCTAGGACGAATAGGGCAGCATTCTATCGTTTATAAAATGCCTCTTAGAGTAGAATGATCTGAACAATTACATCTTTACACAATAGAAAAATAAAAACCTTTAAATATGTAGCTGACCAATGGGAAAATTAAGTTAAAATATATTAATACATCTCTGTCTTAGTTAAGAGTGTAGATGGGTCATATTTCGGTTTTCATTGATGGTAGTATCATTATGTACATAAATTATTATACGTTCGTGGGGAAATTGCTACTCTTCTGTGGGCCTCCATTTGCTCATTTGTGAAATAAGGAGACAAAGGGATGACTGGATAATTTTAAGGTCATTTTATGCTTTGAGTGTCTGTGCTTTCATTGTGTTAAAACCATTAACATTTTAGTCTCAGATAGAGGCATCGTGCTTTGAAGAGCAGTACAGCCAGGTCTGGCACCTGGGTGACCTTGGCCAATTCACCAATTCTGGGTCAAGGTTTCCACTTCTGTGAGCAGAGCAACCATATGAAGGGTCCATGAACCTCTAAACTACAATGATCTTTAATAATATAAGTTTAAGCACGCAGAGGTTAATGGAAATTAGAGACAGAATCTCAGACTCTTTGGTTTACTCTTATGGACAACAATTCTAAAGTCAAATCTCGGCAATTTTCTAAGCACACTTCAACTACAGCACATGGGAGGAGAGTAAAACGTTTGCCATTCTACCCTCTACTGTCCTACTAATAGAATTCAGGCCTCTCCTATTGTCTGTACTAATAAATTAATCCATAGCAAATACACATCAAGTGCCTATTTCATGCAAAGCACAGCTTTAGGAGGCGACTTTCCTAACACAGAGGGACCCAATCGGATCAGCTGGTCGAAACTAAAGTGAGTGACTGGTAGGAACTGTTGCAGGCTGTTCTCCGTAGGGAAGCAATTGCAAAGGGAAAGGGCGCTCTGGTAGTCAGAGCTCTGCTCCCTCTGTGATTAACAGTCAGTGAAGAGGCCAGAGTAGCAGCTAGAGGAGAATTACTTGCGGGTGTTAAGTATTTGCGGCAATAATTATAAGAAGGCGAAACCAATAAACAAAACTACATTAAAACTTTCTACTCTTTCAAATCAAAGGAGTATTTAGAAACTTCCCACTGATTACCATTTGGCACTTTATATGTCTTCTTCTCCAGCCATATATAAATACTATAAGTTACATAACTGATATTCTTACTTCCACTTGAGTTTAGTCATTTAGACTTCATAAGGCACATAAGATTTATAAGTCAATTTACAATAATTAATTTGTCGAAGAAACACACAGATGGATATTTTTATATTCAAATTATATGGCATCCTGATAGTTCCTTTAAATATGTATAAATATATATATGTTGCCAAAATATTTTCATGATTATGAAAATTACAGTGAAGTTTGTTTTCAAACTGACTTTCTATTTCTGTCTTCCAAAACTCCATCGTTCTACTCTTCTGGTGGTGATTCATTCCAGCAAATAAATATCAATTCGTATTGTATAAATGTATTGGCATCACATACATTGGTCTGAAAGGAGTTTGGTACAAACCTCCTCCAAGGGGTTTAGACTGAGCAAGTATTTCAGACTCTCTTGAATGAAGAGCAAATAAACACATTCTTTTTCTGACGCTTGACTTCATTTTCACGTTGCTTTACGTTCCTGCGGGCTCTCTTTAAACATCTCTGAATCGGGCATTCCTGATCAGTCATCGTGTTCTCTCTCCATTTGTTTTTATTGCCATCACCCTACCTCTCTCCTTTAAACACAGATACTAAAGTGATTATTGTAAACACCATAAACTTCAAGTCAGTGACACTACCTATCTTATGCTAAAAAGAGCTTAGCTTAGGATGGGAGAAAAGAGGTACTGTCTCATGTTAATTGACCAGACACATGTAGCAGGAGAAAATGTACATACAAAAATATTTGTTGAAAGCCAGTAGAAGTTAAAAAAGTAAAGCAAAAATTAGGGATATGGTGTGTATATCTTAAAATGAAACCAGTAAAATCTCATCACCCTCCGCCCAAAAAATGATTGAGAGAAGGGAAAGAAAACAGAAACAATAACATCCAGAGTAATAAAAAACCATGACTACAGATATATAAGCTCTTTGAAAAAATTTAAGCAAACACTGAATGTTATTTTATAATACTAAGCTAGAAAATCTAGAGGATATGTTTGCAGTAGAAGATTAAACCTGGGTGGATTAATGTAGGGATAACACAGAGATAGTCATAGATTTAACCCTCTCCCTCAAGGGGAATTAGGCCCAGTTTGTTTTACTAGAGACTTGCAACAAAGATGAGCTGATTTTTATGTTATTTAAATTATAAGAACTGAGTAAAATTCAGAAACCATCTCAATCAAGAATAAAATAAGCCTGAAAACAAAATTAAACAAATATAGCACACACCAAAAGAAAATATTTATAGAAGAAAATGTCTCAGATTTTAGTAACATATGTATCTCTTTTAAGAAAAATAAATCTTGCAGACCCCCATTTTGATTTACATATTTAAAGTTACATATATATAAACAAAAAGTAAATTAAAACTTTATAGTAGTTATAGCCATTTCACCTTAAACCCTAAAACAAAGGCACACAAATTAAATGCATACTTGTAAATATGGGGTAGTATAAAGTAATATATTCCTAGCCACCCAATTTCAACCATTACATTAAGTGGCATAGTATTTTATAGAAGAAAGGTCTATTTTTTTCTTTTTTTAAGTTTAATAAAACTGATCATGAATATGCCTATTTGCATAAATGTATTTCAAGAAGAATTAGTATTTCAAGGTTTGATTTACTAGTTACAAATCATCAGAACACATAATTTTCCAAAAACTGTGCTAATGAGCAATCTTGCACTCTTCAAACACCGATTTTAATCAGATGCCATATAAGGAATCTGTGGTTATACCTATTTTGCTTAAAAATAAATCAGCATTGTGGTAGTTTAAAGCATGCACAAATGGCTATTTTACCTTTTATTGCTGGAATATGAGTAGACAAAATCTTCATTGCTTATTTATAACTTTATTTATTTTTACAAATTACTATATTTTGAGGCAGAATCTACATCTGTGCTTTCTATTTCTGGCTGCACATTAGAATTGTTTTTAAAATAATACTGATATCCAAGCCCCAATGTTATGGATTCTAACTCATCAAATCTAAGGTGAGGCCCAGGAAAGTGTAGGGACTGCTGAGGGCTTCCATACAATGCATGCACATGTAACTTTAATGCATTATTAGGTGCATGATTAAATTCTTCTGGGCTTGGTCTGCCTGCATGAACATGTTCTTTAAGAATGACTGAATTTCCTCACTTTCTTTCTAAACCTTGTTGCCTGGGCACCATGTCATTTTTTGGCCTATCCTTGGGGAGAGCTCTCTTTCTAGCACCAAGGCAAAGTAGGACTCGCTGGACTCAGAGACAAGCTCTCAGTTGTAGGATGCTGACCCACATTTTCAAGATTATGCTTAGTGTGTATAATTTTAGAATATCATCAAACTACAACACAATATGGAAGTCTTTTACAATAAAAAAGATCTTAAAATACTTGGCTCCGTGGGTCTCAGCTGAACAAGTGTAGTTAGCAAACAATATAACTTATATATATGCAAATATTCTAGGTAAGTAATGTGAAATTAAATTCAACTATATTTTAAAAGAATGAATGACATTTTATGATTAATAAGGATTTTTACCAGGAAGGTAAATATAGCTTACCATTAGAAAATCTATTAATACTATTCACAGTATTAATAATTAATATGTCAAGAAGAAACATAAAACAATCTAAATAATGTTAAAAACATTTTAATAAAATTCACCCATTTTTAGTACAATACAAACAGAAAGACTCCATTAACTTAACAAGCAGTTTTTTCTTTAAATCTAGAGCAAACATGATATTTGATGATGAAATATTAGAATAAATGGGATTTGAATCAAGGACAATATTTTAATTACCTCAAACTACTATTATTTAACTATAATGATCTTATCAATGAAATAAAGACAAAAGGACATGTGAGATAAGATTTTTGGAAATTAAATAATACTGTGTTCCGCAAGTGATATTATCACTCTAGAAAATCTAAAAGGATCACCTGAAAAATTCTTCCTATATGCAGTAATAACAAATCAACTAGCATAATGAGAAAAAAAGGAGTTCTTATTCACAATAAAACAAGAGCTACCAAATAACTAGACATCAGCCAAAGAAACAGTCAAGGTATTTAAAAGAAAATAATACATGTAATTCTGGTTTCTGGCCAAGATAAAGTAACTGGGATTGGATTTACTCAGTTGCTTTAGCCAAATAATAAAACTGGAAAAAAATAAAACAATGTTTTCTAAGTATTGGATGATAGTCAGTGCAGGACATAGATCTTCAAGGGGAAGGGCAGAAGGTAAGACCTGCAGTTAACTGCCCTCAGCTTACACCTGGAGAGAGGCTCTAGGCTGAAGTTCAGGGACAAGAGCCCAGAGAGAGGCCGTTGGTCTCCTTTTCAGTATGGAATTGGGTTTCCAAGGAAGCGGACCAGAAGGAGAGGGAGTGAGGGGGAAGAGAAAGGGAAAGGGAGGGGGAGAGGACAAAGGTGTGGGGTGGGAAGGGAGAGGGAGAGGGGGAGAGAGCAAGTGAACATGAGTGAACTCTGGAGATATGCAAAGGCCTGACCTCCCATTTTCAAGCCTTCGGGTGAGTGCTGATCAGAGCACGCATGTGAATAAGCTACTCAGCGCTGGAGAAGGAACCGCCCTAAAGAGCAGGCCAGGAAATCCCCAGAGCTCACAGTGAGGGAGGGATAACTGGCGTTCCAACCAGCCCTGGGGGAAAAGCCTTACGACAATGGGGCAGTAGGTAGGACACTCAGAAGAGTACTGTTTCTGTATGAAGGTAAAATTAGCCCAAGACTGTAGGGTGCTCTGATGCCACTTTAGAAGCTTCAAAGCAGTGCTCAAAGGGATCAAACATTCTCCAAATAGCTCAACCTATTTCAGAAGAAACCACAGAAGTATTTGAATAAATACCATAGTATCCAGCACCCAACAAAGAAAAATTCACAATGTCATCTATAAAAAAGAAGGCATGAGAAGAAGTGGGAGAATATACGCCATGAAGAGGAAAAAAATTATTAATCAGAACAGACCCAGGAATAGCACAGATCATAACGTAAGTGGAAAAGCACGTTCAAGTGACATAACTGTCTTCTATGTGTAAAAGGAGGAAAAGGGATATATGGACATGCTAAGGAGACAAGTGAAATACATAACAAAAAACAGCTTCTAGAGGTGAAAATACATCAGAAGTGACAAATGCACTGGAATAACTGAAACGCAGGTTAGACACTGAAGATAAAGGGTTTAGCCCTGGCTGGTCTGGCTCAGTGGGTAAAGCATCAGCCAGTGGACTGAAGGGTCCCTGGTTTGATTCCAGCCAAGGGCATGCACCTCGGTTGCAGGCTGGATCCCTGGCCCTGGTTGGGGCATGTGTGGGAGGCACCCAATCGATGTGTCTCTCTCACATAGATGTTTCTCTCTCTCTCTCTCTCTCTCCCTTCCACTCTCTTTGAAAAGAAATGGAAAAAATATCCTCAGATAAGTATTAACAATAAAAAAGAAAGAAAAAAGGTTAATAAGCTTGAATACAGTAGTCTCCTCTAAGCATATGGGGATATGTTCCAAGGCCCCCTAAGGCCCCCAGTGGATTCCTGAAACCAAGAATAGTACTAGGCCCTATATATATTATGTTTTTTCTATACATACACACCCATGATAAAGTTTAATATATAAATTGTCACAGTAATAAATTAACAACAATAACTAATAATAAAATAGAATAATTGACAATATATTATAATAAAAGTTATATGAATGTGGTCTTTCTCTCTCTGATAATAGATCTGATAACTGAGATAGCAGCTAAGTAACCAATGGGGGTGACATATACAGTGTGGATATGCTGGGCAAAGGGATGCTTCAGGTCCAGGTGGCACAGAGTGGCATCCTGTCCTCCACCCAGCCACTTCAAGTGGCCCACTCTGCCTGCATCAGCATGGCAAGAACATGCCAGGAAGGAAACTCCCACCAAGGGGAAGTGCCTAAGCCTGCTCTACCTGCTCTGGTGGCAGAAGGAGGCACAGTCCGATGTCCCCTGGCTCTCCACTCAAGAGCAGAGAATGACTCAGGATGATCATATTCTGACCCTACCCCAAACCCCAGCAGAAACAAAGACTCAAGGAAGCACCCTCTGTCCCAGAAATTCACAGTAGCAGGTATCCAGTGCAAGCTCTGCCAACACAAGGCTGCCTAAAAGATGGAAAGCAGTCACTGGCCCACAGATGAAACTACTCCTAATCCTCACCTGGCAGCGTGAGGCACAAGTGCACTTTTTCCCTGTGGTCAGTGTCAGCAGGGAGGTAGCAGAACCCCCAGTGGTACCAGGTGAACCAAGCAGAGCACAATAGCATTGCAAGGGTCCAAAAACAATTGTCACTGAAACTATAAACCAGAAGTGTGGGCCAGAACCTACCCACTAAACCTAAACAGGGTGACTGCTTTCTAAAATTGATTTAAATAGGATCCAGAAGCACCTAACATAAAATTCAAAATAGCCAGAATTCAATTAAAAAAATCACTCATTATAACCATAACACAAATGAGAAAAGTGTATTTTCTAACTGCAATGGAAATAAATTAGAAGTCAATAACAAAAACCTATCTGAAAAATCCCTTAAATATGGAAACCAAATAATATATATCTATATATCCACTGAGTCAAAAAAAGAAATTAAAAGAAAAATAAATATTTTGAACTGAAGGAAATTGAAAACACAGCATATAAAAATTTATGGACTGCAACTAATGATGTACTTAGGGAAAAATTTATAACACTAAATGCCTAGAATATAAAAAAAGACTGCAGAGCAATGAGCTAATCTTTCATCTTAAGAAATTAGACAAAAATGGGAGAAAATTAATCCCACAGTAAGGAGCACAAGGATAAATTGATAAGGGTGAAAGCAAATGAAATATAAAACAGAAAAACAACAGAGGCAAATGAAAGAAACTAGAAGGTAGGTCTCTGAGAAAATCAATCCAATTGATAAACTTCTAGCCAGACTAGTGAGGAAGAAAAAGAGAGAAAATGCAAATTACCAGCATTCAAATCAGGTTGAGAGTTGGGGATATTACAAAAGATCCTTAAGATATTACAAAGATAATTTACAAACAACTTAATGTCAGTAAATTAACCAACTTAGATAAAATGGAAAAATTCATTAGCAAGCAAACTACCAAAACTCACTCAAGAAAAAAATAAATAGCTCTATTTCTATTAAATAAGTCAAATTAGTAGTTAAGATCCTTTCGACAATAAAAACACTGGGCACAGATGATGTCACTGGTGAGTTCTACCACACATTTAAAGAGAAATAGATCAATTTGAATAAATTCTCCAAATTAAACAGTTTCAACACTTCCCAGCTCACTGAATGAGGCCAGCATTGCCCTGATACCACAAAGATATTATAAGAAAACCAGTCCGTTCAGGCTCTGAAGGCAGAGCATTTCAAACTTGGAAATACCCTCTGGCTCGTTTATTGGATGCTATGTCCGCTTCCCAGGAAGTGTGAATTGTTATTATCATTTCCTTAGGTGAATAACTAAATAAACTGTGGTTCGCCGAGCGTGCAACACTGCAGGATTAAGCCGGCAGGTCACACTCCTCATCGATGCAGAGAAACGAGCGCTTCGCACATGCGACCACTTCAAAGGCCCTGTTGAATGAAAAGAGCCACCCTCAAAGGCCGCCTGCTGTATGATTCCATTTACTTAACAGTCTCAAAATGATAAAATGATAAACGTAGAAAAGAGACTCGGGGCCGCAGAGGTTAGTCCAAGCAAGTTATAAAACCTGAGTACGAAGGGGCATGAGAGAGGCTGTTGTGTTCATAGGCTGCCCTGGATCTTGGTTCCAGGGGTGGTTACCACGCGCATGTGAGAAAATAGCAGCATCACCCCAATGCTGGATTCGGGGTTTTGATATTGCACTATAATTATGTGAGATGCAACCGTGGGGAGAACGGCGAAGGGTACATGTGTCTCTCTGCACTGGTCTCGCAGCTTCCCGTAAATCTACATTTCAGACACCAAAGTGTTAAAATTCACACAGTGCTAGATTTTTCCTCGGACACTGGAATTGAAGCTGTTTGAGAACAAATGCATTGGATTTCAGTCAGTTTGCATAACTAAAATGTTTATCTTTAAAGAGCAGGATAATAAATAACAGAGAAACAGAAACCTTCGCGCTACACTGCCCTTGGGAGTGGCCAGTGGCAGGAGACTCACTCCCACAAAATCATGTTCAGTCTGGGCCGTAACTGAGCTGGGAGCCCTGAGCAACCCCGTAGGCAGAGTGGCTCAGACTTTGAATTCTCTCAGACTGCTTGGCCTCACTCTCTCTTTACCAGGCACAGAGTCCGTCTGTGTCCCACGCATGTTCTCAGTGACCTCATGTTCCAGAGCTGCCCGATCATGACCGTGAATAGAAACACAGACGCGTGCTGATCAGTTAAAGTCCATGACTTCTCAGTTCATAAGTGAACATGGAAAACTGCTGCTCTCTCCTTCTGGGTGATGAGGTGAGAGAAAATAACAGAGGGAAATGACAATAAAATAAAAACCAATGATTATGTATGACTTTTTTCAGAAAAATAATTGTTTTTAACATCTTCAAACAGTGTTTTAAAATAGGGCAGTGTTATGGCATATAAAGAATGAGGCATCAGGAGCTGAGCAGCTCAGGTTAAACTCTCCACCGCTAGTCATCAGCCCTGTGGCTTGGGACAACGTCTTTAACCCCTCCATGACCCAGCAATGGCAGAGAGGACGCGAGATAACAATACGTAAAATAATCATTTAACATTACTTCCCCCATAGTGAGCTCTTTAAAAATACTAGCTATTTTTAAATGATTTCTCATACTCGAAATCCACAATCATTCCTTTTCTGCTTGCTTACAAAAGATATGTGGGTGTTTTATTTGCCATCAAAACTTTTATGATTGAAATGGGTCACTGAACAAAAAACAAGAAACGAAAACAAAAATATAATCCCGTCATTTAAGGCATTGTCCCCTGACTACTCATACCTGTCTCCATCATAAACCTCTTGTTTGGGCCTCTGTCTGAAAGGAGGGGCACCACCTATAGATGCGTTTATTTGCACTGTCCAGCGTCACACTCAGAATGTCTCTCCTGCCTCTGGGCCTGGCATTCTTGGTGTTTGACGGGGAATCGGCTTTCTGATACACCGACTTTAGGTGGCACACACAGCATTGAATGCAAGGTTTTACCAAAAGAAAAACAAGGATTGGGGAGAGAGGGAATCATTGTCTCATTAAGCAGATGATAATTGCAATTACTCACCAAGAATTATGAATCACAAATGAAGACTGCAAAGTCAATTGGGAAACAATTTGGCTATAAATACTCATATTAAGCAGCCTAATGAAATCTGCTTTGCTTTAGGAACCTCCACTCCTGTTTTCATCAAGTGCTCTGCAGAAGAACAAATCTTGATAAATTATTCCTGTCTTTTGACACGCAGGACAAAATAAAAACAATGTACTGTATTAATTATGTTGATGGCTGCAGGATCTTCTGATGGTACTATCACCTACAATTCAATTGCACACAGTTTGCAGGTTTTCTCACTCAAAGTTATTATTCCATATGATGTTCACAACACCATGTGTATCAGGTAAGAAAAAGGCCCCACTGCAAATTTATAGGTGAGGAAAATGTAGCATCAAAAGGCATAATGACTATCCCAAGGTCATATAGTCAGTTACCCGAGTAGAATCTGGGTTTGCTTCTTTCCAAAAATGGGGAAATCTTTCCTCTAAATCACATTGCCTCCACCATCTGTTTTGATGTTTTCTGTTTCACATAACTTGAATTGACTTGAACAGTAACAAAATGTATTGATTTATGTAAATAGTAAGTTCACATGTGGGTAGGTAGGTATGACAGTTGGTTTGATCTAGCAGTTCCGAAATAGCACCTGATTTTTTTTCTATCTCTTCCCTCTTTCTGCAGCACCATTTCTTTTTGCTCTTAAGAACAGCTCACACTCTTACTTAGTTCTGATGGGTCAATGTAGCGCCAACGCGCTTTCCATCCCCAAGTGCTATGACTAAGGCAATACCATGTACTGATTGGCTTCAATAGACAGTCATGTCCAGGTCTTTACCAATCACCCTGGCAGAGTGTAAGTTAATGTCGGTTGCATTAGGACAATCAGAGCCCAGTTCTGGAGTCAGTGTAAATTTTACCCAAATTCAAATCACATAGATGCTACACAATGATTGGGAAGATCATTCCCCAAAGGAACGTCTGGGAGCTATTAGAGAATGGAGGTGGGTGGAAATGTGAGCTCGAAAAGTCATTAATGAATATCTACTCCACCTCCCAATGACCCACTCATTGAACAAAATGAGCAGAGTCTACAGGCTACTACACATCGATCTGGAACATAGGAGACAGAGTCTACAGCTGGGGATTTAAAGGGTTATAAATATACATTAGTTCTTATATAAACTCAAGATTTGAAACAGGACCTGAAGGTAGGGTAACCAGCTGCCCAGGTTGATCAAGAACTAAGGGGTGTCTTGGGAGTTGGACTGTGAGTGTTAAAACTGAGATAGTCCGAGGCAAATCAGGATGAGTTGGTCATTCTGTCTGAAAGTTGAGATGGATCAGTCATCTGGGGGGATAGGAAAGAGTGTTTGGGGTACAGTGAATATTGACAAGACTCTAAAGCACAAAAGGGCCAAATGTTTTCTGAGAAGGGTGCCATAAGACCAGTGTAGAAGGAGCGCAGCCGAGAGTGAGGACAGGAGCCCAATTAGATGATCAGAGAGAAGGGCCAGGTCATGCAAGATCCTTACCCCACAGGTGGAGTGGGGGTAACTTGCCTTTATACTAAAAGTTTTGGGATGTTATAAACAGGCTTTATTACAAGAGTGGCAGGATCTATTCATGCTCTTTGGTTCTTATTTCTCTGTCATTGATTAAATGCTGGCTTTTGGTTCCATTTTGAATCTTTGTAGTTTGATTTCTCTGTGTGAAAACTTTATCTGTTGTAATGAATCTCTGCCTCCTCACTTCAGGGCCCACACAAAGAGTGACAAAAAAAATCCTTGTTGGATAAACATAAGGCAGAAGGATTGAAAAGTGGCCCATGCTTCTCTCACACCAGTTCTATAAAGGGTCTTCCCAAGGGATATAGCTGATGGGAAAGCTTTTAAAGGCCAGGAAAAGCCTCCAATGTGATACACTGCCATTAAATTGACAGCACCTTAGTTTTTCTGTGTTATCTTAAGGCTCCAGGAGAATTTATAGGTTTACCCAATAACTGGACATTTCTTATTTTATTGAACTTTTAAGTAGAAACACAAAATAGTTAAATAATTCTTACCTTCAGTCCCTGTGTGTAACTGTGTTTTGTCTCGCCACTTTTTCTGATTTCTTAACACTATATTAAGTAGATGCCTTGGCTTTACAATCACTTTAAGGTATTAGAAAAGTCACTCAGCCCAACTGATGGAAGATTTCAGTCTCCAACACAACTCAAGTATCGACTCCTCTCTCCCTTCAGTGGGCCTCACTGGAGAGGACCTGGGGTGCGAGCGGGATGTGTGGCTTTCTTAGACATAAGTTCCCACCCCTTTGTCCTAAGTACAACATCCAATGATTCTAACTCGCTCTATTTACCTGGGCAATTCTGTTTTCAAACACCCCCGAGTGAGAGCTGTCCCTTATCTCCTTGGCAAGGGTCCCCAACTTCAGGGAACAAGTTTCAAGCTGTACCAAGAACTTAAAAACTCATCCCCACTCCTCTCTAGTGACGGAGGATTTCACAACTGAACAATCTCCTAGGGTGGGAAAGCGATGCTAGTGTGTTTTCATTGTAGACACTCCTACCTGTAATCATTCGTAGAGTCTGGAGCCCCCCCCCCCACTTGGCTTTGGATAAAAAAACACCCCACTCTCCATGGGGAAGAAAAGCACTGTATATTCCCACCCCCACCCCGAAGCCTGGGCACGGGTATGGACTAAAAAGAGATAGAAAAGAGCTGGGGCTACAAATGGATGGGGTGACTGAGGCACCAGTAGAGACGCTGCTAGCCCAGGCGGTCCCCTTAAATGAACTGGAGAAAGGCAGGATGCAGCCATGTGCACCCACACAGCGAGCAGGAGGGGTCCGGTCTTCAGCCCTCCTCGCCCTCGTGGCTGTGCACAGGCGAGCAATAAAAACCCACACAGGACAGCTGTGGGCTGTGGTCCCGAGGCTGCAGCGAAAATCAGGGAGAGCAGGGCTGGCTGTGGCTACTGCTTAATAAACACTGAAGAAGGGGGGTTAGTTTTTGGTTTTGTTCCTGTTTTTCTTTTTAAACGGTGCAAATTAAAAGTTAATCATCATCCATCCGCAGAACAGCAGCAGCATCGGTTCCTCTATTAGTTACTTGTTCTGACTTATTTCTTTCCAAATAGCATTCTTTTTACAGTTGCAGGCCACTGTTTTAATGGATTTCAAACATATCTGTGAATATGTATATAATATCCATGCAAAATGCATGCACTTGGGGGGATATTTTTAAACTGTTAATTTTAATTATTTTAAAATATTTCATTTTTATATTTACATACTTAATTTCTACATTTTTATTTTATATGTGTTTTCAAATTTTTATGCATCTTATTATGGCATCTTTTCTATTTATCAGTTTTTTTATCTCTGTTTTTAAGATAATTCATTTTAAGATAATTCAATTTTATTGCATATGCATCACTGTGTATAATTTTTTATTCTACTTGCAAAATGATATTTTACAGTTTGCATTCACCATGTTATGACTGTTCTTTCTTTAAGTAATTGTTTGCCTCCAACTGTAAATATACTGATCCATGGCTTCTTATGAAATCGTGCAACCTGGATAGTCCTGCCACTTAATTTGACTAAGTATTGCCATGATGTTCTCCGGAATGGCCACACGGTTCCACACCCTCACCCCACTGAATTATGGGCTCTCTACTTTTGCCAACAAATATCACCTTTACAACGGACTTGCCTTGACTCTCTAAGTAGATAGCTGCATCTACTTAATGCAAATGGCCATGCATATTTCTCAGGGATCAGTGAGCAGAAACAGGGATGGGGACAGCTGTAAGGTGTGCAGATGGATACAGAGAGGGTATTTTAATTATTAATGAGGCTGATGCAAATTAAAGAGGCTTTAAATAGATGGTAATGTAACACTATAATGAGGGCCTCATTCTCTTCCCTCCTTTTAATTCACATTAAAAACCAGCTTATGGCTAAACATTTAGAGAAGAAAATGTCTCCAAGGATTATGAAAAAGCATTTTTTACAATAACATTAAAAAGGAAGACATATTTGGAGGAGCTCTGTTTTATTTGTTTTCTGTTTGTTTTTTAAAAAATACAGGTGTCTTTACAGTGGCTTTTTGTTGCTGTTGTTTTTATTAGTGTGGTAAGAAAGCACACAACATGAGACCTACCCTCTGAACCAATGTTTAAGTGCACAGTGTCCTTAAATATAAGCACATGACTGAAACTTTACACCCAGAGAAGAGCGGATCCTATCCCCTCCCCCAGCCCCTGGCAACCACTATTCTACCTCCTGCTTCTCTCTTATTCTCTTTGAAAACAATTTCTGATTATCACAATTATGCCTGATTATAGATAATGGGAAATTATAGACAAGTACAACAATGTAGAAAAATGTTATACAATCTTTCTTATTCAGAGGCAATTAGTCTGTCCTATAATATTAAAACATATTTGAGGTACTCTAATGTGTTACATTTTACATAATTTACCCAGAATATAGCTCCAACTTAACCCTGTATAATTTAAACATTTTTCTCAAGCATCATTTTATTATTTTATTTTTTAAATTATTTTTTTAAACCTCACCTGAGGATATTTTTTCCATTGCTTTTCAGAGAGAATGGAAGGGGGGGGAGAGAGGGGGGGGAGAGGGAGAGAGAGAGAGAAACATAGATGAGGGAGAGACACATTGATTGGTTGCTTCCCACACATGCCCCGACTGGAGCTGGGGATCAAGCCAGCAACCCAGGTATGTGCCCTTGACTAGAATCGAACCCGGGACACATCAGTCCTCAGGCGGACGCTCTAACCACTGAGCCAAACAGGCAAGGGTTATAATGCAGATTTTTTTAATCTCAATGTCAGTTTTGAGTTCATAATTTGAAATTATGGTTATGATTATAAACCCCTGAAAATACAATATTTACTATAGTAAATTTAAAATAAACAAATAAAGGAGACTTTTGCCTCTCATATCACTGCCAAAAATAGAGACAATATGAGTTCTTAACCTATATCCTAGAAGCCCAGTTCAAATGATATTTGATATGTAGGTGGAATTATTTACAAAATTATTTCTATAGCATAGATATAAATTACTAACTCAATGTAAGTTATATATAAGATGACTTATTGACTGGTTTTCTTACTGTGGAATATTTAGATTGCCTCAACATTTTTAGAGTTGGGAATAATGCTTAGATAAACATCTTAAGCATTTGAATATAGAATAGACCCTAGTCTTTCCTACATGTTATAAAACTACAAGTGTTCTCATATCCTAAATAGGATTTTTTCAAACTTATGGGTGAAAATGTTATTTTAAAATTTGTATCTGTCTGATTACCTTTCAGGCTGGATATATTTACACATAATCATCAGCCATTGTAGGCAGGTTTGGGTTTGTTATTTGTTTATGAATTATCTGTGAGGATCTGTGCTCATTTCTAATAAGCTCTCAGTTGATGAGTGGTCCATCTAGGAACCCAGGGCCTGGAGGACTTGGCCAGCACCTCTACTCCTGTCTGCTTCAGTTCCATGGACTAACTTCACGCCTATTGGAAGATGGTAGGATTGTCCATGTCACTTCCTATTTCCACACCTGAAATGGGTTCCATAGATAGTGCCACTGGCAGAATAGAATCTTGATTTTGTTTCTCCGTGTAGGGGGGTCCCTGACTCCTTCTCCAGCACCTAGTTACTCCATCAGGCTGCCAGAGACCTTGGGGGTGAGTGACTCCATCCTACGAGGTTTACCAGCCTAGTTTTCCTCACTTCCTCTGACCCACCAAATATATGGAGATGTGAGCAGTGGCTGAGATGCTGGTTCTCTATCAGGGAAGCAGGCATGCCTGCTGGCCTTATATGAGATCCTTTACAGGTCATGAAGGCCATCTGGTCTGAGGTCTCAAGGAGTATCACCTAGCCAGGAGTCCATGTGTTTACAGGTTCCTATTTGATGGCCTGAGGTAACTGTATAGTTTTCCAACTATTGGTGTTTGCTTTATGGGACTAAGTAATACTGATTCTGCAATGATGGTGCTCAAATCTAGTGTGCACAGTATCTTGCACAAATAGATACTTAAAAATGTCTGGTTGGTTGCAATGGCAATGTACTCTGTAGAGACAAAAGTCCTCTGGAAGTCTTTATGATTGCTATAATCTTTACTGTCATTCTTTCTCTGAACTCATACTACTAAAGTAGTCTAAATAATTAAAACTTGGTATTTGATAACTATGTTTTATTTCTCATTGCTTCCTACTGTGGTTTTCATTTTGTTGAAATCTGGTTTTGATGACTGGCCTGTCATTCCTTTGAGTGCCCTTGACTGTCTCACCCATCTATAAAAGTGCTCAGTACAGTGCTGGACTCCCACAGCAATCAGTGAAACGCTGCTCAATTTTAGAAGCTAGTTATTATCTTCCTCTGAAAATAAAAAGCAACTTGTTGATGCAGCAACTGAAACTGAAATCTCCAAATCTTTTCTATCTTTAAATGTAAAGAAAGGCCTCCTATATTGTTCGGTATAAATATTGAATTAGACCAACCCAGAATGGGGTTTCTTTTGTTTGGGAAAGTCCAGCTGCTTAAGGCTTCTAGGTATTTAGGACTTTTTCTTCACATTTATGACAAGTGACGATAAAATAACTCTGTGGTTTTAAAAACGCCATCTGAGCCTGGCTGGGCGTGGCTCAGTGGTTGAGCCTCGACCTAGGATCCAGGCGATTGGGGTTCAATTCCCAGTCGGGGCACATGCCCGGGTTGCGGGCTCGATCAATGACTCTCTCATCATTGATGTTTTTCTCTCTCTCCCTCTCCTTTCCTCTCTCTGAAATCAATAAAGATATATTTTTTAAAAAATAAAAATAAAAATAAAAATAAATAAATAAATAAAAATAAAACAAAAACGCCATCTGAGATTTTGAACAAAACATCAATTGCATACACCTTTTTGTGTGTGTGTGAGAGAGAGAGAGAGATTCAACGAGACAGAGACAGAAACAGAGGAGTGCACATGTGTCGAAGTTATTCTTACACACAATTATATATTATTATATGGTACCCGTCATATGTATTATATACGTATATAAGATCACTCCCCAACTCCAAAGGGAGAGCACATAAATGTAGCAATGTGATTAATAGATTAATTGATAGGAAGTTTAAGCCTATATTAGAGCACTAAAAAAGCAGGAATGCCAAATAAATGAATAAAAACTAAAACAAAATATTTAATAATTTTAACCATCAAAATTATCCTGGGGAAGCTTAGGTCTACAGCGGTCTTCTTTCAGTTTATTTTTTACAAGTTTAGTTTTACTTTTGTTTTGAATTACAGAGAGCCCCATACTCTTTCTTGCGCTTAGCAAATGATACATGTGTTAGCTATTATTCTTTTTAGAAATAAGTGCTAAAATTACAGGACTATGAATTTTCCTCTAAATAAGCTTTTGGCTGCTTTGTGTTTGGCTGCTTATTATTTGGCTGCATTTTAAATCATATGATTTAAAATGTGTAGCCTTGAGAGGTCATATGGATCAATACAATCATTTTAAAGAGGAACAACAAAAGCATAGCAAAAAGTGACTAGACCAATATCACAGAGTAATTTCCAAAATATATATGCAATTATTCTTGGTGAAAATAAACCAGAAAAAGTTTTTTATAAAGTTTTCTTTTGACTGTATCTTGCAGGACCTAATGTGCAAGTCTCTGAAATTATAAGCAACTTAATTATCACTATTTTCAAGGAAGTGCTTCTCTACCAAGTAAATAAGCAAATAGAAATAAAAATTAAGCAAATAAAAAAAGAAATTTTCACCTTCATTATTTCCAGATGGGTAATTAATATTTTAGATCCTCATTATAAAAGCCAATTTTTAAAATCACTTGGGTAATTATTGCCTGTTCAAAGCTATTTTGGCAGTGCAGATCTAAGGCTTCCCATTTTATATAAAGAAAGGAGCCACGGAAAAGTTTAGCTCTTTTATTTTTTCCCTTAAATATTAGTTCTAGGGTGAAACTGCTGCCTGGGTATAAATTCATAGCTAGAAATTGTTTTTGAAAAACCTTCAGCCACCCTGTGATGTGCATTTGCTTTTTTGTTATATGATCATTATCAATACTATTAGCATGATATTCAGGTTTTCCCTTTGGAAAGCTTGAAGAAATCGCAAGGAGACTATGTAGAGCCGACGTGCCCTTTACGAAGTCTCCATTAGTTGTCTCGGAGAATATGAACCAAATGAACACAGCACAGGTTTAATTTTGTTACATTAGATTGTGAAGAGACCGACATGAATTAATTAGTGTTAACTCCAATACGCTTCACTAATATCCTGCCAACACAGAGATATCCTACCGTGCCAAGATGAGAGACATGTTCAGGATGGTAAGAGAGAAATGTAAGTGGGCTGGTGCAATTATTGTTACAATTATTGCTGCAAAGAGTTCTAATTGAAAGGGGATTTTGCATTTGGGGGGTAATAAGCTCCGTTAAGATCTCGGGCTAGACATTTAATTTAGTTTTAGTGGCATAATTTTATGTTAAATGGATGCAAATTAATTATTAAGTATATTTATTGTGATTATTCATACAGACAACAACATATTAAAATGACACATAGGGACTTCTGAAGGGTAACCCAGCCACTTAGCTCCTCAATGGGTTGAAGTAATAGTGAATTGAGAAGCCTTGGACAGGGTACATGGGCATTTATGTGCTGAGGGAGAAGAGATGCCATTAGCAAGGCATTGCCTTCAGGTTATGGTCCTGGCCATTTAAACCTGAGCACCTGTTGTTATTACAACACCTGTTGTGTAAGTGATGAAGTTTTCAAAACTCTGAAAGTTGTTCTCACTCTCTGTATGGTAACATAAATCACAATAATGTTAACAAATTAGTGGTAACACTTTGTCCCCCAGGGTTCCTAGAGAGCAAAGCACACAATGGAACAAAGACAGAACGCAAACTACCTGCAGCGCTAAACAATGTATACTTACATGTGCACATAAAAAATTACACATTGCAGTGCTTCCTAATAATCATTCTATGCCTCATAAGTATACCCAACAAAGTAATGTAATTCAGTTCTTACTCCTGGCAAGTGTTCTCTGGGATACTTCTTTTACTCAAAGGTGCCAGTGAATTACATGGCAGAGAGAATTTATGTCCCCTCCCCCATATACTCTAATACAAAGCCTTTAAATATTTCCTGGTTGTTTTTGTATCTGCCTAACACATGCCTGGCTCTTTGGGAAATGTGAGATATCTCCTTGACTTGGTCCCTGCTCCACAGTTTCTAATGATACATTTAGAGACATTTAAACTCACTATTACAAGGAAATAATTATTATATGTCAAACATTTCCATGATGTGAGATGACAGTCACCATTGATTGGGTGTTTGGAAAGTTGTCAATGGAGAATTATAGGTAGAGAAATTGGGTCAGCAGAGAGATGGAATAGGGTGGGTGGTGACTTCAACACGCTAATGACAGTGAATAGAAATACATGTTCGTATTGGAGAGTAACAGGTAATAAGGTCAGATGGGTAGAGTTCAGACTTTGGGTTACGTTGGTGACAGATAGAAGGGGACAATGTATGATAAATGATATGCACACTGTGATGTTTCAAAAAGACTTTGTCTAATGTGTTATTCGGACGCACAGCCACTGCCTAGAACTGATGCTTTACTAAAGGCCAGCCAGCCATTGCCAGCAGACTTCCCAAGCTCTGGAACCTCCTAAAGTAAAATCTACAAGAGTTTCCCCTTGAGCTTAGGAGTGAGTTTCCAAAGCTCATTTTCCTCACAGAGGATTGCCTAGAAATTTCCAACCTGCTGCAAAATAAAGAGACTTTTTTTTTTTGAAGAATGAGCTGCAAACCAATGTGGTTTGTATCTCATTACAGAAATAACTTGAAAAGATCTGGGTTAATGTTGCTTGGGTAGGGGTAGACTTCTTGCAAGGAAAAAATACATATTTATTTTACTTTTTAATAAATGAATGTTTATATTCCTTACTATGTTTTTAAAATTGATGATGAAGTGGTCAATATTTTATGATCCCAAAAAGTGAATTAATTGGCTATTTACCTCTGGAACTACCCATTTGCACGGTCCCCACAGACGCTCACTCCTTGCATGGTTGGTTCTTCGTAGAACACATACTTATTTCTGCTACTCTTGTAGCTAGCTCTTTAACCAAATGTATCCTAGTTAGAATCAGCACCCCCACTGATCTGTGAGCACGTCTCACATCACGTCCGCGCAAAGAGTGGGTATCTGCCTAGAATCAACTCACTTTCATTATCTATAATTACGCTCTGTGTGCCAAGCATAAACTGATAGAGTTAGGAGATGGGTATGAGTTCCCAGAATTGCCGTGTGAAGGGCACATGGGGTCCACAGTTGCCACATCTCCTGCTGTCCCCTTCATTGTGGCCATGACCTTCTTTTGGCTGTTCACAGTCACAGAGGGGCAGAAGCTGAAGTTAGCTTTTGAGTGTAATGTCTGTGCCCTGTTTACAGCATTTCACTGACTGTGACAAACGGGACCTGGGCAGGCACGTTGTGTTCTGAACTCAATTCTGGTAGGTTCCATCATTTCATTCTTTGACCAAAAGTGCAACTCTGAATGTACATGTGTCAGGATACACTTCTACAGAGGTGCTAAAAATTTAACTCTGAATTAGGTATAGGTTACAAATGGAATTACAAGATAAATTAGCAAAATGTATTCTGTGATGCTGAAAGGGACAAAGCTGAGTAACAAATTAGAGAGGTTGAGACAATGCCTAAATTGATTTCTAGGTTTCTGACTGACATTAATAGAGGAATGACAGAATGCAACCGAGGTACGAAAACGATGGAGGAAGAATCATATTAACCAAATTATCTCCTGCAAGTCTACTCTACATGCCAGCTGGTCTTCAAACATTAAAGAATTTCAAGGATCATTTGCTTAAAGTTGTTGGTCTCTTTTTTCTTCATTTTCTGAAATTATGAAATTTGATATTTTTGATCCACAAAAATGTCAGTTTCATTAGGCCTGTCTAAAACCAAGGCCATGGTTAGGACCAAGCCCGCAACCCGGGCATGTGCCCTGGCCAGGAATCGAACCCCAGTCTCCTGGATCCTAGGTTGATGCTCAACCCCTGAGCCACACCCTGCCGGGCGAAAAGGCTAATCTTCAGATGTCATCTTCAGAGCTTAAACTAAGAACAGTAAGGCAAACCAGCATCCTCAGCCTCTGTAGTCTACATAAAATCTCTCTAGACCTTTGGCTCTCTGATCCACAGTCTGTCCTCTCTACTTCATTCAAACTCAGCTCTTCTTGGGGTACCCACATGCAGGTCTCCTCAACCTTCCTCCCATTGATTATACTCCCTTCTTCGCAGCATAGTCTTTGGTCAAGGCCAGGCTTCATATGCATCCCCTCGGGGAATCATCCCAGGTTAACACCCTATAAAAACATTTCCAATCAAGAATACTTTGAGGGTTTTTTTGTTGTGGTTTTTTAAATTTTAATATGCTTTTATCAATTTCAGAGAGAGGAAGGGAGAGGGAGAGAGAGAGATGGAAACATCAATGATGAGAGTCATTGATCGGTTGCCTCCTGCACACCCCCTACTGGGAATTGAGCCCGAAATCCGGGCATGTGCCCTGACAGGGAATTGAACTGTGGCCTCCTGGTTCAGAGGTTGACACTCAACCCCTGAGCGACGCCAGCCGAGCTACTTTGAGTTTTTATGTATAAACCCACACCTTTCTAAGTAGAGCTATTTGCCGACTATTGTTTTTGCATTATCCTGGCTCATCTATTCTATAGTCATTAGATCAAGTACATGAACACGCATAGAAGCCCTGTGCTGACCACTGGTGATACAGAGTCTAGGAAACGAGATATGCTCCCAGATCTCAAGGAATTCTGAGTATATTGACAATGTCTATCCAAAGTAAGTTCTAGCTGAAGATATATACAGGATGCTATGAGAGCACAGAACGGATGTATGGATTTCAGACTCGGGGGACAAGAGAGCGTTCCTGGAAGATATGAGGCCTCAGGTAAGTCTGTGAGGGACCTGGTTGGGAGACATGGTGGGGCACTACAGGACACTTGAAGCAGCCTGAGAGTTTGAGGGAATTTTGAGGATGCTGGAGTGGTTGCCACAGACAATGCGTGCAATCAGTGGTGGGAAATAGGCCAGAAAACATCTCAACTGGAAGGTGTCACATTTTGATGGACATCAGAATCACCCAGGGATAGATTCCTGCCTGAGTCTAGAAAATCTGATCAGTGGGGCTCAGTAGTCTACCTTTTAAATAAGCTCTTTGCAAAGCACTGTTCTGGCTCATAAAGAGTCTTCAATGCTGAGACATTGAGCAAAGACATTTGAAACAGATCTTGAAAGATTCGGGGAGTCATTAAAAGGTCTTATGTAGGAAAATGACAAGATGTAGTTGTGAAGAGGTTGACTCATTGGGGTCCATTTAAAAGGCTATTTCAGTGATCCACTTATTATACTGATATCTGATAGAGATTGGCTCATATTGCTGTTGTTATGTTCACCTCTCAGAGCAGTGTTTCTAAACTACACAGTGATCTGGGATAGTGAAAAACAAAAATTCCTGACCTTCATTCCTTACATACTAGGTCAGAGTCCCCGGGGTGGGAGCAGGTGGTCTACATTTTAGCAAGTTCACACGAACCTCATGGGCCACAAATAGCCAAGTACCTCCAGAGCATCGTAGAGTAACCTGCTCTGATACCTTCCAGACCAACCCATCAAAGGGTGTCCAAGGGTGGGAGGAGATGGGTGTCCCAACTCAAGCAGAAACAGCAGATTTACCCACCCTTGGACACCCTTTAGGTGGTTTGATGGGTTCTGACCTGAATGCTTTCTAGCATATTCAACAGAGAATCCCTATTATGTTACATCACCCCTAAAGTAACATGTCATCAGAGAAGGGGGTTTTAGAAACCCCAAGAAGCACTGAATTCCTATTTCCACAGCAGTAAAAGACAAAACAAAAGAAAAAGTCATCATGCAAACTTTTAGGCTCATATTGAAGGCACAGCAGCTTCTAAAAGCCACATGGAAATCACTGTGTATTAAGCTGTCTCTTGGAGAAAAAAAAAAAAAAAAAAAAGCTGCCAATGCTCTGTGAAGCTTAAGGAGCTTTTCCTTGAAAGAAATCAGGTAATTCGTTTTAAATTAAAGTTAAACACTTGGCTTAGTTTTCTTTCGCTTCTCTTCTGGTATAGCTCTGACTAAATTAATTAAGCTGTGTCTAAAACCAGCAGCCGACCTGACACAGGAGGCCGTGCGGCACGCTGGGTGGCGACGGGGAAACTGGAACGAAAGCTACACTCTGCTGCTTAGGAAGAGCGGGGCTGCTTTTTTCCCTGACACCCTCTCCCCACCTCAGCAACCACAGGACTGGCCGCCAAGACCACCCTCGGACGTGTCATCCCTGAGTCCCTCATCTGACTCTTATTTTCCCTGTTACCTACAAAATATGACACACCCATGAGCAATGAAACGGAAGCATAATAGGCTCAGCGGATCCCATAATCCAAACCCAGATGAAGGCCGCGCGCTCGGGCCAAGGACAGGAGAGGGTCCTGCCCGTAGGGGAGGCAGAGGTGATGTGATGCCCGATTTGATGTGTCTTCTGGCCTGGGCTCAGGGATGACCAGGCAGGTGGTACAACCCTGTGTGTGGGCGTTTCGGGAAGAGACTAGCATCTGCATCAGTGGACTGGGTGGAGAAGATCACCATCGCCAATGTGGGTGGGCTCCATCCACTCCGTGGAGAGCCAGAATAGAAAAACTAGCAGAGGAAGGGTGAATCTGCTGTGTCTGCTTGAGTTGGGACATCCATGTCCCCCCGCCCTCAGACAATGGTGCTCCTGGTTCCTGGACCTTTGGACTCTGGGACATCCCCCTGCGGCCTCCTGGTTCTCAGGCCTTTGGACATGGACTGAACTACCCTACAGTCTCCAGTTTGCACTCATCAGAAGCGGGGACTTCTCGGCCCCTGTAATCACATAAGCCAATTCCTATAAGAAATCTTTTCTATATTTTCATTTTTATTCTACTGGTTCTGTGCCTCTAGAGAACCTTGATAAATACACCAGGCACTAAAGCAAAAACAAGCGTGCTAAAGTTAGGTCCCCTTTCTTCCTCTCCCTTCCTTACCCCCGCTCCCTCCTGCACCGCCTCTCTCCCCCCTCCCATCTCCTCTCCTCTTGTCCTTCCTTCCTTCCTTCCCCTGTCACCTACATATTGATCGAGCACCCGCCAGGAGCTTGCGCTGATAAATTGGCGGTGAACAGCATAGGAAAATCCCTGTCTTTTTAGGGAGTTTGTATTCTAGTGGAGGGCACGGGTCACGTGCAATTAGAACAAGTAATGAACCAAAATCATTAGAGATGGGGACACATGCCATAGAGTGACAAAGCAGAGTGCTGCAGCGGAGGCTGAGAGGGGACCTTAGATAAGGCGGAGATGGCGAGGGCTGCTTTGGAAGGGAGCCTTGCAGCCCGAGAAGGAGCCGAAACAGCTGGAGGAAGGAGCAGAAATGAGCAGGAGGAAAGGGCCTGGGCCCAACCTGAGCGGAACTTGCTCCTCTCTTAGGGACCATGTTCTCTGTTCTTTTTCAGACCTGCTAATAAGAAGCCATCTCTGGGAGTGCTGAGGGGACGTTTCCCGGGGCTCTGGAAGGAACCCTCTGAAACGGAGAAGTTGCTTTCAAAGTGAATTGTTCACCCTCCTTTTCTTGTAAGTTTAAGTGCCTGAGGATCAAGGCAGCTAACGACAACAAAAAGGCCGGGTGGGACCAAAGCTGTTCCCTCGCCACAATTAGCCTTCCTTCCAAGTTCTGCGTTCAGCACAATTCCCTTTGCCGTTGACTCCAGGAAAGAGAAAGGCAGCCTCAGCCTCGGCAGCAGTGACATGGGCTCAGTTGCCCGAGCCCCTGAAATGTGTAAGGCCTGAAGATTAAGGCAATTTAAAGCAAAATTGGTTTCGGTTCTGGAGTGAGGGGGCGGCTCCTAAATGCTAAATTGTGGAGATTTGAAATAGCAGCTGGGCCCTGGTGGAACAGAGACTCGGGCAACCCTGTGGCACTCCGATTCGTGCCATCTCCATAACGCGAGGGAATGTGATCCGACACCAGTTAGCTGGCATGCACAAAAGTCGTGCCTTTCCCCGGCGAGTGGTGACGGTAGGGCATCACGCCCCTCTTCAAAGATGACAAACGGCACTCAAGTCATTGCCTGCGTACATACTCATCAGGGCTGACAGGCAGTGAGTCACGGAGGGATGCTGGAGAAGCAGAAAATGTGGCTGGTCACAAACAGCATCAGGAAGGACATGCCCTCCTGATGTTTGGACCGGGTGAAAGAAGCCGGCAAAATCTAAGCGTGTTATTGCCCAGAGCATGAGCTCAGAAGCTGTCTGTCAACATCCTGCACAGCTCAGGGGACTCACTAGTTCAGGGAGAGAAGATGCTCACCCCCGGAGGCTGACCACTCTCTTGTGTTGAGAAGACCAACGTGTTCACCGGTTTCCAGAGAACATAGAAGGTTGTAACCTTCTGATGTTTTACAAAATGGACGGGATCCTCGCAAACAAGCAAAACCTGGAGACTTTGATGGGTATTGTTTTATAATTGATAACTGTGTGTATTCACACAGGTCCTCCTTTTATCTGCAGTCCAAACAAAGAGACAAAGACAAAGAAAGAGCCACAAGAGATATTTTAAGGTACAAAAACCTGGTGTAAAAATAGATGTATACTCTCTGATCCTATTTTTTTAAACTATGTATTTATATAGTATGCAGTGAAAGGAATGGACAGAGAAATTGTAAGGCCCAATGAAAAGAGAAGCTTCCTTTTTTCTTTACCTCTTTCTTTTGTATACTTTGGGATTTGGGATCTTGGGCTGTTTTACAATTAGCATGTATATGCATGTATTGATGGATGGTGTCAAACTATATAGATGCATATCGGTGACATGGAGAACTCAGCAGAAATGATACCTTAGAATTCTGTAACACTCCCCCCAATCCCAGAGAACCAACACTCAGGGTAAAAAATTTAAAAAAAAGTTTAGCCAAAACCAGTTTGTTGGTTTTAAAAGATACCGATTACTCAATGACACATCTTTCTCACTCTCTTCAGTATTTATGGTAGAACGTCCATCCCTTCTTCCAACTAGGCTGAGAAATAAACAACACGTTTAACTGGAGTCAGATAGAAACAATATTTATGACCCGCTGCCTGGAGAAAGTGCAATTCTGTTACCTCCCTCAATCAGCATTTCTTAAGTGTGTCCTTTGGGACATAAATTCCACAAGATGTCCAGCGAATTCTTTGGGCAACCGCGTTTGGAAAATGCTGCATATCACATCTCCTGCTGGAGATTCAGAGCACACAACCGGGTACAAAACCCCCTGAGAATCCGCACAGTAAACAAAAACCCTTCAATGAATTAACCTAGAATCTTCCAGACCTATTTGGTAAAGAACCATTTTTATGCAAATTCCTTTGCAACAAACTCAGAGAAACAACACTGCCCCAGCTACTTCAAATGTACTCCCCAAAACCTTCTCCCCCAACCCAGGTCATGTTGCCCAGCCTTCTGGTCCTCAATAGAATTGGTTACTCACCCAAATCCATCTTTATGCTTCTATCACTTTATATCTATCTGGTGCACTCCGAAATGTGTTATCTTTATTCATGAGGCCATTGTTGTGAAACAATTAAAAGTGAAGGATCAGTAAACTTTAGTTACTGTTATGAATGGGGACAACGCTGATTTCCCTTTATCCTGTCCCAGGTAATCCTCAGAACCATGCTATGAGATGAACGCTGTTCTCAACTAGTCACTCCCTGCATAACAGCATTTCAGCCAACAAGGACAGCATATTCCTAAGGCTAGTAACTCTGTAACTGTTAAGTCCTGACCCAAAGCATCACTGTTTTGTGCTGGTCTACGGCTACCGATAGGAATGCAATAGGCTAGAAGGGCCTGGGGCACACACCTGGGCCCAGGTGAGCTTCCCACAGAAATATGCCCCCCTGTAAACCAAGGTTACAACTGGACCAACCCTTGTGGTTCTTATTAGGATTGCTAGATGCCCTTCAGCAACAACCTTTGGGAAACTTTGAAGAAAAGAAGAGTTTATTACTTACCGGCCCTGGAGCACACAAGGCATGCTGGAGGCACAGAGGGAGGTCAGGATTAGAGACAGGGAGAGCCGCAGGAGCAGCGAGGCCTGGGGTTCTGCTTTTATTGGGGCTGAGGGTTTCTCAAGCTCACTCGTTATTGATGAATTTAAAACATAAGAGCAGGGAACTTAAAGCGCAGGAAGAGAAAAAACCAAGTAGCCCAAAAGGTCCGTTATTAAATCCACCAAGATCTCTAAACCCAGGGAGCCTCAGAGGGAGGTGGCCTGGCTCTTTATTTTATTGAGGGCAGCGGCCAGCCTTCTTGGAATCGGTGGATGCCTCTTTAAAGTGGAATCCTGGGCAATCAAAGCTTAACGCAGGCACTCGCATTACAATAAGAAAAGCCATCTGTCAGGACTTCACTAAATGACTCACGTGTTTGTGATGATGCTGGTGCAAAGAAACCTACTGAGCCGCCGGTCCTATAAAAGCACAGCACATACGATTACAGCCGTAGGTTACGCCATACAGGCTGTGTAAGTGCACTCTGTGGTGTCCCTGCAACGAGAAAATCGCCGTAATGAAGCATTTCTCGGAACATATTCCTGTCTTTAAGCTGCGCATGACTATAGTGGTGAGAAAAAGAGCCTGAAGGGGTTTGAGCAGCCTTGCCCAAAACAACACAGCCGGTACATTTCAGAGCTGGGGCTCAAACCCAAGCCGCTTGACTGCTGGGCTCTCCCTTGTGAACTCCATGTCTCACACAACCCAGGAGAGTTGAGTGTTTTCTCTTGCAGAAATAATTCGAGTCCTAAACGCTTTCAGCTGTCCTTTTAATACTTTGGTCACTGTGTGTTACAAAATGAGTGCGCTTCCCTCTTCCCATCGGTGCCCAAATCCCTACAGCCCTAAGTGTGGCCTGGCAGATGCACCATCCTTCGAGGCAGGAGTGTGGTGGGGCCACCTCAGGTGGGTGGGCGCCATCTGACATCGTGCCTCTGATTTTCCCTGTTTATTGTTACACTGTGCATATGCTATACAAACATGAGGAGGCCAGGTAGAAACGTACGGCACCTCCAGCCCTTCCTCTGCACCCCTGGCTGCCACAGGCCCCTTCTCTCCAGCTGCATCGTCATAAAATATCATTATGAAGATGAGCCGGAACGGAGTTCCAATAATAAACATGCTTTCTTCACTATGGAGCTCTAACCCCGGCCGGCCAATTAGCATACAGTGCAACGCAGGGGAGAAAATCTGTCAAGAGCTCAGTTTGTCATCCTCAGATAAGTAAAAGGTAGTTCACGTAAATTACGTTTCCAAAATGCATTCCACCTAGCAGGGCTCAGGAGGGACCTGGAGGCTCCCGTCCGAAGACTGCAAGGGGAGGGAGTGGCGTGGCGGCCCCGTTCCGTCTGCGGAGCGCCTTTCTCCAGAGAGCCCTCGGCAGCTGTCCTATCTGCTATTCCTCGTTACACTCGTGTGGTTGTAATGGTGTGTTACGAGAGCACAGCACCCGGGCAACCGTCAGGAGCCGCTCCCCAGAGCACAGTCCTTAAACCGTGTTAGGAGATCGGGTTCAAACCACGCTCATACAAGCATCGCTCGCCCTGAGCAGGGAAAGGCCTGTTTCAAAGGTGGCTGGTCCTGGGAGGCGCGGGTTTGACCCCCCTGCGTAGCAGTATCCCAGGTGACCGGATGGCCCGTCTCTTTCAGTCACCAGGACACTGAACCAAAGACCAGACTTCGAGTTCAAACATCTAACCAGTTGCTTTAGAACAGCAACATAATATAGTTTGGGTTGAAAATAAAGTTTCATTGTAAAAAAGAAAATTAAAAATAGAAGTATATGAAAAGAAGGAAATATTAGCCCCCAAATATGAGAATGTGAGTGGAATTATTTCCAGACTTGAATTCACACACACACACTCCACACATGTATATACGTATGTTTATGCATATGCATGTTTGTAGTTTCACAAATCAAGCAGAGGAGTCAGGATTCCAAACTCCCACTTAATTACCAGGCAGACTGCGTTACTATTTACTTTATCTAGTTCCTCTTCCTCCAGGGAGAGTTTTCCTTTCCTGCCACCTTGAACTCAGGCCTGACTTACAAGCCAAGGAACTAAAGGACATTGTCGTGAGAAGCTCCTGTGTGGAAAGGTTAAGAACAAATGTATGACTCACCACGGCCTCTTTGTTCGCTTTTCCTGAAAAGGGCCCTGTCAGCCTACACTTTAAAGAGATGACAGTGACAGTGTTGTAGCAGAGGGCCCAGCTGACCCTCCGTGGGCATGTCGGGTGAGTGAGAAACAAACCTTTGCTGTTTAAAACCACTGAGGTTTGGGGACTGTTTGTTATCACACCATAACCTAGCCCGTCCTGACCGTCACACTACCCAACAGAAACCAGTGGCGATCACCTTCAAGTACCCACCCAAGACAAAACTATAAAAGTTATCACTTCTTAAGAAGATCAGACCAAAGAGCCGCAAACAACATCGCTAAAAATGATGCTCAGTGACTCTTTGGACGGGTGTCTTAGAAGAGCACGGGTTTACAGTAAAATCTTGGTATTTTCTTCGTCTGTGATGTCCATCTGGGAGAGGTGAAGGGGGTTTTCTTCTCATTAGTACAGTAACATCTTGTCATACCTTAGTAAGTGGTATCCAAAAAAATTTAACCATATGAAAGGCGGCATTTGTGTCCTCCAAGGATTGTTGAAATGAAGGGGCTTCAGTCTACCTTCCACATTTCCCCCCCCCCTACTCCATAATAAAAGAAAATTAGACTTTTTCTGTCTGGGAATGGGATGGGCAGAAGTCAGGAACTGCTTGCCTGATACCGTATTATGATATTTGTGGGATTTCTTGTTTACAGAGATAGAAACATTCAAGTTCATTCCAGATTGGCTTATCTTGTCTTCAGGATAACCCAGTATCTCCAAGTTGGTTACTGGATGCTCCCTTCTGAGGCCTTTGCTCCCCACCACAGCCCTCTAATGTCCTTCAACCTACCAGCCCTCAAAATGACCCTGATACCCCAGAATGCCATCCTGGGATTCCTTTGCTATTCCGGTTTGCGATTAATTTGAGCCACAGTGTTTGCATGCATCTGGCCAATATCAGTAATCTTCCTTATAAAATAAAACTATGTTAAATATTAAACAGTTGTAAAGAAAAATATTTATAGAGTCATCCCCCTTAGCATAACTATTTACATCTCTCCATGTACACATTACATTTCACATTGTTTTAATCAGTGTTTACATATCGTCGTGTGGCATATTTTATTTACATATTTGTAGGCATTTTTCACGCTCCTATAATTTTGATATTTATCACTTTTATGGTTGTAAAGTACTAACAGGTTCATTTATCATAGTTTAATTAATTCTTACTTAAGAAATATATTATCCATACATTTTCCAAATTGGTTCCGAGACCCTTCTCAATATATTTCATGTTTTTATCATGTTTCAGGAATACCTATGACCTTTTAAAATGAAAATGAAAATTAAGGGAAAATGATCTTTTAAAATGATCATATATTCCTGACATTCAAAGAGGATTGTCTCCTAGATTCTTAAGGTTTTTTACTGTTTCTACCTTACCCCATTAGCTGTTCTAATCTTACTCCTATAAACCTCTGCTATGACTTTGCCTTTCTCATTAATCTTGGCTCTTTCTTTGGTTCCATTTTCATTAGACCAAAGGCCCAGGATACCTAATAAACTCAGTTATATTTCTCATGCTTTTAGAGTTTGAATCTTCCTTGGGGGCCTGAAGCTTGCTCAGACCTTTTCCTTATGAAAAACAGACATGCCCCCCCCCCAATAAAATTAGGGTGAATTGTACTTTAAAGAGAAGGTGGAAAATATGGCAAAATTCTCTGTGAATTTCTACAACTTACCTACACTAGATTTTAATTTGTTGGTGTAGATGCTTCCTTTCCCTATGCGTATCTTTTACCTGGCTGTGATCACAGCATTTCTAGTTTTATTTTACTCTCCCACTTATCATGACTTCATTTTGCATTTTCCATACCACTGCAGTCTTTTCACAGCCAACATTTTAAATGGCCACCTAAACTTCCTATGATTGGACACACTGTGGTTTTGTTAACCAATTCCTTATTTTATATTTTCTCAATTTGTGTAGCATTCTTGTTAAAATTCGGTGGGTTACCAAGGAGCAGGGAACATCCTTCCGGAGCCTTACAACTGAGTCTCTATTATTTCACCAGCTGATGCTGTTTTCCAGGTGTTTGCATTGTATTTTTTACACTGCATTTTTATCTTCTCCCAGAGGTTGCTTTCCTCTCATTCTGTTCCTGCCATCCAAAGCAGCTTGGAATTACTCATGGCAGGCATTTGATTTGATTTCCCCCCTGTTACAAAGCACCTTCTAATCTGTCAGGAAAGCTCATGCCTTACATGGCTTGCCCCACGAGCCGAAGTCTAGTGAGGCATCGATGACTGTCAAACACATCATAGGCCGTGAAAAGATGAGCCCTGAGGATGGTAATGAGGGAGAGACAGAGGGAGAGACAGAGGGAGAGACAGGGGGAGAGACAGAGGGAGAGACAGAGGGAGGGAAGGAACAGGCACACCTTCCCTGTGAAAGGGGGAAAAGTGATGACAAAGGAAAGTAAAAGGGCAGCTTTGGTTTCTAGAAGAAACATTGTGCAGTGAGGAATGCTTAGGAGTGAAATTGACTTCCATGATGGATTATTACACATTGATAAGGGAGACCTGGAAAATGGCATCGGTTAAACATCACTATCCATTCGGTGCATTAATGAGACAGCTTTCAGAATCCGCTGGGATCAAGAGGGCTATCAATACCGGAGAAGTCCAGAGGCTCCGTGGGGGGTCAGAGCAGGATGGATGTTTGCCGAGGGCACGACCATCCTTCATGCTGCTCCTCGTTTCCCTGCCGCCGCTGTCAGAACCTGGCAATTCCCAGACGTCTCAAATCCAACCTCACGCTTGTAATAACTGCATGATAATTGCATTGTGCCAATGCAGAAAACACCAGTGGACCATTCACTCTGGTCGGCCTTTGAAGCTCACTTGACATTCTGGTGATAAGGCTGCACAAAGCCCTTGGCGTCAAAATATTTTATTGCTCAAACAGATGTGCAAAGACCACGCTGCATTGGATTGGAAAACATCTTTTTGTGTGTGTTGCTCCACTGTGTTAATAAACAACAGTCATTCATCTATTGTTCATTTATTCAGTTGTTTATATATACCCTATACCATATTCCATGAAGAATCTGAGGCACTTACTAGACTCTTATTAGAAAAGCTTACGAGGTGAAAAAATATCAGCTTATCAGGAGTGAAACTGTAGGCATGGTAATCAGATGGCTTTTAGTGGCAATGGCCAGAATGTCATCTCTACTGGTTTAATATATATCCTGTTACATATGGTGACAGCCAGAGGGAAAGGGGGTGGGGCACATTTTTATATAAAGGCAATTATTAACTCCAATATAAAAAGTGACACCAGTAAGAAAATGTAATCAATAGTCCCCTATTATTGAATGCTATCTGTGTAATCATATACAGTAGGTGGGATATTTTCACACAAGCCTGCCCACTAAACTATCACTTGTTTCTAAATAAATTTCTGTTTTGCACTTAGAAAAAAAATATGTCCATCTATCATTCTTCTGAGAACTGAGGAAGATGCAAAAGTCAGTAAGATCCATCCCTGGCAGCCGTGATTTAGAACATATTGCAACAATCAGATTTGACATCATTAACAATTTATCTGGCTCAACCTTAAATCTTATGTACTCATGGGTGAAAATCTGGTAATGCAGATGAGTCATGTGCAGATTTTCTAATGTTTGAAGGGCTCAGGGAAGCTTCCTTTCAAACTATTTCAACTTCTGTCTGTGCCCTAACTCTCCTATGAAACAGTGTCTTTCACAGGCTTTCAACTTTTATTGTTATGCACAACCAAGTCAGGAGTTAAAAGGATTTAAACTCATCTATATGTCTCTGTGTTTGTGCATATTTATGTTTACATTTTTTTCTGTCAAAATGTCTCTAGTAATATCTCAATGATGGGTTTTTAAAAATTTTATGATTCATACAATGTCATGGTTGAAATGCTACTCTTGATTCATGCATGAAAAAGAAAAATATCCAACCGAACTAATCCGTAGCAGTGGTTCTCAAAACTTTGATGTATATTACAACAAACTAGCTAATTTTAGAAATTCTATGCTGAGACTGCAGCCTGTTCCAGTGAAATCTCTGCAAATGGAAGCCTGTTACCCATATTTTCTAATACCCCTTCCCAAGTTGATTTCCATGTAAAGCCAAGTTTGGGTCCAGTAACCCAAACCGGCTGCTCACAGTGTGGTCTGTGGATTTAGCAGACAGGTATGACCTGGGAGACATGCAGAGTCTTGGGTCCCTTCTTATACCCACTGATGCAGAATATAATTTAGGCCAGTGCTTCCCAAACTGCAAAGTTCCTTCCAACAACCTAGGGATTCTTGTCAAAACGCAGATACACATTTAGTTGTTTAGCCATAGAGCCTGAAACTCTGCATTTCTAATAAGCTCTCAGAGGATGTCCAAGCTGCTGGTCTGCAGACTACTCTTTAAGAAGGACCCAGCTGGTGTAGGATGTCATCTTTGGAACATAATCATCACATCCTTTGATATAACAAGGGTAATATTGGCTACGGCCTTGAGGCAACTACTATGTGCTAGCTAATGGGCTCAGAGATTTTTTAACAAGCTCTAGAGGAAGAACTATGGTGATTTATACTTAAAAAATAAATTGAGGTTCAGTCAGATAAAGAGTATGGCTCAAAGCTGCTCAGCTATCCCTCTATCAAGAGCTCTCAGACTTCAGAATGATTGTGAATCCCCCCATGTGCCCACTGCATATATAAGTTGTGAAATATTCTGTTTTGGTGTGGTTGAAATGAAGGGAACTGATAATCTATTATCACCCCAAGAAATGGTCCGAATCTCTTCCTAAGTCTTCAATGAGGTCATCAAGCAGCAGAGTAGGACTGTAAAGTGATTCTCAATGAATATGCCAAACTAATCCAGAAGGACTTCTACTTAGCAACACTTTATAAGTGTTGGTAATACACAGTTAGCTGTATGTGCTTATAGAAACAGGCATGCTAATGAATCTTCCTAGGGATGAGCTTCTTTGGTTTCTAATAAATGGGAAGACACCATCCCTGTGCTTACATCGCACAGTGACATTCAAAATAGTAACACACAGCACATCCACGAAAGCCACTCTTAGAGGAGACAGATATACACCTATAAAGCAGTTCAGTAATAACACAAGGTGGCATACGGTAGATGCCAAATGAGCAATAGAGCCAGTGCTCATAATGATAGTTGCTACCACTTATTGAATGACTATTATGTGGCAGATGTTTTATATAAATTGCCTCATTCAATCACTACAATCTATGTAAGGTTATAATTAATATTCCTACTTCACAGATAAGAGAGCTCAAGGAGTTATGTCATTTCCCCCCAAGGACTCACTGGTATTATACGCCAAGCTGGGATGCCAACCCCAGCTCAGTGTGACTCCAGATGCAATTTTGTATCTAGAATGTCTTATTGCTTCTCCTACACTACGCTGCCTCCTCCACATTCTTGGAGGTCAGTGAAGGAAAACACAACGCAACAGAGAAAGCTTGTTGGGGAGATTTTACATGAGCTGTCTTCATAAAAAGCTGCTGGGATTTAGATAAGTAGAGAAGGGACAGGCAGAGAAATTGAACCATGAAAAAAGAAAGATCAGGGAGCAGTATTAGGACTCAAGGTGGTGTTCAAGTTTGATAAGAGTGGCTTGTTTGGAGAAGACTGTGACATAAGATCATTGTGAAGAACCTTAAAAATCAGTCCCAGGGATGTTGGGCTAAGGACAGTGTGGGCTTGCAGAAGTTTTTGGGAGAGGGAGAGGATTGATGACCATGGAGTTTTTATAAAATGAATATAAAACATGACTGATGGTTTGTAGGGTGAGAAGTAAAGGAATGTGTGAAGTACTCTAATAAACCATATTAAAGATTTGAGGGAATAGTAGGACTATCACATTTGGGAGACAGAATGTTTCTTTATGAAAACTGAAAATACAAAGCAGCCATGTCTTGAGAGTTCCAAATTGTGGAGAGCTAAGGGGACTTGGAATTCCCTCTAGGCAGAGGAAAGCCATTATGAAGATGAGTCTCGGAGAGAGGGGAAGCAGTGAGACCCCTTATCAAAGAAGAAAGTTTGAGGTGATAGCCATGGAAATGGAAAAGAAGTTATAAATAATAGGAACCAGGAATCTATAGGAGACCAGGAGGTAAAGGGTGACCAACTAGCACTTTGGCATTCAGAGAGAAGCCAGAATGACCTGAAGATGGTGAGTTGATCATTTGTCGACTTGTACTTAAAATCTAGACGTTGAATTTATAGTGTAAAGAAAACTCAGTACCAAGTAGGATGTATTTTCCTTCCAAAAAATCCATAGTAATAATGGCTTATATTTGTACATCTTCTTGTTTGTTTTTAATTTGTTTTATTGTCTAATTTAAATGACTCATGTAAATCATCTTACTGAAATCTCACTTATTCTTAAAGAAGCCAGGGCATAAATTGTTACCCACATTTTATACGTGAGGAAACTGAGGCAGAGAGAGGTTCAAGGCATCTTCTTGAGGTCACTCAGTGTGTAGGTGGCCAACCCAGAACTGGTTCCATATGTGTGACTCCAAGTCAAAGATCAGGATCCTTATAGTAAGGACAGCAAATCCTAGGCAGGAAGAGTCAGGGCTGGTTGGGGATGAGCACATGGATTACTGTAGCAATGTGTCATTCCTTCAATTAGTCCATAAAACAGAAGACAATTCTATAAAAGTAGGTAATGACTTTGCACTTTAGTTGTCATTAGGCTTAAATTACAGAGATGCTTCTTATCAGTTTCCAGGAAAGTGAGAGAGCTGGAGAAACGAAGGTATAATCTTTTTTCTTTTTGAAGTGCAAGTTATGTGTGTCTAAGTGTGAAATTACTTTGCATAAATCACTGACCTGTTCATTACTGAGCTCCAAAGGTATTCATCTGCCTGATCAGAAGAAGCTCCTTCCAAATAAAGGCTCTTGGGGTCAACAACTCTCAGATATTGATAAGGACCCATCTATGGAACCCAGGCATGGGGGTCAGTATCACTCAACACTTGAATTTTATTTAAAGTTTCTCAGACTCCAACTGGGCAGGCAGGTGATGAATCTTAAGATTGCATGTGCCTCTGCTTACATTCAACACTGTTTTCTAGAAGAAAATAAACAAACAAAAAAATATAAAATTTTGGAGACCTAGATACACAAGTCTACACTTGCCCATAAATTGCATACACCTGGGCAAGTCATTTAATCATTGTGCTTCAGTTTCTTACCTGTCAACTCAAAATAAAAGCCATTCATTTCTAAATCTATTTACTGATTAATTTCATAAAATGGAGGCCTTACTATATGCTAAGGGTTAAGGTTAGTCCTGAGGAACAGCCTGGAAAAACACAGGTTCTAGCCCAAAAGAAGCTAGAACCTAGAGATGATCACACTAGAGATTAGGAGAAGAAATTAATATTAAGCAAATAATGACAAAAATAATTATATTAAAATCACTAAGACTGCAATGTTTTAGTGAAGGTTTCTAGAATGAAGGGATTTTTAAACATAAGACACAACATAAATGCAATAAATGTTAAGGCTAGAGAAAGAGAGTTAAACTTTACTGAGCAACTACTACCAACTTGGTAGTCTGCTAGGATCTTTATATGCATTTTCTACTTTAATCCCCCCGTCAAACCACACGTTACTTATTGTTACATATGTTTTCTCATAAAGCAACAAAGGCTCAAAGAGTTAATTAACTTGACCAACTCATTATACTGTGGTGCTTAAAACCAAATTCTGGAGTTAGATTACATGGGTTCAAATCTCAGTTCTGTCTCTTACTGTCTGTGAACTTTGGAAGTTACCTAACTTTCTCTATCTTAGCTTTATCATCCATAAAATGAGAATAGTGATATTACCTATCTCCTAAGGTTGATGAGAGAATTAAATGAGCTCATTTTGCCTAGCAAAATATTAGCTATTATATTATTCTTAATATTAGGTGATTTGATAGACAATTTTATGTGTCAACTTGGCTAAGCCATGGTGTCCATTTGTTTGATCATATATCACACTAGATGTTGCCGTGGAGGTTTTTGTAGATATGATTAACTCTAAATCAATAGACTTTGAGATAAGCAGATTACTCTCCATAGTGTGGGTGGGTCTCATCTGATCAGTTGCAGACACTGAGAGGAAAGACTGAGATTTCCTAGGAAGAAGGAATTCAGCCTCAAGATGGCAACATAGAAACCTGGCCTGGGTTCTCAGCCTGCCTGGCCTGTTCTGTGGAATTTGGACTCAAGACTTCAACATCAGCCCTTTCCTGAATTTCCAGTCCCAGGGCTTGCCTTATGGATTTTGGAATTGCCGGCCCTGCCTATGGGCTATATCCTACTGGTTTTGTTTTTCTGAAGACCCCGACTAATGCAGGTGATAAAGACCATGTGAATTCAAATCTGATTGCAAAGCTGGTTCTTTGCCTCAAAGTTTCAAGAGACTTTCCTATAGTTACTCAAAGTTGTTTAATTTGCACTGTCCTCTTTTACCAATTGGCTTAAAAAGAAACAAACAAACAAGCAAAAGATATGAGATTTTACTGTAAAAGGCAGTGGCAGTCAAGTCCAAAGCGAGCTGACGACAGGTCCTTTCTCTTCCTAGTCCAGAATGTTCCTTCCCTGAAGGCTTTGACACAGCGAATGGGGGCACAACTGACAAGTAATATTTCTTTCATAATAGAGAGAAAAGTTTAAAATGAGATCCTAGACTTTCATTAGTTTTCGCGCTGCCCTAATTTCGTTTTCGCCTTTGCTTTCACACCAGCTGCAGACTTTAATTAAACTGTGGCAAGTCTCCTAAACTTGGCGGGCTTTCCCGAGAAAACAAGGGCATCTCCCCCCAGGGCAGATCTCTCCCCGAGTCCTCCAGCTTGCATATTTCTCCCAACTGTCTGGATTAGTGGCTGGAAACCTTGCGTGTCCTCATACCCCGTTTCCTCGCTCTCTTTGTTCTGTTCCACTTAGCAGAATTCAATAGAAGTTCCTGGGCTGTGTATTATGTCATGACTAATTCAAAGTAACGTTTCATTGCTGCAATTATGGTAAATTACTGCACGGGTTTGTCATTTTGATTCTATATTTTAAAGCACCACTCACCGCCACAGGATAAAGCCATCAGATTGGTATTTATGGATTAAATTAATGCATCCCTTTATTAAAGACAGTGATCAAACGAAAGGTGAAAAGAAAGCACAATCTTATTAGGCTGCAGACAATGATGAATATATTAGGGACCACTTCAAAATGCTCCTAAAACTCAGTGGCTATGTAAAGCGGGCTGTTTTCCACACGCATTTTGTGATTATCAAACAGTGAAATACAATCAGACATTCAAAAAGTGCCATTAGATGAAGCTATAAATCTAAATTATATCTCCCAGGAAATTTCTGGGAGCCAATTCAATGCCAAGGAACTTGATGATCTTTTTAATGGAGATGATAATATCAATAATAAACATATTGAGCATTTATTATATGACTGACCTAAACCTAAGCCCCTCACATGCATTATTTCAGTTTATCATACAACCTTAAGATCCAGGATTACCTCCATTTAAGGGATAAAACATCAAGTCCTAGAGAGTTAAGTAACTTGCTTGAGATAACACAGCTTCATTCGCAGAAACAAGATTTAACACAAGTCTAGGTGACTTCCAGGCCACTTCTGTTAACCAGCCCGGGGCACCAATTCCAATCATTTCAGCTGATCCTTATAAACAGTTGGCAAGACCAAAGGGAGAGAGTCCAGAAATTTTCCAGAGATCTTACAGGGTAGTAATTGCACAATCAATACTAGAACCTTGTCTGCTTCTTAATGCAAAACACTTTGCTTTATAAATGATACCTTCTCCAAACTGTACTTAGCCATTGACCTCAGCTTTACCTGACAGCATTTCTGCTCCCAGGGGCCAAGGACCCACTTGGCCTGCGTGCACAGCTCCCAGATATGTGAGCTGGAGCCACTCTTTACCAGTTCACCTTGGGAGGAATGGGGGCATCTGTAAACAAGCCAGACTGTGGTACTGCTCAGGCAGCCCTCGGGGCCAGAGCGGTCACCTAGTGAGAGGTTCAGCCAGGCACTGCCCTGGCCCAGAATTGCTGGTTTCCCTCTCACTCTGAGGGTCATGCCCAGGCTCCCTCGCACACTGACGAGGAGCCTTGCACTTTTCTGCCCTCAACTTGACCCTCCCTCTATGATCCAAGGGAAACAAGCAAGCAAACACATAGCAAGCAAACATACAAAACAAATACAAAGAATAAACTTCTTTAGTGCTTCTGGACCTATCATAACCTCCCAAAAGGCTTCATGGGCATGCCAACTCAACTGGTAACAATCATGCATTCATGCATTCATTGATTTTCAAAATCTATACTTACTGCCTTTCTACTAAGTAGCACACCCCATTCTGGGTGTTGGGGTTACAGTAGGAAACAAAATGGAAAATGTAAGGCTCTCATGGATCTTATATTATAGGTGGGAGGTGACATGATAATTAAATACTATATAATAAGTCTAATGGTGATAAATACTATGGAGAAAAGCAAGCAGCTAAGTGCAGGAAGGAATGCAGAGAGCAAGGTCAGGTGCTATTTTAATGGGGGGTCAGGGTACAATTATGTCTCTGATTTATTTGAGCAGAAACCTGAAAGCAGTAGAAGGCTGAGCTATAGACTTCCCCGAGGGAAGACAGTTCTAGGAAGCGGTCAGCAAGCACAAGAGCCCTGAGGCAGAAGCTTTCTCACCTTGTGCAGGGAACAGTAAGGAGGCCAGTGGGACTGCAGCCCAGTGAAAGGTGGGAGGGGAGGGATGAGGCAAGGGGGAGGGAGAAATCACCCAGGGCTTTGTAGGTCAGAGCAAGGACTTAGCCTTTAACTCTGAGATGACAAACCACTGGAAGAATTTAAAGGCCAGATGACCTGACCTTTACCAGGCTCACTCTGGCTGCTGCGCTGGGAAGAGAGTGAAAGGGGCTGGGAGGGGGTGAAGGCAGGAACAGGGTGTCCGATTAAGCAGTGGTAATGATGATCCATGTGAGAGATGATGGTGGCTTGGCCCAGAGTGGTGGTGACGAAGGGGGTGAAAAGCAGTCAGTTCTGGATAAATGTCCAAGACAGTGCCAGTGGGATTTGCTAATGGACTGGCTTTGAGGAGTCGGAGAGAAAAGATGATTCTGAGGCTTTTGCCTTGAGTCACCAACTGTGGTGATGAGGAATGGACTATCAGAGCTCAGTTTTGGATGTGTTAAGTTTGAGATGCCCATTAGATATCAAAAAGGAGAGGCTGAGTGAATAAGTCTATATGTAGTCTGTGCTTCAGGAGAGCGAAAAATGTATATAGTCTTTAGCATATTGATGGTATTTAAAGCTACCCCAGTGAGTAAGATCGCATATGGTAAAATGTACTTAGAAGAATATAAGATATTTAGAAGAAAGAAAACATAATTAAGATGTGAATAACATATAATATATGCAATGCTCGTTAGCTTAAGAAATCGTACAATGTCTCTGCAAGGTAGGTGGTATTTCTCATTTCCCCAATGGGAAACGCAGGAAGGTTAAGTGACCTGCCTAAATTAATTCAGTAGAAAGTGAGAAGGTGGGTCTCAAACCCAGGACGCCTGGTTTCCAGCCCCACTCCTTTGCTGTAATGGCCCTGATTGCTGTGTGCTCTGGACACTACAGCTTTTCCTAAGTGCAGGTACTTTTCTCCTGAGATTACAAGTGCTCTTAGGCACTGATTCTCCCCTGTGCAAACCAGACCACCGAGAGAGGCTGCTGAAGAGTAATGACTATTGTTTTAACATCTCCAGCCCTCTTTCCTGGCGGAACCTTCTTCATAGTGAGCCTCCCGCCTTGCAAAGTATCCAGCAGGGACCTTGAGAAAGGAGGCCACTGGAATTGAGTGATTTTGCTGCAGAAAAAAAAGAGAAAGGGTCACAGAGTTTTATGCACATCCCAGACTAGAATGCTCCCTGAGTTTATAGGTGATGCTAGGAGGACAGGCCTGCCCTAGAGGCTCTGATGAGCAATGGGCTGCCCGGCCGGTAGGAGGATGGATCTGGCTCCTCCCTGGGGACTGTGTCCTTGAGCGGCAGGGTGGCCTCCCATCCAGCCTCTCTGGGGAAGGTCCCCCCTGCTTCTTAACCTGGAGAGTCTAATAGGATCGTTGTCTTTGCTTAATTTTAAGTGTCTCTCTCACTTTCCCCAATGTACCAGGTTTTTCCAGCGTTCTCAGCTGTTAATTAATGCAGACCTCTCTCCCTGAGCAGGGGCCAGCGCCTTTAGTGAAGCTATGGATTTTCTTTCGCAGTTGCTCTGGAGTCACCCCGAGGCTATTCATTTGGGCTATTAGCCAGGGGTGATTTCAAAATCCATACTGATAATGCTGAGGCTGGGCTGCAGCTGGCTGCCTGCTACAGGGGCTGTCAGTAAACTAGTGGTAACCTCCTCCGTTATTTCAGCCGCAGCTGAGCTTCCTGGGGGCTAAGCTAGAGCAGGTCAGAGGAGTCCTGTTCTGTGGGTGACTCGGAGACACGCACTGTCTTTCATAATAGCAAAAAATCAATGATCCTGAGGACAATAAGTTACTATTATTCATTAACAATATTTTATGGCTAATGTTAATTAGCATTGATTAGCAATTTATCATTAATATTGATTAACAATAAAATAATTTTAATAAACACAGATGACAAGTGTTTCTATGGTAGTTCATTTATTGAGTAACTGCTACTTGCAAGACATCGTGCTAAGCAATATATGTATTTTTTTCACTGAATCCTCACACTTCCCCTAGGAGAATTTGTTAGTATCACCATTTTACAGATGAGAAGTCTGAAGCTAGAAAACTGATGCAATCTGCCCCGTCACACGGTAAGTGGCCAGGGTACAAACAAAGAACCATCTGAGTTCCAAGCTGGCACTCTTGGTTTTAAATATTAGTCCTACAGACTGGTTGCTTCCCAACCACTTGAAGGCGCTTCTTAATATACAGTTATTACTTTCTATTCTAGATCCATTCAATCAGAACTTCCGTGGAAGATCCCAAAATCTATAGTTGCAACAAGCTGTCCCAACAATATTCCCATACGGCCCAGTCTGTTAACCTTTGTGTGACCAGAGCTGACTTTGGCCACCACTTTCTACACATGTGGGCCCTCAAACTGGACTGCTTGGTTGTGAATCCCACTTGCTGTACGTCACTGACACAGGTACTTAATCTAAACTGTGCCTCAGTTTCATTTTTAAAAGCGGATAAAACAATAATTAATACTTTAGGGGTATCGCCCGGAGCCCTTGCTTTGAACACTTACTGTGTGTCAGGCTGAGTGTGCTCAGGATAAGGTGAATGAACACGTCACAGTCCTCAGACAGTGCCAGGCACACAGTTATTTGTTATCATCCATAAATAGTCTTTGGGGGATCAGAGATCACAATAGCCTATGGGCTCAAAGCAAATGACTTTTTATTTTTAATTCTTTAAGCCAGCCTACGTTTTAAATGTGGGTAGAGTAGATGCTTCTCACCTTGATAGCTGAGTATGATTTACAGTTGAAAGACCTGAGTTAAAAATCTCACCTGCTCCGTTCTATCCTGGGACTGTGATAAAGTCACATGATGCTTTTGAACTCAGCTGTGAAATGGGTTAATAGCGCCGGCCAGGCACTAGTGTGCAGGTATAACAGACAGACATGAAAGTGTCCACCTTGATCCTGATGGCGGCTAAATGTTGCATGTGGATAAGTGCTGACTTTGAGAAGCCCTAGAAAGGGCTCCCCTATGTCGTAACTCTGTGCCTCCTCACCATGCAGAATCAATTATCTGGGGTGAAGGTGTTATTTCAGGTTAGAATGTAAATAATCGACTTGTCTTACATGTGAGCACCCCTCAGCTGGAATGAGCCAGTAACAGGCATGGGGTGATGAAAGAGCAGACTCCGCCCCATTTACTTGTCTAACATCATAGAGGAACAGCGGGGTAGAAGCAGCATTCACACTGGAGTGATCACAGACTTTCTTCAATGGGAGTTGCTCAATCAATAAATGTGCAGAAAGTTTAAAAAGCTGAAAGTTAAATGCCCCACTTTTCCCTCATTTGCTTTCCCAAACTAGCATTTGTATTACCATTTTTTATTTATTCAAGAGTTTGCATTTTAATGTTTATTTGCTTTCTTTTTCTGGGTTTTGTTGTTAGGGCGTGGCTGACATGGGACTTAGCAAAGGAGGCTGGAAAATCTAAAAGGAGGCAGTCAAAGGCACGTAGAAACTCTCCTCACACAGCTATAAGCATATTGATAACTTTCCTTTCAAATACTTTCTATAATTGTCTGATATTTGCAATGTCAAGATTTTTTTGATGTATAATGCTCATTCTTCTTTGTTCACCTAATATTTGTATCAGGAGCTTCCCTCATCTTCGAAAATTACTTCAACACATCATTTTATTGACAATCACAATGTGAAAGTGCCATAATTTACTCCAACAGCCAGCTACTGTTTGACATGTTTAGACGTTCCAGTTTTCGGTCACTATAAAAATGATTGCACTGAACATGGTCACATGGAAATCTTTATTTGCATTTCTGATTGTAATATTTACCTAGGAAACCTTCCTCAGAATAGGTTATCAGGTCCTGCTTCTTCAAGGCTAGTGATATTCCCCATCTACTACTTTCAAAGAAGGTGCTCCAATCTACACTCCCACCAGCCGCACATCCAAGGGCCGGGGCAATGAAGCCCTTTAGGAAACGTTTCTCGTACAAATGGTGAAAAGGTTGGGATGATCACCATAAAATCTGAACTAGCAAATTCAAAATTAACCCAGCTTTGCTATACACGTATTTGCTGATTGTCAGTCATGCACACTAACCAATCTAACTTTAATCGCATCCACAGGATTTGGAATAGAAAAAATGACTGCGAATCAGAGGGAAACAACTTCGATTCACACATTTATAGGATATTCAACTGGCCTGTATGTTGGGGATTCTCTGTGAGTCCCACTCTCTCATCCACTCACCTCCTCCACAGGTATTTATTGAGTACCTATTAGAGTCACCTGTTGATTCAATGAATAATTATTGGAATCTTATTATGAGGCATGGCACCAACCGGATTCTCAAGCAACACAGGGGCAACTAAGGCGAATACCTCTTCAGGGAGCCTCCATGTAACTGGAGGAGTAATTACAAGTCTGAAAAGTGTCGGGCAAGGTAAAGGCAGGGTGTCAAATCTAGGGCGTGAAAATGAGTAGAAGCCGCACACTGGGTGGGAGAGGATCTTGTGGAGAAGGAACAACATGTGGAAAGCACTTGAAGAAGGAAGGCACGTGGCACGTTTGCATTTCAGGTACTAGAGGAATCTCAGCCTGGTTAGAGCCCCAAGAAGAGGAGGAGAGAGTGTTAGGCTCTGGATGGAGAGGATGCTGGCATAAGCCAGACCTCGCAGGCCGCTTATAACTCAATATTGTAGTCCAAACATTGAGAACAATCAAGTGCTTAAAGGCTTTTAAGAAAGAAATGGAAGGATCAGATTTGTATTTTCAGCTCCAACTGCAGTTGAGAGAATAAATCGGAGAGTGGAAAAAGTGGAAATCCAGCGGCATTAGCCGGTTAATAAAACCCAGGAGAGAGGCGGTGATGGGTTGGACTTCGAGAGGTGGCGGTGGTGCCGGAGAGAGAGGAGCAATCTTAACCTCAACAACTCAGGGCACAGCGGATAGCCAGTGGAAGTGCCTACACAGCTGCTCAAAATCTTTCCTTTTCTTCCCTATTCAGCAAGAATAAAAGATTGCTAATCACCATGAATTCGGTAAGATCTTTCTCCATATCTAATCTATATTTTAAAACTTCTCCTGGTTTTTTTTTCCTTGTGTCCAATCATCAGATTTCCGTTTATCTTAATTCTCATGGTATATCACTTCAAGTTCTTAAGCGCTTGTTTTAAAAACTCATTTTAGGAGGTGGTGCGAGGAAAGCCCCAAAGCTTGAAAAGGTGAGTGCCTATTTGTCATTTTCCTATTAGGAAGTGGCACTTGTGGGATATTTTCCTTGGTTATTGAAGAAACACTGCATATTTTTAATAGCCTCTTCATGAAATACTAGACCGTTAGAGTTTATAAAGCAATATTTTTATTCCATTTGCTACAGTTTGATGAAAATCTGATAGGACAGGAGAAAGAGGCCCACAAATGCATTTCCACTGAGGCATCAACACAGGGGTTTCTTCTGTTGGGCAAAGGTATGAAACTGAGAATGGTTGCTTCTCTGGAACCGTACCTGGTTGTTTTTGCCATGAGGCGGGGACAGGGAGGGTTTCTCAGACACTTCCACTGTCTTGATCTTCAATCCTTTGCCCTATATCTACTATCAACTCGCTTCACAGAAGAGAGGATTGAGATGCTCAGTGCGACTTTACGTAGCTCCTCAAAATAAAAGGATTTCAATATTCACTGCACTATGAACCTGACCACATTTCAGTCATGATTTCTGCAAACATTGCCTTAGCCCCAGAAGTCCCTTGTTTTCTAATTCTGCACCAGGACAGGAATTCAGTAAGAAACCTCCGGCAAGGTGATTTTGTTAGACCAGGAGAAACAGGAGGCAGGCAGCCTTCATTCATGGTTTATCTTCTAAACAGCCACTTTCTTTCCCTTTTACTAAACTGTCAATCTTTGTATCCTTTCTCTTCTCCCAAGCAGACAGAGCCCTACCTCAAAATGACTTCACGAAGTGACTCTGCATCCATCAGTCATGGCTTTTTACCCTTCCATGATCTCCACCCAACAGCTAGCTTTGTCTCTTTGTTAATCATATGTTTATTTTTGAAATCAAAGATCCACTTCTGTGTTTTTAGCTACAGAAAACAAAAACACTAATGCAAAAAGACATATGTACTCCTACGTTCACTACAGCATTATTTACAATAGCCAAGATATGGAAGCCACCTGGGTGTCCATGGAGAGATGAATGGATAGATGTGGTGCATATAGACAGTGGACTATTATGTAGGAATATAAAAGCAAAAAATCTTGCCACTTGTGACAACATGATGGCTCTAGAGGGTACCATATGGTCTCATTTACACGTGGAACCTAAAACACACACAAAACAAACAACAAAACAACACAAAAACAGGTTCACAGAAACAGAGACCAACGAGATGGCTACCAGAAGGACAGAGGTGGGAAAATGGGTGGGAAAGGTGAAGGGGAAGATAGTCAATAACGCTGTGATAAGTTTTCATGGTGACAGATGATCACTAGAAGTCGTGGGGTGACCACATTGTGAGGTAAAAATGTCAAATCACTGCATATTATACACCTAAAACTGTTATAACTAATATAATATTGTATAGCAACTACACTTAAAAATAAATAAAAAAGGGAGAAAAAAAATCTAAGAGGGTTTTATCTTTCCTGCCATTTGTTTCACAATCTTGCACACGGACCCCTTACTGGAGGCTTTTCAATGCTGAGCAGTACAGGACAACGGAGCAGATATCCCTGCCTTGAGTATTAGTGATGCTGTAATGAGGAGTGCGGGCCAGAGCTCTGCAAACCTGCAGCCACTTGTATCACCTCCTGTGACCTTCACTAAAGCTTGGACTTTGCTTGTTCAGCCTCCTGGATGAAACTCCTGTGTTTATTTATTTGCGATTTATAAAACTGCACCCTTGGCAAACCGCTGGCTTTGGGGAGCAAGCACAAGCGGAATCCAGCAGTAAGCCATGTAGAGACCAGTACAGCAATCAACAGCCTGTGTCAGTGGGAAGGGACTTAATGGCCCCACTTCCTTCACAGCAATCAGGGCAGGGCTATTTACAATGATGGGGCCTCCTCTGAGCCCCAAGGGGAGGGAGGTCAGGTTTTCTTCTCTTAAGACTTACAAATCCTCTTAGAGCAATTCTCTGTTCTTTTTCCTCCTGAGACTTGATTCTTGACAGCCAGGTGAGAAATTCTATTCCTAAGAAGTCTGGGAAAATCTCAGCAAACCTCTGTAATATAGAGCCTCCTGTTCCCAGCCCAGGGCAGTGCATGGGGCAGGTGGACATTAGTTAACCCTTTATTGAATTAGTGTCTTCTAAGTCAAGTATATAAATTATATCTCCATCCAATCCCTATCTATCTCAAGGAATTTAAAAGGGCAGTTCCCATGGCCTCTTCAGCTGAGAAGTTGAAGGATCAGGGCAACCAGCCCCAATCAGGCAATTGGCTTTTCGAATGAAGGAAAATAGCAACGCTCTTGCCAGAGGGAGGTGGTTAGGGAATAGGTGACATTTTTGAAATGTGGTCTTCCTGTGCTCTTTGTTTAAGAGACACTACACAAAAGCTGCTTGATGGAAAATCCTCCTCACACATATTTTTCACTATGGCTGTCATCAAGGCCAAAGAATAATGATGGACCCCTCCACTCTCTGGTTCAGTACCCCATGCACACTCACACACACACACACACACACACTCACCCCTGTTCCCTTAAACCCTCCCCTTCAAACCAGAGAATGAGGGGGTGAATGATTCCTTTAGAGTCAGGTACACCATTAAATCAGATCTAGACTTTCTACCCTATTGGTTTTGTAACGTTAGGCATTTCATTGACACATGTAATGGGTTTGGTGATTAATGAATCCTGGCTGGCTGTTTTCGCTTTCACGGTTGTGGATGCTATGTTCTCTGGGCCTCAGTTTTCTCATCCAGAGATATTAGGTTAAAAGTTTACCACCCAGGACGAGTGTGAGGAGTCAATGTAACAATGCATTAACACTCTCTCCGACTTCCCCACATCTGCATGGAAAGACATCCTATAACTGCATGGATCCCTCTATCCCAATGGTAGCTCTTTCCTATTTTTATCATAGTTGCCTGCATTCTTATGGTCATAACCATGAGACTAAGCTCCTTGAGGGTAGGTATCTTAGCTAGTTTGGGCTGCTGTAAAATAAATGTCATTCACTGGGTGGCTTAAGTAACACAAAATTATTCCTCACCATACTAGAGGCTGGGAAGTTCAAGATTAAGGCAAGAGCAGAACCAGTGTCCAGTGAGAGCCCAGTTTCTGGTTTGTAGATGGTCTTCTTCTTGTTGTGACTTCACCGGGCAGAGAAAAAAAGCTCTGGTCCCTTCACCTTCTTGTATGGGCACTAATCCTATTCTGGAGGCTCTACCCTCATGACCTAATCTAACTCAGCCTCCCAAAGGCCCTTCTCCAAATATCATCACATTGGGGGGCAGGGCTTCAACATGTGGTTGAAGGGGCACAATCATGCAGACTGCACAGCAGGGAAACTGGATCTTTCTAGATTGGACTCTCAGGGACTAATATAGTAACTAACAAATACTCAAAACTATGTGTTGGATGGTTGGTTGGGTTGGTGGGTGGATGGATGGATGGATGGATGGATGGATGGATGGATGGATGGATGAATGATGGTACAGTGAAGGTTTTAGCACTTAATATAATCTGAATAAAAAAATTAATGTCCTTCCTTCTAATGTTGCCCTGACAACTCTATCAATATGCTCAAGACAGAGCTTTCCATTCAGGGCTCACTTTCTGGTCTCTCTCTTTCCCTTTCCCACAGCCATCACAACTGGTATGTATCTTGTTCCTAATAGAAAACTAATGGCAGCTGGCTGTCTGGGTAAGAAAAAAAAACCTCAGTCACTTTAGTACTAAATTGCTAATGACCAACACAGTTTAACATATTTTTCCCATTTAGAGATATTTGAATTTTCATCAGTGCCTTAAATGAAGGATGGGTGTATAAAAGTAGCATTTCAGGACTCAGCTTTACAGCTGGATTTTTCTATAGTATCCAGCAGTTACAACCACCACCCACCCACTTATCCCCAAGATATTGAAATATAAAGTTAGAACACCCATAAGACGTCTCCTTTATTCCTTCCTTGATCAAGGAACCCATCACCAAACTGTAGCACAGTCCTACTGACTTGAAATGTGCACCTATGAGATATGTTAGGACTTTGCCCCTATAAGGCGAGGGTTAGAGGGAAGGCTCATCCTGGTAGTTTATTTTGTGCAGCCAAACACCTGGCCCTACCCTGCCCAGGGTCAGCCCTCAAGTGGTACCATCCCTACAGCCATATTACGGCCAGGCCCAGAATCAGACCACAGGGTCTGACAAGTAGCAGCAGACTTTGGGACATAGGGGCAAGATAATTGAAATCTAGAGTTTCCTGGGAAAAGTTGGACATGGGGTTCTCCAGGCCTGTGGGTGAGAGAAGAGGCTGCCTCTGTACCCGCAGATTAGCCCCAAGTAGACATGTCTGTGCAGCCAGCTCTGCAGGAAGGCTTAGGACACGGAGGCACCACCCCAATGGAGAGGTAATGGGAGGAGGGAGGGAGGGAGCACATTAAATATTATAATTAGTACTAGACTAGGTTATAATTTAGTATCTGTAAATATATTTTATTTTTGTAGTGTGCAAAAGAACTATTCTGTCAAATTTTTATGGCTTCTGGGGATAGAGGGCACATGTTAGATTTTACAAAAGGGAAGGAGTTTTCCATGCTTCTCAGGTGCAGATGTGCCACTGAGGGGCCTGCTTAACCTCTCCTGGCCTGAGTTTCCTCCTGCTGGAAATGCAAACTCATGTTGCAGCCTTGCAGAGCGAGCAGGGGTGGAGTTGAAGGGGGTCCTGGGTGAAGTGCCAGGCAGGGGTGGGCACTGCTCACAGCTTGTCCCTCCTCCCCGTCTTGATTCACCAGCCAACACTCTCTCGCTGCCTTCACTAACACGGGCAATGAAGCCTCCTTGCTATCTACCCCCCTCCTCTAGGCTGGTGTCTGCTTCTGACAGCTGCCCTGGCAGGGATGGCACTGGGCATCATTTCCTGGATTATTACTTCCCAAAACACAGGCTCCAGGGATGCCAGCCACTGAGCCCTGACCTTGCTCCTGTTTCCTGGGCCTGGCTGAGAACCCCGCACCTCACTTCAGAGAGTTTTGACCTTTCTCCAATATCTGTTGGTTGCCTCTGTCCTTTCTAAAAGCTTCCTATTGATGTTTGGCCCTAATAGGGAAATGTAAACAAGAGATAGATAAAGGTTAACAATACCCAATCAATGCTGCAGAGAGAGGCAGCTCGGGGAGGGAGGGATTAAAAGGCCAAATGTAAGGAGAGCTCTATTGACAATTTAATTGCATTCATTCTTTGCCCCTTAGGTGTTGAACAAAATAACAGGCTGCCTGATATCCTTTCATTTCCGCTTTGGTGACATTTCTTTTTCTTTTTAATAGGTAAGAAGGAAAGCTGACATGAAATAGATATAGTATCATTTTCTTAGTTTTTTAAATTCTTTCCCAAACACACTCCTAGGTTGCCTGTTTTCAATGGTAATTCTAAGTTATTCCCCCAGCCCCTGAAATGCGCTCCCCCCTCTTTCGTCTGTTCCTCACCTTCTGTTAAACTGGGTCTATCCAGGGAAGCTCAGTCTCCCCGCTGGCCTCCCAGGAAGCCTTTCCTGAAGCCACAGCCTACAAGTGAGGCCCCTTTACCTGTCGCAGCTTCCTTGCCGCCTGTGCTCTCTCAGACCAAGACTAACACCGAAACTCGTAATGCGTGCAAAGCAGCCAGCGTTCAACAGCTGGTGGGCGATGAGGAAGGTGAGGCTCCAGGGGGTCACATGCATGTCCCTGGGTCATAGAAAATGTCACAAGATTTGGAGCTAGAAGGCAGTCAGAAGATCTAACTCCTGCTGTATTTTTCTACCATTTTATGTGCTTCATGTAGTTTCTTAGACAAACAGCGTAAGATGAATAATTCAGCAGCAGCCCATCCGTTAGCTATATCTAAAATACAAACAAAACAAAAAAAAGGGGGGGGAGGGAGGGAGTGAAGGAAGGAAACCCCACTATGACAATAAATGCAACACTGCCGGTGCAGAATCCCATGAATGAGCACTGAGCCTCCCTAATTGAGTCCAGTATTACTCTCTCTTTATAATACTTCCTCCCCCCCCCCCCCCCCCCCAGTTTTCCACACTCCTGCATCTCCATTTTCCAGCTTGTAGCCTTCTAAGAGTAAAAAAATAAATATTCTCTTCTTTAAAAGAATCTGGTGGGTAAAAACATAGAATGGAAAAAGAAAACATAGGTGGTGGGAGGGGTGTGATTTAACAATAAAGTTTGCATCTAAATACTTCCTCCTTTACCACAGTTTTATATGACTGGGATTCTCAACGTTTCATTCAAGTTCAAGTTATAAAAACACAGATGTTGCAAAAAAAATTAGGACTTTATTGGACAGAAAACCTGTGTTTTTTTCTATCTTATTATACAACTTGCCCGCATCTATGTGGCCTGCAAATAGCAAAATGTGTGTCTGGGAGCCTTATATCCCACGACATGTGTACAGAATAAAGGCTGCATTTGAGCAGAGGTCCTGCAAACCGAGAGCTACATGACTCTTTCTGAAAGTGGGGAAAGGAAACCAAGGGCTCTGTTCCCTCCGGAGCAGGGAAGGAGGGGAAGGGTGCCCACAACCGGGAACCAGTCCATTTTGTGTTCATCTCCATTTATATGCTGCTGGAAGAGAAACAGCCAAATACTGTTGCATCCAAGAAAATGGCATCACTTTTTAATTATGCACTTAATCAACCTCTTCCAGAAGGGAAAGCTGTCTTGCGTGACATTTTTACATATTTGAAGGCGGCGCTGTGTGAGCACGGGGCAGGATGCTGGGCTTATGAGATGGCACTGACAATTTCAGCTGGCACCGATGGGCTGGTTCAGGGGACAAGAGCCTTGTAAGGGGCGTGAGCGCTAGGCACCGGAGACATTCCGTGCCCAATCGCAGAATTCTTTTTTGTTTTTTGTTTATTTACTCAATCAATTTGCTAAGATTAATTCGATGAGATATAATATTCTAAATGTTAGAGAGAGATGAAAGGCAGTGCGTAATCCCAGTGTAATGATCGGTGCAAGCATATCAATAAATTTAAATATTCTGAGATAAGAGCTGTTAATTAAGGCAGGGGGAGGGCTGAGATTGCCTGTCCTAGAGAGGCTGGGGTGGCATGCAATGACTACCCATGAGGGCAGGGAGGGTGGGCAGTCTGGTTAGAAAGCAAACCCCAATGTGCAGCATTTAAATCACACTCCATTCTGTTGGTTGGCTATGGGCTAGCACCATGTCCACGAGGCCCTCCGCGGAGGTGCAAATCCAGTGATTTGCAGCGCAGCTTCCTGAGCCAGACTTCCCAGGCTTGAATAGTAGACTTCCACTGATTAGTGTGACCTTAAGCAAGTGGTTTAACTCTCCTTTGCCTCGGTTTCCATGTTCTAAGGACTATATACACTTCAAGGTATTGTTGTTTTAAATAAATAAAGCACATAGAGCCCTGACTGCCCCTTGCCCATGGCCTTCTGGTTGACCTTGACCTTGTTCCTGCTACTTCTCCCTGTTGTAAGCTCCGTTTCTCTTCGCCTGGCAAATAGTCAGTGTTAGGAATCTGTATCTTGGAGAGCCCAGGTTCTTTGCGCTCCACTTTATTCCAACCCCTATCTCATCCCTTGTCCTTATATATCCCCTCTTGGTGTCCTTGTGTCTTATCCCTCCTGTCACCTTCTGTTCTTTCTCTTATTTTAGTCTTTTTTCTGGCTCCTGCATTGAGATAAGCTCCTCTCTGCAGGTAAAACATTTAAGATGCTCAGATAAGATGAGGTCACAGATAGGGTGCCAGCTCCTGTACAGGTCCAGAATACTCGGTGGGGCTCCTTTGGGGTCTTGCAGGAAGGAGAGGGGAAGTGTAATTTAAATAGTTCCACCTGCTTCTCAAATTTGGCTTACTCAGTTTTACTTCTAGCAATATTCTCTGGAGTAAAATGTTAAAATAAAAAGTTTTATTCGAGGCTCCCTTTTTCCAAAAAGAAAGATTTTATTACATAACTACAGGACATTTTCAAACCTAACAGTATTAGCTGTGTTTATAAAATAGCAATATAATATCTATGATCATCCATGATTGTCCACAAAATGTCTTCTTACAAGTAGTTTGTTCGATTGGTATGTAAAACAATGTCCATCTTTACATTGAGTTATTTTGTCTCTTACATCTCTTTTCAGCCCCTTTTAATCCAGAACGATCTTCTCCTTTCCTTTTTTTTTCTTCACATTTTTAATATTCTGAATAAACAGGGTTAATAGTCTTGGAGACAGTTTCACATTTTGAATTTAGCTAATTATTTCCTCATAGTGTCCTGTACTTGCCCCTCTACCCCCTGTGCTTCCTACCTGGACTGTAGACTGTCAGTCAGTCCTGAAGGCTTCATTAGATTCCAGTTAAGCGAGTTTGGCTGAATGTGCCACAGGTGGCGCTGTGTGGTTTTGGCTGCATCACACAGGAGGCACCTCACGCCCATCTCACTTTTAGTGATGCTGAGATGGAGGGGTGGGTTCAGGTGGTGACAGCCATACCTGCATTGTCCCATGATTTGCCAGCAGAGCCTAGATTAGGTCCTTTATTCTCAGTACCACGAGCAGAGCCTGTCTAGCCTTTGTGGACACACTCCAGAAATACTGAATCACTGGGTTTGTGGATAAACAAACACTTTTCTTCTGAGCCCCTCTCCCCTTAGATATTCACCCTGATGATCTCATTTGTTGAGTGTGTACAAATGTCAGGGGCTATTCTAGGCACTTCACAACTTTAACCCATATATACTCACAATAGTCACCACATTTTTCAAACGAGAAATCGGAGGGACAAAGAGTTGATTAACAAGTTCACATGCCCGAAAAGTGGCAGGGTGGCCTTCACATTCAGGCGGTCTCACTGCAAAACCTCACTTGCAGCCATGACCCCCCCAGTCCCTGCACAGGTCACCTCACATCTCACTTTCCCCAGAAAGTCATCCATTGCTCCTGTCCTTTCTTTTTCCCATATGACCACATGCAGCACCTAAGTTATAGGATGTTCTATATTTCTATGCAGCAGAAAGCATAACACACCTGCAAACATGAGATGTGGACTCAGGAGGGAGAGTTTATTTCAGGTTGTCACTTTCTAGCCATTTGTCTTGGGGCAGCTTCACTTCTCTGGATCTAGTTTTCTACCATAACAATATTTTTCTCTTGAAGTTCTTATGAAGGTCCAAGGAAGAAACATGAAAAATCTTTGTAACTTTAAGGCACTGTCCCAATATTTTCCATTTTCGTCATTAATTCTCATCATTTTCTCTCTCTCTTTTACACACTTATATACTCTCTCTCTCTCTCTCTCTCTCTCTCTCCCTCTCACACACACACACACACACACACACACACACACACACACACACACACACACACACAGTGCCTCTCCATAATTAGATTAGATTTTATAGTTCTCAAAGTCAGGGGCCTTCTTAACTCTTCCTTTTTACTCTCACACAATTTTTCAAAACCTTTCACTGCTAAGACCTTTGCTAGGACATCAGGTGATAACCAGACTTGGCTGGACATTGAAACATCAGGGCCCCTGTCTTTATTAACCACCAAAGCTTTATTTCCCAGTGGCTCACACATGACTCAGGAACCCAGCAAGCCTGGCCCTGGAGAGTTGCCAGGTCCAGCACTCCTATGACATTACATAGGAGCCAAAGAGCACCATTTTTTTAAAAGTCACATTGATTTAGATTCTACTTAGTTACATCATTCAGACATGGTGAATGTGCTTCTAATTCAGAACCAGTCTTGGGCAACATTATGAGGGTGGCAAGACTCTGTCATGTCTAACCCTTTCTCTCCTCTCCTTCCAAATCTGCATATAGAATTCCCTTGATCCCTGGCTCTTCTTTAGGGTAAATTAATTATTTGATTTGTGTGTATATATGTATTACCACAAAGCGGAGCTTTATGTTTTATGTCTAGTGCAGATAAACAATTTAATTGAAGTCTTTAGATGATTTTACATAAGGCATTAGCTCCAATAGTAGAAACTGTAGGCATTCCACTGGTGTTAGGGTCATATTAAAGGAAATAGACATTTCAGAACTCATCAAAATGACTAGGAAACAGAATGCCTGTCCTCCCTATCTATAAGGCAAGTCCATTCTTGATGTAAAGATTGAGATGCTCTTAGTCACTATTTCTCTTGTGCACTTTCAGGAATTTTTCTGTCTGAAAAATGAGCCGATCCTTATCGGAAGCACATTGCTGCATTGCAATTTGAATAAAGTTTCTAAAGGTTACTACTGAGTCTTCAGCTTGCAAAATGACACACCTAGTTGCCACGTGCTCGCTGGTTAATTAGTAAGATGTTATTGGGCACCTACTTGGCACAGTAGGTCATTAAGCTGAGGAAGGAATGACTTGCCTCTCTCTAGATGCTCCTCCACAGGCAGAATCATGCAGAAGGGAAGGGAAGGGAGAAATCTGAGTTCAAATCTTGGCACAGAAACTTACTAATTAAGGAATTATTTAACCTCCCACACCTCAATTGCCTTCTCTATAAAACAGGAATTATGAGCCTAAGATGCCAGATATCCTCTTATGAAGAACTTAAAAGAAACAATATAAGAAAGTACGCGGTACATCATGACCTCTCAGAAAAATACCAATTCCCTTCCTGTTTATAACACGCTACACATTGTGCTGAGTTTCCTAACGTAAGGACAAGCACCGCAAGCCTGCGGGGAGGAGATTAATTCTCACTGAGCGATGGTTTACTGCCAGGCTGTGTGACTATGCCGAATGGAACCCTTGTACATTATGCTTTTAAACAATCTCACTTAACTCTATTTTTCCAGAGTCCATTCATCTCTCAGTTTCAAATATGTAGAGAGTTTGGTTTCAGAAAAATGTCCCCAAAGAAAAAAGTTTCCCATTCAGACTCTCCAGCATGGTGGGGAATCTTCTGCTGGCTCGGCCCATTCACTTTCCCAGCCATGTCTAGCCCTAAACTGACCATGTATCTCCCACAATCCCAGCCTCTGCAACTGTGTGAGTTAGCTGTGTTTCAAAGCATGTGCCTGAGCGTGCACACACATATGGACATACTCCATGGACATACTTTTAAGTTAACCCCCCATCGCTGATCCTTAAGCACCTACAGTATGCTCTACTCCGTTCACACAAAACCAGACACTTCCCCCACCCTTCTCTCATTTTCAGATAACCGAATGAATGGCTGATTGAAACATGTGGAGTCCATGCTTCCAAAAGGAAGAATTCTACAGGGACCCTCAGAGTCAAAGTCACATTGCCAGAAAGGGCCCCCTTTCATTCTGTCATGAGCACATGTGTGCATTTGTTCCTTATGAAAACAAGATAAATGAGCAAACATTTGGTTTCCCAGCAAATGCAAACATCCACTGGCCAACACTACGTAAGGGGAGATTAAGCACATGCCACGGACAGGCTATGCCACTGGAAAAGTTTCCCTGGGCAGACCTGAATTTACACTTGTAATTGTGTGTACTGAAGGCTACATCTGTGTCTGAAGTAGGGTAACTTCTGATCACTGTCTCCAACTCCACTGCTGATTTAGCACTTAACCTATGCTCTCTTGCGTGTCTTGCTGTCTCTTCGTGACCATAAAACCTGCTTTTGGCACATAGGATCTTGCACCAAATAATTGAAAACACAAATCTATACATTTTCAATCTTATTTACTATTGACTACTTGATTAGTTGTTGCCTTAAAAATAGATAACCCTTGAGAATCATCTTACCCCCCAAGAAAAAGCAATAAAATACCTAACTATACAGAGTGCAACAGTGGCTTCGTGCACATTGACCCCTCTGTGTGTTGGACCCTGTACAGAGGCAGCTGGGATGTAATGGGATTCACTCAACACCCATGAGGCCTGGTGTTCTCCTCCATGCCACGGGAATATATTATTCTGAACACTCAGGCTTAGAATGAAGATTTAGGGAGCGCTTCTTGTAAGCCACAAATCGCTGTAGAAATGTTGGATTGATGCCATTTGCTTTCCAGCTTCTATTCACTTCTTTTTAACAAACTCAGGTCTATTTTAATTTTTAAAGGCCAAGATCCTGAAGACTTTTAGTACCCAGTTAGGAATCTCCACAACCACATTTTATAGTACTTATGGCCTAAAAATAAAATGTAACATGTAATTCCTGCTTCATGTCTTTTTGGTTGCAAGCAAAGAACTGATTTCAAAGGAGTATAGGCTAATAAAGAGATTTGTGTGGCTGTCTCACAGAGCCCAAGGGCAAGAAACATGCAGGATCTTGCAAAAGACCAGGACTGAGGCAGGACTCAGAATCCAATTTCTGAGCCTCAGTCTTGGATCCCTCCTCTGCGCTTCTTGCAGGCCTGCTCCGATTTCCTCCCTTGTCCTCCATGCCCAGGTGGGGGGATGACCCCAGCCGTCAAGTTTACATGACGCCTTTGAGGCAAGCACACTTCAGAATTCCAAGGGCAGGAATTCTGCTTTGAGCTTGCGTCAGATGTTCACACATGGCCCATGTATATGGCTGTCCCTGTCATTCCTGTTGGTAGATAGATGTGTATGGTGGGACTGGTCTCCAAAGAACATGGTTTCCCTAAGTTGCAACAGATAACTCTAAAGTTACCTTGTACAACGGGATTCTCTTCGGTTGTGTTTTCTAATTATTTTACCTTCCAGGAAGATTCTAAGCTTGTACAGCACCATGTATGAGGAATCAGTAAGCCAGAAAAAAATATCCTTTAGTGTACCCCACAGCATTACAATGCACGTAGATACTTGAATAAATATTCGATCTTTAATAAAAACCCAGCATGCTAAAAAGGCCCTCTGATGTGCACTCTCTATATAAATATATATAAAATATTTTTATATATCTATACATGGCATATACAAATATATAAGTAATACATGTTATATGTTTTATATTACATATATACATTTTTAATTTTAACTTAAGCCAAGATCTGAATGGAAGTAAATCATGAATGTTGGCAAGAAACAGAAAGGTTGTTTTGTCTTTGGGGCCCGATGAGGACCAGGGGAAACAATTGATGACCATCAATCTTTCCTCTGGACTATATTTGAGACCCTTCACCTAATGTGTTTCATCATGAAAAATCCACAGATTCAGGAGAATTTAAGATGCCTGGAAACTTCCTTAATCTTGGAACATCCAAGATTGCTTCTGCCTAGGAAAAATCACGGATCCTAAACTAAGGTAAAAGGGATAGAAGGATTTGGAGAGAAGACTGTCCTTTCTTAGGTCCTTCTAGAAGGAACATTTCAGTTTGCTCCCCGTTTTCATTGACTTGGGAATCTCTGTCATCGTGGATTTATGAAACTTTAAATATTTACCACTATAATACATGCCTTTAAGATGCATTATTATTTTTTAACCAACATTAAAGTTTAAAAATGGAATAAAAGCTTTGTTTCACCATTGACCAGATTATCTCTCAGAACAAAGAAATGGAAGAACAAATCATAGAGCAAGATTCAGAGTCCCTGGGGTCACATCTCCCATTGTTTTTTTCAAGTCACTTTTGTATTTGTATGCTTCCTTACACAGAGAGTGTTGAAGAAATGTGCTGCTCTAAGTTTTGTAGTTAACTAGCTTTAGGCCACTTACATTTCCAAGATGGGAAAATAACCAACAAACTAAATCACTTGTGGGTTAGTTGCCCTTGGATAGGATCCACTTGTTCAGTATTATCCTAATTGGTCTTTAAACATTGGAATTAATCAACATTGAAAAAGCTGGCATTTTTACACTAATCTTTAAGTTTCTGGCTTTATCTTAAAAATTGAAGAGATGTCTAATCCTATGCAAAATTTGTTGAATTGAAAAGAGGCTGCTCCATTGAGTGTTCCTCTGTCTATATTTATCATGGTCTCCTTGCCTCGCTGGTCTCGTAGACCCTGAGATCGCCTGCCAGTGTCATTCAACATAGAAGAAAGAGTTTTGGCTCTTGTATCAGGAATATTCAAAGAAATAAAACAACAAAGGAGGACTGACTGATCACATGTTTCAAGAAAAGTTGGAGAGAGCAGAAGTCTTTGTGGACATAAAGAATACTCTTCCATGTGTATGTGTAGGCAATGAAGTAATATAACTGAAGTCACCACTATGAAATAAACCCAGCCGGCTTCACACATTTTTTTATTAAGTACCAGTAGGACCACGTGTTTGATTCATGGATTTACTAGACCTCTTTTAGTCCTAACATTCTATTATTCTATTCCAAGTGTTTGCTCTACCTTTTTGACAGATGTAGCAAAATAATCTTCACGTGGGCTTATGAAAATGAACAGTGAAAGAAAAGATAATGGTTTTTTAAAGATAAGAACACAAAACTGGAGATAGGAACCCAAGGCTAGAGCTCAGATCCCCTAGATCACAGCCCAGGTGTATTTCTACTAGTCTCTACATTTTTACCCTCTCTTAGATGCATCAATCATCAGTGGAGGCATTACTGAACTATGTGGGTTCCCAAGCCTTCTTTCACTTCAGAAAAAAATACAAATCTTTTGAACTCCACAGAAATCTTCTTTTTCATTTTCTCAATGGCTTTACATTTTCAATCATAGTGTAGATTTTTTCCCTCCTCTAGAAGCATTTCTCAGATCCCTTTGGAAGAGCCTTCTCTCTTCTCAGCATTATGTTCTCCTGTCACTGAAACTAGAAGTGAGCATTTTCTTAGTTTAATGATAGGCTTGCTTCCCAAGACACATAGTAATTGTGTTTGGCGCAAAACTGCCTATTGCATTTTGACCATTAATGTTTCATGATGTTTTCTACTCTGCTTGCAAATGCCAAGTTTTACACTTCCTAGGGAAATCCAGAGTCCCTCCCTTTTCCAGCCTGGAGAAGTTACTCAGGCAGAACCCACAAGGACTAGGGGTTCGTCAATTTCATAAAAGAGCAGAGGGGAGAGCATTTCAGGAGGACAGTATTTCAAGAAGTTCAGGGACAATGCTCAGAAAACATGCAGCCGCACTCACACGGGGAAGGACCAAGGCCCACAACGAGCTGCCTCGAGAGAACACTGGAAAGTTCAGTGCTGCAGAAACCAACCCTCAGCTTCTTAGTGTGTGCTTTCGAGTGAAGTAATGCTGTATGGAACTAGATGGGAGAGCTTTTGCTGTGAGAAACACTTGTTTAAAGAAATCCCGATCGATAGAATTGCTCTCGATGATCTGACCTCAAGTATTCACAAGTTTCTCAGAAACTAAGAACTGCATTAACAAATGCAAAGTAGCCAGATTCATATCTGAGTCTGTTAAAAGTCTGTCTGCAAGGTCAAATGGAGCCCTGAAACTTGGGGTTTCTAAGTAACAGAAAACAGATATGATCTTTTCCAGGAACGGACAATTAGTCCAAGATCCATGACTGCATTTGCAACTAAAGTGAATAAATCCGGTTTCTTAGATTATCTAAGTGAACAATACGATGTTTCAAAGGCTATGCAGAACGAAAAGGGCGACTGTGTCACAAGCGTATTTAGTAAATAAAACCCCATGAGTCCATAATAGCAGAAGGGAATAAACCATTTACGACCATTGGAGGTTACTCTTACACCAATTCCACACTCTGAAAATTGGCAACTAAGAGTGCAGGATAATTCTTTGAATAATCGTTTAAAGGTAACAAGATAATAATGAAATCATTAGATGAAATGGATGGTGACTGGGATATTTGTACAGTTTCAAAGTAATCCTCCAAAGATGTATTTGATTTCTCTGTGCAACAAACTATCATAAACTCAGCGGTTTAAAATGACACACAACATACAATACAGGGTCTCACAATGCTGCAGTCAAGGTGCGAGCAGGGCTTCATTTTTTGGGAAGCCACCTGCAGTTCATTGCCAGGTGACCTCCTCAGAGACCCTCTCACAACACGACAGCTTAGTTTTTCAAAGACAGGGCTGGGGTGTGGGGGGAAGAAGGGAAATAGGGGGTTGCTTTTCACTGGGCATAATGTTTCAGTTTTGCCAGATGGGAAAGTTCTAGAAATCTGTTACACAGCAATGTGAATACAGTTAACACTATTCAACTCTACACTTGAAGTGATTAAGATGGTGCATTTACATTATGTTTTTACCACAATTTTTAAAACATACAAAAACCAGGAAGCACAAAACACATTTTTTTCCAGTGTGAGGACTAATGTTACAGAATGAATGAATACTGACGTTCATTAGGCGTCCTGGAGCTGTTAGCACTTACCAGTCTGTGTCGCAAAAGCTGTGGCTCAGGCCCGAAACTCTTGCCATGATGTTAACTCAGTAGGGAAGGTAGCGGCTCTTATATTTTAAGTAGAAGTGCCAAGAGGCAGAAAAAGCTTTCCCAGTAGAGAGATTTCCCCGCCATTGACTGCGTCCAAAAACAGGTGAAGATGACTGAAGCCGGCGCCTCTCAGAATTTAACGTGCACAAGAATCACCTGGAGTCTGGTAAACTGTAGCTTTCCATGCAGTAGGTCTGGGCAGGGCCCAGGGTTCTAGAAGTCTAACCCTCCCAGGTGACGCTGATGCTGCTGGCTGAAGGACCGCACTTGGGGCAGTGGGAGCTTAAAGAGGCTGAATAATTAGCAAAGGTTGAACCTACTATGCAGTACTTACCAATTTCATCTGATCATAAGAATCACCTCGTCCTCTTGTTAATGCCAACATCTAGTCCCCCAGCCTGGCCGTTGTGTCTCAGTTGCTCTTCAGTGAAGTCTGGAATTTGTGTTTTTAACTTCATGATTGCTGTGATCAGCCAATCTGGGGAAAATTTAACTAAGTAGTCTTTAACATGAACTTCAATCTTGACTTTCTATGATTCTGCTTCTCTGTAAACTAGCTATAGACTAGTTTTCAATAGATACCTATTTCCAGTTTTGCCTTGGTGAGTTGTTTCATCCCAGGGACATTAAAGTTCCTACTAGAAGGATTAACCCCTTTTATTTTTAATAAACAAAAATAAGCACTTTACATTGAACCGGCCAGCATTATTAGCCCTTATGTGATTTCATTCAGTGAGAATAATTTTAAAAATACAAACTCTGAAGGTTTGTATTTTTTCTTCATTGTGTAGATTAGAAAAATAGAGGCCAAGTGACTTACTCAAGGTCACACAGATGGAGGAAGTTGTGGGGTCCGGATGTGACTCTCCTCTCAGTCCAAAGCTCTGGTCACTCAGACACTGGACACTGGTCCCCTGCGGTGCCGCCTCCCCCTGCGAGCTTGTGAGGCTCGGCGCCTGCACACTATTCACATCTTCTGCTCCTGCCTCCTGAACTCAGTGTCTCCATCTGCCTGGGCTTATGATCTCACTTGTGCCTCTGCTCGCCCAGGTCTTCCAGCGCTGACCATCTGCCCTGATTCTGGACTAGCGTCGGGTTCAGACTTGCTCTTTCCAGTCCCTCTCTGGTCTTTGTGAACAAACTCATTCCTCTCGATCTGGAGAAAAAGCCAAAGTGTGAGGCAATGAGGTTCCTCAGGCAGGCTCTTCAGAACAGCAGTAACACATATTAACTGTTCTTCAGGGAGAACCAGCTGTTGGGCACCGAGCCACATGGTGGGGCTGGTGTGGTGGGTGATTAACCCTCCCTCGTGCTGATTCTTTTCTGTGCCTCGGTGACCATTGGTGCATGTTGCATGGAGGTCATCTGACCAACAGATATGCATTGGGCACCTGCCTGGCACTGTACAGGGTACTTGGAGATGCGGTGCAGGGCACAAGTTGACATGCGTGGCGTCCTCATGAAGCTTCTGGTTCAATAAGGGAGACAATTTAAATTAAATAATGATAGTAATTCACGTGTGATTACAAATAGAGATCAGGGCTACAATGGAAAGGAACACAGAGTTAGAATAAAGTCAAAAACGAGTGGCAGTAATCAGCAAACACATGAGGTCAGGTTAACCTCATTTCTCCTTGTTTCCTCTTTAGTGGAGTTCTAACGTTTATAGATGGAAAAGAGCGAACATTTATTGAGTTCTTATTATGTACAAGTGGTTTCTTATAAGCACTTGACATGCTTCATCATATTTTAGCCACACAGACACCATATTAACCTCATAAAATAGCTACTCTCATTCCACTTCAGTTTCTTCATTTATGAATTGTGGACAGAGTACTTATGTAACCTGCCCACAGTGATACAGCCAGTGAGCAGTGGGTGCCGAATTGAACACAAGGCTAGCTGACTGCAGTGCTCAAGTCCACAACTGTGGATCACTTACTGCCTCAGGGAAACCTGGTGAACATGGTGTGTGGAGAACCAGCAGGGGTTGGGACAAGTTGTCTCAGGTCATATTTGGACCCAGGCTGGAGGGGGAGCAGCAAGATGTAAGGACAATCAGGTAGACTGACAACTGGTTGAACAAATAGACCCAAAAGGGATTTTTTGCTGGATGACTGACCAGATGAAGGTCTTTAACAGCATGGGCCAGGGCTCTTTCCTTGGCCTTGTCTGAAATATTTTTGTCAGTGGACCTAAATAAATGCACCAGAAGGGATCAGTCTTCACAACTGTGGGCGAAAAATGCTAAAGGGAGGAGCTAATACGCTGATTGATAAAATCGGCATTCACAAAAATCTCTGTCAACTGAAATGAGAGTCTGTCTCTAACAATATGACATTTAATGCAAATAAAAGTGCAGAATTACCTGTTGAGTTCAGGGTATCAACTACATAAATACAGATGACACTTAACATTTCCATACAGGGATTTTGTGGATAGGATACTTGATATGAGGCAAGGGTGTAAGATGACTTGTAAAATTCTTAATGAGATCTATGCTTCACTCTGAGATGTGTCCAATTTGGGGGGAAAATAAAAGCAAAGGAGATAAGCGACAGTGTTGCTTTATCTGAGCTGACCCTTTATGGAAATAGGTATTCCACATGGAACAGAGCAGGGGCCTGGGGGTGGAAAAAGTATCCCATGCCTACCGGGATGAGTTGTGGCAGCGACAGAGTCTCTCTTCTGTCCTAAGCCCCACTGCCGCCTGAGTTCATTTCCCGCTCTTGGACATCTTGTTGTGCCCGGATCTATTAAGAGGAATTTACTCTTCAATTTCCTGCAGTGATTTCAAATTCCCAAGGTTACTGCCATGCCTTACTTTACAGCAACAATCCCACACCACTCCCTGAGGTTGTAAAGGGTTAGAAAATACATCTTCAGCAGAACCCTTGGATGTCAGATGCCACCAGCTTGCAACAGCATTGTGTCCCTCATTACAATCCCCAGTGTGAGATGCTGGGGGGGAGGGGGGCTGGAGGAGGGAGAGAAGGAGCCCGAAAGAACAAGGAGAGGGTTCTTTAAATACCCTGGCCTCAGGGAGCCCCTTCAGAGAGGATCGCAGCATGGTAGCCACCATCAGCTTTCTTTTCAGAGAGCAGTTTCGTGTTCCCAGGGGGTCTCACTTCTTTCCTCCAGCCCCTAATCACATAGCCACATAACTCTCCTGCCAAGAGTGGTTATTTTAAATGGTTAACGTTTTCAAAGAAGACGACTGCTGAGGTTCTTTTAATCTTCAGAGCCAGTTGGTAGGGGGCCACTATTGTGCTGCTTTTATGGACCTCTAACAATTGGTTCAGGGCAGAATCTCCAAGAATCATGCACTCTCCAAATGGGAGTTGAGGACAATGCTTTAGACCATCGAAAGCAACTCCTATATTTTGTAAAGAGGAAAAGTGATACCCAGGGTATATTCAGCTCACATGCTAACAACAAACTGTAAGTAAACTGGGAGATGTTTTTCTTAGATTTTTATTGCCCATAAATCCCATATTCACATAGAAAAGAGTGATGCGCTCACTCACCACAGGCTCCTTTTTAATTTTTTCAGTCTGATATACTCTCTAATTCAGTTTGGCTTTATAACAACCCAGAGTTGGGGGAGGGGGGCTTATGAATAAAATGAGTCAGGAGTGAGCAACCTCTGGTTCTAGAATTAATTGAACCTATTTAAGAGGAACAAGCCGAACAATCTCTACTTATGGCAATAGTTGGGGAAAGGCCAAGGTGTTGGAAAGGTTTACCAGCAGCATCACCGACAAACCTCAGATGAGAAGGTGACACCGTGAAGTCAGAACCTTCCATAGGCCTTTCTCAGGCAAGAGGATGGACAGAAACAAGGGGGCCACCCCAGATGACGTGACCCCCAAATCTCTACATCTGACTGCAACATTTACATATAGGTGGGGTCTAACAAAATCCCCAGAAGTGTTAAAATTCATTTTTATGAAGTCTGTCAGAGCAGAGTTAAGTCTATAAGAGATGAGTTAAACCTAGTTCCAAATCAAGCAATTATTGATTTTATAGAGCAACACAACATGGTAGTTACCAGCCTGGGCTTGACATTCATCCTTGTAATTTCAAATCCTAGTTTAACCGCTTGCCAGTTGTATGTTGTAAGCATGTTATCTCATCACTCTGAACCTCATTTTTTCCCATTATATTTGTCAAAGAGCCCTGTTAGGAAAAAGCCTGGGAAATTTGAGGAGAGTTTAATAAAGGAATTTTTTACAAAGGTGTAAACAGGTTTCTGGAAACCATAAGAAAAGATCTGGTATCCCCAGCAAGTAACAGTGACAGGAACCATTACTCCCCAAGTCCGAAGAGGCTAAAGGGGGGAGACTGTTGGAACCCACAGAAGAGGGAGAGCTGTGTGGAGAGGGCTGGCTGGCCCAAGCAGGCTTCAGTCCAGATACGCATTCATCAAGAGGGGACCTCAAAATAGGGGCGCTGGAGAGTAAGTATCCCAACCTCACTCTCAGTCTTTCCTACAAGTCCCCGCTTCCCGTAGATAGAACTGGAACAGAAGCCAGAGAGAAGGGATGCCAGTCGCAAAGGTGTCCGGCAGCTTGAGGAACAATGGAAAGTGGGCCTACAAGCAGGCAAGCGCCCATGGAATGAGACGATAGTAGCGCCCACCTCTGAGAGCTGTCGCAAGGATGGCACGAGTTAAAGCATCTAAAGAGCTGGCATTGCCCCAGGTCATGTGGTACACTCACGTATAAATCCAGAATTGACGTGAACTGAGAATGATCAACTCCAACATCTTCATTGGACAATGAGGACACAGAGGCCCGGAGAGAAGCAACTCATCCCAAGGTATGAAGTTAGGGACAGTCAAGAATAAAACTCAGTTCTCTGCCTAGTTGTTAGGGACCTATGTCTGCACCTTGTCTATCTAAAGCAGGCACAGATCCATCTCAAACCCCCAAAGGTGAACAAAACGGGCTCTTTGATCTGCTGAGCTCGCCTGTCCCTGAGACTTCCAGCATGTTCCCTAGAACAGCCTGCATGCCACAGAGGGGACTGCGATTCCCTGGACTACAGCAGGTCCTCTAATAACATTGTTTTGCTCAACACCGTGTTGTTATATAACGATGCTGAGATGCCATAGCAACTTAATTCTTCTTGATATCAATTAGCCTTTGGTGAAACTGGTTTTGTTATAAATTGTTTTGCTTAAAGTCACAGAACCTAGAGACAACATTAACTGAGGACTTACTGTAGTTCGTACACTAGTTAACTTGCATTTTTTTCTCTCTCAGGGGTTTTGCTGTGTAAATAAGAATCTAGATGGTAAATCTTAAAGGACCAATAAGCAAAGAGCAGGAACCCTCTATTTCAGGCCCAACAGTTTAAATATTAGACCCTTTCTGGTCCACAGGGACCCTGCCAGAGTAGCCAGCATAGCCAGGACATTTTAAAAAGCAGCCCCCCTGCCCTGGCCCACGTGGCTCAGTCTGATGAATGTAGTCCTGTGCACCAAAAGATCACCAGTTGGATCCCAGTCAGGGCACATGCCTGGGTTTCGGCTCAGTCTCCAGTAGGGGGCATGCAGGAGGCAGCTAATAGATGTTTCTCTCTCACAACGATGGTGCTGTCTCTTGCTCTCTTTCTCTCCTTCTACCTTTCTCTCTAAAAAAATCAATAAAAACATATTTAAAAAGCAGCCTCCCCTTTTCAGGAACATGAATGCTGTGTAGAGCCAGCTTTAGGCTAGGTCCTTCGTGACCACTGCAGGCAATTATATGGTGACTCATCATTCCAGTTTTCCTGAGTTTGTCTCAGTCTTATCCCAGAAAGTCCCTCACCTGCAACACCTCCCCATCCCACCCTGCCATGCACAGCTCTGGATTAACCAGGATGGTTGGTCACTTTAGATAATTTACAGAGTCCCCAGCAGACAAGAGCCCTGTGCTTAGGTTCTTGACTGTCGTTGAATTTGCATCCTTTTGGTATTTAAACAGTTACATTTCTAAGCAATCATTTGCATTTGCCTCTGGTAATTCTGATAAGCATATGCTAATAAATCAAAAAGAGGTCACAAGAATAGAAACAAAATTAAGAGGCCTCTTAAAAAGCAAAACAGGGAGCAAGCAGATAATGAAACGACTTGTATTTTATAACGCACTGAATTCCTGCCAGAGACTGCTCACAAAATCAATCTATCTAGTGCATAAGGACTGGCACAGTGGCCGCCAGAAAGCTGGGTTGGAAACAGGGAGGATCTCAGATCCACCACTGACCTGGGCCAGTGACATTGGGAAGTAGACATAGTTACTCAAGATATCCATTGTAAAGAACTCAGACAACTCTACTGTGCGATACATTCCTGGCGAATTAATGAGTTAAGAAAAAATGAAAGGCACAGATGCCTCAAATGCTACAGATTTTTTATAGAAGAGTCTTCAGTGTCATTATTTCTAGATGTTTGTGAATTTGAATTTAAGTTGGTTTCCTTAGGCAGCCTGCTCTCACCAGAACCTTGTCCAACATGCTGAATTACTGGGGTGGGGGGGGATCAGGTAGAGTCATGCCCTACAAGCCTTGAATGCCCAACATAAGCTCAGTGAAACTACTTACACCTGTGATGAGAAAAAATAAAATATAATTTATGATGCTCCAAGCTCCTTTCCAATCCTAAATTAGGTAATTTGGCCCACTTAGTCTTTTTTATTTATTTTATTTTATTTGTAATTTCACCACATGAAAGAGAGCTCTGATGGGCCAGATAAATCCTTGGGATATTTGTGCTAGAAATTAGGTAAAAAGGTAGGAGAGTTTATTTTTTTGGAGAGTGATTCAGTAGAAGAAGAGTGAAATGGGGAGTTTTCAGAGTCATTAATAAGACTATAATTCACCTTCATAATATTATAAAAATGCAAGTTAGAAAAATGAATTAACTTACGATTAATTTTGTTGTATAAACTGTGTTCTTTTAAACATGGCACCATTATTGAACAGAAACACAGGGGTCATGAATCTCTTAGTTTAAAATAGTATTCTGTATGACACTATTTTACACCACTGATAGAATATGGCAGGGGAAATTGGCTATCCTGGTATTTTAAAATCAATGCATAGATGTTACTTTATATCTATGAACATGACTCGCCCTGACAGATACTCAAATCTATAAAACAGCATACAGTTGTGTTGTAGATTATGTTGACATTCTATCACCTAAAATTTTATACACAATTATTGCATTTTCAGACAAGTCTATGGTATAAGGTAGACTGGATAATAAAATAGTTTCACAAATTTAAAGTAAATTATGGCAATGTTGTTTAGTAGAAAGTACATGATATCAAAAATCAGAAAGCCTGTGTGGCAATCCCAGCTGGACCACTAATTTGCTATGTGAGTTTGGGAACTTTGATCCCACCCCTTTAAGACTCAAGAGTTATTTACTTACTACAATATGTAGCCTCATACTTACAAGATTTGGGGGAGCAACTTGACCCAAGTAAGCCCACTGAGAAAAATCTCAAAGTTCTATACAAATGAAAAGCTACTATTATATGCATTGCATGAAGGGAAACCTGCTAAAGAATTTGGGAAGATACAAAGTTTACCTATTATTAAATGGACTGCACTTTTAATTTTCCTGTGATAATTCAGAAAGAACAAAGGCAAAGCAGGGCCCACACACTGGAATGGGGCAATTTGTTTCAGGGGTATTGCTTCTATTTTAGATTTGATCATCAAGGTGTTAAACATTTATTGTTTGAATTCAAATTTCCTTGAGGTTTGCCCTATCCTGAGTTAGAGACCACTTCCCATTGCCTTGCCCAGCTCCTCGGCACACACTGGCCCAATCCTACTGGCCTCTGAACACATTTGCTGTAGCAGCCACCGCGTGCAATCTTGAGCCAGGCCTGCCTTAAGCTCCTGATTTTTCACTTTAGCCTCCATGTGAAGCAGGTCTTGGGAGCCCAGCAGAGAATCCCACTGTCAGCGGGATAGAGCAGTCCTTCTGCACGAAAACCCTGACTGCAGGGTTGGTCCCTGCCATGAGGAGATGGAGTGAGTAACCAGCAGGAAACGGGTGGTCCTTGGAAGCACATTCTGCAATTAGGTATTAACTTCTTGAGTCTTGGTTTTCTCACCTATACTATAACTCCCTCATATCGCTGATCACTCATGCATAGTGTGGGGCACATAGGAAAGCACAAGGTACCCATCATTATTTTCTGACCCTCTAAATTAAGTCAGTTTCTGCAGTTATGTAACTTACAGAACTAGATTCCTTTCCTTTATGACTCTGATGAGGGCTCATATTATACCTTCATTATTGTCATTATTTGCTTAAAATCGGCCTCTTTGGACCATCACCTTGGGAGCACAGCATCACATCTGCTCTGGACAGTACTGCATCTTTAGCTTCCAGCACAATCCTGGAATGCTGTGGGTGTGCAATGCAAATTTGTTAAATAAATAATGACCTCCATGGAATTTCTATCAGTGATCACTGAGGCAGAAAGACAGTCAGCAGTCATCACTAACCACCTAAGAGGGCAAATTTCCCCACCCCACCAACCCTAAAATGTGGCTCGGTGCCCAACAGCTGGTTCTCACTGAAGAATAGTTAAGGGAATATGTTTTACTGCTGTTCTGAAGAGCCTGTCTGAGGAACCTCATTGCATCACACTGGCTTTTTCTCCAGACCAAGATGCATGAGGTTGTTCACAAAGACCAGAGAGGGACTGGAGAGAGCAAGTCTGAACCCGACGCTGGTCAGAATCAGGACAGATGGTCAGCGCAGGAAGGCCTGGGTGAGCAGATGCAAAAGTGAGATCATAGAGTCCTGAGCAGGAGGCAGAAAGCCCAGGTCGATGGAGACATTGAGTTCAGGAGGCAGGAGCAGAAGATGTGAACAATGTGAGCCTCACAAGCATACAGGAGGAGGCACCACCACAGGGGGCCAGATGTCTACTGTCTGAGTGACCTGAGCTTTGGACTGAGAGGAGAGTCACATGTGAACCCCACAACTTCCTCCATCTGTGTGACCTTGAGCAAGTCACTTGGCCTCTATCCACTTCTGTTTTCTAATCCACAGAATAAAGGAAATTATTTGTATTATATAAACCTGACAGAGTTGTCATACAAATAAAATCATATCACTTACTAAGATAATTTTACCACCAAATGCTGATGGCAGGTTCACGAATAGACTTCTTATTCTTCGTTATTAAAAACAAGAGGGGGTGATTCCATCTAGCTGCAATCTTGCTATCTCTGAGACACAAAAAGGCAAAAGAGAAAAGAAAAAGCTAGTAGCAACAACAATAAAAATCAATGTCTAGCCCTACGGGAAACACAGAGAAATAGCATTGTGGAAACATCATGAAGATCATCTATTAATGTTGCCCAAATTTGCCTAATCATAAGAATTTCCTTCTTAAACACAGAGTTTCTAGACTTCGACCCAAGATCAACGAAGTCACGAACTGCAGTGGAGACACCTAGAGAGCTAGACGAATAAGGGTACTAGGTTATTCTTGTAACTGAACAAAACTGGGAAGCCCTGCTTAGTTCAGTCTTTCCTGATTACTGGAAAGCCCTTGAGTATGTTCCATGCACTGGCAGAATCAACATCACAGGGGGGGGACTGAGACCTCAGACCTATTGAATCAGAACGTGAATTTTAAGATTAATGGTAGATGATTCTTATGGTCACTAACATTTGCGAAGCTCTGGCCTAACGCATTCCCATTCTTGAATACCATCAGTGACAGGAAACATACCACCTAAATATCAGTTACAATGTGGAATCTGAAGCCATATCAATTAATGTTTACTGCTATATTACATTAAAATCGACAAAAAAAAAAGCTCCGGTCACTCTTTCATTTGGGTAGCTCTTTTTACACAGTCAAATAGAAGGTATTGGTTCACTGGGTTATGCTAATATTTCAAATACTGACATACGTCATTGTAAAATATCAAACAAATGACAATCATTAATGTCACCACTGATCTCATCAGAAATGTCTTTAAGTTTTGTTAAGCAGTCAAGATCAGGGTGGGGTAAACTAGTTTTCCAAATTGAAATTTTCTTAAATTTCTGATTGGTAATAAATATTGTCGGTTGTTTCCTGTAAGTGACATGCAATATTTATTTTTCAAAAGATGCCTGCCAGCCTGGCCGGCATAGCTCAGTAGTTGAGCATCAACCTAGGATCCAGGAGATTGAGGTTCGATTCCAGGTCAGGGCGCATGCTAAGGCTGCAGGCTCCATCCCCAGCAGGGGGTGTGCAGGAGGCAGCCGATCAATGACTCTGTCTCATTATTGATGTTTCTATCTCTCTCCCTCTCCCTTCCTCTCTCTGAAATTAATAAAGATATATTTAAAATAAAATAAAATAAAAAATAAAAAATGTCTGCCAAGTACTTAAGCTGAATAACCTCAGTTTTGTCTGCCAGTTCCTGTTTCAAGTAAAAACTGTTCTATAAAAAAAGTGGCTAGGGTCAGCTTGCAACTCAAATGGTTTTAGGTGTATATTTGCTAGGAGCAACCACAGCACTGCTGATGGCATCAGACATACTTTATGCTTAGTGACTATTTAAAACTAATGCACTGAAGGTTTTTTATTTAACACATTTAATATTTTTCTGCTTTATCAAGTTTATTTTTAACTGAACTCCCTCCCTTTTTTAACTATGGTGTACAGCAGTGAAAAATATGATTACTAGTACAAGTTAATGTCACTGTCTTGATTTTTATTAAGGTGCTAACAATTTTTTCCACCATTGATTTTGCACCATGATTACAAATCATCTCAACAGTGAAAAAAGCAAATAATTCCTTAATAATGTTATAAAGATAGATTTGACCTTGTGGGCCCTCAGAGGTCTGCAAGCCACACTTTGAAAATTGCTGTACTAAGTTGTTCTCTGAGGAAATCTCTCCCTTCCTCCACAATTTGGCTATAATAGGGTTTACTGAAAGTATAAATTGGAATCAATCATCTCTGTATCTACAACACTCTTTAGAATCTCAAAAATTCATTACACTTATATGTGCACTAAAGTAAAGTTTTACATATAGTGATTCAATAATCTAATGTGATTCAATAATGTAAAATGAATAACATGTCTGGAAACATAACGAGTTTGTAAAATTTTATTATCCTGTGTATCTGATAGGATCCTATCAAGAAAAAAAGAAAGCCACTATATGTATGTATAACTTCCTTTTAATTTAAAAGAAGCAATTGGTGACAAAGGTTATGGAAAAACTTTAAAAACAAAACAAAAAAAAAAGAAAGAGCAAGCAAGCGAGCGGCGGAAAAATAAATATTTTAGCCATGGCAAAAATCGTTACCATTCCTAGGTTACAAGGAAAAAATGAGGGATGCGGGTGGTGCTCTATCCCAGGGGCTGGAATAAGTTCATTTCTGAAGTTAATAACCCATAGCCAACATTGCCTGCATGACAGCCAAGAAAAAATGTTCAATAGATTGAGCAGATTGGAGAGGAAATGGGCCAAGGGTTGGCACACCTTGGCTTTGTTATGACATTGCCGTAGAAGAATGCCATTTATTAAATTTTTCTCAAAAACTGTTTATTGAGCAACTACAATGTGCTGACCCCTGTCTTGGCCAATGGGGATTATTGTAAGACAAAGGAGACACAACATGAAGCTGATGTTCTAATGAGAAAAGACAAATAACAAATACCCCCAAAATAAAAAGTAATACGAGCTGTACAGAAATTTAAAACAAGGTGATGTGATAACGTGATTGAGTGTCTTTTAAATCAGGCATAGAGGCAGGGAGGGGGCACTGAGAAGATGACATTTAAACAGATATTGACAAGAGGGATCAGGCCTGTGAAGACCCGAGGATATAACTTTTCAGGATAAAGGCAGAAATAAGCTTGACATATTAGAGAAACAGAAAGAAGGCCAATGTGGCTGAGATTCGTGGGGAGAATGAAAAGTAAAAAGAGAGTTAGGCAGAAGCCAGATTGTATAGGGATTTGCCAGTCTAGGAACCTTTTCATTATGAGCTCGCAAGAATTTCCTTTTGTTTTAAATGCAATGAAATGTCATTGGAGAGTTTTAAGCAGGGAAGTGACATGATATAACTTATTTTAGAAGGTTCTCCGGAGGGCAATCGTGGAAGGATGGAGTTATTGAAGGTCAAAGAACCAAGAGGAAATCTACATTGAAATCATTACCAGTGGTCTCAGGAGGGGAGGTAGAAGAGATGAGCCGGGCATTAAGTTATCAATGAATGAAGGAGCCAGGTAGTTGCAGTGGGTATGAAGCGAGACCTGATGGCAAGAAATTCACAGCAGCAGTGGTTTTGAAGAAGTAAAGGAGTGGTTTCTAAGTAGCTATCTGCATGCTCCGAGGCTCTTAGTGTACGTGCAATGCCTTCTGGAGACTATTCTCTAGGGGAGACTATTCTTTGTAAAGAAACACCCAAATTTATGTTGGGGCAAGATGGTGAAGAGAAAGTTTAGAGACAGAGACATGGATCAGGTGGTTTACAGCTAATAAGTCATAGATCCAGAGGGCTCCATGGAAAGTTCTGCGGGAAATCAGCACTAATGAGTAACTATAGTATGAGATTAGTATGAACAGGGGGACCTGGCAATGAATAGTCTAGGTGCTGTGACGACCACACAGGACAGAGATGTGAGACATGATTGGACTGAGCCAGGCTATCTCTTAGGATGGAGTAACCCGGGCAAGCTGGGGATCTGTTTCTTCTTGACGCTCAGCGGGGCATGGCAAGCAAAGAGGGAGCCAAAGATCCTTTGGGGTTGCTCTCTTTGGTGACTGTGATATGGGGACAGTACTGGGATGGCAGTGGGGGCTTGGGCTAGGACCGTCTTACCCCTGGAGTCTTCTGGGCTGCTTTAGGCACTGTCTCTCCTCACCAAGGTGTGTTCACAGTGGATGAGAAACTGGACAAGCACAAGTGAGCTTCACACTTAGCAGCAGAAACCTCGCTTCAAGTGGAAGTCGATGCAAAGGCCGAAGACAGAGAGCGGTCTACATCGGACTCACCCCGTACTCTCAGCCCTGAGGTGGGGAACTGATCGGGTCCCCTGGGGCTTCAGAGGGATGCTCTGCACGCCCCTGAACAAGCTTCCAGACCTCAGATTCAGCGCTGGTGTTTCTCACACCATTCCGGCTACCGTCGGCACCCATGACACACTCGGAAAAGCCTCACTAATTTAGAATAATGAGGCTAATATGACTCAGTAACCAAACTCAATTGCAGACGTTTTGTTAACAAAATGCCATTTTATTACTCTTAAGTAGAGAATGTATTATAAACTGAGCTATAAATGGATATTACTAAGTTAAATGGAATAAGTTGATGTAAAATTACAGCTCACAATAGACCGACGGAACTGGGCGATGCATCACACACGTGTAAATCCTTTAGCATAAGGGAAGTAATTGCCGAGGCTGAGAAATGGAAGGCAGGCCTTTGATTTACTGAGTCTTTGGTTTCCAAAACTACTCGTAGTTTAAATTCTCTCTTAAACAATAGACCCTGAAGAATCAAATATAAATAAATTATCTCAATATTTACCTGGCAAAAGTAAAGTGTAAAAAATATTGAAAAACTCAAGTGAATATCATTGGAGAAAATAATATTCCACTGTATGTGTAGGTCTGGATCTGTGATAATATTCAGAGACAGATACTGAATTAAACAGGGTCAGATGACTTACAGAGGTGCGGGACTCCTCAAAAATTTAATATGCTAAAGCAGAATGTCTCCAACTTGAGTGTGATTATGAATCACCTGAGGATGAAGTTAAAGTGCAGATTAGGCCCAGCCAGGCGTGGCTCAGCAGTTGAGCGTCGGCCTAGGATCCAGGCAATCGGGTTCGATTCCCGGTCAGGACACATGCCCGGGTTGAGGGCTGCAGCTGATCAATGACTCTCCCATCATTGATGTTTCTATCTCTCTCTCTCCCTCTCCCTTCCCTTCTCTGAAATCAATAAAGATATATTTAAAAAAATAAAAATAAAGTGCAGATTAGGATTCTGCAGGTCTGGGGCGGGACCTGGGAATCTGAATTCTCCATGTGATGTCAGAGCTGCAGGTCTGTGCCACACTTTGAGTAGACAAGTGCAAAAGTACCTGCAGGCTATATGTGAGGAAGTTGAATAGATATAGTGCAGCACTTTTGATATCACTTATCTTTTGTGAGAAGAGAGAGAAGTGTCCAATTTTAAGATTATTTTATTGCAAATTGTTGTACATGTGATTTACCTTTACTAAGTAGGATGATCTTTTAATTTCAGTATCTTTTCTGTTTTCTCATCCACACTTCCACTAAACACTTAGCAGGGGGTCTTTCATTATAGGGTATTAGGCAAATTACACAGGAAAATCAAGTACAGAATTCTGTAACCCCAATACTCTGATGTTGCCATAGGGGGCCTTGTTTTACATTTAAGAAACAGTGTATTCTCTTTAGATAAATTTATTTCTGTTCACTAATGTTCAGTTAGTGACTTCAACTAAACATGCTTTCGGAAAATGTGTCGTTTCACTTAAAAGCCAGCAATTGCTTTTGAGTTCTGAGACTTACAGAACGCTAGGTTGAGCAGGTTGTTCGGGTATATGTTATCTAAAACTCTCCTTTTTCAGATGAGAAGGTGGAGACCCTGGTTACATCCTGTGCCCAGTATCTCACAGAAAGATTTAGTGCCTATACCTTCAGTCTTTCCTCAAATTTTAAAGGAGTATGGGAGCCCCCATGCATCTTGAATTTAAACTCAAATAGTCCTGATCTCGTGCACCTCTGGCTTACTGAATCGGTCATAATATATTTGTAAGTATGAGTTTTATGCATGGACCTGTCACGTTTTCTTTACTGTTTTTCAGGTGCCAAAAGCTTGCGCCTTGGATTGTGTTAGGAGGAGGAGTTTGAAGGGTTAATATCAGATTGCTTCATCTCGGCTGCCATGCTCAAGCCCCAGGGCCATAGGAGCCTCCGTCCCCAAGCAGATGGAACAGTGGCCGCATCGTCCCAGGAGGAGGTGTGCTTGAGGGATAGGCAAGCAGGGCCGGGGCCACGGGCTTACACGGCCTCTGACTGTTGCGGGCCCGGGCGCCGCGCGTCCCCTGGCCTGTGAGATGCAGAAGGCGTGCTCCCCAGCCCGGGTGCTCGCCACGCAGCCCCGGCGAGCTGGCCGGGCTCCCGCCCAGGTAATTGCATCCCGTCTGCTCAAGCGGCCTTTGCAGTTTCAATCAGATGCGTCACCCTCTCCAGCGCGGCTGCCCACGATGATGGCTGAGGGTTTCCTTACGGCTGCTAAGCAGCTGTTGTGCTCAACCCAAGAGGGGACTACATGTCAGCGGCGGGTAAAACGATTCCATTATTCCCCTTTGCCATCACAGAAGCATCCCGAGGCTTCATGAATTAAAATGCGCTCAGCTTCCGAGGTGCAGGTGACGGTCGGTAAAGACGGCAGGCGTTTATTACTGAGCGTGTTCAAGGGGCGCTGCGCCTGCCTTCACCTCAGAGTGAAATCTGGGCATCATATGTTCCTTACACTACAATATACCCTGTTTAAACTGAATAAGAGTATTATTGTCAGAACGGGCGTTGGTCGAACTTAGAATTATATAGCACACTGCTTCCTTGAGCACCTTAAATGACCTTCAGTACTAATGAAGCAAGCACCTCACTTAGAACTGCACCAATAAACTCCTCATTGATGGCTCCCCATTAATGCTTGCAGACGCTACAAAGGTATCAAGCTTTTTTTCTCTGTCATTTCCCCAATTTTTCCATATGACTTTCTATGCATGCACCTTGCTCATGAGAATATAGTACATTAAAAAAATACTATCAATAAACTGAATGGCTTAAACCGACCATCATTTTATTACATCTCGTGATTTTCTTGGTCAGGAATTTGGGAGTAACTCCACTGGGGAATTTTTCTGCTCCGTGTGACATTGACTAGGGTTACTTTGTAGTATTCAGCTGGTTGGATGGCTCTGGAGGTTCAAGATAGTGTATTTGCAGGCCCCGTGCCTTGTCAGATTAGATGGAACACAGGGCTCAGCTGACTCCCTCTCCAACTGTCTCTGGGCCCCTTTATTGGTCTCCCCAGCATGGTAGTCAATCTACTACATGGAGACCCAGTACTTCAAAAGTCTGAGAAAGAAGCTGCCAATTCCCTGAAAGGCTGGACCTGGAAAAGGCTCAGTGTCACTTTAATTCTACTTCCTTGGTCAGAGCAGTAACAGGCCACCCCAGATTCAAGGGGAGGGAAAATAGGTCCACCTTTAAATGAGAAGAATGTCAAAGAATTACGGGCAACTTGACTCCATCACACTGACCATTTTAATAGAATTCTTGTCCATGGTAATTTCAAACCTATCTGAGTTTTCCACAAGAAATACCTCTACTGCTAAACATCTAGGCACAGGGACAGACTCAGTCTCAACCTTGTAGCTTTAACATTGGCCTAAAATACCTTTGGAAACATAGCAAAAACAGGTGTTTCCTTAGCATCGGCACCTGTAAAAGGTTCCAACCACAACAATTTCTATTGTCTTCCCTCTAAATGACACAGTAACCCCCAAACTACCATTTCAAATAAAACTGCAAATAGTTTAGATTATTCCAAGTGCATTTATACCTAGAATATTCAAAAGACTTGCAGCGGAGGTGGGTCAAATTATTCTTTCTATTTTGCTCCCGAGGAACTTAAATTAGAGAAAGGTGGGTGATTTGCTAAAAAGTCTCCAGGTAATGAGTGATGGCTGCCTAGTCCAGGACTCCAGCTTCTTTATTCCACATTCTTTCTCTATTAAGATTTGACTCACAACCAAAGAATCCTGAGTGAGGTGCAAGGTTCCCGACTTCACTACAATGAAGATATTTTTGCAAAAGGACAAAGCAGTTTTCAAACTAGAATCACATTTTCATTGAGAAATGTCTCAGCTGGAGCTGCTGCTGTTGCCTCCAGTTTATTTATTTCTCTGAGCATGGAGTAGGAGAGTCTTGCTTGGTTGAATAATGGTTGGCCCTGTTTGGCCAAGTCACGGTCAAAATTACAAGATGATTCCAGTCTTCTACATTTCCTCTTCCTTAAGCAAAACACATTGCCTAAATCATTCTTGCCTTTTCTCTAATTCTTCATGTCCTTCTCAGTCTTGAAGACTCAACCCAGTTCTCCCAACTGCTCTAGAAAAACATCTCACACCCGTCTGGACCATGCGCTATCAGAAATCAATTATATTCATTCTTTCACTCCTTAAAAATGTTTGAGCACCTTCCTTATGCATATTTCTAGAATAGGTACCCTGCTAATATAAAACTCAGAGCATGTTGATCTTGCTCCAAAGAGTTAACAGCATTGCAGAGGAGAGTCACTGAGGAATCACTATGCACCATGTACTATGTGTGATATGAGGGCTTCACATGTGTCATCTCACTGACAGCTCAGAGCAATCCCAGAGGGCTTTATAGATCATGGAACTGGGACACTGCAGTCCAAGGTCACATTACTAGTAACTGGCAGAGATAGGACATAAGCCCAGAACTGTCTAACTCCAGAAACAAAGCACTTGGCCATTAGGCTATAATGTATTTGGATAATTATATGTGTACAGTGTGTGTGTCTGTAGGTATAGTCATTCAGGGAAATATATGGTGACACTTATATTTCGAATGTCACATGTAGAATAAGAAAGGCACAGACAAACAGCTATGAAACTTCAGATGGCAACAAAGTTTCATGGCACTTGACAGGAGCCTTATCAGGGGAACAGTGAGTAGTTTGGTTTAATATGAGAAAGGGATGGCTGGACCTGATGACTAAAAATAGCGTAGGACAGACATAAAAATATACTAAAAAGTTTGAATTGGTCGCTTGGTCATTGCTAAGTTTTCAAAGGTGTTTAATGTGGGTTGACAAGATCAGAGATGAACTTTAAGAGGATTAACCTGTCAGCCTGAGCAGCAGGATGGATTAGAGGAGGACCCTGTCAGTGATACAAGTTAAGCCCTGCCCTTTTAATTCCTAACAGAAGCAATTATGAGTCTATTGCAAAAGTCCAAGGAAAGCAAAGCGACACAAAACTGACTTCATTACATATAGAATCTTGGCTTGTTTGTTGATGGTTTTAAGAGTGCAATTCTTAAATTCTTAAATTGTTAACTATTCATCATAGCAACAGTAACTGACATTTTTTTTCTCATACTTTCCTGTCATTGGACCTTCACATACACTACCCACTGAATTTTAAATAGACTGCCAACTCCACGAAGATGAGGGTCATAGGCTAGCAAAGTGCTGAGGATACAGTTACAATGCAAAATGTTTGGCTAATTTTCTAATTAATCTATAAGAAGCCATTCTCCTTCTGTTCTTGGAACCATTCTCCAAAGTGCCTCCACTTGTAGTTATCAAAGCATAAATAGTAACCACAAAAATAACGATAATACTTCCTAATAAATCTTATTACTAATATTCAGCATGAATCAAATAATTTAAGCACAATTATATAAGATATAGTATTATTATCACTTTAAACATTAAAACAACCTGGCAGAGAAGGTTAAATAATTTCCCAGTCTTCTATATCCACTACAAATAGGTCTGGGATTCAAATGCAGACATGATGACTCTGGAGCTTGTGTATACTTAATCACCCCTCTCCCAAATCTACAATGTCTAGTCTTCATTTCTGAGTTTCTATGAGACAAGAGACCTTTTACTAAAGGCCCTAGAAAGAAAAGCTATATTTAAAAATACATGTATTTTGGGACACTCTAAATAGAGATAGTTGGCAATGCATTATCTATACTTAGGACATAATTTAAAGACTGCCTACATTGCAAATCCTGAGTTTAAATTTAACTGTGTTCTCCTGAGCTTAACATGTCTAATGGCAAAAAGGGTACTTGAAAACCAGTGGGTGGGAAAAAATCCAACCTCCTTTATCCAAAATAAGACTCCGTTTCTAATTCCCCAACAGATTTCTTCGTCCTAGCAGTTGGCTACCAGGAACAGAGCGAGTTCACCACAGCTCTGCACAGATTTAATGGGGTAATTAAGAAGTGTGCTGAGAATCTGGCCTGGGACTTGGTTCTGTGTTTGCTCTGCAGATTTCGTGTTGGTGGAAGCAGTTCGGGCAATCCGTCCTTTGTGCTTGGCAATGCCAGCCACACAAGTCAGTTCTTGGAATGCAGTAAGGGACAACCATACCAAGTGGGTAGCCAAGTTTGGCAGCAAACTATAGAGGCTTTAGGGGTCCTTTGGCTGTGGTTAGTGCTCCTCTCCAATAACTCATAGCCGCAAGAGGCAGGGGAAAATGGGACTGCTGTTCCCCTGATCGGCCCAGGCTTAGCTTCCATCTTTTTTGAGGGGAGGGCTTATTCTTTCTACATCTATATATACATAGACTTGCTTTTTAAAAGAAAGCTCCACATGATATTACTAATCAGATGTAAGTGAGAAATGGTATCTTTAGAGTATGTGAATGTCTGATGATGGGTGAGATTCATCATTTTTTCAAATGTTGGCAAGCCATGTGTATTTCCTTTTTCGTGAACTAATCACTCATTCCATGAAGTGAAGATCCACAAACTGCTGTGCTGAGCTGTGAAATGGGTGCCCACACATGAGGACTGGGGAATTATAAATAGCCACAACAGCTTGTCAATATCTAGTAAATATTTTAAGGAGCTCCTCCCCAAGTCCACTCTTATGTATTTATCTTATAGTCCAACTCCCATGACATGCTTATAAGACCTTTATTGCAATACTTTGGGTAAAAGTAAGATAGAACACAACATAAATACTTGTTAATAGTTGCCTGATAAATAAATGATGAGAGGACCATCTACTTCCAGCCATGATGAAGTAACTGGTATGAGATAGCTCTCCAGCCATAAATACCTATAAGACTGGACAGAGCAAATGAGGCAACATTCTTTCAGGTTTGAACAGCAGACATAAGCTTGTGATCCCTGAGAGAAAGAGAACTAAAAATGTGAGGTCCATCCACAATTGCCCAGCCTTCCATCTGGAGATAATTTCCTGACCATGGCACAGAAAGCTAGAATCAAAGCAGGCTTGGCAGTCCTCTTGAGTTTAGAAGGCAAAGATCGGAATCTGGGGAAGCTGAGATGGGGGGAATTTACATGTAGCCCATCAGAGATGAAGAAGCTACATTCAGAGGGGGCCCCAAAGAACTGACACAAAAGCTACATATATCTATCCTGGCAAAAAAAAACAATTAGGAATTAAAATTTTAAAATAATACTATTTACAAAAGAAAAAAAAATTACTTTTTTCGGTATAAAAATGCCACATTTGTACAATATTTGATTCTGAAAACTATAAATCATCATCGAAACACAAAAATATTTTAAAAACAGAGATAAAGCACATTAATGGATTACAAGGTTAATATTGGTAAGATGACAATTCTTCAACCATTGATAAATAGGTTCTATGTAATTCCAGTCATGCAAATATGATGCTGCTAAAATTGATATAAAAAAGCAAAGGAACTAAAATAGCCCAAACAATTTTTATAAGAAAGGACAAAGTTGGAAGTGTCACAGTACCTAGTTTCAAGATTATTATAAAGCTACAGCAATCAAGACATAGATTAAAAGAACAAAAGAGTCCAGAAACAGAACCACAGGTGTATAGTCAAATGGTTTTTAACAAAGGGACTAAGGCAATTCAACCAAGATATGAAGGGCATCTTCCTTCTCTGTCTTATCTCTATTGCTTATTTGAGGAAATTCACCTTCCAAGGAAGTGTTTTACCTTAACCCACCTGTCATAAGCCATTGAGTCACTGAGTCATTGAGTTTTCAAGCACCAGGCCCTACGAATCCCTGGCAATTTCTCATGTACAGAACTCAGTCCTTAAAATTCTGAAGACTTGATATCTGGGCCCTGCTGTTATCAAGCACTGCTTTGAGTTTGTTAGTGGTGGCCAATGGGACGAGCTAGAAACAAATCTCAGGGAATTCCTTGGTTTAAGATAAAGAACATCCCCTGATGAATTTTCTAGCCAGTCCCAGAGTAGCAAGATGACTTTATCACATCTATGAAAAAAAGGAAATTGTTCTAATCACATCTTTTGGATTTGTTTTGTTTATTGCTCAGCCCACTCGGAGGCCTTTCCCGGGCTAGTTTCCTAGCTCAGGGCTCTCGTGAAGACATAGCTGAATGCTGAGCAGAAGTCCAGCAATTGCCAGTGCAGGGGAGAGTCTGCCTCCTCCCAATAGAAGAGCCCGCGGCACAGCAATGCCAACCGGCCTGTCCCTCCTGCAGTGTGCTCCCGCCCTGGCACAGAGAGCCACCAGCCACTGAGGCTTTGACCCTTCCTCCACTACCAGCACCAATGCCAGTTTTGGAAACAAAGATGATTTAGTCTCTGTCACTAGCAGCAGAGTCAGCAGGTACCTCAGACAAGGGTCCTCAAAGGACATCATTCCTGTTAGCCTCAAGGCATCTTCCTGACAATCCTCATTCTCCAGAAAAAACATTTCATTGCAACTTGAATAGGAAAAGCAAGTATTTCATTTAACCTCTCGGTACCTCATTTTCTATTCATTCATTCATTCATCCATCCATCCATCCATCCATCCATCCATCCATTCATTCAATAAATGGTTCATGGATACCTACTCTGTATAGGTTATTCATGCATTTCTGGTAGGAATCAATACCCAAACCTAGGTCTACTAGAAACCAGAACAATGCTCATTTCTTTATATCAATAATATTATAAACTATCTTTTGTGAGCCCATGATGAAGCACCAGCTGTATTGCACACATTATTTCCTTTCCTCACAATGCAAGTTAGATATTATAATAAGCATTTAACAGTTAACAAAAGGTTAAACAATTCACCCAAGGCCATCAGCTTAACAATTGTCCCATCTGGAATCTGAGCACAGATTTAGGATTACTTCAAACCCATGCAGTTTCCACTCTCAGTAGATTACCCAGCATGTTTGAGGTGATTTTAATATGCTGATGTTTCCTCATTCATAGGGCTTCAGCAAATATGTTCATACTATTATCTCTGGCACATTTATAGAGCATTATAACAGTAGGTGACATCTGGCTGCACGGACCGTTGGTGGATTCCTACAGACCAGTTTTGTGTTTTTAGCTTTTAGGCTCAGAATTCAGTTTGCCCATCATCAGAAACTAATTTGCTAAATTCACAGGAATCTGATATATAAATAAGAATTCTAACTTATTATTTATAAGGCTAAATAGGACCAGAAAACTGACTGGAATATTGGGTGTAACATCTCATCCATTCCATGAATATTTATTGTGTAGAAGAGCTAGCAGGACTCTGGGTGCTACAGATAAGACAGGAAATATGATTAGTCAGGTCCCTGCTCTCATGGTGATGACACTGTCAGGTCTGATGATTTAGATTTGCTAGTTGGGAGGAAGACACTCACACAAGTCATAAGACGCTCAGCTTTGACTTTGTAGAGTTTGAAGAGTTTATGAGTTAATCAAGAGGACATTTCCAACAGAAGCGATGTTGTGCTGGGGCTGCCTCACACCAGCTCTGGAGAGCCAATTGTTAAATTTTCAGTTATTTTGTGAGCTGGTTGATGTCAAGTTGGTAGTTAAAATCAACCATAGTCAGTATATTTATGTCATGGAAATTGGCAAACTTTGAATCAGAGCCCTTCTTCCCTGTCCCCACGGGAGCCCATTGTTTATGGGCCCATCTTTGGATAGAGGAGCAGAGGCCTGGATGTGAAGACCAGGAGAAAGACTTGGACTTCTTCAGATTCTAGAACCTGTAGTTAAGTTTACAGGTTATTAGAATGCAGGTAGTAGTAAAAGCCTTAGAATACATATCCTAACCTAGGAGAGAGTGATAAAAGGAGAAGACTGAGAAAAGAGCTTAAAAAATTAAGAACCAATGATTAGGCAAAGAGCAAAGAAAAAAAACATGCATCAAGTTTGAAGTATCCAGCATAAGATATTCCCAGAAGGAAGTGCTCCACTTTGCTGTGTTCATCCTTTTAAACTATTGTCTGAAGGCTAGAAAGTGTCCAAGAATTGTGATGGCTGGGATAAGGTGAATTGTTGATAAACCTGGACAAAGCATTTCCAAAGAGTAAGGGGAAATGAAGTCAGATGCACAAAAGTAAAGAGTAGATGGGGACTGAAGGAGGGTAACAGGGATATAGGACGGGAGAGCTCGTGTCTGAAGACTGGGAGCCCCTCCCTCCTGGATAGAGGAGAGCTGGACATTCTTATTTTAACCTTCACCTCTGGGATCCTGAATTTCTTTTCTTCCTTCATGCAGGAAATACCCTTCTGTTAATATTCCTTCTTCACATGGGGGATGAAAAAGGTAACAGCTTTAGCTCTGCTAAGCAACCATACTCTCCTGAGATTCATGACACCCAAGTCATTGAACCTGGTAGTTCAACTGCTTATCATTTAGGGTAGGTTTTTCTACAGATGGCTAATTTTATTTCCCTCATGTTGAATTTTTTCCTAGCACTCTGCTCAGAAGGTAATCTAAATGTCATGCTTAGGGAGTACCTCACTCTTACCGTGAGCATATGCTCCAAGAGAGAATCTTTTCTCTGTTCATTTTTAACTCATAAAAGATGCAACAGGCTTGGGGGAGAGGGAGAAGAAAAGAAGGGTATGAGAATTGCATTGCCTGTCAGCAACCAGCCCATCCCCACCCCGGAGAAGCTGTCTCCTCTACATGCAACTGAGAGATGGTCAGGCTCTGTGCCATGACAGCCCACTCCCCAGGTTTCAGATAATGGGGCTGGGGATGGACAGCTACTCGACAGACGGTCATTTCAAAATCTAAACAGAAACGGTGACTTGCTGGCTCAAAAAGACAAGCTACAGTAATCAGATTCTTTATGTCTAGAACTTTGCTTGAATTCTTCCTGTTGCAGGAGCATGGGCTGCAAGAGCAGTAAAAATAGAGATTAATATGGGCAGGCAGGTAGGTAGGCAGAGGACATCAGAGAAGAGAGACCATGCGCTCCCTGCGAGACAGAGAGAGCACGGTTACCACTAAGCCTCCTAAGAACTGGGACTTACAACCAGAAAGTCAGAAACCAAGAACAAAGTCAAATCCAAAGACAATTTACTCAAGATCTCAATTCATGATAATAAAAGAGTCACAATTAACACAGACATGGATTTTATCCGAGACACCATCTTTTCGTGATTGCAACGCGACGCCCTCAGCAAACATTTATTAAGCACATACTCTAAACCAGACACACAGATAATAAGGCACTGTCCTCAAACAGTTCTCAGAGTGGGAGACAGAAAAGAAAAACCTCTGTGCTCAGAGTTCATTGGAAAAGCAGAGGAGCTAAACTGAAAATAGCAGCTACCATTACAGTTCTGGAGTAGAGAATTTCTGCAGTTTTTAAAGGGCAGCCTGGTTTTCTAACAGCAAACCAAGGAGAGCTTCTACTCAAGGAGCTTTGTCATTACTTCAGACCACATCTAGTCCACTCAACAGACTGGTTCGTTTCTCTCTGCTACAGAGACATAGTCTGAACACCACCTCTTGGTTTTACCAAGAGGAATAGGTCGATTTGGCTTGGCTAATTCCTATAAAGGTCAAACATATTTTTCTTCATTGAGAGCCCCGAGTCAAGTCACAAGAGGAACAGAAATCAAAGGCACCCGGATGAGCGTTTGATAAACAGGAGTGATTATCTCCTATAATCCTTGATCAGTACCACGAAGTGCCTACTATCATTATCTGCATTTTGAGATGAAAAGAAACGAAGGCTTAGTGATGTCAAGTCACTTGCCAAAGTCACCAGCCAGAGGCCACGGGTAAGACGCAGTTCTGTTTCCGTGGTCTTCATTATACCGCATGCAGCAGGCAGCGCAGAAGGCTTCTTACCCAGACAAACACGTGAATGGCAACCGCGAGGCGATCAACAGTCTAAGTTACACATTCACCTCTCGCTCTCAGAGGGGCCTTTGTCTTTAGGAGGGACAGTTGCAACGAACCACCTAGAGTAGGCTGGACTTAATTAAATAAAATTAATAGCACTAAGTAAAATGAACGCGGCAGGCATACAGGTAGCAGAGCAAACAGATGCTGTAGGAAGCAGGAAAGGGTGAGAGGACTCATCCGGTGTCTTCCATACACACACACAGAAAAGTGTGCGTGGGTGTGGGTGTGACATATTGAAGCAAAAAAAAAAAAAAAGCAGTCCACAGTACTTACAGCAATGTTGGGAATGATGAACTGGTCCTCCTTAGTGAGCAATAACTGAACGAGGTAATATGGCCGTGCTTTCTTTAGCAAACAGAGATGCTGCAAATTTTTAATGAGCAAGAAAATCTCACAAGTTGTGGCTCATCTTCCCTCTCGCCAGGCAGGGGCTCTGTAAAAACAGTTTGTGGAGCGATAAAAACACAGAGAGGAGTCATGACACAGGTCTCCAGTCCTGGGGAGGGAAGCAGGACAGCCTTTTAAAGTATTCACTTAGAGCTGACCGGAGGGAGAGAGAGGAAATACATGGGCCGTCCATTCATACACCAGTTGCTCCACTAAACAGTCACCTTCAAGAAAGCTCAGCTTGTGCATGGATGATAATAGTGACTGAGTCTGAGGGTCTTAGCAGTCACAGAAGAAAGATCCTAGTGGAGGGAGAACTGCCATCTAAGGCCTGTTGCGGTGACAGGCCATCGTCCTCTAGCCTTGGGGATGGGGGCGTTCAGCCTGCTGTGTATCTCATTGGTCACATACTCATACTCACACACACACACACACACACACACACATTGCTTTTCATCTCCCAGAAGCCCTCTGCTCTGGCTTACTGATGGAGACTGGGACTGTGGCACTCAGCTATTTGTGTTTGCGGTGGTCAGGGGAGCTGATTCTCCTGTTCCTTGAGATAGTATACTGAGGATGGCAAAGCTGTCCTACATATCTTATATCTGTAAGGACACTTTGACTCCCAGGGATGGGCATCTCTTGTTTTGTGATCTGACAACCATGGGACGGTGCCTTAGGTTGGGTTTCCTAGAAGCAGACTCGGAGACAGAGATTTGGGGTATGCAATTTACAAAGAGAGTATTCAAAAGGAAAGAAGGAAAAAGTATGAAATGAGAGAAAGGGTGGGGCAAGGAAGCAGTCTCAGGTTAAGTTTAGTTTCCACTTGACCCGCAGGGGCCTCTGGAGCATACGTTAAACCACAGACTTGTCTCATCTAGGAGTGGGCTTGGGGTGTTACTTTGAGGAGATTAGGGGATCCCTCTGGGGCAGGAGCAGCTGGGAGACATTAGCAGCCAACACTCACAGATGCTGGTGTTGGATGCACTGTTGCAATCAAAGAAATGCAAATACAGGTGTAGGGAGAAGCCAGGAAATTGCCTTCACACTCAGCTCATTGTGGTGGCAGCTCCGAGCCAGTATATTAAATTCATTACAGAATGGGTTATCTCTACAATGACCTGATAAGATATACTGGGCAGACATAATTTCCCGTCAGTACCAGCTTCTATTTTATAAAAGTCAAACATATTTTTCTTCACCGAGAGCCCCAAATCAAGTCACAAGGATAACACAAATCAAAGGCACCCAGATGAACATTTGATAAACAGGAGAGATTATCTCATATAATCCTCAATCAGTACCATGAAGTACCTTCTATTATTATTTGCATTTTGAGATGAAATGAAACTAAATCTAAGTGGTGTTAAGTCACTTGCCAAAGTCACCAGCCAGAGATCACAGGTAAGACCCATTCATTTTCTGTGATCTTCATTATTACACTGTGCACATTTTATAGAGCAGGAAATGTGCCCAGCCAGACTGAATTGCTAGCCTAAGTAAGCCAGGTGACATGAGAAGAGTTGGAACTAGAATCTAAGACATCTGACTTTAAGTTCTGTGTTCTTTCTTCTGCATCGCTCTGTCTCTTGCCACTCTCATGGTAACAGATGAGAAAAGTAAAATGACCGTAGTAAAATATAGCAGAGCAAACAGATGCTGTAGGAAGCGGGAAAGGGTGAGAGGTATTGAACTGGACTCATCAGCATGGATGAGGGAGCCATGTCTATGCTGGTTTATTCCATGGTAATTAGGAATTAGATGGATAGAGGGATGAGAGCTTTCCAGGCTCGGGTAGTGCAAGACTAGAATGATCCCAGGGACATCCGGAGTATAGCATGTGGATCATTCTGGAGAGGGGCTAGCTGTGAATGTACCAGCAATGCTAAGCTGCCTGCATGTGTTGGGAAGTGGGTCTGCAATCGCTACAGCTTGTCTTTGCTCTCATCTCCCACGAGATCTTCTCTCCATGTTTCCGTACCACACCCTTTCCTAGCCTCTAAATTCAGTTGCAATGTCTGGTTGTGCTACCTCCTAAATAACTGGTCCTAGGTGGCGGATAGTTGCATGAAGTTGCTTTCCACCATGCGGTGAAGAGTAACAAAGCCCTTTAAATCCAATATGCAGTTTATATGAAATCAAGCCTACAAAGGCTCTATTTCATGAAAATAGAGAAAACTGCAAGAACGCATACGAAATAAAACTCCCATTTTTGCTGAGGACTGGTCACATTATAGTGGCACAGTGGCCCCAACAATAAGCAAAGGAAACCCAATTTGTGACCTAAAGTCTGAACAATGGGACAACTTTCTCTCCTCCTTCAAAGAGATGTGAAGGTGGGAGTATCAGTGGCAAATTTCTTATTAAAAATAGGCCACCAGGCTTGTGGGATTAAAAGACTTGTCCAACTTAAAGGCATCTAATAATAAAAATAAAATAATAGTTTAAAAATGCAGACCAGAAGAGCAAACCCAGAGCAGACAGCTCAGGTTCACTTTAGAGAGTCAAAGGACAGGGACACCGGCCTGTTACATTTTGATGGGGAAGACAGAGTTAAGGAAAAGAAATGCATCCTGAGGCTTGGCATTGGATGCTGGTGGCTAAGGTGAAGGGTTGCTGTATGGTTTTGGTTCCCATGCAAATATTCTGCTTATCCCAAATTTCATCCTTTTACCTGCATCTGTGTTTATCTTACTTTCAGGAATAAGCCTGTGCAATGGGCTGAAATGATGACTCTCCAAAAGATGCGTCCACCCACAACCTGGCAATGCGACAGGTCTCTTACTTGGAAGAGGGATGTTTGCAGGTATAATTAAGGATCTTTGGATGGCATCATCGTTGATTAACTGAATGGACTCTAAATCCAATGATGCAGCTCCTTATAAAGAAGGTAAAAGCACCCAGAGAAACCATGTGAAGATAGGAGTCTTGCATCTACCAGGCAAGGGACACGAAGAGTTGCCAGCAGCCTCCAGAATCTAGGAGAATCAGGGCACAGATTCCTCTTCAGGGTCTCCCCTGCAAGAAGCAGCTCTGCCCACTCCTTGACTCTGGACTTCTGGCCCTAGGACTGCAAGAGGACAAATTTCTCTTGTTTTAAGCTACCCGATGGGTGTGTGATCATTTGTCATAGCATCTAGGACACTAACACAGCCTGTTAGGTGGTGCTCCTTGTAAACCCTCTCCATAGCAACTGTGAGGATGGATGGAGCACCAGGCTGCCTCGGCCCAGGTACCTCAGCTATCCAGCGTTATAATTTGCATTGAAAATGGGGAGTTCCATAGTCTCCCTGGGGCCTCAGGACCCACACAGAAACCTGCCCTCAGCCCATCAGGCAGCATCGCTGTTAAAAAACATCCTATTAAACCTGGCTCAACCATATCTCCAGGCCCCCGGGAAATACACTCAAATGACTGAGCTGTTCTCTTTTTGGCAAAGGTCTTTATCAAGTAACACAGAGCATATTTTCAATCATTCTCATATCACAATGAAGAAACACACCCTGTTAGCATGTGTTCGCTGAGAAAGAAAAAAACAAACAAAAAACGTAAAATGCCATGGCTTGGGACACCCAGGGACAAGCTGGGGCTTTGAGCCTTCATGAATCTTAGCAGTAGCCAGTGAAGTGTAATTCAGTCTTTTTAACTTCATGATATATATTCATGTCAGTGGCTTTAAGATAAGGAAAAGACTTTAGTGATAAATGAAACTTCTGATGAAAAACTCGCAGGACGTTGAGTAATATACAAATATTGCTTTCCCCTCCGTCAAAGAGATTCCAAATCCTGCTGCGTTTCCATCCCTGTCACTGCCTTCATTTATAAGAAAACAATTTGGGAGGTGGAAAGAAACGAAACCTTGGCGTTTGGGGCAGGAGGCAGGAGGGGTAGGGAGAGAGACAGGGAGGGGAGTGGAGAGGACAGGAGAAAGAAAGAGAGGGCAAAAATCTCAGCATGTAACCACTGAAAGATCCTATAAGATGCAGGGAAATTGGCACATTGCTGATAATAACCATAATAACAAAGTTAATGATAGGCTCTGGGAAGGACCTTCCTTAGTCTCGGATCTGTTATAATGAAACGGAGCCGTTCGGTTGGCAGGAATGGCTGCATTTAGCAATGTGCCATTTATCCTACTACAGCCCACCAGCCACATCACAGGCCTGGCCACTTGTCTCCTGCACTGTCCCAGTTTTCATTTTGCCTCTACAAAATTATTGGTATCTTGGCTCTTCCCTGAGACAAGAGGAAAGAATAGGCGTAAACATTCATGGGGTGGTGGGGTTGGGAGAGGGGCTCTCTCTGTTCTAAATGTGTTTCACTGTTTCCTGCACAAGGGAGGGGAGGCAGCACTGGGTTGATAGATTGGTTGGAGGAGGGCCCAGGAGGCCCATGAAACTGAGAGGGGGTCAAGGAGCACCCTTGGGGGTCTGAGCCTTCCTAAGCTTCTGTCCTGCAAGGAGTCTCTTGGGCTTTGCCACACAGGTGTCTCAGGACAGTGCAGAGGAAGGTTGGGGGCAAAGGGACGGCTCATTATGCCGAATCCATTATGTCATTCTAATTTATTATTATTCTTCATAAGAACAAAAGAGAAAATTGAGGCATGGGGAGGTTAGAGGCTTACCCAAGACCACCAAGCTAATGAATGCAGAAGGAGGTGGTGGACCCAGATCTATAGCTCATCAAAGGCTAAAACTTCATGGCAACATCATGCTCCTGGCCTTAAAGTTTCAGGCAATGCCCTAGATGGGTCTGGGGGGAAAAGCGACCCCCAATTCTGAGAGCTAAGAGTGGGTGGGACTTCATTTGAAAAAAGAAAGATGCATGATACCAAGATGAACACCCATAAAAAGCATGTACTCTAAATGGAAAATTGTTTAGAGAGCAGAATATTTTCCAAAATTGGTGGGGATAGTTTGAACCTTACCATGCGGCGTCTCTCATTCAGGCCCATGGCTTCCAGAGTTCCAATTCTGAGCCTCTATCCATCACACTGCATCAGAGTCAGGTGGGTGCAAAAGCTCAGGGAAGAGACTTGGTCCAAGTTCTCCTTCTGCTTAAAATATCTTCCAACACCAGGCAACGCCTACCTCCAGCTAAGTTCCGCACCTCACACTTCATGAAGAATATCCTGCCATGTTTGATAACCACTTAAAACCTTAATTGGTGTTGTTCTGTTCCAACATTTGTTAACAATGGCAGATTACTTAATGGATGGGATGGATGGGACGTTGCCAGCAAATTTGCTAAACAAAAAAGTTTGTCTACTTCTGTGAAAGGAGCAAGACAAAAGAGTAGCAGAGAGCAACATAAAAGCCATTGTCATTGCCAAGACTCTTGAGTAATGATTTCCTGTATTTTTAATACTCATTGTGAAGGACCTAAGTAATTACAGCTTCTTTTTCCATTTATAAAGACCAATAAACCATCCTCTAGCAGATATTATGCTACCACAAGTCTCTTTTGAAATTATAGCCCATCTTTGACCTATGAATGTTCTTGTTTTAACTATGCTTAATAATCAGGATTGCAGAACAATCTCATTATGCTTTTTGAAAGTTTATTTAAAAGGACACTAATGAAATACCTGGAAACCCACTAGATCCGGAACACCATTATGGGTATTTGCTGTGACTTTTACTTCCTTCTTTGTTGTTTTAAATTATGAAGTGAATATATGCTTATGATAAAATGCTGGCATATTACAGAAAAAGAAGCTTTGTCATGTGCAGATCAGATGGTCAATATTGTTCTAAATCCAAAACCCTGATATTTTATTGTTATTTCACACTTGTCTTTCTAGCCTATTTCCTGAGAGTGCCTCATCCCCACTCGCCCCCCACTTCTGCCATTTCCTCAAAGTTCAGAGTTCTCTCACTTTGCCAAAGAGAGAAGGGAAAAGAAGATTCTAGATGGGGAAAAAAAGTGTGAGCATATTCCAACATATTTTTTTGTGCCTAGTGTAAATGTAAGTTCCTTTAACTCTTCCTTAACTTTTACCACCACCCTTTCTTCTGGGGGGGGGGGAGGTGACCCCTGTCAACCTCTATAAATTATCAAAGCACTTTGTTCCCTAAAAAGTGCAATAGAAAATTGAATAAATACTTACAAGAATGTTCCTTAAATCTTAAGTTCTGCCAGACCAGAAAACAGGTTGTATATTCGTATCTGAAATCCCAACACCTCACATAGTACTAGGCACTTAGTGTCTTAGTCGATGCTCGATAAATTTTGAAAGAATAGTGATTTTACTAATTACTTGAAGGGTTATTGTAGTGGACATTCATTCTCTGTGCAGCATCCACTGGGCCTTCATAACCACCCGCTTGCTGCCTTGGGCGGTTGTGGAGGGATATGTTTTCTCCTAGTGTATTTAGTCTACGTGGAATAGCAAATTCAAATGCCCCCACTCCCACTTTAAAAGCCTGAGCAATACTCATAGGCTTATTCCCCTACATAGCTGACTTCACTGTTTAGTTTTCTAAGGCTGTTATGACAAGTTCCACAGATTGGGAGGCTTAAACAACAGAAATGTATTATGTCACAATTGTGGAGACTAGAAGTCAGAGATCCAGGTGTCAGCAGGGTTGGTTTCTTCTGAGGCCTCTCTCCTTGACTTACAGATGGCCATCTTCTCCCATGTGTCTCCACATGGTCTTCCCGCTGTACCTGTCTGTGTCCTAATTTCTTCTTCGTATAAGGGCATCAGTCAGGTTGGATTAGTATCCACCCTAACAGCCTCATTTTAATGGAATCACCTTTTTAAAGACCTTATTTCCAAATACAGTCACATTCTCAGGTACTAGAGGTTAGGGCTTCTCATGCAGTGAGTATGCGACCTAAACTTCCCCAGTTGGGACATTTATCTGGAATTTTGAATCTTTAGCAAAATGGGGATAAAAGAGACGACTGGAGTTCATTCATTCCAGAGGAGGCCCTGTGTAAAATGCTCTCTGCCAGGAACACATTCCTGTGCTTCCTGATTCTCATGCCTCCAAAGACGTCTTACTTCCTGCCTCTTTCCAAGCTTTGTTCTCCAAATTTGAGTTGAGTCCCTGGGCTCCCGATAGCCTTCCCATAAATGCCTTTGTGCTTGAATTACCCAGGATCGGTGTCTACTTTCTTATTAACTGATATAATATTTTAAATATATTTTTAAAAACCATCTAAAGCTATGTGCACTGACCTTGACTAGAAGCTCACCACTCCAGTGAGAGGCACTCCGGGGACTCCGTGGCTGATGGGGGTCTCCATAAACAGCTTTTGTGCTCAGAGAATTGGATTTCCATCCATAGGTCAGGGTCTGAAAGGGGGAAAAAACAATTCAAGGGTAAATGGAACATGGACACATCTCTGACTTTACTCTCCCTCTAAATTTTAACTTAGGGTAATAACATATTCTGGTTCACTTGAGACAGTCCAGTGTCTGCTTATTTACTTTCCTGGAGTATTGATTCACCTCCAACTGTGCCCCAGTTTGGATTAAAAAATGATATGGTTGCCCTATATTAAGTGTGTTTTGATCATTGATGTATTCCCCAGAACAGAGCCTAGCAGACAGTAGGTTTTCGATAAACATTTTTGAATGAATGAATGAAAGGGATATTTCCCCTTTATCAGATACAGATGCACCTTTAAATATTTATTTTTATTCTACTTGTTGTCACTTGCTGGTTATAAATCATTAAGCCAAGAGGTCTTGGAAAGACAGCACCTTGCTATGAAGAGCTCCTAGACTTTCCACGTTCCTGCTGGCACCCAAGGAAGCGGTGGGTGCCTCTTTAAATGGGTTTCATACCAAGGCAAGGTGTGAAGGCCACCTGTTGTTGGAAAGTCTGCCAAAATCTGAGCTCCACTGGGCTCAGAGTTCAGAGCTCTTTCTCCCGCTACTGCTCTCCTCTCCAATGCCTGGTTGAGGCTCCAAGTTGATCAGTAGGAAACCACCCTGCAACTAATTAGGAGGCAAAAGGCCTAGCGCAGGATGATTAGCTCATGATGAGCACATGCTGCCTGGAGTAGTCATGTTACCAGTATAAATAGACTGGAAATCTGGGTGCATCTGCGTTTTCCCCTCACAGAGGAGAATCTGAAATTGACAGGTTGGAATGAGAATGAACCAAGTAGAGCTTTGTAATGAATGAAGATCAGCTTCATTTCTCTAGGCTCCTCTCTCCTCTCTTCTTCCCTTGGCTCTCCTCCCTCAAAATGTCCTGGCTGCCAATGGATGAAGCCCAGCAATTCTCTAATTGACCCATAAGATTTTGGAAGGTCAGTGCAAGAAAACCATTCTGGTGCTCCAAGAACCGGGTGTGTTGTTTTTAGAGACAGTTATGTGCCTCCCACGTGGTTCTGTCTAAAAACCAAGCAGGGCAGATTAAGTGATAAGAACAATTCTGCTCTGTCTCTGTTGCGTCTGCACAGCCTCCTTTGTCTTCCTGTCCACCATGCTTGGACACAATGTTAATGGCAGCCAGTCCTTGGAGGACCCGACAGCAATAACCCTTTGCGACAGAGAGTAAGCAACAAAGGACCCGCATCAGAAGAAGAGCTTCCCAGAGAGGCTCCAGGGAGGAGACGTAGGGCTTTCTCAGCGGGGAGAAATCCCTGGAGCCCCACAGCCTCCAGCACATGGGACACTTTGGACACAGACATTTCAGCAGAGGAAGTCTCTGCTCCCCAGGGACCAGACCACACACTTTCTCAAGAGCAAATTACTGAAGGCCCCACTTTATCTGGTTCATTTCTAATAGCTGCAAACAGCACCGTTCCCCAGAGACTAAGTGGCAATGACAGATGGCATGTGTGCCTGTCGTGATCTATTTTCCTCTGTCTTTCCTGACATTTTGAAAAGAATCTACATCCTGTGCTCACTCTCTGAAAGGGCTCCCCTGAAGCTGTGACCAGAATTGAAGGCAAGAACCCATGTCCTTGGTGCCTCCCGATCTGTAAAAAGGTATATATTTACAAATAATTGTTTTATCTGATTATTTTCCAATGTGTACAGAGGAAGGAACACAAGTCACTGACCCTCAGAGAGGCTTTGAGGGGCTGCAGGACCTGAAACTGCTCACGTCATCACAAAAGCATTGCACAAGAAGGAAGAGTAACCAAGAAGCGAGTTCTAAATACCAGAGCCCTGAACCAGAAATAAGCAAGGCCAAGGTGTTTCTGTCCCCATAGCACAGCTACCTCCAGGGCTGCACCACTTTTGGCAAGAGTGAACATGTTGCAGAGCCCGAGAGCCACCAGTCTCATTTTATGAGGCATTTCTGGCAGCCCTGATTAGAAACAGCCATTTCTTATCCCTTCCAAATGGTTCAAGGAAAACTGTCAGTTTTATTTAAAAAAACACACAATAAAAACAGCAGTGAATTTGGGAATCAAGGAATTAAGAGTGCGATTTAAGGCAAATTATCTTCCTTCTGAGGGGGAGCTAGGGAGATGGTATATCTCCCCAGGTAATTCTGAATTCTTTCCCTGGGAATACAGCCCTAGGTGAGAGGCTGGTCAGATCATTTTTATAACCTGAGTCCAGGGAGGACAGGGTAAAAGGATCCAGCACGACAGAGCTAGAACCTCTCAGATTCAATTCATTTTTATCAAGCCCTAGTCACTGTGTGTGTGTGTTTATCCAAATTATCTTATTTGATCTGAGACCCAACCCTGAGAGATAGATGTCCTTATTGTCAATTTATAGGTGGGAAAATTGGGCCCTGATTAAGGCATTTTACCCCTCTGGGCCTCAGATAATTAAAAAGAAATGGATCCAAGTTTTACTGAGACTTTCAGTCTCCGACTGAATTGAACTCTGGCCAGGCTCTCCCATTTTAAAGGGCACTCTGCCGCTGTGAAGTTAATGGTAACTAATGTAGGTTTAAGGGACATCGTGTTGCTATGGTGCTTTGAAAGGTTATTGTTGGGCTACATCTGGTCTCCTCTGGCAGTGCCGTTGGAGCAGACAGGAGAATTTGGCGGGACCTGGTGTGTGTGTGCGGGTGAGGCACCCCACTGCCCGCCTGTGCTCTCTGGCTTTCTTCCCTCCGAGCAAGCCAACCTCTTCAAAAGGCGAGCAGGGCAGCCTGTGAGGCTGGGCCTTGGCGACCGCCTGTTGAGCAGCCTTACTGCAGCTCAGCGAGGGGAGCAAGGGCCTCGGGCCCTGGGCGGCCAAACAAGGGGGTCAGCAGGGGAACAGCACGCGGAGGGTTGCAAGCCACTGAATGATACTCACACTTGGGAGGTTCGAGTCTAAAGAGCTCTGGACGTTATAAACACGGGGCCATCCTGGCATAACGATCAGGCTCCTGCCGATGCGCAATGACCTGCAGTTCAATCGGCTTCGCATTTGCTAGGGAGCTGTGTGGTGCAAAGAAGGCTTGGATTCCAGCTTCAGCTCTGCACTAATTTGCTGTGCAACCTTAGGGAAGTCACTTTCCTCTCTGAGTGTCGGTATAGCCTTCTATAGAAGGAGAGTGTTCTCCCAAGTACAGCCCACACTAGCCACCTCTCAATAATCTCTGGAAAGCAAAGCTTGCCAGTGAGGGAGGCCATAAAGTGTATTCCTTTTGCAAACAAGGAAATTGTGGTCCAGATGACCAGCTGAAAGTCAGAGATCTCCTAATTCCTGGCTTAATATTCTCTCCAAGGCACAATCCATCACCACCTTGATTCACAGTGTGCTTTTGTTCCAGATAACTCAATTAAGTAACTCTCGGAGTCGCAGCTGTTGCCCAGAAGGAAATGAGTAAATTTGGAAGCTGTTTTCACTTCTGTAAATTAAGGTGCCTTGTATCATGGTAACAGGAGGCAGGGCAGGGGCCTTTTGCCCAGTAACACTCCCTGGACTGTTTTGTGGCAGATAGAGCGGCTCTTCTCAAACATCAGTGCACGTGAGAATCCTCGGAGAATCTGCTGATGGTGCTGATAGCTGGGCTCCAGCCCCAGAGTGCTTCTGCAGGCTTCCTTCCAAGGCCTAGGGTTGCCTTAGACAGGACAATTCTGCGGCAGAGCGTGTCCTCGCCACTAGAAGTAGCTGCGAAGTCAGTCACACCCTCTGCCACCTGCCTTTGCTGGTCTAGGACTGAGAAAACCGAGAGAACTATGCTGGCGGTGGATACAGAGGCTATATTCTTAGCACAGTTCAGCCCAAATGAACCAACTATCTCCTGCTGTTTTTCCACTTTATGTCTTTTTTGTCCCTTTTAACCTGGTGGAGCAATTTTATCAACCTGGCATAAAATTAATGTGGAAAGAACTCAGATCGCATTGGAAAGCAAAAAAAGCCAAAACTGACACATTTAGAGAATTCACCTTTGACTGGGAATAAAAATATTAGACATTTTACATTTATTTGGGAAGCTCAAGACCATTAAAAAAAATCCCTTAAAGATTTGCAGGCACTTTATCTATGAACAGCTAGTGAGGCTGAAAAATTCTACCATTACTTCTTTTGGAGGTACCATAAAGTAACTAAGTAACTTCTCAATATTTGCTGAAGGTACTTATAGAATGTAAATTTGTTTAAAAGGTTAATATAACTCAAGAAAAGTTATACTAAGAATAATACATAATTTTACACACATTTGCAAATAAAAAAGCCCACCTCTGTTCAATCCTACACCTTCAATTTAAGTTCAGGATATATGATTCCAGAATAGCTAGTTAGTATCTAAAATATGGAAGCAAATTACACCAAAGCACTCCGGTTTCTTGGGTTTCTGAGAGCCAGGGAAATATAGCCCACTCTTTCAACACTATAAATACTAAAACATCCAACTTATAGCTCTTATTCTAGAAACTGAGTCCACATTCCCTTATTACCTAATGCAGAGAAGAGCAGCTCCTTCCTTCCAAATTCTTTACTCAGCTCTGGGCAAGAAAAGATTCATTATTGGTGTGATGCATCAAACAGCATGCTCCTAAAAACAAAACAAAACAAAACAAAAAAAAAAATTAACAAATAACAACAAAACCAGCATGCAAAAGGAGGGGGGCAAGAAAGGAAAAAAGATATGTCTTTTTCCTTTCCTTTGCTGTTTTTATTTCTTCTGCTGAATTCTTCAAGACCTGAGTTGGAGTTATGCTTTTACCACTCAAAGTCCATACAGTCACGAAGACATCTGCTCAGAATTCCTGGCCACAAACAAAGGGATGGGAAATTTGGATATAGATTCAAATGGGGTCACAGAAAACAGGTAGGTTAAACTATTGTTCTCAATTCTTCATGCCCTCTGTCAATTGGAATTATAAATCCACACCTTGTCTGAAGTAACTTAGTAGTGCCTTGCGCCAGAATAGGCAGAGTCTGTTTCCCTAGAGCACTGATGTTGGACAAGGCCGTGTAGTTTTCTTTAGTCAGTGGAAAGTAGGTGATGGGTGAATAGAGTGACCATTTTGAGCCAAGATGTTAGAGACATAGAGTCTTCTGCTGGAATTCTGCAATTCACCATGAAATAAAACATACCCTGGGTAGCTGTTGGTCTCTGAATGATGACAACTCATGGAGCAGAACTGAAGCAACTGAAGCCTGCATCCAAACTAGCTCAGGGTAGCCTGGTCGGTCCCTACAGAGCTCAGCCAAACCACAGCCAATCTGGAGACTCAAGAGCAAAGCATAAATATCTGTTGTTATAAGCTATTTGAATTTTTTTTTTTTTGCCACGTAGCATTATTGCAGCAATAGTTGACTAATACAATAGATTAAAAAAACTGCCCAAAGAAATCTCAGACAGATATGTTGCTTTGATGTACAAAAATACATTTATTTTCAACAATTTCAAAACCACTGTCTTTTTTTATACAGTAGAAATATTCAAATGGAACAATAAAACCAAGAACAGTATATGTACATATACTGTATATATAGATATGACTCATGCATTTGTATTCCAGTGTTTAGTACAAGTATTGCAATTGTCTGCCCCATTTAACCCTTGAAACGAAAAACCACAATCTTGAAAATGCTCCTAATCCTGACCTATGCTGTAGCCAGTCAGATTTCTGTGACTCTGAAATCACATTCTCAGTGTCTCATAGAGAGAAATGTGAACAACATCCCACATATATTAACAGGTAAAAATTCAGCCTTTCCTCCCATATATATACAGTATATCATTTTCTAAAACAGTGTGCACAGGCTGAGCCTGAAAATAAAAAATTAAATTAAATTAAAAAATGCTTACAGCATGGCTTAAAGTGACCTTGCTGAAAACAACTGGCATGTATAAGTGTGAAGGGCTGGGGTGCTGGAAAAGAGAACACTGGCATTGGAAGCCACTCACTCCAGAGGCAAGAACTATCTTAAGGGAACTGAAGGCAGACATTTGACTTTAAGGAAGTTGTGTACATCTGACAAGCAAATAGCACAGCTTTGCTAAAATCGTCTTTGACTAATATCATTAAAGACTAGACCCGCAGGGTTTGCATGGACTCTTGATTCCACAAATGCCACCTCCCTCCCAACCTCTCTTACTCCTTCCACACCAAGAGGCACTCACTGGGCTTACCCTACTACCCAGAGGAATTTTCTCAGCTATGAACAATCCAAGAGTCCCCCACAAACATTATACATTTCTTTGGAATCCAACCAGAAGGTAGAATCATTGTCCCTTTTACATCCATTGCCTGGCTTTGTCAGAGGAGACCATTTTCTCAGGCTGACACCCTCAATGTTGTCCGTCTGGAGGGGAACCCTGGTAGGTCCATCTAGATCTCAGTTCGAAGTCTTTCGTGGGCTTCATCTTGCTACTTCTTCCATGTCACTGATGGCACAATAAGACTCCAAGTTCTACAGCGTCGCTATAATCCTTCCTTTACCAATTGTCCCAAAGAAGCCCCCCACCCCCCTTATATACATAAGTAGAAATCAGCTATGGCATGGACACAGAGATGCAAGAGTTAATTGTGACAGACAACTGGAGAGCATCCAGAACCCAACGCATCAACCAGGCCTGGGGGTTGATCAGCTCTGAGGGTGAGTGCATAAGCCAACACACGGGTCTTTCTTTTTTCTGTTTTCTTTTTTACTAAACATTAAATTATTTCTTAGGAAATAAAAAGCTATTTACATTGTAATTATATACAATGAGCCATCAGTAGCCTCGCTATTGACATGCACGAGGCAGGGCCTCCTTCATCACACGGGTGTGCACGCTTTCTGCGGTTACATCCACGCCCCACCAACCTACCTCCTGCACATCTAACTAAGAAAGGGTCTGTGTTTTAGGTGTGTGTGCTGGTGGGGGGAGGGGTTTGGTGGTGATTTGGGGAAGATGGGAAGTTAATGAAAAACCAACCCAACTTTGAAAACAAAAAGATAGAGAGACCCACAAGGAAAAAGAGAGTCCTTGCACCATTAATGGCAGAATAAAGCAAGGCCATGGGAAGATAGGGACTTCGCCCATAGCACAAATACAGCCATTTTTCCTTTCCAACTCATTTTAATCGGCGAAGAATGCCTTTACCTCCCAATGCTAAGCATCTGCCTAATATTTATGAAGGGGCCCTTGGTAAATAAAGGGTAAACAAGAGATTTTCATTTTTCCCCCATAATAATAGTAATCATCATCAAAAATAAAAGTCAGAAAGATGGTTGACCAGGTGGCCTGCTGGAATTAAACACTAGTGCAGTTGGGAATCTCCTTTGTGCTTTCGCTGTTTGCAATGGTGGCAATGCCTCCTGCAGGGGAGAGAAGACAGAGGGAGAGAAAGATGTGAATCTCATAAGGGCAGGAGTCTGTAGGTATTTCCTGCTAATACAGAGCCACCTTGAACAGGTGCTTAGCATGTATTAGTTATTAGGGCACCCAGATAGTCTATCCTATCAGTTGGCTGGCTTATCTCACCTACATTTAACGTGTGCCATCTCCCACACCTGCACACAAGATAGGAGCAATACCTTGCCACCTTATACTGGACTAATAACTATAGTGACAGCCAACATATACTGAACACTTACCATGAGGCAGGCACTGTGCTAAAGATGTAATACCATTCCGTCATCACAACAATCTCAGAAGGTAGGTACTATTGTTCCCATGTCACAGATGAGGAAAATGAGGCACAGGGAAGTCGTAGAGCTAGTAGACTGGCAGACCAAGAGGACTGGCTGGGCAAGAAAATGGACCCAGGGCTATCGGACGCCAGAGCCTACATTCGTGCGATTATTAATTAGGACAGATAATGCTTTTGCTTTATAGAAGAAAAAGTCCAACATTGATAGATAACTGGCCTTATCTCCCCCTCACTCTGACTCCAACACTTTCGATTGTGATCTACTTTTAAGGGGAAAAAATTCTGCTAATTTCATGTGGCCAGAGGTGGCGGGTAAATTTTCAAACATGATTGTCACTGTAGCCAGTTCCAGCACTACCTGAAGAACAGGCCAAGGGGGTTGGCTGACCTAGTGTTTACAGGACAGAGGACACAGAACCTTGGAGGTACCAGCACACGTACCTATCACCCGGCTGTCCAGCTCTTTGTCCAGCAGCTCCTCAGGCTCGGTGAAGTCACTGAGTGTGATTTTGGGGGCGTTTTCACTTTGGCTCACTGACCCAATCATCTCCTGCTCCTTGTCATGTTGAACTTGAGCATAGATGTTAATCCAGGGGATTTTCCTACAGGGGCAGGAGCAAAACCAGATTATGATCACAGGGCATGTCAGACTGGGGCATTTGGGAACCCTGGGTGATAAGCAGGAGGGAGAAGCTATTGAACAAGACAGGCCAATGTCAGGGAAAGGGCTGGTCACCCAGACACTGTGGTCATGAGGCCAAGAAACACAAGGCCAGAGACCCAGATGCCCAGGGGTATGTAAACCACAGAGCTCCCTGAGGAATGTACCTTCTTCTGGAGTAAAAAGCAAGCAGGTGGAAACAGAAGGGCAATGCTGTCCATAAGGTACACACTAAAACCCTTAAAACATTTATCCTTTATTAAGTCTTTCAAGGAGCTGGGCTTTGAGACTCATAAGGTGAAAAGGCAGCTTTTTTCCTAAGGTTGCATCAATTTAATCAATTTGCATCGGTTTACTTTAGGAAAAGCCAAGAAATAAAAGGCCTATAGCCATCGCTAGTGCATTCAGAACACTATTCTCAGGCTAAGTATCTGAAATGCTTCCAGAGTCAGTTTCCTCATCCGTCAATAGGAATAACAATAGCTTCCTTTTAGGATTAGAGCCAATTAAGGCAAAGATGAAGAGAAGCTAAATAACTTCCTTTAAAGACACAAAAGTGTGGGTTTAGAAATGAGGCACGCAGACTTGAGGTCAGAGGAGCAGGCTGATTCATATAAAAGTCACAAAGGATTCATCTCCTGACCCATCTCTACTATCTCCTGACCCACTGTGTTATAGCTTCCATAGCCTCCTTTGAATCCCTATAACCCAGTGCTTCTCAAACCCAGGTTCTCCCTAAATGCTTTTGTGACTCTATAGGTCTGGACAGGATGGGTTGAAATTCTGCATCTCTGCCATGCTCCCAGGTGATGCTAATGCCATTGGTCTGAGACCCAAACTTCTAGTTGCAAGACTCTAATACATCAAACTCGTTTCCATCTTGGGAACTCTGAAGGAACTTTTCCCTCTGTCTGCAATACATCTCCTTCTCGCCTTTTCATGATAGCATCTTTCATAACTTGGCTTACATGTCATTTCCAAGAGGTCGCTCCTGACCACCCAACCTCTCCTCTTATCAATATCTAATGGGATTGTGTCCATGAAAGAAATGAATAGGGTGTTGGTTTAGGGTGATTTAACAGGCAAAGTTTTTTGACTTGTTTTCTTTCTTTCTAATTAGACTAAAAACCCAATGTATGTAAAGTCTATGCTTTTATCTTTACTGCTATACACTTAACTAGCACAGTGTTTGGCACATGGTTTACATTCAGTAAGAATTTGCTGAATGAATGGATAAATGACATCAAAGCCCAGGTTCTTTCAACTTTCTACTTTCATATTATGTTCTCAGGCAAAATTATCCCCTTTTTTAAAAATCTTGGAATATTACATCTAGAAGAGATCTACCTCGTTAAATATAGGGAAATTTTTGTCTAGACATTTCATGAAGCTGATTACTGCCATAGATGTTATCAAAACTTGAGACATCTGACATCCACCCCAACCCAGAACATTCTGTGTATTTTTAATGGAGAGTCACTCTGTTGTCCCAGCACCAACCAGTGATATTTTCAAGCTTCTACATTCCCCTCTCCACTCCAATCCACAATAGACATAGAGTGGGGGCATTTAATAAGGCTTTCCCATAGGTAATTTAGAAGGAAAGATTAAAAAAAAAAAATAGGTTTAAAACATTGGTGGTTTCTACGTTTCCTTTATGTTCAGTTTTCAGGTCTTTCACAGTTGCTCTCCATACATCAAGGGAGGTGTCCTCGTGATTCCTACTGGTCTGAACCAGTTTAATATAATTTACAAGAACCTTGAATGAATAGACTATGTGAGAGAGCAAACCTCAGGCTCTCTAAATGTGTCTAATTGAAAATTCATGCTAGCTCTTACTTTCTTATATAAATAGAAATGCAGCCTAGTGCCTTAGATTTCATCTAATCATAAAAGTACATATTACTCATGAACATTGGGGTCAACTGTAATATTAATTAGGTGCTGGGGGCACTCAAACCACTGCTGATCATTACAAGCCTATATAGCTTCAGGGCTGTAGCCAGAGTTCACTGTGTCCCCACCCTCCATGCACCTTCCTGCTTTCCTAGTGATATCTGTGAGAATTTGGACAAATTTGCCCTTATAAAGATTGTTCACTTTATTTCAATCTCTGAAAACAGGTAGATTCTTTTCAACATTTTTAATAGATAGTCAGAAGAGAATGAATTTTACATGTTACAATTTTTAGCATTTAAAAAATTATCAAATTGCTTTTCATTTCTTAACACACCCACTTGTAGGGCTGTTGAGCATCTAAGTCAAGACTAAACTTAAAGTTTGCAGCTAAGAAACATGGGAAGTAGATTTAGAGGCATGTCTTGGGCTACACAATCATATAGGTTTTAATAAGAGCAGTAAGATGGATCAATCCAAGCTACCCATAAACATTTCAGTTTTTATTGTTTGTTCCAACTATGATAAGTGTTAGAAGCCCATGAGAGGAAATTTAGAGAAAGTGCGGTAGGCTTCACAATGATGAAAGAAAGCTTTACTGAAAAAAAAGTACTGAAATAAATATAAAAGTGCAAAAGCTTTCTTGGATAATCAGGAAACAAATCTATACTATAGAAAGAAGGTCTTATGAGGCAGCGTTTTCAGGAGATAAAAGCAATCTCATAATTATTTTTAATGATATTGCTTAAAACATTAGATAATAGCAGTCACTAGTAAAGCATAAGATCAAATGTGAGAGACAGGGTTACATTCACTCAAAGGAAGCTTGGGGCTCATGGTAACTCTATTCTCCTTCCCCTGCTAAGTGAGGACTTGGGATCTTGAGATGGCTTTCAGTGCCTGGCACACAGTACACACTCAATGGATGTTTGTTGAATGAATTAATGGCTTAATGAATTAATGCTGGTGATTAGAGAAACTTTTGGTTCTGAAAAGTCAGCATGGCCAATGATTTGGGAAAAAACACAATCAAATTGTCCTTCCCCTACACTATTAACCAAGTGTTGACTAGCCAGGTGTAGCTATTTGAATTTACATGAACTAAGGTTAAATAAAATGTAAAACTCAGTTTCTCCATCATATTCATGACTCCTGTATTGGGCAGTACAGATTATAGAGCACTTGCATCATTGCAGAAAGTCCTTTGGGACAGTAATATAAAGCAAAAGAGACTATGGAACTCAGGGGTAAGAGCCTAACCTTCCGTAGAGCCATCACTGGAGTTCTGGGTCATAAGGAGGAAAGGAGACCAAAGAAATAGAAGACCTGATAAGACCTCTCCCAAAGGACTTGAACATTGGGAGGAAAATATCCAGAAAAGGTGTAGAAAAAAAAGGTAACTGCTGACTGGTAACTCTTAGCTGACTCTGCTGTTTATGCAGTTTGCCTGGTGTTTGTTTCCTGAAGCCTGGGCTGCATGATACCATGTCAGGATCATAGAAAGGGCTGCTATTTGATGACTAGACCGGGAGTAATTCAGAGATGGCACTACCTGGCAGAGATCCAAGTACGAAGCGTACACATTTAGAGACACCTACATTAATGAGTTGACTGTCTAGGGAGTTTAGCAGCATTTATAAGAGAACAGAAAACTCTCAGAAACAGAATATGTCTTGCCTTAATCTGGAGACACCTGACACAAGTACTTTTTTGCAGGGCTTCTATTGGCCCTTGCCCTCGGCAACCATGAATTTCTAGGGGCTAGAAGAACAAATTTAGGATAGTTGATCTTCAGTCCCCAGCAACCATCAGGCTTCCCCACAATCAAATTCTTGGGTGAACGAAAGTGTGCTTTACATGTAACTGAAGAACATCCATAAATGAGTGTTGCCTTGATCAGACTGTTTCTATATTGAATCTTTGGTCTCTGCTTGCAATATGAAAAATTTTTCCTCCATTTTCAAAAGGAACATGGCAGGTGGGCTGCCACGTCTTCACCCAGGAGGACATGAACTCACATACTGCTCTGCAAATTGAGGAAGAGGTGAACCTCACTCTATCTTTCAGGTGGAGGGTGTGAAGGATTCCTGCTGTTTGGGCTAATGCTGAAGTGGATATTGAGTACAACTGGTGTTTTAAAGCCTGAGATGTCCACTAGAGAAGAGCTAAAGGGGGCTGGGGAAGGGGTAGACTGAAGCACCTTTGCCACTGATCTCTTCCAAAATCTAAAAGCATTACATTCAATACCTGGAAACACTCTCAGGACCAAGTATCCTTTCAAAACTCATCTGATGATAGTTAATGATATTCCTACTTTACCCAGGCTTCCTATGAAGTACATCCTATGCCACCGATACGATTTTGTAAGTCTTTTAAGTGCCAGTTTGTGACACAGAGGCACTTTTGGAAGACATGTCCTTTGTTATTTATAATATTAACTTAGATTTGTTGATTATTTAGTATGTACCTGGTATAGATATTATTACATTTAAACCATATGGCAAACCTATAAAGTGTTAGCGTTTTCCCTTTTTTTTTCCACAGATGAAGAAACTAAAGTAGCTTAGAGAGAAAATCCAATTGCCCAAGATTACGAAAGCTAAAAGTTAAAATTGGGTCTGCCTTATTTCAGAGTTCATACTGTTAGCTAGTCCACCTTTGGCAAAAGCAGTACATATTTAAAGAATGGTAAAGAATTATTGATTTCAAGTTCATGTTTTTAATAAGTATCCTGATGTGTCATCCCTCCTGTGGCCTTCAAATATAATTTCTGAGTACATGTAGAGTTTGGTTTTCCCGATCAATTTCCCTTTAGAAGCGGGAAGGGAGGGAGGAGATAAAGCATACACATTTCAATAGAGATACTGTATAGCTATAGCACAAGGAAAGAAAATGTGTATGTGTGTTTATACATGTGTGTATAAGATTTCAGGTGCATTTTCTCTGTGTAACCACCCTGAATGGTTGTTAATTTGTAGAAAAAGATATCTTGATTATTTGAGACCTTATTTTAGAAATTTAGGTGAGGTTTGAAAACTCCTTACACTTCTCATGAAGAGAATTGATTTAATAGACTATCCTTCTTTCCCTTAACTCAATAGAGTTATACATTAGATAGAGTTCAGATTCATAAACTTATTTATTCCCTGACCACCAATTAGTCCTACTTTTCCTCATTGCCAAACCAAGCTTCAAGGAGAATTAGTATCACATATTTGGGATGAATTTAGAAATGTTAGTTATAGGAAGAATCGGCTCCCATGAATCCAGCCCCAATATTAAAATTGAGTGATGGTAGCACATACCTTTTAAACTTGTAGATCAAAAACACAGCCAGGCCGACGAACACCACGGACAAGAGCATAAGCATGGCCGAGCTACTGCGCCCAGCGCTGGAGTCCACCAATGGAGCTAGGAGGAAACAACATGCTCACTTGGAAGCTATTAGCTAAAAAGCAAGTACCCACTGGAGAAAGCAGGCCAGGTGGGTTCCATCTGTATATCTATTCACTCTCCAATTGCCCTGCATGCCATCTGGGCACAGGACGCCTGGTTTCAATGATGAAACTGTATTCCCAGTCAGAGCTTCTTAGGGAAAATAAATCCCTCTGCTCTTCCTGGAGAGACTCGCGTTCTTGGTGTGAGCTGAGCAATTGTGTGCCCAGCTAAGGGGAGTACAAAAGGACTTGAATGTCCTTTCTCTCAGACAGCCTGAGTGTCTGTCGACACGATTCCAGGTAACTCATTGGGAACTTTGGATTAAACACCGATGCAATGTTTCAGTCCTTTCCTTTACACTGTTCTGGTGAAGCCCTGCTGGATGAGCACATCTGGAATCTCCACATCTGAAAACTCTCATAGCAATTAGGGACATTTAGGAAACAGGCTCTCCCAGAGAGCCAGCAGTGGATGCCCAAAGAAACATGCCTTCTTTTATTACTTTTACAAACCAACCAACTAGAGACAATCCCTGTTTCAATTTAAACTCATATATGATGTAAATAGAAGGGACTTCTACAGTTATCTGATCTGGCTTCCAATCCAGATTCATAGAATCAAAAAATTGCAGAAATTAAGAGTCTGAGGACTTCCTAATATAATCTCAACTGTTGCAGATTAAAAAAAAAAAGTCAAGGCTCAAAGAAATTGTAGGTTTTTTGTGAGATCACCTAGGGATTCAATATCAAGGTCACTTCTAGGAAAGTCTTCTTGCCACCTCAACAGGAATCCTCAAGAAAGATGTAATTAATCTTTCTTAACCGTCACTATGCAAAAGAGCTCTGACAAAAGCCACTTGCAGTCGTTATGGAGAAGAATTTGCTGATCGTCTCCTCCCTTTTCTCTCCAGGATAACAGATCACCATACCCATTTCCCCCTGATCCCAAAGGGCACTCACCCAACGTCAGCTGTGTGACATACACGATGACTTGAACCCCTGGCTTCAGTTCAAACTGGACCAAGTTTTGGTTTAGAGCATTAAACAGCATCTCCACAATCTAGGAAAAAAGAGAGAGAGGCCGCATGGGAAGGCGTGACATGTGACAGTGCTCCCTCATGGGGTAAGAAACCAGGGTCCATAGGCAAGAAAAAGGCCACGTTCAATCAGAGGACAGGCTAGAGGGATGTCTTTATTAATTTGGTTCTCTTGGAGCCCTGCGAAGCCAAAAACGTAGTCGGTATGATTCGCTTAGGCTGGAGCAGATAGTGAGACGGGAAGCTGTGTCCAAAGTCCCCCCAGTGGATTCGAGTTGGTAACAGGCATTGATGTCTCATTTAACTCCTTGTTCAGTGCTCTTTTATCCACACGTTTCAACTTACAGTAGAAAAACCGGCGGTGGGGTTCAATGAAAGAAAGTCAACCGATCATTAGTTCTTTAATCTGATCAAGTAATACACACGGGGCGGAGGGGCCCCTGCCGGGATTAAGGCAGGCACAGGTTCCCCGGCCCGCTCCCCCGCTCTTTTCCTCCCTCAGAGACAATGGGAGGCAAACATCAAAGCAGAAGCTGCCTCCTTTTTACGGGATAATTTCCCTCTTTCCTCTTCCCCAGCAAGTCTCAGATCGCATGACGTCGATCTAGTCACTGGGTAACTCCCACGGGAGAGAGGCAGGCTGAGGCTGTTGTCCCTAACGCTTATCTCGCCGGTCGCGCCTCACTGTCGCAGCTGCCATTCGTCACGGTAATTACCTATTTATCTAAATGAATGGATAGCGTAGCTTCCAAATATAATTCACACATGCCACTTGCAAAATATTTCGGAATAAAGAGGTCTTGTAAAAGTGATGTATGCATTAGCTGAATTTCTTCCTGGCCAAGTTCACCACGCAGCCCGGAAACGCAAGGATCCACATTTCCCAGAGAAATGGCTGCGATGACATGGGTGCTGCTCGGGAAGGCCCGAGGGAGATGTGGGGATGCGGTGATGGCCAGGTGAGCCGCAGAGGGAGCTGGAAGATGTCTGTACGCCGATTGCCTCATCTGGGAGCAAACGTGTTTGATTCACGCCGGGTTTTAGTGGCCTCTTTCTCACTTATTTTTACGTCTCACTTAGCATCCTGGGACGGCAGGGGAGGGCGAAGCAGAGCACAGACCCCCAACCCGTGGGAGCAGGGGTGAGAGACGGAGGCGCACGGCACTGGCCATCGCCTTTGCTTCCTGGTCAGTGTGCAGATCACGGGAACGCTGCCCCTTTGGCAAGGGCAGTAAATCACAATCTCGTTTGGAAACGGGCTCCCTTAGTCAAAGCCAGATGGGGCAATCCATCTGTCTCCAAAGAAACATGATTGCCCGGCCGGGCGTGGCTCAGCGGTCGAGCGTCGACCTAGGATCCAGGCGATCAGGGTTCGATTCCCGGTCAGGGCACATGCCCGGGTTGCGGGCTCGATCCCCAGATGGGGGCGTGCAGGAGGCAGCCGATCAATGACTCTCATCATTGATGTTTCTCTCTCTCTCTCCCTCACCTTCCCTCTCCCTGAAATCAATAAAGATATATTAAAAAAAAAAAAAAAAAGGAAACATGATTAAAGCAGTTCATGTTCTCCCCAGGAGCAGAATGGAGATGGACCAGGATCTTTAAAGACAAAGCACATTTCCCCAGGAGTACGGAAACTCAAATTCCTCTCTGTCCCACCCCGTCTCTATCCCCAGGGCCCTGGCATCGGGGGGGAGGCATGAGCAAGTTGCAGGAATGCCAGCTGTTGGGATGAATGATGCCGGTGGCTCAGCCTGTGTGCATCTGTGTTGATTTGGGCTTTGGCTGCGCACTCCTCAGAGCCAAATAGTACTGGACAGACAGCAGGCCAATGGGAGAGGCCTGGCCCCCCTTTGTGGCTGGAATTAACTTTGGGCCCTTAGAGTGCGACCCACAGGCAAGTGTTCCGGCCAGCTGGCTTTCGCCTACCTGTTCCAGGTCGCCTTCATTGCCTTTCCGCCTCTCCGTCAGGTTCCTCGGGGGAAGCACAAAGAGCTCTGCTGACGTCGGGAGGCCGGGGAACACGGCCACCAGGATCTGCTCTTCCGGGACACTGGCGACCTGCAAAGATGTGGGCCAGACAGTGAGGTCCGAGAGGGGCCAGCGTCCTCAAGGCAACAACGGGAGCAGAATATCACAGGGACAAGGCAGATATATTTTTCAATCCTCACCCGAGGATATGTTTTTATTGATATTTAGAGAGAGAGGAAGGGAGAAAGAGAGAGAGAGAGACATCGATGTGAGAGATAAACATCTATTGGTTGCCTCCCACCAGTATGGCCCCCGACCGGGGATCGAACCTGCAACCTAGGTATGTCCCCTGACCGGGAATTGAACCCACCACCTCATGGTGTATGGGATGATGCTCCAACCAACTGAGCCACCCAGCCAGGGCTATAAGGCTTCTATATGTTTTTTAAATGCAGCGTTTCAGGCACAGGTTCCAATAGACATGCAAGCTTTCTTCCTATTGCCCCCGAGAAGTGCTAGGGAAGGAATGATCAGCTTCACTGCCTCCTCTGCTCTTACGTACATTTTTACTGAAGCTAAACTACTATTAGAAGTGATTTACAAATTCTTGTTTGCTGGGAACACTTGCAAAAGCTCCCCTCATATTTTCTGTTTTTCTGCATGTAGAGAGTTCTGGCTAAAACACGAACAGACTGGCTGCAAGTGAGGAATAGGAACTTATAAACATGGGAAAATGCAAATGAAAGAAAAAAGCAAAGCAGCACTGGTTTTCACTTACTAAAGCAGGATTTTTTATTAATTTAAAATAGCTAATACTGGTGAGGCTTCAATTAAGAGGTGCCCTCATGTTGCTGGCAGCGCTAAAAATTGATATATATTGCCAATTTTTTTTTTTTTCAAAAGGCTAAAGTTGAGGCCATAAAAATTTTCATACCCTTCATTCAATAACTGTAACTTGGAGTGTTTGTCCTAAAGGAATGATGGGGGGGGGGGGGGGAAGGCATATGCAGGAAGAAGCACTCACAACTTTATTTATAATAGCAAATAAGTGGGAAAAACACAAACATTCAAAAAAATTAAGTAAATAAATGATATCATCAACCTGATAGGATGTTACTCTACCATTAAGATGATAATTAGTACCGGGAGCCAACCCGGAAAACGCTTATTATGGCTGCATTCTGATCTATTTCCTTCCATTTCTTTGGTTACAACTCTATAAACATAAAAAACGTATAGGAGTAAAAAAGGAAAACAAGACACTAAACATTATGTTAAGATGCTGAGATGCTGAGTTAATTTTTTCTATTCTTGAGTGTTTAGTAAAAGGATTATATTGCTTTATGATAAAAACGTAAAAGTAAGGTTCTGTTGGAAAGCCATTTCCTGAAGAAAACAAAACTCTGAGTTTTCCCCTGTAAAGAGGATGACTTTTCTTTCCTATGTGTCTTCAGAAGGTCTTTTATCTAGAACAATACTTCCTCTTGGCCCAGTCCAACTATGGTTATATAGCTTTTGATTTGGCAGCAATATGATCTCTGTGGGAAGTGACCGCTGGCCCATCAGCCTCTGGCCCCAGGCCTTCCAGAAGACCACTCCCACTATACCCCAGGGACTTAGGTCATTGCCCACAGTGACAGCTGAGTACATCCACCTGGTATGGTCCTTTCTCTGATCGCTTCTTATTGTATGTTTGCCCAGATATTCCCAGGGTCTTTGTGGCCACCTCACTCCTTTGAAATACACCCTACAGAGTAGAGACTCAATAAATTGTTGGTGTATTGAACAGAATTGGAGGGGCTAGTTGTTTCCCACTTGCTCAGCTCTGGAACTAGGCCTAGAGATTGGAATTAACTCTCAGAAATGTGACAGCAATGAGTGAGAGGGTCAACTTGAGAAGTAATAAGCAGCAGTCAGAAGCCTAAACTATCCAGCAAGCAGAGAAGTGTCCCCTTGGGACCTGAGGTGGCTTTGCCAGAGGCCTCAGTGTCCTGCTGGGAGGTGAGATGCTGAGTAGCTAGAAGTCTCTCTCTCTCCTCCCCTCCCCACCCCTACCATCCCTCCATCATTCCTTCACTCCTTCAACTTATTTTCTTTCTTTCTTTCTTTTTGCAGTAAATCCTTATTGAACTACAGAATGGTGGTTTTAATTCCTGAAAATGTATTCTAGAGGACACCATGTGGCTCTTCACTCATAAAGATTTCAGCAAATATAAAACCAACTTACTTTGACCAGAGCTCTCTTGATGACATTGCCAACATCTTGCCTCCACTCGGGAATGTCGGGGTTGTGGTGATCCAGGTTAGGAGAGAATGACAATAGCTGGGACTGGAAGTATTCTGCAAGGACAGAGTGTGAGTGAGGCTGTGAGGGGATGCGCTGGGCCAGAAGGCTGCCAAGCACCATGCTGTACAGAACGGGCCTGCTCTTTCACGTAGTCTCAACTACAGTTCCTTCATTCCAGCCTATTTCTTGGCCTCTGAAAGAGTGTGGGATTTGATGACTGGAAGTAGATTTGTGCTTCTACCATTTTTCTTAGTTCCTAAAATCTTAAGCCCTTCTTATAAAAAAATATTACCTTAAGCAAAACATAAGTATAAAATCCCAGAAGACTTCTGCTATGGTAGGTGGTACCATGCAGAGCCAATGACAAAGCACTAACAAGTTGAGTTTAATGAGAATAGAAGCTTTTGTTTTCTCTCATTTCCTTTGTCCATAACTGTGAGCACTGCCTCAGGGGGCTAGGAAGTAGATTGAAACCCTGGATCTAGGGTGTGGGTAACGTTCCATTTCTTGACCTGGTTGGTGGGTACACAGCTTTGTTCACTTATTCGTGGTAATTCATGAAGCTAAAACATTTATGGTGTGTACTTTTCTGTATTATATTTATACTTAAACAAAAATGTTTCATTTTAAAAAATATTCTAGGTGTCCAAGGAGAGAGTGTGAGCATCAGGTTTGGAAGAGATATAGGAAAAGGCCAGAGGAGCTAGTACAACTTTCTAGAATACCCCTGCTAGTGATTGTTTTAGGAGAGTGAGGGAGGTTGAGTGGGATGGTGGTAAAAGCATAATTTTATTTAAAATAAATTAAAAATTAAGAATGGTTCTCCAGGATTGAGAATAGGATAGTGGTCCTATTTACCACTCTCCTGCCTTCCTCCATCTTTAAATTCTTAGCCTTAAGTTCAGTGTTTGCAGCTAATGGTGTTAGAATCTCCACAAATAAATAAAAAAAAAGAACAACAAACAAAAAAACATAGGTTGTGTGTAGTTTCCCTCAGTTCCTGAACCATGATCTCTTCAAGGGCAGGGATCATGACTCCTCCTACTTTGAAATCACTGGTTCCAATCCTTACAAAGAGTGGGTGCTGCATGTGTGCTGTAGACACCCCAACATGACCTCACACTTAGATGCTTCTATAACAGTTTTTCCAGCTTAGTATCATTTCAACTTACAATAAGTCTCTATCTAATGGGACCATTAGGATGTGATGTACACACATCCCAGAAGACAACAAATGCCGGCCTGTGCCCTGCTTCTCTCCTAAGCCCTATCTTTATTCAGGAACAAGGTAGGAAAAAGGTTTGGATACCTCCTATGGACAGACATAATTTCCCCATGGCCTGGGGCATTTCCAAAGCAGTCAGCAATTGTCACTAGGGTGGAGAGAGGGAATTGGCTGGGTAGGAGGCATCACAAGGATAATTTCCAGGGCTTACCATGAACTGCAATGTCTTTTGTGTCCTGGATGAGGGCGTTCCCAGCGGCCACCTGAACAGTGATGGTGTTGGTCCCCTCAGCGAGGAAGGTGAAGGAAATGCTGCTGTCCAAGGTGATGAGGGGCTAAACAGAACAGAAAGACCAATTTACTCCTCTGGGGCATATGAGATTTCCTCCTTTCCCGTAAGTATCAGGCCGTCACAAATCCGTGTAGGATTCACATATCTCAGGGGATCCTAAGTTGGGAAAGGAAAAATAAAATTACACAGCTTCCCAAACTGTGATTATGTCTTATAGGCAGTATCCAAGAAGAATGCTAATAAAGTCGAAATACACTGTAAAATGTTAAGCCTGAGAGATGAAGGCACGACTGGACACCCTGGGTTTTGGTTGTCATTCTGTCCCTTCTCCTGGGGCAAAGGAGAAGCAGCTTTTGTAATCTATTCCTAATGGCTCTGGAAATAGATCATGTCTCTTCCCCAATATTCCAGGCCACTTGTATCTTCACCTTGTATTCCACTGGACTCTAAGACTATTCAGAGAAGTGACCACATTTTATTGACTTCTGTGTCCCACCCTTGGTGCACTGTCTTACATAGAGAAGAATTTATATGTAAGTTGGATGCCTGGTCATACTACTGACTTTATTTTATCATATCTGTGTTTTCCTTTGCAAGCCATTTCAACATTTTAGTAGGTTGGAAAACATATGCACATACATAGCTGTAATCATTTTTTAAATATTGTTTTCTTTTTCTGTTTTATCTCCCTTATCACAACAGATGGAGATTTGCCTAGGATAAAGAGAAAGAGAATAACATTTTTCCCCTGTGAATTTAGCATCTTGATAAAATCAGATGCTGATTGGAGAGAAGAGTATGAGGATGTTGAGATTAAAGAGTCACACTTCAGTGGCCATGTTGAGGCCCGCACCCTGTCAAGCTCTCCGGTGTCTGCAAGGTGAGAAATGACAGCAGGAGGCTTCTCTAAGGCAGCTCATAAAGAGGCATCACAAGCCCAGGAGAGCAGGCTCCCTCTCCTCTCTGCGCCAGGACAGCATTGGGATACAGAGTAATAATGCTGCCGGTTGGGGAGGCAGAGAGCTGCCCTTCAAGGGGGTGAGTGTCCACCGGCGGTCACACAGCAGACCCATGCACTTTAACTCAACATGGCCTGGATGCGTGGGCCAGAACCGTGCACAGGGTCGAGATGCAGCTTTCAGACAGCGTCCCTGCCCCAAGACTGGAATTCCTTTCTTAACTCAGGATTTTGAACTGGGCCTCTGAAATAATAATTTGGTTTCTTCTGCTTTAAAATTCCATAGATCCATTGTATGACCAGGACGATGGCTGGAGTTTGGCTGGATGAAAGATACAGCTCTAACCTTTGACACTCTTTCTTTTTGTTTGCTAAATAAAAGAGAGAAGTTGAATATGGGAAAAAATATACTTTTTCCTTTAACTAAGGGTAAACCCCAGAGTTCAAACAAACAAACGAAATGTTCATAGCAACGGCCAACGAGTAAAAGGAACCTAGGAGAATGTATCAACAGAAAAATGAACAAAGAAGCCAAAGTATATACGTACAACGGACATAAAAGCGCAAATATTGATGTACACAGCAATAGACATGAATCTCAAAACCATAAGAATGAAAGAAACCATACACAGGGCTTGGCAAAAGTAGGTTTACACTTGTTTGTATAGAAAAATATATAATACAAAAATGAGTAATAAAACGAGAGCTGTGTTTTCCCTACTCTCAAATGTAAATCTACTTTTGCCCACCCATGTTATAAAAGAATTCATATGGTACGATTACATTTCTATGAAGTTCTAGAAAGGCAAATCTAATCTATGATAAAAAAAAAGTAGTGGTGGTTCTGGGCACTGGGCGTGGGAGTTGACTGAGAAGACACATGAGAGAACTTCTGGGGTGATAGTGAAAGTATTTATCTCAATAGAAGTTTGGGTTATAGGTGTATGCTTTGTCAAGACTTCAGATATATGCATTTCGTTGTTGACACATTTTATACCTCTACGGGGGCAGAATGTAAATGAACATGGAATTCTTAGTAATGATTTGCAAGCTAAAGCTTTTAGGACAAAGCATATAAGTGTCTGCAATTAACTTTGAAATGGATCAAAACATTCATATCAATTGATGGATAGATAGAGGGATGGACCGATACAGACATGTGATAAAACAAGCACAGGAAATGCTAATGGTAGACAACAGGTGGTGAGTATATGGACGTTCGTTATAACATTATTTCAACTTTAGTGTATATTTGAAGTTTGTAATAATAAAATGTTGGGAAATAAACAAAACAAAAATGGGATAATCAATGTGTTTTTGTTTTTCTTGATTCCATCAATTACTCTCTCTGACCGTGACTATATTGCGTTCATTGCCCTTCCGCTTTGGTGACTGCCCTCAGCTATGTCTCATCTCTTCCCACCTCTCACCCCCAGGATGTTTTTCTCATTTAATAGTTGGGTCTTGGGGAACCATCACTACTTCCACCCCATCTTCTTCAGCTCTCAATGGTCTGCATGGGCCCCCTCCTTTGTCTGCACACTCTTCTTGTCCTAGACTCTAATGGTTGATGCTGGGCCAAGCAACGACATCCCTTTCTGAAGGCACTGGAATTCCTCTTATCCCAGCAGATTTGATCTTCCCCCCATCTAGCTACTTCCCTAAGAGGTCCAGGAGCCAAGTAGGGACACAGGGCAGCAGGACAAGGGAATGTCATCTGAAGTGGGAAGGAGAATGTCCTCCCACCAGCCACACAGGGCCCTGAGCCACAGCAAACTGTGCTGAAAGGTAACACTCGGTGTGGTAGCCACAGGCTTGTGGGCTGGGAAAACGGCAGGAGCTAATTTTGTTTCCCAAATTGCTTTTGTTTTTCGTCAGCGCTTATGGCATCACAGCTGCTATCACCTTCCTTGCAAAGCTGGAACGCTCAACAGGATCCTTGAGCTCTGTGTTGGCCACCAGTATCTAGTGCCCAATGCTAAATTAAATCAAGTATTTAAGGCTCATTTACGGAATCTATTAGGCAAGCAGACGCATTTATTAAGCCAGACCTCTGTTAATCCCAGCAAATTGGCCTTTCAGAGTCCCACAAATCCAACAGGCGGCTGGCCAACTGACTTCTCTGTCTCTGTGCTTTGTCCAAGCTGCAGGGCCAGCCCACAGTGAGGTGGCTTAGCATAATAGCCCACGTCCTGCCTAGGCTGTGGGCTACACACCTTCCCACAGAGAATCCCCCATGCTCGGCAGGTCACATATTATCCACTGAGCCCAGCAAGAAATCGACAAAGCTCTGAGTGACTACACAGTTATGAGACTTCCACTTGACCAATGAAATAGGGAACTTCAGGCTGGATGCAGCCTACACCAGTTTCCCGGACACAGTAAGGCAAGTTAATACTGAATATTATGCAATCTGCACAATTTAAATGTATGCCGTCATTCCCAAATTGGACAGACTATGCCATCAACATGCCTGCCTTGCTCAAAGCCTTCAGCCAATTGCATAGTAATGTACAAAAAGTGCTTACCATGTAAAGTGGAAAAGGCAGAATAGGTCCTTTGTGTATGCTATGGTTAGAACTATGTAAAATCTCTAAAATACATATAAAAACAGAAAGAAATAAAGTAAAATAGTATATTTTTACTGTGACTATGGGGTTAACGTGAAAATTCAGTTTGGAAAAAAAAGGCCTCAAACATACACACACACACACACACAGCCAAAAACTCCAAAAGTATCTCAGTGTCTAAACTATCACAGTCCATGAACCTGGTTCTACCTTCCATTAGTCTATCCTAAATCTGAGTTCCTATGACAAAGTTAAAAGCACCCGTTTATGTCATTTTAAGCCACCTGTTATCTAGCCTCCTCTCCTCTCATCTTCTTCTCCGGTTCCTGCATATGTGTACCCTGTGCGTTGTTTGAATCAGTCTGCACATGACACAACCACCACGCCCAAAGCCTTAACTTTACACGCAAATCCCCTCCTCTCTGCTTCAGCCCTACTGCTCCTTCAATGCCAGCTTAGGACAAGCTTTGCACAGGACTCATTTCACAAGCAACAAACTCTGTGTCCACCAGGCCCTAGGCTGCTGGACTGGGCCGGCAATATTACAGTCCTTAGTATGTACCTTACCTATAGTACCTATTACCTTACAGTATCTATTCTCAGATGTGAACCTCGTATCCTCAAATAGATTATATTTCTTGAAGGAAACATTTGGAATCTACACTGCCTTATGTTCCTCAAAACATGTAACACAAAATACAGGCTCCTGAAAAAGAGCCATAGAGCTCCGGATTGAACTTCCCATCCCTCGCTGATAGGACCGCAGGTATATGAGCCTGCATTTAGATTTCAGGGATGCTTGCTCTCTTCTGTGTGCTTATATGCCACACTTGCTCACCAATCATTGCATGTATGTCCATCTGGCCTTCTGTGCAGATGTATTTCCTGGAAGGCAGAGGCGATATTGTGTATGTTCTTTAATTCCTAAGGGCACCAAGCAGGGGGCTAGATGAAAGGGCTGGTATTGATTATTATTGAGAGATGATTTAATTCAACCACCTGGATGAACCTATTTAATTCACCAAGTCACAACACACACACACACACATACACACACACAACACTACCTTCCAAGAATATTAGCCTGTTTTCTCCATAAAATATGATTTCTCCTTTATCAGCAATGTTCTAAGGATTGAATAAAATAATATGTATGAAGGGACCCATACAAAGCAGCACTAGGAATAAATACTTTGCTCCTTTTACAGGTCCGTTTGCCAGGCAAAGGGAACGAAATAGATCTAAAATCAGAGCACTTACCATGACACCAAAGACACTCATCGTTTGTCAGCCAAAGGTGGTGCTCATTGGACTAAGTATTGGATACCATGGCCACCTTGATGTGTTCACAGCATGGGAAAAAAGTGCTGAAAATGTATCTCTTTCAAATGGACCAAATAACCCTTCTTGGAGGTGAGATGGAAATCCGTGGAGCCAAGTCAGATTTGCCCCTGAGATGTAGGTGTTATTGATGCAAATAAAGAGCATGCACAGCAGTGAGTGACATTTTCACGTGCTTAGTTGCGCTCTAAGAGCTTTATATGCCTTTCTGTACTTGATCCTCAAAGTAATACCAGGGTATAGTTACTGCTACAATGAACTCTGACACTGCCGTTAACAGTACTGGGGCCCGGAGAAATGATAAGGTTTAACTGAAGGCCTCCAGCCAGTTTATAGATGAATAATTCCTAACCAAAGGAACACCTCACGTCATCATAAACTTAAAAACTACAATGTCCTTCTGCAATTTAAAATTGCCCCTGTCATAATGTGGCATCATATAGATTAGATACAAATGATACATCCAACAGCAACTCACTGTGCATGGGTTACATATTAGTATCCTCGCTTTAGAGAAAAGAACAGAGATTCAGGCGATCTGTTCAAGCTAACACAGATCATTGTTACAGAAACTGGAACTAGACTCTCTAATCCTTTTGTCCCCTGGCTTGACAGCCAAAACCTCACATCATCAGAAGAGAAATGAACTTAAATTTCTTCTCATTCTCACTTTCTCTGCCCAAATGATGTTTTTCTTTTTCCTTCCCCCTGCATGACTGTTAGCTTTTGAAGCAGGATTTTAGGGTCTGTACCCTCAATGGGACAGAGCAATGCAGTTAAAGCATCCTGGGGCTAGAGGAAGGGATGGTATGTAGTAGGGAGGAGATAGGAGACCAGGGTTTCAGGTCTGACCCTGGCCTTCAGAGAACACCTAGTAGGTCTTGATAAAGATTCTTTGCATGCACTGACCTATATTTGCTCTTTACAGCCTTACATTTAAATATCCAATTCACATTTTGCAAATGGAATTACTTAATCTTGGAGAAGCTAAGTGGCTTCCTTGATATTATATAGCTCGTGGAAAGGCCAGGATTAAAACACATGGTGCAAAGGAAGTTTTAAAAATACTGATCACGCAAGCAAGAGCAACCCGATTTATACAGTTTCTCAAAGTACTCTTTCTTCCTTAGGGTTATTTGAACTTTCCTTGTTATAATGAACTAGGGAGTTATGTCACATTCAATTATGTGGATTCACAGCTTCAGTAAGTACATCCTCCTGCCCACATCCCCAGTGTCCCCGAGATCGACGCAGAAGCCGGAGCCCAGGAGCGCTCGGCATAGATCTAATCAGACACCGAGCAGAAGGGGCCGAACCTTTGTGCTGTTGCCGAACCACCAGAAATAGGTGAGAGTCCCCAGCTGACTGGGCCACACGACTGCACTGATGTTGACCTCTTTGTTCCTTATGGCAACGAATGGAACTCGGAGATGCACATGCTCCACGGGACCTAAAGGAATGAAGAAAATGTGTTTAAATTCCTGGAACAAATAGTCACACTTGATCTCACTCCCAGATTCGTAATCTTAACCGTAATTTCCATCACCTATGAGGAAACAAGGAGCACAGGCTCACAAATGTTGAGGGTGTGTGTTTGAACTTGAAATGAAGCACTGCCTATAACAGGGAAATCAAGTCAGGCTTCAGATTTTTTGAGTGACATTTGAACTTAATTTACATCTGATGAGCCAAACTGCAAATGCATATAAAACTCCAGTCCAAGGACAGAGCTAGTTTTACTAGACACTGAGCCAAGAGATAGGAGGGAAAACAGCAGACAGGTTTCATTTCGGACCATCAGCCTGTAGAGTGATCCAGGGTCCAAGCACTGTGTGGAGGGCTCTTCCTTTATCCTCAATTGTTAATTGGCGCGATCCCCTTCGACCGTGGGCCAATGTGCCTGTCATCGGCAGTACTCAGTGGGTGTCATTCAGGACAGGGCAAGGCTGTTTTACAAAAAGGAAAAAGCCCATCTCCCTAAATGGAAGGAGGAATAAATGCCAAGTTTCCAAATAATAATAAAAAAGAGCTGTTTGCAAAAAGTTAACAAACATTTCTTTTTTTTTCTTTTTTTCTCAGAAAACTGAGATCAGCAGCATCAAGTTTTAAAGTAAGAGAACATACAGGAACACACTCTCTGCATAATAAATAAGGATTTTAATTAAATTCATTTCCCCAAAAAAAATAAGAAGGGGAAGACGCTAATGTACAAGATTAACATGTCCATGTTGCATCTGTGGGGTAGATACTATTAGTTAACTCTCTGTGGGATTTTCTCCCGCCTCCACCTCCACCTCCACCCCTTCCTCTTTCCTTCCCTTTACCCTCCCCCCCTTGCCTTCCTTCCTTTACTTTCCCTCTTTCCTTTCTTCCTCCCTCCTCCTTGCCTTGCCTTATGTCCTTCCTACTTAATCAAACCCAATTAAAATCTTCCAGTTATCTGTTCACATTAAGGGCACATTTCCTGGTTCCCAATGCCACAGTTTGATGAGTGAACGTGACTAGAGGTCACAGCTGCAGCAAGGATATCCCTTGAGCCTGGGGACCTTTGGTGTTTCTCGTAGGTAGGACATTTCTCAGGCCACGTAGCCTTCGCTTTTGGAGACAGTCACGTTTAAATTGGAGAAATGACACGAAAACGGATGGATGTTTCTCGTTTCTGCTCTGGTTCAAATTTAGCTATATGATTGTTTCCTCTGTCTTACAGAGCCTTGACCCTACAATAGACCATTATTCTGTCCTAAAAATAAGGGATGATGCCTTCCTTATAGAAATAAGAATATATGAAAGTGATGAATGGTTATTAAAAGTACCATGTAGTTAATTATGGGTTGGCACTACCCCTACACCCACCACCATGACCACCACAGCATCACTGTTTCTGTGTGTCTTCGGGTAGACTTCCCTCTAAGGACACTGGCCGTCTCCTGGGTCTCACTGGGCCTATTCTGTGTTGCAGGTAAATTTACACGGGGAGAAGGTGTTTGGAGATGGACTGATGTTTGGGTGACACGACCAACCAGGTCTGCCTGCCACTGTCCAGACTGTACCCTCCTGGACAGTCAACGGGTCTTCAAGAATCTCTGTATCTACACCCTGAACATACTCTCTGCCTACAGCTCTCTGACCTGACCCCAGACGCACGTCATGTCAAGATTTCTTCCAGCAAATAATTTGAACCTTGTCATGTCAGATACACATCTGGCTAAAGGCTTAGTTATTTTCAATGAGGAAGTCTGTTCAATTACTTTTTATTTCATTGTTGGTGAGAATGCAAAACACAAGGAAGGTGTGAGAAAACCCTGGCTACTTGCACTGCTTTATAGACTCATTTTTAGGAGTTTACCTGATTTCTCTCTCTCTCTGTTGTCTGCACTGTACTGACCGGTGGGGAAGGGAATGAGGCAGGGGACAGGAGGCCCTGGCCAGCTCACGTGTGAGGAGGGAGGTAAGAGATCTGTTTCTTACATTAACACCTCAGTCCTCCACGCCCACACGCAGATCCCTCTTTCTTTTCTTTTTACCCTCAAAGTAAATATCCTCTCTTCGTGGGAGAATGGCCTGAAGCCCATTCCTCTGGCCAGCTCATGGGAATCCTGGGCTTTTCCACATTTACGGGACGAGATCACTATGACTTGTGGCCCTACAAATTCTTGTGAGCCTGCTGGCACCCAGCAGCCAAGGCTTACACTGCCAGGTCCTTTGAGGCCCAAGAAGATTAAAAGAGACTCCTCCCTAAACTCACACAAACACAAAAGGAATGGGGCTTCCATGAATTGAAACGCCATCACACATGATCACATTTATTCCAGCTCCAGGACAAGCACATATAGCTAAATATAACCTCAAGTAACAACAGGTAGCAGCTGTGTAGTGCAAAGAGCCTGAACCAGGAGCTTCAGGCTCCAAGCTGGAGACAGACCACGGATCAGGGAGAAGAGAGCTGAAGGGATTCAGGAGAGAGCACGGCAAACACCTAAAATCGTCACTGTCAAATAGTGTACTTTTTGATAAAAATCTAATAATCTGTGAGAGATTGGTTATTATGGGCAGCTAACAACTACTTTTGTTAGCTAATGGCCCAAGGTGAGGCCAAGAGCAGTTTGCAGGATAATAACTGTCTGGTAAATGCAGCCATGATTGATTTGGAGGGAATTATGAGCACAATAAAGGTTTCAAGGAACATTTCCTCCCTCATGCACATAACCTGCAGTAGAAACCTGCTCCTTAATGTTGTGTTTTTTGCCACTAAGACACATCAGTCTTTGCACCCTGCAGTCAAGGCCCACTTTTGCGACAATTAGGAACATGGGTGGGGCAGATCCTTGGAATAGAGAAAAGGAATTATTTGTCCGTCTCTTTACTTTTAAATGCAGCAGAGTGTCAAGCAGAGAGTTAATAAGAAGCACTTAGTACAGTTGGCCCTTGAACAACATGGGTTTGAACTGTATGGGTCCATTAAAAAAATTTTTTATTGAACTTATTGGGGTGAAAATGGTTAATAAAATTATACAGGTTTCAGGTGTACAATTCTATAACACATCATCTGTATGGTGTGTTCACCACCCCAGGTCAAGCTTCCTTCCCTCACCATTTATCCCCCTTTACCCTCTCCTACCTCCCCTCACCCCCTTTCCCTCTGATAGTTACTATGCTCTTGTCTGTGTCTATAAGGAGGTTTTCTTTGCTAATCCCTTCACCTTTTTCCCCCAGCCTCCCAACTCTCCTCCCCTCTGACAGCAGTTAGTCTGTTCTCTGTAATCTATGTGGCTGGAAGAAAGATATTGAAGAATCTACAAATAAGTGGAAGCAAAGACTGTGTTCATGGAGAGGAAGAATGAACACTTTTAAATTGTCTATGCTACTCAAAGCAATCTATAGGTTGAATGCAATTCCTACTGAGATACCAATGGCAGGCCCTGGCCAGTGTGGCTCAGTTGGTTGAGCATTGTCCCGTCCCGTCCCATGCACCAAAAGGTTGCCAGTTCGATTCCCGTTCAGGGCACATGCCTGTGTTGTGGGCTCCATCCCCAGTAGGAGGCGTGCAGGAGGCAACTGATTGTTGTCTCCCCCCCTTCTCTCTCTCTCTCTCTTACTCTCTCCCTCTCTCCCTCTCCCTTCCTTTCTCTCTAAAATCAATAAAAACATATATTTTTTAAAGATACCAATGGCGCATTTCACAGAACTAGAACAAATATTCCAAAAAATGTATATGGAACCACTAAGCTATAATCCAGGTCTCCTCCCATGCACTTCCCCTATTACTGTCGGTTCCTATTCTGCTATTATTACTAGAATGCTCGGAGACCAGCTAGCTTGCTGTTTGCCAGGGACCTCTTAAGTGTGAGTTGTTTATATAGTGGAGTTTATATCATCACTAAGTTGTTAATAGGAAAGGTGCTCCTTGTAATCACTTAGACTCTTTTAAAGCGTGTCATTTACACCGCATGTAGCATATTACTCCAAAAACACCATGGGGAGTATAAGTAAGAACCATGGAAGTCCACAGACCCATAAGTAGCGCTGATAGAGATTTATGAAACCAATACCAGCCCCATAACATTTCCTCAACCCGACACTCTAAAATCATAATATTTAAGTTTCAGTTTATAGGAGTCAAATCCCAGGATAGCAAATACACAAAATGCATCCAGTACAAACAAAATATTCAGGACTTCACCTGCTGCACTGGTCTGTGCCGAGCAACAGACAACAGCAGTGAAATACATTCTTGGACAGGAAAACATTTTGGAGGGTTCTTAGAATTGTTTGCAACAGGAATGAACTTGCAGGACCCCTAGATGTAGGACTTAAGGTCTTTTGTGTGTTCAGTCCTACATTTAAAAAACCTAAACATGTGTTTGTTTTTTATCATTCTTTAGTTCTTCCAACAGAGAGAACAAAAGGAAGGTACTTTCACCTCAAAGTGTGCCTGCATGTGCACACTTAACATCAGCACAAAGTAGAGCTGAAAGGAGAGACCAGTTGGTAATATGTTATCCAAACTTTGGAAATAACCAAGCTACTTCAGTATTAGGAAACTCTGAAACACAGATGAGCACAAGTCTCAATCTTTTGACTTCGGCCATCACTTAGGGTAGTAGTCACACCAAATCCCATCTCAGCTCTAAATCCCAGAAGTTTAGACAGAGGAAGCTGTCAACTGGGAGGAAAGTAAGAAAGGGGGTGGCTCATGCTACTTACAAACCACGTGCAGGAAGAGGACAGCTGTGTCCGAGCCCAAGTTGTTCTCTGCATAGGCCGTCACCTGGAAGATCCCTGCACTCTTATACACATGCTTGATGCCATCCTCGATGGGGCTGAAGTTAGCATAGGACACCGCAATCCCATCCCCAAAGTCAAGTTGGATGTTTGTCCTTTGGAGATCACCCTGCAAGAGGGAACAGTGGTTGGCCTCGGCCCTATCACATGGTCTAGCCCGACTCTTGGCGGATGCTTCGCCCTGTGCCTTCAACATCACCCTCTGAAAACCTAAAGTCTCTCCCAGGGGGCTGAAACACCCTAGACACAATCAACAGACTCCTACCTGATGTCCTCTGGGCACTGTGGGCAGGCACCATGGACCTGCTGTCTGCGTATACCCGAGCTTGGGCAGCCTGGGTTAGTGTGACACTGGCAATAAAGTAAGGTAGAGACTCTATGCAACTCTGAAGTGGGAGAGCCAAGGGCAACCCTGGCTCCCTCACACATGGTTTAATTATCTCTCTCTTGTGGCATAATAATAATAATGGCAATAATAGTAACAGCTAACACAGTTTCTTTTCAGTTCCAAACATGTAATTTCCTCACAACTCTATAATGTAGGAAGTATTACTGTCACCATTTTACAAATATCTTGCAGCTAATAGTGGGAGAGACAAGTTTTGAACCCAGGCAATCTGGCGTCAAAATTAATGTCCTCAACCACCATGATATAATGATAATTGTTCTTATTTTTTTTGTATTTATTAGTATGTTCCAAACATTATGCTAATCATTTAACACATATTATATAATACCACCTTCCAAATAACTCTATGAGGTAGGATGATTTATTCCCATTCTGCAGATAAACACTGCATACCAGCCATGGTTATATCTGTGCTCTGTTGACCTATCTAAGACCCCTCTTCCCTGAATCATTTTCTGACTCTCCCAGGTCACAGAAATCTCTGCCTCTTAAGAGGCCAAGAGCCTTCTTGGCGCTGTTTGGTAATGTGACACCAATGGCTCAGGTGAGCGATTCTTACCACCCCAAGATGCTCAGCTTCCTAGGGGCCAATGCTAAACTTCATCCTTCCTTGCCCCTCCCACCCCATGTTGGGCCAACACTCTGGATAAATGCAATTGAACCTGACCGCAAAACAAGAACAGGTGAAAAAAGAATCCGATTTCTGTTCATATACAAAGATGGCTGATGGAGTGAAAAGAGAAATGCATCATTTTGGAATTATGAGCCCATCCTTCTGCCCAGCCAATGTGCATCCATCATACTTTCGCTTTCTGTCTCCTCCCCCATAGTAACTCAGGTGTGAGTGAAATATTGATAGGTGCTCCCTTGCCCCACATACAATGTCAACTACCTTTGAGTTTATGAATATAAATTAAAGTGGAAATGAACTGGAGGAAATTCAAATGGATAAGATCGTGGCTCTTCACATCCATTCAAGGGAAGGTTTTTATAGCTCTAGTCCTGGAAACTCCCTAGTGAGGATGTGATAATGACCTCTTCTGAATCTTAACATTTTTTAATTCAAGCACCCAGTGTGGGTGACTGTGGAAGAGTCTGTCAGCCGAGGATAAGGAACCTTCACTATCCTGTCCAGTGCGGGCTTGACTTTAAAGGTTTCTAAAGTATTCACACTTGGGGAAATAAAACTCTTGACCCGCTTTGGTCTCTTTCCAAGATCTCAAGAGCACAGAGCAATTTGCATATAAATTTAGAGGGCTTTGTAAATCAGGCAAGACTCCTTGCTCCACCATCTCAGTGAGGAGTGCCTGAAATCCAACCTGGCTTGAGAAGAGATGAAACAGCTCAAATAGGAAGCAAGAAGCATCCAGCAGAGCTATTTCCATCCTGGAATCAATGAACGCAGCCTGATTTTGCTGCCCAGGCTTCAGAAGACACTAGAAAATGAACTAATGGAGCAGCAAGCTGATGGAAAAGCAACTAATATGAAGTTTTTCATAAGGATAAATTGAGAGGATTTCAATAATCCGCCCCCACCCTTACACTCATACTGTGGAGTCCCTTTGAAAACCTCGTGGGATTTTTAGTCCGGGGGTGGGGGGGGGCAAAGGGTTAGACTAAAGCAAAAGAGGCTCCTGAAAGCAACAGATAAAATTTGAATTCCCTTCTCCTGGCAAAGTTTACAGTATATGGTCTTATGGTGATAAACATGCCTTCAGCAAATCGGAGCCTAAAGGGGAACCTCAAAGAATATGTCCAGGTCTTCTCCGCGGGAGACAAGCCACCCCACCGCAGCCTGAGGCTGTGCTGTTGGATGAAGGCAAGGCGGTCTCTAAACACCCCAAGCCCTCTTTCAATCTTTGTATCTTCTCCCCAAGCTCTCAGCTTTTCAGCATTGACTTTCCTACAGGGACCTGACTACAGGATTTATTTTCCCTCTTCCCTCTCAGAGAACAGGGACGGTCTGCTTGTGAGTCCAGACTTCAGAGACCCAGGCAGATGCCTACCTCTTCCATGAGGATGATGAAGGTTGCATTGTGCCCCTGCTCTGCCACCAGGCGTCCGTCAGTGGTCACCACGTGGAGGCCCCGAGGGGCTTTTCCAGGGCATAACTGGGCCTTGGCAGTGTATTTTTCCCTTAGCCCGTCTGTGCAGTTGTTGGACACGATCCGCCGGTACCTAAGGGGTATTGACAATTGTCAGTGGTGTGGTTTGTGTTGTACGTGTGTGTGCTAGAAAGAGTACAAGGAAGCAAGACAGACATTTTGCACAGCTGTTCCTAAAAACAGAGTCTCAAAGAAGACAGTCATTTAGGAAGCTAAACAAATGCTGAGGAGCCGCTATCCCTCCATCTCAGGAAGAGTAGCTCTTTAAACATTATTATCGATCCTACCTGGTGAGCCACAGATCGGATCAGTGTCTAAAGCAGCCAAGGAAAATCAATGCCTGACTCACACACAAGACAGGAGGAGGCAGACCCACTGGACTCTGGGAGCAGGAACGGGTGCTTCTCTCTTTGAGGGAGAGGCTTGTTTCCAGATCCCCGAGGCCAAGCCCAGTTTCCTCGGTACCAGAAAGCAGCCAGAGTGTGAGACTTCTAACTCTCATTCATTAGGAAGCCTCTTCCTGTCTTCCCTCCACCCCCCGCACATCATTCCATAGCTTAATTCTTCACAGTCCTTACTCTGGAGCCACTGGGATAGTTTATGGCATATTTTCTCTCTTTGTTAATATTTCATTTCTTATTCATTGCAAACACCAGATCAGAAGCACAAGTTTGAAACTCCTCTTCAACCCAGCTGAAGTAAAACCATTTCAGAGAAGAAGTGAGCATGGGAAAACCTCCCACAAAGCACTGTGACCTTCTAGGACAAAGACGTATTTGTGCACAGTGATGCCGTCAGCTCACTTGACTACAGACCCAGCACCTGAAGTCAAGCCAAGAGCTTGCCCACAGCCCTGACCTGCATGACAGGCTCTTTCCAAGCTCATCACTGTCTGTAAGTTTGCCTAATATCAACATTCTGGTAAAACCACATAAAATAAATGCACCACCACTACCATCATCACCACGATCATCATCATCACCATCATCATTATCACATCGTGTCTTCTCTCACCCTGTATATCAGGAGTAATTAACCAATCCATCCATGTTGCCTTCTTCTGGTGGCCTTGAAACTGATGAAACCAAACTCTTTATGTGTGATATTGGTCGTCCACTATACCTGATATTTCTCCTGTCCCCCCGCCCCTGCAATTGCCAAACTACTAGCCATACTCATGAAGATGTTAGGCAAACATCTTGTTGTATGTAGTTATTGTCTCAGATGGAATTACACTATATCCTCTTGTAAATATACATTATTTTAAATTGCCAACTGTGCTCACAATCGGTAAAGAGCAGTGCTGTTGAATATACTAACCACTGTCCAACTATGCATATTGAGCATAAAATGTGGTTAGTGCTACATTTTTAAATGATATGCAATGGAATACTGAGTTAAATAAAATATATTATTAAAATTAATTTCACGTTTCTTTACTGTTTTAATGTGGTTACTAGAAAATGTTAAGTTACATGTGGCCTACCTTATAGCTCTTTTGGTGAGTTCTGGTTTACATAATCAAACTTTTATAATCAATTTACACTTTCTTGATAACCTTTAGTCATTCACAAGATATTCAGTTTTTACTTATGATAGATATTTTAGTGGCTACCATACCCTAATGCAAACTGGATATACCTATAATAAAATAACTTCAAAAGTGCTTAAACCCCAGCTCAGACCCCAGGATTAGCCTCCTAAGAACTAAATATTGGGCTAAAATATTCATGTTTCTCAGAGTAGCTCAGTCCACTCAACACTTCTCTTCTACCATGTATTCTTTTTTCCTCTATAGACATCCGTTGGGTAGATAATACCTACCACTGTTTTACAACCAGGTAAGGTAAAAGTATGGAGATGGTGATAACTTGTATGAGATGGCAGAAGATCCATTGAAAGAGGTGAGACTGGAGTCCAGAACACCTTTGTTCCTGAATACTCAATGTCCCTGGGACCGGAAATGTCGAAATCATATGAGAGTTTTCTTAGAAACCAAGAACCTCAATCCCACCTAGATCTCCCATATCAGAAGCTGCATTTAACAAGATCCCCAGGTGATTCATAGCCCATTAAAATTTGTAAAGTGTAATCTTAGACCAGTCACTTTCCAAACCTATTCTGGGCCTTGGAAGTGGCCAAGGAAAGGGAAAGACAAAAGATCTCCAAGGAAATGTTTTTCAAGCATCTGAGTGAGTAACTAATAAGTGAACAATGAGAGAATCACGCACATAATTTAACAATTACAGAAAGTGTGCTTTGACCTTCTTAGTCTAAGAGTTCCTGGGATAAAAATTTTACATCTTCACTGTAAGTTTTCAGCATTGGTCTCTGAGAGCTTCCATCACTAGAGAGCACTGTAATGGCTGCACACCACTTGTGTTAACGTTATTTCCCTTGGGCCCAAGAAATAAGATGAGGCACCTCTTTCCAGGAGAGAAGGCCTAACCAAAATAATAGCTATGGTCTGTCAAATGGCAAAAGGCATTGAGATTGGATAATCAGAAATCTTTTCTGATGTTCCCAAAAAGCTACTCTCAGCTAAAGAACTCCTCATCTTTCCTCAGAAACCACATAAACAAACTATCTACATTCCTTTGTGCTTCAATAGCAATGCTCCTGTTAATCCCAACTTAGAGAAACACAAAAACAGTGAGTGGAGTTCCTTCAATTGTTTCACTTACCCAGTGCTATTAAGGTAGCTTTGACCAAGGCTGCAGTCCTTTGATGGCGATGCTGGATTGTACCAGAAAGCTGGGACACACTGGCTCTCTCCGTGTCTCTCGTAGCCATAGTCACTGTCCACAAAATTGAATATTACATAGTGGTACTGATGAGAAAATGTTAAAATATCCACACACACACAAACAGAAGCACATCCCTCTAGCCATCCAAAGAGCTACAACACATTCTTTCAAGTATTCCCAGTGAGGGCAAATATTCATACTTGGAAAATAAGTTTTTTAGATGTATAAATAATCCCAAGTCATATGGAGTCCAGTGTAGAGGAAAGTAGTGGATTATCAAACGGGGATTCTAGGATCAAAAAGTAAGGTATACATAATGTGGCAGGGACACTGGCGTGGAGTGGGTGTGAAGGATGTTAAAAGCATATTTGGGGATCAAAGTGGAATTACTGAAATAATCCGATGACAACCAAGAAAATGACTTCACAGATCAAGGTTCATTTCTATGTTAAGATTCCACATGTGCTCTTCCAAAATTGATTTCATAGATTTTATTTTCCTTTTTCCTGCCAATTCTCTCTCGGACACATATATGCATTTGCATTCACATACAGCCATTCAAAATTTTCCCAACTACATACAACACAGGCCCCCTCTTGTCTTAAACAACAACAACAAAAACAAAACCAGAAAACAAAACACCTAAACTGGAGCTCTTTTCCATGTTCTCATAAAAGCATAGCTATAACAAAACTAAGAAAGCAAGCCAGGTGTGATGCCCTTCATCTTTCCTCCCCATTGGAAGGTGAGAAAATAACGGAAAGGAGGGACCCGTCGGAACCCTAAGTGATATTTCCTCACTGCTTAGAGTTTCGAGAACAAGAGCCACGTAGCGCTATTGCTCTTGTAACCACCCAGAGGTCACTGAGGGTGACTTCAGTTGGCAGGAAAATTCATGCTTCTAAGTTAAGCATCTGAGGATTTCCTGAAACCCACAGATTGATCAGAACAACCTGGACATTTGACTATTGATCCACTGAGTGTTAATAAAACGTAAAACAGGGAGGGAAGTCATTCTCTCTGGACCCACCCCTCCTTCCTTTCCCTGCTCTTTGAGCCAAGATTTAATTAAAGTCCAATGAAATTAGAGGTCAATTGTCTGTTATGTGTAAGTAGGACAGGAACAAAAGGGAGATAGGAACAAAAGTTTAATTCCCCATTTCTTTATCACTCAATGCGCGCCCTGTCCTGTGAAGAAGTATAACAATGCCTATCCTTAAGGGGTTTTCAGTTTTTTGAAGGCAGGGATACAACATGCCTCAAGTTGAATGAAAGAACAGAATAATATAGTAAGAAGCAGAACACAGTATAATGCGGTTTGACGCAGTATAGTTAAGAAGTACCAACTGAATAATGAGATTATATAAATTATCTCCCTAGTTTGGCCCCACCCTACCTTCTTACCACCTTCCTCCACAACAAACTCCATCTGGACACTCAGGCCAACTTTTCAGCCCTTTTTGTCTTTGTATGTGTTATGCCCTGGGCTTGCAGCACTCTACCCTTTTCTGTGTTTGGCAGTTTCCTACAGATCCTTCTTCAATATCAAGGTCAGATGAGACCATCCATGACACCCAGACAAAACTTTTGTGGCCATAGCATGTTGGAAACATTGAGGCTATAAAAGAGCAGAGACCTCTGTTGGTTTTGGCTTCCTATAGGAGTCCAGCATGGAACCTAGACATTGAAGGTATTGAATAAATATTTCCTGGGTGAATGGATACTTCAATTACATTGAAAACGATTGCACTAAATTATGCCATTGCATTTGGTGTGTCTCTGCCAGGAGACTGAGCCCACAGTTGACTTCCCAGTGAGGACCACAGAGAGCATCCCAAGTGCTCAATAGGTGCCTGCGGAGTGAACATGACCTGGAGTCCTGCCAGATCACTATGTGTAAAGATGGGACTCAAACCAGCTTTGATAAGACCATGTTTAAATGAAACTGAAAGAAAAGGGGAAAGGGATACGTCTGACAAGAAAATCCTTTGCCATGCCTCCTGATAAGGATTGGAGAGTTCCCAGCATGAGAGTTTATAAGGACTCAGTGTTGTACCAGCCTGTAACTGTCCTCGAGAGCCAGCTTAACATATCAGGAATTTTGCAAGCAGTTTATTGGCTAGTAAAGTCATTATTAAAAATCAAATCATATAAAATTTCATTTAAATAAAATATAATTTCAAGGTAATAAATATTCAAAACACAGAAATTCCTCATTATTTTACTGCACTTTATCATTATTATAGAGTATGTAGCATATAAAATGTTATTATATATTATTATATTATTTATGCTCTGAAGGTTATTTATATCTAAGTATCTGTATACTAGAAACACTACATAATGCTGTATTACTGCACATCTCTTCCCAAGTCTGCAGTCATTGACGTCATGGTGGTAGCTTGAAATCAGCCATGGTGCGGATATTTACAACAACCAGCAAATGCTACTGATCAGGGCTTATTTATTTATTTGTTTGTTCCCAGAGAGCTGGTGGCTAAACATTTACCAGCAAACCACTGAATGTCTGATTTCTAAGCATTGTTTACCTGTAGAAACATTTAGATTGTGGTGTGCCTGCATCATTTCTAGAAAATCCCCCGATTGCTTTATGAGATAAATCTGTTGAATGTCCTGCTAACCTTAAGAAATTTAGTAATTTTAGAAGGAAGGGTGCTCTGCTAAGCAGCGTTGAGAGGGAGAGGCAATCCTTAATGCTCTTCGCTGAATGCAACCATCTTTAGCAGTTCTGTTGAGCTCTGCGACCTGTTAGCCATATAGTAATTAAAAAGAGGGCATCAGGCATGCTGCTTTGCCCCAAAGAGAAAAAGCACCTCATTAATATTTAATAACATTAATGGAAACATCACTGGCTGCCCCCAAGCTGTAGACTTCTTCATTAACTTCTGCTAAGTGTATATTAAAATCTCTCATACGGCCCAACCTCCCTCCCAGCTCCGGAGTTCGCATAATTTAGACGAACAAGCAGTTTCAGCTGCTGCTCCAGCTTCCTGCAGAAAGGTGTTTTTCTGTTGAATTTTGAAGTTTGGAGCGAATATACCAGAAAGTTTGATTTGCCTCAGGGAAGCTTCTGCAGACGCACAAGCCACTTCCTTCAAGAAATGTCACTTCTGTGACTTTCTCAGATTTAGAACTTCTGAAAGTTTAGGGGAACACGTGTCCATTTCTAGGAACCTGTATGTCCAGATCTCATCCAGGGGTCCAGGGAGAAGCCTTAGACAATCTAAAGAAGGAATCACCGCTTTGGAAACCAAAAGGCCTCTGTATGTCAGAACAGGAAGGGACACTTGTATTCCTTGGGTCCAATCCCCTCAGTTGGTAGATTAGAAAGGAGGGGCAAAAAGAGGGGTGACTTGTCAAAGATTGTACTTAACTGACAATGGCAGGCGGCAATGATCATCGAAACTCCTGACCTCTGGTTCAGCATTAGCACAATCCCAAGGGGCACCCATTTAATCATCCGTAAGGGGCCCCCTGGTCCCCAGGAATGACATTTTGAGACTCTTGGGTCCAGCCGAGAAGCCATCTGCTGGCCCGGCTGCAGGTGCTGCGCTGCTCTCCCCAAGCACAGTCCCATCATAGCCTCGCTCACCCCACGTTCTCCATTCTCCCATTTGGCACTTGGGATTCTAAGATCAGTGATCCACATGGGCTTCTGTCCTACTTTAGGAGACAGCATAGTCTGCTGGGTTTGGATCAAGCAGAGAGAGATTTTCTGGTAGGCACAGGGTGACCAGGCAACGAGCAGAAGCAACCACAACAAAAACTGGAATAATAACATCATCACCATCTAGCTAAGCATAAGCCTAAACACAGCCATCAAGATAATTACATGCAGATCATTTCAGAAACTGTTCGAAAAACCACCCATCATGCCTCACATATTTCTCCTAATCCGAACCCATGCCCTTATCCTCTAGGCACCAAATACACTCTCATTATCTGCCTTCCCTGAAGTGCTGCCCATGATCCTGGTACTTACTCAGCAGCAAGTCTACACAGCTCTGTTGCCACCTCCTGCAGGAAGCTTTCCGTCATTATTCCAGTCCTCAGTGATCTCTCCACTCTGACCTTTTCTAGCACTTCCAGGTAGGACCAGTAATGTCCCATAGAACTTTCTGTGATAATGAAAATGCTTTATTTCTATGGTAGCCACTAGCCACATGTCACAACTGAGCACTTGAAATATGGCAAGTGCAAGTGGAGAGCTGAATGTTTAATTTTAACTCAAATAACCACATGTGACTAATGGCTACTTTAATGGACAACACAGATCTGGGTCATAAAATTCAGCACCTAACTATATTCTTCATTATTTGCTGTTATGCCTTCTTTGAGTTCAATATCTCTGGTTTATACATCTCTGACTTTTCCATAATGCCTAGTCTATGGGGAAAAAATGCTTGGTTGTGTTCTACATGCAGAATACTAAAGGTTGAATGGATTTCAGACATGTCTGAATTTATATGCTGTGGCATTTCTAATCTCTTCTGCTCTATCTTCTATATTATCACTTGATAAATAAACTAGCTCTGTGGACCTGGCACCTACTGAACATGGTAGACACTAAGACATATGAAGGCTTAGGACTCTGGAATCATAACATCATTATTTTGAGTGAGTTACTTAATCTCTCTGGGTCTCTATTTCTTCATTTATAAAACGTCTATAATAACAGGTTCTTGTTCCAATAGTTGGCTGAGATTAACATAATTCATCTAAAGGGCTTGATACGTAGTAGGTGCTCAGCAAGAGTTATTGCTGAGTAAATGGTTGGTGGAGTGAGTAGGAAAAGTGACCTTCTAGGTGGGACCTCTGGTTCAACCTGGTTCTCACTAAACAAGAGTATTTGGGCCTCTCAGAGGGCAACTCATTCCTAGGAGCCTTGATATGACTTCAGAGCAGGCCCTTTATGCTATTTTCCTGACTACATGCTGGTCTCTGAGAAATTTAATTTTTAGGATTTGTTCCTGGCCCCACACCAGTGCCATGGTGGAGGTTGCTGCAAAGTGGCTCTCTAGGGTAGACACAAGGCTGGGGATTTACAAGGCTAGTAAGTAGAAACATTATTATTCATGCAAAATTCATACTTGAATAAAACCTGCTTGGATGGAGGTTGAAAGTCAATGGGAGTCCACAAATAAACACATCTGAGAATCTATGGAACCTACTCTCTCTGAGCAGAGGAGGGATACAGGTGGATAATGCCCGCTTTTGTGCATTTACACTTGCACTCCTTAACTTTTCCACCAAAACCAAGATATTTGATCAATCTGCCCAGTCTCCACCCCCAGCCCCATCTGAATAGGTGACACCCTCCTCTCCCTGCTGTTTCTGAGACCTAAAAGTTGCCTGGATCAATGGAATGGCTATGAGCTGATTTGGCTTAGGGCAACAACTAGGTGAATATGCAGGATTATTGCTTATACTAACCGAGCTGGGAGTTTCGGATTCCTTAGCTAATAACACTTCCTGGTAGGAAGGACCACTGAGAAGGAGACAAGGCTATGAAACTGTTTCTATATACTGCTTTCCAGCATGAACATTAAAGACAAACAGACAAACTATTTGATGGAAAAACTATTTTTAACAGATAGCTATGCTTATTGAAGTTGATGGAAAAACAAAGACAATTTCAAACACCCAGTCCCATTGTCCACAAAATTACTATAAAAAAACACAAAACAGCAATTCCAGATATCAAACCATACTCAAAAGTAGTACAAAAATACTGTGTAGGCCATGTGGGGTTTTTTTTTGGGGGGGGGGGGGGTTGCTGTTTTTCTCAGATTATGACCAGTGACCTGGCATCCAGCCTTGTGTGTCTCTTTCTCCTACCTCAGACTCAAGTGGTCTTTCTATCTTCTTTTTAATATGAGGTATGATTGGCTATAGAAAGACAAACATACAATACCTTATATATCCCTCCATCCCCAAGTTGTATAAAGTCTTCTTGAATACCATACACCTATTACAATTCCAGTACCAATGGTCAAATCTACTTTATTCATAACTGTTTTAGAGTTAATGGAACATTTTATGTTAAACCTCATCAACTGCATTAACCTAGTTCATTTGAAGATTAGTTTTAATTTTGGAATAACTAAACTTGGGGATCCTGTTTATTCTGATACATGAAGTAAATGTAAAATAATAAAGACTTGCTTGATTTCCTGAGAAATGTTACGATGAGAGGAGAGAACATGGAATTTAGCTAGACTTGCACTTGAACCCAGCTCTTTCTCTCCCAGTTATGGGACCTTGGCCAAGTAACTTACATTCCAGATGCTCATTTTCTTCTCACTAAAATGCTGTAGTAATGATGCTGACATTGCAGGGCATTGGGTCCAAGTCTACCAATGCGAATGTGAGAACCACAGAACACCTTGAAAGGATACTCCCCACCCCCAGCCAGTTTACTTATAGATGCATTCTGAGAGCAGTTCATGCCACCAATATTGGAATAAATGGATAACACTCAAAGCTACAACTTTGAAGACAGTGCTTATTTGAATGCATAAGCTCTGGTTTGCTTGTTAAAAATACCATGGGGACCACTTAACCCTGGGGTACAATATTAACAACAGCAGCAGCAGCCACCATATGGATTCCTACACCACTAGGATAAATGCTTTACCCACATTAATGATGTATATTAATTCATTTATTCCTCCCTAGGACCCAATGAGATCCATATAATGTATTTGTATTTTACAGCTGAGGAGGGGAAATCAAAGAGATTAAGAAATTTTTTCCCAAGGTCAAAAACTATAAATATTAGAGTTGTGATTTTTTTCCAGAATAGTAAATGTTAATGGAATTGCTGAAGGAAAACAAAACAAAACACATTTATGTTACAATTCTTACTCTTTCTCAATTGTGATTTTTCCCAACGATGGGTGAGGGACTATTACAACTCACAGAGACACAGGAGAAAATGTAGCAGGACATATGTAAAGGCAGTAAGGCTGCATGGAGTCAGTCTGCAGAAGGACACAAAGAAGCCTGATACTCATATTCTGAATATTTAGGTTGACATCAATATGTCATGTGCAATAATTCTGATTGACCTATTGTATACATTGCTAAGACCATTTTGCTGAATTGTGATTAATAATTGAAAATTATTCTTCCCAAGTGTGAAAATATCTTTTATTTCCAAAGGGTCAAAATTGCCACTGATAGAATCCTGCCATTCAAATTTAAATTCCATTTAGCACAACCCATGTGAATGCTACTCACTGAAGTCACGCTTTCTCTTGTTTGTTTCCTTTTTATTGAATTTATTGGGATGACATTGGTTAATAATATTATATAGGTTTTGGGTATACAAATCTATAATACATCATCTGTACATTGTATTGTGTGTTCACCATCCCAAGTCAAGTCTCCTTCCATCACCATTTATCCCCCTAAGCTTTCTAAGGTATGAGTTCAGGGGTGAAGAGCAGGTAGGAAGCAGACAAAGTCATCTGACAAGCTTACAGTTACCAGTTACAGTCCTAGTAGAAAGTTTAAAACAAATATGGCTTCTAGAACAAATCAATTTTAAGGAACAGGTAGGATGAAATAGGGGTGAGGCTGATGGCTGGTCAGGGGCAGCTGTTCTGTGCCCATTTGGACTTATTTCTGTTATTTAACACCAGAAAAGTTACAAGGCAATTGTCATTGTCTTGCCTCTTCTATGTTTACAGGCTCACACTTAGCTTTGGGGCCCTTAGCTTTTTCTTTTAATCTGGAATGTCTTATTAAAACATTCCTAAAGTAAACTTTAGCTTTTGACCATGAGTAAAGGAAAAATTCATCCAGCTGGGATCAGAGTGATATGCTCCCATTCCCAGAACTGGGAAGGTTTTTGACTCTCCTAAAAGGAACAGCATTCAAAAACATGGTACAGCCCGGCCAGGCATGGCTTAGCGGTTGAGCGTTGACCTAGGATCCAGGCGATTGGGGTTCGATTCCCAGTCAGGGCACATGCCCGGGTTGCAGACTCGATCCCCAGTCGGGGGCGTGCAGGAGGCAGCCAATCAATGACTCTCTCATCATTGATGTTTCTATCTCTCTCTCTCCCTCTCCCTTCCTCTCTCTGAAATCAATAAAGATATATTTTTTTTAAACAGAAAAAGAAACATGGTATAGCTGTTTACTGCTTATTATCACCTAGGCACTGAGGGGGCAACAATGAAGAAAACCTAAAAGTCCTGCACTCATAGCACTTACATTCTACTGGGGAAGACAGGCAATAATAAAACCATCAAAAACCATGATCACTCCACATGGTAATTGATACAAAGAAGACAATAAACAGGCTGATATTCTAGAGAGTCCCGGGCGTAGGTAAGATTAGGTGGTCTCAAAATGCATTGCTGAGGAGATGACATTTTTCTGAGACTTGACTGAGCCAAAGATGCCAGCCATGTCAAAATGTGAAAGAGATCCTCGCACATGCTACTTTCTCTGCTAGGAATAAGTCTGGATTAATTAAGATACAGGAGATGGTAGTGTGGCCGCAAAACTGTAAACAATTGCAGAATAGTAAGAAATAGAGGCACAATGGTAATAACAAGCCAAGTCACCTACAGTGAGCAAGCCAAGGAAAAAAGACTGGATTATATTTTAAGGGTGAGAGGAAGCCTTAGGAGTGTTCTCAGCACAGGAGTTAAAATAGCTGATTTGGGTTTTTTAAATAGAATTATGGTAGCTGTGAGGAAGACAGACTTTGGGGTGCAAGGATGGAAATAGAGAAGGAATTAGTAGACTGTCGGAAGAATTCAGACAGCAGCAGACATGGGTAAAGATGCTTTGAGTTAGAATAGATTTTGGAGGCAGAGGCTTGCAAAGACTTCCAGATGGCTTAGGTGAGAGAAAGGGAAAGATCAAGCTCCCCTGGGATTTTGACTTAAGTAACTGAATGGATGTCTGTGTGTTTTATTGAGGCTGGAAAAACTGGGCTGGGGTAGGGATTCAAGATGAATTGAAAAACTGCTTCCAACAGTGATGGTTCAGGAAGAGTTCTGCTTTGGTCACATGAAGTTCAGGGCAAGGGGAGATGGTTGTTGAACATATGGATCAGCACAAAGTCTCCTTGCTAGAGGAGGGGAGGACAGGGCAGAAGAAAGTATTTGGAAATCTGTGAGTCATTAGTGAGTAGGAGAAGTTTAACGTTGTTCTCTGTGGTTGTCAGTGGAGGAAGGAAAAAAGAAATGCCGATGCCTGTCCAAATGGAAGAACGTAATTTGAGCAAACTTGTCTGAAGGTTACTCTCCAAGGCAGTAGCTCTCAGAGCTCTGTGGGTGCCCAGCCCATCCTCTCTGGTACTTTCCAATATAGCTGCTAACTGAAGATGCGAAGAAATCCCCTTGGACATGCTCCTCTGATAGCATAGTGGTCTTTCCTGTGAAAATGCCTCCTTCTGTCCCTCACCCAGGGATGCAGACTTTCCATCTCGCCCAGGAGCTGGGTAGCTGGGCCCACAGGCCAGTATTTCCTCCCCTAACTCGGCTTCATTCTCACTCCCCAAACAAGTAAATGTCTGATTGAAATTGGCATCAAGAGGCCAAGGGACTCACCACTCAAAGTCCCAGTCGGCACACACACAGGGTTCTGAGACCACTGTCCCTGCGGAGTCTCGGCCCAGGGCACACTGAGCTCCTGGCTTGCGTTTCTTGAATATTTTCCTTTCTCCCATGACACAAGGCTCCCCCTTAGAAAGAAAGGCCATAGTGAGAAAGGTAGGAACATGCATGTGAAATAAACCAGCTACTCAACAAGAAGCATTAGACACCTCATTCTCTTGGTCGCTCTGCAGCAACCTCATTCCCAGGAACCACTTGGGGGCCTTGAGGATAAAAGGGCTGCTCTTCTACTCCCATACAAAAGGAATGCTAAGCAAGGCTGCCCATCACTACCTCTCTGCTCACCTTGGCCAGTGATGTCTACTTCAACCTGTTCCTTCACCTCCACAGGGAATGCAAAGACTCCCGTCATCCTCACTGACCACCAGGCAATTGCCCAAATGGCTTTAGCAGAAATTCTGGTGGAAAGGATTCCACTTCTGGCTTATGTTTCACAGCATCCTCAGAATAAAACTGAAGTTGACCTGAAGCTCCCCCTCTATGATAAACCACCATGCCCAAGCCTTTATTCTTAATCAAGGGCAAAAAGAACAGAAGTTGGTGAGAATTACAAGGACCCAATGGTTCTGAAGAACACAGGAGCCTGACTATGTTGTGGATCAGTAAATACCTGCTATTGGTAGAGGCCCTCATCCCACCCTTCGCTCTTTCTTAGTGGTCCTGTTCTCAATGCTCTTGGGCATTTACTCCAAGCTCACCTGAGAAAAATGCTCTCACCATCCCCAGGGGGAGGTAGAATGATTGAGCCTTTAGAGGGTCAGTGTTCTAGCTATCTGGGCTTATTTCTCCAAGAGAAGACCTAAAAACCCAGGGTATCACTGCCCCCCCAACCCTTGCACTTCTCAATGACTTTTATGAGTAGATCAGGATCCTAGGATGCCGAATGTTCCAAAATACCATCTAACCCTACTGAACTGGGATATGTGGCTTCCCTCCTTCCCCCAAATCCACCATTATTCTCAGAGGACCCACTACCTTCCTCTTCCATGCATGTTATATATGAATAACAGGGTTTGCAGTAGCTCTTCTCCCTAGAAGCGAGTGCCCCCTCGTATGGTGTACCTGATTGAGCAGGTGCCAGGTCTGATAGTCATCCTTGGTGCAGCGCCGGCTGAAGATAGATTTGTAGTCCACTTTCACCAACTGCCATTCAGAGCGGAGGCTGAAGTGGCCAAAAACTCTGTGTTTGGGGGAAGGTGGGAAAGACAAGCAGAGAAAGCCTCATAGTCAGTCACTAGTGCACAAAGACTGGGGGGATAGAGGAATCGCAGCCTGGACTTTACCGGTTCTTTCAGAGTATGTTCTTTGAAGGCCATTGAGTAGGAAGTCCACTGTATGCAAAACACCAGCCAAATGCATGGCATTCACAGTGGGTTTAAAAACCACCTTTTGGTTTTAATTGCAAAAGTAGCATATGTGCTTTACAGTAAAGATTTAAAATATAGAAAAGCATGGAGAAGGAAAAATTCACCCAATAGTCCAAAATCCTCCACCCAAATAGAACTGTAGTTCATTTGACATACAGCCCTGTATGTCCTTAATTCCAAGCAATGGTATTTTCTTTACTGATGTGCACTGACAAGGACTCAGTTTGCTCATCTGTAAAGAAGATCGTATCTGTGTATGCTGGGGAGGGAGGTGGGTTGGCTTATCAAGAGTATGGCCCTTCCAATTCCAAAATTTTGACTGAAATTCCCATTTCTTCATTCCTATGAATACCACCCTCCTCGCTCTTTCCCTGAAAAATCACAGGAGTCTCATAAAAGAAATTCATATTTATGTATAGTAAAACAGTACACCATATGCATGACTTAGATAATCCATACTGACCTTTACAAAGCCCAGCAGTTGATAGCCCTATAAATATGAATAATCAATCATTTCTAGAAAAATAGATTGATCATCCATACTCCACTCAGGTGGTATGTCTTGTGATTATAATGCAAGGCATATATCACAGTGATGTAAAGGGGAGACCAATATGCCGGGAACTTAAATCAACTGAAGTCTTTCAAGGAATTGGATAGCTTCCATTTCATCAAGACTTATTTATGCTCCCAGCCCTGGATTTTTCTCTCCCCAAGTTCAGGTACTCTTATAGTGACACCGAGAGACTAACTCTTCTCAAGGGATATTTCCTTCTGCTACCTGAAACATGAGGATGCTTTGGGAGTAGTGGGAGCTGATTAAGATTGTAAAATAGGGAAAGAAATAGGGTTGCTGTGTAGATCATACAACTTAAAATACACCTCAAGAAATGTTTTACTGTTTTAATGGTTCAACATAGAGCTTTGTCTAAAAGAAGATTAAACAGACTTTGAGGGGGGACTGAGGGTCTCTCCTTTAGTAAAACTATACAGTCTCTATGAGTCTTAGCTCGGCACTGGGCAGTGGAAGCCACGGGGCTGAATATCCTGGATTGTGTGGCCCACATTGTTGGAGGTGAGTGGACTTAATGTAAGTATCTTCCCTGGTTATCTCTGTTCTCTTATATTCTTGCTATATATAGTGGTCTCCTAATCCAATACATCCACGCCAGGTCTCAACTAAGGTATTTCCACCTTATAGTTCTGCTTCATTTCATGGAGATGTCATGAGTCAGTCCATTTAAAATCTTAACAAAATAGCTCAAAATGTCTACTTGTTTGAAGAGAGGATAGTTAAATTGAAAGCTCATCAGGAAAAACAAAAACCAAAAAAAAGAGTGGGAGGAGAGTTTGATGAATGTATCTTCCCTCTCTATCCGGCCTATCAAAATCCTGCCACATTCAAATGCCACCTCCCCTAGTAAATCATCCCTGATTGTTGTACTCTGAGTAGCAGGATATTAGTGATGCTAAACCAAACATTCTGCCTACTCCAAATAGTTTACAGTTATTTCATGGATCATAAACTACATCATATGAGATTAATCCCATCCCTTTCTATGAAAGGATTACTAGGCAGACAGAAGAGGGAAATATGAGGCACATGATTTACCTCTCAGCAAGGCATCTGACATGGTCTGCCACAGCAGTCTTGAAAAAAAGATGAAAAAATATGAGCCAGGCACTAGTAAAATTATGTGGCTGAACAGTACCTAATTAAGGCATTAAAATCAACCACGAGGGAGGGTGTGAGGAGTCAGCTGGGAGGTTCTCTGCTGGCTACTCTTTCTTGCTCAATATTTTTATTAATGACTTGAAGACATGAAAATAATTGTCATCATTGGAAATCACATTTTCTGATGACATGAAGCTGGAAGAAACAGTCAATATACTTGACGGCAGAATCAGGACCCAAAAAGGTTTTGACAGAATGAGAGACAGGTTGAATTTAATGACAGGTGACACAACAGGAAGAAATGTCAGGTCCTCCCATTATCAACTACGTAAGTATTATATAGAAGAAATGAGGCTTGGTGAAACTCAGCTTAAGTAGTAATAAGAAGAAGAAGAAAAAAAAGAAGAAGAAGAAGAAGGCAGTTTAAGAGTTTTCATATACAATGTCATTAATATAAGTATACACTTCAGAGAGACCAAAAATATTTAAGGTGATCTTAGAATGCATTAATTAAGACAGAACTATGTATGTTATGTAGAACAAAAGAGGCAATATCCTGGTCTAGTCTACATTACAGTAGATCACAAAGAAAACTTGTAGTTAGTTTTGGATACCATCATTCAAGAATGATATAAACCAAGTATCTCAATGTACTACACACATATAGGCTTTAGTGGTGATAGTGGAGTTTGAAATTTTAAATAAAAATATGCATTTATTGGCATGTGTATTTATATATGGAGAAATTACATACATTTTATCAGATTTTCAAAGGGGTTCACAATTCCCAAAGTTTAGGAATCCTTGTAAAGGAGAGTGGTGAAGATTGTATACTGAAATGAATAGTGGCCCCCCATAGAGATGTGACCTGCAACCTGAGAATCAGACCTTATTTGGAAAAAGGTCTTTGATCTGCAAGTTAAGGATCTCCAGATGAATTTATCCTGGATTATCAGGGTGAGCCCAAAGTCCAATTTGACCCAGCAACCCCTTTTCTGGGTGTCTACCTGAAAAATCTGAAAACATTTATTTGTAAAGATATATGCAAGTACCCCTATGTTCATTGCAGCATTATGCACTGTGGCCAAGACATGAAAACAAATGAAGTGTCCCTAAATAGATAATTGGACAGAGATGTGGTGCATATATGCAAGAAAAGATGAAATACTGTCATTAGCAACAATATAGATGGGCCTTGAGAATATAATGCTATGCAAAATAAGTCAGACCAAAAAAAAATAAAGAACTATATGGTTTCACTCACATGTGGAATATAAAACTGAAAGCAATAAATGAACAAACAAACAAAACTCATAGACACAGACAACATTATGGTAGTTACTAGAGGAAAAGGGGGGCGGGGAGGAGATAGTAAAGGATAAAGGGGGTCAAGTATACGGTGACAGAAGGAGATTTGACTTTGAGTGCTGAGCACAATGCCATATACAGGTGATGTATTATAGAATTGTACACTTAAAACCTATATAATTCTGTTAACCAATGTCACCCCAATAAATTTAATTAAAAGTAATAAAAATACAAAGAAGGGATACATGCAGAGAGAAGGCCGTGTTCAGACAGAAGAAAGATTGGATTTCTGGGGCCACACATCGAGGAACAGCTGGAGCCAACAGAAGATGGAGGAGCACAGAACAAATCCTCCCTAGTACACTAGAGTGAGTGAAGCCCTGCCGCCAATTTAACCTTGGACTCTGGCTTCCAGAATTGTGAGAGACAACATTTCTGTTCTTTTATGCATACAATTTGTGGTAATTGGTTACAGCAACCTCAGGAAATTTATACAGATGGCTATATAATTTGAGACCATTTTTCATCTACTTATCCAAGAAGTGATGTAAAAACTATGGTTGGTTTACCTGTAGATGACTTAGGAAGGGCAGGAGAGAGAAGACCAATTAGCAGGCATCCTGGGGAGATCTCTTGAGTATTAAAAAATAACAAAACATAAAAGTGTAAAAGTTTAAAAAATGTGAGAGATCTTTCTAATAGATGAAGTTGCCCATAGAGGAAAGGAATGCTCAAGTGTTAGTAAGCACAGAACTTCAAAAGGCTTAACCATTTCCCAGGGCTCTTGTTGCAGAGGATACAAGCATGATTCAGGTACGTGGTCTAATTGACTCTGAGCCTCTAAGGATGTTCATGGTCTGTTTATGATCTCAGAGTGCTCATTTCAGGACTGAACACAAAAATAGGTCCCCAGTCAGGACTCGTGGACTAATTCAGGTTCTTCTCTTCTGCAATCTTGGCAGGTGCATTACTTTCATCTACATTTCTTTGGCTTCTATCCCAGATTTTCTTACATTGTGTGCCCCAGGTCTTTCCCCAAACTGTAAACTGATACACTAATATTTTCACTTAGGAGTGTGCTAATCTCTTTGCCATGTGGTCTCTTCCATATGCCAGATGCAAAATTTTAAACATTTACTGTAAGGATTATCAGTTTTGTTCATTTTCTCATTGAACCTCGACAAAGCCCAGTGGGGTAAAATCTTTAGCAAATTTCCGACTGCCATCAGCAGGCCCATTTCCATTGAGTCTTCACTCATATGTGACCACTCTTTTCTGATGTCTGGAAGTCCCTTTTGGATGTCTCTTTCCTCCCTCTATGCTTTATATTTCTTCATAATGACACTCACATGCTAATATGCTCTATAACTTATTTAGTTTATTTTCTACCTCCTCCCCTAGAAGGCAAACTCCATGGGGACTGGAATCCTGCTGCCTTTGCTGAGTGAATGAATGATGTCTACCACAGTTGAAACTACCAAGAAAAACTATTTTGAACTTCTCCTTCAGAAATGCATTCCCAGTCCCTCTTCCTAACTCCAAGTACAGGCAAAAGGAGGTTTACAGTTGTGAGTACACAAAACCGTTTATTCTTGTATTATTATTTATTAATTATTGTATTACTTATTTGTATTACATAAACATACTTTTGCCCACCGCTGTATTTTTTTTTTTTAATCTTCACCCAAGGATATGTTTATTATTGATCTTAGACAGAGAGGAAGTGACGGGGATAGAGAGAGAAACATCAAAACATCCATTGGTTTGGTTGCCTCCCACATGCACCCCAACTCACAACCTTTTGGTGTACAAGACAATATTTCAACCAACTGAGCCACCTGGCCAGGGCCCAGCCTTGTATTTTTACCAATATCATCAAAACTGTATCATGAGATAATGTATGTGAAGATCTTGAGAACCTCAATGGACAAAAATGTCCATTATCATCATCATTATTCTTATTACTGGAACCCGCATGGACTCAACCCAAGGCCCTGCTCAGCTAGGGCTTTCAATAAGTTTGGTTCAAAATCCTTTTTTCAACATCCTAACCTCAAACTCAAGCATTTTCTTTGTCGTGTGTGTGTGTGTGTGTGTGTGTGTGTGTGTGTGTGTGACATCTACAGAACTTTGGAGAAGCAGACACCTCATACATAAGTGCAGATGGCTGTCTGTAAACAGGCAGCCTACCCTTTAGTGTCCCTGAAGAAGGCGTGCCCAGCCACCGGACAAAATAAATGAATTCTCTAAGCCATTTCTCACTATATGGATTTTTAGAAAAAATCAATTAAAATTTATTATTTCTGGTTTTCTTTTTCTTTTTACCTTGCCACCTAGGTTTTTTTCATGAGATTTTTTTGGCTCTACTAAAGATTTATCTTCTTGGGCTCTATAAACCTAATATTCTCTCTCTCTCTCTCTAACTCTGGTACTAGTGTGACTCTGGTCACAGAGTATCATCCTATACTCTTGTGCTATTGTTTAACTTTTAATATACAGGTGGTCTGAGCATGATAGCAAGAGTACTAGGCCAGGAAACTGAAGACTTTGTCTTTTCCTAGCCCCTACCTGCCACTAAATTAGCTAGCTGACCTTGAGCAAATCACTTCATCTTTCAAGACTCCTTACGGAAGACGATGTTTAATCAGTGACATATATACTCAACAGATGGGATGCAGAAATAGCCTAGACAAAATGCAGCCCTTTCAAGGCAATTTTCAAGAGTTTATTTTCTTTCAATTCCTATATCTACCTCCAGGTGTACAAGCTATCTATCTCCTGGTGACCCCATACAGAAAGGATTTATCTAAAGTCATTCATCTTTGTCTCCACTGGAACTTCTTTCACACAACAGATGCTCAATAAATAGTTCTGGGTTGATTAATGGATAGAATGAATCTATCAAATCATTCACTTCATCCAAAATTGGGGTAATAGCTTTATCTGCCCTTATTTCTGGGCCAAAGAACATGGCTGAGTTGTGTGTCCTCTGGGGTTCAGAAGGACAGAAACAATCTCGGGGAGAAAATAGCAGCAGCTTCACTGTCCCTGGTTATTCTAGACTATGCTAGGATTTCCACAAACAACTGTGATTTGCTGGGACCCCAAATGACACAGCTTCTCTAATCCACCATCCGGACCTGCATTAGCCTTGTGTGGAGGGGAGTGATTAATTTGAGGGAGGATGCTGGTTCACAAAAATAAAAGATTTCATTAGAATTCCATACACACAGAGGGTTACCTACTCATTAATTAAATGATTTCAAAGGAGATCTTGGTATATAATTGCTATAATTTAGGTGGAAACAATGCCACACTAAGTGTAATTAGAAGAGTAGGCTCTGTAAAGATGTTTTCCTCTTTACCAGAGAGCAATTCTGGGTCAGCTGATTCTCTCCTGCATAGTAATCTGGTTCTTTGTTCCATCCCCAATTATATCAACTTTTATACATAGGTGTCAAAGCTGAGAGAAGTTTCAAGGAGAGAGTGGTTGACCACAACCCTTCAGAGAAGAAAAGGAGAGCCTTCATTACTAGGGAGCCACTAGAAATGTGAAAAGCAAGGTCAAGCAGTGCCGAGGCAGTGGGACAACGAGGGCTTCACTGCAGACTGACTTTTGTGGGAACATCTGAATGAACTCAATTCAGATAATGTTGTATCGTCATGGACCTTTCTCAGGACCTACCCCTTTCCTTGATTGTCCTCCACGGAGATGCGGGTTATCTAAAGATCTTGGAAATCGGCTTGCTAATAGTACTACTCATATCTGAGATCATACTGCTTTTCGGCCGCCTGGCCTATTGGTTCTCGTGTGAAGGTTATCAGAACGTTTCCCTAAGCTACTGCAAATCTTCCATTTCTCCTTGTTTTGTTACTAGGTTTTTGTAGTATGCAACCACAACACTCTGCAGGTTTTGAGATTATTCTGACTTCCTGATTTATTCTTTTTAGTTTCAGTTTAAACGCTAACTTCTTTCTTATGCCGTCCATGATCTTTCTTCCTCCTCAATTCTTTTTCTTCCTTTAAAGAAAAAAATATCTCTTTCCTCTGATTTTTTACATCATGTTTTTCTGTATTTTGAGTATATCACCTTAACACTTCCACAAGGTATCAAAATTCATCGAAGATGTACATAAGTGTCTTAGCCTCCTCACTAGATTTCAAGCTCTTAGAAGTTGGCAGCTTACCTAAGCTCATTAGCAGTCATTTGACTGTGCATTTTGGTACTTTGGTACTCTGGTAGGGGCGGTACTCTTAGCTCTATTTCATAATAGGCTGTAGAACAAAAGGCAGAAATACCATGAAATATATAAAACTGAAAGCACAGTTGGAGGAAGGAAGAAAAGAGAAATCCATAGATTTGTATCTAGAGAGTTCCATTTATGGCTCTATTTGTCTCAAAGTCTACAGGATCTAATCTATGGGCAATTACATACTTGAACCTCAACTATGACAATCTTATTTACTTGGTCTCTAGTTGTGAGTCCCTGGGGCAGTAAGAAACCCAAAGAGAATTATAAAGACTTGGTGCTGGAAGAGTCCTTAGGGATGAACCTGTGACCCGGAGACCAAGGCTCAGATAAGGTAGCGGTCTCATCAAGAACACAAAGGATAAGAACCCAGCTCTCCTGAAACTCAGCTGTTCCTCCCACATGGGAAACCTCTGCAGCCTGCGGGTTGAATCATGGTCCGCCACTAATGACAGTAGTGTCATGAACAACTGCTGGAGGAATGCAGAGTAGAGAAGCGATCGCATCCAGAGTTGCAGTTAAGCAAGGGAAGCTTCAACCAAAACCCACTCTCCACATTGTGCGGGCTTTTCTCCCAGGCTTCTATATCTAAAGGGTGCTCTGGATTTTCCAAACTCTAGCCTGCCTTTCTGGAACCACAGATGCGTGCTACCAGTTTTTACTGAGAGAGAGGATTTTCTTTGAAGTGCTAAGATGTGGCATTCCTCTGAAGAGTCTCCCTCACTCTGTTGGATCAAATGAGTTATCAGAATGAATAGATGATGAATTCCTGGTCCCTGGAGAAATGATCCTGTTTCCCTCCAAGGACAGCTTAGCTGTTCTCAATGAGCCCAGATATACTAGGGTGATGGAGTCTAAGTTGGGCTTTACTGGTGGCCAGCAAGCTGGAGGGCAAGCACAGACCTTCAATATATGAATGAGGGAGAACCCCTGCGAGCGTCAGGGCAGAAGAAGGGTTCTCCTACTGGTCCAGGTGTTGCCTCCACATTGGCATGTAGGTAACTGTGCCCCGAATCGAATGCTCTGCAATCATTCAGTCTGGCTACCTGCCATCTCCTCCATTGACACACTGGATTTATTTCTCATTTCTCTAAGTAAACAGTTAAATCTGCTGTGGGTTTCAGTGAGTCACACACCATCTTCTCTGCCACCTCCGTCCAGGACTCAGAATTAGCCATTGCTAGGAAACGGCAAATCCCACCTCCATCTTTTTCCTTGGCCTCAACTCCTTCCATGGGCTGCATGTCATTAATTTGAGAGCAAATTATGAGAAACCTGGAAAACAGTTCTGAAATGCCTGCAGATTTATGATGAAGTCATTCCGCAAAAGGTCACAGGCAACCTTGCTATAATTAAATCTTTCATTAATTTTTAAAATACACAATAACTTATAAATGCAGCATAAATTAACCAGATGACCTTGACAAAATTACTTAGAGCACTGCTTCATCAGAAGCCACTATCTAGCAATTTTCTGAATTTTTACTCCACGAGTGAGACTTGTGTCCATTTTCCATTCTTGTCTTTGATGGGGTTCCGGTAGCCTGTTTATTTGCAATGATTTAGTATTAATTTACTCAGCGCATTAGGTGGTTAAGACTCTCCTTTCCTGTAGGTGACAACCTCAAAGGTATGTAAGCGTGACCCACACAATCACCCACTTAAATGCAGCCCCTCTGCTTCATTAACTGGGAGATGCTTTTTTGCATGCGTACATTTTGATAAATGGTTTCCTTTTTCTCATTATAAGAAGAATGCATTCTCATTATAAAAATTTTGAAAACTACAAAAATCTATACATGAGGAAATTGAAAACCCCCGCAGAGGTAACCACTTTTAATATTCTGCGATGTTCCCTTCCATTCGTTACATGTACTGTTCTTTCTTAGACGAGATAAGCAATAATCTGAAGCCGCAGCTGGGGTTAGAATCTTTGGACCTTAGAGAAACTCTGACGTTTGTGGTAGTACCTCCTTTAGTTTCATTTCTCTTCTTTTCTCTTTTGTTTTATTTTCTTTTGTTCTCTTTTCTTTCTCTTCTCTCCTCCCTTCTCTCCCCCTCCTCTGCCTTCTCCCAACCCCCTCTCTCTCTACCACCACCGTTCAAAACTCAGAACCGGATTGTAGAGCAGACCCCAGGACACTAGAACTGAAAGAAGTCTCATACAAAGAGATCCTCCTTCCGTGGGGTGTGGAAGGGGCTTTGTAATCGAAGCTTCCCCTCAGCAGGGATCTTGCTCATGCCCTAGCCCAGCTCCCGGGCACTCAGGACAGTGCCCACCTTACAGGGCACACTCAACGCATATTGTTGAATGAAGATATAATAACTGTTCCTGATGAGAGGAACTTGATCCACGTGGACCCCTGAGCCCCTTTTCAAATGTTCCTATAAAAGTCTAGTTCTCTCTGAAAGGTTTAGGCTTCCCACACCCCACCTTGCCTCCTGCCTCCTGCCTCCACAAGCCTTCTTTTCTGCTTCCACGGAAGACGCTGCTGAGGACAGATTTCAACCAAAGCAGAGAGTAATGTTCTGGGCAGGTTGGCCATCAGCAGCCAGCGATAGCAGGTCTCCAGAAATTCAGGCCACACTCCTGGCTACTGGTGTGCGTCCAGGCCACCCGACTGTTTCCATGAGTGTGTAGGTGGGGCTCGTGGAAAGGGAGGTCAGCAGCTCCAGGGGAATTGCACTGAGCCAAAGTGAGACACCGACTGGACCTTAATGGAAATAGGCAGGGGATCAATAGCAAGGGATCCCACATGCCGGCCTGTGTTAGTGACATGACACAGCGACCAGCTAGAAGGTGGAAGAAGGAGGGATGAGAGGCTTGGAAATAAGTCCTGGGGGAGAAGGGGGTGGGGGACCTAAAGGCATTGCAACTGGAGGGGCAGAAGCGAGCAAGCCAACTTGTACAAATTAAAGAAAGAAATCATTCTATGTCCAGACAACTTTGACTCTTTTCTCAAAACGTAATAAGGTCCAGGGACTGGTTTGAAAGCCTAAAGTCTGTAACAGTGGGTTAGAAACTGTGGTCTGTGAACCTGTGAAAGATGAGTTGGGTGATGGAGACCCTAAGAGATAGAAACAAGAGGGCGAAAATGGATATTCAAGATGGCATTTAAGAGAGGAGGAAATTAATTAAAAGAGCTATAAGAGAGGGGCCTAAGGAGGGACACCTCATTTTCCTACGTCATTACATTTCTCAGTCTCTTGCTTTGTGTCAAATCCTGAACCAAGGGCTAAAAACAGAAAAGGCGTAAGATGCATCCCTTTGCCTTAAATAGCGCGTGGTCCGGTCCAACAGCGTCACTCACCGTATGTCTGCCGAGTACCCTTCACGCGCAAGCCTCACGTTCCGTGGGGCTGACGCCTAAGGCAGCCGCATGTCACGAACCCTCACAGACTGAAGGAGCCCTCACGCTACCTGCGGCGACGGCCACGCGTGACTCCACCAGGAAACTCCAAACAAAGGCGGCGATGCCAGCTCACCGTGACCCAGCAATTCCTCTCGTAGGCGTGCAGCTCAGAGAGCTTTTATTTCTGGAGATTCTTGCACAAAGACAGGACAGTGCTGCTTGTAGTAATGAGAACCCAGAAATACCCTAAGTGCCCACTGATAGGAGGATGGGGAAATAGGTTGTGCACGCTCATAGCATGACAGGATTCCACGCGGCACTGACAGTGTCTGGACCAGAAGGATGTACCCCGAGATGGATAATATTGAGTGACAGATGCGTGTGGGAGAATTATAGCATTCAGATAAGTTATACATTTATCAAACACTTAAAGCAATATCGCTTAGATTTCTTTGAATAATTAGATATGTGCTAAATGCATCAACACATGTAGTAGAAAAATATACAGCAGGTTCATGGCAGCCATCGATCTATGTAGAGTGTAAGGAGAAAAGGTCTGAAAATCGGCAATACCGAGAAGACCACCTCTGCCTGGGTTGCCCTGCACTTTTCTTTTCAAAATCTGAAGCCAAAGTGCCAACATGCTAATAGTTATTCATTCCAGGTAGTTGGTACACAGGTCCTTGTGATATTATTCTTTCTATACTTAACTGCATTTTTAAAACTTTCAAAAATACTGTAAGAAACACAATATAGCTATGAAAGTGTGGATGTAGAATTTATCTTAAGAATCACACATTCAAAATCTTACAGGAGTCAGGAGGGCAACTTAAATGAAGGATGAGTGGGCCGAAGCAATGGGAGCAGATGCACGGACATCGGGTAAGAGCCGGGACACGAACATCACATCCTGTCGCAAGTGGGCAGCTACCGTGAAGCTCTAGCGGGCTGGTGGACTATGGGCATTTGGGCTCAATGTTACCAGATGTTTCTGACTTTGCAAAGTTTGGCTCCATTTAAAAAAGAAAGTGCAAACCAAACTAAAAATGCCTGTGAGCCAAGCCCTGAGGCTTAGGATAGGAATTCAATAAAAGGAAATGAGGAAGAGCTACACAAACTGTGGAGGGCTTCCTGAAAGAAATGAGACTGGTCTATGGATTCTGGATCAGAAATGAGAACACTTTTAAGCCATTTCAAATGATTTGTCTTTTCAATACTTCATAAGAGGGTGCAATTGGAGAAGCAGTTTATGGGTAGGGGAATTGTGTAGAAACTGTGTCAAAAATTTCAATGATATTTGTGATATATTCACAATGGATTGAGCTCCATGTGCACTGTTGTTCAGGGTCAGCAAATTACAGCTCATGGGACAAATCTGGCCACCACCTTCTTTGGAGAATCTAAAAGCTAACGATTGTTCTTACATTTTAAATGCTGAGTGTATGGGGGATGGAAGGTGGGGAGCAAATGAAGAACAGTATTTTGTGACATGTGAAAATTGTGAGAAATTTAAATTTCACTGCCTATAAGTTGATGCCCACTCACTATGGATTGTCTATAGTAGCTCTCACACTACATCACATCAGCCAAGTGCGTGCAACAAAGACCCTGGGGCCAGAAAAGTTTGCTGATCACTGCTCACTTTGACTGAAGTTCTTCCCTGCAGAAGGCCATTTCTTAATCATTAGACTAGGCAAACTGCAAACATCTCTAATGTCCCTTGATGGAGGTCATTGAACTTAATCCTCACATCCAGGTGAGGAAACCTGAGCTCAGATGGAGGGTAAGTAAAGCATCTAAAGTCACATGCATGGTTGAGCGGCAACCTGAGTGCTGTTCCTGGAACATCGACCTCTAAAACCCATACCCTAAGTCACTACTCCATCCCCACACAGCAATCCATTGATCAAAACAAGACTTTTTTCCCCAGGTTACCGTCAGCCTCCAGTACATCCCAGTGTCATCTGCATTCCTTGGCACAAACAATAGTGGCCTCTGAGTGGATGGCAAGTCTGAAAACAACCTGAAGGATGTGAGTCCAGCAGCCAGCCTGAGAGGCGATGACCTGCGAGTTCCACTGGATTTGCCGATTTCTCGAATCACTTATTTTGGGCAAAGTCAAATCAGGCTCTTCCAGCGAACAACAGAGGGTTGCAAAACAGATCAATGGAAGCAACACTGGTTCATTTCCAATGACTTTATTGAATGCAGTTACTGGAGGCTAAACAATGCATTTAAGCTCAGGGCCTGGGCTCCACGTTGTGCTAAGGCTATATTTGAGAGTATGTTCCCCGCTAAGCATGTGATCACAGTTTCTTAAATGGAAAGAAGGCCTTTGCTGTGTTTTTTGTTTGTTTGTTTTCCTTTAAACATCTGCAGCTTTGGGGTTTGCATAATTTCCTAGGCAAAATGTTTTCTCTCCCCCTTCACTTTGGCTACTAGTTCTGCTGGTGGAACAATGGATCAGGGATATAAGCCAGTAGACTGGACTTATGCAGGGACTTAGCAAGGCAATTGGCCCTAGACAATCTGCTGAAAGAATCCCTAGCCCTTCCCACATCTCACTCTGCCCTGTGCAGACCAGGCAGGGTCCGGGTCCTACTGTCCACGTTTGCTTACATTGTTGCCCCACCTGGAATGCCCCCCTCTCCTTCCTCTCCACATAGCCACAAAGCCTTTGTCTTCAACCACTTCTTAGATATCCAACAACAACTACAATTTTATTGTCCTCTAGGACTTTCACATTTGTCACATCTTTCTAAAGATGGTTTGTATGGGCTTGCTGTAATTCTAGCAGCACCATGGACACTCCATCAATTCTCAGTGAGTAACTAACAGCCCACCACTCTCCCCACACACCATGATCCTTAAGGGACTGGAGAAACCTTGGAAAATTCTAGTACCTTTCCTCAAATTTCAGCTCTGAGCTTGAAGTTTGAAATTCACACTCCTTGCTCTCCTTTTGCCTCTTACAGAGCATGCGAGCTGAGCACCTAACTTCCCTGTTCTCATTTGCCCAATGGTGATAATCTGACCTCCCTGGCAGGTTGTTGGGAGATTTCAGTGAAACCAAGTTTGAGAAAGTGCTCAACAAGATACCCCGCACAAAGGCAGGTGCCGAGCACACACAAGTCGGTGCCACTCACTCCTGGGAAGGAGCATCTGCTCTCTCTTCCAGGAGAGCTGTGCGTCTCTCTCCCTTTGGGGATTTTTTTTCCTGAGAGGCTGCTACGTTCTCCCTGGCCTCTGTAAAACATCAGCTAAATCACAGCCAACTGGTTCAAACATTTCACATCAAGAAAGAATTTCAAATGTAGCTTTGAGCATGCAGGAAAACCGCATTTTCCCGTCTGATTCGACATCTGAGCCAAGCAAAGCAGAGCTTTTCTTAAAGTGCTAGTCTGGGCGCAAACCTTTCAAGAAATAGTGGACGAAAGAAGCCCAGGGCTCTAACAGCCACAGGCATCTCATCAGTTGGAGAGTCGTTGCCTGAGACGGCAATAGGCGCTCCGGCTTGTCAATCACCCAGTCCTGTCCTCTGCCGTAAGTAACAAGAACGGTCACATTTCACTGTGCATTAGGCTAGACGAGATGGTTCCTGTCAAGGTTACCAGGGAAATGTTGAAATAATAACATTTGAAAAGACAGCAAAAAAAAGGAGCAATGAAAATAAGCCAACTCCATGCCTGCGGCTGGGGACTGTTTCTCCCACACAGATTCCCCTGCAGAGTTCCAGTGTTAGAACATTTCATACCCCTGAGCAGTGGGCTTCGGGAGAAGTGGAAGCTGGAGGAAATCAGAAAGCATTCCCAGGAGGGCCCCCATTCTCTAACTTCCCTTTGTGCCTACATGCCATTCCACCCCCCTGCTCTTTCACCCCCTACACACACCTCTGCACACAGACGCAGACTGCCCTGATGGCTACCTAGCCTCCAGCCCCCATGACTTGCAACTACTGGATTCTGATTCAGAATCTCCAGGAATCTATAATCAACATCCTAAAATGGGCCAGAGAAGCCATGACAATCAAAACACTGGTAAGATTATTAGGGACCATAGGCTGTACTGGTTAATTCATTCGCTCATTCATTCATTTATTCATTCAATACATATATGCTCTTAAATCCTCAGTACTAACACAAAACTTATAAATATATGTCACTCAAAGAAGAAGAGAGACAAAGATCCTTTCTCATGGGAACTTGAAGTCATGTGCATGTGTGTGTGTCCATGCATGCACATGTGTGCCTGTTGGTCTGTAGTAAGGCTTCAGGAGTGGGGAACTTTTATTCCACCAAGGGCCATTTAGATATTTATAATATTATTCACGGGCCATACAAAATTCTCAACTTAAAAATTAACTACAAGAAAAGCTCCTAGATTATTGAATTTCGAGTCCCTCCTGCAATTGCCTTGGCAGGGCCAGACCAAATGATTTCAAGGGTCGTTCCCCAGCCCTGGACCCAGTAGGTGAAGGTGGAGAGGGGTGACACTAAACAAACAATGCCACTTTTACTAATATTTATTGTCTAAAATGTAATCAAGGGATAAATTTGTAGGGCTAGGATAGCATACACAGAGACTCAAACTCATCTGGTGGCTTGAAGGAAGATGTACTAGAAAAAATGATACTTCAAATAAGACTTGGAAGATGTTTAGAAGTTTATTGTTCATGTGGGGAGGACAAGCACATGTCAGGGAGTCCAGAGGCAAAGACGTTTGGGCATGAAGGCACCATAGTACAGAGAATAGAAGCTGGAAATGAGATCCTAGACATGTGGTCAGTAGGATATTTGTAGGCCATTCAATGAGTTTGGATTTTATCCTAAAGGCAATCAATGGGAACACCTCCATGGGTTTTTAGAAGAGGAGTGGTGTTACCATATTTTCAATTTTGAGAACATCAGTCTGGGAACAGGTCAAATTCTTAAACATAAACTAAGGCCCTTTACTGTCCCAACTCTTAGCACCCAGTCATGCCCTTTCATGGTTCTTTCCTTTGTTTGTGTCCTGTCCTTTGTCTTGAAATAATTGATTCTCTCAAAAAATAATTACTGACACCCTATTATGTGCCAACCCCCCATTAGGCACCGAGGCTATAGTACTCAACAAAACTATTAAAAATGAGTACTTTCTTCAAGCTTACATTCTATTTACCTTTAATCAGTTTTCTGCAGGTGAGCTGCTATTAAAACTTCCATATCAATTCAACTATCACCTTTTGTATGTGGGAAGTCACTTGCTTCTACTCATACCCTGGCTACATAACTAGGATTCCTTGATGATTAAAGTATCCCCACTCCTCACACACATTGGCCTGAGAGCTCCGTAAGGGTAGACATCATTGTATTTCCCTCCTTTATATCCCTCAAGAGCATCTAAAACATATTAGAAGCTTATTAAATGTATTTGAATGAATAAAGTGTGTGTGTGTTTGCATGTGTACAAGTTCCAAGATCTTTAGGGTGAGTGGCAAGCTAAACACCCAGGAGATCCAATGGTGGAGCTCCAGTCTGCAGGCAGGAGGGCTTGAGACCCAGGACGAGTGAGTGTTTCAGTTGGAGTCTGAAGGTAAAGAAAAACCATACTCCAGTTCAAGCCAGGCAGAAGGAAGTGTCTTTTGCTCAAGAAAGGGACAGGCTTTTGGTTCTATTCAGGCCTTCAGCTGATTGGGTGAGGCCCACCCACACGATGAAGGGCAATCTGCTTTACACAGTCTGTTCATTTTAATGTTAACTTATCCAAAAACATCTTCACAGAAACACCCAGGATGATGTTTGACCAAATATTTAGGCACCCCATGGCCCAGTCAAGTTGACACATAAAATGAAACATCACAAACTGTTAAACATTTAAATCCTACCAATGAAGTTAACAATAAGGCAGTAAAACCTTAGTGTGAGTGTGCTAGGCATTTTTCCTCCTTGGCCACAGCTGAGCTAGGGTCAGGGTTAGCCATGAGGGGAAGGGTACAGAAGGATAGCCTACATCATTAATGTTTTTGGTTAAATTGCAAAGTTAAACATTTTGTCCCCAGATGGACTCCCTGTCCTCACAGTTCCTAAGAAATATAGGAACGTTTTTTGAACTCCTGTTTCCATTCTTGCCATTGACATTACATGAGGAAACAGTATTGGTCAGCCCTGCCAGGTAGGCCACTTGATCTTAAAATCCTTTTCAAATCTAGGACAGAAGCAGAAATTGCCTCTTAACAATCCTTTAAGAGCTCACCCTCTGGCTGTGTGAAGAGCTCCAGAAAAGCTTCTGTCATTTTCATACTAGAAAACTTTTGAATTTAATAAAATGTTAAAAACAGGTAGACTGAATTATTTATACTTGGGTAGATGACTGCTTCCAAACTCATCTTAATTTCATGAAAGGACAAATACCTCTCTGTCCCAAATCTCATATAAGAAGAGTATGAACTCTTCTAGCTCCTTTTCTGCTTGCTAGCATTTAAACTATCGCAATAAGCAAAGTAGAAGTGGCGGCAGAAACTCTTCTCCCCTACCCCTACATACATAAGTGCACACAAACACACACAGGTGATCAACTTTTTAGGGATTAAAATTTGATATATGTTTAGAAAACAGTATCAAATTATTATTTTCTTTAATATTCAAAAACTAATTCATGGCGTTTTATAGCTGTAAGATCTATATCCCACCATCTACTCACATTGTAAAGGAGTATAGAACAGTTTTCACAGCAAATTAATCTGAACAAGAACCACTGTCAGTGTGAGTGTGTGAGTATGAGTGTGAGTAAGTGTGTGAGTGTGACAGACTGTAGGAATTTCTCTTAAAATATTCCCTGTGTTCAGTATGTCAGCTGCTTTGCTTCCTCTGTCCCTGTCCCTAGTCTCTACTGGAATGTTTTGGAAGGAGAGAAACACATGTAAAGACATAAGCTTTCTCTTTGCGTGGGGTTTTGGATGTATGGAAATTTGTTATAATACTAGTTTAAATTCTGTTAGAAATCTTAACATTTCAGTGAGTATCCTGGCTTCTCTACTCTGGTTAGTAGTCTTTTGGGTCAATGGTGCAAGCATAAATATTTCCATTTTCCAGATGAAAAAACATTGGCCCAGAAATTGATATGCTTTGGTGTAGGGGTCCCTGCGAAATATCCATGGCCTTGGGGGGGCGGGGGTGAAAGTAGAATCCAGGTCTCTGGGTTCCTTTTGACCAAAAGCAAAAGAAGTACTCACGTCATGATCTGGGTCTCCACTCCAGCCTCCACCAGAGCCCCGTCCACAAAGAGAGGAACCGGAGTGAAACCATACTTGTCCCAGGAGTGGCCCTCGTCAAAACTCACCCTGGGTTAGAAACAAGTACATGAAACAGACAGCTGAAAATAAAACCACACTCTTTTGCAACAATTTTTCAGGTTATTAAATTCTCCTCCGTGTCTCACTCTCTCACACTTTGGATTATCAATAGGCATTAATCTTCAACATCCCCCTATATTATTACGAGATTTGATCAAAACTACATTTCCTGGCCCAGTCAGAGACAACACCAGGGCTGCAGAAATATTTCAACATATTAGAATAGAAGAAAAAAAAACAAGCAAAGGAGTTTAGTGGATGGAGTGTCATGTTTCAAGTACTCAGAATGGAACCCGAGGTTCAATTTACTGTGCAATCAATTCAACCCTTGGAGTTTTTGATACAGATAAATTGAGTAGTGCTGAGTGTACACTATTGGAGGGGGAGGTGTGTGTCTTTCAGATCATACCTTAAAAAAAGCAATTTCCTATTTGTTCAGAATGGATGTTAGGATCATTTTCCCTCCCTGATGCCATTTTAAGGGTTTTTAGGGATGAGTATTGAGTGTTGGAGGTAATCTGGGCAACACTGTGCCATCTTTCATCCAATGGTAAGAGGAAGGTCTGGCCCTTTGTGGACAGGACATCAGATAATCTTTAAGGAATGCTGCTAAGGACTTGCACGATTCTGAGCGACTCTTCCTTCCCTTTCTTGATATTATCAAGTACCCGCCTGCCCTTGATTTAACCAGAAGACACAGCCCAAAGACCATCTCCTCTGAAAAGCTTTTCCTGATACCCCTTCCACAGGCAGCATTATTTGCTTCATTATCTGAGATCCTTCTTGGCCAGGTTAAAAAATTTTTTTTAAGAATAGTCTATTGATTATCAGAGAGAGAGGTGAAAGAGAGAGAAACATTGATGTGACAACCTAACATGACCAGCTGCCTCCTGCACACCTCCTACCTGGAGTCTAGTCCACAATCTGGGCATGTGCCCTTGACTAGGAATCGAACGGGCAATCTCCTGGTGCACAGGATTACACCCAACCAACTGAGCCACACTGGCCAGGGCCTGGCCAGGTTAATTTTTAATTGTTCTCTGACTCCACAGCACAGAATTCTCTGAGCTCAATTGTAGAGACTCCATTTTCCTATAAAGACCCAGGAGACCCAGGCCTTCTACTGTAGGGCTGAATGATGGCTTCTTAACTTATCTTGGAATCCCTCAACTCAACATTATAATCTTGGGAGTTCAGAGGGGTCATGTATGTCATGTTCACTGAATGACCCGTTAACTCCAACTACATATCTTTATTAAAAGGCTTCTTTCCTGATATTACATATATATTATCAGAAAGTATGTCTGACTTTCACACTGAACCGGGAGCTCTTTGAGGTGAGAGGCCATGCCAGAAAAATTGGCACGTGGTACTATATAAATATTAACTGAGTAAACGAATGTAAAAAAAATAAGGAGTGATTAAGAGCACTCTTCTGATCCACCCAAGAAGTTTTTCAAGCATGACTTATACTGGCACCCATGAACTGGATGCGGAGTCTTCCTCACCACTAGTCAGCCCACTCAGTCTGCTCTCTATTCCTTCACTTCTTTAACTCCCTCAGCCTCTCTCTCTCTTTCTCATTGACTTATCCTCTCTTCCCCAATATATTGATGAAAAAAAAATGAGAATAATTAACCTCTCAGACAATTTTTGTAATTATGGTGTTCCTAAGTCTATATCCGAGAACAAAAAGCAGACAGTTGGTCAAAAGTTTTATGGGTTCCTAAGTTACCAGTGTATGCCTTGACATTTAAAAACAAACAAACAACTTTATTAAAATATCTTTGACATATAAAAATTATTTATATTTAAAGTATATAATTTGATGTTTCGATGTCTACATTGTGAGAGGATCGGCACAATCGGGCTTGTTTCATGGCAGTGTGGGGGGGCAGGAGGGAGAAAGGAGATGTAGGTCAAAGAGTACAAAGTTTCAGTTATGTAAGATGAATGAGTGTTGGACATCTAATGTAAAGCATTATGATGATAGTTAACAATACTGTTTTGGTTTTTAAGGATTTTGTTATTTAAGGGTTGTTTTTTTTTTTTTAATAATCTAAAGGCTAAATAACCATAGAAGCTGACTCAGAGAAAGTTGGGCAGACCTAAGTTGCTTTTCTTAGAAATGAGGTTCTCATTGCAAAGGTGAAAACAAAAGCATGATTGGGAATGGACTTCATTGTTTTTGTCATGTATCATCTTGGTTCCTAAATTAATCATAGTTGTTGCAGAGTGTGCCATGGCCACTAACTATTTAACTCTGTGTGGTAAGTCCAGGAAGTAAGAAGATATTTGTTTAATTTCTGATTTGTTTGTTTTGGTGACTTTGAATAAATTGGTTATTGTTTTGATAAAAAAAAAAAAAGCCAAAGGGATTGAAGGCCTCTGTCCTTGTCTTGTTCTCAGAATTTCCTTACCCATGAAGGTCAGTTATTAACACCATCAGAGAAAATTGCTGTGAGTGTCACCAGTATCCCAGGAAAGGAGAAGTCTTCATACCCCTGACATTAATGGCAGGGCAGAGAATAGTTATCTTTACACTAGACATGAAGATAAGTCACCACAGAGTAGACCTAGAGGGACCACCACAGCCTCCAAGCTCCAAGATGTAAGCCCCCAAAATAATCTAAGGCAAAGACAAAGAGAAAAATTGTGGAACTCAAAAGCCCAGCTGTATAAACTGAATTCTACAGAAGGAGCAGAAGCATACGTTAGAGGGGAGACTGGGATGAACAAGGAAATGAGAAATGCCAAAATCCAGGTGGGAAAGCTAGCATACGCAATAACCAAAGTCCAAAGATGACATAAGCAAGGGGACAGGTCTCCAGAGCCAGGGTGAGGAATGAATCCTGTGACTCTCATTTATGGTCAGTGTACCATGTGAAAATTCAGGATTGTGCCATTCAGGTGACTTTCTGAGATCAGCAATTGCTGATTATTGACTAATTACTAAAAACAAAGCAAAATTCCTATGGAAAACTCCAAAAAATACATAAAAAATTTAATCTCTTGAGTATCAGAAATTTGGGTCTGATTGACTTGCCACTTGTGAGAACGATTCTTTTTGATGACTAGGAGTTTTTAAATGGTCTGAGGTAATTATATTGAATGGTATCCCCAGGAGATCCACCTTCCCTTTCTCAGTTCAATAGCTCATTAATGGCCAAGACAAAGGAATAATAGGAATTCCTTATTAGGTCCCCAGGAGAAATTGAAATTGGTAGGATTGCCAATACTCCGGGAGGCAGGAGGAAAGTTATAATTGGCCTCCAAATAATGGCAAGACAGGACTACAAAATCCAAATAACATAAAATTCATTTATCAATTACTTATTGAAGCCTAAGGTGGCAGCTCTGGCAGTGCCCTCCATTCTGGGGGAACAGCAGTGAACAAGACTAGCTTTAGTAGAACTTACATGCTAGACTGAGGAGAAAGACAATATTCAGATAAATGGATACAAAAATATGAGTTAGAGAAATGTGTCATGAAGGCAATTAAAACAGAGTGATGTGATGGAGAGCGACTGCATTGCTACGTTGTATTGGAAATTTAAGAGAATCCTCTCTGAGGAGTTGACATTTAAACTGAGATCTGAATGATAATGAGGAACAAGCTGTGCAAAGATCAAGGTGAGAGACATTCCAGGGGGAAGATCTAATGTGAAATGAAGTTGCCCTGTGGGAAGGACAGAAAAGTGACCAGTGGCTGTAGATTAGTGGGAAAGGAAATTAGCAGAAGGAAATGGAGTCAAAACAACAGGGCTGCACCGCACTAGAAAGGTCCTTTTTCCAGTTGAAATGGGAAAGATACGACTAGATTTACACTTTAAAATATAACTTTTATTTCTTTGTGGTGAGTGGATTGTCGGGGCCCAAAGTGGATGCAAGAAGATAATTTAGAGGGAGGTTTGGCAATTTGTCAAGAGTCCAAGTAAGAGAAGAGGTTTGGACAAAGGTTATAAGAGTAGAGATAGAAAGAGATGAAAAGACCTAGAATATTTTCAGAGGTGAAGTAGATCAGATTTGGTGATAGAATGTGTACAGATAGCTGGAGCAAAATAAAGAAAAAATGGACAACATGGATTTGGAGGGTGAATCAACTGAGATAGGGAAATGGAAAGGAAAGGAGAAGCAAAGCTTTTTGTTTGTTTGTTTCTGTTTGGTCCACCTCGAGGTTTAGATGCTTTTTGGACTTCCAAACTGTGACACTGTCAAGGAGACCTTTGGATGGATGAATCCGGGGTTCTGCGGAGTGATCAAAGCAGGGAATGCAGATGTAGAAGTCACTTATAAGACCAAATTAAAGCCTGATCATTTTAAAAGGAAAGGCTCATAGTCAAAAAGGAAAATAGTAACTAATGATAAGCTCAAACTAAACAAAACTGGGGTCATTGTCTGTCTCAATGTTAAATATTTCCCAGAAATGTTACTATTGTGATAGGTAATCAAGCTACTGCACCTAGAGCTTGGGTTCACAGACAGGTAACATGTATAATAAAGGAAATTATCCTTCTACCAGATCCTAAATACTATGTTCAGTTTCAATTATTATAGAAAACTAACAATCAATGCAATTAAAGATAAAAAACAGGTTGTTCTAGAAACAGATTGGATGAGTTGAAGAGAGGTTAGGGAAGAAAATCATAGAGCTGAATTAATTTCCATTGCCTTCTAAAATTTTTTAGTAAGAAAGCTTCAAAACAGTTAAACAAACAAACAAACAAAAAACCATATTTGTTGACTACTGAAAAGGTATAATGTCTTTGAATAAAATTTGAGAAAATATAGTTAAATGCATGAAAATATCAATTAAAAATACAGCTAGAATAAGGGAGAAGAGATTTCCATTCTCATAATTCTAAAGATCAGAGTCAAATATCTGTATATCAGAATATAAGCTCCCAAGTATTTTGTTTTGATCATCGGTATATTCCCACCCCTACGCTAATGGTTCATAGATAGTATATGCTCGATGAAAATGTGAGGAATAAATGGAAGATGCATAAAATATGTCTTGAGTTGCATATCTGATCATTTTCCAGAACTTATAAAGGCTAGGGAAGGAAATATCTTGAGGTCCTTTCCAACTGTGGTCCTTTCCGCAGCTCTAAAAATCACCTTCAGTTCTGGAGTGAACATTCTGCATAGATCCGCCCAGCAGAACAGGGACCCATGGACAGAGGTCACAAGTATTTTCAGCATTGCTCAGCACAAAGAATTTATTTAACAAACTAAAGACATTATACAAGATGAGAACTTTTTGTCTTGGGTATTTGCAAGTTGGTTAGCACTGAGGTATCCTGGTGAAGTAGAATGACCCTCTTAGGTGTCACAGAGGTATTTGCCACGCTACATCTGTGCAAGCAGACTGCATGTCCTCTAAGACCCTTCCTTGCTCCGTGTGTCTATGACTTTATGATATTGAAATAATATCCACTAAAACGAAACAGAATCTTCCAGGAACAACCAGAGCCCTCCCCAGAAGTCTCCAGCACAGAAATAGAGTTATAATGGTCATTGAGAATCAGTGTTCCTCCCTTCAGTGAGGTGCATTGTTCTGTTTTATTTTATCGCAACGCCCGAGGTGTGGCATTTTAGCCACCTGGAAGGTCTTCAGAATAGCACATGCCTTTCACTTCTTAGAGACACATATTCGTTGGAACTTGTTTTTGTGTGTGTTTCTTTGAACAAAACGCTGAGGCTCACAACCATTTATAGAACAAAGGAGAGAAAAAAAGGCCAGGTGATGTTTTGCTTTCAGGTTCCAAGAACATCCCGTTAAAGGAGACACTTCTCAGGGCTAAGCAAACGATAGGATCCCAGCCTACCTGCTGATTAGCAGTTCTGTGTATTGTGAGTTTTCATTAGAGCACTGGTTCTGTGGGGCTCCACTGTTCACTTCACCCTAATGCTTCTAAGGTACAAAGGTAAAAGCGGATGGAAGGCTAAGCTGAAATAGCACTTAGGTTCTAAACGCTATGCATCCAAATTTACATGGTCACAAATAGACGGGCTCATTTGGATGCTGTTTTGTCTTCATGCTTATCTAGCTCCCTATCATTTCAATTTCTGGAAAACAGCATGCCTTGGTAGCTTAGCTAAAGTCTCTCCCACTTTTCAATTATGACTCCTATTTTCTCTGAAATGCAATGTAGTTATTATTTAAAAATTGAGACGCACAATACCCTTCCTCGTGTGAGAGTGGGTAGGCTGGTGTCTTTTTCCTCTGCAAATATATATACATCTGTAAACAAAATAACATCAGCCTGGGACATACAATAGAAAACAACAATGAACTGATTACTTAACCTTTCTTCCACTTAAAATGAGCTATGTGTTTATCTTGAAGGCTGCGACTTAATTAGAAACTACTGGTAATGGAGAAAATGAGTTTGAGTTTCACAAGCTTGCAATTCATAAGCAGGAGGCAAAATCAGTCAAGAATGTCTTAAGGAAACACAGATGATAATGACATGGTCAAGCCCTTACAGAACATCCCCTTAGCCTTTGCAACACAAGTTCAAAGGAGAATTAATTCCCGAGTGAGTTATGTGCGGTTGTTTTCTAGCACAATAGCTGGCATTTATCCACCGAAGGCCTGATTTCAGGAAGGCAATCAGAGACAAGCAAGGTAGCAAAAATCATGCACTGCGTCCAAGTTCAGGGGAACATTTGTAGCATTTATGACAAATGACGGTGTCAACATCTTTTATATGGAGAAAATCCTATCTCAAAAGCTTAGTTTGAAACATCATTTTTACTCCTCTGTCAGCTGGAGTAGGTGAACAAGTGGAGGTCAGTATTATCATTATTATTGTAAGAGGTAATTCAATGGGAATGCAGTTCATTTTTACTGCGCTTTATAAATAGTTTTCAACAACAAAAGAGATTCGTCGTAGAACCAAAGAAAACTCAAACTTAGTATTGATAACTTTGAAAGGCATGATTTGATCCGACTTACATATCCCTGAGTAAACATTAAATAATTTTCCCAACTTAGACAGTTCCCCTCCAGAAATTTCCAGACAAGTGCTCCGTCTGGAAGTGATCAGGTCCCTGCAGAGAAACAGTCGCAGAACAGACTGTGTGGTCAGAGGTGAGGGTGCTATGACTCCACAAAGCCAAACTTTCTCTGGAGCTTCTGCTCCACCCACTCCTTCCAGGACAAATATACGCTCCCCTTCTAGCACCAAGATGAAACAGCATCAACAGCAACACAGCAAACTCCTTATTTCCTTACAACAAGGAAACTTGTGCAAAAGGCTCTAAAAATCAACCATGAAGTAGACACTAGGTTCCTAACATAATAAAGGAGAAAAGCAGGAGGGGGGGTGGACAAATGTAAGATGGGGGTGCCACTCCCTTCTCCGAGGACTTAAGTGGAAGAAATGTGCTCAGCTGTATCTGTCTGCAGGGCACTTATCAATTCTCCTATTGAGACTTAGATAGAGGTTCTTAAAACATCATGCTAGGGACTGAGACATATTGCCTTTGTTGGTTAAAAAGCAAAAAACTTGTTTTGATAGTCAAGCTGTTCTAAGAGTACAAGCCCCACTCAGCCCTCAGTAGAGAGAGATTGTCCCTCCATAGAGAGAGACAGGACTTCATGGTAGAAGGAATTACCTACAGGTTTGGCATGAACCCCCTTAAACTGGCATTTAAGTTCTTCAGAGTCTTACCTACCCTACCCACATTTTTGGTTCCTACCAAATACAGAGTCTTCTGCACACGCCCTACATTTTCTGAATTACTGACTGGTCAAGTTTTCTCTTCCCTTGGCTTGCCTGCCATCATTCCTCCTACTCCTGGCATCCTTTATTCAAGGATCAGCCCTCATGCCACCTGCTTCATGAAATCTCCTCTCATATCAGGCAGGACTCCATACTCCTTCAGGATTCCAGCAACACATACATCCAACACCCTTTAGCAAGCATTGCTTTGATTTGTGGTGATCTGTGGACTCAGAATGCCTTGACTGTGATCTCCCAGAAGGCAGGGCCAGTTGATAAGCCTCTGTGTACTCATTAAAGTATCTGGGAAATTAGTAATTAAAACAGAAGAGCAACCATTACAGAGACCCAACTTGGTGCTGCTGGTACTAACTGTGTAGCCTTGAGCAAGGTATTTAATATGTCTGCATCTCAATGCCACTATAAGTATGTGATAAAAAGAGTACCCACATACATAGGTTTTTCCCCAGAATTAACTCAGATAATTCATGTAAAGGTTTAGAACAGAGGTGGGACTGTGATAATCTCTCAGTAACTGCTGACTACCATTAAAACCACCTAATTTCACTCCTGTGACACTAGGAAAAAACTATACGATCAGCAATGAAAGGGTGATAAACAAGTATGCTGGGAACTTTTAAAGCTCATTCATGAGTCGGTAGAGTACTTTTCTTACAAATGGCTCCGTGTATCTGTTTAAATTTATTGTCATAATCTCTCTCTAAGAAGACATAACAGGAGGTGTAACCATTTTACTTTATGCTGGGTTGAGCTCTAAGAAACTGACAATATTTCACCATTTTTGATTTACAAAAATGGCAATTTCAAATGGTTTAACTTAATAAATGGCCAGACTGAGAGAAATCATAAGCCCTTGCCAAGGTAGCAAAAGCTTGGATTTGGCACCTGCGGATCCTATGCCTTTTCCTGATTACAATCTGATGCTTCCCAGTAAAAGTCTCTAAAAACTCTTATTCCACAAATCATAGCTTGGTACTTAAGCCAGGGTCCATCTTCCAGACCATGGATGATCTGATTGTAACCGTGATCTAGATAGCATATTCTCTACCACCAAATACTCCCTTAGCTGAACTTGAAATTATTTCCCTTCAGGATATAAACACACATGATACTTATCCAACCCCTGCCCCAAACAAAAACAAACAACAGCAGCATCATCATTAAATAAAATCATCATCATCATAATATATCCTCACTCAGTTATTTGTCCTCACTGGAAGGTCATACATGACCTTCATTCTGTAATCTGCCTTCTTGATAAGAGTTATCTGCACTCTTTCTATATTTCCCCATTGCTTATCATTTATTCATTCAAGCATTCATTCATTCATTCATAAATCTATTGCAATCTATCTTTTAACCCTACCTCTCTCTCTTTTTTTAAACTATATCTTTATTGATTTCAGAGAGAGGAAGGCAGAGGGAGAGAGAGAGAGAGAGAGATAGAAACATCAATGATGAGATAGTCATTGATTGGCTGTCTCCTGCACACCCCTTATCGGGGATCGAGACTGCAACCCAGGCATGTGCCCTGACCCAGAATCGAACCTTGAGCTCTTGGATCCTAGGTCGATGCTCAACCACTGAACGATCCCGGCCAGGCCTACCTCTCTTTTGAATCTACTCTGACAAAGATCACCAATGACATCTTATGTTGATTAATGTTAGATTGTTTTTTACTCCATAACTGACATCTGATTATAGAACTTGGTGCTATATTAATCACTTCTTTTTTCAGCATCCATGAAAATATTTCTCCTGAGTTTTTATCCTTTTGGCTATTTCTTCCTAGTCTGTTCCACAGTTTCTTCTTCCCCTCCCCATGCTAGTGTTCACCAGTGCTCCACAGGAGTCCCTGGTTTCTCCATGTTGTACCCACTCTCCTGAGGCATGGAGCCCACTGCCATGGCTTTAGCTACCACCTGATGGCTAATCGACTCTAAATCTAGAGCTTCAGCCCAGCCCCCTTGCCTGATTTTCAGATGAGTATACCTGGCAACTGATGATCATCTCTGTTTGAATATTTATAGACATCTCAAACCCAGATTCTCTAGGTCTGAACTTAGCATTTGCTACATGCACTAACCTTCCTTTTGAAGCAATTTCCATCTCCCAGATTTTGGATTTTTAATCTTGTCCATTTGAACTCAGAGGTCATTCCTGCTCTTTTTTTTGCCTGATCTGAGCACCCATTCCTACTACTCCACCCTATATATCATACTTTCCCACCTAAATTATCTGGCTTCCTACTACTAAGAGTTAGGTGATGTAATGCATATTAAATGGATGTATGAATGAATTAATGGATGAGGAAATGGGTGAACGGGCACAAAACCATGCAGAATAACTTGTCCCAACCCTCCCACTATACAGTTGCTCAGGAATAGGGCAGGGAGCTGTCCTTACCACAAATGCCTGACTGGCAGAGGTGTGTGTTTCATGGCCACGAGGGCGCCACCCCAGTCTAGGAACCAGACATTGTACTCTTCATCAAAGATCTGGAACAACAACAACAACAACAATCATAGCAGCACCTTACATTTGCATAGTGCTTCACAGTTTACAAAGTCTTTCATGTATATTGTTTCTTCTTCCAACAACTCTACCAGGCAATTTGGCAGTGCTAGCACCCCCACTTAATAGATGAGGAAACGGGCTTGCAAAAAACAAAACCTCTCCCTAGACTAAGGCAACAGTTTTCCCACAGCTCTTTCCCCTAGTACTGTGAATCAGCGTGCTACAAGAAGGGGAGGCAACAAGGTGCGTGCTCAACTGGATAATCCAAAGGAAAATATGACTCAAGGAGCTTCTCCATCTTTATTTGCGTAGGTTACTACTCAGCTCTCCTCTTCCTCAACTATACAGATGTTAGCTAATTTACAGATGGTCTGTGTCTTATAGTGCCGTTTTGTCTAGGAAGATAAAAGACATTTCAGTAGAAATTATAGCACACATGATGACTGAGTTCTTAGACTTAGCCGCCACCTCCTAGATTTCCTTGCAAGATGGATGGAGACCGAAGTTTGATGCTTGGGGATCTTTACAGTAAATAAATGCTCATTGAAACATTGTACTCCTGGGGACCTAAAGTAATTCATTCTTTGATTTATCCATTTGTCTATCATCTATTCATCCATCCACTTACTCATTCACTCATTCAGTGATCCATCCATCCATCTACATAGGCATTTATTAAGTACCTGCTACAATTCAAGGCTCTTAGCTAAGAGAGCTTCAGAACTAATCCCACATATAGCAATGCTTCTGGCATATATTACTTTCAAATCTCCAACCTGAAATAGGAAAAAAATAGTTGGTTTTCCAGCAGAAAACCAACTTCCTACTTTAAATATATTAGAGAAAAGTGGGATTGTTGAGAATTCCTCTAGCTTTTAAGCACTAATGATGCTTCTTGTAGCCTGGATGGAGAGGTTGGGATGGTGGGTTAAGTGACAAGTACTGGAAGGTGTAAGGAAGGATAGGCAGATGTGAAAGGGAGGTAGTAGGAGGAATGGGGCCTCTACACATATGCCCTAGGAAACACAACAGAAAAAAAAAAAAAAAGTGGATTCTCAGGCCAAACCTCAATTGCTTTTCTTTCCCATATTTGACTTTTAAGGAAAGAAAAATGCCAGTACTAACAGCGAATCTTAATGCACAAAGAACATAAGGGGGATTCTTTTATATTTCAGATAGAAACAAAAACTTTGAACCTGCAATGCTAGCATTTTCTCTCCAGAGCTTAAAGGTGGGCTCTGTGAAGCCACATAAAGGAGACACTGGATTAAAGTCTAAGAAGGAGAGCTAAAAGAAGATTCTTGGCATTGGAGAGGAGAGAGAAGTTGTTACGCTCACACTTTCCTCTTGATACTATCATTCTGGCCACTACCAACTCTTGCCCTGTCCAGCACTGGAACAGAAACTGGAATCCTTAGCTGTTTGGGAAAAGAAAAAAGAAAACCAAAGTCGTGACAGTGCAAGGACGGAACATTGAGTCACCACTTGGCTGCGTGAGCTATTCCTGGAGTAGGAGGGACATGGGCTTGTCTTTTTAGAGCTTCTATGCTAGAAGAGTTTGTATCCCAGCCTCTATGCTCGTTGGGCACTTATAATAGATTATCTGATGTTTTGAAGGCATGTTTTCATGTACGAGTCTGTTTCTCATCCACATGATAATGGCCTTGTGAGGAGGAACCTGAACTCGTCCTTTGTTGCATGCCTCCAAGTGCTTGGTTGTGCCTAGGAGGTCCCTGGTAAATCTTCTGACAGTGGTAGCGGTGACAGTGGTGGCAATGGGGGTGGTGGTGATGATGTTGGTGATAGTGATGATAATCTTCACGAAGGGTTCCAAACAGGAACTTATCCAACCAGATTTCAGATGGTGACTTTACCTTCATCATCAAGACATTCTGGGCTCTTCCTGTCTCTTTCCCAGGTAGAAGCCTTCTTACCTTTAAGACTTAGTGAAGTGTCAGCTCTTCTTGTAAAGTCTTTTCCAGTGTCCCCAAGTAAAACAACTCCTTCCCTTCCTCTATGTGATAATGCCACTAAAATAACACAACCACCCTAAGCTCTAGTTAGTTATTTAGGAGCCCATTTCCTCTCCTTAATTTAAGCTCCACGAGGAAAGGGATCTGAAGTATTCAACTTCCTTCTCGGCCTCGTACTTGATAGCTAGCTGACAGTACATAAATCTGTGTTGTCCAATACAGTAGCCACGACACTATTCAAATTTAGATTGATTAAAACACATAAAATTTAAAATTCAGTTTCCCTATCACACTAGCCACATTTCAAGTGCTCAGCAACCACATGGGACAGCACAGATACAGAACATTTCTATCACTGCTGAAACTTATATTGGACAGCCCTGTAGTCATGTATTTATGAGCCTGTTTTATACTCACTTATAGCTGCCTACGCAATGCTTAACCACAGACTTCCACAGCTTTGCTGGTTTAGTATTCTACCCCCTTCATCTTGTAGATAAAGAGACAGATCCAGAAAGGTGAGAAGACCTCCTTGCCAAGATCCCATAGCTCATTAACGGTAAAAACATTTTATTGCTTGTGTCCCTACCAACCAGCCCAGTACTTCACATCTGGTGACTGTTACATACATATTGCTGAATAAAAGAATGAAAGAATTGAGAAGATTCCAGTTCCTCTTATTCCCTGCTTAGTGGTCTTCACATTTGACCCCACTGCCCAGCTAATCTTCCAGCCCATTGACCAAACTGAACAGCTGCTCCCATTTCTTTGCAACCACAAAGTCCTAATGAGCCTGAGAATCTATAGGAAGGCGAGATGTTGACAGAAATTGCCCTAAATCCCTCTTCCCTGTCCCCAAATCTCCCAGTTACCTGTCTCCACGTGTTGCCCCCATCGGAAGAGATGAACACATTGATATCAGTATATGAAAGCTCTGGGCCAATGTTGCCTGAAACATAAGCAGAGTATTTGAAATTGTCAGGCAGTTCACAGATTAGGGGGCTTGGGGTTAGGGGAGAGGGGAACAGTGAGTAAAGGTTTCCCAAGTGATGTTTAGAGTTGATATGTACAGTTTCTTTCTTGGTGTCATATCAAAAACCCAGCAGGAAGATAAACCCAATATGAGAAAAAAGCAAATAATGTGTCAGGAATTAATCTTTAAATAGTAAAAACTCAAAGACTGAATACTGATTAGTTAGGTTCTCTTAAACTATTCATTCTGTATACCAATAATCTCTTAAAAATTGATCTCGACAGGTGTTCCCTGAAGGTGGCAAAGAGTAGAAGAGTAGGCACGGAGAAGCTGGGCCTAGGGACACCTTCCTCCTTACATATATTTTAGCCTAAGAAAATCTGGTGTGCATGTATGTGTGTCTGCGTGTATATGTGTGTATATCCATGCGTGTGTCTGTAAATGTCATTCCAACTTTAACTCATCCACATATCTTTTGGAGTGCCAGGCAGTTGAGTAACCCAATTGTATAGACTATGTGACCTAAATTATAAAGTGCCCAGAATAAGACAACTATGCTTAGCAGACTGTGGCCACCAAGCATGCCAGATAAAGAAGTCACCTGGTTTATGCCTAGACTGGCCACACTTACTGCCTCTTTCCAGTCTTTTAATTCTCTCCCCTTCCTTTTCTTTATCTTGCACTTCATTCCCTATGTTTATATTTATTATAAGAAAAAGTGATCAAGATTTTCTAGTATATTTGTATTTCCCGAGTGTCCCCAATGGACACCCCCGACACACAGAGCCTAGAACAGTGTTCCAAACGTAGTAGCTGGTTGCTCAATGATTAACTGCGGAATGAATGAGTGAATGAGTAGACAAAGGATCGAGTCACATTCCAGGGCTGATGTGCACTTGGGGAGGTATTGAGAGCCAGGAAAGTACCCTACACACGCATGGATTTATCATTTTGACTGATATTTTTTCTTTTAATAAAAGCAGGAAGGGAATGTTGGCTCCCACACATCTGTAGCCTAAATAAGAACACAATAAAAATGCAATAATGAGAATGTTAATTGAGCTCCTGACATTTAATGTTTCAAAATGAGAAATTAAAGCCAGGCTGCAGCTTGTCAAGCTCCCGGCAACGTCAGGAGCACACAGCTAGACTACTTGTTTTGACACTCAGGTTTCCAAAAATAGCCCTGAGGCTCAGGGAGTAGGTTCAGGTGAGGGGGGAGAGGCCCGGCGGGCAGGGCTGGGGACACCTACCCGGAATTTGGAATTCCAGTCTCCAGATACAGGTTTTGGAAGATACAGATAAAGGTAAGAAGGATGGGGCAGAGAATGTCAGCTCGAGTTGTTTGGTGTTTGGCAGTGGCCTGGAACATAGTACTAATAAGGACTCTGAAGCCACATTTGATTTCAACAGAATAGAGCCTGGTGGTTGATTAGCAATGTCTGCCAAGGGTGGGTTGGAGAGGGGAGGGAGAGAGGGGCAGACAGACAGACAGACACACCCCTGGGCTAGAAGAGGCGAGCCTGTCACAGGTTCTGCCATCCCTGTTATGGGTTCTGCCAACATGCTAAGCCTCTGTTTCAAAGCTCCAATAGATCAACTGTGGAGGCTTTGTGGTGATGAGAGCCCAAGGCTGACACTGAAGTCTGTTTTTGGAAATACCTTCTGTCAATTGAAAGGAGCCCTGAAAGAAATGTTGCTGATCACAGGGACCAAAAAGTCGATTCCCTGATGAAGAGACACGGAAAATGTTTCCGGGATGATTTGATCTTTGAGCATGTTCAGTCCCTAAGTGGCCCTGTGGGAAATCTCTGGCAGGAAGAGCCTGGGTTACGGTGCCAGAGAAGGGAGATGTGACTAATGCGCCTCGCTGGCTAAAGTGGAGCTGGAGGCTTATCACTGGCAGGCTGGAACGGGTCACCCCACTTCGGTGGTGTGACAGGAGGGAGGAAAGAGGTGTGAGATGGAGACCCGGGAGCCTCTCTCACCAATAGCTTAGCTGGTAAACCATGGAGGCTTGCCTCTGTACTTTTTGGCAGCTCAAAACAACTTGCTTTCACCCACCAATTCCTCCAGGGTTGCCCTTTCCTGCTCCTTAAAGACTTGTGAGAAAAAAGTGAGAGTTGTTCTTGGTCAGTGTGAGTGGGTGAGGGCTTGCAGGGGAGAAGAGGGGAGATGTGCAGGCGTCCCAGTTCCTGGGAAGAAAATCAGGCCAGGGAGAGATGAATTTCTTCCGACGGAATGGCCACCCTCTCTCTTGCCTTCCTCATGTATAGTGGTCCCAGAGCTGGGAGGTCTACCCACATGCATTACAGAATGTAGGCACCACTCCCCGAGCCAGGAGAACAGCAACAGAGCCTGCCCTCCCCGCTCATATCCTGGCAGCCTCAGCGAGGAAGGGGCCCAGGGAGTGTCTCTGAAGCCAGCCGTGTTAAACACGGTGGATCCCAATCCTATGGGGTTGGAGAAGTTGCCTGAAACGCCAGAAGACAACACTAGTTGTCAGTCTGATTAGAGGGGTTGGGCACTGGTGGTATTTAAAGTTCACACAGTTGGAGGCCTGCACAATGAAGCCACGTCTAAGAGAGCAAGTAAGTGCCCAGGCAGAGCTTCGGGGTGATGACAAAGAGCAGGATGCACCATCTCAGAAAGTCACTGCGAATTTATCTGCTTTCATTAGTGAAAAGCAGCCTACCTCCAGAGCTCTCACTTCTAAGATTAGACGCCTGCTTGCTTTATGCCATTAATGTATTCCTGAAAAGGTGTATGTAAATCAAACGCATGCTAATCAGAGCGCCTTGCCCCAGAGACTTCTTTTTCATTCCAGTTTCTTTACCTTCATTTCCAATTGCTGTTCAGTGGACAGTGGTTCCAACAGTGCGGCCGACCTTAAGGTTTCCGGCCCTCTCCCCCAGGCTCTCAGCCAAGTGGTTAACCATGTGCAAACAAACCTTCACAGGCACCAGAGCCCTTACGATTAAAAAGAGCTCAGGGGTGAAACCCTTGGTGAAGCATCCTCTCTGTAAACAGAGAATGACCCCAACTTTTATTTGGTGAGCTAGGAAGTTCATAGATCACATTTTCTTAAAGTGAGAATTCCCCATTACAAATCATCTTTCTGATCCGTTGTTTACTTTGAGAGGAACTCTGACTGCCTGCCAGGCACAGGGGACTGCTCTGTGGCTGTGGGGATGGCACTCTAACCGAGAAGGTACAGGTGTCATCCGGAGCCCTTACCCTGGGTCATTAGCATGGCCTTGGGGATGCAGGTATCCTGCCTATTTCCTGGGGACAGTGCCCATAGCGTTCATCCGATGCTCAAAGGAACCCAAAGAGGTTATAAAGATATCCTGGCAGCCTCAGCGAGGAAGGGGCCCAGGGAGTGTCTTCCTTACCTGTAGCCACCACAAGTCCTGGGGCCGTGGCCTTGCTAGAGAGTCTTCCTGAGGAGTATGGGTTTTCCGAGGTCTTCAAGTGCAGGTGTAAGGAGCAGAAGGGCTACAGGAAGAAGGGAAGAGCTTTATTCCTGGAAACCTTGACAGACACCCTGCCTCCTAGGTGTTAGGTTTCTGGAAACAGCAAGGACTGGACGGAGCCACGCACTCAGGTTTGGGCAGAAGCCATCTCCACCTGAGATCGCCAATATGGTCCCATCAGAAGCTGCTCTGAGCTCCTGGCCCTGCTCCCATCACACTGTCTGCTGTCCCCTCTCTTCCTACCCCCACCCCGTCCATCAAGATCCAGTTCATGGCTGGCCTTCTGAAGCTTCCCTGACCATTCCTTCCCCAGGATGACACTGACCTTCCCCCAGTTCTAACCCTGACCATCACACTCTGCTTCGTGGAGCTCTGAGGGACCCCACTGGGAGGGGTGAACAGAGGAAGCTAAGGGAGACAGTCTGCAAGCCCTCTGCCCTCTGCTTCAACCAGATTCTCTGTTTCTGTTTTATGTATTTGGTTCTTATTTATAATTTCACTGAATTTTACTTAAAATATTTGAAGCTATTATCTAAAACTCATATAAGTTTGCATTCCCTATTTATCTCTATTTGGGTGCTCTTTAAAATGATTTATAGGGATGTATTATATTTATATAATATAATAACTAAAAATATGAAAATGATGAAATTGGGGAAAGTAGAAAATTAGGTTAAGGAAATACAATGAAGCCATGAGTGAGATTTGTGTGGGGGTGGGGAGTGGGCGGAAGTCAGGCTGTGGCCAGTTTTTAGAGATGGGTAAGCTTTTGTTTTTGACCTTCCTAGTATCTGGAGTTGGACTGATACTACAGAAGGGGAAAGGTCATGTTTGCCCTATTTACCACTATATCTCCCAGTTTTAAAAATAATGTCTGCAATATGATTCAGTGGTTAATAAACCTTTTAAATTAGTGGCAAAAGGCCACTTTTTTGCTAAAGAGAAACATAACCATTCCTGGGACCTTAGAAGAATTTCTCACACTGGTCCTTTTAAGATGTCACTGAGCTCTGTGACTGCCGCTGTTAATTATCTGTCTTTCCTCCCCACCTAGAGTTGTAGCACCCGGGGGCAGAAATAGCATCTTATACTTCCTGTCCCCAATATTCCACACAGCTGCAACCCTGGAGATGCTGGTAGATTAATTACTTCATGTGGACATAGCAGCCTGACCTTTCCTGGGCTTTGCTCACCTTGACATCCATCAAACACTTATCAAACTGTAGTATATCAGCACCAGTTAACAGGCGTGTTGACACTACTGAGCTGTCGGGGACCCTGGAACACAGGCACTTTCTCCTCTACGTTTCTTCATCATACTAAGAGTTCCGTCACATAGTATTTTCTCAGTAAAAACACCTGGTGTTCAACTGAACTTTCCATCCAAGTGGAGTCCACAGATCAGCACCCTGGGAGTTGTAGGAAATCCCTGCCCAGCACCAGCCAATTTCCTAAGACACCCTGATAGAAGAGAGCCCCTGAGGCAGCCTCCCCAGGTAACCAGCCTTCCCGGTGGACTTCACACGAGACTGGGTGACTGACCAGCAGGCAGTGTACCGGGCTTCCTCTCAGGTCCACGTCTGGAGCTTGCAGTAGGCGCCAATCCCTGCCCTTGTTGTAAGTGATGTATGTCTTCACCTGGCCATCCACCTTCTTGTTTGCCAGGAATATCCCTCTGATACCTGCTACCTAGGAAAAAGGGTGAGAGATGGAGAACCATGTTGGGCCAAAATGCCTACAGTCTTGGAGGAGCCCAGAGAGAAGCCCCGGCATTTTCCACAGGGTGTTGGGAGTACAGAAGAGAAGTGGAGGAACATGGAGAGACATGCCATATGCTATACGGTCTCTGAGAGACGGAGTTCATCTCTGCACCCTCCACCCCCCAACCCAGATGTCCTGCTCCGCTCCTACCCACCTGCTTGTCCCTCTTTACGTGTCTCTGCATTTTGTTGCCTAGGGCCCATCCGATCCTTAACTTTGAGAATTCCCTCTGAGGTGGGAGGATGGATAACCTCAGGAGTAACCGCCTTCTGCTCAGGAGGGGCTTGTCAACAGGTTTTCAAGGCACCAAGGTATACTCCTTAGTGATGGAAGTTGAGGTGCCCCAAAGTAATGAGGTAGGTATACTCTGGGGAGATGACCCAGCTTGAACACCTGGAATCCATCTCTGGCTGTGTCACTAGCTCATTCTGTGACTAGGTAACTCTCATGTCATCTTTGGGTCTCAGCCAGTGGTCACTTTGAAACACGAAAAATCAGCCCTGCTTTCTCTTTTCCCCTCACTGGCTGGCGATGGACCCATGAGATAATGCAGAGCTCTCTTGCCAGAGTTCCCGATTGTTGGGATTTGCATTCCCGTAATATTTTGAAGGGAAAAGAGCATCACCACAAAACAAGAAGCTAGAGGATTAAAGGAGATCGGTGATCTAGAAGGGTCCTGGAGTAAGTACAGGTTCACTCAAACTTTTATTCCTACTATGTCTACATTCTGGGCAATAAGAATAGCTATTTATATTGACAACATCCTATCTCAAAACAACAATAAAAAGAGTATCTTAAATTCCTGTACAATTTCAGTATGTTCCAAAGCTAAAAGGTAATTCAAATAGTTTAAGTATATATAAACTAAAGGTTTACTGCCAGGTTTTCTGAGCAATAGAGATCTCAAAATTATAATTGTATTTTTCCTCCATTCTTTAAGGATCACGGTTCACTGAGATTTTTTGCAGTTCTGAGAGAACACTAGTGGGACACAACTCCACAGAAGTGAGCTCCTTTATTTTTTTAATGGCATAATTTAGTTGCTGAAATAAGAAGTCTTTTTTAAATTTGTTTTTAATTTTGTTAGTAACCTGACTGGCCTTCAAGAGAATGCTAACCCAAATAAAAACAAACAAACAAATGGACAAAGGATGTCAGAAGAACAGAATTATCTGGGAAGGACACCACCAGGGGGATTTGACAAGTGGCCAAGAGTGGAATTGATTAGATTCCCAACGTGAACAGAGGGTGGGTAAGGAGAGAAGCCAAGCTGGGGGGAGAAGCAGGGGTGTCCATATTATGCCCTTGCCCGGAGGTACCCTTGCTGCCCTAGTTGTTTAGAGCCAGTGCCACGTCAGGAAGGCTGGCATCTTATGTGCTCATCTAGAGGCCATGAGGCTCTCAGATCATCTCAGTCTTTAAAACCAAATGCAAAGGTATTTTTCTTAAACCTGATATTCCTCACACAGAATGCGATCTGTGTTTCTCTACAACCTTCTGCCTTTTGGCATTTTCTTTAGACCACCGGATAATGATTCCAAGAACTCTCTTCACTTAGCCAGCTGCCTGTTTCACCTGTACCCAGGGCCTTGCTCTCTACTTCCCCAAAGAAAATACAGTCAGACTCAGGCTTCCGAGTGTGCTCCTGTGGGGTTCCTGTCACCCCCTCCCCTGCCTCCGGTGTGATGCATGACAGCCTGAACTACTGGTCATCCAGCTGCCTCTTGTGTTTCTGGATGAACATGTTTGGTAAATGGAATGGTCACTACCATACTTTCCCACCGAGAGCTCCCCCACTCGGATGGGCGCTTTCTGTGTGCCCCACATATCCTGAGAGCAAGCTCAGGAGAATGGAGGCTGAAAAGCAATAGGAGGGGGCCTGCAGAGCTACAGGGAACCCATCGAGAGCTCTGAAGGCCTTTCTCCTGCAGACCACATAGGGCCACAGCGATCTCCCTCTTGTCTGAGAGAGCTGGAATACTTCCCCTTTGTGTTTGGATTGGTTAAAGCCCTTACATTATTACTGAGTTACTTCTTGGCTCCATATTGTATATAAATGGACTATAGGTTTGGAGGTCACTTTGCTTTTCTGCACCTTAGGCCAACAGATTTCAAACAGTTTGAATGCAAACCAAGAATAAAATACATTTATGTCACAGCCTAGCAGAGTCCTATACGCATATATGTGTACATATGTAAGTACATATATATCAGGAAACACAATTTACCCTCACTATACACAATGTAAAGGAATTAGATAATGAGACACATTTTAACTCTTCTCCATCCTAGGACGTACTTGGAATCTGCCTTAAACATGCTTCCTCCCACTGTTGTCTGAAATCAGAAGCCTGGCTGTTGCTGTTGGCCCAGCAGCTCAAGGAGAAGGGCACCAGCTGGTGGTGGCCCCCATGGAAGAGGGTAGTACAAGGTGTCAGGACTGCATGGCCCACTTTCACTCCGGGATTCAATTTGAATTGCAAAGGGAGACTGACAATGGCCCCTTGGCAGAGCATTGGGTCCAGGTGGCAAGGTTGTATGTCGCTCCCCTCCCCAGGCCCTCCGGACAAGAAAGCTAGGGCTCTGCTGAGAAAAGCAATTACCGTGGTCTGCTTTGGGCTGTCCCTTGAGTCAAACCTGTGGTGAGAATCCGATGAAGGTCAGTTTGGAAAAAATGTCCCTGTGGAGGCTACAAGCAGCTGTCCATTTGGCTAAAAAAGGGTCACCTAAAATAATAATAAAGCAGAAGGTGGAAGGCAACCACTACAGACAAGGAAAACAAGAAAACATCAAGAAGATGGGCAAAGAGACCAGAACACTAAGGATGTCTCGGAGAGTTGCATTTTATCCACCCAACATAATTAGTCATGAGGAATTTCAAATTAGACCCACAACGAGGTAGCGCTATGCTCCTACAGGAAAGGCTAAACACACACACGCAACTGACAATACCAAGTGTTGGTGGCGATGTGAAGCAACAGGAACTCTCATACAGCTCCGGCAGTGATGTGAAATGATACTCCCACTTTGGAAACAATTTGGTGTCCTTTTATAAACATATACCCACACCCAACCTATCAATCTTACTCCTAGGTATCTACCCATAAGAAATACTTATGTTCATGTGACTATTTATAGGAGTTTTATTCATAATCATGCACAACTGGAAACAACTCAATGCCCTCAAACTGATGAATGGATAGCAAACTATGACACATCCAAACAACGGAATACTACTCAACAATGAAAAGGAACATTGACTGATACTCAACAACATGGGTGAATCTCATTCTAAGTGAAAAAAGCCAGGCTCAAAAAAATACCTGCTGTCTAATTCCCTCCATATGACACTATAGAAAAGACAAACCTGGAATGAGAAAGAGAGAAATCAGACCAGTGTTTCCCAGTGACTTTGGGTAGGAGGAGAGTTGACTACAAAAAGGCCAAAAGAAAATATTTGGAGGTAACAGAACTATTTTATATTTTAATTGCAGTTGTAGTTATACAAATGGGTACCCCGTCACAACTCACAGAACTGTGTACCCAAAAGGATACATTTTACTGTATATAAATCATACCTCAATAAAAAACTAATGTGAAAAAAATACATAGTGGGAAAAGCCTGGGCTTTCTAGTCAAATAAACATGGGTTTGCTTAAACATAGTACCACCATTTACTAGCTGTGTGATCTGTGCCACGTTACTAAATTTTCTGCATCTCTGTACTCGTATAAGGCACAATGGGGAATGACACCTACCACAGAGGGATACTGTGATAGATAAATAAGAAAAAGTATATAAGCTGTTTAGAGTTGTGCAGTCCAATACCATAGCCACTAGCCATGTGTGGCCATTGAGCACTTGAAATGCGGCCAGTGGGACCAAGAAACTGACTTATAATTTTATTTAATTTTAACCGGTTTAAACACTGATGCCAGATTTAGTCGTTGGCAAACTTTTAAATATGTTTGGAATAACTTTGCATGTGTGAACCTACTTTTTTCTACTATAAATTTTATGAAATGTCAATACTGATCAAGGATTTCTGGTAAAAATTTAGCATATAAATTGAGGTGTGTGGGAAGTGTAAAATACACCCAGGATTTGGTAGACTTAGTATCGAAAAATATATAAAGTATCTCAGCAATTTTTTCATGTCAAACATATACTGAGATGATAATATTTTGGATACTTTTGTTAAATAAAATGTCATTATAATTAATTTCACTTTACATTTTTTTAACGTGGGTAGTAGAAAATTTAGAAGTGCATGTGTAGCTCACATTATATATTTATTCAACAACGCCAGTCTAAGACATTGCCTGGTATGCTGCTGTTGTTATCATAAGGAGTTACAAGTTGGATGCTTAATAATCAGGAAAGTATTGAAGAAAATCCATCAGACAGGCAGCTCAGAGCATGTTTTCATAATATCACTGAGGGTGTTGAAAAGAATATTTGTTTCTTGATTTATCAGTGGAGAGAAACCAAAAAGAAATATAGTTTGTAGTTAGGGATGTGTAGAAACCACAACAGAGCTCTATGTGGAAAGAGTGTCAAGAATAATGGTGAACACACACAATGGACCACACTCACGGCAACACCAGCCTTGCTTTGGTACAATGGGTTCTGAAACATTAAAAAAGATTTTGATTATTATTTGGCCTTTGAGAATTATTTTCTCCCCTGATTATGTAATTACATCTATGACAATATTGTATTTTGAGGCAGAGATTAAAGATACAAGAAGCAAGAGGCTCTGTACAGCTGTAGACTGCTCCCAACAGACCAGGAAACAACACTGTATTTGCCTTATTAAGTTTTAGTGACTTAGTGGGATTGATCCCCATTGGTCTCCAAGGTCTCTCAAAGCCAAGACCTACAAGGTGAATTCTTGAGCAAGTTCTTGCTTTCTTTTTCCCGTTTCCATGGTCAGGAAGAGGCTTGAGAGGCTGTTGGAAGACGAAGCGATACCCCAGTAGCTTTAAGTGGCTATGGTCGGCCCAACCCACCTCACATCTGTGGTACCCAAAAGCATCTCTGACATTTCAGACAAGAGAATACAGATATAGTATTTTGTTACATTATCATATAAAGTTACACATTCACTTGAAATAGGGGACTATATCATGCATGCAAATATCACTCACTAGGTATGTAGTTATAGGGGAAAAACAGAGAAATACTAGCCCATAGAATAAATGTCCAGGTCTTCAATCAAGTTCTTTAGTGGGTATCTTTGCAATCATTATCCCTGCTGTTCTCCAAGGCCACTCAACATTCTATAAAAATAAACCTCTACTTCTCAGACCCTGACTCTCTTCTCATGCTGAAACTCCACCAGGAATGCCTTTCTCTCAAGCTCCAGCGTTTATTTTTCAAGCCAACACATCTACAAGTCTACCCAAGTCCCTCAAGTTAGAGTCACTTATATCTTTCCAGTGGATTGTCAGTTTCATGTACCAACCTCATCTCATCAAACAGAATACACTCTATGAAAGTGAAGTGTGTTAATTTAGCTGAATTGAATGTGAAAGTTTACTGGTTTTCTCAGATACATTACTCAAGGGCACTCAGAGTCCAGACAAAGGATAGTCTCTTTGTTAACTGGCCATATGGTACACAATCTCATTTTTTATGAGAATCTCCAGTGAAGAAGGTTAAAGTCTAATGACCCCTAGAGACCAATTAAATTGAGCTTTGTCTCCAAATCACAGAATGTATCTCCAGGTGCAAAACAGCACTGCCCTCTAAAAACCTTCAATATGTTGTTCATTGTCTCGATAGGGCCAGGATCCATTTTATTCCCTTGGTATTAAAGGCCTTCTAGAATCTGAACTCCAGTGTCTATCCAGTAGTCATTCTTGTACCTGACAAGCATCTCTTCTATTCAGTGAGACTGGCTAGCTCATAATCTTACAAGTCTACACCCTCCAGCCAATTCTTGGCTCATGTCCTCCACTTCTTCATTTCTTCCTGCCCAGGGAAAACATCTGATAATAACCGGTAATGTTGAGAAAAAGAACTGGGCATGTACAGCTCATCCACACATCCACTATTTGGGAGATCTACCTGCAAAGATCACATCTTTTGTACCTCAGTGTGATGGTGTTGTAGAAACAGGCTTCCACAGGAGATCTTTCGATTTACTATTTCTGCCTATTACTGGTGGATGGGTGCAGTTCTGGAGTGCAGTATTAGCAAGCCCACGTCCTCCTACATGACTTTTTAAAAAGCAATACAGCTGATGTTTGATCTCTATTTGTCTCACCCTGTCTTTGTCTCAGTTGGTTCCAGTCTTGGGCAGGTAAAAAGGGAACTTGTTTGTTGACCTCCCTGAAAGCCCAACAAACTAAATTTCAACCTCCATGAAGCTAAGACTCATCATCTCTCCTGTCTTATTCATGGACATGAACACAAGGTAGGGACACAATAAACCTGATAAAATTGAATGGAAAACCATCTCAACAGCTCTGGTTTTAGAGAAGTTACCTTGCTTGGTACATCTTGTTTCTCTGTAGATGCAATGACATCATGCATTTCCACCCCAACAAGACCAAAGAGGCAAGGCTGACTTCAACAAGAAGAAAGCAAAATTACATGGATCTAGGTGCGTTCTTTATTTTGATTTATGTTCCATATCAGATCAGTGTCTTGCTGTTCTAAATGACCAAGAGTTTTCAGACTCCCTTAGGAAAGAAACAGCAGAGTCGCAAACTCACTCACCATTATCAATAGGGTCAGAGACCCAGGGATTTCTCACCTGGATCTCTGAAATGTCACCCTCAGCAAGGTCTACCCTCCTCTTGGTTCTGGCCACAGGACCATGAATAATTCTCTTATCTTTATAGCCTCATTTGTGCAAACAGGAACTTGTTTGGAGTGGCCTCAGTCCTGCCAACATTCATCCACACCTTCCCATGAGTTGTGACTTATTGCCGAATAACAAAGGTGTGTTTCTTCTTCCTGGTATGATTAGGGGCATGGAAATGGGAGCTTCCCAAAACCATTTATACACTTTAGTCATCTTTTCCAGTTTTTATAACTCTAGGAAGATATCTGGGCCATTTTCCAAGTAAACCTTGTTGTTAGGGAGTTATTTTAGCACTTGTCAACTACCTCTTTAGGAAGTCAGGATATTTCTCCTGATTTTGTTTTATAACCAATGACATTCACTTCTTTCCTTTTATAAATGTACTTCCATTCACCCTATATCTTTGTGTAATGCTCCTTCTACCCTAATAAAAGAACTGGAATTTTATATGTTTCTATCACTACCAGTAACTCAGCAGCCAACTTACATACCAGTGTAGAGATGCTGGATCTTAGGTGCTGCTAAGAAGAGACCACTATAAAGCAGGAGAAGTCCATGCACTGACCCCTCTGTTCTGAAAGCCACTCCCACTCCTCAAAGAGAAAATCTCACAAGGGAGCAGCTCACCCAGACCATCTGAGGCTACCACCCAGAGCACACAACTTGTCCTTGCAGGAATAAATGACCTCAACCAGCACAGTCTATGTAGGTTTGTCCACCAGTCACTAGTGAATGTTGGGTAATGAGACACACTTTCTTTGCTCAAATCAATCCATCATACTGAGGTGGTCAATCAAGTACCTTTACTGTGGCCAGGACTGTCAAAGGACACACTTGTCACTAGAGGTATAAAAAAGCACTACATCATTAGGGTCACTGAAACAATTAGTTCCTTTAATCTAGTTCCTATAATGGAGTCACTTGGTTTCCTAGATAAATTATTCTTTAACTAGTGGTCACATTTAAAAAAAAAAAAAAAGTGCAAACTCAGTAAAGGTAATCATATTTAAAAAGAAAAGAAAAACTCAATGAAAGTCAAGACTAATTCTTCATGAACAGAGGCTGGCATTTGGGGGCATTTTAGGGAAACCCTCATACCCATCATTAGTGTTTACTTTTATTTTTCTATAAAATTTGTCCATAAAACTTTAAAATGCAACACAGCTGATGCTTGATCTCCAGGAAATTAAATCATTTTAATTTTATAAATAACTTAAGGTATACAAATAACACTGCTTCCTCCACCCAGAATCCATCAGAAGCACAGAATTGAAAATATACTTAAGAGATCATGTAGGCCACATACCTTCATTTCTGACTTGTAGTTATGCTTATACCTACAAGAACATCAACTTTAGGTACCATTTGTTGAAGGTTTATTGAGCCAATCACCACAGTAGACGCTTCACAAACATTATCTCTCATTCTCCCAATAAGCTCATTAGATAAATACTTTACCTCCATTTTACAGGCGAGAAACTCGAGGCACAGAGAAATTAAGGCCCTTGCTCAAGCCATACAATTGCTAAGTAGTATAGCTGAGATATGTCCCAGGACCATCTGATACACACACTTGTGTTTATACCATTAAAACTCATGAAAAAGAAAGGCACATTCAGGTGGGGGATAATCTCAGCTACATACCTCATACAATTCAATAATGATGTTTCCCATTAGACCTCGGCTGCTCTTTATGTTCTCCATGGCCAGGGTGAAGTAGATCCCACGGGTGTCTGAGATGTAGAGGTTGTATGTATCATTCTGGTTCCATTCTTGGACGGCTGCAAACACCTGGTTCTCATCAGTACTGATGATGTGCATGTCCTGTAAGAAGATGGAAGGCTGTAAGGCAGCAGATCTCTTAGCTCCCTGTGCACTGGGGACCCAGAATGATTACCATGACTTATGAAATGGTTGAGAAAAAGCTTGATTTATAGGTAATGTTAAACAATTCTGTGTCGGGCCAAGGCTATAAATTATGAGGCTCATGATTTCTGTTCCTTGCTAAGTGACAGCAAGATGGGTCTGAGGGGCTCTGGTGGGTATCATTTTCCATGGCTTTGAGGGATTTATCCACTTTCATTTTTTATTTTTATATCTGAAAGGTAGTGTTAGTGCTAAAAGAGATAAAAAGTCTTGCAAGAAAAAGCTCACACATGCCGGAAGACAGGGTCTATCCCTTCTTTAGGTCTTCATTTATGTTTTCAAACTTTTCAGTGTAATGGTTTTCACGCCTTTCTTTGGAATCTTCACAGTCAGGGGGATTGCAGGAAGGGTGGCTGGGAGGCATGGCCAATGGGTGGGGCTCTGGGCTTCTAACCGTGTTTCAACCAGAGCGGAGCCACTCAAATCTGCTTTATACTAGAGTTCTGTGTAATATTTTAGAAGTAAAAGGTGTGTGGTGGGGTTCTTCTGTTAATAAAGTAATATTTGAAAATCACTGATATGGAGGAACAGATACTCAACCTGGAATTTAGTGATCTGGGCCATAATATAAGCTCTGTAGGACTGTTGAATGTGGCAGTCTCCATCAGCTTCAATTTTCTTACTAAAATAGTGAAGAGGCTGGGCTACCAGTAAAAAATAGCTAACAATTGGGCAGTGTTCTAAGTTACTTTAATGCATTACTGTATTTCCATTAAAATCCAAATAATTCTACAATGGAGGTAGTGTAATTATTCCTATTTTATTGAGGACTAAAGTAAGGAAACAGGCTTACAAACTTGCTTCAAATTACATAGCTAGTAAGTGGCAGAACCCTGTTTTGAACTGCAGTGGTATGACTCTAACATAATTGTTGGCTTCTAACCATTTATATATATAGCTTCTAGATTAGAATTTGCAAACTAAGGGCCCATGAAATAAACATAAATCACAAGAGTTTGGTTTGACCAAAGTCTCTGCAATACTTGAAAATGTAGTCTTTTTGGTGGAGTCATTGGAGTCTCAGTTCTATATATCTCAATTTTCTTACGACCTGCCACTTCTGGTTTGTGAAGTCACTTTAGTTTGCATTCCTGGAGTAGATCAGTTCTAAAATCAAATCCACTAGTCCAGAATTCAAAGCAGTTTATAAAAGCCATTTCCCATATATGGCTAGACACTGTGCAAAGGTTATCATAATCCCAAGTCCTTACTTAAGGAGCTTACACTGCCAGAAGGCAATGTTGACAAGGATAAACATCTGAAAAATATGAGAGTAGTTAAAAAATGCATAACTATACAGATGTATATGCCAAAGAGTAATAGCATACTGAGAAAGTAAGAGAGGCCCCCTCCTCACTGTGATGGAAAGCACTGGTAATAGGAGCACAGGCAATTGGAGTTGACAGTAAGTAGATAATCAGGCTGAATCTAGCCCCTACCTTATTTGGCCAACCTTTCCCAGAAATGGTTTCAACAATAAAGGGAGGCAGCAATGTCTATAATGTCAGAACCATGGAGAGCTCCATCAAGATGACTTCAAAAGGCACAAGCTCATTTGATTTGGATGATTTCAAAAGGAGCAAGCTTATCTGATTTGGACAAGTGGGAGGTGGGGAAAGCAGAGAAGCAAGCTCTACATCTTTGCATTGGAGATTCTCTGTCACATCCCAGTCTCTGAAGGCCCTAGGTCACCTTGACTAAGACCTCCTTACTCATTTGTGCTTATACACCTTACAGGTTCCTGCTGAGCTGCTTGAACGTGGAAACGAGGCTTACTCTTAAAAACCATGTGATTACATCGTGTTGTGTTGGTGTGGAATGAAAGCCCAAGAACCCAGTAGGAGGGGAAACAACAGCTGCAGGAAAAACAGATTAAATTCACTTATCCTGTTAAAAATGCAATAGAAATGCCTGGCTTTTCCCAGATGTTTTGGTTATAAAAATGAATGAGCTAAGTTATTTTAGACTGAACTAATAAAAAAGAGAAGTGGAAAAAAACAACTTAAAACACTGGTCGGGATTAGAGGCAGCCAGCTTTTCTGTGAACGCATCTTACTTTAGGCCTGCGTTGAGACTGTGTTACCTGGTGAACAGGTGCTGCGGGCTCTGGGGTGAAAGACTGCTTCTTTGTATCTAGGATTCTGGGATGTCTGCTTCAGAAATCATTAATTGGCCAAAGTCACTTAGCTAATAAATGACATTACTAAAATTTAAACTCAAGAGTATCCTAATCAAGAAGCTAAGCTCCATATCAGTGGGAGTATAACTTTCATGGGCATCAAAATGACCTGGCGATCTTAATAGCATGCAGACTCATGAGTTCCACTGCCCGAGGTTCTGATTCAGTGTGTCTGGTGAGGGACCTTAGATTCTGCTACCTAATAAGCCCCCCAGATGATTCTGGTGCATATAATCTGGGGAACCACTCTCTGAACAGCTCTGAACCTGAGCTATGTGTCCTCTCTTCTAATAGGCCTTGTGGTTGCATAGGATCAACCATAACAACCTGGAGAGTGTCTTCAAAACCAAAGAAAAGCCCTGGTAATTAAATGTGGCCCAATCGGGATCTGAAGGATAATGAATTCTGCTACCCTAATCTAACTCCAAAGCATGTGTCACCGTCATACTAAAGCAATAATAAACAACAGTCCTCTATATCCTCCCTAAGGAGTAACTGGGGAGATCAGAGTTGCTTTTTGAAAACCTAAACCTGTGACTTCGTAGGAGAAAACAGTAAAAATACTTCCCTGTTACTGAAACATTTTCTAGTAACCTGGGCCTAATGTAACTTTAATATAGAAAGACCTGTGTTATCAAGCATATGCCACATGCCAAATACCATAATATAAATGCAGAGAGGGATGAAATATAGAACCTAACCTCAGGAAGATGCCCACCGGGCAGAGACATCACATGCTCCTGTAACCTCCGTGAACTCGTAAGTGCTACAACAGAGGCACTGAAAATGGTGATAGAAGGAGAAAGATTCAGGTAGGTGAGAGTAAGGGTGGGGCTTTCAAGGAAATGTGGGGAACTTGGAACAGTTTGAAAGCAGTTTTCTTCTGGGGACAGTGAGGCAGAGTAGCCACATCACAAGGGGTTCTATATGACACACCTAAATTTACCCAGAAGAAAATACAAAGCTATCACAAGACTTTAAGCAGGAGAAAGAAGAGACTAGAGTTGATCAATGCAGAGCCTGAGCTGGAGACGATTACCCTCGTCGCATGATAATATTCACTGTGGAAGCAGTATAAAGAGTGGAGTTAAGCAGGGCAGGGAGGAAGGCTTAAAAGGCCACTGCAACAATCTAGGTAGCACCATACAATGGTCTGAAGTAAGGAGTAGGTGTAGTAGGTGTTCTATAACCCGAAACAGTGGATCGGTGGGATATCAAGGAGGTAGACCCACAGGGGGGAAGGGGGAAGGCCATAGCTTTAATATCTCAGATATCTGACGTACAAAATCCTCTGCATTTTTAGAGTAGTCATTAAAATAATAATTCAATATTCATTCATGTAAATTGTCGATTTGATGCCTGTCTCTCTCATTAGATTGTAAACTCCCTGAGGTCAGGAACGATGCCCCTCTTATTTCTCACTTTATTTCTAGTACTTATCAGAGCAGCTGAGTATAGAATTATTCCAGCACATGGTAGATATCTAACAAAAGCTTACTGAATGAATAAATGGGTAAGTAAACACGGAGAAGGAGATATAAGGGGTGTAAGGTAGAGACTCTGAGCTCAGTTCTGAGCTGCTGAATGAAACCATGAAGGGGATGTACTTTGAACAGGGAGGTGGAGATACAGTCCGGGATCAGTGGAGAGATGTGGGCTGGGGCTGTGGACACAGGAGTGACCGATATGAAGAAAAGCGATGAGGTCATGCAGGAGCCACGAGGAACACAAAAAGGACTTGGAAACATCGACATCAGAAGGGGGCAAGGGGAAGGGGATCCAGGAAAGGAAATTAGGAGTAAACGCTGCCAAAGGGAAGGGTACCAAGGGTGGATTTTACCCCAACAGTGCCAAATGATACAGAGAGGTCTAAAAAGATAAAGAGCTAGAGATTTTTTTAAATTTTTATTTATTTCTATTTATTTTTTGGATGTGGCATGTAGGCAGTCCCTGGTAGCAATGGCTAGAAGTTTTTTTAGTGCAGTAGTGGGATGGATGTGGGGGAGCAGGGGCAACCCGCGGTGAGCTGAAGAGTGAATGCCAAGTGAGAAAAAGAGGTTAGAATTACAGATAACTCTTTAATAAGTGCGGCTGCGACACGGCAAAGAAAGATAAATCAGCATTTGGGGAAATGTAAAAATTAAGAAAAATTTTCCTGAGGAAATTAAGGAAAAGGTTAATATCATTGCCATTATCATTATAATAAATGTTCTAAACCATATTTCCCTCTCTTCTTATTATTCAAAATAAGATTAACTACATTCTACTGCCAAATGAAAACAAACCCAGACTTAGGTAGAAAGAGCCTTGATGTGGAAAGACTATTGCAACACTCTGACCATAATATCTGCAAGCGCCTCCGAGTGAAGGCAGAAAGGAATGGCTTTCCCAGGGAGAAGTACAGGGCCACAGAGAAGGGGGTGTGGGGAGCAGGTGGTGCGATCCAGCAATTAGACAGGAAATTGCCCCCCTCAGAATCGGTGGCTCTCAGAGGCGCTGTCAGGAGGCGCTGTTCTGAGTCCCGGCGCTTGCATAAGCTCCCAGTGCTCACATATGCTCAAGAGCCAGTCAAAGTCCGGGGGCTTGAGAGAGGAAGAAAAGCTGAACTTAACTTGGTAAAGTCAAATTAGCAAGCCTTTGGTACAGGCTGGTCAGTAGGGAGCAACAGTTCGGCTCATCCTCGACAAGACAAAAAGTGGGCATCTGGGGTGGTCAAAAGTAAACATGGGGACATCGGTGTGTTATCCAGGCAATGGGGAGGGGCGTTCTTTGCAGTAAGTCATGTCCAGGGATGCAAACGGGCGGGGGAGAGATTTCTTAAATATTGCTGTTTCCCAGAAGCACAGGACCCAGGTGAAGTTCAACATCGTCACTAACAAACTGAGTCCCCACATACATACAAGCATTTAATGGAAATGTACTCTTGTAGAAATGACTATTAGAGAAGCAAGTTGAGAGTAAATCCAGAGTCTAAGCGACAAAGAGGTCTAAAAAGATAAAGAGCTAGAGATTTTTTAAAATTTTTATTTATTTCTATTTATATTTTGGATATGGCATGTAGGCAGTCACTGGTAGCCATGAGAGTCAGGATGGTAAAGCGAAGGCCTCAGGCGGCACTGAGTCAAGGGCAGGCTGGGGCCTGACCCCACAAGGAGCATGGATCTCCATGCTGGCAGGTTAAGAGCATCTACTGTTTCCCCTTGGATCACAATCGTTGCTTAGACTCACCCAGCACTTTCCACTTTACCAACAATGAGCCATTTGTTGAATCCTCACAACTTTGTCAGATAGTAAAATGATACCCATTTCACAGATGAGAAGACCTCGACTCATGGATAAGTATGAGGCAGAACTGGAATGAGAGCTCAGGGTTTCTGCTCGTAAGTTCCATCACCTTTTCCCGAAGCCACCACGGCTCCCCTTCCTCTTCTTCCCTGCCCTCTACTGTGTTTCTCATGCCCGTTGGACTGAGATGCCAACCAGATGCCTAGGGACTGGGTTTGCAGGACTGGCAAGAGGTTGCTGCTCCTAATAGTGCTGCTTATTATCAACAGCATTCATTTTGTTCTCTGCAAAACACTCCAAAGCCGCGAGTGCCCCAGGCAAGCAAATCCTGAACAGACAGGCTGGGAGTAGAGGTGTGAGGGCAGTGGCGAAGGGAACTTCTGTTTTTGTTTTTAAGCACGATGCCCAGCGGCGGTCACAGAACTCCAGGAACAGCAGCAACTTGCTTAAAAGCCATGTCCATTTTTCAACAAAGGGAAGACGCAATCTCCCCCCGCCCCCTCTGTCTTCACCCCTGATGAAAATCTGGGACAATGTCAGCTAACAAAGGGGATCGATAGCCATCCAGCTGTTTTCACAGCCACCCTCGCATTAATGAGAAGCTGCTCTGGATGAAGGTCTATAAAAGGGGCCGCACGGATGGGTCTCCACCACAATAAATGGCCATGGGTTAGCTAACCGTTAATGGAGTGTTCTGGGGTTGGGATCAATTCCAGGCTTCATTGGTCCCCACCTGCAGCCACGCTGCCCAGGGCGGAGAACTGTTTGTTTTCCTAAGAAGGTTAAAAATACATAAAATAGGCACGAATACACAGACAAAATAGGCCCTGCATTGGAAAGATGGTTTGGAAAGTGCCTGAAACTCTTCTCCTGGGCCAGTACATGGAAGTCACCAGGGTCCTGCAAGGGGCCATTGTCCTGTAGAGAGAGGATGGCTATGAACACCCCTTTCTTCATCTTTTCCAGCAGGGGCTCCTCTTTCCTGCTTGGGCTAAAATACCTGATGGGTACATCTTGCAACCACAATGCTCCACAGTGGTCCTGTAAATGCCAACCACAGAGGGCAGAGGAGATGAGACTGATTCCCGTGGTCCCTGAGGCTAATACGGCCCCTGCCTCCCTCATCAGCCGCTTCACCCGTGTCTCTGTAATCCGGTCACTCAGCGTGGTTTGAGTTTGTTGAATAAACCATACTCTCTCTTAAAATAGGGCCTATGCATGGATTTTCTATCAGCTTCCCCAACACTTGTTTGCACAGTTAACTCCTTTTTTTTTTATCAGCTTAAACATCACTTTCTTTAGGAAACTTGCCCTCACTACTCATATTTGCTCAGCTCCAACTCTTATGCCACGATGAGCCTTGAGCTTCTAGACTTATAACGCCCTTCCCACCTACGATCGTGTGTTCAGTGTCTCCTCTCTACCAGAATATAAGCTCCATGAAGGCAGAGTCCGTTGTGTCCGACTCACTTCTCTGTCCATAGACCTTAGTTCAGTGCCTAGCACAGAGTAGAAGCTTCAATGTTAGAAAGAATAGTTCAATGGGTGAATTAGAGAAAGAACAGATGGATGGACAGATTGACACATGAATAGATGAATAAATGAATGCGCAGACACAATCGGAGAGTAGGCAACCACCCGCCTTCTTATCGGCTAATCCCTCCTTCCTCTGTGCTCAGCTAGCCTTCCATAATTTTTTCCAGCACCAGCTTAGAGACCCAGTTCTCTGTAACATTACATTTGATATGTGGCCAACCTGAGACTTCGCTTCTTTGCAGCTTTGTTAGGTGATGCAATTATGTCCTGTCCGCATTCACACTGAGGCTCTAAAACCCATCTTCTCCCAAAAGCCAGTGTTCACAGGAAATGGGGTTCACAGAGTTAAGTTTCATGCTTTTTCAACAGAGGAGTTAACATGCCATCATTTGATATTAAAATTGTAGTAACTTATTCCTCTCTTATTACTCACAGTGGCAGAAGGGAGTGGGAGCGTAGGTAGTGGATTTATTAGCATTAACGTGTAGGGAGAATCAGGAGAGCCAGGAGGCTGCCCTGTGGCCTTCATGGGCACACACAGCATCCATGCCCCTGCCTGGGCCTTCTGAGCACATCCTTCTCTTTGGCAGGGAGGCCCTTACAAAGGGAGGGGTCCTCACAGGAGATTCCAAGGCTAGTGCTCCTTTCACCACCCCCCTCCCAGGGAACGACCCAAAGTTATTCGGGATGTTTGAGTCATAGCAAATCAAAACTGCAGAGAGGAGAACGCAGACCCCAGGTTCAGCGACCTCGCCTTGGTAGGTCAGGCGAATCCCAGCTGGCTCCCTGGCAGGGATCAAACCTCCCGCCGCCCAGCAAGGCAGCCTCTCCCTGCCCGTTGTCTGGCAGGCCCCTGGACAGCAGGTGGTGCGTACCTTTGGCAGGGAGTACTTGGGCAGCTTTATCTGAGCGAAGGCCTCTCTTCGATAGGACACGTAGTAGCTGGCTCTTCCACCAGTTGTCACCTGGGTCATGGGGAAACACAAAGAGGTCAGGTGGGGCCACGCATCATAGCTCAAGCTGGAAGGTATTCGCCTCTCCATCAATAGCCACAATAGGTTTGTGACAACCTTTTAGAGGATGTCCCTTGCTGGCTTTGAGCCACCAATCCCACGGCACCCTCAGTTGCCCCCATATTATGGTACCTAGAGAACAGTCTTTCCCTGTGGGTGGCATGTTCCATGAGAACAGGGACTGTGTATTTGGTCACTGTGCTCTGCATATGCACACACCTAATAAATATTTTCCACTGAAAAAAGAGTTGCTATCGATGTGGGCTGTACCCATGATCTATTTATTCTATTTTTGAAACAATTTTTAATCCACTGCAACCATGATGTGATAGCCAAAGGATTTTTTCCTTGATGTGAGTAATTACTATTGCTCAGCACTCTTATTACTTAGAAATTAATTTCACTTCTGATCTGAGTACCATGTATTTCCTTTATATTTATAAATTGATGCATTAAGCAGATATTTATTGACTTTCCATGAGCAAGTTACTAAAAGGTATCAGAAGTCAGAGAAAAAACTCTGGGTTTACAAGTCAGAGACCTGGGTTTGAGTCTCAGTGCTGCTGTCATGGGGAGTCGAGCTCTGTGATCTCACTAGGGAAACCATGGATTCTTAGAGGAACCTGGAAACCATTCCAAGAAACGAACCTCTGGCCTGGGCTGGAGGTTCAACATGGCACAGCTCTGCAGATGGCTGCTCTCGGTCCAGTCATCCTAACTCAGGGGAAATTAATATTCACAGGAGAAGATAACATAGCCTGTGCGGAGAAAAGAGTAGGGTGGCTATAGCAACCAGGCTGCTGTGCTGGGCCGGCAATTACCGGAGGCACATGCTCTGTTCTCATTAAGACCCAAGCACTTGCTGGAGACAGGCCAGTCCTCTACTCTGGTCCAATCCTGGCTCCCAGCCACAGCGGCTGCTGAGAGCAGGAGGGGTCTAACATCTCTATTGAAATCCACCCATCACTGCTCACTCTGAGAGATGGCATCTCCCATGGCTCCCCCTGGCTCTGCACAGATTGGAAGCCCGCAAATCAGGCACCACAAGCTGCCAGGTAGAGCAGATGTTAGAGTCAGCGTGAAGGCAGAACCTTGTGAAAACTTGGTGCAAACACTTCGGCTGTGAACCAAGAGCAGAGAGTGGTTTTCTCCCCGATGTTCACCGCCCTCCTCACATCTCTATTTTCTAATTAGAATCATTTATGTCTTGTATTCCGGGACTTTTTTTTTTATATATGAGACATCTGTTCTTAATGTATATTGTTCTGCATTGGCTTAGAGGAGGGGTGTTGACATATTAAGATCAATGGGTTGCTGGGAAGTCCTTCTTTTTAAAATAAATCTCAACTATATAGACTCAGATTAAAATATAATCCCTGAACAGTCACCATTAGTGCTTGTAAGATCTTATTGACTTATTGGTTTGTTTAATTGGGTTTTATTTTTTATTATAAAACCAACACATGTAAACGTAAATCCACCAACCCCAAACCTAGGTCAGTTTTTAAACTTTCCCATGTGTCAGCATCACCTGGATATTGTTATAACTCAGACTGCTGGGCTCCACCCACAGAGTCTCTGATTCAATCAATCTGAGGTAGGGCCTAAGAACTGTCTTTTCTAATTAGTTTCCAGATGATGCTGATTCTGCTGGTCTGGGGACCACATCCGGAGCAGCACAGAACTAGAACTTTAATGACAACTGACATGCACCCCTGCTCTCCTCACCTGTCCTGAGCACTCCCTCCCTCCCCGATGCAGTGATTTTCCCAAATTTCACATTTACAATGATGACAAAGTTGTTTTTAATTGAGGTGGAATTCATATGACATAAAATTAACAATTTTAAAGTGTATACTTCGGTGGCCTTTAGCACATTCTCAATGTTGTGCAGCCATCACCTCTTAAGTAATTCTAAAATGTTTTCATCCCCCTCAAAGGAGACCCTGAACCTCATAATAAAATTTGTAAATTCAAAAATATATCCTCTGGTCACTTATATGCTTGAAAATCAGTTCTTGATAGGATAGCCCGAACCTCACCAGCCTCACCCTTAGAAAATTAGGCTAGCATCAAAGGAGGTGAGTCTCCTCTCTGAGTCCTAGCCAGAGCCCAGCAATTAAAAGAAACATTTCCACAGAAGACCCCGCCACCTCCTTAGGGAACAAGATGCTGGCACCCCTGGGCCTCTTATGAGCACCAAGCTCAAGGTTGGGCCCCTTGGGGGGTTCAAATCACTGAGGGCTGAAGAACAGAGGGAAGGGAATGGGAGGAGGTAGAAGGTATATAGGGAGATAGACGGTGATGGAAGGAGGCTTGGCTTGGGGTGGTGAACACACAATAGAGTGTTCAGATGATGTATTATAGAACTGTACATTGAAACCTATATAATTTTATTAACCATTGTCACCCCAATAAATTCAACAAAAACATTTTAAAAAAGAACAGAGTGGTTCCTGTGATAGTGTGATTGGCCCTGATGACTAGGGGCCCAGCGATGGGCCCAGCCATGCCTACTGTAGTCCTGCACAAGCACAGACTCTCTCTCTCCTCTCTCTCTCTCTCTCTCTCTCTCTCTCTCTCTCTCTCTCTCTCTCTGTCTCTCTCTCTCTCTCTGACGCACACACACACAGAACCCAGGGCAGTTTATGGTTGAGTAAATCATAAAGATGGAAATTACACCTTAGATACACCACGGACTAATTCAAACTATTGAGTTGTTTCATGAAGCCCGAGAGGCCAGAGGTTCTTCCAGTGCCTCTGATATCACAGTATCTCCCAGTGATATCAAGCTGGCTCCTGCAGCTCTGCCCTTGTCCTGGCCATGCCCTTCTCTGCAGCATCAAAAGCCAACTGATGCTTTAAACCTCAGTGTCAGACCCATGAGTTTGTTGGGATGCCACCAATTCATTATAATTCCTCCCTTCTCTCAACTCCTGAGCTTTGTGATTTCCATTTCTACAGCACTTTCAAGGTTTACTCTGTGGTACATATATTCATATAATGGTCTTCCATGTCTTCTTATAAGGTTGTAACCTGCTGAGTCCTAGGCAGAGCTGGTCTCATGGCAGGTTGTTAGTGAATCCATGATGATAAAGACAATGATAAAACTGTGATTGATTGAGTTCATCTCCCATCTCCAGAACTGCACGTAGCCCTCCCTTATACAAATTATCTACTTTAATCCTCATGACAACCCTACAGAGGCTATAAGACACTGAGTGACTTGCCCAAGATAAGACACACTTGAACCCAGTCAAGTTTGGCTCTAACCCTATATTTCTCCTCCTGTGACTAAGATGAGTCCTCCATTCAACCACGCATCTCCTTGATGAGTAACAACAATATATTTTCTTGATTCCAAATCTTAATTTTTTAAAATATCTGTAACTGGCATATGCTTATATGTTTGCATTTCTTCATATTCCCAGGAAAGTCTGTCATGGCATTTATGCTGCATCTTCAAAATGAAGTCTTCTTAGAAGAGAAGAGGAGAGGTAATAAAAGAGTAATAATAACAATAACTACCATGCAATAAAAGCTTATTACTTGAAAGATGCTATGATAAGCAGTTTATAAACCATACCTCATAAACATATGTTATGTATTAAGTATTATGTGCATACATATGTGTAAAATATATAGAGATATAGATATAGATTGTACTTCTACTTTACAGGTCAGGAAATTGGGGCTGAGAGAGGTCAACTAACTTGCCCGACATCATAGTCTTTCATTGTCATGGCCAGTATATGACCCTAGCCTAACCTAGACCCTTAACTGTAAATGAGTATATTCCTAAAATGTCAGGGACAGGGCAGGGGTCAATACATATTGACTATCTGAATAATGAATTGGGATTAAACTGCTTAACTAGAAAGACTTTGATTTCCTCTAGTGTTTAGTAGCTGAACCATGGATGTTGAGAAGGACTTTTCATCCCTGCCCAGTCTCTGGCTGGTCATAGGAACTTATCTCCAGATGGAAGTCCTAGCACTCCCGCTTCCAAGCAGAATCCTCACGAGGTCAGGGTGACACTAGGCTAAGGCATCTGCTGCCTTTCTGCTCTTCGCATGGCTCTCTGGCAACCACACAAGGAAGGAATAAAGTTTAGTGACTATTAATCTATTTTGATGAACTTTTCTCTCCCTTACAAGCAAATCTGCTGGCATTGTAAATCCCAGAGATTATTACCACTCTCCCTTTCAGTGACACCTTTTATTTTACATTTGATGAATGTCATCCAATTATTTGCTCTGGGCCCATCCGTCATGCTAAACACAGAATTAGCTGGGTCTTTTCCTCGCTAATGACTGGCTCGTTAATCTGATTTTCTGCATTTCCATTTTACAGGTTTAATTGGGCTCCTGGCCAGTGAAAATGATTCCTTTGGACAAGTGCATTGGCCATTAAACACATCTGTCTCTTCTGACTTGTTCCCACCCTTGCTGCCACCAAGTCTACCTGACATATCCTTATTTTTTTCATTCCCATCTTGCTTCTAGATGATGGCATTCCCTGGAGGAGAGAGAGAAATTTGCACCCCCCAAATTGAAACCAGGAGGCTTTGAGTCATATTGGGCTTGTTTCTGCCATAGATAGATGAAAATGTGTAGTGTGTCTAGAATTCATGATTGTGCATAAGTAATCTGACAAGAAAAGCAGAAATTAACATTTTCAAGTATCAATTATGTGATGAGTACATTACGTTCATGACAACTATTTACATCCACAATAATAATTATTACTATTAATATTATTGGTAATCCCATTGCTAGTACCTTACAAAGTAAAAATGTTTAATAAATTAATAAATTCTGAAGCTGGAATTTGAAGCCAAGCTCATCTGGCTTCTTATGCTGGCCCCTGTCCATGGAGGGGAATGGATTCCATGTCATTCAACTTCCAATTTCCCAGATAAGATGCCTACCATCAGGGCAGATATTTCTATGTGAGAGTTCATATCAATTTCTCAGCCGTGAGAAATCAATGCTCCATTGTTGTACAGGAGTGAAGGGTGCTGCTTTGGAATCTGAGAATAAGAGGGACCATAATGGAAATAAATCTGGCTGCTGCCTTCACAGAAAATGACATTTAGAAACTTTTCCAGTTACAGCATCTTGCTGGGCCCACTCTCATGTGAATGCCGAGTCCAAGCGCAGAGAAACGGCTACCTACGCGGGCTCAAGTCAGTTACTGCTCCCGGCCTCTGCGCTGTTTCCTCTTCAGCAAAGAAACAAAAGGGAACAGCCAAGTTGTTACAATGCACAATTAACTTTTCCAATTTCTTTGCTCATTAATTCTATTCAGATTATTTAAAATAAATCTTGACGTTGTTAGGCCTTTCTCTTCCTTTCCACCTACATAATTCCTTCAAAGATCACATTTCCTTTCCAAGAACAAAGGAACAGGCTTCTGACTGCTGGGCCACGAGAGTCAGTAATAGCCACCGGTCTCATCAAGGTGTGACTGTGTCAGGATGACCTGGAAGCTTCCGCAGGATGGGCTATGTCATCTCTGCCATCCTGAGCTCATTTTCTGAAAGTGTTTAGCTAAGGTGCCACATTATGTGTCTGAATCAAAACTGTGGGACAGCACTGGAAACAAGGCGCCCTATGAGCCATCTCCCATGCTAGACTATCTGGTCTTGAGTTTTAGTGTTTGTCCAGCTGGTATTTGCTCATTTTATGTCCTGGAGACTCTATGATATTAATGTAACATGTAGTTTTCTCTGTTTGTTTCTAGAAAGGGTGGATCTGGTACCTAACACACCACTTGCACTGAGGCTGAACCTCTTGTGAAACAGAGTTGCACAGAAAAGTTTGTTATCGGGGCCCTAACATAATAACCCCAAAACAGCTTCATTGAGAATAGAGTTGAGATAAGATAGTTGATACTGAAGACACTGAATATCTCTCTCTATCTCACTGTGTGTGTGTGTGTGTGTGTGTGTGTGTGTGTGTGTGTAGGGGATGTGTTATAGTGAAGACATGTACTGAAGTTGCTGGCACACTCATTGGCCAAAAAAACGCAAATCTATTGCCACCTTCACCAGCCCTGCCAAGAAACTTCTTGAAGCCTTCCCTGCCTGTTGGGAATGTTAGTAAGGCAGAGAACAGGTGGCGAGTTAGAAAAGCATGGCATGAAGACTGTGTGTCTAGACCACAGCAACACTAGGAGAGAAGAATCAGCATATGCCTCATTCACTGAGTCTGTCTCTTCAAATACAATAAAGTAATTGGACTCGATATGTCTCCAGTTATATATTTTCAGAGAGGCTGATTTTTTTCCTCTGATTTTTAAGTATTAGAGTACCTTTGGTTGGGATCCCACACCTATGTTTGAATCCTGCTTTTGTCACTTGTCGGTTTGGTGACTTTGGACAGGTAATTGAATCTTCCTAATTTCTTCTGAAAAACAGAAATATTCATACTATGGATATGCTATCACGATGATTAAACACACTATAGCATGTAAAGAGCTTTAGCCCTGAACCTGGCATATACTAAGTACTCACTGCATCCTACCTGGCCCTGCTGAACTACAGGCACAGATGCCTACGTCAGCCCAACACCTTGGAGGCCTTATGGCAACTGACTATGGTGACAGCTTATGTATGCAACCTGGAGGCTTAGGACAGTGCTTGGGTGGCTACATGGCCACCTGGTCAGAACTGAGCAGGGGAAGAGGACTGAAATTCTTGTTGCCCTCAACAAGGGTGACTTCACAAAGAAGATTACCTATGGAGACCACAAAGCCAAGTGTTTCTGCCAGAGATTTAGCCACTAATGGCTGCAAGCCTTATCTTAGTGTTCTGGCTTTTATGACTCAGGAAGGGGAGAAGTTCTTGAGATGCCCACCTAACCCTTCAAAATGAAAGTTCTTTGTGTTTTCTCTCCATGTTTTTTAACTTTTTTTTTTGAGGGGGAAGGAGGGGCGATGGTAAAAAGGCAAAGTACAGAAATAAAAAAGAACAAATCCAGATTTAAATTGCCATCCTGAAGTACAAAATTGGGGGCATCTGGATACTCCTAGTGAATATAATAATAGATAAAAAATTAAAACCTAGACAGTCTACTCTGAGTGTTCCAGATTCAGGATGCCAGTGTCCCAAAAAAAAAACACTACCCATGGAAATCTTAAACAGAAATTTTAGAACTTACTATCAAAACACCTTCCTTTCCTTTTCTTCTTTCAAAATTGACCCTTTTCATTGTAGACTGAGCTTAATATAGTTTAGTAAAGAATGGAACTGAGGAGAAGCTCTCTAGATATTATTAGGAGGCTAGCTTATAAAGTCTTCCTGCTATTAGAAGCTGTTCTCTTTGACTCAAGATATCCCATAGCCTATTTCCTTTATACAGATGGACATTATGAGGTCAATTAATTGGCTGAAATCTTCCCAAGCCAGACACTAGCCTCTATCGTCTCTATAGTGTCCCAGAATTTCATAAACTCAAAACAGAGTGGTGGGAAAGGAGAAGAAGAAAGAAGCTGTAAGGTTCTGGTATCTGCAACATCTGTGATTTTATTTCAGCTCAATCAATTATCAGACATGTGATTTTGGGCATGATAATGAACCTCTTGGAGTTTTGGGGTTATTTTTCTATAAAAATGGAATGAGTAATAATTACCCTTCTCTTACAGAGAAGCAAATGAGATGAGGTAATAAAATGCTTTCATTTAACTATAGTGTTCCACAAATATAAGGAGTAGTGTTAAAACTGATCTGTGGTCTGTATCTAGGAACCTAACTAATTTAGAAGCATTTTTATAGACAAATGGCAATAGATTAAATTTTGCTCCCCCCACCCCAATTCATATGTTAAAACTTAACCCCAGATGTATGGTATTTGGAGGCGAGGTCTTTGAGAGGTCATGAAGGTGAAGACTTCCCACATGATATTAGAGCCCTTGAAACCCCAGAGAGTTTGCTTGCTCATGCCTCATGAGGACACAGCTAACTATGGACCAAGAAGTGGGCCCTCACCAGACCCCAAATCTGCCAGTGCCTTAGTCTTAAACTTGCCAGCCTCCAGAACTGTGAGAAATAAATGTCTGTTGTTTATAAGCCAATTTACAGTACTCTTTTATAGCAACCATAAAACAGAAATCAGGCTGGTGATCCAGATATGCCCACTCTATTGATTGTGCGGGGCACTGACATTTGCCAGTGAGGCTACAGCTACCCACAGACTGGAAGATTGGAGGCAACAAGGACCATAACAAGCCCAGCAGGAAAGGGATGGGCAGAGCTATAGAACAGAAATGTCTTCCGTCACATGGGATGAATGGCGCATGCATGTAGCTGCTTGGACAATGCTTAATTCTATTGATATGTTCATGATATTTTAAATATCTTAAAAGGGCAAGGCAAACAGAATCATTAATTTTCTAGAGAGGCAGCAATGCTTCTTTGGGACATGGGATTTCCAGACGGCCTTGGAGATACGGGCAGGTTGCTAGATATTACAGCACAGCTTCGCAAGCATGGGATTTGCATGCCTCGTGAGTGAATTTGGGGACAGCAGTGGACGTATTAAACCATCTGTCAAGCTGTTTCTCAGAAAACATGCCACCTCCCCAAGAGAGCCATGAATATTTGTGAAATGCCAACTGCCACTTCTCAGAGTCTCCCCATTGCATGCCTTGGGTCACGCTTCTCCTGTCTTCCACCAGCAGAAGTGTCACTGTGGGAGAGCCAAGCTCTGTGCTCACCACTCTGTATGCACTGTCCGCCCTTGCGCACAGTGAAGATGTAGGGAAGATGCTGGCATTAAAGCAGCCCTGCTTACTGATAAGTTAATTGACATGCATAAGGTCACTCAGCTCCAAAGTGGCAGAGCCTGGTTTTGAACTTGGGTCTTTAAATCCTGGCATTTTTCACTATACTGTGCAACCCTGAACAAGCCTAAAGGGCCTACTGCAGAGCCTTTCCAAAGGATGACTAGTTAAGGACAAGGTACCTGGAGGGATTCATCCTGACCTAGATCACTAGAAGGCTCTGGCACCAATGACTTTCACAATTGCTTATGTCAAAAGCTATCTTCTTAATAAAGCCTCCCCACACCCCAGTTGCCCAGTTGGCTTTCATCTTGTGTTCATCCAATTCCCAGGGCTCTTTGTCTATGTTCCTCTTACTGTACTTATCAACTGTTGTCCTGAACTACTGGAAAGTGGGTACAGCTCAGGTCTCTTCTACTGTAATGTTGTTGAGGGTAGATAATGTGCCTTATTCCTATTTAACCTTCTCTTAGTGCCCAGCACCATGTCATAACAACTAGCATTTATAGAGTACTCTACTCTACGCCATTAGTTTTCATTACTGGACTTAATGTCATTTGGTCAGATCATAACCCCGTGCGTGAGGTCTAATCACATCCTGATTTTAGAATGAAGGGGCAGAAGCCCAGACAGGCCACGATAGTTCACCCTTTTACTAAACAGTGAGGTTCAAAGCCAACTGCAGAACTTCTGACTCAAAACCCCAGCCTCCATTCACGTTGCCAGGCTGCTTCAGCCTGTGTTTGCTAAGTCAAGATCAGAAAAACACAAAGTGGAGATAATTGCATGGATTTTTACAAATGGGTCATGATTTTCATCAATTATGCCTTTGAGTGGTTGGCAACAACACCATGTGGAAAAGCAAGGGCGATTAGAGAGTGCGCTTTCCGGTGGGAAACGGGGAAGCAGATGACAAGATGTTCTTTCCCACCCACTGCCGAACTCACATATTAATTAAAGGTCTGGTTAAATTCACATCATTCCTGGAACATTAATTGTGTTTAGACATCTCATTATGGATACTGGCCCCAATTCTACTATGTGTTCCATTTTCCAATCCATCAGCGAGTCCCCGTTCAGAGCTTTGTGCCCAGGCTGTGTCAGGAGGCCAAGACCTCATGGAGTTCACTTCTTTGTAAAAACAAGCCTAACACATAAGATGTACCTATGACCACATACAATCGGTGGTAATACTATGATACCCTGAGCAGGGTAAAGCCTGGGTGCTATAAAACAGAAATCCCCTCCTAAGAACCATAATGGTTTATTCCACTTATTTTCATGCTCCATTTTTGCTTGACATCTTTGATAAAAAGTCTACACTACACTGCTTAATAACCTTACATAAATTTTTTTATTTGTTTGTTTATCTTTGCAGAGGTGGTTCATATCAGGAATAAAGTTCTGCTTCAAAGAAATGCCCAAAAGTTACAGCTGGGTTACTAAAAATGTTGACTTTTGGTAACTTCGGTGTTACTGATTTAGTCGTTTGTTGTGAAAATTCACAAAGAGCTCTGGAATGTAAGCCTAGACATAGAATCCAAAACTCCTGTCCCCTGTTGGCTATTGTGGGTCTTTGGGGAAAGCATATAATTGCTTCCAAGCCTCAGTTTCATCTTAAAAGAATTCCACAGGCATGCTCACAACAAGGCCCAACACGTGCCTGAGACAAAGCAGGGACTCAAAAATGTCACATCTGCTATGTCCCTCATCCCTTCACTTCCCGTGTCCAGCTTCCCCAGTGGGAAAGCCTTCTGAAACTCCCATATCTGAAGAGTCTGTGCTGCCAGGTGAGTCACTGACTCCACGAACATGGCTTAAGCAGCCTCTGTGTGTTATAAAGTTTTCCATTTCTACTCACTGCCCCTACACACTCCTTGACCCAATTTGCTTCAGGCAAATGAGAAAGTGTCCATTGTAACTCCTTTTCATTTAAAGAGCAGAACAAGTGTAGTGGCTGAGAAAGGGGGCTTTGGGGTTAGCCGGCCTAGGTCCACTCTAGACTGGCTGTGTGACCTTGGGAAAATGACTTACCCTCTCTGTGCCTTTTATATAAAATGAAGGTGAAGAGTAGGACTTACCTCAGAGATGCCATAAAGATTAAATGCATTCATAACAAGCCTAGCTCACACTAAACACTCAGTAAGTCTTAGCCACGACTATTATATGTAATTGATTCTCCAAGAACTACTGATTATTCAATAAGAAAATTCACCAGGAGGTAAAAATCATAGAAGGCTGAGGACAGGGCTTGTGCAAGAAAATGCTGAGAACCATATACAGAAAAGTTCTGTTCAACCCACTTCCTAGGGACTCATCTGAGATGCTTCACAGGGAGTAGGGAAGCCAACACTTCCACGCCTTCCCTCCCACACTGCACACGCAGAGCCCTCAGAAGCAATTACAGAGCAGGAGGAGATCAGACACAGTCCTATTAAGAGCACTGATGACTCCTGCAGACCGCGGTCTGGGAGCCGTCGCTCCCGAGGCAGGCAGGCCTGCGGACAGCAGGCCCGGGACGGCAGGCCCGCGACCCCCGGCCTTTGGGGAACTACCGCTGCGCGTGAGAGTTATTAAAGGTGTGCGGCCCGCCCGGCCCGGCCCCAAATGCCTTTCAGAGGAGCTGGTCGGGGGCTACCAGCTCGAGAGAGGGGCGGGAGGGGCTCAACCCCTGTTGCCATCGCACACGAGCTGAATTACAAGGAAACAAGGAAGGAGGGGAGACGCCGGAGATGAAAGAATCGGGCAATTTTAAAGCCCAAGCAGCAGAGAGGGAAAAGCCAATTTCTTTCTTTGTTTTATTTTTACGCAACAGATGTTTCCCTTGCAGTTCCAAACCGAGCAGTAGCTGCTGTAGTAAAGATGAAATAAAGGAGGGAGGAAAAGGGAGCTGAAAAGGAAGGGGGGCGGGAGTCGGGTGGCAAAGCAGGAGCCGATCCCCACGCCTCCCTCCCTCCCCGCCGCCCGCTAGGTTCTGCCACCGGGAGGGCCCGTGTCCTGCCACCAAGCCCTCGGGCGCCGGGCGCCGGGAAGGCCGGGCTAATCAGGCCCATCCTTAAACATCTCCATTCCATTACTTTCATAATCAGCTCCTAATGCTCTGTTCGATAGCTGTGGGGCCCACCGGGCCAAGCGCCGGAACAGCTGCTTGGGCCGTGGAGCTATTCTCTGTGCCATTGATCACCAGGACAAAAATCAATCCTGGCTAAGGAGGAAGAAGTTAAAAATAAATTGCCGCCATCGATTTCTGTTCAGACCCCGTGGCTCCCAGTTTAGGAAGGGGGGGGGAGCGCGAGTGCGTATTTGCCGGTGGCGGAATCACTTGGTGTGTCCCAGTCTCAAAAGCAAAATGTGTGGCTATTTTATACACACACACTCATACACACTCATGCTTTTCCTCTTAATTTGTGCTTTTATTTATTTTTAAAAACTTTTGCCTCCTACCCATGATCAAAGAGGTGAATCTTTGAAATCATGAGCTCCCCCTGAGAAGAGGGTTGTTGGGGGTTATTTTGTTTACCCCAAAATCTCCAAATAGGGCCTAAGCTCTGTGGATAGTAGTGCCTCCAGAAGGACTGACTGAGGGACAGACGGAGGAAGTTAATGAACGAAATGCCATCGCTGCTTCTATTGTCTCTCAGAATTGCATTGATTTCTTCTCAGATTTACCACAGTACGCGATTACTCTTTTGACTATTCTTTGCTTACGTGTTATCCTTCTCTGTCGCTAGACGACAGACCCTCCTATGGCAGGACCTGCCTTTCTCATTCCCATCTTCACCTCTTACAGGCTGCGCGACCTCCAGGGATCAAAACTTTCTTATTTATTTTCTGCATTGTCTCCATCCTGTGCCCTCAGTGGACGTGTATGGAATGAAGGAAAGAATAGTTCAGCGACCCTCTTGACGAATTAACTATATTCCAAATGTCTTTTTTTAATTCTGAGACTGGAGAAATACGTTGGGAGCTACTTCTGAATAATAGTCTAACTAAACGGAGTGCTGTGCAGAGTGAGCGGACTTCTGGAATTCCAGCGTTAGAAGGGAACCTCTGGAGTCGGATGGCCCACTGCCTTCCCAAAGGGTTCTCTGGAGTTCTAGACCTCTACAGCGATGCCTTGGGGTGTCCACAAAAGGGTGAAGAGGGGAGGTGTTGATACAGTCCTTAAGCCTTTTAAAACTAGACCCATTTTAAGGGTATCTGCTTTATATACTGGAATTCCTTGAATAGTATTGTCTGAAAAGCAGTTCTCACTGCTAGAAACAGCAACAACAAAAGGATTGAAAGCTCTTCTTGGATGCAATCCTTTCACTTTGTGATAAGGAGTCTGAGCTCCAGGGAGGCAAGGTCACGGCCCAAGGTCACAGAATGAGATAATGGTGAGACCAGACTGAAGTCCAGGAAGCCTGCCCTCCCCATCTCGTCACACTGTTTCCTGCCACCGAAGGGTCTCTTTTCCTTGGAGCACTGGCTGGTGCTAAAGTTGACTCCTCAACTCATTTCTCTGCTTTGAGAACTAGGGTGAGCCCTGCCTTCTCCAGGAAGGTGACCTTGATCATGTCATGCCTACGGACCTCCCTCACCCGGGGAAGGAGCCTAGCAGTGCTTTTCTAAGTGCTTTTGAGCATTGCTCATGGAGTATGTCTGGCCATAAAGTCCAACGTCCACATCTCGACTAAAAACACAGTGACAACAACCACTTGGTCAGTCTTGTTTGCCATTATATCTCCTTCATGGAGAACAGTGACAGGAGTATATTAAGTGTTCAATTAATGGTTGCTGAATGAATGAATCAATCAATCCATCAATATTTCTGTCTCAGACAGAATCTATCACAGCTCTGGGTATCTAGTAGGTGCTCAATCAAATCAAGTCAATAGATTAGCCACTGGCTCTGCCACTATTAAATTCCAAAAAGGAACTTATTCTGCCTGACCACAAAGGCTCTCAGAGTCAGATTCTTTCTTTATTCTTTGTTTTTCACTCCTTGCCCAAGGATATTTTTCCCATTGATTTTTAGAGAGGGCAGAAGGGATGGAGGAGGGAGAGAGAGAGAGAAACATTGACGTGAGAGACACATTGATTGTTTGCCTCCTGCATGCTCCCCGACCAGGGCCGGGGATGGGACCACAACTGAGGTTCTTGCCCTTGACTGGGAATCAAACCGAGACCCTTTAGTCCACGGCCTGATGCTCTAACCACTGAGCCAAACCAGCCAGGGCTCAGAGTCAGATTCTTAAAAGCTGCTTGCAGAAATCCAAAATGCTTGTTTACCCCAGTAGCTCGCTGTGGAGTTAGAGGAAGACTGATTAAAATTTTTAAAAGCTCGACTTCTGAAGTAAATAGATATACATCCTACTTAGAACAGTAATGGGGAGAGAACTGGACTTAATGGTCAACTTCTCAGTTGGCAACCCAACCGCCTTCATTATCAGCACTGTTGTTTTACAACAATATAATTATCCTTAACAGGAGAAGGCCCCAGAAAATGGATCCTCCCGGGAGCTGGGCTTAGCGCAGTGAGTGCTTGGGACTTGCTGGGACTTGGAAGGGAAGGACAATGGGGAGACCCTGCTGGGTCACGATTCAACAGCTCCTGTGCCCCCTGAAGTGGGACTCGGGAGAAGCTGGGCCCCAAAAAGCATGATAGAAACTGGGGAAGGCGGGAGGAGAATGGAGCTAGGGATGGTAATGATTAACCACACTGCCACTCGGTCCCCATGGCTCCCCAGTGGAGTGTCTGAATAATCCTCCAAGTGTATCGGAGGGACAAGTCTCAGAGGCGCGGGTGTGATTACACTGTACCGAATCCCGTGAAGCCTTTCTTTGGTTCATGATGCAGAAAGTTTCTGATCTGGAACAAAATTGAAACAGACCCAGACAAACAGTCGGCTGAACAAGGAGTGAGGTGAGGCTTTCCTGCCCTCGGATCTACCAAGACAGGGCCAGTCTCTGCCTATTTCTCTTTTACAGTCATCTAGAAAAGTTTCTGGGAACAGCAACTATTCAGGGCTAATGCGAAGATCTTCCGATTGGGCAAACAAAGTGAGAAATTTATCATTGTCCTCTTTTGTCATCTTTTATGAATCCAGGCAGCCCTGAGGTCATAGCTTGACCCTACCATTCATTTACCGAGCTAGATGACAAAGTGTGATTCTCTAAACTTCTCTGAAATTCGGTTTCCTCCATTGAAAAATAATAACATCTACCACACCAAGATCCTGTGACAATTAAAGCAGATTAAATTAAATAAAGTGCACACCTGCCAGACATAAACTTGACAGTAAATAAACGCGAGGTCCATTTCCGCCCACTCTTCCAGTTCGCTGGTTGGTGGGTAAGGAGAGATGGTGTGGCTAGGCGGGGAGACCGCTCTGAAGAACCGCTGCTTTGGAGACAGGAAATCGCAGTTTTCCAAACAGTGGAAAAGATTAAGAGTCGTGTAGCTCATCTCACTCCTTTGAGCTGAATATAGAAATGCTTGTGGTCCCCGGGACAAGCCCACCTTCCAGACCAGAACTCGCAGGCTTCATCTAACCCTACGAGGCCTGTGCGCGATTAAACGCAATGAGCGCCGCCCATCCCACACGATGCACTGCGCAGCGCAGCCTCCATGCCACCGCTCTCCCTTCCCGTGCCCGTGGAGACACCGCTAATTAACAACAGCCATGCCTCCTACCGAACCACAATAGCACAGCCTTTGGTAACACAGCGAGTACCAATTGCTTAGAGGTGATACACAAAACGAAAACAATCTGACACCCCTGAACCAGACATCTGCCATCCATCGACTACCAGCAAGGCAAATGCTTACAGGATAACACCGAGCAAGTTACACAACCGGTCTCTGAGATTAGGGAAAAACAGTCCTTGCTATTTTGGCCTAGTAAGAAACAAGTATTGTAACTTCCATGGAGCCTCAGCAGATCCCTTGGGAAGAAATAAATCTTAATAATTTATTGGGGACATGCACAGCAAAGCTCTGAATGGAATGAAGAGATCGCTGTGCCTAAAGGATGGGTGGTCATCCTGTAAATAAGAAGCCCCTCCCTGGAGCCTCTGTCTCAGCAGGAGGCACTGGGGACTCCTTGGCACCTGGGTAGCAATCGATACTGTGCTGTGAGGATGGATGGGATGGGATTACTCAGAGAGAGAGAGGGCAGGACTTGCACAGAGAAAAGAAATCTAGGAAGGGCTCTGAGACCAGCCCTTGTTTAAAAGGTGGGCGGAGGAAGAGGCACCTGCATAGGAGAAGACAATATTGAGAGGCTGGAGAGAAACTGGACTGCGCATCATCAGAGGGGCCGAGGGGAGAGGGGACTTCAAGAAAGAAGCGGCAGTCAAGAGATTAAAAGGCTGCAGAGAAGCCAAGGAAGTAAATGATTGAGAGACGTATTCAGGGTATAGTTCTAAGGCATCTTTGATGAACTTGGCAAAGGTGATTTCAGTGGAGTGTCAGAGGCCGAGGTCAGGCTCGAGTGGGTTCGAGGGAAGGAACGAATAGAGACAGTTCTCAAGGAATTGGCTGTGAGTGGGAGATGGGGCATTTTTAGAGAAGAGTCGGGGGGGAATCTGAGAAAGTTTTATTTTAAGGATGGTAGGTATTTAAAAATCCTTAAAAACTGATATAAAGCCTGAAATAAGGATAAATATGATAAAGATATAGGGAGGAGCAGTATAACCAATAAAGCCAGGTCGCTGAGAAATCAGATGGGATTGGGTGTTAGGAGTGAGAAATGTATATGGGATGAAGCTGACTGCAATTTTCACTCTATCTATAAACGGATATATAGCAGGGACTCAATAAATTTGAGAATCTCTCAAGGCAGCCTTGAGTTGAGTTCCCCCCAAATGTAGAGCCTGAGACAAGGGCTTTATGCAGGTAGATTTTTTATGGCGGGGGGGGCAATCTTCGGTCCTTTGTCTTTGAGAAGTGACCACAGAGTGGCAGAATTAGGAAGCAGGAACCAAAGAGGGAGAGAAAGCCACTCCAGGCCACGCTAATGAACTAGTTGGGACTATGAGAAACTGGCGCTCCATCCCACTGGGGACCCTACGAAGACTCACAGAGATTGAAGCTCAGACAGAGAGAGGAGTGCCTGCCACTGGCTCCTGGCTCCTGTTGGTCAAATTGTCCAAAAAGCTCTCGACACTTTCTACTTCAAGGTTTGCATCTGCACCAGAATGGCTAAGGGGTCTCTCATGAGCATCCTACTTGGGGAGAAATCAGCCCCAGAATAAAAAACAAGAGGCTCACAGTGCAACAGAGGCAAGGTGACATCAGGTCACCTCTGCGCACAGCTGGTTTCTGAGCAAAGGTGAGCCAGAAGGATGTGAGACGGGACACACGTGATGTTCAACACAAAGGTCAACTAAACATCACTACTTCACAATCGCTAACTTGCATTTATTCACGCAAGGATTTCAAATACTAACAGCAACTTTTACATCAAGCTAATAAAATCATTATGTGTAGAGGGGACCTATCCCAGCTACATGCTATTTAAAGGACTTCCATTAGTGCTGGCTTTTGTAAACACTTTTAAGATTCTGAAAGTGCTCAAGAATATTAACCTGAAGACGTCTTTTTGGATTGCTTTTGAAGACTGTCTCTGAAACTCTTTCATTTCCCTTTAAGCTCCGGTGTTGTAAATGTGTCCCTAATGATGAAATTGCTATTTATTTAACATTCAAAATCTCTCCCATTAAGACCAAATTAACATCATTTAAAATACTGCCAAATAGGTTTTCTTTGAATAATTACACCCTATTAATTTCTGCCTCGGGGCTTTTTTTTTTCTTTCAGAAAGATAACAATTTATTAGAGATACAATGGCCATGCCATAGAGGCTTTCCTACCTCCCACGTTGATGCATAAAGCAGGATCTTAAATGAAGTATCGAAACCCAAGGGCGCTGGGGACTAGGATGCGACAAAAAGGTTCTCAAGATAATTAAACCCCAGAGAAGCTACAGTTACATATGTATCATTAGCAGTTGGGTTATTTGATAACCAGGAAAGGTATGTGGGAAGATTTTATCATGCACACATGTGAATACACCGTTGGATCTATGAATTATTAAAAATGAATTTGGGAAACAGATTCAGTAACCTTTTATGTGATGGGCTTATAAAAACCCTTAAAAGAGAGTGTACATACACAAAATGGTGAGGCTGATTTTCGCATGTGGATTAGTCTTGATTCTTGAATTTTATAGGGCTGTAGAGTTTTCAAAGCATTTCGAAGCTGTTATTATCTCCCCTGATCCTCACAACAACCTTCCAATTTAGGCAGAGCAAGTAGCATGAGTCCATTGTGCAGAGAAGGGGAAATTAGTGCTCGGAGAGTCCACGGGACCGCCCCAGTGTTCCTTGGTGGGCATGTGGCAGACTCTGATTACAACCCGGGTCCCCAAATTCAGGGTTGTTTTGCCCACAACAGACCACTAGCTTCATGAATCCTAAACTGCTTGACATCAGGGACAATGTCTTCTAACTCTGCTCTGCTCCAGGGCACCCGGCATATTTAGGAGCTCACCAAATATCTGTTAATTGGTGGCTGGTACTTATTAATTGCTAATATTCCTAGAACATCTCCCAACCCTTTATAGCAGTGTCATTTTTTTATGTTTATACCAGAGCTCTTAAAAAGTAAGAGCAATGTATATTCAAGTGCCGACTGGCTTTCCTGCCTTACTGGAATTATCTAGAACCACCCTGATGCATGCCATTGCTCCACACTCGAATGCCCTGTTGGAGAAGGGGCTTCTGTTTTGACCATGGCCACACAAGACTGGCAGCTGAAAGTGCCATTAGGTAGTAGATTGGTCTACACAGTGTTACTGGTCTAACTGGGTATGGAGAAGAATTTGACGGAGCTGAGAAGGCCTTCCCCCTTCAAATGTTTTGCTTTCCCCAACTCTGGAGTACTTTATTTGTTCTTTATTATCAATCTGTTTTTTCCTCTTGTATTTTAGATATCTGAAGAAAAATCAGTATCATACTTTGAGAAAAGATAAAATTGCACGTACAATGAAACTCATGAGTGAATGGAGCCTTATCACATTGAAGGCCGCCTCCCATACATCATCACGCTCCCTAACGGGCAGGGCATGAATGGTGTCACTGAGGGGACTTAGGGCTAACACTGCTGAACTACATTCTTCAGAAAATCACTAGCAAAGCTACTCCATGGGAGAAAAGACAGGATTTCCAACCAGTTTGACTCGGAACACAGAAACAAATTTGTCTCTCTCCCCCTGCCCACAGACGAAAGCCGGTTTCTCTTTTATCCATGTGGAACGGAGACATTTCAGGCAGACTCTTTCCCATTGAAACAAGGGCTCTTCTGGGAAGGATTAGCTCCTTCTGATTCCACCAGGAAATCCCAGGCCCTGGTCCCCCGCGCAGAAAAGGCATCGAAGGGTGAACAAAAGTCACAGCTCTCTGTCTACCTCCAGCTCGGCTTTGCCCACAGCAGGGGATCCAACACTACCAGGTGGCCTCAAGCACAACCATTGGGATGACTACCTTTACCCGTTTGTCAATAGCAAAATGAAAGGCGAGGCAGAACCTGGGGGGTCTCTCTAAGTTACAGGAGCCGTGTGAGTAGCATATGGACCTTCCCATCACACAGAAGATACAGGCTCAGAAATAATAACATCACGTGGAGAAAACAGAAATTGTGACTGGCGTGGGAGCTTTCCTTTCCAGGGCAAATGAGAGGGGGTGATTTGTTTGTTTGTTTGGTTGGTTTTTGGTGTTTGTGTGTGTGTGTGTGTGTGTGTGTGCGCGCACACACAATGAATATCATGGGAAGTTCATTGTGAAGAGGTTAGCTAGGTTTTTGGTTATTTAAACTGCACTCTCAAATGCATATAATTTGTATATAATGATTCACTCATGGGTAAATAAGTATGCCTTAACTATATACATCGCATTCATTAATATGCAGGGAAAGGCTATGGGATGTCACCTGAATCCTAGTGGCTCAGTTCTCCACACACAGACATGACTGGCCCTTGCCCCGTGGGGCCAGCAGTGCTACAGGATGCCAGTGGTGCACAAACTTTACTTAACGCCGCTTCCCTTCGTCAAATGGAAAGGACTGGGAACCCGGACAGGCCTGGCCGGCGTGGCTTCGCAGGTTGCAGGGGCGCCCTATACACCAAAGAGGTGCGGGTTCGATTCCCAGGAGGGGTGTGTGCGGGAGGGGACTCATCACTGTCTCTTTCTCTCCCTCCCTCCCTCTCTCTCTTCCTTCCCCTCTCTTTAGAATCAGTGGATATGTTCTCAGGTGAGGGTCAAAACAAAACAAAACACCTTAATATACAGAGCAAACAAAAGCAGAGCTCCTTTTGCTCTGTTTAAGGAGAGGCTAGGAGTCCTAGAGTCCCACCCTGAGACACCCTCCCCCATATTTTGGTTGCCCCTGAGACAAGTTCCCTAAGGGTCAGTGTGGCTCCTCAAAAAATTAAGAATAGAGTTACTATACAATCCAGCAACCACTCTTCTGGGTATCTATCTGTAGACTTTGAAAACATTCATTTGCGAAGACATGTGCACCCCTATGTTCATTGCAGCATTATTCACAATGGCCAAGACATGGAAACAACCCAAGTGTCCTGCGACAGAGGACTGGATAAAAAAGACATGGTGCACATATACAATGGGTACTACTCAGCCATCAGAAAGGATGAAATACTGCCATTTCCAACAACACCGATGGACCTCGAGAATATCCTGCTAAGCGAAGAAGGTCAGACAAAAAAGTCAAGAACCATATGATTTCACTCATATGTGGGATATAAAACTGAAAGCAACAAATGAACAGAAAAAACCAACAAAACTCATAGACACAGGCAACAGTCTGCTAATTACCAGAGGGAAGGGGGCTGGAGGGAGTGGTACAGGGTAAGGGGGTCAAATACATGGTGACAGAAGATTTGATTTTGGGTGGTAATCACACAACATAATATACAGATGATGAACCACAGACCTGTGCACTTGAAACCTATATAATTTTATTAACCAATGTCACCCCAATAAACTCGATTTTTAAAAAATGGCCAAAAACCACATTTAGCACACAGGGTAGGAAGGAGTGAGGGGACAGACTGACGGGTCTCATTTTCTGTGAGTTTTTCTCCCCCCTCAGAATTGTATGTCTCTGGTGGCACTAAAACAAAATATATCCATACTTTAAAAAGTTAAAAAAATGTAAGTGCGTAACTCCCTTGACATTATGAAAAGCCAAGCCCACCAAAGCCGCTTATGCCCCATCCCACTGCTCTTTAGCTGCTCAAATTGTGGCTGTAGAAGAAAGCATCTGCCTCTCCCAGGCTCCCCTTGAAAAGCGAATCTATGGAGGGTGGGCGAGCATCTCTCAGGCATGCACGCTCCTCAGTGTCAGCTCTGCCTGAAGGGTGCTCCCTGGGCACCTCGCCCCAGCAGGCCGGGCTGGACCCAAGCCTCGCAGCGCTACAGTGTCTTTTCCCAAGATCACTGTTTAGCACATTTCTTGCACAGTCGGTAGAATATGACCTACCCCGATGCCCTGATACCATGTTCAGATACAAATCTGTGGCTTAAACCCTGGAGAAGAAACTACTGTTGGTCTGAGGGTTTTCTGCTCTGACAAAAACCTTTGGAGACAGCTTTATGTCAGTGACCAGAATGAGGACTCCAAGTCCTTTCCCTGCCTCGGGGGCAGATAGTAATTCCCCCAGGGCGAATCTTCACTTCTCCAGAAAGCCTTTCCTGATCCCCATATCAGTTTTCAAAACCCATACCCACCAAAAAAGATTAAACACGCATACTGATTTCAGAATGTATTTGAGACGACTCCAATCGTGTATAAAAAGCAAAAAATAAACAAAATATATTCTAAAAAAGCAGCCAAATAATTTAAAAAATGGCCAGTGCTAGAGGAGAAAGGAAGACTAGTACCCTAAAGGCTAAAGCAGGAAAGCTGCTCAAATTGACACCAAAAAAAAAAATTGGTTCTGAGCTTTCTAGCAACTATAGAAACACAAAATTACCTAGATTTAATTAAAAGGCGTAGAAAAGGTTCACATCTCCAGGACAATTTTCTAATTTCTTTTTCCTCCACTTCACTCCCTCCCACGACCACAGTTGTCCTTGGACAGGTAGGTCTTGGGGGTACATTGCATTCTCTTGCTTCCTCAGCACCACTCATGCCTTTCCCTCCCCCCGAAATGGGCTTTCTCCTTTACCTGCAAAAATGGCACCCACAGTGCCCCTTCCAGGACGCCCGCGCTGACCCTCCTCCCAGGACAGGGGCCGGGACTCTCCCCCGTCCCTCCAAGAGCGACACGTGCTTCCAGCTCATTCAGCTCTCATCACACTGCATTATAATCGTTCAGTTGTCTGTGTTCTCCATGGGGCTGAATGCATTTTAATATATTTAAATGAATGAATATAAAAAAGACGCTAAATAACATAATGGATAATTCCTGCACGGCAGTTTTATAAAAGTGCAGGGACAGGCTACACATGGCCATCTCTTAGGCAGTGAGCAATCGGTGATTACCCTAAGCCGTCTTATATTGTTAGTTGGAAAAACAAGGTTTCTTTGCTTTAAAAAGATAACTAACTACACTCCCTGAGAGTAAAGATGGTATCTTATCTTCTCAGTTCAGCTCAGTTCAGTTCAACACGCATTTATTGAGTACCGGTCATTACGCTAAGTGCCAGAGAAACAATGATGAATTAGGCCCAGTCCTGAGCCTCTTAAAGTTTACAGACCTGGCTGGGGAGACAGATGCTGACGGGTAAGTAGTCAGCAAAAGGAGCCTGGTCCAACCCCAACCAAGGTTTCCCAGAGGAGGCCTTGCCCAATGAAGGAAGAGTCTGCCTGCTAAAGGGACATTCCAAATAGAAATAAAAAGTAAGAATGGAATATTAGGCAAAAAGAACATAGTGTGTACATGGAAATTTAAAAAGCTTATTTTTATTGAAGGATAAAATATAACATGGAAGGTAAGTGGGGGACAATGGCAGGCAAGGAATTCACCAGAGGCTGATGGATTAGGTAGGTTTCAGATCAAAGAGGAGCTTGTAGGCAACGTTAAGGAAATTAGATTTTAACCTATAGGAGATGAGCAGCCGCCGAAGTCAGGAACATTGATTTTCATTTTAAATAAATTACTTTGGAACTAGTGTTGTTAATGGATTGGTGGGGGGAGCACTATCTGGGAGCAGGGAAATCAGTTAGCAAGCTATTGCAACATTTCAGAAAATGCATGATAAGGCTTTATAAATGGTTTTAAATAGCCAAGTAATAATGATGCTTTCCCCCTTTTTACAAATAAATCACCCTGGAGCAACTAGAAAAACAAGAAAGAAAAATGCAAAGTCTCTACTTAATGAAAATATAACTCTGAAGCACAATGTATGAGGAAAGGAAGCCCAATGCAGCGAAGGACGAGCGGTATGAATGGGCACCAGGGCAGAAATGCCCACGGCTACAAATCTTAGGTAAAGAGAGGGAAGTAGAGTTCTCCAAAGAGGACATTTCCCAAGGAGCAAAACTAACCATCTATTATTTGGAACCAAGGGGATGTGGCCAGGAATTGGCAATGGGAGTATTCCTGGGACAGATTGGTGACAAGGAGAAGCTGGAGAGACATGGCTGAATAAAGAACCACGCAGGTCCTACCCGATGAGAAGAACCTACCCTCAGACGAACAATGTGGAGTCATACAGAACCTCACTGAGAACCAAGAAGGGCCCTTGTTCAGCTGAAACAGAGGCCTGATCTGTCACCAAGAAGAACCTCCTCAAATCGTTCATCCAGAAAGGGCTCATGACATTAAGCAAGAAAATGGCCGAGAAAATAGAGATAAAGGAAAATAGCATGAGCATTATAAAGTATCACAGAAAAATAAGAGAGGAAACAGGAAAGGAGAAACAAACAGCAGATATAGGACAAAAAATGCTTCCATGGAGCAAAGGAAAATTGTGGCCATACGGCTATGACCGAAAATAACCTGTGTGATGAGCTCTCCTTCTGCAAGAGGAGTTCAAAGCCGAAATACAGGAGCTTGGGGAGAGAGATGCTGGGACGACAAACAGTGATGAAATACAAGTGGCAAAACTCAGGAAGGAAGTTCAACAATAGCAGCCAAAAAGGCAAAGAAGAGCCTGGACACTGCAGCTCTTTCAAGGTTAATGTGGGTAAGACTCGGTTTTTTAAAATCTCATTTTGCTCAAGAAATTAACACAGATTAGAAGAAAGAAAATGATGCCCCCCCCCTTTGTCTTTCCTGTCTATTGTACACATCCTGAGTGTCCCGAAGAAAGAGAGTCAAAACAATGAAACTGAAATAAAGTACATATTTCAAGATGTAAATCACAGATACTTCTGAGAAATTAAAAAGTAAGGGAGATTTGGAAGCAGCCAAGTGCCCATCAATAGACAAGTGGAATAAAAAGCTGTGGTGCATACATACAGTGGAATATTACTCGGCCATAAAAAAGAAGGAAATCTCACCATTTGCAGCAGCATGGATGCACCTAGAGAGAATTATGCTAAGTGAGGTAAAGCAGACAGAGAAAGACAAATACCATATGATCTCTTATATGTGGAATCTAAAGAGGGAAACAAATGAACAAATACAATAGAAACAGACTCATAGTTGCAAGGAACAGACGGATGGCTGCTAGAAGGGAGGGAGGTCGGGGACTGGATGAAAAAAGTGAAGGGATTAAGACGTACTAATGGTAGTTACAAAACAGTCATGGGGATGCAAAGCAAAGCATAGGGCATGTAGGCAATCATACTATAATAACTATAGATGGTGCCAGGTGGGTTACTGGAAATATGGGGCTGGAGGGGATCATTTCGTAAAGTATATGATTGTCTAACCACTGTGCTGTACACCTGAAACTAACACAAAAGAATATTGAATGCAAACTGTAATAGGAGAAATTGAACCAACTGAATGTGATATACTCCAAGGGAAAGAATTGATGCAATATGACCAACACAAAACATACACTGATAAAGTGTATGAAAGAAGACTGGTGGTCACCATCGAACACATTTGCCTATAAAACTAAAATCAAAGTAAATATAGGAATGACTGTTCAGAGCAGAATTTAAATGCTCTAAATAATTTAATTTTAAAACTGGGTTTGGATAGAGAGGAGAGAGCGGGAGGTCATAAACATATGCTATTTCCCCTCTTTGTCCAGTGCCCCATAAAACATTTAAGGCTAATGGGATTATATTGTAAGGTAGAAAAGTAAATACTAGAAGATAATAAAATCAAGCAAAATTTAGTGATGGAAGAATTAAAGCAAGAGGGGAGGAAATGGAAATTCATATAAATACACTAATTTTATAATAGCTCACTGGAAGAAATCAATAGATATTATCCAATAAGAGAAGATTTACCATGTTATACAAAGTTATATTCATAAAGCTAAGTAGACAGAACAAATATTCAAATTATCAAAAAATCCTATAGGCGGGAAAGGATAACAGACCACATAATGAGTGCGTTGTTGTTTTTTTAGAAAAGCAATTATAACTAAAAACTAGTCATACACACACAGAACTAAGACATATCTCTCATATCAGTCAATGCAAATGGCCAAACTCACCCGAGAGAAGGGAAGGGCTTTATAATTAAATAATGATGTAATTAACTTACATTTATACTGTATGCATGTGCAGTTTCTATCTGCTATCTACTGACATCATTTTGTTTCAATCTTAGCCAATTGATAGTTGCAGATAATAGCATTCAATCTGTGCTTATTTGATGATTAATAAAATTCAATGTTTTCTCAGGATTATTGGCCTTTTGCATTATTTGAGGCATTGCTATTTGATTGTTTCTCATCTCTTTCATAACAAAAAAATCCTTAAAACAGTCTTCGAGGCCCTGCGCGACTTACCACCCTGTGACTTTCCGATGCTATCTCTAAACTCTCCTTCTCCGTCTCTTCCTTCCAATCTCCCTAAACTCTAAATATTTGAGTGCTCTGTGGCCCAGCCTTTGGATTGTCTCTCTTCTCTCTAGATACTTGCTCCCTAGTGACTTTAATTGTGTGATTCAAAAATATCATCTAAATGCTGACACCCTTTCAATTTATATCCCCAGCCCGACCTCCCACCAGCCCTGCTTCTAAATCCAGTCTCTAGTATCGACCTGCTCACCCCACAGCTCCATGAGAGGCTCGGAGGAGCTCGGTGCCCAACACACCTGGCCCCATATCCCCCTCTGACTGCCGACTGCCGACTGCTGCCACCCTCTCCCTGGTTCACCACCCAGTGAGGCCTTCCCGGGTCATCCCAAATAAATCCCAAGACCCACACACACTCAACAGTCACAGTCCCTCTTATTTTTATCCATAGTATTGTCGTCACCTGATATATTTTATAGACAGATAAGCAGATGATCGTACAGGGACAGACAGAAAGACAGAGAGCAACACTTATATAACATTGTTTTGGTGCTTTACAGGTGTAATTAACAAATGCAATCCTCCCAGCGACCCGTGAAGTGAGAGCTGCAATTATCCTCTTTCCGTGGGTGAGTCAAATGAGGCACAGCTCAAGGTCATGCAGCTGAGTGTGGCAAGCCAAGGTCAGAATAAATGCTGGCCGTCGGTCTCCAATTACAGGCCCTTAACCACTATCCCTCATATATATGTATAATACAGATGGATATATCATATATGTATTTTTCCTGTCTCCCACTACAATGTATATGCCACTAAAACAGACATTTTATTATGTTTATTATTTTAATCCCAGCACCTTGAACAAGGGATCTGCAAAATAGTAGGCAATCAATGAAACTTAATTGAATAATGGGAACTCATCTCTCTTTCAAACAAAATAAAATTTGATGCTGATTAAAGAAAAAACTTCTATTGGTTTCCAGTATAATGAAAAAAATGTTTCAAAAGAGTTAGCAAAAAATCTGGATATCTGCCTGCAGAGTTTTAGAAAACTTTATGCAATACAAGGAAAAATGAAACTAAAGAATCTGAACATTTAAAATTCTAAGTGATGTTTCCCAGAAACAGTTCTGCCATGTTCATCACTATGTGCAGTATGAGCATTAAGAAAAGTACAACCAGTTTGGTAACTTCATAAATCATCTCTGTGTTTCTAACTTAAAAAATTAGAGAGAAAGTGATAATAAAGCCTTAAATGGAGACCATAACAATGGGAATGGAATAAAAGGAAGTGCTTAAGAAATAACTAAGGGTGATATTAGTTAGCATAGGCTGTGGATTCATTTAATTTGGTGACGTACACTGAATTTCAGGTTCCTAGCTTGAGTAATCTGATGGAAGGTAGTGCCACAAATGTGTCAGGTTCAAGGGGACCATGTTGATTTTATTTTACCTGGGGAATGTCCAAGTTGAGATATTGAGATATTAGATATATAGGTCTGCAATACATGGTAGAGTTTCAGTAACTTGAGAGTGATCAGAACATGGAGATGGTACTTAAAACCATGACAACTCCCAGGTGATGGGTTGGGTGCAAAGAGAAGCTGGTCATGGGCAGAAAGCTTGAGAACACCAAGAGTGGTACCTAGAACTGTCTAATTTGCACTGTATATGTTTAGTAAATACTTGTAAATAAAGGAATGATAGAGCGAATGACCTGCCAAAATTTAGGGAAAATTGGCTCAGATTCTGCCTTTTAATCAAGCTAAGAAACTGATTTTGTAAGCCGCAAAGACCTCTCTTCCACTACCCCTTTCAAGCTAGTTTTTGAGTAGATGGCTACTTGCCCTGTATATTACTAGACCTCAAAAATCTATGCAACTAATTTGCAAAAAGAAATAACTGCTACATCCATAATCCATCTATCTAACAGGTAGTCATTGAGCACCCCTGATTTGCAAAGACATATTGTTTGGGCCAAGGGTGAGGGGTAAGCTGTGTGTATAAAATATTACCCCTATCCTCAGAGGGTATAAAATGCAATTTGGAAAGAAGGAGATAAATGAATCCATTAAGATTTAAGTAACAACTCCTAACTCAGGGAGATTCCAAAGTTCAAAGTTCATAAAAGACGATCTGTGCCAAGTATTTGTCACACACACACACACATACACACACACACACACACACACACACAGAGTCACTCACTCACTCACTCAGTGGAGCATCATCTTTTGTTTTTCCTCATTTTCTATGTATATTGCCCCTTCTTCCGGAAACTCAAAACCTAAAACAAGGCTTCCCTTGACCACCTAAAAATGTGCATCCCACCTAGGCTATCTATCTCTAAGTCAGAGTTCTTGGAGTAACAGATTTTGGACTCAGAGATTTGAAGAGGTAGTCAGCACTAAAAAGGGAAGGGGATATTTAGTGCATTCAAGATTTTTCCAGAATAAAAATCCTAGAGATGCTTGATTTCTGAGAGATTCTCATTCGCAAGTTAGACAAATCACTTTGGACAGAAACAGCATGTGGCTTAAATATATTAAAGTCAATTCTCATTAGAGATCTGACTGTAAATAACCTCAAACCCCAGCTCAAGTCCCATTTCATTTCAAGATTTGATTATACTCTTTGGTATAGTCAAACCACACCCAACTGAGGGATTCAATGGGCCATTAAGGTCCCCTGTAGACCATACTGACCCGCAATGCCTTCATCTTTTACCAGAAGTCTGGGATTTCCCCAGGGGGGCAGGTGACCAAGCAAAGGAGGGACAGCACCCCTCAGGAAAGCCATCCTCATTTTCTTGGTAAGGAGCTAACTTTGCCTACACATCCTCCCTCTACCATTGACAACACTTTCTGGACTCACCTGAATGAAGATGTATTCATCCTGGACGACCAGGGAACTGATGTCAATGGCGCGAGCAAAAGGCCCGCTCCGAGTGGTCTCGGCACATTCCTGGATCCTGCAGGTGAGGTAGTGAGCATCTGAAATGGGAGGGCAGAGCGACACTTAGACTCAGGGGAAATGGTGAGCAGAGCTCTCATCAGCCCACGAAGCTCTACCTCATGGGAAATCAGTGATGCCATTAAAACCAGCAATGAGATTTCATTTTCTTGTCCACAAAATTTGTAATAAATTTTTTTAAAATGATAAAATCTAGTTCAGGCAAGGGAGTAGGGAAAGAGTCTTATATTCTTCTGGCAAAAGAGTAAGGTGCTAGAGATTTTTGGAAGAACCAATGTGAAATATCTATCAGAATTTTAAATGCGTATCTTATATCAACAATTCTAATTCAAAGGATATTTTCTAGAGAAATACTCATATACTTTTACAAAGAGGCAAGGGCACAGTTGTTCATTGTGGCATTGTCCATAGCAGTCAAAAGTCGGCAACAGGTTAAATGTCCAGGGACGAAGGGTTTTTAAATTAACCAAGATGCACATGTAACAGGACCCTGGTGCAAAAGTGTCAGGGAGGTACATATGCCTTGCCATGCTGATTTCTCCAAGATGCACTCTACTGAGACCTTTTACAAAATTATTTAGCAATATGTATTGTATGAACTGATTTATGTCAAAAAACCCAAGGAAGACAATCCTTTTGGTTATTTGTTCCTTGATGAAAAACTACAGGGATCCCCTAGGAGCAGTGGGGACTGCAGTCAAGCCCAACACTTGCCTCTTGAAGGCTGAGCTGCTTCTCAGAATCGGTTCATTATCAACTTGCAGAAAAAAGTCTGAGTTTCTCAATGAAATTAACTGTCCCTATTTTTTAATGTGGAATTTCCTGATTTTTTAAAAAAACAATTGACAGAGAATTTAAATTTAAGATAGGGCACAGGCCAAACATCCTAAGGACCAAACAAATAAGCCTACAGTCCAAACAAGCCCCGGAAGCTGCTACTTACCCATCTCAACACTATAATTTGGTCCCTACCTACCTCTCCAGAAAAGAGACACCCCCCTCCCACATCTCCTGACCTGCGAGCAAGACCAGCTTGTTCACATTCTGTAAGTACCACCTGCACGCCTCTCCCTCTTTGTCACGGAGGGAGCCAGGGCGGCCTGGCTTTCCACTTCTGGCTGAGAGCACAGGGGCAGGCAGGCAGCCCGGCTGTGCCTTGGGGAACATGGCCCGCCTGCCCACCAGGAATTCTCTTGGACCAACACAGCCTTAGTAATTTGCTCTTAGAATAAAGCACTAAACACTCAGTGAAGAGCTACAATAAACACATGGAAAGAAACCACGAGTGTTGACATGACAACCGGCTTCTTTCTCACCAGCCAGTGTGTCAGAAAGCTCCTTAGGCTGGTCATCAAAGGTGCACACAGGAGGCCATCTGCTGGTCCCTACTCCACAGGCTCATTTCCCCCACTTATGACTGGCTCTCAATTTGGACACTTTGAAAAGAATCAAGTGTATTCAACGCCACCTCAAACCAAATCAACACCCACCTGAACCTCGGCTCGTGGCAAGTGGGCTATTGTGGCAAACTCATCCCACTCCTTGGCTCTCCCCCTGATTGCCACTGCCCAGCATGGCACAGAAAGTCCAGTTTAACAGGAAAGCAGCCCTAAAATGAGTCTCTGAAATCCACATAAGTTTCAGGGGCCTTGCAGTCTTGAACTGGGCTCATGTATTAGAAGTCTCAATGCTTTTATTTTTTAAAATACAGAGCCATGAAAATAAATGCAGTGGTCCCCAGTTCCTGGTGAGAAGCCAAAGAGGGGACTTGAGAAGAATAAATGATCAGGCAGACCTGGCCACCAGACGGAAGTGACTGAGGGTCGCAGGGGACTTTGGGTGTCACAGGTGAGCAGAGGACACCATTTGTTCAAGGCTTGAATTTGCAAAAGGTCTCAAATTTAGGCTTTGGATAGTATCTCCAAATGAGGCTGGATATAGTCATAAAAGATTCCATGATAAAAACCGAAAGAAGACATTCATCATATAACTTGAAGTCCCAAAATAGGCTTCTAACAACTGAGGCCTCTGTTGATTTTTTCAGTAACAACAAGATGCCTGATGAAACGGAAGAGGCCCAGGTCTCTGGAGGGTGTTGTGGTACCTGAGAGCAAGACCAGTGCAGTGAAACACGCTGAGTTTGAATCCTGGACCTGCTACTTGCTCACTGCTTTTCATCTGTGGGGTGCAGACAAATTAGTATTGGCCTCTGAGGACTGTCATCAGGATTATATGATTATGTATGAAAAATGCTCAGTACATTGTTGGGTAAATTTTAAAAGATCAATCAATGTTAGCTCTTTCTTACTATGAAGGAAAAAAGAAGGGGGCTTAATGCTCAGCATCTCTCATACATTCAATTAATAATAAGTGATGTTTTATTTTATTGTGGAAAATCAAAAGACCGTGATAGCACAGGTCCTGCTAGTAAAATCATATTCCAAACTTATAGCCCTTACTTTCTTTAAGTGTGATGGGTGTTCAGGCAGGAAGAAAAGGGCATCGAGCTGGAATAACCGAGCAGGACCTGAAGGAGAAGGCACCCTTGTGTTTAGCCTGGATGGACAAGTGTGCTGTGTGAGAAGCGAGCTCCTGAAAAGGGAGTGGAAGCCGCACATGGAGAGTTAGGTAGGCAGAGCTCCTGGAAGGCACTATATATACAATCGCATGTGGACTTTCATCAGTGCTTATTCCTGAACTTCCATTTTCTCTCCTCTCCTTAAAAATAATAATAATAATAATAATAATAATCCTCAAATGAAAAACCAGAAAGAACAGACTGGATGAAGATCTCATTTGCATGTCCTTGTGGGAAAACCAGAGAGCGACTTCCCAAATGTCTGGAAGTCACATCACCCTCTTGAATGATATATTTCTAAATGTCAAATGTCTTTCTGATGTATTTCTAGGATCTGGTGAGACCACTGCTCCACTTCCAAAAGCTAAAAGCCAGAGGCTTTGCTCCCTGCACTGTGAATAGAGATCTGTTTGACAACTTTAGAAATGCCTGGCCCTGCCGGGCGGGGCGTGGCTCGGCTCAGCAGTTGAGCATCGACCTAGGATCCAGGTGATCAGGGTTCGATTTCCGGTCAGGGCACATGCCCGGTTTCGGGCTTGATCAATGACTCTCTCATCATTGATGTTTCTATCTCTCTCTCTCCCTCGCCTTTCCTCTCTCTGAAATCAATAAAGATATATTTAAAAAAAGAAAGAAAAGAAATGCCTGGCCCTGTTTCAGCTAGCTCTACTGCTAGAGGACCTTTAGGGAAGGTGCCACTATCTCCCTAGTGTACCCAGCCTCCACACCCTCTCACCTTGTGGATGGGCCAAGGGTCTCATATGGAGAAAAGGGGTGGCCTCAGACTGATGGATTCATTCACTTTGTACTGGCTCAAGGTATATAGAGAAGCTGCATGTGTTGGATACTCCCTGAGGTTCCAGAAAGCAGAGAACTTAAGACAGGTTCTTGTCTTCAGGAGAACCCCAGACCAATAACGGAAATGGGATATTCACAGGTGAGCGTGCTTTGGGGCCTATGCTGGATAGAGGACAACCAGAGAACTGGAAATGTGGAGAGAGAGAGAGGGAAGGAGATAATCTGGGATCCTTAGCCTTCTGTTCCTCCTAAGAGGTTGCATTTCTGCTAGTGTGGTAGAGCCCAGGGAGACAGCTTCTAACTTTCTCCATTCAGCAGGGCAAGTTTCTCATCTATCTACATCAACAAGTTTCACCACAAAGCCCAGCATTTCCCACTCTGCCAAGCCTTCCCCAAAGGGTCATCTCCTTAGAAACAGGAATAAAGTCTTAGAAATCTTTGTTTCTATCCTCAGGCTAATTCTAAGCCTCTGTAAATGCTGGTTAAAACTGAATTGAATTGCATTAAAAGCCTAGAATTTTTTTACTTTGAGTTATATTGTGACTAGTGATTATGTTTTGCCTTTGAGATTATTAAATATTCAACTATTGTAAGTTTCTATATTCTTGTCACCTCATAGAAAAAACTTCCCATGATTCCCTCAACTTCCATCTCTTTGGGTAATATACATATTATCAAAAATTGAAAAAGGGAATTAAAACTGTGAACAAAAGTAAATTCAGTTCTTCAGGCCTTCTCTCAGGAAAATACCCAGGAGCTATTTATTTTAAATAAGAACATAAACTCTCAAATGCAAATAAGTAAAAACAGATTCCAAGCAACTCTGAAAAGTTATTTAGCTTCCATAAGCCTACTGCTCCTTGACCAGGGAGTTGGGGCTAATACGTTTGCAAGCATAATGCAAATAAAGGACATTGATGTTGCTGCAAATGCCTAATACAGCACTTGAGAAGTGGTAGATACTAAAAACAAACCCAAAAAAATCAACAAACCAAATAAAAGGTAGCTTCCAGTTCTTCCTTTTAGGCTTATGGATTTAGAGTTTTTGTAAAACTTCTAACTGCCCATAGGAGAAGTCTAATGTCTGTGCTTTCTAATGGTGTGGGAGTTTGGGGGGGGGGGGGGGTATGGCTCGCATAGATATAGACATTTAGAAATCATAGCAACCTTGAATATCTTCGGTCTCCTGACACTCCATCTGGGGCTCTTTCCACTCTACTTGCCAAATAAACTAATCCTGAATATGACAACTAGGCGATGGTGATGATGGTGGTGATGGTGGTGATGACAATAAGTAACACTGTTTAATGTTTGCTCTTGTGTTGTCTGGCATTGCAGGAAGTACCTGCATTAACTGATTATTGCAAGAATGTAAAAATCATTGCAACAACCCAATACAGATTTACAATTATCATTATGTCCATCCCATAGAGGAGGAAACTGAAACACAGAACAATGAAGAAATTTGCCTGAATCCTACCATCTAGGAAAGTGACAGAGCTGTGAATATAACTTTCATTTCTTTAGGGTAAATATGTTGCATCCTAAGGGGTGTGTAACTTTATAAGAGACTGCCAAATATTCTTCCAGAGTTACTGTATCATTTTGCATTCCCACCAGCAATGTATGAGAGTTCCAGTGGCTTCGCATCCCTGTCGGCACTTAATATTGTTGGTTTTCTTATTTTAGCGATGCTGGTAGATATGTAATGACATCTTATTATGGCTTTAATTTGCATTTACCTAATGTCAAGTGATGTTGAGCATAATTTCATGTGCTTGTCTTATATCTTCCTTGGTGTAAATAGTCTTTTCAAACTTTTGCCCATTTATAAAAAGTAATTGGGTTGTTATGTATTGCTATGTTTCGAAAGTTGTTTATATGTTCTGGCTGTAAGTTCTTTGTTGCATGTATCACTTAAATATATTTCCTCCCACTGTCTTTATTGTACCATCATAGATCACATAGATGGCTTTAAGAGACTGACATGGGAATCAGAACCAAGGCGGCAGTTGTCTGGAAAACTGGCCTGTGGGTCATCTTCTGAGCATTATCGTCGGCTTTCCTTCTACTGTCCTGCTATGTTTCTTCAAATCCCTACACCTCTTTCCTCAGTTTTTTTTTTTTTTTTCCCTCAGCAGTAACAGTCAGATAATACAATTTTGATTCCAGGTTTCACCATCCATATGATCAGTGAATTTGAGTACGTGACATTATCTCCCTAAATCTTAAACAGTTCTTTTATTTAAAAAACATTCAAGAGCGTGGGTCATTCCTCAGGCCTGTCTGCTTCAGAGAAAGAAAGAAAAAATAAAGCACTAGGCACAGTGCCAGACATGTGGTAATGCTGACTGCTCTCTAACTCTTCAAAAATAAAAATGAAGCAGATAAAATATATCACCCGAAATGCATGTTCCTGGCATGCATCTGTGTTTGGCCTCAAAAAAACACATATTTGGACAAAACACATGCATTTTTACTTCATGCATTCAGAATGATATTCCAGCACTCACAGCCACGTTAAAACAGACTCTCCTGACATTCGTACATTTTATAATTTCTATAACATCCGTCTCCATTTGGTGAACCCATAGCCCTGTGCAGTGGGCAGGGCAAGGATGGAAAAATCTCAGGTAACAGAGAAAGTCAGAGCAGAGCACAGAGAGTTTAGAGTGGGGAGGGGACTTCCCCAGTCTCAGTGCTAATAGGCAGCTGAACCCGGGATCCCAATTCACCAGCAGGTACCTATTCGGCCGCATTCTTAGATCACCACCATTTTCATGGATTATGTGGCTCTATTTTTGACCTAGAATACTCATGTATTTTAAATATTTCATATACATAATATGCAGAGTGTCCCAAAAAAATGTACCCACACTTTTAACCCATTATTAATTCCAGTGGGTTAAATCTGAAAAAAACAGCAATTGAGCTATCAGCTGTTAAAGTGTATGTACATTTTTTGGAGACACTCTGTATTTTCACATATTTTTGTTTAAGTTGATTTTATTTTTCTTGACTAGGAAAGAGCCTTATAAATATGATCAACTCTGGGAAGAGTAAAATGCTTAAAGTGGTGCAAAATGCTACTTTACCAGTCCAACCTGTGTAAGACGTACAGACATGCACAATGTGTGAAGCGGTCACGTGTTTGAAACCGGGGGGTTTCTCTGCTGTTTGCAGGGAAAATACAGGTCTCGGGCTCCACTACATCTCCAGGGCCTGGAACAATGCCTGGCACTTAGTAGGCCATCCCTAAGTATTTGTGGAATGAATAAATAAAAAGCTTTGCAAATAATCGCCCAGTTACTTTTGGGGGTAAGCTTGAGTATATGAAGGGTTTGTTTTTTCAAAGCTGGCGACTTCTGCAATTCACCTAGTGAATGCAAAATATCGTGATGAGCAGCGGTCATCCCTGTTTGAGTGACACTGGGGATGCCGGAAAATGACTAACAGGAGCCTCAAAATTCAAGTCATGGACTCACATCCCCTGCATTCATTCCTGAGGGTTTATTTCAATGAAATGCCTCCCTTGGGACCAGAGGCTCTCAGGGACTCTGGGAAATAAGGATGGATGAGGCAGCCTGGAGCTCAGGGCTTGTCACCCTCCCAAGCCATTAAGATGCAAACTGGGGGGGAGAGCAAGCTGAGGCGATCGATCTGGGCCCAGCCCGGCAGAGGCGGCACTCACGTCCGTCCGCGGTCCGCACCTCCATGTGCACCAGGTCCGCCTCCTTATCCAGCCCGGCCACCGACCTGCGGGAGGAAGGGAGACAGAGGCTCAGTGACCGCTGACGGCAGGCGACACGGGAGCGCGCGGGTGAGTCCTGGGAAAGCCATTTCCTCCAGAGGGCCCGTCCTGCGCCCCGGGGACCCACAGAACGAGGCCACCGGCGGCCCCGCAGATGTCAGCACATGAGTCCCGGGAAGACTGTGACTCAGACACACACAGAAGAGCCCAGAGCCCAGAGCCACGCTGGTCTAAACCTGCCATTGCCCCTCCTCCGCCTGCACCTTCTAGGCGGCTGCCTCTCCCGTCTCACTCTCACCTCCCGTCTCCCCGTCTCACTCTCACCTCCCGTCTCCCCGTCTCACTCTCACCTCCCGTCTCCCCGTCTCACCTCCCATCTCCCCGTCTCCCCGTCTCAGTCTCACCTCCCATCTCCCCGTCTCACTCTCACCTTCCGTCTCCCCGTCTCAGTCTCACCTCCCGTCTCCCCGTCTCACCTCTTACCTCCCGTCTCCCCGTCTCACTCTCACCTTCCGTCTCCCCGTCTCACCTCTCACCTCCCGTCTCCCCGTCTCAGTCTCACCTCCCGTCTCCCCGTCTCACCTCTTACCTCCCGTCTCCCCGTCTCACTCTCACCTTCCGTCTCCCCGTCTCACCTCTCACCTCCCGTCTCCCCGTCTCAGTCTCACCTCCCGTCTCCCCGTCTCACCTCTTACCTCCCGTCTCCCCGTCTCACTCTCACCTTCCGTCTCCCCGTCTCACCTCTCACCTCCCGTCTCCCCGTCTCAGTCTCACCTCCCGTCTCCCCGTCTCAGTCTCACCTCCCGTCTCCCCGTCTCACTCTCACCTCCCGTCTCCCCGTCTCACTCTCACCTCCCGTCTCCCCGTCTCACTCTCACCTCCCGTCTCCCCGTCTCACTCTCACCTTCCATCTCCCCGTCTCGCCTCCTACCTCCCCTGATCGAACCCACCACACCCTCCCCTGCCCTCCCAGCAGGAATGCGCTCGCTATTCCCTACCCGTTCTGTGGCTGTGGAGGCTGGATTAGCCTCAGTCCTGGCTGTTTGTCCTCCTGAGAGATCCCAACTGCCCTCCCTTCCTCCTGCCTTGCAAACAATAAATGTTTAGTGACAAACATGCAAAATCTGGCCCGACAAAGACAAACTTCTCCCTGCAATCAGAGTGGGAAACTTTCGAGCTCTATTGCCAAGAGCCAGAAGGGAGGCTGAGAATGCTTACAAAGGAATCCTCCTGCCCTCAGAGCTTCCACATGTAAAGCTCAGCAGCATCTCCTGCAAGAGATATCCTGGCCAGAGCGTGAGACTCAGAGAGCCAGCTACAAAAGGCAACAGAGACATTACGACATTCCTGCGCTAAGGAAGTCACACGGTCCACGCTCTCTGCTAGCTCTTACTCAGAGCCTGTGCACTCTCATCTTAAATATCATCCTAAGATTGGTTTCCTGGGTTTCCAGCCCTCAGTAGGTAAGAAGCAGCAAGTTAGAAAGAAAACGTGGAATTTGGGATAATCAACAGCTGGTACCTGGAGAGCAAGGCAGATAGAAAACCTATGAAAAACAGAGCTAAGATTTCAAAACGCAATCTTCCACCCCTTACATCTCCACACTTCTCAACGGCCCTGAGGTCATTACTGTGTTGCAGCATCAGTGCCTGACATCTATACTGAGGGGCTGAAGTTTTGGAAAACTGGGAGCCGGGGCCTAATGGGACCAGTGAGCCTGTCTGAGAGACCTGGGTCACAAGTGATATACATTAGGAAAAATAAAATAATTGTTAAAATAAAATAATTAGGTTCTAAATGGTTAAACGTCAGTTACTTACAAAATTCATTCCTATAACATATTCCTTTTTCCAAAGAAGCTGAATGAATGAGTCCTTACTCTAATGCTTCCTTTTTCCCCAATGACCTTTACTAAACTTTTAATTTTGCTTCACCTCATTGGGTCTTAAGGACAAACACCTGAGGTAAGGACAGCAGGTATCATTAGTTATATATGATGGAATGAGAAACTGAGACACAGAGAAATCGATGTTTCTCTAAGGTGACACAGGGACTAGGCCAGAACAAGAAAGAATTACTGACTTCTCAGCCAAGAGCTGCTCCTCTCCTCAGCTCTTATCTCTTTTGCTCGCAGTGTCCTTCCTATCTAACCATTTCCCTGCCCCCTTTCTTCTCAAGCCACCTCTCACCCTTCCTTGAAGATCACACGGCCTCACCCCTCCAGCAGCCCTTCCATCACCCATCTCACTGAAGAACCTTTTATCTGCTCCCATAGCTTCCTCTCCTTGGTGGTCCTCAAACCTGGCTGCTCCTGAAAGTCACTGAGGGAGCTATGAAATTACTGGATGCCTGGGCCTCTCCCCAGACCAGTGAAAAAAAAACTTTTGCAGGTAGAATGAAGGCATCAATATTTTTTAAATCTCCCAGGTGATTTCAGGCACAGCCAGATGAGAACCAATGTCGTGCGTGGCTCAATGTCATCACTCATAATTACACTTCTGTGTCCTCTCTACTTGGATGCAAACTTTAAAGAAGCAGGATCCTGTCTGCTTATCTTTAAATCCTTGACACCTGTGTACCTACTATATGTTAGGTGCTACTGAATGACTGAATTAATAAACAGCCCAATCTACCCATGCTAATGCCAAAATTTCAATGTCAAACTCAATTGAGACCAGACGCGCAGAGGGCTGAGGGCAGGCACCAGAAGAGACTATATGGACATCTTTCCTGTTCCACAGCCTCCCTGTTTCTTTATAAGCAAGTTGGTATTGTCAGGATTAGAGGCTTTGCGGGTATTATTTTTCTATCTTCTCCCAAGGTCAATGGCAGGGTAGCATGTACAGAATTGGAACCATAATGACAAAACCTAGCTGTGATCATCAAGTACTATGCTCTATAACAAAAGGAGGAAAGTCCTTGCCTCTTAGGAGCTTAAAACAAGACAGACAACACCCACAAAACAAGTACTAAAACTGTTCCCTCCTCCAGGATTGCTCACTCCCTTCCGCCTACCTAAAATCTATCTCTCGATGGACACCTATGTTGCTTCAATATCTTGGCTATTGTAAACAGTGCTGCAACACACACAGAGACGCATACATCTTTTCAAATTATTGTTTTTGATATTTGGATAAATACCCAGAAATGGAATCCTATGGCAGTTGTATGTTTAATTTTTTGAGGGCCTCCGATATTGTTTTCCATAGTGGCTGCACTAGTTCACAGTCCCACCAACAGTGCATGAGGGTTCCCTTTCCTCCACATCCTCACAAGCATTAGTTGTTTGTCTTTTTGACAATAGTCTTTCTGATGTATGTCAGGTGATATCTCATTGTGGTTTTATTTGCATTTCCCTGATGATCAGCGATATGGAGCATCTTTTATTTGTCTATTGGCCATCTGTATGTCTTCTTTAAATGTCTATTCAGGTCCTCTGCTCTTTGTTAATTAGATTGTGTTTCTGATGTTGAGCTGTAGGAGCTCTTTATATGTTTTGGATATCAATCCCTTATTAAATATATCATTTGCAAATATATTCTTCCATTAAGCAGGTGGCCTATTCATTTTGCTGATGGTTTCCTTCTCTGAGCAAAAGCTTTTATAGTTTGATAGAGTCCCATTTGTTAATTTTTGCCTTTGTCGCCGTTGCCCAAGGAGTCATATCCAAAATAATATCGCTTAAGACTGATGTCAAAGAGTTCACTGCCCTATATTTTAATCTAAGAGTTTTATTGTTTCAGGTCTTATATTCAAGTCTTTAATACACTTGAGGTTATTTTTTATATGGTGTAAGAAAGTGGTAACTATAAAACAGAATAATAGAACAAAATAGAGTTAGAGTGTATCAAGGATGGGGGACATCTGTAATACTCTCAACAATGAAATAAACTTAAAACAACTAAAAAAAAAAAGGAATAAATATGAATCTATGAAAACCCTTATGAACATTTACAAATTCCTCAATGGTGAATTCTCTTGTCATAAAGTTTTTCTAAAACCCAATATGATTGGGGAAATCTAGTCTTTTCCAGTGGATCTTTCCATCCTTCCTCAAGAAGGGAAGCAGGTTCAGCCCCCCTTGTGCAAATTTCTCACCACATTTTGAACATACATGTATATACATACCATATATATATATATATATATATATATATATATATATATATATATATATCTCAATACTAATTTGTCAGTTTCCACATCTGTAAAGCTGTAAAGTGGGAATATCATCATACCTACTTCCTCATGTTATGGGGATTAAATGAGCTAAGTAGTAAACACTTAGGACAGTGCCTGACCCAGGAAGCACTCTTAATATTTAAGCTATTTTTATTTTTGATTTGAAGTACAGAAAACTCATCTGCCTTCCTGTCTGCCTTCTTCCCTCCCACATACCTGAGTTCTACATTTGTTGAGTCCTAGTAATTATAGTATTATTCTAGGCACTGGGTACAGAAAGTTCCAGCTATTGGAGAAGTTCAGTTTAGGCACCACCCTCCCTCTACAGTTGATTATACATCACAAATCTGGAACCAACTCTTGGTAAGGGCTCGTATAATGCCCTGTTCTCCTCTCCAGTATAGAAATCATTACACTGGATTGCATTGCCCTTTTTTTTCACTGGTGGGATATAATCTTTGACCTCACAGGCTTTTGCTGGATCTTTATATCAACATTTCCATTGCAGTGCTTGGATTATCAACAAATATTTGTTGAATGAACAATTATAACACTTTCATCCACTCAGACAAACTTCATAAGGCCCTGTGTAAGCCTTGAGCTCACGCCTGGGTCTCAAAGACAAACGTTCCTTATGCTCAGAAGGGATCTCATTTTCCTTCCTGTGCACCAGACAGTGTTTATCATGTGGGCTGCTCAACTGGTGCTGAAAAGGGGGGAAAATCACAACTAACAATCCCAACATCAGAGCATAAGGACCATGTGAAAGCCTGAGAGGAAGGGGGGTGATTTTTCTCCAAAATGAGAGCCCTTCTGCCTTCTGAGCAAGGACCAAGGACACAGGGAACAAAAAGAAATGAGAAGCCAAAGCCAGCCCTCCAGGGAAGACCCTGAAACCAGCTTCTAGGACCCTGCAATCATAGATGTTGCTGCGGGAAGTGCAGATGTTACTGATGGAAGTACCTGAAAAAGGGCAAGTGGCTTTCAAGCTTATTTTTAGCAACTGAATTCTCTGTTCAAATACAGTCTCCAAGTCCTAATATAAATTAAGTCACAGGGAACGTAGGCTAACAGCTCACCCACACACAGCAGTGCCCGAGGAGCTGGATGCAGCAACCTTTGAAACACCCGCATCTCGCCAGCCTCTCCATATCATAGATCAGAAAACTCAGCCTCACATAATTATCCAAAGACACACAGCTGTTCTTTGTTAGGTGGCCCTAGAATCCAACTTGGAACCTCAGCCCAGACCCTTCAGGACATACTTGCTGCCATGAGGAAGAGGCTGGCTAAACTCCTGTGTGTTTTTTCTCCATGTGGATATGAATCCCCAGAGTGAAACCTTCCCCAACAGTAAGCATGAGGCAGTACTGAGGGTAAAAATACTGATAAAGTCAAAGGAAACACTTTATAAACTGATCAGCTATACACTTAAATTACAAAATAACCTTCTCTCAATATGTTTCTCCAATTTACACACAAATACTCACCCCCTTTATGTCTTTGCCCAGGCTGTCTCTCCACCTGCAATACTTCTCTTCTACTCTGCATATCCCCTGGCTATGGCTCAGCTCAATACCTGCTTTCCATGAAAGCTCCAGACCCCAGCTATTAAACTCCCCTGGAAAACTCTGTAAAAACATAGAATACCAATGCACAGGCCCTACTCCCAGAAATCCTGGTTTAATTAATCAGGAGCAACACTCCTCTCACATCTGAGAAGCTTCAGAATCTCCTTGTTAAAACACGGATGCTGAGCTCCACCCTCAAAGTTTATAATTGGGGGGTGGGGTTGGGGTAGGGCCCAGGAATTTGCAATCTTAGCCAGTGCGTCAGATGATATGATAATGACAGTCAGGGGTCACATTCTGAGGACCTCTCGCTTGGAGTCTAGTCCAGGGATCAATAGTTTTAGATGCTCCTGGGTGATAAGAGTGTGCATCCAGAGTTGAGAATCACTCATTAGAGCTGAAACACAAGCTCAATAAGCTGGAACTAAAATAGCCTTTCCTTTTTATTGACTTGCAGGGTAGTTAAGGGTATGAATCCTGGAATCAGACTCTCTGAGTTAGAGTCTTGGGTCCCTCACTTACTAACTGTAGGATCACAGGCAATTTACTTAACCTCTCTAAGCCTCAATTTTCTCATCAGCACAACAGGGAGATTATAAAAGCACCCTTCTTACTGTTTTTATGAAAACTAAATGAACTATATAAATGCATGTAAAACATTTTGAAGACAGGGAGGCATGTATTAACACTTGACACTATATCATGCTTACTATATTAAGTGCTCACATTATCTAAAGTGCAGCTATATTTATTGAGCACCTAATGTACCAAAATTTTTGCTATCAATTTAATACGTTGTCTCACTTAATCTTTAAACCAGCTTTTGAGCGAGGCAATATCTTTTTTTTTTTCAGATGAGGAAATGGAAATTTTGAGATGCTAAATCGCCCAACCAGAGTAAGAAAGAGATCGAGCCTGGATTCAGATATCGTTTTTCTTACCCCACCTTTAGTTATCTGTGTACGTGAAATGTTTCCCCTTCTTGATGGGACTCTTCCTAAAGGCAGGCTCTAGATCTGATTAAATTACGGTTTAATTTGATTAAGCCATCGTGCCTAGCACTGTGCCTTGCTTGGCATTTATTAAATATCTGTTGAGAAGATGGATAAATACACAAGTGGGAGTAATAATAACCTCAGCAGTATGTTTAAGATAAATGTTGAAAACGGCTCCATATTATGGTGAAACAGATTTCATTCACTTAATTAATCCCTAGGCAATTAAGTGAATAAAGTCTTCATTTTACATTATTATGCGGCTGTTTTCACCATTTATCCTCAAAGCAATATTGGATCTGTCAAACACACAGTCAGCTGTGATTCCTTTGACAAATGTGGTCATCCTGTGGAAACGCTGAGGCAGCGAAAACTCAGGGATCGCATCCAGGTCAAAGGAGCGTGGCTCCCCTCGCGGGCGCTTTGGGAGCTTTCTGCCCAAACCACTGGCAATCCCCCTGCCTGTCAACTGCTGGCTCCCCTAGATCCATCGGCCTCTAGGTGCAGAACCCCATGTTCGTGTCAGTGCTGTTTGGCCCTGTCCCTTGCGTACAGTTGATTAGATCAGGGCTAGAATCTCAACCCAAGCCGGGTCAAAGAGATTTGTTTCCCAGACTTTAGGATAGGTTTGAGAAACGGTAGCATGAGACATGGAGCATCTTGTCTTGGACACCTTTAACTGTTCTGCCAGAAAGAAGAGAGCAGCAAAGGTAAGAGACAGAAAGAGAATACTCCGTGAGACTCTGGGGTGGGGTCCTTTCTGGGGTCCAAATGCATTTCTTCTCTTGAATCCTAATTATTCTCTTTCTCTCCCTTTAGTTAAGCTTCCTCAGGTTATTTACTGTTTCTTGCAACCAGAGGGTCATTACCAAGACCCTCCCCCCAAAGTTGCTCAGCATCTGCAGGGCCTTCTCATGACCCCTGGATCAGCTCCTGTCCCTTCAGCGTTCTGCTTCTCCAGGCAAATTAAAAGGACCGTTGGCTACTAAATCGGTGTCTTTCAAATGGCAGGCTATGCGGTCCCCGCACTTGACAGTTTACAGTGTAGCACTTTCATACCATGGTCTAATTTTATTGCGTGGATCTTGGGAAGTAGACAGCATTGTTGCCATTCCACAGATGACCAAACTCAGGTAGCAGGGATCACTTAAGGTGATCAAACAGAGCTGGGGCTCCTGCCAGGCCCCACCGCCCCTGAGCTCCGAGCTCTCAGCGCTGTGCTTTCCACGGCTGCCTCTCACATGTAATTAGATGCAAGATTATGTGGTACCGACTGGAAGTGCTGGAGGAATTCAGAGAGTTAATTAAAAAAAGGCAAAGGGCATGAAGGAGACAGCTTGGGAGGATGTTTTGGGGAAGTTCTAGAGAAAGGAGAGGAAGGGACCAGGGGTATTTATAGACCAGTGATGTGCAGAAGGGGGGGAAACGTGCCACCTCCCACAATTCTCATCAAGTTAATCGATGTTGCCAATTACCGTGGTAACGTTTTTAATTGCATCTTAGCTCCAAAGAGAATTAAAACAGAATTTCCTCATCTTTGCCCCAGAACTGTTAGGGGCAGGCGCTCTGGTATATCACACGGGTGTGGACATAGCCACCAGAATCTGAACCGCAGCCCACGGCATGGGAGAGGCTCCCTCACACTGTTCCTGGTCTGTCTGGGGTTTTAGGGAGTCGGTAGAAAACGGGCATCTGCTCTGAGTTCATGTGTACGGGGGTGGGGGGTGGAAGACCATCGGCAAGTGCGGGAGGGACTGGGTGATAACCACGTGGAGACCCTCATTTAGAAGATGGTCCCCGAGGAGAATGTGCCCTTTCTTACGGTGGGTAGCTCCCTGTGATATAATGCTGTGTGTGTGACCTCATCTAATACTCGTAATAATCCACGTGATTATCAGGATCATACCTGCCTCCCCTCTGGGCTGTAAATTTCTTGAAGGGAGGGGCTTCACCCCTCCACACACACCACACACAAAGCTGGTGCTCAATTATGATGTTGTACAAATGACCAAAACTCCTACGAGGGAGGAACTGCTTTTGTCTGTGTTTTCCAAACAAGGGACTACAGGCTCAAGGGAGCTAAGTGGCTTGCGGAAGTCACCGCAGCTAAGGAATGACAGCTTTGGGATTCAAACCCAGGCCTGATGGCCCGCCTGGAGCGCATCCTGGGAGGCAGCACGGAGGCCGCCTTTCTAACTGCAGAAAGAGAGAGGAAGGCGAGGAGGCGGCCACCGTGTGCTAATCAGCTGCTCTGTGCCAGGCACCTTATTTCTTACGCCATTTAACCCTAAGAAGAAACCTGTAATTCCTGTATTGCCCAGGAACTGAAAATGCAGCACTGGAGGGCCCGAGGATTTAAGTGACAGGCTCAAGATCCCTCAGGTCGCAAAGAAGGACAGGGGGTTCCAATGACTCCAAAACCTGGAGGACATAGCTTCCCTTTACTTCATGGTTCCCAGAGAGTGATACCATCCCGATCAATTTACGCCCCGAAGACACAGGGCGCTGAGGGGAAGAAACTGAAAGTGTATGATTTCCTGTTCCTTTGAGCAATTCCTTCAGGGACAACTTGGGGACAAACTGTGATACAGATAACTCCTCTCTGATGACCAACCCCACCCGTGACCCCAGGGCCCCTTTCAATATTATTCTCTCTGATTTCTGCACCCAGTGGCCTCAGGCCTCTTGCCCTCCTGCCCCAGGACCCAAGGGAGCCCTGACCTTAGGCCCGCCCTCCCCGGGTAATATCCTGGGCTCGCAGGTCAACCACCAGCAGCCAGCGGGTATGCCCAGGCCCTCAGCCAACAGCAGCCAAAGGGAGGTCATTGAATCAATAAAGAGATCTCCTTTGGTAACAAGCAAGGACATCTTGGGGGCAGCAGGGCAAACCGAAGTTAACCAGTTGTACAGCAAGTCCTCAAATAACATTGTTTTGTTCGATGTCATTTTGTTATAATGTTGATGAGATGCCACAGCAACTTCACTCTTCTGAATATCAATTAGCCTGTGGTAAAATTTATTTCATTATCTGTCACTTGGCTAAAAATCACAGAACCGATCGATAATGTTAAGTGAAGACTTACTGTGCACATACCAGCACCGACTATCTTCTGGCCAGTGTTACTCTCTAAACAGAAGATACGTGAATGAAATATCCTCTTTGCCTAGGCCTGGAAGGGATTACAGTCTAAGTCACACATATGCAAACACCTGCAAGATCTCTGTGCCTGGGACCAGCACAGAGAGCTCCTGGCACAAGCACAAACTTCCCAATTCAGAAAAAGAAGCCTGGCTGACCTGAGATCAGACATCTTCAATTCAAAGTCAGCACTGGTCCTTTCCCACCTCTCCCTCCTTCTCACTTCAGCCTCATTCAGTACATTTTACTCTGAGGCAGTGACAGGGTGCAGTGGAGTAAAGCATGCGCTTTGCAGCTCAGAGAGATGTGAGTTCAAATCCAAGCCCCTCCACCCACCAGCTAAGCGACCTTGACATGCACCTGACCTCTCTGAGACTCAGAATCCTCACCTCTGAGAAGGAAGTAAGGACGTACTTACCCCAGAGGGTTGTTGTAAGAATTAAACTTAACTCAAGGGTTATTGTGAGAATTAAACCAAACAATAGCACGAGACTCCTAGTACAGGCTTAGAAATACTCAACACATGTAAGCCATTGTGTTTCTGGCCTTGCCAGTGCGTCAGTCCTTGACCCCCCACTACTGCCATTAGCCCCCATTCCCACATTTTACCTGCATAGATACAGCTGCAGGTGCATCCCCTGGCTAAAAGAAGAAACAGATAAAATTATTTACCAGATCCTATCTACAGGTGGAGATGCTAATCCACCCCCCTCCCACCCCCAGAAAAAGGATTCCTCCTAGCCCCAGCAAATTCCAGAGGCCACGTGAAAAATCTCAGGCCCTAGAAAACCGAGCCCGAGATGAGTGTACGCATCCCCGATACAGGGCAGCATCCTCTGAGTTGTCCCTCACGCCTGCATCCGTCAGCCCCGAGACGGACTGCCCAGGGGAAAAGCAAGAAGTCAGGCCCTCGGGAACAATTAAACTTAAACTGAACCAGACACTCTGGAATCCTCTCCCAGGAATCATTCCGCCTGGTCCAGGGCTGGCGCAACATCACTTAATAGGCCCTTTTTCATCTTTAATTTCTCTGATTCAGAAAGTTTACAAGATCAATTGCTAAGAGGACTAATGTGAGGAGATGAGGCAGCAAGTTGCTCTGGGCCTCGAGTCAGCTAATTCCTTAGCTTATAACTAGAGCCCACAGGGACCCACTTATATAAAGCCTGAGGATTCACCTCGCTCAGTCACCCCTCCCATCTGCCAACTCCCTCTAAAGAAAGAATTTGAATTACAATCCAACAAGAAGAGCATAGCAACCTCAAGCCAGCTGGTGCTTCCCAGGAATCGCAGCAACACCTTGCTTGAAACACTTATGCTTCTCCCCAGGGTGCGGCTCACGGGCTCAGGGCCTGCTCCTCTGTCTTCACACCCAAGGTCCCAGGGACCTTGCCTCTTCAAAGATTATCTAATGCAATGCAAGCCAACGTGCTATCCAACTATATGGGTTTAAATCCCATTTCTACCTTTTGCTAAGCCTTGGTTTCCTCACCTGTAGATGGGAGTAACAATAGAGATTCGCGGGCATATAACTAACCACCACCAGCAATACGCTTAGCAAGGCACCCGCGCTTAGAAAATGCTCGTCAGCCCCCAACGGCCATGATGTTCAGGCCACCCAGTGTCAGCGCACTGTACTCATTCAAGGGTTAAGCCCAAGTGGACCAACACCATGAAGCTCCTGTGCTTCGTGGGAAAGACTATACCCAGACTTCATCTTAGCCAGGGCCCTGGGAGCTGCTGCATCCCCTCATAGAAGTGACAGCCTTTTCATTGTGTTTATTACGTCCCCTCTCCTTCATTCCTATAGTAAGTTAAATCCCATGGGAAGCCACATGCAGGAACAATGATGTCTGATGACAGTTTTACCAAATGATGTCTGGCAACAGCAGGGAAGAAGGAAAAATTGCCTCCCATCCAGGAGACCTACATTCTCCAAATGGAAACAGCACCCAGAAGGGTAACCGCTGATACCAACTGTCCTAGAGAGGACACACCCTCCAGGACCCTTCAATTCCCCTAACAGGACACTGCCTCTCTTCCCTTACCATTTTCTGCATATTTTCCTTACTGATGGCAGAATCCAACAACTTTTTCTGCACAATTGGCTCTGGGGGATTCTAGAAAGTCTGGGAAGGAGGTTTCAATTTGCTCGCTTGCTGGGAATGAATTCTGCCTCATATAACTCCTGACAAATTGCCATTTTTAAAGGGTTTGTTAATTTCCAATGAGCAAATGGCACATCAGATATCTTGTTTATTCAACAGATGCTCCTGAGCAAAACAAATGGTTCTTGTTTAACAAACATGGAAACATCTTGTCAGCTTTACTGATATAATCCTATTTAACTGTCAAGGGAGGGTCTTGTGATTTGTGAAGGAAATATGAGCTGTCTCCCTTCAGTAAGGGTTCTCGAAAGGGCTGGGGGTGGTGGTTCCGTGGAAAGAAGTGATGTGGAGCTCCTTCATCACTGCCTGGGACGTGGCTCTTAGACAAAGGACTGTGGATTTCTCCTGTCTCTGAAAGACATCAGGTGCTTGTGATTCAGGTCTGTTTGATCCAGAAATCTCCTTGGTGCTGACTCTGAAAATAGCCTTGAAGGAGACGGCCACCTGACACAGAGGTAGTATAAAACTACGGTTAAAATAGCTTTGGCGTAAGCCTCAGTTGCACCCCAACTCTGATTTAAGCTGTGTGACCTTGGACTGCTCACATGCCACTCTCAACCTCAGTCCCCTCACCTGTGAAACAGGTCTAGCAATGACAGGAAAGGCAAAGAAGCTGACAATAGTGATAAATGGTCATCCAGTTCATCCTAATAACGTTTCAAGACACTGTTAAGTGGAACTGAATGCAGGAGTGAGTCTAAGGGCCAGGGAGGTTGGGAAGAGTCCAAGTCTTCTTATGTTCTCCATTGTTTGGAAGAAATAAATGTGGCATGTTTGATGATGTGAAGGCTTAATGACTGGCCAGAAATGAAATTTAGACAGAGTGGAGTCCTTCCAAGCCTCAAAACTCCAGCCTGATATCATAATTACTTTCAGCCAGTGAGCTAAGGATCTGGCAGCACCAGGAGGCTGGGTGGGGTGGGGACCGCTGCAGAAGAAGGAAAGAAAAAAGGCCAGCTTGCCGGGAGGCACAAGGACGCCGGGAGATGGCCGACCTCTGTCAAGCCCACACGTGCAGGGATGAATCCATCTGCCGATGGGTACAGCACAGTACAGCGTATTAATTATGAGAGCGGTGGCATTTCAAAGCCTCCCCGCTGGAAAGCATCACCGAGAATTACCTTGAGACAACATCTAACTCGCTGAAAATTAATTTACTCCGCAGTATAGATGCTCCGGAGGGATGTGGAGTGAGGCTGACCCCAGCTGAGCGTGGCCCTGCCATGTCCTGTCTGATGGAGTTGCTGATAATAACCAGTCTAAACGCTTGGAGGTCTGAAGAGCCCCAGGCATGGTTAGTTGCCTGACAGAAACTCCACAGTCACCCTGTGGGGTGGGCGTCGCAGTTCTCATCACTGGGCTGAAGGAGAAACTGAGGCTTAGACAACGAAAAAATATTAGAGCTTCTCACGGAGGAGCCAATATGCCTGTTTTAGGAAACATCCTCTGACAACTCTGAAAATGTAGGAGAGAGGGTTTGGGCGGTTGCAGTAGTAAGGTAACTTTTCACCAGAACGTCAGAGGGTAGTGAGTATTAAGTTGGTTGCCTGAAACTACGTGCCTCACCTCCACCGTCCTGGCAAAGGGGATGAAGACCTGCAGGTAACAATCTCATGGCCTGTACACAGAAGTGTGATGGGTCTAGGGTGTGGGTGGGGCGAGGGGGGTCAGGAGATGATGGAGAGTTTGGAGAAATGTTTCAAATATCAGGTGTGAGAAAGCAGTCTAAGCCACGCTGAAGGGTTTGGAACTTGATCTCTAGTCTAGTTTTTCTCGGTCTTGATTCCCCGAAAAAACTATGGTAGATGCTATTTGCATAAGACATAATCAGGTAAGTATGCCGGGATTTGGGGGGAAAATCTCAAATAATCTTTAGTAAAATCCTGCAAAGCAATGATTTGCATTCACTGCATCTCTTATGGCTCATCCAAAAAGGCAGCTTACTATGGTCAGTAAGGGAGACAGAAGAGACTGGGACACATTAGCTGTCATTCAATTGATTTCTGCTCATTTAGGAATGCAAGTATGTAAGAATGACATAATTTTACTGACAACCTTGAATTGCCTCAAATTTTCCAAAAAAAAAAAAGGAGAGATAACTCATCAACATCAGTTCTTTATTACAGGCCACACAATTTTTGTGACACACTTCACAAGTAATCATGATTCACCGCTGTGTCATTACAATTTTACTTAAACTCCTTCTATAGCTCTCTCTTGACTTCAATATCAGCTTTCATCCAAAGGATAACATCACTGTCTGCATTTTAGGAAAATTCCAAGATAATATAAAGGATCGACTCAAGTGGTGGCAAAACTGAAGGCACAGAGGGCAGAGAGGAAGCCGGTCCAGGCAGAAGATGACAAGGCCCTGGTTTAAGGAAGCGTCGGTGAGAACCAAACACTGCAGTTAGGAAAGAGGTCTCGCAGGCGTCATAAGCTTGGCGTGGAGACCAAGTGTGTGCGGATGCCTGAGGGAATAAAGGAAGGGAGTCCGGAGTGGTTTGAGATTTCTAGGCCGGACTAGTAGAGGGATGGTGATATTCTTAACTGAAATAACCTAAGAGAGCAGGAGGAATAATTTAAGGATTTGGGGGAAATAGGAGATGTAGTTTTTGTGCATTGAGAGAAGGGCTAGTTTGGGCTTTGAGGTGTAGGAGAACTGTCACAGTAGAGCTGTGCCCCAGCATCTCAGCAACACTGAGGAAGAGACGCCTCCTGGGGCACGGGGAGGGCGCGTCTGTAATTCCACAGAGGGCAGAGTGGGAAAAAGATCTGGTGGGCTTTATAGGAGCCAACAGTAGCGATGAGAGCGGGTATGCTTTTCTAGGAAAAAAACTGATCTTTCAAAAAGCAAACAAGACAATGAGAGCATCCTGGAAGCACTGACATTTATGGGGTCTCCAAATCAAAAGTTGGTCAGTGAGGGATGCAGCACAGGGGTGGTCAGGAAGACAGGAAGGAAAACAGAGGAAAATCACAGCGGCCAAGGAAGGGCAAAGACTCTAGAAGGAAGCAGACGACAGTGAGGACACCTGCGGAAGCCAGGCCCATGAAGAACGGAAAGAGGGCTTGACCCTAGGAGGCCCCTGGTGACCGCCAGCCAGGGGGTAGTGGTGGGGGGACCAGGCTGAGTGGGCGTGAAGGTGACTTCAAGGTGAGGAGGCGCATTCACTGTAAATAATTTCATAAAACTTAGCAATAAAGACAAGGGGGCAAAGCGCTTGAATGGAAAGAAGGACAGATTTGTTTCTCTTTTTCATTTCTTTTTCATGATGGAAGATAATTTTGTGATTTTTTTTTTTTTTTAATGGAAGGGAATAGAGTTTGAAGATACTAGACCTAGAGAGTAAGTGATGATGCAAAGCTCCTGAAAGAGACAAGATTTTAAAATGCAAATAGAAGCCTAAGTTCCCTGAAAAGGTTCAGCTGGACTTCCAACCCAGCAGAGAAATAAGGGGAAAGAGACAAAAGTTTAGGTAGAGAGGGGCAGGGGAGAGTAGTGCATTTCCATGTTGCAGCCTCAGGTTTTCGGTGAGATGTAAGGCTCGGTGATTGTTGGAAGGGGGAGGGAGCTAAGGGGAGCGGGAGAGATTTGAATGAGCCCATGTAAGGCACTGGGCGGGAGCTAATTCGGGAAAAACACTGTAGCAAGAACAAGGGCTGTTTAATCAAATAAGAGGAGTGGGAGGGAGCAGGTCATGGCTGGTGCTGGACGATTACGATTCTCTCTCTTCAAGAATCGGGAGTGACAGTCCAGCCAGGCGGGGCTCAGTGGTTGAGCATCGACCTAGGATCCAGGAGATCGAGGTTTGATTCCCGGTCAGGGCACATGCCCGGGTTGCGGGCTCGATCCCCGGTCGGGAGTGTGCAGGAGGCAGCCGATCAATGACAACAACTCTTTCATCATTGATGTTTCTCTCTCTCTCCCTCTCCCTCTCTCTTCTTCTTTCTGAAATCAATAAAAATATATTAAAAAAAAAAAAAAGAATGGAATGACAGGCAGTGGGTGCTTACCAAAATACTGGAGACGATAACAAATCAGTTAGTTCTCTGGATGTAACAATTCAATGTGGCACGTCCACAGCCCACACCAGCTCTGCTCGGGGAAGGAAAGAGCAGCCTGCTGGGGCCAGTGAGGTGGCAGCCCAGCCTGTGGACACTCTGTCTCCAGCTCTCTCAGCCTCCGACCCTGGGCCCTTCTCCTGCGCATCTCGGCCTCCCCAAGTACACTGCTTCCCAGCAGGACCGCGTGTCCAGAACAGAGACCCCCACCTTGAGCACTGAAGGAGGGATCACCAAGGAACTGACGCTCACAGGGAAAGGTTTTAGCGGAGGAGGGACTGGCGGAGGGGCCGCTTCTTAGTATCAATGCAGGCCTTTTGTGCGACGTGGTCACAAAACGTCAGCGTGGACCGTCGCACCAGATGAGCCCATGAATGAATATTAATTTTTAAAAGCCCTTTCTGAGTATTAGCTTTTTACAAAGCACAATGTTTACCCAGGGGACCATCCATAAAGGCAGTTAAAACAGAGACACTCTAATTCATTGTTTCTAGGGTCTTGGGAAATAGAAATCCTTTAAGTGCCTTTACTCTGCTTCATGGGAGCTACTTTTCAAAGTTTAAATTGCTTATATTTCTCACTGCTCACTTCCTAAATTCCATTTGTAAATCAAAGTAGCATTTGAGCAATGAGATAGGAGTGGAATGGATTAAGAAAGAACACACATCAAATATATACACTTGGTCACTTGAGTTTATTGGATTTTTTTCTTTCTTTTTTCCTTCTAACCTCTTTCATGGAGATGCTCTGAGCTAGGTCTGCTGTGCTCGGCTTCCGTCTGGAGATCAGGCACATGCTGAGACTGTCTCCTTACAATCTCACTATCTTCTGGCTCCAATGATACCGCGGCGTCTGTGGTCGGTCAGTGCACTGGGGTTGGCCCGGCTAATGTCTCAGAGACGCTGGCTGAAGAAGGGCTTTTTCTAGAATAACAGTTTCCTGTCCATAATCAGTCAACTCCAGGCTCTAGCTCTCACCTTGGGTGTTTTATTAACGCTGATCTAGAAGTTTCTACCCCATCTAAAAAGAGTCAAAGGCTCTTAGCACTGGAAGGGTTCTCAGACATCATCTTGTAGCGTTGGCTTTCAAAGCACTCGGGGTGAATATATTTTCTCGAACTGCTGCAGGCTGATGTTTTTGTCAATGCAGCAACCATGTCACCGAGTGTCAAATTACTACACACGTTTCTGAAGACTCTTGGTGGACATACGCATCTGCACTTATTCCTGCACAGACCAGTAGCAGTTTGCGGGCCAGCAGTGGTCCCTGGACTATACTGGGAGAAACAATGATGCTCATACAAACGGTCATTCTTCAGGTAAGGGAGCTGAAACGCACAGGGGGCAGGCAATTCACCCCACGCACACGGGCTCTTCCAGGAGAGTCAGGTTAGAGCCAGAACTAGTGATGCCACCCGCAACTTACGGAAACCCCTCAGACTCGCTCACGTATAGATTCAGACAGACGGACCCCGGCCCGAAGGCATCTCATTACCTGCACCCTACATATTTTGGTTTTGCTAAGTATATGTATCTGTCTGACCGCGTTAGGTTCCTCGTTATACATGCACGATTAAGACAGGCCTTTAAAGGTCCCGGATGATGCTGAGTCCCTCAGCTTGACACTCCCATGACAGCCTTCAGTGGTCCTTTCTTGTTTTTTATCACAGTTAGCAATTGCGTCTTTCATTGTTTGATCATTGCCTGTCTTCCCTGCTAGACTCTAAGTGCTAAGGAGAGAGAGACCATGTCTGCTTTGCCACCATTATATCCTGGTGCCTGCTACCCTGCCTGGCTCTTAGTAGACGTTCAGAAGACGTCTGTTGAAAGAATTAGTTAATGAGTGAAGAGGTAACGCACCCTGGGGCCACCTGCAGGGACTGTGGGAGCTGGCGGCACGCCCAGAGCTGCCACGGCGAGGGCAGGCCCCTGAGGACACCAGGGCTGCCGCAGAGCTGAGCCACATTTTCTCCAGGGAAGCTCAGCTCCTCAAGCCGAGCATCTTCTCCAGGCTTATTTCACGTCAACACGCAGGCGGGACAGTTCCTCCCTCCCTCTCCTAACTCCCTTCCTCCCCCCTCCTACTTCCTTCCTTCCTTTCTTCTTCCTCCCCTCCCTGTAATTACTCATATATCTAATACTGTGTGAGGCGATATATTCAGAGACGACCTGGCAGAATTTTTGCCTAGAAAGAGTTTATAATCTAGTTAGGGAGAGATAAATGCACATGATCAGTTAATGAGAAAAATCAGCAAAAATAAACATTAAGACAACATGAGCTCAGGATTTTCAACTCCTCTGCCTGGGTTTTAAACCCGTTATAATCAGCTCACATCCTGCCTGGCCAAGGCTTATCCAGAGCTTCAGAAAGCCCCTCTCCTCAGCATCTCCAAGCATCATGCTTGTTCCTGCCTCTGAATCTCTAGCTCCTGCTGCTTCTCTGGCTGAAATACCCCCACCCTCCCTCATCTGGCTTTGCTGAGTGTCACCACCGCTGGGACCTACACTAACCTCCTGTTTCCTACGGCACAAATTATCTGGATCACACAGATGAACACTCAGGCATCTGACACCATTAGGATCAGGTCGCCAAGCTGCTGTATAAGCTCTCTGAAGGAAGGGACTGGGGTTGGTACATACTCAGGGGCCCCACAGTGCTCCAAGCGTGAAACTGTGAATGAATCCTTCAGTGGAAACACACGGCAAGGCCCAAACAATTTAGCTTCAGATCATTTTCTCGGTTTGCCATCAGCTAGAACACATAAAAGCAAATTCAGGGCAACACATGCAAATAAGTGTCATTGAAAGGCACTGAGCCTTATCTTAGAAGCAGTTATATGTGAGATAACCTAAAAGAGAGTTTGCTAAGACTCGGTTTGTCATTCACAAAATGGGGACAGTTGGGGCAGCTGGGAATAATGGGAGAAACACATTGTCACTAGTAACTGCAGCACAGATACAATGTGATTAGGGTGGGTCGTTTCCCTCCCTGAGCCGGTTTCCTTGTCTGTAATATAAGGAAAGGGGGTGCTTGGTCTGTTTTCGCAAGACTCCCTTCCAGCTCTAAGCATCCAGGGGTCTCTCAGGAACCAGCGTGTCTCTCATGAGTTCCCAAAGTCCACGGCTGTCCCAGAAACAGCCACTGCTCTCCTCCGAGCAGCCGGAAGGAAAGGTTCTTATGCATTACACAGCCTCATAAATCATCCGGAGCCCAAAGGATGTTTAATATGGAAGCACTTAATTTAATAGTCATTTTGACATAAGGAATTGTTTTCTTAAAGTCAGAACTGGCTGTAAAACCTCAAGTGATATTTTATAGCTGCTATATAATAAAATCATTCAGCAATTAGTGATTAATGACGTACAACAGTAAGTTTCTCCATGGCCACCTCCCCCCGCGGCTGTTCCTCCCTGGCCTCACCCACTTCCCAGGCCAGCGATCGGCACCTGGAGTCACGAGCCTCTTTTGATAACCAGGGAAGGCTTCTGAGCCTAAAGGACCATCCCCTCCATCAAAAAGTGTCTGCCTGAGCCTGGCACTGGGGTGGGGTTGAATGGGAGCATCTATAACCTATGGCATGGAGGAGACTTAAAACACATGGAACTTTCTCAGACGAACCTCCAAGGGTGGTGGTCAGCACACTAAAATGAGCATAGACTCCCTGGGTTTCATTCTTTTTATGGCCAGGTCAGCCTTTGCCGGGAAAGGCACAAGGCGCACCGTGAGCTTTACAGTCTTCCACACCCCCCTGCTTAGCACGAGTCTCCCTTTCACTGTGCTTTCAGCCCCGACTCTCCCCCAAACATCTAACATCCTCTGGCTGATCAGGGTCCTTATTGTGGCCCCCTTCTCTGGCCCACCTTCCCACTAACACCAAAAATTAAACCTGACAGCATGGGCTGGCTTTAAACTCAGAAAAGCAGCCCCACTATTTCCCAGTTCGCACAACACTTGCCCCAACCCCGTGGAACCGACTACTGGTGTTAGTCCCACAAAGAAACTGAGGCCTGGGGGCCCCGCTCACACAGCTTAATAAGCAGCACAGCCGTGACTCGAGCCTCGGCCACCTGTAGCGGACCCCAGGCACTGGGCCACTAGCTCCATCTCACTGCACGCTCGTCAAAAAGGCAACCGCAGTGATGGGTGCCAGGGACCTAGCACGTTGCTTGACATACCATAAGTCCTCAATAAGTGATAACTTACCATTATCAGTGTTATTTACTTGTTATAGCACTGTGCTTCATCGCCATTGTTATAAAAATCCATCTCCCTCTTGGGCACCAGGACAGGAGCTGGGAGCAGACCTCCCGCTCCCCACTGCAGTGGACACAGGGCTGTGCTGCCCGGCCCCGCACTCCCGGGGTTGGAAGTGTGGGCACCACCTGAATCTCAGCTGAGTCTCCCGCTGAGCATTCTCGAACGCACCCGGTGGCAGCCACCTCTCCAAGTCACGCCCCTTCCCCGGGGATAGCCACATCTTATGGCAGGTCATGTGCAGGATAAAGGCCCAATCCTCTAGCGCAAGGTGGGACGTCTCTGAAGGGCCATCCCGGCCACACAACTCCCACAGGGTCAGCTGCCACAACCGCATTGCACTCCATCCTTTGCCCAGCCCTTGCTGCACCCCTGTCCTCTCAAAGGGGGTGTCATGTCTCTCCAGCGTGGCTCAGCAGTTGAGCAATCGACCTATAAGCCAGGAGGTTGAGGTTCAGTTCGGGTCAGGGCACATGCCCAGGTATCGGGCTCCATCCCCAGCAGGGGGCGTGCAGGAGGCAGCCCATCAATGACTCTCATCATTGATGTTTCTATTTCTCAACCCCCACTTCCTCCCTCTGAAATCAATAAAAATATTTTTTAAAGGAGGAGGGGTGTCATTCCTGAGAGCTCCCAGCAAACCTCCTGCACACAAGTTTCCACCTCAGTTCACTTACCCAGGGAACACGGTCAACAACGCCCACCCCGTAAAACAAACAAGTAAATGTAAAGCCACTCAAGGAATGTTGCTTCAGTTTCTTTTTACCCTGGAGGAAATTATACTTAAGTCCAGAGCCTGGATTACCAGGAAGTGGGTAGATAATATGCTGAATCTGAACACTCACTAAAAATATATTTGTAAAGTCTATAAATCCACGGGCACGATAACCTGTTGATTTTTTTCCAAGTAGAATTTGAATTTTGAGGTATTAAAAAGACAGGAAACCGCACTCTAGGATGGAAGAAGGATTTGGATTTATTTTCTATTCTTCAAGATGTTCATTTTCATTTTTAATTGCAAAGCACAGTTTCTAGAATTTCCTGGAGTCCCATCTCCTCTCTTCAGTACTCATTGCCTCCAGCAATAGCCTTTTAATGGGCCACCTGGTCTCCAGCTCTTCCTTCTATGATTTGCCCTTCCTCCCACTGCAAGAATGACCTTCCTAAAAGCCAGTCCTGAGCATGCCGGGCCCTGTGCAGAACCCTTCAAGGGTGTGCTGTATTCACTGCAAAATCTTCAAGCTGGCATTTAAAAGCTCTAAGTTATCGCTTTAATCTTCTTTCCAGCCTTATCCGCATCTCTTCTCCCACAAGCATAGAACTTGAACTTCATGACAGCTTGAACTAGTAACAATTTTCTAAACACAACCCATGTTCTCCCCCTTTTGAGGCTCTCCTGCTGTTCCTTCCTCTGCCTGAAACGCCCATCACTACGTCACACCAGAAGGCCCACAAGTACACACAGAAGCTCTGCCTGTTGTAATCGAACCCATCTTTTAAGTTTCCTCTCAGATGCCACCTCCTCCATGAAGGCGTCATCGATGCCATCACCTGAGATAGATGATCCCTCTATCTCAGGCTGTATCCCTCTCGTGGCACTTCACCATCCTTTGTATCAGACATGTGTCCATTTGTCTCAACTTTTCTTTGTCCTACTATGTTAGCTTTTGCTGCACAAAGGGCCATCCCAAAATTCAGTGGCTTACAACCACAGTTATTTAATTTGTTTGTACATCTAGGGGTCAGCAGGGTATTGGCTTGTTGAGGCTGTGCCCCATGGGAGGCCTGCTCCAAGCTAGGATTGGGCAGAGCTTGGCTCCTCACTGAGATGTGGGCTTAGGCATGCTCCATATGTTCATTGTGGGGTCTGAGATGAAGAGGAACAGCTACCATGGGATGGCAAAGGTGACAGAGACACACCTACCCGGACAGACATTTTAATATCTTCTGCTTGGCTCACATCCGCTCAACTTAAAGAAAGGTCACACACATGATCCCACAGTCAAGGGGTTGAGAAAGTAACTGCTACATATATAGTCAAATGCAACACAGAGTTACTTGGCAACAAGTTTAAACTATAGTTCTATTACTTAAGAAAGAACCGAGAATTGGAACAATAGCCCACCCCTGCTGCCTCTTACACCCCTTTGTATGTCTACACTTTCACAGAGTAGGGAGGCAAAGCCTCCTCTTGGAATTCCTCAGTTAGTCCATCTAAGTAAACACTGATAAAATCAATAACCTCATTCATGCCAATGTGTTAATAAAAACTAGAGGCATTGTTTTCATAATCGCTAACATCTATACAACATTTTACATTTACAAAACATTTCAATAATGCCTCACAGCTTTCAAAGCACACTTAAACGTATTATCTCATTTAGCCTGGATGGTTTGCATTTTAAAAAGATGCCTGGAGGTGGCAATGTTTTCTTTGATTGCAGTGTCTTCATTGATTTTAACTATGGGTGTCAAATACTGCAGAGAAAGGAGAGGGGTTTTGGTAAGGGTCCCAGTCTAGACCACTCAAAGCACCACACCTGGCACCCCATTGATTTGCCTTCTGGTTTTCAAACCTGCCTAACCACCTCCTCTGGTTTCCAAAACTTGCAGGGAGAGAGTGTTAAAATGCAAAGCCCTGACGCCTAGGGCTAGAGGTTCAGATCAAGAATCTGCATTTTTAACAAGCTCAGGTCAATCCTCTGCAGGCTCTCCCTTGACCATCATCAGAGAAACAGAATTCTCCCCTGAGAGGAGTGACCAGGAATTCCTCTCCTGCCACCACCCCGCGATGGGGAGCAGCACCCAGGCGGCAAGAGGGTCGCGGACTCGGGCTGAAGGCATCGGCTCAGGCCTCCAAGGCCTTCTTGTAAGCCCTTGAATTCTGCAGGTAGATACACAGAAAGCCAGAGACATCCCGATGCCTGGCCACACTATGTGTGTTTTTTAATTACATTTGACATTCAATATATTAGTTTCAGGTGAGTCACAGGTTTTCTCTACTTAATTTATTGAATTTCTCTCAGCTCTGGAAAAATCCTAAGAAATCTCGCATTTTTAAAGGCGAAGAAAGAAAGAAGAAAGAAAGAAAGGAAGGAGGAAGGAAGGAAGGAAGGAAGGAAGGAAGGAAGGAAGGAAGGAAGGAAGGAAGGAAGGAAGGAAGGAAGGAAGGAAGGAAGGAGAGAGAGAGAAAGAGAGAGAGAGAGAGAGAAAGAAAGAGAGAGAGAGAGAGAGAGAGAGAGAGAGAGAGAGAGAGAGAGAGAGAGAGAGAAAGAAAGAAAGAAAGAAAGAAAGAAAGAAAGAAAGAAAGAAAGAAAGAAAGAAAGAAAGAAAGAAAAGACAGGAAAGAAAGAAAGAAAAGACAGGAAAGAAAGAAAGAAAAGACAGGAAAGAAAGAAAGAAAAGACAGGAAAGAAAGAAAGAAAGAAAAGACAGGAAAGAAAGAAAGAAAAGACAGGAAAGAAAGAAAGAAAAGACAGGAAAGAAAGAAAGAAAAGACAGGAAAGAAAGAAAGAAAAGACAGGAAAGAAAGAAAGAAAAGACAGGAAAGAAAGAAAGAAAAGACAGGAAAGAAAGAAAGAAAAGACAGGAAAGGAGAAAGGAGGCATGGCTCCCCAATTAGGTAGCTCACGTTCCAAATCTCCTCCCCAAAATAAAGGGTCATAAACCCAACTCCCTTTGTTCCATGTCACTGTCCCTTCTTTTTAATGACACTTGCTAAAAGGGGAACAATAATGCTAAAAAATGTGTGAAGCGGGACCTTGGATCTCCTAGTCCCAGCTGCACCGGCCAAGCGCACAGCTGTCCCATTTCAATGGCACACTGTGCCGGGCCTGGGCCCGGGCCGTCCTTGCACGTTAGTGCCCTGTGGCGGTCAGGCTGGTTCTGGGGCTTGACCTTTTCGAAGCTTCCATCCCCTCAGGTTCATGCAAAGTGCTGAGTGGGCGCAGCAGAGATCCCCGGGGGCTGCGCGCAGGCTCTGCCCAAACGACCTGGCAGCTTCTGCCGCACACGGTTAGGGACAGGCTGAGGGCTGTCTGAAGGTGACAGGGCTGCCGCGGGGAGGCGCGGAGGGCTGGGGCCTCCCCGTCCATCACCAGGCTGCCTTTCCAAAGAGCAGGTAAGACTGGGGTGGCTAAAGGGGGAGCGTGCGTCCTGGTTTGGGGGGATTTAGGGAGAATCGCCATGGATCCTCCATCAGAATTCTGGCCCTCGATCGGTGGGAGCAAACGCCAGTGGCTAGGTTCAGATGCGCACAAAACATGGGCACAGGAGGAAAACTGCTGGTCTGAAAAGCAATATGCTAACGACTGAAAAAAACATAGCTTCCTAAAAGAATTTCCTGTCCTAGGCATCCCTTCGAGAAAAATAAAATAAGATAGGCAGAGTGTGGCTAACTGATCCTCAGGACCGTTTGCCACCAAGCAAATAAAAGGGTCCCTTTCTTGCAACCCGATCACCATCACCTTGCTTCCTCTCTTACAGCTGGCTCCATGAATTAGCACTTAAATTGCCAAGATCATGTCCGTGTGACTGTGACATGATTTTGGCAAATCAAGGTAAGCCCATGGGTGGAGAAGAGGGTCACCAGGCAGTATCCTCACTAACACAGCAGGCTTGGTGAGTTTGGCAAAGGCTTGGCCCACCCAAGCGCTGTCTGCACTGTGGATTCGGACGTTTCAGGGTGGTGTGACCTCTGAGGGGAGACACTGAAAGCTGTCACCACTCCCGTGTGCGGCTCCTGTAAGCTGAAAAAAACCACACCCTCAAACTCAGTTCAGGCATCATCTCCACAAAGCCTTCTCTGCATAACACACACCCTCCCCAGGCTCCTCTCTCTGTCTCTGTCTCTGTCTCTGTCTCTGTCTCTGTCTCTCTCTCTCTCTCGGCAAGAAAAGGGAAAAAGAGGAACAGAAAAAAAGAAAAGAAAGTCTAGATCAATTATTTTGTAAACACTTTTGTTTCTTTCATAAATAGTCTTCTAGCTTCAAAAGTAATATTCTGCAGAAGACACATATGTAAAATGAATTAAGAAGCTTCGTCTTTCTGGCTGAAGCCAAAACGGGAGGACCTGGCCGCTCAGCACCCGCAGGCTTCTCTGTGTATCAGGGGGTCGCTGGGGCAATGTACCAGCCCCCCCCCCCCAAGAGCTTCCCAGGGCACTGCCAAAGAATCCCTAGGCTGGATCTCCTTTCAGGGTCCTTCCCACTCTCACTTTTTCATAGTTCTTTAGTATAACTGAGTGGAATATGCTGCCACTATCAAAATGATCTTCATGCACACGCACAGAATGTCATTTAGCTGGATGTAAGTGAAACCAGAAAGACATAAAATGGGGCTATAACATAACTACAGTTTTGTGAGAAATGACTTTCATGTGTACAAAAGTTAGAAAAGGGCAAGAAAAAATAAAAGGTGTTGTGTTAAAATGATTAAGTCCTTACTTTAACAAGGTTCATTAATATTGTACTGATTAAAATATAAACAAAAATGTGTCATTTTTTAAAACATATTAGGTATATACTTTTAAAAAGTATATAATTACATAATTTTTCACTGGAGAATGGATCTCAGGACCAGAATGCTTTAAAATATTTTGCATCTGTGGTGAAGAATATTAGTACCTTATTTATTGATGGAAAGTTGCACAGGAATGCACTTGGACATCTCAAGGAAAGTGCTAACTGCCAATAAATCTTCATTGAACGTGACTATCATGTCATTTCCTTGCACAAAAGACGAATGCCTTCCATTACCAGAAAGACAAGTCTAAACTACTTACCTAATATTAGAGGCCGCCCTTTTATAATCTGAATGTAGTTTATGTTCCTACTTTTATTTCCCACTGTCTCTCAATGCAAATCCTATTTTTCTAGCATTGTGCTTCTCAGTGGCGGGGGGGAGGGGTATTTTGCCCCTCAGAGAACATTTGGCAATATCTGGAGACATTTTCACAACTAAAGAGATGCTGTGGACATTTATGGAGCAAAGACCAGGCACCCAGCTAAACATCATACCATGCACAGGATAATTATCCAGTAAAATTAAAAAAAAAATGTCAAAAATGCTGAAGTTGAGACTCCTATTCTAGCAGATCTATTAACTGCTCTCCAAACATACCACGACCTAGGCTGGCTCCAATTCTCCCTTCCAGAGTAAACTGTCTCCCTTTCTTCCTCGCCAGTTGAATCCACTATTAAAGATTCTCCAGGTCTCCTCCAGGAAGGCATGACGGGCTTGCCAGGCTCACCTGAGCCCTCCTTCCTCTGGGCAACCACAGCACCTCCCCTAATATTCTTCTGGTGTTTCCCATCTCTGACGACGGTCCCTCGGCAATCTGCATGGACCTGTCTCAACATTCGCATCACGTCTGTTGAAACACACATGATCTGATACAGCACCAAATTTAGTTTATGGTCTGATGAATTTTATTTAATTTTATTAACACCAAGCCAGAAATAATTTTCTCTAAAAATAGTTTTAATAAGTATAAATATTAAGACATATGCTGATAGCTGGAAAAACAGATCAGAAATACAAACAGACTATTAGGCAGTGGGATTTGATTGTGGGAAGAAAAATAATATTCGGACCTACCGAACCTCACTTAGTTTCAAAGAGATGCAAAGAGCTATTTGCCACCAAATTAAGGAGGAAGGTCATCTTGTCCAATTATCCTCTCATATTATAAGCTGTTTTATTATTAATTTTATAGCTAATATTTATTGAGTACTTACTATGTGCCAGGCTGAGAAGACTGACATTCAGCCACAAGACAATGGCAGGGGATACCATCCAGTGTCCTTTCAGACTGTGGGGCATCAGGCACAGGGATGAAAACAATTGTCCAAGGGCACAGAGCTATCAAGGGGAGAGCTCCCCTCCTATTTAGATCCCAAAACCCCTACTAGTCACATCACATTCTCCAATCACTTAAAGTTTATAAAAACATATTTTCTTTGTAAGGTAAAGAACCTTAGGGTACCAACTATGTATGAGTGCAGGCAAATTACAGATACACCTCGTGGTTACCCGTCAGTCATGCCAGTCTGAAGGGAGATGCTGTGTGCAAAATATCTTTACTTAAATTAGCACCAAAGTTGAAAATTCCTAGAAATAATGTTAGCTGAAACTATACCACTTACCGAGGAACACACAGAAATGGAATGAAAGGAAAGACAAACCATACGGTCAAAAATGAAACTGGATATTGAAAAACATTCTGTTCTCTCCAAATGAATTAATAATAGCTTTGCTGCAATTCTGATCAATAGTTGCTTTATGGGGTGGGGGAATTGGGAGATTTGGGAACATGACAAAGTGATTCCAGATTCATTTGGATGGATAAATGAGTACCGTAAGCCAAGGATATTTCGAAAAAGAAGATGGTTATTTATTTTTGTTTTATTTTGCTATGGTTTTCAGGAGAGGAGATTTGCCCAGCTGGGTATTATGTTGTGTTATAAACAATAATTAAACACAGTGGGTCCAGCTCAGCACAGGGGACAAACCAATCCATTAGAATAAAAGTTGACAAATGCTACCAGCCTCAAGAGTACCCAACTTATGACCAGTTTCCCTGACGGGAAACCATCACACGAAACAGTCAGAAATATGAGCACAGAATTAACTGGGGCATGTCCATTGGATTTTATTTTACCAGAAACAGTATATAGAAATCCCATAAATTCTAGAAATATCCATCAGTATGGATAAAATTATTAAACTGATTAAATGATGATCATAGTCACATGATGAAATAGTAATGTGAGCCCGGCTGGTGTGGTTCAGTGGTTGAGTGTCAACCCATGAACCGAGAGGGCACAGGTTCGATTCCTGGTCAGGGCACATGCCAGGACTGACTCATCGATATTTCTAACTCTCTATGCCTCTCCCTTCCTCTCTCTCTGAAATCAATAAAAAACATTAAAAAAAAATAATAGGGTGAGATTTCTGCATCATAATGTAAAAGAAAGCTCAGTATTTTTATGTCTGATGTATTATCTAGTATATAATTTATAAATAGCATACATAGTACAGTTATATATTTAATAAAGCAGCATTATAAATCAGAAAACTTCAGATAATATTTACATGATCACAGGCTGAGGGTACTATCTGAACATCAAATAATAAAAAAATTATAATAAGAAAAGTAAAAAGATTTTTATCAATTTTTTTTAAAACTAAAAAGTATGTTAAAAATTATAAGGCAATTAAAACCCAAAGAACAAACTGGGAACAATATTGAAACAAAATTAGAGACCATATGAAGAACTCATAATAAAAAAAAAAAGCAAAAACAGATGGTCGCATAAAAGAAACACAATGGCTAATAAATATTTGAAAACATGTCTAAACTCACTGATCTGATAAGAAATGCAAATTAAAACAAGGGAGATCCATTTTTGCATATGAAATTAGATTACTTTTTAAATTAAATTTTTACGAGGTGTAGTGAAATGGTATTTTACCGGTTGAGGTGGAAACTGGTACAGACTTTCTGGAGGACGATTTGGCATGACATTATTTACATACATGTTGTTTTGGTAGTCTATCCTTAAGAGTTATAACACTCAGACCTTGAACAAATAATTACTTAAAGGTTTTCAAAACAACATTCCCATGCCTTCTTCGATAGTAAAATTTTAGAAGCAAGATCAATGTTGAATGATAAAACAGTGATTCAATTATTATATATCCACCAATTAGAATACAAAGCAAGCAATGCAAGTTTTAAATCATGTTGAGAAAGTATAGAGGATGTTATAAAGATGTTGCCCGGCTGGCGTGGCTCAGTGGTTGAGCGTCGGGCTATGAACCAGGAGGTCAGGGTTCGATTCCCAGTCAGGGCACATGCCCGGGTTGCGGCCAACCAATGACTCTCATCCTTGATGTTTCCATCTCTCTCTCCCTCTCCCTTCCTCTCTCTGAAATCAATAAAAGTATATAAAAAAATGTTCATTTATTTTTTTAAAAATACAAAATTTTATTAACAGCATGATCTAGACTGTGATAAAAACTTAAGGATGTTTACAAATATATTATGATAGGGGGTAACATATAGAAAGAAGTACTTGATTTTTTTTTTTAAGTGGCGTTTTCTGGGCAGTGAAATTATAGATAATTTTTTCTTTTTCTTTTTATGCATTTTCTTAAATGTCTAAAACAAGTTCGTATTGTATCTACAATCAGAAAAAAGTAGTTAAACGGCATCCCTTCTCTCTTAACATCAGTTTTGTCACCTTGGCATGGTCCCTCCTTTTCCCGCCAGCATTCGCCATTTCTGCCTCAGAGCCTTTCTGCGTGAGATGTTCTCTAGAAAGTTTTCATTCCTTCTCAGGCTCTTCCCTGCTTTCTACCCTGCTATAGACTGAGTTGTGCCCTCTCCCCCAACTCACATATTGAAGCCCGTATCCCCAACATGATGGTATCTGGGTATCTGGAGATGGGACCTATGGAAGGCAGTGAGGCTTAGAGAAGGTCATGAGGGTGGGACTCTCATGACGGGACGCATGTCCTTCATTAGAAGGGGCCCCAGAGAGCTTGCCTGCTCTCCCTTCTACTCTACCACATAAGGACCCAGCAAGAAGGTGGCCATCCACAAGCCAGGAAGAAGACTTTGTCCAGAAACCGACTACGCTTGCACCCTTGTCTCAGACTTCCAGCTTCCAAAACAGTGAGAAAAAAAATTTCTGGCATTTTGTATGGAGCCTGAACAGACTAGTACACACCCAATCCAGGCTGGAGGCGGACACTTGTAGATTCCCTCAGGGAAAACAAGGGCGAGGCCTTCCTCCTGCAACTGTGCATCCAACCTGCGTTTAACCAGCCTCCAAGCCCTCAGGGCGGTGTCTCTCCTTGGGCTGCTCAGCTCAAATTCTTCACTTTCCTCTCCCTCTAGGCCTCTCCCTGACCCTCCAGTTCTCACAGTCCCTGCTCACGGGGCTGCTGAGCAGCTCATTACTATCGGTGCATTCACCCTCCCCACTCCTTCCTATAAGGAGCAAGCCAGGGGCGAGCAACCTGAGCTTCAGGAAGACAACAGCAGTCAGGCCTCTCTACTCCGCCTGGGATCTCTCCTGAGCCTGCCCCGAAGGTTCAATAACCAGCTGAAGTCTCACCCGCTGTGAGAACGGTCACATTTGCTCCCCCTGGAGAGTTTATTATCAATGAGATTCCACTGTCTCTGAGCTGAATGGATATTTTTGATGTTCTCCGCATAACCATCGGGGTGGAAAAAGCATTTGAAAGGCATGTGTCTGTAATTGTGGAGACACTGGCCAAAGCGCTAGGGAAAGAGAATAGAATGGTGTTTCCATTTCCATCTTGGAATTTTTGTTGCATGAATTAGGTGAGTGGATCTTTGAATTCATGTTTAACACAACACCAATCTTTTCAGATTTCCCAAGGCAGGGTCAAATATGACCCCTTCGTCTCATAGTACATAACTCATTAGGTAATTAGCTACATATGTCTCCTTTCTCCCCCTCTCTCATAAAATTGACATATGCTAAGCATCAGTATCACGAGTCCAGTACATCTTGATGATATCCAAGGAAAAGGTGAGCGTTCAGTCTTCCTCAGTGCACTGGCAGATTACCACGTGTAAATCCTGAGCATTGCATTTTCCTCAGCATTAAGATAGCTCTTCCAAGGCCAACATGCAACCAGACGTACATCATGGGCAGCCCCCACCAGCAAAGTAGAAACCGTTTTCTGCTTGCAAGCTGAGCTTTCACATTTCACCTCTTGACCTTGCATGTATTATTTTGAATGTAATGCATTTTTAAATTGCTTCGCCATTTTAAAAATGCAAGGGAGAGCGGAATTAAATATTATTTGTGGCATACCCTGGTTTGCAAAGGGTCTCTAAATCTGATCCCTTATATCAGGTTGATGCCTAAATCCTATTACTTGAGACTGCAAATGACTGTGTTTGCAAAATTGTAGATGCACATTTAGAGGCAGCTTCAAAATTTCAGCCCATAATGTTAACTTTGTTTGAAAAGGCCTTGATTTTCCAGGAAGCAATCTCAAGACATTCTGCCTATTCCTTAACTCTGTCTCTGTCGTGGATAATGCATTAATAGCCTAAGGATGGCTTGGCATGTGGTTCTTCAGGAGCCTTAGTCTGAGGTTTAAATGAGTTCCTGTCTGAATAGATGGAGCCCATTTGTTCAGCAAAACGTACAATGTATTCAAGAACAGGTGAGATCTATAGAGTCTAAACTGAGGTAAAGGTGCACTCCAGACACTTTATCTCAAGGTAATCATTCCCCATTTGCAGCTTCTGCATCTCTTCCCTATGTCTTCTACACCCACAGCTGCTACCAGGCTGAGATGGGTAACTCTAGGACCCAGGCTCAAGGGATTTTATGCCTTAAGGGAAATCAGCACTTCTCTAAATGGGCATGTGCACACTTGGCTCATGTATGTTTACACACACATATATACATGGACACACACACATATTCAGAATCAGCAATATTCTCAGAAAATGCGATCCTGCCATCAAAATGTAGGTTAGAAATAGAAAAGAACAGAACAGAATAGAATAGAATACAATAGGACCAGACAACCTCATTATATTAAATGAGCCTCAATCAGAGGATAAGGCTCTGAGGTCTGTTACTCAACCATTAAACCCCATAGAATCTGCCCATCAAAATGTCAAGATTATCAGGACATCATGATATTTCCTTACTATCACAGTAGACCCAAATAATTAGCAAAGCTCAACATCTGGGGGGTGATACCAGTAAAAGGAAAATGGGAGAAATGGTCCAAGAAAGAAGCAGTTATCTGATATTCAAAAATAAACAAGCAAAAAAAAAAAAAAAAAGATCCGGGAGAAGTGTATTGGTTATCTATTTCTGTGTGACAAATTACCATCAAATGTGGCAGCTAAAAACAAATATTTATTATCTCACTGTTTTTATGAGTCAGGAATCTGGGTATGACTGGGTTGGGTACCTCTGCCTCCAGGTCTCTCACAAGACTTAAATCAGTGTGCTTGCCAGGGCTGCAATCTCATCAGAAGGCCTGACTGCAGAAGGATCTACTTCCAAACTCACTCGCATGATTGTCAGCAGGATTCAGTTGTTCCTCAATGGAACTGAGCTTCTGACTGAGATCCTCAGTTCCTCACTTACTATTGGCTGGAGACTTCCCTCAGCTCCTTGACACATGGGCCTCTCCATAAGGCAGCTTAAAACAGGACAGTTTGCTTTTACCAAGCAAGCGAGAGAGCACAGCTAAGACGAAAACCATTGTCTGAAGCGACATCTCTTCATCTGTAGCCCATGCTATTTACTAGAAACAAATCACTAAATTCAGCCCAGATTTAATGGGAGGGGACTACACAATGGCATGGCCTCCAGAAGACAGAGATCATTAGGGACCATGTTGGAGGCTACCTACCACAAGAAGGAAGTAAATATTCATTATAAATAGACTGCTACTGTCATATGTTGTATGTGGGAATATATACTAGCACACAATTTTGTTAATATTTTTAATGATAGGCATTAAAAATATACTCAAAATACATATAATTTAATGTAATGATTCCCCTTCTAGTGGTGATTATACTAAAAGTATTAAACCCTAACAATTACCAATTCCCCCTCTGCAATGTTTTAAGGGATGTTCACCTAAGGAATAATGCATTGATTTGCTGAGGGTTGGGTGACAGTGGTAGATAGGTAAGTAAAGAGAGAGGGTAGATTATTCTATATAAGAAAAGCTATGATACTTGGGGAGCATGCTATGGCATGGGGGGCTCTGGAAGGGATGCCCAGTGGGTAATAAACCTCTGTGACCCAGAGCCCATGGAAAGAGAAGGAAAAGGTGAGAAATGACTACCATGATGACCGGGACTTTGGAGAGACAGACATGGAGGAAGAAGTTTTAGGAAGACCTGCTGTGTGTTGCGTGATGCAATGCTTCTTTGCAACCCCCTTCAAGAAAATGTTCAATTGAAAACTACATTGCTCTGAAAGGCTTTCAGTGTTGAATTTGGGCCATACCGTTAAAATGTGACACTCTGCTGAGATTGGGGAAACACAATCGAGTTTTTATTGGGGTTACCCAGGACACTGGCCCAAGAAAACAAACCTAGGCATTAAAGAAATACGCATAAAATATTAATGCAACTGACATTTATGATAATAAAAACTATGAAAAATTTCTATTTCCAATAAAAATAAAATACAGTAGTAATAAAGCATGTATCTTTACATAATGAAGTGCTGCATAGATAATTAAAAATGATGGGTTTGCGAAGGCCAGGGGCAGTGGCGGGTGTGGGGTAGAAGGGGGTAAATGGGGAAAAAAGGGGACATCTGTAATACTTTCAACAATAAAGATAACATTTTAAAAACAGTTGTTACCCAGATATTATAGTAACAAAAATTGTTGCAATAGAACAATAAGAGAAAAGGAAGATTTTATAAATTCATATGTGATTGTTTAGGCGACATATAAAGACCATATCATGCAAAAAGAGGCCAGTTAGAATGAGAACCATGTAAGGCGGGAAAGGAAAGACTGCAACAAAGGACTTGGAGCCTGCTCTCTATTTCCACACCATCCCTTTCTTCTTTAAAGGACATTTCCCTAGGACCACTCATCTACACACACCAGGAGGGACCCAGTTTGCCCCTCACTCTCCAACCTCCCTCACAGCCTTTCTGAAAAAGCAGAAAAGAAGCTGCTGGCACAACCATCCTAGAAATCGACAGTCAGCATTAGCTGACCTTAAGCGAGTACAGCAGAGACCTGGAGCCCATCCCGACGGTCCCTGTGCACCAGCCACTCCTCAGCCTGCAACCGGGCTCATCGCAGCTCAAGAGCAGGGCCTCACTGACCCTGGCCCTGACCCCCCTAAAGTGGGCTGATCTAGAACTTCTACTGCATCTGTTGACTTCTCCAAGGGTTTCTTACTCCTAAGGCCAGTCCACACTGCCATCCAAATACCTCAGAAAAGGGGTAAGAGCCTAAGTCCCTGGCACCTTAGGGTGTATTACTTTATCAGAACACTTCCCTGCAGGGATGGCAGGGAAGCAAAACCAAAAGACCCTGATCTTTCAAGAGGCAGAATAAGTGAGGAAGAGACACTGGGGCATTCTTTCTCTCTTTCAGGATACTGTCCAAACAAATGCCATCAGGGACCAGAGGCACTGAGAGGCCAGTCCAGTTACACAGAGAACTCAGCAAGGCCAAGGATGCCTGTGAACTCCTTGGAAAAGATGCTGGAAGAGGGTGGACACCTAGGGAGGGGCCACAGAGGGGCCACAGAGGCAAAGCTGTGAACCACAACAAGCATCCACACTGGATATGCAGAGAAAACAATCTCCCTGTAGCAGAATGTGTCTGCCTGTTAAATATCTCCCAGAGGAAGAGTGGAAATACCATTCATTTGCAGCTCAGTAGGATATAAAAACAACAACAATAAAAACCCTCAATGCTTTTTCCAGTGATGTCGCTCGCTGCCCAAGCCGAGAGTAGAGAGGGATTATGTTAGGACTTTATTCTACTATTGTCCTCTCCCTACAAATTATAGTCACTGAAGCAGTTGGGGGGTGAATGGGGAGCATAAGACAGGCCTGATGATCTGCCTGTTAACCAGGTATCTAATGAGTGACAGGGTCACACGCATAAAGGGGTTTTCCGACCCATCAATCCTATTCTTGGGGCATGTGTTTGATGGCTGAGCCCCTCCAGTGTGTAAGGCTCCTAGGTGACCTTGACTGATGGAGTTAGAACACCTGGAATTCATAAAGAAATGTGATCTCTCAATGAAGCTTTTATTATTAATATTAATGAATATTATGCCCCATACCCTGCCTCACCCACAGGTCCTGTGGGGCACTCAGGAAGAAATGGATCAAAACGATAGCCCCTGACAATTTCCAACACACTTCCACAGCCATTACGGGAATCATCACCGGAGACAGAGAGCAAGTGTGAGGCCTGTGTGGGGTAGGTTCTTCCTCCTGCACCCTGGACAGAAATCACTTCTCCGTGAGTGATCTTCCTACGAGTCCTCTCCGGGACACTGCTTTCCACCCTCTGAAGGTTGCATGGGAGAAGAAACCTGACATTTGCAAGTCCCCAAATTGCGAATAACAATATTTGGGCAATATCAGTTCTGAATCGCATGTTCACTCTCTTTGTCTGCATACCACGTGATAGAAGTCTTTTAACATGCTCTTTCATCTCACTGTCTTGTTGTGGGCCTGACTGCCCTCCCCACTGTGTTTCTCCACCATCTCCAACCCCATTCACTTCACTCTACACCATCCCTCCCGAAGAAGTAATTTTAAGGCTTTTTGTTGTTATTGTTGTTTAAATTTTTACTACTTCATAAAAATTATGCCTCAAAGAGTAGAGGAACACATAGTTGGGTTGAGGTGTGGACCCCTGGAGGTAAATTAGGCCCATTCAGTTGTTACCAGAGGTCCATGGGCATACGGTCTAATCTCACCACGCATCTGACTTACATTTGTGTCCCAGAAAAATGACAAATCACTTATGTGCCATGGTCTTCAGCACTGCTAATAAGTATGGCACTTAAAGAATTATAGCTTACAAGTTATAAATCGAAAACATAGAAACGAAATTGCCAAGGGTACAATTGATCCTATCTGTCCCGTTCAATGTCCTTATGGAATTGACAAGGAGAACAGTGCTCCCATTACACAGATGAGGAAACCGCAGCTTACAGAGGGCCCTGCCTCAGCCAAAGCCAGACTCCACACCCAGAGAAATGCACACTTGGTCTTGTCTCTAGGAGGTGCCATGTGGATAGTTCCACTCTTAACCCATACGGGCCATGTCTTTTCAACATAAGTGGTTCAGAGCTTCCAGCAGCCTTGGATTCTGTCACTGGGGGGGAAAAAGATCTATGTAAAAAGTCGCTCTTCCTCTGGGACTCCTCTGACACCTAAAAGCTTAATCATGGTAATTATACATCAGAAACAAAGAAGCAATAATTACAAAAATGGAATCTTCAGCTACCACTCGGCTCGCCAGCATGGGCACTAAGTTTCATATTTCCCCATGGGGCATATACGAGAGGAGCACAGAGTGGCGGAGAGATGAAACACAACTGTCAGGCCCCGGGGACTTATTCCTTCCACTGCACAAAGCAAGGGGGGGTCGCAGCAGCTGGAAGAGTCTCTTCTTGCTCTTTGCAAAGATAGGAAAGCATAGACCCCTCCTACTGATTTTGATTTCCTTCAGAAGTGGTGACAAGGCTTATCCGGTCTGTCGTCTCGTCCTTTCCCATCAACACGACTTCCCAGCTAGCGGCCGGCCTTCGCGGCTCAGGAGCTTGTTCGAGGGCTTCTGAGTGACAAACACTGACGCTGAGACGCCGGCCGGTTAGCCGAGCAAGAGGCTGTCGTTCCACAGCTGGGACATGAGAGAAACGAGTGTTCCCTGTTCCTGCCTTCGTCTGTTGCAAACTCTTTAACAGTTCTAAGTACAGGCCAGGTAATAACTGTAACAATAGTTACAGCCCAAGTAACGGTTGGTCTGAACAGGACAAAAGACCTGGGGATAGGCCGGGCATTGAATCTAGAGCTACGATCCAACTCCCTTCCTCCCCCAGTGCTCTGGGCTGTGTGCATAACACACAGCTGGTTTTCGCAGGATGCTTTGGGAATCATTTTTAATTCTGGACCTAGTTCTGCGGGTACAGATGGCACCAGGTGAAGCCACTCCTTCCAAAGACATGGGCGCACAGGGTGTGAGCGAGACACATCACGGCCACCTTCCTGCCGCACACACGGCCCGCCCGCCCTCTCTCTCCTGCGCGGGCCAGACGTGGCCGCATGATGACTGTCTAAGGGGATTAAACAGGGCATGCAAAACAGGCATCGAGTAGGCGCCGCTTCCAACCATTGGGAAGGTTGTTTTTGTTTTCATTAAGCATACCGTACACTTCAGTGCACGCTTCCCAACCTCTGTTTCTTTGGCTTTCGCCTCTACGTAAATAAAGTGAAGGCACAGGTAAAAAGCATTTCACTTTAGAGCAAGGACAAGTAAGAGGCGAAATTATACCAAACCAAGTCCACCTTGTGGAACCAAGAGGAAAACGGTATGAATGTGTAAAGGAACGCCGATTCACAAGAACACTATCCGATCGGGGGCAGGGCTAATTCTCCATGCGCAACACACATTCACTCCTATAAAAGCTTTTTTCAAAATGTGCTCCCCAGAAGTTGTTCAGAAGGATTTATCTGGTGTGGCACGAGAAGAAGGTTCTGTAGTAAAACGAGTGTAGAAATCAGCACCTTAAGTCCGGCAGTTTTCTCCACTCAGGGCCGCCACTCAGGGAATACCCTAACCTGAATCCTGAGTCTTCAGCAGAGTTAGACCATGAATATTTAAAATTATTTGACCATAAAAACACTTATAAAGAGAGAAGCATCTTGTGGAACGAGAGTACATTTTAGGAAATGCTGCCTTTTCGAATAGGTGCATAAAATATTTGTTTTGTCAAAATAAAGGGAGATTAGTGCACAGCTAAGAGCACCTGGCATGACCTTCGTGTTGGGCTCTCTAGCCCAGTGCTTCTCGAACTTTAATGTGCACATTAAATCACCAGGGAAGATGTCATAGGCTGGCTCCTGATCTGCAAGTCCTGCCTGCGATTCTGCATTTGTAACAAGTTTCCAGATGAGGCTGAGGCTGCCGGTCTAGAAAACACACTTTGAGTAGCAAAGGGCTAGAACACGCGTGCCTTCAAGTGATACAGGTGCCCGAGAACTGTCCAGGGCCCTATGCCATCTGGTAATCCTTTATCCAGGAAGGTGGGTCTGGGGTGGGGCTTACCAGTAAAACCTGTTGGGGGTGATGCGTTCGTGCATGAGCTGCCAGCGCCGCCCAAAGTCCATGGAGCTGTAGAGCTGCAAGAGAATGAAGCGAGGAGAGCATGAGCATCACGCACACTGTCAGCATGAATACAAGAGTCTTCGTGCTGGGGAAGGCCGTCCCAACACACCAACGTGCGAACGCACCCAAGCAGGCGTCTGTTTTATCCAGATAAAAATGCACAAAAAGCCCAGCCGGCGTGGCTCAGTTGGCTGAGCGTCGAGCCACGTGCTGAGAGGTCCCGGGTTCGATCCCCGGTCAGGGCACACGCCTGAGTTGTGGGCTCGATGCCCAGCAGGGGTTGTGCAGGAGGCAGCCGATCCACGACTCTCGTCATTGATGTTACTCTCTCTCTATTTATATGAAATGTCTGTCCTCTGCGTATCTTCACGCCTCCCAGCACAAGTAGGTGCTTAATATCTATCCGATCGACTGATGTTTGTGAGCTGAGTACAAATCCATTTCTGATTCCATCAACCATTCTCTCCTTTGGGGGGTAAAAAACTCTGGGAAAATTATATCTTCTCTTTTCCTCAAAACCCATGAAAGTTTTCAGCTATGTCTAAAACAAGTCAGCAACACTTATTTCAAAGTATTTATTGGACAACTCCTCCACGTAAGGCACTCTGGTCAACATCACGATAAAGAGGGGGGTTCTGTGCTCAGAGGGAAAGTGGGACACCTGTGAAAAAATGCTCACCAGCTGGGATCTGAGCTGATGTCACATGCAAAATACTGGGCTCTCAGCTTCATCTCTTACGGCTCCTATATATACTCTAAATGAAATGGACTCCTCACTGCCCCTAACGACACCAGGCTCATTTGTTTATGCTCCGGTGTTTTTTGCAAGATGTCAAAGACAGGGCCACTCCTGTGCCGAAGGAAAAATTACCCATCGGCGCAGGGCCAGCCCAAGTGTGGCTGCTTCTGCACAGCTTGCTCTGACCAAGTCAGCCCACGCATCTTTCTTTCTTCTCGCTTCACCATAAGCATCTTGCGTTTCCACGGGGCACTTATCACAAGCTGATATGCGGTTATGTCTTTCAGGTTTGTCTGTATTTAGTTGTGTTTATAGCCCTTGAATACACACAGAGTGTTCACCAAATATTTGTTGCATAAATCAATAATTTAAGTGGTCAACTCAGAGAATGAGAAAATATTCCAGAACAGCCCCAGAACTTAGGAAAAATAATAAAGGGCCCTCTGCATGGCTAATACAGTCAGATGCCACAGTCACTTATTTTATGGATGTAGAGCCTGACTCCTTTGTAATACACAAGGGAAAGGCCTGCATCCCTATAAGAGACTAGACAGGAGAGCGGGGTCTGTTTTCAGGGGAAAGCCTGACAGTACAATATCCGAATCTGATCATGATATTAATGATAATAACAATAATAATCGTTCAACCGCATTGCTCTCTCACATACATTTGAGCCTTAAAAAGACCCTGGAAGAAAGGAAGGGCAGTTATTACTAACTTAAACTCCTGCTCTCAAGCCTTTTTTGATCCACCCAGGCTGAGTTCACCGCTCGCTCCACGGGTCGCCGCTATTTTTACCGTCTGCCTGTAGGAGGCGGTTCACACTAAGCCATTGATGGCCGGCCTGCCTCCCCTCCCACTGGACTGCGAATCGGAGGGGCAGGGGTCGTGCCTCATCCGCTTTCAGTATCAGGGCTTATACAACGCCTGGCACCCACACGAGCCTCCTTCACAGTTAAGGAAATTCAATCCTGGAGAAGTTAAGTTTTGGTCAAAGGAACTAGGATCTAAGTTTTCTGATGCCCAGACCACATCGCCTTCCATGGAATCATGGCATCTAGATTATAATGAAGATTTCACCATGTTTATGTTTCCCCCCACAAACTTGTATATGTAGAGAAATTGAGGGCCACCCCAAAAGTAGGTGACCCTCAAGTTTACAGAAACGGGGTCAGGTGGTGTATGTCCCTGTAATCACGTCCCCAGCGGCTGCTCACCTATAGGGCTGTGCTGTCCAGCGCAACACACCCAGGTAACTCTGTCATCTGTTCAGCTCTGAGACCATAATCGGACAGCCCATACAGAAATCGTTTTTGAATGAATTTCTGGTAACTTCAAAAAAGCTTTGAGGGCTTGGAAACATTTTGGACTGTATCAATTTAATTCAGCAAATACTTATTGAACATTGACACTATTAACTACATAATAATTCTCTTTTTGTCCAGCGAATAACAGACGTGTGTATGTGGGATATTGTTACACATACTGTCTCTTAATACTCAAATTAGCCAATAAGGCAGTAAGGAGACATATCTGCATTCCCATTTTATAGACTAAGAAAGTCTAAAGTGACACTTGGTCTACAAAATGACTAAAGCATCTATATGGAAAGCCAGGATGTCGATCCTGATGGAGCTGACGGGGAGTTCACGCTAGACCACACCAACGCGCAGCTCTCAGCGCAGTTGCCCGGACGGGGCTCTCATCCTTGAGTAAGTACCAACTGCTATGGGTCCGACTCCGCACATGGGGAAAACAGGCAGCACTGTTCCCCACCGCTCAGTCCCTTTCTTTACCAGCTCAGTGAAAAAACAACACCGGCTCTACACATTAAATTACAGAGCACACAGAACAACATCCAGTTCTTTACGCAGAAAAAGGGTAACTGCTGACCATCAAAACATAGACACAGGTTCACCACATCAAAGGGCGAAACAGGGCAGAGGCTAAAGATCTAGAGGCTGAGAAATGGGCAAGGCTAACGGGTAGAAATGGAACAATGAGGCTTCCTGGAGAACTGTATCCTGAGCTAGGCCTCTGGAGATAGGTGTGGACGGGAGGGGTGGGGAGAGATTTAACGGGGTGGGAGAGACAATAAGAACAGAGGTGTCACTATGGCCAAGGTCTTGAGCTTGGTTGGCAGGAAGCTTTTCAGAGGAAGGAGGTAAATGATGAGAGTTACTGGCCAAAAGGAGGTAGAGGTTGTCTGTCTGCCTGTCCATTAATCTGTCTCTCTTTCCAGTCATACTTCCGTCCATCCCTCGGTTTGTGGATGTTTCTGTATCTATCTGTATGTATGTTGATATTGGGGTGGTTTAGGAGGAAGAACCGGGTTTGTGAGGACCAGCCCATCCCACTGAGAAGTATGTACACAGGCCAGGGATAAGCCCTGAGGGTCACACTGACCCTGCGGGAGTCTCCCTTTTCTGGGGAAGTGATCAGCCCTTCCATTCCGGAGGACTCTGATAGTGGCGGGTGCCCTCCGCCGCTGCTCCCGCCAGCGCTCCCCCGTGGGAGAAACACGGCTCCTCTCGTCTCTGTTCTTCCAACAGAAAGAATGAGAGATCAGCTGCTGGTCTCATCCAAGCCTGTTCCACTCCTGCCTCCCCCTGTCTCTGGTTTTGCCTTTTCAGCTCTTCAGTTTGACTGATGGGAGAAAAATTAAATTGAATTCTCTGCCTAGAGGCTGATTCAGATGAGCAGAAAGAGCAGGCTCCTATTCATTAAGGGCCTTGGTTAGCTACTTTGTCTCTCAATCTAGAGACAAAGTTGCTGAGTCTGAAACAAATTTTATTCTGCCAGGAGCTGGATCTTTGCAGCCCCTCCATTTGTACATGTGTGTGTCCATTTCTTCATTCATTCATTCATTCATTCGTTCACTAAAAGTATATCAAGCAACTGCTATGCTTTAAGCACTGAACTAAGTGCTGGGCTTGCAAAGTTGAGAAATGCCAAGAGTGGTGAAGACATAAATTCAGACAACTACGCTGCCATGTAGTGTATGCCATGATAGTCACACCAGCTATCTCCGCAATGGCAAGCTTGTGGGCAACTGGGGCTATCTTCTTTTGGTTCTCTAGATTTTTAAATTATTATAAATATGTAATAGTTTAATAATTAAAAAATTAAAGCTCTACCATTCAAATAGAAATAAAGCACATAAGCAATCATTTAATAGTGTTAGAAGAATATTTGATGATATGAAAATGTTCATAATATATAATTTATTTTAAAAATGTATATAATGTACAATGTATTACAAAACATGCATACCTTGACATTAACACTATTTAAAGTAGTATCACAGACACACACACACAAAAAAAACTTGAAACATATTAGAAGGAAGTATGTCAAAATATTAGCAGTGGTTATCTTTGAATTGTGGGATTATGGATAATTTTTATAGTTTTGAAAGCTTTCTGTCATTTTCAGATTTCTTTACAACGGATAGATATTTCAATAGTAATACAAGCCTATGCTTTTTTTTAACTTATATTTTTTATAATAATAACTTTCTAACTATAATAAACGCATTATATTTATCTCTAAAACCACTTTTTAAAGAGCCAAGAATTAAAGTTCCAATTTTCTCGTGAGGGAACTGGAATTAGATAAGGCAATATGGGGTTTTTCCATAAAGAGTTATTTCACAGAGATTACCGTGCATAGTGGTGAGTCCTTCCAGGAACAGGCAGTGTATTGGCTCGCGTGGTGTCTATATAGTCCCGTGTGGCTTCAACCCAACATGTTTCATGCAACAATGAAACAAAGTATACTTCCCGAACAATAAATATCTTTTAAAACCTTTCTTGCTTATACAAAGTTACTTACACATACAAGGCCAGGTTGCCCCTCGTATCCTGCCTCCTGACGCCCCTCATGTGCGGACGTCATTCCTGACCTTTCACCAGAGCAACCCAGAGCCCCCCTTTCCCCTCCTTCCACTCTCTTAACAAGCACGTATTCAGTAGCAACACACACACAGCCCTAAATGAGTCATCGGAACAGCTGGAAAATATGAAATAACACGCTCTTTTCCTTATTGATTCAGTTATTAGTTACCTAATTACATCAGCCTGCCAGGGAAGAGCATCTGATAGCTGAAGAACTAAAGAGGCAATTTAATCAATGTAATAATATTCCACAGGAAGAACAAATTGTATCTGAAAAGCTTAAGTGCAAAAAATAATATGATTGCGTTGGGGAGGTTATATCATGTATCCTCTTGAAAAAGACAGGTTGAATTCTTAACCCCCAGGGTCTCAGAGTGTGGCCTTATTTGAAAATGAGACCTTGGCAGAGGTAATCAGGTGAACATGAGGTCAGGGTGAGCCCTAATCCGAAATAATTGATATCCTCATAAGGAGAAGAAAAAAAATTGGCCACACACACAGATAGGCACAGAGGGAAGAGGGTGTGAAGGCCCGGAGAGAAGGCCATGAGAAGACGGAGGGCTGGAGTGATGCGTCCACAAGCCAAGGGGTGCTGAAGACTGCTGACGAATCACCACAAGCCAGGAATAAGAAGAACCCCGGGTTTTAGAGGGGGCTTGATCTTGCAAACACATTGATTTTGGACTTCCAGCCCCCCAAACTGTGGGACAACACATTTCTACTGTTCGAGGTCTACTATGCCCGGTTGGTGGCCTGTTGTTACAGGAGCCCTAGGCATCTCACACCTTCCACCAGGAGTAATCATGACAGATCTGGCTGCGCTTCTCTGTAGTTTTGTCATCTCCACGTCTCGTCATCCAGTTATGAGTCCAGAAATCTGGTGTAGAGGCCAAGTTGTTAAACTGTGGTTAAAAACCAAACTCTCATTGGCCAGTATTTCTCTGTCCTATGCATTTTTACTGCACCCTTAAGGATATTTTTAAAAATAAATGTGAGTTCATAATAGCCCTATGGCGGCAACCAGACATAATCAGGAAAGGAAACAAAATATACACTTTTATGGCAGGTTTTAGCGTCCTAGCCAGACACCCTAGAGCCGGAAGATCTCCCCTATAGAGGAAAGAAGGAGACTGAGAGCTAATTTATATAAAAGCTCCCCCCTGTAGGCAAATGCAAACTTACTGCATAACTGTCCTATTATTTTCCTCAAAAAATAGTGTAGGTAGCATTCTGCTGAACCGTGGTTATGAGAATTTTGTCTTTCAAATAAAATGAGGCTAAATTCTGCTCAAAATAAGACAGGCTCTGCGCCTATTACTTTGGCAGCCGCAGAGGGTGCGGGGCTTGGCTGAGCTGCGTCGGGCTGCAGGGAGAATCCCCTGGGCCGTGGCCGTGTTTGTGGTGGTGAGAGAGAAACCAGGGTCACGCAGCAGCAAAGGATGCTCTCCAGCATGGGCCTCTGGCTCCTTCCTCAGACATTCTCCCAGGAACTCCTCTCTTGATAACTGGTGGGGACAATCCCGCCCGACATCCCTCTAAGCTCTGGGTACGTAAGAGCTTCTGTCCTCAGCAGTCATTTGCCTTTGCCCTTGGAAGATATAAGGCATCTAAACCATAAAAATATTTATTTTAAAAAACACAGCCCGGCCGGAGGTGGCTCAGTGGTTGAGCGTCGACCTAGGATCCAGGTGATAGGGGTTCGATTCCCGGTCAGGGCACATGCCCGGGTTGCAGGCTCGATCAATGACTCTCTCATCCTTGATGTTTCTACCTCTCTCTCTCCCTCTCCTTTCCTCTCTCTGCAATTAATTTTTTTTTTAATAAAATAAATAAAAAATAAAAAAACACAGACATTCACCCGGTCATGCCATTCTTTCGTAGAAGCCACCGTTTTTCTACCCTTTTTGAAGATTTCTAGCCATAGAGGTTTTCTTTCTCTCAGGTGGCTGACATCATTCATTCCTTCATTGAAATATTGATCAAATGTCTATTAAGAAGTAAGAACTGTTCTATGGTTTAAGGATACATCAGTGAACCACACAGACAAAAAGTCTCTGCCCTCGGGAACCCTATATTCCAATGAAGATCAAGAAGTTAAATGACCTCAAGTTGATAGTTGAATATGTGAAAGATGGATAAGATAAATAGGACCATTATTTGGATTTATTAGACACAGGTTCATTTTGCTGGCATTTAAAACATGAAGGAAATGTATTTGCTTACCCAAGAAGATTTCCCCCATTTTTAAAAAATTTATCTTTATCGTTGAAAGTATTACAGATGTCCCTTTTTTCCCCCCATTGATCCCTCCACCCCACATGCACCCCACCCCCAGGCTTTCCCCTACCATTGTCTGTGTCATAGGTGATGCATATAAACATATAATTTCTTTGATTAATCTCTCCCCACCCTCTCCCCTACATCTGCCTTCCCTCTGAGATCCCTCAGTCTTTTCCATGCTTCTGTGTCTCTGGATTGTTCATCAGTTTATTTTGTTCATTGTAGTCTACATATGAGTGAGATCATGGGATACTTGTCTTTCTCTGACTGACTTGTTTCATTTAGCATAATGCTCTCCAGTTCCATCCACGCTGTGCCAAAGGCTAAGAGATCCTTCTTTTTTATAGCTGCATAGTATTCCATGATGTACCTTTTGTTTTCCTGCTTTTGAGAGAGTTCAAAAGATGTTTCCTTTTCTTTTAGATCTAAGAAAAGCATGTGTAAGCACGATAATTCTTGGCAGACGGCGTTTCACCACAATGCTGGGGGGAAACAGGGAATCCAGAGAGCTCATGTGCCATCTAAAACTGGGCTTAGCTGTTCCTTATCTGAACAGGAGAGCTGATCCAGGGTGGTCAGGCTTTATACTTTTTCAAAGAAACCTAAAATTTCAGATTTTTTATGGAAAATCTCCATATTTTTAAATTTGGGTTAAAAATTTAAAACATACTGCAGTGTAAATGTCTTGATCCAGGTTGTCATATGCTGCCTGAGGGCTACCAACCTGTGACCCGAATCACAGTGTAGACTTACAGCTGTCTGAAGAAAAATGTAGGTAGGGCTCTTTGACCTGGAAGTAGGATTGCCAGCTACAGCAAATAAAAATACAGAATGCCCATGTAATTTGAATTTCAGATAAAAAGTGAATTTGTGTGTGTGTGTGTGTATCATGTAACATTAGGAATAGGCCTTTATTTTTTAAAATGTAATTTATCTGAAATTCAAACTTAACTGGGTATCCTATATTTTATCTGGCAATCCTTACCTGGATCCTTACTTCATTGCTAAGAGTTTGGATGATTAGACACACTCTTTTGTATTATGCTTCTTTATAGTTTGATATTGGATGACATCGAGTGAATTTAAGAAAAATTTAAACTTATTGTCAATATGCCCTGTAGTCAATTAACTCAAATTAGTTCACTCAATTTTTTTAACATTAATTGAGCATTGAGCATATGCTGGGCTTAGTGCCAGGTGTGATGATCCAAAGTTGAATAACACAGGGTTCCCTGACATCCAGAAACTCAAAACCTAGATGGGAAGACAGGCACGTGGACAGGCGAGAGAAACACAACACAAGACCAGTGCCCAGAGAGGTGGAGGGGTGCGGAGCACTCCGAGGAAGGAGCGGCCAGTCCTGCTGGGTTGGGCGCTGGGCCATGAGCTGAGTCGTAATAAATGAGAGAAGTTGGCCTGAAGGCCGCGTTCCCCCAACACACTGGAAGCTAACAAAAGTAAAGAATTCTGGACATTAGGGGAGGTGCTGGAAATAGAACAGAAACATCTCATTCTCCTACAAAAGTACGACTTACTTGGCCCTGGACCAGTAAGCACCCGTCTGATCGCCACATCTGAAAGGAGACTGAGCAGATGGAGGAGGGTCCAAACCAGGCCATCTAAGGTCCCCAGAGGAAGGGAAGGCGACAACGCCACAGGGATGTGGGTGTGAGGTAAAGGGGAGACTTGGAGGGGGGTGGGAGGGTGAAGGCTATAAAAGTAGACAGGTGTAAGGAGACACATACTTGTTTACCAAATTTCAAAACTCCCTCCCTGTCAACCTAAGAGGCAAGGTTACAACACCAAGCAAACAGCAACCGCTTTTAAAGGTAAATTTATAAAATTCACAACTATAAGAAATAGCCACAAACGTGCCACAGAGGCACAGGATATCCTATAAATTGCATCACACATGGCTTGAGACTCAGTGCGTCTCAGAATTTTTCATCAAAACATATCCAACAGCCAAAGGGAACACAGCATCTCAGCAGGATTATGGGGTTTGATCTTACGCAGTCTGACATACGGGCAAATGTTTTTAAGTCACTAAGTCTCCCTGTAAAATGCCATGGATATTTTGTAGACTTCACTATAAGATGTCTGTGCTTAGAATAAAAGATGAATCTTCACGTGAAGTAGGCCCCCCAGAAAGACGCTCCATATCTGTTACACTTTCTTTCCACCACTGACTCCAGGGGTGCGTTTTGAGCCCCAGTTTGAAGAAGAGGGGGAAGTGACATGGAGAATGTCCGATGCATAATTAGGACCCAGGTATTATTGAGGGAGGTGACTCATTTAACTGTCTCCGTGTGCTCTGTGCAGCGTGACTACAAGGAGAGTTGTGTTCATTTCTGGGTGCCTGTGACAACTAGGTGCCTGGACTTGATATTGGGAGACACCCTGAGAGCAGGGTTTTCATTTAAGTCTCCTTAAATATATTGAGTTTTAAGGAACATGGGCAAGGGGAAGGTGGTTTTGGTGACGCCACACTTGCAAGAAAGTGGTTGCCTTAACCCTGTCAGCCCTCACAGTGAGCTTGGTTCTGCCCGACCAAGCCCCCAGTTTCAGAGGCTACCTACGTATCTCGATAACCAAAGCCCCGCCGCCCAAGTCAGTGTCCTCTTCCCTGCTACAGGTGCTGGTGGCTCTAAAGGCACATTGGAGAACACAAAGCACAGACGATGCTTGCCCCGTGCTCCCCAGTGCCCACCCCACAGTGCGGAGAGCTTTCCTTCAATCGGGCATGTAGAAAAAGGCTCGTAAGGACACTGATGTCTACCCTCAGCCAACGGGGTGACACCGTGCTCATCTCCCACTGGCCTCTTCCTGCAGGAGTCTCCCCTTCCCACTCATGTTTCAAGTTCCAACCACAGTGGCCTTATTTTTGGCTTCTCAAACATGCCACAAACTTCCTCCAGTCTCAGGGTACATGCACATTCTGTCCCCTCCACCTAAAATCCCCTCCTTGTCTCTGCATTTCTCCCTCCTCCCATGCATGTACTGAACTCCTACTCATATGTCAGGTATCAGAAGGAGTAACACTGCTTCACGGAAGCCCTCCTTGGTCCCTTCCTGCCCCAGATAGCACCAGGTCCACCTATTACCTGCTCTCATGGCTCCCCATTCTCTTATTGCAGAACATTCATCAAAGTATGAAATTATATGCTTGTGTAATGCTATGAGCTATGTCTGTCTTTCATTCTAGGTAGTGGGGACCACTACATGGATAGTCCCAGGTGCTTACCACAGTGCCAGGGACAGGAGAATCGATAGATGCTCAATAAATATTTGCTGAATGAATACATGAATATTCCTCTTCGAGTCTTCAAAATTCTATTCCTTCCACCTGAACTCCACCTTCCTTCCCAAATTGTCTAATTCTACCTTACTTTCAATATTAGTTCAAATCCTCTCCTTTCTGAAGCCACCCTTGGCCAAAAGAGGGAAAATTACAACAGAAACACTAAAAAACTACTTTGAAAAGCAAATTCATGAAATTCACTACCATAAGAAGTTGGTGAGAAGGAAAGAGCATCCCATAAATAGTACCTCTCACCTCATATTTAACACTCAGTGACCAACCAGATTCTAACAACAGGTTTCTCTTATAAACTCTCAAATTGTTTTTATTTAACTCATCCAAATATTGTTCTATCCATGCATACGCTTCTGCTTCAAAACTTCAGGTAATCTCTTCAAATAGATTAGATGTTCCTGAAATCCCATCTGAAATCTTGATTCCCCCATCACAGAAACTGCCACTGGGTTGCCCAACAAAATATAATCAGAAAACAATACACGTTTTGTAGCTGACAGTAGCCTTAGAGATCATCTGAACAATTCTTTTCACTTGAGGAATCTAACGCTCAGAGAACCCAAGTGACTTGCCTAATGTCACACAGCTAGTTAGTTGTGGAGCAGGAATTTAAGCCCAGGATCCACATTTCCACCTCAATGCTCTTTTTTTACTGTAAACTGCTCTGGGGTTTTTTTTGTGTGTGGTTTTTTTTCCTGTTAACCACTTGATTTTAAAATAAAAACAAGTTAATACACCCTCCCAGGAACATGGCTCATTTGGGTACGCTAAGCATGAGTGACACTGTACCTGGAATTTGTCTAGCACTTTTATTTACCAATCACGTTCACAATTCGTTTGACCCCCTTTTGTACCGAAGAGCATTTTCTGAGCTAACAGTTGCATAAAATAATCTTACAATTTACATAGCATTTACCAAAATCCATTCTTTTGCCTCCACAGTCCAAGTCTCTTGACCATTTTCAGCTGCAATCAGATTCTATTCATTTTTGTACCTTACGATTCAGAAACATCTCCTCTGAAGCAGCACCTTTGGTCATGAACGCTGGCACTGCTCCGCGAGCCGGCTTTGTTTGTCTGACCCTCAGTCCCCTTACCCACCCCCACCCCCACTTGGCCGGGGTTTCCTGTCTCCCTAACGGTTTGGTTTCACCTCCCATCCCACTATTAACACTCACTTCATTGCTCACTGCTATCCTGGCCAACTTGTCCTTAACTCTTACCTGAGTGCAGATTTGTTCTTCCTGTCTAAAGGCCTGGATCTAAAAGAGGAGAGAAGAATTTAAGCCTCTCAGTTTTAAGTCATTTATTTAAGTTATTATCTCTTAGTGTCAAAACCTTAGCCTGCTTTCAATTTCGAAGAAACGAAGGCTTTCCTATGCCCAGCTTATGAAAGACCATTTGAAACATATCTCCAGGTGGACATTAAAATATGCTCATCTTTGTAGTATTACGATATGAACAGAAAATCTAAGAGTTCATTCAAACTCAAGATATTGAAGAAAAAAATAGTGTGTTCTGTAAAGGCTATTCTTTCAGAAGAGTAAGAAAAACAATGGAAAAAACAAACAAACTATAATTATGGAGGATTTCCAGGACAGGAATGTGTGTATATGTTGTCTAGTTTAATCGACACAGAATAAACACTGTTCGATGGTTACTTCTGTCCACATTTCCTGGAGGGAGACACGGAGGCCCCATGGGCTTTACGAGCTTGCTCAAGATCGCAAAGCCAGTTCTAGAGCATCTGATCCCAAATTCAGTGCTCACTCTAAAACAGCTATCCGCCATTGAAAATAAGCATTTTCAAGAAAGTGCCCTGAGTTGTGATGGAGCTGAAACTATGCCCAAGAAGAAAAATTGTAAAAACTTGGAATTGTTGGCACAAAAATAACTGACCAGTGCACAAAGAGATTTACAATCGTTTTCAAGTTTTGGAAAACATTCTGTGGATGGACAATGAGAATTTCTTCTGGGCTACATCAGAAGGCAGAGGTAAGTCCAAAAGAAGGCAGAGGTAAGTCTGTCAAATATAGACAGAAGTAAATGTCAGCTTGGTATAAGAAATAATATTCTAATGGAAAGAACTCCCTCAGGCAGGAAGAAGCTGCCTTGCATGGCACCAAGCTCTCCAGGGAGTGAGTTAGGAGATGTGTTAAGAGTATAAGATGGATGAACACTTTGATCAAGGTGATACTGTCAGGAAATTGAAGTGTCAGTCGGGATTTAAACCAATGAGTTCTTATGCCCCTTAAGATTTTGGATTCTTCATCCAAAAGCAATAATCCTAGGCATAGAACCCAAGGAAATAGTCACTACTGATGCTCCCTAACGCTTAGAAAAGCTGGCAGATATTTTTTTTTAATCTTTATTGTTGAAGGTATTACAGATGTCATCTTTTTTTCCCCATTGACCCCACCTTCCACCCCCTTGGCCAAGGCATTCACCACACTATTTGTAACTTTTTTAAAAGGTTCCCAAATGTTGTGAGAAAGGCCCAGGACACTGTGTGGCAGGTTTTGGTGGATTCGTGTAGCCTCCCTGTATCTACAGCCTTTGTAAAGGGATTTCCAGCTCCTCCCTTCAAAAGCTAGAATTTATTTCCTCACATCTTGAATTGAGGTTGTGCTTTTTCACTGTTTTGGCATCAGAAGGCGGTGGAAATGAGTGTTTCAGCTCGGAGTGTAGTTCCTGAGAAACCTTAGGCACTTCCAATCCTTTGAAATGCTGTCACCCCCAGGTAAACAAACCTGCGCTAACCTGATGGAAGATGAAAGATCACATAGAAAAGAACCCAGGTATCCTAGGAGAGGCCATCTCAGATCAGGACACAACCAGCTGAGCTCTAAAAGTAAGAGAGCCCAGCCAAGAGAAACACGGCTACCGCCTCAACCAGGGCTGATGAAAGACACATAAATAAATCTCTCTGAGACCAGAAGTATCACCCAACTAGCCCACAGAGTTATAATCAATAATGAATATTTACTGTTTTAAGCCTCTAAGTTTAGGAAGTGTTGGTTACGCAGCATTAGCCAGCTGATACACAGACTTAGCTCTATCAATGACCTAGCTAGGCTGTTTTGAGGAAGACTTTGAATTCCTCAGTCTCAATCTTCTTGTAGAAATATGATGCATGGCTTCCTCCAGAATAATGGCTCGCAAATTTCAAAGTTATTCAAATTCCTGTTTAAAACATATATTCCAAGGACTCCTCCAAAATTCTGATCCAGGAGGTCAAGAGTAGAGCCCAGAAATCTGCATTTTTAACAAGCTAGCAGATTATTCTCATGTAAATGCAAATGCTAAGGGACCACATATTGAGAAACTGTATTCTAGACAATTTTTAGGGAAGCTAGACATTTATGGCTAAGCTCATTCCCCTGCCTCTTGTCAACCTTCCCTCCATCACACATAGACAATGCCCAGCTGAGCATTTGGAGTTCATTAGAGATGGGAGTACCTCAAGTTTGCTCCAGGGCCCATTAGAAAAAAGTGATTTGACCTAAGTCAGATACCTTTTAACTCATGGGAACCCACTACTAGCTTCATCTAGCCATGGCCTTGACAAAAGAAATGAGCAGACTATTTCCACTCAAAATCATTCTATCCAACTGCCAGCGCTGGAGTACAATTAAATAGCACAAAGCACAGCTTCAGCTAAAATGCAAGTAACAGCTGGACTGTGTTCCCTGAAAGTACAATGCATTTATTACACAGATAATTAGATTTCCCTTTAGATACAAAGTGTTGTGGTCTGTGCATTAAGCAAAAGGGACTTACCACTGCCTGGACAACTCTGCCTAAAGCTCTCAAACAGTGCTGATCTTTGGGTTCTAAAATGGGGTGAGCTGGGAGCTGGGGTGGAGGTAGGAAGGCAGCAACTGCTTTGAGGTTCTTCTGCTTGTAGCTTTAATAATCCAAATCAGTGGCTCTAATCTCCGCATTTAAATTATCCAGGAGTTTTCAACGATACTGATGCCTGGGCCCCATCTCAGAAGAATTAAATCAGAATCTCTCAGAATAGACTACCTGGGCACAGGTATTTTTTAAGCTCCCAGGTGACTCTAATGTGCAGAGTTGAATACTATTGGTCTAAGGCAGAGGTTGAAAAATTATGATCCCTCTATTTTTGTAAAGAAAGTTTGATTGGAACATAGCCAATACTCATTCAGAGTTAAGTTGCTGCAACAGAGAATATATGGCTGGCAAAACCTAACATACTTACTACTCAGTCCTTCGTACAAGTTAAGGGGGCCTCACAGGAGTTTTATCCTGAGTGCCTCCTGGCTTGGGTTCACATCCCTTTTTCCAACAGAAGCTCAGAGTACATAAGAAGAAGAAGAACAGGTCTAACAAGTACTTACTAAGTGTCGGGAACTAGGTTAAGTGGTTTACATCTTCTCCTTTAGTCACTACAACGACCCTGTAGAGAAATTCTGGTTATCTTCATTTTATGGAACAGAAAACAAGATTTGGAAAGAACAGACAGAAAACACCAAGTAAGTGTGAAGGTCAGATGGCAACGAGGCCTGCCTGATTCCGTGGCCCCCGTGCTCAATAACCACACAGCCAAGGTCCACAACGTGGAAAAATGGAACTGCTGAGCAGGCTGTAGAGCGAGCTTGGGTGGGCCACGCCAAGGGGTGGGGGTGGTGGTGGAGGGGTCTAAGTATCCCACCTTAAGAGCTCTGGTGAGATTAGGAGTAGCATGATATCTAATAAAATTAAAATGTCTGGCAGACTGAATGATTTTTTCAGGTTTTTTTCTTGAGACATCCTGACTATACTTCACTAAGGTACTTCATCCATGTGCTCAATCAGTAATTTAGTGAGCACCTGCCATGACTCAGGCCCGGTTCTAGGTGCTAAGGATACAGCAGAGAACAAGATGCCGGAAAACACCATTTGCAGATTTTCATGGAGTTTACATGGTACTGGGGAAAATGGGCAGTGAGCAAAAAGATATTTATATATTCATAAATAAGAAAACAAATACATGTGTGTATATTCATTTACAGTCGATTCTTGTTAAGTCATAGTCAATGGCCTTTAGAGTCAGAGCAAACACTGATTTATCAAACACTAAACCATTGTTCCTAGTGGAAACACAAGGTTAGGTTCCTTTGAGACTCAGGTCACAATATTGGGTGGAAAAATGTAGGTTTACAGTTGTTTGTATGGAAAATAATACATTAATTAATAAATGAGCAATACAAGAATAAATTCTGTTTCACGTACTCACAACTGTAAACCTATTTTTGCTAGCCCCTGTATTTTCATCAAAGAATCAATACACAACCTTGTTTTAGGTGTGTTTCTGTTTAAAGACACCTTATTTAATATATATATTGCTAATTTATTAACATTGACCTCATGGCTAATAGCACAGTAGCTCATGTCTGATGGCAGCTTAGCTAACACATGCATTTACTACCTCAGGCACATCAGGACCTTCTGGCCCTTAGGACTCTAGACAGCCCCTCTGCACGGTACTCGGGAGCCATTTGTAAAAGTGAATCCAACAAGAAAAAACACAAAATTGGGGTGTCATTTACTGCAACTCAAATCTGGAAGGAAATGAGTTTGTGAAGATTTCATGAGTTGGTTGCATGAATTAACATGCTCTTCTTTATGTGTGTGTTTATGTGTGTGTGCGCGTGTGTGTGAGAGAGAGAGACAGAGAAGAGAGAAAATTATAATGAAGTAATAGAAACTCATAAAATATTTATTTGTCACCTATTGTGTGTACTCTGCAAAGTGTAAGGCTGAGGCAGAAACAAAACTTCCTGGAGGAGCTCAAAATCTAATGGGGGAAACTGACAAGAAAACGGGAGTTTATTTTTAAAAATCTTAAAACAGTTTCTGAAGTCAAAGAGTGTCAGGCAATGCCCCAGGCTGCACAGAAAGAACCCTGGCGTGAGATCCAAACATCCTAGTCTGTAGAAACTCCCATTTCTCCAGAGAGACCTGAGGAAGGATGATTTTACTGGTCTCAGAAACACACACTGAAGAGCTTTCAGCTCAGGTAGCTCAGCTGATGATTCAATTGCTACTAGAATCTCCTTGGGAAAAGGCTCATGAGAAATCTACCTGGGCAGGCCAATAGCCATCATAACATTAAGTGCCACATAAATGTCCCCCGGCTCAGAGGACAGCGCAGCGATCGGACGGCATCCCATATCCATTCATTCCCCCGCCGAACCTGTCTGCACATGTGCTCTCTGCTTTTCAAGTGTAACCAAGAGCACCTCTTGGGGACCAACGCCAACAAAACCAAGAGCCCTCAGCCAAGGGAATCGCTGCCACAAACAAACAAAACAAACTCCTCCAAGGTTTGAGCAAGGGGAAAAAGGAGCTCTCTTGAGCGAAATCCCTGTTGAGGGCAGGATTCTTTTCCCTCTGAGTTTATTTCCACCTTTCTCTCCGGTCCCAGCGCTGACAGAGACAAAACAGAAAAATAGGACACAATCCCTTCCCTTAGTCCCCTCAGTACAGCTGTTACAGGTCAATATTTTCAGAAAGAATTTACTACAAAAATCCAAGAGGGAAATAAACAAAGAAAATATAAAACTATAAAACTGTTGCACTCCCAAAACAGAGGTCCCTGACCCTACAAGAGCTAAGAATGTCACTTACCAGGCGCACGTGCCCTGTCTTGTTACACATTCTGTCTGAAAGCTCCCATTCGGAAAAAGCCTCTGTTTAATTCTTAAGTAGGCAGCTTGTGCACACACACACACACTCATTTATACACACACCTTGGTGGCCTCTTTTCTAGATTAAATGCCTGGAGTGGAAACTCCAGTCCAGTGGCTGTTTTGAAGGAAAATGAGTGGGAACTGGGGGCACTGAAGCTCCCCTGGGCAAACAATGCAGAAGTCACATCCCTTTAAGCACAGAACAGCAAAGGTGTGGGTTAGGCAAAGACCTGATCTCCTGTTTTCCATTGCTCCTGCCCCTATTCCACCTCTATTTCATGCAAACTTTTCATTTCAGGGCTGGGAGAGTCCCATGACATCGATGCTGGAGTGAGCAATGCTGAGATAGGCTTACATCTTTGGCTGACTGTAAAATGGGCCCATAACCCTTCGTGTTGTCATTTCAAATGCAAAGCACAGTAAAAGAAAACAGTCAAATGCATTCTTAGCTACATTCTTAGCTGGACACAAGAAGAGAAACATATGTGCAACCCTTGGAGGAAACCCAGAAAGTTCCTCCACAAAATCTCGCAAGGGCTACCCAATGTCCTCTCGCCAGAGTTTAGTCTTGTGTCACTGCACATCACCTACGGAGTGTGACCCTCAGGGAGATGGAGATGCCCCCTTCTGCCATTTTGTTTTGCATTTTGACTTTACGGTGCTTGCACTAAGAACACTGTATTCCAACAGTGTTTCCATGACAGAGTCCAGTTACAGAGATGAAAATAACTAGCCTGGAAAAGGGGAGGCTGGCTTTTCCTTGCAATGGAGGCTTCCAGCTCCTTGCCTGCCGAGTAAGTATGTTGAAACTACCCCGCCTGTGAGCTTGCCCTCCCAATTCCAACTGGATAGTTTAGTTTAATAATTTCTTGCAATTTGTCTCCCCTGATCTTATTTCTGTCCAGAGTTCATAATTTTGCAGAAACTTAGAATTCATTTTCCATTTCTTCTTCACTGCATTGCTCAGCAACTACAGAGATGCCTCAGACTGATTTTCCAACACCCCTCCTCCCGTGTCCCCAGGCAAGGGACAGAAGTTCCTATTGGACCCATCATTTGGATGTGCTCACTCTCTGTGGCATGATTTATAGGAAGGCAGCCTCAATTACAGTTTCTCTTACCCCTTGCATTGACAAAATGCTGAAAATACAGAATTGCCAAGATGGCACAGTACACAGCCTCTGACTCAAACAGCTTTCTGCCCAAAGCCCCAGGCACAAAAAAAGGCTGCAGTGCCAAAAACAATGACTCAGTCCATCAGTGCCAAAAATCGGAAGACCGATTTGTCCTAACCCAGAAAGATGGCCCCACCACCACAGCTCCCCTCTCTCCAACCAACATTGGGATCTCTCTGCTTCCTTCCCTCTGGCTGGGAGCTCCGAGGCAGCCACTGTCATGGGCCAAGCAGTTTCAGAGACAGCAGCCAGCAGACAGGAATTGAGAGATTAAACAATAAGTGTGCATATGCATTTCTATTTCCAGCCCTGGCTCACTCACAGTAATAAAAAAAACATGAAACCAGTAACAGAAATAAAAACAAATAGACCCATTAATCTACCAGCTTTGATTTCCCTTTTAATTCTGTTGAGAAATCCAAAATAGTGTTTCACCAAACAGGAGAGTTTGTGGGAGTAGCCTGGGGGTGAGGAGAGAGGGTACCTTAACCTGTGTCATCAGTTGGTAGAAGAGGGAGCGTATGAAAAACCAGGTACCTCTTGGATTACCTCCCAGAAGATGCTCCAATGCTTTTTTCATCCTGTCTCTTTGAAGTCTTTTTATAACAGACTTAATGATCATCGTGGCACCTTGGAAATTACTGTTTTAAGAGTTCAATGTTTGGAAAAGATGCTCAGAGGAAGTCACTGTCATTTCTGGGTTACCCGGCCTACTTTCAATCCACTGCACCAGAGTGATATTTGCAATGTCCTTTCTCCAAACCCCCAGCATGTCCAAAATGGTTTTCGGGTAAAATTTCTAAGAGGTCGTCTCTTGACAATTGGGCTATATTTTATTACCTAACTATTTAAATGAAGATTTTTTTAAAAATTAATAGAGTTTAATTTTTTGGAGCAGTTTTAGGTTTACAGAAAAGTGAGTAGAATGTCAAGCGAAGTGCCCCCACATATCCTCGCGCCTCCCCACCAATTTTAGCACCTTGCACTAGTGTCCTGCACTTGTTCCCCTTGATGAGTCAATACTGACACATTCTTAGCTAAAGTCCATAGTTTACAGTAGGGTTTAGGCTTCGTGTACATTCTATGGGTTTTGACAAATATCTAATGATCTGTATCCACCATTGCAGTGTCATACAGAACATTTTCATCGTCCTAAAATTCCTCTGCTCCTCTTACCCCCCGGCAACCACTGATGTCTTTACTGTCTCCACAGTTTTGCCTTTTCCAGAATAGTTGGAATCACACATTATATGTAGCCTTTTTCAGATTGATTTCTTTCCCTTAGCAATATACATTTTAAGTTTCTTCTAGGTCTTCTTGTGAATGAATTGCTTGCCTGTGTGTGTGTGTGTGTGTGTGTGTGTGTCCATTTGCTTGTTTGCTGAATCTACTAACTTAGAAACACAGGGCTGGGACTAGTATCTTATAAAATTGTAAATGTCTGTCCTAACTCTCTCCTCTTAATTGTAACCTCTGAAGCAGATCAGGGACACCAGGGAAAAACAGTCAAACAAAAGCTTGGTGCTTCCTAATACTTGCAAGGGCAAAACCACAAAGATGCATTTTATATTATCCAGTGCATGTTTATAGATAATATGTCAAGTGAGTCAACCAAAATTATCCCATGTCAGAGGACATTATTATAATTACTAGTTATTAGAATTACTTATTGTTAAAATGGGAACGTGTCAGAGTTCAGGAGGGAGAAACAGTGCTTGAACTCTGTAAAACAGCGTGGAAGAGACATCTATCCAATTGATTGGTTAGTCCTGTTTTAGTGTACATATCTGCTCATGGATCACGCGCCAGGCAAAAAATTATCTGAGAATCTAGCAATGACAAGGCTTTGTCCAATGTACTTCAGGCATTAGTGGCGTATGATCTCCCAGGGGTGGGGGGTGATGGCCCAGTAATTACTCCATCGTTAGCCAGTGTGCTGGGGCGGGAGACCTACAGATGATTAGTGTCATGGAAGCTCAGACAAGGAAGACAGATCCTTTCTAACTGGGGGATCTGTGAGCTGGCAACCCTTCAGGAAGGGTAGGGAGTCATTTATAAATGACGATAGTGACAGGACAGCCTAGGAGCACGAGGGCCATGGTGAAGGTCAGGTAAGTCCAGTGCTGTGTGTGCGTGTGTGTGCAGGAGTCTCACCTTGCGGTCCCAATCTAGCTTTTGTTATTTGTCTCTGTGTGTTTTTAAAGGGGAGTTGCTTCAGTTTATTTTTTTTAATTCTGTATATATATTTTTAAAACATGTTTTTATTGTGGTTTGGTTTTTTAGAGAGAGAGAGAGAGGAAGAGGGAGAAAGAGAGAGAAACATGGATGTGAGAGAGAAACATCAATCAGTTGCCTCCTGCATGCACCCCGACCGGGCATTGAACCCACAAGCTTGGCGTGTGCCCTGACCAGGAATTAAACAGGTGACCCTTTCGTGCATAGGATGGTGCGCAACCAACCGAGCCACACCAGCCAGGGCTTAGACATTTATGCAAACTAACCGATAGTGACAAAAAGCAGAGTAGCGTTGGCCTGGGGCCAGAGGCGGAGGGAGGGATGGACTGCAAAGGGGATGACGAATCTATGGCAGAACAGAAATGTTCCGTATCCTGCTGGAGTGTTTACAGAAGCCTACAACTGTCAAAACGCATTGAACTGTGTACTGCAAATGAATGCAGTTTATTATACATACATTATTTTTCAATAAAGCTGATAAGAAAAATACCATAACAGGGACAGGGAGAGGCAAATGGCTCTTTAGCTCAGTTTTCTATTCAAAGACAACAGCAGTCAGACAGTGTACAGCAGTCAGGCCAGACATCCACAAAGTGCAATGTCAACTCTGAAGTGCGTTCCTTTCCTCTAGCTTGCCCTTCCCTTTTCTCTGCCATCACTCTTTCCCTTCAGACGAAGAAGTCCTCTAGGAGCATCTCATGCAAGCACCAGTTCCATTCCCCCATCCCCACTGACTGTGTGGTCACACTACAGGTTGTTTGCACCAGTTGTTACTATACAAGGTTTACTTAATACTCTGTCTGGGCCAAGTCAGCCATATCCCCCAGTGTCTCCCTGGAGAATCCCACTTTGACCCCAGCCTGTCCCTCCTGTTCTCTTAGAAGTGTTTAAACATCAGAAAAGTACCACGGAAAGAAAAAAATAGAAAGTATGTTTCCAATAGAAAGATTTTTCATTTAAATGCATTTTATTGCGTGATGTATTCCTTTAATTAAAGTGTGTGTCTGGGTGCATTGGTTGCTATTACAGTGCAATTCCTCATGTTTATTGAATGCAAGAGTAGCTGGGGCAATGCAGTGGAAACTCACATATCAGCTAGAGCGCAACTTAGAGCTATAGTCCCCTGATCTCCGGAGCTCCTAAAAGGTAGATAATCTTTAGGGTGACTGATCAGTGGCTGAGTGTTATGAGATGTCCTCTACCAATTTGAATAGCACTGATCTGAAAAAAACAACACCGTTCTTATTTCTAAAACCATGTCTGGCTCTGTCTTGTTGTCTAACCCAGGCTGAGTCCTTCAGCTCTAGAGAAACACAGAACCAGGCAGGGGACTGGCAGGTGCCAGCGCCTTTCCTCCAAAGGTGCTGTAGGAAAGAATTATTAAGTCTCTGCCATTCGTATGCGTCTTACGATTTACAAAGCACATCTTTGCGTCCTCATAGACTCCCCTTAAGAGGCTTGTGTAGTATTATTACCTCCCATACTGACTTAGAAACTAAGACTCAGAGGATACATGAGGTACCCAAGTTGCACAGAAAACGGAGGGATGTACGAGCCCCACACCTCGGACTCTGAGTCCTGTGCTCCCACCACCACAGCAGAGCTGGCATTCGGGACTTGGTTCTGATTCTGCCACAAGTAATGATTGACTTTGGGACCAATCTTAGAACCTCTTTGGGTTTTAGTCTCCTCCTCTGTAAACAGAGGGGCTATTTCAACATCCCTTCAGTTCTTACATCCCAGAGTCTCTCTTTGCTTTCAGAAACTGAGAAAGAGGAACCCAGAGGCAAAGGGGCTTCATTTCATGATCGCCTGAAAGGCTGGTTAGTTTCCTTCTTGGCCAGGGCCCCGTTACATCATGAAGAACAGCTGGCCTTTCCTTTGATATATCTCCTGCCCCCCCCCAAACATACTGAGAAAAATATATGTTATCATAAAAACACCAGACTTAAAAAATTACTTAATAATCAATAAAGCTAATACATCAACTGTTTTCGTTTCCCCATGATCTCTGCCGGGCCTTGCCAACAACATACATCTATACATCTCCGTGCTGATTGTTCACCTCACTGCCATTTTCACCGGGAAGATCCATCCTTTTGTTCTTCTCTTGGGCTAAGTTGATGCCTCCTGGAAATGTTTTCTCGCCACTGGGACTGTGAGATTCTTGAGGGCAGGCACCCTAACTAATACATCTTTGGGCTGTGCCTCGGCATTGGCTGTTTACTGCTAAGAGCATAAAAAGCCCCAGTACACATTTACTGTATGTTCCTCTGCTTGAATTTCTTCTTTCACAATTAAAGCTCTGCTTCCTTTTCCCCATTTTCCTAATAAAATTAATTTTGGCTCTGGCATTTACTAGCTCTCAGTATAGGGTTAGTCACATACTTCTCTATGCCATGTTTTTAATTCTTCAATTTCGAAATTTTAAAAAACACACAAAACTCATCAGGTTATTGTACGACAAAAAAGACATGGAAGCACTTAGCACAGTATCTGGTACGTAGTAGGTATTCAATAGATACGTGTAAGATCTGAGAGTATAAAACAACATGTGTCAACAGAGGAGAAAAAACTGTGTAGTCAAAATTGGCTCAATCCTGCCTTCTCAAAGCTACTCGCCATTGCTCCATCAGTAACGTTCAGTAGGATGGACAGTGTGCTCCATGCACCCTGGCCCTGAAGTATCTCACCCCCAGCCTCTGCTGATCACTCAGATGCAACAAAAATCATAGCTCAGACACTAAACAATAGCTTAAAGCCGTATCAGGGGGGCAGATGCATCCAAAATGGTCTGACAGCCTTCAAGTTCAGCCAGGCTGGAGTACATTTCCTTGATCAGGGATGGTTGACAAGAAGGTGATCCCCTCACGGGGAATTCCTCCAGGGCATCAGCAAAATGCAGACCTTGGTCTATGAGCTGGTTACCGGGCATTTGCTATGCCCTGGGCTCAAGGGATTCACAGAAGAAAGGAAGGCGTCTTCTCCGATGTTCCTCACAGTCTGAGCAGAAAGGAGTGAGTATAATATAAAGTGGCAGATGCTAAGATGATGTGTCTGCAACATTGGAAGGGATCTGAGACAGCCTGGAAGAGATCAGAAAAGCTTCCCGGAGATACCGACGCTGGGTGAAAACTTGCTAAACAGAAAGCAAACTGTGCAAGCAGAATCATGCTTTGCCAGCGGTGTCTGTTCTTTCTTCCCCTCTCCTCTCCAGCGGCACCATTTCTTCTCTCACCTCTGAGGCCGGCCTTAAACCCCTCCTTCTCTGTGACACAGCCAATCATTCCGGCCCAGAGGGGCCTCCTCCCTGAATGGAGATGTCCATGCTTCTGAATGTCCAGCTGCCATCCTGATTTCAAATCTATGTCCTTCTACCTTCTAAACTCTTGGAGGACAAGGCCCATGCCTGGGGTTGCTCATCACTTTATGTCCAGCACAGAGCGCCCCGCCTGGTGCCCAGTAAGCCCTCCTACAGCACAGCCAATGATTAAGCATCCCAACGACTGGCATTTCGTGAACTGATCTTGTGCTCTTACCTTTTTTGGGGGGGTCAGAAAACATGATTGGCAATTATGGCCCTGAAAGGTAGGCAGGTGGTTTTTAGTCCAGCGTCTGCGGCTTTACTCCTTGAGCCCATCCTCACAAACGTACTCACTCACCTTGGAAAAATTACTCATGTCGTCTAGGCCTCCATTCTGTTTGTTTCTTTCTTTGAAATGGGGGTGGCAGGGGGAGGGGTAATGATGTTACTTTTCTCAAAGTGTCATAAAAATAAAGTGAGATTTGAATGTAAGATTTTACTACAGTGCTCAAAGCATAGCTATTCATATTACTGGGATTAATGTTAATTACTGCTCTGTGTGTGCGCGTGTGTGTGTGTGTGTGCGCGCACGTTTCACCTCAACCAAGCTACAAAGACCCTTGAGAATTGAAATTACATTACATATTTCTCTGTATTCCTCAGAACACCCAACGCAGGGCTGTACAGAAAGTAAGATTTCTAATAAATATTAATTGGCCAACTGGTTAAAAAGCCCAGCCACTAGCTAGGACTTCAGAATGAACGGAAGCCACTGATGTTAGGCTGGGGTAACTTCCCTTCCTTCCTTGGGGAATGACCTTTCAAGGATAAATGCTCACTAAAGTGAGGATCTTGTGCTAGGATTTTCTCACCCTCACACATCCACTCAGTCAACAGGTAAGTCTATGGCACCTGTCCTACACCAGGCCTTGACCGAGGTACTGAAGATGCATCTTGGGACAAAAAAGATCAAGTCCCTGCCTTCCTAGGGCTAGAATTCTGGTGGGGTGACCAACAGGTGCACAAGAAGTGGCTTGTGGCAATTTGTTAAGAAGAAAAGTCAAACAAGATAAATGGTGCCTGTAGTGGGTCTGAAAGAAGCTGCATTTCACATTGGTTGGCTGGGAAGGCATCTCTAAAAAGATGGGATTTGAGCAGAGACCAACAAGTGAGACCTTGAGCCAAGTGAACAATCTGCCTCCCAAACACAATGCAAGAGAAGAGGCCTGAGACGGGCCTGTGCTCAGCAACCGGGGGGGGGGGGGGGGCAGCAAGCAAGCCTGAGGGGCTGGGCACAGGGAGTGTGGGGAGTGGTGGGAAGTGAGGTCAGAGCAGGGGTGAGGGCAGGCAGACAGGGGAAGCTTAGACGTGGTCTTGTGAGCCATGAAAGAGACAAAGTTTTACTCCGAGCAAGATGGGATCTGTTGGATCTGTTGAGTAGATAGTTCTGGCCACTTTATGGAGACTCAGTGGTGGGTGGACAAGGGAGAGAGAGGTTCTTACAATAACCCAGGTGAGGGAGGGAGGACGGTGACATGGGCCAGACAGGAGCAGCGGGGGAGGGAATGGGGAGTTCTGGGATTCTAGATGTATTTTAAAACTAGAGCCAAGACAATATGCGTAGGAAATGATGGTAGAGTGTGTAACAGAGAAGAGCCAAGACTCCAAAGTATATGTCCTGAAAAACCGAAGAACGAAACTGTGAGAGGAGCCAATGTGCAAAGAGGAATGAGTAGAAACCAGGTGCTTAATTTTAGAATGAAATGGCTGGCATATTTATGAGACACCCATGTTGAGACAGCAAGTAGGCAGATGTAAATGAGTAAGTCTGGGGTATAGAGGAGACATCGGGGCTAATAATTAGGACACATAAGTGATATTTAAACCAGGGGCCTGATGAGATCATCTAGGGAAGGAGAGAGGGCAGCGATGGGAAGAGGCCCCAGGGCTCTTCAGTGTTTGGAGAGATCACAAAGATGAGGCAGAACCGTGCAAGGCTTCTGGGAAGGAGCACCCACCAAGGGAGAAGACACAAAGGAGCACAGTGTCCCATCTTCCACACAGTTCTGCTCCAACTAGGACCCTCCCCCTCCTCCTGCTGAACACTGTTCACTGGCTTTGCTGGATAGTTTCTATCCACCAGACTTTGTACTAACTTCTCAGAGAGGACTTCCCTGGTCCCCAATATAAACTGTCTCCCTCTTGTAATACTACATTGATCTTTACCTCCTCGGCATTTCAGGTATGGATCTAGGGTCTATCTCTGTATGAATATAATTATGCATGGCAATTTGGGTCATTCCACGTTTGTGTATAAGAATATACAATGAATATCCACCTTTAACTATACCATTGTTTACCTGCACCCAAGGATCTGTCTAATTCCATTCACCCCTGGGTGCATTTGTTGAATTAATGCAAAAATAAACACTAGGCCCTGGGCTGGGTTGACCCTATTTGTTATCGAATTTCAACTTAATAGCAACACTGTGATGTTTGTAGAATTAGTCCCACCTTATAGATGCAAAAATTGAGGATGAGAAAGTTAAATAACTGCTCAAAGGCCACCTCACTAACAAGCAACTATACCAGGATTGAAAAGAAAATTCAAGTCTAATTCCAAGCAGGTGCCCTTTCCATATCCACTCTCGCCCCTACATAGCAATAGTCCAGGGAGCAATTGATACCTGTCTGCTTAGAGAGCGGCCGACTACAAACGTTAGAAGAAGAGGGGAGGCTTGATAAGCTCAAACCTCACATTCCCAGGGCACCCCGCCCTCTCCCCGCTTTCTCCACCCTTACCCCGGTACGTCACACTCACACCACACAGCCGTCCCATCTGTCTCTGCTGAACAGTCTCCGTTTGTCCTCGCAGTGCAGCCACTTTCTGCTCCTCTCTGGCCTGTTTTGTGTCCCTGTAGGACTTACCCATACGGACCGCATTAGCCCACCTGGCTTCCCTGCCTTTTGCCTTCCAGGGGCATTTAGCCCAAAAAAGTCACCTGCAAGAGTCTGGCAGGTGAGAAGAGAGAGAGGTTAGGCTTCCTCTTTCCACTCCCCCTCCCCCACTCCCTTCCTCTGGCCTGGGGCCCACGTTTCCAGCAGGGGGTCTGTCTCCTATGGCTTCAGCTGTTGACCCTGCCCCCACTCCATTGCTTCAGGCCCCTCCAGGAATTCATGCTGTGGTTTCCTGGGCTTGCTCCTTTGGGCCCCAAGTTCTAACAGCTTCCTGCTGCTGCTAATCTTTGGGTGCCTGGCCGTGCAGTGTACATCCCTCTGAAAAGAAGATTGAATCCCGTCACTCAGTTCTCACTGGAATTCTAGCTAGGGCGAACCCTGTCCTCCTGGCCTGGACTCTGACATCCACAAGGTCACAGAGCATCCCTCGGGGCACTGTCCCGCTCTGGCCCCAACCCCTCCCGCCTTCCTGCTCGGTTCCGGCTCTCAGGCAGGCTGCACGATGCCCACTCCAATTTTACAGCCATCCAATCCCACAAAAATCAATGGAACAAAAACCCAGAGAATCTATCACACCTGAGAAATTTCCCATAACTGCCCTGAAATTGTCCTGGATCTCCTGGGGCAAGACTTTAAAGAAAGGATAATAAAGTAAAAAAGTGGTTTGGCATCCAGATGTAAACCAGTGGTAACTCCCGTCTTTTCTCGGACTGGGTGTAAAATGAGGTGCCCGCGAGGAGCTCAGCCTTCCGAAGGTGATGACAAGGCCTGTGCGCCTCCACTCCTGAGGCCGCGCTGTTTCCATAACCGTTTTCCAGACCCCAGTTCCCACGCGTGCAGGAGGGAGCCCGCGGGGGAAAGCGGGGCCGGCCGGAATGCAAAGGTAAGGGGACCGCGCCCACGCCCGCGCCCTGCCTGGACGCGCTCATGCTGCGACAACTACAAGCACAATCCTGGCGGCGTGCTTTGTACGGTCTATGCAAACATAGCAAACGCCTTGCTCTGCACATCCGTCTGACGTCCAGTGATTAGCCGGTTGCAGAAGCTGATATTTATACACGACTTGAAAGTGCGCAGTGCAAATCAGCCCCCATCTATCATGGAATCAGAGAATCTGGAAAAGAAAAGCGAGTCCGGGGACATTCCCTTTCAGTCCCACATGTCACAGGTGAGGAAACTAAAGCAGAGAAGGGGAGCGAGTGTCCGAGGCAGGGAGAGCAAGAGCGAAGGGCCACTGTTCTCCTTTTTCTGCCACGTTTTGCTATTTTCCACTCACAAGGGGAGCAAGGTGTCTACCTCTTCTAGATGCTTGAAGAGAATTAAAATTAAAATTAAAATGTCTAACTTTTTTGAAGGCCAGAATAATATTACCTAGCATTTCCTGAGCTCTCACTCTATGCCAGGCAGATACTAGGATTTTTTTTTTTAAATCACCCAAGGACATTTTTTCCATTGCTTTTCGGAGACAGTAGAAGGGAGAGAGAGAGAAACATCCATGTGAGAGAGACATATCAATTGGGTGCCTCCCGCACACACCCCGACCAGGGCCGGGGATGGAGCCTGCAACCGAGGTACGTGCCCTTGGCCAGAATCAAACCCGGGACCCTTCAGTTCATGGGCTGACTCTCCACCCACTGAGCCAAACCAGCCAGGGCAAATACTGAGATCTTAATGGAGTGATTAATTCTGCCAGCATTGCTAGGAGGTTGATGCCAATGTGAGGAATTACGATGAAGACTGAGAGCACTGATTCTAGATCCTGACTGCCTGGCTTCACATTGGCAGCACCTACCTCATAGAGCGGTTGCAAAATCACACCAATCAGTGCAAATAAAGCAGTGCCACTGCTGCCTAGAACACAGTGAGCACCCTACTGGGTGTCCCCTATTTTGTTGTTTGACCACACTCCTCTTTTGTAGGTGAGGAAGAAAGGCAGAGAAATATTTTAAAAACCTGCTCAAGAACATGTGCAAACACAGAGCTGCTAAGGTGCAGAGCCAGGTTCCAGCCCAGGCCTTCTGTCTGCACAGCCAAGGCTCACTGCCTCTGCTCTCACAGACACCATCCAATAGAACTTTCTGTCGCGATGGAAATGGTCTACAGTGGCGCTAACCCCGTGGCCACCGAGCACCTGAAATGTGGCTAGTGCAGCTGAAGAATGGAATTATTTTATTTATTTCTTTATCATTCATTTAATTTCAGTTATAGTCGCGTGTGATGCGTGGTTGCTGTGTCAAACCGCCCATTTCTTCACGACTTTACTTGTTTTGTGGTCCTTACTCCCCAACTCAGCAAAAATCCCAATCCAGGGCACACTGTAGTAAAGCAAACTAGGCAAGGCCATGTAAAGATGAGCTAACACTTAAAACACACACTTAACTACACACAAACACACATACCACTATGAGGTTTGAAACTGATGAAATTAATAAAAAAATCAGAAAGAAGCTAGAATAATAAAAATAGCCTAAGTAAAGCACTTAGCACAATGCTTCGTATATATTATGTATTTGGTAGTCCCTCTTTCCCAACCTCTTGTCTTCTTTACCCTAAGTATTAGTTCCAAGAGTCTGTCCTTTGTCTTTTTGTTGGTTTGGGACATTTATTTTTGGTTTTGTTATATTTCATTCATTCATTCATTCATTCATTCATTCATTCATTCCGGGGAACGCATAACCAGAGCTAAGCTTTACAAAGATTGTACTTCATGCAACCACCATACTGATTCATTCACCAATGGGGGAAAAAAACAGATTAAAAAATTCAGAGGCAATAATGGAGGAGCTAAGACCAAGCGAGAGGCACTGAGCTAATGGGAAAAGTAATCTCCACTAAGTAACCTCCAGCTCCACTTGTGAACTCTATGTGTCCCCTTTCTTTGTACCGCAACAATTATTACCTTAACTCAGGTCCTCCTTCTCTCCTGTCCAAAGACAATTTAAGATCTTTGGACGTCCTAAACACTGAGAGAATCCATTTCCTTGACCTTGTCAGCCCTCAGAGGCCACCTGCAGTCCTTACCTCCTGGCCCCACCTCCAAAGGGCATCACTCCCACCTGTTTCCACTGTCACATCTCCTTGTTTTGACTCTTCCTGCTCTGCCTCCTTCTCTCCGTAGCCCTGTGATTACCTTGGGCACACCTGGGTATTCCTCCTCAAGGATACTCTTCCTACCCCAAGAGCCTTAACTGAATCACATCTGCCAAGTCCCTGTTGCCCTGCAGGGAAACATCTTCACAGGCTGGGGGATTGGGAGGTGGACAACTTTCAGGGAGAGGGCATGATTCAGCTTAAGCAGTGAGGAACATCAGAGGGGGGCGTGACCCAGGACAGACTAGGAACACAGAAATGTCAAAAGGGACTTTCTGGGTAGAAACCTTTGTGCTCTGATCCCTGTCCTTGACCCCGTAAATCTTCAGCTATCACCACCTAAATCAAATGCTCAGCATAGTATGTTAGAGTTCCTCCAGGAACGGGTACTGAGACAAGAATTAAGTAGTTTGTTTGGGAAATGGTATAGAGGAAGAGAAATGGCCCAGGCAATGGAAGGCAGTTCATATATGGTATGTAACAAAGCCAGCTAACTCTGTGGGCAACTACAGTTTAATTCCATTGAGAAATTCTGAAGAAAAAAAAAGAGTAAACCATACTTGAGACTTGCCCCACATGAGAAGCAAGGGAACCAGGGTATCTATACACCAAATTCTGTGGCCACTGGCTGAGGGCTGCTCCCAAATGTTAATTCCCTGGTGCTTCTACAGTGTGCCGTGCAGAGGAGTGAAGTAGCCTCTAGAGGGTTTGGAGAAAGTCCTCCAGCAAAGAAAGGCAAATCCCAGCAATGAGAAATCAGTGGGAGCATCCTACAGTGGAAGCAACGAATGGGTATGGGCAGGACATCAACAGTGTCTGTTCGAATTAGATTCCTCATGGAAATCAGCAACATGGCTGAGTTTTACCCTGTCATTGATATAGTGTTGAAATTGTCCGTAATACAAGGTAAGAGCTGACATCTGGATTATACCAAAAATAAACATCAATGAAGCTGTGCCTCATGCCTGTAGAGCTGCCACTACGGCAACTCATTTCTGCAGACTCTTCTACAGGAAAACCAGCCTTGAGCTCCTTGCTATCTGGCCCTGATTCGGGACTTCTGTGGAGGCCTATTTCCAGCATTTCCCTGGTCTGGAGCCAATCTCCCCCTCTTCTCCCACTGCCACATTTGGCTAAGAACATCGCCCTGCACTGCCACCATCTCGACTGCTCCTTTGAGTAGATGAAGATATATCGGATAGTGTTTCTCTCCGCCCACCACCTCCTCCCTTGATTAAAACAGGAAGTTTTTAAAAATTACAAAGATAAAAATCCCCAACTCTTCTCCTTCCGCTTCACTCCTAATTCTCAGGCTTCCCCCTGCCTTCCCAGCCATAAGTCAGGCAGTTCTGGAATCTCCACGTCCAAACGCACCGGGACAACATCCATGCAGGTACTTGTAAGAGGTCAATGCAGACATTGCGGTGTATATGGTACAGAAGCCAATGTTCTATCATTTAATTTTCTCCTCTCACATTAAACCTGCCACTCTCCTCATAACCAGAGTGATAAATGCGGAGTCAGACTTCGTCTTTCTGACATTAATACCCATCAGTACTTCAAATGCAAACAATTGTGACATCCGACTTCATAAAAATTACCAAGTGCACCAACTCTGCTTAATTAAACCATTTAAAAGTTGCTTTTGTTACATTTAATGAATCATATATTATACCGCAATGAAACATGCAGTATTTGTTTTATACCCCACAGTGCTTCCAATTAAGACTCACTTCACTTATGCCAATTGACGACACAAGTGTTCCACACTTCATTCAGTCTGTGCATTTTAAGTGAACTGGTTAGTGAGAAGGGTGCTTCTTTGTTAATGAGTTTTGTAATCAAGGCATCTATTTTAATTTCAAATTGGCTAGATTGGGGGAAATTGCTAGACTAAATGACTGGTACTAATTAGGATTATAAAAATATTCATCATGCCATGGAATTAACATGGGGGTCTGATTTTCCTGCATTTGCATATTGCTGGAGTTTGGGGTGGGGGGGAATCTTGACAAATTGTCTTCTCTTCAGCAAATTGATCAAACACTATAGTTTTAGCCGGTTTCCTTTAAAGCAAGATGCATATTCATGATTTGTAAATGAAGTTAAATGATTTCAACTTCTATCTTCATTACCATATTAAAGATGTTGTCTCCATAAGCTTCCTTAAAGAACTTCAGATCATAGTATTACCTATTTAAATGGCCAACACTTTGGTTTAATCTATATATTAACCAAATGCTGGAACAAAGCAGCGGGACAAGTGAGCAAAACAAGACAAAACCTGTAAAAAATACAACTGCCTTGTTTATTTTCTGCCTGAAGCAGAATTAATTAGTCCTATGGCCATCAGTAAGCAATTTGATGACTTCCCTCCTCAAATTCCCACCCTGGAAAGTGCCATCAGCTGAGGGACGTGACAGAGAACCTCAGCATTCACTTGAAGGCCTGGTCGCTTCGTGGCTGGCTGTATTGCCTCTCTCCTGGAGTGCTCTCTGGGGCTGGGGTTCAGTATAAAGGGCCCCATAATGAATTCTTCCCTGAGGGGGTGGAAAGCCTGTTGATCTCCTAGGGAGAGTGAGGTATGGTGGTCCTTAGGGAGCAGGGCACCTCAGCCAGGCCTAGTATAGACACGGGGTCAAGTATAGATACTGGCTATGTGACCTTGAGCAACTTAGTATCACCCTCAACAGTCATATGCTCACCTGTAACTTGGAAAAAGAATATCTACCTTGCAGATTCCTATGAGAATTCAACGTAATAATGTATATTAAAGCACCTGTTAATATCTATACCCAGGAGAAACTTAAGGACATATATCTCCATTTCCAAGAAGCCCCTATATGTCCAACAGCGTGTAACGACAAGGGGGGCAGAAGAGTTACTTGGCGCAAACCTTACTTCCCTGCTTATGTCTACACCCCCGGCTCCAGAGTATTTGTTTCCATTACAGCTGTCAAATCAAATAACTAAAAACTAAGCCAATTTTGGGATATAGCTGCAAAATGCATCTGGAAAAAAAAACCACAAACAGAATAAATAACTTTCTTAACATATATCTATAGTGGGTGCTTCGAAATAAAATCTATATCGATAGCTAAGTTGTAAATAATATAGACTGAAGTTATATCCGACAAGAGTACGCTGTTTATTGGGAGGAAAAGAAAGAATTCCTAGAGTTTCACAGTTCAGCAGGGACACAGTGGAAAGCGAAGTGGAAGACAAGAGAAGCCTCAGGCTCAATGCATCTCAGTTCAGGGAAATTTTCCTCTATGCCACACCGCCTCTTGAAAAGGTGTTTAAATAATAATTTGAAATGATTTTACCTAAATTGATGCTATTAACACCTAAAACCTTTTTTAAGAGCACTGCCGTATAATTAGGACAGAACATAAGCTATTCAAGGGAGATTACTTTTCAGAATTTTTTAATTATAAAAGTAATCTAATGAAAGAATAGAAAATTTGTAAAACAAATGGTATGAAAAAATTCATAAACATAATTCCATCATCTTATCAGAGAACCCAGATAATATCTGGGAATATTTCCTTTGATTCTTTTTAAATTTTTTCTCCTTCCTTCCCTCTCTGCTTCCTTTCTTCCTTTATTTTATTTTATTTTTGTATACCTATCTCGAAGAGTACTACTTTACTTAATATGTGTTATGTATGAATTTATATAGTTTATGCATGTAATATGAGATATATACTATGTATTAAATAGGTATCAAAATGTATCATTTCAATGGCTGCATAATATTCTGGCGAATGTGTGTACCATGATGTAAAGGCCCATGTGCTGGGAATTCACTAAGTTTCTATCCAGTTTTTCCTATTGTGAATGAACTTGATAACACACTTATGCAGGAAGCTACAGGCATTCTTCCATTGGGATAGTCTCAGAGGTGGAACCACTGAACCGTTGGATCCCAGTTCCGAGTCCACATATGTGTTCTGATGACACCGCCAAGATGTTCCCAAGGCAGGAGAACTTATCTGGGCAACCACGATGCTATTTCAGAATATGGGTTTCACCACAACTTTGCCAGCACTGGGTATTTTCCTTATTTCACAGGAAGAAGCACAATTTTAAAAACTGAAATGTTAAATTAATTAGCTTGAAATGAGCATCTTTTGAAAGTTCTGTATGAATTCTCTGGATTAGTTGTTCCTAGTCAACACTAGTGAATTTTTACCTTTGCTTTAGCTTAATCTTCTAATGTTAAAATTTTTTAAAATTCTCCTTCTCTGCCATTTACCCCACTTGCTCTCTTCCAACCTTTCTTCTAAGGAATTCACCTTGTCTCTATCCCTTCATCAGTTTAGCTAGCCATCGATCATTGGCATAAATGTAGCAATGACCCTGACCTATTGCGGCCCCACTGGGTATGGAGAATAATTACTAGAAAAGCGCGCAAAGGGTTCTGGGATGCCGGTCACGCTGCGCTTCTTGATTAGGGTGCTGGTTTCATGGATGTATTCAGCACCCTATAAAAATTCATTGAGCTCATAAAATGTGCATGTTCCTATATGCATATTATACTCTAATTTAAAAGATTTAAGCCCGGCCGGGTGTGGCTCAGCAGTTGGGCATCGACCTAGGATCCAGGCGATCGGGGTTCGATTCCCGGTCAGGGCCCATGCCCGGGTTGCAGGCTCGATCCCCAGTCGGGGGCGTGCAGGAGGCAGCCGATCAATGACTCTCTCATCACTGATGTTTCTCTCTCTCTCTCCCTCTCCTTTCCTCTCTCTGAAATCAATAAAGATATAAAAAATAAAAATAAATAAATAAATAAAAGATTTAAACACTGACCCCGACTTCAAAAGGCTACGTGCTATCACACCAGGGTGAGTGGTCAAGATGAAGGCAGAGACATCGAGAACCAGAAAGGCTTGAAAAGGGAAGAAACAAGCAGAACACATGCTGAGTCCACCTGGAAAACCGGAACCCTAAGGTCCGATTCAGGCAGGGGGTCAGGGCCGGGGGCACGTGGCAGCGCTGTGAGCACGAGGACAGGTGCGCCGGCGGGGCCAAGGCCACGGCGTGCAGGGAGCGGGGGGAGAGCGCAGGAGGCCGCTGCGAAGCGGGAAGCTTCGCCTCCTCGCCCATGGGTAGCTGTGGTCACCTCTGTCAGCCAAATTCCGCCACGGCTGGATATGCACCATTAGGGCGTAACTGCTTTGGGAAAGACGTTGAAAAAAGGTACCTGAGTTCCCTTCTTTTTTTTTTTTTAATATATTTTTATTGATTTCAGAGAGAGGAAAGGAGAGGGAATGAGAGAGAGACAGAAACATCAATGATGAGTCATTGACCAGCTGCCCAGCCCGCAACCCGGGCATGTGCCCTGACCGGGAATCGAGCCCCAATCGCCTGGATCCTAGGTCGACGCTCAATTGCTGAGCCACGCCCGGCCGGGCCTGAGTTCCCTTCTTAATGCATGCAAACATACGTGCATGTATACAGATACCCTGCATCTTCCACTACTTTAGCAAATGTTTTTTCCTAAAAGAAATGTGCCAGGTTACCAAAAGGGACACCTAGAAGGTAGAGGCAGAGAACAGAAAGTCTGAGATATGACAGAGAAAAAGCAGACTTGGAAAGACAAAGGCCAGCAGATCCGCATTTTGCCCAAGGCACCACCCTCACTGAATGCAAGTTAATAGTGTACATTAAACCAGTTATTTTATTCAGAACTCAGCTCAAATAAACTAATGGTAATATTTGAAGAACACAGTGGTTGCTCCACCTTCTTAATAAAAAATAGGGCCATTCTGGGCCCACTGATTTTGTTTTCACCTACAGGAAAGTGGCCTCCTCTAAACTGGTGCTTGTATGGTGATGGAGATGGCACATCCCTCTGTTCTGATGAGACATCTGTAAGAGCAGTTGTCAGCTTGTCACAGTGAGTGGGGCTACGGATGTTTTTTCTTCTCTTAAATGATATGCAAATGGTTTTACAGGCATGGGAGAGGACCTAATGAAAATGCAATGTTCTTCTTTAAATAAGAAGTGCCCTTCAGTCCTACTCTCATTCCATGCGGGATAGGCTTAAAACCCACTGTCATCCCTAGTTAATCCCCAACAGCTTTTATCCCCCCCAGGTGGGGAGACAGGAGGCCTGTGTCTGCCAATGGCGACTGAGGGAAGTTATCATCACCTACTCATCCTGGAGGCTCTGAACACAATTACATTTCTAATTGGACGGTTTATATGAGAATTGAAGTGAAAGGAACAGCTTTGTTTTTATCTAGCATCCTAGAAGTACAGGTTTAAGCTTTCATTTGTATTTTCAAGCCCTCCCCACTCGGGATACACTCTAATTCGTCCGTGCCCTGCACGTGCGTGATGTGGCAGCCCAGGCAGGATCCAAGCAGCAAAGCCCGACTCCACAGTAGACCATGTCTTGCCAGAGACCATGCCTAAAATTGCATTAGCTTCTCAACCAGCTCCTCAGCCTGTCAGCTGCTATTGAACTTGGCTGGTAGCAGGTGATCAAAAAGACAAAGCAAAACAAACACCATAGCTGCACACCCACCTCTCCAACTACTGAAACAGCAACCTCTCATTAACGTGCTAATGTTCTAGAAAGTAGTTTTTACATTGAAATTATTGGCAATTCCAAATCAGTCTAGCCCAGAAGTATCTGAAAAACAATAGAATCTGAAATCCCATCTCTGATACCCAAAGCCAACTATATTTGTTAAAGTTTCATTTTGCCAGGAAGACAAATGATAATAAAGAGCTTTGCAATCCCACCTCTTGCGCAGAAAAATTGGTATTTTTCAGTCCTCTATCTCTGGTGGAAAGCCCCCTGTGCCAGGATGTATGCAACTGTGAATACGTAAGCACATGCCCATTAAAAAAAAAAATACATTGAGTCTCTTGTCAAAATGAGGAATGTTTAAACATCCGGCTTTCTATGATGAGAATGGCACCGATCTATTTAGAGGATTTCAACATTCTCAAAACCTGTCTCAAAATCTTTCAAAAATTCTCAGTTTTAGTAAGATTATGGAGCCCTCCAGCTAATACAAAACATCACAAGGTGGACTGTTTCAGTCATCACTGAAGAAATAGCCTGATGAAAACAAAAAAGAATCCTGCCTCTTAAATAACTGGTAAACATTCAGCCTTCAAAAGATGTTCTAGAACTGTGGTAAGGAGGAGCTTTTTTTTTTTTTTTTTTTAAATATATTTTTATTGATTTCAGAGAGAGGAAGGGAGAGAGAGAGATAGAAACATCAATGATGAGAGAGTCATTGATGGGCTGCCTCCTGCACGCCCCCTACTGGGGATCGAGCCGGCAACCCTGGCATGTGCCCTGACTTGAAATGGAATCACAATCTCCTGGATCGTAGGTTGATGCTCAACGACTGGCTCAGCCACGCTGGCGGGGCAGGGAGGAGCTTTCTTATTTTTTATTTCCAGTTTTGTCAGCTGTAACCTATTACTTTTGCTGGTTGTTTTTTAATCACAGAAATTCTTATAAAGCATCTTGTACCCAAGAAAGAATCTCTTGTCTTTACTGAGTCCTTTTATATTAAAATGCAAGAGCTGGCACAGAAATTGGCAGGAATTGGGACTCTCATTGGATGGCCAGAACGGAATGACTTGGTCAAAAGCCCAACTCAAGCTGAGCAAGAAACAGAAAGGACTTTGCTATATTGGGACACACACGTCAGAACTGAAGAGGCCTGGCTCTCCAGCAGGGTCAAGTGCAAGGTGCATTCACTCCCTACCTCTCCACCCCTTCGCAGCTTTGAAAGTTGGAAGGCTTGATGACCCTAACCCACAACCTGGCCTTGACCAGTGCGGGGTAGCCATGTTTCCAAGTCGATTCAAAAGTTGCCCTGAGGCACCTCAGCTAACACAAGGCTATGCGCATCTCTCAACTTCTAGATACAATTTTGTTCTATTCGGAAAGTATTTCCTTCTTTCTCCAGCAGCGCTTTTACCAAGTGAGATCTCCTGGCAAGTCTTCTGCAGCTCTGGGGTAGCAATTTGGAAGGTAAAGCAATTGCATATGGTCCCTTTAAAATATAATTCAATTAGGTCTTTTGTAATACATACAACAGAAGGAGACAGCCTTATGGATTCCAAAGAAATTGCCAGTGCATTTCATCAAAGGCACAATAATGGAAACATTGATTCCCTCCTCACCACAAACATCTCCCTTTGACGCTGCAGTTACCGTAACACTAGCACTGTGCCTTTCCTCTGGAAGGAACCAGCTGCCTTGGTGCACGCACATCAGAGAAGGCTCCAGCCTGAAAGAGGACCGCTGCGTATCAATCTCAGCCGCCCTTACATCTTCATCTGCTGCTGTAGCGCATCACTCTCCTTGACTCTAAAGCGATAAATTACCCCAAAATAAAGAAAAACTCCTCTGCAACCCGGATGACTAGATCTGGGTGTTTTATATCATCTCTGCAAATGTTGCCAGAGGCATCATCTGCCTCCCCATACCATTTATTTAAAAGAATGGCAGGGCACAGGTTAGCAACTTTATGGGCCTGAAGCAGAGTCAGCCACTTTACACAAAAGATGTCAACAAGAAAGACTACCTGAGGGATAATCCATCCAGAAGTGCGCAGTGTGGTTAGGAAAATCCATCAACACCACTGCCACATTTCCAAATATTTTTACTAAGTGTAAAAGCAGCCACCAAGCCTGAAAGTATTTGGAATGCATTTTATCTGCAAGGATAGGTACCTTTTGAGCAATGCCCCAAATGTTCTCAGCACTGCAATGAGGGAGAGAAAGGATACTCCGAGATACACACAGGCACATTGCATTTGGTTTCTCAGCCTCTTCGCATGAGACGCCTGTTGCTTCTAAACCAACTTGTCTTTGTATAAATAAAAACACAGTTTTAGAGTTCTGAGCTTCTTCTAAATTACCATCCAGCCATTTAATAACATCCAAGTAATTTTTTTTCCAACATCGCTTCAAAATTCCTGAATATATTAAGCATCTAAATTCACAGAGTACCTGACATTTGGCTAAGTCTTTCATACAATATCCACTTTATGCCATGAAAGAAATGTATTTGCAATGGCTTTTGCTCTGCAAATGTCATGCGGGAGTCCTTAGGGGATTGCATTAAGCACCTGACGCCCACCTCAAGGCTCCATTAATGAGAGATATAAAGGTTATGTTGAAATTATTGTTTAAAGGTGCTGACATCACACATGCATACACACACACACACACACACACACACACACACATACTCACACTCACTCACATTTACAATCACAGATTCAAATCTGTTCTGAGGAGCAACGGTTTCAGGATTTAAGAGAGAACAAAGAGAAGAGCTATTTCAACCAAGGTTATTCTATGTCTCTCTCTATACAAAACAGTGCTTGAAATGCTCTATTTCCTTTCATTGATGGATTCCACAACATTATTACATAAGAGTTGGGCATAAGCACTGTACTAAGGTTCTGGAGATTGCAGGAAATAGGAAGAAGAATCATCTACAGTCTATTTTCTTAAGTATAGGCTGATCAACAATAACATCCAAATAATTTTACCATAGCATGTATGCATTCACCCCACTAATTCAGCCATTTATCAAATATTTACTGAGCACTTACTAAGTACCAGGCACTGTGCTGGTACTACACCAGCGAATAAAAGCAGAGATGGCCCTGCCTTCCTGGAGCTTTTGATCTAGCGAGGAATGCAGGTGACCCAAAAAATCACATAAGTCAACGTAAAACCTCAAGCAGGACAGGTGCTCTGAAGGGGTACGGATGTTCTTTCTCACAGTGCTATATCCAGGGGGGTATAACTTCATCAGGGGGCTCAGGGAAGATACCCTGAGGCAGGGATACTAGATCTGAGATCTGACAGTGACGAGGTGTATTTTAGGGAAGGGGATCCTAGGCCCAGGAAATGGAACAAGAAAGACAGCAGGCGCGAGGGGCCGGAGGGAACCATTTAAGGGGAAGTGATGACAGGGAGTCGACAGAGAGAAGGGGGAGCCAGACCAAGTAGGTGCTGGCGGAGCCTACTGAAGACTGTGGTCTTTTCTCTGTGAGCAATGAGAAAATGCTGAACACTCTTAACAAAGGCAAGAAAGGTGCGTGGAATCACGAGATACTTAGATATAAGACTTGACGATGGGTTAGAGGTGCTGGGTTGGGCCTACAAGGAAGATTTAAGAATGCCTCGTAAATTTCTGACTTTTGAAACTAAATGGATACAATTAGGAAATGCTGGAGGAGAATCAGCTATGTTGAGGGGAAACCAGAATATATGGATGTGGGACTCAAAGAGGAGGGCTTATCGGCCCACTCTATCTTGAATGTACTTTCAGAAAATAACAAAATGGGCATGTTTGAAGCATCGCTTTCTTTGCTAAACTCAGAACGACGATATATTCAAATTTTACCAAATCAACTTGGCGTAATTGAATACGCCCTAGACTTGCAACCTGACAACGTGCTTTCAAAGCCTGGCTCCCCCAGCTACTGGCTGGGTGCACTTGAATACCTGTGTTTACTGCAGTCGCTATAAAATTAATGCGAACACATATTTCCTATTTCTTTCACGGGGTTGTTTTAAAGGTCAAATGAATAAAGTTCTATAGAAAACCATCTTGAACCTGTGAAGTAATAAAGAACATTACCAAGAAATGAAAGGTGCCTTCTACATACTTTGATACTAAAAAGCAGATAGGAAATTTAGTTGCTGACGACAAAATCAACTTGCTTGGAATAATGAAATGCCGCTGAACCCCTCCCAAAATGTGGGCGGAATAAGCACGTGTTTTCCACCGAGCGGTACCTGGATGACAAGATGCGAATGAAAACAGTATTTGTTCACCTTTTGGTCCAGGCTGTAGGCCAGCACCCAGTCCTCTTGCTTGGGGTGAAAGAGCAGACTCTGGATATAGAAGGTGAGCCGGTATTTCTGATAGGTCGCCCCTTCATCGGAGCTGATCAATATGCTGCTCTCCATTTCAGGATCACTAAGAAGCATAATCTAAACAAAGAAGAGAGGAGAAAATATGGATAGAGTTAGGAGGAGAGAATAAATACAAGAAATTAAAGCATAAATATAAAGCCGTCTATACTTGTATATCACCACACAGAAAGGGGCATCTGGGATCTATATAAAATATTCGTATTTTTCCCCCTGACTTAGTTCTTCATTGCTGAATTGAGCTGAAATACTGTGCAAGGTTAGGTGTGCATACAAATGAGGCTTCATTTTTTTATGTGTCTCTTTTAAGTACTGGGAGCACATTCTCGTGGTCCTCTCCCCCGCCGTTGGGGCCATCCCAGTTCTCTCCCACCTCTCCCCTGTTCAATTCTCCACGTCACTCCTCATCAAACTATCACTTTTATTGCTTCTCACTCATGAAAAAGGTCCCCCCCTATAATCTCACGGTTTGTTTTGTTCTTCCTGAATTGTTTTATTGTTTCAATATATTTAAGTATCTTCACGATCCCTTTGTTCTCAGGATTTCCCAAAGCACATATTCCCCAAAGGGCCTTGAGGGGAATCCTGCTGATGGAGAAAGTTTGTCATCCCCGAGGCAAATGGACAGAATGGTGGAGTGTAAAGGCCTTGACGTCAAAGGGAAAAAAACATGCTCAAATCTCAGCCCTTCTCGGTTCATATCGTGTCTCCTTGGAAAGTGGCTTGACCTCTAGAGGCCTTGATTTCCACGAGGATGATTGAGCCTGATGACACTCAAACTGTCTTTCAGCACCTGGGATGATGAAGACTCTTGACAAGCGAATGCTATGATTACAATTTACCTTTTGGTACTTACCAAAAAGCCCCCTCCACTAGGTGCAATCTGGCTTCTACTTATAGTAACTCAATGACATTGGTCCCACTAAAGGTGTCACAGCCTTTCCTAGTATTTAAATCCAATAGACACTCAGGCACGGAGGCCTTTCCTTTAGTTAAGCCGTGAATCTTCGACACCACCAGCCATCCCATCCCCCCGGAGGTTTTCTCTTTGAGGTACTTCCATAGCATATGTTCCTCTGGTCTTTCTTGTCATCTCTTCTGAATATTCAACTTCCTGCTACCTTATAAGATGACCATTCCTCAGCGCTCAGCTCTGACCCTCTTCTCTTTTCCCTCAATACACTGTTTCGCAGTGACTTCTTCCCCTCACTTTTCTTTTCCTCAATTACCGTCTTTCTGGGGTCTACTCATAAATGCAATCTCAAACTGAGGTCTCCTCTCAGTTTCGGACTTGGAAACTTAGCTTCCTGGTAGAGTCCTCTATTTGGATGTTCCCCAAGCACCTCAAACTCAACAGGTCCCCCCAGTGTACCTCATCCCAGCCTGGTTACTCCCCCCAGTGTTTCCTGGCTCAGTAAGTGCTTCTACCAACCATTCATGTGAAGCTGAAAGCCGGAGATTCATCCTTCACTCTGCTTGTCCACCCACATCCCAAATTCACCCCTAAGCCCTGTGTATTTCACCTACTAAATACTCTGAAATCAGACCCAGTCTCTCCCTGCCCACGGTGATTGCCTCAGCCCCAGATGTGATCACCTCTGTACTGGATTGCTGTGAACCAGCGCTAGCCAATCTCACCGAGCCTGCCTTGTCCCCTCCGGTTCCCCCTGCACGCGGTGGCCAGAACCGTCTCCCCATAACACAAATCTGGTTCTGGCATTCCCTTATGTAAAACCATTAGTGCTTTATCCTGCATTCTGAAATCCTTAAAACACCGGCATGACCTGCCCCCCGCTTATGCGTCTGGCTTCGTTAGCAGCTCAGCACCTTGGACCATTTTTATCCAGCTCAGCCTGACTCCTTGGAGTCCCTAATGTTTGCCGAGTGACTGAAGAAACAAGTGAGCTTATTTCCTCTTACAGTTCTTCCCATCTTCGGCTAAACCGCCACCAGTTGTTGGGACTACTTCTACACATGGTCTGAATCGCGGGGCCCAAAGTACAAAATAAAGCCACAAATCACTTCCATACCTTATAAAATAAAACCATTAAACAGCAGGATTGTTCAAATGTTAGCATAGCATATATTAGTATTACAAAGTAAGCTTTAAAACAAACTCAATCCCTTTAACTGCCAGATTCGTAGTCTAGTTTCTTTTATTTCTTTACAGCTTCCAAGACCAGCTTACTTTCTTTTTCTCAAATATTTGCTTTGGCTTTATTGAAGTAAGTTATTACTAGTTATCAGCAAATTTTTAAGAAGTGGATGCATTATATATTCTTTTTTCATTCATATGTGAATAATCTAGGGCAGCGATTTCCAACTTTTTTCATCTCGTAGGCACACATAAACTAATGACTAAAATATAGTTTTCACTGATCTGAAAAAAAAATACGTATAATTTTGATTAATTCGCACTGGATGGCTATTGCTGTGTTGGCTGTTGTCACTTTTGTGTGTGTGTGTGTATGACAATCTAAAGGAAAAGAGTTCAGTGCCCCTGACTAAATAATCAGGTATTGCATGTTTTAAAAATTCTTGCGGCTCACCAGTGGGCCCTGACACACCATCTGAAAACCGCTCTCTAAGGGAAGAGCTCTCAGAAGGGTTATTCAGCGACTGAACAACTTTCTCCTGTGGCACCGTGGCAGGGTAGGAGCAACTGGGCAAAGCACCCCTGCTGCCCTTGAGGAAGCTTCAGAGGGTGCATTCGTGCTCCTTGCAGAGCTGACAGGACAGACAGCCTGGGTGACAGCGAGGCTTCACCATTGCCCTCGCTTGCTTCTCACGGTGCACCGACGGGCGACCCAACAGGCAATGGAAGAATTTCTCCCCTGGTGCAGAGAAATTAAACTGCTTATTTTATGCAGGTATAAAGAAGCTGCATGCCTATGTTTTAATTAGGAGATAAGACCAACATCATAAACACACTATATTTTCTATGCCATAAGTTACAACACACCGAAGAAGAGTTACCACCAAGCAGCTGCTGCATGTGCCCTCTTCCTCCAGCCCTGTTTCTTTCTGCACGTGCACACCCACACTTGCACACACAAGCACAGCAACCTGCACACAAATGCCCCGGCCACGTGTGCACGCACAGGCTTACACGGACACAGATGCCGCACAGGCCTGCAAGCGTGCACACAGAAATGAGTGTATACATCAGGCATATTGACACTGTGCGGAGGTTTTAGGGAGCTTTTGTTGGCAAGAGTACATTTTTATTGCGACCTTTCCCTGACATTCTCATCAGAAATCCTTTCAGATGCTTGGATATCACTGGCAGCGTCTGTATTCAAGCCCCATTTTTGAGAAGACCGAAAGGAAGGGGAACAGCGATTGACAGAGCTGGGTTTCCAAAGTGCTGGGCACTTTCCTGGATAGTTCATCAAAACTGTGTGTGAATTGTGTGAGCGATCGTTATCTGCATTTGCAGATGAGGAGACCGAGGCTCAGGGGAGAAAAGCAACTTGACCTGGCCCTCCTCTGATCAACTCCAGCACTACCATCTCCCCCCACGCACACCAACACTTCCCTGGACCTCAAAGCCGGACAGTTACCAAGGGAACTAAAGGGCAAGTTAGAGAAACAGGTCTTGATTCTTGTTTTAAGCATCTCTAAGAAATATATCCAAAAAAATAAATAAATAAAAGCAGCTGTGATAAAGCCCCTTTCCTTCTTTGACACATATCTGCCCCCAGCCAAGAGGAAATAAAAATTTAAATAAATAGGAATCCAAAAGAGAAAATGTCAGTGCTCAAAAAGAAAGAAGGGGAAAGAGGAAACCATGATATTAACGTAAGTACACTAAGGGAGCAAATGCCTCATCAGAATTGTCTCAAAATAAAATATGTGGCCCTGGCCCGTGTGGCTCAGTCGGTTGGGTGCCGGCTCGGTTCCCACCGGGGGCACGTGTCCCGGTTGCGGGCTCCAGCCTGGCAAGGGGCACGCAGGAGGCAGCCGGTAGATGTTTCATTCTCTCTCCTCTCCTCTCCCTTCCTCTATCTCTAAAAATCAATTTTAAAAGGTAAAATATGCATGCTGTATATTAATACACTGCAGATGTAAAGAAAACCACCCCATGTCCACCCACATATCTGTTGTGAAGAAGGGATTTGAAACACAAATGCCTAAAAAGGAAAAGCATGTTAATGGTGAGCAAAGCAGATAAAGCCAGACAATGAGAGGCAAAGACTGTGCCAGAATGGAAAATGCCCACCTTTTCTTAGAATATTTAAAATTGAAATTTAAAAGAAATTAATTTGTGCCCAAATTAAATGTCTGTGCACTGAATTCATGACGTGGCCATGTGACCCACGTTACATATGATGACAAGGTTTCTCAACAGCAGCACTACTGACCTTTTGTGTTGGCTAATTCTTTGTTGTGGGGCAGTCCTGTGCACTGCAATGTGTTTAGCAGCATCCTTGGCCTCTACCCACTAGATGCCAATAACTCCCCCCTTTCCCCCTGTGTGACAATTAAAATGTCCCCACACATTGCTAAATGCTCCCCAGGGGCAACTCCTCCCCTCACCCCAGTTGAGAATCACTGCTGTAAGAGGAGATGTTAGATAGACAGATGGATGGATAGATGGGGGGAGATGTGGATTCTGGTATATTGTTATATTGTGATTAAAAGCTTTAACAGGTTATATTTGTGTGTAAGTCAATATTGAACAACACATCAATAGGTATGGGGTCAATAGGTTTAGGGGTCAGCCTAAAGAATATCTCTCATATTTTTGTGAGCTTGTATTGATATTATTGATATTTCTTATTGAGTACAACTGCACTAAGAGTCTCCCATTAAGACTCAATTATACAGTAAGTTATAGCATTTCTCTCTTTCTGTTCAGAGGAAGTCTACTAGCTGCTATTCTAAGACTGTTTTCAAAGCGTTGGACTAGAATTTGTGTCCTTTGCATTTCTGGATCTCTGGCAGAGTGAGGGACTGAGAAACCTCTAGTCACCCCTGCTTTATAAATTGCACACAGGAGAGAAAAAGAGGGTGAGAACTGAATAAAGTAACATATTCATCAATGATGCTGTTTGACTCGCCAGCAGCAGGAGAGAGTGTATTCTGGAAAGATTTCTGGGGAGGATTTTGGCAACTTCAACACTAATTTTGACTGGTTAAGACACAAATAAGCTTACAGGCTTTTGAAATTGTAAGTCAACTAAGCACATCCCCGTCTGGTTCCTGACCTCCACACATGTCCTTTGAAATTTGCAACACGCCATTAAAATTGGGGCCACTGTTATTCGATTTTCCCAGGAATTTCCCGCAAAAAGCACTGCAAGTAAAAAAAAAAAAAAAAAAATGGTGTTGCACCGTCCATATGCTGGTCAACTCTAAAACTTGCCCATCTCTAATCCGAGATACGACAATTCACGCCTAGTGAATGGCCAAATGCAGAGGCCGCTTGCATGAGGTTCTCTCTCCAAGGCAGTGGTGTGTGTAGTTGCTTCGTGGGTTGGAGCCTCCCGTGAAGAGGTGAGAGTGCTCATTCAAAGCGGCAGCTGTATTTAGCAAACTGACACAATCACCTCCTGCCTGGTGTTCATTTTGGTGGTGTGGATGTTTGCTAATAGAGTGTATTTTCCTTAAATTGTTAGCAGGGATGTAAAATGTATACAAAATAAATGTAAAATGTAGTTTTTTACTCCCTTGTCCTTCTTCCATTTATTTTTAATTGTGGTTAAAAAAAAAAAATCATATATTGTGCAGTCTGCCCTCTTGTCAAGCTCTCCAGTTACCCGGTACAGTATTGTTAACAATAACAGAATTGTAGAGCACATCTCTAGAACTGTACCATCCTGCATGACTGCAGCTTCATACGTTCAATAACAAAAACTCACCCAAATAAATTTTAAAGATACAATTGGCTATATTAAATGATTCACGAATTGGGCAGCATCCTATTTAGCAAGTAGAGAGGCTTTTAAAGGCAGAGAGGGGTCAGACAAAGGAGATTATGGGTAATGAACGTATTTTTTCCGGCAAGGTCTGCCAGAAGGGGATCAGAAGGGGTCAGAAGGGGTCTGCCAGGAGATTGCCTCCTAAGGCTGGCCAGGAAATTCCTGGTTGGCTGGTTAAAGGTCACATTCCTGGGGAAAGCTGAAGCTATAACTAGGGTAGGTATTAAATCTTGGTTTGCTGACATAGGGCCTTAACACAAGTGACTCCATTTTGGGCCTGTGGTCCTTTTTTAAATAATATCCATTGAACAGCAACTCCCCTTTTCCCTCACCACCCACCCCTTTCCTTTTTATCCCTAAACCTCAGGAATTATGGGCACCAAGAGGGGGGCAAATGATCCCCAAATCACTTCTATTTGTCTCTAACCTGCTGGGCATTGCTTCTGACTGTAGTTGTGCTCTTATCCTGGGAGATTTAAGAATAAAGGTTAATGTTTATTTAGCATTTATGAGCTAAATTATCTCTTTTAATTATCTCAACAGCATTGTGAGTTGGATACAATTATTATCTGCTTTTTTAATAGATGAGATCACAGATTGGGAAAGTTGAATAATATGCTCACATTTACACATAAAATAGCAAACTGAAGATCTGAACTCAAGGCACCAGTGCCCGGAGTCTATACCACTAATAATTCTGCTAAACCAGACTTGAACCATGCCTCCTCCAGCGCGTGCGCACGCCTGCGGCAGGTCTTACGGTGGGAAGAGCTGGGTAAAGAATCAATGCAGGAGGAAGCGCCAGAGAAACAGAACAGAACAAAACTCTCCAATGGGAACTCCTTCCTGTTCATGTTGTCAAAATACATAAATCAGAACTCGCAGGCATCACCACTGGCTTTCTATCTACATACCTGTCATTAAAACTGGAAAGGCAAGGGCTGTACATGTCTTTGTTTTTGTAGAAACAAGCAATCACAACACATATACACATATGCATATACATACTATTTTGGGGGAAATATGAAAATGATATATACATTTCACAGGTAGGACATTGATACATATTTATGCTTATATGCATGTCTTTCACCTATTACCATTTGTACATGCCATTCTCTTTGCCAAGATTTAGACTCCCCACCTTTCCACCCTAACACATTGTATCTACTCTTTCTTCAGAATTTAACAGAAGCACCACCAACAAAGCAACAATCATTGAAGCCAATCGGAAAAAAAAAAATTAAATAGCACAAAAACAACAACTAAACAATAAAAAAATCAAAAAATATGTTCAAAATGGGCAAATGACTTGAATGCATATTTTATAAAAAGCATATAAAATACACTTGATGTCACTAATCATTAGGGAAATACAAATCAAAACCACATATGAGATGCCACCTCATAGGAACCGAGATGTAAAAATAGGGGATATAATAAATGCCGGCAAGGATTTTGAGACATTAGAATCCTTGTGCATTGTTGGTGGGAATGTAAAATGGTGCAGCTACTATGGAAACAGTATGTGGTTCCTCAAAAAATTAAAAATGGAATTGCATATGATCCAGAATTTTCTTTTTTAGATATATACCCCAAAGAATTGAAAGCAGGGCCTCAAAGAGATATCTGTACACCCACGTTCATAATAGTGCTACTCACAATAGCCAAAAAGTGGAAGCAACCCACGTGCCCACTGATGGAGGAATAGATAAACAGAGGTGGTATTTATATACAATGGAAAATTATTCAGTCTTCAAAAGTGAGGCGATTCTGTCGCATGCTACAACATGGGTGAAGCATAAGGACATTATGTTCAATTAAATAAGCCCGTCACAAAACAAAATACTATATAATTTCCACTTCTATGCGGTCACTAGAAGAGCCAGATTCATAGGGCCCCAGAGTAGAGTGATGATTGCCATGAGCTGGGGGAAGGGGACGGGAGGAGTTGCGATTTAACGGGTATCAACCTTTAGTTTTGCAAGAAGAAAAGAGTTCTGGAGCTCAGGAAAGGCCTCACCGAGAAGGCACCATGTGGAAAAGGGTGGAAGAGCCCGGGGAGGTAGAACAGGGCGAAGGAGGTGAAGTGATGTAAATGGGAGGAGTGGGTGGTGTAAGCGCCCAGGATTTATCCAGGCCATGCGGAGAGCCTTGGGCCCTGAGCAAGGCACTGACAGGCTGTGGCTTGCATTTTGGCTGCCACTCTGGCTGCCACTCTGGTTGAACAGAGCCTGTCGGACGCAGGGAATAGAGGGACAGAATCAGAGAGGCCAGTTGGAGGCCACTGTTAGGATCCAGATGGGAGAGGATGACGGCCCGTGCTAAGATGAAGTGCTGCCATACCAAAATGGGTCTCTTTCTGGGTGTATTTTAAAGCAACAGTCAAAAGGGTCCACTTACAGATTAGATGTGGGGTGTCGAAGAAAGTGAGGAGACCCATTAAAAAGTTTTATACCCCTATGCTCATCTCGGTGTTGCTTATCATAATTAAACGTTGGAAATATCTCAAATTGTCTAACAAGGTTTTTTTGCCTGAACAACTGGGAAAACAGAATTAGCATTCAGAAGATAGGAAAGCCCATGGTAGGAGCAGGCTGGGGCTTTAAAATAAGGAATTTGATTTTTAAAAGGCCAGATGCCTAATAGACATCCAAAAGGGAATGCTAAGTAGACAGGTGATCAATGTACTGAGCTTGTTTTCGGGAGACTGGGCTCACCTGCAGACAAGAACCCAGAACACATCAGTGCTGAACAGCATCCGAAGATGGGAATCTGTAGATCACCAGGACAGCCAATATAGACAGGAAAGAGCCTGGAGGACTGAGCCCAGGAGCACTGTCCAAGTTTCCAAGAGATGAGGGACCAGAAAAAGCGTGAGGAGGACAACCCAGAAACCGCAGTGTCCTCGAAGCCTTAAAATCAAGGAGAGAAAGTGTGTCAGGGCAGAGAGTGTCCAATGTGTCCCTCGCAACTGACAGCTAAGTGAGATGAGTGCTGAGAACTGGCCGCGGCATTAGCAGTGTGGAGGGCGGTGGTGATCAACGCAGAGGAGTGAGCGAAGGGCGCAGACAGTCCTGCTGCAAGTATGAACTGGCATGACTGTTCTGGAAAGCAATGTGGCGATATGGAACAAGAAGCTCATAAATATTTATACTTCTGACCCTGTAATTTCTCTTCTAGGAAACTGTCCAAAGAAACCATCAGGGACCCGATAGAGGGTTTATCCACCTGTATGTTCATCTCAGTGTTATTTATAATAAGGAGAAATTGGAGACAACCCAAATATCTGATAGAATGACTAAATAAAGGAGGCTACCTCCATTCAATGGAATATTATGCATTCATTAAGTACAAATTCAAACAGTTTTATGACACATGAAAAATAATCATATGTTTAAACTGAGCATAAAAAGCAGGCTAGAAACACAGGAAGCATAATCTCAATTTTGGTAAACATTGTTTATATCTAATGTCTGTATTTATGCATAAATAAACTCACTCCACGCTAACAGAAGTCATTACAGTGTGGCAAGATCATGAGAAATTCTCTTTTTACCTTTACATGTTTTCCATTATTCCCCAAATATTCTACAACTCTGCAATAAGCCGATATTACCTTTATAATATTTTTTCCTTTCTCTCTCTCTACACACGGACACGCTTTCCCATTAACCCTTTCGAGAATCTCAAAAAGATTATGCTAACCTGCTGCGTGCCCCTGGAAACACTGAAAAGTTGGATAAATATCTGTCTGTGTTGTGAGCACTGTTTTGAAAGCGGGACAGTGTAGAGTAAGGGAGGCTGGTGATGGGACCTCAATTTAGACAGCAGCAAGGGCACCTCCCAACTCAGATAGTGGTATTACTGACCTCCCCCTGGAGTAGAAATCTCTGCACCCCAGCCCCCATGCTCCAAACCATGTGGCCCCCCCTAACACTGTATGACAGATCTCCCTCCCCCAGCCCAGCTCTGATTATGGCATTTCCCCGCCACAAGAAACTCTAGGACCCTCTACGTAGCACAGACACCAAGCCTGGTACTTCACCTGGGAGTCCCATGTTGTTCTCAGGCTTGACTTCTAAAACACAACCATATGCTCTTGACAAGCATTCCCTAAAAGTTTTTTTAAATCGCTATGCCCACCATTCTTATCTTTGACAACGCTCCTGACCTAGAAGGTCCAGCATCCTCCCCACCCATCCCTTCCTTCAAGGCTCATTGAAATTCTCTCCCTTCCATGGAGTCTCCTAAGTGCTCCAACAGAACAATCTCTGCCTTTTATCAGCATATTTGTTATCACAAATTTAATAAGATTTGATATGATATGATTCTGGAATATGTAAAGTATTTGAAAATTTATAAATATTAGTTATGTTTTATTTCACTTGTCTTCATCTCACTTTGTCACCTGGTTATTAAGTTCCTTAAAGGCAGAGAACTTCAATGATATCACAGCCTCTGGTCTTCTCTGCTGGGCTCAGTGAAGCACGTGGATGAGTGCAGGTCACTCAAGGGCATCTAGGTTTGCTTGTCCAAATGTCCAGTGCATTATATTTGTGGCTTACCAGTGGCCTGGCCAAAGAAGCTAGTTCCATCTCTGTAAGAGCAATTAGCAGAACCTTTATTTGAAGCACTGCCCATTGGTAACTCAGACATCACCTGCCCCATGGGTGGTAACTGTCACTCAGAGCAGTAGCCCCTCTGCCTCCTCCAGTTCTCTTTTATGAAACTCTAATACAGAACAAATTTAATAAATTGATGGCCATATTATTTTTCAGCAAGATGTTTATCTCCAATATTTTTACAAAGCAAGTCTAACCCTAGGAGAGAAGGGGAAAAAGAGTCTTATTAAAAAAAAAATAATAAATGAAGTCTACAGAATCGGGTTGGAAGTAATTTTCATTACTTTTGTTCAATTGTGTTTAATGTATTATTGTGGTTTGTTTCAGGATTTGGGTTTGTTTGTTTTGTCTTTCTCATAGGAGCACTAAAGCAAGATGTGAGCCCAGACATGTACTCAGGAGATCAGGTGGACACAGGTTAAACAGGTCGAAGGCATGGGCTTTGGAGCAATGTTGTCATGGGTACAGATAATAACCAGGAGTACTGGGAAAGGTTTTGAGAAATATCAAATCAGCTGACTCAAGATCATCCAAGGTGTTTGCTCTTTCAAGCACCCAAGTTGCTACTGTGCACTTCAGGGACCACAGTGGAACCCCAGAGTTAAGGGTCACTGCTTCAGATCCTAAAATCAGAAAGGCAGTGACTACATCAAGTGGTCAAGAAAAAAATGTTTACCAGCATCCATATTATCTACCACACAACAAACCTAATTTATAAGCATCTTGTTGAAGCTGCGTGGAAGGAAGATCCTGAAAACATCCTGGTGCTCAAGAGATGGTAAACGGAAATTAGTTGCCCAGGGCCCATTATGACTAATTTAAGAGTTGCAGATTGTCACTGATAGAGTATTTATTTAGTGTGCTATTTTTAGTATTTAATTTAGTGAACCTTAAGAAAAGGGACAGGGCTTTCATAAGTTCATCTGCTAATCCTGTTTTCCTCATACGAGGAACCTTGAATTCCTCATGCGAGAAGCCTTCAATCCAGGCAATTTTCTTTAATTAAATGTATTGTGGTGACAATGGTTAATAAGGTCATATACATTTCAAGTGTACGATTCTATGTTACATCACCTGTATATTGCACTGTGTGGCAACCGAGATAATTTTCGGGGACCTAACCTTCCATATTTGGGAAGGATTATTTTAGTTCGGAGAAGCAAAACAAGCTTTAGATCATCATGAGGCAAACAATCAAGGGCGTAAATAAGCTTGGGAATACCCTTGTCCTGGTCTAGTTGGAGGAGACCATGCAGCCAAGAGCTCCACAGGCATTGGTGGCAAGGTCACTACATTCTGGGAACACCACCTTGTCCAGTAAGAGTGATGATCACATGAACACGAGTTCAGCTCAACTCCTCACCCCCAGTCACTGGCCACACTTCTGAGAGGCAGGGATGGGCTCACATACAGGCAAATGTTAGATTTGATCAACACGGAGCTGGGCAACTTCCTGAGGCAACCGCCTTTTGGGCCAATGGTCCACAGAAAGCCAAGCTGTAATAACTGACAGCACCTTAGTCATTTCACTAATAGTTCAGGAACTATCCCAAGGACAGGAAAAGGGAGCCCTGATCCCATTCCCCCAGCAGAGAGACATTTAGCTCAGAGGAAGAGTAAAAATGAAAAAGATGGGACCGTGCGAGGAGTTGGGCAGCCCCTTGCATTTTGTGCCGACCCTTGGTCTGTGCTTTCTACCCCCAGCAAAAGACGCCTGCCTGTTGTGCCTTTGCCTTCAGGTAGCGTTAAGCAACATCCAAGGCCTAGAGCTGCATCGCATTGTATAGTTTGCCAAGCCCTTGGTCCCCATTCTGCGCCCCGGGGAAGGCAGGGCAGGTGTGGTTACCCGCTGTCTTCGTTTCCTGTTGCTGAAAACAAATTAACACAAGTTCAAAAGCTTGAAACAACATAAAACATAATCTTGTTATCTTATAGTTTTGGATGTCAGAAGCCCAAAATGGGTCTCACTGGGCCCAAAACGGGAAACCGAGGTGTCCTCGGGGCTGCATTATTTTTCTGAAGGCTCTAAGGGAGAATCTCATTTCTGGTTTTTGCTACTTCTAGAGGCTGCCCTCATTCATTGGCTCCTGGCCCCTTTACATCTTCAAAATCAGCAATGGCGCCGGCCGGTGTGGCTCAGCTATTGAGGATCAACCTAGGATCCAGGAGATGAAGGTTCGATTCCGGTCAGGGCACATGCCCGGGTTGCGGGCTCCATTCCCAACAGGGGACGTGCAGGGGGTGGACGATCAATGACTCTTTCTCACTGGTGTTTCTCTCTCTCTCTCCCTCTCCCTTCCTCTCTCTGAAATCAATAAAAATATATTTAAAAAACAAAACAGCAATGGCCTGCCCAGTCTTTCTCATATCGCATCCCTCTTACTCTGCTTCTTTCCTCTCTGTAATTCTAAGGACTCTCGTCATTATAATGGATTATTTTAATGTTAGCTGACAAGCAACCTTAACTCCATCTAGAACCTCGATCTCCCCTTGCCATGCAGCTTCACACATTCACGGGTTCTGGGGGTTAGGACATCTCTGGGAGCAGTTATTCTGCCTGCTGTGCCCCCTTCCACAGGCGAAGAACCTGCAGGAGGCCACGGCCAGTTACCAAGTGCTAAAACTGGGACTCGGACTCAGAATTTTACCTCTCAAATTGAGTGCTTTATTCTTCCTGCTGTGCTCTGCGTTGGTGACATAGCGAAGGAGGGGGACACGCCAGAGAATGACAGGTGAGTGCAAACAAAGGCAGGGAAAAAATCAAATAGAAGCAGGGAGGGAACCTCAGAGGCTTCCACCCCACAGGTCTTCGTCCGCCGTGTCCCCTTGTCCTGCCCTGGCCACCACCCTCCCCCTTTGGCTTCCACCCCCTCAGCTGTAAACCTGACCCCATTACCCTCAACGAAAAGGCCGTAAGTGTATTTTCTCCTATTGCGTGTTCAGGGTGTTCTGGTTGTGCGGCGTCGCTTTCTCAATGTGAAGCAGAGGGGAGGGGAAGGGGGGGTAATTTTCCTAGGCAGGTACTCTCTGTAATGGCCCGTCACCCAGGGCCAGGCGGTCCCCATTCGGGTGGCAGGAGAAAGCCACAGTAACGGTGACAAACGGAGAAGAGGGCCTCGCAGTAACAGCATAACCAGGAGCCCGGCTGCCTCAGGCCGGAGGGTGGGAGAGGCAGGACAGGAAAGACGGAGGGCTGAGAGGTGGCGGCACCCGAGGGCGACAGTTTTCTATTTTGCCCCAGTGACTGCCCTGAGTGTGTGTGTGTTTTCCCCCCTCATTGCTCGAAGGGAGAAGACAACACCACACACACCCTCACAAACTTTGTGCTGCTGTTAAGGATGGAGCCGCACGTTTGTCAAAAGGTACAACCGCCACTTCTGATCCCCAAGCTCAGCAAAAGGCTCCGCCCCTACGGTGATGTAGATTAATGGCTTTTCATTAAGAGCCAATAAACTAAGCGCATTCCCAGAGCTCCTCTCCCTGGGCCCGGGTTGCCCTGCGAAACTGGGGACAGGGAAAGCGCAGCGCACCAGAGTTGTCACATGTAATTTATAGGTTTTTAAGATCTAATCATTTCCTACAATATCAGAGTAAATGACCGTCTATATTAAAAAGGAAATTACATTTCATCTTGCTTTCTTCACTTTTCCCCCCTTTTCTAGTTAGGGTTTTCAAAAAACTCTAATCCCACAGCAAAGAGACAAAACACGTCCTTGACAATGGACATGAGAAGGACCAGCCTTCGGACTTCCCTGCACCCAGCAGTCTGTACGGAGAAGCGGGACAAGCGACAGATGGGAACGTTCTCTTAGCTGAGCCATCCCCATCCAGGAACCTCGCAGAGCCCTCACCCCTTACTTCAGCCAGAGCGGTGGTGTCTCACCCCCTGAACACACTGACCACAGCTCCAGAGCATTTAGCTCAGGGTTTGTGGTGGCAAAGAGAGCCCTGGAGTAAACCACCATCTTCCAAAACCTCAGCACCTTTAGATCGGGCCTCACACAGGCCTTGTTTTCCCCTTAGTCCCTCAGTCCTGTGCTCAGCTGCTCATCTTCACCCACTGAGGCCCCGTGCGCCAGATTCTGTGGTGGCCGAGGGGGTACAAGGCTGAGTTCGACAAGATTCAAACCCCATCTCCATTTATTAGCTCATCGGTTGGCTACTCGCCTTCGAAGCCTTAGTTTTCCTCAACTGTAAAATCCAAAAGGGGATCGCACGCTGCCCCACCTCCAGGTGGGTTTAGGAGAGAACGAGAAGCGAGTGTTTGGAAGCCTCCTGACCCGTCTCGGAGGCCAGCAGATCCCAGGGCCTTTCTGCCCTTCTGCTCCCCATGGCGCCTGCGAACAGTTACTCTCAACTGAGGTGGGGCAAATGCAGGAATCAGTTTGTGGAAGGAGAGGGGTCACTCAGGCTGAGCTCTATGAACTAACTATAAAAATGGAAAGATTGACAACCACTGTTTTAAAACGATGGGTCCAATCCTCAACGCACAAGAAAGAGCAGTGGGACAGTCCCCTGCTGCTGTGCCCTGCTTGGGATATACAACGTCTGATTCAGAGACCAACTCTTTAGGTTTCTTTGGGGGTGGTGAAAATGCTTTGGAACTAGGTAGAGGGGTGGCTGTACAACATTGTGAATATATTAAATGCCACTGAGTTGTTCAGTTTAAGATGGTTAATTTTATGTAATGTGAATTATATCTCAATAAAAAACAAAAAATAAGAGAGCTGTCGCCAGCACTCATTGTCTCCAGCCTCTCTCTTTCTCACCAAGCAAAATTAAAATGACGATATTAAACTAAAAATACTAGTAAGCACAATACTAGTTCCCATCTAGCTTGAAAAGTGACTAGTCTTCTAATAAACCCTCTGCTTAATGGAAAATAATAATACAGTTGATCTAAACCCTTGCCGCAGACCCCACCGTAAGGCTAGTCTGGACAGCTGCCTTAACCTCACAGCCAACTACTGGTTAGTGAATCTTGTTTCGGGTCTGCTTTCTTCCTGTGATGCCCAGCTCCAGCTTGGGCTATGGCCACTAAATAATCCACATGTCCTGCTGATGTAAGTGACAGCTCCAGGTGGACCACCTTTCCCAGGGCAAACCCTCTCCTAATTGCCTCAAACCTCCTGTTCTATTTCTTAAAAATTAACATTGCCCACAGGTTTCATTAACAAGCAAAGGCCCCCTCATGCCAAGGTGTCATGCTTGAATGCTCTCATTTTAAAGGATAGTGTACCGGTGCTTGCTTTATACAGCTTTATGAAGCATGGGTTATAAAAGCACCTCACCCATAAGACTTTTTAATACTATGGCAGTCCATTCAATTCAATCACATAAAATCCCAGCAATATTTAAGTGTTAAAGGTGACTTTCACTATGATATTTATTATTGGATATTGAACAATGGACAGGTAGCCTTCAAAACTCCAAGCAATGGTGTGAACTACACCTCCTCTAAGCTTTTAAGAACAGGGCCACCACGTTCCCTGGAAATTACACAAATACCCAGTGTCCCTTTTGAGATTCCCTCCTGGTAGTATGAGTTTTCTTAGCAGTTATTTTTTTTCTTCTTAGAGACCAAATCCCATATTAGTCAGAGGAAAATCAGTTAGTGAAATATTTGGATCTGCCTTCTCCATCAGACTGGACTTTTTAGGACAACCTTGTCCTTCCCATATGACCAAGACTTGCCCAAGATTCTCAGTCTTCCTTGCTGTAGCCATCCCTATAGAGCCCAATAGAGAGAGCTATCTGAACGCAATGGGAACGTACTCCAGGCCTGTCTTCCCAACTATGAATCCTTGTGGGTCCCAACTAGTATGCTTAGCACCATTCATTGCTCTGTATGTTTGGGTCCTCAGCAGACTGTGGCATCTCTGAGAACAGAGACAGTATCTGGTTTATCCACGCCATTCAGCACAATATCTGGTACGCTGCAGATGTTGATAGACATCTGAGAAAATGATTATAGAACGAGACCATCCATCACAACTCTCTTCATATACAGTGGAGGGCATGTCAGAGACTCAGCTATCTTCTCAAAATTCCACAATGATCAATGATATAATTGTTAGCCAATAGTAGCACCTTGGAAAAAAAAATCAGAATCATCCAAAATGCTTCTTAAACACTCTTTCTTCCTGAGTCCCACCTCAGACATACTGGGTTGGAATTCCTGACTCAGGGAACAGATCCCTGAATGTGCCTTTTGACAATCACCAAGATTATTCTAATGTACACACAAGTGTGACATGCACCTCATTAGAGGGTTTGCAACAAGAAAACCATTCTTTTCCAGTTCCTTGCAAAACAGAAGTGAACAGCTATTGCCTGACAGCCCCCCATCAAGGACGTGCACGGAAGGCTCGGAGGACTGGTGCTGAGGAAAATGGGGTGTGAAATGCAGACACAGTCTCCATCACGGGGTCAGCTTCCCTGGACTCAATGGGAAATGAGGGACTGCAGGAGAGAAGATGGGGCACTGGGGACAGTGCTAATTACAAGAAGAAAATCGGGACACCATGTGCTACTAACTCTCCTCTGAATAACCTCGATTCCCAACTACTCCATCAGAAGTGGGGTCCCCAAATACCCCTCATGTAACTTCACTAACTACACACCAAGCCCCCAGAAGGTGTGTGGCTTTCCTCCTAAAAAACCTGCATTTCAGGCTTTCTAAACACCACCTACTAACGCATAACATAGTTGGGAAGTAATTAGCATCAACTGTGCAGCAATGAGCTGCTGCTCTCAGAGTCTACATTTAGTTTCTAGAATAGAAATGAGCTGGAATTAGCCATTCTCTTTCCACATTAATAGGCAAGAGTTGCCACCCCTGCTAATTCACAACATGTTAACACAACTCTAACTATTCTCCAGCTGTGGTGCCCAGCTCACCATGACATCAAGGGGAAGCAAATGCATGCATTTGGTGTCAGTGCGTGCATGCAATTAGGCTAGAGAGGCGAGCATGTGGGAGGGAAACCTGAATCTGGTTAGAAGAGTCAACACAGCTCTCAACTTAGTCACAAGGTGGACAACCGAAGGACTCTCAGCATTTGCTCCTGCACCGGGGGAGAGTGCAGACCCCACGGGCCCTGGACATCCAGACTAAGCAGGCCCAATTTAAGACTAAGGGGAGAAAAGATCTAGTTTAGCACATTTTAAAGTTGAAGATGCTCATGAATCATCAAAGATCTTAATAAAATACAGATTCTGGTTCAGTAGGTGTGGTATGGTCAAAAAAGTTGATTTTCTTTTTTTCAATTATACATTCAGCGTAAGATGCTCCTATTATAACAATGCTTTGTGGAAATCGTTGCTCTTGAGGACTGAGCCTTTTAGTTATGAGGCCACTGAGAGAACAGCATCCATATATAAATTTGTGGGTTTCAACTTTAGTGAAATTAAGAATCCCTGGAAAGCTTGTAGAACATTCAAAATCCATGCTACATGCTTGAAGATGATGATTCTGATTTCTGGGATGAAAACATGAACCTCCAATAGCCCTTTTATAATCCACGGCAGCACTTTCCCCATTGAAGCCAGAGGAAAGTGGCTTCCCCCAAGCCGCTTGGACCACCCCTGCTATTCAAATGCAAATTTATAGCCAGTTTTCTCCAAAACCAATTTGTAAACATTTTTATAACCAAACCAGATCTATAAAAATAGTCTTAAATCATAATTTCCATCAGAATAGCTAATATTCCTTGCTTTCGTTATGTAACAAGCTGTATGCTAAGATTTTTTTTTTTACATGCAGTTCTTCATTTAACTCTCAGCAAGGACAGTAGGAGTTAAGACTTTTTACGAAGCAGTTTTCAAACATAATCCAAGATCAGATCGTTAGTAGGTAATGTTGCAGGAACTGAAGTCCGATATTTCTAATCCCAAAACTTACTATTGTATAGTGCTCTAAAATTAGCTTGTTTATTTATTTATTTATTTATTTACTTACTTACTTACTTATTTATTTCGGTCAAAAACGGTCAGATGCAGTATCTCATTGATCCAGGCACTAATGACACATTGCTTCATTCCAGAGAGTAAGATTTTGAAAAGGACTTTGAATGAGGTAGGCGGTTAATAGGAAATAAGGCAGAAGGGTGCTGCAAAGAGGGGAACAGAGGTGTAAAGGTAGAAAAACTCAGAGGAGCCCTGCTTTCTCCTCTCTGCTGGCTGCTACCCTTCATCTCTGCTCAACCTCTCTGGCTGTCGCGCTCCCGCCTCCGCATCTTAGATTGACGCCTCTGTCACTCACTGACACCTGGGCAGGTGGGCTCGTGCAGCTTAAACAAATGCCGCGCACAAACTGAACCTGTGTAAATCGAACCTTTTTCCTCCACTGGCTCATTACCGTTCCACTTCAAATTGATATTCAATGTGCAATTTACTTTCTCTCCCCTCAGATCTCCTCCAAGTAGCTAATGACCTGCAAATGAACAGTGAAATATGCCAAGGGGCCGGCCAATAAATTCACTCTTCCCCACCCCTCCCTCCTCCGCGCACCAGAAACTCAAAGCCTACATATTTTACGATTCAAAATGTGCGTACAGTGGGTTTTCTTAAAGGGAGTGAGAATTGGAGCATGCACTTGGTCCTATTCAAAAAGCCACAATGAAAACGCGTCCCAAGCCTAGACTAAGCGGGATTTTTGCTCCCAGATTCTCTTTGTTATATATCTCCGTGTAAGGAAAACAGAATATATTTATGAAACGCCGCAAGGGGTTCCAAGAGACAGCGGCACATTTCCTAAAAAATAGAAGTCATATTTAACTTCTTCTCTTAATGCTGCAGACTTCGAACCCCTAGGAGAATGTCTTCTCTGTTAGTGTTTCACTCTCTGGGAAAAATAATTCAGTTCATCTATCATCCTCTCGAACTGCCAATGCACACTAAAACCTGACTTCCCAGGCTTGAGCTACTTCCAACACTATTTTGCTTTCCCTCTGGCAAATACACGGAAAAAGCTCTTTCCACCACCCATGTCTCTCCCCCACTGATGCCCAAATGCAAACATAGAATCTGTGGAAAACACAGCAATTTAAAGACGAAGCGAACATAGCAATTTTAAATACAGCCAACTCTCAGTGTTCTGCCTCTGGAGTGGGGCAGGCATTATGTGCTAAAAGGACCTATTGATTTTTGGTTTTGAAACATGGAATGTAATAAACTTGGCTCCTCCTGTCAAAACCTGGATATTCACACCATGAAGACCTGGAGGGGCATGTAATCCCAAGTGGTCACTAATCAAAGCACTTTTTCCTTTTGTATCCTGGGTGGTGGCCTTTCAGGCAACAAATTAGCTTAAATTAGCTTGTGTTATTGTTAGCATGAATTCACATTCCTTGACAAAGTAAGTAATATTTAGTGGAGAATCCTGGCCTATAATTAAATATTTCCCATAGAGCCTCCACTGTGAACAACCAGATCTGAGGTAATGGCGGGCATGCTGGATTTGGAGTTATGGGCCCCATCTGATAACCCCTAAAGGAGGCAGATCTGATTATTCACTCACATTCTGTGTGTTCTTCCTCTTGGAGAGGTTCTTTTCATTTAGGAGTCTTATTTTGGACCATAGCAAGGTCAAAAAAAGGAAGGGGCTCATAGACATCAAACTGGAAAGTCAACTACATGACAGTGGGGCTATATTTGGGCTCCAGCTACTGTGTCTCCAGGGCTGGCCCCATAAAGAAGCCAGATAAATTCATCCATATGCCAACTTATTTCCCAGCTGGACCGCTTCGCTCATGATCATAAGTCCTTTATTTCATTCCACTGACTTCCACTTTGCTGGCCCTTGCCCATTTCTCTATGATCAGCTCTATACCCACCCAGCCTTTATGGTTTTCATGCCCAGTTGGATGCCTACGGCTGAAGCTGGCTTCCCAGCTCCTGGATATTGACTTCCCCGTCTTGCATGATACACCTCCATCAGGATTTATTGGTAATGACCTACTAACTTGGTAAAGCCCTCATTTCTGTGCTTTGCACACTATTTTTCCAACTTCTACCAGACATAGCAGAACCCTGTAGATGGACTTCAATAGCTGAGGTGGGACACAGCTACCACCCCCTCAGAGGTAAGCAGGGCCCAGGGGCACTCAAGACAGGGCCAGAGAGGAACAAGTATAATGCATCGCTCAGAGAGGCAGAGAGGCGGTACACAGCATACAGCTGGGAAGAGCATAAGGTTGTACATGTGTGATTTCTTCCTCATGCCAAGCCCATCCTTACTCCCGCTGGGTTCCCCTTCTATAAGAAGTCATTTAAGCACTCACTCATTTTTACAATGACAGAAAAACAAAAACAAAACAAAACAGCTCTAGTGTCCAGACAAAAGCAGTTTTGTTTTTTGAATCCTTGTGCCCAAGGTCTTTAAAAACCATCACACCCAGTGTTGGTGCAGAAAGTGGGCCCCAGGAAGCACTGCCTGTCTGCGAGCCGATGGGGATGAGCTATGTCTGCAGCACCCTTGAAGCTCTCTGTCCGTGAAGACAGCACCCCTGTGTCGGGAGAGCTTAGCACTCCTGGACCCACTGACCCTCCCTTGAGAGGAAGGAGAACGAGCCTCTTCTCTGTAAATCCCGGAATTTCCTGAGCCTGCCTCTGCCCCAGCTGGAGTGATGCTTAACGGCATCAGCTCTTCTTTGAGCACCCACAGAGAAGGGGAAACGTTTCTCCAATCCGCATGAAATACAGCAGGCATGGCTCTTACTGCCGGCCCGGCCATAGAACCTTCTTTTGTCAAAGTGCACCTCTCTCCCACAGAGTCCCTCCTGGCTCACCCACATTTTCCCTCCTGGAAGGGGAAACAGTGGCTCTTCACATGCGAGCAAAAGATAAAGTGATGGAGCAGTGAGGATGGAGGCAGCAGACCAGCCCAGGGACCAGGGCTAATTTTATAGGCCACATGGCTGCTTTTCCTGGGACGTGAGCTGCCATCTCCTCTCCAGGCAAACAACTCAATCTGCCACTCCCAGAGGTAAGTTTGGCTTCCTATTCTCTGCTGTCCCCATTCCTGCCACATGTGCCTTCCCAGAGCCTCACACCAAAGGAACAGTCTGGGAGCTCAGAGAGAGCGAGAGCGAGAGCTCTTATTTCCCTGGGACTCAGAAATCCTACCAAGGAAACATAAAACCATTAGCTCCAAATAAGACAAGCATGCTCTGATGCCCTCGCTCCCTCGAGCCACATGCAATCGGTCCTCATGCAGAAGGAGAGGAGAGAGGACAATGTCTCCGTTAACTCTGTACCCACGGGGAGAAGGGGGGAGAGGAGAGAAGAGCTGAGTGATCCTGGGACGTGGGAACATTCGCACCCAGTGGAAGCAGGGCTTCTGGTTTCTTTGGAACCACGGCGTCTGCAAGGCTACCAACCCACAGGCAACTTAAACAACCCCACACTCCCCCCTGAGCTGTCCGTTGTCACCGCCACCACACCTGTCCTTTACCGAGCACACTGTGTGCCATCACTGTGGGTGGTCTCATGTGATACTCAGCAGCACCCTAGAGGGTAAGTACTAATCTTATTTCCATCTTACAGATAGGACACTGGAGTTTCCAGAGCTCAACCACTCACTCAGAATAACACTGTTAACAAGCAGTAGAGCCTAGCATTCAAGCCTGCCTGAAGCCAGCGTGGAGGCTCTGAAAAGCCACAGCAAATGGCTACAAAGCGGCAACCGCTTGAGCCAAAGCCCGTTCCCACCGCGCCCTGAAGGGTTGATATGCCACCCCAGCGTCCCCGATGTGACTGAGGATGGACTTACCGGCCTAAAGATGAAGCACAACATGAAGCAGTCCTACTTTTTTTGAGGGGGTGTGTATGTGTGTGTGTGTGTGTGAGATTAACTTTGTAAAAAATGCGTGTGCAGCTAAACAGAGCAGCCACGGTTCCCCTTTTAAATCAAGGCTTCTCCTTAATGGTACAAAATAATTTAATGTAAACAATGTACTGGAGTCAACATGCGTAGCTCACAAATTGTGAGGCTACAACAGCTAGAGCGCCCGTGTATTTACTTCCAACGCAAAGAACCTCAGAAACCCTCCCTGTGTCCCCTCCCTCCCCAAAGTAACCCCTATCCTTCCTTTTATTAACATTGATTAGTTTTGACTATTTGTAAATTTTTATCAACAGAACCATACACTGTGCATTCTTTTCATCTTGCTTGTATGGCCCCACATTCTAGAAGACTAACCCATCTCCTTGCTTGCTTAGAGCAGTCACTCGTTCTTTCTCTTCTTTATTGTATGGTATGCCATGGTATAAATAATCCAAATTTACTTGTCCATTTTGCTGTTAACGGCATTTGAGTTGGTTCCAGATCATGGCCTTTATTGCTATGAATATTCTTCTACATGTTGTGTGGTGCACGTATGCGTGCATTTCTGTCTAACGCATACCTAAGAGTAGAACTGATGGGTCATAGGCTAAGTGTATGTTCAGCTTTAGTAGACGCTACATTTATCAGAGTGATTATAACAGCTCACATCTTTCTCGGCAGAGTATGAAAGTTCCAGTTGCTTCGCATCCTTGCTGATACTAGTATTGTCTATCTTTTGTATTTTAGCTAATATGTTGGTTATATAAATGGTTCTCAGAATGATTTTATTTTGCATTTCCTGATGACTGATGTCCCACGTGGCTATGAGACGTTTAGATGTCTTCTTTGGTGAAATGTCGGTTCAGTCTTTTGCCCATTTTTCCATTGAGTCATCGCTCTTGCTCTTAATGATTTGTAGGACTTCTTTATATATCTGAATATGAGTCCTTTGTCAGATATATGTATTACAAACACCTCTCTTATTAAGTGGATTATATGTTCACCCTCTTATCATGCTTTGGTTGGGCAGAAGCATTATTTAATATGTAAGCATATAAAAATTATTCATTTCATTCAAGTTCAATTTATAAGTATTTCCTTTCTGGTCAAAAGTGTTTGTGGCCTATGTAAGAAATCTTTGCCTATCCAGAAGCCATAAAGGTAATCACTTATGTTTTTGTTGGGAAGATCTATGGTTTTAACTTCTACATTTATATCTGTAATCCATCAGGCATGGGTTTTATGTAAAAAGTGAGACAGGAGTCAAGAATCTGTTTTTAAATTAGATAATCAATAAACCAGGTTATGTTTATTAAAACATATCCTTTTTATCGCTGCATTTCAGTGCCACTTTTGTGTTCTATTCTGGGTTCTATTCCGTTCCACGGGTCGATTTTTTTCATCTTTGTGCTAATACTATACTGTGTTAATTACTGTACCTTTAAATAAGTCTTAATGTGAGCATATAATTTCTCCAACTTACTTTGTCAAGAGTGTCTTACATATTTTGGTACTTCACTTTTTTTTTCTATAAAATTTAGAATTAGCTTGTCAAATTTCACAGGAAACATCCACTGGGATTTTTAGTGAGATTGTTTAGAATTAATAGATGAGTCTGAGAGAAAATTAACATGTTTATATCATCGAGTCATTCTAGCCATGAATACAGTTTTCTCTCCAATTTATTTAGGCCTTTAATTTCTCTCAGCCATGTTTTGGATCCTTTTGTACTGCGGCCTCGCTCATCATTTATTACTCTGTTGATTATATTGTTATATTACTTACATATTTAACACATATTACTTGATGCTATTATAAATAGAGCTGTGTTATGTGTTTTATTTTCTATTTGCTTGTTACTATCATATAGAAATGTTTTTGTATATATAAAGTAACTTTGCCATACTCACTCAAAAATTCCAGTGGTTTGTTTACAGACTCTTAAATTTTCCACATAATTATCATTTCTTAGTCTCCAATCTTTATATATTTCCTCCCTCCCTCCCTCCCTCCCTCCCTCCCTCCCTCCCTCCCTCCCTCCCTCCCTCCCTCCTTCCCTCCTTTCTTCCCTCCTTTCTTTCTCTTTCTTTCTTTCTTTCTTTCTTTCTTTCTTTCTTTCTTTCTTTCTCTTTCTTTCTTTCTTCTTTCTTTCTTTCTTTCTCTCTTTCTTTCATCTTTCTGCCTTTTACACTGGCTACAACTTTCAATATAACGCTGAATAAAAGAGGTTAGCCTGGCTGGTGTGGCTCACTGGTTGAGCACCAGCCCATGAACCAAGAGGTCACCAGTTCCATTCCCAGTCAGGGCTCAATCCCAAGTAGGGGGTGTGCTGGAGGCAGCCATTCGATGATGTTTCTCTCTCATCGATGTTTCTATCTCTCTATCCCTCTCCCTTCCTCTCTCTCTAAAAATCAATAGAAATATCTTTTTTTTTAAATTGTAAAATTCCCAGTATTCCAAAATACTTCCACAGTGGCTCTAGTTAACTATGGCGTTTGACTCCTAGAAGTCCTTGGAAAATGCAGCAACATGTTTCATTGGTCAAATTCCCTCTGTGATTCTCCTTCCACAGTCCTGATCTTTTAGTCAGATCTCCTTGACCCCCATCCTATCTCTGCATTGCCTCTCTGATGAAAACAAGATGTTGTTATCATTAGAAAAGAAAAGACAATCCCTGCCCTTGTATCAGGGTGATTTATTGAGAATTTAACACAACAGGATAACCTATTAAGACATAAAATTGTGTCTTTTTTCTCAATGCTCCAGGCTCATCAGGCTGAAACAAAAGCTAAGTCCCAATTCGCCACATAAAACCTTCCAAACAGGCAGCCAGGTCTATGTTTCCAAGGACTGGGCTCTCTTTTGGCCCACTGGGGACTTCACAGCTTTTTTTTGTTACTTCGTTTCAGAGCCAGCGCAAGAGGAGAAAGAGGCTTGTATTTGGAAGCCAATGTTAAAATCATCTTTGCTTTCTTCTCCAAGGTCTAGAACAGCCCAGGGAAGTTCGCCAGATTATCCAAGTTTGGTTGCTCTGGTTGAAAAGAACAGAGTCCAAACCCTTAAAAATCTTATTTCATAGCAGTAAGAAGGGTTGTAGCTCTCTGAGTCTGATAAGCAGCAGTGGAGTGGCAGAAATTTAAATGGGGGTGACTGTGAATAGAGTTGGTGACCTTGAGATCCCTGCAGAAGGGGTGCACAGCCCAGTTCATCACAGAGGAAGTAGAGATAGTAGAGGTAGCTTCAGAGTGAGCCATCTCCAAATGAGCCACACAGATACCTGTCAAGGGCCAACGGTAGTGAAGACAGTCCCCAAGTGAGGTCAAAGACGTTCCCATTCTCCCCTGGCTTGTGTAGAATCCAACATTTTTACACGACTCAAGGTGGAGAGAGCCAGAAAGAGTAACTGACATGAAATAGAAGTCTAGTGATCAAGGGCTCAATCTCTCAATTCCTTTTTTTCATTTTTCAACAAGAGAAAAACAACATTTTTTAAAATGTGGGTTATCCTTTACGCCCTGAGTGTTGTGGAGCCAGAGAAACCTATGCCCAAATCTCAAGTTTTTGGAACAGAGTCAGTGAGAATATCCACTGGGAAATAAGTGTTTTGAGTAGGCTTCTGGTGAGAGCAGTCGCTTCATGGAGCCTCAGACCTTCCACAGTTTGGGCTGCCTCGGCTTCCTTCTTCGCCAGTGGACAGAAAATGTCACCTAAAGCTCCAATGTGCAGGACTATCAAGACCAATGGGGACACTCTTAAGGATCTGGGGCAGAGTAGCTACAGAAACATAATATGGAGTTCAGATGGTTCACCTGCTTTGATTGGACACTTTCTGGGACATTCTCACATAGTGATTGCTTATTGATTTCAGCTTAGTTGACATGCATGTCAACCCAGTGCCAAGCACTGTGTTAGGTCCCAGTAAGCCCAGACAGATAAGGCATGGTTCTGGCCCTAGGGCATGCACTTTTTGCAGGGCAGGCAGACATAAATGACTGAGCTGCAGGGAGATGCATGCCAGCACAGGAGATAAACAGAATGCTGTAAACGTACCAAGGAGGAAGCAATCAACTCCACCATAAATACCTCCCTTACTCTCTCCTTCCAGCAGAAGGTATGAGGCTCTGAATTCTGGCAGAAGATCCTGGAGGAAGATGATAAGCTATTACAGCTGGAAGCCATCAGTCCTGGTGCAAGGCCAGCAGAGGCCAGCAGGATGCTGAATACAGAAGGTGAGTCCAGGAGGAACAGCCAGGCTCAGGTGCCATCTGGACCAGGAAGGCAGATCTGGGGAGCTGGGGTAGAAGCCGAAGCAAGAGCCCGCTTCCTTAGTTAGCCCTCCACGGGCTTTGCCCAGGGAAACACTGAGAACCATCAACAGGTGGCTGGGATCCAGCTTCCGTGGAACCGCCTTGAACACCTGCACCATGGCTTCCCCCAAAGGCAGCCGCAAGAGTGCTGTGCTCTGAGAACATGCAAGACCTTGTGCCAGGCACTCGATGGGTACAAGAATGGGGAAAACTCAGTGCCTGCCCCAAAAGAGCTGGTCATATTTCTAGAGACAGAAACATTTAAAGAGGTTATGCAAAGTGGAAATGCCATGTAAAGGTGGGAGGAAGCACTACAAGAGCTGATCCGTGAAGGCACTTTGGAGGAGATGACTTCTGCACAGGGCCCTGAAGATGGTTAGAATTTAAATAAGTGGAGAGAGAATGGAAAGGAGACACTGATGAGCTTATAAGCACAGGAGCTGCTTAGAGAGCCAAAAGGAAGCACAGAGTGTCTGAGCCCTATAAGGGTAGAAGAATATAAGTGAGCCGAGGCAGGAGAAAATGTCTGCTGTAGGTTATGGAGCAGATTTAAACCCATGCTTTGGAGTTTGGCCTGCATCCTGAAGGCAACAGGCAGTCACAGGCTGCTTTCAAGCAGGGTAGGGAACTGCCTAGAAGCAAATGATCTCACATAGCACTTCTCACCCCCAAAACACTCCTCCCTGACCAATAAAGCCCATTCAATTGGGCGATGTCAAAGCACAGCCCAGTCTCAGGTTATAAATGTACCTTCCAACTGCTGAGAGCCCTATCAGCTTAAGAAGGTTTGGGTCTCTGCACTATATTTATTTCCCAGTCAACAACATAAGGTACTAACACAGTAGAGAAAGAGGTAAGCTGAGGTTGAAGGGGTTCCCATGCACAGAGAGCCCTGGAAATACAGAAAGCACATTAAACTGCAGCAAAATCAAAGGGGAAGGCTGGAGTCCAAGCTCTGCCCATCAGTCATCCTTCCTCAGGTCAAGCATCTACCACTTGGCCGGCTTCCAGCCCCACTTGCGCCTGAAAGCGAACCGCTACTTGCCACTGTGCCCTGTAATTAAAGGTAAAAGTACACACACCCACTGCCAAAGGAGAGCAGCCAAACACACGGAGGCACAGCATTTGGAAGTGCCCGGTGGTGTGGCAAGGTGCAGACAGAAGTGGGATCCTGCCACTTTGCTGAGTGACCTTCAGTAGCCACCTGGAGGTGAGCTAGCACTGATTCCCTCCTTCCTGTCTAAGCATCTGTGGGAACGGGGATCTGCCTGGACCCTGAGAAAGGGTTAACCATCCAAGACCCTAGCTTGACTTGGCTAGTGTGGACTGAAGGAAAACCTGTCTCAGGCACCGCCCGCCTTCACTCTGATAGTCCATGTTGCTTTGCCTCATGGCAAGTGAAGGTGATATGAGCTTTCAGCCAACCTGAGAGAGAATTCAAGCTGGCTTACGAAACATAGTCAGTGTCAGTTATTGTCTTAGAGAGGAACTTCTTGAATTTTAGAGTAGGCATTTCCAATGGATTTAATATTCAGTTCCGTTACATTCAAATTAATACCCACTTTTCCTGGAATATGCTTAATTTCTAAAGGGAAATTCAGCTGCAACCACAATGCATAAAAAACATCAATCCTCTTGGCAAACTCTAACTCATCTTTTAAGACCTGGTGAAATGCAACCTGTGCTCTGCATCTTCCTCTAACCACTCCCCTCTTCTCTGTTTCCAAAGCTCTCCATATATATCTCTATTATAATGTGTTTCCTTGGACAGACATCAAGTCTCATTGGTCTTGGTGATCCCAGTGCCTGGCATTGTGCTGACCACAGAGTAAGTTTCCAATAAACGCTTGCTGAACTGATGGTGGGATGGGTTTATCTGTGCTTGATCTTATGTTCAATAACAAGAATTGAAAACAGACTTTATTGTTGAATTTATCTGTTTGCCAAGACTTAGGTGTGCTCTTGAGCATAAGCCTGTCTCCTAGGATAAGACTCATAAATCCAACTGCCTAAAAGCCTTCTTACCTGGATGTCCCACAGTTTCAAACTCAACATGCCCCAACAAATGAATCATCTTTTGCCCTAAACTTTATCTCTCTCTCTGTCTTATTAATACCCCTAGCGCCCACTCATTTACCCAGCCACTTAATCCTGAGAACTACCCTCAAATCTTCTATGGTATTCCAACATCTAAGCCAGCACTAAGTTGGGTTGATGCCACCTCTCTAGCACTTCTCATAGCCAGCGCTCCTCGCCATCCCTCAACCACTGCAGGAGTCCATGCCCTCGCCATCCCTTGCCGAGAGCATCATGTCAGCCACATTTTTTTTGTTTGCTTGCTTTATTTCAAATATATAGTTCTATAACCTTTATTTTACTTATATATAATGAATTGCTTTTCATATAAACAAATATAACATTTAATCACTACATAGTATTCCATCGAACTAATGTATTCTAATTTACTAATGTATTTCTCATGGTTGGGCATTCAGATGACTTCGGATCTTGTCTGCTTTTATGAGGCAATGTCACACTGGACTCTCTGTTGTCAGCCTCACCATCCTCTACCCTTTTCCCTGAGTGATCTTTCTAAGACACAGATCTGATCCAATGACTTCCTATTCTCTTAAGAAAAAACAAACAAACCAACCCACCTTCCTAACCCAGTTCAGGAGACCTTCACTCACATGGCCCTTTACTACCTCTTCCCTTCTCTGCCACCTCTGCACATGTGCTTTCACACACACCCCCACACCAAAGTTCTGGGGCTTCCTAAACATTCCTTGCTCTCTCGCATGTCTATGCCATCACACAAGTTATTTCCTCTGCCCAGAAAACACCCCCCAACCCACAACCCCTACCAATGTGCTGACTCAGCTTAAATATTAACTTCACTCTGAGCCTGCTGGCCCTGCCAAGTAGAATCAGCACCTCCTTCCTCTGTGACCCTCAGCACATGCCACCCTCCCGGCATGCCTCCATAAAAGCAAAGGGCCAGGACGCAAAGGCACACTCTAGAATATTCAAGAGATAAATGACTTTTTCTGTACTCCAACTTGACCAATGGTTCTTGGTGCTGGAAGCATAGGAGGATCATCTAGAAAGCTTTACAAATTACTAATCTAGAACCTCACCCTAGATCGTTAAAACACTCCCTTAGGTGAGGCCTGGGCATGGGTAGGTTTTCCAGGCCTTTAGGGAATCCTGAAGGGCAGACAGAATTGAGAATCAATGAAACTGGCTTTGAAAGCACAGATGCATATTTTCTAGAACTCTAGTAGAGTGAGTGGGTTAGAGTATGGAATCTGGAGTCAATCAAATGTGAGTTTAAAATTTAAGTCGTCAACTTCTTAATGATGCAAATTTCTCAACCTCTCTTGGCCTCACAGCTACAAAATGGAGGTAGTAACTGTCTAACTCACAGGGTCCCAGGGCTATTTTGAGGATTAAAGACTTAGCTGTGACCCCAGCACGCACTAAGCATGTTATGGGTTATTGCTTACTATTCCTCCACAGTCCCACTCAGAGCCTCAGACAAGCCAAGAGGTACCACAGTCATTCGGGAAATGTTCACAGACCAGAAGACTATTCTCCTACTCAGTGTCCTCATCAGCTCGCAGCGACTCCAACAAGAACTACAGTAACTTGCCACTCCAGTCGCTACTGGTAAAAGGAAACCGTGCAAAAAGCACCCCTTGGCTCCTTTCAGAGATGATGTTAAGTCAATTTTTACTTCTTCTGCCTCTGCAATCTTAAAGGAAACCACGGTCAGACCTGCTAAATTGGTTATAATTTTGCAAGGAGGGTAGAAACGCTGGGCAGCAAGCCTGGAGCGAGCACAAGGAGGCAGATCGTCTATCTCTTTGGCAGGAGCCAGCAGAGGAATAAACCAGCAAACCTCTTTTGATTGTAAGCCTTAGAATAGTAGGGGCATCGATGAAATGAGCACACTTATCCACTCATCTAGCAAAAGCCTGCCAAAAAGTTTTTAAATCCTTACACTCAAAAGACTCAACAAAAACACAATCACTTTAAGACGTGATAGAGCATGTGTCCAGGTTTATGCGTTAAGCATCACCCAGGGACACAAAAATGTATGACATATGCTCTGTGACTTGGGACCAAGGTGGGCCGGTTGAGCCCGGGAAGCCAGCAGTTCAGTACCCCAGCCCGCCTCTCTGGAGCGGGCCTGTGTGCTAAGGCTCTGCCCTGACATCAGCTCACTCCCCGGCAAGGTCCAGAGCGGAGTCAGGGAATCTCCAGTGCATTATATGCTGTCACTGCCTTCCCCCAAATGATTGAAGATTGGAGGTACAGGCCAAAGACCACTTTGGATAATTGCATCCTATCTCTGCGGCTCTTCTTATGTGACTGTCCTTCTCATCTGGCCGCTGACTGCTTTAATTACTCAAGTGCCTCTCCTGCTACCAACCCCCAGTGAGCGAAAGGCACCCAATAAAAATGTGCTGCCAATAACCTCAGAGTCTCAGTCTGGAAACCCGTGCCCAGGTCTGCCTTTCAGTCCACGGCCTATCTTTCTGCTCTCTTCCCTGCTGGCTAGTCTTTCTGTTTCGGGCCTTTTCTCACTCTTTGGATGACTGCTCGGTTTAGACCTTTCCTTGTTCAGCCTTAACTCAAACTCTCCTCTAATTTTTCTGCCCTTGGCTGCTCTGGGTGCAACTTGGCCTTGGGGACATTACCCACGACCTTATGCCCTTGACAAGTTTCCCACTAGTCACCCTGGTCTGAAAGATGGACCTGGCCTCTCCTGATCCCAGTGCCCTGGAAACTCTAGGCTCACTGCACAGAGATTAGCGCCTGAAAGCTGTCAGTGTCCACCATGGCTACCTGTCTGCCCAGGTTTGCCTGTATCATGCATTGTCTCTCTGTGTAATTTCATAGGAAGAACACTGGCTTGGAGCCAGAAATCTCATTTCTAAAACCATAATTCTGTCATTAGGTGGCTATGTGACCTTCAATAAGTGATACTCCCCTGCACTGGGACTCAGATTCTTCATCAGTTTAAGGAGAGACTTGAACCAGATGACCCTCCAGTCACCTACCAGCTGCACACATCTCCAAACAGATCACTGGATGCCTGAGAGAGGGCCGTGAGTGCCCAGCCTGAGTGCCATTCATAAATGGGCAGATCTAATATGGGCCCACCCCTTCTTTATAGGAGCCAGTAGTTCTGAGATTAGGACCATGATAAGAGTAACAATAAGTAGCATTTACTAAGCACCATGTGTTGGTCACTGGCTAGGCATTTGCAAATATCTCTCATTTAGTTCTCCCATCACCCTGTGGAGTGGGTATTAGGATAGTCCTGATGACACAGACTAGAAAATAGAAACTTAAAAATATGTAAGAATGTGCCCCAGCCACCAGCTGCTAAGATGGACTGCCAAGATCTGCATTGAGTGGCTTCGTGCCCAACTGGAAGATTGCCAGCTCCGGCCCCGTGGGGGCTCCCAAGTGGGAATGCCAGAGCTTGGTCCTGCTGCTGGCTCTTATGAAGTATTGAACGCTAAGACATTTTCCACGGCTAGTTCCTGCCCCCACCTACCCCAGTCTAGTGTCTGTCCTGTGTTTAAGAAAACTCAGCAACCCTGTGCCACTCTGACTTCCCCCTGGCAGAAAACGTTTATTATAACCTCCCAGCATGGGCCCATGGCCTTGCTGGGCTGGAAGGAAACAAGTCCCCCAGCATATCCACAAGCTTTCTTTAGATATAGAAAGCAAGGTTCTGGAAGGTCTCAGGGCCCATCTAAGCAAAAGGAGGCCAATAAGACACCATTTTAAGAGCTTACATTTTGAACTTAGACAACCTGGGTTCGAACTCTGGCTTGGCTACTCCCCAGCTGGGACAGTTTCATCTTCTTGCCTCAGTGTGTGCTCCTGTCCCCCACTGCCTTGAGGCCCTTAGTCACTCTCTTTCTCCCCAACCTCTTTTCCCTTAACATGGGGATCATAACAGCATTTAGTTTATATTTGTGTGTGTGAGAAAAATGTTCCTGCAAAACCCTTATCACCATACACAGCAAGTGCACAATAAATGTTATCATTATTTTTCTTTATGATGTCCAAGCCAGAACTGGAACCTGGCCTTGATGTCTAATTAGCAGCTGATGCCATAACTGCAGCCACTGAGATCTTGGGCCACTGGGTCCTCTCCTAGCACTGATTCCCAAATGACCCATTTAACCATGTTTTTCAGTGTGGTGTCCAGGCCTGAAGTGCTTGTGTGTCCCCCGGGCCTGGCACAGTGCCCCCCACACAGCAAGGATACCACAAATGCATGTTGCTGAGAGGAATCTGGCTGTGCGTCTGCACAGATGGAGTGGTGTCTGGTGGGGGTGCCATGCTGAAGATGCTGCCTGGGGCCTGGGGGAAGGGGGCCTGGATAGTAATCCCTGTGTCACCAGCTTTATCTGCCTAATTTGGCTTGGGGGATAATGGGTAGAAACTCGCTTTGCACACACTGCCCAGGGCTGGCACCTCTCATTTTTAATTTATACTTCATTAAGTGAGATAGAAGTAATCAATGGATCAGCAAGAAGAGAAGGAACATAGGCAGGTGACTAGACAAAGAGAAATAGAAGCCAGGCAGAGGAGGCGATTTATTGTTTTGGAATTTAGAAGTTCTTTGCCTAATGCTAGTTTGAGGGAGACAAGTCCCCTTTCCCGGGATAGAAAAGTCAGCTGTGTGGCATCCCTGGGATCTAGGAGGTATCACTGAGCAGGGGGAAAGCCAAGGAGAGGTTCATTCAATGGGGAGGGGGGAAAACCACATAGTTGAACATCTACTCTGTGCACTCTATATAAGTCATTGTTTAAATCTTAAATTTAGTTTTTCAAATGCTATTGGAGCCCATTTACCGACGAGGAAACTAAGACTTAGAGAAGTTCAATAATACAGTCAAGGCCGCACAGCTAGTGAGGCTCGGGCTGCGCTGGAATCTCTTCCCTCCACACCATGTCACCGTGCTGGGCACCGGGAAGAGCTTTCCCGTCCCTGGCGGCCGAGAGATCATGTGTTTTTCTCGCACCTCCATCATCCTCTCTGGCTCATTTCTTCCCTCTGTTCCGTCATCACGAGACAGCCAGGGTCAGTTCTCAGAGTTAGCCTCCTGCTGTGGAACAACAGGGCCGACTGCCTGCATCGCCTCGCAGGGCCCTCCCTCCGGGCTGCCAGCACCAAGCCGGGGCTCCATCGGTTACTGAGGCCAGTGTCTCAATCGGCACCGCTGGCTCAGACCCCAGCGTGCGGACACTGGGACTCGCTTGCCCCGGACCTGCCCCGAGCCATTGGGCAGGCCCCGGGGATCCCAGGGTGCTCACCCCTCATTACCCGGACACGCTCACCAGCAGAGTGTGTGCGGAGCACTGACGCCCCTCATTCTGACCTGGGCAGGAAATGGGGGGACGGGCAGGGGCAAGGCGTGCATGCCAACAGCCATCTCTGCTTGGCTGAGCTCACCCAGGAAGAAAAACAATAGAGTCATTTCTTTCGCTGGCCGTGGTGGTGGCTTCTGTTACAGCTATCTCCACCTCGGCGGCAGCGAGGTGCATTTGTATATGACGGTGCCTCGGGACATTACCAAGAACACATCGCCCTGCCTTCCCAAGCTCCCTGCTGAAATCGCTCTGCCTGTGATGCTCAGAAGACACCCAGAAGGGCTGCTGAGGGCAGGGCAGGGGAGGAGAGGAGCGGGACCTCACTGTCCCAAGAGGCTCGCATTAGCCTTTCTTAATCTCAACTCTCACGCTTTCGCCCCCTGCTCAGAGGCTTTCTACGCTGAGTCCTAATGCCACCCCTGAGCTTTGGGGAGTCTTCAGTACCTAGTCCCCCCATCTCTCTCCTGATTTACAACTGCTAAACCTAATGTGCCTATTAAACCTCCGCACCCAAACCTCCCATGTTGGATTGTCCAATTTCCTTCCTCCAAATCCCAAGCTTTCTTCCAAAGTTGGCCCGACCACTGCTTCTCCTTCACCGGCTCTGACTATGCCACAGGATGACATCTTTCTTCAGGCTTGGTGCTGTATTAGCTCTTTCTAGAGGCCATCGAAGTGTAAAACGCCCATGATCGCCACTGGTCATCCAGGCCCGGTTTAGAAGCCCCACCAACGTTCACCACCTTGTTTTCTCTTGCCCAGCCTGACGCTCCCGTGCTGCAGCTGAAAGCCCTCTCCTTCGGGTTGCGTCCTTGGTCTTGCTCCTGTTCCCGGCTCTGCCTTAGCCTGTATCTTCAGCTGCCAGCCACCCCTGAATGGGACTCCTCCTCAGAGTTTTACTGAGCAACTATGGCAGGCAGTCAGGGCCCCTGGGGTGAGCCAGGCAGCAGAGCAGAACCAGCATCACATGCGGCCTCCCCGAAATTCAGGCTTCCTTTAAACCCTTGGGCGCTGCAAACCAGAGTGTGCGCAGAAGAGGAACGGGGTTTTGGTGACCATTGTTATCATTTCTTAACTCTGAAGTTTTCATAAGGCTCTCTGCTGAACATCTGCTATATACACACAGATGCACATGTACACGCACACATACACATAAAACCAGAATCCAATAAAAATAAAATTAAAAAAATAAGTCAGACCATAAGCCACCAAGAAGTGCAGTAAGTGGCTAATTTTTATTATTCCTTTTAAAAGCCTGGATAATCTTTACTGCAAATCATACCTTTATATTTTTTTTAAATATATGATCTACTCACTGCAAACCCCAAAGGACACTTTGGAGAGAAGCCAGGCTATAGGTTTATATTCTTCCCATTCCAAGTAAAATGCAAGAGGGGAAAAAAAAAAACTAGTAATCATTTTAATGAGCCTTTAAATAAATGCTTGGCCAGAGCACACCGCAGTCATTTATACAGGGAACCACATACATATATTTGCTGAGAAAGGGACTTTGTGACTAAAGACTGAATTTCCAAGAATCGCTCTAGATGCCTTTTCCTTTAAGTGATTAGTTTGGACTGCGCCCCCCTTCACCCCACGCCATCGCAGGGTCACGCTTGCCAAGGCAGAGGGAGATTTGTAAGCCAGTCTTTCCCCTCGTTGATCCAGCTCTCCTCTGCCTCCTTAATGCCTTTATTCTGATTTCTGGTTCTCTTTCGGGACACACCAAGAAGAAAAAGACTTGGACTCGGAATCAGTAAAGGAGGGGTTTCGACCCAAATTCTGTTATTTTCCTTTCTCCACCCCTTCCTCTGACACAGTTCCCCCTCAATGCGTCACCTGAGACACTGCTCCGGCCTCCTGCTAACCATTCATTTATGAGGCACAAAAACAAGGTGGTTGTGAATTAGCAAGTATGGGACCATTTCCTCCGTCAGCAGGACAATCAGTCTCTCCCAGGCAGTCAGCAGGTTTGCATTTAAGAGACAGGGAAGAGGCTGGAAAAAAGAAGGTAGGCAGTGTGCCTCCTGGACAGGGCAGGAGATGAGGGTCTTAAAATCCCAGGATCCTGGGAGCTGCACCCTCCCCCGGGAAGCCAAGAATCAGGCAGCCCCACAGGGAAAGCCGGCAGCCCCTGGGGGCAGCATGGGGCACAGCCAGGAGCCTGGCTTCCGGTCTGTCACCTCGATGCCAGCTCCATCTGGGTAGTTACAACCTTCCCTACCTTTCCGGAGATAATTTCCTTCAGAGCAATATTATATTTTTCATTCTATCCTAATGCTGCTTCCAAAGGGTGCAGATAGGTAAATGATCTTTTATCTCCCATTTTACAGATTGAGAAACAGAGACTCGGGGAATTTAAATGACTTTCCCAATGCCCACAGCTAATTAAGAGAAAGTCCTAAATTAAAAAGCCCAGCTCCTTCCTGGACATGTCTTCCCCAGGGAAGCCAGCCTCTGGCTTCTCCAATAGCCATTTGGCCACAGCCATGCTACTCTACCACTCTGTGCTTCCAACATGTGTCAGGCAGTTAGGATTCCAGGTGCTCAGTTTCTCATCCAGGTTCATTTGAATTGGGATTCCAACTGCAGTATGTTTGGGGCTTTGAGACCAGAGAACAGAGAAGCTCTGGATGTCTGCATAAACTCTACAGCTACAACACACATTTAGTGACATGGGTGGGGAGTACCTATCCCCAACTGCTCCCTACTTCCATTCACCACTCTACCCAGTTGGGGTTCCCCATCAGACCCGAGTGTTCCAGCTGTCAACAGCCCATGGGCTTGGCAAAGAATATAGATTCAGAGTCCCATAGACCTAGTTCTAGCCCCAGCTGCAAATGACTTCATGACCTGGGACCCGTGTCCAAGTGGCTTCTTCTGTTAAATGAGAGCCTGTACAGTGTCTGAGGGCCCTTTTAGCTCCAACATGAAATAAATCTAAGAATTAAATATGAGCAAAAGTGAGTTTGATGAGCACCTTAGGCCAAGGTAAGTGATCACCAGCAACCAAATGTAAGCAGGTCACTGATGTCTAAGTGCCAAACTCATCATTTGTAAACAAAATAATGATAGTACCAATGATTGTTGATGAGGTATTAAATGAGTTAATTCACATAAAACATTTAGCATAATTTTGGCACATTATAAATGCTCAAAAAATTCTACCTTATCATCATCATTAATATTATAAACACTTATTACGTTTGAAAGCAGAAACAAATATTTTCTCTAACGGACATTTCTCTTACTTGCTCTTTCACACATAGCTTCTTATGCACATTTTCTGAAGGGAGAAAGTGCCCATGGAGATGAGATGCCTGGCTGAGGCTGCAGCAAGTAGGTGGCCAAGAAGGAGCAAGTGCGGTGCTGCAGAGCTGGCCCCCTGCCTGCTACTGTGACACTTGGTGTCCTTACCCCTGGGTTGTCAGAACAGACCCAGACAGCATCTCCAGCTCTGCTTCCTGCAGGAGGAAGGCTGTGCATGCCTGGATAAGGACAGGGATGCTCATGTGACGTTGCATCAGCTCATCTTGATGGAACCCCTCAATTGTGTCATCGAAGAAGCGGCTGCTCTGAGTTTCACCAGCAGAGCCCGTGGGTTAAAGAGAACCCCACCTTCTGATCAAGAAACTGTAACTTCAGAAAAGCTGGCCTGGAGGGCAGGGCTTAGCTGGCCAACGTGTGGCCATAGAACCAAGAATTATGGGGATCGTATCTTCCAACAGGCTATCCACTGAGGCCAAAATCCATGGGTTGTCACATATCATGTAGTCCTCTGAGAGGCGCTGTCCAAATGTGGCAATTCAGACAACCCAAGCAGGAAGGAACCTCAAAATATATAGGACCTAATCTTGCCATTATACAGATAGGGAAATGGAGGCTCTGAGCAGAGACTGGCTTATTCAATTACACTCAGTCACGCAGGGGCAGAATCAGAACGAGGGCCAGAAAGCAGATGTCTGCCTCCTACTCCTACTCTAGTGGCCTTACCCTTAAATGACACTAAAGGTCTTACATTGCAGGACCTACTATGCGGTCCCTTTGAGTCAAAGAGAAGACTTTGGGAGCCATGCTTGACGTAGCTTCTGTCTCGCACAAATCACAAAAGCATCTCTGCAGGCCCCAGCAGGAGAGGCTGTTAAGTGTTATCATCTGGCCCCAAACACCGCTTTGTAAATGCCACCTTTTCACCTGGAGATAACTTACTACTCAGACTATGGAGCATGATGCCAATCGGATCTGAGGGATTGAAGTAGATTTGGGACAGCCCGCCAGCCCCCACACCCTGCATGCCACATCCTAGCCTATCCAAAACATTGCAAAATATAGACATTTCATACAAAAATTTGCAGAGAAAATCTCTTAAGAAAACCAGAAAATGCTGACAATAATGTCACAGCGGCACTGTGCCCTCATTCTCATGTGACGACAGTCATCTGAAGCAGATTAGTGGAAGCCCCTTTACAGAGTTCCATTCCCCATCTGGCCACATCGCTCCTGGCATTCCCTGCCTGGCCCTCCTATGCACTGAACGTGAGATCCCAGGTCCATGCATGCAGTAGTTTCCTATGGGCATCTTGTCTACCCAGGTAGATTTCACATTGCTCAAAGTAGGCACTTTCCTCCAAAATACTTTGCTCAAAATTAGACATTAGACATTTAACAGATTGTTTAACAGCCTAACATTATCTTTCTTTCCATGTTACTTTTTTTTTGCTTTGCTTTAGTGTAAAAGATTTTAATGCCTGTGAACTGAAGTGTTCTACCCTACAGCTCACTTCCCCTGACCTGCCAACAGTCTCCGTAGACATGGCCAGAGAAAACAAGAGTCCAATATTTTAAAATTCTCTGTTTTGTTTTGTCTAGAGGTTTGCCAGGATGTCAGAGAGCTTGGGGTTATGCTGTTGTACTAAGAGAATGACATCGGGGTAACCAACATCCAAACACACACACAATGCCCCTTTAACAGCTTGCAGAGGCAGCTTGCACATCAGAGAAATCTGACTAATAATCCCCGCTGTATTTCTGCAGGGTAGCCTGGAAGGAATTATCCTTCTCACTGGTAAATCAATTAGGAAAGGAGGCTCTGACACTCCCCTCCGTCTCCCAGAAACTGCTAATCCTTTCACACTAATGGGCAGAAAACCCCAGGCAACCGAGTTATGACTAATAGCATGATGACTGCACCCAACCTGGTCTTTAACCTGTGGCAGGGACAGTCCACATCCATGAGATCAGAGTAGAGAGCAGGACCCTTGTGGTCTGACAAAGGTGATGGGCATCCTGGACCCTCTCTCACCAGCTATTTGACAAACAGCAAGAGGCTCACTGCATGAGCCTCAATTTTCTTACCCATCAAATGGGGATACAACTACCAGGCTCAGGTGATTAGCAGTGAAACTTAGAATGGAGGGTAGACATGAACTCAGCCCCATATCCAGAACTTATTAGGAGCTCAAGAAAAAGAAGTCATTATCCTACTCTGAGGACAGACCTCACAGTCCTCCTCCCACCCCACATGCACAGGCACACACCCCTTTACCCTGCAGTAATCTGGTCACATTCCCTGGAAGTCAGACCTTCCTGTGCTCTGCCATTTCCCAAACACTGTTTCCAAATCTGCAGGTGGCAGCCACTTCAGAGCCAGAGCGATTAGGCTGTAACATGCCAGCATTTTCCTATCCAAGCAAAGATGCGTCCTCAGATAGTCACCCATAGGAGCCACGCCCCTTTCTGCTGAGGCACGAAGCCTTCAGCCTGTTTGCACAAAGCACAGCCCTGTTAAATGCAGGCTTGACCTTGGCACATGCCATTCTGCATGGGCCTGAGGGCCAGGGTCCGTTAACAGCCATGGATTCTAGAGACCCAGGGACGTTTCTCTCCTGCAGGGGATGGGAAAGCTGTGAGCTGGAGCTCAGACCCCACCACAGCAGAGCCCCTTCTTCCAGAAGCACGCCTCACACACACCCGCTTCTAGAACTAACACACCTGCTCCTTGTGTTCAAAGTGCCAGGCTCAGACATCACCCAGGCAATCGGCTAACAGGCCAGTGGTTAGAGAAAAGTGAACAGTGAGGGACAGAGAAATTCACACCAAACACAGCCAGGGCAGGTGAACATCACTAACACTATGCTGATGCCACCACATCACTGGATGGTCTAGAACAACTTCAACAAGAGCAGCTCTCCGCACTTCATAGTAATATACTCTCACTTAGAGAAAGCCTAGGGATACTGGTCCAAATCTCAACTTCCTTAAGGTAATCCAGCATTACTGGGTGTATCTTGACTAATCTGTCCCCCAAATTAAACCCATGGGAAAGATGTTGCAGACCCACCATTTACAAGTAGTATAGCTGTGGGGCAATTAGAGTCTATTTCTTTATTTTGCCTGCTTTCTAAAGTGGCTGGGAGGATTGGAGATTGTACAGATTAAGCTCCTGGAAGGCAGTTTAGTATAGTAGGTGCTCAATTAATGTTAAGATTGTTCCTGATAGAAGGAGACTATACACATGTTAGCACTTCTACTTTTAACCTAAGGGCTTATCAGCTATCTGTGTATGGAGATTTTGTGTTGTTAGAAAATCAACAATTAGCTTCAGAAACAAATATATAAATACAAGCACAATTTACTATTTTGCCAGGGGCAACAGATCTCTGCTATACTCACAGACTCCAAGGAAAGGAATCACCAGCTGTTAAATAAATAACTCATTAGGTGAAAAGCAAGTGTTTCCACACAATTTACTAAAAAATCTGCTGGAGAGTGGCACTATTAGCTGGCTGATGAACGTGGGGAGCCACAGATAATCTGGGAGCTGAGAGAATCAAAAGACTCTTGTGTAATTCAAACTGAGATGAGAATCCAAATAAGCAGAGGTTTAAACATCAGGATATATCTAAGAAGACACTTTTTTAAAAAGTTGCATTCAAGGTCATAATGACCCAGAGCTCTAGACCATTTAAGAAACAAATAAGAGTATTTTCATCTACATCTAACTACCACTCTGCCGAAGTGGCTGGAGAAGGGCAGTTCCAGTAAACTGAATATTCTGGTTAATTGGAAAGTCACCATGTAGAATATTTGTGCATTGCCAGTATCTACAGACTCAGGATGCAATAAAAAACACTTAACAACAAAATGAAACAGCATCTAATCTCATCTTTTCTTGGGTGGTTCAGAAAGCATTTCAGGATCACAGTCTCCTTATGAAATTAATTTTTATTGTAATTTTAAAACAATAAATCCATGGCATTAGCCCATCATTTGTCTTTCTCCAGGTTGAGCAAAGACAATGTCTCTGCTTCTAACTTTCTAGGTGGTAGTGCCTCTTAGGTGGGAGTTAGCTGTGCTTTGGTGGGGTTGCTAAGAGGAGCCAAAATAGGCCCAACTTTTAACTGGGCAACAGTTCCTGAGAGAAACTGTCCAGAGAGTCCCTGGCCTGGCGTCAGCTCTGTGAAGGAGAAATGGAGGTGGCATTTCTGTGCCCACGGTCTCCACACCTCAGCCATGTTCCTTCCTACCCTCAGCATCTGCCTTAACCTGCCCCTCGTGTCTCGCACTTCTAAGTACGTCCAAGGCTGTGCGAAGAGGAGTTAAATCAGTCAGGAGTAGAAAATAACAGCAAAGACCAAAAGAGACACTGTAGGAGTCTAACAGGAAACATGCCTGACAGATGACTACCAAAATGGATGAAAACAGGTGTGATCCTTTCTTATACCACTTGAGAAAATCCCCATGAAGACGGCTGAGCTGTCATCTACATGGAAATATGATTCACTCTGCTGTGGTCCGACACAGGTCAGAGAGCAGCATGGAAGGGCACCTGCCGCGTGTCCAACACCCACACCCTCTGCGACTCCATCCCACCCCCCGTCACTGGGAGTCATGAGGCCAACAGCCAGCTCGGCCCCTACCCAGCTGAGTGACCTGGGTGGGACATTTGTCCTCTGTGGGTTCAGCTTCCTTCTCAGTGGAGGGAGAAGGGAAGAGAAAGAATTTAAATAGGTCATCGCTGACTCCATTCAGTCAAGTTTCATCATGTGTCCACCACGGACATGGCACCAAGTTTTAAATCAAGGTCATGAAGCAGTTGCCTCAAGCTCCCACGTCAGAAGTAGATCATCAATTTTGAAACCCCAGGCTGTGATTGTATAGGAATGAAAGGCGCAAAGTGCCATCTGAAATCTGGACAGAGACCTGGCTCTTTTCCTTACCTGTCTCTATGGGCTATCAGTGCAGGTGAAAGATTCTTAACCAAGACTCCATCAACATCTTTGGTCCGTGGTGGGATCTGAGCTGTTCACAAACCCCAAAAAATTGTTTGCAAATTTTGTGTGCACAGGCATGTTTCTAGAAAGGAGGTCTAGAGCTTTAAACAATTTTGCAAAAGAGTTGAAATTCAAAAATGACTCATAACTGCTTGTACAGGTGAAATCTCTGGTCCCTTCCAGCTCTAACATGTACTGATTCAAATAGCAATACTGAAAAAAATAAAAATGACAATGCTTTGGAAAAAAGAAAAGAGAAATCACTCAGCTAAAACCAGTGACAGGTACCTAACCAGCCATCCTGATCATCAGGATTTTGGCACGTGACTGGTGGGCACAGTCTCAGGTCTGGGGACCCCTGGAGCAAGCTGGGTCTTTGGGCACCCATCACCAACACCGACCCAGGAATCACCAAATCTGCTTCCTCCCTTCTCTGGGGATGTTTAGGGCCATGGAGGTGGTGGTGAGGAGAAGGGAGGGCTGAGAATTTCAGCCAAAGCTGCTGTGCTCTAAGCAGCATGAACAGGCATCATTCCAAGTCACCACCTGGATTCCACCGAGTTGGAGTCAGAGATTAGGGACATTCGCACGACAGGCTGCAGCTCCCCACTGAGTTTACCTCGCTGTAAAAGGGGTGTGCAAAGCCACCGGGGGGTACAAACCAGTTTGCAGGAGGCCTGGGGACTGCCATTTTCTGGCTTTTAGAAACAGAAATAGCCTTTTACATCCCTGGGGTGTTTATCGGGACCGGGCCTTCCTAAGCATCTAAACGGCAGGGCCTTCCTAGCTGGGGCTAGATCACCTCTCCCCAAAGCCAATATACGGTACAGCATCTATTTCTAAGACTGTCCATCATTCCAGGGAATCCAGGCCCCCTCCTCTCAGCAGGTCTCCACGACTAAATTCCGAGCTTCTGTGAGTTCACCCATGTTCCGGCTGTTAATGTCAAGTCAAGAGGACAGACATAAGGCGTAGGGACTGGCAGGGCCAGGTCTGCTCTCCAATGCCTCAGAAGCAGCTCCCCATCAAGATGATAAATCCAGGAGCTGCCTATCTTTCCCTCAGCAGAAACGCTTTCTTAAAATAGCCCAGCAAGAGGGGGGCTAAAGAAGGACTCAGCTCCGGAGTCAAGCAGACCCATTCTTGATCTCTCTGAGCATCAGTTTCTTCATCTGTACAATGGGAACAGTAATAACTTCTACCCCATGGATTCATTATGATGAAACACGTGATAAGGTGTGTAAGGCACTGAGCACCATCCTTGGCACAGAGGGACCACTTACCTGGTCCTACAGTTCTACTGTTGTTGTTATTATTATTATTGCTACTACTATCAAGGCTATTGTTACAATTACAGTGTCTGTGATGTCCTTAGCATATAAAACAGGCCGTCTCTAACCGATTCCATGCCTATTGTATTTTTCATCACTCCTGGCCCTAGGCAGCCTTGCTATCCCCCAATTCCTGATCCCTGCAGGGAGTGCCCAGGACCCACTGACCCCTCCTCTTACCTTCCTTTTGTTGGTGGGATTGACGTAGAGGTAACTGAGGACAGTCTTCAAGCCCACTTTGTCATTCAGCTTTTCATAGGTGGTGCCATAGTTCGTGGATCTGCAGGTAAGAGAGAAAGAAAGGCAAAGATTGGTTTACCAGAGGGGTGTTGTTTAAAAGGGAGCCAGGCTCATGAGTGCTTTAAAAAAGTGTTTTTCAGAGATAAAAGGCCCCATTAATTTTAGAAGAGCAATTAGACTAATGCATCTGCGTCCTACCTGAGCTGGCTCGCCTTTGCTCCGGGCCTGAGACCTACTTTCCGCCCTCTGTGCGGATGTGCTTTGACAGTTGCTGGAGGAGAGCGCCTGCCCCCGCGCTCAGCCCTCAGGCGCCTCCGCTTCTCTGCACGGACCTGTAGTTGCCCCTGAGGGGCTGTGCCGGGGGGCCACAGGGAGGGAGGCCAGAATGTCTCCTGAGATCACTGGGCTGCAACCAACTTCACGCCCCCTCCACTGAGCCTGAAGCCAGGGGACCCTCAGAGAGGCAGGTGTGCCCCGCCCGAGACCTTGGGGGCCAACAGCCAGGCCAGGCCCCACCAGGCGAGAGTTTGATGCTTCACGTAGGAGCAACGGCTCATCAGGGTGAAGCGCCAGCAATGCTGAGCGGCTTGCCGGTAGCTGTCATTCCAGTGATCCTGCTGCCTACCTGTTCCTCATCTGACCCTAATTCGCAGGGCTCTGACCTCACACCAAAACAGAGAATAAGGGCAGGCCAAGCCCTAGACTCCCTCCTGCCATCTCACCTTTCCATGCTGGAGGGGGCAAACAGATTCAGGCAGCCAACCTCCCTGCCACCTTTCCCTCCCTTCCCCACCCTCCGCTCCACACACCGCCCTCCTCTTCCAACCACGGGCTCATCAGGTTCTCACTCCCCCTCTGCAGTCACCTTCCTGGGCTGGGCTCATAAAACTTCCCCAACTTGAGCCACAGAGGCCAGTTTATTTTCTCTCTGGTCAACAGACCTCAGGGGAGCCTTCATTCTGCCTCCGAACTCAGTTTCCAACTCTGGCTGTGTGCTGACTGCCCCAGGAACTACCTGGCCCGGTCTTTTCCTTGAGCCTTCACCCACCTTCTAACTCTCATCGGCTCTGGCCCTGGACCACAGACTAGCTTCATAAAGCCAGGAGCCAAACTGTGATGGCCTTGAAGAATTATCCCCACCCTCATTCAACCTGCCAAATTCCAGGTCCCCAGACCCACCCTCACCTCTGTTAAGGCTTCACTAGCCCTCTTCCCAGTGGCCACTGGTCTCTCCTCTGCTCCAGAACTAATGCCCCACCCAGCACGTGCCAAGGCACACTGGGTGCCTCTTTTGACGCATCGATATTGTCATGATGAGCTTTTTTGTGTCTGCTTCCCAAGCACAGTGTAAGCTCCTCCAGGACAAGGAACTTCATAGAACACTATGGCAAGGGGAAAGAACGTGAACTTTGGGCACAGCAAAATCTGTTTCATTCCCAGATCTGCAGCTCTCTGGTTGCACTATTGTGTGCAGGTTACTTAACCTGCTGGAGCCTCAAATTTCTTATCTGAAAAACAGGGATAATTTAACCTCACAAGGTGTTTGTAAGGATGCAAAAATATAACACGTGGGAAACCTCCTAAAGGGTGTGAGCATAATAAAAATATTTTTAAAATAGATTTAATTTTTTAAAAAGGACATTCATTTCTCCCTTCCTGAAAACATACCGAGTCAGGCCTTACATATCATGCACACTCAGCACATTTACTGAACAAGCAAATATCAATATCTGAAGTCTTTCCCTAGGCTACTGGCTCCACATGGTCATTGTTTCTTCTGACTTTCATAACCAGTACCCCCTGAAATTTATGTCTTATCTTCTGTCTCCTGGCTCCTATAGGCACTGGGAATCACTCTCAGTTTTTTTCTTTGCCTTTATCTCTTGAACCCAGCTCCATCTCCAAGTCTTAATGATTCTATTTCCTAAATAACTTGGACCCCTGGTCTTTCCATCCTTACCTCAGTGTTGTGGCTCAAGCATCATCATTTTTGCCACAGCCTCCCAGCTGGATGCTCTTACAGTCTTCCCTCCCTCCCACCATTCTCCATGGTGTCATGCGGTTAATTTCAACCACCCAGATCTGTCTACCTCACCCCCTGCTAGGAATTACTTGCTGCCTGCCTACTGTGAAGTTGTACCTTCCAAGCTTAGTCTTGTAAAATCTGGCTCCCACCTCACTTACTTAGACTTATTTCCAGCCACTTGCTTCTCTGCCCCTTTCTTTCCCGCCTCACTACACTTTTCTGAATGTCTTACATTTTCATGCCTCTCCTTTTCTGCCCACATCATTCCCTTTGCCTGAACTACCCAAGCTTTTTTTCTTCTACTTGGTAAATTTCTCTCCAACCTTCAACATCCAACTCCAATATTACCCTCCTTCCAACAAATTATTCATAATTTCCATTGTGTTTTCAGACCATCTTGTACATATTTCTATTTTAGTATTTATTCCACTATTTTGGTCATACCAGTTTTATTCTGGAGCCTCTTTCTTGACTATAACTCCCTAAGGGCAATAGCAATTTCTTCTAACAGCCCAGATGTATCGATTTTGTATTGTTTTACTCTGTCTTTATTTGCAAGTATAAATGAATGAATGAATGAATATGAATGATCTTGCCCAAACCTACTCACAAGTTCTTAATCAACTTCTAATGTCTAAGGGCAACTCAACAAACATATAACCATTTCTAGAAAACATACCTGACCCTTTGGATGCTGTACAACTGGCATAGAGTGTGGGGTCTAGCAGAGTCCTGTGTCAGGGAAGGATCTATCTAGTTCACTCATGGAAGGATTTATATAGTTCACTCAGACCAGCATTAAGGTTAAAGGATCAATCATCCTGAGCTCCTATCCTACCCAGGGCTGGGCAGAAGACAGACTACAATCTCTAGAGGCTGTCAGTTGCATAGTTTATTAACCCAAATAAATCATGAATTGCTTCTTGATTTTATACTTTTGAAGGCATAAAGACATCATGGTATGGGGAAAGAACATTGAACCTGAGTCTGGAAATCTAGACTCTAGAAGTGATTTTAAAATGTATTCAAGGTACTACCTGGGTCAAGCCAATTCTCCTAGCCTATGAATGAGAAAATTATCCTGACACTTGTTAGAATGGTAAGGCAGACTTCATTCAGGACTGTCACAGTAGGTATAGGGACTGCTGCAATGGGGTTTGCAGCAGGAGAGAGAGATTGGGTCCAACTCCAAATATAACAAGGAAAAGCAGGAACTTACAGCCAAAGAGAAGGGTGCAGTCGGCAAATGAACATGACTAAGAGGGTAGGGTCATTCTTTGCTAAACTAATCTGACAGGATTCTTGGTGAAGACAGGCCAGGGTGATCAGACATCACCTGGGACATGGTGGAGGCTGAGGAACTTGGTCAGATATTGAGCATGATAAGATATGGAGGGTCCCCATATCTCAGGTGATTCTGGCTAAATTGACTTAGCAGGAATCTTGCTAAAATGGGGCTCAGAGGATCCTGACTAGAGTTCGGTCAAGAGGAGGGTCTTTGTCAAGCCCCAGTTCCAACATCAACACAAGAGGTTTAACTCAGATTATCATAAAGCTCCTTCTGGACCTTAAATCTTGTTATCCCACCCACAGGGTACTAAGTTGTTTTCCAACATGTGACTTTTCCTTATACTATATATATAACATCTTATTTATAAAAGCTACATTCTCAGGGCTCCCTGCATGACTATGTCACCACACTTTTCCTTCCAGAATCCAAATAACCCTCATCAAAGGTAGTATGTCCAACTCCACACACAGTTTCTCTTTCTACAAGCTGCCCAACAGATTCACACTGACTTCGCTGTTTTCCAAAAGTGGCTGCTGAGAATAGAGACTTCCCATCAAAGGATGCTCCCCATTTCAGCTTCTTCCACACACCGCCCCCCAGCCCCAGGTAGTTTCTGCTCATTCAGGCTGACAGAAATCAGTCTCACTCACTGGAGACACCTCAAGGAGCCAGTGAGCCCATGGCAGCAAAGGTGGCCTGGACCCTGTCCCTTCCAGGGTGAACTCCGCACACCGTGTTGACCACAGAGTTCTGTAGGCCCCCTCTGCCTCGGGGGAGGGGCCGCAGGCAGAGAGGCCTCAGCGCTGTTGCCAGAGCCAGCTGTGCCTGCAGGACTCACTTTTACCTGAAAGCAGACCATCCTCCACCTTGGGGCTCCAGGCATTTGCTAGGGGGCTCACTTCGAGGAAACAGGCTCATCTTCCCAATTTTAAAGCTAGCCTCCCAAATTTTAACACTAGGCTAAAATGTTCAGAAATGTTCAGAAAAATGGAACCATCACACACATGCATTGAGCACCCACCATGGGCCTGGCACTGGAACCATCACACACATGCATTGAGCACCCACCATGGGCCTGGCACTGGAACCATCACACACATGCATTGAGCACCCACCAAGGGCCTGGCACTGTGCCAGTTAACATTCTGAATTGCTCAGGACACACAGTCAACCTGGGAGATGGCAGGTAAAATGTGCAGGGCCACTGGGCTTCCAGCCTCTGTGCCTTGGCTCAGGTCACTCCAATTCCAGCAGGTCATTCCATTGCTCTGTATGTGTGCGTGTGTGTCCCTCTCTCCTCTCTTTCTGTCTTTTTTATGAATTATTTCTAGCACACAAAAAGGCACAATAAGATGTCCATCAGATGCCCACTACTAGATTTAACAAATACTTGTCTTCATAAACAACCTTTGTGAATTTCTACATTTACGTAAATCTTATCTTACACAATATATGTTCCTAGGCTTGCTTATTTTGCCCAGATTTCAGTTTGGGGGCGTATCCATGTTGACACAGCCACAATTCTTCGATTTAAACCACCGTAGAACACTGCAGCCTATGAATAAACCGCTATTTATCTTGTGCATGGCTACTCGTGCATTTGTGAAGAAAAGTTTTTCTGAGGGGTATTACTGCTTCGTACTCTATGAGTAACTTCTACTTTGCTGGTATTGACAAACCGTCTCCAAGGAGGCTTGGCCTCAAAGAGATATTGTCTAAGAGAGATCCCTTAGTCTCCAGCTCCAGCAACTGGGGACTTTTTTTCCCTAGCTCCTGACTGGTCTCAGGAGTCCATAGCTCCTGACTGGTCTCATCCCAGCTATCTCTCTTTCCAGAGTCCTGAATTCCATCCAACGTGTCTGAGCCCAGCCAGTAGCTGGGGCCCTGAATCTTGGCTTCATGGGCACTGTCCCTGGTTTTCCCATTTGTGTCTCTGCAGGTCACCTGCTCTGTGGCTCCTCCACCTACCCAGCTACCTGCTAGTTGGACCTCCCAGCTGCCAGCTGCTCACACTCCTCCCCAGGTACCTGATGCGGACTCCCAGAGGTGGACGGGTCTTTTCTTCCCAGGACCCTGACTCCTGGTCTGAGCCCTTCAATTATTCAGGAGCTCTTGTCCCACCCCGATAGGCTTCAGAAGAGCTTCAGAGTGTAGGCGGCACATGCTGGGAGGACCACCCCAGCCTAATCTTCCATAACCCTGCTCCTTCCCCAAGGCCAGACCCTCAGTGAGAATTTCCAGAGTTGAGTTGTGAGTGCGTCATATTTTTACCCACCCAGCAAGATCCCACTCCTCTAGTGAGCTTCTGGGGGAGAGGCTGGTGGCAACAAGCATATGGGCTGCTATTTTTAAAGTAAAAGAACAGAAAAGAAAATCTTCCAGCCAACACAGCCAAGTCGGCTTCCCAGTAGAGCTGAGCTGAAGCTCCACACCCGTTCCCAATGCCATGTTCCTGCCAGAGGTGAGAGGACTCCGAAAGGCCCTCTGCCAGCTCTCAGGGGCCCGCCAGATGTTCAGGGTTGGGGCGGGCACACCGCTCCCCTCATCCAGCCAGCGCATTCTCCCCCTTCACCACCTGGCCTCTCAGCCCCTCCTCCTTCCCTCCCCAACTCTCACCCTGAGGAAGAACTGGGAAATTTCAAGCCTTTTACTCTTTAATTCTCTCATCAGTCTCACATCTTCTCAATGGACGCCCTTCTGGGTGATATAATCTAAAACCAGCAACAACCACAGTCGTGACAGTTCTTTTTCCTGTTAGCAATTTTATTTTTTTGCTCATTTCTTACCATCTATCTCTTACCTACTATGGTATCTCCCATGTGCCAGGCATCAGGCTTTGCTGCCCCTTTCTGGGTAATTATGAGTAGCTCTAGCTCAGGTTAGCAAACTTTTTTCAGTAAAAAGGCGAGAGAGTAAATATTTTAGATTGCGTGAATCTCGGTCACAGCTACTCAACTCTGACCCTGTAGCTCAAAAGAAAAAAGAAAAAAAAGCCAAACACAATATGCAAATGAAGGGGTGTGGCTGTATTATAATCAAATAGTATTTATAAAAGCAGCGGTGCATAACTTAACGGCCACTGCCTGTGTGACTGCAACATCAGTCGCCACCATCTCCACACACACCCCAGGCACCCGACTCTGCTTCTGTCTCTCAGGCAACTTCCTGAGACTCCTGCCAGGGTCGCTGGTGTCCCAACTCACATGTCCCTGCCTGGCTGCAGTGTCAGGTCAAATCGCTCGCAAGAGGCCTGGCATTTAAAGCCTGCAAGGTCTGCCCACGTTACCTCCCATTGGTCTCTCTCCCATTGAGTTTCTGGCTGGCAACTGTCTGGATTTCCTCCTGTTTGACTCCCAGTTTCAGTACTAATCCCACTGTGGAGACTCCTACAACTGCAGCCCACACCCTCCTTCCCATTTATAGCAACAACACCTTGGAGTTCCCCATTTACTCTCTGAATATGCACATGTGCTTCCTCCTCTCCTTAGCAATAACTAAAAGCTCCTTAAAAGTAAAATAACAAATGAAACGTGTTTCACATCTCCGACGTTGCGGAGCACAGCTCTCAGTAGAGAACACGGGGAAGATTGGAGCCACGCAAAGACAAGGGGAACTAGAGGTGCACGCTGCTCCGCTGACCCTCAGCCCAGAGAACAGGGGCTGGGAGAAGAGTAGTGAGAGGCCCGGCCTAGCATCTGATAAAGACCTTGTTCCGTAAACGCTTATGGCTGTCATTTTTATGAATAGCACAGACTGTAGGGCAATCACCTTGCTTTCTTCTCCTTGATTTAGACTCCTTAACCTTAACAGGGGGTGATGCACATTGATGCCCAATAAATCATTAAAGAATCTTTGGGCACTGTTTCCAATTGGCCCCATGAAAGTGCAACGTGGCCCAGCTGCCTGGGAATCAAAAGGCAGAACCATGCTTCTGAGTGCCAGACAGAACCATGCTTCCTAGTGCCAGACAGAACCATGGTCCCGAGTGCCAGGCTTGGGGAGCACCCACCAGCCATTCCCCCTGAGTGTGTCCCACTGACAGTCAACCATCAAAGCCCATAGGCAATTATGGACTCCAGTGTGTGGTGAACCACAGCCCATTCCAAGGTCAGGGTCAAGAGTTTCCACAGCACAGCGCCAGACCACTGGCTGCCCAGAGAGTCTTTATGATTGAACTGGGAAAACCATGCATGCTCCCCTCTGGCCTGTTCCATGCCTCATCTTCGGGCCAATGGCTTAAGCCACATTAATGTGTATCTTTGCAATGGCAGAAGCCCAGCCTGACCACAAATAACCAGCCAGGGAACTAATTTCAGACCGCAAGCCAAAAGCAAGTGATTTAAATAGCTTCCCTCTCCAAGTGGGTTGTGGTCCCACCTTCTGCTTCCAAAATAATCCATAGGCGGGCTGATGCCAAGGGAGATGCTCACAAAGCACCCAGTGACCGCTTCTCATTATTTCACCCCTCCCTGCATCGTCCAGCCTCAGGCTGAGGCACAGTGACACGGAATAATGAATTTTTCTGTGTCTTCCTGTCCCAGCCCTTTGAATGAGAGCCATCACGGGGCTCCAAATACAGAAGATTAGAGGGTAGCTGACTCGGAAAACCAGATCGCGCAAAATTCATGGTTTATAGCAGATGATGTAGACCCACCAGCAGGAGAATTCCCAACACTGATCTAGGAGGGAAGGCTGAGGGGTGCAGGGCTGGCCAAACATTCAGCATCTTGGTCTTTCTCACTGTTACAGCACTTCTGTTCTAACTGAGGAATCCCAATTCAGAAAATAGGGTTGCTGAGCTATTTATTCTCTGAGGCTTTAAAATGCCAGAAGATCTCAATCCTATCAGGCAACAGGCCTGTTTGTGTCATACAGGTGAGGGGAGGAAAGAAGCCCTCCAGAGAAAAAGGAAGGGACAGCAGACCCCCAGGAACACGTGACAGCCCATAATTCATTCACCTTTGTTCATATGAACATAATGGAGTGGCAATCACTAGGGGAAAGGCTGAGTAAAACATAGTGCATTTTACACACTATATAACAGCATTAAAAAATACCAATATCAAGGTTATTGATCTGGAAACATCTCTAAAACATATTACTAAATGAAAAGGGCTACTGAGGAATAATACATTAACTATACAAACCCAGACAAGCAAAACAATATCTTTCCATTAGGTTTATACGCATGTACACAGATGCATTTAAAAATTCTAGAGGAGTACACAAATAACTGGAATAGAAGTCAGCTCTGGGTAGAGACTGGGGCGGGGTGGGGAGGGGTAGGGCGGTTATAGGGACCTGTGCTTATTTGTAACGTTGCAATGTTTTAAAGCAAAAACGTTTCCATGCATCATTCCTGTAGTTAAAAATAATCGCAATAAAGTGAATCGTTACCGAGCAGTTACAATGCAGATCAGTAAATGAACACATCTGTAGAGGAACTCTATTATAGATAAGCGCTCGCTTTCAAAACAGCAGCCCAGCATAATCATAAAAGGATTCATTTCACAGTCAAGCAGATTTTGTTTCAAATCCAGCCTGCAGAACCTCAGGCTAATTACTTAAGTCTCATGTTTCATATCTGCTCAATGGGAATATAAATATTGCCTTCATAGGATTACTGTGAAGCTTAAATAGCTCGAATATCGTAGAGTTCACTGTCAGATGTTGGGAGACCCCATAGCGGAACAATAAAGTAATCACTGGAGGAGAAGCTGTCCCATACGTTTCTGGGCAAACAGCAACTGAGCTACAGTTCTGTAAGTGCCGGTGAGCAGCGAAGGCCATCTCATCCCCACCAGATCAGCAGTAAACCACCAACAGGCACCCGGGAAGATGCAGTGGTTGCTCCACATAATCAGAGATAGCCTCCAGCAGGTGGCCAACACTTGCAAATTAAAGTCTAGGGAAAACAGACTCAACTTTTTTTTCACTAAGTTTTCCCAGGGAAAAAAATAATGAGGCACGCATTAGAAGGTTCTGGACAGTTTTAGCAAGGCATCTCTGCCTGGAGAGTGGATGTTTACCATTTCCCTTTAAAATTACCTGCCTCCAGCCGGGTCCCTCTGACATGCATGCAATTATATCTGTTTGTGCACCTCCAGAAACCCCAGGATAAAGTGGGTAGCTGCCTAATGGAGAAATGCAAACTGACGGAGAGCCTTCGGACCACCTCTCTAACCTGGAGAAGCTCAATCTGAGGCCCCATTCATTTGTCAATCTTTCTTCTCAGGGATAAGCAGGATGCCTTGCACCAGGTAGCCACTCAATGCATTAATTATTTTGCCAATTAATACGAGTGTATGCCTCCTGGGAGCAGTCAGCCCTGGAGAGAAGAGAGGATCTTCTTTATCAGCTCTCCTCCTCCAGGAAGCCTCTTATCCCTCCTGCCACTGCTTTCCTAGCACTCGGCATCTCTGTCATTCTCGGGGAACACGGCGCCTGCTCTCTGGGGAGATACATCTCTCCCCTTCTGCTGTTGTTTTATGTCATTATTTAGCCTTGTGTGATGAGACATCTTTGTTCAGACAGAATAAGTTCTCTGAGGTCATGAGACTCCCTTAGACATCTCTTTTAACCCCTAAGACATGCTGAATAATGCCAGGGAGGGTGCATCCTCAAACCGAGCAAATATGTCCCAGGGACTGAAATAGGGACATTGAGACAGATTCCCTTCGACCTGTGAAAATGTTTTGATGTTCCTTCATGCAGCACTGGTTCTATCAGTTATCCCACTGGTCATTTGGGGGAGAAAGGAGCTAAACTCCTCTAACACCTGACATCTCTCAACACGGGGAAAGAGGAAATCCCCAGATACCAAGGAGTGAATCGCAGCTCTCCTCTGGTGGCTCTTACACCATCGTCACACCATCTCCTTATGGGCCCAGAAGCCTGAATTCTCATCTATCTTTCTTTAAAAGACATATCCTGCCCTAGCCAGTTTGGCTCAGTGGTTAGAGCATTGGCTCACAAACTGAAGGGCCCCGGGTTCAATTCCAGCCAAGGGCACAGACCTCAGTTGCAGGCTTGATCCTCAATGCTGGTCGGGGCAGGCGGGGGGCAACCAATCGATGTGTCTCTCTCATGTCGATGTTTCTCTCTCTCTCCCTTCCACTCTCTCTGAAAAGCAATGGAAAAAATATCCTCGGGTGAGGATTTTTAAAAAGAGAAATATCCTGATTACTATGCTCCCTGCACAGTGCCATTTGCATACTATTTAAACAACGGTCCTGTTGGACCTCACATTATCCACTCCAAACGCTCTTGACAAGGGACTAGAGCTGTAGGCATGAAAACCAAGCCCATTTCTCTAAAGCTTTCTTTTCAAAGGCTAAGTAGGAAAAAGAAATTAGCTATTAGTTGGGTTTACTCTCAAGTCACCGAGTATTCCTTAAACCATCACTGTGGCCCTTAGAGAAATGCCCCTCTGAGATCTGAGGCAGCACCCACCTGAACCCCAGCTGACATGGGCTGGCTCAGTATATTGGTTCCCATAGCCTTAGCTAAAGTGAATGCCACACTCTAGGGTCTTTAAAAAGTAGTTTCTACCAAAACACATTCATTGCCCATCCGTGTGAGAGCCTATAGGGGCCCTGGCTCTAGAAACAAGTCCCCCCACAACATACACAGACATTCCTCAGACCCATGTCCTTTCGGAGTTAATGAAACTCAGCACCTTTCCTGAGTGGGTTGCTCCCCTGGAGGAAAGGTAGGGCTCAATTAGGCAAGTTAAGGTGCTAAGGAGAGCCAGATCCCTGGTTGGGAATAGAGCGTCTCAGCCCATTTCCAAACACGAGCCCTGGCAGCAATGTGACGCTATTGGCTGTCTCCAGTGGCTCAAATTTAAGCATTCAGCAAGCCTGTAAGTTCTGGTTTATTGGGTTTCCAGAACCTTGTTGTTACAGACACTGCTTGTTTACAACCAAGAATAATGTTTCACAGTTTGATTACTCTCTTCCTTTGTAAAATAAGAGGATTGAAATTAATGATCTCCAAAGTCCCTGCCATTGCCAACCTTCTGTGCATCTGCTCGAGCTCCAAATGGCTTCCGGTTGTTTCCAAAATGCAGATCTATACTGTAAGGATGCAAATCTGCCACCACCAAGGGCCACTGAGGTTCTGCCAACCTGCCTAAGCCAGGGCATGTCCCAGGAATAAGTGTTCAGCTTCTCAAAGGTCCATCAATCAGTCTATGGATCGCTTAATCTAGGCACCTATGGGTATACTGTCAGAAAGAATCATTGGGGGACAAGACCATCTTTTATTGAATAACTAGAAAGGAGGGCATGAGTGAGTCCTGAAGGCCAAAAGATGGAACATGTCATTTGAAACACAACACCTGGACCACCAGGAAATGATAGGCAAAACAACACAGCACATGGGTGAGATGGTTCTCTCCTGGAGAGATGGGAGGGGAGGGAGAAGCTTGGGGAGGGAAGTGGTGATTAGGAAAGGGGCTCAGAAACACAATTAGGTAAAAATCTGCGAAGACAAGAGCCCTACTGAACCCCTAGCGTCCATCTCCTGGCACTCAATCACTAGTTTTAATAAATAAATGAATAAAGGATAAATGAGTAGGAAGCAACTGGACCAAATGCAGTAGGATAGCAGGGCGGCTAAGTGCCTAAGTTTTGGGGTCAAAGACAGAGCCTGGCTCCACACCCCTTACTAACTATGTGACCGCGGGCAGGTCAATTAACCACATGGAACATTAGTTTTCTCATCTATAAAACAGGTAAAACTATCTAAATTAAGTATCTCACATGTTTGAAAACTCAATGAGAACCCAATGAGGAAGTGCACATATAGCATTTATCACAACATTGGGCATATTAGATATCTTAATAAATGATAGCCATCATTAATATGATGACAGTGAGGAGGGGGAAGAATATGACAATGGTGAGGGCAATGACATTAGTGCTAGAGGAGCTCAGAGGAAAGGAAATAAGACTCCACAGGGGAGGGGAGCTTTAAGGAAAAGGTAGAGTATTGGGAGGCAAAAGGAAGACAGAGAGCCTATCCAAAGTCTTAGAACCTGAAACATGAAAATATTTTCAGAAGATTAGCAGGAGATGGGCCAGGCCTGAAAGAAATGTTCTTACACAGTCATAAGAGTGGATAAGTTTAGATATGTTGAATATCTGCTAAAGAGCTTGGACTTCATCTTATAAGCTACGGGGGGCCCAAAGCTTCTTGAACAGGTTAGGGGCATGATGGAAGCCTGTTTGGACTCATCTGCTGTTGATGTTGTACAATGGATTGGTGAAGCACATCCTCCTGAAGGTAGAAAGACTTCTTAGGAATCCATCTCACTAACCGGATGAGACAGTGGGTTGTAAGAAATGAAAGAGGGACACAGAGAAGAAGCATAATCTATGTATTGGACATGGGGCCAAGATGAAGAAGAAGGGTCAGATAAAGATAACGTGAAGATTCCAAGCCTGAGTGCCTAAGAGAACAGTGTTCCACTAATAGAAATAAGAGTAGACCCAACATCTCTGGAATAGATGATAAATTGGGTTTCAGATTAAAGAAGAACATCCTAGGCTGAGTTTCCTAAAGTTAGAGCCTGAGTCTGTGATTTGGAAGCTCAAGAATTATTGGAGGAATGCTCTTAGGCAAAACCTAACAGGAGAGAGGGAAGCAAGATAGGAAAGGAGCAGCAGGCAAGCAAGGATGCGGTTCCAGGAAAAGCCTGATCCACAGGGCAGCTGTCGTGCATAACTCTCACCATTGACTTGACACATTCTAAGGCAGGAGGCCAGGCTTCTGTGCCCCATACCAGCCAGTTATTGGCCATCCCGGATGTGAGACAGTGATGACCTCTATAGAAGGTCACCACTTCCCTTGTAGCAGCAATGGATAAGGGAATGTTAATCTAAGGCTTGGCACATAACACTCAACAAATGCCTTCTGTTACTATTATGAACATTAGCATTAAGAAGGTGGCAGGATGTCCCACATATGTGATGGATAAAAGAAAACAACTTGGGCAAGCACAGTTCTCTGTCCCTGCACAACCTCTGTCCAGGAGTGTAATTCAGCTCTCCTCCATCTCCTGACCTCCTTTGTGTAAGCAGCAGAAAGTTAAATAGTTGTCATTTACTGGGTTTTCAATATTGGGCATGCAATTCATCAGAGGTGCAAGAGCATGAAAGAAAAGTTAGGTGAGGCTTTCTAAAAATGACAGAAAGATAAGCTCTTTCTATTTTAAGCAGTTAAATATGGATTGGAAAACCTGGCATGGAGGTTCCATTTATTTCTTTAGGCCTGTGACATTCACTGCCAGTTCATATATTCTGGCCTGGAACCCTCTCTCCTGGATGGAGCCTATCTGCAGAGCTATTCTCACACTTCTAAAGCTCTATATGACTGTATTTTCCTTTTATATCGCAGGAATCTCCCTGAAAGGGTGTATGTAAATTTAATGTCAGTTTTAATGTTCCAAGTAAGCTGAACTCTCTGTTTAAAAGCTTTATACTGGATCCTATAGTAGAGAGTCACACCCAAATGCACATTTCCTCAGAATATCAGCTCTAACATAAAACATGCTTACATTTTATAGGAAGGTGATGTTTCCTTCTTTGACCCAGAAATCAATCAACAGATGTTTATTGAGTGCCTATGATGTGAAGGGCACTCTGCTAGATGCTAGAAAAACACAGCATATCTTGGGAATATTAAATAGACATTCTGTCCAGAGAACAAAGTAAACGTAGGGGTAGGAGAGCTGTATATGCATTGAGGTAGCTAAGAGAAATAGCAAATGCCACCAACATTTCAGTGACTTAACACTATGTCACTCCCATCATAGTCCAATGTGAACCAGGAGGGAGGTGAGGGGTGGAAAGGGGCTCTGCACTATGCAGTGATTTGGAGACTCAGGGCCATTTCACAGAAGCTCTGCTATCCTCTAGATCTTAGGAATTCTTGGTAGAACTGATGGATGGGTAAGCAAGTGAGCATAGAGAATGAGACGTGGCATCCATCACTTCCAGCACATTCCAAGGAACAGAATTCAGTCAGATGGCTCTATCTCAATGAAAGAATGCAGTCCAGTTGTTTGTCCTGGATCAAGATGAAACAGGTTTAGCAACTATTAAATCAGTCTCTGCCGCAGCAACATAATGCTGAGGTTTCAGAATTTTGAAATAAGTATTTTTGTCTTATACATAAAAGACTGACCAGCTAATGACTTCTTGCTCCCAAGGAGATTCTGAGCTCACTTGAGATACCCAGAAACACATCCTACCCACCAAAAGGACAGGAATATAATTTGTCGATTACCTATTCATTTGCTAAATAGTTATGCAGTGCCTATGACTTGCCTGACACTTTTGTAAATGGTCAAAACACCGCAATAAAAGGAAAACAAGCAAACCATGTGTTGAGAACTTTATATCAAGATAGGTATATTTTCCTTTTTCCCCCCAAGATTTCAAAGAAAATAATTAGTTTCTTTCAATATACTCTCCAGAAGGAGATTTGACTTCGAGTGGTGGGCACACAATGCAATATACAGATGATGTATCATAGAATTGTACACTTGAAACCTATAAAATTTTATTAACCAAATGTCACTCCAATAAATTTAATTTAAAAAAACTCTCAACAAATTGGGTGTAGAAGGGATATAATTCAACTTAATGAAGTTCATAGATGATAAGCCCACAGCTAATGATGTTGCTCATGATTACTCAATGATGAAAAGCTGAAAAATTTTCCTCTAAGATCAGGAACAAGACAAGGATGCCCATGAGTAAAATTATATGTTTGCAGATGATGTGATTTTATATATAGAAAACCCTAAAGATTCCACCAAAAATCTGTTAGAACTAATAAATTAAGTAAAATGTAGGATATGAAATTTATATAAAAAAATAAGTTGTGCTCCTATACATCAACAATGAACTGTCAGAAAATTAATTAAGAAATAATCCCATTTAACCCTGCATCAAAAAGAATAAAATACTTAAGAATAAATATAACCAAGGAGGTGAAAGACCTGTACACTAAAAAATATAAGACATTAATAAAAGATATTGAAGAAGACACAAATAAATATTATATTTTCATGGATTCGAAGAATTAATATTATTAAAATTTCCATACTACCCAGAGTGATCTATAGATTCAATACAATCCCTACCCAAATACCAAAAGCATTTTACACAAAAATATAAAAAACAACCCTAAAATTCATTCAGAACCACAAAAGGCCCCAAATAGCCAAAACAATCTTGAGAAAGAAAAATAAAGCTGGAATCATCACACTTTCTTATCTTAAATTATTTCACAAAACTATAATAATCAAAACAGTCTGGTATTGTCATGAAAACAGACACATGTATTAATGGAACAAAATAGAGAGTCCAGAAATAAACCCATGCATAGATGGTCAATTAATTCTTGACAAAGGAACCAAGAATATATAATGGAGGAAAAAATAGTCTCCTTAATTAATGGTACTGGGAAATTTGGATATCCACATGCAAAAGAATAAAACTGGATCCTTATCTTACACCATACAAAAAAAATCAACTCAAATGGATTAAAGCATGAAACAATAAATTCCTAAAAGAAAATATAGGGATAAGTTCCTTAACAATGGTCTTGCAATGTTTTGGATTTTACACCAACGGCAGAAAGAAAAATAAATAGATGAATAGGACTACATCAAACTAAAAAACTTCTGTACAGCAAAGAAAACTATCAATAAAATGAAAAGGCAACCTATGAAACGGGAGAAAACATTTGTAAACCACACATCTGATACTGGGTTTATGTCCAAAATATATAAGAAACTCATACAAATCAATAGCAAAAACAACCCAACTAAGAAACTGGCAAAGGACCTGAACAGATATTTTCCCCAAGAAGACATACAAATGACCGACAGGTACATGAAAAGATGCTCAATATCACTAATCACCAGAGAAATGAAAAGCAAAACCACAGTTATTACCTCATACTTCTTAGGATGTCTATTATCAAAAAGACATAAATGCTGGTGAGAATGTGGAGAAAAAGGGAACCCTTGTACACTGCTAGGGGGAGAAGTAAACTGGTATTGCACTATGAAAAACATCATGAAGTTTCCTTAAAAAATTGAAAATAGAACTAGCATATGATCCAGCAGTCCCACTTATGGGTATATATCCAAAGGAAATGGAAACAGGGTCTTGAAGGGGGTTCTGTCATGTAGCACAAAAGCAGTCATAGACAATACATAAACAAATGAGCCTGGACAAGTCCCAATAATACTTTATTTATGGATACTAAATTTGAATTCCATATATATATAAATTCTTACCCAAGGATATGGCTTTGTTTTTGATTGATTTTTTTTGTTTGTTTGTTTGTTTTAGAGAGAGAGTGAAAGAAAGAGAGGTAAGAGAAAAACATCGATTAGTTGCCTTCCATACACAGCCCTCCTGGGGACTGAACCCACAACCTAGGTATGTGCCCTGACTAGGAATTGAACCTGCAACCCTTTGGTGTATGGGCCGATGCTTCAACCAACTGAGCAACCCGGCCAGGGCGAATTCCTCTTATTTTTAAGGTGTCACAATGTAGTATTCTTTCGACTTGTTTTCAATCATTTAAAAATGTGAAAGCTGTTCTTAGCTCACAGGCTATACAAAAACATCAGGGAGTCTGGATTTGGCCTGTGGGTCACAGTCTGCTGACTCTTGCCCTCTGGCACTGCCTACTTGACCCCTCCCCACTATGAGTGCCCATTTCCTCTTGCCCATCTAGCAGCACCAACATTCAACTTTCCTCCTAGGCCAAAACCTATACTCATGCTTTGAGTTCTGCCTTCTTTGAGCTGACCTGTGCCTGAACCACCCCAGTCCCAGGCCACTATCCTGGCATTTGTCCTTGGCGGCTGGCATGCCCATCTGGTTCACTGCAACTTTAGTAGTAGGAAAGCAAACAAAAGGACAGCCAAATGTCGTGAATCTCCTCGCCTTAAAAAAGACCTGTGGTTTAAGAGCGGCCAAGCTGCAGTGTACCCAATGGACCAACATGCACCGTGACCAAGCTGGGCTTCTTCCAGAAAAGAGTGGGAAGCATCCACCACTTCGCTTCCCCTGCCACAGGACCAGTGAGGAAGCATGTGCGCTGTAAAGAGAGGAGCTGACGCCTCCAGCAGGGGAAAAGATGCGCCAAACCCATCTGGTCAGCACAATATGGCCAGGCCCATGCAGCTATCCTCTTGTTGCCTAAAGCAACAGTTTACTTCCAGGTTGGAAAATGGCAGCAATAAAAAACAAATGGCACGCAGCCAAATAGATGGCTCTCAGTACAAGAAGACTCTGCATAACGAGAAAGGGGAAAAAATATTTATATACATAGAGAGAGAGATGATCTTCATCTCCAACACATTTTTCTGAAGTTACAAATCTATGGTTTCTATTTATTCCCGTTGGAGGGAAAAACAAAAACACTGAGATTTATGAGCACTGTTGTTTATTTATAATCCAAGAACTCTCCTCATACCATATGCTTGGTAAATTTACAGAGAGACAAAGTGAGAGGAAATTGCCTGCTTAATTCAATGGCCTTGGCAAAGCTAGCGGGCGGAGAGAGCGTCCCAGACTCTTCCTCCAACACGGGTGTCGGCGTGTACCGGCGTGGAGCACACACGCCGAGAGCAGAGGAAGCCCTCACCTTGCCAGCGAAGACACAGCTCAGCATCACAGGAATGAGGATAGCCGGTGAGACCAGCTGAACAAGCTCAACTCCTTTCCCCAGCCGAGCACACAAGTGAGACACAGATCCAGAGAAAGAGGCAGGAAAGGAGAGCAAGGCCTGAGAGAAGCTGGAGCAACCAGTGCTCTGGACAAGAAAAGAGGATCCGCCGTACATGAGGGTTCTCAGGGAGGCATCATGCACACAGGTCTCCACAACACTTATTTAATTTTTGTCCTTCTTGGTGTACCTGGGAAATGAGTACAAATTTCCGATCTTATCTCTGCTGCCCAGCGTGCTCCACAAAGAGAGGCTGTCACTCGTTCCTTGCAGGAACAAGACTCAGTTTGCACCCTGTGTTTTTATTTCCTCTGCACTGTACCCTCTCCTTTCAGGCTAAAGACAAATGAAAAGAAAGGAAAACACTGAGGCTGAAGACTATTAATACAAATGAAAATAGGGCCCAGATATGGAAAGAGACAACAAAGGGTGAAAAACAAATAAATGCAAATGACACGATGGGCGGGGGCGGAGGACCTCTTGGAGAAAGTCCTCCCGACAGCTCCGGTCCATGGTGCCCCATCCACCTGAGCGTCCAGAGCCCACGGGGCCTGTCCATACCACGCTGGGGTCCCACACCAGCTGCCTGCAGTGTTAGCTGTCTTTTAATATGCATATGACTGCTCCTCTCGTTCACCTCCCACTTCTACTTTGATGACTCCCCACACTTATCCCAGCCCAGCCTCTCCCCTGAGTTGCAGCCCCACATTTCCCAATGCTGTGCGATGAACCGTTGCGACTGCAGTCCCGAGATGCTAAAACTGAGCTCATCACTTCGCCCCCCACTGCACTCCTGCCCCTATTTCTCCTGCCCGCCTTCCATCCCCCCTCTCCGCTTCCATCCCCCACACCCTCCAACTCTCGCAGGCCTGAGACCTGGGACCCTGGGACCCTGGGATCCTCATGACTCTTTTCTCCCTCACCTCAAACCGCCGCCAAGTCCTGTTGGCTGCACTTCAGCGAATCTCCTGCTCTGGTCCTTGCCTCTCTCCCGCTGAACTACCAAGTTCAGGGCAATGCCTGCCTCCTGCCTGCTGGGCTGCTGTAACCGCCCCCTTGCTTGTTGCCCTGCCTCCAGCCACCCTCCTCCTCATTCCAGGGCTCACACTGGTGTCAAATCTACCTCCCTAAAGGAGAGCTATGGGCATAAAGTCATTTTCCAGCTCAGGAACCTTCATGGTTCCATACTTACTATAAAATACAAGGCTGGTGTTCAGTACCCTGCCCGGCTCTCCGTCAGCATGCCCACCCCGCCCAGGGCGCTGCGCACAGCTCTCTCAGTAGCTGCTTGAAGATGCAATGGTTAGCGGCTGAAGAATACTGAGAAAAGCGAGGATTTTTTTCTTTCCCACCATGGCTGTTTAGGAGAAATGCTGAAGTTGAGAGGACCTGTAGGCTTTACAACTGAACTGATTTGACAGTTACGAGTGTGTAAAGCAATGATAAGAAAGCAAAGGGTGGAAAGAAGAGAGGCGATTACACCAAAGTGTGTGACAAATGACGGGGAAGAAGCCCAGTCTTTGAGCAGCCAGAATAATTAAAAACAACACCCCAAAAAAGGTCTTTGAATAAATCAGAAGAACCTGGGCAAGCCATTGAGAAGTAATTTATCCACAAGAGGTAGACATAGCTAAATAATGAAATGAATTTGTCAGTTAGGAGTGTTACAGAAAGGAAGGAGGGAACAGGTGCTGGAGAGAGGCCTACATTTGCCACAGGAGAAGACCCAGGGTCCTTATCACAATGAGTAAAGGAGCGTCTCAGGAGAGCAGAAGGCTGGCCAGACTGCTACGTGTGACAGGGCTTGCCTGAGAAGGAAATAACTGGAAAAGCAAGGAGCTGCTCATCCTGCCCCTGACACCGCTGGCTTCCTCTCAATGTGCACGGCAGGTAGGGCAAGGAGTCTTAGGCACCTGGGAGGAAATGAGCCCTAATTCGTAGAACAGACGCTACAGAAGCCCTGGTGGAAGGTCTCACACCAGAGGACAGGCGGACCCAAAGTCAGACAAAGAACGAAAGGGGACAAGAAAGACAAAAGGTTTGTCACATGCCAGAGGCATTCAAAATAACTGGTACCTACCACTGATAGAGATCCAAAACCAGGAAATCACACTTCAAGTGGCATCAAACTTGAGTGCACTGGGACCTTGTTCTGATCACCAGAGCAGACAAGGCAGACAGTGTGGGGACTGGGGGAAGAGGCCATTGTCATTAGCCACTCTTCATAAGCCCAAAATGAGCTTATGTTTTGTACATGGCGATACCCAGGAGACTGACTACTGTCCTTGGAGATTCGGCCCTGCAAGTGCCCACTGAGTATCCCTATCAGTCTTGCATTATAGTACTGCTTTATAAACAAATTCTAACAAGTGTATATTGTATACCTTCCTACTGTCCTTGGGGTCCGAATTAACCACTCCATGAGCGATGGAGCAAACTGAATCCCAGCTCTGTGAAGCTCACAATGTAGAGTAGAAGAAAAGCAATGAACTTATATGCTAATAAGTACATTTGAAAACCGAAATTATGAAGCACACTGAGTGGAATAAGAGAGACTATGACAGAGACTGGTAAGGGGCAATGTCTCCAAAGAGGAAATGTCATTTTCGCTGGACTAGAGATTAGAGGCATGCAGAGGTCAAAATAAAGAGCACTGCAGCGGGAACGCCATGTGTAAGGGTCCTGAGGCAGGGGGAGGTTGGCCAGAAAGACTCTAAGCCTGGAATAGAGCGAGCAGGGGGCAGAGGCATGCGATCAGAAGCACTACGTGGCCCAGGGTCATGGTTCACATTGAGAGGACACATATTAGGAGGAAGGAACTAACTGCATCGATTCCTTTCTATGTCTCAAGCACCGAGAGAGAAGATTTTTCAACCATGGCCATTGCCTTCGCCTGTAGAAACTTACAGACAGAACTGATATGCGTGAAACAGAATAGTCAGTCATGCTGGAGACATTTTTATTGGTCTTGGTTTGGTAAGAATTTCATTTTACACCCTCAGCCAAAATAACGCCTAATGCCAACTAGCCTTAGGCATCTCCATACACACAGCACTGGGCTAATCGATTACAAGTCGGGGCAAAAGGAGGTTTACAGTTGTGAGTATGCGAAACAGAGTTTATTCTTGTATTATTTATTAATTATTGTATTATTTTCCATATGAACAACTGTAAACCTACTTTTGCCCCACCCTGTACGTGCAAGTTTTTTATACATTTAAAACATGGACTTCCTAACAACAAAGATGAAGAAAACCCTGAATGGACATGTTAACTATCCAACTGGAATTTGGGGAAGGGACATTCATCAACCAAGTACATGTTTTCACAACATGAAACAATATAAAGTTGTAAAACTTAAAACAAGAATTCTCACAAAATATTCATGCTGACACGCAGTCTATATCTTCTCCCTGGGAGTCACAACCCTGCCTACAGAAAAGCATGATTAACAAGTAGGGATCACAGAAGAGGCAGGGATTCCATGAGCTTCACTCTGTTTGTGATTTAAATATTGTTTTTGAAGATCCAAATCACTACCTTTGGAGGTGGCAGTGGCACTGTATGATATGACTGAAAGAGCACAAATACGAAAGATAAATATCTGGGGTCCAGGACCAGCTCTGACACTAAACTAGGTAAGTAAATCTTAGGGAAGCACTCACCTCTTTCACCTCTTTAGTTTTATCATGTATAAGATAAGATATAACTACTTCTGATTTAGACATGAAAGAGTAACAGGGACTGAATCTACCTGCCTTCACATGAAACAAATAAAAATAAACGAATAAAATCTATAAAACAATGATTTTCAAGTAATGGGACATCAGACAATGAAGAACAGTGATCCCTGAGTGATAGAAAACAAATGAGGTAGCCTTACAATTGCCCCAGACCTGGCATGGAAAGTTTCTAGGACACATGCAGAGAAAAGAAATTTAGTGAAGCCCAGTGATCTCCCTGAGTTGGGCACTTGGGACAGGGAGTCTGGGCAGCCAAAGGTGGCTAAAGATTGCAGGAAACAGTACTGGAGCAAAGAAAGCTACATAAGTAAAGAGAGCTCTAGAGATATGCAGATGATCCCCTCAAATCTTCAGCTAAGTATTTATCAGTTGATGCATGTAAAGAAGCTACCCAAAAAACACATGAAAGGATCAGAGGAGATAGCCCCAGAAGCTCCCACAGGGTCAATAATAGTTACAGTTCCCATCGTCCAGAGTGTCAACCCTCATAAATCGTGAAATATCAGGTAGAATACTTCAGAAAAATACTGCTTCAGTAGTGGGGCAAAATTAGCCCTAAACGAAATAACGTTCTGATCCCAATTTATGAAGTTTAATGTCAAAACCTGAAAGAATTCAACCATTTCTGAGTTACTTAAGTGTGTCCCATAACAAAACTCAACGATATTTATAGGCACTAAAAAATACCCACTAAGATGAAAAACATAATATCTGGCGTCAAATGAAAAATTATTTGGCATGACAGAGCAATAAAAAAACAAACCCATGATGGGAAGACAATAAATCAATCTACAGTTTTCAACTAGGGGTGATTTTCCACCTCCTTCTACCTGGGAACATTAGTCAGTATGTGGAGAAATTTCTACTTGTCCTGACTGAAGATGCTGTGGCATCTAGTGGGTGGGAGACAGGGGACCTGCTCAACATCTCGCCATGCACAGGAGATCCCGCTACAATGAATTGGCCAATCTGAGATGTCAACATCACCACGGTTGAGAAATCCTACTCAAAATCATCTGAGAAATGACACAAGGAATAGAATTAGTAAAGAGGAACATTAACCTGCCATTATAACTTTATTCCATATGTTCAAGAAGCTAGAAAAAAGTGTACATGTTAATTAGCTATGTGCTCTCTGAAGTATTCACTCAATGACTTGTTGAATGAAAAAAACGAATCGCTGGGATTACCCAGAGACTCCCACAGAAATATTCCTTTTGGAAAATGTCCTTGTCAGCCCGCCCTGCACCCGAGCTCCCAGGCAGGAAAGCGAGTAACCTGCTTATTTTCCAATCATGTTACTTAAAAGGTTGGACCAAGAAGGTGGTGAGTCAACTAAAAGAGAAAAAACCCTAAGCCAGCCCGAAAGCTCTCGCCATAGATGAAAGCAAAAACATTTTATTCAGAAAGTCTAGGATAAATATTTTCTCCACTATCCCATAAATGTGACATGTTAATTTAAACAAATAGCATAATGACAAATAGGGTCTATCTTATATGCCATTTCCTGTCGACACCTAGTGACTGCCTTGGGCTCTCACCTAAAGGAAGATTCTAACTCCAAATCCGTGTTTATGGAAAAAAATATATATATACACACCTACACATACAGGGTGGGGGAAAAAGTAGGTTTACAGTTGTTCATATGGAAAATAATACAGTAATTAATAAATAATACAAGGCTAAACTCTGTGTTTCATGTACTCACAACTGTAAACCTACCTTTGCCCCACCCTGTATGTAATATTTTGTGTATCGTATGCATTATTGTATGTCTATTGTACCTAAATATATACAATTTATTACCTATACGGTGTTAGGACATATTCTGTATATGTGTCTATTCTGAACAATTATAAATATACATTAAGTCCATAAAGCAAATGGAATGAATTCACCAACTATCCTTGGGACGATGCTATTCAAATTCTATTTCCAGGAACACGGAGAAGGGAGGAGCAGCAGCGAAATAAGAACTTTAGAACCACTGATGAAAATAACAGGATCCATTAAGGGACGACCAATCATTATGCATCATAATCCCCCAAATAAAAGCCTCCATTCCCACTCCATTGTAAAAACTATGAATTAAGCTACTCTTCCTAGAAAAGAATTATTAAAGACATGTTTAAAGACTTTGCAACCTGGAGCCAAGAGATACAAATTGTAGTCCTAGAATAGCCACTATCTACCCAAGTACCTGTGAGCCATCTCCTGACAGTTCAGTTTCCCGATCTGTTAAATGGGAGCAATGGCCAGACCGTCTCTTCTGGCTCTGAAGCTTTTGCTTTACTTGGAGCATCACCGAATCACCTGTCACAGAGAACAGGTATAACTATGTCCTCTCATTTCTTTTTCCATTCTAACTGTTCGGTTTGACATCGCTGCCTTTGCTGTTCAGCTTCAGATCATGTGAGCAAAGACAAGCTTGTGGAACTATTAAGGGAAAAAAGTAGAAATCCTAAAAAGTTTGATAGTACCAAGGTTCGTCCCAAACTCTCCCAAGATAACGGGCTAGTATCCTGGGCATGCTCTGGTTAGTTCGACGCAGCCTTCGGCTCTACATCACACACCTGGTGTACATAAGATGGAACTGGGGATGGGACAAAAGTAGAATGAAACAAAAAAACTCTATAATGTTAGGCTATGCATTTTATATTTGAGGGAGAACGTTTTCTCCTAAGCCTTAATCCCCTACAGGCATTTTAAAAGATGATAACCATAAGCAGTTTTCTAATCCTAACAAAATTAAAATACTTAGAGATCGTCCTTAAAAGTCCTGCTGAGTACTTAAAACCATATTACCACAAGGACCACCTACACAGCAAGGTTTCTGGACTAAAAGGGGATGTTTTAAACATCCTTAGAGTGCTTCCAGTGCACTTGAAACACAAGTGTGTATGTGCCTCCAGAAATTGAAGTCTCCCTGGCAGCGTGAGCTGAAATCTGCTGTCCCCTTGAGAGCTTTGTTGGCCTGACCCTGATCAAGGTAAGACTTGTGATTCTGGAAAGAGACACTGTTGACAAGGAGGCAGTGGTCCACTTGGCTGTGTCTACGAGCATCCCTAAGAGGACAAGGAGGTGACGCCTCCTGCATGGGTGAGCAGCAGTTCAGTCTCCCTTCATCAGCCTGGCTTTAGAACCAGGACCAGTCTCTTCACTGTACGCCCAGCCCCTGCATGGGGCCTGCCACGTGGTGGATTCTCAGGAACTCTGTTAAAATACTGACTTGGCAATTGACTACTAGTCCACCCACAATTTCCTGACCTCCTACTTCAATGGAGCAAAAGAAATGGTATGAGAAAACAATCTAGAGGCAATAAATGTAAAGGATGCTCTGAGTAAAGTAACTAGTTTAGATCGACTGTGATTGGGAGCAAGCATCCCGGGAGATAAGTGGAAGAAAAGCTAGAAAGGTACATGAGACCAGACTATAGAGAGATTGCTGATGGGCACCTACTTTTTCACCCAAATTGCTACCTATGGGATCAATACTTCATTGTGAAAAGTCTTCTTTTCCTTACACCCAATGTATCCGTATTACCACCCTCCAAAACATTGCCTTCTGTCTATATCCGATGGAACCTGGACCCCTTTGTCTAAGACCAAACTTTTACATACATCTCATATAGTACAACCTGATTATTCCCCAGGACTTCTATTTCTAATCCTCAAACACCCACTCAGAACTTTCAACAGCTCCCCAAAGTCTGCTGACTGCTTCCTAAACCTGGCATCCAAAGCAGACCATCTTCTCTTTCAACTTCACAGTATTATATTTAATGGTCTCTATAGAGCATACTGATTTTTACATCACAGATCCTAGATGTTGTATTTTTTTTAATACAACTGGTTAGATCTTATTTCTTTTTAAAAAATATTTTTTTATTGATTTCAGAGAGAGGAAGCTCCAGAGAGGGAGAGAGAGATAAGAAACTTCAATGATTAGAGAGTCATTGATCGCCTGCCTCCTGCACACCCCCGACTGGGGATCGAGCCCGCAACCAGGGCACATGCCCTGACCGGGAATCAAACCTCAGTCTCCTGGATCATAGGCAGTGCTCAACCACTGAGCCAAGTCTCCAGGCTTATTTGTCTTTTTAACTCCTCTATGGTAACCCAGCAAGTGGTAGTCCCTCCATGTTTGAGGAATAAATGAATGAATGAAAGCATACTTCTCTTCTCTGAAGATCTATATCAGTTGTACAGTTGAAAACTGGAAATTATTGGGTAATTCCTCCTGGATATGTTTGATTCGTCCTGCCAAGAATTGTTTAAAAATTTGAACTTGAATGACTTTAGAGGGGATATAAATGCTCCTGTTAACCACAGTTCCCCCCTTATTATCACCCAGCTTCACTCATGATTCTTCTCTGTGTACCTAATTCTGTAACCCTTAAGTTCATACATATCTGAGTCATAATACTGACTAACTTTTATTGAGTGTTACCTTGAGCCAAACCTTGTTCTAGGTATTTTATGGGCACTACTGCATTTTATACAATCCTATGCTCAACAGTGAGGGCCTAGTGCTACGCATTTAATTGTTCAAGGTGTTAGCCACCCACGACTGGGCAGTAGGAGCTACAAAGGTAGGGAGGCTGGTCCCCTGTGCTTCTCACACAGAAGTAACTGGAGGTGTTACTGGTCCCATAAAGGAGAGGCGCAATGCCTTCTTTAAGAGGTCCAGGAAGCTTGGGGAGATAGAGTGTCAGTTTCAGGGGCCACTCTAAGGAACCCACCTCCCAGCCTGCTCAGAGGAAAAGAAGTTGAGTTGCCCCAATCTGGCTTCCTAATACTTAACAAGCTCCAAGGAAACCTTCCCCAACTCCTTGCAGAACCTAGAAATGCTTAGAAGCACAGAGTACGATCACCAATAAGAAATAAGATGCTCCCGTAGATACCAGCCCCACTGGCTGCTCTGTGCAGCCCCCCTGAAAGATTTGACCCAAAGGAGCCATTTTTCTTAGCTCAGAACTCTCCAACAAGCTTTTTATGATGCTAATAAATGAGGTAAGTCTAAGATTTTGCCTTTAAAAATACATATTTCAGAATTTTCTTAGTTTCCCTTCATTGCTGGTGAATCACTCACAGTCTTCTCAGAGCCTTTGCAGAAGGCACTTAATCTTCTCATCTAATGACACTGTCTATGGAAAGAAGCCACGGTGTCTCCATTCACCAATAGCCAGATCAATCATGTGTCTCTAAGAAAATGAAGTCATAGCAAGCTGGTTTTTAACATTACTGAGGGTGTTGTTAAGACCTCGGAGACTCTTTCTGCCAACGGGCTCTGATAGCTTGTGATTAATTAGGTAGCTCTTTCCCGTAGACTCCCTCCCTGCCTCTGCTGTCAAACCAAGTCACCCCAAGGCAGGGACTCCTGGGCTCCCCAGACCCTGTGGCAACTGGCTTGACTGGGGTCCAGGACACTCCCGCACCCCACCCCACCCCACCCCGCTGCTTTGCTCTGCAACAGAAGAAAATGAAGCTCCTGCCCTGTCTGCTGAGAACTAAGCAAGCAGATGGCACAGCCACCTGTAACCTGAAAACGTGCGCCCTTCCTCCCTGGGACTCTGTGACGTCGGTCCCCTTCTCTCCGTCACCGGGAATCGGCAGCAGTCTCTTGGAAGTGGAAGAGAGGGGTCAAGAGGGGAAACATGTGACGATGAAATGGTGAATTAGCATTCTTTTTTCTAGACCAAACGGTCGCCAGCCTTTGTGGTACCTACAGAGGTTGTCTCATCCGAGCTGTGGCTGGAAGGGGCCTGGATGGGAAGACTGAACTAGGCAGCGACTGCAGGCAGCTATCAGATGGGGCGGGGCAGCTCCACACTGGAAGGCTGTCCAAGGAAGCAGAAAAATCAGAGTGTATTTTGCAGGAAAGGGAGTGGCCACCTGAATGCTTCTTCCTTAAGTAGGAAGGTTGGGCCAAGTCTGTGAACACACCTCCCACCATGCTCTTCCTCTCCGGGCCTCAGTTTCTTCATTTGTAAAATGATTCTGTAGAATTCTGCAGTTCTAGGGGGTTGTGCTCCTTGCCCATCGCAAACAATGAGACCACATTTATCAGGATTTCCCTTCAATGCCTTCGGCATTCTGAGGACCCTTGTGTCACAAGCGGACGCTGATTGTCATTTTTCCTTTCTCATTCCAAATACTAGGTTCTGCTATAAGAGTGTCTGAAGCCAGAGGTTCCTTTTGACCCAAGAGATAGTCATACTTTTGATCATACATCAAAGCCAAACAAAACAAAAAAAAGTGACTTGGGAACCACCTTTATAATAAATACAGGGTGTGGCAAAAGTAGGTTTACGGTTTTTGTATAGAAAATAATACAGCAATTAATAAATATTAACACGAGAATAAACTCTGTTTCCCGTAATCGCAACTGTAAACCTACTTCTGTCCCCCATGGGCATTTCATAAGCAGTAAGATTGAGAGCAAAGCAGAGGTACAAAGTAAATCAGGGGGATCTCACCCCCAATTTGTTACAAAAGAAATGTCTTCTAGTCTCAAACACTGGAGTGCTGATCAATGACAGTGATCTGTTAAAACCCTTCAAAGCAGAATCTGCAGTTTTCAAAGGGGAATCTACCTGCTGAATTGCTCCATGCATCCACTCAGCAGCTCGTCACCTCTGGCTTTAGTTCCCATTTGGGGATTTACTTACTTTCTGGGGGTGGAGATGGGGACGGGGAATAGAGATGCCTGCAGACTGCTGAAGGTGCATAGAGCTTTTATCCCATTCGGTCCAATGAAAACCATGGGAATTCCTTAAGGTAAGTATTGTTGCTCCCATTTTACTAGCAAGAGAAACTGAGCCCAGACAAGGAGGTGGCTTGACCAAGGTCACATGGCTAGTTAGGAATGGAGGTGGCACTAACACAAGTCTGATGACACAGTGCATTCCATGGTCTTTCTGCTCTGCTTCTCGGCTTGGTTTTTGATAAAACTATTATACATTTCTTCAACCATCAGGAGATCAGAGCCTCTGCCTTTATAGCTACCATGTGTGTACTTATCTATATTTGAATAGAAGCTATTGCAAAGTAAACACTGCCTGCCATTCCATTCTTAATATGAAGTTTAGTCTGTTACTTTTTTCTTACTATTAACAGAATTCTCTTTAATCATGAAGAGAGAAAAAAAGCTCAGATTCTGTCTGCATGTTGTCGGTTCCCTCCCAAGTTTAGCCTTTGCAACTGAATATTTCCATTTAAATGCTCCATCAATTCAATCAAAATGTTAATATTCTGATTACAAAGTATTGCTCTGTGCATTACTAACATGTTTCTTTCCCACTTCTTTCCTCAAGTGAAGCATGGAGCTGGAGTTCACAAATAGGCTGGTCATTTTGGTTTAAAGGGGACAACTGCACACTGCAATGCTACAGCAACCGACTCGTAGAAATATTTCAGGAGATGAAACTACAGTCTGAATGCACTCACCCATATTCATATCTCTTTTGTAGTCTGCACATAGCTATCACACAGCTGCTAAAACTCTGTGTGTTTGTAATGATCAGGGGGACCAATAAACTAGCATCTGTCCTTTTAAATCTGTATTAAATATGGGCTTAGTGATGTTATCGAGGAGCGTAACTCTTTTTTCACACTTTGCTGCATAAATGATGCTGACGTTGGAGCAAATAAATAATCATGGTTTCAACTTCAAGGCATTATCTCTCAGACAACAGAGATTATATATTTTAACAAGTCAGATTCGTAGAACGATCTCAGGAATGTTGAAATATTAATCTCTTTCTCCCCTGTCTGTAGAGTGACAAATATGTGGTTGTGAAATCCAATTGTGGCTCACATCATGACATTCCCACTGCAAAATAGATAGCTCACGATGGGGGATCTGCTCAGAAATGACCCCATCAATACGTGTCACCTCCCAGCTTATCTGCATTATAATATCAGAGAGCCAAGCAGGGAGGCCAGGCTGGGGGAAAGCAGCATTTCTAACCTGAGGTAGGAGAAGCACTGCAATGTTCTGGGAGAACGCCCCTACCCAGGGGTGGGGGGAGGGGGGAGTGCCAGAGGCACTGGGGGGGGCACGGCAGCCTTCAGGTGCCAAAGAAGCCCCTGACTCAAAAATGCCTCTCCCATCGGTTCTGACAATTATTTTCACTGAAAGTAAAATCATTTATCCTGTAATTAGGCATCAAAGATGTGTATCAGAAGCGAACCACAGTGATAAATTCAATCACACTGAGAGCCCCTAAGGGCGGGAAGCTTTTGAGGGAGGACAGGAAAGGCCGAGCAAGCAGGGGGGGCGGGAGGAGGACGGGCCTCTGCGGCCTCACGCTGTCTCTCTGTTGCACCAGGAATAAGCCGCCCTCATGTGCTGGCCAGTCTCAAAGGTCTCCTGCAACCCCATCACATTTTCTTTCAGTCCTAAGTTCATTTAGGCCGCACGTGTCATTAAGTGCCCACTAATGATCCTGGGCTATAAGGAATGTAAAGAGAAGGAAACGGAGGCTTACTGCACTTTCAGGATCCTACGGCCTGGCTGGGAGGCAATATTTCATTATTTAAAGCATAGCCCAGCAGCGAGGAAGTGAATCCAGCATGGCCTGCACCCCAGGGAGGATCTGACCTGTGCAATCTCACCTGCCCCCGGGCATCACCCAGATTTACCACAACCACCATGGCTGTACCCTTGACCCCGAGCTGGTTGCTCAATAAAAAGACGAAAGAATTTCATGAACATGCCATTGAAGAACCTGTGTATATTTCCTGAAATGACAGTCCGTACACTATCAGGCCACCTGAAATCCTTTCCGGAAAATGGTAAGGTATGTGTGTGCAAATAAGTAAAAAAAATTTCAAAATATAAGTGTTATTACCAAAGTGATCTCTTAAGAAAACTAATTTTATAACATAGAGATGAGAGAGACTGTCAGTCACAATGCTAAAGACACAATCTGCATATTCTTTGAAACTTGGGGAAACTGTAGACGACAATACAGCAAGGACACCCTATGTGGTATCTGATGCTTTCTCAAGCAATATTTTTCTTATCACGCTGTACAATTAGCCTTCCTCTCTTCTCTTAGCCTGTTTTCTGTCCATCATATGGCATTTCTTTATAAGTCCTGACCTTGAAATTACTAGTATACATCTTCCTTTCTTTAACTCTGAGACCCTTGCGAGCGCAGCCAGCGACTAACTTGTTTATCTCCGGTGCCCAGTTCAGGTCGCTACACACGAAGCTTGAAGAAATAAGTGACGATAACCTAAATTGATGGTAGTGGAACATTATATTGAACGTCTTTATGGGTCAAATAACTTTACACTGACTGCTGACTTATTGAATCCTCATTAAGAGTAGGATAAAACTGTATCCATTTTACAGATAAGGAAACAGGTACTAAGGGGTAAATAAAATTGTCCAAGGTCACACGGATCATTGTGGGTTAGAAAGAACTAGGGCGCTGAAACATGAAGAAAGTAAAACAGGCAAAAAAAGAAACAGGAGAGGGACATATAAGGAAAAACAACATGGGAAACTACAGGATATGCTGGATAGTGGGGGGTGGGCCAGCTGAAGTAGGGGTTGTAGTCACTGGGATCTAGTAGGTGTTATGATGAAAACAGGAGACCTGGACCAGGGCCTGGCGTGCGCGTAACGTGCCAGCATTGGGCCACTGAACAGAGTCATGTGGCGTGTGGATGAAGTAAACCTTCCGTTCTACAGTTGGCGAGCGTCAGAGCCACAGAAGCTCTACTCAAGGTTCCCAGCCTCCAGCTCCGGCTTTCTTTTATATCAAACTGAGGGATCACTATTTTCTAAAAGGACCAGAAGGTCTTTTGGGGTCTCTGGTATGGTACTTAAAGAAACAGATCTTTAATTGACATATAATTTCTATGCACCTATAGATCAATTCGAAGGGTGAATAACTATAAAATATTTTGGACTCTGACTTGCTTTGTTAATAGCTAAAAGAAAAGGCAGAAACCCAAAGATGAAGGATAACAGCATGAAAGTAAGCACCGCCCTCCAAGAGCAAGAAAAACCAAAGCAAGTCATTAACATCTGATGACACTGTCATCCCAGACAAACTGGCTGCAATAGGAAATGATTACCATCCTTAGAATAGAAACCCTTTCAGGAATGTTTACTGCCCTCAGTGACTTACAACAGTTGGAGTAAATGTAGATGTAAATGTCAGGTCCAACAACCATTCCAAGGTGAGAAACAGGATTAGCTCCTTATCGGCACTTGCCCTTGATGTATATAGAGTTTAGAGTAACTGGAGAGAAAAGACACGGTTCAAAAACTCCCAAGTAAATGTTAGGAGCCCATGAGCTTATGTTTGGCAGTGTTGTGCAGAAAACAGCCACTTTCCTTATGCCATGTGAGTTTATTTAGCCATTCTAAAGCTTTTCTGTCAGTACCATGGTGTCTAGAGATTCAAAAACACTAATAATTATGTCTATTGTAAAGCTCTGCATTGACCATCAACCTAACACTTATTCATTCAGACAGGCATGCAGGTTTTAAGATTTAGAAACATTTCTAATAGGCACCATTGAGCCCATGAGCCCATCAAATATTTTCATGGATGTGGGCAGGCCAGAGACAATCACTAGCTAGGAATTTTATTAGCATGGGTGGGCCTCAGCCACAATTTATAGACTTGAATGTCTTCAGTGCTTCAGAGCTGAACCTGAAATTTCAGAGATTCACCTTAAGCAAACACTGGTTTGAAAGTATAGCAGGTCGATGAATTGTATTAACACCAATTACCATTTTTAAGAGTTGACTAAGTTCCAGGACCTATGCTAACCACTTTATAAACATTAATTAATGCAATTAGCAGTTGCTTTATAAGGTCGACCCTGTCATTATGCCCCAGTTGGCAGATGAGAACATTCAAGTGAAGAGAAGCAACTTTCCCAAGGTCACACAGCCACTTAGCGGCAGAGTCAGGACTTGAGCTCAAGACCGACTGTTCATGTAAACCACTATTGTGAAACCAAAGTAACAATAATGGTATATGTACCAAGGTGACATCCTTGACCCAATGCTTGTCCCAAAATAGAAGTCAAGGCATAGATGGTGAAACGCTCTTGACTTGAAAAATACCTACCAATTGGCAAACATTTGTTGAGCATCTATTTCAAGCAAAGCACTGTGTATACAGAAAGCCTGAAGTTTTTTAAAGGAAGATAAGACATGTTATAAGAAACATTTTATAGGCTCTATTGCCCCCTGTATTGTTTCTTATAACCATTAGAAGAGCTCCCAGTGACACATATTCCTACTGCCAACCAGAAGAGCAGCCTGTGCTGGAGACGAGATAGCGAAGGAGACATGGAGGTAAAAGAGAAACCCAACTGCATGTATGTGCCTCTTGGTGGCAGATCTGAATGGCTGATATCAAAACCCAAACTAAGGACTATCTGAAAATGCCCAGTATTATGTCATTTATCAAAATTTGTCAGCACCACCAAATCCTGTCACTCAAACAAAAAGGGGGCTGTGAAGGGAGCAGATAAGATACGCACACTACATCTTCACCCCTATTAATGTGATCTCCTTGCTTGCCTGGTGCAGGGTAAGCCCCCCCCTTCACTGTGTAAGCCTCTCCATGGCACTAAATTTTTAATGCAAATCAACTGTCTAATGGTATTTGTATTACAATAATAACCTGGAAGAACTTGTTTAATATTGGAAGACTTAGTGGAGCAGATGAATAGTTCCAACATGATATCCATGGGACAGCAATTCAATTAAAAATTGCAAGTAGAGCTGGAGAGAGGTAGTTATTGTTCAATGCTTACCACAGGGCTGAAGCACAGCTATTAGCCGAACTGGTTGAGAAATTCTGTTTTCCTTTATGGCAATCTGTTAGCTTGTATAAAGTTAAATTAATAAAAACACCAAGCTGCCTCTGTAGTGGCAGAGCAGAAAGGGGCCAAAGGCTAGTTACATATTTTATAATTATGGATTAAGTGCATTATGCCACGCAAATTAAAGATATGCCGCAATTATAATAAAAATGAGAGACTGCACATCTGCAAACGGTGATTGCATGACTGCTGCATCCAAACGAGAATTCTGGGGCTCCACCCCCCGAAAGGCAATTGTTCCCACTGTAAAAGAGGGGGAGGGAATTACCTTTCATGCACCCTTTCCTCTGGAAGAGACAGCTAGAACAGCACTTCTTCTGAAGACAGTTAAAAGCCAGGGGCTGGTGACCGCCTCTGCTCTGTGCTCAGAACTGGGCCCCAGTGCTCAGGAACCTACACATTGCAGGGTGCACTTTGGGGTGAATGGAGGTTGTCAGTCCCATTTAGGAATGAAGGGGTTCCCTGCAAAGAAAAATCTGACCATCAACTAAGGAAGAGCAAAAAAATAAAAACCAGAGATCATATCCCACCGAGGGAAAGTGGATCCAGGACAAGGAAATCCAGGATTCCGCACCCCTTATGGAATCTCTGCATCAGAGGTCCTTGCTATGTTGCTATTTTCTGCTAGTTTCGAACACAGGAGGCAATAGCTCTTCCTATGAGAATGACTGACACGCTGGCCTCCCCTGCTCTCTGCCACGGAGAGGGCAAGGATTCTTTGGATCTTTCTTTGCTCTTTTTTTTTTAAACACATCTGTTGAGTGGGAGCATAGGCAAGAGGCAAGTGCACGGGTGTCTGTGTGCACATGCGATTATAAATCACATTCCGCAAATGGAATATCAGTCCTTCTAACCATAAGCTTGTATGCATGACAAATGACGAAGCTCTCAGCACATAACACAATTTTCCTTCTGCCAAGACTCCAGCATATTGCACTTTTCAGAAAACAAACTTTTCAACCCATATTGCTTGCAACGGTGCAGGGGAGTATGTGTGCGCATGCACATTCAGGCAAGGGCACGAGACACACGGGAGGAAATGGAGCTGAAGAAAGGAAGCCCGTCAGAAACCCAGACACCCCAAAAAGCGGTGTCAATGGAAGTAGCTGTCTCCTTCACTACCCTTTGCTATTTATTTATTCCCCCAGTGCAGGGCTTGTGGTCTTACTGCATCAGAATTCCTTGAGATATTTGCCAAAATATGAGGAGCCCTAGGCCGACTCCCTCACTTACTGGACCATGGTCCCTGGAGGGTAAGACCAGGAACTGGCATTTTAGCAGGGCTGTGACCTGTCGAGGCCAGGTAATGCTGATGCACGTTCCATTTGAAAACGAATTCTCTCTTTTCGTCCCCAGGTCAAAGGCCCCAGCAAGCAAATAGAGTCTCAAAACTACTTAATGGGGAATGTCATCAGATACAGCCCCTCATTTTCCTGACAATAAAGCTAAAGTTCAGGAAGGAAAAGCAACTTGCCAAAGGTCAGTGGGAGTCACCGCTGAAGTTCGGTCCAGGCTGGTGACAATGCCTGTCACTTACAATTTAAGGTATAATTTAAGAGCATTCTGCCAATTATCACACGCTTTCCTCCCGGAATCTTGCGAGTTTCAGGCAGCAGTTACTATTACCTTTATATCACTGGTATAGGGACTTGCAGGAGAATTTGGTTGACTAAGGTGTAGTGTAAATGTTGTGTGCTTTTTTCAGCCAAGTGAGCAAGTGCTTGGCTACAGTTTTTTAATCAAGCGGACAGAGTGAGCAGAGCAGTCTGAGAGCAGGGCACAGAGCAGAAGTCCATCCTTGCTTGAAGTACAGCTGTGGTCCAATCGGGTGAGCCTCTAATCGGGATATGGGGGAGAAGGGTAAGATGAAGACCTCTCAGCAGGGCTGAGAGTGCTAAGCAGGCATATCCTGCAATCAGGCAGCTGCCCATGGTCCCGGGATCTCCCTGCCCTCTCCCCACAGGAAGAGCAGAAACAAGTCGGCCTTTAAGCTGTGTCTTGGGCAAACGCACCTCACCCTCGGCTCACAAACATTGATAGAAAGGATTCCAGCAAGCAGGCTCAAATAAAAATGAATCGAGGATTCAAAACCAATTACCGAAGCATAATCTCACTCAGATGGGCGAGCCAAGAATAATTACTCTCTGTAAGAAAAGTGTCTGTTGTAGACACATTGCAGAAGGCTGCATAATTAAATACAGCTGCCAATTCTCATTTATCTTCCTGGCGATTTGCATTTGAGGGTCCACCTGGATCGCCAAAGGCCCAGAGCTGGTGAGCATCGTGGGGCTGAGAGCAGGGCATCCCCGTTTCTAACGTAGCAGAACTCTAACGAGGACACTGCACCACCGAGGAGCAGGACTCAAAATGGGTCTGCACCCCTAGTTTACCTAAGAGAACCCCAGAGGTAGGCCTCATGCCTTTCCTCAGCCCTTCCTGGAAAGTTCCCTCCTCCCCTTTGCATAAGGAAATCCCAGCCATCCTTCAAAGTCTAATTCACAACGTAGCTCACTGTGCAGCCTTCTCTGTGCCTCAACTTTTTCATCTGCAAAATAGCTATCATCAGAGCATTCACCTGCTTGGATTGTAGAGAAAATTTGAAAAGTTAACCCGCATGAGTTTTCAAACAGAGCACGGCACCGAGTAATCGCTCCATAGACGTGACCATCACTTTCTCCTCTGGCCCCTCTGGCCACCACCGGCTCGTTTCCTCTCTGTCTATTCATATCCTCAAGCACACAGGCCACCCATGAGCTTGCAGGGCTGCTTCGCCCACTGTGATTTCTCCTCACCCCTGTGCTCTCCTCAGGCCCAAGGCAGCCTGGACCCTCGCACTCTCCCCAGGAGCCCTGTCAAAAGTCTCTCTCAAAACCTCCTCGCACATGGAGGGGGCGGGAGCCGGTGGCAGTTTTAGGTGTTATCTTTCTTTGAAGTAATATGGTAGTTTTTAACAAGAACAAAAATATTGATGAAATACAGCAATGAGCAGTTTCGTCAAAGGGCTGGCATAGAGCCTGGCATAGGGCGGGGCTCAGGAGGTGCTTTTTGAATAAAAGCCTGTGTGGATGAATAAATGAATGATGCCCATTCATGGCCACTGACTAAAGGAGGCTCATAATTTCTCTCTCTTGAGGATTTAGATTGGCCAAGAAGAACAGTTTCTAGGGCCAATGATGAAAAATATATATTATTTCAATTGTGTGCTTTTGTTTACATGTTTCATCAGAAAAATAGAAATAAGGTAAAATTCCACCATTCTTTAAGAATTGTTGACATTTAGAATATGCATCAGCTTTGTGATATAATGATAGAAATAATGATAATAATAACAACAACAATCAAGGGTATTACGAGAGCTCTTATATGTCAGGCAATGTTCTGTGAACTTTCCGTGTATCAATTTGTTTGTTCCACACAACAGCTCTATGTGTTGGATGCCAGCCTCATATGTCCATTCTGCAGATGAGGACACTGAGGCACAATAATGGCAAATGATCCACAGCCAATAATGATGGAGCCAACAAGAGAACCCACACAGTCAGCATTATAAAATATGTGCGGCGATCACCCCTCCTGATATTCCAACTGAGTTCCAAGATTTAATCCAGGAAATTCAAACGTGGTGCATGGTGTGTTCTGCTTTTGGTTTGAGAAGAGGTGGGTGAGCAGTCCCTAGAGGTGTCCATCTGAGAGGTGCCAACAGGAAAGCAGAGCCGGGGGCAATATCTCTGGACTGGTTGGGCAGAGCCTGGCCGGGATGTCACGGCTGTGGACCTGCTAGACGATGGTGGCCTCTCTCTAAAGCAAAAGACTCGAGTGAGCATCCCTTGCAAACCACATGAAGTGTGAGAGGCGGTCAGTCCCATGAGAAGGCAGCTTTGCAACTGTGATTCTTTCCGGACAGCACCCCTTTGGACCACATTAGAAAGAGTGATACTTCATACATCGCTCAGGAGTGAGCACTTTGCTAATAATTTTGGAACTTTGCAATGTTGCATTTCTCAATAATGTATTAACATCGTTGATATGCTTTTATTTAATGGTCTGCAGTTGCACATGTTATTTATAAAGAGACATTTGCCCAAGAAGGCAGCCAAGATATTCTCCCTCAGTCAGAAAACAAACCCCCAAAGCATTTGGAAGTCAGAGTAAAGAAGAAAACGATGGAAGCACTAGGGCTGAGCCACGAGGCTCCTTAGCAATTAAAACAACAACTGTATATGAACATACAAAGCAAGGAGGGGGTCACATGTTGCTAAGAACCACGCAGAGCCAGATTCCCTAGTGCTAATGAGAACAGAGAAGCCCAGGGCTGTAAAACAAGATGAATGCCACCCCTCATTAGGGCTGCATTTGATGGCTATGTAAACGGGAGAAAATGATCTACTTAAAAGGGGTCTTTAACATTGATGGGTCAATTTTGGCAATTACAGGATTTACATGGCTATCTTCGAACCACACTGAAATGAGCCACAGCAAACGCAGTCTTCACCCACTTGTTTAGCTGATGACCAGGCAGCTCTTTCAAGGCCTGGCTCAAATGTCACCTCCAAGGCAAGGCTGGGACTTGCACAGGTCCTAGGCAGGGTGTTAAGAACTCATTTAAGGAGGCCCGTGTAGGACCCTAAGAGCGAGTGCCTCCTTAAGTACTGCACCCTGGACATCTCACCTGCCTCACACTAATCTCAGCCCTGCTCCTAGGTGAGGTCACCTCTGACCCTCCAATAAAAGTACCCCTCACCCCTTCTCTCCCATGCCAACCTAGTGCGCATGACACCACCCTGTGGCACTCACTATATTCAGTTGTCACTTAGTCCATTGTTTCCCTTCCTACTACTTGTTGTCTTCCCTATTCTGCCTGCTCCATGGGAGGAGGGACATGATCTACCTTCCCCAGCCCCCATCCCCAGCCTGAAGCCCCCATTGCCTCGCATGAGTCTCCCACACAGTAGGCTTCCAGGAAATCAGGTGCTGAATGGCATTAAACAAGGCTGCAAAAGCTCTTCTAAGAATGGAGTCCAGTGGCTCTAGGCAACCCAACAAATCCCTCCTAAACCCGAACTCTTCCTGTTCTTATTAAAGCATACAGAAAAAAAAAAAATAGTGGCATGGCCACATGTTGAGATACTCCAAAAGAAATTTGAGACAAAAAAGTTGGGAAATGGTGATTCAGAAAATCTGAGCTCCACAAGCATTTGGGGCCCCTTTCCCAAATCATTGAGAGGAAAATTTGGAGTGAACCCCCACATATAGCAGGTATTTCTAGATTATGTCAATTAATGCCCACATTGACCTTCGGAAGTAAACTGTGTTCCCATTTTCCAGATGAGGACACTAACGTGCGGAGAAAGAGGTTATGCAATCTCTCCATGGTTTTACAGTGAGTAACTGAGGCATCCAGCATGCAAGTTCAGGTTTCTCTAAGCACCAAAATTATTCTTTCCCACAGCCCAACAAAGCACCCAGATTGATTTAACTTCAAGGACTCAAGGTATAAACATAACAATTACCGATGGCCCTGACTAAACGCTCCCAACTCTGGTTAGTCTAAAGAATTCCTAGATCAATAAATCCAATAAGTCTACCCTTAAAAAAAGTCAACATAATTAGACAATTTGTTTTCCAGAAATACATATATTTGTCCATATTTTACGTATGCATCCTTCTTATTTTCTACCATGCTGGTCATTAGCTTCTGCTACATAAACCCCTCTCTCCCTGGCCTGAATCCATGCCCACTTCTTCCTGCGCAGGCCTCTACGCCTCAAGCACCCGACTCTGAGAATTAAATCAAACTTCAGCTCATTTCCTCAAAAAGAAGCAATACAATTGTGTCCCTTTTCCCTACCAGACCTTTTTTTCTAACTCACCATTCACTGTTTAGCTGTATTTTCAGTGTATGTCCTTACTCCCTTGCTTTTCAAATTCCAGGGATAATATGAGGCACCAACCACAAGCTCATGCATGTGGAAAGTGAACAGAGAACCATTGTCCGATCCCCAGGCATCTCCCTCCCATTAGGACTTGTGACCAAGGACTGAAGCACAACAGCCAGTCTGTCTGCATCCCTGACGTGCGGCCCTGCAAAGAAGGCAAAGATGAGCCTGGCTTCCACCGAGCCTGTTCCGAGGCAGAGCCTCACTTGCATTGTCAGGGGCATTGTTCTCAGCTTGTAGCTTTGCTTCAGGGGAACGAAAAAAGCAATGTTCTTTCAAGGTCCCTCTGGGAGAAAGGCTTTTACAGGCTCACAGCTTTCTGCTGGGTGAAAGCCCAGCATTTGCTCACCTTCATGTCTTAAGTGTGCCACTTCTTCTATTGTTCCTCCAAAAAGCTAAGGGTTTAGTCACAAATCCCTGAAGACTGGACTCCCAGGACCTTCCAGGGATGCCCGCCCCTCTTTCTGAAAGCCTGCTGCTTTAGTTTTAGTCCAAACTCTAGTCATCACCAAGTGAAACGGAGCAAGTCCTTTCCCTTCTCTGAGCCTCACTTCCCTTCTCTCTACAACCTGTAGGGAAGGCTTGTTGATATGCGTTTCTCCCAGCATGAAAGAGCAGCAATCCAGGAGAACTTATTAAAAGAAGAGACCTACAGGGGTTAGGTCAAGAACTGCCATCCAGGGAAGTGGAACTCTCATGCCCACCTGCCTGCCCTGGCTTCTGTCTGTGGGTCCCTGCCTGCCTACCTGCCTGCTGCTTCCATCACATCTCTGGCTCCTATTACATGCCAAGCACAGTGCCTGGTGGTGAGAAAGCATGTTCTATGACACAAACATGATCCTTGCTCTCAGTAAGTCTACGTTTAGTGGGGAAGATGGGACAGTAGTGAAAAGAGAGGAACAAGCCCTACAGGAGACATAAAATGAAATGACTGTGAGTTGGACAATACTTAGTGCTGTTGCAGGCCAGCCTGGAAACCTGTCTTAGGCAGGATGACCAGGTAACACCTCTCTGGAGAAGAGATGCTTAGATTGAAGAAATAAAGGTCAAAAAAGGAACTAAGCTTGTGAAAAAAAATGTGGTTGGAGCAGGTGAAAGGGGGAGGTAGGAAGAATGAGAATATTCCAGATGGGTGTGAAATCCCCAGACAGGAAAAAGTCTGGTGTGTTCTAAAGAGCCTGAAAGAACACCAGTATGCCTTTGGCAATTTGGGGCACATGCATTATTGCCCCGTTATTCGCTCTTATAGGTCCATATAAACTTGGTGCGTTCACCTTATCACTGATGCTTTAATAGTGGACAACAAGGGGCGTGAGGACAGATCCAGAGATCTCCCTGATGCAAAGGTGTGGGCGCCCCTAGGCCAGCACGCATTGGCTCACACCCCCATCATCGCACACCAAAGGGCCACAAAAGAAAGAGAGTAACACCCAGTGAGATCCTTATGGACAAACTTTTCGAAGCTTACTACAAGGCACCACTTGAGGGGTGCACTGGCGGCGTGAGTGAGCTGGACCCTGAAAGGACCGATTGTGGCTTTGGTGTCAATGTGCTTGAAAATGTGGTGCCAGAGGTTTCCTGAGATGTCCAAGCCTAGACAGACCCCCCTGTGATTACATTCATCTAGTGATCCTGGGGTGGCCCCGGGGCTGTAGCTGCAGTAACACTAAGCTCACACACACACACTCCTATGGATTCCTTGCAAAGGAAAATATTTTTAAAGTGTTTTTTATTATTATGTTAAGGTTTTTATAAATATTTAATAATTCCCGACATCTCTGGGCAAGAGAGCAAAGCCAGGAAGCCATGCACCATCCCCATGCCCATGAAGCATCCCGCTCAGATCGTACTATACCCTGGACCTCTCTAAACGTCTTGCCGTTGGGATGTATAGGTTACGGATAATATTGAAAAGTACCTACTGCTGGCACACAGCAGCCATTCAATATATGCTAACAGTTATGATAACTGCCCCCAGGTATATATTTCCACTACTTACCCCTCAATCTCTTGGAAATGTTCCTTTTGTCAACCCTGATAAACAATCTAGCAACTGTCTCAAAACAGCCAGAGAATTTCGAGAACTGTGGCATTTTCTGTGTGCGGTTCTCAGTTATTGGCTGGCGGGCTTCCCAAACATGCCGTACTTCCAAAATAAACATTTACCCCACCCTAGACCATCTAACTGTGACAGAGGACATGCTACGGAGCAGAAAACACAGCCCCACTGCAGAGCTGGTCACAGGAGCACAAGGGGCACCAAGAACCAAGCGTCCGTAGGTGGCTGCCTGGCACCAGGAGTGCTCGCAGGACCTGAGGCTGCTAGACCCAGCCAGGCTTCCCACTGCCTCCCAATGTCAGGGTAAAGGGAACTCAGGTGGATCCTGCTCCTCTGTCTACCCAAAAGACATTTAATGAGCACATGTGATGCCCAAAGCATGCAGCCTGATGCTGTGGGTGATCTTGAGAAGCCACATGTGGTAAGACCATGTAGCGGATGGGTGGGTAGAAAAGCAGATTCTATGGGACTCAAAGAGAAAAGAGAGAGGGTGCTGGGTAGGGTGCTCAAGGAGGACTCTGGAAGAAGGTAGAACATATGTCCTAAAAGTGAGTAGGAGGAGAGAAGAGGGAAGTCCAGAAAGAGAAGTGACGTTAATAAAGGCAGGGGTGTTGGAAAGGGAGGCAGAAGCCTGGCTAGAGCCACTCTCCGGAGGCATTTTCTCTGTCCCCATCTGCAAAGTTTCCAGCTCTGGAGTGACAGGTGGAGGCCACCCAAGACACCATGCAAGGCTTCCAGCTGAGAAATTCCAGGGTTATGAATAAGTCATGAGTCTGCCCATGGGGGTTAAGAGGCCAAATCTACCTGCGCAAACTTCAGCACATTATTCATTTTATTAAAATCTCAGTTTCCGCATCTGAACAAAGGAAAGGATCATAGTACCTACTTTGTATGGTGTGGGAAAGAATTCAATAATTGATCGCAAAGCAAGCAGATGTTTCCCCAAGTGAATGCCATGGCTCATTCAACAATTTTTATCACACATTTCCCATCTAAGAGATGGATTTGCTGCTGCATTAGAGCAGATTAAAAAGGTGAGAGCACTACAATCCTAACAAATAAAACTAGGAAGGAACGTGATTTTTCTAAATAAAGATGAGCAGATTTGATTATTTACAAAATGTAAAACTCCTTTATGAAAACAAGCTATGATAACAGGAAAAAACAGGATGAGGGAAATATTGGCAACAGATTCAACAACGTTTTCTCTTTGTATATTGTATTTTAAAAACGTGTACAAAATGATAAGGAAAGCAAGTCACCAACAGATAAACATACAAAATGCATTTTTTTTTTAAAACCGCATATGAGGAATTTCAAGTAGACCATTAAATGGGGTGTCAGAGGGTGTCCCATTCACAATAATACAAAATAAGTAATAAAAAATTAACGTTCAATAATAATAAATCTTTCAAAATTTCATTAAATGACGGCATGCCCCTTCATGAAATGATGGCATGGTACTTTTTACCATAGATGCCTGCTTTATTTTTTTATTTTTCCCCATCACCATTTGCCCCCTCTACGCCCCTTCCACCTCCACCCACCCTCCTTCCCACCCATCCCCAGCAATCACCACACTGTTGTCCATGTCCACGAGTTTTTGTCTCCTATTGTCCCCGAAGTAAAACCAAAACTGTTTAAAAGGGGGATACATCCTGACAAGACACCACAGGATGTATCCCCTTGCCCATACCAATGTCTGTGTCCATGGGTTATGCTTATAGACATATAAGTTCTTTGATTAATCTCTCCCCACACACTACCCCCTCCCCACCCTCCCTCTGAGATCGCTAAGTCTGTTCCATGCTTCTATGTCTCTGGATCTATTTTATTCATCAGTTTACTTTGTTTATTATATTCCACATATAAGTGAGATCATGTGGTACTTGTCTTTCTCTGACTGGCTTATTTCACTTAGCATAATACCCTTCAGTTCCCTCCATGCTGTCCCAAAGGATAAAAGATCCTTCTTTTTTATAGCTGCATAGTATTCCATGGTGTAAATGTCCCACAGATTTTTTATCCACTCATCTACTGATGGGCACTTGGGCTGTTTCCAGATCTCAGCTATTGTAAATTACACTGCTATGAACATGGGGATGCATGAGTTCTTTTTCATCAATGTTTCTGGTTTCTTAGGATATATTCCTAGAAATGGGATCACTGGATCAAATGGCACTTTAATTTTTAATTTTTTGAAGAAACTCCATACTGCTTTCCATAGTGGCTGCATCAAGTCTGCATTCCCACCTAGGGTTTCATCATTCTCTTTTCCTCCAAATGATGAGCCATCACAGTATTCTTCCAACAAATCCTATATCTTGCCTAAGTTAGTATGGTTTCTGTTTGCTGTAACCAAAAATTATGAATATAAAGCCCTCAAAAGTCATCTGGAAACCATTCTGCATTGGTTATGCTCTCTGATACCCCAGGAAGCCTAGATTCCCAGTGGCCAACTCATCCCTCATGGGGTTTGTCTCAGGCACAACTCCATGGAAAGCAGCACCTATAACCACTCTCTTGTGTCACCAGTCTCTAAAATCAATGTTAATTGCCCAATTAAACAAGCTTGATGCTGACAGAATGTGAACTAATTAGTAAGTTCCAGAGCTCATTCCAATTATTAACCTTTATGGTTGTCATTTATAAAGATAAGGGTGCGACTATGGATTTTTGCATGAATGAATTTGTGCCTATCATTCTGAGCCAGCCACAGATGGAAATTGGGTAAAAGGAAAATGTGCTATGCTGGGGGAAAGATTCTCCAAAACAAGTTTTCATGGACTTTTCAGAAGCAGAGATGGCCATGAAGTCTCTTAGATCAGTGCTTACATCAGAATCAAGTGAGGAGTTCTTTAAAGATCTAAGTTCCTAGATCTTGATCCCAGAAATTGATTCAGTAGATTTGGGATAAGGCTCAGGAAACTGGCTTTTCTTATATTTCCAAGTTGATTCTCATAACCTACCAGAATTAAAAATCACTTAGACAAATATCCAAGGAAACTCATTCCTAGCCCCCAAAGTAGCCCCTTAGACATAAGCGTCTTATGAAATATGAATGGTTGCCAAGCTAGGAAGTCCAGGAAAGAGGGATTACCAATGTAACAGCAAGAGCATAGGGCTGCTGAGAATCAGGAGACCTAGATCTGGGCCCCAGATCTGAAATCATTGACCACCAACCCATTCAAAACCTTTGTTTATCCATCTACAGAATGTAATATTCAATTATAAAAGACTTACACTCCTCCCAGAAATATGAGATGGACATGTGTTCATGTGGACAATGGCTACAAATATGATACCAATTTCAGACATTAGTACCAATGAAAGGGAGATATTTTATAAGATAAACTCTATGTATTGCATTTTAAGACTTGACTTTAGCTTTATCTTAAGCACAAAGCATTTAGAAACAACAAGGTGTAAAATGCTTCCTTTGTTAGCTCAGTGACTCCTAAAAAGAGCCTCACAGACATGCGACAGAGAGAAGAGGCCTTTTACCAGTTTATTGCTCCTCTGATACTGTCTAGGGCAGCGGTCTTTGTGGGGAAGCTGCCAGAAGCCTCCTAAAGACATTTACAGTCTATGTCCAATAAGGTAATTGGCCACCAAATGATGAGAAAGTAACTATGAAAGCTTGACTACCTAATCTTTATAGTTGTTCTATATATAAGCAGGAATGGGGTGTGTAAAACTCTACTCTCCTATAAACTTGGAAATAGATAGGCTCTGTGTGAAATGAAAATTTCCCCGTTATTTTGGGGGGGGGGGTTGCTTCAAACCACATTCCAAAGGCTCACCTAGCACGGTTTTACACACATGGACATCTGGCAGGGAAATAAATTAAGGCTTACCTTAGAGGGCAGGGGAATGCATCCATTTATAAATGTTATTTTAGAAGGACTGTCTGATCCTGTTGACTTATTAACCTCATTAGAAGGCTGATGAATCTACTGCTGTGCAAATGAGAGGGAGCTCAGGCTTTGGAAAGGGGTAGGCAGGATTTCACACCCCTTCTCCACATGATGGGGTAATTTATGATTGTGATAAAAGGGTGCTGCATTTGGAGGAAAGAAAAAACCATATAAAATAATCAAGAGGCATGATCCACACAAGAGTGTTACATTCTCTCAGCGACTGGACAAAAACCAAGATGTACACACGTCTGGGGCCTCCCTAAGTGGCAGAGAAAACACTAGGTCATGAACCCCCTTCCCCCATAATAAATATGAAGGCATTAAATCTGTAATCCAGATCTGCTTCTCTGTGTCCTTCAAGTGAGATGGCTGAGGGCTCAATAGTTGGGGCAAACTCCTTTCTCATTCAATTTTTCAGAACAAAGACTTTCGTAGAGGGAATGACGCTCCCTATCCTTAATGAATTTAAATTAAGTAGTTAGGGCAGGTGTTCTGGCTAACACTGCCCACCGCCACTATCCATCAGGGAGCAGCAGAGCGTGTCCATGCTGTTGACACTGATTTTTTAGGGAGGGTGGCTGTGCTCAGGAGTGGGGCTGCTATCTATTGGGCATCACAAATCCTAACGCGCATACTGCCTGTTTGACTTGCCAAGCCGGTAGAGTCTGCGGACCTGGAGCTGAAAGAGACTTGAGAGAATATTTCATCTAATTTTTTTTTTTTTTTATGAGGAAACAGAAGGATGGCATGAGTAATCCAACTCATTAGCAACGGAGATGGGCTTAGAAGCCAACTTTCTCTGAGCTCTGTGGTTCCCAATCCTACCTGAAGTTAAGAACCCACAGGGGAGCTTTTGAGGAGATACAGCCTAACACCCAGCCTTACTAAACTGGAATCTCTTGGGTAGGACCCAGGAATCTAGATTTTTTAACACATTCCACAAGTAATTCTTAGGATACGCCAAGTTTCAGAACCACGCATGACCCCACTCTGCCTTCCAGGTTAATTACTTGAGAGGTAACAAAACTCTTCGATGGGCTAAGATCCCCTAATAGTTGCATTGAAAGTAAAATCACCAGTAATGAATGAGTTAATTGGGCACTATATTAGGGGAACTTAAATCAGATTGTGCTTTGCTTCCTGTACCCAGAATCATCATTATCTTCATCTGGTGTAGGAAAATCAAAAAATATATTAACATTCCCCTTTTGCCAACCATGGATAAGTGTCTAAAGGAGAAGGTTCCAGAATGTTCTCTCAATAGAAATGCATCGTTTCCAGCAGTCTGTGCTTCAGATTCTAGATGTGTCCTGCACCCCACCCTCCTAAAGATATCAGCACAGCTGTCATCTGGAGCCTGGAGGAAGCTGCTGGGCTAGGAGGAAATGGGCTTATGAACAAATACTAATTATTATCTTAAGCAATAACTGGATTTCTGGCATTTTGCATTCCATGCATCATCTCACTGAATCCTTGAGAAGCCTCGTGAGAGGTCTCAATGTCATCCCATTATATGGATAAGTGCATGGAGTTTAGGCAGATTAAAACATTGCTTGAGGTAATGCAGCCAGTAGACCCGGGATTCCCATCCAGACAGTTTGAATCCAGAACCACTCCTTTAATCACTCCACTTACTCAGTCCCATCTGTTACCGCATGTTCCTGAAACCTATGGAAACTACTAGCATATGAAACAGTGCTTTCTCTTAGGCGTTTCACATCCTACTGGAAAAACAAGATGTTTTTTATTAAATAGCAAAACAAAATATGTGTGCACATGGATCAGTTCTCTGTCTATTCCTGCAATTGCTTTGCCTCCTTTATAGAATGAGGTGGGATGGTAATAATAAATACGAGTATTTCCACAGTAGGGCCACTCATCGAAGAATGCCCTGTACTTTGTTTATAAATAGACACTCTTGCCTATGTCGGATGCTGCTTCCTACATACAGTAATCTCATCTGTCGGCCAAACTAAACACACCTTGAGGATAGTAATCAGGACGTGCTTATTCTGAGTCCCCAGCAGTGAGCACAGGGCTGCTCACATACGGATGCTCCATTAATATCTGTTCAATTGAATGCTCGCGGACCCGTGCAGGAATTCACGCCAGATTTATGACCACTGAACGCAAATAGAAAAAGGCCCTCGTTGTAGAGGGAGGATTTCCCAGCCTGCATCAGCCCAGCCTCCGGGACCTCACATACGACAAGACTAACGAATAGGATGGGCAGCTTTTAATTAACAGCCTAGGAAAAAAAATGTCATTCCAATCTGCTGTTTTGTTTCCATTAATTCACTCAGATTCAGCAGGAATTCCACCAAGGAATTGGGGTGAGCAGCTGGAGAGGGAGGGAAGCACATAAATAAATCATGAGTGTCATTAAAATTTGTAAACTAATAACTTCTGGGAAGTCTCAGCAATTATTATCAGGGTTTTCTTGGCAAACAAAAAATTAATAAATCCAAAAGGTCTCCAATTCCTGTTTAGAAAAAAATACAGCATTCCCCAGAAAGGTCACTGACAGAACAATTAGGGGAGGAAATAAATGATCCAGACAACAGCTTGCAAAGCAGATGAAAAGTCACAGGATTCCCCAGTGGCAGGAGGATGAGACAACTCAATACAGGGAAAGCGACAGGGCAAGGCGGGGCTTGGCTGGGATCAGTTTGGGGCTACTGGAAGGACAGCTCAGTTCTCAAGCCCTTATTTAGTGTCGCCCAAGGGATAGGCTTTGTAGACACAGAAATCAGAAAGGCACATGTCCCCTGCTCTTGAGAGGGTCCCAGGCTGGGAACAAATCACAACACACTGTAGGGATTGACATTAGCAGAGAGCAGAGGAGGGTCAGGGAAGGTGTCCAGGAGGATGTGCCTGGGAAATGCCACACTCCATAAATACCCTGGCCAGGAACCCCTCGCTCTGAAGTCCCCTTGCACTGCAGGCCCGAGGCCAGGCATACAGGGGAATGAATGGCTAAGCGCGGGGGCTCATCAAAGGGCAGAAGGTCTTCCCTGCTGCTAGGCTGGGGGTGAAACGGAGCAAGACAGGAGGGGAGAGAAGACCCAGGCAAGATGGCGATGGAGGGAGACTACCCATCGCAGAGGAGCCCTGGTTCCTCTTCTGCCTCCACAACTGCAAGTGCATTTAGTCTGTGACGATCCCTAATCCAATAGGAAATCCACAGGGAAAGTCCCGATCATAAACTGACTTCTCAGGGACCTTTGCTAGAGTAGTGCTGGGGATGGACAGATGGAAGCTGGACAGTTGCTTGCTAGCTCCTCTCTCCAGAAATTAGTTCCTTAAACTATTTCTTTTTTTGAAGGAAGAGTAATGTGTTTATCAGTCCAAGTGTCAGTGTTTAAGACACATAGACTGAGTCCCAGAAGCGATTAGCCAATCAGAAGCATAAATCCCAACAGTGACTTATGTTCAAAACTAAGGACCCAAAAACCTCAGGTGGCGGAATAATTGGCCTCATCATATCTTCCACTTCCAGAGAAAAGAGACACTCTTGCTCCCAGATTGAGGCCCAGGCATGTCAACAAATGAGGCAGAGATACGCACACCTGTGTTTGCAGACGAGCATGAAGATGGTGACGTCAGCACATGCCACATGCTGGTGTCACCGAAATGAGGGAGAGCATGGCCCTGCCTTTGAGTCTATGATGCCTGCACACCAGGTAATAATGGCATATTTTCAGTGGAGATGGAGGAGACTTGAAGTAAAGGGTTATGTCTATCCAGCTTCAGAGTTTCCATTTAGGAGGACAAGGAACACTGGAAAGAGTCCAAGATGGGGAGCCAGGGAGGGTCCCTGCTCTCAGACTTACGACCTTCGGCCTGGATCCCCCATCCCCTTCCCACCACTTGTTAGCTGTATAACATGGGACAAGTCATTTAACCTCTGAAACGCTCACTGTTTTCATCTATAAAATGGGGCCAGTGATAAACCAACTCTCAAGTTTGTAAAGACAGAACAAGGTAGATTAGGTAAAGGAACTAGAGCAGAGAAGCTGCTCGATCACAGGCGGGTTACATGGCGATGAGTAGTTCTCCTGAGTATGCCCCACCGCATGCCAGGCCCTTTTCTAGGAAATTAACGTATGTTATGTCTCTGAAATATCATAACCACTCTATGCGGTAGATGCTAGTAGACTCCTCATTGCACAGACAAGGAAATGGAGGCACAGAGAGGCAAAGACGCTTGCTCAAGGTCACTCTGTGGCTAAGTGGAAAAGTATGAACTTGAACCCAGAGCCTTCACTTGAATATTTTGCTGAGAATTAACTGACTGATGCTGAGTCTCCTCAGCTTGACTCGCCACTTCTCCATGAGTCAGGCTTCCACCAAATCTAATAGAGTTGCGGCCCAATATCACCCTGGACTGATGGGCAGCCTCTCAGCTTGACACTCTATGGGCTGAAAATACCCTGAAAGTGAAACCCTGGTTCTTTTTACAAACTCAGCCCCGAACCTCACTAATTCTCTAAGCTTGAAATCCTATATGTAAAATGTTATTTGCCTAAGAGAAGCCAACAGACAGTTGTGCTAATGGCCAATTTACGCAGCCATCCTTCTGTTGGTGGAGAAAATACTTTAACCACCTCTCATAAATAGCACCAAGGAGTGCCAGAAAGAATGTCACCAGGGCACATGATACTGCTACATTGCTGAATGCTTTCGAACAGTCTTGTCTATTTAGAAGTAGACAGCCTCTGAATTATTAATCCATTGAGGCAAATAATTCTATCACACTGTAACCTGACAGGGAGTGTCATCTTGTCATGACAGCCACTGCTCCAGGCTTCTCTGTTACACAGAAGATTGAAGAGTCACCAAATTCAATTGCAACTTGGTTAAGCATGTTGGGCCAAATCATGAAACCAGAAGGGTGCATGTTTAATTTATTTCTTTTCTCTGCATACTGTATTACTAAGGAAGATCATAGTGCTCTAGGCTCTAACTGTAAAACGCATCATCGTCAGTATAGAAAAGAGGGTGGGAGACACAGATCTTTAGGGGCTGAGGGGGAAGACATAAAAAGTTAAAAGAGGCCCCAGCAACTTGGAAAATTCCCACAACGTTTAGGAGCAGTTTCTTTCCTCAGTCATACTATCCAGGTTCCTAAGCTGGGCTTTATCAGACTCATGAACCTTCTGAAACACAACACAAAAATACATTCCTAGCCCTGGCCCAGTAGCTCAGCTGGTTAGAGCGTCCACCCTATACGCCAAGGTTACAGGTTCAATCCCTGGTCAGGGCACATAAAAGAATCAACCAATGAATGCATAAATAAGTGGAACAATAAATCGATGTCTCTCTCTCTCTAAAATCAATAAATATCTTTTTAAAAATTAACAAACATTCCTATATAACATTTATCCAAAAGGAAAGCCCACAGTATCCACCAGCTTTTCAAATCCCTGAAAGGTCACACCACATGTGTGTTGTTCCGTTATCTGCACCAAGCAAACAGCAGGGGAGACGGCTTAAAGGGTCAGCACAGTATCACCGTGACTGGGCCTGAGGGGAAGGTGTCCGAGGCTCTGATTCCCCGGGAGTCCCGAGTGAGTGGAGATAGGCATGCTTGCATATATTACAAGCACCCTGGTTACTTATACCTCTGCCAATTTTCAATGAGCAGCGAAATTAGGTTTTGGACGTCCCGTGCAAATGGAGGCAGGCCTCTGTCGATCTGAGCAATTAACCCCTAAATATTTAATAGATGCTGTGACTGCTCCAACTCCCTGGGGGAGAGGCCCTGGCTGGTCCTCTGCAAACAAAGCAGGAAGGTGTGCAGATACTCACACCCCGGAGCCCTCTGCTCCAGTGCCCCAGGAAGCCCTCAGGACAGGGCTCTGGGATGATGACTGCATCCCTTCCAGTATTTACAAAGGACGAAGTAAATGGGATACACACACAGCCTCTTGAGTCCCATGGACAGAATACGCATAAGCACGGAGTGGGAAATGCTGACTCGCAGTGGCTGATGAAACCTGCATCATCCCGTGTGACCACAGGCCATGTGGCTGTGAGTGGAGTGTGTGTATGTGGGGAGGGAGGAGGCCTCTGGAAGGCTGAGTGTGCAGCCGTCCCCTATCCAGAGAAAGTCCCAGGCTCGTGGCTGCATGCAAGCCCTGACCCAGCCACATGCATCTTCCCCCTGCCCCAGGTGCCCAGCACCCCATCAGGGCTGATTTATCCCGTGCACACAATGGGCACAGATGCTTTCATTCTTTTAAAGTCAAAACAAAAAGTAAAATTTTAGGTAGAAAAAAATGTTTTAACACATTTGTCTTTATACCAACGGACTCATAAAATATAGCTTTTAATATTATTTTATAGAGGAAGGAGCCCACAAAAGCTAGGGCTCGTGGAAGTCATTAAACAGTCCTGATTCCCACGTCAGTCTTTTCCCATAAATGCAGGCTTCTCAAAAACCACAGCATCTCACAGGTGCACAGGACAAAAACAGTCACACTCAGGGCAAGCATCCCTCCTACAGCAGATCCCTTACCCACGGGCTCTCCTTGTGTCAGGAACCCTCCCCATCTCCTCAACCACACCCAGGTTTGTCAGAGAGCATGAGACGCTACCAGAACACAGAAGTGACAACACTGCCCAAGAGAATGTGTGACCAGCCCCAAAAGAGATAAGCAGAGGCCTAAGGCAGTTCACAGGGGTGGGCCATCAGTTCCACCCAGGACTTTAAAGAGGGCTCCAGGAGGGAGACCACCTCCTGCTCCTTCCAAAACAGGCGTCCCAGCTCCTTAGCTGGCATTTCTCACGTAAGCTGAGCCAAGTAGCCCCTTAAGAATCTCGAAGTCACTCACCTCCAAAGTGAACTCTCAGTCACGCTCCCCAGGTTGAAGTCATACAGCTTCGTCAGGATGAGTATAACCTGCGAGGGGGTGCGGAGGAGGGCAGAGGAGGGGAACAGAAGGGGGAGAGAAAGGAAGCTTACTTTAGTTTTTGTAGCAATATACAGGGCATCGCAAATCACCCAGAGGAGGGCTTAGTAGCTATCCGCTGAGCTGACAGCCATTATAGGATCAAGCAAGGGGGAAAACGTGTTAATTTAATGCATCTCCATAACTGGTGGCATTTATTTTAATCCTGAAGATTATTTGCATTTGAAATAAAAACATGCCAACGGGAATTAACTGGGAATTGACAGTTGTTTCTCCACATCTGTCCTTCAAGGTCAGGCATGGCTGGCTGGCTGGCTCTGTTCACCAGTAAGGCCACCCAGAGATCAGAGGACGGGCTGCTTTTGATCTGCACATGACTCTGACTTGCAGACTTGGGCTAAAAGAGTAGAAGGAACTGGGCCTCATTCTGTCTACTGAGGGGTTCAAAAGATTTTGTGTTACCATCACTAGGACCATAAATACTTGAATGACAGGCAGGTCCAGTCCCCAACATTCTCTGATGCCACATGTTGCCTATCATGAAGCATCTGTCCCCACCATGGAGTAAGCAGGTCATGGACTCCATTGGACTCAGGGACCAATCTCCTGACTCCAGCTGAAATTACAAGGCCCAGAAGGAAGCTGTACCTGTCAGAGAACTAGAGCTGCCTGTTAACAGTTTGCTGAGATGGTCTTGGGCTGGTCAGTCTGGCCCTATGCCCTTTAACTTCTCCACCTGGGGACTTGGATATAAAACATCTCCCTGCCTGCCACTCACGAGCCTGGACAGTGGCTTAGGCACAGCTCCATACCTACCTACAAGAATGCTGAGTGCATGCACCTGAATCGATTTTAATCACAACGCAGGTGCCTAATATAGAGGGTCTGCCTACACGTGTGATAATCCAGTTACACGTAATTGTGTTTATCTAAATTTAATGCACAACTCATTTCACTTTTCTCAGCTCTTTCCCATTCCACAATTTAAATTCCTCCAGTTCATTTGCACAGCAGCCATTAGACTCTTTCTGAGATAATGAATTTCTGCTACCAAGATGGGGCTTTCCCATTCTAGGTATCCATTTAAGATGAAAGAAAAAATAATCAGCCATTATATTGAACATTTTTATGGCATTTGACAACAAAACATTCACTTTGATATCTGTTCTCTTCCAGCGCCCCATGGGGTGGGTCAGCTCCATTTCCATTTCTTTTATATAAACTAAGAAAATAATTAGAGGCAAGGATGTGACCTATTATAGGTCAAAGAGAGTCCATGGCAAAGTTGCTTTGGGACATTCAACTTTTCTGCAGGGCCATTACTGGAGGGCTCATGGGTGTGCTCTCTGATTGAGTCCTGTGCTGGGGAGTGGAGGGTTGGCAAGAAACAGCCAAGCCGAGAACATCAATGGCATGGCTCTTTGTAGAACAGTAGAATCTACCAAGCCACCTATCCTATGAGCAGAGCACAACAGCAAGGTGTGACTCCCATGCAAAGAACTGCTCTCCACAGTCCCTCAGTGGTCCTCGCCTCTCCCATTCATGATGTTTCCTCACTCATTAAATCCAGGGGCTAATAAAGGCAAGGGACTTGTCCACAACCTTCCCAACCAAATGCCTAGCAATGTGCCAGATAATTCCTGTTTTGTTGAATTAATACACACACACACACATACATGCAACAGACTTCTTCCCTTTATTTTACCTTATTTTTCCTACAAAGTCACTCCCACAGTCAATGTGTGAAAGCACAGGTGGCTATGTGGAAGCCATCTCAACTTCTGGACAAACAGATTCAAAACTATGCTCTTCTGGAAATAGGTCAGGACACCCATCTAGAGCACTACTGGAGAAAGTCAGAACACTTCATTTTCTCCCAACATCAGGACTGTAGGGACATTAAACAATCTCCAAAAAGTGCGAAGTCCACATAGAGAGAAGAAAGAGATGTTGGGGGTTAAGAATTCCACTTAATTACTAGGGCTTCTCACAAGTGACTGGGTCTGGAAAACCCTTCTATGAATCTAGAGCTGTTCTCATTCTATCAGTCTCCTTCCCCAGTGGCTTGGACCCAATGCATAAACAGATGTTTATGACACCACGTAGTAAGTCCAGTGAAAAAAGTAAATCCAGGGAATGTTGGGAACAAGAGACTCTCCTTTCCCCTCCCTCCCTCCACCTTGTCTGTCCCTAATATCTTTCTGTGTATCTCATCTCCTCTGGGTATCTGCTTCTTGAAGGATCCAGACAAACACACCCTTCCAAACCTTCATGAACATTATTTCTGCCTTCATGGGACATAGGTTCAATTCTGCCTCTGAATTCATGCACTTTCTTGATTAGGAGGCTGCTGGGAAAGTACTCGGGATAGAAAGAGAAAATGCGAGTTGCCTCAGGAATCGCTGGTGACTGGATGTGACACGCAGGAAAGTTGGAGGGCCCATAAGAAAGCCTGACTCCCCTCCCCTCCAGGAGAGGTCCCCAGAGGAGAGTGAACACTCAGATTCAAAGAACTGGGGAGAAGACATTAATTGAGCCCCTACTATGTGCTCAACACTACACTGGATGCTTCTCAATCCTCACAACAAATTTTTGAGACTGAGTAAGTGTTATACAATATCCCTATTTTACAGATAAGGAAACTGAGTCCTGAGAGCAAAGCAAATTTCCCCAAAGGTATCAACTAGCAAGAAACAGAGCCAGCTTTCCTTCCTTCTTCCTTCCACGGGAAAGAAGGTAAAAAGAGCAGTGGAATCGTGCAGGAAGGATGGAGAAAGCCCAACTTGTGGTCCACTAATGAAAAGTTTTATAAGAATAAAGAGGGTGGTGACAAAGAGGGATTATATTATATTTCTAACAAGAGACTTGCTGTGTATATTATAGCATACACATTATATATAATAAATGACATATATTAAGGGACCATATTATAATAAGGGACTAATATAATAAGGTGACAAAAAGGGACATGGCTGGCCTCTCACAAACTCAATTGGTTGGGTCTTTGATGGTCATCTGCCTCCAATTTTCTTGTCCCCGACATCTAGTGTCTTGCGCTGCCCCCAGATGCTCAGGCCCGCCTCCTGCTAACCGCCTGACCCTTAGACACACACGTCGCCGGAACTAAGGTCTTTTCTTGTCATCCCCCCCTTTCATTTACCTCCTCCTGCCTTATTCTCAGCACAGCGGAAGAGTCTTGGTGATAAAGGGCCACAGAGAAATGGTTCCTGTCCTCGTGAAACGTGCAGCCTTCCCGAACCCGCTGCCTTCCAGCATTCTCTGCATTTGAACTAAGGGGTGCCAGTCGCTGACAGGGCCGGGGTGAGTGATGCCGGGGCTGAGGGCGCTTTCTACACCCTTCCCACCCACTTCCCAAGTGAGAGGAGGCACCGACACTCAGAGCTGCAAAGACCGTGCAGTGTCTGTTCCACCGAGAATCCTCCTGAATTCACTCAGCCCATGGGGTCCAGCTGTGCCTTCCGGGTGGGACTCGGGTGGCAGCATGGGGGACACGGAGCCCTGCCACCAGAGGGCTGCGCTCTGAACCCAATCCCACCACCTGCTGCTGAGCGAGCCTGAGCAACTGACACGGTCAGAATCTGCTCCGATTTCCTAAAATTGGGACAATGACACACCTCCCCCTGCCAGCCACACAGGGTTGTTGATTCAAGTCAAATAAAGGACTCTGACCTGCCTTGTAAGCTGTTCTATGCAAATAGGAGTTATTAGCATAATGATTCTTCTGGAGACAGGGTTCCCTGTAATCCTCCTTTGGTGGGAGGGAAAGGGGGAATTCAGAGTCTGGAAGCTCCTTGTAAAGCACACCCGTCATTCTAGACCCCATGGCAACAGGGGGCTGCCGATCAGACGGGGTGTTCGCGGGTCCTGCTCTCAGCTCCGGAAGGAGGGCGGGAGGCCCAGGGATGCCGTCCTCGGGAGGATAATGCATAGTCTGCGCATTCAGGAGTCACCAGGATGCTCTCACCATGAGCACACTGGGTGAAGCGAGGACCTTCAATGTCTGTAAAATTTTACTCTGAAAGAAAACGACTTTAGTTCCTCAAACCTCCCGAAATCTTGGTGCCTTTAAATCCATGGGGTTCTCTGCCTGTCCCCCCTCCACTTCCCCCTCACTTCTTGCCACCTCATTCCTGCCCCTACCTGAGAGCTCTCTGTGTCCAGCCAATTGGAATAGGGACAGTGGCTCTTCACCTGAAGCAGTGGACAAGGGTGACTTAACAAGGACGCTAAGACACACTCCTCAGGGATGGCCCACGAGAGTGTATTTTTCAGTCTCAGCGGAGTCTGAACTCCGGGGTCCTCCTCCCCCCTCCAGAGCGTTCCCGCAGGGAGCAGAAATTCAACGTTTGTAGCGCACAGCCCAACCGATCCCCAGTCCACGGCCATCGGCCACCAGCTGGGTATCCGGGACCGTGCTGGGCGTGTGTCAAATTCAGAGTAACATAAACGGTGCTCCCTGCCCACTGGGAGCTTACAGTCTAGTTGAGAGGTGAAGGAAACAGTATAGGAGATACCAGCTTTGTCATATATCATGCACAGAATTGCACAAATCCGTTGTCTCCCTTCCCAGGTTTTCAAAGGGCATATCATCAAGTCTGGCTCAAGATCAACCTCAGCACGACCCTTGGATCCTTCCTTATCACACACATAACAAGATGTACCCTAAGTCTTCTGAAAGGTATTGCTGTCCACTGTGTCATCCAATTTCGAGTCCTCAATTTTTTTTGTTTTGTTTACTCACTAACCAAATATGTATGGAAGGCTTCCTTTTTGCCAAGTGCTGCGGAGTCAACAGTGACAAAAACAAACCAGCTTCTTTGCCCCTCATAAAATGTATATTCTGGAGGGGAGATAAGTAGGTAAATGGCAGAGGAGTCAGATGATGGTAAGTGCTATGGGGGGGAGTAAACAGAAGGAGAAAACTAAGTGCTAATGTACAGGGGTGGTCAGGGGTGTGCAGGCTACTGCAATAAATAAGGAGCCCAGGAAAGTCCTCGCAGAATCCTGAGTGAGGTGAGGGATTAAGTCATCTGGGTAATGAACGTTACAGGCAGAGGAAGCGGCGGATGCAAAGACCCTGAGGCAGGAGTGTGCTGGGATATTCAAGAAACAGCAAGGAGGCCAAGGAGGCTGGAGCCGAGAGGGGAGAGGAGGTCAGGGAAGCACCAGGAGGCTTAGATCTTGCTCAAACTTGTGAACCATGGAAAGACTCTGGCTCTTGAGATGGGAAGTTGCTGGAGGATTTTACTGGATCACGTTTTCACTGGATCACACTGGTTGCTGTGTTGAGAAAGGCAGTAAGGGAACAAAAGAGAATTGGGACCCTCTTTTAATCATCCAGGTGAAACATGGTGTGGGTTAGATCAGGGCAAATAGCAGTGGGCAGGAAAAGGGGCACGGTGTGAATATATTTTGAAGGGAGAGCCAGGAAGATTTGCTGACACAGTGGACATGGGGTGTGAATGAAAGAAAATAGTCAAGAATTACCCTGGGAGTTCAGGACTAAGCAACTGGAAGCATAGAGCTGCCATTTTATGAGACTGTAGGAGAAGGTTTGGAGTAAAGATGAGATGTCTAGCTTTGGACATTAAGTTTGGGAACCCTAAGGGAATTCAATGGCAGAAGTCAGATGGTCCGCTGGATGAATAAGTCCAGAGTTCAGGGAAGAAAGTCTAGGCTAGAAATACCAAGGTGAGCGTTGTCCGTGATTAGATGGTATTTAAAGACATGAGACTAGAGTAGATCACCAAGAGATGAAGTTGGATAGAGTAGAGATATGAAGATTGAAGGCTGGGGCATGTCAGAATTTGGGGACCAGAGAACTCGGGAAGGAAAACCAGTATGTGTTTGGACCTCTCAAAACTGGCACAAGGAACATTTGTGTCCTGCGTGAATGTTCACCAAATGCTATTTACTACAGAAGAGATTTTCAATTATCAGACAAGATGGCCCTCTCTAGAGGCCAGTAAGCCCCTTTCCCCAAATTCCCCTGTGTGTGATCTGTGAGCTCCTGTACACAAGGGGCCACTGTGGCAGAGACAGGCTTTGCCTCGACTTGACATGGACTTCCCCTCGCCAAGGCTCATATGGATACTGTTGCTGCTGAGATCCCAACCTGCCACATCAGAAACCGACGCCGAGACCCGATCATGGCACCTGGTGGCAGGTTGATTCCATTGCACCCCTCCCATCACATAGAGGGAGCAATTTCTTCTGATTGGAATTGCTTTCCTGCCTGTGTGGAATCAAACTCTTTCCATTTCGGAATGCCTTACTCACTGTCATGGCATCCCACACAACATTCCTTCTAACAAAGGAACTCATTTCACAGCAAAGGAAGTGCAGTAATGGGCATGCCCATGGAATTCACTGGTCTTGCCACAAAGTTCATCGCCCAGAAGCGTCTGGCCTGATGCAATGGTTGAATGGGCCTTCAAAGACTCAATGGCAGGACTAGCTGAGAGCCAACACTCTGTGAGGTTGTGGTGCTGTCCTCCAGGGTGTGGATGCGACCAATACCGGGTGGGGCAAAAGCAAGTTTACAGTTGTTCATACAAAAAATAATACATAAATTAATAACTAATAAATTCTGTGTTTCGGGTACTCACGACTGTAAACCTACTTTTGCCCACCCTGTATCTGGTCAAAATAAAAAGGTCTGGGAGGCAAGGGCAAAGGTGGCAGTGGTCCTCTCATTGTTACACCCAGAAAGCCATCACAGAATATTTTCTTCGTGTGCCCACATCTCTTGGCTCTGTTGATAGAGAAATCTTGGTTCCTAAGGAGAAAATTGTCACCAGGAGACAAAACACCCGTTCCATTGAACTGGCAGCTGAAACTAATACCCAGATATTCTGAGCTTTTCACGCTGCCACTGAACCAACAACAAAAGAAGGGGGTACTTATAGGGGACGGAAATGGGTGCTCAGAGCAGCTAAAGAGGTGATTGTTATGTCTGTTTACTCCTGGCCCGCTTTCCGCCTATGTTTTGAAGGTAACCAGGACCCTGAGAATTTTATTTCTAAGACTCTCCTGTCTTATGGCTTTTAATGTGATTCTGCCAATGGGATGGCGGGCTCCTTGTGGGGACTGGTGGAAAAGGGACAGGCTACGGTCTCCACACTTCTGTTTTCTGGTGACAACTCGATGACAGCAACAAGGCAGCAGCAGTGGTGCAGGGGTCTCAGTGACAGGAAGGGCAGGCTCCTGGGCGCCCGCTTACTGTGCTCAGCACACCCAGCTGGAATCGGGGTGGCAGAGACCCTTGGCCACTCGGACTCCTTCCCTCCAGCGCAGGGTGCAATGGTTTCCAGTTACCAATCTCTGAGCAACTCTGCCTTTGTCTTCCTCGCTCCCCCAGCCTTGCCAGCTCCCCTGTCATCAATTCCTTCATTCGGTGTCCTCTCTTAGAGACGCCTGGAGTCAAAGACCCTCACTGACACAGAATGGCCCATGCGACTAGGGGAGGCCCAGGGGAGTGCGCGATCTGGAAGCCACGCAAAGAAAGTGTTTCAAGGAGGAAGGGGAGCTCAGCTGTGCGAAATGCTGTCAGCTCATGGACAAGAAAGATTAAGAACGGACCATTGCACTGAGCTCCTGGCGACTGCAAGGCCTGCAGAATGAGCAGTCCGCTGAATTCCTGCTCTTCGCCCCCGTCCTTACACCACGATGACCTTTCTAAGGCAGAGGCTGAATCCTGTTACCTACTGACAATCTCCAGCGGCTTCTTGCTGCCTTTAAGATCAACTTCAAATTCCTCATCACAGCATAACAGGGCTTTCCCAACCTGGCCCCAAGTCACATTTTAACCCTCTCTACAGCCACTTCCCCCCAAAGGGCATCTAAATTCTAGCCACAGGGAAATACCCATTTCCCCTCTCCCCGATCCATGTCCCCCCGTCTCTGAGACCCTTCTCCCCTCTCACCTGAGCACCACCTTCTCATTCAAGACCCACCTAATGACCGTCAACACCGGGGTGTCCCACCTGTCGTCCAAGGCAGAATCGATTCCCCTTTAATCCAACCCCCTAGCCTGTTGCACATACTTCCAGTCAGGCTGCCCCCAGGTTATACCATAATGTCCTGTTGGTCCCATACCTCCACCGGGAGGCCATGTGCTCCCTCAGCACAGCGGCCTTGCCCTTCTCGCTGGTGTGCCGAGGGTGTTATTAGGCTCTCCTTGACATGGCGCCTATTAACCAACAGAGGGGCGACACATGCATTGAATTAAAAGTGTCACCACAGGCACTCAAAGGAAGAGATGAATCTGAGCTGGGGTGATCAAGACGTCCCCCTAGGGGATGAGAAGTGTAAGAGATGGGGGCTGGGCATGGGTGAAAATTCCCAGCCCTCTTCTTTCTGGAGTATTTGGTAAACACCTTCAAGGTCATCTTTTCTTTAGATAAGCTAAACTGCCAATTCTCTCCAGAAGGGAGGAGTCAAAGCGGCTTATGAAAGAACTTCAAGAACATCTACAAGAGAGTAAAAAAAAAGGCCCACAAGGGAGGGGAGGGAAGTTGGTGAAAGCGACCTTCTAAAATATGACTGTATTAAGTTGTAAAGAGTTTTTTACATTCTCTAGGGACTTCCAGAGAGGACCAAGGTATATACTTATACCTGACAAAATGTAGGTTAAAGAAAACACTAGACCACATACAAAAGCAAAACTTGATAGAGCAGAGAAGTTTAGACAACAACAGAGCAAATACAGAAAGGGCAGAGGTTGGGATTCTCGCTTATATAGAGCACCTACTAAGTGCCTAGAGCCGTGCTTGGTGCTCTATGCTCTTTACATAGATATGGGTGTGGCCATGGTGAAGGGTAGATTATCCACATCATCAAGATGAGGAAACTGTCCAGGTCCCGGAGCCAGGGAAAGGTAGGAATTGGCCCCCAACCATAGGCTTGTCTATTCCTGCATGACCCAAAGAAGGGAAAAATAAAGAAAACTTTGAAAGCTGTTACTAAAATTCATAATAGAAAAGAATGGAGTCAAAAGTGTCTCCAAGGCTGTCAGGAACTTGGCTTCATTGTCATTCCAAAGCCTGGGCTTGAAACCAGCTCCAGCACTTACAGGAGGACCACCTTATGTGCTCCCATGTCCTAACCCTCATTTCATGCCCCAGGTAGGCTGGATGAGTTTCCAACTTATTTCCCTGGATCTGTACGCCCTCCCTGTCTGAGAAACGTGCTCATGGCCAGAGTTGTCTCTCTGCCCCATCTTGTTCTTGCCTGTCGGCCTAAAGGACTGACGGACGTATCGATCACTACCGGCACAGCTGCCCGAGCTTCTGAGAATCTCCTTCCCTGGATGAACATTTCCTGTCTGGTCACCTCTTGGGCTCCTTTCATAAACCGCTTGCCTAGAGCTCACTTGTGGGTCACCCAGATTCCCGTGTTCTTCCTGAATTGGCTTTGTTCTAGGTCTTGATCGAGGACAACAGAGAACTGAGCCGTGACAGCCACATCCCAAGACATAACAGATGAAGGGCTGCCCCATTCGTGGGGTGGGAAGTGGGGAGGGGATATAGATTTTAATCTGTTCAAGCTCTTGATCAAAACTCCAGAGGTCTGTACCATATATCATAGTAAAAGGACCATCCATTCAAGCAAAAGACTGCCCATAAATCCCAGACATTAGAGGTGGGAAATATTTAGGGTGTAATCAGGGCCATGCCAGACACAGGGAAGAATTGCTCCCCTCAGTCTTTTACAGTGGCCAGCATTCCTCCAGCAGCCACACCAATATTTCCAGTGGAAAGTTATTGGGATTGCCTAAAATAACACAAGCCTGGATTTTGTCTCCATATAACTCTTTAGAAAGGAGCAGAACCTCCAGGGGCTGATGGTGCATGATTTACGAGCCCTCTCTCATGTAACCTAAGACATAATAACAAAGAACACATAATTTATTTGTATTGATTCACCAGCACACGTCTGATCATATCTCCTTGTCCTTCCTTTTGCTAAGAATCCATGGCCACAGTCCTGAAAAATATATCTTTTGCAAAATGTCTCTGTAAAAAAAAAATCAGTTCCTCAGATATCTTGGCTACAGCAAGAGTCCAGCCCAAGGAGACTTGCCAAGGAAAAGGGGACAGGGAGCTGGCCGTCCTTCTGTGTGTTGACCCTGGTCTAAATCTCCCCCCATGATATACAATAGACAAGGTGAGCTTTGGGATTAGAGCCTGCATTCTGGGACAGGGACTGTCAGAGACAAAAAACAGAAATCAGGGGCAGAGCAGAGTCCCTGTTCTAGAGGAACAAGGGGCACAGAGGAGCAGGTCGGGTTCTGAGACAAAAAGAAGGAATCAAAAAGGCACAGAGACAAGTCCGTACCTCACGCTAGACTGAGATGGTGTAAAAGTGTCCAGGTGAATAGCACTGCTTCCATACAACCGTCATTCAAGGTTATTTTAGTAAAATAGTCTTGTACTGAGCATCTACTACACACTTGGCTCGGCCTCAGAAGCTAGAATTAGTTAGACTTAGTTTCTGCTCTCCAGAGACTCTCAGTCTAATCGGGAGAAAACAGGTAAGTAAGCAAATGTTTTATTTAATGTGATTTCTGTGCTAACAAGGGCACTTACCGCACTAACTGAAGGCCTGTGTGACTCAGGATTCCATGGTGTGGAGGCTCCTTTCACTCCAGAATGGAACAGAAAACAATGGGGAAAATCGAGAGAAGTGGCTTTGCATTTTGACAAGCCTGGTAACTCCTGCTACTGGCACATCTCTGGGGAACACCATGGGACAGGCAATGTCAAGGCAAATGGCTTCCTTCTGGTGTCCACTCAACACATTCATCATCAGATCTAAAGTTCCCTGTGCCCACCCACACACTGTATGCATAGTGTCCAGTCAAAATCCTTGACCTAAAGAATCCACAAACATAATAGAGCGTTTTCCTTTTGCACCACTAAGTTTGGGGTGGTTTGTTATGCTGAAAAGGTAAAAACCCATGCGGCATTTAAGGTTTATAGTCATTATGCACGTGAAATTTTTTCTCTAATAATTTATGTCAACCTAATCTCCATAGATAGAATGTAAACTCCTGGAGAGAACAGATTAAGAACCTATCAGACATCTTCCCACAGGTAAACTATATCTCACATGCCCCAGAGTGTTCATCCCCACTCAGACACCCCCCAGTTGGCATGCTGCATCTCAAAGAGGACACCACCATCCATTCAGGTCCTCAAGCCAAATACCCAGGAGTCCTCCCCATACTTGCCCCTGATAGTCACACCTCCCCCTGCTGAGCATTCCCACCTCTCCTCCCCAGGTTCAAATTCTCAGTCTCTCTCATGAGCCTTGTTATAGCTGCCCCCTAACTGGTCTCCCTGCATCTAGTCACACAAGCTCTGTTCTACAAGGTGCCAGGTTGCCTTCCTAACACCCAAATATGCTCACGTCATTCCTCAAAATCCTCAGTGACGCCCTGTTGCCCGCAGTGTAAAATCTAAAGTGAATGGCAAGTTATGAAGGCCTTCTCAGCCCACTTCTTCTAAATAAAATGGAATAAGCACGTGAGTTCTAGAATGGCTCTCCTGAAGGGAAGCCTGAAGTTGCTGAGGGATCACAACGTAGAACTTGAGGATGCAGCCAACACCCCACAAGCCAGAGCAGAAAAACTAAAGGAATCTAAGTCCTTGATGAAATCATTTGAGCTGCTGGATCAGCCTGACGTGAAGCTATTAACCTCTAGTCTTTCATGTAAAATTAGCCAACAAATCCTCCTTTTTGTTTCAGCCTATTTATGGTCTTAACTATCACACATGAAACACTCCTCCTGTCCTTTAAGGCTCAGATCAAAGTTACCTCGTCCACGAAGCCTATCCTGACTCCTCCAGACAAATTTTACCACTCCTTTTAGATGACCCTCAATGCATCCTAGCAGAATAGCAATTCTCACTGCACTGTAATTTAATATTTTTACCTTCTTACTACACTATGAGATATGAGCCCCCATTTTGAGGCTCTTCATCTTTGTTACAAATAAACAAACATAACCCTACCTGATACATAACAGGCGCTTATAAGCATTTGTTAATAAATATTTATAGGATTAGGAGTAGCCGATTGATAAATTTCATTCACTAACAATGGTAGCAGGAACAGAAGTCTACATTTAAACCCGTTACCTCATTTAAACTCCACAGTAACCCCATGAAGTGTGACTACCCTTAACCCCATTCCTTTCAGGGATGAACCAGGGTCTTAGAGAGATTAAGTGGCTAAGCAAAGCCTCACAACACATAAAGGGCAGCACCTAATAGATTCTTCCACTAAAAAATCTGTCCGTTCCCTCCCAATGTTTTATGTCCTACCTCCTTCCTGATTAAGGTGTCAATTAACTGAGCAATTTCAGCATCACTGAAGCTACCATGACAGCCTGGTGTACACTAGAACCTCCTCCGGAATCTCCTCGGGCTAACTTCAAAGTAAACGCAACGAAATCCTCAAGACAGAACCGCAGACTCAGCCGCAAGCCAAGTCTCCATGTGAAGGTCAGTGGTCAAGGAAACGCACGAAGCTGCGAGCCTCGTCTCTGTGCCATGTGAACAACCTCAGCTCTTCGGGACTGAGGGCCAGGGCACTTCTTCTGTATATAGCTCCTCCTGCCTCTCCATTCTCCCAAAACCCAGGTTCTACCCGCACATTTTGAGTCACATTCCACCGTTTCTTTCTCCAGGCCAACCAACGCGGCAGGGCTCAGATGGCAGGCTCATGAAACAACAGGACTATTGCAATTGCTAACTAAAAACTGAAATAACATGCTTGAGCAGCCCATCTTAGGCGTCCAATAAAGAGTAGTTTCCCTTCATGTCCTGGAAAGGAAATTGGCCATGTTCTCCCTCTGACGCACAGCTCCTGCTTGGACAGGTCTTATGGGCAGCATGCTCAGCAGTGTCACCCCCTTTGAGGTGGCTGCATGAACACGTATGAACCATGTTTCCATGCAGGGCAGGTAAAAGTGCTGAGGGGGCAGAGTCCAGCAGAAAGTGCTTGGGCCAAGGTGGCACCTAGTTCAATGTTTCAGAAATAACAAACTTCTCTGAACTTGGGGGGAATGGACACACACTGCCCCAGAAGACAGGGAGCTGGGTCCACTCAGGTGGGTGCAGAAATGCTGCCCAGAATCTGGACAGAGTGAAATCTTGGGTTCCTGGGCTGAAGGCTCAGCCTCCCTCCAAACTCTGGCATCTGGACTCCTGGTTGGATTGACCTGTACCCGGAGGGGGCTGCTCCCACACAATAACTGTGTTTCCAGGGCTCTGTTCCTCCACAGACCTGACCCATCTGTGGGAGCCTCCAGGGTAGGTCAGATGGCATGACAACCTCTTGGAAAGTTGGGTTTGTTTCCAGAACACCAAAAACTCAAGACAGTCATGAACTACATGAGCAGTCCCTCCAGAAGTTACTGTCTGGAGGACAGGTGGGGGCAGGGAACGTGGGAGCAGGGCTAAGCTGATGGGAGCCACGCCACAGCTAACCACAGCCAAATGCTTATCCCCAGCCAACCTGAACAAGGGGGGGGAATCGCCCACGGCGAGGGCCCACGCACTTGAGGTCCATGGTTCGGCAGGAGTCCAGCTTCCTTTACACATACGAGCCTCCTCAGGGTCTCCAGTAGTCTCTAATGAACCCAGCCCCAAGCCGCGTGAGATGGAACACGATTGAGGCCCCAGCCAAGGGTGGGACCTGTCCCACTAGCTGCCTGGTATGGCATGATGCAGGCACAGGGGCCTACAAGCCACCACTGTCAACACATTCTTTTGCTGCAAGGGGGGCCATGTCATAGAGCTCGCCTCCACCAGACTGCCAAGGCCTGCACAGTACAGACCCCAGCGGATGCTGAGGAAGATGGATCTCCTGGAACTGGCCAGGGCCCCAACCTCCCGGGCTCTCCCACAGTCAGTGTGGACGGAGCCGGAGGTAAGCCCATCAGCACCATATACACCGCTGCATCCCAGCACCTGGATCGGGGCTCGAGCAGACGCTGGGTGGGTGAACAAAGGCAAGACCAAAGAAAATGAGCTCCTGCTGCATATACTGTTCAACAAAAAAGACACCCCATAGGGGCAAAATATGTAGCAGTTAAAGCTCATGTGCAAAAGCAAACAGCCCTGGGCTCAAATTCCAGCGCCACCCCTTCCCCTGCGCCCTTGGGCAAGTTCTTTAACCCCCAGAGCCTCCCTTTCTGCCTCTGTCACAGGCACCCTGACCTCCTAGGGCTGCAATGAGAAATAAAGAAGAAAACTCCGTGTCGGCACATAGAAAGAAGTTGGGCCATGTTAGCTGGCATTGGAATTAACTCCAGAAGGTCCCATTTAGTAGAGTAGAAAAGAGGGGTGAGAGGTAAGTGACAGGGGGTGGAAAGTAGAGAGTGACAACTCTAAGCGGCACCAATTTAATGTTGCGAATGACCCTCCAAGCTGGGTTCTGTTCTGCCTGGCATCCAACTGAGGAAGCTTAGGCTCAGAGAGGCTAAGAAACCTCCACAGGTCACACAGCGCAGAGCCGGGTGGTGAGTCCAGGCCGAACCTCAAAGCCCTTGTTCTTCCTTCAACACAAGGTGGTTTTTAAAAGCTTCTAGTGGGTCTGGAAGGTGACCTGAGCAGAAGTCAGTCCCATTGGCACAGCTAAGAACCTACTAAGCGCGCAAACTCCCTGCACACAGGTGGGCCTGGGACAGGTGTATTTGTGTAATGTAGAAATAGACTGGGAGGCAAAGGACAAATTCAGGAAAAACAATTAGCAAAGTGCTGAAGCTCAGTCTGTTTTTCTCTATATTAAAACAGATAACCATTTGTTAGACTAAGAACCAACTCTGTGTTTATAGGCAGAGATGCCTGAAAGCAAAGAACAGGTCATTTAGACATGAAGAAAAACAAATTAGCCCATTTCTGAAATGCCAGGATACCACTTGAATTAGTGAAAATTAATTTGGAAGTTATGAAGTGTACAGATATTCTAAAGACCTGGGTATCCTCTCGCCCTTCTGGGAATACCGTTTGCTGGCTTAGGCCTGCCAGGCAGCATGCTGGCAGAATGGCAAAGCTACTTATGCCCATTAACCTGCTAATTCCACTTGCGGTAATATATTCTTATATTCCAGGGAAATCATTCAAAAGTAAAAAAGAGAAAGGCTATTTGTATGGAAATGTTCATAACGCTGCCATCCCTCACAGGGGAAAAAAGCAAACAAACCACCTAAATATCCAGCAGCATGAACATATTCAAGCAATTAATAGCATATTCTGTGATGGACTCCATATTGTTACTACAAATTGAAAACTGAAACTGTAGTCTGTATTAATACGGGGGGGAAATGTACACACATACAGAGGTTACAAATGAGAGCAAAAAGCGTGCTCATGCTTATAGCTACATGTAAATATGTATGCGCACTGATAAACCAGTGTTTTATATTAACGAGATCATATCCTATAAAGTTATATGCATAATGAAAACTTGTTTTTGTTTTATGTATTGACTGAGACCCACCGAAAAAAAGTCTGTATCAATTTAATATGTAATTGTGAAAATATATACATATTCCCCTTTATCTGGGGCCATAAGTGACAATCAAGACAGGAAAAATATTTTCAAACATTTAGGGCCCTGATGGATCTACTTTGTATCTCAACTTCAAATCTTTATTTATTTATAGTTCAATGTGCCTAAGAATGCTGTGTTCCCACATCCCCAGTGACCGACTTCCAAGCTGCTCGTCACTACTGTGGCAGCCGCCACTAACCCTGTGGTTCAGCTGACAATCAGCCATAAACACCACCCTTCTGTTAATTCTGCTTGTCTTCCTGCTACCCCCTGCAGAATGCAAGCTTTTTGAGAGTAAGAATTGTATCTTTCCTCTCCTTCCAAGTCCATCAGCAGGGAGCATCTTTGAAGGCTCATTCACAGATTGGGGCTCACTTAGGATTTGATGATGAAGAGAAATAGAAAAGAAAGAATCATAATTATTGACTATATTTCCAAGATGTAATAATGCCAGGAGGCTTAAAAATAGGAGCTATGACAAATAATTAATTTCTGTTTTATTTTGGCAAAGGTCTTAAAGTAAATAAAATGCTCTCCATATCCATTAATAAGTAGCATCTAGTACATCTTAGTGATACAAAGATAAATTATACCTGCCCCTGCCCCAGGATATTTCACATTTAGTGAGTTCTATGGTGGACACACAATGATAATGTAAAGAGAGTAGTGGTGAAGGCCCTAAGCCTATAAAGACCTTGACACATTTAAGAAACCAAAAGAAAGTCAGTGAGGCTGGAGGGCAGGGAGGCAGATAAAGGTGAGATGAAGCTGGGAGGTGGTGAAGCAGGCAGGGGCCTTGCAAGACATGGAAAAAGAAAACAATCCTAAGGATGCTGCTGGAGCTAAAGACCAAGGGTCAGCGTCTTGGAGTCAGAGGTGGGGGCAAACCATGGTACTATAGGAAAGAAAGGGCCCTTCCTTCTGCTGCCAAAAAAAATAAGTAAATAAGAATAACAAATAAATTAAATAAAGACAAAATGCAGACACCCACTACCCATCAACAGGAAATGGAGGTGTGAGTGGCCCACACTTCCCCCCAGTACTATGCTGACTATCCTTCTGGAGGCTCAGCATATTCACCTTTCCCGGCTGAAATTCTGGGGAGCACCGAGGGAGGGTTGCCCTGCCATCTGCTCACCCAGCCCCAACCACAGGCCGCCCACCGGCCTGAGCTTCAGCTGGGCCACCTTAAGAGAGAAATCTGGTTCCCACTTGAAGGACCTCTGCTGGGGGCTGGGGCTCTCAGGTCCCAGACTTTCCCATCACTCGCTGGAGTGGTTCAACATTGTGTGCTGTTATTTAAGAAAACAAAGCTTTTTATTTTTGGAATTGCAAGCTGGGAGTGGAAAATAGAAAGGAAATAATATTTGAGTTGAAGAGGTTTTATTTATTTGCTCTTTTAACAAAAATAATACAACAAAATCTAAGTCACAGTTTTTCTACAGTTTTGACTGAATTAATAAATGAACTGCTATAGCAAACAAAATCCTGGAATAACTGAGGAGCCTAACAAGCCAGGGACCAATGGTTGGGCTGAGAGGTACCAGCTGCCTTACGCTAACACGCGTGCGCTGCCTTGGGAAGCAGGTCAGTTCTGCGAGCGATGGAGGCTCCATCCCCCCTCCCCTAATCCTTGGGGGCGCCGCCAGATTAATCTCTTCTGGTGCACACCCCTCCCAGGCAACTTCCTTCTTCTCAAAATATCCATCACCGCTCTACCTCCCAACCAAGGCTCATGGCCCTGAGTTTAGAATGTAAGGCCTCCTGGCATCTGTCTCCCATCACCTCCCCGCACTGCGTCCCTAAATGAACCTCCAGTCGCCTGCCCGACTCCCGCTTCCAAGCCTCTTCCCAGCCTCTTCCCAGGAGACGCGGCTTTTCAATCACCCCGTCTCTAACTCTGCCCTTCCCGCAGGCTCAGCCCGAACTCCAGTCCCTCTCAAGGGGCCTAGTGACTAGGACACAGAACATACATCCAGGTAGGATTTGTGACTCTGCCACTTGGGGCTGGGTGACCTCCTGCAAGTCACTTAACCTCTGTGAGCCCCAGTCCCTTCCCCTGTAAACTCAGCGCGAGGCCTGTCCCTCCCCAGGCCCTCGTGAGGAGTGCATGAGGCGACGCACAGTGTTTCCTTCCTGTCTCATCTCTCACTCCCTCCTGTCTCAGAAGCCAGCCTGGCTCCCCCCGCAGGCTCCTTCCTGTCCCGCGTGCATGTTACAATAATTACCACGCGTGTCTCATGGTTGGCAGGCCTGACTCCCACCCCCTGGGGCCTCCTCGAGGATTCCCAGGGAACGAACAAGGGAACGGACGCGTGAAGCGCCTGGCCACGTCCCAGCGCACAAATGTGCTGATAGATACTTCCCCTTCCTACGTGGTACTTTAATGTGTTTTCTTGTGTTGTAATTATTGTATGTCGTATCTCTTTCACTGGATTTTAAGTTCCTTGGGCATGTCTTAGACATTTTTAAAATTTTATTTTTAAAATTTACATGGAGTAAAATTTACTCTTTTTGGTGTACGGTTCCATGAGTTTTGACAAATGCATAAAGTTGTGTAACCAACTATCGCAGACGTTTTTACTTCTCCCTAGGTATTTGTCTCTCTATAAATGTTTACTGAATAAACAGATGAACAACTGAATGAAAGGAATGAGCCCACAAATACTTGCTGGAGAAGTTTCCACAGTAGCCACCCAGAGAGCTCTTGAGTCACAGAATATTTGGAGGACAAGCTTATCACTGCTACCCGATCTTTCTGCAAAGCAATTTCTCAATATCTATCGGAAATCTTTAAAAAAATATTTATTCCCTCTCGCCCAGAATTTTCACTTCTCAGACTGTATCCAAAGGAAATAATCAGATGTTCACAGTGGCTCGGGTACCAGGAAGGGCAGAACAGCATTATTTATAACAGCAAACTACCAGACACAACATAAATGCCCAACAATAGGGAAATGGTTAATGAAACCATGGCAATTCCTTATGATGAGATAAAACTGTATGTTCACATTCCTACTTTGTAATATTGTATATGATGTAAAACTGTGTAATGTTAAGTGTAAAATACAATCTATAAAACAGTATATACAATACTAACAAGTGTTGAAAAAATATATGTATATTCTGTATAATGACAGTGTTAAACAAAACATTTTAATACAAAATATTAACCTTTTAACAAAATGAATGTACCTGTGTGTTGATATCATTGTCAGTGAATGATGGGTGATTTTTATTTCCTTCGTTATATATTTTTGGATTTTCTAATTTCTTACAATAGATACTCAGTCCTATGTCATTTATAATCAGAAAAAGATTATAAAAATAGAGTCGAAAGGCCTTTATTTCTGCTTTTAAAAATCTCATAACCTTTATTTCATCTCTGGATGATTCAGTGGTGGTTAAATCCTAACGCTCGAGCTGTGGCATATGGCTCTGCTTATGCCATAAGAGAACGTGCTTTCTGTCTGAAGCATGTTCAGAAATAGCCCGTCCCACTGGTGGGTGACACATTTCCTGCCCACCTCCAGGAAGCAGCCCGTGTCCCCGAGGCTGAGGCCCAGCAACAGTTCCGTCAGGAGAATGTCAGGTAAAGGACACGGGGGCGAGGGGGACACGCAGAGGAGGTTCACCTTCCCCCCTAACAGGTGCACGACCTTCCTTAACCTCGGGGCTGGGACCACGCTCCACTCCTTTCTGGGCCCAGGCAGCTAGCAGAGTGGCGAACCCACGCGACAGCCAAGGAGCGCTTGTTCGAGGACGGGCGACACCTGGGCAGGAGCTGGGCGACGGAAGAGCGAAGATGCGCCCTGAAACCGTAAAGTCACCCTGCTTTCTTAGAGAACATATGGGGCCCGCTGCCCACAGCAACGGCCCCAACCGCCACACCCCCTGTACCCACATCCATCTCCAGCTGTGACTTGAAGCTTCTCCCCACAAGAGCCAGAGTCTGTTACCCCCCCGCCTTGGAACCTGTTGGCCTTTGACTTGTTTTGCCCCATGGGGTATGGTAGAAGCAACGCGGGGTTCCAGCTCTGGATCTAGGCCTCCAAACCCATTGCCTGTTCCTGCCTGTTGTTTCGGAACCCCACCTGGCCGCCATCCTAACCATCCTGGGTCAGGCTGCCGTGGGATGGGACATGGGGCCAGCCACCCTGCAGGGGCAGAGCCACCCAGCTGACGCGTGTGTGACGGCAGATGCAGGAGGAAGCCCAGCTAGGAACAGAGCGGCCGACCAGTCGGGCTTCGCCCAGACTTCTGACTCTCAGTATCCTAAAGCAAATGCATGTCTTTTAAGCCACCAAGTCTTGGGAGGTAAATGGCAAATGAGGTTTTATTTCAGCTTTTAAATCTCTATTTGTATGTCTCAAAGGTGTCTAAAACTCAACACACTTAAAGTAAACTCACGTTGTCCTCTCAGGACCTCTAGTATTTTGTGACGGTCATGATTATCCTTCTCACTGCACAGGACAAAAATCTAGAAATATTCCTCAAATCTTCCCTTGCCCCCCCCTACATTTTTCTATATCCAGGGCATCATTAAGTTTTATTGAAGTGCCACCGAAATATTTTTCAAATCCATGTATTTCTCTGTCTTTATCACTAACACTTCTCCAAGTTACCATCAATCCACTTCTGCTGTGTGACCTTTGACGAGTCTCTGAGCCTCTGTTTATTTCACTATAAAATGGAGATCATGTGATTATCTACTTTACAGAGTCATTGTGTACATTAAATAAGATAACACACCTAAAGTGCTCAGTAGAAGATCTGGTATAAAGTAAGTGCTCAGTCAACGTTAGTTTATTTCTGTAATAAAATGGCACATAGCACCTATTTATGATGGGCCCCAGCGTTCCCCTCTACTAACAGTTCCAGCATCTCTCTGCCTTTGCCCAAAGCCTTGTTCTCTCGCTTGCCTCCAGGCCCTTGCACATGCTTATAATTCCATCTGGAATGCCCTTCCCATCTCCCCATTACAGATAAACTCATACCCATACTTCAAAACCCAAGTCATGTTTTTACCTCCATACGCTCACCTCTCCCTGAGCCCCCCATACAGAGTTAACCACTCTCTCTAATCGGTCCCTCCTTTATGCTATCTCTGTACTCTATACATGTCCTACTGAGTGGCACATTATTATAACAATTCATTTATTTTACTGTTGGCCAGTTGAAGGCACAGGCCATGTCTCTACATCCCCAGCACGTAAAATAGAACCCGGCACACAGTACGTGCTAAATAAACGCTTAGTGAATGGAGCAATAAACAAGTGAAGATGCACTGCGGTGTCCTCCCCCGCCTCACAGAAGCAGAATGCACCCTGAGTCAACAGAACCAACTTCCTCGGGAGCCCTGGCTCTTTCAGGGCCAAAGGACTGGCACTCATGTGGAAAATATTTGCTGTCACTCCCCTACCCAGATTCCTAATTCCAGTTCAAAGCCAAGTGTCTGTCTCCCCGCCAGGGCAACCCACAGCTTTACTGCAGATGTTTCCCTCGGCTCTCCTCGGTGCATGACCTTGGCTGTATTATTTACTACAGTGAGCGCCATAATATGTATTTAAATATGCTCTAAAGGTCAGACGACTGAGCCCTGCCCCATCCTGGGCATCCATTTCACACCGTGGCAGTCAGGCCTCCCAGCACCCACCCAAACCCAGATCTGAAGGTAAATTATGAACCCTTTTTTTTTCTGGTGTGAGGACGGCCTCCTCACGCATCATATTCTATTGAAAAACAGCTATAAATCCATCTGTTACAAGCCAGGAGAGCAGCAAGTGCTGGACGCCACAGAGTGATTTTCACTTCTGAGCTGTCACCCTCATAGTCAGAAAGCTCAGCTATAAAAATCAACCTCACGTTCAAGGGGGAAAGTGAAGGGAAAAGATGGAGAAAGCACTTGGAGAAGAGATGCTACTTCCCCGCCACCACCTCCCCGAGATGCTCCAAACATGCGACTGCGAAACTTTTAGGAGGCCACTCATCCCCTCTCCTTTAGTCTCGCTGTCTCTTTTTTCAGTGCCCTGGTCGCTTCGGCTCAGTTCTCTTAAATTTAGAGGCTCAGAGGGCTCTTAGAGAAAGTGATTGGATGACGGATGCTCTCTCCACACAAACATACACTTAACATAAATTTGTCCGCTCAACACCAGGGTGTTCGTGAATTCCCTAAATCCCCTTCTTGAACCAAGGAACCCAAGAAAGGAACTTGTCCTATGTTATCTCTCAGCTGAGACTGAGAGAATAAACTGGTAGGGTGAAGCTTCCTAAAGCAAAACACAGCCCCCCCCCCCAACACACACACACTTTGTGCAGGGAAATTAGTGAACAGATGATTAGGAAGAGATGGTTTCTTAAGAGCACCAGTCCAGGAGGGTCTGAAAGTGCCTCCTGGGCTGCTCATCCTAGGATATTTTTCCAGGGGCCTTCAGAGTGCAAAGAGAAAAAGTTGGGGCTGTAGGCTCCATGGAACATGGCTCTGCCCCCAAAGCTCCTGGGATCCTGGGAGTTTGGCACGGGAAACCTAAACTCATCCCAGTAGCTTGGAGCAAACCCTGCTCTAGTGAACGCCCCTCGGTTCTCTTCCATATGCTTTCATTATGAAGACCACAGAGCACTAAAGACAATTTGGGGAAGGAAAAAAAAAGTCCTCCATAACCACTCTCACCTCTTACAACTATTCCTATCTTTAGAATTCCTTTCTGGCTGGATAAAATGTAGAGCTTTGCATAGCCATGATCAAGTACATACGCCATTTTGAGACACCTTAATATTTACACCCAATTTATCATGAATGTGTTCCCATTTTCCCATAAAGTCTTCATAATGATTATTATTGTATTCAGGGAACATACATATGTTTCCTATTTTAAAATGTGATTTTTTTTTCATGTAGGTACTATCTTTTCATTTTTGTACAAGTTCTTAGGATAAATTCCAAGGAGTGGTATTGCTTAGTCAAAGGCCATGATCAATGTTGTAAAACAGCTTTGGGTACACCCTGCATAGTGCTGTCCAAAACAGTTGCTCTGATTTACTGTGATACCAGCATGGTGGTTCCAGTTTCACCCTCAAGTAAAGATGGTTCTAGAGCTTACAGCGTCATTAGTCACATTCAGATGTTTTGCTGCTGTTATTTGAGGCCACTATCCATAATCCTACTACATCACCTGTAACTAGGCTCCCAACCTCTCTATGCCTAGACTGACCCTCTGGGCCACAGGAAATTAACTCAGAGGAGACAAAAAGCTCAGCTGACAGAATGACCTTGTATGAAAATTTAGCCATAAGTATCCTGTTTAGAATCCTGGCTCTACTGATTACTAGCTGTGTGGTCTTAGGAAAGATACTTGACCTCTCTGTGCCTCAGTTTCCTCATCTGGAAGCTAAGGATAACTTAGCTTAATTTACAGAAATTTAAAAAGTGGCAAAAAATATTAATCTGCCAATGTTCATAACTTCTTTCCCACTTCTTTCTGTGGGCCTTACATTGCAGACTGAGGTAATCTGTACAAAGATAGCAGGGTATCTGAGATTAAGGTTTAAAAATAAAGAACTGAGATTTACTCACGAAAAAGAGGGTGGAGGATAAATGGCAGAAGGAACAGGAGGAAGAGAAAGTTTAGTGGGAGGGTAGAGAGTGGGGGTGTGAAGACAGGAGCCTTGGACTGCAAACTGAAGAGGAAAGCCACGAGGAGGCTGGAGAGTGAGCGCAATCGGTGCGCTTGTTAGAACCAAAGGGGGGGCTCCGGGTGCAAAGCTGTGGGGATTGTAAAGCACTAAGCACTTAGCGATCTTTCCTAAACTAACATAACCCTTCGTCCCAATTAGGTAATGAAATGAATGGAGGTAAATGGGGACTGACATCTCAAACTAATCCCTCAGGGTTGATTTGGGTCCCAATGATCCAACTGCTCTTTCCCTGGGTGAGGAGACAGGCTTCCGTGGGGAACAGAAGATCTCTGAGACAGCAGTAAATTTAGTCAAGGGGAGAGATCTTGAACCCCGAAGGAGACAGAGGGCCCTCCCAGGAAGCGCAGGAAAATAGCATCTGCAGTAAGAGCTTGAGTGAGGCAAAGAGCCCGGGGACTCACAGGAACACTGAGTGCATTCCTCCTAAACAGCAATCCAGAGACACCCAGAAATGGAGCGAGGGGATAAGGCAGGAGGAGAAAAGGTGCCGGTGATGGGAAATATGGAGGATTATAGAAGTGCTTACAGCAGTGGTTTTCAAAAAGGTTTTATCCCAGGAAATCCTTCTTTAAAAAAGGAAACTGATGTGGAAATCCAACACATAAGACAAGTAAAATGACAAGTGAAATCTCAGTGAGCTGGACGAGTCGAGGTTTGGAGCCTAAAGGCTCAGCCCCACAGCCTCTCCATCCCCTACAGGCAGCTTCTTAGAGGGATCTGAGGGACCCTAAGGGGTCTGACAGCAGAATTAGGAGGCCATTGACTTAATAAAGGATGGATTCTGTGACAGAGGCTACCAGTCCTATTATACACACACACATACCTTCTGCCCTTTAGAACTGGAAACCCCCTCACCACATTTTAGCTAAATCTATCCAGCTAAAGATTTCATTTCCCATCCTCCCTGCAAGTAGAAGTGATCATAAGACCAAGATTTTGCAGGTGGAGCATAAGTGGAAGTGAAGTATTCAAGTTCAGAGTCACTTCCTTAAAAAGAAGCACAGAGGTGGCAATGGCTAGTAGAGCGACAAGAGGGAAGAAGCCTGGGTCCCTGGATGACCTTGTGGAGCAGAGCTGCCTCCCCTCCCTGGACCACACACTTACAACTAGACGTGGGGGAGGAAGAACTCTCCTCTCGTTCAAGCCTCAGCACTCTGTGTATCATGGTAAGAGATGCCCTGTGACCTAACTAATCAGGGGGGCAGGAGGGAAAGAGAAAGAGTGGGGGAAACTCAACTTGGTGTCTCCCCAAACACACACACACTCAAGACCTTTTCTGAGCACATGACTTTTGACCACAACACCAGAACAGTGACCTCTTCGACAGTCAAAATTCGTTCTTAGCTCCGGATGGTAACAGAATCTGTTTATGCTTCGTTTTTCAGGGAAAGGATTCTATAGATGCTTAATGGGTCCAGATTGGATCCATGGACCAGACTATGGCCACATGGAATTCTTTCCTCTCTTTGCTTTTGCTCCACTTGGGCCTCAGAGCTGGAACAAGGACTTCATGGTCCTACGTATTCTCCCCTTTCCCAACATTGCTATTCCGGGCTATTCCCAGAATGAGCCCATTGTTTTCTGGGGGAAACCACAGCCTATATCTTTTTCTTTAAATCCCAGAGAGATTAATCAGCTCAGCCTGAAAAGTGTTACCTCAATTCCATGAACTATTACGAGATGTTTAAAAACAACTTTGTATAAACTTCACAAAGTCAATCTCTGTTGTGGCTGATATTCAGTGTTTTGTCTCTTCTATTTTCTCATCTTGGATAATTCAATTGTTCAGTATAGCCAGAGTAAGGAGATTTCAGCTCCTCCATTCCCATCACCTGACAGGTTCACTGTCTCTTGGCTTCAGGGTCCCAGAATCTCTGCAAAACCCTTGTTAAATACCAGGTCATTACCGAGAATGATGATGTTGAGGTGTTTAAAAGAAACTTACTGCCTCAGAATATAAAAGCTTTTCTAATCACTACATCTAATTACCATGAAGAATGACTCACCAAAATATTTTAAATGTCTTAAACTATAATAAAAAGAAAAGAGGTAATGTGAGCAATTGCTTAGTGAGCTGGCAACGGGAAATAGATCTCAGAGAATTCAATTCCCATTTTAGCATCAAAGGAGCCAGGATCTTTCAGAATCATTGTAAGTTCTATTCTTACCAGTGTTTAAACTTAAGACCTTCAGAAGTGGTAAAACTTTTGAATTTTTTAACGGGATCTGAAGCTTACCCTTGCTGTACACTACAATGACACTGTAAGCCTTTACATATCTGTAAATTCACGTACAATTTTGGTGTTAGAAATAAATGCATCCCTCGATGTTTTCATTCCTCCTTTCATGCTCTGCTTCAAAACATACATGCCCAGATGAAAGCCCTAAGATGTAAAAATTATGTTCGCAACAGATTCGCATCTTACCCTCAAAGATTCCACTTGCACTGCACCACGATGCATAATTCATTCATTCCCACACTCACTGGGTGGACCGCAGCACGAGTGACGGGCACAAAAGTGATAGTAGCCCTGACGGAGCCAGTCGCAGAGCTGGGCCTTTCACAGGCGCGATATTCTTTGCCCTCCAAATTACACTGAAAGGGAGGCAGCTTTCATTCTATCTTACAAAGGAGGAAATTATGGTTTGAAAAGATTGAAGAATTTTTCCAAGGTTGGAATCAAAGATCTGCCAGGCTACAGAGCTTGTCCACTCTTCTGCACTGTCTCCCTCCAAAGGAAACGTAGAAAACAAATAATGAAAGCTGCTGTGCCCTAACCTATTAACCCTAAACTCCCAATGACATGGGCCCTCTTAATTGTCCCATGTTTACAGATGAGGAATCCTAGGTATGTGCAGATTTCAGTGACTTCCCAAGGTGACGCCAGCAACAAGGGGCCGAAACGGAATTTGAACGCAGGCCATGTGACTGTGTCCATCACCGGTACATTAAAGCTGCCTCTCTAGCCTAAAAGAAGTAGAAATACTCAAACGGGACAGGAACAATCACTAACTTCTACAAATCTGGGGGAAGAGTCAGTCGTGGCTACGGGAATCAGGGAACACTTCACAGAAGTGCTTTTTAAAGCCAGTGGCAAAAGGGGAGGACCTGCCCAGACATCAGAGGCCCCAGGAGTGAGGGAGGAAATCTAAAAGCTCAGGTGCTTCCAGGGGCTGACGTGGTCTGACCCCAAGGCCCATAGTCCACATTCGCCCTGGGTGCTGCACATTCAGTGGCTTTGACCCGTGTATAGCGACACGTACCCACCACGATAGTGTCTTACAGAATCCTCTCACTGCCCTGAGCATCCTCTGCACTCACCTCCTGCCTCCTCACTGGCCCACGGCCACCACTGGTCTTTTTACTGTCTCCACACGTTGCCTTTTCCAGAAGGTCACAGAGTTGGAATCGTCCATGATGCGACCTTTTCAGACCGGTTCCTTTCACTGGGAAAAGTGTACGTAAGGTTCCTCCATGTCTTTTCACAGCTTGCTAGCTCACTTCTTTTTAAAGTCAAAGTCAAATGCTATCCCATTGTCTGGATGGACCACCGTCTGTTTATCTATTCACCTCCTGAAGGGCATCTTGGTTGCATCCAAGCTTTGCCAATTATGAATAAAGCTGCTATAAACATCCATGTGCAGGGATTTTGTGTGGCATATGTTTTCAACTCATTTGGTTAAATACCAAGGAGCATGATTGATGGATGGATGGTGAGAGGATGTTTATTTTAATTTTGTACGAAACTGCCAAATTCACTTCCAAATGAACCATTTTGCGCTCCCGCCAACAATGGGAGTTCCTGTTGCCCACACCCTCGCCAGCCTTTGCCATTGTCAGTGCTTGGGATTTCCGCCATTCTAACGGGTGGGTAGTGGCATCAAAGGTGCATTTTTCAAAAGAGCTTCCCTGTGATTCTCATGCAGATAATTCAAGGTTTGGAAAAATATGGAACTTATAGACAAAGAGGCCTTTACCACCAGCTTGCAATTTCTCACCTGAGGGTTACGACCGCTGATCCTCACCTGGTATCCACTGATATACCCACAGCAGCTAAAATATTGGTGTACCCCTAGGCCCATTAGTAAAATGCTATCACTCCGAGCTCCCCATGTGCCCCAGCACCCCTCAAGTAGCCCGAGACCCGCTGCTTAGACCTGCTTTTCTCAAATGCTGTATCAAGGAGCTAAGCACAGAGAGAATATCTAGAACCCCACTCCAGGTACATCCGAGTCCTTTCTGATTGGGCAGTGCCCAGGCCCTTCCTGGTTATTGAATACTTTGAGTAGCACCCCTGAGGTTACCCTACGAGATTTATGCAGTGTCCCATCTTTCCTGGTGACTGAACACACCTGCTGGGCATGTCAGATAATCAGGCCTCGCCCTCAGAAGGGCTGAGTCAGTACATCTTGGTTGGGGCCCAGGAACCTGGATACCTGTATTTTGTTTTGTTGTGTGTTTTTTCTCGAACATCCAAGGTGAATATTTTTTTCAATCTCACAAGGTGATTCTTATCTTTGGAAGAGTTTTGCAATTAGAAAGAGAGCATGAGGAAATATTTCCACCCAGGCTAGAAAGGGTATTCTAAGAAAAAGGTAGCTAAGTCCCAAAAGCACGGATTTTATACAGAGAGGCATTAGCTAGAGATACAAAATTCAAATTCCAGTCCCACCTTGCCTGCTGTGTGACTTTGGGCAATTGACTTAACCTCTCTGAAGCTACAGTTGGCTGTAAAGAGTAGGAGAAACAAATGTATGTGATGCATACAAGTTAGTCAAACACTTACAGCCAATGTTGTAAGCACTCAGCACACTTATGGACTGTCTCTCAACTTTTGAAAGATAACCTGGATTCTGATTCAAGACTTTGCTGCCTATTTCAGAGCAGCAAAACTGGCCCAGGGCGGCTTAGCAGACCTATATGAATGTCACACCTTAGATCTTACTTATTTGGTGGGCACCCAATCCAGAGCAATGTTTCTGTAAGAATTATATTTGGACAAAAAACTTTTAACTCCATTCTGAGTTAGAAAACATCTACCTGAAGCAACTGTCATTTGTTACTAAAGGTTTCATTTTACAGGCATCTTACTTAGGCTATTTAGTTTTCTCTATTTTTACAGCAGCAAATATTCTCGGCCCAGCTTCTTGCTTTGTTCTAAACTGGGGAGGGGGGAGGAATAAAAATGCCTTCTTTCAAAGAATTTCACTCCTCGTAAATGCAGAACGATTCCTGGGAATCCCAGCCCATCCCATGTCATTAGGGATGAGTGCCACCTTGTCATAAGTGCTAGGCTGCAAAGAGCAGAGAAATGGGCAGATAATGAAATTACTAAACACTCAGGGTGTCAGAGACTGACAGGCTGGCCATCCATCACCGATTATATGAGGCATTAACATGCTGCGTTCCTACCCAGGGACAAAGACAGCAACGAGAATAGTAAATAATCTGGAGCGTGTCTGTGCAAGAAACCAATAATTGAATGAACTGACAACCAGCCAACACCCTGTACGTGTGGCCTGCCTCTGCCCCGGAACTTGTTTTATACCCAGGCACCTGCCCTTGAATGATACAATGTTTCCTAAACTTGAAGCCCTCATGCACCACCCCCTCGCAACTACACCTGGGTAACACCTGTACTAAATTTAATGTATTTCTTTAAATGGGTTCTTCTTTTTACTAAAATTAATTGATTTTGAAAGAAAACTTGGTATTACTAGCAAAATGAAAATTTAGTATCACCTGCCATGAATGCAAATTAATTGTGACAATAATTGCAAATCAGGAGAAATAAGGCCATTAAAGTCTAGTCAGTACTGTCCCCTGCTGTGGGCTCTGAGCCTGAAGCTGGTCTTTTCTTTATTAAAATAGAAGATTAACACGTGTTAGCAAGGTGTTAAACACACACTAGCCCCAAACTTAGATTTTCCCCTGATGCCCTAGAGGGACTGAAAGCAAACTAAAAAGGGATCAATGTTCTCACTAAATGAAACAATGTTACTTCCTGCCACATCCATGTACTAGCAGAATGCCTGCAAGTCTCACACTTTGGAAAATACTGTTAAGAGCTTTGGCTACAAAAGGATATAATACTGACAGGCTTTTCACAAATACAAAACTGTGGAAACCTCAGATCCCACAAAATCCAAATGTGGGAAGACAACTCTACTTCCCCCAGTTAAAAGGTAGACAAGTCATGGAATCCCTCCCCAAGGACTTTTCTATAAAACATCTTAGTAGTTGTGATCCTTTCCTCCTTTTGATCCAACCGAGAAGGTTCAGCCAAAGCTGCGCCACTGCTCAGGGTGGTTCTCAATCCAAAGCTGGACAAGGGGGCCTGGCTGGCGGCCTGGCTATTGGGCACATAACTCACATTACAGAGAAAGCTAAAGCTGGTAACTAGAGCCTTGGATCAAAGAGAAGTCACGGTGGCAGGTAGGACTAGAAATGTGTCTAATCTGTGGGAACCAAAGTCTAAGCAGCACCAGGGACAGCTCCTTGTGGGCACCAAGAATTGCTAGAGGATAACTGGAGTTCCGTTCCCCGTATAACTGGTCTTTTCTGGCCTCCACAAAGTCTTATTTTAAAAATATGCATGTTTTATTAAACACTTTATATGGGCTAGGAGAGGTATTGGCCCTTAGGGGGCATTTTGAAAATATAGTGGGATGAAGCAATACTGTATTTAGTGGACAGAGGAAAATCACCCCCCATCTCATACAGCTTGAAATCGCCACCAGAAATTCTTGTAGGGAAGGACCTGCTTGTCATTAACCAAGCCTAGAACCTAAATTTATTTTTACATATAAGCAGGAAATACTTTTGCCTAGTATTAAAAGACTGAATTTTCTAGGCAAACAAGTACCATGTAGGATGAGGACAAACTGCCATTTGTTTTTTAAAGAACTTAACAAAAAAAGTATTTGCCATTTTTTAAATCACATACTAAACGGCATATAGGGTTGGAATTGCCAGTCCCACACACCCGAGCCAGGCTGCTTCTGCAGCTCTCACCCACGGCGACTCTGCCCATAGCAGCGAGCACCTGACGGCTTCATTATATCCTCCAGTATAGTCTATCTGAGCATTTATTAAATACAAACATTTTATTATAAATTACTTCCTATTCATATCCTCTTTCTATCAGAGTTAGGGCATTCTGTTGGTTTGAACTATCTGTGTAGGTGGGTTACAGGTTACATTACTCTGAATTTCATTTCAGTACTATAAAGTGAGTGTTTCACAGCGCGTGTTACCAAAGGGGGGACTGGGCTGACATGCCTGAGAATACTGTTCTCCGAGATTGTCCCCACTGTGGTTTGTCTTAATCACCTCCACATCCCCCACTGAGCCCATCCAGGGCCTTGTTTAGGGTAGAGGAAAGGCGGCTCCTCATGCTCACCACGCCCTCTGTGGGTGCTGGACTATGACATTCAGAGGGACAATGTGTTTAGCCAAGGAGTTCAACTCCAGTGTTGTCCCTCCTGAATCTACGTGTTACCCTCCCAGTCTCCTTGCCCCGCTGCAGACCCTGTAAGAAGGTATGTAGGTATGTGTTGTCTGCTGAAGTCACTTTCCTCCCCTTCAACTGTGCTGGATAATTACATATCAACTGCACACACACACACACACACACACACACACTCTCTACCTTGTTACCTTGATCTTTTGTTTAAATCCTTCTGATGGAGGCTCTTCTGGTTCATTGTCCTTGGGTTCCTGTCGCTATTTCTCCTCTGGGCTCCTGAAGGACTCTCCACCCCATACCACAGGCATCTGTTCCGAGGCCCAGAACTCCCTTTATCACTATTTGTCTTTCCCATCTACAGCAGCCACTTGGCTCTTTATCACTTTGGCTTCATGATAAAAAATGTCTCAACCATCGACCCTTGAAGGAAAACAGGCGTACTGGGAAATTCCGCATGCTTCACTCCGGAGAGATGAGCACTAAGCGTATGACATTTTCCAAACCAAAAACCTGGACACAAAATCCGACAAAAAAGATGGGCCTGAAGTCTCACAACAGAACAAAGCGTTTGGACTCATGACTGTTGCAGAAATTCGGGGATGAATGATCCAGATAAGGAGATCTTAGAACTCTTCAGAGGACACGCAGCTGCATGTGACTTTTCTCTGGCCTGAAAACTGAGGCAAGAAGAGACGCAGACTTCGCATTCCTAACCGTCTGCTGGCATCTCCTTTGGCTTTGCCATTGCTGACCTGCCTCCCTTTGCCCCGTCAATTGCGGTCATGGCCAGGTTCCACCTTCAGCCCTCCGTCTCTCTCCACATTAAATTCCTGGGAGATTTAATCCACTCTGACAGCTTCCTTACCACTTAAGTGCCAATGGATCAAATAGTTCCCTCTCTCATCCAGAACTCCTCCCTGATTTTTAATCCTATAAACCCATCTGTCCCTAAAAAAACTCCAACCTTTTGAATGACTGGTACTTCAATCACGATATGTCAACACCACACACATTTTCCTTCCCTCTCCTCTGCTAAATAAAACCCCCATTCCTCTGTGTGTATCCCTGTCTTGGTTAATGGTGTCCCTGCCCTTCCCAGCAGCCACAAAAGAAACCTGAAAGTCATATTACTGACCTGGCGGTTCTCCAGACTCACTCAATCACTACTAAGTCCTAACAACTCTACCTTTGCAATGACAACTGGCTGTCACATCCTCTGTATTCCCACAATTCCAGTCCAGATTTTATCACATTTTACCTGGAATACTACACCACCACGTACTTTAACTGATCCCTCTTCCCGCTCACAGCTTCCCACCCATGGCCCCTCCTCACGACGTTGCCCTCTGAACACATAATGTCAAATCTCACACTTAGCTCCCAGCAAGCTTTCAGTGGTCACCGATGGTGCAGAATCCAAATTCCACAGCCTTCCGTGACTGTGTCCTTTCCATCAGGAAGGACTAGAAGCATTTGAATCAGACCTGAGATTGAATTATAGGTTCACAGATTACTGGCTGTGTGACCTTCAGCAAGAGCAAGAGTACACACTCATTACTGTAATTACTCTAATTGTAGAGTCTGTGTTTACTGTACATAGTTCAACTTCCTACTCAGCCACTTTAGGTTAAAAAAAAATCATCCATATGAGATGAGGTTATGTTATCTGACATTCAAAATAACTCACTTCTAAAGTGATAAGAACCTCTATGTTGGTTTTTTCTCAAAAATAGAAAGAAAAACAATGCTTATTCCAGGTTTATTGTGAGGATTAAAATGAGATAAAGTATGTATATAATATAACACATGTAACTTTGCATAAGCAATTATATAAAACATATATAACCAATGTGCTGGACTATATATTTATATATATTAAACAAAAGAGTTTATCTGATTGATAAACTCAAGTTCCAACAACCATGATGTGGATGCACTGAAACCTACCCCTTATAAAGGGATAAACTTGGAAAATCAATGACCCAAAAAACCACTTAGTCCCAAAGTAGAGACATAGCCATTGTGGAAGACCCGAGGAGCCCACAGTCCACCTGAGGCTGGAGGAAATGATGAGAAAGGATATTGCACAATCTACAGAATGGTAGTGATTTAGATGGTAGGGCCATATAAATCAGAATCATTACAAGTTTCATGAAGAAGGCTGCATTTTTAAAAATTTATCTTTATTGTTGAAAGTATTCCAGATGTCCCCTTTTTTCCCCATTGATCTCCTCCACCCCACATCTACCCCACTCCCAGGCCTTCCCCATACCAATGCCTGTGTCCATAGGTGATGCATATAAACATATAAGTTCATTGGCTAATCTCTCCCCACCCACTCCCCCTTCCCCACCTTCCCTCTGAGACCCCTCAGTCTGTTCCATGCTTCTCTGCCTCTGGATCTATTTTGTTCATCAGTTTATTTTGTTTATTACATTCCACATATGAGTGAGATCATGTGATACTTGTCTTTCTCTGACTGGCTTATTTCACTTAGCATAATACAATAATCTTCTTGGGAAGGAAATAATAATTATGGAGCCACATAAAAACTATAGCCACCTTGATACCGAGAACACTCAGGTGTTCACTTTCCAAGTGGGAAATGTCACAAGGGCCATAAGGATAAATGTCCATTGCATTTCTTCTAACAACCAGAACGGCACAAATGCTGTGAGTAACCCAAGGGGAATACAATACTCATTGCCTTCGAGGACCAAATGGTCTCCTGAAGCCATTAACATGCTTACCTAGTGAAGCGGAGTAGAGTGGGATACAGTCAGAAAGAGGGACCAAGCAAGTGCCACCGGAGGATGCTACTCATAACGGCAAAGCTGTGTCCCTATGGAAGTCCAGCCTCACTTTCCCCACCTTCTACCCATCAAGCCCTGTTGCCTTAGGAGAACTCCGACTTTTCTTGGGCCCTGAGTTTTTAATTCAGATCATAATCACCCCAAAACATGAGCTTCTCTTTTCAGGGAACGTAGACACTGGTCCAAGCTTCCCCCTCTAATCTATTCCCCTCCCTTCTTTCTGGTTTGATTCCAAAACAGAAATATAACAACGCTGGTCTCAGAAAAATATTTTAATCACTGATTTGGTTATGGAAAGAGGTGTGGAAAATATAAATATCTGCTCTGGCCATAACCACCTACAGAATCCCAATTTGGAAAGGACTCCAATTTTCCCAGAGCAGCAGAGCACTCTGGGTGGTCCATTAGGTATCCACAGAAAAGGGTGTCTGCTATGAGTAAAGAGGGAAGGGCTAAGGAGGCACTCTGGCCTTGGGCACCTGCGGTTGCTCCAGCTCCAGACCATCTAGGAGCAGCCTGGGCACCTCCGCTAAGTCTTTCTGTGTCACACAAGTGCAGCAACCAGGGTGCAAAGTGTTTAGACACCATCACTCCAGTGTTCCAAGCTGAGGGTGGGAAGGGTGGCCTTAGAGTCAGTCCCTGAGGAGCCTGGGTTGCAGCTGAACTAAGCGCTTTCTTCTACCAAGATCCTAATTAGAAAAGAAAAATTCACAAAACAACCACCCTACACACCACGGATCACCACTGGGCTACCATCAGCTAGAGACCGCGCCTGTGTGGTTTTAGACCCTTTCACTGCCCTGGGTCTTTTTTAAGTCACCTGTTAAATAGAGGCAGTATTTTACTGGCGTAAAGGCAGAGGGCTTGATCAGATGGCTTCCTGAGTTATCTTCCTGCTCTGACTTACCTGCATAGCAAGCAGGGAAAGGAAAGGCTATTTTTCAAGTTTGACAAGGGACTGATTTAAGCTAAGTTTGGGCAGATATATGCTCACTGCAGGACTCTGAGTACATACTGCACCCACGAGCCTACAAACACCTGCAAGTTGACCGGTTAAAGAGGAAATTATAGGTGTCATTGGCTTCACCAGTCCTCGGGGCCCTGGATCTGCCTGCCCCAGGCCCAGCCCTCTCACTCCACCACGGGCCTTCCCTTGAGTTCATGGAATCCTTTTTCAGCCTTTCTCAGACATACCCGCCATTCCACTGGCCTTGCTTTGACGAGCTCCTGCACGTTCTTTCTTTAGCTCTCAGTGCACCCTGGTAGTTGTATTCCCAGCTGTGGGTCAGAGCTACTTCCAGGCTCTTCCAGTCCTACTTATGCATCCACGAGACAAATGGCCAAGAAAATGAATGGCACTGTTTGTGGACTATGAAATAGAACAAGAAAAGTGTTGCCTGAGTTTCCGCCTTTATGCAAACTAGGAGTGTCGCCTTATGAAGGTCAAGTAGCCATGAACCTCAAGTTCCTCAGCCTTGGGCAGAAAAGAGAGGGTTGAACTTGGTTCATTCAACAGAGCTTGCACATATAGTATGCAAAGAACTATACTTGATTTTGCTAAAGGTAAATGCCATTAGTGCTAAGGCCGTATTTTGCTCATGTAAGGATCCCCCACTGGCCCTGGGAGTGTCTTAGAATAAGCATTCGCTAAAATAGTTGCTAAATTGTCAGTTACCAAGTCATAATCTCTGTCTTCAGACACTTTATACATTTGTGGGGGATGGGGGAACCAAGGATACAAATAACCATTGTAAAAGGTAGAACATCAGCACAGCACGAAGAGAGCTTGAGCAACAAAGCTATTAGATCCCAAGAGTGAAAGTTGTTTTCATCTGAAACATCAGGGAAGGCTTCCGGGAGGAGGTGGCATATGAGCCACTAGATGGGTACATTTTTGAACTGCAGATAGGGAAGGGCTATTCCAACAGTGGGAACAAGGGGACCTTCCAATGGTGATCAGTCTACGTGGGGATTCCAACCCAGGACAGTAAGACTTTTTCTCTCCTACCATCTTGAAAAAGATCTCTCGTTCCTTTTCCCTTTCTCTGGCCTTCTTTCCCTTATAGCTACTTTTGTTCCCCCTCCTCCCACTTCCCCAGCCACTGCAAGCTCCTACCGGGAAGTGGTTTGTTAAATGTCCTTCCTTTCTTCTTGTCTGCCTTGAGTTAATGGGCTCCTGGCTAAATAGCTGGATTTATGCACCCTACATTGTCTTTTCAGCACAGTGTTCAGTAATTTATAGGAACCGCTGTCTGCTGCATTGTGTTATTTAGCACTGTGGAGAGCATTCGGACACAGTCCGCACACTGGTGCTTCTGCAGGGGAGAGGAGCGGTGTTATATGGGCCCTGGACGGCCCCGCGCTCTCCTGCTCCGAGGAAGAAGCTCCTGTACTGGTGAGTTACCGAGGAGAGTTACGGCAGCCCTGGCACAGAATCTCCTGAATCATGCCAAACCATTAAGAAGGGACAGGATGAGGGAGAAAGTCCTGAATTATCTGACAAAGTTGGGCATTGGGAAAGCCAAGATCCCTACTAGCTGGAGAAAGCCAGACAGAGGAAACATGGGCCCTGAAGTCACACATATAGGATATTGTTTATGTGGATGGCAGCAGAGGGCTCAGAGTAAGACCAAAGTACTCACCTCCACTTACAGCTCCACTTGCAAAGGGCAACCAATTTCCTCTTATGTTTCTCAAGCCCTTGTTCTGAATACAGATTGTGCTCAGAATGATTCAATTTGTTTATTTAACTTTCTCAGCAGCTCTGTTTCAGCTTTTAAGTTTCCTGTCACAGAAATACACTCTGGGAAGAGAACTTCCCAACTGCAGTGCTCTAACCCAGCAACGCCCGGCATGACCTGGGTTTTTGAAGAACATCCCAGGGCAAGGTGTACTAATCTCTGCACTGAGCAAGGAGATGAACCAGTCCTCGCCCTCCAGGAATCTGATGTCCAATAGAAAAGATGAGATGCCTTTTCAATAACCTGGGGCAGAATGTACAGAGGTACAAAGAGTCAGGCTGCCTCCTGGCTCTCTGGTCAACTTTCCCCCATAGACTCTCAACATCAACGCCCAGGAGGATGCTTTCCAACTAGCAAAGCTTCTATCACATGTGCAGGGCCGAGTATTACTGAAGGGGGAAGCTAGGACATCAGAGAAAGGTTTAGGAATGGGGCTGTGGAATTCTGGACCTTGAACGAGATATAACCTGGAGGTTATTTTCAAGCTGAATTTGGTTGTTTTCAAGAGGGGCAGGCCACTCTGGTTGCCAAAGCCCTCACGACTTTTACTGCCTCCCACATGGCCATTCCAAACACTTACATTGCCTCTTGATGCCTGAATTACAGGAAAAAATTCTGAAAACCCCTGGAGAAAAAGACTGACCACCCCCACCATGCTGAGAAATAACAAGACATCCTAGAAAAGGCAGGGAGCCCCGGCGGTGGAAACAATGATGTCATTAGTGGGGATGTCCAAGCTTTAATAGATGGCACATGATAAATCAGTGTGGTATAAATGCAATTTATGTGGACCATAATGTACTCAATTCATCCCCATAAATGAAGGTAAAATCGTACCTCACCTGACAGGTTCCAGTTCTTACTTATCATTAGCAGTGATAAATCCCACACTATAATGGGAGTTCCTGGAGACAACTTTTCATTTCTGGGTAGCTTCAGTTACTCACATTCAAACCACAATCTGCTCACCCTTCCAAAAGCAAACCTTGCTAGGCATTATGAGATTTGAAATTCATTTTTTAGCCTTAAGTGATTTTTGAGGAAGTAATACAAGCATAGTAAAAAAAAAATAACCCAGAAGCACAAAAGGGTTTCCTACATAAAGCTCTCCCACCTCTCCATCCCTCAATCAAGTCTGTCCCTAGTGGCAAATACTGTTACAAATAGCTTGCGAATCTTCCCAGAGACGACCCTTGTAGATGCAAGGTACACGGTTATAGATCGGTGTTGCTTTTATACAAATGGAAGCAAGCTATATCCACTGCACTGCCCTCACTTTTTCTCGTTTCACTTTAGGCTGGAGATCAGTTTTTATCAGTGGAAATAAATCTCCCTCAGTCCTTTTAACAGCTGCATAATATTCTGTTTTATGGATGGGCCATAATTGATTCAACCAGTTCCCATCTGACGGACATCACGGTTATTGTTCCAATCTTCTGTTCCCACCGCGCAGCAATAAATGGCCTTTTGGCTCCATTTCCGTTTTCTTTCAACGCAGTCTCTGCCTGATTCAATTTCCCCACCCTCTTCACCTAGATTTGGGAGCCTACCCTGAGAGACAGAATAAACGTCTCTGCAGAGCCGCGGTTCTCAGCAAAATGAAATAAAATAAAATCTGCCCTCCGTAGGCCCATCTTTAGGGAGCTGATATGAGCAGAGTCTATAAGAATAATAAATCTCTCCTGACACAGGAGCTGGGAGGAGGCTGCCCGGACCACAGCGATGGGCTTGTCAGCTCGAGATGTCGACAGGCTACATTGAAAGCAGAAAATGGAGCCATATAAACCCGTAATTGTAACCCCCGTTCTCGCAGGCAGAGCACTGCCTGCTCGGACCTGGTTCTCATTACCTGCTTACAACTGTAATTTCTATGTGGTCTTTTTCCTATGCGGCAGTTCGCTGGGGATTCAGTACTGGGCTTTAAATATATATATATATATAAAGGACCAATTATGGAAAAGTGATTCTCTCTTTTGAATCCAGCTACTGTGAGCTGCACTGTCCCTCTTCAGGGGAGAACATCGCGACCTGGTGCAGACACAAATTCCACCTGCCCATCCTGCCGAGGGCATCAGCTGGTGAGGCCGGATCGTGGCTGAGTTCAAAGCACTCGCAGCTCAAACGTACCAGCTCGGCCGCTTCCCAAAGCATGTGTCCCGGCCCAAAGGAGTCCCGTTGTTTTACTGGATTCAGTGAGATTCATAAGGAGCCCAAATGGGGCAGACCGAACAGAGGTAACGTGGCAACAACAGGATTCACTGCAAAGGGGTTTGTCATCGTTCTCCAAAGCCCCCCCTCTAAAGAGACTTCATCAGTGAGCCCCTCAAGAAGGACACAGGAGCAGAAGAGTCAGACTTCTCCCCTGCCAGGCTCAGCAATGAACCAAGAACATGGCTCCACCATGCTCCCCCTTCCCCACCCGGCCTCATGTCCTTCTCTTCCAGCAAAACATGTGGGGGCTGTGGATCGCAGCTGGAGAGCCAAGTCCTAAAACTCCAAGGGGGAACCCTCTGTGTCCTCTGTTCCTTTCCTGTAACAACTACAGGGCATCATCCAACTGGCCCCAGCTCTGCAGAGAAGCTAAAAGGGGAAGCGGGCAGTGCTGCCTTGGGACACTGGGAGGTTCTGGAACTTTTCTTAAAGTGCTTTTCAGGCCAAGCTTGAGTCCAGGAGAAGATGCCAGGCCCCAAGGCAGACCCTGTCTGATGCTGCACAGTTCTTCAATCCCAGCAGGCAGATTTTAGACCAGAGAAGCCAGTGCCCATAGAAAAGAAGCCCTGGCCCCAAACAGCCTACTCTCACTCAGCTCACGCTCTGCACCTAAACCTGAAGCCACTCCTCTCAGCTTCTATCTTCAGGATTCAATTTTATTTATTTATCATCTTTCTTTTCATTTCTATATCCTTTATTGTTGAGAAGGAAGACTGTCTCCCTAGTGGTTAATACTGCCCTTGACATACGGAAACTAAATAAACGTGTGCTGAATGAATGAATGAATGAATAAATGAACGAGCTACAACACAAGACCTTATTAACTCACTGTGTTAAATTATCATTCCCCAAGAACAGCAGTTCTCTGAGGCCAGGGACCGAGGTGGCTCCTTCCCTCGTGTGCCCCAATGATGCTGCTCAATACACAGCCACAAAAGCATCCGCAGTCTCCAGGGAGTGTCCCATCATTTAGGTCTGATGAATTCTGAGTTCGCAAACACAGAAAACCATGCACCACCCTAAATCAGATGTAAAGCTGTGTGCATGAATCTGTATGCAGTTTTCTGCAAAAAGTTCCATTACTTCCATCGTAGTCTCACAAAGAGCCTCAGCCCCAAACAGGTCCATGTTCACTGGGAGAATCAAACAACCTGAGGCCCGGAACCGCCTCCTCTGCCCTCCCTGATATGAAGCGGGGTTGAGCAGGAGGCTGCAGGTGTGAGTTCTGCTGGCCAGCAAGCATCATTGCTCGGCCTTATGGACACAGGTAAATCGCCAGGACTTCAAGAATCCCAGTCCCAGGAACGCTCCTGTGCGTGACAGCAAGCACATTTCCCCCCCACCAAGTCAACAGCTCCAGAAGGAGCAGCAAAGCCCTGCCAGTCCAAGAAAAAGAAAAGAGGCCTGAAGCAAGATTAAAGAAATAAATAAAGCACAGCGTGCAGGCTGGGAAAACAGTCCCTTCCTATGATGGTGCTAACGGCTTGATTCTGGGAAGGGAGGGCAAGGAGGAAGTGAGGCGGCATGTCAGCCCCGAGCCCAGACACCCCGCTGTAAGGAGGGGCCTGTCACCTCTGCCCACATGGGGTTCAGGGGAGCTGGGTGCTGCCTCTGAGCACCAAGGAGTGCTCAGCTCCGGATCAGCTATGGTGGTGTTCAGGGAAACATCGCCTGGGTGCATCTCTGGCTGCACTGTCTGGAAAGCATACTCGATTTTGCAGAGCCTTGCAGTGCATTTAAAGAGACCCCATCCCGGACTATCTCTTGAACAGGGTTTCTCAACCTCAGCACTGTTGACATTTGGGGCCAGATAATTCTATTGTGCATGGCTGTCCTATGCATTTATTATGTGTAGCAGCATCCCCAGATGCCAGGAGCATTCCCTCCACAAGTGGTGACAACCAAAAATGTCTCCGGGCTTTGTCAAATGTCCCCTGGAGAGCAAAGTCGCCTCTGATGAGGACCACTGCTCTAGAATCTCAGATCCATGTCCTGGGAAACACATCATGAGGGATGTGAACAGTTGCTACTTAAAGGAAAATAGAATGCTGTAGTCAAACAGTTTGGGAAACACTGAATTAAGCAAAGATAAACAGGACTCTCCCCTGATGGATTTCTCAGCATCTGAAACAGATCGGGGTTCATGGTGAATCTCTAAGAGGGAAACATAATACCCAGCATTCTCCCACAGGAATTTGGCCGCAGAATCCTTTTATCTCGGAGCATTTAGAACAGTATTCCAGGGGATTTACTTTTGGAAACACTTCTGTAAGGCAAATTGGAAATGTATCTCTCAGGCAAACACTGGGAGGAAGACAGAGGAGCCGAGGATGCAGCCCATGGACACACAACTTCCTGCAACGCAAGTGATCTGAGAACCTCCGACTTCATCACTGTTTAGAAACCAGGTTTAGACTTTCAGGCTTCAAAAGTCCCAAGTATTTTGGAAGATATTAAAATTCTAGATCAGCGACAGCTAGCCCTTCATTCAGGGTAAAGTTATTAGATAACTTCCTCAGGGTGGCAGCTGGCCACGCGGGACGGTCTGTGGGGAGCAGGAAACCACAGGGCACTTGGAGCAGAAGAGAGTGACCCAGGAAAGAAAGAGAGGAAAGGAGACCCCAAGACCAGCCCCTCTGCATTCACCATTCTGGCCAGGCCTGCCCTGGAGACAGTATTCCCATTCACGATCTGCGTGTACGAACTTGAGACAAGCAGGAGACAGCAGAAAGGCTGTCTTGTAAGAGGGGTTAGAGTTATCCTGTGTAAAATGGACTTAAGATAGTATTATTCAACTCTATTTACCCCACTGGCATTTGCACAGATTTCAAAGATCATAAAAAATTAGAACTGGAAAGGACCTTGAGTTATCTAGTCCCATTGTTTTTTAAACTTGTTTATCTACAAAAGTCATTTATTCAAAGCCCAACACAAAAAAACACAAAATCCTAACTATTATTATTTAGTATGGCTGAGGTCCCACCCCACCCTTAACCCCCACTCAACATCTTTTGCAGCCCCTGGGAGGAAACTTCCAGAAAGCCCAAGCTTCTGAGCACCATTTGAAACCCAGTCTCCCCCATTTTACAGGCACAGGAAACTGAAACCCAGGCAGATTGTGTGACTTGCCTGAGGTAAGAGACTCAAGAGAAGAACCAGCCTGGGGCCTGACTCAGCCCAGTGCTCTTCCCATCTCTCCACATGTTGACTGAACATCTGGAAGGGTGTGCTAACCTTACGTAGAATGAGTTGCCTTGGAACGGAGTGATCGCCTCATTTCTGCAGAACAGGCTGCTGATAATTTGTAAGGTGTGGTTTCTGCACCAGTGAGAAAGGTGGATTAGACACCTTTCCAGTCTCTTCTGAGAGTCTCACTAGCACGACGGTGCTCTCCCTGTTCTTAGCGACAGGGTGCTCAGGGCGGCCGACTCTAGAGGAGCAGCGCAGCCCCAGGCGAAGGGCGACCCGGCCCTTTCGGCCTGGCTCCCGGCCCCTCCTGCTCCTGGAGGAAGCAGGCCGGCTGAAATGAGCCGCCGGCTCCGCGCGGGTAACGGACGGTAGACGACAGGGTGACACATCCCTAAGCCAAGTCAACAACTCCAGGCTCAGTGTGCATCAGGCAGAAATATGACGGTGACTGTCAGTCACCCGAAATATCCTTAGGGGAGTTTAAAATAATAAAGCTGCCTCGGAACTGGAGATCCAAGTGATCCACAGGCAGGATGGTAGGTCCCCGCACCAGATTATTGAGTATAGAGGAAAAGTTCAGCCCAGGCATGCTTGTGAGCGTGTCTGTGGGGACACATGCACCCCACTCTATGGAGAGAAACAAAACCAGCACTATCTGTGAAGTTCCATAACCCCATCTTAATTCTGCCTCAATTCCTTAATCTGAAGGGGGCGCCACAGTGCGAATGAAAGAAGAGGAATGGGGCGGACCCCAAGGATCCAGGGGAGAGGGACAGGAAGATCCGCCCTGATACCAAAATCCAGCACGACTGTATATGCCCAGCTGGGCCTGATGGTCAGCAGGAGGAAATGGGGGCACCAGATGAGCCCCGCCCAGCATCTGTTGCGGTCTCTCGGGCATGTAGGAAAGCATGCCTGATATTGGCGATTAGTGAGGAATGGTGACACAGCTAAGGGCTCTTTTTGGCTGCAGCTACTTGACTTCTCTGGGCTGCAGTTGACTGTCGTGAAGATCCAATGAGATACAGAGGTGGGTATGAGCTATAAAACATTCTGTAGGTGTTAGATATCAGCATTACTGTACACCTGCCTGCAGAGTTTTCTACCATCTGTAATCTCCAGTGTTACTCATTTTCTATCCAACACATCTATATTGGTACATCACTGCTCTTCATTTAGTACTACTGGTAATAGTATGTACTAGTAACAGAGCTATATAGTGTATCTCATAATTATATCGCTCTCTGATATTAAGGAATATTTTTTCTAGCATTACCCCTAACAATAATAATAATATTCTATAGCTAGTACTTATGTGCTTTATTCTCCCAAGAAAGGAGTGAGCTCCTGAGGAGAGATTCTCTCTGTGTCCCCATAAGATGAGGAGCAGTCAGCAGACACTCAGCAAATGTTTGATGATTGACAAAGGATATACAGGTGGCTGCTGGTTGGTGCCCCTCTCAGCTGGCCACTGGCCTGGCCTCCCTCTGAAGGTAATTGGTTTCAGAGCCTGAGTTCAGCATATTCTAGGAAAGACACACATTATCTCCCCCCTACCTCACCCAGAGATCCAATTTCGAACCTCTTACCCCACAGAAGGAAAATTTGCTTTTGGACTAGAAGCCCCTCGGGGTCCAACAGGGCCCAGAACCAGAACTGCCCCTCTCCTTTAAGAAAACAGTCCCTCTGGAAATAAGAGAGGTACCCAGGGCTCATGACACTAGACCAAGCGGGCGGCTCCATCATCAAAGTCTGGGCAAGGGAGCTGAGCTGGGAAGGGTGCAGTGTGGGAAGGGGGTACACAAACTCTGAGGGTGCTGCCTAAGGGTTATTAATAACTCCCCTTTCCTCCTTCCTTCCCCTGCATGTTCGCATCTCAGGGTGACCCCACGAGAGAACATGTATTAGTATTATAATTATAGTGATCACATTGGGCCGCATGCTCACAGATGCCTCTGAATGTGTGATGTGCGAGTTCTCCTGCGTTTCCAATTCAGTGTCTCGGAGCCAAAAATACTCTATCAAATTACACTCAGCTTTTTTTTTTTTTATCTGTCTCTCTCCTCAGGGCAACTCTTCCCAATCCACCATCACCTGGCAGACAATTCAATTCTTTGTACCACCCCCCACCCCCGCCTCCACCCCCTGCCCCACCCCTGCCTCTTCCTCCCTCCCACCAACAATACAGCGACGTGCTTAAGGTTGACACGCCCGGCAGCCTCCGTCTGATGCATGACAGGTGAAAGATGCGCACGTCTCCTTAAATAATTCACACTCCTAATAACATGATCGTCAGCACTTACACCCCCCATCAACCGGTGGGGGAGTGCAGGGTGAGGCTGGGGAGAACCGAGACGCGCAGAGCGGCAGAGACAGGGAAGGAAGAGGGGCCTCGTGACCTGCCACCCTCTCTAATCAGTCACGGGGTCGGGTCTGGGGCAGAAGCAGTTTCTGGAACATGTAAGCCAGCAGCGGGAGCCACTGTGCCAGCTGGGAAAGGAGACAGAGGGCAGGAGACCCGACTGAAGGCTCAGCATCTAGAGGCCAGTGGGTCACTGGGCAAGAGAGTCGTCACTCCCAAGATACCAAAATGTCACAACACATCGGCTGGAGAACTCAGGAGACAGCAGCCTTCCCACTCCCACAAGTTCCCCGGGATTAACAGTAGCAGTTGGGAAGGATCCTCACTCTCAGCGTTTCCTCTCGCAGTTTCCACTTGCTCCTTGATATGAATTCTCCCGGCCTTTTCCGTTGTGTATGTGTCTCCTCTAACTACTCAGACAACGGATGTCTGACCTGCCTTTTACCACTCAGACTTTCAGGATGCGAAACTATGGTAACTGCATTCATTTCCTGTGGCTGCTCTAACATGTGACCACAACTTAGTGACTTAAAAACAACACAAATTTATTATCTTACAGCTCTGAAAGTCAGGAGTCCAAAATAGGTCTTACAGGGCTAAAGTCATGGTGTCATCAGGGCTGGTTCCTATTGGAGGCTCTCGAGGAGAATTATTGTAGCTTCTGGAAGCTGACAGCATTCCTCAGCTCAGGGCCCCTTCCTCAAGTCACTCCAACCTCTGGCTTCCACTATCCCATCTCCTACTTCCTCTGACCCCTTGCCTCCCTGTTATAAGGACTCCTAGGATAATACCAAGCAGAGCACACCCAGATAACCCAGAACCATCTCCCCATCGTAAGACCCTTAACTTAATCACATCTGCAAAGTTGCTTTTGCCCTGTAGGGTGACATTCACAGGTTCCAGGATATGGGCAACAGGGGGAGGGGAGCATTATTGGGCCTTCCACCATCAGGGCAACCACAATGTGCCCTGACTATAAAACGAGGCTGCTGTGAAGCTAAGTAGAAAAAATACCATAAGAGCATTTCACATGGTGCCTGGAATACAAGTGGTTGATGACTGTCAGGTCTCCTTATTATCAAACACAGCAGACTCATCTGGAAGGAGCTTAGATACTGGTTATCGCATTGTATGCTCACTGTAAACCATGAGATGGATATGGCTGTCCTTCTTTTCAGAATGAAACAGTAGAGGCTCAGAGAATATGTGACTTGTCCAAGGTCACCTAGTTGACAAATGGCAGAGCTGAAGTGAATATCCAGGTTTACCTAAATGAACAAGTGTTCTACCAGCAGTTACCTAATCCATTATTTACCAAAACAGGCTCCGTGTCAGAATCACCTTTGGAGCAGAGTAGCAATGCATGTTCCTGGGCCCACGCCCCAGGGATTCTGATTCAGCATACATAAAACAGGATCTGGGGATATCTCCTCTCTACCAAGCTAGATGTGTAATTTGGGTGATTGAGCAAGTTCATAAAACAGGAGCCTAATTCATCCCAAAATGATATTGGTTTCCTTCCTACAGTCACACGAAACTCTCCTCTCTTTCAAATACACCCCCCATACACACACACACACACACACACACACACACACAATCACATACAGTTTCTCAACAGCAGCACTGTTGATGGCTGGGGCTGGATAATTTTTTGTTGTGCATTATAGGATGTGCAACAGCATCCTTGGCCTCTACCCACTAGATTCCAGCAGCGCTCTCCCCCTGGTTGTGACAAATGTCTCCAGACGTTTCTCAACGTCTCCTGAACATTGCAACTTGCACCCCATTGAAAACCATTGAGATGGGGGATCAGAAAGAACAGGCTATAAAAGCAAAGGCATTGCCTGCAGAAACATCCCGTCTTTGCTCAGTTCACACCTCTCACTTAACTAAAGCGAGAGGGAATGGGGCGGTGGGAACCACGCGGCCTGGGAGTCAGCAGTGACTCGGCCGCTTGCTTGCCTGTCAGCTCTGCGTTGCTGGGGAGCCAGTCCTTGAGCTCAGCCGCAGACTCACGCATCCCACATGCTTGTCAGGAGATGGCAAGCAGCTGTTGAATTTCCCTTGTCTGGGTCTCAGTTTCCTCATTCACAAAATGAACATGTTGAGCAAGAATATCCCTAGGGTCATCTTGAGTTCTAAGTTCCCCAAAAGTGAGCCAACTTTCCCAACCATAAGAAGGCAGGGCCAGAGGACAAGCTTGTCCCTGTGCTTCTAGAAGGAGGGCAAGCCATGGACATCTTCAATGCCACAGCTCCACTGCGACCTGGGTATGTGCCACAAACCAAAAAAGTCTCTACTCCCCAACACCCCGTTTCTCCCCCTCACTCTACGAGCGTCTCTTTCTCCCCCTTGTAGGTTTTTCTTTCTGCCTCTCTCTCTGCTGAGGGCTTTGTGGGGCTTTTCTATTTTTTATTCCCTGCTGCTGAATAAGCCCGGGTACTTTTATTTTTATTAAAGCTGATACCTTCAGCGAAGACAGTACAGAAAGGTTCTCTGAGTCCTGCGATATAAGATTATTATAATTTTGCCTCACCCCAGTTCTCAGAGAAGGATGAGCTGACACAGCGATGCCGGGTAAAGACTCGAGAGCAGGCTGGTTCTCAGAGGCAGGCATGGGGCATGTTTGTATTCTGGACTGCCCTTTAAAACCGATAAAAAGACAACCTTCTGTGCAAACTATATTTGGTGTAATTATTTGGCAAGCTTGTCCTACACAGAACAGACAGTTAATTCCATTTCAAATTAATCTTATTTCGCTAGCAGAGTGTGACCTGGAAAAAAAATGTTTCCAAAAAGCCAACAACAAAAATACCTAACTATTAAGCATAAATATCTTGTCCCATTTTCAAAAGGCAAATGTAATTGACTTTCAGACGGGGGCTTCATGCCAACTCCAGTTACCCTTGCAACGTCTAGCAACATCGAGCTGGCCTGGCAGAAAGAACTCAAAACAGACATAAGAATTCCCCAACCCTGGAGAATGTTAGAAAACCCCATGGCATGTCAGAGTGCCATGGCCTGTAGGAAGGTCTGAGTAGACAGGGCTAAAATCCCTTCCTGCAGAAAACCTCCCTGTCCACTATGGACTCCACGAGCCCCTTCTTTCTACGCCTTGGTACAATCATACCCCCCTCACATCCAGGTAGACTCTTACCTTGTACCATGTCCTTAGCACCTGTCGCACTTTGCTAAACATACTTGGTGATGTGGCTGTCTCCCCAGTCAAATGAAATCTCCCAGAGGCAAGGGCCAGGTTCTTTCACTCTCAGCTCCTTAGCACTTGGACACTCACAGGTGTTCACTATCTGCTTATTTAACCAACGGAAAGGAAGGACAGAAGGGCAGGAGGGAAAGTGCGACATTACTATGCACTTGTCCCGGTCAGAAGCCACTACATGCCCTGCCTCCAGCTTCTTGCTGTTCGAGTGAGCAGACCTTGTCTCCCAGCTAAGTCAGAGTTCGCGGCTTCAGGGGGCTGTTGCTTCTAATCTGGAGAATCCCACCACCCCCTCCGCATGGAGGGATAAGTGCCAATGCAGTTCTCTCCGGAAGACTTCAAGTTCAAGAGGGAGATCAGCTAAGTGCCACGCCACGCCCAAGCCCAGGGCAGCAGCGAAGCCCATCACTGTCTTTACAGAGCCGGCCCCAGCTGCACTGCTTTCATTTTCTAATGGTCACTGGGAGCGCACTGGCTAGTTCGTGACTCTATGAGCTGAACATCTCTTCTCTGTGCCCCCAATCATGGCATCCTTACCTCAAGCGCTGATGGCTACCTCATCACAGACTGGGGGGTGCCCGTCTGCCTGAAGCCCTGGGGATGTCTTGCAGGCAGGAACCCCCTGACTTACATGGGTCTTTGTACTCCTGACACCTAATCAAGGCTTGCAACCTCACAGGGAAAGGAATGACACGTATCGCGCGTGTCCTTGCCTCAAGCCTTGTGCTGTGTGCTCTAGACACATCCTCTCATGTATTCCTCAGCGAGGAAGGAACTCTATTTTAGAGGTGGAAAAACCTAGACTCAGAGAGTTTAAGTAACTCTGAGTTACTTAAGAGCCCAAAGCCACAGCTAACAAATAGCGAATCACAAACTGAAACCCATGTTTTCAACTCAAAATGCTATGTTGTTTCCAATGCACCATAGTCGTCTCAAGAGTAGACACTCAGGAAACCCTTGCTGAGTCAAGCTGGGTCCCCAGAACACCTTAAACTGAACACACACACACACCAGACTCCTCACAGCTTCTGTTGCTTGTTAAAATTATTCTTAGAAATAATTAGAGTCTCTGGAGTACAATCCATTAGGAATATGTCCTTGGGAATTAGAACATAAAACAAGCCTAAGTAGGAATATCTCTGCTTGCTGGTGAAGTTCATAAAATCATAGAATCTCGGTGCTGAGAGGGACCCTGGAGACCATTTAGCTCAAGCCCATCCTTTCACAGAGAGGTAAACAAAGGCACAGATGGAAGATGACTTGCTCGAGGTCGCACATCAAGTTCCCGCAATGACGGCACCAGAATCCATGACGGACCCTCCTTGTTCCCTCGGTGTTCTTGGCTCCCAGTCCTAAACGTCCTGGGTGTCACTCCTCGCCGCCCACTGCCCTCGCGGCCAAGGCTCGCAGACGGACCCCTGGGCAAACCTCTCTTCCTTGTCAGGCAATTGGGACTCACGGCCACAGACAGAAGCCGCCACATCATTTCAGCATTTAATCACCCGCCAAAGCCATTTCCCGCCTCACCTGCTCCACTGCCAGGAAGATTATCCTTAAATAATCCACACACGGCAGACACCCTGGGAGGGGCAACACTGTCTCCCCTCTTCGCGGGGACGTGGCGATATCAGCACAGGCTTCAGAAAGGGCGCTGCTGAGGCGGGGGGTTCACAGCGCAGCCTCACAAAATCCAGCCACACGTTTCAGGGAGCCCCAAGGATGAGAGCCCTCCCCCTGCTGTCGCGGAGAAGGGCTGGGACAGTCTGTTACATGGAACAGACCGACAGATGTCAGAGGGAAGGGGGGTTGGGGGGGCTGGATGAAGGAAAGTGAAGAGATTAGCCAAAGAACAGATACGCATAGCCCGTGGACACAGGCAACACAGTGGTGAAGGCCGGGGGGGGGGAGGGGTGCTGGGGGGAAGGGTGCAAAGGGCTGGGGGGAAAGGGGGACATCTGTAATAGTGTCGACAGTAACAATAAAAACGAAGGCTGATCTCCCACTGAGAGCTTTGAGACAAGGGGTGGAAAGGGGGCGGTGGGGGGCGGGGCGGGGCGACTGTAAATGAACCACCATTATTTGTGGAGTTCCTATTACACAAAGGCATATGTCCCACCTTCTTCCAAGAGGGCAGGAGGTGGCTTGTGAAATTAAACACAACATAGAATGTTACATTGCATAAGGTAAAATGTAAAACTATAACCACAGACAATTCAAAAGGAACAGATAATAGACATTTCCAGTTCTCGAGTTTGTTCGCCTCATTGAGAGGGGGAAGCAGACTGGTCTGCTTTGCCTGACCTGCAGTTGGGGCTCTGGCTTCAGCAGCTCTTCTCGCTTATTTCTCATATCCATCGTCTCGGTGTGTCGCAATATGCCCATTCGATAAACGGGAAAGCTGGAGTTCAGAGAGGCTAAATGACCTGACCAGCAACACACAGCTAGTGCTTGGCTCCCCATCCTCAGTCCCTTCTCCCGCCACTGCCTGCTGCTCTGCATGCCCCGCACTGTGTCAGCTGGCAGGGGTGAGCTGGTAAGTGATTAAATACCTGCTCACTGAAAGGAAAAATACAAGGACCCAGATTTATAGCATTCACCAATTTCCATAGCGTAAATATTGTCATCAAGGCCAATTTTAAGCAATCCAAGTGCATTAACCAGCTCACAAAATTCCTGAAAACGCATCAGTCAGCTCTCAGTGTCACTAGGCACCAGCTGCAGCTGGGGAGGAATCCGAGGTCTCTGGATGCAGCCTCAGTCTTCAAGGAGCTCCCAGTCTAATTAGGAGGAGCAGGACAGATGAAGGCTCATGATGCCACGCAAGAGGAAGACATGGGGTGGGGCCATGCCTCTGTGCCCTGCAAGATTTGACCCCTGCCACCTCTCCAGCCGCAAGGCCTCCTCAGGAGGGCTCAGGGCTCACACCTATGCTGTTCCAGTGTTTAGACACCTACCCCTTCAATTCTCATCCTAAACCTTATTTCTTTAGGGAAGCTTTGACTGAGGTTAGGTCTCCCTGTAAGACACTCCCACGGCACCAAGAATCCAATTACAATAATTCATTAAAATGTGATGAGTCTTCCTCCAGTCAGGGACCCCAGGGACCCTTTATAGGGTCAGGGGCGAAGTGACCATTGCATAAGCCAATCACACCCACTTTTGCACATGGGGCCCCTGTTTCCCACATCATCAGTACTTATTAGCTAAGTGTACCCACAGCAAATATGAGGAATAGGAAATCTTGACATTGGAAGAGAGGTCATCTAACACAGCTTCTCAAAGTTTGAGGTAAGCAGAATCCCAAGATAGTGCTAAATGCAAATTACAATAGATCAGGTGTGGGGCCTGAGGTTCTGCATTTCTCTAGAGCTCCCAGGTGCTGCTGATGCTGCTGATCTGTGGCTACTGAGCAATTGATTGTGGCCAGTCCCTACTGAGATGGGATACAAGAAGAAAATCTGCACCAGGTTTCCAAGGTGCAGATAGAAGGGGAAAAAAAGCAAAATATCACATTCCTAATTTGATATTGGTTACATGTTGAAATAACAATATTTTGGATATTACGGTTAACTAAAATAATTATTAAAAATAATTCCACCTGCCCAGTGGGCATGGCTCAGCAGTTGAGCATCAACCTATGATCTAGGAGACTGAAGTTCGATTCCCGGTCAGGGCAGATGCCTGGTTGCAGATGCAGGAGGCAGGCGATCATTGGCTCTCTCATCATTGATGTTTCTATTTGTCTCTCTCCCTCTCGCTTCCTCTCTCTGAAATCAATAAAGATTATATTTAAAAAGCATAAATAATTCCACCTATTTTCTCTTATTTTTTAATGTGACTACTAGAAAATTGTAAATGTCCTATGAGGCTCTGATTCTAGTGGACAGTGCTATCACACATTCTCCTGAGAAATACAGTAAATCCACAAAAGCAGCGTCCCACGGGGTTCCATGGAACTGCTCTGGTAGCCTCTTAGTCAGGGCCCCCCAGCTCTTCTCTTATCCAGTAAAGTGCCACACTCAACTCTGAAAACACTGAGCTAATCAAAACCAAACAGATTCCTTCTCTATCAGATTTCTCAGAACCTCTATCTGGCTCCTGTGCTTTGTGAGCTTCTAACCAAAGGTACCGTGTACAGGGTTCCCCAAAAGTATTTGACCTCTCTACAGCAGCACGTGTCCACACCCGTTTCTCAGGCAAAGCTCCAGGTCCCATCCTAAGTGTGCCAAATTAGAGTTTCTGGGGATGGGGCCCAGGGTAATAATTTTTTAATAATCAGATGATTCTGATGAAATTATCTTGGGACCACTGGAAAGTATTCTTCGCTGCATGAATATCTCTAGTGACAAGGAGCTCGTCACCTCATAAGGCAACCTATTTCACTGTTGTGCAGCTGATACTAATGTACCATTCTTATCCTGATGGGTGACATTATTACGGTCATCATCATTATCCCAAATGGCCCCCAAATCAAGAGGCACCTGACTAAAGCTTGTAACTTATAAGATCAGGCCAGGACTCAAACCCTAGTTTTACAGATCAGGAGCCAAAACACACAGAAGGGAAAGTCCTACCCTAGGTCACGCACAAGGAGAGAGGCAGACGGCAAACTCCCAGTCAGTGCTCACCCAACAGTCCTGCCTGAGACCTGGGCAGCTAAATGCCCCTCTGACTCTGGCCTCCTGGAGGCTGGGTGCCAATGCCTGGCAGACCTTCCTTAGCTGTAACAAGTGTCTTGAAGACCCCCTTCCGTCTACCAGAAAAGGATCCTGCCAATGCCTGCCAACCTCTCCCATCTGATGCTGAATTGTGCACTGGGGGCCCCCAGCTCCTTAGCAGGCATCTCAGCACACCTGGGCACACTCCCCCGAGCAAGGAGGAGGGCTGGCCTCACTGCACAGGGTAGGAATGTCCACTGTGGCACTCCAGATATCTCACCAGATACTTATGTTCTAAAACTGCTTCCAGAAATAGAAACAGCTGGCAGCACCCCTGTGGGCACATTCCCCGGGGCAGCCTCCAGAGCCAGCATCTGTGAACTGGCCTCACCCTGGCTTTCCCTCTGGCGATCAGCTGACAAGGGCCCCCCAACCTGCTGCCTGCTACAGCCCCCTGGGGAGGGGTGACTTCTCCCAGTCTCTTGTGTTCTTCCCGGTGGAGTTGTAAAGAGCCCACAGCCAGTGATTCCCTCATTCCTGGTGAAGCCACAGTTTCTAATACCACAGGATGGATCTACTTCCTTAAATGCAAGGAAACCGGCAGCTCTTTGACCCTCTCTTGTGTCACTCATAAAGACAGGAGAGGTGGGAGTTTGGAAGGTGGGAAAGAGGAGACACAGCAGCAAGGAAATAACAAGGTGAAGCCCAGTGTCAGGACTCTGCAGAGGGGCTCCGGGATGAGCTGGCCTCTCCAGCCATTTGGATTCTGGCTGCATAGTAGGTAGGACTCCATGGGCTGCCCTCGCCCCCGACCTCCTTCCCTGCCCAGGTCTTTACACACTTGTCTGCACGCTCTGTGCACTTGCTTGCATTGTGCCTCCACGTCAGGTCACCCCAGTGTCATTCGGGAGGAGGAGCACCTCTAATTAGGCAGAGAAACAGATGCTTCCTGCATAGAAAATTGGGTTGGAGGGAGCAAGGGGTGACCCCTGACTCGTGCAGCTTCTGAATAGCAAATTCTCCATCAGCAGAAGCCAGGCAAGCCCTGAATGACTAATAAGCGCCACGAGGGAACTAAACCTCACCATCGCCTTCAAGCACCTCGGTGGCTTGTTACAGGGGCTCTGCTTGGTGGTCATGGATACCACACTGTGGAGGAAAACAAAAAATGAGAATAGCAAAACGGTGGTGTTTTTCTTTACTGTGTATCGAGAGTTTTCTCTTCTCTTGCTTTTCCTGGCCCCATCTCAAGCAGAATTTCTCTTTAAATATTTGTTGCAGCTACCCTGGCCGGGTAGTTCAGTTGGTAAGAGCATCGTCCCCATGCGCCAAGGTTGCGGGTTCAATCCCCGATCAGGGCACATACCAACGAATGCATGGATAAGTGCATCGACAACAAATCGATGTTTCTCTCTCGCGCTCGCTCTTGTTAATAAATTTTTTAAAAAGAAAATAAATATTTGTTGCATTATAAAAGACAATATACAGATAGAAAAAGTAGAGCACTGGTTTCATTTTTTAATATAACAAACTCTCAGGTTTCCCCCAGAACCGCCTGTTCTCCACCCCGTCGATACTGAACCCCAATCCGCTGCGGGCCACGCGCAGAACAGCAGATCCTGGACACCGATTCTGTGCATCTATCTGGGAGCTCAGGAAACCAGAACTTTAACAAGTAAGGCAGGTAATGCCGAGGCAGTTCTGTGAATCACACCTTGAGAAGCTCTGCTCTAACGGTTCTAACCCAGGTCAAGGAGAATGTATTTAGAAGTTTCTTCTAGGAAAACATTTGGGTCGAGCGTTAATCCTGCTTTGTTCAGTTAACCCCCTGGGTCCTGGTTCCCGGAATCTGTCCTGTCCCGCAATGTTGAGCTCTGATGCTGCTTCACCTGTAGTGCAATGGTTCGGAGATTGCCACCACCTACTGGGCATCTTTTAAGCTACAGCCAAGCCCTAGGAGACTTGTAATTAACACAAAATAAAAGGAAAGAGGCGACACATTTCTAAAGAGAAGCAGAGACACAACTTTCAAAGTAAAACCTAAAAGCTTATCCAAGTCAAGTCCTCTGGAGCTGGCATTGCAAAAAGGGGTTACTTCTGCAGGCCTAGAAGGTAGGGTTTCACCTGTACCTCAAGGTGGGATTTCATCAAGCATGCAGGTAGAGATCCCAGCGTTCCCTAGAGCTTTTCATTAACTCTGCAGTTCAGAAAGCAGACCTTCCCACCCTCTTGGAAAGGTCATTTTCTCAGCTGCTCCAGCACAGATTAAGTATACAAACACTGCCCACCGGCTCAGCAAGTATTTACCGTGCATTTTCATTTATGTAAATCACCAGCTGAACAAGTCACAGAACCAGCTCTCAAAAAGCTTACAGCTTAGCTGGAAAAACAAGATGTTGAGAGTCACAACCACATTTAATCAGGGGCAAGAATGACTTGGGGACATTATTCACCAAAAACAAATGTGACCCTAAGAGATGGACGCTTTTTGCATCTCTCCTCTACATCCAGAAAAGTAGAAGCCTAACAGTCATTACCTAGGGAATGTAGGGTCTTACCCAAAATACTGGAGGACAAGTAATATTTTTTATTCTAAATCAATCCCAGTAGGCAGTTATGGTGGAGAAAATAATGGGAGAACATGTCACAGAGAGCCAATATGCACCTTTGGGGGAGGCTACAGAAAGGAAACAGCATTTTCAGACAAACAACTGAAGTTACAATGGAGAGTTATACTATTTATGTACGACACTCCACATGTTCTTGAGCCCAGTGTATAGCATCTGCTCTTCCTTCCACCTACCACGTTGCCAAATCCTGTCTCCATCATGGTCCCTACAGCAGTAGCAAGAGAAAGCCAAGGTGAATGCCCAACATGCCACTATGAAGGAAGAGAGCCTCCCCCAACAGACAGCAGCACAAAGGGCCCTTCCTATAAAAAGTCATTCATTCACGGGTCACTTACCAACTGCACGCCAAGCACTATGCCAGTGCTTGAAATGCAAGAGTGGACAAGAAGACACAGCCCCTACTCCTCCCACGAGCTCACAAGGGACACAGACAAGTAAACAAGCCCTGTGAGTGTCATGTGCTAGGACAGAGGTATGCAAGAGGCCAGGTGTTTCACCTCCCACAATGCTCCTGTCACCACTTGACACATGGGTGTCAGGGTGGGGCTCCAGGACTAGGTCTAGAAGGCAAATATTTTACCAGATCTGGTAAATGCATCCAGTCCACCAGGACTCTCCTGGCCCACTCTCTCCTCCCGTGGACACCACAGTGTTAGACCACGGCCTTACCCTCTTGGTTCTCTCTGATCTGATCTTACAGGGTCAATGGGTCTGTCCCAGACTTAGTCTCACTCCCATCCTGACTTTCTCCTGAAAGCAGCATAATAACACCAGAGTCAAGGAGAAATGCTGCTTCTGAAATCCCAGAAGACCAGAAATTCTCCAGAAAATAAAGCCAATCTCTAACATCTCTGGCCCCAAAAGGCAAGTTAGTGGCTGTGGATAGCAAGATGTTCCCCACCCCAGGCCTAGCTGAGGTAGTTCTGTGCAATGGCTGAAAGCAGAGGCTGTACCCAGACTCCCTGGGTGGGAACCCCAGCTCTGACACAGACTAACTGGGTGATCTTGGGCAACGTATTTAATTTCTCAGTTGCTGTTTCCTCATCTGTGAAACAGTACCTAATTCCCAATGTTATTATGAAAATTAAATGAGTTAATATCTCTAATGCACTTCAAATTATTCCTGGCACAGAGAAGCGCCTTGGGATTTTTAGTTAAATAAAATAATTGTCTTTCTTCGCATCCAACAGTGTGCATGAAGGTCAGCTAGATTCTATGCCAAGTCAGGTCACAACCCCACCCTATGCCAATGTCATTGGGAAAGTGTGCATGGTGTGCAGGGGTCAGCTGAGAGAAAAAAAAAAAAAACACAACATTTACTGAATGTCTGCTATGCCCCAGCCACTGGGGTTGGTATTCTCATATACATGATATGTCATTTAATCTCTCAGCAACCTAAGACATCAAAATCATTATCCTCAATTTTACAGAAGAGGGGATGGAGGTCCAAACTTCCTCTGACCTCTAGGAACCAGAGAGCAATTCCACGGCCATATAGCTTCGTGAGCATGCTTAGACCTCTTAACTTCTTCGTTTTGGTATTTATCTGTTTCCACAGAAAGATTGGGAGTTGGGCCCCTAATGCAATGGGGTTGATGAGGAAGAGTAGAGCTGGGGAGACTGCCTTCCTCTCTGTTCAGGTCTATGGAGAGAGAAATCACAGGGGACAGAGGAAGTGTGGCTGAGATAGAGAGAAAAGACTAGGCACCATGGGGCCAGAAGGAAAGAAAGGTGAAGCTCAGTAGCTGCCACAGTCCTGCAGAGAGGTCCCAAGGCTTCATGAGAGGAATTTCTGGATGAGTCTGATTCTTGGTGAAAATTCAAACCTAAGTCAATCTGGCTCTAGAAATCAACCCACCACTTTTCCTGTCCTCTGTCCAAGGCAGACATCAATAATCGATCACAGCACTCCTGCCTCCAGGCCTGGAAGCACACTCAGCATTTAGGCTCCAGGAAGCCCTGCCAATTAATCAGAACTGACTACTAGACAAAATCTGTTTACCAACCCTTCTCTTCATTGTGTTGGCAAGTATAGGTTAAGAAGCTCCCTACTTCTTAAAGTAGTGGGTAATTTACTTAGGGAACTGATTAGGACACCTGAAATGAGTGAAAAATACATTCCTAGGGTCTTCTGGGTGAATGTTGATTAAAGTTTCTGGGGGGAAAAATCACTGCATTACAATAGGCTGGGAAATGTAGTGCAATTAACTGTGCTTTGAGAAACTAGTAACTCTATGCTTTTCAGCTTGAATTCTAGAATACTTTATGATTCACAAATTACCATCACTTGACCCTCACAACTAGGCAGCTAGGCATCTTATAAAACTATCATACATAAGATTCTTATTAGGTTTACTGGCCTGTAAACTTTTTAAGCAGGCAATCATCTTTGCAAGTAATTTCCTTTGCAGTGTTCATGCCCTTCCTTTCTTTTTCCTAGTTTATTTCATCAGTCAGAACCTCAGAGCCATGCTACTCAGCGTGTGGTCTATAAACAAGCAGCACCACCTGGAAACTGGCACAAATGCAGAGTCTCAGGCCTCACCTCAGACCTCTCAGAATCTGCATTTTAACAGGATCCCCAAGTGATTTACATGCACATGAAAGTTTGAGAAACTGCTCTACTACCTGCTGAAAATAGAAATAGTAAAAGGTATTCTATTTTTGCTCTGACTGTAATGAGAATATATCTCTATTTTCTTCATTAATGATACTTACAAGTTTGGGATAGATATCTTGTGTCAGTTAAAGCTGAAAACTCCAAATATTCATAAGTATAAAAAAAGTAAAGTCTATAGAAGTTAAGTGTCTGCCACAAGACCACCCAGCTTCTAAGTAATATAACAAACACAAAAGTTCATGCTTGTGCTGCCCTGATGCTGATCGGCCATCATCACAACAATAATAAACCTAAAACATAATAATAACAAATTATGACAATTTTTAATTCATAATAATAACAAATAATTCATGCTTAGTCTGAGGTTCCTCGCCAATCAATACCTATTAGATAAATGAATGAATAAGTGAATGAATAAAAGTGAATTTCATTATACTTTGCATGAGGTTCCCAGACATCAATACATAACTTGTTGAACGAACAAATGAATGCATTTCGCTGTACTTGGTTTTATGTGTGTGTTTCTGCATAGCTGAATGAACACTGAATGTCAGATCTTTGAATATTTGTGAAACACGTGATTCTGGGTACAAGAAGAAATCTCTATTTTAAGGTACTCTGCACCAAATCCTTTCACAAAGAGGAAAAAATAGCTTTCTTCATGAAAATAGATTTTAATCAACAAGTGTTGATTGGGCACAGCTGTGTGCCTATAACTGACTTTAGTTCTAATAAGGATTCAGAAGACTTAAGATAGTGGTTCTCAAATTTAGCATGCATCAGAATCACCTGGAAGGCTTATTAAACCACAGGCTGCTGGTCTAACGCCTGCAACTGAGTTTCACATCCAGTAGTTCTGGGGTGTGGACCAACAATTGGCATTTCTAACAAGTATCAGGGTGATATTGCTGGTCGAAGGATCATACTTTGAGGAGAACTGACATAAAATATCCTCCCTGCATCTAGGGCAGTTGTTTTCACTCGGGCTGTACATTCATACATTTGAATCACCTGGGAAGCTTTTAAAAATACTGATTCCTGGTTCCTTCCCATGACCAACTGAATCAGAATCTCTGGGGACAGAGCATAGGCCCTGGCATGCGCCATAGGTTTCCCAGATGTTTCTAATGTAAGGTCAGAGTTGAGCACTTCTGAGCCTTCCAGTTTAGTTGGGGAGGTAAGATAGATATGCAAGAGTCCTGGGGCAGCACACATAGTAGTGTGTGGGTGCCTGCTGGTACCAGCTGGAGAAAGTCAACGTGTACATCTCACCTCAACTCTGCATTCAGTGACATCACATCATTAGCTTGAAATAAGCCATCGTAGGAGTATTTCAGCTGCAGAAATTGTCAAGTGCTACAAGTCAGAGCTCTCCCGCTCCCCTAGAGAACCAGTTATTAAACATTTACCAGCACACCACTGAATAGAGGGCAGGTGTGACAAGCCCTCTTGAAAAGTCAGGCAACAAGTGCCAGGGAAGATAATTAGCAGCAAAAATCCCACAGGGCTAGAGTGGACAGGGAGGACTTCATGGAGGTGGTAGGGCCAGCGATGGGCCATAAAGTATGCATAAGATCTGTATAGAAAGAAGGCCATCTGCCTGGGAGGAAATGGGCATACATGTTTGGAGGTGGGACAGGGTAAGGTGCCGCTGAGCACAGTGAGAGGACTGAGCATGCTCAAGGGAAGGCTTCTTGGTGTAGAAAAGCATTTCTATGAAAATTTGGTTTCAGGAGCTTAGAATTTCATACAGTGGGTTTCCAGGGACAAGTGCACACATGCAGTGCAGGCCTATATACCAGCCAAGCTTTCTGTATGTATCATTAAGACAAAAGCAGACCATGGCATAGCCACCCCACCCCTACCAGTGCTTCCCAGGCACCTCCCACTTTGCACCAAGTCGATAGCTTGCAGGCAGTGGCTGAGCCGCACTCTGGACCAACCCGTCAGCCCCCATTCTCTCCCTTCAATGTCACCAATCAGCTTGATCCCGTCCGCTCCTCCCAGAAGCCTTTGGGGGAAACCTGCATCTTCAAAATCTTTCTCTCCTTCCCAAGGGGAGATGGGACTGTCACTACCCATTCTTGGTCCTGGAGACTGTGTAAGAAGCAGATGTATCTCAGTTTCTAAGGAAAACAGGATGTCAGGGGGAGAAAAAAGCAGAAGTTGGGACTGGAAGGGAAGCACTGTCTCCATCCCTCCCTCCCCTGGAGGTCAGAGGTAGGCCCGCAGCAGCCATTTCTACAGGCTTCCTGTCCTCAGGAGGTTTGGCTTGGATGCCTTTTCACTCCTATGTCTGGAGAGAAAAGAGGAGAGAAAAAGAAAATTACCCATGAATATTTCATGCAGAGCCTCTGCTGACTTTTTAGTTCCCTGAACACCCATTAAAGTGCCACTGTAATAATGTCATTGTTTGCTCGTCACTTTGTACCTGGCTCCTAGGGAGGGGAAAGAAAAAAAACACAGAAATAATAATTCCTTGCTCTGATTGGGAGGTCACAGGAAATCATCTACCACTTGTACTGAAGCTTTTGAAGATCAAAGGGCTAAACAATCACATTCTCATTTATTTGGCATCACTCGAGGAAGTCGAGTTCCATGGACGTACCTTCTCCAGATAAATGAAGATATCCTTAAGTACAGGATTTGTTTTCGAACGTTAACAATTTCAAATGGAAATTATTTTAGATTGGTACGCACTTTTCTGTTTTCTTAGACAAAATACATGGAGCAAAATGTAACCTTTTTTGTCTCACCTCCAAATCCTCATTATAAAGAGCCTGGGTGTTCTCCATGCTCTGATACACCATGTCTCGGCGTATCATGGTGCTTGTCCTTGAATTAACACCCTGACCCTGATCAGCTCGCTGGGCTCTCAGTTCTGCTTTTCCTCCTTGCCTCTCTACTTCTTGCCTGTTTGTCTACCTATTGACATACTCACAGCAAGTGTTGGACTCTAGATTCTTCACCCCCACCCCCACCCCCACCCCCCAATTATAATGTGCTACTCGAAATTTGATAGAAATTAGGAAACTTAACAACTTAGCAGCCAACATCATGACAATAGTATGTAAAAAGAGAGTTACTGGGCTCTCAACAAGGGCCAAAGGCAGTTTTTGCTAAATAAACTGTATAACCTTGAGCCACCTTTCCTTGGCGTCTCTGAATTCATGCTTATTTATTGCTTCATGATGCATCCCAGTTAGCAGAGTTTACCCAAGAAGTAGTCCTCAGATAAATGTGTTATTGCTTAGTGATTTTTAATTAGCATGTGTACCTGCAGTGTCTATGGTTATGTGTTCAGCATATTTATGTACATGAAGCACTGACCGTGTGCTAGGTGCTGTGCTGACGAAGGCTATGGAATCCCTTCCAAGGTAAGCTCCATCTGGCAGGGAGACGAAGCTCACATAACCCCACTCCTGCTCATCTCGGGAACCCCACCCCCACTCTCCCGCTCAGTGGACATTCTCCAACCACTCGGGCCTTTGCATTTTGCTCTTCCCTCCTCAGGGACTCTCTTCCTGCAAATCTTTGCATAAGTGTTTCCATTCATTCAGGTCTCAGCTCAGCTACCTCCCTCTCCAAGAGGCCTTGCTGACCGGCCTATCGCCAGTTGCTACCCCTGCCTCTTCTAGCACATTACTTAGTTTTGTTTTCTTCATTGAACCCTCCAAGATCTGACACTATTCTGTCCACTCGCATGCTTATCACCCACTTGCCCCACTTCTGTATAAGTTCCCAGAGTACAAGGGTCTCCTCTGTGTCGGCCGGTAGCCCTGCACCCCCCAGGACAGTGCCAGGCAGTGGCAGACCCTCCAGGGAGCACCTGCTGAATTGACAAAGCAGCACAAAGTTATGGGAAAGAAGAGCAAAAAAGACCTATCCAAGCCCGAGAAAAGAGAAAGAACTCCTAAGGAGGTAAGATCTCAGCTGGCTCTCAAACAATGATGTTAACATGTCAGCAAGAAAAAAATCAGAGGTATTCCAGATAAAAGACCACATATAATAAATATACCAAAAATGTGTTCAAATAACCCCTACAGGAAACCTCAGCCTAACGACTTAAATATTGTCCAAAAATCCCCTGCAGTGTTGGAATGTCCGTGAGAAAGACAGAGCCCATCCACTGTCCTCTCCCTCCCTGGGTGACTCTTTTCCCCTCTGCAAATCCCAGAGAGCACTCTCAAACACTGTGTGTTTGGAGCCTCTATTAGTTTGCTGGGGCTGCCGTAACCAAGTACCACTAAGTGGGTGGATAAAACAAAAGGAGTTTCTTGTATCATGGTTCTGGAGGCTAGAAGTCCAAGATCAAAGTGTGGACAAGGTTGGTTCCTTCTGCAGTCTGTGAGAGAGAATCCATGCCATGCCCCTCCCCTAGTTTCCGGGGGTTTGCTGGCAATCGTTGGTGCTTCTTGGCTTGCAGATGCATCCCTCTGATCTTCCATTGGCATCCTCTCTCTGTATCAGTGTGGATCCAAATTTTCTTTTAATAAGGACACCAGTCATATTTGATTAGGGGCCCACGCTAGTCCATATTCCAGTAGGACCTCATGTTAACTACTCACAGCTGCACCACATCTGCAGTGACCCTATTTGCAAATAAGGTCACATTCTGAGGTCCTGGGGGTTAGGACTTCAACATGTGGATTTCAACCCATAACAGAACAACAGAATGGAAACCAGTTTTCCCAGCAGGCTCTGCTTCTGCAGGGCAAAGCCGTGTCTGGAGTCAATTTGGAGCACTGTGGAGGCAGATTAGCCTCTTCAGGTCACTAAGTGGACAGAACATAAACGCAGGCCCCCTGGGTTTGAGAAGCAGCCTGAGAGAAGGGCTAGAAGAGGGATGGGAGCTCCACTCCCACTTTTAGAGGAGTCGCACTACCCCAGAGTCCCCGCTAAATCATGTCCACGCACGTGCTTATCACTTGTGGGCGACAAGACCCACAAGTCTCTTAGCTGCCACTTAAAAGGGACGCGGCCCAGGGCACTCAGGCAATGAGATATCCCAGAGCCTGGACCCTGGAGAGAGATTGGGACAGATGAGGTGATAAAAACAGAGTTTCCTCATCTGCAAAATTAGAGCTTGGACAATGGCAGCTATGGACCCTTCTTGCTACCATGGTCTCTGGTTCTTTACAAAGGAGCATAACTTACATGTGGTAGCCACGTGATAACATTCATCAAGTAGCTGAAGGAAGGAAAGAATAAATGAATGGGTCCATAACCATAAGGATAAGACGCAGTAACTCTCATTGTAGTTAAACCCCCTTAAAAACAAACAAACAAAAAAGACCCGGAATGAATTGGGTTAAAGATCATTGCCCTCTGGAAATAGTTAAAATTGAATGATATTATATCCACTGCAGCAGAGCAGTGCAAACACACCAAGGGCCTAATTAGACTTCTGAATACATATGTGCACAGTTCCTGCCAGAATTTTCTTTGCCTCAAAACACAGATCTCAGACCTTCTCTCCCCACCCAGGATCTGTATCAGTTGTCGGGGTTTAGTCTAAATCCATTCCTGGGCATTGAGGGGCCAAACAATCTACTCTGAGAAGCAATTATTTCTGGGGCTGAAAATTCTCCTGTTTCCATGTGAGTTCATTTCCGCAAAGGGCCGAGAAGCTGCGGTCAAGAATATAATCAAAAGAGAAAGCCAACCTGCGATCTTAACTTCCCCTTTGTACTTCAGACAGCCGCTATCAGCATCAAGCCGGGGGGGGGGGGGGGGGAGCCTAGGAACCTAGCACACATCTGTGCAACAAGGCTTCCAGAGAAAATGAAAACGCCTCCCTTTAATGCCAGAGTTTAAGAGAGGAATCGCTTCAGAAATGAGAACTCAAAGGAAAGAAAGGGAAAGAAAAAGAAATGGGGGGAGAAAGTGTACATCCCCCAAACTGCATCTCAAACCACCACCACAAAGCAATAGCCAGCTCAGAAACAAGCAAGAGGAAAACCTATTCCCTGACAATAAAACCGCAGCCTCCACACAGACATGCAGGCAGAAGATCTGGCGCCGATGTGCAGGCCAGAGGGCCAAAGGCATGTCGCCATCTCTGAGCGCCGCGGCCTGAGGAAGTGGCCCACAGGCCAGCTCTCCTGTCGCACCTGCCTGGTGTCTGAACGACAAGCGTTCTCGGGCCTGCACAGGAGAGCTTCGCAAACGAGATGGAGATCAGCCTGCAGTGAGAATCAGGATGCACTGAGGAGGGAGCCAATGGCAATTATTTAGTTTTAATAACTGGGTAATTGCCGACCAGACCAGCAGAGGCCAAAAGGCCAATGTCTTTGCTTTGCCAAGAAAACCAAGAGGTTAGGTGTTAACTGCATAAAATTAAGTGGGCTGCTGCCCTGGTCACTTGTAATTGGGCTGTGGTGCTGCATAATGTGGGGACAGACCATTTGGGTCAGGGGGGCCTCTGGCAGACCCTCCTGGACAGAACAGGCACAAACTTTGGTGAGCTGTAATTGGGCTAAAATACCTTAACTTGGACAACAGCAGCTCTTCAGAGCCAGAGTGGGTTAGGGGTCTGAGAGTAATAGTTGAGCTTAAATATGGATACAGACCTTCCAGCTTCAGGAGAAGCCAAGGGACTATCTCAGGGGGCTCCCGAAAGCAGGTGGAACTGTTAGGAGGTCAAGTCCTTAGCATTCAGTCCCAGAAATCACTAATCGGAAAGTTGGGACGATTTCCCCGTGCACCAGCCCGGAGCACGACCATCCCGGCTCCCAGCCAATGCACTGCCAGAAGCTTGTGCGGGGAGATGTTTAAGCTCATAAGGGATTTGTCCTGAAAGTATCAGCCTGGTCACTCTCAGAGGGTCGGGGCCATGGGAGGTCCAGCCCATCTCCGTGGGCAGTCTCCATTTTGCATGCGCTGGGTGCTTTCTCTTCTCCACTCACACCCTGCCTGGTACCTTCCCTTAGCCTACCAAGAACGTCTGTTTATAGCAAAGGGGCTGCCTAAGCATTACCTGCCCTCCACAGTTACTTACCCCTGCTGAAGTCTTTGAGCCCTCCGTCAATTTTAAGCTCAAAGGGTACTTACAGATAATCCAGTCCAACTTTACAGATAATAATAAACCAAGTCCCAGGCAGCTTACAGGGCTTATCCAGACATTGTTTTGTTAATTTCTGTTTCATGTATGGTAATATCATCTGTCCAATATGCTGTATGTTTCTGAAAGACAGAGCTCCTATACCATTCAATATGTTAGTCTTTCATATACCCCCCATAGTACTTAACATGGGAGCAAACAGAAGTTGACCCTTAATAAATATTTGTCCAGCATTGGATCTTTTCCTCTGCTGTCCATTGATGACCTAACTCCAGTAATAGTATTATGAGTCTCAGGATGACCTTGACTTCCTCTAACCACACTAATGAGAAACCACATAACAACCCAACGATCTTATAGCGGAGCTAACCACTTTGGATGGTGTCCTGCACGTAGCAGGCAACAGTGAAACAAGGAGGGACTGGTCCCTCACCCTTACCCAGACAGATCACCATTCAGTCCCCACACACTAACTGGGTGCATATTATTTCCCAGCTTTGTGTAAATAGCAGTACTTAAAAGTCAAAACAAACCTAATAGGAAGACAGACAAGAACACAGATCATTATGACACCACGTGACAAGTGTGATGACAGAGAAAAGGCAAAGGAGTATCATTAAATATAATTCCACATATCTCTCTCTCTTCACCAACATGAATACAACGTGGCTGGCTTGACTATTGCCCAAAGCCCCCAGCCTACCTCTGCTTCTAGATTTTTGCTCACACCATTCTCTCCACCCAAAATGTCCTCCCTTCCATGTCAACCTAACTCATCTTTGAAACCCAAGTCACAGGTTGAATCTCATAGTCATGAGGGTGATTCTTTTCCTCCAGGCTCTCCATAACTATTTCACCACCTCCTTCCTGCAACACTCACTTTGTCTCTTACGATATTTCTTGTTCAGTTCTTAGGTCTTTACTTAACTCTCCTGCAATCATATTATTGATCTAAATTTTAAATTCCTTAATGGTGGGTCTCAAGGTCTCTTCTCTAGAAAATTTACATATGGACAAGTCTCGGATACATAGCAAGTGGTCAATATATCTCCTTGCAGAATAAAGGGATGAATGAGCGAATGAATGAGTGGGCCATATAATTAGTCAAGTTTTAATTGTTGGTCAATAATTCCAGATAAATCTATCCTCTAGCTGTTTTCTCTCCTCCCTATTACACACTAATACTCACAGACATGTGATGCTATTTTTGGTCAACCAGAATGTGTTTACCTAAAATGCATTAGCCACAGATCTCTGCTAAGATTAGCTAGGTTATTTCAAAGCACCTTTCGTAATTTAATTTTTTCTTCGGCATCCCCCCAAAACACTCTGCCTCCATCTGGATTTTTTTTTTTTTTTTTTAGTGCTTGGGGGAAAGAAGAAAATGAATAAATAAGCTGGCAGGAAGGAGGTATAATTCTGTGGTTCAAATTGCCACCCTCTAATGAGTGGAATAAATCTTTATTGATGCTAATAAACAAGAAGCTGATACGTAGGCACGGAGGTCAGGACTCACCCTGGCAGGGCCCCAGCAGGGACTGATCTCTGTAACCACATTTCATTCCTCTATGAATATCCCAAACCAGAAGCAGGCTGGATGGAAATCATTTTCTGGATATATTTCCATGTCCTAGCAAAGCCATAGACACAAGCATCGCTCTCATCCACCAAGCCCAGGGAAGCCTACCTATTTTTCAATGTCTCTCTTGACTTCTTCCTTGGCAGCACCTAAAGGCCAGAAGCATCAGGAGATGAAGGAGCTTTTATCCCCACTATGTTGGACTTTATCTCTAACATTTGCTTGTAGGTACAAGTGCACAGTAAAAGCCCTTCCCACTGCAGAGCTACAGTCTAAGGCAGGCAATAATGCACAGGCAATAATGCCCATCCACCAAACCTGGCCACACATCAAATCATCTGGAGAGCTGGCTAACAACACCTGGAGAGATTCTAACTCAAATGGCCTTGAATGGAGTCTGAGGATCTGATTTTTAACCAAGGCCCCAGATGATTCTTATGTAGCCAGCCCACGCGGCAGACTAGTAAACAAATGGAAACACTGTGATATAAACAACATGTGCTTTTGATAAGACAGGTGTAGGTAGAAATCTCAGCTCTATTTACTGCAAACTGGGGCAAGTCAGTTAACCTCTGATAAGAACAGCGTCTTCAGAAAGCCGTTATAGGGATTTAATTTAAGCACATAACACTCAAAAAACTAGTAGTACACAGCCAGCCACATGATAGAATTTTAAGAAATAGAAAGTGCCCACTAATAGAGCCCCTGAGCTCTTACCTCCCAGACTCTCTGGTGCAATCCAAATTTCACTAAATCATATTAGGTCTATCAAATTAAGGCTCTATTTCAGGATGTAAGTATGATTTAATCATTTTGTATGCATAAATTCTCAATTAGGAAAAGGGTATTTGGGAGTTTCTGAAAATATAGTCTGTAAAATGATAGTACAGAGTTCCATAGCTACAGGTCAGCCTTGGCTTTTAGGTCATTGATCTCTGAAGAATGTCACGATCATGCTGCCTCATTCCTGACATGGTGCCCCAACACAGACCCCAAAGACAACGTCATCCTAGAAAATAAAATCATGGATGAGGAAGTCCTTTAAAAAGTCTCCTATAGAGTAATAAAAGTATCTTTTAAAACCACATTTAGAGAGAACAGAAGAAAAAGCCATCAACAAACTCACACATTAGGATCCTTCTTACATTTCCATTATCAAAGTTAATCATTCGTGTAGTATTAGGAAACAGACTCTTGATTAAAGCTAAGTGTTGCTATCAACAAATACTTGTATTCTTTCTGTTCTTGCTCTTTACACACATTTTCTATTCAATGCTTCTTTTCGAAGCCAGCTGTAATGGAAACGTGTGTGGGATTTCAGTACATAAGTTCTCTTGATACAATCTGGTCCAATCTCTTTAAATGAATGCACTGTAGATCACTTTTCCTATTCTATTTCTTGGCAATAGAATTTGCTGGGAAATATCATTTGACCTTTCTCAAGCAGAGAAGGTAGCCCTGGTTCCATCCATCAAATGGATTCCTCACTCTTAATTTAAAATATTAGAAGATGCGCTAAACCTTTTTCTGTGGGGGAGGCCCAAGCAAATCTTATTTGGATAGATTCCTCATGGTTATCTAAAGTCAATGCCAGATTCTTAAAAGATACCTAGCCCGGTAGAACATTTAATTAAAATAATGTCAGTCAACAGAGTAGACATACTCCTACTTAAGTGGTTAATTGCTAGGAAGAATTAAATAAATTATTTTTGGAACCAAAGTTCCTGTTTTCATGAAGCTTTTTTTATTTCTTAAAGCTGTCACTGAATTCCACTAGCCATCTCTCTCTAAGGCAGTTAGGTAGCCAAAGACAAAGAGTTGTCTATAGGCATTCAAGATATATGGGAAATATATAAACTCTCTTTTAAGTGTATAGTAACTATCTGAAACCCAACAGGAACGTCCTTATTATATACTGCCTCAGACCACTCTATGATCTTTTATTTTTAACATGAAATACTCAGATGAGAGTAATTAATTCCATTTACTAGAGTCAAGTGCTGATGAAGGAAAGTTAAATTTCAATCACTGAGCAGATAAGACAACAATCACAATGGAACACACCTAATTTCTTTGAGATCTAGTTCTCAAAGAAATGGAGGAGGGAAGCTAAATGAATCTGTGATCTAGCCAGAGAATGGGCCTAGCCCACAGCAAAACCGAAGCGATTTAAATGTGTCCTGGAAGTCCTTCCACTTTTCTTGGTAGAAAAATGCAGACTTTAGTAAGAAATACATTTCCAGAGTTCGTGGATTAAAATTTCTAATTATCATATAGTATTATAAGAGTTTTAAAAGAGTTTTAGTGAGTTTCAAGTCATCTTTGGAGTCTTCTTGTCATTAGGTTCTCCCTCTCCTACATGTCCTCCAATTTGTCCATACCCCACTATATATCTACCAAAACAGAAAAAATATTCTAACCTAAAATATTACGCCAGTGATCTACAGGAATATCCCTTGAGGGTCACCTTATGTGTTCTTCCAGCCTACAATTAACTTCTCATAACAGACTGTGCTTGTAACACAGTATTCCAAGCTAAAAATACAGAATACAAAGAAATCATTTCCATTCTTAAGCCAGATTATACATCTATTAACACAGATTAAGATTCTGTGAGCTTTTTTGGCTTGACTTACCTTGAACCTTGAGCTTACTGTTTCACAAGCCATTTAACAATATTTCACTCATTCAATTAATTCCCTGAAGCATTTCCCTCATCCAATTTTGTGCCGTTTAATTTTGAGATTTGTAGAACTTTATATTTATCCCTACTACATTTTGTTCTGTTAGACTTGGCCCAGATCTCTGGTCTATAAATATCATTTTCTATCCTGTTTCTGTCTTAGTATTCACTTTCCCTCCTGCCTTTGTGTTATGTGCATATTGGATAAATTTGCCATCAATTTCTTCCCCAACCTGAGGCCAATGACTCTGCATCTCTTAGGTGGACTGGAAGGCAGGACCAAGGACAGTACCTTAGAGCAGCTATGGGGAAATTTATCTTCATGTTAATTTTCAACCATGGGTCTGTATCCTTTGAGAATGTTCGTTTGACCAGTTATGCATCTATCCAGTTTCCCTTACATACAAATATATATCCATACTGATCACTAAGATATCACAAGAAAGTTGTTCAGATATGTTGCTGAGATCTTTTCTGCTTGTGTTATTTTTTCTCACCTAATAGATTAGTGACTCTTACAAAAGAAGCAATGTTTATGCTAGCATGAATTGCTTGTACCAAACCCTCAACATCCAATGATCATTACCTCTTTCTCATTAATTTAATATCTCCTTCTAAAATCTTGTTCAGGGCCACTGTCCAGCTTACTGCTCCAGAGTATTGACAACCATCATCTATCTATCTCATTCCTGAGGTTCCTCAGAGTCTTGATCAGTGATCTCCTAGGTAATGTCTTTCAGAGCCCTGGCATAAAGTCCTCCATGACGGAAATTATTTAAATTGAAATTTTAAATTATTAAATTTTAAATTATTAAATAATTTAAATTATTATATCGAAATTATTTAAATTGATATAATATTCTATATGTCTCTTCACATACCTTGTGGTTTTTCTCGTTTACCCATGTCCATTTACACATGTTCACTCTATACTGGTGAGTGCAAAGATCATTTTTCTTGACACAGGAGACAAAACTAAAATTAAAGTGGGAACTGAGGTGCTCTGCTTTCTCTCTGTCATCTATCACTCTAAAGGACCTTCCTTGATATCTTTGGTCCAGCTATTAAAAAAACCTCATTCTCGTCCTTGGGACTTTTTTTTCAAAACTATAAAACATTCCAAGTTTTTTTTCCAAACTATTTTTAGGTCAATATCACCCACTAATTTATTTTACACACATCTTTGCTATTGAATATATTTTTTAAACATATTGCTTAAAAATTGTGTCTGATGCTGATCAAGACAAAATAGTTATAGAGTCATTTAATAATTTAACTCTATCACTTGTTGATTTTCAAAGAACCACAGTCAATTCGATTGTTTTGCAAAGGATCTATAATTAAGCAGTGGGGGTTCAGGGATTACCAATGAGATTATGGTTTTAAAAATGAAAACCTTTCAATATGCAAATCGAAGAAAGAATAGAAAATATCAAAATGTGAAAAATAAGCAAAATAATTTACTAAATCCTATAAAAAGTGAAAGCTAGGATATTATAGCAGTGAGGAGTGTTGGCTTTAGGTTAACAAAGTTGAATTCAAACGCTTTTGTTCACTCACACTAGATGTATAACCCGGAGGTAGTGACCTGCTCTCTCTAAGGCCTCACCTCCCTCATTTGTAAGAGATGGGTAATCTTAGTGCCTACTGCTAAGGGCTGAGAGGATTCAGCGAGAAAGAGGAAATAATGAATTTGTACAGTTATTGACATACAATAAGCACTCACTAACCTCTACAGTATTTTCTATGTTCCAATTTAAAATCCACCTTTAATATTGAACACTTGGGCCAAAGATGCCCTAATTCTTAAGTCGCATGAAATATGAGGTAGCTATAAATAGCTTAGGAGAAAAGGGACTAGAAAAACAGCTGATACAGAAGTCACAGTTGTTTTCAAATTGATAAAGCCATCTCTCGTTCTGGCTCTGGCCTTGCATTATAGCCACCTAGAAGACAAAGTCCCTGAAGTATGCTTCTTTGTCACACACACACACACACACACACACACACACACACACCTGTACAAAGTGAGCTACCTGGAAAGTTCTCAATAACCATGCTTGACTGAACAGTGATCTCCTCAGAGCTGAAAAATAAGAAGTACATGCTCAATTCTCCAAGCTACACAGAAATTAACTATAGCAGATATATTGTATACCCAGCTCTCCTGTCCCTGCCATTGCTTGGCTCACATAAAGTGGTGACCTCTTCACAGTCATGTTTTTGCTTTATGACCCTGCCCCTTTGGCCACAGCAAACTGGTTTAATGGTGAGCCCCTGGATTTGCTCTTCAGGGGATCTGTTAAGAATCTAATTGCACTATCTGTGAAGCTCTGGAAGAATGGTCTAGAAACCTCAGCCCCTGAGGCCTTGGGTTTTCCCTGGTCCCCACCCTTGTTTGAGGCATATATATTACCTGAAATGCCTACAGCACTGAAGTATTTTTCCAATAATCTTTTCTTGCTTAAATGAATTCCAACTGGTTCCCTCTAATTAAAAAACAAACAACTGAACATTGAGAAAAATGAGCAGAAAGAATACTGGTTTCATCACCCTAACCCCACCCATGTCTTCACATGCTTTCGCCAATACAAACAACCAAAACACAATCTAACCATTTATTTTTTGTTAGAAATGACTGAATGGAACTCAGTAAAATTATTTAGGAAAGAGTATGAAATTATGTCATCAAAAGTGTCATCAAGATCAATAATAGGTTATAATTTGAATCAGACCACAGGAATTCAGAGATACGCCAGAATTTGCCAAAAGAAAAGATTTTTCTGAGATTAATCAAGGCTTCATGGCAAACTTAAGAGCCAGCACTTGCTGAGTGCTTACTGTGTGCTAGCTATTGCTCCAAGTACTTTTTCAAGCATTAACTCAGTCCTCAGGACAAACACGTGACACACAGCTACTATCAGTCCCAGTTAAAGATGAGGAAACTCAGGGACTGAGAGGTGAAGTATTTCCCCAAGGTCTCATGGCTTAGCAAGCAGCTGGTCCAGGTTTCAAAAAATGTGCAGTTGGGCATCCTATGGCTGACTTCATTCCTGCAGATGCTGGCATATTCAGTGCAAAAGTGGAAAGGCAGAGAGAGGCAATTATCTTATGAGAGTTGTTTTGCATTTTCCATGCGTACTTATTCATTCAACAGACGTTTACAGAAGCCTTCAACACACCAGTCACTGTGCTAGGCGCTGAAAACAGTCCCAGCAGTGCCCTCTTGTAGAACATGAATTCCTAGGGTTACAGGATGTGTGCACAGAGTATACCACAGTATCTTGTAATGAAGAGGCAATCGATAATCTTCAAGAGCGAGCCTACACACCACATAAGTGAAGCATTTCTTGCCTCCCTACAAACTATAGGTTAGGTTAGCAACCCTCCTTGATTCTCCAGAAACCTCAAATATCTATCATAGACTTCTCACAGCACTTAGGAAATAGCTGTGTATCTGTTTACTCCCCCAGAATATAAGCTAGTTGTGCACATGACTGGGCTGTTCATCTGTCTCACTAGGGCTGGGAAGATTTCCCAGCACATGTAGGTGCTCAATAAATTTTTGTTGAATGGGCTCCTCAATATGACCTATTCCTTCTTCAGAATCCCATCCTTTGGGGGGAAAATTCATGGTAGGACAAACTCTTTGAACAGCTGTTCCAGTGGCAGAGCTGGGTTTGTACTAACCCAACCATTCTCTTTCCTCCTGTCTTTTTTTATGACCAACTCTACCCAACTGGGATGTGGCCAGTCAGATAAGGGCAGACCAAGGAAGTCTGCCATTTAGGAGGAAGCATACTACTCAGTGCAGCAAGCATGGATTTGAACTCACACATACCCAAGGTCAAATCCCTGCATCTCCACGCAGCACATGTGTAACTTTGAGCAAGTAAACTTCTCTGAGCTTCAGTCTTTACGTTTTAATACTTGTCTCACAGTCATTCTGAGGATTCCTTGAGGATCACACAAATGAAAGTGCCAGAACATTGTAGACAATAATTAGGATTAGCCCACCTTTTGGTTAATGCAGCAGGTATCTTTTAAAAGTATACACTAATCCTTTTAGTTATTTCAGAATCTGTTTTTCTATCTCCTCCATTTTCCTCTTTCTGAGTTGGCAGGTATGACAATAGGGAACAGCTGAGAGATACAAATGATTAAAAAGGAAAACCACATTGTGAATTGAGGATGATAGTCTTATTATCTCCATTCTCTGTCACATCTTGCATGGGAAATCCCCTTGAAACCTCCCAACTCGCAAAAACCCAAGGCTTGCAGCCATGTTCACCATGTAAATGAAACATCACTCCTCAAACCTCAACTAATTTTATGTTTAACTTTTTTAAACAAACCATAACAAATACTAAGTGTAGCTAATCATTCCTTGATTCCTTGGGTATTCATCGTAATAGCACTAATTACAATAAACACATTTGGAATTAATGTGCATGTCATAGGCATATATCAATTCTGTTGTAATTTGCCATTGATTAACTCCTCTGAAGTGAACAAAGAGTCTTTGTTTCTAATACAACACTCATGTCTTGGGCAGCACAGCCTTAAAGTGGGTCCCAGGTACGCAACACCCAACCAACAACCTGCAGAGAGGCAAAAGGCAAGAGGGAAATTGCAGGCAGATTCTGCTTGTCTTTCACTTCCCAGTTCGTGATGCATCCTGGGGGTGTGGGCAAAGTCCAGATTCTTCTGCAAACCCATTCATTTGGGGGTTAAATCGTGGGCTTCAGAATCAGACAGACCTGGCTTCCAATCCTGGCTTTGCCCTTTATTAGGCAAGTCGCTCAATATCTCTAACATCAGGTCCTTCATTTGAAACAGTGGAGATAATAATATGTTTCTTGTAAGACTGTTGTGAGAATTATATAAGAAAAATCAAACACTTCATTATTCTCAGCATATGGTTTGTATTTTAATAAAAAGTAACATTAGTATCATTAAGAATCACCATTATTACCATTATTAATAGAAAAAGTACTATTAAAAGCTAGGAATTTCAGTCAACTCCTGGTGTAAATTTCACCCGAGCAGGCCCAGCGTGTTAAGTGTCCCAAGAGGGGGAAGGTGGAGGCAGAGCAAAGATTCTCTGACAATCTATTTGTGTTTAGTTTTTTGGTGTGGGTTTTAGTTTTTTAAGAGATTGCTTTAGAGGATTAAGTTTATAAGATAAAGTGATGATGAGGCAAGGGGAGAGCCCTGGAGTGAGATGGCGGCTTCATCACCCCCCTGCCGGCCACCATGTGCAGGCCCATCAAGCTTTTAGGAGTTGGCATCATTATTACAGTTAATTATATTGTTATCATTAGCATAATTATCACAATCATGATCATTCTTAATGAATGAAAGTTTAGAGAAGCCCATTCTAAATCTTTTTATTGAATCCTAGCCTTTGAAATGATGCCTGAATAAAAGGCAGCTTTTCGTTTTCCTGTTCCTAACCTCTCCCCCAAGCCTCCATGTCCATTCTGTACAGACTTGGAATATTTCCTGTGTTTCCCAGCCCAAGCCCACTATCTTGAGGAAGCAAGCTCATGTGCACAAAGGAGCTCAGGAGAGTATATGGATAGCTCAAAACAAACTCATCCCCTCCCCAGAAAAAGGAACTCAGTCCACAGGCTGTCCTAAGAACTCACTCTCAGTAATACTGACTTATAGAAGAGAAATTCTTGGGCACTGTTATAAGGCAACCAGCTCCTAAACTCCCTCACCTGCATGGTGACTCATCTGGTCATAAACCCTAGCACATGGTGAATACTGCTCACTACTGGATGGCAAAAGAAGATGGGATTGGATAGCAGTGTGTATGCATGTGTGGGGGGGGTGGGGAGGGTGGTATTAACATATCCTTTATAATCTTTGATTTGTTTTTAATTAAAAACATTCTTAATCACAAAAAATAACAAATTTTCCAAGAGACACAAACTTAGAGATTCAGGAAGCTTAGCAAACCCAAAATAGGATAAGACCAAAAAAAACCCATGCCAAGACACATCACAATCAAACTTCTGAAAACTAAAGATAAAGTCTAGAAAGCTTCAAGAGAGAAACAACACATTACCTGTAGGGGAAACACAATTTAAATAACAGCAAATTTCTCATCAGAAATGAGGGATACCAGAAGGAAGTGGCACAACATTTTTCAAGTGCTGAAATAAAAGAACTGTCAACTCAGAATTTTATACCCAGAAAAAATATCCTTCAAGTATGACAAGGTAAATGAAAACATTCTCAAATAACAGAAAACTAAGAAAGTTTGTAGCAAGCAGGCCTATTCTAATATAATGGCCAAAGGAATCTCTTGAAATAGAAAGGAAATGACCAAAGAAGGAACCTTGGGAAATTTACCACCAGAATGAGGCACAGGAGAAAGGAGATTGTATTAATGCTACATAGCCTGCAAAATAGAAATGCATGATGAGATCAGTGGATACTAGGATGACTATCAATGCAAGTGTCCCTTATGTTTCCTCTATTCTTACAAAATGTGCTGTTTTTCCACATATGCAAAAGACCCTCACCTTTTAAAGAAGTCCTCCAACAATGCTCTTGCCCCACCCACTTGAACTTCAGGAATGATGTTAAATGATGAGCATGTCCAGCCACCTCTGCTTTCTGTCCTTATATCCAAGAAACTCTTGGCCCTGTGTGTTGAGCACCCAAACACAAGGTCAGCCCCAGAGTCATAGGCTGCATTCATCGTGGCCTCCCACTGTTTCTTCATGCAGACTATGAAGAGGACACTTTCTTCACCAATAACTGTGTTCTTCATGAAGTCCCAGATTTTGTAAGAAAATAAAAATAATACGTTATGTGGTCAAGGGGCATCCCTTTCCCTTCTACAAAGCCCTCACTCTGCCTTCTCAGCTGACAATTATTTCTTTTTGGAATCCCAGTGGCTGACCTTGCCTGTATAAAGAGGCTTCCTGTAATATGAGTAGGGATCCACTTGTCTCCCATCAGGGACAGAGAGCAGAAGGAAAGGTGGCCAACACTGGAAACTCCTAGTTGCTGACAGACAACTCCATCTCCCCTGGCTTGAGGCTTCCCACAAACTTCTAGGGCTGTATAGTATAGGAAGATTGTTTTAAAGAATTTGTTACAATTAATGCTGACTGTTTCAGTTTTATGTAATGAAAATATTGCCTAATTTGTCTTTGTTGCCATGTGTTGCAAAATTTTTTAATGCATACCTTTTTTGTATTTTTTATTATGCTAAGAAAGAAATTCTATACAAATTAAAGGAAATACTTTCCATCTTGTCAAAAGTAATACTAAGTACTATTTTGTCATCCAAATCTTTCTACTTCACCATTAAACACTCTGTATCTCCCTATATACTCCCTACAAAAAGGGGGTGCCAAGTAAAATGTTGTTTGATAGTTGAATAAACAGAGAACCTGCAAATTATCATCCAGAAATCCTACAGGCCTGTGGAGCCTCACCTTACATAGGTGGGTCAATGCCTTGTTTTCTTATGACAGGCATTTTAATGGAAATACAATCATAAGAGAGAAATAAGTGTGGCAGGATGTAGGAAGAAGGTGTGATCTCACCTGTCCCAGTAAAAGGGCAGCAGTGACTCAATATCCCTCCAGATGCACTAGGAGCCTTCAGAGTCAGATGCCTGAGGAGAAGACCTCAATTAAAAGAGTATCTTTGGCTGAATTCCATAAAGCACTGCCCTGCCCTGTTGTGGGGTTGACTTTGAGGTGCCTCAGCTCTTTGGTGATGGAAACTGATAAAAGGCTTTTCATCTGCCCGGGGTGCTTTCAGTTCTCCTAGAAGAAGCAAACTCAGGAAAACCTGGCACTAGGCAATCTGGTCAACCTATCAGAGAATTGAAGCCTGTAATAAACAGAGACCAGAGGACTCACCCTGGGATAGTGAACTTCTACATGATCATGGCAGAAACACTCAGAAAAGATTAAATCCAATTGCCTGAACTATTTTGAAGACCCCTGTTGACTATTCTGCAAACACACCTTCTGCTTCACCTGTCTTAGGACTTTGGAGAGAGAGAACCAACCAAGATGGTCTTTTCACTTGTCCCCAGTGTCTTCAGATCTCTGAGACACAGAGGATCTAGGTCAATATGACCCTGCAGAGACTGGTGGCTGAGATTAAAGCTGACATTATGCTTGGAATGAGCACACGATGCTGGATGCTGAAGTTCTAAGTGTATGAGGGTCTGCATCAGGCTATGGCCAGTGGCTTCCTCATATTGTCTAGTAACTTGTAAAGTGTCAGATATGTGAGTGGTCAGCAGGGTCCACCAGAGAGCCCTGAGACATACATCTCTACAGGTGTGTCTTGGGTTCCCCTCACTTCACTTCTGGCTGCCACTATTAGAAGGGAGATATAGAAGAGTCTGCTGAAGAAGCTGGGGGTGTTTGCAGAGACTCTGTATATGATCAAGGACTTCCCCCTTTGTCTTCAGACCTTAGGTTCTAGGTTTTGAGTCTCCAAGGAAGACATGAAGTTGCTGTCAGTTCTGAAGTATGTGGACCATTGTCCCCGTGAATGCAAATTTGCAGAAAGTGAAGACTTGCCTGGACTGTGACCTAAAAGCTGCTTCATTTTTCAATGCCTCTGATGGGTTTCCATCCAGCCTCAGAGCCTTTGCATCCACTCTTCTACCCTGGATGCCAACAGACAGTAAGAACATGGAGCCCATGAAGAGCTGCCATGAGGAAGCTACAGATGTTGCAGTTTGGCCACAGTCCCCTCAAGAAGACATGTAAAGTCTGCCCAGGAAGCGAGAGCAAGTGGGAGAAAACTACTGGCTCACATATTCCCAAGTCCTTCTGAGATTAGCGGATGTTGTTAAGAGGCTGCACCCATGAACTGCTGCTTTGAGATGAGTCAAGAACCTGTTTCTGAAGGGTGCCTGGGTCAAACCAGTGTGCAATGTCGCGATGTGCAGATGAGCTGAGACCAAAAAAAGTCATCACATTAAACATCTCAACACCAAGAAAGAAAGGTGACAAACAACTGAATTAAGTTTCCAATGGAAAAAGTCAGAGGTGGAAACACTTGGAAAGGAAAAGAAACAGTTCATTTGCAAAGAGTACAGAGAAGCCATCTTCAGGGCTCATTTGCCAAACAGAGAGCAGAGATTTAATTGAACAAACTGCAAAATTATCAGGGTCACAGAAAATTACCAAAATGACATAGCTCCCTGGGAATGCTGACAATAATCTCCAAAACCATAAATGTTAAATTTGTCAGTGTCAGTTTAAAATATATTCCCAAATCTTGACAGAATCGCAAAGTATCACTGCTCTCTAACATCCTCAGGTCTATGAAAACAGACCTCACATGCAGCAAAACACATGTGTGGTGCACATATGTCCCCCCAGAGTGTGTCCTTTCCACTTAGTGCTGACCTCTCTCGGGGAGACATTGGAAGATTAAGAAGAGAATGTCCCTTGCACAGCAACAAGAAATCACTTTGTTTTTTAACAAGCTCACCTGTTGGCCTTATTACTTTTCCTCCTTCCATGTTTGAGGGAGACCCCAACCGCCACACCTTGTGAGCTCCATCCAATCAATCGACAAGAGGGTCTGGCTTCGGCCAAATGACTGGCCATGCTCAGCAGAGACACTCACAGGCCTGAGGCCCAGGAGCTCAAGCCCTGAGAACTGTGACGGCAAATTTAGTTTGGGCGCAGGAGGACAATTAAGAAGGCTGGCTGGTTTGTTCCATAAGTGGATTCCTGGGCAGCCCAAGTATGACAGCTGTTTAACACCGGCCCAAGGGGATGAGCGGAGATGAAAGGGAAAATGAATTCAACCGAGCCTCAATCCGCTATTAGAAAGAAGAAAAGAGAGAGAGATGCACTTGACTTCACTTTGAGCTACCACCGTATTGTGTCTGGAGGGCTGTATTTTTTTCTTGGGGGAGGAGTGGTCAGATTAGAGGGAAAGAGGTTATTAGTGAGCAAATCAGAACAAGTTCCAAGAAACCCGAGGCCTGGCTGGAGCCCATGGCATATGCAATAACTGTAGCTTAAACAGAAATCCTTATCGGAATGCTTGTTCCCAAAGCCGCCTTTTCATCTCAGCAACCACCAACAGGCCAGCCAGCCACTCAGCAGCAGCTTTCATTAATTTCTGCTATCGCTGCTGATCTTGAAGCTTTAGCCAGGAAGGGAGCCAAGGGCTTTGTATTTTTCCCAGGTAATTCACAATTACAAGGGCCAGCTTCCTTGAACCCTCTGCATAGGGCAGAGGAGGCTGAGGGGGAGCAAGCTTCTCTCTCTCCAAAAGAAACAAAGGGACTGGTAAGAAACCCGACGTGAGAGCTCATGAATACCCCAGCCCTGGCTGCGGCCAGAAATGAGCATGAAAAATAATGAAAGTCCAGAAAGTGAGCAGCTGAGGACACATCTCTGGCTGCACTTGGGGGCAGCTCTCAAAAGCCACCTGGAGGTTCCTGAATCCCAAGTAATAACTTTAAAACTATTTCCTAAGCCAATTTTTTTCAGAGCCCTGAGTGGCTGGCGTAAATGCCAGGAACAATGCAGTGGCACAGCTTCCCCGGAGCAGCTCAGCCCCCTGCCCACTGACGGTCACCAGGCAGGAGAACCAAGTGAAAGGCAAGCTGCCTGGGAGCAGCCTCCTCTGGGAGCCCTTCTCTTTCTTGATGCTCTTGGCCAACTCTTGAATTTTAACTCCTCCCGTCCTAGGGAAAAAATTTCTACACCCAGTACCTTGAAGGGTAGATTCTTTTATTAACTACAAAAAGAATTATTTTAAAGGAAGACAAATCTGATTTGCCAGATGTATTAATAATAAGATAGTAACAGGCCTGCGCATGTGTCATCTCACCTAATACTCCTGTCACATATAGGTCAGTGTTTTTGTTTTGGTGGGGAGGGGTTTAATCTCTGGTGATCAGAGAGGTTAAATCATTCAGTCAAGGTCCTGAAGCTATAAAGTGCCCAAGCTGCGATCAAACCCATGTGTGACTAGTATAATCACCTAAAAACTGTGTTTCTTTAATATGACCCTGTCTCCTTTCTTTCGTTTTGATTCCATCTGGCCTCACCCAGTACCCTGACTCACCTGACTCCCATGCAGAACCACTCCCTTAATCATTAAGCCCTCAGGGCAATGAGGTTCTTATCAGCATCAAATAGCTTCAGGAATAAAGACTCCTCCAATCTGTTGACCCCAGAGACAGAGTTTTGGTCAAACTAGAGATGACATCTAGGCCTCCATTGTGTTTCAGTTCCAGGTCCAGGAAAGCAAAGCCATGGATGACATCAGGACCAGATGCAGGGACCCCCCACCCTAGTGCCAACCAATCAGTAGAGACCACAACTCTGACCAAGACCCTAACCCCCTTAGTCACCAGGATTAGTGATTTTCCCCCATATGCCCATCCCCTGGAGGCCATCAAGGGGCCAGGTCTTTGAGCATTAGCTCACCTGTTTCCCATCATGGGCCACTTTCTGAAATAAACCCTTATTTCTTTGGTGCAAGCTCCTGTTTGTGTCTTAAGCACAGAGGCATTTGGACCCCTTTAGTCTGGCAACACTAGCTCCATCCAAAGGCTGCAGATGTACTTTTCACTGCAGAACAGGGTCTGTCCTGTCAAGGGATCCTGAGCAATACCAGCACAGGCTATGGAGAGGAATATCAGAGGGGATCCTCTCTGCCCACATGTGGGCCCCTCACGATTCTTCCTCACGATGACAGTTGCTAAGGCATCGTGCCTACGTGAGGCTGAGACCCACAGAGTGGGCAACAGCCCTTCCTGAGGTCCTGTACACAGAGACTCCTGGAGGCCTAGATGTTATCTCTAGTTTAACCAAAACTCTGTCTCTGGGGTCCACAGATCCGAGGAGGCTTTGTTGCTGAAGCTATTTGATGCTGGTGAGAACCTCATTGCCCTGAGGGCTTAATGATTAAGGTGTGGTTCTGCAGGGCACACAGTCTGCCCTGAAGTCTTTTCAATCTACTGAGGAAGACAGGAGAAAGGTCCTCTCTCAGATGAATTACAAAAAAATGAACAAATGATAGGAAGTAGGGTAGGCATCAGGTCCAGTTCTTTTGGGTCTGGCTTGGTGGCTGTGAGCAGGTCCCTCAGCCCTCTGTGTCTCAGCTGAGGGGACAGCAATGCTTGCCCTTCCGACCCCTCAGGGTTCCTGGGAGCTTCAGAGGAGCTCCTGGACTCCAGAGCATTTTCAGAAGCATAAAACATTCTGCAAGTTCAAGGGTTTTATTCCTTTGCAGCAGCCCGTGACAATCCACAGCGGTTCTTGTAGGGAATTTGAATCCATTCCTGATCAATCGGCCTGTTTACTGCAGGCTAGTTGTAGCCTGACTTGGCCCCACTCTGGCTCTGGGGCTCCCTCCTCCACCGTTTGCTGCTCAGTCCAGCAGCCGTCAGATACGAGACCAGGCCTGGGGCCTGAAGGAGGCCCTCCTCTCCTGCAGCACACCAGGCTGTACCCAGAATGCCTAACAAATCTCCCCAGCTCTACAGGCCCTCCAGATACCAAGTCACTGAGCCCCTGCCTCTGGCCAATTCTGCTTGTTAGCATGGCTATTTCTTTTCAGGGAGGTGGTGAGATGTCTCTGCTCCACAGTTTGCACGTTTTAGCCCAAGATAAAGGCTTCTAAACAGCCGTGGCGGCAGCATGCATGCAACAGCAGAGGCTGATCCAAGTTAAGACCGGAGTTCATCTTTCTAGTAATTTGATAACCTCCCAGCCCCCCTGGGGGACAGCAAAGGCACTTGGCATTTGGCATTTTTAACTTCCCGCAGCAGAGCCTGGCTCTGAGAGTTCCCCTCTCGCTGGCATCTAGCACGACTGTTAAATGCAGTGTCATCCTGAAGTGACTTGCCTTCCAAACACAGGCGCCACAGTTTAGGAACATCATGTCCAGAGACATCCGAGAACACTGATTTAACAATGGTCCTGACCTCGTGTTTCTCTGTTTCTCTCTCTGTACCCACAAGGTCCTCTATTAAGCCTCCAAGCTAGCACAGTTCCATTAAAGCAAAACAATATTGTGTTTTAGTAAAAATGTGTTCAGACCCTTTGCTGAGTCCTCCCTTGCTCTCTCTGTATATGTTGGGTTCTTACCCAACAAGCACTCAAATGGATTTACTGAGGGCCAGTTAAACACCAAATCAGCAGTGGTGATAGAAGGCGGTGTCCTGCCCTCCTGACACGGACACTAGAGACACTAGAGCCAGCTAGGATTTCTTGAACACCTGTAACTAGTAAGAGTATTATGTCCATAACCACATTGAAACCTCCTCCCAACAACCCTAGGAGATACCCCCCTGTTGAAGAAACGAGTGTATCTAAGGTGCCCTAGATAGTGGAAGGGCTGAGACTAGAATCCAGGCCTCTTAGTTCTGCGCTCATAGCTTGAAGGCAGCATCATTAAATCACCCAAGTGAGATAACCAGAGAATACTGAAGGGCTCAATGGTGCCAACTGGCATTCATCCCTTCGTTTGTTCTCATTCATTCATTTAACAGTACCTACTGAGCATCTTCAGAGTACCAGGCATATTCTAGAAACAGGGATCGATGTCCCTGCCCATTGCTACTCAGAGCTCAGTACATCTGGATGACCTTAATAATGTGGGCAGATCCCTGCAGGGTGGGAGACCACAGAGCAGGAGAGCATAAGGAACACATCACAGTGGGAGAAACTCTGGGAACCAAAGTCCTAGAGCCTGCAACGTGGATGAAAGGTGACAGCGAGATGGAGGCTCCCAGTATCAGAGTGGAGGAAGAGTCAGGGATTAGGCAGGCTTTTCTGGAAGAATCCCAAGCAATGACTCCTGGGAGGGAGATGATTTAGGGTTAGACCCTAAGTCCTGCTCTTTCTCCCAGAAGCAGCATGACTCAGTAAATGAAAATGCAGACTAAGGAGACACATCAATTTGCATCTCTGCTTCTGGGTGGGGCCTAAGAAAAACCCTTTGTAAAAGTCACCAAGACGTTCCCATGGGTCTTCTGTCAAGTTCCATTCCAGAGAAGTAGCTGTCACAGATGTGAATGTATGAGGGTGATGGTGTTTCTCAAAGGCCCTCCAGGCCTCCTGGCCAGGCAATCGCTCAGCAGGAGTCAGGGAAGGGGTGAGACCAGCCAGCCAGCCAGCTTCTGGTTGTCTTTGGAAGGCATTCACAGTCAAACCCCACCCAGTCCCTGCCCTCCCAGCACGGATAAACATACTTCGCTTCCAATTCAACCTTGGCCACATGGCCTCGGGTCGTCCACAGGGTGCCACGGAAAGCCTGCACTCACCATTATTTTTTTCACCATTCTTTTTCAGTCTGAGGTATATTAGCGATTATCCAGCCAAATGTTCTAAAGGCCCAGCTGACGAAAACATGATGGAGAAAAGTGGAAGGCAGATGGAGAGAGGGTAGAGATGCGACCCAACTGGTCAGTGGCTGGTAATGGACTCAGACTCTTCTGGTGCCCAATGCAGATGGATCCCTCCATTTACCACTAATGCTTCCCCATAACAGCCTGACAATCTTTAATATTCTAGAATACAAGACATGAAGCATGGCCGTGCAGACAAGGAAACAGCTGCAGAGCCTGGAATTAAACACATCTCCCCTGAGTCTATTTCCTGATAAATAAAATGCCAACAAAAATAGTATACCTACTTCGCAGGGCTATCCAGAAAGGCAAATGAGATAATCCAAGTAAATCACTCAGAACAGTGTCTGGCAGACAGAACACATCCATCTCATATGCAACCCAGTCTCCTCTTCTTCAGACTGCAGATCTTTACTGACATGAATCCCAACCCTGCTTAGCACCTTCTTCACGTCCCTGTTAGCAGGGACAAAGACAGAGCCAAGGTTTGCTAAATACCAAGTCTGAACAAGGCCTATACAGTCCTCATAAAAGTTGATAAGGTCACTATTTCTTGCCCCACATTCCTGATGAGGAAACTGAAGCTCAGAGGGATGAGCGCATTACCCAAGGAACACCGAGCCTGTCACCGGCAGATTTGGAAGTCACCGAGTCCTTTCTCCTCCAGCACATGGCCTGCCTTTGGTTTTCTCTCTCGTAAAACGCTATTCCAGGGCCACTGCATTCCAGGTGTAGCAGACCCAGTGCTAAGGGCAAAGGGCTTCCTCCGACATCATCACAGGTTCTGGAGTTCCATGCTCGCAACCTGACACGAACAGACCTTAGCACTTAATATCTCCTAAAATATGAGTATGCCAATCCTCCCCATCCTGCACTTAAGCATTTATTTTACTTTTTTAATGCAAGGATCAAACCTAGCATAAGACTCTATTAACCATCATTTTGACAAATTAAGTTTGTTTTTCCAAGCCTGAATGAATCATTTTGGGTCTGAATTCTTTCATCCCACATATCCATTATCACTCCCATCTTCACGTCACCTTCATACTTCTTTCTTTGTCGTTGACTGAAGGAAATATTAAGAATTGCAAGGGTTGAGAATAGAACCTTGTAGTTCTAGAAACCTATCTCTGGCTTAAGAATGCTTCATTCGAAAGTACTCTGGGCATATTCCATGAATAACATATCCAGCCCAAAGCCCTTTGCCTTGATCCCAAGGTTATCCTGCAAGGCTTTTCCAACACTTTGCTGAAATAAGGGTGCACCATGCCAACCGCAAAGAAGGGAATGAGGTCAGCTGGTCAAGTCTTGTTTGGCCCATGATGACTCCTACTGATCACTGTTTGCTTTTTCAAGGTTACACAAACTGTCTTTTAAACACTCTATTTTAGAAGCTGGTCCAGGATTTAAACCAGCTCATGAACCTATAAACTAGCTCCTACAGACTACTTTGAAAATAGGAATAACTGCCTGTCTCCAACCTTCTAGAACATTCCCACCCTGCAATGATTTCCTCAAAGATTACCAGCAATATTATATTATACCAAAGTTTGACATCTAACCTGGGATGTAACTGTTGAGATCAAGAGACTTGAGCTCATTTAAGGCAGATGGATTGGAGTTCTCTTCTAATCTGGTCCCCAGGGCTTGTCATCCACACTTATTAGTCCTGGTTTACCCCAGGCTTGTGACCTGCCAGACTAGCCTCCCAGTGATCCTGGACTTTCACCATCACTTGCTAAGCTCAGACAGCTGGAGCTAGAGAGATCAGCCACATACTAGGATTTTTCAGGGCTTAGACCAAGATGCTCTTTGAGCCTACAGGCCCTGAGGAAGCCCCGTTACAGAAATTAATCATTGATTTCTGGTAGGACAGGTGTAAAAGACTTCCTAGCTGAGGCAGAATTTATTGCAGTTTAGAGATCCTAGTTTTGGTGTAATATATCCCCAATTCAAGAGTCTTTGACCTGATTTGACCCAGTCTGACCCCTCACACTGCCCTAACTTGGTTCCCCAACCCTTTCCTGGCTTCACCCATCCTCCTATCGCTATTTCAGGCACACACAGACTCCTGGAATCCAGATGCACTGTAAACAGAGTGAATTCTGAGCCTCGCCTGAGTTTTCTCAGCCTTGCAAGCGGACTCATGTCCCTCACACCCGCACTGCTCACGTCTTAGAACAGCACTAGATGTGCAAGGTCATGACCAAAGCTGAGATCTAATCAGGCTTTAACCTCTGGAGCGCGTTTCCTCTATCAGGGGTAACCTGCAAACTACGAGCTGCTCCTTGACTTTTAAAATCACTCACAAGCCTTTGGCTGAGAAATTCCACCTCTAAGAATGTATCTTGAGGGAATAATGAGGGGTGGTAAAAAGATACAGCCACTAGAGCAAAATTTCTGAAACAAACCTAACTGTCCAAGAATCAGGGATTGATTTTAAAAAAAACAAAACTAGTGGTACAGCCACAAATGGAATAACAGAGAGACAGATATAGATTATTGATATATATCTATAGATGGGTAGAAAGATGATATATAGGATAAGAATTATGATATCAGAATATTATACTTAATTGCATGCTAAAATGTTCATGATCTATTATTATGGGAAATAACAGGTTGCAAATATGTACCATAAGATCCAAGTATTTTTTTAAAAGATAGAGAGATTGGCAGAAGATAATTAGATAGAAAGATGGAAATAAAGGAGGGAAGATATTAGAGGGAGAACAGAAGGATATTAATATAGTTATACCTGGATAGCGAGTTTACAAGCAATATACAGGGGTTGGCAAAAGTAGGTGTACAGTTGTAAGTACGTGAAACAAAGTTTATTCTTGTATTATTATTTATTTATTATTGTATTATTTATTATCATTAACCGCTGTATGTGAGCTTTTCTATTTTTCCCACATTTTCTACAAAAACACAATGAATACTTATTATAATAGATAAAACTTAATAAAAATCAATCAGTGTAGTTACGCCACATCCTCTCACTTCATTCTTCATTCACTCATGCCAGGTGCTGCAAAGGATCCAAGAATAAGGTATGATCCTTGTCCTTGAATGATTTACATTTCAGATGGGGAGGCGATAAGTGCCCACAAACACCCAGCACAAAGCCAGTGGGAACAGCCAGTGCCTTATGCATGGACAGTGAGTGCTGGAGCTCAGAGGCCCAACCGGAAATTGAGCAGGAGCCTAAAAATGGATGAAATTTTAACAGGTGGAGATGGTGCTGGAGGCAGGTGGCCAACTCATCCTGGTTTACCCAGGATTTTACCAGTCTGATCACTGAAAATCCTGCTTCCCAAGAATGCCCAGTGAACTGAGATTACCAGTCACCCTCTCTGGGAGGTACTCTCTGACTGAGAAAGGGCAAAACCATTAAGATGGGATCAGGCAAAGCCTGTGTCCTGGAAGGAAGGCAGCCCTCCTGGAGGAAATGTACGTAGAAACCACACTGTAGATGGCTCTGAAGTCTAGTCAGAGGGAATAGATTTAACCCAGTGACGACAGAGAGCTACTGATGGTTTTAGAAGAGGAGCAGTTTTGGAATAATCTGGCAGCACTGTACCTGGAAAACCAGAGGAAGAGGGAAGGAGCAAAGGTGAGCTTCCAGAGAGGTCCCAGAGGGAGTTCCTCCCAGGGGATGTAGGGTGGGGGGAGGGCACTAGTGCCACGTTCACAAAAGCATGCAAAAAGGAGCACCTAAGGTTTACATGGGATTCAGATTTGTCACACACAGCCTCCTTTCTCCACCCACCTCCTCACCACCTCACCACGTTTGTCTAAAGCAAGAGCCCAGATGAAGAGGCACAGTTTTAATTCCAAGTAAAAACAGATGGCCTGACTAAGTGAAACTCCCCTTGCAAGCAAGTGCCTTTACAGTGATGAAGAAACACCAGGGACGAGCGCTCAGGAGAGGGCGGTCTCTCCAAGGCGAGGAGCTCACCTGAGCACAGGACGGAACAGGATGTAGGGAGCTCCTGGGAGTCAGAGCCACCGAGCACCGAGGAAGGTGCATTCGCCTCTGATGGCTTTAAATGCCAGGCTTGTTTACTTTTAAGACCTCTGAGCAGAAGACTCAGCTGGCTGATTAGCTCCAACATGGTCTTATGCTCATGGAGGGGAAAGAGAGATCTTTTTTCAGACACGTTTTCCCAGCCCTAAGAACTTAAAGATCCAATTCCACTCATTCCCTCACCCAGCATATACGCAAACACACCCCTGCAGGCAAAATATGAGTATAAACCCCATGGCTTCTTGCTGCCAACAAGGTTACCTTCATGCAAAGACGAGGGGACCCAGCTGACTTCAATCATTTTAAAATAATAAGAACACCATGCCTTCTATGTGCGTAATATTCTGATCTTTTCAACTCTCCCTTGCATCCGGTGTTCCTCTATCCTCACAGCAATCCTGGAGGCAGGTATAAGTGAAATGACCCAACTGTCCCCATTTAGTGGAGGAGGAAACGGGGAAACAGAGAGGTGAAGTGACCGAGCCTAAGGCCAGACAGTGGTACCTAATAATGTCGTCCTTTGTGCTGCGTCCGCTTTCCGTTGCCCACAGCCCCCCTGAGTCAGGCTCTCCCGGGCCGAGCCAAGGAGAACAGAAGCAAAGGGCTGCAGCCCGATCCTCAGGTCCCCTGCGCTCAGTTACACCGACGAACCCTCCACTAGCCCAATCCACGCGTGAGCACCTGTGCACTAGACCCTCAGTACAAAGGGCAAGAAAAACCAGGGAATGCTGATACCTATGAAGAAATAAGAGAAAAGGGGTTTTAGAGATGGAGAGAGGACCCTCTACACGCACACTATCCAATACAGCAGCCATCGGCCACGTGTAAGCCAAGGGGAGGCCGGCTTTCATAGAGAAATCCTGGGACTTAGTCCAGGCATGCAAGACTGTTCAACACTCACCAGCCAACCAAGGTAAGCCACCACATTAACAGACTGGAGAAGAAAAATCACATGATCCGCCAGTCAATGCGGGAAAAGCATTTGACAAACTCCAATACCCACTCACGACAAAAACTCAGCAAACGAGAAATAGAGGAGAATGTCCTCAGTGTGATGAATATCTACCCAAAAAGGCGACAGCTCCCGTTATACCGTGAGCTAAGGAGAAGACAGAGAAACGTCCCGCAGAAAAAGGAGAAGTGAAAGCGGGTTTTTTTCTCAGGCTTGGAGAAGGCTGGGGAGGCTGGGGCTTGGGCTCCCTCCCTGTTGCACCACCCTGCATGCGGCTGAGCTGATGAGGCGTTGTGCTGAGATGGGAAAGGTAACGAAACACTTCCCTGGACACCCACCCATAGCCCATCCATAGCCTGTCTCTGTTTTTCCTCCGTAGCACTTATCACTTCTAACGTGCCGTGTGATTTATTTTGTTGATTAACTATCACCCGCTAGAAAGTAAACACCATGAGCCCAGGATTTTTTGCTGTTTTATTAACTGTCATACCCCAACCACGTAGAGGGCACTTGTTTATTTTCATTGAATGAATGAACCAGTTTGGGCCTTTGGGTGTTTTCAGTTACTCGGGGGCCAAGAACACAGGGAGAGACTGTCCTGGGGTTGGGAACAGTAAGACAACAGCCATCCTTCAGCTGTGGGCAGCTTCTCAGAAAAGGACACTACCCCATGGAAGCTTCCTCTATCCACTGCTCCCCTAGAACCACCCACCCTGCAGGGAGCATCCTGCAGGCCGAGGGCTGCTAACCAGCTCACCTGTGGCAAGGAGGGCATCCGTCCCTCCTCAGCCTCCACAGCCCACCCCAAACCTGGAGTGGCTTCCTGAGCCAAGAAAACCAGGTGTGAAAATGGCCTAGAAAACAGCATTGTGCAAATGTTTTCATTCAGCAGCAAATTCGGTTGATTTCACTCAAGCTTTTCTTTGCAAGGGCAACTGAAGCCATCTCGACAGAGGGCCCTTAAACAGACCAATTAGGAAATGATTTAGAGAGGCGCTGGGGCAGAGTGGGGAAGGGTCAAGCAACTAGGATTGAGTTCAGGCTCAATTACTTACTAGCTGTGTGACATCTAGCAGGACAAGGAACCTCTCTGAACCTCCAGGTCCTCATCTTTGATATAGGAACAAAGTAATCCTAGTTCACAGGGTGTTAGCTAGTGTCAAGAAGACAATGCATGTGAAAAGTGCTTTGTAAAATGGGAAGTAATATGGAATCTGTTTGTTACTATTATTTTATTATTATTGGAAGAATCACAAGAGTAGAAAAGAGGGGAAACTTCGGTGTTGGAGATGCAGTACAGGGAGAACAAAAATCTAACAATAAGTAGCAATCTGCACCATAGCCCTTCACAGGAAGCACTGGAAAGCGGGAGAGAGGCAGTGACGATTTGCTCCCTCCTGCTTCCCCTTAATGTCCATCTCCAGCTTCAGGACTCGGGGCACACCTCAGCTCAAATATCCCCATCTCTGCTGAGGCCTGACCTAAAAAGAGATTCCCCTGAACTCAGTAGCCCACGATGCTTCCCCATATCTACCACCATCCCCAGAGGCTGGTAGTCATGTTGGATCCCAATTCCTGAAGAAATGCAGGGATGAGGAGGGGCCCAGCGTGGTGGGGGGGGGGGGGGGGGGACTCCCAAGGCAGAGCTCACCTTGGTTCTCTCTGCACCCCAGAAAGTGATTCTGGCCTGAGCCTGGCTGCCATGGGAGGGCAGCTTAGCAGAGCCATTAAAAATACAGCCTTTGGGTCAGAAAGACCTGCGTTAGATTCTGGCCTCTGCACCGCTACCCAGCTATGTAACTTGAGGAAGATGCTCGACCTCTCTGAGCTGCAGGTTTTCCAGGTGAGGGTGATAGAGCCGCTTGGCTTACAGCTCCTGCCTGGCTCAGAGTAAGCTATGGATGTTCACTCCCAGACTGCCCAAGTTCAAAACCTGGACAGGATACTTAGTTGATATGCAACCCTGGGCAGTGAATTAACTTCTCTGTGCTGGTGTTTTCTCAATCATAAAATGTGGACACTAAAAAAAACTATTTCTTAGGTTTGTCATAAGAGTTAAATTAGCTAATCCACATAAAGTGTTCAGAATAGTGCCTAGCATATTGTAAGTGCTCAATAATGAAAGCTAATATTCATTTACTGAAAATAAATAATAACAGTGAGTTATTGCTGATGGGGCTTGAAAACCAAAGCAGTCCCATCCCATCGCCCAGTGAATGATCCTGGAAACTTCCTTCTAACCTCCCAACATTATAGACTCAGAAACTCTGTTTTGTGGCCACAAGAGGCAGAAAGTGCAAACCTATGTGCCTGTCACCTGGTCCTTGTGTTTCACATACAGTATTGCCTTTCTGTGGTGACGGCGATGCTGTTCATTTCTTCAGTCGGCTTCCTAATGTAAGGGAGACAGAGGTGTCGTCACATTCTCCCCAGAGCTGGTCTGGAGGAAGCTGCTATGAGCCGCAGGAAGGCGCAGGCACAGAAGACTCAGTTAGGGTCAATTCATTGCTCTGAATGGAGTGGGGGTGGGGTGATTTGGCCTGAAGACAAGCACAAAGCTCAGGATCTACTGTTCCCTCTGGCTACAGTGCTCTTCCTCACTTCATTCAGGCTTTACTCAAATATCACCTCCCCCCAGAGGCCCTCCAGGACTCCCCCCACATTCTGTATCCGTCATCTTTGCTCTTTTTCGTAGGGTTTCTATGAGGCATTGATTCATTGGTCTATCATCTGCCTACTCCCTGAAGGAACAGCAGAGACTGGCCTGTTTTGTTCACTGCTGAGCCTTGAACAGTGTCTGGCACATACATAGTAGGCCCTCAGGAAATATTGGATAAATGAATGGATGAAGCAAAGTTCTTCCCAAGCAGAGGTGACTGCCAGCCCTCTGGCTGGACTACAGAGTGGACACCCTTCCGCCAAATGACTTTTCTCAAGCCCAGGAGGATGGGCTGGGCTGTAGGGCAACAGAAACTGTAAACCCAGGTCTCAGCTCCACTCTTTCTGAGGGATGGTAAGACTTTGCCTTTTATTTGGAAAACACACTCAGTGACATTCCATCATTCAATTAGAATGTTAGAGTTGCACCAAAATTAATTTGCTTATCACCAGGGAAATTAAAATGTCTGCAAATAAATTCTACCCCTGCAGCCCAGTTTCAGGTGGTTGGTGCATCTGATGTGTTGGCAGCAGTGAGAAGCAAGAGAGGAGTATTGGGAAAAGCAGCTTCTAGCTGGAAGGAAAAATTCAGCAAAGGTGAAAAATAAATAAATAGGAAAGAAAGAGAGAAAGAAACCCTGCCCATGTCAGTGTTTTTAATGTCTTTTCCAAAGAAGATAAATGATTTGAGGACCAAAAATGCAGGCTATACAGCTAATGTTTCTCTCTCAAGCAGAGAATTTAGATGTTAATTGTATCCTCAATGACTTGAGTACCCCCATTTAGCACAGTGTTTGAGAGCATGGGCTTTGCAATTAGATAAACCCAGGGTTTGATTCTATCTCTGCCACTTACTAGCTTTGTGACCTTAGGATATTTACTAACTTCTCTGAACCTTGAGCTCCTCATCTGTAAAACGAGGGTAATAAACTTAATCTTGAAATAATGTATAATTGTACATAAAAAAAGAGTAGGTGAGCAATACGTGAAATATACTTTTAATATTAATGATGTCGAATATCAAGAATGTAAAAAATAACAATGCCAATAATAAATATAAAAGATAATGGATCCCAAGTTTGTAAAGGGGGATGAGACATGTCAACGAATAGAGTAGGACTGGCAAGAAATCTCTCCAGGACCGCTACTTCTGGAGCTTTCCTCACCGCCCTTCTGCTCAGCATCCCTGCGACGTTTCTGTTCTAAGCAGGGACACAGTGAGATGGCCTGGAATGATTCCCAGGAGATGAATGAGTCCCATGTGACTCATTCACAGATCCAAACACCCAACCCAAATCTCCCCACTACCCTGCTGGTTCCAACTCCCACTCCATCCATCTCCTTTCAAACACACAGAAAATGCAATTATAAAAAAAGTGACTGAGGGAAGCATCCAGGAGTGCTCGCCTGGGGAAGGCAAGTGAGAAACTGGGGGAATAGACAGAACCGCTCTCAAGCCCAAAGCCAGGAGACAGGCAAGACTAGGCCGCCGGAGAGGGAGGGGGGCCGGGCTCCACGGCTCTACGGAGCCTCCACGGTGACGAGATGATGGGATGGGCCAGGCAGCTTTCCCTTTTGGAAGGTTACTGTTGCCCTGGAGTCACTAGCAGTTTTAAAAAAAAAGGAAACTTAGAGGCCTCAAAAGGGTTATGTGATTGCCAAAGGGACAGGAGGAGTAAAGAATGAGCTAGAAAAGGCATCCTACTCAGCCTGGGAGAAATATCATTCAAGGACAGAGACAGTAAAATATGGCTGCTGAAAGGAAACTCAAGTCAGTGTCAGAGGCCAAAAACATTGATGATAAAGGTTAAAAAAGAGAAAAGTGGCCAGCCCAAAGCCAGCAAGTTTTGTGGGATTTACAGAAAAACAGGATTTATAACCAACTCCCTTTCTCCCCAGCCCAGAATCCACGGGTGGAATTTTGTTGGCTGTAGCACCTAAAAAGTTATCCTAAGCCATTTAGCAATCAGTTAAGCACTGATGAATGGACTTACTCTCCCTTTCTCACCAAATTCTCTAGCCTAACATCTTTTATTGCACCATGGCTCGTGCCACAATAGGGGACCTCTCTTACTTTCCTACCTTGAGTCTCTCGGGAGGAAGGAGAGCCAGGACATGGGCTGGTAAGCGTCTATGCTTCATTACAAGGCTGTGGAGGCATGCAGTGTCATTAGGAAGGCTGCACCAGGTGATAGTGGCCCAGTCCATATTCATTCACAGCTGTGGGTGGGTTTATCCAGGGCACCAATTATCTAATTGCTGCTAATGTTCCACATAGTCGCTCAGCTGCAAATTTGCAAGATGGGGCCTGACTCACAAGAAGGGGATAATAATGGGAGATAGATTTCCATTTGAAAATTCATGAATAAGCAGCGAGAGTCCTGCTTATTAAAATTCAGATGCAGATAAACAATGAGCATAGTTCCAGGAATAATTGCAGGGTTTTTGCAGTTCCAGAAAGCCAGCCCCTTTGTCAACACTCCATTGTCCTATTTATACCTTGGGAGATATTGCACTGAGTTTCTAGAAATGCAGTGGAAACTCATTCATCTCCCCACTCTCACGTGTAAAGTCCCAACCTTTTCAATAATAAAAGAACTGCATCCCAGTGTACTTGACATTAGGCCTCAAGACTGTCACAGGCGAATCCTTCCCAATACAAGGGATAAAGCGGAATAGGCTTGGGGTGGGCTGGGGAGGGGGAGGGGGGAGCAACAGGCATTCTATTCTGGTTTCTGAAATAACTGAAGCAGATACATCTTTGCCAGGTCTCAGCCCCTGGGTGTTAAGATTCTCAGTGCTTAACAGTCAAGGAGACAAACTGCCCAACATATCTTGACACCTGCACGGGATAAGAGCTCCTCAGTGATCCTCATTCATACATTTTCTCTGAATGTGACTCTGTTCTCCTTTGTGGATATTAGGCCCCTCTCCTATTATACTGCAAACGTATATCCTGCCCATCTTGAAATCTACTTCTTTGATTCCTCCACCGCCAAATACCTAGCAGGGCACTCGGTACCACACAGTGTTAATCTGAGTCTGATTCAATGAAGGTCGCCTGATCCCAAGCAGCTCAATAGTGTCCCTATAGCAGGACATCACTGTGCTGTCCCAGACACAGTTGATCAGAATGTCACATTTTAAGTGTTTTACTGTATAGGAAGCATTATATGAATGACTGTCCATATAAAAATCTAACCACCGCATAAGCTCGGTGAAGGTGGTCCTATTGATCTCTTTTTTATAGACTAAAACTCAAGGTGATAAGGTAGCAGAGGTTGAACTTGAACCTAGAACAATCTGAAACTAGGTTATATGCTCTTAGCCAAAGCATTACCAATTTTTCTCTTTTTTTTGCTTCCTGGATCCAGCCTCACACAGCTTCATTTTGTGGATAAGCCCGAGTGCCTTGTCTCTAAGCCAGAGCTCACACAGATCTTGCTTCTGTCAACTCATTACAACTCATTCACTGTAACCACTCCTCCTCACACACACATTAAAAGCTTTAGTCTCTCTCTCCATAATCCCTAGTTTGCAATGACTGACCCTATATCCATAGAGATCTGTCCCATGCTTAGGGGGGAAATCATTTTATATAAGAGATCTATAGCATATACACATAAATATATATGTATACATATAGGTATATATGTATGTGTGTGCATATGTATAAATAAAATGCATTTACATACATATATATAAATACATATATATGTAAGCTTCTTGTGGGTATCTCCTTACAGAGAAGGTAAAATGATCTAGGGAAGTGGGGCCACACCAGAAGTGGGGCCCTGATGCACATGCAATACCCTCCCCAGCTGACATTCGTGTGCCAGATTCATTAATGAGGGTTACACCTACAGAATTCTAATACACATGGCTTCCTTTGGTGTTATATCTCTCTAGAAGCTCTGGTCCCTGAACATTTCACAAGCTTCAGAGTCTACATAGGGGCTGAAATAAGAAGGAATGGCAGGGAGGGTCTCCAGGGAGCAAAGGAGACATTTTATCCTTTGCTCATCAGCAAGACAGCAGCTGTGTTGGGAGGTGGGGCAGGGGGTTGGGAAGCCAGCTGGCAGCCTCAGCCAGAAATCTGTGCCCTGTTCATTGGAGAGAGATTTCTCTTCACAGTCTCATTTCACAGACAGTAGAGAAAGTTCCAGACTTTTGATTTGGGCCCAGCACCCCTACAGACAGAGGAGATGGCCAATTGTGAGCTGAAATACAGGTGGCCCTGAAAAAGTCAGATCCCAAAAACTTCTCCCCGTCACTTTCTGGATTGTTCGCACATCCATTTAACAAAGTACTGAACACCTACTAGATGCTGGAGTGGCTCGATCAAGTCTCTCATCCCTAAACTGGACTTTGCTTACTGACCTGCTGGATTAACTGATCTTCCTGGCTCCTGATGTCGCCCCTCATGTTACTCCTAGCCACTGAGTCACAGTTATTCCACTCTCATGCGCCCAAGCACTGCTACTCCCACCAGCTGAGTTATATGTCCACTAGGGCTAATTGTGTTTGTTTTCAAATTTTATGTAAGTCATCATACTTGTTGTGATAACTGTATTATTCAATTAAATAGTATGTAAAATCTACAGAAAATGAGTTTAAAAATCCATGTTTCTATAAAAGCTTATCTGACTCTTTTGCGAAGATGTGATAAAGGTGAGTCACTAAAAAAATGCAGTTGGGTTAGGTGTGAACAGGAACAGTATAAAATACTGGGTGTGGGGAAGAGTCTGGAACCTTGAAATTGCCTTCCCAATGTTTTCTCACTCCGTAAAAAAACCAGGAACTGGACCTGGCCAGTGTGGCTCAGTTGGTTGCACCAAAGGGTTGTAGGTTCAATCCCTGGTCAGGGTGTGTGCAGGAGGCAACCAATCGATGTTTCTCTCTTACATCATTGTTTCTCTCTCCCTCTTCTTTCCTCTTTCTCTAGAATCAATGAAAAACGTATCTTCAAGTGAGGATTAAAATCAGGAACTGGAAATTATAGATCATGTATTTTAAACAAGAAAGATGACCTGGAACTCTAAACAGCAGATCAAAAGGCACAAAGATGCCTATTTCCAAAAATGGGTAAACGAACATACATCTCTCTTTTAAGTTAAAATAATATGTTCAGGGTATACATGTAGCATTTTTTTTTTATGATTTCCCCAAGTTCCAAATAAAATTTTTAAATTGCCAGCATCTGGTCTCCATTATAAGATACAAGCAACCACAGTCATGGGCTATCGTAGAGATATACGACGGAGTGTGGGATGGAGGGAGAAGGGGGAAGGTGGAGCATCTGGACCAGGATCATGAGTGGCAAGGAGGGGAAGAGGAAGACCCTCGGGGAGAAGAAACATGTGTGTAGAGTCTTGAAGAAGAAAGAGCTAGCAAGGCAAAGTAGAGGGTTATATTCCAAGCATGCAGAGCAGCATCTAGAGAGGCATGCGGTGCATTTGTGGATCTCCAAATGACTGGGCATGGCTGGAACACTGAGCTGTAGCAAATGGGATTCTTTCCACAATGACTTGTGCACTTGTGTTTCCTGCACTCTTGGGGCACACGTTCCTGTTGCTCTAGAGAGAAGTTGACCCATCACACATCACGAAACCTTTTTCCATACACTTTCCAGAAAGCTGATCTCCAAAGGCTAGCACTAGGTCTGCCTCTGCTTTAGTATACACCTTCTTCTCCTCCCCACCTGCTGTGTCCAACCCAAGGCAGAGCACAGAGCTATTTCTCAGTAAATAGCATAGAAGTGAACAGCGACGGCCTATCAGATCTGAGGGTCAGCAATTTCACCCTAGCCAAAAGGACCCTGAGTTCAAAAAATAACCATTATTTTCCCACCTTCTTCTTGCTCTTTCCTTCTAAACCGAAGTGATTATCCAACCACCCAAATGCCACTGAAATAGATGAGAGATTAGATTACGTGATGCACCTCCACACCGTCCAAGAAATTTCCTAGTAATCACAGTAGCTGCTATTTTTTTCCAGCTGGTTGCTGACAACATTTCAAAATGAATCCTCCTACACTCTTATTTTTACCCTTGAGTAGTTAATGGTAATCTCCTAAGGTTTGGAGCCCAGATGGAGTTGAAAATCTCTGATTTCTTTCAGAAGTGAGCTTTGATAGAAAGCAGCTCTATCCGGCTGCTCTTAAACGTTTTGTTTTCATTCTTCCCCTGCCCCAATCCCCAACCCTTATCATTTTATCTAAACCTCCATCCCATTGGCTTTCTTGAGAGTGAAGCTTCTAAATAAGGAGACCAAAACATCCCTTGGTCTTTGGGATAATCTTTGTTTTAAAGGGTCAGGAAAATGTAAACCCTTATATAATCAATCAACTTGACGTTCCCTCTTCCTCAACATTAATTAATTTGAAGGTTAGCTTGGTAATCATTTTGTTCACCAGTATATCCCCAATGCCTAGCAAAAGCTATGGCAGGGGGTAGGTGCTCAACAAAGAGAAAGTGAGTGAATGGGTAATCCTTTCAACAGCCCTGTAGGGTAAGCAAGGTGGATATTCTTACAGTAGAGGATAGACTCTGGAAGGTTAAGGAGTTTGCTCAGGGTTCCTCAGTCCAGGACTCTACCAACATTTGTCTAGAACCATTTTACTAGTCCATATACCTGAACTCCAGCACTGGAACAGGAAAATCTTCCTGGCCCTTGCTTCTACAGGGGTAAAATCAGGCCCCCAAGTCCTGTCCAAGGTTCACAGATCTTAAGATGGGATTGAAGATGTTGGAAATGGGGTTTTTGAAAACACCACTGAGTCCTGTGACAGAGTTCTGCAGGGAAAATGGAAAGGAGCAGAATGGAGGCTATAGAAACAGAGTGATAACACAGTGTGTTTTAGCTGTACACAGGCAGAGGAGTCCATGGAAACTCCAGGACACTGTGCACACTGAGGGTCTGCAAAAACTACTGTCTGTGGGCCAAACCTGGCCCTCCATCTGTTTTTGTAAATAAAGATTTCCTGGAACACAGGCTCACCCATTTTTGTACCTATGGTATATGGCAGCTTTTTCACTACAACAGAAGAGTCAAGTAGTCCACCCTATTTTTCAGAAAGTCAAAAATATTTGCGATCTGCCCCTTTACAGAAAAATTTTGCCCAAGTCTTGATGTAAACTCTCTAAGTAACAACATGAGCATCATCAACAGCAGCAGCAGAAATGAAACAAAGCACTACTGATGTTCAAAGAGCTGGAAAGGATAATGTTCTATCCAATACCAAAAATCACAAAACCAATTACCTTAGTTCTTGATACCTGCTTAGAAGCCTTTTGTCAATACTATCTACTCTTACCTGAACCCTTGAACCAGCTATCTACTCCCTCCACTATCAGTGCATTTAGGATTAGCAATCTGTGGAAGAGCTACAGAAAACAAACTTTTTTTTAAACTCTGTTTTAAAGGAAGAATCAGAGAAGTGCACGCTGAATGCAGTGCAACAATAAATAGAACCTCAGCCGCCTTGTGAAATGGTCGCGATCTCATTAAATGATTTCTTGCCTGTTACCCTTTGGGTGCACCAGTGGATTTGAATGGACACTCCAGTGAAGGCGGATGTTTAAGATGCTGCTCTTTTGAAAGGAAATAGAACATTAGAATCGGAAAAGATGAAGGCCAATGGTTAGGAAAGCTGATTTCAAATTAAGAGTGCCATTTTCTGTCTTTAAGCTTTGCCATTGATATGCCGTGTAAATCTTTTAACCACCCTTCCCCCATGTCTTACTTTCCTACATCTACCAAATGGAGAAAATCATATCCACTTCCTACCTCCTATCCCTTTCCTCCAAATTAGTGACGTGAGAAGGAAGCATAAAACAGCGTTTGCTATAAGAAACCCTTATAGGTAAATGCTAATTATTGTTATGTATAAGTTCTCCAAGCCCAGACTACTTTCCATGGAGGTGGAACACAGTGCATACATGTGAACATGGCACAGTAGAACAATAGCCAGGGTTCCAAAGGTAAATGCCTTATTAACTCATCTCCTTACAAGAGCTTTCTTTCAAGTATGGCAATGCAAGATGGAAAACAGTGAATTTAATTCTGGTAAATTCTAAAAAAACTTCCAATAAAGACATATTTTTAAAAATAAATTTTCAAAGCCCAACCGGTGTGGCTCGGTAGATTCAGTGTCATCCCATGCACCCAGAGGTCACTGGTTGGATTATTGGTCAGGGCACATGCCAAGGTTGTGGACTCAATCCCCAGTAGGCAGCATGCAGGAGGCGGCTGATCAATGTTTCTCATTGATGTTTCTATCTCTGTCTCCTTCTCCCTCCCTCTCTCTCTAAAAATCAATAAAAATATATTTAAAAAAGAAAAGAAAAGAAAAAGAACTTCAACATTTTCACCCTCTGAAGGCTAAGCGATTAGTGCTTTCTCTCAGTATGAATAACTTTTCTAGGTTGAGTCACCTTCTCCAGCCTTAGAGAGCTTTGGCTGGTTGGCTTCAAGATCCAGCAGGTCCGTATCTGTGATGCCCACATCTTTTTGTTGCAGTCCGGGCTAAGGTGAAGTCCCTGCTTTTTATTCTAGTCATGGGGCTGGCTGTGTGGAGCAGAGAGCACCTAAGGCCATAGAACCATAGGACTCTAGCAGACAGACAGTATCGGTTGGTATCACCTTGATTGGAGCCCCCCTCTCTCTCTCTCTCTCTCCTCTCTCCTCTCTTTCTCACACCTCTCTCACCCTTCTCTGTCTTGGCCCACATCCTTGCATTTTAAAAACTGCTCCTCCCCACTGCATTTTATTCTAAGGACGGTGCCAATCAGAGAGTTCTGCCTCCTCGAGCTGACCAGAGGTGGGGTGGACACATGAGCCAAGGGGGGAAAACTTTTTCAGGGACAAAGAAGAAGAAAGGAAGATGAGGAGAGAAACCGCCTCTTTTTTGGTTCATGCAAATTCTAAATTACCCTCAATCCCACTGCATGGAGAGTGCCTGCTGGAAAGAGAAGCTGACAATGAGCTGGACACGGAGAGAAAAGGAAAGACTCAACCTCACTGAGCCTCTAGATCCAGCCACCACCAAAGCTACATCCATTTCAGACTTCTTAGTGAAGTTCTGCTTGATTTTTTACTTTGGTTAAATGTTTCATCTTAAACCCACTTGAGTTCAGTTTCTGTCACTTGCCACCCAAAGCTTCCTGACCAATACAGTACATATACACCTTAAGCCATCTCGTTTACCTTCACAAAGTGATCAAGGGACAGAATGTGGACGGCTCAGAGCAACCCATCCCACCCCTAAAGTCACAGCTCAGCACCTGCCCAAACACTCATGCATCTGAAGTACAGCCTTAGGCAGTGCTCTGACTTCATTCAAGGCCAAGGCATGTTATGTTTGCCATTTATCCACAGCCTCTTGGATAGGTATTTATTGCATTTTTATTTAGAACTGGGTGAGGAAATAATTTGTAAGTATCTCAAAATATATTTCATCTAGAATAAAGCTTACATTGCATCCAGATGCAATTACCCTAATGAGTAACAGTAAATCACCCACCGTTTAAAATCATGTATATTTTAAAAATCTATTATCTCCTATTATTTTCTGACAATCAAGAATTTCCTGATCTTTTTAATCTATTTTTCCTCATTGTAAACTTTTAGTACTTTGTACCCAAACTCTTAAAGCCTTTAAACTGATATTAAAGACTCCCATATCAGTCTCTTTCTCTTCCTCACACCTAATATTTCACAGGTACCTGCCCTCTAGAAAAACTGGTCCACTCTGAACTTGAGGTAATACAGTCCAAAAAACCTTAAAATAACACACGATGGGAACAGGCAGGATCGGGTGGGCTGGACTCGCCTGGACTCCTTCCTGGGTGAGGGAATTAAACCACAGGCAGGACCACGAGTGTGCTGAATGGCATCACCACACTAGACCCTCCGCTTAGATGCGTTAATGGGGCTGGAGATCAACTACCATGTCACAGAGTGCATTCTGGATGCATTTTAAAATTAACTATTCATAGGGGATCATTTTTGATGCCTATTTACACAGTAGAGGCTCAGCACCCAGGTGACACCTGTTCTCTTTGAATAGTTCCCCCTGTCGTGTAAGACCTGAGACACCTGGGAACATTCTCACTGGCTTGGGTGATTGCCCTCTTGGATCAAAGCCCATTCCCTAAAACCACAAAGGAAGAAGACGGGATTTATCCTAACATCAGCACACAGGCAAAGCTCACTCTCAGGAAACGTTCTCATGGCATAAAAAAAATGGCCGGCAAGACCAGGACCTAAACAATCAGGCCAAAATAAACTTTCACCAAGGACTTCAGTGCACCAGACACTTTTCTTGTCCATATATATACATACATATATATATTAGTAAATCTCTCCAGAAACAATCAGTGCCTGGCTGTGTGCTAAGGAGAGCTGTGCCCTTTAACTTCTCCTCAAGCAGCACCTAGCCTTCAATTCAGTGCAGCCACTATGGATTCAGCGCCTATTGTGCGTCCAATGCTGTGTGAGTCAAGGTCATATGTTTAAATGGTATAATGAGCCTATGAGCAGGTTTATTCACTGGAGCTTGTTTACCACATTGAGAATCTGGAAACCACCTGGATAGCCACTAATGATAGTCATCTCAAATAAATTTTCATGAGCCATTCAATGGAGTTTATGTGCAAACATTAAAAAGAATGAAGTAAGGCCCTGGCCAAGTCGTCCCATGCACCAAAACGTGGGGGGTTTGATCCCTGGTCAGGGCGTGTGCAAGAGGCAACCGATCTATGTTTCTCTCTCTCTCTCTCTCTCTCTCTCCTCCTTCCTCTCTAAAAAAAATCAATAAATTTTTAAAAAAAGAATGAGGAACGTTTATATATACAGATCTGGAAAGATGTCCAATTAGAGTAAGTGGCAGGGAAAAACAACACATAGCATGTATGACAGGATCTCATTTGTTTTAAATATATATATACACATACATGCACACATATACATGCATATATGCACATGCACATCATTGTTCAGCTGTATGCATGTGATCATACATGTATAGAGGACAGCTGAGGGAGGCATGTACTGGAGCTGGGATACTGATGACCTCTGATGAATGGAATTTGTGTTGGTGTTGAGAGGCAGGGACGGAGAAGGGCCTTCTACTTTTCATGTTATACATCTCAGTAATGTGGGGATTTCTTCCCATTCCTTTTCTACTTCTGTTATAACCATTATAAATGATGTTATTTATAAATGGTATACAAAACCTTGTAACTATGCACAGTGATGGATATTAACTAGACTTAGTGCGGTGATCCTTTCACCATATATACAAATACTGAATCATTATGTGGTACACCTGAAACTGATGTGATGTTGTAAGTCAATTATATCTCAATTTTTAAAAATGATGTACTGGGCCCAGCCAGTGTGGCTCAGCGGTTGAGCGTCCATCTAGGAACCAGGAGATCGTGGTTTGATTCCCTGTCAGGGCGCATGCCCGGGTTGTGGGCTCGATCCCCAGTGGGGGGCTTGCAGGAGGCGGCTGATCAATGACTCTCTCTCATCATTGATGTTTTTCTCTCTCTCCCTTCCTCTCTCTGAAATCAATAAAGATATATATATATATATTTTTTTTTTAATGGTTTTACTGGGCCCTCTTCCCTCGTTGGAGCCTCTAGTATCCTAAGCAAACTGGTAACCATCAACTAAACTACCTAATGCTCCAGTAATAAGAAACCACAAATACACTCTTAGGGACACATGCACACACATACACACAGATTTGGAAGATTAAAAGAGAAGGTATGAATGATAACACATTCCCTCTTCCCCCGACTGGATTTACACTTCTTTTTCTCATTAATTCCCCACTAAAAGATTGAGTTTGTTCAAGCACTTCCTAAAAGTGAAAACATCTTTGGGAATATGCTTCAGAGAGCATATGATTTCTGGTAAAAAATATTTTTAAATCACCATGACAAAATTCCATCACACTAAGCTGATCTGAGTGTCCCAAAACCATTTCTTATAACGAAGTTTGACAGGAATCAATAGGAGGGCTTCCTTCACAGCTCCGAAGAATTCCTACTTTCACTGAAATTTATTGAGCCCTGATCATGACTGCACACTCAATATTTTCCCAAGATGTAGGAAAGTGGCTTAAAATGTTATAGCTGCGAATTTTATGAAATTTTAAGCTAATAAAATAAAAGCTGCACTTATGAAGAACTTGTTTTTTCAGCACTACACTCCCACTCGCATCAATGACCTCATCTAATTATCAGAAAACCCTGTAAATGGGGTGTCTTGGGTGAGGTCCTCAAGCCTCTGAAACAGAGATCTACAGGCATGGATTTTTGGGGGAGGAGGGAGGGGAGGGAGAGGTTCAATATAAACACCGGTGGGGAAGTAAAGGCTACAGAACTAGGCAGAGAGAGATGAAGTCATGAAGGCAGAGGGTGATGCAGACACAGCAGTGGCCTCAGCTCACCCAGGGGAGCTCTGGAGTTGCCCTGCCTTAATTCAACATGCTGGGCCATTACACTTTTGACATTAACACAGGCTGTCCCCAGGGAGTGGGCATGACCTTGGGCTAGGCAGCTCTCTTCTGCTGAGAGCAATTTCTAGGGAAGGGCTTGGCTGCCAGCAGCTGAAGGAATGAAGACTCATCTGAAGATGGGGTGGGGGGGTTCTGGTGATGTAGGACGGCATCCACCGCACTCGCTATGCTGCTAGTGTCCACTGCATTCACTATGTTCTAGAAACAAGGGCCAGCAACTGCGAGAAATTAAGTAATGAGCCCAAGGTAAGCAAAGAGGCAGGATTTGAACCATCGACTTCCAAACCCCTTCCCTAATGCCACGCTCCCTCCCCAAACCAAGTACCCACCTGAGACTTCTGTTTCAGAAAAGGACTGTATCTGGTTCTGCATCTGCCCCTTAAAAGTTGGGCTTCTGTGCTGATAAGAACATCCATTTGTCCACCAAGAGGAAGGGGAGAAATGAACTCCTGACTCAGATGTTAAAAGGACTCTATCAAGCAGGAGACATCTCTCATGAACACAGGAGAGGGGCTTGGCTAACAACCACGTGGATGCTCACGGCCCTATTGCCCTGTAATCACTTTGGCTACCTAGTCCCTTGCACACTAACCTGTGCTCATCCAATTTATCCTGGAGGAGATTTGGTTTCAAATGGGTGATTTAAAAAATCCATTTATTCAATTCCATTCCCACTTGCCATGTCCTGTACTAAACTATCAATGTAGAGGCTACCTAGGATAAACTGGGTGAGAGAGGAGAGTGCATTTTGGTATATGGAAGAAGGTAATAAGAGAAAGGAAAGAAGGAAGGTGCCTAAAAGAATCTCCTCCTTGCAAAATGCTTCCAGCCTGGGGACTGGCATCAAATCCGTATCCCTCCATCATCAGCTGTAAATCACTGGGCAAGGTATTCTCGAAGCCTCAGTTTCCTCCATGGTTAAATGCAGAGTGATGATGCATTAGACCCCCTGGGGCCTTTGGGAAGATTTAATGAGATAATAAACATTAAGCGCTGAGCACCGCGCATGTACAGAGTGGGCAATTAAGACACGCGAGCGCCTGGTTATTCCTGGCTGTTATCACCAGCACCCGCCCAGTGACCAACTGTAGCAGGAAAAGTCAGAATGAAAGAAAGTGCGACAGATGGGTTGAGTTTTTCTGAACTTCCTGCAAAGTGCGCTGGCTTATAAATGGCTTTGCTTTCCTATCTTTAGAGACAACCCCCCAAATGGCAAGTCCTCCCCCGAAATCCTCTCCCCTCTCTCGCGTTTCACAGCTCCCGTGGCGGGGCGGGCTGAAACGACAGCGACAGCAGCTCACCCGCGCCGTCCGTGTGCAGGCCCCGCGCACCCAGTGCGGCGTCACCACCTCCCTCCGCGGGCTGGAGCTCGGCCAGCCTCTGCCGCCTGGCTGAAGGGCTCCTTTCTCCTCTGCTGGGAAGGCCAGGTTCCTGGGTCTGCCCCTCGGAGGCTGTCTTACTGCTGCTAAAACCATTCGTGAGAACCCGAAGAGCAGCAAGCCTTGGAGCGTATGTGGCTCGGAGAGGTTTCACTGTATGAGGGATGCCTGTGGGACAGAGCGGTGTTTCTAAGTGTGTGGTCCCCAGCTGGCCTCTGTCAGAATCACCTGCACAGCTTGTTAAAAACAGAAAAAGCAGCAGATTTCTAGGACTGCAGAATCAGAATCTTTGGGGTGGGGCCCTGGAAGCTACATATTTAAACAGATTTCCAGATGATTGTGATTCAGATGAAGTTCGAGGCCCCATGGGACACAGACATGCTTTCCTTCACAGCCTAGATCACAAGCCTTCGTTATGACCTTTTTTTGAACTTCCCTAGTCGTCAACTCCTGCCTCCATATGTCCCAAATATTCACTCGCTGGTCAGCAAATCCCCATTGTACACTTGAAAATGTGTAGCCTATTAATGTCCCTGGGGGTTGTTGCATTTTCTCAGGTAGATTGTAAGCTTGACAAAGGGAAAGGCTGATGACTCCAACAAATAAAGGTGCCCATCCTTGTGCAGGTGACATGGGGCACAGAGAAGCCATGGTCCAGCTTTACAGGAGTTCACTGTGTACACACAGAAAGCTCAACTCATCTTGTGCCCAAAGACTTCAAAGACCCTTTGCATCTAAAGCTGCCCTTGACCACTGAGGCTCCGATAATCCAGACCTACTGCTGGAAGGGCAATGTCGAGCTTTCTTTTCTCTGCTGCTGTGGGCACAGAACTCCCTGCTGCCATCTGTCCTTCCCTCTGCTCTTTCTCCCCAAGGCCTCCATATCCTCCATGGGCCCCACCTTTCCCCAGCTGCTGAGGAAGGAGAACATAGGCTCAGATCCTTTCTCAGACCCATGCTGAGATGGACCCATCTCAGAAAGACTGCCAGGTTGCTAAAGATACCAGCTACAAAGCCTGTCCCAGCCACCTGACCCCAAATCAAGTCCCGATCAACTCACAAATACCTGCATGTGTCCGCACCCCAGGGTAAGAAAGAAGGTCCTGGTCTGGGGTGGGGGTGGAGGGTTCAGTATAAAAGAGAAATTCAACACACAACACAGTCCATTTAATCAGCCAAATGGACACAAGGCAACACCACAAGCCATGCAGTGAAGTCATTCACGGTTGGGGATGGAGAAACCCATGATTGTTATTGTAGCATCCACTCCAAGCCCCGGGGTGAGCAAAAGGACAAGAGAAGAACAATATTATGAGACAGAGGAGGAAAACCATGAAGAGCCTTGTCCCCTAAGCTAGGGTCAAATGCTCCAGACCAGACAAGGAATGGGGAACTACATGGCCCAGGGGGAAGGGGGCAGAGCAGGATGCCCTTCCTAGAAGATGCGATGGGAAGCCAGCTCTGGTTTTGATCTCTTTTATTGCTGTTTCTCTGGCACAGCCTTCTCTATTTCTCCATCTTTTAATAATTTTTTTCTTTTTTTTAGTTTTCCAAACCCACACAAAACAACTTCTTCTAACCCTCCCACCCTAGTCGTTTCCAGTCCCCTCCCGCCCCCACCCCCACCCCACCCACATCCTAGGAGGTCACAGTTTAGTTGCTAATGCAGTGGGCCAGCCGGAGTCTGATAGGTCCCGAGTCCCCTGTCACTGTGTGGATGGAAGTCCTCCATTTGGTTTCTATGACACCATGGATCCTGTTCTCTCCAGCCTCGTTACCATGGAAGCCTTCCTTCCCTTCCTCCTGTACCCCTTACAGCATGTCAGGAGGGCAGCAGCAGGCTGCCCACGGGCTGCTGGCCAAGCCTGGCCCCCTGGACACTGTCCTATGGGACACAGTGGTCAGGGCCAGCTGCAGTCACACGCGTGAACCAAAGCAGTTTGAGGGATAGTTTCCTGGCGGACTCCTCCAAAGGCTAAATACATAGAAACAGCCTTTTAAAATCTGTATCTGAAAAACAAAGTGCTCCGAACACACGTGGGTGCTCTGTTTCATGAAGAAACCATCGATCGGGTCATTGCTAACAGAGGGAGCCCTCGGCACAGTCTTGCCTGGTCCCCAGAGGTGCAGCCAGGGGTCAGCAGGACCTGTTTGGATCGGGGATCACCATCGACCCTGGAACCCAAGCCCTTGCCGTCATTAGCTCAGTGTGCTCAGGATGATGAACGGGAAGGAGAGGAGAGAACATGAAAGAAGAAAAGGCTTATCTTTGCACAGTGAAAAGAAATACAAAAGTTCCTGCTACACAGTAGGCCACATCTGTGAATTAACACCCTGGGTTACGTGAGGGTTCAGCTGCGATGAGGGTGAAGCACCCCAGATGAGGTGACATGAGACCCGGGCTCTAGCCCTGCCCCAACCCTGTGATTTGAGCAAATCATTTCCTCTCTATGAACCCAGATTTCCTCCTCAAAAATCCTGGGGCTCTGAGCAGATCATCCCTCTGGGCCCCTCCCTGGGATGGGGTGTGACTAAGTCACTCTTAGCGGGGACTGCAGAGATGGGATTTCTGAGTCTAACCCTCTCAGAGGGCCAAAGCAGCAGATGCCAGGCTACTGAGGGCTGAATCCTCAAATCCACACCCCACTCCCCTGCTCTGAGGAGAGCCAGGGTCCAGAGAAGGGCTTCACCACCAAGAACAGGCCTTCGTGGATGCTGCCACCCAGGGCCACATACACTTGTAAGGGAATCCCCCACCTGCAGGCAAAGGGTAAAGGCACTCCAGGCCCTCGGTGGGTGTGCCCAAGCCCAGAGCTGACCCAGGCATTGAACCTGCCCCGGGGAGGCCCCGGGACTCAGCAGGTGGGGGGCAGGGCCTGAGGTGTGCAGCAGCAGGCGACCAAGGATGCGTCAGAATCCCACCCACACCGACTCTCTCGCAAAGGCTGGGATGGAGAGGGAGAGAGCTCCCATGGTTGTTTCTTTCAAGAAGCGGTTCCCACTGCGGTGTCCCTGCCTCTGAGAGCTGTGGAGCGTGTGTCCCCGCACACACTGCGACTCCCTCTGCCCACTGCCTGCTGGCAGGCGCTGGCGTCTACGCGCTCTGATTCACAACGCCCTCGGCATCCACCGGGCGCGCAGCTCCTGTGTGCAGGGGCTGAGTCTTCATTCACCCACCCCCGCTCCCGCCCCCAGTCCCCACACCCAGAGCCTTCCCCAACAGCTCCCCCCACCCCTCCCTCCCCAGCCTCCAAGGCTGCTGGGCTGGTAGTCAGGGTTCAGCGCTGGCCCCCACTTTCTCTCTGACCTCTTCAATGACTCTCCTAGATGGGACCAAGATGGGGCAGGAGATCCTGACCCAGCTTCTGAGAAGCTCATTGATTAGAGTTCCCAGGTAAATTACCAGTTCAATCTGAATTTCAGATAAATAGCAAATGTATCTGTACTGTATTTTTATTTGCTAACTCCAGCAATGCCATGATTGATGGTTCAAGTATGCAAATCCCTCTTCTCCTTGCTCCAAATTCCCCTCCTGAAGCTACAGGTGAGGCGACGACAATGACGACGATGTATGATTGCTAACGTTTTGGTTTGAACTGCTACTTGCCAGGGCCTGTGCAAAGTGCAGGCCCTGTGCAAAGTGCAGCACATGCCTTATTTCATCAGATCTCACAACAGCTCTATGAGACCGGCATTGTGATCACCCCCATGCACAGGTGAAGAAGCTGAGACAGACCATGTTTAGAGCACACAGCTAGGAAGTGGGAGCTGAGATGGGAACCACCAGAATCAGACCTGTGCCCTCCAGCCCTAAGCTCCCACCACCCTCTCAAGACACACCGTAGATTCAGAGATACCAGTATGAGCCACAGCCCTTATGTTCAAATTATTGCCTTTCAATTGGAAACCAGTGGCCCTGAAGAATTCTGAAGGGCTTCTCCCAGCCCAGCCTTACTCCTCCTGGCCTGGTGGTGCCCGCCCACCAGGCTCTCTCCTGGCCTCCTCCCACCGACTAGCCACCTTCAGGGAGAAGTTCACATCGGCCATTTACACCTTAGGGTGTATTTATGTTTGGAGTGAGCTCTCCCAGACATCTGAACTGGGGGTGGTCTCATCTTCGAGAACAAAGATGTTCACCATTAAAGAAAGCTCAGACACTGGTGGGCACTTGGTATCAGGAAAGGGGTTTTCCATTCACCCAGCCACTACTGACCTGGAGGCAGCAGAGAGAGCCAAGGGACCCACAGAGCTCCGAAGTGTCTCAGGTTGTACCTCATTCCCCAGGCCAGACTGTTTAGATGATTTTGTAAAACTGAGTCAGCTGGGAAGGGCAGGCCATCTTAGTAGAGGGAGTGGGGGAGGGAGAGAAGGATAGAGGGAAGAAGGTGTGGTGGGTGAGGGGGTGGGTAGACGAATTGAGAGTTGAATGGATGGGTGAAGGCTGGGTGGGTGGGTAGGTGGGTGGACTGACGGATGAATGGATTGGGTGGGAGGATGGATGGATGACTGAATGAACAGGTGGGTGGGTAGGTGGGTGGGTGGAGAGCCTGAGAGGGTTGGGTTTGTGGTTCTGAGAGAGATAACTGACTACATGGGGCTCCTCCCAGGAGCCTGGGTCTTTTCCATCATTTCCAGTGACAGATTTTAAAGACAAGGAGAGGGGAGGAAGAGATGGGAACAGGATAGCTATGAAAGGGTAAGGAGGGAAGAAGCAAGGCAGGAAAACAGGAAGGAAGAGCTGTGTGGCATTTTGAACTCATCTGGCTCCTTCCGAGGTCCCTGAACTTTCTGGGCTTGTTATACCAGAATAGAGATGGCCTATAACGACCCAGCTAGCTATTCATCCCTGTAGTTTACCACGTGTGGGTGTTCTAGAGCTCACGACGATCAGTTATTTGTCACTTTATTTATCCAGGAGGCTGGTGCACGGGGTGAGTAAGACTGACGTCTCTGAGTCTACAGCAGCTGGCAGTTCCTTTCGCCATTTGCTGCGCTCCCACCCACAGCCCCAAGCTAGTCACCACTGCTCCTGTCACACCCCCTCAACACCACCAAAAAGAAACTGAGACCTGGAAAGCACTCCTAAGGAGCTCCTGTTTGCCTCTGGGAAAGCCAGACCCCTGCTCAGAGCCTCACTCCTGGAGAGAAGGTAGTGCCCTCCTCCCCGACCTCCTCACACCAGAGAGAAGCTAACAAGCGGGGTCTGCAAGATGAATCAGAGCCCATGCCCCTCCCCTCTCAAGGCGTCCTGTGCATTCACTTTCTCCCTCCCACCCCAGGGCTGCAGGACCTCACTGCCACCCAGCAATGAAGGGCAGACAAGAGGGTCAGGCAGGAGGGGGTCGGCCAGTCCCAAAGAAGAAGGAAAGTCAGCAAAGAAACCCACCAGAGGGGGAGCAGAAACCTGGCCCACCTCCACTCCAGTGGGTCTCCCTGGGGGCAGTGCCGATCCCTAGGTAACATTTGGAAGGGGGAAGGGAGAATACCAGGGACACTGATTGGGTGGGAGCAGGGATGCCAAGTTCTGCAATGCACATGACAGTTGGCACCAGAAAGAGTGTTTTCCCTGCCCCAAAGCCAATATGCCCCTGCTGAAAAATACCACATAGAGCCACACCTTACTTCCAGGCATATACAAATGTTTGTTAGAACTCAAAGGTGGGGGAAATGAGCCAGAGCTGAGCCCAGAAGGCTGAGGAAATTCAATAAATGGGAAGCATGGCTGGATGTCACATGGATCTGGAAGTGCCAGGGCTTCTAGACCTGGTGCCAGTGTCACCCCTTCTGTGAATTCCCTTGGTGGAGTAGCAGCACCTGTTCTCTGTCCCTACAGAAGCTTCTATCAGCCCTCTTGGAGAACTTTGCAGGCTTTCTAAGATCTTCCTTTAGACTTCAATTCTCCCCAAATTCATATGTTGAAGTCTTAACCTCCTGGTGTGATGATATGTAGACACGGAGCCTTTGGAAGGTGATTAGATTTAGATGGAGATGGGGAGCCTCAGGATGAGATTAGTGCCCTTATAAGAAGAGCCACCAGAGAGCTTGCTTCCTCTCTGTCTCACCCCCTCATGCACAGAAGAAAGGCCACAAGAAGACACAGCAAGACGGAAGCAACCCCAGGAGAGAGCTCTCACCAGATCCCGACCCTGCTGGCACCTTGATCTTGGACTTCCAGTCTCCACAACTGTGAGAAATAATTTCCTGTTGTTTAAGCTGCTGGTCTATGGTATTTGTCATGGCAGCCTGAGCAGATTAATACAGGCCCATTCAGGTCTTGCTAGCCATTGTCAGCTCTCACTCTAAATCCTAACACCACTCTGCCCCAGAACCACCAGTCCTACATAACTGCCGTTCCCTTTCCTCTCCAACTTGAACTCTGGCAGAGACAAGGTTCAGGTGATAAACACCAGCCAGCACTAAAAATTACCCTTAGCATATATACAACGAGCTATCACAACAGCATCAAGGCAAAAATATAAAAATACCTTTCTCTCCCATTTTCATTCCTCCCTCACTCGGGGTTTCATGCTGAAGGCAAAAAGAAAAATCATGCTGGAAGCTTCACTGACTCACCACATCAGTCTTGGCTGGCCTCGTCTTTCCCATCTCTCCATAAACGAGCACGTGTGCAGCCCAGCAGTGCTCGGGCAGCTGGGACTCATTTCCAAGCATCTGCTTCTTTGAATCAAAGGCACTGAGAGTCCCGGACATTCTGGCCCTGAGAAGCACATCCTGTCTCTCTGACCAAGGGGCAAATGCAAGCTCACACCGCAGCACTGCACCCAACGGAAAAGGCCTTCCCTTTCCAAGTCTTCTCTGGCTTTCTGGACCAGTCACAACGTAGGGCCAATGACACCTTGATGGGAATGGACTGTCAGGGCAGGCAGCAAGCAGGGTGAGGGGTACTGTTGCTACCACTGGGACATTCAGGGCCTGCCTTGGAGCTCTGTAAGGAACTGGGAAAACATGCTTAGATGCCTTGGGTAGGCACAGCCCCAAGAATCTTTAGCCGGCGACTCCTACTTTGGCTGATGTCTAGGAGAGTGTGAATTACCACATAAGATCCTGGGCCAGGACTGAGCTAGATTTGGGAGCAGGAAGCAGAAAACTTGGGGGCTGTGTGCACCTGTCCCAAGAGCAGCTCCAGGCTTTGCTTCAGGGCCCAGGGCCAGGTCCTTGCACCCCAGCCACCTCCAGGTACCTAACCCAGGGCATCCAAGTTTCCTAACCCAGGCATCATTTTTGAATACTTCTCTCCTGCTGGATGTCCATTCTCCTGAGATTTTAGCAACTTTAAGAAATACTGAGTGAAGTTTCACCTGTGCAATCTGTCTGGCAGCCCCACCCTCCGCTAGGCACCGAGGGAGGCAGGACACATTAACCAAATCAGTGCCTACAGAGTCATTTCTTCAGAGTTTGACCCAAGTTCCACAGAGGGAGCAGCCCCTGCCTGGAACTAGAATGTTAGAGCTGAAAGTACTTTTTAAAATAATAGCTAACCTGATGAGCACTTATAAATTGCAGGCAACCTTCAGACTTTCATGGACCAGCCACAGCAACCCTACAAGGTAGTTAGATACAGCGGTCTCCCCTTTTCATAGGAAAGGTAACAAAGCCAGTGAGGCTGGGGAACTGACCTGAGCTCCCAGGGCTGGTAAGTAGAGGAGTCCAGGCCCCACGGCCCCAGATATTTCCTTCATTCAGCAAATATCTGTTAGGCAGCAAACAGAAACTGCACCAGGATTGTTTTTCCAAGTAAACAAACTGCTTTCTAAAGAGGCCATTTCTTCTCACGGCTCAGGAGATAAAGGAGAGCTGGGGCGCTTGCAATCGCTAAGTGTTTCCACCACCTGGCTCAGTTCAGTCTTTCCCCCTCCGTCATACCCCCGGGGCTGTACTATGTGGGGGCTGGAAATGAAACAACAAATCTCTGTCTGCATGGAGCTTGCCTTCTCATGGGGGGACAGACCATAAATAGGATAAAGTAGTAAAATATATAACATGTGACATAGCTGCAAAGAGGAAAACCAGAGCAGGGAAAGAAGGTGGGTGTGAGGAGAGGTACACAATTTTAGACTGGGTGGCAAGGGCAGGCCTCAGTGAGAAAGTAATTTTAAGTAAAAACTGGAAGAAGGTGAGAGGATGAACCACGCAACGAGCTGGGGTCAGAGCATTTCAGGGGGCGGGCAGAGTCAGTGCAAAGGTCCTGAGGCAGGAGCTCTGCCAGTATGTTGGGGAATAGAGAGGCCAGTGTCGCAGGACCAAGTGAGCCAGGGGAGCAAGCAGGAGTGACAAGGGCCAATCCAGGGGCCTTGGGGGTCATCGTAAGGACTCTGGCTTTGATTCTGATCAATTCCCTTGTGATGAATGAAGAAACTAGACTCAGAGAGAGCTGGTGATTAATTAAAAACCATACTGAGCTCAAGTTTAATCCAAGGCCCAGGAAACAAAACCAACCCTGATGCCTCATCCCCCTAAGTGGAGACCCAGCCTTTTCTTCCTGCCCACGGTCTCTTCAATCTGACACGCCATCCATCTCTGACTTAAAACAGCTACAGAATGGAACAAAGGGATGACACAAAAGGCCGCCTGCTGGGCGGTCTGCAGTGGAAGGGCTGGATCCAGGGCTCTCTCGCCAGCCCCCACACTGCAGCCAGGGGCGGGGAGGGGGACAGAGGTGGGCCTCCGGGACCAGGGAGGCCAAGGTGCTGGGAACCCCTCTGGTGATGGTGAGCTTCCTGGGGCTCCTGCGGCTCCTGCATCTCTTGGCCTGTAAAAAGAAACCGCCTCTCCAGAAAGTGGGTTTGTTTACTTGGAGAAAGTCCCCACGCTGGCTCACGAGCATCTCCCCATGTGTGCGCTAGAAATAAATAACTCCTGTTCCCATCTGAAAGCAGGGAAACAGGGCCCGCAGCGGGCAGCATGTGCTACACCCAAGCTCCAGCACATGTTCCTCCCTAGAGAGAGGGGTCTGAGGTGGAGATTTGACAGCACAGTTTGCAGTGTTCCCCGTGAGCTGTCCTCCCACTCTCTGCTCCCCAAGGTGCCCGCCGGCCCCCGCTCTGTCCGAGCCTCCAGGTGTTCTGGAGGGTGTTTTTAAGGCTCTGCCTTTGTCTCTCTTGTTCAGAACTCCCAACAATGCTCACCTGCCGTTTGCCTGCTTCCTCGCGGAAAGAAAAGTCACAAGAGCCCTTTAGAGAACCCAGAAGTGGGCAGCAGCCCCAGGAATCGCTGGCCAGTGCCTCAGAGCAAACAGCAACAGCAGCTGGCACGGCCCCCGTTCAGCACACTGTGCGCCGGGCACCGCTCTGGGAGCCTCGCAGGCATCAGATTAACTAGTGTAGGGCCCTAGGATGAGCCCACTTGACAGATAAGGAAACTCAGGCAGAAGGGTAAATGACTCACCAAGGTCACAGTCACCCATGATAAGTGCCAGAGCTGGGATTTGAACCCAAGCAGCCTGACTCCAGAGTCCACACTCTAGACAGCCCCTCTGGGGGAAGGTTGGCGGCCCATCCCCTTCTGGGACGTGCCCAGAGATGAGGCTCTCTGGGCTGAGTAAACAAGTACTGAGGGCAGGACCAGGAAACCCTGAAGCTCTGATGGGGAACACCACCTCTATGCACGCCACCTACCACCCGGGCAATTACTCTCTGCTTCTTGGGGAATGCAGCGTTTTATGTGTCACCTACACATACCATGCAACTCTTGACGTGGCTGATTTGTGCACCTGTCTTTTCCAGAGCCAGACTGTGGGCTCCTGGGGGCCCCTGTTCTAGTCTATTTGTATCCCACTAAGAGGCACTGCGAGGGCTCATGGTAGCAATCAGTAAACGTGTTCTGAGTGAATGAATGAATGAATGAATGGATGCGTGAATGAATGAATGAGCCCAGCCAGGCCCAGATGTTTCTGGTGTCTCCTTTAGAAACATTAAGTTAGAATATCACAGCCCTCAGGTCAACATTTCCTATCTGCCTCCCGCACAGTCCAACAGCCAGACTGAAATAGATACATGCATATGCTCCCTTTTTCCTTTTATTGCATTTAATTCCATGTTTCAGTGTAATTAAAAACACACAATAGCTTAAAGTGTTGGATCCTGATGCACTGTGCTCTTCATGAATATTTATCACTCTGGGCTATATAAAATTGAATAATTATTAGCAGTTAAAAGAAGGTCAGCAGAAGACTTTCTGGAACTCTCCACCAAGGGGGAGGAAGAGAAATGGGACACTGCAATCAAGAGCCCTGGGCGAAGACTTTGCAGGAAAGGGAAGGTTTGGCTGACAAAGCAAAAACCTGAAGAAAGTTCTAGAAGGGTTTGAAGCAGGTTTATTCTATCGGCAAATCATTCATTTAGATGAAGAAATAGTGGGTTTGGGTGTAAAAAGGATCCAAGTGACAGCACAGGATTCCAGAAGATGATTCTGAAAGGAAACTGTGAGCCTGAGCCAAATCACTGTCCCTGCCTGCCTATGTCTCCTTGTCTACTACTCATCTGGAGGTGTTCCAATATAAATAAGTCATGTAAAGAAAGCGCCTGGCAATGCTCCTGATACGTAGTAAGTGTTCAATAAATGGTGAGTCCCTCCATTTCTCCCTCAGGACTGACAAGGTTCTCACCAACCCTAATTGGTCCAAATGGACCAACCCAACAGCATTTACTTCCCTCTCCACAAGCAAGAAAACTCAGTTCTCATCTCATTTTTTACTTTCAAAGGAAATTTGAAAATAGATTCCAAAGTCCTCCACACACAACGTGACAGCCGCTGAAAAGAGCCCCAAGACTCTGCTAACCACTTCTCCCCGGGGCAGAATTCCTCCTTACGGAGCCAGAAAACCTGCCTCCTGGTAATTTCATCTCCAATCTAACTTTTACCCCCCAAGGCGATGAGAACAATTCTTATCCTTCTTCTGCATAGATGCCCTTCAAATATTTAGAGCTTCCATCCTCAAGGTCTTCTCCAAGCTGAAGGAACCTAGTATTTTTAACAGTTTATCTTACAAGGGGGTTCCAGGATCCTTCCCTGCCCCAGCTGCTCTTAGTAAATGATGCTCTCATTTGTCTTGGGCCTTCAGACCTGAAAGCAACACTGCAGATGTGGCCCAGGTGGGGAGAGCAGAGCAGGACATTACAGGTGGACAGGATGCTGTGTTGACGTTGGGGGCAGCACAGCTCACTGTTGATCACCTTTTAGCACCTTTCAGTAATATATTTGAGCACATGCTACCGGCCCAGGATGGATGTGGCCCCTGCCCTCAGGAGGCTAACCATGAGAGCAGCAACTCCTAAGCACATCCCCACTAGGTTAACCCCAGCAGAGGTATCAAAGAGGCAGGTAAAACACTTCAAAAGAAGGGGTCGCATGGAGCTCCCCTCACTCTCCAGCTCTGAACACTGCCTTTCATCCTAAATGGTGCTCTTGCCCCCAACCCGACTCTAGGGACTGGGTTACCAGGCCCAGATGGTTTTTATCGTCACCTCTTTTGCAGCAATGATGCTCGTATTTGCTTATATTGATGGGGTATTTCCTATGCATCAGATACATCCAAGTGCTCGACATGAATTATTTAATAGCTGCCTTTGCAGCTCTGAACTCTGCGCCTCTGAAATCAGTAGGTCTGGTCCACCCAAACAGCCAACCGCAAACAATCAGAGTTGCCTCCCTGTCAGAGTTTGCTCTTACTAAAGTCTCATGCCATTGTCACACGTCACCATCCTGAACTCAACTACCTGAGCGCAGAGTATAGGAAGGCGTGAAATGTTGAGGTCCTCATTTGTTTGTTGTTAAAGTGCACAGAAGGGGTCTATGGCCAGTTAAGAAATTTAATTTCAGCATCCTCATGTTTATCTTAAGACCATGCATATGTGTATCTACCATGACGTCGATTCTGTCCCTACCAGAATGTTCCTAGAAAATTAGAGCGCCTACGCTTTAAACAAATGTCCAGTGATGTTCCCTCCCTCTGTGGAAAAAAATGAGAAAATCTCAGATACGGAAGCAATTCCAGTGATCCTCTTCACTAAGCACATACATGCACATACTTTTTTTCTAGGAATGGGGGCTGGATGGGTGTGAATCATCCACATTTTCTTCAGAAGGCCATACTCAGAGGCAGCTGGCCACTGTTAGGACACTGGCTACAGTTCTGGGGTGGGACAGAGCAAAAAGACAATGGCAGGTAATGGCCTCATTCCCAGCACACTTTACCCCAACACCAGCCCCTTAGATGGTCACCCGGAGATGGAGACCAGAGAGTGTTTAGTGTCTCAGTAATGAAGACGATGGCTCAGGAGCCCTCCAGCTGGCAGCATCTCAGCCTCTTCCTCAGCAAACTTTTCTGCCACATAACAAAATGCACCGGGTTCAGACAGATTGGCTAGTGCTAAGGGAAAGCCCGTTTGCATTCATCTTTCAAAGAGTATAAAAACTATTTTGTTTCTTCTTTGGTGCTTTTTAGTAGCGGTTTTACATTGTTTTCACCTTAAATGGAACCATCCTCATTCAGTCAGGACTAGAAAAACAAACAATAGCCTGAGGATAGACTTTGCAAGAGAGAAAGCAAAACCTACAGGAGAGCTGGGCCAGCTGCAGGGAGCTCCGGCTGCACATCAGCAGTGCAGCTTGCACACACCCTGAGGTTGGGTCTGAGACAGAGGCCTCAGCCACAGGCGATAAGCTCGGCTTGTCACCACAAAAGGTTGTGTTGTCTGGGATCAGGAGGGGTGGTTGAAGGCTTCACTTGTTCAGCCTTCCTACTGCGTGTGTACAGTGACTGCTGGATGGCCTTTATTTGCAGAGAACTGACACCAAGACACCCAGGAGATGATGCCATGTCTTTGAGTCTCATGCCCCAGCCACCATGATCTGCATGACCCAGGACAAGTGGCATTGTGTAGTGGGCATCTCAAAAGCTGAATAAAATAATAGGTAACCCAGAACAGAGCATTCTCATAAGATGGAGATGGAAGGGGAAAGAAGGCACACACCACTATTCTCCACTAGAGAGAGCCTGAGGTTGAGCTGGATGGAGTCCACGATTAAGATCAAGGCTGAGATAGAGATTGAGAATGAGAGAAAGATAGGGAGAGACACACCTAAGATGCAATGCCTTAGGCCCTAGGGAGGACTTCGCAATACTGACCTCTTCCTTTTAGGTCTTCCTCTGTGTGCAATAGAAAGAAAGAAGACCTGGGTTCTCCCCAGCCTCCAGCCCTCACTGGGTTCTCCTGGTGCCGGGAAAATAAGGGGCATCCAAAAACTTTTTATTTTACTCTCCTTTTTATAAAGCAGACTTCTTCATCTTTTTATTCTCTCTCTTGCCTCTTCTAGTCTTACTCGTGTTATCATCATTATTACTCCCTTTTATATATTAGCTTTTACTTTTCCATACAGAGATAACCATCAAATGTTAGACTTGAAAAAGAGACTTTTATCCCTAACCTGATAAAAGGAATCTATAGCCACCTACAGCAAACATGACAATTTGTGTTGTGAAATATTGAATGCATTCCCCCTGAAGTCAGGAACAAGAGAAAGATGTCTACCATCACTGCTTCTATTCAACACTGTGAGGAGGTCATAACCTGTGCAATAAGGCAAGAAAATAAAATAAAAGGTAAAAAGAAAAGAAAGAAACAAAACACCCTTTCATTATTCACAGATGATATGGTGGTATGCAAAGAAAATCCAAAAGAATCTAGCCCTGCCCGGCGTGGCTCAGCAGCTAAGCCTTGACTTAGGATCAAGGCTTACAGGAGATCAAGGTTCGATTCCGGGTCAGGGCACAGGCCCGGGTTGCAGGCTCGATCCCCAGTGGGGGGTGTGCAGGAGGCAGCTGACCAAAGACGACTCTCTGATCATTGATGTTTCTATCTCTCTCTCTCTCTCTCTCTTCCTCTCTCTGAAATCAATAAAGATACATTTTTTTTAAAAAAAAGAATCTAAACATAATAATAGCAACAAACAATTAGAAAATAAACTTTTTAAACCCCCACTTCAAATAGCATCAACAAACATCAAATTCCTAGGGAAAACCTACTGAAATATTTCTAAGACCTTTCTACTCAAAACTGTGGAATGTTGCTGAAAGAAATTAAGGAAAACTAAATAATGTTAATTTTCCTCAAATTGACCAATTGATCTTAGCCAAAAATTCTAGCAGGCTTTTTTTCATGGAAATTGGCAAGTTGATTCTAACATGTACATGGGAATTCAAAAGGCCCTCAGCCAAGACAATCATGAAGAAAACACAAGAACTTGACAGATTATGAAATAATAAGACAGATTATAAAACTATATAGCATTAAGACAGGACGTCATTGGTGTTAGGATAGAGAAAAAAAGGCCAGTGGAAGCAAACAGAGAATTCACAAACTGATATACACAAGTAAAGATGCCTAATTTGCAATAATGATACCCTTTCAAAGAATGATGCTGGGTCATTTGGAGTTTTACAGGAAAAAAAAAAGAAATGAATTTGATCAACTTCTTCACATCAGACACTTAGCACATCAAAAAAGAAATTCCAATGGATCATAGACCTAAATATAAACACTAAAACAATAAAACTTCTAGGGAAAAAACATCAGAGAATATGTTTCCAACACAGGAACAGGCAAAGATCTTTTATAATCTTAAAAGAAAAAGTTGACAGATTGCAGTTCATTAAAATTAAGAGCATCCCTTTGTAAAAATACACCATTAATAGAATAGCAAAGAAAACCACAGAGTGGAGGAAGGTATCTACAATAAATGTATGTGACAAAGAACTTATATCCAGAATATAAAGAACTCCTATAAATCCAGATTTAAAAATAGACAATTTAATATAAAATGGGTAAATCACTTGAACAAGTGTTTCACTAAAGAGGATATCCAAATAGCCATAAGCTTAATATGAAAAATGGTCAACATACATCAGCCATCAAGTTAAAAAAACACATGGAATACATCACTACACACCCAGAAGAATGCCTTTTGGGAGAGAAAAAAAAAGAAACATTAAAAATACCAGGCCTTGGCCCTAGCCAGTTGGGCCCAGTTGGAGCACAGGTCCATGGACTGAAGGGCCTCGAGTTGGATTCTGGCCAAGGGCATGTACCTCTGTTGCAGGCTCGATCCCCAGGCAGGGCACATGCAACCAATCAATGTGTCTCTCTCACATCAATGTTTCCCTCCCTCTCTCCCTCTCTCTGAAAAGCAATGGAAAAAATATCCTCAGGTGAAAATTTAAAAATTAATTAATTTTTAAAAAAACAGGCCTTAGCAAGAAAGTGGCACAATTGGAAATCTCATAAGTTGCTAGAAGGAAAGTAGTTGGTTAACCACTTTGGTACATACTAAAGAAAAATGAGTGCATATATCCACAAAAAAAATGTATAAGTGGTCATATGGCCAAAAAATGGAAACAACCCAGATGTCCATCAATAATAGCATGAATAAATAATCTGGGTATATTCTTGCACTGTAACACTATACAGAAATAAAAAGAAATAAAGCTATATACACCAATACAGATGTATCTCACAGACATAAAGTTAAGTGAAAAAAGCCAGACACAAAACACAATGATTATATATGTGTATGTGTGTGTGTGTGTGTGTATATACATAAACAGATATATTAGTTATCTATTGCTGTGTAATACACTAATTATGCCACAACTAAGTGGTTAAAACAACTGGTATTTCTTGTCTCGGTGATTTTTATGGGTCAAAAATCTAGGTACAACTTAGCTGAGTCCTCCATCTCTGGGTTGCTCACAAGGTCTCAACCAAGGTGTCAGCCAGACTACAGTGATCTTAAGGCTCAGCCAGGGGAAGATTTGCTTCCAAGTTCATACATAAGGCTGTTCGGCAGAGGGCTTCAGTTTTTCACTAACTGTTGCCCAGAGGACAGCTCACAGTGTGGCAACTGACTTCATTAGAGCAAGAGAGAAGAGCCAGAGAGAGTGCAAGCAAAATGAAAGTCACAGTCTGTTATAACCTAACCTTAGAGGTGATATCCCAACACTTAGACCCTACCCATTAGAAGCAGGTATGGGGGCCAATCCATGTCCAAGGGGAAATTATACAAGGGCATTAAATAACAGGAGACAGAGATAATCGGGACCTAGCTATCTTAGAGGCCGCCTACCACACTGTATTATTCCATATGTATGAATTTCAAGAACAGGTGAAACTTGAAAGAAATCAGAGTATTGATTACTCTCAGGGGAGGGGCTATTGAAGTGAAGGGGGAATGAAGGAGCTTTCTGGGTGCTGTAAATGCTCCATATCTTGACCTTGTTTGGGTGGTGGGGTAACATCACTGTAATCATATATAAAAAATTGAAATGTATAGTTAAAATCTGTGCACTCTAGTGCATGTATATTATACATCGATTAACAATTTTGAAAAAAAAAAAAAGATCTAGTAGCCCTTACCTTCTCTCCTATACCTGATGATACTGAGGCCCAGAAAGATACACAGACTTCCTTAAAATCAAACAGTTGGTTTTGAATGGCAGTCCTGGCAAGCCTGTCACCTGGTCAGTGTGTGCATGTCAATCCACATAACACTCCAGTTGAATTTCAGAAGAAGGGAGCAGACAAATGGAAAAGTGGGGTGCAGGAAGGTGGGGACATGGGCAGAGAAAAGCAGCTGGGGAAGAGGGTAACAGTGGTGGGGCCCAGCAGGCCAGCTCTAGCGGGTAGGAGCATTTATCAGCGCAGTGCCTTTCATATTCAAGTGCACACCTACTAGATGCAGAGCATGTCCAAATTTAGTAATATATGAATATAAGTCAGTTTTCACTCTCCAATACCTCCTCACTGAAGCACCATGTTTATTCTCTTCATATCTAACACAATTTTAACTATTTATATTTTATTTACTAAATAACTGTCTCCAACACACACACACGCAAACACACTCACACACACTCACACACACACAACTATAAGCCACATGAGAGCACAGACTACATCTTCTGCTCCCAGTTCTCAGCTCTGCCTTACCAGCTGCATAACCTTAGGAAGGTTATTTAACCTCTCTGATTCAATAGTTCATGGAGATTTTGTAAAAAAAACAAATGAGAAATGCATATAAAATACAGAATAGCTCTCATTAGAATAATTCAGTTTCCCCTAATACTGAGCAAGAACAAAGGTCCAGGGTCCACATCCCATCAACAGCTCTTCCACCTTTTCCCAGATGAGGTTTGTTCTGGATACCCACGGTTAGACTCTCCATTCAAGGATCCAAACAGAAAAATCCTACATCCCTACCATCCCATGCTGGGTTATTGGAATTTCATCTCTCTAGGCAGCTTCATTCCTCTTCTCTCCCCCTCCTCCGGCCTGATGCTATGATGCCACAATCCAGTCTCTGTGACTCGGGAAATGTTTCCATGGTGATGAGCAGTGATGTCATAAAGGGGGTATTGTTACAGGATTGAATGATATCTGGCACCAGATGCACCCTGCCTCCTTATATAAGAGGGGGGATGGGAGGCAAATCCTGTGGGCACATCCCAGAAAATGGGAAACCGAATCACCCAAGGGATGGCAAGGGATGACCAGAGGGAAAGAAAGTTAGAATCCCTTCCAGGCACTAGCAGCCCCACTTGGAAAAGGCGGAATTTAACAGACCTCACCAAGGCAAAGATTGTTTTTCGCCAAAAGAAATCAAAGAGACCAAGAAGAGGCAGTGACCACCGGAGACTTCACCTTCTGGTCTAGAAAGACCCAACCCGACAGTAGCTTCATCCACCACAGCCCAATATATCAAATATTTATAGAATAAAAAGCCATGGGCTCTCTCTTACCGGAGCCTTAGATTGTCATGTGCATCTGATTGCTCCAAAGACAGACCTTGTGATTTTCAGCCCAGCATGCAATTTATAGTAACAAGTCTCACCAGACAAATAGCAGCCACCCCCAGCCAAAATCCTAGGGGAACTCAAACCACCTTGTTAAGAACATTCCCTGGGGAGATTTTATACTGAGGAGATCCCATAATGCTGTCCGCCATCTCTGGGTTCTCTAGAAACAGCAGGGCCTTGGAGGAGTGCCTGCCACCAGGGAAGTTTGACTGCACAACTGGAGGAGGGAGAACCTGATGGACAGGCAATGCTCGGAAGCAGAGAAGCACGTGTTGCCTTGAAGAGGGCCTGGCCTGGGTGACCATTGTCTGACTATCCCTTGAAGTTGCAGATCGAGGGGTTGCCATGATTGTGAGTGCCAAGGAATGGGTCCTTCTCAATAAAACATTTCCCTTCATCCCACAGGAGACTCTGGGAGCCAGTGCTTTCCTCTTTCTTTGTCTGGGCAGCCAGTTTTCTTGCATGCTCTGTTCCTGGCAAATTTGGTCCACAGTAGTAGCTAAGTGTGTGTGCAGTGTGAGTATATTTTTATGGCCTTCATCACTATTTATGAATTAACTTCAAAGGAAAGTCATTTCCACCCAGGAAACCTGACATATGTTTTTTCATACCCACACAGGCATAGAGATAAGATAAAAGAGCACCTTCTTATTATTCCAGAGAGCAGAAGGCAATGTTTTCTGGGTGTTGGTTTGGGCAGCACAGAGCCATCCACCATGTATCAGAGAAAAGCCAAACGGACTGCAGGCTCCACCTCTATCTAGGTCACTCTCTAGTCCCCAAACATGTCACAGTCTCTCATGGCTCCTGGTCTTGGCTCATGCTGTCCTCTTGGCCAAGAATGTCCCCCCACATCCTATCCATACAACCCCTTCAACTATAAGATCTGGGCCCAGGTCAAATGGCCCAGATCCTCCTCTCTGAGCATGTCCTTCCAGGGAGAAGTCCCTCCCTCCTTTATTGTCCAGCTCCTCCACTACAGTGCAGCCCCTTTAGGAGAGGGACCGTTCCTTATTCACTGAATGCTGGGCTGGAGCACATGTCCCTAGCATCTGCAGTGCATGTGTGCCAAGGTGAATGTTGGGAGAAAAGCCAAGATCCTTGTGCCCTGCAAATCCCACTGGCAGCCTCAACTCTTCCAAAACAAAAGCTGATTTTTAAAAGTAAGTTTTGGTGACTTGAGTGACTAATTTCCTGGACCAGTGTCCTTTAATATGATCGAGGACGAGCAGTGGAGTCAAATAAGGTGGCCTGAGGAGACTCCAGAGACCCAAGCTCCGGCTGTGAGACTCTGAGCAAGCTGTGTACCCTCCTGAGCTCCAATTCTCTCACCTATGAAACCAGAGAAGGGTGGAAGTCTGGGCTCCGAGTCCAGTCCTAACATTTAACTCACCGAAGCAGCACTTGGCATTTTCACATCCTGAAACAGGAACATGTTATACTCCAAGGATGAGGCCTCAAGGCGCCTTGCTGCCCTCCTGGGTTGATATTGTCCCTGTCAGTCTCCTGTTAAATCCCCCTTCCTGTTTATTACAGTGCACTCTGGGCTGGGGATGGATGACAGCTCCACTCGAAGGGCAGACTGTAAAGACAAATGGAACTGCTGCCTGGTTGAGCTGCCCTTGTTAACACCATGTCACCCAGAGAGAGTATGTCCCCCTTCCCAAACACCTGGGAGCCTAACCTTCCTTGGCCAGGCCCCCGGCACTAGCAAAGCTCCAGAGCTCTTCCCATGTCTTGCCTGAGCAGGGCTAACTCCATTATTTTGCAAACACATCTCGGTGCACCTGTACATTCTGTCACTCTCCTCATCCATGACAAATGCCCAGCATAAAAATTACCTTCAGAAATGTGTTAAGGCAGCAGCAAGCATGTCCAGAGGCCTAGGGAAGGTGAGAAGGCTGGAGATTGGTAGAGATGATCTTCATTACTGTGCATCAGAAAAATGAAAGGAGTAAGAAGAATGGGGGGGAGAGGGGTGCCAGGGTGAATGGAAAAACTACGGGCTCATTCAGCAGCAGCATACACATGGCCAAAGTCTATCCAAGTTGCTCAGCAACCAAGAAAAAGCATTTTGGAGAGCAAGGGGCTAATTGGATAAATGAATTAATTAGACATTTCTGGAGTCAGTGCCATAAATGACAACAGGCTTGAGTGGCCAGTTTCTTGCTGGCTAACATGTCTTCCTCCCCTACTAGAGCTTTGGTCCAGCAAATTTAGGGAGCTGGAGAGGGTGGGAGCCAGGTAACAATGTATCAGAGATGCTATCTTGGGAAGGGCAGGTGAGGGAGGGAACCTTGCCTTGGGAGACAGGTTGAACTAAAGACATTCAAAGTCTATTTCAGCTTTCATATTTGATCCGTTTTCCCCTGCAGGGTAAAAAGGGCAAGAAAATGGGTAAGTCCCCACTCTGGCAGCCTGAAGGGAACTTAATAACCTGCTTTCCCACACCATCCCATGGGGTTTCCCTTTGCTGTATTTAAAACAAGCTGGTTCCCATGAAAGCTGATGGATGGCAGTTGTTAGGGCGTTTGTGTGGGGAATCAGATGTTTGGTTGGTGGTTGCTTTTTTCCCCTTTCTCTGCTTTGCTTCCTCCCCTCGGCTTCCTGTAATTACAGCAGAACCCCACTGGTTGCTCTAATGGTGGAGCGGGCGCCGCTGCACAGAGCTCAGAGTGGAGAAGAGGGAGCAGGCAGGAAGGCCACCGGCAGGGGCCAGGGCCTGCTGCCTGGGAAGGGGAGACAGCAATGTGGGCATCGGGGTTTGCCACCCGCAACAACTGGCCGGGAGCCTCCAGGCAAGGCTCTGCACCTCTCAGAGCCTCTGCTTTCCCTCATTCCAAGTAGGGAGAATGGGTTTTGCGGCGTCTCGACAACAATCGATGCCATTGCTAATTACATCTCTCCCTTGCTCAGAATTACTAAGGGTTGCCCATTGCAGACAAAAATAAAGCCAAGTCTGTCAGCAGGGCCTACAAAGCCTCCATACCCACAACGAGATACCACCTCACACCTGTTAGAACGGCTATTATCAAAAAGACAAAAGATCATAAATACTGGTAAGGAAGTGGAGAAAAGGGAATCTTTGTGTATTGTTGCTGGACATGTAAAATAATATAGCCATTATGAAAAGAAGTATGGAGATTTCTAAAGAATTTAAAAATAGAACTACCAAATGATCCAGCAACCTCACTTTGGGGTTTATATCTAAAGGAGATAAAATCAGTATCTCCAAGAGACTTCTGCACACCTATGGTTCATTGTAGCATTATTCACAATCGCTAAGACAGGGAATCCGCCTCAGTGTTCATCAACAGATAAATGGATCAAGAAATTGTGGTGTGTCACACAATGGAATATTATTCAGCCCTAAAATAAAGAAGGAAATCCTGTCATTTGCTACAACATGGATGAACCTGGAGGACGTTATACTAAGTAAAATTAGGCAGGCACAGAAAAATCCTGCATGGTCTCACATATAAGTGGAACCTCATAGAAGTTAAACTCATAGAAGCAGAGAGTGGATTGTCAGGGGCTGGGAGGTGGGGAGATGTTGGTCAAAGGGTACAAAGTTTGCTTTACAGGATGAATAAGTTCTAGAGAGCTAAGGTACCAGTGAAGTGACTATAGTTAATAATACTATGTTGTATTGGCTAATAGAGTGTATCTTAAATGTCCTCACCACCAATAAAATGGTTACTATGCGTGGTGATGAATACATTTATTGGCTTGATGGTGGTAATCATTTCACAGTGTATATATATATCAAAAAATAACATTGAACTCAAATATATACAATTTTTGTTGATTATAACTCAGTAAGGCTGGAAAATAAAATAAAATCCAAAGGCCTCAGGAAAAGGAATTGAAGGAGCAAAGGAATAATATTAGAACATTTTTTCCAGAGCAGGGAAAGCAACAGAAATGGAGGTTACTGGGCCCAGGGTAGGATAAGAGCCAGGAAGGGGAACTGAACACACTTCCCTGCATCTCTCTTTTTTCTTTCAGCAAACATTTTGCCCAGGGTCCATGCCTGAGAGGAGACACCAGCACTGGGGTGTTTCAGATTTCCTTCTGTCCCTGGAAGTCCACCTTCTACCCAAGTGTTAACCCATGGGTAGTCCTGCTTTACTTGCTGTAAATTCACAGAGGGTCCTCTCCAGCTCACAAGAGATTCAGGATGAACTTACTAGAAGCAGGATAAACTCTCCAATAAAAATAACAATAAACTGGAACCCATTTGCAGGAAATCACCTTAGTAACTTAAATCAAGAAGAGAAGGCCCGTACGGCACAGAGGCATGTGGCATATGGATACAAGACATTTCGTTTGTCTCATCTTCAGAGTCACCTCCTATTGTTTGAAGAGCATCATCCCCAGCCTCCTGCCATCCACCCCCTTTAGGGGAAATTGAAATGGGGCTAGAGCTGTCCCTGTCTGAGATTAAAGAGAAAGGGAAGGCCATTGGTAATTGGCGGCAGGGTCCTCTGTAGGAAAAGCACCCAACCCTGGGGAAGGAAAATAACAGTGTTGGAGGGTACAGCTTCCCCCTCCCCTAAAAACATGCCCCCTCACAGTGAGGGGAAAATGGCTCGCAGGAGGTAGACCTACTAGGAGGCAGACCCAACTAATCTTCAGAACCTCTTATCACCTAATCATTTCCTACCCATTGTCAAGTATCTTCTACCTCAGAACAGGCACCTTGCCAAGCATCTCAAGCTCCCTTAATCCTCACAACAGCTGTGCAAAACAGGGAGTATAATCCCTATTTTATAAAAGAGAGAACTGGGTTTCAGAAAGTAACTTGCCCAAGGTCGCATAGCTAGTCAGTGGTAGGGCTGAGATCCAAACTGAGGTACGTCTGACCCAAGCACTACTCTGCCACCTAAAGCATCCCATCTCCCATGTCACCCCATAAGTCATCTAATCATTCGTTTTGTCCAAGGCTCCCTACTTGGAGAAAATGCCCTAGGCTGCATAGAACTTAATGGAAAACTGAAGAGAATCAGGGTGCTGCGGAAGGAGCACTGGAGTAGGAGTCAGGGAGATGGACAGTGGGGTGGGAGCTTCCACCGTCTCGGTGAAGTGGGGCACCCCACAACCTCTCTAGGCCACACGTACCACATCTCGAGAAGGATGCGGTTAGATCATTACATGCTCTTTCCAGCTCTAAAATTATTTCTATTTTAAGACAATCTTGGAGAGGACAACATTTAACCTAAAGGAATGACTCCCCAATTGTGAAGTTTCTGGTGAAAAAGAAATTGAGCAGAGAATCCTCTCCGCCGCCCCTCGAAATCACACCACAAGTCTGAGCAAGTTCTCCTATCATTTAAAACATGTCTGTAACTTTAGAATTTATGATGCCCTTTCAAATATGTAACTTCACTTCGATCATTGCAACTATTACACAGGTGAGGAGACTTGAGTCTCAGGTGTTGACTGACTTGGGCCATTTCATAAAGCTGGTAGATGGTGATATGAAGGCTTATCGTTCCATTTCGGCCTAACCACAACCAAAAGGAATGTTCTTATATATACTTGTGCTTGGAGCTAGAGCCCTATTGCTGAACAAGCCCATTCATACAACGACTAAGCTGTCATCATCATCAACAGCAGCAGCAGCATCCACATTGAGCTCATTTGAGCACATAATAGACACTAAGTCATAGTTGTTAAAATTATTAATAAAGGAGCTGGTACCATTTCAGTACATATACCTGAACACCTGCCAACTCCACCTGCAGGTAAGATCAGCTCTGCTTAGAGGCATGCACATATAGCACCCACATGTGTACACACATCACCTCCCTACTATTTTCCCTCCTCATCTCAGCTCCTAGTGAAAAACACGCCGATGAGGCCTTTCCTCGACATGATTCTTTCAGCATCCGTCAGTCTGGTACCACAGACAGGCTTGGCTGAGGCAGGGGGTCGTCAAGGAACAACAGTGCTCCACCGCCACCTGCCTATATTCGGTTACAGGGTGCAACAGCGGTGTTTCACACAATATAATCAGCTCCGCCCCCTGCTCCATTTCTTTAAAAATTCATATGTGCACAAGAAAGAAAGAAAACACAAAACAAAACCAGGAGGGGGGAAAGGCAATCTTGAAATGAATTCGGCTACAGAAGCTTATGTTCCTGCAGACATAGTAGATATTAATAATTCAACAAAATATTACAGTAATTACTATAGTTTGCAAAATCACAACAGTGCACTTTAGCACAACTCCCACCAATCTCCCTGCCATCGCCATTAATAAATAAAACACGGTTCCCTATATTAAGCTTGTTATTTAAAAGCTAAATATTTTATCAGCTCTAATGTATTTTAAATAATCAGTCAAGACCAAGAAAAGCCCTGGCCCCACATTTCACCCCCCATCCCCAATAAGTGAAATTCCATCTTCACAGCTAGGACGGAAGTTGACTTTAACAAGAATACACTGAGTGTTAGGGCTTGAAGACCCCCATTGAGGGAACTGAGGACCACTCAGCTCAAATGCTCTGCTAGAATCCGATTAGGCTGCTGAAAAACAGCAGATGACACAATCCAGCATGGAATCTAAATCCAAGGGAAAATGTTTTTGACCCTAGGATACTATGTCCACATGAACCATCAAGCCAATGTGAGAGCAAAATAAATTTTAGACATGCCAAGAATGAAAAAAAAAAGATATTGCTAAACCCCTAGGTGACTATTTTATCTATCATCCAAGCCAGGATCTTTTGAGAGTTAAAAGGAATCCAATATTTTTATCAGGACACAGACATAAGCATTCCCATGTACTCTCTGGAAAAGAATACTTGAGGATATGCCACAGAAAAATGAAAATCAGCTCCCAGTAAGAGAAAAGGAATCCAAGAAACAGAGGCACTACCCTAGGAGTGGGATAAATAGATATATTGAGATGACAACAGAGACACTGGCCTACAAAGGAATCAGTACAAATTAGAATATTCAATAACAATACAATTATGAAATTGGAATATCTTAGTTCTATGGTGAAAAACAGATGTTTCTTCTGTCTATGAGGAAGATAAAACAATTAGAAACTCAAAGAAAAAACAAAAAGCTGTACAAGAATCTTAGCCCAAACTAATTTGGCAGAATTCTGAGCAACTGTCAGAACATGAGATAATCTATTTGACCTCAAAGCTCAGCACACTCCTCAGCAAGCAACACAGGCTTAATCATGAGGCTTGAAATACATTGTACAGCATTCCTGGAATAAGAATCTCAAGGTTTTTAACACCGGGGATGTGTGCTAATGAAAGTGTCTCATTTGTGCTGGGAGAAGGCAAAAGAAGGTGGATGTTGTACATGGTCTCAAATCTGTTGTGGAAGGACCCCCAGCGGAAGGAGTAAAGGAGAGGTAAGGTGAACCAACACCATGAGTTCATAGTGCTTCCAAGTGCAGTATCTCCTTATTTAACTGTGATATAATGGGAGCAAATAGGATTGTCCCTGTTTCACACAGAAAGAACTGATTGACCTCATATATCACATCTAGTTTATGGTGAAATGAGCCTGCACCAATTTACACAACTCATTCATTTCATAGATAAAGAAATTGAATTCCAGAAAATTTTAAAAATTCAAATAAGCATCATATTAAGCAAAAAAAAAAGAAAAGAAAAATAAATGAATGAATGAATGAATGAATGAATGAATGAATGAATGCACATATGCTTGGAATAAGACCAGATGTATGAATGCTTGAATCAGTTCACATTTTTTGTCATCATTCAAGACACTCTCCTTACTAATGCGTCAATTTTTTTAAAATCTAATTCATAAACATATAAGCTACCATTCCTGGAAGGGTCTTTATTCACTACACCTAAGAAAGGGTGACTTGCTGAAGACAGTTCATGTAAGTCAGGAACCCGAGTCTAGAGATCCCAACTCTCAGGCTCATAGTCCTTCCAACCTGTCATGATCACCTTCACTAATGACATCCTAGAAAGACACCAACCCTAAGCTCAGCTGCTCCCTGCCAAAATCCTGACAGTCTAAGAAAAACAGGAATTGCACCCTATCCCTAGTCAGGAGATCACCTGCCAGCAGGTAGAGGTTCCAAATTTTAGGGACCCTCTGTGTACTGTGAAAACCAAGCACATGCCCTGGGGTGAGGTGGGGCTCCTTAGCCCTGAGAAATGACAGTGAAGACTGATTTGAAGGTGTGTGTCCCCTTCTCAAAGCCTCAACACCATGTTTCTGTCACTCAATATAACCCTGGACTGGGCTCCTCTCTTCTGGAAGGTGCCACTCTAAAGGAGGACCCTCTCAGAGCCAGGGTCAGTGACTTCATCTCCTTCTCCATCCCCAATACGTACCATGGTATGGCCCTAAGCAGGATTTTTTATTTTTAAATATGAGGGAAACTCTGGCCCTGGCTGGGTAGCTCAGTTGGTTGAGCATCATCCAGATATGACAAGGTTGTGGGATCGATCTCCAGTCAGGGTACATACAAGAATCAACCAATGAATGCATAAATTAGTGGAACAACAAATTGATGTTTCTCTCTCTATATATCTCTCTTCAATAAATAAAAATTTTTAAAATATAGAAGGCAAATTCCTGACTTGGTGTGATGGTTAATTTTATGTGTCCACTTGGTTGGGCCATAGGGTGCCCAGACATTTGGTCCAGCATCATTCTAGGTGTGTCCATAAGGCTATTTCTGGATGAGATTAATATTTGCATCAGTAGGCTGAGTAAAGGTTACCCAATGTGGAGGGACCTCATCCAACCCATTGAAGGCGTGACTAGAACAAAAGGCTGAGTAAGAAATAATTCTTCCTTTCTATATGACTGTCTTCAAGCTGGGACATTGGTCTTCTCCTGCGTCAGACTCAGACTCAAACTAGAGCTACACCATCAGCAATATTGAGTTTCCAGCTTGCCAACTACAAATTGTGGACTTCTCAGCCTCCATAGCAGTGTCAGCCAACTCCTTACAGTAAGGAGTCTCTTTACATATACAGATACATATGTAAATATGCACACACACACATAAAGACATTTACTATGAAGGATATGTTTGTATATGTATATACACCCTGAAGGAAAGACTTGAATTCAAGTAGTTTTTTTGGGAGGTGATCCCAAGAAATACTGATAGGGGTGTAGGGAAGTGGGAGAGGAACCGGAGGGCTGCCCATAAAGTAAGCAGGTTATCATGGTAGGCAATTTGGGCTTAATCCCACTGGAGACTCTGGAAGACAGTGTAGAAAACCAGCCTCAGAGTTATCCCATCCCAAAGGGCAAGAGAGCTGAGGTATTTATACAATTTCTACTAGTCATTGCTAGGTGGCTGTCCCCTACTCCTGGATGGGAATTAACTTCTGACACTTTCAGCCTATGCCTTGCATGATCAGTGGGCAAACAGGCCTTGGTGCTGGTGGTTAGAAGTCAGGCAAACATGTAGAGAAAGGGTAAGGGTCAAGGGGACATGGGCAGGGTACCATTTTTATCTGCTACAAATGGCTACACATTCAACCTGCCCCACTTCTTGCCTAGGCAGATAATGAGAACTTTTTTTTTTAATATATCTTTATTGATTTCAGAGAGGGGAAAGGAGAGGGGGAGAGAGAGAGAGAGAGAGAAACATCAATGATGAGAGAGTCCTCATTGATGGGCTGCCTCCTGCACGCCCCCGACTGAGGATCAAGCCTGCAACCCCGGGCATGTACCCTGACCAGGGATCGAAACCCGATCCCCTGGATGCTAGGTCAATGCTCAACCGCTGAGCCACGCCTGGCAGGGCAAGAACTACCATTCTTAACCAATAGAATAGCCTACTATGCTAGATCCTTTATGTGTATAAGTTATCTCTAAGATTCACAACAACCCTACAAGCCAGTATTATCCCCATTTTACAGACAATGAAATTAAGGCTCAGAGACCTGTTCAAAGTCACTGTTGCTTGGGTACCTCATAACAGAAAGACATTTCAGAGTTGTGAGAAATCTTCCAATCAAAAGTTTGCTTGCAAGCACGACTGACACTGAAAGAAACCCAGTGATATGAACAAGTCTTTCACCTCTAAAGATACCCTTCCTCTACATCACGACCCTGGAAGACAAGTTTCTCTGCATCTTGCTTAATGGTCTCAAAGCTCCTATTGTAGACAAGCTTCCCCACCACGTGTAACCACATTTGGATATGGCAACTTGAGCTACTTTTCTAGCCCTGAAAAAATGTTCACCTCAGTAATTATTCTCTATCTCCCACTGAGAACAGATTTTAAAAAGAAAAAGTTTATTTCTTATGCATCAGCGTAATCTTTAACCTGATTCTAGCCATCTGGAAAAGAAACTGCCTACCTCACCATAGATGCCAAAAGACTATGAGAGTACTGAGTCAGGCATGCAGGACCTGAGAACCAGAGCAGACAACTGTGGTGTCCCAGGGGTGCAGACCCCAGGCCTGGAGGCAGCCAGAGGCCAGACCCGTCCCCATCCCCAAAACACTCACTCTTCACTCAGGCAGTCTGAATATTTAAGGAAGTACTTATGTCATTCAACTCAATACGCTTCTATTGACTGACCACCATGCACAAGGAAGGGAGAGGCACAAAGGCAGGAAATGCAGGAGAGATGGGAGAGCCAAGCCTGAGCATCACTTCTGGCTGAATTTATTTCTAGTCTCAGTTGAGTCATTTATGGGTTGAATGGACTGCAGAATATTAGTGCAAAGCATCCATTTCCTTTTTTCTGCAAGAAGAGGCTGAATGACCAACCCCCAGGACTCAACTGCTTTGCTGCCTATCAATTATTCATCTATGGGTCTCCAAAGGACCCCTCACACGATGTACCTGCGCGCTGCTGCTGCTCTTCTCCCCTTTGGGACAATTCCTCACGCAGCATTCATCTATTATTTCACCCTATTTCTTTTCACGTCTTTCCCAGGACAACACTCCCTCAAGTGTCTGTGTAGGAACCTTAGGCTCCATTTTTGGTGCATAGGGTGCAGGCAAAAAGGGAATTCAAGCCTATAACTCGATGGGTATCAATCACTACACAATATTAATAGTTTGGCCAGTCTAGTAATTCTGGACAAAAGGATGCAAGTATTCTACAGATAGTTCCAGCCATGGGTATCCCCATTTTGCATCAGGTACAAAGCAAGGCTAGGAGATCAAGAGGAGAAGAAAACTTAGACCATCAGGCCCATCCCATGACCTTGGTGTAGGTGAGTCTTGGGCACTATAGCTCTGCTTACCAACCAGCCCATCAGCCCAGTTCTCCTGTTCTCCTAAAGCTACACATTTCACTCACTTTCTTCAAGAAGCCTTCCATGATTCGCTGTGAGATGTCATCATGGATGCCCAAGCCACTCTTCATCTCTCAGATGAGTGGTTTTGATATCTGCCTTCTGTGTGGTCCTGAGATACACAGTGAATGAGATAGAGGAATGAATGGCTGGGGACCTGGCTCCTTGAAACTCATACTCAGAATTTGTGATAGAAATGATCAGAATCAGATAGTTAGAACCAGATTAAAGATTACACTAATCCACAACTAATAAATTGAACATTTTGCCAGGATTTCATTGAGTGAAGGGTTGAAAAAGGTATCCAGAGAGATGAAGAGTGGCTTGGCATCTAAGAACTTCAGGATTGCACAAGTAGCTCTCTACTATTAAGTCCTTGATAGGGAGCAGAAGAAACCATCCCTGCTGGATTGAGATGAGAGGGACCTGGAGCATGGTGAGGCCAGTCATTCAGTGCTGTGGGTCAGTAAAATTGTGCCCAGTTACTTGGTACACACTGGAAGAGAACCTAGCTTAGGAGAAAAGCTAGAAATAGAGCTATATAGGATAATCAAGGATCCTATTAGATTGTGGATTTGGGATTCTTTAGCCTGGGTATGATGATATGACTTCTTGTGAATTCATACTTGTGGAGGGTTCTCATCACGCATACAGTCCTCTTTAGGATTGATTAGGAATGCATTTACCAGGGGTAAGAAACAAGACCATATAGTAAACAGCAGCATGGGTTCTGGAGCCAGCTGCCTGGGTTTGAATGCTGCCTCTATCTCTTAATAGTTGTGTGACATCAGGCAAATTGTCACCCTTGTTGGCTATTTTTTCATCTATAAAAATGGGGTGATGATAATAGTACCTCTCACATTGGGCTGTTGTAAGGATTTAATAAGATGCACATAGCAAAGTGCTTAAAAGAAGTGCTTGACCTGAAGTAAGCCCTTCAGATACTTTTGGTTGGTTTAGTTTTTATTTTTATATTGGAAGGGGCTTTCCCTTCATTTTCAGATAGAAATGTTGAAGTACAGAAAGGAGGGACTTGCCTGAAGTTTTGCAGGGAGCTGATGGCACAGCCTTGGCTAGATGCCAGTTCTCAGTGAGATGCTCATTTCAACCACCTCCCGTACTCCGTGGCCTCAGTCAGATGAGTGGTTTTGATATCTGCCTTCTGTGTGGTCCTGAGATACACAGTGAATGAGATAGAGGAATGAATGGCTGGGGACCTGGCTCCTTGAAACTCATACTCAGAATTTGTGATAGAAATGATCAGAATCAGATAGTTAGAACCAGATTAAAGATTACACTAATCCACAACTAATAAATTGAACATTTTGCCAGGATTTCATTGAGTGAAGGGTTGAAAAAGGTATCCAATTACTTTTTTAAAATTTACTATAGCACATTTATTAATATACTATGAAGAACAGCATTTCCATAAATAATTAAACCCAAACTATACTGATCAAAATAAATGAGCAAAATGTTCCTGATGATGCAACCAGGCTTGATTCACTCGCTAATGCTAATAATGTGGTGACTCACAAGAAGCCCTCATTAACAACCATTAGGAAGATACAGACTGTCCAGCATTAACAAGCTTAGTGTTTATTGTCTGCAGCTACAGTGGTGGGTGGGCCAGGGTGGGTGGGCAGCAGGGCCATAGCGCACAGCCCAGGAACAAGAGGGAGAATCTATTTCTAAGCCTCTCTGGCTAGCCTCATATACACTCATCCTAGGCCTCAGTCTATCCTACCTATAAAATGGGCAACACTCTATCTCACCTGAGTGAAATGCATAAAGACTCTTGTCAGGAAGATAGTCAGTAAACACAAGGAGAAAGGAGAAAACCAGGAGTGAGTAGAGGACAGCTACACTAAGAGGAAGACCAGTAGGGAGTCCAAGCTGTAGGGTGCCATGTTTCTGTCTGAGCTTCATATCCCTCATCTCCGTACTGAGTGATTTGATGGAGACAATTTCCAAGTGCATGTCCAGCCTTGACATTCTGTGAGTCTAAGATGCCTGTAGTATCTCCCACAGTGATCCTCTCTCCTCTGAGCTCATAGGCTGAAACGATCACTTGACAATTAACCACATATCACCCTGTGGCATCTGTCTTGTTGTCATGTGTTATATAATTTTATAGAAGAACAGTCTCATATCCAAAGCATATTGGACCTTGAGGTGAACACTGTCTTATTTTCATTTGTCTTCTCCCTCCATCACGCCCCTACCAGCCCCTGTGCCCAGAACACTGCCACATACAAAGGAAACACTTAGCAAAGGGTTGAATATTTTAGGTGAGTCCATCTGTACATGAGGAAGAAGCCAGGATTGCTGACTAGTCCCTATTTCTCTCTTACTAAGTGGGGTAGAGATGCCTCTAAATCTTATGTAAAAATTCCTATATGAAATGATAAACCAGGTGTATAAATTCAATGCTATTAAGAGACAGTGTTAGACTGTCCTCCCCCAAAGCTAAGGCAGTCTGTAAATTCTATTAGCACTTAGGAGAAGGGAAAATAAATGACTCTAAGGAAAGTTCCATAGAGGTGTTGTGTTTGGATCTTGAACTGTGCTATGAAAAATGGGTACATTTCAATAGAGCAAGACCTCAAGATCTAAGGCTTGGAGTCAAGAGGGGTCTTGGCACAATGAAGGGGCTGCCTTGGCTAGTGTGAAGGAATCAACCAGGGAATAGTAAATACGAAGTTAGAGAAACAGACCCAGAACATTCACAGTGAGGGGCCTTGAATACCAAGCTAAGGGACTTTAGCTTTGAATCAAAAAGGCCAACGTAGCCCGAGCCAGTTTGGCTTAGTGGCTAGAACATCGGCCCAAGGACTGAAGGGTCTCAGGTTCAATTCTAGTCAAGGGCATATATCTCAGTTGTAGGCTCAATCCCTGGCCTGGTCAAGAGGCAACCAATCGATGTGTTTCTCTCACATAGATGTTTCCCTGTCTCTCTCTCTTCCACCCCTCTCTCTTTTTCGCTCTTCCTTTCCCTCCAATGGAAAAAATAACCTCGGATGAAGATTAAAATAAATTAAAATAAAATAAAATAATAAAAAATAAAAGGCTAAAGGTACTCTAGCTAGAATGTGGACATACTGCTATCAAGTTATGAGCAGCTGAGAAATCACCGATGTCCCAAAGGGTGAAGATTTCCAATCCCTTCCTAGCCTCTGCTAGATGAGACGTGGGACTATCACTCTACATGGTCAATCATGCCCGAGCACCTATGCCACGTAAGGCAGAGCTCTCTTATCTCTACTCACTGCCAGCAAAATCTATCACCCACCAGTTCAAAGGGGCGCAAGTATGGTCAGCCAAATCCATTCACCCCATAGCGCCAGTTCCGATGACTCCAAGTGGCCCACCGGGCACTAGCATTCTATTTTTTGCTTCCTCTTGCTCCAGGTCTCTTTTCTCCTAAGCTTGCTGAAAAACCATCCTTTGACTTTTTTCCCTGTGAGTGTCTCAAGGCAGCCAAAGGAAGCAGGAGATCAACAGGTGAGTCAAAGCGCCAGGCCTCAGGTAGTCCTAGCCTTGGACTGGCCTTCAGACATGCAGTCCTGTCTCAGCCCATCTGGCTACGCTGCCCATCTCTGCTCCTCTGAGATGACTGAGGGCCCACAGATCATCCAGTTCCTAAATTCTCTGTTATAATAATAGATGGACACAGCCCGAGGGAAAAGCAGTTCTGCCCTCTGAGCCTTCCAACCACTGGAGCTACAACCCCTCCCCCTCCTTTAAATCCAACACAATATTGGAGAAGCCACTTCCTGGCGTTCCTTCCTTGTCAACTCCAAAGCAAGCTCCAGCCACTGCATTTCTGCAGTTACTCAATCAGGCCTCCCAATTAGGGAGTTTACAACTTCTGCTCACCTTGGAAATCACTGCAGGATCTGAAAAGCAAATAACACTCTGTAACCCAGACATCAGAGGAAGCCCAGAGCAGACAAATAGCCTGGGTTGGCCCCTCCTCTTCCCTCCCTCCCCCAGGCCAACAGTGACCAGGAGCAATTAGTGCTTTCTGCCTTTCCCAGCTACATCTCCACCGAGATGGCTCCCCTGTAATATTAATTAAAAACAGATTCTTTTTGGCAAACCCTCGAAGAACGGCTTCTGTGGCAGGTTTCTTTATTAAGCCTCCGAGAAGGCAAAATGCATTAAGAAATTATGACACGGGGACTGTGAGCAGGGACAATGAAGGCTAGACAATCCAGCCAAAAGCTATTTGAAAAATCTGTTTGGGAGCCACAATTAGATGCTCCAGTGAGTGAAATACAATTACTCGGATCAAATCTGTCACTATTTTGCACATTAGGAGTAAATATTTTAGAACACAGTTCAGCTGAATTAGTTAAGGGTATGAAATCTTGCCTGGGAGAATCTGTGTGTCCCCACCTCCTAGCGTGCTCAGGGAAGATTTCTCTTAGGGACCTGGAATTATCAGCATCTCCCATCTCTCTTCACCAAGCCGCAGTGTTGGGCAGATTGACTGAAAACTATCTGGCAAGTCATTCCGACCAGACACACTGCAGGAGCAGCAGCCTGCAAACCAAGGCCTCTGGGAGTGAGCTGCTGGAAAGGAATGGGGATCCATCTAAAGAGGGGCAGCACTGCCACCTCAATAAGGGTCAAGGGTTACCCCGGAACGAGGGGGCATGGAAAGTGGGCAGCTGCCTTCACAACTCTCCATGTTTGCCAACTCACTGACCAAGCAGGGAGGTGTCTTCCTTCATTTTTGGGAAAAGGGCAGAATGATGCTTCTCTGTTCCCCTGTAAACTACAGAGACCGGGCTCTCTCTGGGTGTTTGTGAAACACTCTCTAACCCATTAATCACCAGGATCCCAGCTGGAGACAACCAGAAAGAATGAATGGCAAATTACTCAGGCTCCAAGTTCAAGTCCACTCACCTCTCCCCCAGAACACTCTCAGGGCAAGAACAGGCAGCCGGAGGACTGAGACTCCCTTCCCTCCTGATGCCTTCTGGCTCAAGCCTGCTGGGCACCTCCTCCTTGCTCCACCCCCCCCATCCCACCCCCCACTCACCCCCACCCACCCCCGCCAAGCCATCCCTTCCCACTCCTGGGACCAAAGTGAATACATGTTCCAAGCCTGAGACAAGAACATCCTTCTGTCCCCTGAGCCCCTGGGCACAAGCTGGACACATGGGGTGGGGTGGAGGTCCTTGCCTTGCATGTCCACGTCTACATGCCTGACTGCAAACTGTCAGACTGGTTCAATTTCCAGTTATATGGGGCGACTGAAAACTCCCCAAAAAGGAACTTGTTTCAAGTAATGAGGTCCACTAAAGGCACTTTTTAAGGAGAGCGTGTTAATTTACCTGGTGGCCTTCCCAGAGCGGGACATGTTTAACATTCTGAAGTCAGAAGGGAAGATGGAATTCTCTTTGATGTCAAAAGAGCGTTATGCTAGGACCCAAGTTGTCTGCCTTGGAGCCATCTCTCTCCACTTTGAAACCAATGATGAAGGGACCTTTCAGGAGGTCCATCACCCCATCAGTCATCACCTGGATTTTATTTAGAGGATCTTCTTTTATTGCCCTCAGGATAGGGAGAAGGGAGAAAGAACCCAACTGGGTAAAGCAGCAGAAATTGGTTTCCCAACTCCCCCAGAGTTGTTTTTTTAAAGTCTCTCAAAGACAGGGCCATGTTAACCTGTGTCCTGGTCTTCCCTCAGAGCATCACAGACCCAATACTCAACAAAGCCCTTCTCCCTGGTATTGCACACAGAGTGTGGTCAAAAGACGCAGGTCCGGCCCAGGAGCTAAAGAGACAGCCCTTCTTGGGCCAGAGAAAGAGGACACCATGGGGTCCCTGCACCCATCTGTGCTACCCTGTCCTTTGCTTGAACAGTAAGACACGCCACCAGCACAATCAATAAACCCCTGGGGGACTGTCTCATCACTGTTACTTGGACTCCAAAGCCAACTGGTCCATTGCCCAGGCCCTTCTGGCCCTCTTTTAACGGAAGAGCCATTTCCCCAGGGAGCACTGGGCAAGACTGGCCCCCTCCCTTCCTCTGCTGCACAACTGCGTGGGAGGTGGGCGGAGAAGGCTGTGCTCAGTTAACCACTATTTACAAAACGAGTTCTCTCAAGTCCCATCTTCAGGGGCTTTGTCAACATGCACACACACACACCCATCCACCCCCCCAAAAAAAGGGTCCTTAAAATAAAAGCAGAGGTGCAAGAAAAGCCCTTCAGGCTGACTGAGCTGACTGTATCCCTAATCCCTAATAAAGTCACAGATACCTGAGGACATCACCTGCTCCTCCTAGGACACATTTACTTCAAGGCATCCTGACCACCCTTTTCACCCAGTGAGAACACAGGAACACACACACACACACACACACACACACACACACACACACACACACCCCTGGGAACTTGTAAATCACCCATCCCTGCAAAACCACAGGTTGCGCACCCCCAGCGCCCAGAGTGGCACACCCCAAAGCTACGGGGGTCTTCGATGAAGCAGCCACCGGGCTGGCTGCCGGGCAGCTGGACTGCCCAGGTCCTTCCCACGCAGCGCCCGCGTCCCAGGCCGGGCCGCCCCGCGCTGCGCGTCACTAAGCAGCAGGGAATCTGCACTCAGGCGGGCAGAGGCGCCGCGCTCTGCAGACTCCCAGCTTTCCAGTTCTTCGCCTGTCACCCCCGTGACACCCCTCAGCCAGGCCCCGTTTAAATAAGGCGAAATTTTCCCAGGGAAATCTTTCCTGCCCGTCATGAAGAGATCCACAAAGAGGGGAGGGCGGTGCTTTCCCAGGGAACGAGCCCCGGAGCTGCCCGCGCGGACACCCATCATCCTCCTGCCCAGCGCCGGGCCCCGTCTGATCCCGAGAGCCAGGGAAGAGAGGGTTTTTGTGGGACCGGCTCAAGCGGCGGCGGCGGGAGTGAGGGGAGTGGGGTGGACCTCGGGAGGCCGCTCCTGGGCGCTGCTGACGGCGCCGGGCGCGGCGAGGTGGGTGGGGAGGGGCCCTCCGGGCGGGCGCGCTCGGCCGCGGGCTGCGGCGGCCGCGGGGCAGGGGGCGCCCGGAGCCCGGCGCGGATCACGGGCTCGGAGCCGCAGCGGCGGGCTCGAGGGCGCCACCTCCCGATGCAGCCGCTTCCCGGGGAACCGGCGGCGGAGCGGAGGTGGAGAGGCGGGCTGAAAGCACCGGGCCAAACTCCGCTCGGGGAGCCGGTGGCAGCGCAGGACGGAGCCGTCGAGGCGAGTTCTGCTCAGCGACGCGGGCGTGCCTGCGCGTGGGTGAGGGCAGGGCGCGGAGCGGGCGCTGAATTCCACTTCCCGCTTTGAACTTTCTGCCGCCTCTCCGCGAGCATTCCAGGGCAGCGGCCCCGGCGTTGAGGGGGGAAGCGGTGTCCCCTGGAGGCCGGGCTTGGGTCGGCTTGGCCCGTTTCCCGCCGGCGCTGGGCGGCAGTGGGCCGGGCGCGGGGAGCCAGGCCCTCGGGCGGGCAGGCGCGGGGAGCCTGATGGTACCATCTCCCTCCCGGGCCCCCTGGAGCGACTGGAGGGCAGAGGGGGGAGCAAGCCCTGGCAGCCGCGGGAATCTGTCCGTCTGTCCAGAGGCTCCTTCCCCAAATCAGTCAGCGTCCTCACGCACGAATTCAACCGCCCGACAGGAAAACTGACTCTCCAAGGCGAGCAGCACGGAAAGTGGCCACAGCTCCCTCCTCTGCTCGTCCTGAAGCCCCTTCCTCCGCTCCCCTCCGGCCCCAGTCCTCGGGTCACCAACAAACACACACACACCATCTTCCAACAAACTCCACTAACCTGTTGGGGGCGTGGGGGAAGCTGGGCGAACCTGTTCTCTCTAAAAGTCATGGTGCCCCCCCCCCCGAGTAACTATCCGCCCCTCGTTCCTGCCCCCCATTCTCACTGTGGGGCGACGGGGAGAGCCTCTGCCCGCGGGGGTACTCACGCTGCTGTTGTGTCCGGACCAGTGCACCATGGCTTGGTTGTGGGCCGAGTCCCCGGTCAGTGCGAACGAGGTGCTGGGCAGCCGGAGCTCTTCGGCCGCCACCCCCCCGGCCCGCGAAGCCTTCGCCTCCTCCCGGAGACCCTTGGCCAGAGGACGGCTTCCTCTGGAGCCTTCGGACGAGGCAGGGGCCCGGGCGTCCCCGCGCTCCAGGGCGCTGGGGAGCTGCGCTCGGCGACGCCTCCTCAAGCCGCCGGGTTTGCCAGAAGCAGGGATGCCCTGTCCCCACCGTGCACCTGCCAGCGACAGTCGCCCGGCTGCTCCCTGCTCATTTCCGCCGCTGCCACCCCCTGGCTGGAGCAGCGGCTCCGGCCCGGGCCGGCGCCCCGGTGCGGCGCCTCTCCGCGCTGTCGCCGGGTCCTCCGGCCACCGGCTGGCCCCTGCCCGCGGCAGGAGAGGCGGCAGCGCCGGGGGCCGCGCAGCCGGGGCCGCGGGGCGCCCGGGGCCGCCTGTGGAGCCCCAGGTGATCTCGGCGCCCGCCAGGACCCACGTCGACAGGAGCAGGAGCCCCGTCCGGGCAAGGGGCGCCCCGGGCCAGCCTGCGGGGCGCTCCGTGCGCGCCGCCTCCATCCCGCTGCGGCTGCCGAGGCTCCGGCCGCCGAGTGTGTGGCGCCTGCCGAGGTGCGGGTCCGGGCGCGGGGTGTGCGTGTGCCAGCGAGCAAGCCGGCGAGAGTGTGTGTCGGGGGAGTGGGGAGGGGGCGGCCGGGAAGGAGGTGGCTCGGGCTGGCGCGCCTCCTGGGTCCTCTCCACTCTTCCCTCCTCGCTCTTGGTCGCTTGCTCTCTTGTCCAGAGGGTGATTCCAAACCCGGGAAAAATTAATAAATGCCCTTCGGTGCTTTTTTTCCCCTCCCTATAAAGAAGATCCCCCAAATCTTCCCCACGGAGGTCCAAGAGAAATTTTGGTAAAAAGGAGTGTTCAGAGGTAATGAGGAAAGCCTCTTTTAAAATACGAAAATCAAGCCAGATCCAGGAGGAGGGGCTGGTGACAGACCCCAATCCAGAGTCTTTGGGAAATCCAGCCTCCGACCTGCTCCCCGGGAGGAGTTGGGAGACGCTTCTCGCCGCTTTCGGGGTTACTCTTCGGGCCTGCTGGGTGGGGGGAGATGGCACGCAGGGCGGGCAGAATGGGTCTCAGGGGAGGGGCAGGAGGAAAGTGTTTTCAGCGCCAACTGTTCGGGTTCGGGAGCCAAGGGGGGGCCCAGCCAGAACCTGCGCGTGGGGAGACAGCACTAGGAAGCTGAGCGCGGGATGGACCCGGGACTCCGCTCCCCGCTCCCCGGCCCGCCCCGCCCGCTGCCCCCCGCCCCTCGCAGCCCGCACCCCCCGCCCGGGCGGGGGCGCAGGACGCGGCTCCGGCGAGCTTGCGTGCGCGCAGGCGGGCGAGGGTGAGGCTTGCAGTGCGCCGGAGGCTGGCGGGCGGGCGCCCCTGGGTGGGGGTACCTCGCTGAGCTGGAGCTGCCTGGGAGTGCGGAGGTCCTCGTCTCTGTGCGTGTGCATTTGCACGCTCACGTGTGCGTGTTAGTGCGAGCGATGGGGGGGTGGAGGGCGCTGGGGCTGTGGGCAGGCGCGGATCAGGCACCGGCTGCTTTTGCATTTTTATGAGCCTGTGAGTCGTCAGAAAGGCTAGACTGAGAGCAAGGCAGGCGCTCAGGACAGCCCCCTCCTCCTGGCGCCCGGAGCGCCCATGGTCTCCCACCGCCCGCGGTTGTAGGGTGCAGCCTGGCTTAAGCCTGGAGGAGGCGAGGGGAGAGAGCTGGGAGGGTCCGGCGGTGGCGTCAGGGGGCTGCCAGCCGATTCATAGGCCCCCCGGCCTGGGACCCCCAGCGGTAGAAAGGATCCAGGACCCCCCCCCTCAAATACACACACACACACACACACACACACACACACACACACGCACGCCCCGGGGAGATCGCGCCGAGGTTGTTCTTTCAGAGTGCCCGCCGCCCCTTAGAGGATGCGGCCCTCCCGCGCCCCCTGCAGAAGCGTCGCTGGGCCCCTTCGGGCCCTGTAGGAAGGAGGCGGGGTGCGCTGGAGAGACGGGAGCTAAATTCCAGGGCGACCTCGAGACGTGGTGTGTAGACCCCAGGACTGGCAGTTCAGCCGGCGCCTCCCAGAAGCTCCTGATTTCTAGGGGTTGGAAAGGTCTCCGGGACGCGTGGGGCTGGAGGAGGGGTTATTGTGAGGCAGGAGCCGGGTTTGGGGAGGGGGCTTGGAGAGCTGGACGGCCTCCGGGCGGAAGGGAACGCGGGGGCCTGTAGAGAAAGGGGAGGGGTAAGGGACTGGGGGGGAGAGTTGAAGTGGAGGCGGTTCCTGGCCGCTTTGGGTTTCCAAAGAGCCCGGCGAGGGGCCGCCGCGGGAAAAGTTCTGCGGGGAAGGCCCGGGCGCGCAGGGTCGGGGCGCGCCACCCGCGGGTGCCCAGCGCCCCTGCCGGGGAAAGCTCCGCGCTGCAGCCCGGCAGCCGCCTGTGGGCTCCCGAGGGATGCGCGGCTTCTCTGCCTGGGCCCTGCGCGGAGCTCGTCGGTGGCAGGGTTTAGGGGAACTGGGCTGCCCAGCAGACCTCCAGGGCCCCAGGCTCATACACCCAGGAGGGTGCGGCCTTCCAAACCCCAGGCCCTCAGAGCACCCCGAAGCTCTCTGAAGTCCCCCCCAAGGAGGGCAGTGTTCTCAAGAGCAAGGCTGAGGTCTCCCCTAGCTCTCTCCCATCTGAAGGAGCCCCAGCCCGGACAGAGCCTGTGGAAAGCTTGCATCCTGGACTTGCAGAGATGTGGCTATTAAGTATTTGGTTGGGAAAAAAAATGGATAAAAGAATCTCATGGGTACATTTTCAGGTCTCCTGCACCGACTCGTCCTCTGGGCCTTGCTCCATCAGTTATCACCTCCTCTTTGTATCTTCAGTCTCTCTCTCCTTTGCCCAAAACTGCCTGCCCCTCCCCAGCCCCCCAGTCCCCACCAGCCTTCTCTACTGCCCAAACCCCTTCTCCCCTGCAAGCGCTCTCCCCTACACCTGCAGTCTGCCCTTCCTCACCAGCCTCTCTCTCCTGGACTTTTTACAATCTGACACTTGCCTGTAGGTGACTCATCAAAGCCCTCCCCCCAACAAATACCACCCAAGGGCTTCCAGAGACAGCCCCCAACAGCCTCCACTTCACTTCCTGCATTTGTAAACATGTCCAATCTGGAACCGTCTCCCTTGGTCTACGTGGTGCCGTGACTCGTGGCTATTGTTTTAGACAGCACAGCTCCATACTGTTGGCAGAAACGGCCTCTTAAAATGTAGAAAGGATTATGTCATGGATTGCCCTTCTCAAAATTCATGACCAACACGTCCAAATTTCTTGGAACAGTGTCCAAGCCTCCATGCACTGCCTCACCTCCATGGACTTTCTTACCGAGTTCCTCTGCCCTCTGCCACAATTTCCAACAGGGTATGTTTTAAATGCCAGCTCTTCCGTGAAGCCTGTCCTCAGCATCCCACAGTACCTGACACCATGTGCATTATCACCACCGCCATCGCCACCAATTTCTTTGTCTTCCTTCCTGCTATAAGATGGGAGCTGTACAGCACCTGTTCGGAATTTAAAAGCGAGGGTGAGGGCTGTATTGGGCTCCCCTTTCCTCTGCTGGCATAATGCCTGCTTCAGCTGGGAAAGGCAGGCTGATAGCTGGGCTTAGCCCTCACCAGTCCCAACGGGGAGAGCAAAAACGGCCTCACTGAGAATGCACTTTCCCTCCAGGTTTCCTCTCTGTTACAGAAAAACAGAGAAAGCAGACTGTATACTACAAGTTACTCCTGAGATTACACTAAATGTCACCCTAATATGACCGCTTTCAGGGTGGTGGTGTTTTTTAACTATCACAGTGAAATAACACTTTGGGAAACTGTTCTCTGTGACATCACAAATTCGCACACACACCCTCACTCTGACAACCCCCGAATAATCTGAGATACCTTGCCGTCAGCACCCAGAGCTGGCACAGATCAACACTTCATTTATGCCTATTTCTCATATTTAGAACACGTTCAGCACTCCTTATATGAGGATTTAAAGACAAATTCCACGTAAAATTTAGATCCGGGAAAAAGCGGGTGTCTCCTGTGAAACCGACGCCATTTCTTAAAGTGCTTTTGCCCCCTCATTTTGTCTCCTCTTGTCCTGAAGGTCAAGCTGAGTACCGGGCTCACTTGCTCTAAAGGGCCCAGAACAAGATCTATATCCTCTGCTCCCCTTTTACCAAATGCTGTGTTTTATTGTTTGATACTCTTTGGTCTCACTGTATCTGTGCATTGTTGATAAGCCACTTCACATGCTTTTTAGAACTGAATAGGAAATTAATTAATTGATTAACATCAAAACAACAGTGCACATTGTAACTCTCTGAATTTCTACAGAGGCAAACGATTAGAAAATAAAACCTGAAATGCAGATAAAAGCAGTCACAAGGCCACTGAAATCAGGTCTTCCTACCACTGTGTGCCCACGAAGGCAAGAAGGGTCTGTTTTGCTCAACACTGTATCTTCAGCACCTGGGCCCAATCCCTGGCACGGCACTGACCAGCGATCAATGGGCAATAAAAGATGAAACAAATGAACATAAATGATATTCTGCGGCGACCACTAGTCATCTGATCTTTTTAGCGGATGTGCACTTCCTAAAGAGGCAAAAGTCTAAGATTCGATGGATGCTGTGCTCCACCACAGGTAACCAGCTGCCCCGTGGTCACAGGTGTAGGGAGTAACATTAAGAATCTTGTCCACAAAGGCACTAAAGACTTCAGAGGAAAAGTAGAAGAGAAAGAGAAAAGGCAGAGTAAAGAGGGAATGGGCAGAGAAAGAAGGGATGAGCAGGGAAAAAAAAAACGCACAAATTGACATTTAATAAGGGATTTCTTGAAGTCAGGCTCTATGTCTTCTGAGCTCATGGCTTTATTTAATTATGACAAAATACATTTTCTTGGTTCTGGTCAATAGAATGAGACACAGAAACGTGTACAGGTGAAGCAGTGGTGATAGGTGTGCTCATGTTGATGATAATGACAAGTGTTATTAACACATACTGAGCACTAACTCTGGACCAGATGTGTAGCAAGGACCCATGAGCATGGATCATGCTTTTGATGTCATTCGCACATTTTGTTTAGCTCTGGATTAGGAGGATTTTCTCCTATGATTGTTTCTTTAAGTTTTGTAATTTAAAATTTACATTTAAGCACATGATCCACTTTGATTTAATTTTTGTATAAGGTATAAGACATGTCGAGGTTCACTTTTATGGCTATAGATGTCCATTTGTTGAAAAGCTATCTTTCCTCCATTGAATTGCCTTCATAACTTCATCAAAAATAAGTTGGGCATATTTGTGTGGGTCTGTTTCATTGATCAATATGCCTGTCTTTCTGCTGATACTACATAGAATTCTTTACTGTAGCTACATATTAAGTCTTGAAATTGGATAGACTGATTTCTTCCACTTTGTTCCTCTTTTCAAAATTGTTTTAGCTATTTTAATACTTTGATCTAAATTTTTGCCTTTTGCTATAAGTTTTAGGATAATCTTGTCTATTTTTCTAAAAAATCTTGCTGAGATTTTGAACCTGTACATGAATTTGGGGAGAACTGACTTCTTTACTATGATGAGTCTTTCAATCCATGAATACAGTTTGTCTCTTCAATTATTTCTCTCTCCTTTGATTCTCTCATCAGAATTTTGTAGTTTTTAGCATATAATTTCCATACATGTTTTGTTAGACTTATACCTAAGTATTTCTTTGGGGGATGGTGATTATAAACAGTATTATATTTTTAAACTTTGGTACCCAGGAGTTCACTGCTAGCATATAGAAATAGAATTAATTTTTGTTTCTTTATCTTGTATCCTGTGACCTTGCTAAACTCACTTATTCCAGGATTACTTTTTTTTTTTTTTAATATTTTTATTGATTTCAGAGAGAGGAAGGGAGAGGGAGAGAGAGATAGAAACATCAACGATGAGAGAGAGTCATCGATCAGCTGCCTCCTGCACGCCCCCTGCCAGGGATCGAGCCTGCAACCTGGGCACGTGCCCTGACTGGGAATCGAACCTTGATGCTCAACTGCTGAGCCAAGCCAGCCGGGCAGGACTACTTTTATAGATACCTTGTGATTTTCTATGTAAATAATCATGTCATATCCAAATAGGGACAGTTTTATTTCTTCCTTTCCAGTCTGTATGCCTTTTATTTTCTCTTCTTGCTTTTTGCACTGGCTAGAACTTCAGGACTATGTTGGATAAAACTGGTAAGACTGGAACCCTTGCCTTGTTTCGGGCCTTAGAGAAAAAGCATTCAGTGTTTCACCATCAAGCATAACGTTACCTATAGGCTTTGGTAGATGCCCTTTTCCCTTCTATTCCTATTATTTTGATTTTTTATCATAAATGTTAAATTTTGTCAAGTGCTGTTTTCTGCATCGATTGGTATGATCCATTGAGTTTTCCTCTTTAGCCTGTTAATTTGGATTGATTTTCTTATATTAAACTAGTCTTGCATCCCTGCAATAAGTGCCACTTAGTCATGGTATATAATTCATTTATACCATGCTGAATTCTATTTGCTAGTATTTTGTTAAATATTTTTGTATCCATGTTAATGAATGTTATCGATTTGTGTGTTTTGGGTTTTTTTGTACTATATGCTTTGCGTATCAGGGTAATATTAACTTCATAAAATGAATTGGGAAGTATTCCCTCCTCTCTTATTTTCTGGAAGAGATTATGCAGAACTTGTCTTAATTCTTCTTTAAACTTGATAGAATTCTTCAGTGAAGCCAGCTGAGCCAGGAAATTTCTTCAGGGGGAATTTTTTAAAATTATGAATTTGATTTGCTTAATACGTATACAGCTATTCAAATTATCTACTTCATTTTGGGTAAGTCTTGGTAGCTGGTGTTTTTCAAAACATCAACCTATTTTGTCTAAGGTGTCAAATTTGTGCACGTAGAATGGTTAGTAGTATTCCTTTATGATCTTTTGATGTCTGCAGAATTGGTAGTGATACCCCTCGCTCCTGATATTGTTAACTTCTTCCATTTTATTTTGCTGGCTTTGTTAGAGGTTTGTCAATTTTATTGTTCTTTTTCAAGAAACAGCTCTTTATTTCAGTGACTTCTCTCTATTTCTGTTTTCAGTTTCACTGATTTATAGTACTGATTTCTTTCTTGTACCCTTTTTTTAGGTTCTTGAATTGGAAGCTTAAGTTATTGTCTTCACGCTTTTCCTCTTCTCTAATATATGCATTTAGTGCTAAAAATTTCCTCTCAGCATTACTTTAGCTGTATCCCACCAATTGTTATAGGTTGTGTTTTTCTTTTCAGACACTTCAGTGTTTATTTTTCTTGAGACTTCCTCTTTGACCCATAGATTATTTAGGAGTTTGTTCTTTTCAAGTGTTTGGAGATTTTCCGATTATCTTTCTGCTGTTGATTTCCAACTCGATGCCATTGTGGTAAGAGAAATTCTCTATGATTTCACTTTTTCAAAAATGTTGAGATTTGTTTTATAGCCCAGGATCTCCTTATCTATGTTCTGTGGGCACTTGAAAACAAAGTATATTCTACTGTGGAGTGTTTTGTAAATATTCTGTTGGTTGACGGTGCTGTTAAATTATTCTATGTCTTTGATGATTTTCTATCTAGTTGTTCCATCAATTGTACAGAAAGGGGTGCTAAAGTCTCTAACTATAATTGTGGGTTTGCCTATTTCTCCTTTTAGTTCTATTGGTTTTTGCCTCACATATTTTATAGCACTGTTGTCTGATGCTTGCACATTTAAGATCTCCACGTCTTCTTGATAGATTAACCTCTTTGTCATTATATAATGTCTCTGTCTCTGGTAATTTTCTTTGTTCTGAAGTCTACTTTATGTGCTATTAATATAGCTAGTCCTGCTTTCTTTTGATTAATGTTTTCATGATATATCGTTTACATCCTTTTATAGTTATATGTGAAGTGAGTTTCTTGTAGATAGCAAATAGTTGGGTCATGTTTATTAATCTATTCTGCCAACCTCTGTCTTTTACTTTATATATTTAGGCCATTTACAGTTAATGTAATTAGTGATATGTTGGATGTTAAGTCTATCATTTTATTTTTTGTTTTCTGTATGTTCTCTATATATTTCATTTCTCTGTTTGATTTTTACTTGCCTTCCTGTGGGTTACTTGAACATTTTTAAAATTCCATTATTATTTATCTATAGCATTTTTAGTGTATCTCTGTATAGTTCTTAATGGTTCTTTTAGGTATTGCATTAAATATACATAACTCATCAAAGCCCACTTGTTTTTTATCAGTTTGATAGAAGTATAGAAATCTTATTTGTCTTTATGTCCTTTTACCCTTCCCTACTTATAATTGTCTTAAATATTTTCTATACAAACATTTGGAACTATATTCAACAGTGTAATAATTTTTGATTCAACCACCAGACAAAATTTAGAAAACTCAATAGGAGAAGAAAAGTCTATTTTATTTACCCATATTTTTGCTTACTGTGTTCTTCCTTCCTGACATTCCAAAGTTTCTTCTTTTATCATTTCCTTTCACTTTAGAGTTACTTCCTATAGTCTTAGGGCGGGCCTGCTTGCAACAAATCCTGTTCATTTTTCTCCATCTAAGAATGTCTGTATTTTCCCTTCATTTTTGAAGGATATTTTCACTGGCAATGGGGTTCTCAACTGACGCTTCTTTACTTTCAGCACTTGAAAACTACTATGTCACGTCTTTCTGATTTCCGTGTTTTCTGATGAGAAATCTGTTGTCATTTGAACTGTTTTTTCCCTATAGGTAATGTGTCATTTCTATCTTGCTGCTTTCAAGATTTTTCTTTGTTTTCAATTTTCAGAAGTTTGATTCTGATGTGTCTTGCTGTAGATTTTTTTTTTAGATTATTCTGTTTGTGGTTTGTTCAGCTTCATGAATATGTAGGTGTGTGTTTTGACAAATTTGAGAAGTTTTAACCATTGTGTCTTTGAGTACTTTCCATCATTTCTCTCCACTCCTTCTGTGAGTCCCAGGACATATAATAGACTTTATGTTATATTCCCACAAGACCCTGATACTTTGTTCTATTTTTTTTTACTCTGTTTTCTCTCTGCTGCTCAGATTGGATATTTTCTACTTTTCTATCTTCAAGTTCAATGATTCTTTCCTCTGTCCCCTTAGTTCTGCTGCTGAATCTATCCTTTGAGGTTTTTATTTTCAGTTATTGTTTTTCAGTTATAAAATGTCTATTTGGTTTTTTAATATCTCCTATTTCTTTGCTGAAACTGTCTATATTTTCCTTTATTTCTAGCAAGTTTGTAATTGCTCATTAAAGTATCTTTACAATGTCTGTTTTAAAATCTTTGTCAGATAATTCTAACAACTCTTTCATCTCAATGCTGGCATCTATTAATTCTCTTTTTATACTCAATTTTAGATTTCTTGGCATGGCGTGGTTTTTTATTGCAACCTGGATATTGATTTATGGTATAAGACTCTGGATCTTAATTAAACCTCTGTTTTAGCTGGCTTATGATACAGCCGTGGCAGGGGAAGGGGAGAAGGTGCCACCTTGTTACTGCCAGGTGGGTATATAAGTCCACATTTTTTCTTTGCCTTCATTGACACCTGAGGGTCGTGCTGAGCAAAGGTCGAAGTTCCCTGTCCCTAACAAATCTCCACTGATACCATTCTGGCTGGGAGGGGTAGGAGTGTGTCTTACTACTGCTTTTCATATGGCTTCCACTGATAAAAAGGGTGGAGGTAGGGTGATTTCATTAGCACTGGGTGGAAGTGAAAGTCTTGACTCCACTAAGCCTCCTCTGAAACCACTTCAGCAGGAAGGGGCAGGGATGCCTCATTACTGTTGGGTGGGGGTGAAAGTGGCTCCTACTGATGCCACAAGTAAGGATGGAGGGAGCCTCATTTCCACCTAGAACAGATGAAAGTCTTGGCTTCTTACACGGCCTTTTCTGACACTACTCTGGCAGGGGATTAGAGCACCTTATCACAGCCTCACGAGGGTGGAAGTCTAGGCTCAACATTCAGCCTTTGCAGGTATGAGTGGCGGTAAGACCAGTTTTTTCTGGTGTTTGGCTAGAGTAGAGCTCTTACTGTCTAAAAGTTCTCTGCTCGCCAACACACCCCTTTCCTGATCCTTTGGCTAAAAAGAGCAGGATTTTTATTGTCTGCACGCACTGGCATTTCCAGATTGTTGGCCTCTTCACCTGCCAAGCCTGGGATACAAGAGAAAGAGTAAACCCAGGGAACTCACCACCGTGTCGTTCCTTGGGTCCCAAGCTTCCCTGCTAATCTACTGTCATTTGTCTGCATTTCACAGTCTGCTTAGGTTTGTTTCCCGTACAGTGTCCAGGGTTTTTTGTTGCACATACATAGTAGGAAGAATAAAGTAAAGGACACCTATTTCACCTTCCCAAAGCGGATCATGCCGACGTTTATGCATCATTATGCCTTCAGAACCAAACTCGGTTCCTGGCACAGAGTAGGTCTTATATAAGTAGTTGCTCAGTGACCGTATGAATACAACTAACTCCAGAGTCTTCAGATTCTAAGACTCTCCCACATGTAAGCTTTTCGGTGGGTCTACACCCTCCCAGGCTGGAAAGAGGTCTCTGAGCAGAGGGTAACCTTTTATTATCTGCAATGTGTGTCCCTGAAGGGTAATGAGTCTGTAAAATCGAGATAATCACAGCATCAATCTTACAGGTTAGGGTAAGGATTAAGTAAGGAATCCACAGAAAGCACTAAGAAACACCTCTGTCAAATTGTAAGCTCTTGATAAATACAGTATTGTGCGAAAACTGAATTTCTGTCAGCTGAATTGCATTTCTCACTGATTTGCTTTATCATTTTTAGAGGTGATGTCATTTCATTTCGTATTCATTTCCAACATGACAATGGTCCCCCATGCTTAGTTTCTTGGTCTCCCTTCCAGGCTTTGTGACAAGCCTACGAATGGAGTGGTGATCAGTACAGCCAAGGGTCTTTAGAATTCGTTGAGTTCAGTGCTCCTTATTTTGTTCAGCCTTTACATCACCCCTAATTATTCAATTTTATAAACTCACATATCGGTGGCTTTAAATTCTGCATGTTTGGAGTTGAGCATAATGAGCTCTTGTGTTCACATGCCACCCTCTGTAGAGGTTTTCCATTGAGTGCTCATAGGTTGTACGATTATAATACCCATTTTTTTCTGTTGATAACCATCATCATAGTGATAACAATAGCCACTGCTTATGGAGGCTTTATTATATCTGAGGCCCTTTTTTCAGGGCTTTACTAGCATTTTCTCAAGTAAGCCTCATGAAAGAAGTGGGATATGGGCCCTCTTACCATCCCCGCTTTTCAAATGAGAAAATAAATTAAAGTTTAGAGAATTAAGTAACTTGCCTAAGGTTATAGGGCTACTAGGTGTTGAGGCGAGGATTCCAGCCCAGGCCTGTCTGAAGCCCAGTCCAAGTGCTCTTGCCTGGGAAGTGGGGGCCACCTCCTCCAGCAACAACAACCACTGTACATTTCAATGTTTTTTCCCAGAGATCCCTTTTCCAGAGGTCAAGCAGTTTGCTCAGTTTAAATCCTGAGCAAACCTTGTTCACGGAAATATAAAATTCAAGCAGGCTGGTGGGAAGAGGTTTGAGTTCTGCTTAATTGACCCAGGATAATTATTTCCATTGCATTGCTCTACATCTGGGGATGGGTATTTACTAAGCAGACTGGCCCAGTGGTTCCCTGCAGCACCTGCTTTAGTTGGGAGGAAGTTAATTGCATGGAAAGTTTTCATCTAAATCACTGAGTTTCTTATTCCCTTACACACACACACACACACACACACACACACACACTCTTGTGCCAAAGGGTTTTGCCAGAAAATGAACTTGCCCTTTAGCTGAGATGCTGCTTCTGAATGACAGCTGAAGCCATGTTGAGGCTCTAGGTAGCAGTTATTCCAGACTGCCAGGACAGGGCCCCTGCACAGTAGAGACGAGACAGCAAGGAACATTTGGTCTCTGGACCATCACCCAGGCTGAAGGCACCCCCCGGCCCCCACCATCAAAAGAAACAACCAGTAATAGGATGCAGGGAAGATATGCTCAGCCAAAGTTTCTTTTTTCCTCTTTGTAAACTCAAGGAGAAGATAAATTACAGTTTCTGCTAGTAAGATAATTACTTTAATTAAAATTTAGGGGGTCGGAAAAGCCAATTCTGAATGTCACATTTCCAATGATGTGTGTTAAGCCTGAGAGAATAAAAAATACAGCCCCGTAAATAACTAGTATATTACAACTGGAGCTGGGAGTGTGTTATAGTCACTTGGAGTGAGAATAGCAATTAAGTGCTAACCAGGATTCCATTCCCTGCCCTCCCTGCCTCTGCCCTCATTTCACACCCAGGTAACAACGGAGTGCTTTCCCCCTTCCCCGTGCAAGCAATAGTCAACCGCCAAGGCCCTTCTCATCTTCTCCCTTCACTCCTTTCCTGAAGATTCTGTCCCACAGAAATCCTCCCACCCTAATCAGCCACTGTGCTTGTTTTCTGCTCGAGGCACTTTCCCTCTTAATTGGACTGATTTCAGCTTTGTACCGGAGTCTGTCATATACAGCCCTCTAATTGTGTCATGCTTTCCTAACCAGAGTGTAAGCTCTTAGGAGACACTGAACGTGTCATATTGAAAGCACAGATATTTAGAGCTGGAGGGATCTCAGAGACCATATTGCAGATGAGAAAACAGGTCACAGAGCTAGCTGGGGGCTGAACCAGGACTAGAGCTTAATAATTCTAAGTCTTGGTTCAGTGTGGGTTTCAACCCTGCCCCGCCTCAGTGGTAGGTTTTGAAAGACTCCCATCGAGTGTCACTTTGGTCAGGTATGTGGGAGAGGGTTCTGAGGAAGCTTTCCTTAGACCACAACCACTCTTTTCAGCCCATTCCAGGGGGGTATCCCAGTGAATGGTGTGAGACAATGCAGGTTAGGCAGAGGGCCGAGGAGAGACTTTGGTCCAGAGCAGTCTGCTTGTGGCTGAAAGAGCCCCAGCCAGCTGCTGTCTTGGGCTGTGGGGAGGCTCCACTCTCTAAAGCACAATGAGGAAGGCCCACCTTCCCCGCGCTCTCTGACCTGGCAGAGTGAAGGGCTTGTGCTGAAGAAGCTCCTCCTCTCCTTTCCCATCCTCAGGGTCTTAGCTCAAACTCCCCAGAAGCGGGCTCTAAGTGGTTGTTAAAGACGGGGTGGGGAACAGAAGGAAGGGGAAGAAGCCAAGAAAGGATGCAATTTTATGGCCAGTCACGTGGAGGGTAGCTTCTCCCTGATCCTGCAAGAATGAATGCTCTTGTTACTCTTAAGTAACTCTTAAGTTACCTCTAAGAGTTGTCCCAAACAGAGGACAAGGAGTCGGGAACCCATAATCCCAACCTTCAGGCATCAGCTAAGGACCAATTGTGGGACATCAGTTCCCAGGCCCTTGTATCTTCCCATATGATTGAGTAGAGTGAGCTCCAGGTGCCCAAGGGAAGGTCTTTGAAAAGGATCCCCAGAGGCTGACTATTAGAAGCTCAAGGACACTAAAGGAGAACATAAATGATGACAAGGGGCCCGAGGACATCTGAGCAAAGCACCGACAAGCAGCTTGGAAACTTAACAAACAAATATCTGTGGCCTTTGTTTTCTGGTTTCATAAAGGGTTGACTCCTATCTAGTCATTTGTGCCAGAGGTGCTGGGAAGCAGGCAGGGTTTCGATGAGGGAAAGGCCCTCAGGGCACAAGTAAAGGAATGCGGTGGTTTAAGGAGGACAGCATTCTGACCAACACTTTGAAACAATCTCCCACCACACTCAGTATACGCAGTAAGGTGGGAGTCACTAGGAAGGCTGGCTGCCAGATTGCCAGAAACTCCCCCAGGCATCTACCTTGGTACATCAGGAGGTAGAGGAGCATAATGTTTAAGAACACACATTGGTTTTAAAACCCAACCCTACAATTAACCAACTCTGAGTCCCTGGAAAAAGTAATTAACCTCTATGAGCTTCAGTTTAATCATCTGTAAAAATGAAGGATAAGAATTATCTCATGGATTTGTTGGGAGGAATAAATAAGGGAGGTGTATGTATGTATGTATGTATGTGTGTGTGTGTGTGTGTGTGTGTATGGTTTAGCAAAAGCATTGACTATTGTGTTTGCCATAAGTTATACTTTCCAAAGAAAGCCACAACACACATGTTCTTTAGAATCTGGTATTTTCTCATCAAGAAGTAGTCTATTTCCCCTAAATACCATTTAGAAAATTGTATTTATTTTCTCATCAAGAATCTATTTCCCCTCTCTTTGAGTATGGGTGGACCTGTGACTCACTTGTAATGAATTAAGGCAATTGGAAGTGATGTGATGGTGGAGGCAAGATCAGGAAAGCTGATAGAGCTTCCACCTGGTACTCTGAGAGTCTTGCTTTTGGAGCCCTAGGACACCATATTGTGAGGAAGCTCTAAGCAGCTCCCATGGAGATAACAACTGGAGAAGAGGTCCTGAGTCTACATAGAGAGAGTTGCCAGTCAAACCCCAGCTGCTCTGGTCATTGTTCAACCACAATCCAAGCCAGAGCTATTTAGCTAAGTCTTCCCAAATTCCTGATCCACAGAAACAGTGGGAAATAATAAAATGATTGTTTTTTATTTAAGCCACTAAGTGGTGATTTGTGACATAGCAATAGATCATTTAAAGGGTGCTTCATAAAAGCCAGGGGTTGACATTGTTATCCTCCACAGAACTAGGCTATCATTCAGAGCCTGGCAGGTTCTGAAATGTGGTTGTTTTATCCCACCGAGAATGAATCAGTATCGCAGGGACTGACTCTCACTAATCAAGGTCAGAGAGGACTGACGTACAGCCCAGAATGCCAATTTATTATAGTAATAGACTTGCAAGGGGGTTAAACATCCCATCATCCGACCAGATTATTCCCTTCGTGTGAGAAATTTACTTTGGAAAATAAACTATAATCAGCAAGCATGCTTGTCTAGCAAGCATAAAGGGAGAAGGGGAATTAGTTGCCTGACTCATGTAATTCAATGGTAGCAGGTCAAGGGAGCACATTTGTGTCATTTCCCTGGAAAGGACCCACCAGCTGCCAGGACCCGACAGTCCAAACCTCAGGCCAGGTCACTATCTCCTTCAAGTAGCCCTTTGATGGACACTGATAGCATTGTTCATCCAATTTTCCTGTTTCCACCTTCAGTATAGATAATCCCCCTTCTGGTTAGCACAGCATTTTAGTCCAGTGGATATTAATAGTGTTCTATGAAAAATAAAATAGTCATATAAATTCAAGAAATACTAGATTCAGCAAGGTGAAAAGGGGTTCATTACTGCGGGACTTCTCAGAAACCTGAAGATGTAAATTTATGATGCAAACCACCCAGAGGCAGATATAAAACAATGAATTCCCCCATACACACATATCTCCTCCCACCCACAGATTACAGTTTATTAAAATGTTGTTTTAAAGATAGCTTCAGTCGAGTCACACTCTGAACCAGGAATCATTCTGACTACTTGAACTGTCTTTATATAGGACTCTTCTGGCCCATTAAGTTGATTTTGTACCTGAACTCTCAGAAGAGTCGCCCATTTTCCTTTTGTCCAAATTCTCTTGAAGAGCCCTGGTCTCTTGCCCTCAAGGAGTTTCGGAAGGGGGTGGGGCAGAGTGCAAAAACAGATTCGAAATGTGATGTCTCTGGAAATACCAGAAATGACTTTAGAGGGAGGCAGCATCCAAAGTGGGCTGGGGAGGGGGAAGGAACGGGGTGGAACAGGTCATTGGGGAGAAAAAGGGACATCTGTAATATTTTAAACAATAATAAAATTTAAAAAAAAAAAAAAAAAGACAGAATGGAAAAGAGCACCTCAGGCTGAAGGAGCAGGCTGAGCAGAGGCCTGGAGAGAGGCAAGGAACAGAGCATTCGGGGCCTTGGGCAGAGCATGTGAGTGGAGGGATGAAGCTAACAGTGTAGGAAGAGTCTTTAAAGCCGCATCAAAGAGGCCAGGCATTCAGTGAAGGTGCAGAGACACTGAGATGGACTGTAAAAGAGTGCAAGTGGCCAGCCCAGTCTCCAGAGCTGGGAAAAGAACTCTGAAGCTAGTGTATGGAACGTACTGGAAAAGTAAAATATGGGAGGCCACTCAGGAAGCTGCTCCATGTCGCACAGAAGTGTCAGCTGTTATTCAGAAGTGTGTGGTGGTTCTATCATCTCCTTCATACTTTGTACAACAGGAGACAGACTATTGGAACATCTGTTGTTACGAAAAAATCCTGAGCTCTGCACTTGGGGCTCTTTGAAAAATCGTCACCAGGCCATTTCAGGCACGCAACTCACACAGTGACAAAACAGAGAGAAAGCGCTCCGCAGTGGTCGCACATAAGTGAACCAAATAAATCGAACCGTGCGGATAGGAGAATGGAATTCAACTCAGTTCTCAATACAGGGAGACGTGAAGGTAGAGCCAGATGTCCTCAAAGCTAAGAAATAACGGTTGATGTCTCATCTCTTAATGAATGCTCTGCCCTGAACTCTCCATCACTGACAGGTATTCAGTTCTATAATCCTGTGGGGCTTCTTTTTAGTGCTCTTCATAAGTCCCAGGGCTGTTGCACATCCTCAATTTTCAGAGGAAAATCTCCTTGTTTTCAGTCCTCACAATTACAACAAGGTGATCCTGGTCTAAACTAGTCTGGTCATTTGAGGCAGAAGATCGGAGATCTTCCAACACCATGACCAATGGCACAGTATCTGATTTTCCAGGCATCCACAAGCCACCTCACAGCCGTCGCAAAGTGGGTGGTTGGTCTCTTCCCCTCCCAAGACTCACAAAACCAGTCTTCCCTAAAACTTGGAGAATCTCAGCTCTACTTCCTGTCCAGTTGCCTCTGCCTCTCCCTTTTAAAAGTCCTGCTCTAGTCCAAAAGTCAGAAACTAAAATACTTAAGAGGCCCAGCAAGTGGTGCAAATGGATGGTATCTGCCAGCTGGAAGAAGCTAAAATGGCAACTGACTCTCAAGTATGGGTCAGGTAGGCAAGAGGGAGGGGTAGGGACTATGGCTAACCAGAAATCCTTTCCTCTAAAGGGTACAGCACTGCAAATTGGAGCCAATAGTGACTGAGCACTCGATTTTCTGAGAAAGGCCTAAACCTGGGTTTGCATGTAGAATCTCTCTATTAAAAAAATTTAACAAAAATCAGACCAAAAACTCTGATTAATATACCCATAACAAGTAAGGCATCATGTTAGGCAGTGTGGAAGATCTCAAGATGAGCACACTCAGGTAGTTTAGAGAAAGAAATGGATCCATTACTTGAAGCAGATGATATAACAGGAACAGGAGATAGAAAGCATAACTACTCAACTTCTATTTTGTCTCCATCATCTCAGGAAAAATTATCTTCATACAGAGAGGGCAGAACAAATGTCTTTTCAGGCTCAGAAAACTGAGATAAATGAGGAGATAGAAGAAAGCTCACTTCTGCCTTGAATGAGTCCAAATCACTTGTCCCAAGCAAGCCACACTGAAGTGTACTTACAGGACTTACAGATAAGAATGCCAAGCCCCTGGGGATACTCTTTGAAGGACTGTGGGGGAATCTGAAAATAATTTGGATTTTAAAAAACGGATTTTACAATTTACTGTCCAATGAGTTGTATTTGATCCTCGGAAAAATAAACAGTTTTTGAACACATTAGAAAAATGTGTTCATTTTTCAATTAAATATCTTTTGAAGGAACTAATTAGTTCCATTTATTCACCACTGGCTGCGTAGGACAAAGACAAACAATAATAACAAAAAACTTACTCTGAAAAAGAGAATTCTTTTTATTTCAGAATTGAGGGAATGTTTTAAGATTAGGGTCCCAGCTGTACATTCATGAATGGTAAGGGGTTTAAACTGGGCTTTAGTATTTGACCAATTTCTTTTCCGCTAGAACAACAGTGTGGGTTCAAAGAGAACAAGTTATACCAAACCACTCCAACCTCCTTCTTCAATAAAATAATGAGATGGGCATAAAAGAGAATGTGACACACACAATGGATCCAAATTCTTTCCTGTTTTTGAAAATCTTGTTTTCGAATGGAGAAACAAGCCACATGATAGTACAGCTAAGGTGATTAATTGATCAGAGCCAGACTGATGAATGGAGTAATGAAACCGGGAGGATGGTCCCCAAGGGGATGCGATGAGGCTGCATCCTATTTAAAAATGATTTATCAGTGATTTTGATAGTTATTGATTTTAAAATCATATAAACCTGGGAGAGATTTGCTGATAAAATTGGGACTTAAAAGATCATAAGAGGCTACAATAATTTATCTAAAAAGCAACAGGATGATTTTTAATGAAAAGGTAAAATCCTGCAGTTAGGTTTTAAAAAACCAATTACACAAGTACCGGATGGGGAAGACCTCCTTAAATGCATTTCATCCAGAAAAGATGAGGTGTTTTGCTAGACCACAAAGGACAATATGATGCCATCTCTATGTATGATAATGTAGAGGGATGTGGGGAAACTGCCTATAACGTTTTCTTAAGCGACAGAAAACATTTTACAGAATACACACATAGATATTGGTAGGGGAAGGAGGACTCAGAAGGTAGCAGTGGTTAACTCTCAGTGGTGAGAACGTAGTGATCTTATTTCCCTCTGTGTATTGTCTCATATTTTACACATTTGCTGCAATTACTTTTTAAAATAAAAAGGTCCTTGTAGCATGATAGGGATCAAAAGTGTAACATGGCTGATAACAATAATAGGAATGCAGTTTTAGGCTGCATACAGAGGATTACATTTTTCAGAAAAGAGACATTGAGCAGCTGCCACATCTGGGACAATGAAGGCCTGGGTGCCACGTCTTAAGCGGCAGTCCGATCATTTGGGCTGCATATGAGGGTTGGGAAGGATGTGAATGATCTGAAGGTTAAAGAAACGGGTAAGTGTGACCTATAAAGAAAAAACTTAATGGAGACACCTTTGCTTTCTTTATATATATTAAGGGATCTCAAATGAAAGGGGCAGTAGGTTTGTGACAGATTATAGATGGGCACAAATTCTTTGACACTCATCCCATCGAGACACGGGAGTCTATGTCCCCTCCCTTTGAATGCGGTTGGTCTCTGTGACTACGTTGATTGACAGACTATGGAAGAAGTGATACTATGCCAGTTTCCAGACCCAGGCCTTACGAGACTGGTAGCTCCCACTCCCTGTCTTCTGCAGAAGCCAATGGCCTTCTAAGCAGCCTGCCTACAGATGACCACCATGCTGTGAGGAAGCCCAAGCTAGCCATGTGGCGAGACCAGCCTGACCAGCCCAGGCACCAGCCATGTGAGTGAAGAAGCCATCAGAGGACTCCTCCTGACTGCGCCCAGATGAGGGAGGCTGAAGCCATCCATCCCAGAATCATGAGCAACAACAATAAGTTGTTCTTTATGTCGCTGAGTTTTCGGATAGTTTGCTACAGAGCAGTATAAAATTGCAACACTTGTCATGTCCAGCTTTCTATCCTGGTTTTCCTTCTTCTCTTGGTACCAACTTTGTGTCTATTTTCTCTGTCTCTCGTCCCCCTTTTCCCTTGGAACCTGCTTTCACTTCGGTTCCCTCTTTGCATGAGACACGTGGATATTGGGTCTAACAGACTCTGGGGTCTAGAGTTTAGGGGCTTCCTCTACTCGATGCATGGGAGGGAATTTCACTACAAGAATCCTGAGCACCTGTCTGGGAGGAGAGAGGAGCATCCATACTTCCCCAGCATGCAGCCTGAGCAATCTAAAGAGGAGTGCCAGAACGCTTTCCAGCATTTTCCCAGGAATGTATTAGCTACATAGGCTCATATAGCCTTAAGACAAATCCTCCCAGAAAACTCCTCACAAGAGGATGTCCGGTTTCCCCACTAGATCTAACAGCATATCACCCAACAGGCAGCATCAACCTTAGCTGAGTATCTGCCAGGAACTATTTGGGCAGGACTGGGGGAAATTACCCATCCCTGACTTTTCCTATCTGCATACTGAGATCTTTGGGTTGGGTGGTCAGGGAGCATTCATTCCCTGAGCTTTCCTTTCCCTGATTTTCTTTCCCAATGCTCCTGACTGTTTCACTCCGAGCATTTATCACAATTATTAGCTGTCTTTATTTGCTCTTTCATTGACTTCTGCTCCACTAGCCAGTAAGTTTGTGAGGGCAGAGACTCTGTCCTTGTTCATCACTGTATCCCCAGCACCTCATACAGCGCCTGACACAGTGAGGACAGTCAATAAGTATTCCTTAAATAAATGACTCACGGAGCTTTATTTTATTTTACGGGGCCTATCTTTGAGTCGAGGACTCATTTACTGGATCCATATTTGGGAAACTTTCCACACAGTGGAAAGGGAGAAATAATAGATCTGCAAGAAACCAATTATCAAAATTTCAAAGTTTGGGCTTGATACACTTCACAAATAACTAGGGGACAGCCGCAGTGTGGTGGATTAAAAATAAATCGCTCTCACATGATTAATGTTGCTACCTTTCCAAACACTGCCATTTAGTCTTTTGACAGGACATCACCAAGCCGAGGAGATAAGACAACTGTTGTGATTGGGCAAAAAATAACAAAGTTATAATTCTCAGCGCTGGATGTTTGCGTTCTATGGATTCTTATTTAAATCAGACTCTGAGCAGATGAAAGGAATGTACAATACGTCGGCTTGAAGAGAAAGACAGGCACATTTGCCCCCATGGAAAACAACTGGGCCGTTAGCAGAGGCCAGGATTTGGGGAAAGGGGGGGTCAAAACTGGGAGGGAAGGAGCTGTCAGTCTTTGTACCACTTTCAGATCCAGTTAAGTGCATTTCTGTGGGCATATTCAGCTCAGAGGAGCCTCCAGCTCAAGACAAAGATTTCCATATGGTGGTGCAAATTAGGACCCCTCTGCAGAGGTGTCTGAAAAGAGCCAATAACCTGGGGAAATGTTTGGAAGCAGCTCAAAGAAAAGGAAGTTCCCTGAGAGGAAGGAGACAGAATGTCTTCGGCTGAAAGTCTCGGCTGTGCTGGCTGATGATGCTGTTTTATAAGCACTGGCTTCTCTGAGCCATGGTCACAGGTAACAGAGGGCTGGGCTCTTGCCCGGGAGGCAATATGGAGTTGGGTTAAGAACTTAGACTCCAGCCTGACTGCCTGGATAGCATTCCCACCGCTGGCTGGCCATACGACCTTGGGCAAGTTACCTAACATTTCTGTCCCTCAGGTTCCACATCCAGAAACTGGGGATAATGACAATATCTCCAACTGGGGGGTGGGGTGGGGGTCGCTGTGAGGATTAAAGAAGTAAATGCACTTAGAGAACAACCTGGCATGCAGTAGTCACTATGTACTGCTTACTGTTGGTCCTACTAGTCTTTAAGAAATATTTTCGTTCTACTAATAAAATTAACACATTAGCATCATGGAAATCCTGGGAAATAGCTCCTTTGCTATTTAGCCTTAATTATTTTTCAATAAGAGTCTTAGTAAAGACTCCTCCAAGATATTCAGCCAGCGCCTCAGCGGGCCGCAGGACGCCTGCCTTCAGGCTGCTGTGATAAGTGCGCGGGGACGCAGGTGTGAGAGCGCCGGGCTGCCCAGGTCTCCGCCCAGCACCTTCTCCCTCCCCTTCCCCAGTGACCGAACCACCGCCAGCCAACCAAGGGGAGAAGGTTCAGTTTCAGGCCTCGGGGTTCGTCTCGGGGCTGGTTGCCTGCGTATTTTACAAGAGATTGCGGGGTGCGGTTGTCACTTTCACGCGGCCTCTGCGCTGCCCTCCCTCGGGTAGGCAGCCGCTGGCTTTCAAAGTCCAGGGAAATGACAAGGTTCCCATGATGTGTGCTGACCCGGACAAGGGGGAGGCAGTAAACACCCGTGCCGTGTCCTGGAGACGGGTCTCCCTTGCTGGGGCCCCCCCGACACCACCGGAGAAGGCCCCTCTCCTGGAGCCAACAAGATGCCAGGTGCCCTTCCCAAATGCCAGATGTGGCCAAGGAGTCCCTCTGGCCATACTCGTTTGAGCTAAGGGGGTGGGAGGGGGGTGCTTTTCTTAAGTAGATCAAGTGTGGGGAACCACAGAATGTAACATGTATCCCAGGACAGTTTTAAGGTGACAGAGGGCACAGGGAACAATAACATCAGGAAGACATACATGCGAAGAGCAGGATGGGTGGCCACCCTGCATGTGCCCATGCCTGCTTACCCCGTTTGGTCCTGGGACGCAGGAGTGTCACTGCTCTGTAGCTGGGGTCTCCTTACGAGAGCTCTCACTCCCGGAGCCAAATCCCCTTTTGGAGATGCAAGCTGACCCACCTTAGGCTCCTCTTCAGGTTGTTTTGAAAGATATTACAGAGTCTTGGCTGGGGTAGAGGAAGTAAATGTCCCTCCAAAACAGAAACGCTGTGCCTGCTTCCTCATGAGGGAAGGAAGAGACTTCACTCCGGCACCCAGCCCACACGTAGCACAGGTTTTGCTAATACATGTTGAATGAATGGTATGAACTTAGAGTAGTTCTCAAGATAATAAAATAACATTGATTAAGTGCTTCCTCTATGACAGGCACGACGCTAAGTGCTTTACACACCTTGTCTCACTGGATGCTCAAAATAACCCCAGGAAACAGAAGACATTCCCAAGTAACAGGTGAGGAACTAAAGGCTTAGAAAGGTTGAACGACTATCCAAGGTCACAGAGCTGGTGAGTGGCAGAACCAAGACTCGAATCATAATTGTTCCGCCACTAAAGTCCACTCTTTTAACTACTACTAATAATAATAAAGATAATGATAATAATAAACACTGTGTGCTGGGCACGCTAAGTATTTTACGTATATTAATATAACATATGTACCTTATTGCTGGAGCATTAGTATTGTTATGCCCCTCTTACAGGTGAAGAGACTGAGGCACAGAGAAACTAAATGCCATGTACGAGCTGACGCAGGTCTTAGTGCCTGAGCTGAGGCACAAACCCAAGCAGAGGAGCTGGAGACGCCCTGTACACCAGCTCGCTGGTCCGTTACTTATGATGACCCAAGACAGTGTTGTTTGGTAGAGCTTTTCTCTGGCTAGACTCTAATAAAATAAGGGCCCGGGCAGACACTTTCATCCAATGTGATACACCTGTATTATATTACTATTTAGTTGGCCCAGGGCTTCCTAGGCACTGTAGGGTACGTAGCAGGAGACACGTGCCTTTGCCCTCTGAACCCTTAAAGTCCACTCAAGCCTGAGATTCCTTAACTAGTATTTACTGAGTGCTAACTGGACTCTAGCACTGTGCTAGGTCCTTTAGCATCGCCTTGTCCTTTGATCTGCACAACCGTCCTGGAGGGTAGGTATTGCTCTCCCATTTAACAGGTAAAACAGGACAGAAGGAGATCTCTCAGCTGATGGCTCTGGCTCCATCTATCCAGAAATTCTCCCAGGCCCGTCTTCCAACCAAGCAACATTACGCATGCAGCAACATTCACACTTAATTTAATTTTTCCTTAATATTTTGTGTACATATACATGTACACACACACAAAGCCCATCTACTTAAGAACTAAATATCGAACGGATAAGTGATTACTGGGTTCAGTGTTTATTCTAATCCATGCAGGTTCATAAAGTCCACTTTAGACCGAAATAAGGCTGACTCACACGTGTAAAAGAAAATCAGTTCATATTTACAAGCCCCATAAAACCTGCTGCAAACACTTGGGTAGAAAGATACAGCAAAGGCATTTACGGCCCGACCCAAATGTCTCACTAGCAGCGACTGCAGAAGACTCAGAGAGAGCTGAGAACCAAGCAAGTGTGAGGGTAATATATTCTAATTACTAAATGATCAGGGCAATCTGAGAATATTGGATTCAAATGGATTTTCCTGTGTTTGCAAAATCACTGCAGAACACGCCATACATGGGATTTAGACATGATTAGGAGACCAGGCTCATGAGTACACACACACACCATGGGAGAACAGAGGCCGTGCCTTCCTGCCTCAAATGTTCTGGCAGTTGTTGATGGTGCTAGGACAAGCCCACTCCCCATGCCCAGCCAGGCGCCTGGGCCCATCATTCATCAAACCAGCGGCTGTGATGCCTCCAGCATCTCTCACTTGTGCACTGCAGGGAAGATAAGAACGGAAATGTGGCCCCCACCCCCAAGAAACTTACCATGTGACCCCCATGGATTATCCAAGGAAGAAAGGAGTTGGGATCCATTGCATGAGAGGCACCAAGGCTCACTGGAAGTGACCCTAGGAGAAAGGGGATTTGCTGGTGGGATCAGCAGCACCTGAAGAAACCCTCATGCAGGGAGCACAACCAAGCTCCTGTGCATTTCTCCTTCTTTCCAGGACCCACCCCCTGGTCTCGCTCCCTCATCCCCATTCCTGGGGCTTCTCTTGCCTCATCTTTCTCTCTCCACCCCACCCCCTTCTGCATCCACACAGCCAGCAGTGTATAGAGTGGGCAAAGGCTTTTGATTTGACAATTAAACCTGCTGCAAAGGAATGAAGACACTGCCCAAGGCAAAGAAACACAGCCACTCAAAATCATGGCAGCTTCCAAGGGATGGAGTTGTAGGCTTGGGGACTCCCTGTCCCATTGGCTTTGCCCAAGGGAAGGAGCAGATGGGCTCATTCTGCGTGGGCCTTGAAGCTGCTCCTCGAATCTCACTCTCTCTTGGGAGAAGTTCTCTCTGCTATGGGGCCACTTTCCAAAGAGAGGCCATAACTTAGAGAGATGCCCACCTTTGTGAAGGTCAGAGCTCCTAGGATACAGAGAAGGGGAAAGGCCTCGGACACCTGTGCCCAGAGCCTGCAGGAGGGGACACAGACACTTCACAGCTGCCTCAAGTCAGAGCTTATGGACTTTTAATTTTCTCTACTCCACAAGCAAGTGGGGAGCCTGCAGCAAGTCTATGCTTGGCACAGAAGGGCCCAGGATTAGGAAACAGAGTCACTTCAAAGTCTCTGAATCCTACCAGAAACCACAGACATGTCCCTTAACCAACCACAATCTAAGGCAAGAGGTGGAACTTGCCTCTAAACCAAGGGAAGAAACTAGTCTTTGTCAAATGACAACTCTGTGCAGGCATTTGAGCCTCACACTCCCTGAAGGAAGCGGGGGTAATGCCGGCTTAGAGAGGCTATGGAACTTGTTCACAGTAACACTGGTTGTTGCAGGATTTGAACCCTGCGATTTCCATGATGCTGCACAGCTTCCTCCTAGAGCAGTGCACTGGCCTGGAGCACGGAGGGCCCAGGGGAGGCAGAGGAGAAAGGGAGGGGATAAGATGGCCCTGGTGAGATTTCCACCAGCCACGTTGGGAGTGCTGTTATGTAAAATTAAATTACTGATGTACTTTCACAATCTATTGTGTGTAGGGAAATAGATTTTAGAATAAGAGATTGACGATGATAAAGACAGACCTAAGAAGTACCAAGAGCAAAGCCCAAAATAGTATTAAGTAACCCACTTAATGTGGGAGCAAACCTCGGCCAGACCTGCATTACAATGTTATATGGCAATCAGTGTTCCTACTGATAACTCCAGGTTATCAAGAAAAGGATAAATTACACTGGCATATTGCTACGCTGACTAGAATGTGTGGTCAGGCCTACTGACTCTGCATCTGTCTTGGGTTAGCTATGTGATCTTGGAAAAGTCAATTAACTCCTCTGGACCTGTTGTGAGCAAGGGAGCACCCCCAAAAGGAGTCACCCATGTCTGCGTCTTCCAGCGATGCCAGGCGTGTTAGGGGAGAGCCTCCCACTCAGCCGAGTTGCACGCAGGTCACACACACAGAGGGTGAGTTGACGCAATAGAAGCGAGCAGAGCAAAGCCCTGGTCACTGGCAGCGTCCGCAGGTGCAGAGATGGCACCGTTCTCAAGCCAGGAGCGCTGCACTGAGAAAGATCCTTCAGCTGTTCCCCAGGGTGATGTTCAAAACATTTAACCACCCGCCAGTCGGCACAGGTTAACAGCCGCAGTACCAGAGCAGCTCTTCCAGCCTCCCCCTTACCCCCAACCTCAGCCTCAATGTCCCCAGCAGGGCAGGAAAAATCTGTTTGAGAAACATTGCCCTAAATACTGAGACCTCCCCCACCCCCTGGGTCTCTCTACCCCACCTCTCCACCCTGGGCATTTACAGGTCTGTGGACCGCTGGCCAGCCACCCCCAGCCTGCACGCACCGTCGGCATCTCTCATCCGAACCGCTGCAAAAGCCTCGCCCGCCAGCCTGCCTCCCCTCCGGCCCCCCCACAAGCCTTCATTCTGCAGCCAGGGGCTCTCTCAGAGACAGTCACACGGTGTTCCTCTGCTTAAAGCCACCCGATGGCTCCCCATTTCACTGAGAATGAGGCATAAAGTCCTTAACCTCACTTCCAAAACCCTTCGCGTTCTGACCCCCCTACTTCACCAGGTAGGCCTTGCAGCACCTCCCGCCTCTCACCTCACCCCTCCCACGCTGCCTTTCTTTTGTTCCTGTTCGTTCCCACCTCGGGTCCTTGGCACTGGCAGTTCCCTCTGCCTAGCACACTCTGTTCCCTGGTCTCAGCCAGGCTCAGACTGTTTGGTGGGGATTCATAGGGTTGTGTCCGGGAGTCGGGGTGATGAACCCCTACTGCACCTGCTGTGCACCGAGCACTTGTCCATCCACAGAAGACATTGTGTCTTATGCACTCCTCTCAACACCACTGAAGTAGGTAGATTGCCCCATTTTACAGATGAGGAGACTAAGTCACAGGAGAGGGGCCTGGCCTTAGCTGGTCAGTGACAGGGCCAGGGTTGGAACCCAGGTCTGATTCCGGAAGCTTGTGCTCTTTCCACAAAACCACAGAATACGTGGCTGCAGGCAACCGCTGTCTCTTTCCTGTCCTCCAGATGTTAGCGTGGCCTGAGAGGCCTGTGGAGCTAAAGGGGAGGAAAGGAATTTTTAAACTCTTGGTTCTGGCTGCAGATGGCATGCGCCTCCCTCAGCCTCAGCCTCAGCCCCTGCATCTGTGAAGCTGCAGCCCAGAGAGCATATCCCAGGCGATTTCCACACCGTTCGCCCCGTCCACAGGCACACAGGCACACAGGCACGAGGTGGGATAAGCAACGTGCCTTTTCCAGTTTAATTGATGAACAAACTTGGAAAGTCATGAGGGTCTGTTAAGATAGTCCAACAACAAATAAAAGGAAGTCAGGGTGCTCATTAAAGGTGCACCTTCTAGACCAAGCCCCGCCCTCCCCAAGGGTCCGTCTGTTCAGGCCAGGTCAGCAGGAGCACTTGCTGAGCTGTCAGCTCCCTCGCTCCCCGGGGAGGATGGCTTCCCACAGGCCCAGCAGAGCCAGCCCCAGCCCGGTTCCTGCCACCACAGGGACAGCTGCTGTTTCCTTCACTTGTCTGATAATAAAATCATTTACCTTGCGGGTTTCTTTGGCTGGTTTTTCTCTTATATACTATATGTGTTCTCAATTAGCCTCTCTCCTCCGCCATCTGCTGATAAGAACGAAGGTGTTCGTGACAGCAGCTACAGAGGCCTTTCCCTCCTTACTCAGCCCTGCGGGAAGGGACGCAGAGTCTGGCTCCAGGCCAGAGTCACTGCTTCCCCGGCGAGGGGACCAGAGACAAGAGAGATGGTGAGGGTCTGAGGTTCCAATTAGATGAGAAAAGATGCCACATTTCTGAGCCTGATTTGCTCTCCTTGGCAAGCCCAGGGGTACCCCATTCACCTTTCCAAATGTCTGCCTAGCAACGGCCCTGCCCTGAGTCATCTCTGCTTTGCCCGTGGATGTCAGAACAGCTGCCTAGATGGTGTTGAAAGGCCCAGTACTAGAGCTGTGTTTCCCAAATTGTGCTTCAGAACATTCATTAGCATGTGTTCCACTTAAGTGTCCCTGGATCAAATACAAGGGAACAATTCACTCCCAGGTGTTTATCCAAATGAAAATACATGTCTACACAAGCACCTGTTCACAAATATCCATAGCAGTTTACTTCTTAATCACCTAAAACTGGAAATAACCCAGATGTCCATCAGCTAGTGGGCGGACTAACCAACAGTGGCCCATCCATACGATGGACCTCTCCTTGGCCATAGAAAGAAACAAACTGCCAACACACATGATTGACCCTCAAAATAACATTATGCTCGGGAAAGGAACCAGAGGCAGGAAAGACTGGTTACTGTAGGATTCCATTTATGTGAAATTCTATAAAAGGCAAAACTAAAGTTATAAAAAACAGGTGGGTGGTTGGCAAGGGTTAGGAGTTGGGGAAGAACACTGACTACAAAGGGTCCTGAGCAAATTTGGGGGCTGATGGACATGGCCTATTTCTTCATTGTGCTGTTGCTTACCTAAGTATATATTTATCAAAATTCATTAAACTGTACTGTTAAAACGAGGGTGTTAGAGTATATGTAAACCATACTTCAATAAGATTAAAACACTTTTTAAAAATCAAACAGGTTGATTTTAAATCACAAGACTTTTCAGAGCCTTTAATATGCTGATGTGCATTTTAAATCTTCAAGAAGGAGCTGTAATTCCAAGGTTTCTCAAATTCACTTGACAAAGACTTCACTGGAAGTTTTATAAAGCACCAGTTAAAGTATTGAGAAAATTGCTTTAGAGAATTACCAATCTGGATAAAGCACTGTCCTCCTCATTTTCTTTTTTAAAAACTCAAGCACCCTTGAGGAAGAAAGGGAGTTCAGCATGACATCTACATGGGGTGTCGTTTATAGGCAATTTCCTGGAGCCTGGAGGGCCAGGTGTTAGCATGAGTACACTGGGTGGGGAAGAGGGTGCTGAGAGTGGGAGCAGGAGCTGGAAACTGACGGGTTCCCTGTAAGCTGTGGCCAGTCATCCGTCCAGCCATCCCTCATTCATCCTGCAAGGCACCCTGCCAAGTGCCAGGGGACGTCATGGATGGTTCCTGTGCTCCAGGGGCTCACAGCTTTGCCCACTCTTGTCAAGAGCTGTCTGTCCCAGGCACACTGCCCACCCTCTCCTCATGGCTTCCTTCTCTGGCTTCTCCTTATCTTTCCCTGGTGGGGGGATTGGGGTAGGTGTCTGACGCTTGGGTCTGGCACAGTCCCGCTTACCTCCAGCCAGAGCACTTACCAGTCCTAACTAGGAGGTTGTCCCAGACTCACGGATCGCCAGAAGGAATTCAGCACTGGCCCCGGGAGTTCTGGTGGGAGCCGCAAAGGGAGATTCCCCTCCTCATTTCATCTCAAACCACCTTTACACCTCACCCCTCGCTGGGCCTGTCCGTGGCTCGGAGTCGGGAAAACCCAGAGAACAGAGAGCATCGCAGAGATGGCTGGTGGAGCACAGCTACTCTGTTAAGTGCATGAGCCCTGCCCAGCCAGCCCTGCTCTCCAGGCCCGCCTCCCTTCGGCCTCCCCCGCGCTTCCCTCACCTGGCCACCCAGCTCTTCCCACGGACAGCGGTCCCCAGGGCAGCAGAGCCTAAATCCGAGACTGGGGCCCTAGTCGGCTGCTCTATACTCTTAACTTCCTTCCCCGCCCCACACCTAGGAAAGGAGGCAGGCCCAGACTCTCCTGCCCACTTTCTGTATCCAAATAACCTCCACCGCTTCTGCGAACGCTGATGGCTCCGCTCTGTGCACAGCAGCAGTTGTCAGAGTTTTGATCTGAAGACCCCTTCACACTCTTAAAAATGAAGACTTATGTGGGTTATATCTATTGATATTTACCATATTAGAAATTAAAACGAAGACTTTTTTTAAAAATGTATCTTTATTGATTTCAGAGAGAGGGAGAGAGAGAAGATAGAAACATCAGTGATGAGAGAGTCATTGATCGGCTGCCCCCTGCACACCCCGCACCGGGAATCAAGCCCGCAACCCGGGCATGTGCCCTGACTGGGAGTCGAACTGCGATCTCCTGGATCATAGGTTGGTGCTCAACCGCTGAGCCACACCAGCCGGGCAAAATGAAGACATCTTTAAAAAGGCATCAATTTATTTAAAAATAACAATGATCTTCTTACACTTTAACATAACTCATAACATATTAATATAAATTAGGTGTCTTTATGAAAAATAACTATATTTTCCAAAATAAAAAAGTAGTGAGATGTATGGCACTGTTTTATATGTGTGTAAATCTCTTTAATGGCCAACTTAATAGAAGGCAGAGGAATTCATGTATCTCTTCTTCATTTAGTCTGTTTTTTTAAGATGCATTTTTTTAAAATATGTTTTTATTGACTTCAGAGAGAGAGGAAGTGAAAAGGAAAGAGAGATAGAAATATCGATGAGAGAGAAACACTGATTGGCTGCCTCCTGTACACCCCCTACTGGGGATCGAGCTCGCAACTCAGTCATGTGCCCTGACCGGGAATCAAACCTGAGAACTCTTGGTGCATGAGGCGTGGCTCAACCACTGAGCAACACTGGCCAGGGCTCAATCTGTGTTGATATCACACATCATGTAGCCTTTGAATAGCTCCACTGTGCATTCTTGACAGAGACTGAAAACGACAAATGCCTCAGTGTTATTATAAAAAAGACGCAAGACTTCCTGTACCCCTAAAAGGGTCTCAGAAACCCACAGGCATTCCCAGACGACACTTTGAGAATCACGGTCGAAACCCTCCAGGCTTATTTCCAGGACTACCTAGCTGGTTCAAGATCAGCCCGCGAGCTTACTGAGGAAACATGACCACGGCCTCCAGCGTGGGTGGGAAGGGGGGGAGGGCAGCAGCAGCCCACGTGGACCGAAAGCAGGAGCCATGTCACCGCGTCAGCAACAAGGTACAAGTTCCGGGGGGAAGCATGTGGAGACGATTTTTTTCGCTGCTCTACCCCCAGATCCTAGAACCCCTAGTAAGCTCTCAATACATGTGTTAAACGAATGAATGAAATGTATGTATGTATGTATTTTTTAAAGGGTCTATTTAAAAAAAAATTTAAGGGAGAAAGAGGGGGGAAAGGCATAGATACCTTAGATGACAAACCACACACCTGGGAGCACTCAGCCATCCACAGTGACCGCTGGATAAGCCCAGGTCGATGGCCGATCCTGAGTCATCTGCGACCCTTGCGCCCCACAGTGGGTTCACCACCTCAGGGGCTCTCAGTGCCGTTGCAGAAGCGACCACGTAGCGGAGCTGACTTTTTGTTCAGGGGTGGCTGGTGTCTGCTGTGAGCATCACATCACTGTGAGACTTTCCACAGTCTCCTGGAGGCAGATTCCTCAAAGCCAAGGGGCCAAGAAGGTAACTAGTCCCGTGGCTGTCACTTTCTTTCTTCTTCACAACAGGACCAACATGAAGGATGGACTCTGCCACCACACACTGCGGGAGGAAGTGGGGTTGCCCCTGAGGGGGCGGGGAGGGGAGGCCACAGCTACAGGAACCAGCCTCTTCGTCGGCCCCTTTCCCCACTTGCATCTCACCCTCCCTGGCCCCCGACAGCCCAGGGCTCACCCAGGACACACGCAGAGGAGCTGAGAGTCTTGGGGCGCTGATCCCTGCCTCCAGGAGGAGAGCTCCTCCTCCCCACCCCGGGCTCCGTGAACCATGCCCGTGTCCTCAAACATCCCCTGTGCCGTCGCTTACGCCAGCTGCAGGAAGGTTTCTGTCACTTGCAGCCAAAGCGACCTTAATAAAGCCGGCCGATCTGCTGTGGGCACTCTCCCAGGTGCCCCTAAGTCTTCGTCTTCTCCCAGCGTTCCCCGCACAAGGTCTGCTGGGCCCCTGGGGCCAGGATGGAGAACAGCCAGAACAGCAACCTGGGACCTTCTGGCTGCAGGGCAGGGGCCCTTCACCCTCGATGAAATCAGTGAACCCCCTTACTTCTTTTCCAGCAAAAAAAAAAAAAAAAGGGAGTGATAAAAAGAACTCCTTCATTTTTGGCAAGATCTAAATGCAATTATAACTCAGTGGAGCCCTGAGAAAATTGACAAGAGCCAATCCTTTGCACAAGACATGCTCTGATTTCATGCCAGCAAATTATTTTTTAAAGGGCATTAATATCACAGGCTGATGACTGTTAGCCCTGAGCAAATGATGCATTTTAATGTTTCTTTACACATAGCTCTCAGCCCAAGTGAAGCTGTCTTGGCAAAACATTAGCAAACATTTACATTTCAAACCTCAACAGACGGGCTGTTGTTGGGTTTTCCCTTTCTTTCTTTTCCTATATGCCCGGACAGATAAATCATATTTCACATGTTAAGTGGTGTGTAGCATTCCCTTTCTAACCCCCGGCATCCCATTAGAAGATACTGGCACCTGGTTTTCAGGCCTACAGTCTAAAGATTGGTTTTGAAAGGAAAAAAATATATATATACAGTGGCATCATTAAACGCTACTACTTTCGTGGCAGGCAGGCTGGTTTGGAAATGGCAGTGGATTTTCAGGCGCTTTTATTTCTACACACAGGAGCAGGCACCGGACCACTTGGTGCCTTCTGCTATCTCAGGGTCAGAGCAGGATCCTCAGGGAGCAAACAAGCCCAGCCATTTATTTTTCCAGGTGGAGCCAAAGTGACAGTGAGCCCAGGGGTAGGTGAGAATTAGAGTCAATCAAGGGTAGAGATTCGGTTTCCATTTTAATAAACTCGAATTGGTTAAGAGTCACGAAATTAAAAGTGTGAGTCTGCCCTCAGGATCTGCTACATTTTAAGTCATCTCACAGTACAGCCTGTAATCTAAACAAAGTCTTCACATGCCCCCTAGTATAATGGTGGGAGCCTGCAAACTCGGCAGGCAGAGAGGCTCAGGTTCAAATCCCAGCTCAGCCACTTCCTAGCAGGGAGACCTGGTACAAGCAACTCAGCTGACCCCTGTAAGCTTCAGTTTCTCCATCTGTAAAATGGGAATAATGAGGCTGTCCATTTCCTTGGGTTCACTGTGAAAAGCAATGTGGTCTTTCACGTGATGAGCTTAGCATGGCCCCTGGCTCACCGTACATGCCCTATAAGAACTGTCGGCTCTTGTCATCATTTCTTCCCAAAGGAAACTTCCCATCTGGGCCACTCCACCATCTCCATTCCGTAAGCTTCCTCTCCTCCCAAGACCGGCTGTGCATCTTCCTCCCATACCTCGCACTCCACTCCAATAACCATTCAAGCCAATCATTCAGAGAAACAGGGTAATAAAAACAACCCGTGTTCTGACCCGGGGGGGTGGTGATGGTTGAACAACTCTATGCATTTACTGAAACGCATTGAATCGTACTTGCACAGTGAGTGAATTTTATGGTATGTAAATTATACCTCAATAAAAATAATAAATAACCAAGACAGGAAAGTTGCCAAGTTCCAAAAGGTTAGCTCCCAAATGTCGGAGAGTGATGGTCTGCAGCAAACATTCTTGACTCCCCCTCTCATGTCCTTTAAATAAAGGTCACCTGACATGTTTGCTTATGTCCCTTCTCCCCTCTGCTCTGTGTCCGATGCTTGGGATGGCTGATTTTGAGTCTTTAAGGCAGGAGCCCCACATTTGCTCCCCAAAAGAGGGAATCTGCTCTCCTGCTCTGTGTCCACCTTTCTTTCCCCGAGACATCGATTAGAAGGAGCTCAATGCATATGAATGGCACTGGGAGACACTTACCAAAGAAGCAGGCCCAGGAGCCATCTCGTTACTGAGCTTGGAGAAAGCTACCAAAAAAAACGCAATCCATTTCACCTAATGTTCGCTTGCCCTGACAGCTCATCTCTCCCACACACTCATTCCCCCAAATATTTATCTACCTTGCATCCTCTCTGGGTACACAATGGGCCCTCGCTAGCTGTAACGGAGATGACATTCTCCTGAAAAACGCCTATTGTGGTGATGTGCGCGCTCCGTTATTTTGGGAGCAGCAGATATCTGGATGGGGCTGCAAGAGGGCTATTTAGAGTCCCCAGGGCATCTTTCATGTGCAGAATGCCTCTGCTCCCTCTTTACTCTCCAACTCTGTCCCAAAGAAGTGGCACAAGCCAGGCTGCGTCAAGGTGACCATAAAAGGGAGGGGGGGGCAGCCCTCCCAGGTACCTGAAGAGCACACACCATCCTTTTTACCTCCTTAGAGGCAGCTGGTAGCTCTGCTTTCCACTCCAGATCCTCTACTCCCTCCCTCTCTTCCCTGTGCTAAAACTGTACCTTGAACTCCACTTCCCAAAGTTTTGCCCCTTGCTTATGTTTGACAAGTGTTCTCATGGTAAACAAAGTACAAGTTCTGGCTGTGGTTTTTCCCAGCAGCCCCTCAGCAAATTTAACAGAAGGCAAAGGAAAACACAATTGAGGCAAGCCCTGGAGAGGAGGTGAGATAGGCAGAGTGTCACTGCCTTGCTGCTGGCGAGCCAGCCTTGGGCCAGCACCACCTACATGGATGCTCCATCTCGCCAAGTGCTCAGAGGGCCAGCCAGGGCCCAGGCTCCCACCAGGAACCTTGGTGTTACCCCTTCCCCCACATGTATTAAGGAACGAGGCCAGCAGACTCCCACAGAAGTGGAGAGCGACAGGGAAACCCCCGGGGACAGGGCAGCAGACAGAAGACGAAGCCAGTCAGCCAGGCCCTGAATGCATCCTACCCGCTGACCGGATAGGTGTTAGTGGAGCCTGGTTTAATGATGCCCTCACGAGCCTACACCCAGAAAACCCCACACCCTATTTTCAGAATTTTTGCATCCGAACAGGACAATCCCGTGCCTAACTCCAACAGATATTCTTCATCGTTCGCCTGTCCCCACCTTCACCAGTGCCACCCTCCTGCCCCTGGGCCCTGCAGCAGACTCTGCGGTGGGTTCACGCTTGCGCCTCATCGCCTGTTTCTCACAGAGCAGCCCGATGTAAACGCCACACACTCCCTGGCTCCACTGACTCCCACGGCACTGGAATAAAACCCGGCCTCCCTTCCCGGAGGCACACGATGCTGCTAACCCCAGCCCAGCTGTCCCCTGCTCAGCGAATGACGGATGGCACGCGCCTGCTCCGGATACGGCAGCCTCCAGCTTCCTTGGCTGCTTACAGAAAAATGAAAACATTCATGTAGGGCGCCTCCCAGCGGCTGTGACAGCGATCAGACTCGTATGCAACCCAGGGGCACTTCCCCTCCTCTCCACTCAAAGTCAAGATCAGGGGCGTCCTCTCAACAGCAGCCCCTCTTCTAAGTTCAGGCCGGGCCCTTTGAATTGTGTGCCCATTGGCTCCCCTGCAGGAGGATCGGAAACTCTTTGGTGCCCCCTTGTGGTCATGCCTCGTTAGCGGGCGGAGAAGTGCCCATAGGAATGCTCGTTCCTGCAGTTTTGGAGCCAGAGAAGGCTGCTCTGGGGACCCTACACCGGGGAGCCTGACGCTGGAGAGGGAAGTACTTCCAAGGGCAAATTAGAAATACATGTCCACCACCCCCAGGAGGAGGAAACCAGATTAAAATACTTACCAGAACACTTATCTGAGTCTCAGATTCCTGTTTGGTAAAATCGGTATAATGCTTGCCCAACCGTTAGTGTGTTGTGAAGCTAACATGATATCAACTGTACATTTTTGTTGCTTAAAAAAAAAAAAAAAATTTTTTTTCTAGTACACAATCTTGACAAATTCTAAAAAGCTCTCCGGCCCCTGAAGCCCTTGCCCATTCATCCGAACTTTCTGGAATCAACAAATGAGTCAGGCAGGATGGAGGGATGTGTTTGAGATCATGGATGTCGGAAAGAGAGGTGCCCGTATGCCAGTCATTGTCATACAAAGGTGTGCTGGAGAGAATGTCAGTGAAAAGGCTCTGTAAGGGGCGAAGGGGAAAGCTGGGCACCTCTGGAGAAACTCAAGGGCAGAAGCTGGGTTTGGAATTTGCCAAGAGAACAGCAGCCAGGGGAAAGCCAAGTAGCTGTGATTAAGAAACCCTCACCTCTTGTGTTTCCAACCCTTTTAGGGTTCCTATCTTAAAGACATTCATCTTTGTACCTCAGAGCCTATTAAAATGTTTGATACCAAACAGGGGCTTAATAAGTAGGTGGTGAGTGAGTGAATGAATGAATGAATGGATTTGATTTTGAGGAAATATTTGCAATATTGACAGCCCCCAGCTCTGAATCTGCTTACTTTCTAGTCCCACCTAAGCCCCTGAGGACCCTGTTCTTGCCCCCGTAAACCTTAGCTTTTTATATCTCTTATGCTGAGAACAGTGAAAAGGGTACATGGCTAATTTGGTCATGAATGCCTGGAGTCTTTAAATCCCCTCTCTGCACCGTTAATTTTGCATTGTCTGCCTAGCACATTGTCTCAGTCTGATTAAAGAAAATGCCTAATTCTAACAGTGAAAATGGATAACTTTTTCCTCCAAGCCAATTCTTAACTCTGGCTGAACATTAGAATAATCTCAGAAATTTGCGCATGCACACAGGCACACACACACACATACACACCAATACCTGGGCCCCATCCCAGACCAATTAAATCAAAATCTCTAGGGGCTGGGGCCTGGGCCGCAGTGTTCCCCAGTGCTCCCCAGCCTGTTCCCACACGCCCTCAGGGTTAAGAACCGCTGCTCTGAATGAGGTGCCTTTGCCCAGAGAGCAGACTCGCCAACGGTGAATGAAGCAAAGACAGGCTTTAATGTTGTCTTCCAGGGACCTTTGGCGCAGGCCAGGGAGGACAGGAGCGCGAGCCCAGCGCTGGCAGAGTCCCGGTTTTCACTCCTCCTTGGGCACCTCCCTTGTTGATGACCAAGAGGAGTAAGGGACCCCACGCTAGGTCTGCCTCTTCCAGGTTGGGCAGGGACAGCGTTCGGGAGCAGGTTCCAGCAGGCGCAGTGGTCCTGCCAGCTCGGTGGGCTGGGGATGGAGCCGTGGGCACGGCGAAGGGAGGGGGGGCCTCCCTGCCGTGGCACTAACCGTGGGGACGCTGCATAGGGAACCCAGCCATTTTAAATTGAGCTTCCAACAGCCACTCATATTTCAAACACAGCACATGAGCCTAATCTTCATCAGCTGCGTTATAATCTCTTGCTTTAAATTTAAGGCCTCCGGGGCTTCGACTCATTTAAGGGACAATCTGGTAATGAAAAGGAGGCCATCTTCTCACACAAAAAAAGTCATTAGCACATGGCACTGCTTCCGAAACTGGGAGCGCAATGGAGACTTTCCAAGTCTTACCTACACTTCAGGAGTCTTTTCAAGCTATGCGCCTGAGCCATAGAAAATTAAATAACGCCCGTCTACTAGGAGGCAAATCATGTCCAATAGGTAGCAAATCCTGGCCATGCCCATCTCTTCTCTTCTCCAGCAAACCACTTATTTGCTGTCTCCATGCTCTTACACATTAGACAGCCGCCTTCGAAATCACGGGATAAACATGAGCACGATGCATCACCAGGCCGTGCTCACACGGTGGTCTGCCAGTGTCCCCGCTGGCTCTCGGTGAGAACAGCAGCCATCAGCTCCACAAGCCCCGCTGAGATCAGCAGTCCCACCCCGGGCGCAGACCCCAGTTGTCCATCAGGGATGGACAGGAGCGCGGGGAGACGGGCCCTTTGTGTCGATGGAAACGCAGGGGAAGGGGCCGCGCTGGGGGCTGGCTGCAGGCAGCTCTCCCCAGCAGCCCGGAGCACCGGACGTACCGGCTCAGAGGCACCGAGGCCGATGGGCATTGATCTTGAGCACGTCAGCGCGAGCCAGGCAGGGGCTCTGAGCTCGCCATCCGGGGTGTCCCACTCACAGCCTTTCAGAGGAACTTTTGTCCACAGCGGAAAATAAGTTACAGCCTTTCATGTCAGCTTTCAGAGCTCACGCCTCTGATTGCAGCAAAACAGCCTGTTTTTTGTTGTTTTTTTCATGCTTTCCAGGTTAATTTTTTTCGATTTACTGCAATGCTAATCAAGATCACAAAAGCATTCTTCTGAGAAAATTGGACATAATGAGTCACTCATCTTATACATTAAATGAGTGAGCATAAATAAAGCTCAAAGTGTAAGAGCCTGGCCTTTGCAGTAAGAAACCTTGGTGTTAAAGACCGGCTCTGCTGCACATTAGCTATAGCACTGCACTGTGGTGCCAGCCCCCCACCCTTCCCTATATCTGTCTATTTATTTATTTATTTATTTTCTATTTATTGGGGGTGACATTGGTTAATAAAATTATATATGTTTCAGGTGTATAAGTCTATAATACATCATCTGTATGTTGTATTGTGTGTTCAGCACCCCAATCAAGCCTCCTTCCATCACCATTTACCCCCCTTTACCTTCTTCTACCTCCCCCACCCCCTTTTCCCTCTGGTAGTCACCATATATTGTCTGTGTCCCTGAGGCGTGGGGCTTTTTGCCTAATCCCTTCACCTTTTTCACCCAGCCCCCCAACCCCTCTCCCCTCTAACAGCTGTCAGTCTGTTCCCTGTCTCCATGAGTCTGATTCTATTTTGTTTATTAGTTTATTTTGTTTTAAAAGCCTTGACTTTCCTTTGCCTCCCCCTCAACCTTCAGCCTCACCCACTCCCCCCATCCCATCCTCAAAAAGCTCTTGCCATAGGGAGAACACTCAGTAAATATTTGTAATAAAATTCCCAGATAGCAAGTGAGCAACCCTCCACTAAAAAGCTAACCCACGAGACAGAGTGAAAGAAGCCCGGGATAGAGCCTCCTCTGCTGTCAGAGTTTTTGTTCAGACTCTTTTATCCATTGTAAGCACTTGATCTTTAACATCAAGGCCTTGACGAGACCTTTCCAGCTCCCTAAAGAGTGAAGAAAAGAAAACAGAAAGTGATGCTGGAAGAAGTCTCAGAGATTTCTTAAACGAACCCCCTTCTTTGGTGGAAGAGGGAACCGAAAGGCGGAGAATTACAGACACTTACACAGAGAAGACAAGGGAATAACTGATGAGTGTAGCTCCACGGAATGTGCCCAGACCTTGGTCTTCAAGCTCCTCGTTTGCGCCCTGTGCATGGCACCGTCCCGCAGGGAGGCGGCCAGGACTCAGCCTAAGCCAGCTTTCTGCTCAGATGCCCTGGGTCGTCTCCCCCGGAGCCCACTCTAAGGGCCACCCAGCCTCGGTTAGGCAACGTTTCCAGGAGCTGGAGGACATGGCAAACCTGAGCGTAATATAGCCAGTGGGGAAACTGAGGCACGCCAGGCTCATGAAAACAGGCAAAGGGAGACGGCCTCAGGATTGGCCTGTGCTTCAACAAAGACTGTGCTGGGTGAGAAGCGAAGAAAGGGACTTGGCTGGAAGGGGGGAGGGGTAGCGAGTCTGGAGTGAGTGATGGAGAGGAAGGAGCTGGGACCCAGGATTGAGGACAGTTCTAGGTCCTGGTCCTCCCTCCAGCTCTGACTTCCTGAATGACAGTGGGCAAGTTAGGTCACTTCTTCTTGTAAAAACAGTCTGTGGTAGTGTCTCCCAAAGTATGCTCGCCACCACACTCCCTGTAGGCGCGTAATACTGTCCTTCAAAGTGTTACAGGAAACTCGTCTACGCAGGTCTTTCACGGTGTCAAAGAGACATACAGCGCACCTCGGCATCTTGAAAGCCCTGAGCATTCCTGCAGCAGAGGAATCTACTTCGCTCAGTATTGTCTACTCACGTTGGACCATGCAACCTTTTCTCCCGGGAGCATCTCAAGGAATTCGTTCTATGGCCAGCTCGTTTTGGGAAATGCTGGTGTACAGCAGTGGTTCTCAACCAGGGGTGATTTCTCTCTCAGGGAATGTTTGGCAATGTCTGAAGACAGTTTGGGCATCACCACTGGAGTTGGGAGCAGGGTTGCAACTGGTAGCAACTGAGTAGAGACCGGGGACACTGCTAAATATATTGCATGCCCAGGACAGCCCTCCCTCAACTAAAAAAGTACAGTCCAAGATATCAGCAGTGCCAGGACTGAGAACCCCTGGTCTGTAACCATCTCTGCACTTTCCCACCATTTACCACCTGCTCATCTCCGGTACCCAGTCCAGCCCTGCCTCCTTGGGTTCACCCACGTGCCATCTTACTACCGCCCAGAAGCCTCTTCTCGTTCCTCATCCAGCTGGACCTTTCTGCCTCACTTAACACTGCTGAGCTCCACATCTTTCTTGAAACTCTCTCCTTAGCTTCTAGAACATTTCTCCCGATACTTCTTCAGCCTCTCTGACTTTTCTCGCCTTCCCTCCACGTAAACCACGAATCCGCTAAAGAAAAGACCTTTTCCAACCCTCTTCTTTTATGGTTCTTTTACCCTTCCCTAGACGACTGCATCCCAAGAGACCACAGAGCCCGGTGATGGCTCCTATGTAGCAAACGCCCTGGGGAGCAGGGGTACAGAGACGAACAGATGGTTTCTGCTTTGTAAGAACCAGTTTGGAGAAGAAAAAGATGTGTTTATTTATTCAGCGAAGTGCCTACTAAATGTCCACTGTGTGCTAGGCACAAAAATAGACATGGTCCCTAACCACACGGAATTTAGAATCTAGTGGGAGATGCATAGTCATCAAATCATCGCATGAACAAATGTGAAATTGCTTCTGAGGTAAATGATAAGAGGGAGGGGTACCTGGTGAGAGGTACCAAAGACAGGGAAATGGGACGTGGTCGGGTGGTCAGGAGGAGCTCAGACAAGTGGCTGAAGGAAGCAGAGGGCTCACCCTGGAGTGGCAGGAAAGAGATGGGGCTAGAAATGGAGCCAGCTTGGACCAGATGTTGGAGAAACAAGGATGCCAGAACCAGGAGTATGGATTGTAGATGTTGTAAATCCATTCAGAATTTCAGAGTCTAGAAATGGCTCCATGAGGGGCCTGCTATAATTCAAGAGATCAATTTTTAAAATATCATAAGGTTGCAAATAGCTGGAGACTTGAGGTGACATAAGACTTCCTGCAATATTCTGCTCAAAGTGAAGGTCAGAAATAGCTATTATGATGTCAGTCTGAATACCCTCCCCCCCAAACACCAGAACCATCACATGACTCACCAGCTTCAAGCTACTAATTGAAGTAAAAATACCAACCTCATGCCAACAAAAATCAATTTCTGTTTTGCCCTCCGCTTTACAAATGATCTAGATTTTCCAAGTGCAGTAGAAGAAATAAGGTAACTTTCCAATAAGATTATTTCATGCAAGAAATAGTCTCCTTTTCAAAAAATAGTTTTAAAGCATTCTCCCTGGATTCTGAATTACACTACTCTCTGAAGATATATAAATATCGGGTAGCAGTTTTATTTCCTGTGAGTGGGGAGCTTTGGTTTAATAAGGAGGAAAGAGGCAGGGTGATAGACTTTGGAGATGAAGCAAGATCTATTAGATCTTCTCAGCCATTTCGCTGGGCCCGCCGAAATTGCTCCCAACTGCATTGGCATATTCACTGCTGCTCAGGCTAGTCCAGTTTTAAATGATTTAAGGGTAATACATTAAAGGCTCATGACCAGCTATAAAGAGGTGCTTCTTCCTGAGACACTAGCGAAGGGTTGGCTGTAATTATTGATGGATGCTCATCCTAACAGAAGTTGGAGGGCACCTTGTTGCCCTCCTGCCAATACCACACCAGAGCCACAGCAGTTATGCTCATCTAGGCTGTGGTCACCATTCAAGGAAAAGTACAAATACCATGCACATTTATCAAAACCTGAAAGCAACCACGAGCTGTGCTGCTGAAGTAAAGAACTGCATTCTTACTATCCATGGCACTCGGTACAGACAAGAGTCATTCTGTTCCTTTTTCGACCTGATTGGTATACAAGGTGGGACACACAACTCAAAAAGCTGGTCTTGGGATAGCAGGATAGAGAGGGGTGGGCAGAGTCACCTCCTCCTCCTCTTCCCCATCAAGAGTGTACATTGCCTTCGCTGAGTCCTGGGAGTGACCTATTGTAGGACTGGGGGCTCCAGAACTAAGAAGATCCTGAGTCTCACACACCCTTGCCCACCTTAGGCCCATAGGATCAAAATGCTATGAGTACATTTAACCAATGAATTTCAAAATCTAATTTGTGACAACATAAGGGAAGATGGAGCTCTATAGGAGCAGAGATTTTGTATGCTATTGAAACTAAGTTGCTATCAATTCTAACTATAGTGTTATAACTGTAGGATGTTCATCGTAATCCCCATGGTAATCACTAAGAAAATAGCTTTAAAATATATGCAAAAAGAAATAAGACGGAAATAAAAATATTACAGTATAAAGAATCAAATACCAAAAAAGGCAGTAATGAAGGAAATCAGGAAAAATAAAGGTATAAGACATACAGAAAAAAATAGCAAAATGACTAAAGTCTTTCTTTAAAAGTAAGTTCTTTCTTATAAGTAATTACTTTAAATGTAAAAGGATTAAACTTTCCAATGAAAAGACAGAGATTGACCAAATTGATTAAGAAAAAAATGCATCCATATGCTGCCTACAAGAGACACACTTTAGATCCAAGGACACAAATAGTTTGAAAGTGAAAAGATGGGAAATGATAAAATTTAAATCAAAAATCTCTTATAAGAGACAAAAAAAAAAGGATATTATGTGTTAATAAAAGAAACAATTCCTCAAGAAGACATAATAATAAACATATGCAGGCCAAACAACAGAGCCCCAAAATACATGAAGCAAACATCGAGAGAACTGAAGGAAAAAATACCTCTACAATAATAGTTGAGACTTCAAAAAGTCTTTATCCCTGCTATCAGGAATAATAGGAGGATGCTTACCTGCACAACTACTATTCCACATTGTACTGGAAGTCTTATTCACAGCAGTTAGGCAATAAAAAGTATCCAAATTAGAAATGAAAAGGCAAACCTTGCTTATTCACAGATGACACGATAGAAAATCCCAAAGAATGCACACACACACACACACACACACACACACAACTGCAGCTAATAAACCAATTTAGCAAATTTCAAGATATAATATGAACAAGTAAAAAAATCAGTTTTTATATACCATCAATGAGCAATGCAAAAAAAAAAATTAAAAGAACAATTCTATTTACAATAGCATCAAAAAGAATAAAATATCCAGAAATAAATAAAATACTTGTACACTGAAAACTACAAAACATCAATGGAAAAAAGTAAAGAAGACTTCCTATGTTAAGACACCCTGTGTTCGTGGACTGGAAGACTTAATATTGTTGAGATGGCAATACTACCCAAAGTAACCAATAGATTCAATGCAATCTCCATCAAAATCCTAACAGCCTTTTCTGCAGAAATGGAATTACAGAACCCCCAATTTATAAGGAATTTTCAAGGTGCCCTGAAGAGCCAAAACAATATTTAAAAAATAAGAACATTGCTGGAAGACTCACATTTCCCAATTTCAAAACTTACCACAAAGCTACAGTAATAAAAACGGTATGGCATTCACATAAGGCTAGACATACAGACCAATGGAATAGAATTGGGAGTCCAGAAATAAATACACACATCTATGGCCCATTAATTTTGAAGAGGGTTCTAAGACCATTCAACAACAGAAAGAATAGTATTTTAACAAATGGTGCTTGACAACTAGATATTCACATGCAAAAGAGTTGGGCCCCTACTTCACACCATATACAAAAATTAGCTCAAAATGTATCACAATCTAAATATGAGCTAAAACCATAAAACTCTTGGGAAAAAATTAGGGGTAAATCTTCATGACCTTGAATATAGAAATAGATTCTTAGATATGACTACAAAAGTATGATCAACAAAAGGAAAAATAGATTGAATTTCATCAAAATTAAAAACCTTTGTACCACAAAGGACATTATCAAGAAAGTAAAAAGACAAACCCATAGGATAGGAGAAAATATTTTCAAATCATATATATTATGCCAGCTTAGTGTCCAGGCTAGATTTTTTAAAACTCTTAAGAGCTCAATAACAAAGAAAAAGAAAAAGAAAAAGAATTTAAAAATGGACAAAGGACTTGAATAAACATTTCTTTGAAGAAAATACACAAATGGCCAACAAGTACATGAAAGAATGATCAGCATCATTAGTCAGCAGGGAAACACAAATAAAAACCACAATGAGATACCACTTTGTGCCCAGTAGGATGGCTATTAAAAAGAAGAAAAAAAAAGAAACAGAAAATTACAAGTGTTGGTAAAGATGTGGAGAAATTAGAACCCTCATAGATTGCTGGTAGAAATGTAAAATATTCAGCTGCTGTGAAACACAGTTTGGTGGCTCCTCAAAAAGTTAAATATAGCTGCAATTTGAACCAGTAATTCCACTTGAAGGAATATACCCAAAATAATTAAAAACAGGTACTGAAACAAATAGATGTACATACATGTTCATAGTAGCACAATATCCAAAAAGTGAAACCCCAAATGTTTTTCACGGGACGAAGAGATTTAAAAATTGTGGCATATCCAGACAATGAAATATTATTGGGCCATATGAAGGACTGATACCTGCTACAACCAGGAAGAACCTCGAAAACATTATGCTAAGGGACAGAACCCAGACACAAAAAATCATATATTGTATGATTTCATTTAAATGAAATATCCAGAGCAGGTAAATCCATAGAAACAGAAAAGTGATTGCCAGGGGCTCGGGGGAAAGGAGAATTGGGGGTGGGGGGTAAACTGCTTTATTTTGGGGGTAGTAAAAATGTTTTGGAACTAGAGGGGGTGGTTGCACAACACTGTAAATGTACTAAATGCCACTGAATTATTCACTTTAAAATGGTTAATTTTATGTTCTGTGATTTTCATCTCAATAAAAAAGAAAAAGCCAGATTAATTTTTAAAGTTGATTAAAAATCAAAGCTAGGGAAAGTGGAAATCAAGTCTCATTTATCTTCGTGTGCCCTTCCCGCCGTCATCTTCAGCACGGGCTGGCTCATAAAGCCGACGAACACTGTTTGCCTGGACGCGCGAATAATCTGAAGAAAAGCCACATAAAACTTTTGGAGACGGGAGTCTCATGATGTCCCTTACCTCTCGTTCACCCTTTTTTGTTTGTTTAAATGTTTCCTTAGATTTGCTTTTTTCGGCTACACCAGCAATACTCACTTGTTGCTGCAAGCCCACAGCAGGCAGGTGTGCGAAGGCCGCCGCCGGCCGACCCCACCCAGCAACGCTGCCACCTCTGTGCTCTGGAAACACCAGGTTTCCGACGCGAACAGATTAACAGGCCAGTGGGGATCCCCCACTGCTCTCCTCAGGCCCCCGCCAATCCCCCGGACGGGTGCAGCCCACCACCCAGCGACTGACTGCCTCCGTGTTAGCATTGCCAGGGTGAGCTGCTCCTGTCTTTCCGTTCCTCCATCTCCTCCCTAGGTGCCAGGGGGCCCAGAGGGAGCGATCAGGAGGATGTCTCCAGGTCAAAGGAATGGCGTCTCAGCGGCTGCATGCATTGTCTGGTTTCACACAGTGGGAGTTTGATTTGAAACTTAACATGAAAAGCCTAAGTGGGTGAGACACTTGGCAGTGCCCATTCTCCCGCCCCTAATACATGTTCTGCATTATTTTCTAATCAGCCCACGTATCGGCAAAGATCATCTGCCTCCCAGCATGGATTTTATCCAAAAGTATTTCAACTTGTATCAGTCCAAAGATGGAATTCACTCTGTCTCCCCCACTCTGTCTACCTCCACAGGGCAGAGATTTGAGTCTGTTCTGCTCATTGAGATAGGCCAGCACCTAGAATACTGCCTGACACAGAGCAAATGACCAAAAAACAACAGGGCCCGGCAGGGCGGGGCCTAGAGGTTGAGCATCGACCTAGGATCCAGGAGATCGAGGTTCGATTCTGGGTCGGGGCACCTGCCCCGGTTGCAGGCTAGATCCCCAGTGGGGGGTGTGCAGGAGGCAGCTGATCAATGACTTTCTTATCATTTATGTTTCTATCTCTCTCTCTCTTTTCCCCTCTCTGAAATCAATAAAGATATAAAATATAAAAAGTAAAAAACAGGATCTCCTGTCTTGGGCCTCTTGTAGAGGTCACTTCTACTAGAAAAAGTTGGAGGTATGAGTCTGAAACATTTCCTCTTCTCTTCTTTCTGGCTTCCCAGGATGATTACAGCTAAATAGGGGTATTGACAAGATTCTGGTTTGCATGGAATTCCCAGGCAAGTTGATTCACCTTGCTGGGTCCCCGGAAAAGTTTAGGGATAATAAAGTCCTCCATGAATTATTGAGACTCAATAAGCCCCTCCACATGATCTCATTGGGTCCTTAGGCCATCCTTTGGGAGAGGCAGAGAAGGGGATATCGTCATTTTACAGAAAGACATCTGGGGGTGGGGGTTTCTGAGTGACATGAAGTTGCTGAGACCAGAACTCACAGCCCCAGCTGCTTGCTCAGGACTATCTGCACTGCCAGAGAGAAATGCCACTTCTCCCTCACACGGTTGCATTTTAAAACTCTAATTTAGAGTCCTATTTTTCTACCCCCAGTAAGCAGTGTCCCCCAAAACCTATTTTGAGACAAACAAATTACAGGAAAATTCTGTACTATTTTGCAATCTTTTCTGTAAATATAAAATCAATTCAAAATAAAAGATTTTAAAAAGTGATGTGTGGGTTGTTGTTCTACCCACCTCTACCTACCTGGAAAGGGACGGGGGAAAGACACACACCTTTCTAGCTTCTTTAGGGTCACAAAGGTAGGAGCACCCAACCCCAACCCAAATGAGAACTGGAAAGCTCCACAGAGCTTCTGGGCTCAGAGTGGAAAGACCAGCAGATAGCGGACACGTCCTGAAATTCCAAGATGCTGTATCATGGACAATTTGCTGAAATTTTTGTTCCCATAAACTTAGTTGTATCCTAATAAAGGACCCTGGGTGATTGTTCTCATTGGTCAATCTCTCTACCCACATGGCAGGCCCTTGCTCTCCCACCTGTCTACATGACCATCTTCGCCTTCTTACACACACCAGGGCCCTAGGCAGTTGTTAGCATGTCAGAAGATTAATTCCCCCTCCCCTGTCCCGACCCTAACTCTGCCTCAATTTATAACTGGCATTTTCTGCCATCATCTTGGATGGCAGTGATGTGCTCTGTGTAATTTTCTACTTATACTGTATAATTTTCACATCATCAAGCCATACTCAATATTTTGGTATTATCTGTAAAGTTGATATCAAGCCACACTGTCAAATGTGGGTAGCAAAAAAGAAAGAACTTCCAACAAACCCCTATATATCATATCGCATTCCTTCCATAAATATGTACTGGAAATCTTCTGGGCATCAGATACTGTGGAGCAATGGGGAGTGATTCACTTCCCATCCTGCCTTCTACAGCACAGAGTGGGTCAATCCTCTGATGAGCTTAGACCTATCCCATGACTTGTCAAGAGGCCTAGTTTAGTCTGGACCCACAGAATGCACGCACACACCGAGAGCAAAGGTTAAGGTTGATGTGAGAGACATATGAAAGGAACAAAAAAGGACACTGAGTTAGTAAGCAGAAGTGGAGGTATCCATTAAGGAGCAAAGGGAAGAATCGTGACACCTCCCGCCATTCCTTGTTCTAGGTGTCTGAGGCCAGATTCTCGCAAGAGCTTATATCAAGGAGGCCTTTCCACCAAATCTATTTGTCCGTTTGGGCTGCTATAACAAAAAGTGCCATAGACTGGGTAGCTTATCAAGAACAGAACTGTATTTCTCATGGGTCTGGAGGCTGGAAGTCTGACATCAGGGTGCCCTCATGGGTCTAGTGAGATCCCATTCCTGGTTCATAAATAGCTGACTTCTTGGCATAGTGGAAGGGGGTGAGGGAGCTTTCCCTGGCTTCTCTTATAAGAACACTAATCCCATTCATGAGGGTTCTTTCCTTATGACCTAATCACCTCCTAAAGACCCCACCTCTTAATACCATCACCTTGGGGTTAGGATGGCTACATGTGAATTTTGAAACTTTCAGACCATAGCACCAACCAGCCTCAGTCCCAATTTTTTCCTATAATAGATTAAATCTTGGACTCATCCTTACAGATGGAAATAAAAAGTAGGAATGATTTGGGTTCAACCTGACTTAAACTTGACTTTTGAAGATCTGAGCTATCTTGAAGGAGTAGGCCAAGAACACATCAGCTTTGAGAACAGACTCAAGGACCCAGAGAAACCTTTCAGACCCCGCCTCACTTTTGTGGATGTGATGATGTAACCACAGTGTTTCAGAGGCCACTGACCACATCCCTGAGTCCCCACTCCTCCCACTGTCCACTACTGTCTGGGCTGCTGAGCTAGAAAGGTGGTGAGCCAACAGCACTCAGAACCACCTTTTCTGAATGCTGAGAGGAGCTATTTTTTATTTAGTCCCTTAAATGTCTCTCAACATGAGATGCAGCCAGCTACCTTGTTACCCAGGGAAGGAAGCGTGGCTGTCCCACAGCTGCTCAGCCCAGAGTTTTAATTGCTTAATAATAGAGTGGGCTTCTGTCTTTCCCTCCAGTGTAGCAGTGTGGGGGGCTTTAACATTCAGGGCCCAGTGTGTGGGCAGGAAACACAGATGAGGCTGGGAAAATGTCAACCTCCTACAGCTTCTCTCCCAATTAATCACAGCACCATATGACAGGGCACACCTCCGACAAGGAACACTGGGCTGGCAGTCCAAGAGCTGGGCTCCAGCCCTAGCCCCACTCCTAAATTAGCTGTGTGACGTACAGTAGCTGGCTCACCCCCTGGGAGCCTCAACTTCCTACTGGCTTCAAACTTTTAAGAGAAAGAGAGTTAGAGGAGAGGATGCTTAGGGAATAGTTTTGTGGGCTAGTGATTAAGAGCACAGACTCAGGATCCCGACTACCTGGGTCCACCTCCGACTCCACCACTTGCCAATAGTGGGACCCCAAGTAAGTGACTTAACCTATCTGTGCCACAATTCCCTCAACTGCAGAACAAGCATTACACCAGTACCTACACAACAAGGGGGTTGCGAGGACTGGGAACCGAGCGGAGCATGGGGTGTGCATTTAATAAATATTAGTTGCAGTTATTATTCCAATTCTAGTCATTCAATTTGATTGACTACACTCAGAGTTCCAAGCGAAATATTTTCAATGAATAAAACATGGAATTTGCCCCCGGATACTCAGTCTTACGGGAAAGACAACACAAGCATTAAAACATCTGGCAGTGGGAGAGGTGGGCCGCCACGTGCTGAGCGCTCTACCTGCATCCCCCTGTTTAACCCTCACGGCCACCCAATGAGCCAGTCCCACTTTACAAGTTGGGAAGCGGTCTCAGAGACACGACATAATTTGCTTTAGATCACACAGCTTCTAAGTGTCAAAGATGTGATTCAAACTCAAGTCTTAAGTCATTGCTCTTAAACTCTGCATCACTGGGGGGGTGGGGGGATTGAGGAGACACTGGGGGTTTGGGGACTGCTTCGCCAAAGAAGCTGCCTTTGAGCAGACAAAGCCTCCACACATTTATGGAAGGGCAGGATTTCTGGAGCTGCTCCCAGCAATGCTTCTTAGCTATATAGCTGATTTTATAAACATCTGAGCTCCCATTTCTTCGTTTCTGAATAAGAACAGTGCCCACCACAGAGCTGATAAAAGGAATACATGAGTTTATATATGTAAAGCTCTTAACAGTGCCTGGTACGTGGCAAGCACTTAATAAACGCTAAGTTGCCATCTCCGTTGTATCACCTTCATCATCATCTGTGGTCAATTCCCCTCAGCTGACAGGACCACCCATTGATTACAAGAGAATTTACACTTTCACAAGGGCCCTCAAGATCCTTTCCTAGCAGGTGCCTGAAATTTAACAATCAACCACTAGTTCCTTAGGTTAAACATGTGTCCTAGGCCTGGGGTCTCCGGGTAAACATAAAAGCCACCAAGGGGAATAAATCCCATGGAAATCCCAATAAGGCTCAGGTAGTTGAGAGAGTCCCTGCCCCTGGGAAGGCCAGCCGCCTGGGAAGGTGCAGCGGACAGAGGCGGAGGAAAATAAGGCACCTACACGTGGGGGCCAGAAACAGGCAGGCGGGGCGAGTCAGATGCTGTCCCCTCCAGGGTCCCCCTGAGGGCTGCCGGTTCCACATCTGCCCCCCCCCAGCCTTCCCCTTCGGGCAGAGATGGTATATGAGCTGGGCCCTCATTAGCATGTACCACCGGAGCTCAGAGGGGTGAGTGATGGCTCCCCCAGAAGAACGGAGGGATGTTTGATGCGGGCCTGTCAGCCCCGCCGTTCTGTACCCAGACCTGGGGCCAAGATTCATATCCTCTGTCAGAGGCTCATGCAACACCCCGCTGGCCTCCCTGGAGCCCAATCTGTATACCTTCTCCCTGAGACTGGCAGGCAGCCTTTCAGGGCCTGGAGATGGGGACAGCAATGCTCTATTTTTCCTGGGAATAGCTTAGGGGCTGGAGTCAGGATAAAACACAAGAGGGAAAGGAGGGAATCTTCAGAAGGGACGCATTAGCCATAGCTTTTTGCCTGTTTTCTGCCATTATTGCACATGCCCCCCCCCCCCAGGCCCATCCCAGGTTCTCCAGGCAATATCACTCCGAATAATGGTTTACTATTCAATATCAGTTGAAGATACTAGCCTGTCATGCCGGGCAGTTCCTCACCAAGAGAAAATGATGCCGTGACATGCCAAAATCAGAGTCCTATGAGAAATAAAATCCTCACGTGAAAAGGAAACAGTTTGATGCTATTTTAGTTGGAAGCTGTTTCATCTGTGCTCCATTTTGTCTCACCTGGGTTGCCATGTCTTTAATTAACTTAAGTCCCTACTATGTACTGGGGGCTGGGAGACACGATAATGACTGTGGCCAAGTCCCTGCTCCAGAAATTCTGTCCTAACCTGTGACTGTGAACCTACCAAGGGCAGGAACTAGGCCTGGGAGGTGGGGGCCCGCTCTGCCCTGTGGCTTCCACAGTGCCTGGCACACAGTAGGTACTTAATAGTGCCTCTCCAGTGATAAATTTCAGTAGCATCTTTCCCACACACAAAAATGATGCAGAAACCAACAGGAGTGAAGTCTTATATTGTTTTCCCTGATCTAATTCATTCCAGGGGGAAACTGTTTCCTACTTTTTTTTTCATTGAGATTGGACAACATTAAAAATGCTGCAAAATCTGACACCACGTGCTCAGCCACATTGCCATGCATCTGTGCGGTACCAGGGGAAGGAATTCTGGTCTGAAGGCTCGAGTTAACGCTGGCTGTGTCCTAAGGCTCCTGTGTGACTGTGGAGACCCTGGATGCTCTGAGCCTGGCCCTTCTTCCTGATCTGTCAGGATACGAGAGGCAGCAGGAGCTCAAAGATGCCTTAAAACAGGGGTTCTGGGCTGGGGTCTGTGGGTTCTGGTCTCAAAGCCTAAAAAGCTGAGGAAATAAAATGGTGGTCCCCAGATGTGGGTTTGGGGCCCACATCGGGTTTTAAAGAAAACCGAATTCATTCCAACATTGAAAAATCAGGAGCCTTTACACTTCAAAATCTGAATATCCAGCTGCTCTTGAAAACTAGAAAGTCTGACAACACCAGACCAGAAGCTCAACATGAAAGCAGCCCCTTGTGGCTGGAGAGGGGCTGCATCCTTTAGACTGAGCCTGTGCTCTGCAGGTCGCCACAGTTCTCACTACAATCAGCGTTCCTCTGTTTACACCGTCTCCCTGGGCCCTGTAGGCATCTGACTGGGTAATAAACCTGACTCTGTCTACTGCTAGTCCAAGGCAGCATGTGCCCAACACTATGTAGGAATTTACACTTCCAGGCACAAGTTGGACCCTAAGAATTCAGAGGAAAGAGAGCGCCAGGGTTTGGGGAGGGGGAGGGGAGGCAGTCAAGAAAATGAATGCAAAATGTGTGAGGTCCCACTGTCTGGAGCCGGGGTCTGTGTGGAGAAATGGGGAGGACAAGGCTGGGAATGGTAAGTTGAGCCCATACTATTGGAACGGGGGCTCTGAATGCCAAGAAATATATTCAGCTTCTCATGCCAGAAACTCCAGATATAATGTGGGGTTTAGGGACTAAGGCTGCCAAGCTCCCTCTACACACATTTCCACTCCCACCCTCATGACGAGGGTTGAGGTAGGAGTCTAGGCCTCGGGAAATACAAGGCTAAGCACAAAGTTCTGAAAGCCACTCTCCACCTTTCCAAACTCCTCATTCTGCAAGTTTCCTAAAGCAGCCAGAGGTGCCCCCCAAGTCCCAGGAGCAGCAGGGAGCAAACTTCTGGGTTGAATTCTCCCAGAGCACCTCAGGGAAAAGACTAGAAGAAGAAAAAAAGGAGGGGGAAACCTCCTTTCAGCTTCATTAGAGTTCTTGCTTAACCAAGCTAAAAATAAAACTAATTGCTTTTGCTATTCTAATGTGAAAAATCAGTTTTTAAAGGATCAAGATTCTTTCCCTGGCTGGAGAAATCATTGAATCGGTAATAGACCGACTGCCAATGAATTATGAATGTCATAATCAAGTCTTCTTGGAAGGCCAAAGTCTTGGTTACAAATGGGCACTATAATTAGAAATATGCTAAGCGGCCTAAAGCAAACCACCCCCCCCCCCCTTTGCCTTTTCTTTTTTTAAGAGGAAAGAGGCATGGGCTGCTCCCCTCCAGGTATCTGGCTTGTTCTTGAACAATACCTTGCTCTCACCATTATAGGAGACATCTACACAAAAGAACATATGAAAACCATCCCTTCCCCCTCTAAAAAGCCCCACCAATCTCCCTCAACAGCGACTGGGAAAGGGCTTCAGGTCTCTTCATCTATTACCTGGAATTCTACAAACTATAGATATTCTGGGACAGGAAGCAGCCTCTTTTCAAATCCAAGAGGTCTGGGGTATGAGCAGGGCTCAGTCACCCACACATTACTGGGAATCAGTTTGACTCAGTCCTTTCATTTGAACAAACAGCTGAGCTCTGCAGGATTGGGAGCTGGAGGAGACAGGGCATGCATATCAGGGAGGAAAACGAGAGAAGGGCAACATTGGAGGCTGAGGTTCCAGCGAAGAGGGCTGCTTCCTATCTCCAAGCGCTCAACCAGCAAGGAGAAAAGCACCCCTCTCCCCAAACTCAGACAATGAGAAAAGCCATTCTAGATCCACAGGGTCAATAATAACAATAATGTTCCCCCAAGATAGGATCATGCCTAAAAAGGGGTAACCTTACCTTGTTTTCTTGAGGATGGATCCAATTTAAGCAAAACAAGGGCTGGGAGTTGCTGTCTTCCCTCAGATCTTTTACCTTTGACTTTGCCTCTGCCTCTAGAGATGGGATCAGCTCTAACCAGAAAGCTCCCTGAACAGGAGCTACTTCCAAGAGCTTATCTTATCCCAGCCCTGAAGCAGCCAACTGGGGGAAGGAGGTGAGGACTCTGCTTCTCTCTGAGCCCTGGACTGAGAGTGAGCCAAGCTCCTGGCACTTTCGGAGCATGACCATATGGGCTTAAGTGGTTCTCAGCCCCAATTGCACATAAGCTTCACCTGGGAGATTTTTCAATGCGCTATCCAGGAGTGGCTCCAGACGCCGCTGTTTGTTACAGCTTTCGAGTGATTCTAACGTGCAGTCATGATTGAGAACCTCCCACTCCATCGTTCCCTTCCAGAACCTGTTCTCTATCTTCCTGCCCCTCCTCTCAACTTCCCAGACCTAGAATGAGGGGCTTCTCTCGCATGAGAGTCTCCAGAGATGGCAAGGCCTTTACCCCTCAGGCTGGCACCACCTTCTGGAGCACCACTGTATAGCACCCAGGACAGCTTCCCCACACCCCAAATCATCCCATTAGGAGAGACCTTAAGGCACATCTTATCCAGGGCAGCAAACAGGGTTCATCCTGTAGCCAACGCTGCCAGACCAGAAGTGGTTCTCTAGGGCACTATATTGAGACAGTCCTCCGCAGGGCATGTCCGGGCTCAGTGGGAAAGAATATCATCGCCAATTACCAATGTTAGCCAAGGGAGCAGGAGAGGGAAATGGCAGCACACAAACCTAGCATTTGTCGAGCCTCAAAAAACTTCCTCGGTGGCTTAAAGAAAAAAGAAATGCCGAAAAAGGGAGTGACATGCCCACTAGCCAGTTAATAAATCAATAAGTTTGCTTGAAAAGCTCAGTCCGTGTCTAATGCTGTTGACCCTTGTTACTCAAAATGCGGTCCCGAGACCATCATGATGAGGATCAGCTGGGACCCTGTTAGACATGCAAAACCTCGGGCTCCATGGGACATGTATCGGATCCAAATCAGCACGTGAACCAAGTTCCCCAGGTGATTCGACTTCACAAAGAATTTTGAAAAGTACTGCTAGAGGTAGACAAAAGATGGGGATAGCTGGGCTCTGCCATAGTCCAGATGAGGAACATAAGAAAAAACTCAAGCAAAGAGCAATGCTGCAGGGTAAGAGCAGAAATGCTGTCTGAGCCCGGAAAGGGGAGAGAGCCGGTGAGTGCAAAAGCCCAGAAGACTTCAGAGAGGAGGAGGTCTTTAGGAAGGGTCTTGAAGTTTAAAATGAGCAGGAAGGGCCCCTGCCCCTCTCCAATGGCTGCCCTTTCACTTCTGGGAGCTTCCTGCCACCTTTTCCCCTGCCTTAGCTCTGGACTTAGATCAGTTGTTTCTGGTGGGAGCCTTCTCTCCCCAAAAGGCTTGGGAGCTCCTCATGAAGCAACAGGAGAGGACAGGAAGCCTCCAGAAGGAACTTCAAGGCAGATGTGTGGTGTGCTTGGTTCACTGTTCCTGAACTTGGAGCTCTTCTTCTTTGGGTGAGAGCATGAAGGGGCATCTCTGCCTGGGCCATCCCCCCAGCAAGCAGGCCTCCTACAGCTATAGGTGTGGGGGCCACCTCTACCGCTAAGGTCAAAGTCCCCATTGGGATAGCAAGCCCCCTGAGCTGAGGCTTCCTGAGCACTCTTCAAGCCTAACCCAGCAGAAATCCCCACCCCTTTCTCACCTCTCTCCAAGGAAAACAACCTCCCTCCGTGTGCAGGGCATGTGACATTAACCGCAGGAAAGCCCTTCTGCTTTCTCTAGGGCAGACCTGGAGTTCATGAGGCTGTCTGAGGACTGGGGGGCTCCCAGAGTTACTCCTCACTGCCCTGCCTGCTCAAAGAAGGCCCGCATGGCAGGAGCAAATTGAATATGAAATCCTTCCCTCAGCGCTGCCAAGTGTAGGGGGCAGGGAGTGTTTGGAAGTAAAGCTGTAATATGCCTGCCATAAAAGTTTACCAGCTTTATATAGGTTCCCAATAATGAGGGGAGATATTTCAGCAGCCCAGCGCCGTGAGAGGAAAAGCCATTCCCAGCACCTCCTCTTTAAGACTAGAATCTGCCTCCCCCACATGCTTCATAACTGGGAGTTTTTCCTCTTTAGAGGGCATTGCGTTCAGTTCTGCCCCTTTCGTTCCTCATCAGGGTTTGTAACGATTGCTCAAGTCTTCCGAACAAAGAGCCTATAAAGTATAACTTTGCACTGGAGATCCGTGGTGAATTTTTATGGCCCCAAACCTTGGAAGAGCCAAGAGTTACAGCAACAGATAGGTAAAGGAGTGAGGAATTCTGGGTGTTCTAGGAGTTCAGAGCTGGGGGTGGGGGTGTGAAGAGGAAGTGTGCCCTTAATGTGTAGACCTGGGGAAATAAGTTGAGGCTGGATCAAAGGTTGTTGGCCTAGACAGGGACTTTAAGAAATGGTGTCCCCATGAGGCGGTCAGAAACTTGCATATGTAGAAGCATCTCCAGAGCACCTGGGAAGGGGGAGCAAGAGGGGGGCCAGAGAGAATGACTGGCCACGTAGAAGCAGAGGAAATGTCTTCAAGAGATACTGGTGAGGGGGCCAAGGTAAGGGGACAGAACAAGGGAGGCCAGGACTAAGGCAGGGGAACCCGCTGTGTGGCCAGGAGAGCAGCCTGCTCTTCCAAGCTGCTCTCTCACTGCCCAGAGACAGGGACTCTCCTCCCTACGCAGGGAGCTGACTGCAGCCGGTGCTGAGATGCCCTTGTGAGTCAGTACAGATCTGTGGGGCCCAGAGGTCTTCACTATCCAGTGCGCATCATGTCAAAGCTCATTAGCAGAAACATGCCTGACTTCAAACTCGTGATCATTTAGACACAGACAAGACACGAGTTGACATATGAGCTCTCCAGGAAAATAGAGTTTGTTACACAAATCAGGAGTGTGAAAGAATTATGAGCCAGAGGGATAATTAAACTACTTGAGGAAAACCAACTGATTTCAAGAACTTGCAACGACATTAGCTCCTCTCTGTGTGTATCCAAACCATGTCACTTGCAAAGGGCTCCCATCTCACCTCACTGTGGCCCTAGAAGACCCTCTGCCTCATAACACCTCGTTAATCACTAATCGGTGTTGCACATGCTTAAAATAGCAATAGTAACTCTCCCTTCAAGGTCAACTCAAATCACCACCCCACCCCACCCCCTGTGGGAGGCCTTCTAGGACTCCTCAGTCACAGGCTTTTCCTGAAGCATCTGGTGTCTGCACCACCTATGTGCCTTCTACAGGGTCCCTGGAACAGTGAGTTCTCCATTCCCACGCCCACGTCTCATAGCCCTGACTGAACTAAAGGTACTTGGAGTCCAAAAGTGAGTCTGATTTATGGTAATTTGACCCATTAGGTCACCAAGCACTCTGTGTTGGCTAATTGAAAGAGAAGTGCATTTTTCCAGCAAAGTATTTATATATGGATACTATGAAATGCAGTTATTAGGAAGTGATTAAAAAGGATGAGTTGGAGCTCTATGTATTGATTGACCTAAAAAGATATCCATTTCACTTTTAGTGGAAAAAATTGATGATGGAGTTATGCACATTGTGTGATCCCATTTTTTAAGAAAAAAAATATTGGTTGGGATATTTTAGAAGCATTTAAATGTTTGAGTGAGCACAGAGGAGAGGGAGGAAGGCTATACACAAACCATGAATGCTTGTCTTCTAGGGTTGGGGGCTGGGGTAGGGATGGAGGAAGGAGTGAGTTTTCTCTACCAGGGTCTGGTGTTGTTTGGCTTGCTGAAATGGGCATGCATTACTTTTTACTTTGAGGGGATGTCCGTAGGCATTACAAATGGTGCAAAGTCCAGCTGCAGACTTTGCACAGGCCCAGATACCATCGCCTATTCCCCCTGAGACTAAAGGCGGAGCCAGGGATGGGGAGGGCCCTGGCAGATCAGCTGTTCCTCCTGCCACCCACGTAGCATCCACACAGTCTCCCTGGGGAGCTTTATAGGGGATCTTCATAAACTCCACATCCCCCTGCATTCCTACCTCTGAGGTCCCAGTCCCATCACCTGCTTCTCCTTGAAGTAACCATGAGTGGATCTGCTTTTTGCACACCAGACAGCCCAGTCTGAAATCAGGAGATAGAATAGAGAGCTGGGTATTGTCTGTTTTTCCTCCCAGGTCCACTCTCCAACCCTCCAGATGGCTTTGTGCCCCCAGGAAGCTTGCACCCATGACCCACGTCAATAAAACTCCCGTACAGGTTGGGTTCAGCCAACAGGAGGATCCAACAGGAGACCACAGGGTGGCAGAACAGAGCAGTCAGGGTCTTCATTCCCCCAACTCTCCCACAGCCCAGCCCCAGGCTGGCAATAGCTGTGTTCCTCTCATGAACCCCAGAGCTGCTGTGGGGCAGCCCTTTCAGCTGCTATCACTCTCTTGGGGTGTGGTGAGTGCTTCAGGTCTCAGGTAGGGGGCGAGTGTGGTAACAGTTTCTTGTTGTTACTAATCCCGAGGTGCTGCACATTCCTTGCTGGTTCCCGCAGACTTGCCTGCTCCCTTATGAATTGCCTGTCCCTTATAAACTCCCTTCAATCTGCCTGAATCTTGAGTTGCTTCTGTGCTCTCTGCCACAGCAAAGGGCTCTGGGGCTCCAACAGAGATCAAGGGCTGTCTTCACATGCTGCTTGTGCTGTGAGAAGCCTCCCCACGGCAGAGACGTGTGCACCCTGGAAACACTGGTGTGCGGCAGACTGTGCGGCCTGAACCCAGGGAGAGTTCTTTCTACTAGTAATGCCTCTTGTTTCTCTCACCCACTGGCCGTGGAGAGGTGGTGAACCAGCCCAGCTTACCTCCTCGTAGTCCATCTGAACGGAGTCACCTAGGCGAGCTAAAAGAGGTGGAAATCTCCATGCCCCTCACCAGGGAGAAATGATCAGCGGGGTGCTGTGGCACCGGCCACCGTAGCCAAATCTCCCCCACAGCAAAGTTATGCTCCTGTGCCTCTCACCCAGCGGGTGTCAATCAGGCGAGGGAGGAATGGGGAGAGAACAGATGCAAACAAGCCAACTAAAAATACACCCATTGCAGGCTTCGTTAAAATGTGCGCGAACATTCTCAGTCCCTGGGGCAATGATGGGACCTCAGGATCTCAAGGGGCAGAAGAGGTATGACAACCAAAATAAAACCCAATATAAAAACAAAAGCAGGAATGACAAAAATATATATCCCATACCAAAAAAGAAACTGTTCATGTTCCAATCCTGGGGGATACTAACACCTAATTATTAATCAAACTGAGCAAGAATGAGCTGTGGCCTTAGAATCAGCTTCATTCCACCATCCAGAGGCCATCATTCGATCTCTATGTGCTATTAAGCCCATGAACTCCAGGGGATGTGAAAGGGGACCCACCTCAGGCCTGCTCCTAGATAAAGCAGGAGGCTCCCACCAAGTGGGGCCTGAAGGCCAGGCACAGAGGTTCTCAGATAGGCAAACAACCTCTCCTCCACTGCCCACCACCTCCTGGCAGCAAGAGAGTGAAGGATGTTCTAGACCCAGGTTTACAACAACCCAGAGGACAAAAGACTGGTTTTCACATTCATATAGACCCATGTTTTATTTTATGTTATGGAAGTCCAGCTTAAACTGGCTCAAGCAGAAAAGGGAACTGATTGGTTCATATCACTGAAAAGTGCATGGATAGTTCAGGCATGGCTGGATCAAGGTGCTGCTCAATGGATATCACCAGGAATCTCTAGCTCTCTGACTCTCAGATCTGCTTTCCTTGGTGGGACGTGATTATCACTCCTAAAGGGTGGCCCCCAGAAGCTCCACGCTGATATCTGTTATTAAACAACTCCAGAGGGAAGTGTGTGTTGCTTCCCAAAGAATTCCCACAGAAGTCTTAGATTTGAGTTTCAATGGTGCAACTTGTGTCACCTGCCAATCTATAATCTCTGTGGCTAGGAGGATGGAATGTTCTGAACGGCCAGATTCTGGGTCATGTGCTCAGCCCTGGGTCTTGGATGTGGAGTAGTCTGGCATATAACAGGCACTCAAAAAATATGTGTTTAATGCATTCATGAATAAATGCATGAATGACCCAGAAGTTGGAAAGGTCACAGCACATTGGGAGACAGTGAGTTGGCCACTGTAGCTGGAAGGATGTGATGGGAAAACCAACAATGAGCAGACAGTCTCTGATCTGGTTGCCATGGGCAAGGTACTTGCAAACTGGACCAGAGGAAACCTACAGGGCATGTGGAGAAGGCCGGATGCATATCTACTGTCTGGAGCTTTCATCCTAGTAAGAGTCACACTACCAGCACCCACCGGTTATAATACAAGGAAAAGGCGATGGGCCCTGCAGGAGCAGAGAGGATGTCTTCCCTCCAATGACTTGCAGGGGAAGTGGGACACCTGAGACCTTTTAGTGCAGGAGTTTGAATTCCATTTGGAGTTGGTGAGAGGGAATAGTTTGGACAGGTGGAAACAAGGATGAGCGCTTTAGGCAGAAACTCTGCTCCGGGTGATGGGGGTGCCAGTGAGCTGGTCCATGGAGACAGGCCTGTGAGGGGAGGGCCTAGGACGTGGGGCTATAAATGGTCTCAGGAGAACCTGAGGGAAGGCTGGGGCTCCTGGGCCAAGGAGTTAGAGCTTTCCTCTGCCGGCTGAGCGGCATGGCAGATGCGTCTGAGCCAGCTCCTCTCAGTCACTGTCCTGGAAACCGCGTCTACCTTTTCTTGGGGCCTATCAATTCCAACTCATGGTTTTAAGAAATGGACGGGATCTGTCCTCCCGACAGGCTGCCTCCCAGCCTGCTGCTGTAGGAGGGGGTGATTCCTCCCCGAGGGGAAGCACCCCAGGCCGCAGATGGCCCTCCCTGACTTTCAGCCGTGGGCAGCAGCAGTGGCATAGCTCATCTTAAAGAGGCAGGGTTCTCAGCATGCGTGATAAACTCAGCTCTAAACTGATTATTGAAATCCACAAGCTGTTAATCCAGGGGCTGCCAGCAAAGCCTCATTCCCTCCGCAGTTTAATCTTCACCTACAGTGACGGGATTCATATGTTCTCTCAGCGGCTCTCCGCCTCCCCCGCCAGGCCTCCTTCCCGAGGCCTCTCCCCAGCCACTCCACGCAGGGGACCCATTCACGTCACCTCTCTCTCTCCCCTCCCTCTCCCTCTCTCTCCCGTACTTTCTCTATCTCTAATTAAGGCATACCTGAAAGTTATTGGTCAAAGCAAAAAAAGAAATCACTTGACAGGAAGAAGAAGTGAGAATAGGGCTGGAGAACCTAACAATGAGCTTATCCCATGCAGTGGAGTGGGGCAGAGGAAAGGAAGCTGATCCCCAGGGGTAGAGCTCCTTCTGGGAGTGGGCCGAGGATGGGCCCCCTGCTTATCTGTCTTTGTCGCATTTTATCCATTTGCTCCCCTCAGCCCTGTGCTCTCTTTACTCAGATGGTCCCCAGGATGAGTTCCTAGCCAGGTTCCAAACATGTCACTGGTGGTATCTGCTGACATCAATCAGTTGATCAGTGGCCTGTGGGTATTGCAGACTAAGACATCCAGAGCTCTGTGCTTGACCGTGGGTGGGAGATGGGAGGCGCAACACAAAAGAGGTGTTCCTTTCCCTGAGCTCTTCTAACTCATTAGACAGACAGAAGTAATCCTCCCTACCCTCCAGATGACAATTAAATTACAACCAAAGGCATGTGCCAGCTGTCTCGAGAAAGGTTCCCAGAAACCAACATGTGACACCTCTGCTTAAATCTCATCTGCCAGATATGAATGCATCTGCCTTGAGCTGGATCAGCTGTGCTGGAGCAGGGGGGTAGGACGAGTGGTCCAAGAGGCTTTATAAAACACTGGGCAAATGCATTGGGTGCTTGGGCATGCGGGCATGCATGTGCATGGGTGCATGCATGGGTGCATGGGTGTGCATGGGTTCATGTGTGTGCATGGGTGCATGGGTGTGCATGGGGTGCATGTGTGCATGTGCATGCCTTTGTGTGTGTGTGCATCTTCAGACTGACCTTTGCTAAAACTTCAAGCTGCAGGTTTGTCTCTGCCTCCATTTTAAATGTCTTTCTCCCTTTTCTTCAGCACCCCCTCCCTCCCTGTCTGGCTTCCTCTACTCCCCATTGACAATAAACAAAAGGACCAGTGTCCCCCTTCAGCCCCAGAGATAACCAATTGATTGTGATTAAAGGGGTGACTCTTTACCAGGAGCATCTGCCTCTGCGTTAGGAAAGGGGGCAATGCTTAACCCTAGGACTGGATTGCTAAGGAGGAGCACCAATGGGGAGACAGGTTCTCTAACAACTTTAAGAGTCTCCTTTAAGTCATGCACAATGCTGAGCAAAGCATGTCCACTGTCTCATTCAGCCCTCATAACAAGTCTGTAAAAGACACATTCTCAGCCTCATTTCTCAGAAAGGGAAACTGAGGCACGGAGACAGGAACAGGGCTTGCCCAAGGTAAGCCAGTGGTGGAGCAGAGCCTGCCCTTTTTCAATACCCTATGCCTCAGTGGGGAGAAAATGGCAGAGTGGGGACAGGGACAGGTGGGGAGACGCTCCTCAGAGCCCCTCCAGTCACAAACACACAGGACTCCTCTGACAGGCTGACCCCACATCCATCAGCCAGAGGCACTCCTAGAGCTCTCCCCACAATCCCCCCCTTCCCCTTTCCCTCCCCCATTGCCCCCACCCCCCCACCCTCCCTCCCTCTCTCTTGCCCTTTGGAAAACAGTTAACAAGGTGGGATTATTTGCCTTTGCACTCACACCTCCCGAAAGCCAGAGCTGGTTCGGGGCCATCCCTGAGCAGTTTTTTAAGGAAGCAACTTCAGCTGGATCGAGTGTCCTTCCCCATCTCAGATTTTAGCAACAGAGACATTTCTCTGGGGAACATGATAATGAAAAATGGCCTCCAATTATTCAAAGCCTGTTTCCATTAATAACTTGGGAGCAAAGATGCTGTGGCTCCTAACTTGCTTGCCACAGCACCCCTCCTCCACCCCCCTCACTCCTGGGGTGTTTCTTAACCTCCCCCCCAACAAACTGTAACTCTCCATACACTGATATACCCAGAAACTCGCTCATCTGGAAATGGAGTTAAGATAACCAGCAGCATTTGTAGAACCCACGCCATGTGCCCAACACTGGGCTAAGCACGCTGTGTGCATTCCCTCAGGTAATACCCTCAGGATAAGGTATTACCCACCTTTTACAGATGAGGAAGCAGAGGCTCAGAAAATGAAATTATCCTAAGGTCATATAACTAGAAAGTGATAGAGCAAGGATTCAACCCCAGGAGATGGGCTCTCCACCTGCACACCACTGCTGATGTTCACTTACCCAGAGGGGACGGGCCATTTCCTGGGCTGCATTTCCGACTGCCCCCCTTCAGTCCCCCACTCTCAACTCAGAGGCAGGAGAGCTCTGGCAGCTCATTCCAGGGCTTTAGGATTTGCACAGAATCATTTCTCCTCCTGGGATGTTTCTGGACTCCCCCAGGGTACAGCATTGGCTTCTTGCAATACCTGTTTGGTGGACTGAAACCTGGGCAACTTTTTTGAGCCCTCTGGCATCAGGAGGGGCAGGCTTTGCCTTATCTCAAGTCCAGATCCTTGGAGGAAACTCATACAAAGTTTTATGTGTAGGTGAAAGCAGCCTCAGCACCCACAATCCCCTCCCTCATATTCCTGGCACAGCAACCACACCCCCTCACAACTAAGAGGAGAGACAGGAGAAGCAAGCTTGCCTACAGGATTCTAGCTCCTGACCTAAGATGCTTGTGCCGAGGCCTGTTCTGGTTCTTTGCCTTCTCCCTGTGAGCACCTGGTCCCCAAGTCAGCCAAGAGCCCAACAGGAGATCAAAACGTAGACACCCACTAATTGGGGAAGAAAGTAGGCAAGTTGACTCTGTCCACCCCAATCAGGCAGGGCTTTAATCAGCTCCATGGCAAGCCAGCCAGTGGACTCTGGCACCCATGCTCCCTCCTTCCTTAGGAAGAGAACCCCAAGATTTATTCTGAACCACTGTCTCTAAGAAGAAAGACTACGTCTCCTGGCCTCCCTAGGCAGTGGGTTCTGACCACATGAAATGTAGCAAAAATGTGGAGGGAAACTTCCAGTAAGTCTTCCTGTTTCTTCCCTTCTCCCCATGTGGTGCCCAGCACTCAGATGTGGTGGCAGAAGGGGACCAGAGTCACTGCCAAACTGGCAGGAAGAGAGCCCCTGACCTCATTCACCTCTTGCCCCCCTACCACCTGCTGGCCCTGCCCACTGGCCAGACCCCCCTGGACGACAAGGACTTGAGCCAAGGTCCTTAGCGGTCAGCTTCTGGGACTCAGGTAGGGAACCTCCAGCGAAGGCAGGCATGAGTCCAGGAGACCCCACAGCCGCTTCCTTAAACACTCATTCGAATTGGGAATGAAAGGTGAGGTGTCTACAGATGTCTACACCGGAGGAAGGGAACTCCAGGCGCAGGAAACAGGGAGCGCAAAGGCCCCGCAGTATGAGAGCTCCCGGTGCGTTTGGGGAATAGCAGCAGCTCGGGGAGGCCAGCACCCAGAATGCAGGGGCAGGGAACCGAGAGGCAAAGGTGATGGGGTAAGTTGGGAATGAAGGAATGACTTGGTAGCTGCCATGATGAAGAGTTTGGGCTTAACTGAGGGGCACTGGGGAGCCACTGAAAGTTCTCGAGCAGGAGATGTCATAGAGCTTTTTTTAAGATAAGGAAGGCAACAGCAGCCAGGAGATGGATCGGGAGGGGGGAGATTAGGAACAGGATGCCAAGCCAAGAGGCCACTGCCAGTTGGGCATGTACTATATTATGAACCTGGAAAGCAATGCTACGGATGGAGTGGGTCTGTGTTTGGGACTCTGGGAAGACAGCAGAGTGCAGGGCGCCCTGTCGAATGCAGACTCATCCTCTCCAAGGTGAGGGAACTCACTCTGTGGTGCCTTCCCAAGCCTCTCTCAGTTTATGTGGTACAGGCTCCAAGTCAAGAATCACTTGGCCTGCCCTGGCTGGTGTGGCTCAGTTGGTTGAGGGTTGTCCCATGCACTGAGAGGTCTCTGGTTCATTCCTGGTCCTGGCCATATGCCCTAGGTGGAAGATCGATCCCCGGGGTCCAGGGGGGGCAGTCGATTGATGTTTCTCTCTCACTGATGCTTCTCTCTCTCTCTCCCCCTTCTTCTCGTTAAAATCAATAAAAACATATTTTAAAAAAAGAATCACTTGGCCTTTTGTGCAGCCCCCTGAGGCAGGGGTGAAACGACCCATTGCAAAGGCTGGGGATAGGCCAGCTGGGCCATGGCAAAACACGGGGTGCCCCTGGCAGGAAGAGCTAAGGAAAGGCCAGAATCTCTATTGAGAACTCTACCAGCCTCTGCCCTCCTCCCCTTGAGCACCAGCAAGATGAGCCGTAATCAGGTAGGCACTGATGTTACTGTGGAAACCACCCACGCAGATCTGAAAACTCCTCACCTTGATGCTTTGAAAAACACCCTATCCTTCCCAACATCAATTTGGGCAGGGCAGAAATATGAGAAACCAAGCCATAGGCCAGATCAGACAACATAAAGAATGTTTTCCACTCATCAGAATGCCAGCTATATTATGGTTAGAATGGAAAAGTGACAAGCTCTGTACCAGAGGAGATGTTCTCACAACTTCATCTTTTATCCCTTCTCTTGAAACAGAATTCCACCCTAGGTGCCTAACGCCTGTGGCCAACCCTCCCTGGCCACGTGGTCAGGGAGGCAGGTCAAGACCCACATCTCAAAGCTTTTTTGAGAACATGGGAATTAAGAAAAAACAGAAGGATGGGGGACTGAGGAGCGGGGCCACTGTGTACGCTCCTGCAGGTCGCTCACCACACAACGGCTCCTCGTAGGTGGAGTATCTTTTTCTGATTTGCACAAAGACTCCATATGGAGCAGCTATGGCCCTGATAAGACAGACTCTTTAAGTGGCTTCAGACATCATCTCCCACTCTGATGCCCCAAAGTCAAATACCTCTGTTATTAGCTATCATAGCCCATGTAGGTCCCTGTCACAGTTACACATTGACATTTATTTATGTGAATATTTATCAATGTCTGTCTTCCCCCTGGATCATAAGCTCCATGAGAGCAGGGGGCAGGGGGTTGCTTTGATGCCTAGCAGTGCCTGGCATGTAGCAGATGGTCCATAGAGGTTTCATAAGTGAAAACTACTGTCCCAGCTGTGGGTCACCACCAAGCTCTCCAGGTGACTTTTGTGCCCCAATCCCTTCTCCAGCAGTGGGCTCCAGTTCCTTGGAAAACAGCTGTGGATTGGAAGGCGGTGAGAAGTTTGGCCATCAGTATGCTCTGGCACCTCCAGGTTTTGAAGAGAGTGTATTATGCAAAAACCCGCAAGCCACAGGCAAGGGCGGAACAGAATTAAGCTCCCTCACCTCTGGTGTCCCATCCCTCACGCCACCAGCAATGCAGTGAGCCGGCTAGGGAACCTCATGACAGAATGATGGAAAACCCCAATTTTCTAAAAGGCGTCCATGTCAGGCTTTTCGGAGATCCGCACACCCTCGCGTGTGCACAGATGTTATTTCGGGCTGCAGAGTTACTCGCAGAAGTCAGCAACCGGAAACAGCACCTTCTGGAACTCCAAGGGAAATGGGCCGCTTTGCAAAGAAACCCGATTTTTTTCCCCTCCCCCAAAAGCCGTCACCATTGAGGTTTTCACAGTCACGGGCTTGGCTTAGAGAGGAAGACGTCTGGGGAAAGTCTGCACCTCCTCCGCCTCCCTCGAGTCTTTCATTTGGGAAATAACCAACCATTTCTTCAAGTCACTCCCCCATGTCCCATTCTTCCTAAAATGTCCAAGCTATCCCTTAAAAACAGCTCACACCTCCATCCAGCCTTCTGTGTTTTTCGGCCGACGTTTGAGGTTAACAACTGCGCTCAGCAATTGCTGCTACATTGCAAACAACGTCCCAGTCGCAGTGGCTCCAGCAGGAGGCCTGGGTTTTCTCATTAGTTTGCAGGCTGCCCGGGCGGCTTTTGCTCCATGTGTTTCTTACCCTCTTGCTGGGGCCAAGGGTGAGTCAGGGGACAGCAAAAGGTACAGGGGGGAGTCAACTGCACCAGCTCATCCCAAGCCTCTGCTTGCGTCAGGTCCACTAGCATCCCGCTGGCCAAACCCAAGGTCAAAGGGCAAGAACACATAATCTGCCCTTGTGAACTGCAGACTGATACGGCCTGGGGCATGGACAGAGAGAGGGGTAAGCCCACCCCACATAATAAGAAAACTATCTGCTATTCGCCAAGTCCCACAGTTGCTGAGTCTCCACTACATGCAAGGTGCCAGGGGATACCAAGTTGAAGTGGATCCAGTCTCTGCCCTCCAGGAATTTACAACCCAATAAAGGAAACAAGTGAGTCCATAAAGAGGTGATATTTGGATGTGAAGCAAAGAGCTTGGGAACAGGGGAGGAAGTGATACATTCTGACTGTGAAAGTCAAGGAATACTTTGCAAGGGAGGGAACATCTTAGGTGCAGGAATGATTTAGATGGGTAAAAAAGGAAAGGACCCTTAGGTCTCTAGTCAAGAGCAAGATATCCAAGATCAGTGACGACGTCCAATGTCGTGTTCATTTATGTTATAAACTGCTTTCATAATACTGGACAGGGATACTGAGGACGCTGAGGGTGCTGGATTCCCAGCATGATAGTGCTGCAGGGGATTCCAGAGGTCCACCAATCAAAGCCTGTACCTGGACCCCCAAACTCTGCTGAGCCTGGAAATGTAAAGACAATGAGACATAGGTGTCTGCTTCAGATTGGTCAGTCCTTAAGACTGTCAGAATAGATGAGAAACTTGCACATGTCGACAGGTGCATGGCTTGTGATGGTGAGAAATCAGCAGGACCAGTTTTAGCACCAAAAGTGCATGATACAAGGAGAGCCCTAATGTGACAGCCTCAAGAACAACAGATACGCTGAGGGGCTTCGGGTCAGGGTCCACACTCTAGGCCTTTTCGTGGAAGAGGGTCTGAATTCTTTCTCACTGTGCAGGTGTCTGGAATAGAATTTCTCTTGAAGCCCCCGGGGCTCCAAAGGGTTTTGGTGAACCCTGACTATCTTCCCAGCACTTGGAAATTAGAAGTAAAATTGCCTCCTCAGATCCACCTGTTCTCAGTTACCTTGGGGAAACCAAGGTAGCACAGTAGACCCTTCTCTCACTGATAATCCTGCCTAACAAATGCACAGGGGCACCTAGAGATTAATGCAGCCAGGAATTCTCACAGTGGAGTCAAGGGGTGACCACCAGTGAGTCTGGTGACATATAAAATGTGTTTTCATGAGTCCAATTTTGGAGTAAGAATTCATAGGTTTTGCTATATTTATGTTCTCGATACAATTAGGACCACCCCCGAGAAGTCAGAAAATTAGACCCACTCACCCCTTCATTTCTCCAACAACCGCTCATCGACGCTGACTATTCAGAGCCCACAGACCTGGCACTAGGATCCAAGGACGAAAAGACGCCACCCGAGCCTTCAGCAAGGACCCTCCATGCACCATCTCGCTCTCCCAAGGAGGCTGTTATTAGGTCACAGAACTTGAAACCTTTTCATAATGTGGGTCCATATGGCCATCTAACATTATTCCTCATGATTCCCCAAATCCTCTGCCCTCCACACCACTCTCTCCCTCCCTCCCTCCCGTCTTCCCTGCCTTCAACGATTATTTAAGGAGCGCCCCTGGCCGTATCTTGTTTCACTTCTGGACTGAGCCAATCTTGAGACAATTCATCTCCATAGAAAAACAAAAGAAAAACTAAGGTCTCTGCTTCTCTCCTCTCCTCCCCTCTTCCCACCACACTGCCCTGCCCCAGTCAGGAAAAGCTTTGTTTCCTTCTTGAAGAAGCCATAATGAAGACTCCCCCTATGTGTATGGTTTATGGCAGAAGAACATTAGAGAATTGCCATGGTTACAGGCCCCATTCTGCCTCCTCTCGAGGGCCAGAGGGAGCTGGAGGAAAGCACCGAACAGCAGCTCCTGATGCCGCTCAGCCCAGAATCATCATAAAAAAAAATGTTTACATCACAGGAGAAATTGCTTCTCAAATAGCAAAGGGAAAACACCAGGTTTGATGAGACTGTTACACAGAATCTTGGCTGGGTTGTTTCTCCCACCCCCCTTCCCCCTGACCCATTATTATTTAAGGTCGTATTACATCAGGCAAAGGGAGCAGACGACAAAACACAGCTTGGTACTGGAGGCTCTGGCGGGAAGCCCGGGCTCAGGTGGCCCCGCGTGGAACCCTCGTCACCTCCAGCCGCAGGATTAGCATCTCCCTGCAGCCCTGCTTGAGGACCAGCCAACCCAAGTGGCCCCACTCCAGCTCCCCAAGGGCTCGCAGGCTGGAGGAGACGTCTCTGATTCTGGAACGGAACCCGGGCAGGCCAGAACCCGGCAACCAGGCCCGAATCCGGCTCTGTTCCTTATTCGCTGTGTGTCCCTGGGCAGATGCCTTTGCCTCTCTGAACTATTATTTCCCTTCCTTTAAAACAAGGGCACAGGTAACCATCCTGAGAGCGGAACAACAGAATGCTGTTGTTGAGGGCCAGGTCCTCTCTGGGCCTCGGTTTCCTCTGAAAAACAGGAAGGATGGAGGCACTTACTGCGTGGAGTTGTGAGAATAAACACAACGTCACTCGGAAGCGGGCGTGGTTATACCACTCCGGCCTCGCAATTACCTGATGAGGTAAATACTATAGCTATTCCCTTTATATGGGTGGAAAAGGAGCCTTGGGACGTTAAGTGCCCTCTTCAAGTTCCCAAAGTAGAAAGTGACAAAAGCAGAATTTAAAGTCAGAGCTGCCTGACTCTGGGATCTGAAGCCCTCTCTCTGTGCCCACCGGGCCCCTCCTCAGGGCAGAAAGTGAGGACTTTCATGAAAGCACAAAGCAAGTCTGTTGTACCCCAGAGCCCATGTTCTTAGCCATTAAGATAAGTCCCCTCGCCTCAAGGAAATCCAACCTGCTTAAAAGGTAGGGCGGCCACCAAAGCCAGCTAAGCAGAACTCTGAGAATGCCCCTCAGTGAGGGATGAAGGCAGGAGGCATAGACACTTACAGAAGGTGACATCCCTGAGGGTTTCCAGGAGGAGATAAGTTTAAAGGAGGTGAGCTGGCAGGATGCACCCGTCAGGGCACAGGGAGAACCAGCCCAAGCAAAGGCCTAGAGGTAGGGACACAGGGGAGGGGAGGGGGGAAGTCTACCCTGAGAAACCAGTTAGAGGAAGCCCCTCCAGGGGGCCTCGAGGACTGGCAGGAGGTCTCTGGGTTGGGTGTGTGATGGACTTAAGGTTCGAGAGCAGCTGTGGGCACTGGGCACTCGACTCCCTGCTTGTCCCACAGAGGGGCTCTGGGAAAGAGAACAACACAGCTCAGAGCAGGAGGGGATCCCTCGCACACACACACCCCCGCCGCCCCTAAGCTCCCTGCTCAGAAGGAAAAGCAATTTTCCATATTAATGTATCTGAGTCCCAAACCTGCTGACCTGTGAAAAGCCCTTCCTGGTGATTTATTTGTCTCCTCTTGCTAAGACAACTGCCTCATTATTTTAAGTCATGCACACAACAGAGACACTCACTCCCTTCTGCTTGCAGGCAGGCTTGCCATAGGGGTCAGAGAAAGCCTGGAAGGGGTAGCAAGGGTATCTGGCCCCAGGAAAGCATCACCAGGCAGGGTCACAATGAACTCCTAGAGGTCCCAGTTGGCAAGGGATTTGGCTGGGAGGAGCCAGACCAAGAGAAAGGCTGAGCTCATGCCAAAAGCCAATAAAACAACCTCTGGGAGCTTCAGTTCCACTACCTATGAAACCTATGTCAAGGCAGACATCCTAGAAGAGCTTTCATGGATTCCGCAGTGGACTCAGCTGTGATCAGGAAGAGTCTTGTGCTTCAAAAACTTCATTCTCAGATAGCAGTAGAAATAAAAATATCCCACCCAGCCCATTTCTTCCTGTGCTGGAAACGGATGGATGTTAGACAATGGATGCTAGAGACTGGTCAGTTCGAAACAACTCAGAAATGGAAACTTGGTTTATAGTGGAACAAACATTGACTCAGCACCTGGTGCGTGGCTGGCAGGCTTTCCAATGTGCATGGGAAAGGAAAGAATTAATTGCATAGGGCTAATGGCAGTGCCTTCCCAGCCACCCTCGGCCAGAGAGGCAGAGTAGTGGAAAGGGCAGGAGCTTCAGAGTCTGAAAGTATCTGGGCTCAAGCAAGCTCCCTGTGGCACTAGGCATGTTATCAACCTCTTGAGGTGTCTCCATTTCCTCATCTGTAAAATGGGGATATTAGGAGCCACAGCAGATACTCAATTCACATTGCATTTCCCCCTTTATATGTCTCATTTATTCCACTTTGTGAAATCTTTCAAAGCTCACCTCTCCATTGAAATGTGAGCTATCTACCCCTCTACCTCCTGTGGCCTCTTAGTATTGCTTACTGTCTACAAACCTTTAAGTATGTCATCAAATATTTAGAGGCAGTGCAGCAAACTTTTGTCGGAGTGGATGTGCTGTCCCTCAGTTACAAGAACAGTTCCTTGAGGACAGGGCCATCTTTATATTTATTGTGGATCCCCTCTGGGATCGGGCACAGGACTGGTGCAAGGTGGGAACTCAACAAGAGGTGTTTAACTATCTGATCATGGAGGCAGAAAGGAGCTGTGGGTCATAAAGCTCAGTCTGCTGGACTGCCCAGTTAAGAACTGGCAGTGTGTACGGAGGATGGCCGGCCCATTGCCTACACATACAGGGGATGATGGATGGATGGATGGGTGGGTGGATGGATGGATGGATGGATGGATGGATGGATGGATGGATGGAGGATGGATGGATGGAGGATGGATGGATGGAGGATGGATACACGGATGCATAGAGGCATGGGTAGCATGACCTTATCCTGGGGAGATTTTTCTGGGCTCTTGGTCCCTTCAATTTTACCCTAAATCTTGACCTTCTTTACTCCTCCACAGGCTATTCTAGCCATGCTGCACCTAGAGGCTTGTGGGGCAGGCTGATTAGTTTTCTCACTTGCTTATGTTATATAAATAAATAATATAAAAGCAACTCAGTGTCTTCTCCCAAACATTTCTGCCAGTGCTGTCAGCCTTCTAATTAATGCCATTGCCTGCCAGGCACTCAGCAGCCTGACCCCCTGAGCTCCTTCTGAGCCCCCAACAGGTCATGCCGGGCCTGGTGCAGCCTGCATGGAGGCCATCAGTGACCTCCTCTCCTATCACCCTGGAGACATAAACACTTCGCATCTCTGACTTTCCCAATCTCTGACCTAGATGCAGATTTAAGGGGCTTGTGTGATGAGGTAAGGCCCACCCAGGTCATCTCTCTATCTTACCCTCAGCTGATGTGGGACCTTCATAACATTTGGTAAATTACTTCACAGTTGTACCTAGATTAGTGTTTAACTCATTGGAAGAAGGTGCGTGTATATTAGGGGCCAGAATCTTGAGAGTAGCTTAGAATTCTCCCTACCCCAAAGTTCTTGGCTATTACAAATAAAGCTGCTATAAAACTGGAAAAAAACAAAGCATTTTATATACATTCAAATCAGGTCGACTTGTATGTCCTAAATCTCAATCATGGGCCCATTAAATGGTGACTGAGTCATTCTAGGCTCTTCATGCCTCTGAACCAAGAGGCAGAAAAGGGAATCAGAGCCCTGGCTGGGCTGACTGAGCCAGGAAGGTGATTGATCCAAAGGACAATCGGGCTGCTGCTCCCCAGTGAGGCAAAAGAAATTATGGCTGAAACTGCGGGGACTCACTGGGTAACTGGTATTTTTTTGTCCAATAATCTTGGCCAAGGCAAAAGGCAGCAATCTAATAGGTCCCACAAGAATGAATGCTTGGGACACCCGCCGGGTGAAGAACCCCACCCAGTAGGAGCACACCTACTGGGAATTTCTTTCCTTCCATTTCTGAAGGGAAAAATCCAGCCACAGCAATCGCACACGAAAGCTCTTTCTGTTGCGTTTTAAATCACAGAGACAATCTACTACTCAGACTTTTAAGATTGAATCATGGACTGTCCAGATTGGCAGTCACTTCAAAACTAATTCAGTTCCCAGGTATCCAGAGCAGGCAGACTCAGAGACAGAAAGCAGAACTCTGGTTGCCAAGGGTGGGGAGGGGGAATGGGTTCTGCAAGAAGAGAGAGCTGGAGATTGGTTGCACAATAGTGTGAATGTACTTAATGCCCCCAAACTTAAAAATGGTTAAAATGGTAAATTGTATGTTATGCGCTTTTTTAAAGTGTGGTAAAATTTTTAATTAATTAAAAAATTTTAAAAACAATTTACAATTAAAAAACCATTTAGTTAAACCATGACCACCACCAAAGTTTAACTCCGCTCTACAGCACCCTCTCTGAGAGGTCTGGTCCATCAACACTGCGGGCACCCTCTCCGTGGGCTCTGCACCGGGTACACTGGGAGGGGCCCTGGAGGAAGGGAAGCCTGGCAGGAAGGAGGGGAAACAAGATGTGGTTCTTGCCTCTGTAACTGTGTGCTGGGAAAACAGTAGAGGCTCACATTTAAACACGCACACACACACCCCCCACACACACAGACTCTGGGCCAGTCCTTGGCCCTACCCTGCTCTGGCCTTGCAGGAGCTTCCTATGTCCCCTGGCTTCTGTGGCCTGGCCCAAAGGGAAGCATTCATTGGAGACTGGAGGGTGGGAGAAAGGGAGAAGCCAGGGTACCCCCACCTTCCTTGTCTCTCTGAGAAAATGTCTATGGCAGCAGAGGCTTCCCTAACTAGCTCCCACTCCCATTGAAAATGCTGCCCCATGGCCCCAGTTTCCACCAGATGACACCCTTGCACCCCTTGCAGGGCTCTGGTGACACCACGTCTTCCCCTTGACTGTCCAGCCTAGGAAGGACAGCCACTTCCACTGTTGCTAACCTCTGGGTTGCCTTGCCATCCCCTCCAGCTTGAGGCTTTTCATCACATTGCATTGAATGTCCAGCATTGTAAAAATATCAGTGGTGCCTGTTTTTCTTGAAGGACCCTGTCTTTTGATACCAGCTCCCTGGTTATGTCAGAATCTCAGGCCTGGAAGCCAAAGCACCTTCGGTCCATTGCTCTCCATGCAGTTCATCAATGGGGCTGTGCTCCAGAGAAGGAACCCCTAGACCCCAAGCAGCTAAGGAAGGAGCTGGAACATCTTGCAATCCCAGGGACTGGAACTGCTAGTCAGGAGCTCCCCACCTGTGGCTCAGGCCCTCCCACCGCTGTGGAACCTACTCTCCTCTCCAGATGTGTTTGAGAACCCAGGGGCCAGGTGCACCCAGAGACCATGGGGAGCTGGACGAGCCTGCCAATGACCTGAGAGCAGCGGGTGCCCTTGGTGGGAGAGGAGGGAGTCAGCAGGTCTGGGCGGCTTTGAGGGGAGCCGACCAACTCCGCACTCCCCCATGGAGACACAAAAACTCTTGCCAGGTGTCCAGGGTTCTGCAGGAAAGCATCTGAGGGTCATCCCCTTCTAATCAGGGGTGATCTTGTTAAGACCTGCATTGTCCACGCCAGGAGCCAATAGCCGCATATGGCTTTTTCTCATTTAAATTTAAGTTAATTAAATTAAGTAAAGTTTAAAGTTCAGTTCTTGCATTGCACGAGCCATATTTGAAGTGCTCATGGCTCGTGGCTGCCGTATTAGCACAGATATAGAACATTTTTATCTATTGGGCAGCACTGTTGATAGACAAAGCCATCTTTGTCAACAGAAAGAGAAATGAAAACCGCATGATACCAATTAACCAATTACATTCAACAACTAAACATTGTCGGGGCCATGTGTAACCAAAGGATGATTGCCTTTTTATGCAGAAGTGGCTTTTAGCTGGACTAGCTGGGGGTTCGGGCGGAATGGAAGAGGCAGGGAGATTATTTCCTAATGCCTTTTCCAAAGATGCATAAATTGAGAGTTGATGGGATTAATGTGAGAACACAAGCCCACCGGAGCAAGGAGCTTTCAGAAATGAAAGAAAGACATTTACTTAAGTGGAAAAGAGAAAAACAACATGTTTACTCTTTACTTGGTTCTCTAAAAAAGAAAAGAAACAAAAGAGCAACAGCTAAAATGTGTTTAATCTTAGCGCCAGCTGACTCTGAAGGCAGCGCTGGCAGCGGCGAATGAGAGGATATTTAACCTGTCTGCTCTGACAAGAAAATTAAAGACAATTGAGCATGGCATTAAGCCTGGAGACACAGGCGTTCCTTTGCACGATGCCCTCTCTCACTGCAGCTCTTAGCTGGAAGGAAACAGCTCTATTTCCAGTTCATTCAAACACTAACTGGGGTGGGAGTGGAAAGAGGTGTCCAGCGTGCCAGAAAGATAAAAGGGAGTCATTTCCTAACCCTCTTAGAAAGTTGATCTTTTTATTACAGACCAAAAGGGTCAGAAGGCTACAGGGATAGTGTTCTGACCTGGAGAGAGAAGCCAGTATCTCAATGAACAGAATGGGAGGCATTAATTTTGATTTTTTTAAATGTTACATTAAAATATTATTTCTCTTGATTACTGAGGTTTTGGTGGCTCCCTGCTTAAATTTTACACCCGAGGTGAGTGCCTGACTGTCCTTACCCTAGTCCTGGCCCTGGTTGCACGACTGCCATAAGGATCCACGTTTTCTCCCTTCTTAGGCTCAGAGATGTGGAGTGACTTGCCCAGGGTCACACAGTAAATGAGGAGCCACGACTTTGGACTTTGGAATCCCAAAGCCAGGACTCTTTCCACTAGACCCCAGTTCCCCAAATTAACACTCCCTGGGATGCCTGTTTTCCCACTGCTCATGTGATTCCTTTGGGCAGGATGGCAGAGGCTGGCCCCTCCATCAGAGCCACCCTTATGCATCCAATGAACCGCTGCGATCCTCTGTCTGTCAACACCCCCAGTCCACACCAGACAGCCTTTCTTATGTGTCTTACAGGTGTCCAGCTGGGAACTGACAATTCACCTATTGAATTACAAAAAACAACTTCTCCGAACCAAGAAAAGGTAATTGCTAACATTAATTTAACATTTACCACATGCTGGACACTCTACCCACATCATCTCATTCCATCTTTATATCAGGTGGTGGGGGAGGTGACAGGTAGATACTGCTAGCCCTTCCATCTCACCATGAGAAACACCAGGTACAGAAAAACATGTGACTTGCCTCCAGGGGCTGAGCCCGCCACCTCTCCACCACACACAAGAGGAGAAAGGAAGATCCCAGACTCAGCAGAAGCCCACCACAACTGTATTAATTGCATATACCGTGCAAGGACATTTCCAATTTCTTCTTTCAGTCAAAGGCTGATTGCATACCTACTATGTGTGGGCACCCAATAAGATTTAAAGATTCTTAGGTCCCAGTTCCAGCCCTCCAGGCTTTTACTATTTACCTCTTCGGGCACACAGAGAGGGCTGGTCCTTCATGGATAATGCCCAGATCATTTTCCTTTCAAAAAAAAAGCACAGAAAAAAGAAGTAACACCTTTTTAGCAAGTAAGAAGATGCCAGAAGGTAATTGCTTTGCAAACTACTGTAAGTTATAAATGGATCAATGACTTTCTCCAAAGTTAGAATCAACTGTAATTAGCAATATGCAAATCCCACCCTGAACCCTTCATTGGCCACAATGAAGAAGGAGGCACCCTAAGCATCATTTATATCCCTTCGGAGAAGGCCCTGGTGGATGCCCACCAAATGGGGTTTGCAGGCTGTGAACCGAAGGAAGGTGGAGAGGAGAAGAGAAACCTTGTGTCTTGCTGAAGTCGGAGGGTGCTCCTCAGAGCTCTTTTAGCAGAAGTCCTGCCCCTGCCCCTGCCCCTGCCCCTGCCCCTGCCCCTGCCCCTGCCCCTGCCCCTGCCCCTGCCCCTGCCTGAGGGGGGTAGCGAAGGAAGACCTGAATAGGATGTGACTTCCTTCCACACCACACAGTGAGGTTGGGAGAAGGGTGGGAAAGCTGCCAGGATTAAATTTCTAAATGAGACTGCTCTGTTTGTCACCTGAAGGAAGAAGTTGGCCTGGGTGAGAGGAACGAGCACTGGACTAGGAGTCTGGAAGCCTGGTACTAGTCCCAGCTTTGCATTATTAGCCTTGAGGCCTTGAGCCAGGCACCTTGCCTCTTGGGTACTCAATTCTTCATTTGTACAAGGAGTGGATTGGATGAGGTGCTCCTTAGGGTTCCCTCCATTTATTTATTCATTCACTATAAGTACTTCCTCTACAGTGCCAGGCACTGTGCTAAGTACTAGAGACAGAAACCCAAATAAAACTTGTTCCCACCATCAGGAGCTCTCAGTTTGCCAAGAGCAAAGGTTGTATAACCAGATCATCTTAAGGATGTACCCTAAGGACCTCAGTACATATGTGAACAGGTTCATCCCAAGGGAATCAGGAAGGCTTCTTGGAGGAGGTGACATTTCAGCTGGACCTCAGAGAATGATTCTATACTTCATTTCCAAGCAATTCACTCGTAACTCCATCTGAGGTCACAAAAGGTTTAAGGCAGTGCTTTGAGCTTTTATGAGCATGTGAATCTTTGGGGAGCATTTTAAAATGTCCATTCCTAGAGCCCATCTCACTTAGATACCGATCAATGTGACTGAGACTGGTACTGAGAGTCTTCATTTTAACAAGCTCACTAGTGATTCTGGAGTAGTTGTTCTGTGGACCACATTCTAAGAAAAAATTGGTTCAGTCCTTCTTGATTCTATCTGTATTATTACAAAAATAAAAACCCAAAGGCTATTTTCAGACACTTGAGAAGATACTTGACATTTGAAAATAATTCTCTAAATTTGCACAAAGGTGACCCCTCCCCCCCTCCCCCCAAACATACACCAAGAAGCAAACCAACAGGTGCTGCCACTCCAGTGGTGCCACCAAGAGGCTATAAAGAGCTTCTTCAGAAATGACGCCAACTCCATCCATTCCCCTCGAAGGACCTGTGGCTTTGTCTATTCTTCAACAGCACCCAGGAAGCAACCTGGGAAGATGCCCCCAGGCTGTTCCTTCAGTCCCCAGCAGCCCACCTAATGCCTCATCTAGTCCAGCATGCCTGGGATAGCCCCATAAATGATGGTCCCCATCCATCATGCCTCCGGTAATTACGCCCTACGTAGTCTCACCCCATTGACTCTGGGCTGGGCTGGTGACTTGTAACCATAGAATGTGGCAGAGGCAATGCTGTGCCTTAAGAAGTCCTGGCAGCTTCCACTTTTGTGCTTGTGGAAGCCTGGAGTCCCCCTCCTGACAGACCACATGGAGAAGCCCCACGGAGAGGGAGAGGCCCTGAGATGACATGAAGAGAGAGAGGGGCCCAGCTGACCTAGCTGATCCCAGACACCTCCAACCTGCCAGCCAAATGCAGCCACACAGGTGACCACCAGCAAGGTTAGCAAAAGAACCACCCTGCAGAGTTCAGCCCTGATTGTAGAATTGTGAGCAAATTGGACAGGTGTTGTGTTAAACCACTGAGTTTAGGAATGGTTGTACGATACAGCGATCGATGCCTGATACCGTATCACTCCGTTTCATTTTGCACCACCTGTCACCAATAAACAAAAAGTCTCTGTCCATCTCCTCTAGAAGGCAAGCTCCCTGAGGGCAAGGGCTGTTCACTCACTGCGGTATCCCCACCTAGAGCCTTGCCTGGCACCGGCAACAATGACCCTAATATCGAATGAATTCCCCACCACACATGTGAACCCCAGGCTGGACCAGGAGGAAAATGTAAGACGACACTCTAAGGCCCGGTAGCCTCTCTGCCAGAGCCAGAGTCAGGAAGATACTTTGATTTTCCATTAACAAACTTCACACTCATCAAAGCAAACTTTAAAGGATAAATAAAAGCAGCTATTGAGGGATTTTATGCTTGTTCCGAGATGCCATGAACAGCTGGCTTACAAGCAGCAGGCACTGCTGTTCCCTGGGGTCATGGACGCAGCAGCCGAGATCAAATGGCACTAATGCCAATCTTTGCGCTGTCCCAGGGCCAACAGCTGGCCTTCTGCGCTCCCACTCCCCTTACCCTGCCTGCACGGAGCACGCCCACCCTGAGTGACGGCACTTCCCAGACAGAGCCTCGGCTGCCCCCTCCTGCAGAGCACAGACAGCTCCTGATGTCCAAGGACGCGCAAGGGTCTCCTCTGGGATGGGCAAGCTGGCTACATATGGGACACAGGGAAACAGTGTGAAAAGATGCTCCCTGGCTGCTTTTTTTTGGGTTCTTTTGCACAACTGCCCCCCAGACACCAAGCACTTTACTCCCATTTGCATGCTCGTCGGGCCACTCTGTCCTTCCCCTGCAGCTGCGTTTGCAAAGGCCAGCTGGACCTTTCTCTATACGTGGCAACTGGCTGCAAGGAAGTCTGCACAAGCGCTATCCGCCAGGATCCCAGAGTCCCTAGATGAGCTGGCACTGGAATTTCTGAGAAGACCTAGTCAATTCCCTTATCTTTAACCTCTCCCTCCAAGTTTCCTTGTTTTCACGTTACTGGGGATTCTCTCAGCACTTTTGTGAGAATTAAATTAGGCAATGTATTTAAGGCAGTGGTTCTCACACATTGTTATGCATAAGAATCGTTCAGAGGCCTTGTTAAAACACAGGTTGCTGAGCCTCACCCCAGAGTTTCAGTAGGTCAGGCACGAGGCCCAAGAATTTGCACTTCTCACAAGTTCCTCATTGATCCTGATGCTGCTGGTCCAGGGACCACACTTTGGGAACAACCAACTTAACATAGTAGAAATGTAAATGTGAGCATCTATATTCACACACAGAGTCCAGGTTTTTCTGGAATTGTCTCCATTTTTAGTCAATGGAAATCTATAAATCATTTTCAACTGCCCTTACTACAGCCCTCACTCAAGAAGCTGTCAAGAAAAGCACTGAGCGGCAGAGCGGCTGTAGAGGAGGCAGAGAGGGAAGGACAAACATGTCACAGGCTCAGAACTTGGTGTTCCTCATCGGTCCAGAAAGAAATCAGGGAGTGTCTGAGGCGAAGAGAAAGGAATCTTGCATCTTCTAAACCCACTGGCAGGGGAGCATTCATTACTTTATTACTCATCAATCAAGGAGGACTTTTAGGTGGAGGTGGGCTTTTAGGGCTGTGGGAGCTTTGGTGTACTAAGATCAAGGGAACACCTTCCTCAAGCTCTAAGATCCATAGACCTGCTGTATCAGCATCACAGAAACCCAGGCTCCCAGACTTCACTCCAGATGTGCAGAATGAGTATCTATGAAGGGCAGGGCTAGTACCTCTCATTTAAACATCATCCCAGGTCAGACTTCCACACACTTGAAGAATTCTTTCCTAGGGTGTCTCATGTCCCACCCAGTATGCAAGGGGCTGGGAGAGGGGGAAATGGGCAGAACCTCAGTGCCAGGCCAACTGAAAAAGCCAAAGTCCTAAACCTGCAAAGCCCAGAATGCAAACGACCCCCTAGAGGATCACAAATTCCAAGAGGCCCAGCCTGAATTGTGAACTGTCAACCCCATCCACCTTCCTTCTCCCAACACATACCTGTTTATAATGAAACTATAAGTCAAACCCGGGAAATGCTCTCATTTTGCCCAGCCATGAAGGAAGCGCTGTCTGTTCATGCTCTCCAAGCTCATCACAGGGATCTGTCACGTCTCCCTTTAATCTCACCTCCACAGCAAAATCATGGCTGAATTCTCCAATCTCATCCTCCCCCTCTCTCTCTTCTAAACGCCTACTGAACCTGAACTGGGTTTCTGGCATTTAATTATACACAGCCTTGTGTCTGTTCCTGGCATACATAGCTTGAGAGGGTGCAAAGGGTGTGGGTTTTATAGCCAAAGATTTAGGTTCAAGGCCAGCCCTGCCACTCCCTGTATCACTTTGATTCTGAGCTTCAAAATCAAATGTATCTATGCTTAGAATTTAGGAAATTCAGTGAAAGTGGGAAAGAGCTAAGGCTGTAAGATAATGGTTGTAAGAGTGCCCAGGGCTGTGCAGACACCCAACAGCTGCTCTCTGAGCTCACAGTGAGGAACGCCAGTCTTCTCCCTTCCTCCCAGAGCCGTGGTACCCAGCCTTGGCTGCATATTAGTCTGGCAAATAGCTCTACAGGCCCAGAGCTCCCAAGGTAGGGCTTGAACCGCATCTATCCCTTTAAAGCTCCTGCAGCCAGTTCCCTAGAGCAAACAGCGCAGTGCTGAGTTCAACAGATGTTCCAGAAGGACTTAATGAATTGATTGAGATGCAGGGTTCTGTGATCAATATAATTGACAAGAGGAGATTATTCCTTGCAGGCATCATCATTGTTAGGCTCCATTTTCATAGCGGAAATAAACCCCGCAGAATATTAGATAACTACAGATGAGCATTAACTGAGCTGCCAAACACTTGGTCCTAAGGCCAAGGATCCCAACAATGTTTTTATTAATTATTCACATTGGACATCAGTGTATCTTCACATACTGAGGCTCCTTATTAGGAAAATAACTATCTTCTCTAAGACACACTTTGTTGCAGCGGTAAAAAATAAAGGGTCACAGAAAAACTTTGGGAGGGAGAGCTGAAAAGCCCAGTGGTGTATAAATAGATAGCTGGATGGTTACTAAATTTGACCTCAGAGTCATATAATTAGAGAACAGGGTGGGGGAAACCTCATTAACTACAAAAATCATTAGTAGAGAAAGAAAGGAAAGGGGGGCCTGAAGGTAGAGGTATTAAGCTGCCCAGGGAAGGCGGCTCTGAAGGAGGCCGGGATTGCAGCTGGAGCGAACTCTGTGGGTCAGAGCGGGAGTCTGAGAGACACAAGGGAGAACCGTAGAGCTGGTCAGCCCTGCATCCACCTGGGGGTTTCCATCGACTAAGACAAGAGGTTGGAAATGCCCAGGGCATGGAATTCAGTGAGGCCTCCGTCTTCCAATGCCCAGGCCCAGGGTAGTGTGGCAGCACCCCTGCCGGCTCAGAGGTCTGCAGAGGTGGCCCTGACTCTCTCCACTACATACATGGACGTGAGGGGTGCTCTGCGACCTGGAGAGTAGTCAAGGTGGGACTCAGAATGAAGCCAAGGACGCAGACAAGCCGTCCCCCGCCAGCTAGCTGTACCTGACGCCTGCTCCCCAATTCCCTCTTGGACTCTCCAAGCCCGATCCTGCCTTTGGCCCAAGCAGAGGGAGCCCTGCCCCCTGCCCCACGACCTAAGGAGGAATTTGTCCCCTGGGGTTTGACTCATTCAGCCACTCTCTGCCCGACGCCTCTTTAAGGCAGCAGCTCCGGGCAGGATTGCACTGGGGGGCACAAGGTGGAGCCCTGCCCTCCAGCCGCACCACAGATGGCCAGGCTTTAGCGCCTGAGCTGGAGGGCGGGTGTTCGGATATGGAGAGGGTGGTGCGCTGCAGAGAAGGCGGGGGGCAGGGAGAAGGGGCAGTGCCCTGTGGACATGGCCGTGGCCAGCAGAGAGACAATCCAGTCGGCCGCAGACACCTGTACCACTGGCCGGGCTGCTGAGAGCTCTCACAGGATACGCCCTGGGGATGCCCAGGGACACGGGAGGGGCTTTTTGCAAAGACGGGGTCCTGCATTAGCAGGAGAGGGGGCAGCTGGGAAAGCACAGGAGATGACTGATGACATGACCTGAGGAAACTTACAGTAAATGCAAGAGGGAGAACTGTCTGATCCCAGGCTGACCTTTTCATTTTTCTTTGACTGACCCTGATTTCTTTCAAACCAAAAGGCCAAGTTAAATGTTAAAAACAACAATAACAACAGTAATAATAAATAGATAAATAAATAAAATTTAAGGGTAAAATGAGAGTAAATAGTTATAGTTACCCAACATCACTCTGCCCCTAAAGTATCCTCAGTATTGATGAAAAATTTTGGTTTACGTCTTTCCAAGTCTTCGAATCGGCCCTAAGCATCCTGGGAAAAATCTCCCGGCTCCATGAGCAGAACACACCTTGCGTCCCTTAAGCCCATGGGGTTAACACACCCACCTACGTGTGAGCCCCTATGTGCCCATATGACAGAGAGCGCAGCGTTGACAAGCCAGGGTCGAGGGCTCAGCCTTCTCCTCAGCAGATGCCACGTGAAAAAATGCTAGCCTGGCAGTGCCCTGTGGCTTCCAGTCAGGCAGGGAAGGCTAATTAGCCAGTGAGGTCCAAGGGGGAAATGCTGACAAACCCAATAGGCAGCAAGTGCCTGGGCCCCAGGGGGGCTGGAACGGCACAAAAACATGTGGGGGCAGCGGAAGGGCAAACAGGTGTTTTCCAAAGAGCCCTTTACCTGCTGAGCTCTCCAGCCCTGATTCCAGAGATTATTTTCGAGCAACATTAGTGTGGCCTTGCCCAGTGCCAGGCACTGCGAGCCCTTGCTCAGACGCTCTACCTGTGAAACGGAAGAGGAGCGGCGGTGGTAACAGACAGCGGGGGCTGGAAGTCACAGGCTCGGCAGGGTGCGCATAATACACCGTCATCCTGGAATGTCAGTCCTCTAGCCAGAGATGGGGGCGGAGAGCATCGCTGGATATCAAAACAAACATGGGTACATTGTGGCATATAATGCATGCTCTGCAGAAATGTTTAAAATAGAGCCGAAAGCTTTGGGGCTAGCACTGCCCTCCCAGAGCTCCCAGGGCACATGGTCAGTGGCATCTGGAATTAGGATGCATTGGTTGAAAAGCAGAATATGTATTTTATATACCCCAATACCAACTGTAAGGGTTAGATTTCAGTGTCTCTTTCTCAAATTAAAATAATAATAATAATAATAATAGTGGCTTAATGACTAACTAAAGCTTATCCAGCTTATGACTAAGCTAAACTAAGTGTGTCTGATCCACCACCTCACTCAAGAAGACAGCTGGGAGGACCTAAATCCCTGTTCAGACTATAAGAGCACTTAAGCTCCTCATATTTCCCCCGGTTTCCCACAGAGTGCTGAGGATACCCCGACAGGCAGAGAGAGATGGCTGTCCAGAAAAAGATACTGGACAGGCCCAGAGAGGAACAGACCAGGCCACCCTTAATGTCCACACAGCCACCAACAGAGAATAAGAAAATCCTGAAACAAACAAAAATTGTCCCTTTTCTTAGAGATCGGATGTGATGGACATTGGATTCTACAGAGAAGAAAATATTTCTTTCATCTCGTATAAGGGACCTTTCTTTTGATGTGTCGTGACTCGGGACATCACAGAAGCCGGCCAGGTGTGAAAAACTGGTTTTGATTTAATAAATGTATTTGCATAATTTCTGGACCTTGGTGGAAACATTCAATTATAGTGATTTCCAAATATTTCTAAAGATTAAAATTCATAAAGCTCGGGTGAGTTTTTAACTTCATTGGCATATCTTTATTTCACTTTTTTCCTTGCATAGCTTCCAAATTGAAAGATATAATGTAGGCAGTGAAAGTTAGGTATGGAAAAGCAGAATATATATTTTAATACCCCTAATACCAACTGTAAGGGTTAGATTTCAATATTTTTATCAAATTAAAGGCTGCCCTGTGTTGGGGCAAGAACCAGGGCGCAGATTGCTTTCTGGAGGCCTCAAAGCCTTCCTGCCCAGACAGCCCTGCCTAGCGGGGCACAGACTAGTCTAGTAGAGGTTATAGTCTAGCAGAGGAACAGACTTAGGAATTCACCCATTCAACAGTTAGTTACCATGCAGGCATGCAATAGTGAACATAACAGTAGGACAGCTTCTCTCAAGGAGTGACAGAATTGAGGCAAATTCAGCCGCTTGTGTGAATAATTGATATATCTCTAGTAAGGGCAGGAGCCCAAAGGTGCTATTATTCTTAATCCACTACCAGCCAATACGTGAAGATGGTTTAACAGCCATCATAAGAGGATTTAAAATAGATCAAATAGGAAACACAATGTGAGGATGACAGGGGCTTGGGGTCAGAGACCTGAGTTTGAGGATGTGACACTTAGGACAATGCCTGGGACCTATCAGCACTCCATAAATATTAGCTTTTCTAATGGGTAGTGACTCAAATAAGGAGATCTAGAACTGATTGCTCACCGAATGGTATTTCATAAGTGTTCAGTATACCTATGACAGTTCCCAGTTCTGCCTCTCCTCTTTCTGTCCCCAGCTGGGTGACAGAGGGGGCTGGGAACACCCTGAATATTAGTGAATGTGTGTGTCCAATCTATGGGCTTCACTACAAACCAAAGAAACAAGTGATTTTGAACTTCCTCTGGGTTTTGTATCAGTTGTCCCTGAGAAGAGCTGGTGTTGCATCTCAGTTACCCAGGCACAAGGCCAAGCAGAGGAGTTTTGTCAGCATTTTGTTGTTTCTCAGCCTCAACAATCCAGATCATGGCCTTGATTCCCCCTTGGATGGGGCAGTGGAAGCAGCCCTCCTTACATGATAAAAATAAACAAATAAGTGAAGCAGGGGGAGGGTTGCAGCAAATTGCGCCCACAGGTTAAAAAAAAAAATCAGATCTGCGCTCTATTTCCAAATAGAAATGGGACTGGCTCCACCGAGGGTAGTGGTAAGTAAAAAGCCAACCCTGAGAGCACACCTGGGTGGGGGGGTTCAGTGGCTCGCAATCCTGCTAACTGCCCTCCCTCTGACCCCCACGCTGGCCTTCGGCTGGGAGGAGAGGGACCCATTCTCACAGAGCAGAGTAGGAAGCCAGTTGAGGATCTGCAGAGCAGATGTCTGATTTCCTCCCTGGCTCCTTAATGCTGCTTTCAGCTGAATTAGCCAACTGTGCTCCTTTCACACCTGCATGGGATTCTGCAGGGCTGAGCAAACACCCACTCGGCCCCCCAAGGGGTGGCCCGCACCTCCAGGCTTTGTCCGAGCCACTGGAGCCTGCCTCCCGATTAGGCCTCTCCTAGGAGTTTGGGCTGCAGCAGGCACCTTGACTAACCACAGGGGCAGGGTCTGAAGGGACTCAGGGTCCCAAGAAAGGCCCTTGCTAAGCTCCTTTGCAGGGGAGGGAGCAGGATCTGAAAGACCAGGTGCCCTCTACAGCTTCTGTGTGTGGATTCCTTTACCCCTGATAGGAACCCTAAAAGGAAAGGAGTTGCTTCTTTTTTTTTTACCTTGAGGGAACTGAGGTGAAAAGGAATTAAATAATATGCTTAAAGTTGCTCAGCTAAAGAGTAGTTTAATGGTGTTAACATCCCAGCATGCCAGCTCTAGAATCGGGTTCTCATCCGTCACACCGGGATGCCTGATGGATGAGCTCACCAGGGAGTAGGAACAGAGTAACATGTTTTAGGTTTGAAGACAAAAATATGAAAGTCGTTCAGTCCATCAAGTCCAGGAAGCCAGTGTAGCCACCCAGCTGCCCAAGAGAGATCAACAGAGGAAGGAAACTTGGCTTCTGTTCTGACATTGGTCAAGCATTTACCCATCCCCCAACCCTATGTTATTATTTTCACTTTACAGGTGATGCAAACTGACCCCCAGAGAGGAACATGCTTGAGGTCATATAGATAATACAAAGTGGAGCTGGGATTTGAGTGTAGCTATCTCCAGAGCAAGTGGGCTGATCCCTGAGCCAGGTGAAAAGGCAGCTTTTATTCAGGCATAGGGGCCAATCAGGAATGGGAGCACCTCTCCCGTCATCCCTGCTCCAAGCTACAGAAACCCCTGGGCCAGAGCTAGACTCAGCCCCTGTTCCCATTAGACCCACCTTTGGTCCCCTTGGCTACTCCTGGAAATAAATTAGAATTGTGGACTTTAGCCCCTGCCTCCTGCCCAGGCAGCCCTCTCAGCCAGGGAACCAAGGTTCCCAGCAGCATGTCTTTGGGCAGGAATCCTTCTCCAAGCTCCCAGAAGAGTGCGCAGATGCCCGGAGAAATCTGATCCTCCAAGCCTGGAACTGCACCGGAGCCTGCTGGGAGCCCTGTCCAGCCTGCTCAGTCCCCACACCCACCTGTCCCATTTCCCCAGGGTACTGAAAAGTACAGCCGGACAGCCTCAGGAAGAGCTCTGTGTGGCTTCAACATTTTGTTAAAAAGGCTACTTTGGACTCTGAGAAGGCCTCCTGAAGCTCTGAGTTTGGCTCTTTAGGTGTCCTCTCTTCCATTTCTGAGATTAATCATTGTGTCCTCTCTCTGTTTTTCTTAGTTAGTTTGGCTAGAGGTGTATTAATTTTATTAACCTTTCAAAGAACCAGCTTTTGGCTTCATTGATTTTTACTATTAATTTCCTGTTTTCAATTTCATTGATTTTTGCTCTAATTCTTATTCTTCTGCTTACTTTGGATTTAATTTATTTGTTCTTCTTTTCCTAGCTCCCTAAGGTGAAAACTTAGATGATTGATTTCAGATTTTCTCTTCGAACATATGAATTCATTACTATAAATTTTCCTCTAAGTACTGCTTTTGCTGCATCTCATACATTTTAATAAGTTGTGTTTTCATTTTCATTTAGTTCAAAATATTTTTTATTTTCTCCTAAAATTTCTTCTTTGACCCATGTGTTTAGAAGTGTTATTTAATCTCTATGTATTTTGGGATTTTTTCCAGTTATCTTTGTTATTGATTTCTAGTTTAATGCCATTGTGGTGTGACAGCAGACACTGTGTGGTTTCTATTCTTTTAAATTTGTTAAGGTGTTTTTATGGCCCAAACTGTGGTCTGTCTTGGTGAATGTTCCAGGTGAGCTTGAGAAGAATGTGTATTCTGCTATTGTTGGATGAAGCTGTCTATAGATTTCAATTATATCTCATTTATTGAAGTTGTTGAATTCAACGAGGTCCTTACTGATTTTCTGTTGGTTAGATCTTTCTATTTCTGATTGAAGGGTGTTGAAGCCTCCAACAATGATAGTGCATTCATCTATTTCTTTTTGCAATTCTAATAGTTTTGCCTCATGGAGTTTTATGTTCTATTATTAAACTATAGAGCAATTGTTAAGGATTGTTATGTCTTCTTGGAGAATTGGCTTCTTTATCACTATGTAATGCCTTCCTTTATCCCTAATGTTTCCTTAGTTTGAAAGCTGTTCTGAGATTAGTATAACTACTACTGCTTTCTTTTGATTAGTGTTAGCACAGTATATTTTCCTCCATCCATTTATTTTTAATCTAGATGTGCCTTTATATTAAAAGTGGGTTTCTTGTAGACAACATAAATTTGGATTTTGTTTTATGGTCCACTCTGACAATCTCTGTCTTTTCATTGGTGTATCTAGACCATTGGCATTCAAAGTGATTATTGATATAGTTGGATTAATATCTATCACATTTGTTACTATTTTCTATTTGTTGTCCTTATTCTTTGTTCCTATTTTTGTCTTCCACTTTTTTTCTGTCTTTTGTGGTTTTAGTTGAGCATTTATGATTCCATGTTTTCTTCTTTCTTAGCGTATCAGTTTTACTCACTAGTATGTTTGAAAAGTTGCCCTGGTCATTCCTTTTCAGCTTTTTTCCCCTGCCTATCCAGGCTGTTTCTCTGTTCTTCTTTCACCAAGTCCACTCCATACAAGCCACTAACCACTTATTCAGTTAAACAACTTTATTTTGCACTTAGTTCTAGGTACATGGCGATCCCTGCCTTCAGGAGTTAATGGTCAGAATTACCATTTACTGAGCATCTATTATGTGCCAGTCACTGCCCTGGGTGTTCTTACCTACTTCAATATAGGGACATTATTATTCCAGTTCCCGAGCTTTGCTGCAAAAATATTCTTCATTCTACATTGTTATCATCATTTTTTCAAAAAGAAATCAGAACAATCCAGGGTCTGAGTTGAGATCCAAACCCTGATATCTCCTCTTCTCAACAGAGTAGAATCCTCACTTTCTGCCCTCTGATTTCCTCTCAAGATTATGTTTTTGTCCAGGGAAGGGGGACTCGCTTGACTTCAGCACCAGCAAGTGTATATTGTGACTTTTAAAAGTTAAATTACATTTCTTTATTTTAAAAATATGGAGCAGAGGCATTTGGGGACAAGCAATTGAAAAGAATGAAGTCACTCCTTCTGTGCACTGTGATCTAATCTTAGCTGTATTATTAGCGTATAATCTTAGCTGTATTATTAATATTGTAGTAAAATGATAGGGAATACCAATATTTAAAAATCAGATATTATATTTTTAAAAGCCCAGATTTCTGGTCCCTCTTGAAAAGTCGAAGACAGGCCCCCCTAGGCCCTCCTTCCTTAGTGTCCCCAGGAGGCTGGAACCCATAGCAGCTGCTCTGTCAGTTGAGGTAGGCAGTCTTCTGTTTGCCACAGTCCCCACCATTCCCTACTGCTTTCTCTTTGTGTGCATTGTTTGCCTGGCCCTGTGGGCACCTGCAACATCTAGTCTAGAGACACATACTTAGCTTCTTTCTGAGCCAAATCTTTACCCTCCTTCAGCCCCTTATTCTATAAGAAGAAGAAAACAATTGTCCTGTGGGGTTCTGTGAGTCCTTAGAATGGTGCCACAAGAAGCCAGGACAGTTTTGCCCTCCAGACTCAGTTTCTTCCCCAATAGGAAAAGAGCACTGGGTTGGGAGTCTAGCACCTGGGGTGCTTAAATTCATTCTCCTCCATGTCACCTGTCTGTGCTTCAGTTCCCCCTGTGACTTGGGAGGACTGGAGAAGAGGGACACAGAGGCTCTGTTTGGCTCTAACTTGTCCTAACTGCAGAGTCAGTAACTGTCTGGTTCAGTTGGGAACAGAGCTGCATGATGACCCCAGGGGCCTCGGTCACTGTGCAGAGCTAGTCATGCCCTGGGTTTCCTATTAGAGGTATGCTGAGCTGGAACTCCCAGCCACCAGAGCCCCAGCTTTAAGAGGAAGAAAGCCAGAAACCTTTGTTTCTTGCTGTGATGGTTCATTTGCAACCCAAAGATGCATGGTGGTGGGTGTAAGAGAAAGTGGAGCTCCTGACTGGGGCCAGGAAAGCAGTACAAACTTAAGTAGAGAAAAAAACATTAAGAGCAGGAGAGATGGGGTGGGAGGGATAAGAGGATTTGAAGAAAGAGGCCCTGGTTAAAGGGCTGCACAGTTCTGGACTTAAAAAAAGAAAATTAAATCTAGGGGCGTGAAAACACTTAAAAGGGTCATCAATTCATGTTGCGGCTTACGCTGGTGCCACCCCAGCTCCTTGAGGCATTTACAAGCTTGGCTCCTCTGTCCCCTCCCTGCCTAGGATGTGCTCTGTCTGCTCCCTCTCCCTCTCCCTCTCCCTCTCCTCCTTCTCTCCCCTCCAAGCCCTGGCTGCTTCCAAATGAGCCCTGGGTTCTGTAAGCCATTTTCTTAGAGTGCATCTAACGTAAAGTGTTCCACTAGAATAATTTTGTTTTCATTTCACCAAGCAAGAGAAAGACTTGAGATGCTTTTACAAAGCAGCCAAACCCAGGCAATTTTAATAGGCTAGAGGGTGGGGTAATAAGAGTACTTTAACACAGATTTAAAATAAAGTAAACACTCCAGAGAGAGAAAATGACAAAGGGGGGGGGGGGGGGGGAGAGCACTCAGCCACAGAGGAGTGGGTTTTGGATCATCCCTCACAAACTCCAATACCTCACTTGAAATCCAAGACAGGCTCTAGGAAATGAGTGTCCACGTCCAGAATGTCAACAATCTCCATCAGGAGGCCTTGACATGACACTGTCCCCACAGCTGGAACTTAGGCCATGGCCCCCAGGAGGAGCCCTCAGCCATGTGCTAGCTGGTCTATGAGTGACATTTAAGGAGACATATGTAAATTTTTTCCAGAACAGTATGAAGTCCTTGGCCTTCCAGGAAACCACCCAAGGGGTCCCGCTCACCCCGAGGCTGTATGCCACAAGGTCCCCTGGTGAGGAGACACCAGGGAGCTCTAAACCCAGCCAACTCATGCGTGGAGAGTGGTCCTCCTTTAAACCCGAGTTCTGGAACTTTTCAGGTTTGGGAGGAAGGGAGTCATGAAAAACAACTTCTCCTTCATCACTGCAGCAACTGTCTCCTAACTGGCTTGCTGCCTGCCTGCTGGACCCCGGTCCACAGTGCATTCTCCTCACTGCAGCCAGAGGCATGCCCGAGAAACTGGAATCTGATGGTCAAGGGAGGGCCTTAGCTGCTGAAAACCCTGGAGTGACTTCCCATGTTTTATTTTTTATTTTTTCCATGTTTTAGAATAAGAATGAAATCCTTAACAAGGCCAAAGAGGGTGACTGTATGTTCTGCTATCCAAAACAAGACAGTGTTGGGAGTAAAAGGGGCCATTACTCTTAATTTGCCAGGAAAACAGAAGCAAACCAGGACCATCCCCAGCAAAGTGAGGTGTCTGGTCACCATTATTTAGGCCCTGCATGTTCTGGCTCCCATTCTCTCTCTCTAGTTCAGTCTGAGATGTTTTGCTCTGCATTCCAGCCTTGCTGGCCTTCTTTCACTCTCCAGAATTCCTCATGCCCCTTCCTACCACAGGGCCTTGGCATGTGCTGCATCCTCTCCCTGGAATCCTTTGGCATCCCCTTTAACCAAGTAATTCTAACTCATCACACATATCTCAGCTTAAGTGACACTTTGAAGAGAGGCGTTTCCTCCCCACCCACAGCCAGCTCTGGCCAGATCTCATTGTTACGTGCTCCCAAAGAAACATGTTCCTTTCCTTTAGATAATTTCTCTCCCTTTGTGGTTATTTGCTCATTTCTTTAATAATCTGATTGCTGTCTATTTCCCACATCAGACTCCATGAGGGTGGGAACTGGATGTGTTCACTCACATTGTGCACTTAGCACCCAGCACAGTGCCTAGAACACAGTAGGTGCTCATTAGCTCCATGACAAATCGATAATGATTGGCTGAAGTCCTTTCTAGAACATGCAGAAAAACTCTTTGTGCCCAGCTCTCAAGTTCTAGACCAACTCTACCCTGGTCTTCATGCCCATCACCCTACCTGCCCTGATCACTCACCCCTCCTTGTGCACCCATCCCACCTGGTCTCACACAGAGCCTGGGCCACCAAGCACAGCATTGGCCTGCACCCTGCTCTGAAACATTCTTAAGTGGTTTCATGGGTAACTATCGTGTCTCCCAACTAAGTTCAAGAGCAAGAGTCTCTCAGGTGGAGGGGAACTCCAAGTTCTCAGCCAACTTCTCAACATGAGTAGTTCTTAAATCTTTTTTTTTTTTTTCCTGCCCTAACCCACCCGAGGCATGCAGCATCCTCTCATCAGGCTTTAGCGCAGTGATTAAGAGGATAGGCGAAGGGAACGGCATTGTGAGGGCTCACTGGCAAGAAGAAATAGGATATACAAGGAACAGGAAAAGATCTGGGACAACTAGATGGTTAGAGACAAGAAAAAGAGTATTTGAAGGGGACTTGGTAATGGAGACCAGGCTGCTCTATGCAGAACCTGAGAAACCAAGCCAAGGCCTGTGGACTTCATCCTAAAGCAGGGGAAAGTGTTCAATAGATATTTATTAAGCAACTTCTATGTGTCAAGATTGGACTAGACATTGGGTGTACAGAGGAAAGCAAATCAGATCCTTATCCTAATGTACTTTATAATTTACTGCCAGAAACAGACATGTTTCCAAAAATAACTGAACAAATCAATGTATAATCATAAAGGGAGATAAGCGATCCAGAACAGCCCTGCCAGGACCTTTCTGTGATGATGGATATATGTGGATATGGCATAATTTTTCTATCTCCAATTCAAATTTAAATAGCCATAGGTAGCTAGTAGCTACTGTATGGGGCAGCAGAGAAAATAATAAACTCAATTCTGAGAGTTCATAACAATGAGACTGGTCTCAACCAGGGGATCAGGGTAGGTATTCCTGGGGAGGTGACATGAGTTAGGATCGCAATTATGAGGTGGCAGATACTGTTAACTGGCTTGTCTCAAAACTCCCTAATATGCGGGGGGGGGCATTAAAACCAAAACACACGAGATTTGGCTCTAGCCCTGGCTCAGTGACTTAAAAGCCAGACAATGTATTATTCAAGTCTCTGGTTTGCTCTCAGCCTCAGTTTCCTCATCTGTGAAATGGAATAATTGTTGTACCTAACTCACAGAACTGTTATTCGGATCAAACAAAAGTATGTATGTAAAAAACATTGGAAACTGTAAATACTATATGAATGTAAGTAAGGTATGATTTTAATATCTCTTTTGCTCATTACAAAAGAAATACATGCCCATTGTAGGAAAATTGGAAAACAGAAAGATTGGAAATAGGGGGAAAAAATTTAAATAACATTTTAGCTGTCTCTTCATTTTCTCTTTGCACATGTGTGCATAGATGTCATTTTTATACAAGATCCGGGAGCACACTTGCGTGCTGTTTTGTAGATTTCTTTTTCCCTTAGAGATTTATCATGAAACGTCCCCCAAGTCATTAGATCATTTTCTACAATATGGTTTTCAGTGGCGGCGAAGTGTTCCATAAGATGTTGTCATTTTACCTTCAGAGCCCATTACCTCCTTCATTATCGGGTAAAGAGTGAACCTGGGGAAGTCCCCAACTGCCTCCCGAACCGCAGGGCTGACAGCTGACGCACATTCAAACTCCACAGCGCAAGGCTCCTCGAGCCCGCTGCCTCAGTGTCCCCAAACAAACCTAATTATGATCGAGGAAATCTCCCGGGGGCCTCAGCTGATCCCACCCGTATCTGTGCCATCGCTTCCTGGCCCCTGGAGCCACGCCAGGCCCAGATGGCAGCTCTGCCAGGTTCACCAGTAATCACACTTGGCACGCGGCACCAGGGCTGTGCGGATTCCCCAGGGGGTAACCATCAGGCTCCCCTCCCAGCCCACCCCTGCACCCGCTATTTGTGGGATAGCTTCCTTTCTTTGTCACCCGTGAGCCTCGCCGGGCTTTAGTATTTTCAAAGTTCAAGTGGCCCCGGACCCTCTGCGAGGCACTCCTGCTGAATTGGTTTTCAGACTGTGCCACTTTAAAACATGATTCAAGAAAAATCACCGGAGCCTCCACTCCATCTGTCTCTAGAAATGGGCCTTGTGCTCAGATCATTTGCCAGCAACACTCCATCTCCACAATTACCTCGGCTATTTTATCTTTATCTGTCTGGAACACTGAAGGGGAGCAGCAGATAACACCATTATTTAAGTGACTTGTTCAGCTTAAATACTTTTGCACCTCAGAGCATGAAATACCCCACGGCTGCCCTGGCCTTTCCCCGGGGGCCCAGGCCCTGCGCTGTCTTTAGGTCTTAAGTGTGATAAAGAGAGGCCACCAAGGGAATGGTTTCCTTATAACAGGGCTGCATCCTTAGGAAGGCGGGACGGGCGGCCCATGGCCTAGGAGGGTATTTGAGCCATCCTGAAGCAGTGTGGCTCCTATGCGGCTGGAATCCTCTGCAGCAGACAAGCTACAGCAATGCCTGAAAGCCTTGGGAAAGAGCAAGGGTCACGCCGCTAGGATGTGACCCTACGTGGTCCCTACACGTGGGATTTTTTATGCACTTACTAGACAGACGCCAAGATGAAGAGAGATGCCACCACACGCCTCCTGCCTCCGGGGAGATAAAATAGCAAAAGATAATGAAAACCAGGCAGAACATGCCAGGCTAATAACAACAGCTGGCAACGACTGAGCTTTTATTACGTGCCGGGCTTTCCGCTAAGTGCCATCCCATTTTCTTATTTACTGCTCGCAACTGTATCCTGTGAGGTGTACTCAGACTAGGACACTGAACAAACAGTAACATTAAGCAACTTGCCCAGCGTCACATAAGCAGAAGTTACAACCAGAGCTGTCTGCTTTGCAACTGCTTCCAAAGGGAGCAGCTGGGAGAAGGAAAGACGGAGCCCAGCCCACTTCCCAACAAAGCCGATCCACTGGCCACGCCAAGTGTTAGGACTGGACCCGCGTAAAAGAACGCAGGGCGGCCCCGGTGGGGGGCGAACACAGCTCTCCACTGGCCCCGGTACCTCTCGAGGGACACATCCCTCCATTTCACGCCCGAGGTGTGGTCCTTTCAGGCCTCCTTCCTTTCTTTCTACTCCTTCCTCCCTTCAAAATGAGGTCCCATTCTTTCCAGTCAAGGGCTGGGCCAATACCAGCAGAAACACCAGCCACACAGGCCAGGGAGGGTCCTGGGTGACAAGCCAGGTCATTGCTCAGAGGAGCCCGAGACAGATATGACCTGAGAAGTCCTACGACTTCTAGGTAAGGATGGAGCAAGAAGAGCCTGTGACGGTGCCTGACAAGCCGACAGTCAGGTCTTAAACCCAAGGTGAGGGAGTCAGGGCCGGGACAGGAAACTGGAGTGAGGTCTGGCTTAGGTTGCGAGCCCCAGAAGCCACCTGAGACAAGGCCGGGTGTGAATGGTTTATTTGGGAGGTGACTGAGAAGTAGTAACAGGGAAATGGGGAACTGAGACAAGGAGAGGAAGGAAGTGAACACAGGGTGTGTTAATAAGAGTACTATTTGGGGTGATTGGAGCTCAGTTGCACCAGGGGACTCTGGGAGATGATGTGTTCATGCCTCAGAGTTGTTACCCCCGAGGGACTAGGGAGCTGGGGTATTTATCCACCGATGCCTTCCCATGAATAGTGGAGGGGTGCTCCTGCCTAAGTCCCAGCATCTCAGCCCAGCCCACATACTCAGGCTAAGGGAGCTCCCCCTGCAGCCAGAGGAAGCCCACAAGCAGACAGTCTCAGGTGCTTGCGGAAAAAAGCCCTGACTGGGTGTGCCTGGGGAATCTGACAAGGTCAGAGCCAGAGCAAACACTACCTAGGAGGGAAAGAATGTAAGGACACGGTGGAAGTCCTCAAGCTACAAAGGGAACAGAAGCACTGTGAGCTCCCTGGTGCAACCTGGTTACTGACCACAGGACCCAGGGACAGGCAGGCCTGGGGGTTTCAAGGGTCAGGGCTAGGCTGATGGGGAAGCAGCTCCCACTGGTAAGCCACTGAGGCCCTCTGTCCCTTGTGCACCTGCTCCTCCATCCCTTCCCTGTCCTAGGGGTGAGCTGGCCAACCAACCTGGGAAATGGAAGGGTGCCCTGCAAGTCCTTGGTCCTCTTGTCACCTTCAAGCTTCTCTCCTTACCCCCACTCTGCTCTGCAGGGCCCCCATGAACTTGACCCTTGGGGCCAGGCAGGGTGATTTGATTGAGATGGTACCTCCTCTCTTTCAGCCCAAACCTGTGACAATGGCCCCAGAACGGTCACTCTGAAAATAATTGTGGCCAGGGTGAGAGGTGCAGAAGTCAGCGTGAGGATCTAAGGGAGGCACCTGTAGCCTCACATTTGGAAAAACCCAGACTTTTAAACAGAAGCTTCATTTCCATTCTCTCACTCCCGGTCTTCTTCGACCTCAGACTGAGGGGAGTAAACCCTCTGCTTTGTAGGCCAAATTCTTTAAAGAGCCACCCTGTGCTTTTTAAATTTATTTTTTCCTCTTGCTTGGGGCAGACATCAGGGGCCCAAGATGGGAATTTGGTACCTTGTTCAGATGGCTCTAAATGCCCAAAGTTACCACAGGGGATAGCGTGCTACCAATCATCTTTCCTGCTAATCCAGACGTCAAATAAGTCCATGGAAGGCTTTTTTTCCTCTAGAATTTCAGGCTCCCTGAGGACTAATTTCTCTGAAAGCTGCATTAAACTAATAGCACCATAAAAGGCCCATTGTGAGATATAATGGGTTTGCAGGACTTTCCTATAAAAATAATAAAAAGACTGCCAAAGGCAGTTTCCAAAGGTCAATTATCTTTGTGTTGCCTGAGTTGAGTGGAGGTCAGTCCCAGAATTCCATTTTATAGGCATATTAATCAAAGCGGGGGCTGCCCTACCCATCTGACCCCATCCGCTGTCAGAGAAGTCACAGGTTCCTCCTGAAGCTGATCTCCAGGAGGGGACTCAGGGCTCCTTTTATCCCAGGAAGAGACTGGCCCATTACCACAGTGAATGCAGAGCTGGAGGCTAAAGTTTCCAGGGCATAATGCAAAGGGGAAAAAGCTACACCCTGAGCACAGGAAGGAAGAGATGACTCTCAGCAAGTCAGGTAGGTATGTGCCTGGCCGGGTGCGGAGAGGCTGGGCCCCTGTCCCCAAGGAGCTCGGGAAGTAGCTATGACCAGGTTATATTTGACCGAACTTCAACTAGCTTAAGCAGTAATGAAGAGTTTACTCATAGATAGCAGACAGATTGGCAGTTACCAGCAGGAGAGGGAGATGGACAGAGGGCGAAATGGGCAAAGTGGGTCTATTATATGGTGATGGATGGAAACTAGACTTTTGGTGGTGAGCAAGCTATGGTGCATGCAGATATAGAACTGCAATGTCAGGCACCTGAATCTTCTAGGATGCTATTAACCAATGTCACCTCAATAAAAAATAATTAATTAAAAGAAAAGTTGTCCAGCGTAACTGGGAATTTTAAGGATGGCCGGATCTAAGGGCTCAGACAATGTCAACTCATTGATGAGAGAAGTTCTCACTTCCTCGCTTCCTCTCTTCCTCCCTCATGTCTTCCCTCCATCCCTCGCCCTCACGCCCTATGTCTGTGTCTGCACTGCTGCTTCCTGCTCTCGGACAAGCTCCACATGGCAGGCGAGGAGGCATCAGGCTGACCTTGATGGCCATTTCCCCCACTGAGCTACCTCAATGTAGAGAGACTTTTTCGTATATCAATTCCAGGCAAAACCTCTGGGAGTCTTGTTTGGATCAAGTGCCCACCCCTGGACCAATCATTGTATCCAAGGGGTTGCAAGAATATGAGTTGCTCAGCCTGGGTCACATGCTCATCCCTGTGGCTAGGAGGTCCGGAGAGAGAGGACACACAGCATATTTGACAATTAACCAGATCACATTGAGCAGGGAGACAGGAGGTTCTCCCAAGGACAAGGTGCCAGCAGACAAAACCCTGCCCACCCAAAGAAAGCTATCCAACTTCAGGATGCACTCTACTGGCTAAGTTAAGGTGTTTTCATTCCAAATATTCCATTAATTTATCCATATCTCCTTTCTTCCATCCATTCATCCAGCCAGCCGGCCAGCCAGCCATTTATCTAGCAAAAGTGATGGTTTAACAGAAACAAGTTTTTCTCAATCTTGTCCCCTCTCAAAATAAAATCTAAAGAACAATTGCTCTTTCAGGACCCTAAGATTCTGAAAGAATGAATTATTCTTGAGCCCTGGAGTCTGGAAGACTCAGTAAAGATGTATTAAAAAGTAAGTAAGGGTCTATACCAAAATGTTAACAATGGCTATCTCTACATGATATATATGGCCCTTTTTTTCTTTATTGCATATCATGGTTTCTAATCATTCTACAATGAAAAAGTAGTACATGTGTAATTTTTAAAAGGAAAAATAATGCTAAAAGCCTTTTAATCTCATTACTCTGACTCTATATGCACCAAGCAACCCTTTTGGGGACTTTAACTGGTTCCCCAAGTCCACTTTGCTACTAAAGAGAGGGCAGGCTGAGCATCGTAAGCATTCAGTAGCTGTGTCTTTCCATAAGAATAATACTCGGCCAGCTAGTTTCTTTTCTGAGTCCTGGACATGGAGCTCTCCTGCTCCCAAGGTGCTGGCCCAACAGCCAGCCTCCTCCGCAAAAGGATGAAAGCTCCTGCCTTCTCACAATAGCCCCGTGGCAGCCGCACAGAGCCCTTACTCATTAGCAGCCCAGAAAAAGCCAGGGCATGTCTATCATCTGCAGGAGGGGGTAGTGTCTTGATGCGATCAGTGACCCTTCACACTGGACATGAAAGGAGGTGCCCTTCCTGGGAACAGCAGCAGAAATGTTCCAGCTGGGGTCAGGAGCTCAATAAAGAGTCATTTCTGTGGCAATAAAAGTAGAAATTATCAGACCTTTAAAATAGCTTAACCTTAGACCTTAATATTTTGAGTAGGATCAAAGTGCATTGGTATATAGTACAGTACTTTCCACGGAGTCTTTTGTCACACAAGTATGGAAACAGACGTATATGGTGGTCAAAAGTATTTTAAACTTTTATGCCCTGACTCCTCCTGGAAGAGGTAGGATTGCTGATCCAGTGAGGAATACAACTTTTAAAGGATGTTGGTGCTTCTCAGAGTGAAACTGTCAAATGATTAAATACCCAGCTACATATGTGATAGTCACATGGACTCTGGATCCATTTACCAAGGACGCAGCTATTAACCAAAAATAAACTAACCTTTGCTATTTATTACACGTATTACTATTCCTCTTTTATGATTTCAAGGAGTCCCTTACAACAACCCTACAAGTTTTTAAAGGTGGGGAATTAATAAATCGAGCAATGGCAGGAGCCAGAGCTTACCCTCGTCCGTTTTGCGTCCACCCCACCCCCACGCCCGCGACCCCGCGCCCTCAGCGCCACCCCACCTGTGCACACAGCGGCACGTCCGCAGGCGCCACAGCCCGACGGGTTGTGCGACGCTCAGCGCCTCCTCCTCTGCACTGACTGCGTATTCACACGCAGGCAGTGGGACGGGATGGCAAGTGAGACAAAACTCCAACAGAAGGGAAAATGGAAGGGAGTCAGCTCCGAAAGAGTAAAGTCATTTAACTGAAACAGCCCCTTCCCACTGCGCAGAAAGGAGCCCGGGCGGGCCTGGCCGTTTCTGGCTTAAATACAACCCCTTCAGAGGAAATTTCCGGAACTGTCAGGCGGCCACAATTCCAAATGAACACTGAACACCAGCCGGGAAATAAACCCCGTGGTTATAAATCCCCGGAGGAAAGAGCCGAAGTGTCTCTGACTAGATAACGGGGCAACACACTGATATTCCAGAAAGACAAACACGACCAGAAGCTGTAAAGCAGAGGTGGCGACAACCGGCCAAGCCCTGCGCCTTAGCGCCTGGGAAGCCACAGGCCCCGGGCCTGCTCTCAGGTGCTGTCCCTGGGAGCCGCCTGGCCACACTGGGTTTATTTCTCCTAACGCTCACACTGGGGAAAACACAAATCTCTCTTTAGAGGTTTATAGAAAACAAGACCGGCTTCCTGGGAGCCCGGCTTTTCTGTTGCTCTCCTTACAGTAACAAGAGGATTTGGAAGCACGCTTGGGCTTATGCAGTAGAAACCCTGCTCAAAGCTACAGAACTTAAGAGGACGTGCCATGGCTCTTCGGGGGAGGAAGCAGAGCCTGTGTCGGGCTGCACCGAGCGACCTTCTTTGTCGTTGGAGACGCTGACAGATCTCCAGGCCTTCGACAAGGGCAGTCGAGGACAGGAAACTCGTATGAACTCATATCTCGGGTAGGCGTCTGAGCCAAACTACGACGGAAGGCATTAATTTCTCTCTCTGTTAAGCCACCAGGCACAAGTGGAAGAGTTCTCTCCTTCTCTGTTTTCAGTCTGGAATCTGCTAAGAACAAAAGCCAAGATTCCTGCTCGAAATTTTCAGGGAGCTGCTCAAAATTGTTCTTCTCCCTTCTCCTTAACCAAAACAACTAGGTATGAACAAAACTATCGCTTAACATGGTAATAAATACGGGGGGAAATGTAATTAATTGCCGCATTTCTTTCTCATCTCAAACATCGCTGATGCCAAAGAAGTCAACGTCGGTATCACAGTTGTGATAAGAAGCCCACCTGATGAGTGGGATGCTTTACCTGTCTTGATTTGGTACCACAATGTCCCAAATTAATTTCCAAATGGCTTTTCCAAGGCCCCTTCATAGATGAAAAAGTGACAGAGGCAAAATGCTTCCACAGGTCATCTTCACATCGGTAAACATGAACAGCCTTATAACAAGACACTTAACTTTTTGTAACAACATAAATATGGGTAACAGCAGTACGGCTCCCAAAAGCTGACCCCGAAATTCAGGGCAAAGCCAGAGCAATCTCTCATGGTCACAAACTAGACAGCTAGCACTCAAGCATTTAACCACCTAAACCAAAAACCACACTGCCATCAGTCGGCATAAAACCCTATAACAAAAAAGATTAAAATACCATCTTTAGCAGGCTATGTTCAGATGAGGTTGTTCAAATTTATACTACACCTGGCTTTCCTTTTATTATAAGCAAAGGCTGTTTGATCAGAAAATAAAATCCAGGCATGCACTTTGCTTCATGGTAAGCATGCTGCTCATTTAACTGGATCATTTCATCATCACTCCCAACCCTGTCTCTCCATGTCTAAAACAGAACACAAGTTACTGGTGGTCCCACTACCTTCTCTCAGGGCCCACCTTCTTCCCTACATCTGCCTACTTCTCACCATTCCTTATAGCTTACATGCTTGAGTCAGTTCACTGCCATTTTTGCTTCCTGTATTTTTTTTGAGAGCTTTAATGTGGTCTTTCCTGTATAGTCAGTTATAAGGCACAATTACTTCTTTACAAGTAGAATCACCATGCCTTCAAGTTTATTAATTTCTTCAGGAAAAATGGGGTTGCATAATATTTGAGTTGGGAGTACTTCGTCCAATGTAGTCAACTCCGGGCTCTCTCTAGGACACAAATCCTGTCTTTAAAAGCCTCGTTCATGATCTTCTCCCTCTGCTAAAATACTTCAGGCGGAAAGAAGGTCACCATATTTGAGGCAGCCTGTTGCATTTCCAGGTTGCAAACAGCTGTAGACTTAACATTTGCTGGAGACTGTCTCCTACAACATGAGTTGTTGATACTGGTTCCACTCTCAAGGGCTCCAGAGATTACATCAACTCCCCTTCTAACTAGGTAACCATTCAACCAACTGGAGAAAGGAATTTCATCAGACAGCTGCAAAAGCCAAAAATCACACCAGGTAGGCTCGTGGAACCGTGGGGAACCAGAGTATGGCTCGCCCAAGGGTGTCTGCAGTGACCTGGCACCACGTGACTGTGTTGTCATAAATAAATAAAGATCCAACGCTGCCAGATCTTTCAAATTTCTACTAGAAGAGTAAAATCTGGATTTGTATATAAAATGGCCCAGTTTTTGAAAGTTGACAAGCAAGTCAGAAAATAATTTTAAACACCATGTAGCCCAAATGAAACTCATCTGGAAGCCAGGTCCAAACCACAGAACACAAGTTGGAAACTACTTCTCTAAAGCCTTCTTCTTGGAACTAGAGGTATGTGATTTTGTTGACAATAACATATGTTGTTTGGGATCCCTTTTGATTTTTATTGTCCTACACATTAGCCTACAGAAAATGTCAAGTGTCTTCTTGCTGAGAACATATATTTGTATTTACCTGGAAGTTTTCTTTTTTAAGCCATTCAAACCAAAGTAATTCCTCATGCAAGTCATGTCAAGTCGCACATGAATACAAGTTAGATGGCTCTAAGTTACTTAGCTAATTAGCCAACATCATTAGTCATACAGCTATGTGTGGCCTTAGAAAATTCACTTAACCTCTCTGAGCCTCAATTTATCTGAAAAGTGGGATAAAAATACGTTCCTTGGTGGAACTTAATTACTACCATTCCTCTCCAGGTTGAGGTTGCACTAGAATTAGTGACTTGCTTCCAAAGAAGAGAGCATGGAAAGGAAAAAATTATAGTTTTATAGAGGAGAAGCCTGGCAAACACTAACCTAACCAAATGATAAAGGTGAACATCACCTGTGAGGCCATGTGGCAATTGTGTACCTCCTAATATGAAGAGATTGAAGGGGGAATCCCCTCCGTAGTATTCTTCCCCCCTGAAAATGACTCTAATCTAATCATGGGGAAAAATCAGACAGTTTCATACTGGAGGACAGCCACAGGATAGTGTTTCAAGGAGGAGGAAGTAGTCAGTTGGGTCAAATGTTGTTGAATGTGTAAGATTAGGACTGGAAAGATTCGGCAGACTTGAGTCTTTCCAGAGATGTGGCTAGAGACTGAAACTAGATTGGAGAAGATTGAAGAGCAAGTGGGACCAGGGATAGATAATGAGTTCAAGAAGATTTCTGGGGGAGAAAAGGGGGAAATACGGCTTTCCTCAATTAAGTAAAATAAGCCATGAGTGAAAAGTCAGAAGGGTGAGGAAGGGTGGTAAAAGTATGACAGCGGGAGCACACTCTCACTAGGAGCCTTGACCAAGGTTATAGCAGAGCGGGAGGGTCAAGGACGCTGAACGTGTTTTCAAGGAAGCAACAGTAATTGTGGCCATAAAATCTAAGCCGTCTCAGGAGAAAAAGGAAGGAGAGAGATGAAGCGTGGCAAGGTAGTAGAGTCTAAGCTTTGACGGGCTTGATGTTGTAAAACTGTTGAATTGGTCATTCTAGGGCTTCCCAGGTGGAAAAATAGAAAGAAGAAGATTTAAAAATCTAGGTTTCAAGACTGGTGGAATACTTGGATGACAACCTGAGGTGGGAGGGAAGAAAAGTGTTAGAAGCGAGGCACTCAAGGAACCGAGAGCCCAGGGCATTGATGGGTCATCTACCTAGTTGCTGAAGTCAACAGAAGCAATCAAAGGAGTAGGCATGAAAGGACACATGGTGACCCCACCACCACCACCACCACCACCGGCGCTAAGGACCTTGGGGCACTAAGAGAGGCCTAGGAGGTGGGTGTGTAAATTAACGAGGGCTTGGTGGCTGATACTGCAGGATGGCCCAACTTCAAACATACTAATATTTTGGAGAACAGGATAGGAATTAAAATAGAAATACAGAGGAAGGATGGCACCTACTCCCTAAAGAGCACCTAGTGTGTAACATTTAACAGAAAAGGGTCTTCACTCAAGAGGGCTACGAGGGAGTGAGCCAAGTCTCCATTAGAGGAGGAAGGCAGCTTCCCTTCAGAACAAAACGCTGATGATGTAGGAAGTTCGTGGATCACAGGTCAGAGCCCAGAGGGCACAATGAGGGACAGAAGGGGTAGGGCACTGGGTCAGCTTGAGGAAATGAGCATAAGAGAGCAGGAGCTTGTGTTCCCTCAGAGACTGAGCAAAATCTCAATGTCATGGTCAGGGGCATGATAGGATTAGGCAAAGAGGTGTATCAGTTCAAGTCTTGCCTCTGAAAATGAAGCTCCACCACCCAGGAAGCTGCTCTCTCCCTTGCTAGAGAGGCTACGTGGGTCTGAAGAGGGGTTTCTTTCAAGGAGGAACTACTGTACGTAAAAGCAGCCATTCCCAGCCTGGCTGCCACCTGGGAGCTTTAAAAATTCCCTTTGCTCACATCACACCTGGGCCAATGAAATCAGAGACTCTGGGGAGAAGACCCAGACATCAGTACTTTTGAAAGTTCCCCAAGTGATTCCCAGGTGCAACCGAGTTTGAGAACATGTTTCTCTCCCAGAGATTCTGGGGTACGGCCTGGGCATTAGGGTTTTTTAAAGTCTTTGTTGGTGGCTATTACTGTTATTGTCACAAGTATGAAGTTCCCTTGCATCACCACAATGGGAAGGAAGAAAAGGAATTGTCTTTGTTTAAACAGAAGAAAGCAATGTTATTTTGAAACTAGAGCAAAGAGTTCCTGGCATTGTCTCAAATTAAGTGTAAGAAAGGCTCATCACTTATGTGAAAGAGACAGAATTGGCACTATATACTTTAACAGCCGTTCAATCTTCTAATACCTATTTAAAGAACGTAATAGAAGGATCCACAGTCCAGGGAGGATTCTTCATCATGTCCATTCAGACAGCAGTTAAGCAGCTTTAATAATGTTTATTATCCATTCACCTGACCACTTAGAAAAATATTTTAAAACTTTCCTGGCTATTATTAGGAGCAAGGAGATGATTATCAGATAATAATAATGAAAGCTGAAATTTGGGGGGCACTTACTTCGTGCCAGGTACTGTGCAAATAATCACATGTGGTCTCCTGTAATCCTCATAACAATTCTATGAGATGGGTATGTTATTACGCCCTTTTTATAAATGAGAGACCGAAGGCTGGAGATGTTACTTAACTTTCCTGAGGTCAAACATCTATAATTGAAAGGATATAGATTTGAATTTAAATGTCTGTCTAGTCCCAAAACCTGTGAGCTCTTAACCACTAAGCCATCCGGTCTATTTGCAAGATTCCACTAGACACGAAAGGGCTGTGGGCAAGGGTGGAGAAATCAGCCTTAGAGAAAAAGCAGAGACACGCTCTCTGGCTTGATAGAATAAAAGAGAAAGTGGGGAGCTGGGGAAACGAATGTGAAGGACTGTGGATGTGAAGAGGGGAAGCATTCAAAACTTCTAAAATTCATAAGGACACCTTTACATTTCCTAAAGTGCTAAAGTACATAGTAAGTTATATACAGTAGAAACTCAAAGCACATTGACTAAATGTTCTTTTGATTGTGACTGTATTATTAAATGAGAAATCTTAATGAAAACAGTTGATTTGTCAAAGGGCTCAGGTTCTAGAAGCTTTTTTTTTTTTTTTCAGTTCCCAGACTTATTACAGCTACATTGTTTGTGCAAATATATTAGAAAATATAAATATTAGAAAGAAAAAGGTGGAAGGCAGGAAGGCAGGAAGGCAGGAAGGCAGGAAGGCAGGAAGGCAGGAAGGCAGGAAGGCAGGAAGGCAGGAAGGAAGGAAGGAAGGAAGGAAGGAAGGAAGGAAGGAAGGAAGGAAGGAAGGAAGGAAGGAAGGAGGAAGGGGGGGAACACTCTTTCTACCAGTAAAAGAGCCAGCTAATAAATGGAGAAGAAATGGTAGAATAAGAAAATCACTATTTGACAAAATATTATAATTGTTGATTCAGGAAAGAATCATCAATGGTACTAAAACTAGTGCGTGAAGTTTGAGGAAAGAATATTGACATAGTCTCAAATTATTTATCTACTAGATATTTATTAGTTACAATGGGTTGAAAGTAAATTTGCAATGGAGAAACATGAAAGACATCACCTTAATCAAACTATCAAACAATGTTTCTCTCTCGCATAGATGTTTCTCTCTCTCCCTCTCTTGCTAAAATCAATAAAAACATATTTAAAAAATGAAGTAAATAAAAAGAAAACCACACACCAAAGGACAAATTTTATAAAGCAAAAGACATTCAGGGGAACTAAGATAAGAATACTGCAGACTTATAATCAGAAATAATACAAATCAGAAAACAAAATAGCAAACAATGGAGAGGTTGGTAAAACAGGACGAATTTTCAGTTGTAAGGCGAATGAGGTCTAAGGATTTAATATGTACCATGGTGACTGTAGTTGGTGACACTGTATTGTATAATTGAAAGCTGTTGGGAATAGAACTTAAGTTCTACTCACCCACCTCAAAAAAAAGTTAAATAAGTGAGGTGCTAATTAACTCAGTGGGGGAATCCTTTCCCAATGTACACATATATCAAATCATTACATTGCATACCTATAAATACCTTACAATTTTATTTGTCAATTATACCTCAATAAAGCTTTAAAAACTCAATATAAAAGCAGACTGGAAAAGAACAGTGAATAGATGAGACAAATAGAAAACAAACAGCAGAGTGGTAGACCTAAACTAAATAATATTGATAACAACATTTAATGTAATTGATCTAATCCCTCCAATTGAAAGGGCAAGATTATGACACTGAACCTTAAAAAAGAAAAAAGCAATATCCAACTATATCTACAATGGATGAATTTTAATATAAAGATACCAATAGCTTAAAAGTTAAAGGATGTGAAAAGATATGATATGAAAACACTAATAACAATAAAGCTAGAGTGATTATATGAATATAAGACAAAGTAGACTTTCAGACAAGCAATATTACCAGGAATCAAGAGAGAGATTTCATAGCAATAAAAGGGTCAATTTATCAAGAAGACAAAATCCTTAATGTCTATGCACTAACTTCAAAGCTTTAAAATACAGGCAGCAAAAACTGATGACAGTAAAATGATAAATAGACAAAGCTACACTCATACTTGGAGACCTAACACTCCATGCTCAGTAATTAGTAGAACAAGTGGACAGAAAATCAGTAAAAATGTAGAAGACTTGAATAACACTAGCAACTAACTGACCTAATGGACATTTATACTACACTCCACCCAACAAAAGCAAAATACACCTTCTTTTCAAGTGAACATAGAACAAGCACCACCAAGACAGTCCACATTGTAGCATATAAAACAATAAAACAAGCCTCAATAAATTTGGAATAGTTCGATGTATACAGGGACGTGTTCTCTGATGACAACAAAATTAAATTAAAAATCAGTAACAAAAGATACTGGAAAAGCACCTAAATGTTTGAAAATTTAAAAACATGATTCTAAGCAGTGTATGGGCCAAAGAAACAGTCATAAAGGAAAAGTAGAAAGTAGTTAAACTGAACCATAATGAAAGCACCACATATTAAAATGTGTGGGATGCATTTAAAGTAGAGCTTAGAGGGAAACTTATAGCTTTAAAGGCTATATTAAAAATAAAGGAAAAGACTAAAATCAACTGACTACCTTAAGAAGCTATAAGTAGAAGAGAAAATAAAAGAAAATTTAATCCAAAGTAAGTAGCAGAAAAAAAATACTATTAAGGCAGAAATCAATGAAAAACAAAAACCTGGCAATAGAGAAAAATTAATGAAACAAAAATGTGCTTCTTTGGAAATATCAATAAGGTCTTATTGATAAACTCCTACCTAGACTTTCAAAAGAAAAAAGGAGAGACAATTCAAATTACTAATATCCAGGATGAAATAGGGAACATCTGTCCATATCCTAGCAATGTTAAGGGTACTTAAAGGATATTTTAAACAACTTTATGTCAATAAAATCAACACATATGAAATACACAAATTCCTTGATAGACCCAAATTTTCAAAAGCAATACAAGATGAAACAGAGAATCTGAATAATCCTATATCTATTTAAACCATCCCATAAAAAGAAAATGTAATTTCAGATGACTTTACTATTAAATGATATCAAACATTTAAAGAAGTAATTCCAATTATATGCAAAGTATTTCAGGAAATAGTGGAGGAGCATTACCAAATTCAGTTTTGAGGCCAGAAAAGTTGATATCAAAACCAGACCAAGACATTATAAGAAAAGTACAGACCAATAATCCTCATGAACATAGTTGTAAAAGTCCTTAACAAAATATTGACAAATCGAACTCAACCATATATAAAAATGATAATATGTTGTGACCAAGTGGGGTTTACCCAAGGACTACAAGATTGGTTCCATATTTAAAAATCAAAGTAATTCAACATGTCAATAAAATAAGAGAAAAAAACAACACATGATTATATCAATATGTGCAGAAAAAACATTGACAAAATTCCATATCTGTACCTGATTAAAATCTATAGCAAATAATGAATAAAAGCAAGTTTCCTCAACCTAACTAAAGGCACCTATGAAAATCCTGTAGCTAACTTCATACCTCATGACGGAAGACTCAAACTCCTCCTTCCCCCTCCACCCAAGACCAGGAAAAAGGTAGAGATGTAGCTCTCAGCACTTCAACCTAACATCATGCTAGAAGTCCTGGTGGTTAAGAACTAGAAGTATGGGGATTATGAACAAACACAGAAACAAATAATAGAAAACATACTGATTGGAAACAAAGGAAAAACTGCCTTTATTTGTGGAAAACATGATTACAGTCATAGAAAATCCTGAGTAATTCCAAAAACCTGCAAAACAAATGAATTTAGCAATGTCATAAGATACAAAATTGACATATAAAAATCAATTGTCTCTCTACATACTAATAACAAATGGAAAATGATATTTTAAGTACCATTTATAATAACATCAGAAAATGCAAAATACTTAGGCACAAATTTAACAAAATATGCGCAGTATCTGTACACTGAAAATTATAAGAGGTAGCTGAGAGAAATTTTAAAAGATCTAAGTAGGTGGAGACATATATACCATGTTCATGGATTAAAAGGCTCAGTATTTTTAAAATGACGAAGTACCCCAAATTGATTTATAGATTCAATGCAATTCTAACCAAATTCCCAGAAGGTTTTTCTGTAGATGTTGACAAGCTGACTCTAAGCTGTATACAGATATTCAGAGTACCTAAATAACAAAAATAATTTTAAAGAGGAGAAAAAAGTTGAGGGTTTTATGCCATCCAATATCAAGACTTACTATATAGCTATTGTTATCAAGATAGATAAATATAAAACTACATAGCAGCCTTGCCGGTGTGGCTCAGTAGTTGAACATTAACCCATGTACCTAGACATCGAATCCCTGTCAGGGCATATGCCTGGGTTGAGGGCTCGATCCCTGGTAGGGAACATGCAGGAGGTAGCCGATCAATGTTTCTCTATCATCAACATTTCTCTCTCTCCTTCTCCCTTCCTCTCATATATATATAATAAAACTACAGAATAGGATAGAGACTACTTGAATACATTCAATTGATTTTCTACAAATGTGCCAAGGTAATTCAAAAGGAAAACGGCTGTTTTCAGCAAATGAGGCTGAACTACTGGATATCCATATGGAACAAAAATGAACCTGTACACTAACTTCATACCACACATAAAATTAACTCTAAATGGGTCATATATCTAAACATAAAAACTAAAACTGTATTAAAACTTCTAGGAAAAAAACACAGATAAAAAAAGTAGTACTGTCTTGGAGTAGGCAAAAATTACTTAGGGCAAGGGAAATGTCTGCTCTTCAAAATACACTGCTAAGAAAATGAAAAAGTAAGCCACAGACTGAGTGAAAATATTTGTTTTATATATATAAATATGACAAAGGTTTTATATCTAGAATATACAAAGAACTTTTACAACCTAATAAGATTTTTTTTAATGGGCAAAAGATTTAAAGACACTTCACAAATAAGACATATAAATGTCCAAAGTACCTGAAAAAAAAGCTTAACATTGTTAGTTATCAGGAAACACAAATTTAAATCACAATGAGATATCACTATATATTCAATAAAATGGCTTTAAAAAATACTGACAATAGCTAATATTAACAAATATTGGAGTAAGTAGAGCTCATACACATTGTTGGTAGGAATGTAAAATGGTCCAATCAATTAGGAAAACACTTTGGCAGTTTTTTATCAAGTTAAATGTACACTTACCCTTTGATTCAGCAATTCCACAGCTCAGTATTTACTCAAGAGAAATGATAATACCTGTCCACATAAAGACTTGTACATGAACATTCATGCCAACTTGATTCTTAATAGCTAAACACTGGAAACTACCTGAATCCCCATCAGCAGGTAAGTCAATGAACAAATTATATTATGTCAATATAATGGATTATTATTCAGCAATAAAAATGAATGAATTACCGGTATATGAAACAACATAGGTATATTTCAAAAACCATTATAGTGTACATGAAAAAAAAAAAAAGCCAGGCACAAAATAGTACATAGTGTATGATTCCATTTATCTGAAGTTCTAAGAAAGATGAAATTAATATATAATGATGAAAAACAGATCTGTCATTGCTTAGGCTAGATGGGGGCTGCAGATATGGACTGCCAAGAGGCATGAGGGTGTTTGGGTGGGGGGTGAGGGAGTGATCATTGTGGCTGCTTGGGTATATGCATTTGTCAAAACTTACCAAAATGTACACTTAAAATACTTTTATTATATGTAAATTATGTCCCAATTATATCTTTGATTTTTAAAAACAAAATATATATATACTTATTTTAAATGTCCATAAAGATACACTCAAAATTATAAAACAGTAATATTTCATAGGCGATATTCAAAATATTTAACAATTGGGGATTATAAGCACCAATCAATTAGAACAAATGGTGGGCAGGAACAATTGGTGTAGCCAACCCACGTGAATGAGACAAGTGTTAGCCCAGAAAAACAACAGTTATCAACAGGTGGTGGGATTACTGATGTCCTCTCTCTTCTTTATGCTTATCTGTATTTTCTAATTATCTATCCATATTTTCAATCAGGTACTTTAAAATAAGGAGGTGAATCCATTTTTAATTATAAAAAAGAAAAATGGGGCCCTGTTGATATCACTTCTTATACTGTAATAAAATTTTAATGGCTCTCAAAACCCTAATGGAACTTTTAAATAATAGATATGAGAAATGGTATACCAAAACAGCATTGAATTAGAAGTTAAAAATGGATGATACCATAAAAATATTTTCCATCTACTATAAAGAAAATAGTGAGATGTATTTTTAAACTATTTTACCATTTTAATATTTTAAAATGCCCTCCCTCTGCTCCTATTCCACATAGATCTCCATATAATTGATTATGTTTAAGAGAAAGAATATCTTTCCTCCAATTGTTCAGACTCTGGAATACCATACTGCTCAAAAGCCATACTGCTCAAAATTCGTTATAGAGTATTTTCCAAAGGGTATCATAGGCTAGGTCAAACTTCAGAATCTAGCTGAGCAAACCAGGAAATCAAATGATAATTATCAACCCTGGATAAATTTTTTGTGTGAAAATTACAGCCCATGACAAGGAAAGTGGCTGCCATCTCCTCCTAGCATGACTACTTCTGTCCCCGTGGCTTACCACAGCAACAAACCTTTGCTCTGAACGGTTTCTTCAGAGGTAAGCACAGTAAAAGCCTGGCTATACAGCAGTCACTGAGAAGCTGTGATCAGCAAATAATGACCAGGCAGGCCCCTTTATCATGTCTCTCTCTATCAACAGAGAACCCATACCGGCTCCCCGGCAGCCCAGTAGAGAGTCAATGGCTGGTCTAGCAGCATGACTCCTTTCCGAAACTTTGAAAACCCCAGGGTAAAATGATGCTACTGTACAATCTCCTAATGTTGCTGTACGGTGCAGCTCAAATTTGTAATTTTAAAAGCACCTCATCCCACTGTGAGATCACGGTTATCCTTAATGATTTGCAAATCTCAGTGTTTTTAACAGCTCATTTTTGTACTGTGGCCATGGTGGTAACACCTGCACCTAAATCGTTATTGCTTATAATACCCTGGGCTCTCAGGATGTGCAGTAAACGAGAGGCAGCCGCATATCTTCCACCTTTTCTAGCCTTAATTTACTTCTGCATTTGAACATAAGTATATTGAGCCCATAGAGCTAACATGTCAGCTCCCAGAGCCCATGTGACCTTGGATTACGGGACCCGTCACTGGCAGAGGCTGACCACTCTGCTCCATGACATGGAGAGAAACAAGAAGATGGCAGCTCAAGGCCACTAGTGTCTTTCCCTCTGGAAGCTTTGACTTCTGAAGGGGAAGGATCTGTCCCCCGGTCACAATTACAAAAAATGTATACAGACGTTTTCATGACGCACCCAGTGTGGCATTCTTACAAGATAGTCAACTATAAGTTATATGATCAAGTCCTCCTTCATCCAGACGTGTTAGTGTCATCCACCTTCTAAATAAGCATTAGAGTCACCTCTATAGTTGATATAATAAAGCATTACATAAAAACTTTGCTTCTCTCCTTTGAAAACATTAGGTATCTCTTATGTAATAGTAACAATGCCAGATACGTATTCAACAGCTACTATGTGCCTGACATAAGCTCACATGCAACTCATCATTTTGAAGTCAGGATTTGAACCCAGCATCCATCCCCAGAGTCTTTGCCATACTGGGATAGATCAAGAACCATGGGCCCATTTCCCTAGAGAAGTGACCCTCTTATAAAGTCACCCAAGGGCTCAGAAGGAATGGCTATACTTCAAAAGTGCCTGAACAGACTGGAAAATCTCGGGTGTTGCACATTTATCAGAGCTGCCTTACCTTAACCTGCAAAAGCCTTTTGTCTAAACAGAATAAGGTTGGCTCTGAGGGAAAATAGCACCAGTGGTTTTCAAAACTGGAACTGGCCCCACTGTGACTCTTTAGGTTTAAAGTACTCTCAGCAAATTCTCTAGGGAACATACCCATTCTCCACAGCTGATGGTCGCACCTCACCACAGAGAGGTGAGCTACATGGAGGTTGATTTCCATCTGTAGTTCTCCCTCTGGGACCATTTGGGAGAAATAAAAGACCCATTTTCCCAAGCCCTTAACTACTTTCACTTCCAGTGGTCTACACTGTGGTCTCTTTGTCCATCTGAGGGCCACCCCTTTGCTGCCAGACCCTACTTTGCCCACAGACAGGGAGAAGCAGAAGGATCCCTTCAGAGCAGACCTTAGTCAATGACTAACAGCATGAGGGACATAAATACCCCTGTTCCCTCACCCCTGATGGGGACAACTGTGAGATTTGATTGCACTGTCTCCGGAGTCCCCTGTAAGATCCAGGTAGTCTCCAAACATGAGACTTGACTTGATATTGCACCCTAACTGGGTTCTCTTTCCTTTCCCAGTCCCACTTCTCCCCTCCTACTGGGCTTTCTGAGATCACATCATAATAAATCACGTTCATGGCCATCATTGCCTTGGGTCTGCTCCTGGTGGTGAACTGAGTGGGACAGCAGAACATGCAGAAGATCCCTCTGAAATCCCAACCCTGTATAAACTGAACAAGCATCTTGGGTCATTACTCTCCTGCTCCTCTCAGTGGAAACCTTGGTCCTTTAAAACAAATGAAATGACCCACTTGTACTGTCCTTGCTCATCCCTGAGCTGCTTACTCCTCAATAACTTAAAAGAATTACAGAATCCAAGTTATCGTGAGAGATGGCCAGTGTCCTCGCATAATGTTACTGAATGAGCACGCTTAACGAGGGAACGTTGAATGATGTCCATCTAATTGTGGCTTCAACAAAAAGAAAATGCAATGGATTCAACAGCTCAAAATGCTGACAGCAGCTTGGGAAGCCAGCCCCCCGCTCTGTGTAACTCCACCCTCTAAGAGTGAGGCCTGGGAGGAGAGCCCTTCCAACATTACCAGCCAATTCCCCATTTCACAGTCTTGGGTCCTCTGAGTCAAATCCTTAACTTAAACATTTCTCACAGTGGTTCTAAACCTTAATTACTTTATCAAAGTAAAGATCAAAATCTCTACAAAGGTTCTTTTTTATATATATATATGATGAAGTATTTATTAGTATGTCTCTTTGGAATAGATTTTCATTCCCCAGACCTAAAAAGAAATTCCACCTAGGAATCATTCTGAAAATAATTTTATGCTGAAAACAATTATTTTCAGAGTGATAATTAAAGTAGATTTAATAATTTTAATTATTAAATTAAAATTATTTAATTGTAAGTAGGAATAATTAAAATAGATTCTTATTAATAGGAATGCACTGCATTTTAAAAATATTTTTTACATATGAAACCTCTTCAAATGCACCAATGTCTATGATAGAGAAATAAAGATCCACAGCGTCGTCCATACAGAGTGTCTAGATGTGACGCATTTCAAATCAATCAACGTGGTAGTAACAAAAGATCTGCTTCATGCAATGGGACAGCCTAATTGAACAGATATAATTACAATCTGTTAATATCCATGTGGACCGAGTAGAATGTCATCACTCTTATAAATACACAACTATGAGAGTTCTGCATTTCTTTCCATCCTGTAATCTGAGCACTGATTTCCATAAATATCTAAGGAGTTGGAAAGAGATTCTCCAAAATGTTCCAGAGCAAATTTCATGAGTAGTTCAACTGGACCCAGCCAGCAGCTTCGAGTTAGGATTTCACTTGGGATGAGTTGTGGAGGGGAAATCCACCCCCTGTAAAGCGAGGGCCAGTTGGCTTGGCCAGTGAGTAGGTGAGATCCATGGGTGATCTGTTCTTGTTTCTGTAAGAGAGGAGGTGAAAGTTAACCTCCTGGACATATTTTTTCTATTTTAAGTTTGGTGTTCTTTAAGTTCAGAGGGTGAGTGAGCCACTGAAAACGGCTTTATTAAAGTTTTCAGTTTCAGACAAAGTGGTTTCTTAAAATCCAACTGGGTGTTTGCTGATAACACATAGAATTAGGGAAAGACACAGTGAAATGTGCCAGCCTGATGTTGATCTAAAGATGGATAGGAGACCTCGTTATAACTCAAGCACTACGGGCTTAAGGCTTCTGATTTGTAGTCATCCTGTTTTATAAAACCCTGGCTTAGTTCCAAAGATCAGTCAGAAGAATCTTTTTCTTGGCTCAGTTATAATGACTAATTCATCATTTATCAACTTTTATATTCCAAAGTACCAATACAAACATAAATGTTTCCACACCCACACACAAAGATATCTTCATCAAACTTGGACATTTATAAAAGCAAATTTTCCTGTAATTTTATACAAGCAGCAGTTATTAGTAAAAAGAGTTTAAGATACAAGAAAACCTGGGAAAGATAAATAAGACAGTACATTTGGCAATAAAGAGAGTTCTACCCTAAAATCTACAATGTATCTTCTATATAGAGCTCCTTTAAATAGACACACATACACATTCAGGTTTCCTACAGAGGTAACTTAAATTTACGCAAATTACCTATTGTGTAATTAAGGGTCTTATGGAAATCAACTTTGGAATCCTGTTTTAAAATAAAAATTAAGCAAACTACTAAGACCAAAACCAATTAGATTTAACAACTAGGAATGATTTGCCTTAAGGGAATGAATCTACATTTTGGGGGAAAATCTGACTGGTACTTCAGACCCTAGACCAGCCTGGGGGGTCCAGGGTAGGGGAGTCAGGGGCAGGTGGGTGAGGTACAGGCTGGGACAGAAGCATGATAAAAGGAGTGTTTGGGGGGGGGGGGGGGAAAGGCAAAAAGGTAAAAATGATATGAGTTATTTTATAAAGTGCATGTGTGGGGAGAACATCCACAGAGATTATTCTAAATTATTCCATTTGGAAAGAACCTGTAAAGGATTGGTTAATCAATCCATCTGTCTCTTAATAGAATTGATATTATCATTTTAAAAATCCTCCATAAGTAGAACAAAAGCTTTAGCCTTGAGTGGATCCAGCAAAGCAGATTCCTTCAAGTACCCTGGCAACTTGTCTTCCTCCCAACGCTGTTACACGTAGGCAGCGCTCCCCTCCCTTGCCCCCTCTTGCCTTAAATAACCCCATTTTCCTCTCTGAAGGAACTTATGCTGCTTAGGCTTCTGGCTTGGCCTAAGCTGACTAATGGGAATAATGCCTCCTTTATAGTCTCTTTTTCATGTATTTATAGACCATCATAATGACTCCCTTCAGCCTTTCTCTTTCCAATCTAAACCATCTCAGCACTTTTGTTTTTGCCTTGGCTTATTTTCCTTCAGTCCCTTTAATACTTTTTTGCACTTCTCCTCTGAACTCATCTCTCTACCTCCAGTTTATGGATCCCCGACTAAATGGAACCACCAGTGACATTCTAACCAGGTCAGAGCGGCTACAAGTAATGAGGGGACAGGTAAAGGCAAAGGTTCTTCGAGAGCAGCGCTATCTGGTGATGGAAAAGCTCTGCATCGAGGCGGTGTCCACTAGCCAAGGGCGGCTATTAAGCAGTGGAAACATAACTAATGCAACTAAGGAACTGGATTTTTAATTTGACTTCATTGTAATTAATCTAAATTTAAATAGCTACAGGTGGCACGTGGCTGGGGCCCTGCAGTTCTAGTGGATGGGAAGTTGGGAAGAGCTGAGCTCACAGAGGGGCGCCCTCTATTGGCTCAGCATGCTCCCTGTGTCCAAAATACTGTGGCAGAGGGGGATCATTGCCGTCAAAGGAGACTAGGCCAAACCCCAGCGCCAACGCAGAGAAGTTAATCAGCTCTAAAAAGATAATTAACAGTTCAGCCAAGCTAGCTGTTTGTAGCTGTGTGCATTATACTGCTGGTCTCCAAAATGTAGTCCATGACATCTAGAAGATGGGTGAGATGACCCACTGGGGAGTGAAAAGAAGATAATAGAGTTTCTATTTATATTGTATCCTTAAATATTCAAAATATCACTTTAATAATAATTACTCACAAAGTGACAATAATATTTGCATGTAGTTTATAAATTAAAATATATTGGAGGTAAAAAAAATCATTCTAAAATAAAAATGTATTTTAAAAACTATATGCATGCATATATATTGGGGGCTGCAAGTTCAAAAGTATTTTACTGATAAGGGTGTGCAACCCAAAAGTTTGGAGGCCACTGAGCTAGACACCTGCCTCATGTGGAAACTAGCCATGTTGATACTTCATAAGCATGACTTTTAGCTTCCTAAAAGAAAACCACAATATTTCTACTCCGACACTCATTTAATTCACAGCATTAATATCTGTGGTTCTCAAACCTCAGTATGCATGAAAATCACCCATGGGGTGATTAAATCACAGATTTCTGAGGCTCCTCCAGAGCCTGCTGAATCCAAATACCTGGAAATGGGGGCTGGGGACCTGCTGTTTAATAAGTCTCCCCAGAGATTCTGATAGTTCTAGACCCACACATTAAGACAGACTCACCTAAATTAGCTATAATTCTTAGCTTATTTTATTCTACCAAGAAACTGACACTGAAATGTAGAATAGGGAACATTCTGATTTATAAGAAGGGTTGATTTTTACTGGCGAATGAATTTGCATCCAGTTTCTTTAAATAGCTGTTTGCCACTAATGAATCCTAGGCAGGTGCACTCAAACCCGCTTTCGCCGTGTCCCTGAAATGCCCATGTGGAAGAAATACCAAGCTTGACTTTCAGCCCATAACGCGAGCCACACTAGAACGAACTGGGTCATTTGGACAGTCACACAGCCAAACCAAGGTCCAAACCTACTGATGTGGGCCTGCTGTCTCTCACCTTCAGGTCAGGCAAATAATAACAGATGAAGAGAACATTTACTCATTGACATGTGGGCATCCTGAAAAGCAAAATGTAAACCTGGCACCAGCATTATCATCTCCTAGAGGAAGGAGAGCTCCCATCAATACCCCAGTGCAGATACTTAAGTCAGTCACTAGACTCAGAGCTGGTTCAGAGACAGTTTATCTAAATCGTAGGTGAAAATTACTCACGAACTCCTCGTAAGTACAGTGGTACAGCTATATTATAGAAAGAACAGCTTTACCAAGCCCAGATCCCAGACCCACTGGCAAAATTACCTGTGGTTTAAATGTGAATATACTTCAGCCAGCACAAGACTGACTGTGAACCTCATTTGCAAACGTAATTATGGCGTGATTATCTCCAAACTGTGAGACAGTGTGGAGGAGGGAAAAAATCACACTATGTTTCCTCTGTTCCACATTAAGTGCACCAGTGAACAGATATTAATGGATCCCTGTTAGGGTCCTAAGGACAGGCCTCAGTATCGGCTGAGATACTGCTCTTGCTCTGATACATGCCCAGTGAGTAACCTGTAAAATGCCAATTGCTCACCCTGTGACCTAGTTTACCCCAGTGAAATCTGTCACTCTGCAACTGTATACCAAATACTTTCTCATCAGCAGGTAAGAGGCACAACAAAATTAGAACATGTGTCTGAGTCTTACTTCTGAAGGTGTTCTTTACGTTTCTGAGCGAGGTATTTCTTCTTTAAATTCATTAGTTCGTTGCTAAGTTTTCCCAGCTCAAACTTATATTCTTCACTCTGTGATTCATACATATTCAGTTCTGAAGACATAACCTGACATGGCAAGTAAAACAGCATTAACAGAAGATACGCAGTTAGACAGTATGTTTTTTCTGAAAAATCTCTTTAACCTGCTGCCCATTTCCCTCAGTGGGGCTAGAGATACAAAACCAAGCCCAGCTTAACAGTTAATCTGCATGCTTCTACCAGGCCAAGGCCTGCGTCTGGGTAAAAATCTGACTGAGGGCTGAAGACTCATAATCCGGGGACAAATTTATTTTTTATTATTATTATTTTTTTAATCCTCACTGGAGGATATTTTTCCCCATTGCTTTCCAGAAGTGGGAGAGAGAAACATCAATGTGAGAGAGACACATGGATTGGTTGCCTCCCGTGGCATACTCCCCTCCGGAGCCCAGTTGGGGATCGAGCCCTTGACCGGAATCAAACCTGAGACCCTTCAGTCCATGGGCCAACCCTCTAACCATTGAACCAAACCACCTAGGGGCCAAGGACAAATTTATTTTTTTTTTAATTTATCTTTATTGTTGAAAGTATTACAGATGTCCCCCTTTTTCCCCATTAACCCCTTCCACCCCGCACCCGCTCCCTGCCCCAGGCCTTCACCACACTGCTGTGTCCACGGGTTATGCATATATGCATATAAATTCTTTGGATTTAAATGAAACCTCATTCGCCTGCTTAAAAGGAGAACTCTCAGGGAAAATTCAACAGGCTCGCATATAAGTGGTGTAATGCGTTTCGAGGAATACTGTTAGGACAGACAGAAAAAAATCCCAGACAAACAGTATAAAATGGTCCTTTAAAGCCTTTTTTAGGAAACATTCAAGAACGGCAACACTAGGGAGTGTGATTCCTCTCAAAAGTATGGTGAAAAAAAAAAGATGTTTTGAAATCATCCTGCCACCACCCCACTGAGTAGGAATTCAATGTATGTGTTTTCTGCTGAATGCCTGTCACCTCTTTATTGTATTCACTGGGACTATGCACAGGCCCTTGCTTTATCCCAGCACTGGGACACTTTCCTCTAGGAATCGGGGAGCTATACATGTGCATGGAGAGTCGAAGCCACGTGAGGGGCTGTGAGAGAAGCCTGTCTGCTTCTTCCATTGTGGGGTTCAGCAGATGCTACTGATCTCAGCCTGGGCAAGAAGAGTGGAAATTTACTCATCGGAACGAAACGTGGAAAGCATGCCAAAGCTAGGGGTGCTCCCTGCAACAACCGAGGGGAGAAAAGACAGGCTATTGTTCCAAGGGGCACGCAATAGACCTGGATTTGTTTTTCCTCTTGCTCGCTATTCTAAAAATTGGTTCAAAGGAGGGCTCTTTGTCTTTTGAGTGTTCATCTGCTTCTGAACCCCTTCCTCTTAATTGCTGGGGAAATGATCCTGAATATGTTACCATGAGCTAAAGAGTATGGTTTTCATGTTGGAATAAAACCTGTCTTCATAGTTAATCTCTTGGGACCCAAGACCTTGTTTGCAAACAGTGAACATGGAATTTCCTAAGAAAGAGTCCAGATAATGAGAACAAACTGGCTGAGAGGTTCAGCACCATCCCCTCTGAGCCTCTTCCGCCAATGGTCACATCTCATTCAGAGCAAAAATCTGGATCTCCTGAAATAAAGGGTTAAAGTGGCAAAGGGCTCCTGTGAGCCACTGAATGCAACTGAGTGCTACGTGTGGCTGTCTGACAGCAGTGTAAAGACAGACATGTGCTTTTCTAATCTGTACCCATCCCTGAGAAAACAAGCTTGTACTTTGTTACGCCTCATGCCAAACTCAAATTATGTCTCAGGATGATGATGTGAGATGAATACTTAAGAGTGGTAAGCTGCAAATTAATGTTCTCACTAGACTGCTGTTTCACCTGCCTCTATTAACTAAATGGATGCACCTCTGCACTGTCCTCTTTGTGACGGGATTAGCACTACATTGGTAGGCTGGCATCTATTTTACCGCAGGCAGAAAGGCAATAATTGTTACCCTCGGCGCGCAGGTAAGTGCCAGAATTCAGCTGGCGTGTGCTGCATTCTGTGCACATGAGTGTATGAGACTTCCCTGACATGCCAAGAATATCGAAGTACTCACGCAGGAGGTAAAGCTCAAAATATAATGGGAATTCACAGGTTTTTTAGAAAACATTTAAAAGGGCCCGTGTGATAGTAAAATATTCCATCCCTCCAATTGAGCTTATGTCACTTAGAAGGGAATTTATGCTAAGAGGACCGCTCACGGTTTTATTTCCCTTTCGTGGTGATTTGTTGGATAGGTGGTCACGGTGCAAGGCCTGGGGCTGGAGCGTGGCTGGGGCCTTGCGTTATTTCAAGGGAAACAGAAGCGCAGAAACCTGCTTTGGCACAACGGTCTCCCTCAGCGGGCAATGGTGTTAGCGTGTTTCCTCGGCTCTTCCCCGCCACCCAGGTCCTCTAAACCATCGAGAACATCCATCCAGACCCCGCCCCCAAATTTCCATCCCACTGCCATCATCCTCTCCCCTGCTTTTCCCGCACTTGCTCGCCTCCCGCTCCGGAGATGGAGAATCGTGGGGTGTATTAGTCCAGGAGCAGAGAGGTGGCTCTGACTTGCTGCGCCGCTCCTGGGAGCGGGGGGATAAAAGGCTGACCCGGGGGGAGCATGGCATTGGGGAGCCCGGCTCCTCGAGCAGCGCAGCGGCCTTGCCCAGGTGTGCGCCCAGGGGTTTGGCCGGGAAAGGGCAGTGGCTGCTCACCTTCAGCTGCTTGCTCTTCTCACGCAGCGTTTTGCGGTAGATCTGCAGCTGCTCTGCAGCCTCGGGGCCCGGCTGCCGGGCCAGGATGTGCTTTAGTTCCACGTACAGTTTCTCCTTTTCCTGGTGGACAGACCGAAAGCGGACGTTAGCGGCGGAGATTAACAGCCCAGCAAGACAAGGGAAGCGCCTTTAGCAGCGTGGCCTCCATGGTTCGGGACCATCCTAAGCTACTTCACGGCTCCGTGCTGATTCCACTCACCCACAGGTTCACTCAATCATGCGTCAGACTGACCTGATCCAAGGGCTACGGTGTGCCCGGCATTTAGGTATAAATAATGTGGCAGGTAAGGATGAGAAACTCCCTTTCTACCTAAATTTACGGTCACAGGACTGAGAGACAAGGGCGGTGATTGGAGATCTCGACGAAGCGTGTATAAAGGCAAGGAGTGGCTAATTCTGGCTGCAAGAGTTGGGGGTGGATTTCACAGAAAAGGTGCCTAAATTGTCCCTTGGAGAATGAGGAGTTTCCCCAAGCAGAGAGAGAAAAGAAGAGCTTTGAGGGCCAAGGTTTAGTGACAGGGCAGCTCGTGGTGAGTCCAGGCAGCAGGCGCTCAGGGCAGGAGGAGGGAGGAGCGGCGTGAAGAGAGCTCGCTGGCTGCAGCTGGACTGCGTGTGTCACACAGGATGTAGTTTGGGACCCCATGGAGCCAACGCTGAGCCACGCCTGGGTTTGTCTTCAGAGGAGTACAGCGCTGCCTCGGTTTTCAAACATCTCTGTGGACGAACATTTCGGATTACGAACGCCATAAACCCGGGAGGAAATGCCTCGGTTTTCGAACACGCCTCGGAAGTCGAACATGCCCCACGGCTTCTGCTGAGGCCAAGATCCTGAGGCCCAGCTGTCGGCTGTGGATCCCTCAGTTTTCCAACGTTTCCAAAGTCGGACGGTCTCCCGGAGCAGATCACCGAGGGACGGCCGTAACTCCAGCAGCAAAGCAGAGAGAAGTGTGAGGGGACTGCCCAGGGCACCAGCACAAGCTCCACGAAGAAAAGCTGGGCCCAAGGCAACTGGTTGGGGTGGAAGGGAGGCAGATGTGAAGGCATTTCTGAGGCAGGATCAGCGGGGCTTGCTACATGGTGGGACAAGTGAAGTCGGGGGGAGCAAGAGCCAAGACGACTCTCACGTGGACATGTGGGGGCTGGAGCGCGATGGTAATGGGGACAGAGAGGCCAGGCGAGGGGACGGTACCGGGGGAAGGGGAAAGGGAAGGGAACTGCTACTGTATTCTCCCCTGATAATCGGCGGGTTTGGGGCATGTTGAGCTTGGGGCCCTCTAAGATATGTACAGGAGGAGTTGAAAATACCCCTGAGCTGAGAACTGAGGAGCAAGTTGGAGCGAGGGGTAGGGCCCCGCTAGAGCCCTGAGAGTGGGTTCATCAGCCAGGATGGCTTACAGGGTGAGCCGGGACATCCAGGTTTGGGGAAGAGCCAGCATATGTGGGGTGGGAAAGGAAGAAAGATCCAGAGAAAGAAAATAAAGCAGAGTAACTGAATGTCCCCCAAACCAAGAAAAGATAGACGTTTAAAAAGGGAAGAATGAGAAGTGGTCAGTGACATCAAATGGGGTACAGAGAAGAAAGAGACGAGGGACTGAAGTGGCCTTGGGGTGGGCAGTTCGGACAGCACCACCGACCTTTTTGAGAAAGTCGCAGTAGCATTTGGGGTGCAAAAGTCACGGAGGTTGAGGAGCAACTTAAAAGCAGAAAGTAAAGAAAATGAGTCCTTTAGGAAATATGACATGAGAAGAAGAGAGATGTGGAAATGGTTTGAGGGAATAGGTTAAAAAAATCCAGGAAAACTAGGATATGCAAATTTGGAGACTTAAAAGGAAGGACTTCCTAGGAACCCAAAGCAAATCACGGTTCAGTAACTTAATTTAACCGATAAACAATATAGAATTCCCATTTGTACCCTAAAGTTGAATTGCTTGTAATGTGTTTTCAGATCCTTGAACTAAAGATACTACATACAAGCAAAGATTTTTTTTCTAAGACATTTCAATTCTAGATTCTCTTTCCTTGAAACTGCACTAATTTGAACACTGATAAAGACTAGTGTCTAGTCTCTACTCATTTGTCTCTGTACATATTATTTTCTTAAGATAATTATGCTAAAAGAGCAAGATATAAATAAAAGCCTTCTCATTAAATGAACCATCCAGTCAAATGGAAATGATTTTTTTACCTAGAGTTAAGTATTCTTAGCATTGTCATCAAATAATCTGTTTTTGCCTAAGAACAGAAAAGTCATTTTAAAAAATAGTAAGAGAAAATTCATTAATAGTCATGGTTACCATTTGTCTTAGTTGTTTTTTTCTTTTATTTTCTCTGGCCAAATTATAGAAACTTTATTATAAATAACATGGCTTTATTGTCAAGAATGTATGTAACTTAAAAATTAGTTGGATGGAATAAGCTTCTGGAGAAATACACTTAGCAACACAATACCCACCATTTAAGAAATAATTCCAGCCCTGGTCACTGTGGCTCAGTTCATTAGAGCATCCACCGTCCCATGCACCGCAGGGTCGTGGGTTCAATTCCCAGTCAGGCCACATGCCCAGTTTGCAGGTTTGATCCCCAGTCGAGATGCATGTGGGAGGCAACCAACTGATGTTTTTCACATCAATGTTTCTCTCCTCCCCCCCCCCGCCCTTACTCTCCCTCTAGAATCAATGAAAATCATATCCTTGGGTGAGGGTTAATAATAATAATAATAATTCCAGAAATGACAAGGAAATCCAAAAGCCCACGCATGCAAAAGAGGAAAACATCAACAGATCGAATTACGAAGCGGCGCTTTTCCTTTGTTGTATGCCTTATAATAAATACAATCTTCCCGGTAAGTAGGTGTAGCAAGCAATGAGAAAGATATCAGAGGTGAGTTTACTTTCTGTAGCCACTTAATGCCTGCTCTGTTGGGAAAATAACACTTCTGGCAAGGCTTCAAGATTCAGTTTGGAAAGGGCGATAGGTGTGTGGAGAAGTCCATGAGGCTGTTTTGTCCATTTCTTCCGCTCACCTTTCTCTAGGCCAGAATACAGGCAGATGTGAAAAGCAAAGAACCCCACAATCGGCTTGGGAGAGGACAATGTCTTAAACGGGAAAGACAGTCTCACTCCAAAAACCTTCACATGTTTCACAGGCGTAATTCTTTTCAATGGTTCCAGGGAGGGAGGGAGGAAAGAGACACGGAAGAAAAGCTGGAAGCAGCAAATATTGTTACCTCACCCCCTAGGCGAGAGAATCCCAAGGTCAACAGGAATGAATGGTGCATTCAAAGTCCCGTGACAAGTCAAAGACCTCATCGTGAGATACTGGATGTCGCTTTTCCGTGCAACACCCCCTCTGGGGCTTGAAAGCATGTTATAACCCTAACACAACCTAGATCAAACTGAGCTCCATAAGTCCTAAAGGCTACAGGATCATATCACTAGAAGCACAGCGCCAGGTTCGAAGCCAGGTTAGAGGGCTTTAGCAGGAAGAGCATGACTCAGCTGCCACCTCCCCTGACCTACACCATCTGAGTGAGTCTTGCCCATGTCCTCTCACAGGACGTGCAATCTTCACACAGAGAGTAACGAGTGGTGCCACTTATCCTGTCGCTTTCTTATAGCTTCCTGGGGTTTTAGAGGCTGTGAGTTGAAATGGATTTATTCTAGCAGATAATTCAGCGACTGAACAGTGAGGACCCACAGGTGTGGAGAAGAGTGAAGACACTGAGTAAATTAGCACGAGACCTGCCTGAGTATCCAAAGTCAAAAAGTTCCGAGAGTTAAATAAGCCGGGGTGAGTGGCGTGCGAGTGGTGACAGCGGAGTGTGTGAAGAGCAGAGGGAGGGGAAGGGGGGCAGGGCTGAAATACACCGCCAGGCTCCCGCGGGCATCATGCTGGTCTACGCTTACAGTGGAAAGCCTGGCCTAACCGAAGGGAAGGCTGGTCAGCATTAACATTCTAGCTGTGTGTATCATACAGATTTGTATTTTGGGAGAACGTGCGAGTAATTTAGATAAATATGAAGTGTTTGATGGATTGAAGGTCTTAAGTACGATTGTTTTCCAATTTATTTCTCTCCTAACCCTCTTTAAGGGCCAACCAAGCTCTTCAAACATTGTGCAATGGTGTGTATAATAACCCCATTTAGAGACAAAGCATGCAATTCTATTATAAAGAGAATCTATCTTATGCAACAGAGACTCATTTGCTGCCCCATGTATATTGTCTCCATACGCCGGCAGTGGCAGAACCAGCTGCCTTGTGATACATATACTGTCCTCCTTCATTTGGCCACCTCCAGTTCTTTTGAAACCAAGTCAATTAATTTGTCGCTGGTTTAGAAGCACCATATGTCAGTGAAACATCATAAGAAAAATCATAACTAGTTTATTATTTCCCCACCAGTGAAAGATTGCATCTTCAGGTTGGCATTTCTTTATTCAGAGTTTGTTCATAACATACATCAATATGGTCTTGTAGCATGCCTCCCTCCTTAAGTTACTTTATGAACAGCTATACCAGAAAAAAGGCTAGACTACTAACACCAAGAGACTAGCTTTCTCTTTGGCTGAGTATGTCTTACGCACATTAACAGTGCGATGCCCATTCTTAAAATTATGTTCTCTTCTAGATATCCCAGTCTCTCAGTTGGACAGACTGTCAGACATGGTCACGGATTCTTCTGTTACAAGGGTCTCCACCAAGTTATACCGGATAACACTACGGTTTGTTGTCAATATTGGCTGAGTAGAGCAGTAAGAAATTAATTACAGTATTAGCTTCAAATAATGCTGTCATTACATGGTGATAGTCTCTGACCCCATACTGGAAACTCACAGAATCACTCAGGCTTCAGGTATTTCTATTTTATCTGACAATAAATTAAAGTCTACATTCTGAACAGTCTATGCAAATAAGAGTCAGGGCTATTCCGGGTACAATTCCGAGGAAGAAACTGAATTGCTCACAGAACTCCTTTGCCCACCGAGCTATAATTTTATAGTCACTGTCTGTTTGCAGTCCCTGCCTTTTGCTTTGCACCTTCAGCTGAAAACAGCAGGCAGTTCACATTCACTGTGCACTTAGCCCCTCTTCTTCCTCAGCTCGCCTACTCGAGGCAGTAACTAAGAGGAACTAATTAATTCTGCTTTAATCCGAATCTGTTCAGCAAATGCCAGTGCATTGATTCTGCTCACCTTGGAGTCATCGGTTCGCTTGGGTGAGCTGTGGGGATAATCGCCTCCCCGGGGACCTAGCTAACCCGTGTGAAACAGGCCGCTTTCCTCCCGAGCCAAAGACGCGCGCTTATCGACACCCACCGTGGTGAAAGCCGCCCACGCAGATGCTTGGCTATCAGGTACTCCCAGGAAAGAGACACAGTCTGTCTTCACTCTAGCTCAGCCAGTGGGTTCAAGATGAAGGTCGTTTTTTTAAAATCCCAGAACCAATGCATACACAGAAAATCTCTTTACCAAAATGTCAACAGATGCCGTTTATGTTGCTTCAGTATTTAATCTTTATGAATCCATTCTTTCTCTCCAATTGCACTATGAGCCTTTAGGTTCAGAACCACAGTGATTTTTCCATATATCTCTCATATCTACTGTTATGTTCTACTCATTCTAGGGGCTCAGTAATTCTGTTGCTTCCAATTATATTGTCAGCACACTGCCCATTTACTGTCTTTTAGTAGGTAAGATATGTTTATGTTGAGAACTTCTACTTGAGTTAGGCCATTGGGTAACATCTTCCAGTTAGCAGAATTTGTATAATTCACCGGTACTGTAAGTTTCAAAACTTTGAGCTAAATATTTTCATTTTCTATATTATATATAACTCAGAAAATCACTTGATGCACAATCTTGATCTCTTAGTTAAATATTAGTAGTGGTTTTCTAGTAGTGTGAGTGGTTTCAAATGCTTTTTTAATTCATAAATCTTGCAGATGTATTCAATTAATTGGCTCTGAAAACTGGCGTATGTGCATGTGCATGTTGATACATGGAAGTAAAAAAGTCCTATCATAACTCAAACTACAGTCCTAAACTAAATAATGTGTTGATTTTTTTCCCAACAGCCTCCTTAAACACAGAAATTATAATTGCACACATAACTCTTTTCCACACCTAAAAAAAAAAAAGCAATACATTTTTGCCTCTTTGTTTGGTTTCAGTCTTTTTTCCACACTCCCATCCCTTTCCGTAATTCTTTACAAAAGACTAAAGCCAGATTTCAAATCTTAAGCAAAATTGCTTTCCTCTCTATATAAAGGCAACTCCAGAACACTGCCTAATTTATCTAAAAATGCCTGTTTTCATTAGTAGGAAAATAAATTAGAAACTCTGTACACATATTACATGTCTATCTAACTTTAGAAAAGCAAAAAATAATGGCTCATACCTTGGGACTTTATTGTTTATTAGCTTTATAACAAAAATGTCAGCTAAACTGAACTCCGGACCTATTTTGTTTATGATGTCATGAAGTAGTAAAGCCCCCTGGAGAGGAGAGGAGATGCTGAATTTGGGGATGAAACAGAATTACACAGCTGAGTTCCTTATGAGCAGGGAACTACTTGGTTACACAGTGATTCTTGGCTTCGGATGTAGATGATTAAGTGTTTTATGAGGCATATGAGAAATTTACATGCACTAACCTTCACCATTTTTGCAACAATAGGAAAAATGCTGCTGGTGCATTCTGATAGACGCAGCACAAGCTTTCTTCAGAGATCATTTTGCAAGGGCTTTTATTTCCAAATGCAAATATATGTTTGTGAAGTCCTATACAAAGTATATAATCATCTAGATTAGCCTGAACTTCATTACCAAAACAGTTGACTTATTTCACCTTTGCATCTTACCTAGCAATTTAATATCTGTGAAGAGTGTGCATATTTTAAGTAGTGATAGTGTTGATTTTTTTAAAGCCTGTAATAAAACAGGTCTTAGAAAATTCAAGTCAACTAAGTTTCTATTTAGTACCAGCACTATGCATATTATTGTGCTATTTCACACAAAGGCCAAAAACTTGAAGGAGCTTACTATTGAGTTGAGAAAAAGCAAATAGCTAAGTCATAAAAGAAGACAAGACTAATGCCAGGCCCCCAAAGAGGTGCCAGAAATAGTGTGTGGTGTATGGGTATATTCATAGTTAGAGATGAAACCCATTTGGTGGAACATAGGAAGGGAAATAGTTTAGGTGGATCTTGGTGAGAATAATAGTAGAAATAATAGCACTTGTATTAATACATTAGAGAAGAGCCTCACGATCAAAAGGCAGATTTAATAGAGAAGGTCAATACACTTAACATGTGACCAATTTCCATAAGACGTAGTAAAGAAAAAAATTTGAATGAGATTTTTTTCCTTGGAAAACTGATCTAATACTCATAAAAAGAAGCTTATGTGTCTTATAATTTAAAATTTTACATTTTAATTTTAATGTACTACTTACTGGAAAAAAATAATCTATTAAAATTACTGGGTTTTTGACATAACAGCACTGTATACTACAATTTTACTTCCTTCATATATCTGACTTCTGTAGTACAACTTTTTCTTAAATTTTTATTATGTAACAACCATACAAAAGAATATATAGCATATATAACTATAAAGCATAATAATAAAATGAAATAGAACATCATCAAATACCTGGAATCTGTGCACTTCCTTCTCCATCCCATCCCTGTACCTACGCATCAACCAAGGTAAGCACCATTCTGAATCCCATTATCACTCCCCAGATTTTTTCATATAGTTTCAGCAAATATCTATTATTTAACTTTGTTTTGCTTTGAGCTTTATAAAAATATATCCAAATGTAGCTAGTTTTCTTTGGCTTGTTTTACTCAACATGGTGTTTCTAAGATTTATTGATGGTGTGTGTTTCTGTTCATGTCATTCATTCTATTGGGTGAGAATTCCACAATTTATTCATTTTCCTATTGGTGGGTATTTGGGTTGTTTCCAGGGTTTTGTGTTTATCAACAATATTACTATGAACATTCTTGCGCATGTTCCCTAGTTTACAAGTGTTCCTGGCAAAATAATACAATAATTAATAAATAATAATACAAGAATAAATTGTTTTGCATACTCACAACTGTAAACCTACTTTTTCCCACCCCTGTATATATAAAATTGTGCTTTGCTTTCTTTATAACTTCTTTTGAGAAGCAGACATTCTTAATTTTAATGTAGGAAGGTTTATCCATAATTTCTTTTATAATGAATGCTTTTTGTATCTTAGTTAAGTACTCAGACCAATTATTTTTAAAAGACTTCTTTTATCAGAAATATTCAAAGGCTTCATTAATTTTCCCAAATCCCCGCTTAATCCTTGAGAGTTAAAACATTTTGAGGTACCTACAATTATACTTGTCCAATTTTCTCTTTTTCCACTAGATGCTGATGCCATTGCCTTTGTATATGATGCCAGCAATTTTTTTTATCACTTGCATTGACTTTATGATGTCCAACATCTTTCGCAAAGTTTACAATTTTACTTTACAATTGCTTTGCATTGAATCTGCATTCCCTGTTGAGTATTAATACTATTGGACAATCCAACTGAGAAAGAGAGACCAATAATATCACAATGGGCAGGAGCTAGTCACATGATGCAGGGACGCATGTCTGAGTAGGCAACAGTGATATAAATGACAGGTTCATCAGCAAATATATTTATGTTGTGACAGTAGTCACTTTCCTGCACAATCTCACAATCTGGCAGAACTGGACAAAGAATATTGGAAAGAGCAGCAGAAGCAAAAACAGCAGCTCTCATTATAGAACAGGTATTGTGGATGTGCCAAGGATGGTACTAAGCTCAACACATGTCATTTCAATCACTCATCATGACAAATCTGAAAACTGATTGTTTACTCATCTATTTAAACACACAGTCATCTGACCATTCATTCACCCAACCATTCATCCATCCCTCCTGGTGCTGATGGGTGCACCAGGCACCGTGCTGCTCTGGCATCATCATCACTGTCGTTGTGGTTGTTCTCATCATCACCAGCTACCATTTACTAAGAAACTACTATGTGCCAGTTACCTTTCATAAATTATACCCAATTCTGACAATCCATAAATCAGTGGGTATCTTCATTTTACACATGGGGAAACAGGTTAAATGATTGACTAAGGGCATTAGCGCTAGAGCTATGAAGCAAATCTAATTCCAAAAGACCAAAATCTTTCTTTTATACTGTGTGTTGTAAAGGAATTTAGAGTCTAATGTGAGAGGCACACAAGTCAACCAACAATATGTTGTGATAAGATCAATTCTAAATAGGCACAAAGGATACCACAAGAATCAGAGAAGGAACAACCCTAAAAAGAAAGGCCCCTGAGAGTCCATCAATAATGGTTCTTCACTTGCCAAGCTCAAGGTGTTCATCAAGCTCAAGGCTGCCTAGCTGGGTCCATAGGTTTTTTTCCCCTGGCTCTCTCTCTCTCTCTCATCTTGCTTCTTGGTGATTTTTTTCAGGTGTGAGAGTGAACTAGCCTTCATGAATGTTGGGGTTCTAGAAATAGAAATAGCCTAGGGGCATGCTTCAGTAAAGTACATTACATATTCCTTGGCCCTAAAGGGGGCTCCTTCCTCAGGCCCCGTCTAATTTGTCTAACTTAGAGGACCTCAAGGCCTCCTATACTTCTCTCCTTAAAGCCTGAGGTCAAAAGTCAAGCCAGAAAGTGAACTCCCAGCTTCCTCTCACCAAGGGGTCACTGAGGCAGCAAACATAAGGGAAATTCTAGAGCCATAAATAATTAATTGGGCCCATAATATGAATGAACTTCTGAAGACTAATAGGATAAGGCTAAATGATTCCAATTATTCATAAAATAATAATTATAATAATTATAATAATAGCTAACATTTATTGAACACATATCACAAGTTCTGAAAACCACTTTACACATTATCCATGTAATCCTCATACATCGGTTCCATTTCACAGATCAGGAAACTGAGGCTCAGCAAGGCTAAGTAATCTGCCCAAGATCACACATCTACAAATTACACTCAGAATTCAAATTCAGGTCAGTGTGACCCCAAGCCTGGACCAGCACAACCTGAACTCCTTTTGGTCCATTGCCAAACAACCTCCCTCCACCACTCTTCATCACCAGCCAAACCAGAGTGAGTGACAACCCCAGGAGAGAACACAGCAGCTATGTAATTGTTACATTGACAATGATAGCTGCCTAAAGAAAGGACCTTACACAACCAAGTTATGAAATCATGCCATGGGGCCAATGAAAGGCAGCTCAGGGAAATCTGGCTAACTTGGAAAATTCTTTGGAATAGTACATAGTTTTGAGTAAGCCAAATTAAATTTTAAAACAAGTAATACTCTGATGGAATTACATACTCAAGTTGAAATAACTCCAATATTGTGATTAAATCCTAAAAAGCTTCCAAGCAGTAATAGGACCATGACATCACAAGGATGGGCCTGAGCCCTCCGCCCTCTCTCCATTGCCAGTCATGTTCCCCGTATGACCATCGCAATATGTCATTGTCACTCCCTGGCCACTTATTTATCCAGAATGCCCTTCTCCTACTACCACCCCCACCCCTTGTCAAACCTCATCCATCAAGACCCTACTCAAAGCCACTTCCATTGGGAGACCTTTCCCATTTCAATTTAACTGCATCTTTGGTGTTATCACGGTATTGTTGGGTATTTTAACCTTGGATTCATTCAGTCATATTCTTCAGTTCACAGTACATTATCATCACTGATCCATCTTTAATTTTATACATAGCACAAATAACACTACAAGAAGCATCTTCGGTATGACATATTTTTACACAACTGATTTATTTTCTCTGGATTAATTCCTAATGTGGAATTTCTGAGTCAGAGTTTGTTCATTATAAGGCTTGTGGTATGTGCTCAATAAATGTTAGCTATTATGATAATTATTATTTTATGAATAATTGGAATCATTTTGCCTTTTCCTATTAGTCCCCAAGGAATCATTCACATTATAGGCCCAAGTAATTATGTGTGGCTCTAGAATTTCCCTTATGTTTGCTGCCTCAGTGGTCCCTTGGCGAGAGGAAGCTGGGAGTTCACTGTCTGGCTTGACTCTTGACCCCAGGTTTTAAGGAGAAAAGTGTAAGAGGCCTTGAGGCCCTCTAAGTTAGACAAATTAGACAGGGGGTGAGGAAGGAGCCCCTTTTAGGACCAAGGAATATGTACTTGACTGAAGCATGCCCCTACCAAACTCTCTTTTTAGAGAAAATTTAAACTCTCAATTTAAACTTTGTTCACTGTATATAAAACTGCCTATTACCCCCACATTCTCACTAGTACTAGGTACCATTATTCTCATTTTCATGGCCAATCTGATAGGCAGTAAAGAATATTCTTTTAATTCTCATTCCTTTGATTCCTAAAGTCAGTCATATTTTAAATGTTTATTAGCCATGCATATTTCTTCCTTTGTGAATTGTTTGCTTGTATCTCTACCAATTTAACGGCTGAAGTAATAATCTTTTGCAATTGATTTACAAAAGTTCTTTAAATATTAAGGATATTAAGCAATTTTATGCAAAAGTAGGCAACTTCCAGGTGGCCACATCCTTCCCTTAGTTCTACTTCCCTTGGTAGATGCCAACAGTGGTGACCTACCCCCCTCCTGAAAGTCTCTCCTGCCTTGGCCCCTGTGAGACTACCCTCTGAGTTCCATTGTAAAACAGAACACCTTTCACTGAAGGACCCTGAAGACAGCTAAATGAGCTTTCCTCTCTCCTCTCCTAAAACCAAGGGAAGGGAGAGGAGCTACAGAATGCAGAGCATGTGCTTGCACACGCAATGTCACCCTCCACCTACCCTTACACAACCACCTTCTCCACTGTCTCCACTTGGGGGAAAAGCCAACAATGATAAAGCCACACCAAAGTTTCCAGAACCCTCAGTGTTGCCAAGGGGACTTCTGGTCAACCATCCTCTATGTACACGCCCCCAGGGGCCACAGGGCTGGGTCCCCCTCTTCACCTAGCTTGCTAGCTTCTCTCCACTCTACCTCTGTGCATCACCTCTCTCTTGTGACAAAGGGGCAAAAATAATATCCTAAATGCACAAGATTCTGAAAAACAAAGACAGGATCAGTGCCTGGACAAGGCAAGGATGAACATTTTTTATGTGGAGAATTTCATTGTAAAAAATAGAAAAGAAAACCTGTATTTAGAGAACCACAATTGGCTAAACCTTTTGAGTGTATGTTAAAATCAATGAGTTGTGAGCATGAAATGAGGTAGTGTAGGTGGCAGTGCTTTGCAAAATGTAACTTGCTAGATAAATGTTAGATACTTCCATCATCATCTATTTCACAAAGTTGTTGAAGACCAAATCAGACAATATATGTAAAATTGCTTTGTCAACTGGAAAGAACATTTATAAATTGTAATTATTACGTGATATTTTGCCTCTAGCTAAATTAAGAGTCAGACCATGCCAATATTGAAGAAAATTAAGATAACTGCTAATTTCTTTTAAATTTACATCCTGGAACTGTTTATAAACTGAGAATTCTAATTCATTTCTTTCTCACCTCTTTTCAGATGAACTGGTTGCAATAAACCTCAAAGTCTATTAACAACAGAGTCAATTTCCTGGTAACTATCAACTAGACTACTGGACTTTAGACTTAAGGCCTGAAAGTCATCTTTTGTGCCAGTCCCACAATAACTAGGCCAGTCCATTTTCTCTTGTGACTATTTCCATTTCCCTCAGCATCATAACATCACAATTCTACTGCAGTACCTTCCTGGACATTCACTCTATCTTTAGTCTCTCTGAATTCCAACCCAACCTCCCTCCAGGTGCTGAAAAAACCAACATCATTTCCATTATTCCAACTAATTTTTTTAAATAACTGATTTTATAAACAAAACGATGAGTCAAGAGATAAAAACAAATTGAATTATTATTGGAAAGAAAGAAGAAAACCATCACTTCTTTGAGAAGTTATGAGTACATACCTAGAAGCCCCAGAAAATCAACTGAGAAGCTATTTAATATGATAGGCTGGACACAAATAACTATGTAAAAATTAACAGCTTTCTAATATGCCAGCAGGAACCAACAGGAACACATAATGGGGGGAAAATTTCTTTGACCATAACTGCCAATCCCCACCAGAGGCACAATCGGGAAGACAGAGAGTAGAACCAAAAAATTACTTAAATCTCTGGCTTTTCTGTTATAGTAACTGTTTGCTGCTTTTGTGTGGCATGGGTTTTCTTTCCTGTTTTGTTTTCTTTTTGTGTTCTGTTCAAGGTTTAAAGAGTCTCATGGTCCAAGTCTCAGCCTGGACAGCTGTGGGGGAGACAGGGAAAAGGGGAGTGATATCAGGTGAGGAGGAGCAGGAGGAGGCCGTGGGGTGGGCAGTGGGCCCTGGCACAGTGGAGCAGCTGCATCGACCTGGGAGTTATCACTGACCCGGATGAAAGACTGAAAGCCACCTTTGGCTCTTTACCCTTGACCTTCATAGGTATTTAACTGTCAAGCCCAACAAGTTAGTCTTTCTAAAGGTCTCACAGATTTACTCCTTTCTCATCCCCACTACCTGTCCCTTACCAAATATCCTCAGTAACTTGGACCCAAATTATAACTGTCTCTCAACTGCTGCTTCATCCCCAGACCGTGACCCCACCCCTGTGTCCCTTTCAGTCATTCCTCCTCATCAGTTTTACTGTGTCATACCCCTGACTGGTTAAAATTCTGCGGAACATAGACCTGGAAGGTCAACCACCCTGGGCTATGTATAATACGGGATTCACCTCTCAGCACAGACTGCGTGGGTTTGAGCCCCAAGTCAGTCACTAGTTAGCTCTGTGAACTTGACCATATTACTTAACCACTCTGAGCCTCCGTTTCTTCATTTGTAAAACTGGCCTAATACATAAGTAATAAAAATTATTGTGAGGACTAAAAATAATGCATAAAAGGAAGGACCCACCACAGGATTGGACACCCAGTCACACCACAAGCAGTCAAAGGTCATGACTACTGCCACGGGAGTGTGGTCTTTATCACAATTACAGCCCATAACTGTCCACTGGAGCGAGTTTGAAGCCTATGCTGGTCTCATGGAAGACTATATAATTGGTCCCCATCTAACATATCCAAAAGCACACCTCAACATAAAGTAGCCACTCGGCCCCATCTCCACATCCCAAGTGCGCACCCCATCTCAGGACTTTTACTCATTTCCTTCAGCCCGAAATACCCTTTTCACTTGTTTCCACATATACCTCTTTCAAGAAAGCTTTCCATTACCCCGCCCACATGCCTCCACGGTGCCTTCCCTACACCAATACCACCACCTTCGTATGCAGCTGGCTCTGTCCTGGCAGTTTGACCGAGTTATCTCACTTGATCCTCACAAGGCGCCTCGGAACCAGGTAGTGCTACTCCTGCCACTGCTTGCAGCTGGAGTCGCTGGGGCTCTGAGAGGGTGAGTTGCTTGCCCAAGGTCACAAAGTTGCCCAAGGGCTCAAAACTAGATCTGAGCTCTCTACTGCTATCCCACCCTTCTTCAACACATATTTTTAGGCAATGGCTGAATAAGTCAACCCAATCACATCTTCTTTGTCCTCGAGAAACCAGTTCTCATTCACCTCCCCTGTTCCTACCCCTTTGGCTCTTCCAGCTGTTTTAAACAAATAGCATATTATATACTGCCCTAGACAGTGTCTCTACTGCATAAATGGGCACTCACTATTGTCAGTACCCAGTATAATGTGATTATGCATAATTGGGTATTGTTCATAAGTGGAACCATAAAGTAATGGTCTGGATTTTCACATGCTGCTCATAGAGACCAGTCTCATTTCTTCCCAGATACACATCAGGAATCTTCTCAAATAGAATATAAAACTATTACAGGTAAGGACCATATTGTTTATTCATTTGTGTCTCACAAACTTCTGCAGACATTAGAGATACCCCAAAATACCTTTTGGTTCATAATTGGCCTTCCAAGCAGGCTTTCTTAACTGGGGGGACAGCAGGTTCCCGGAGATATGCAGGACCAAAGGATATAAATGGGAATGGTCTATTACTTCAGAACAGGCAGCACACCGGGTCCCTTATACACACTGGGGAAAATGCTTCCAACTGTAAGAAGCCAAAAGCAAACTGGGTTTGATGGCATCAATATAATGCTTAATATGCTGCATATCTGGCATCTGTTCCAGAGGAGACTGCATGTCAGGAACTCAGAAAAGGTCTCCCGGGCATATAGGCAGCTCTCAGTCTGTCTCCTACAGATTAAATACACTCAGAGTAGGGAATATACATTTTTAAATGCATGATTCATGAGCCAGACTTGACACCCATCTATCAGTGCTGCTTTAAGGGTAATAAAATCAGTGGTGCCATTATAAGGAGAGGGAACTTGATGACCCACTGGAGAGTTCTTCCAATCTAAACGATTCTATAAATTCCCCTAAAATCATAAAAAAGCAGATTAAGGATTCCTGTAGGTGTTTGGACTATAAATACAAATTAATTTCTGCTCCAGCTGCAATTTTTCTCATCCTTGTAAGAAGCACCTCCATCTCTGAGATATTTCTGGGTGAAACTCCAACAGAGCAGCTAAAGATAGATAGGACTCCCTCTGGTTCTTGTTGGCAACTATTTTCTTCTAATTTCACAAATAAATCTGCATCTTGAAATGAACTGAATTGAATCCTGCTGCTGTCCAAAAACATTTATCACTGAAAATCTGTTTTGTTTGGGGAGTAAGATGTAATTGTGCACAGATTCAATAAGAACCTAAATGTTCCACTGAGAAATTCTTTATTGAAAATGTTTTGTTCGGACTCTAAGTAATCTATTTATTTCCATTCTCAGTTACTAGTCATATAATTCAATTTGTTTTTACTTTAAAAAATATGCTTAAACACTGCTCTTATTTTTAAAAATGGAATTGTTTGTGACATCAGAAACTCACAGTATTCTTCTCACTCGGTTTTGTGAAACTTAGTTCAAACTGATCCTTATAAAAGAAAGAAAGTTAATCCTTCTTAACATTCCCTCACCTATTAGAGCTCAATAGAAATCAAAGGAAAATAGTAAATAATGTTTTTAAAGATTAATTTATCAACTAATACATGTTTGGTCCACCTATTGGCTCTGATTCAATATGAAGTCAGAGACCAAAATAGAAATGAACAAATGGATTGTGGATCATGTCTCCAAATGCATGGGGATAAATGCCTATCCCTAAGGAACTGTGCTCAATTATGACATCACAGATGTTTCTCCTATAAAAAGAACTATGTCCTGCAGCAAACTATAATTTCCCAAATAAGGGGAATAAAAGATTAAAGAAAAGAAACACATGTCAGCAATAAAATCCAAGGATGGGGACCAGATGCCAGGAATATTAAAATACCATATACGACAAAGGATTATAAAAAAGAAACCTTATACCACTTGAATGCTTAAATGCAAAGTATTTCCATTCAAACTCACCAAAGAAAGGAGATTGTTGCAATACTACCACATGTATCCATGACCTTGGGCAGTCCTCTCCCACATTTACTCTGGGCTTAGCCACATGACCTGCTTTGGCCAATGGATATTAGCAAGCATGACACAAATGGAGGCTCAACAAGTGCTTGCATGGGGCTTGTCCTTTCTTCCTGCTCTGAGACATCCTGACACTGTCATAAGAATAAACTGGGCGAGCCTAGTGGAGACATATATGTAGTTCAGTCACTCCCCTTGCCCCAGCCAGCTGCCAGCACCAACCACTGTACATATGAAAGATGCCACCTAGATCAACCAGCTCCTAGCAACCTACCAGCTGCCTACAGAAACATGAGTGAGTCCAGGCATGCCCAACAGAAGAACTGGCTGGCTGGCTGAACCCAGCCTAAATTGCCAACTAATAGAACCCATGATCTAATAAATGATTATAGTTTTAAGCCACCAAGTTTTGGACTGGCTTGTTATACAGCAAAAACTAACTGATACTGAGGTCACCACAGAACTTATTTCATGAGGACCCCAATGAATAGACCAGTTACGATAGAGGGAAAGAGAGAGGCTGCCTTAAGGATGAGTGGGTCTAGTAATTATTCCCAAAAGTGAATTTACATATGAAATGCTGAGTTGTTACACTAAGCCATTTATAAGCTACTATTTTGGAGATCTTTCTAAAATCTACATCCAAAGTACAACACCATGAAAACAGCAGCTAACACTTATTAAGTGCAAGCATTGGGCTATGTGCTTGATAAATCTATACAAAAACCTCATATGAAAGGCATTACAATGATCTATATTTTACAAATCAGGAACTAAGGCTTCAGAAAGTTAAGTAACTTGCTCAGAGTCACACAGTGTTATGAGTGAGCTGGAACTCAAATCTCATTTGCTCAAGAGTCAAAGTTCTTTAATCACTATGCTTTTTTCTACCTGATACCACCACCACCACCACTCATGAAAAGCTTCTCTAGTCCATTGGGCTGGGGAAGTCTGAAGCAAGAGACCTACTCTCTCTTTCTTGAATCTTAGATGGCCAGGCAGAGTAGGCCCAATGGCGCTTACCCACCTAACTGAAGATATAGAGGCAATGGGATAGACAGTGGACGGGCTCTTGCCCTGGCCTGCTGACCTCTGACACAGAGACCGGAGCAGGAGAGCTTCAGCGCACAGGCCGGGGCTACGCCACCAGAAACATGTGACCCAAGTCTCCTGTGATCCTGTGCTCATCAGATTAGCAATGCCTTCCTTTCAGTCTTGGGAGGGGTGGAGGTAAAGAGGAAAAAGGAGTCTTGGATGGGGCTGAAAAAATGGGTGGAAAGTTGGGCAGAGGTGCCTTTCTTCTCATAGAGATAGAAGGTGTTTCCATGAGGAAAGGGAAGAGATTCGGCATCTACTGCACACTTAATGTCTGTCTGTTCTTTGTTAATGAAACCTCTGGAATCAGACCTGTTATTTCCTGGGCTTCTGACAGTTTAAAATGCCTCAACCCTAACTCTTAACATTTGAGTTGAAAACAAGAGTGAGGGGAAGGAAGTCGATCAGGACAGCCCCTTTTGAAACTACTTGATTCAAGATCCGTAACAGGCACAAAACCCTTCCTAACCAAACCCAAAATCAAGCCCACCAGTTAAGGGTGTATCTCCCTGGGTTGGTGGAAATTCAAGGGTTTAAGGTATGGTTGAAGGTATAAACTGGTTTTTAACCTCTATCTGCCTAATCGAGCCTACCAGAGCCAATCTGTTAAGAAATTCTTAATGCTTGTAGGGCCCTAACGCTATGGGAAGTTATTCCTGGCACATTTATAGAGAACTAGTGAGAGGGAATATGAGAAGGCATGAGATAATTGAGCACATTAAGTATACCTAGGCAAGTGTGAAGGGACACAGGTTGGGAAATTTATTTGCCTTAAATGAAGCTGAACATGATTTTAAGCCCAAAACATCTGCATGTTAAAAGCCTGCTACCATAAAAGAGACTTAGCGGGTCCTAGACAACCCTGCACAATCGCCCTTTTTCTTAGAGCTGCCAGCAATGGCAGAGGCATTTTTTTTGAGGGCCCATAAATCTCTTCAACCTTTCGTTTCCTGATGTTTTAAATGGGGTTGTTGCAAAGGTTAAGAGATAAAGTAGTAATTCCTTAATTTTAGATTTCTTGGACCTGAATAACTCTCCCCAAAATCTTGGAGGCACCAGCATAATCTTGCTAATTTCTTCTTTTGCTAAGTTTTAACATGAACAAGAAAAGGACCGATAGATAATATTAATGTAGTGCGATGTAGTGCTCTGTGCCAGGGACTATTCTAAATGTCTTTCATATATTAATAGAATCTCCCCCAACAATCCTATGAGACAGGCATAATCACTCCCATTTAACAAGTGAGGAAACAGTTACCATAGACGGTAACCCGCCCAGGGTTTTGGAGCTGGTGGCAGAGCCAAGATTCAAACCCTAGTAATCTAGTTCCAGGATCCACAGGAAGCTCTCAACAAATAGGAAAACACCTAGCGCTCTTGCCAATTGTTTCATAAAGGAAAGGAATGTACACAAAAAAATAAGAGAATGCCACTTCCAAAAATAAATAATATTTTACTTCTCCAAAAGAAAAAAGGAACAGAAAAAAGAGCAGTACCCAAAACTGAAAAGTAAAAATTGGCCCAGCCAGCATGGCTCAGCGGTTGAGCATTGACCTAGGATCCAGGAGATTGCGGTTCGATTCCTGGTCAGGGCACATGCCAGGTTGTGGGCTCGATCCCCGGTAGGGGGCGTGCAGGAGGCAGCCGATCAATGACTCTCTCATCATTGATGTTTCTGTCTTTCTCTCTCTTCCTTTCTCTCTCTGAAATCAATAAAGATATATTTTTAAAAAAGAAAAAGTAAAAATTGGTTTTATGCTACACAGTCATTGTGTTCCTTTTTACTACAAACCAATGACTATGTTTGGGAACATATAGATTCTCCCAGCCCCCAGATCAGCCTTTGGGAACCACTGAGATACAATGTATGGAAAGCCCATCGGACGTTAATGGTTGCTATCAGGCTAACCGAGAATGAGCCAGGTGCCCCAGAGCCCACCTCTCAGAGCGCTCACTAAGGCTGTGTTAGCCGCACCAAGTGGCTAGAGGTATACAGTGCCCCACAGGCCAGCCACACGCACATCTTGGTTGAGGCCAGCACTAGCTTTCTGTTTACTGAAGAACCCATCTCCAATTGCTCCTTCCACCCTCCCTGACAGGTGAAGAGCATGGGTTAGAGAGCAGGCATCCTCCAGAAAGTCCCAGGAAGACATGACAGCAGAGAAGCAGCCTGCAAGGAGCAGCATGCTGGGGGGAAAGAAGCCTTCTCAACCATTTCCCACACTTCAGACGACAACAGAAGACTCTGCAGAAAGTATTCCCCCTCTCATCTCACTCTTCTTCCCCTTAATTTTAGAATAGAACAAAAACCTCCAGGTGGGCTTCTAGTCAACAGCTTCAGCTTACACTGTGCCTTTTGATCCACCAGTCTCTCTCTACTGAGGGAGCATCTTCAATAATTTCTGCTCAGCTTTGGGAAGATGATCACTTAGTTATCTGCTAACGGAGTGGCCAAGAATTACATTTATTGTAGGTTACACCTCCAGAAGCTGGGACATGATATTAGAATTCTGCCTTCCATGTCTTAAAACAGTTCTTTAATAATTGTACACTTTTTGAATAATTTTTTGGTGGGGCTGAGTTTAGTGGCTTTGTTGGGAGGCACCATAGAATAGTGATGAGTGGCTCTGTTCCAGATTCCAATGACTAAAGTTTGTAAGAGAGGGGCCAGTAAATCTATTCTTCAATGGGCCAGAGAGTTACTATTGCGGACTTCGTGGGCCATATAGTCTCTGTCACAACTACTCACCTCTGTTATTGCAGCATGAAAGGAGCCATAGACAATACATGAATGGATGATTGTGGCTGTGTGCCAATAAAACTTGATTTGTGGAGACTGAAATTTGAATTTCATATCATTTTTACATGTCACGAGATATTACTCCTCTTTTGACTTTTCTTCTAACCACTTATACATATAAATACCATCCTTGGTGTGAGCCAAATACAAATAGGCAGTGGCCCAGAGTATTCCAAGTCCTGGTTTATAACTGCAGCTCTGGCATTTCTTAGCTGTAAACCCTTGGGCAAACTTTGTTTTGAAGCCTCAATTCCCTTGTCTGTAAAATGGACACAATAATAGCATCTACCTCATCTGACTTTCCTGGGAAAAACAGTAAAAGCAAAGTGCTCTAGCACAGGGTGGCTGGGCGTGTCCTCAGCTACAATAAATGTGCACTGTTACTGTACTTTCCTCCTCTCATTGAAACACTCTGCAGTGTCTGCCAAGTCTATCCAGGCTACCATTAAAGAGGATCAAGGATTTTCACGTCTCTCTCAACAAAGAAACATTCTAGACTTTTCATACTAACATCAGAAGCCTCAGAGAGTTTGTGGGGCCCTAAAACATGCTTTGAATCCTGGATGCTCTTATTTGTGAGTTTCCTCCTGGAACTCAGTAGCTGCAGTTCAAGAGCTGAGGACAAGAATGTGAGGTTATCATGTTCCAAACCAGAAATAATGATCTTTTTAATTTTTTTTCCAGAAATCATGATACTTTTTAGCACTGGCCAATTCTCATGACCACTGGCATTCTGCTAAGTGTCTTACACAGATCTTTCCCTTCATCTTCACAACAACTGGAGGATGCTGATGAGATGATGAGCTCCAGGTTTCAGAAAAGGAAACCAAAGTGTAGGAAGGTTAGGTAACTAGGCAATCCCACAGGCCAGGTAACCAGAAGTCATGAGGTTCCTTCCTTAACCATAGCTCTTGCTTTGCAGCAAAGAAGAGAGTGAACATCTTTTAGGGGCCCCACACTTCTCTAACTGAACCCACATCCTGCACCCCTGGGGATCTTGTTAAAATGCAGGTTCTAGTTATTAGGCCTGGGATGGTCCTAAGGTCTGCATTTTTGAAGAGCCCTCAGGTGATGCCAATGCCACTGGTCCCAGGACCACACTTTGAGTAGCAAGACTCTAGATGAAGTCAGAAATGTGAATTTTCCCCATTAATGACTAAAGTGGTCCACACAAAATGAATCATTGGCCATGAGTTTCCCATAGTGAAGAGTCTTTGGAGCCAGACTGTAGAAGTTACAATCATGACTCCACCAGGTGCCAGATGTGTGGCCTTGGGGGCAAGTCTCTCAACCTTTCTGTGCCTCATGTTTCCTGCTAGTAAAGGAGAAAGGTAATAATTCTGATCTCATAGGGCTGTGACAATGATTAAGATGAGAGATGATAGATGATAGATAGATAGATAGATAGATAGATAGATAGATAGATAGATAGATAGATAGATAGATGATAGATAGATAGATAGATGATAGATAGATAGATGATAGATAGATAGATGATAGATAGATGATAGATAGATGGAATGTAGAGCAATGTCTAATACATTATAAACTATCAATAAATAAAAAATAATCAGAAGATCAGGAAAAATGAAGATCCTTACCAAAGAAGTATCTAAAAATGGTTGGTTCCCCCTGCGCAGCTAATAGCTGGTACAAATCCATTCAAATCCGCCTATCAGTCAAGTCATTTTACAGTCAAGTAAACCAGACTTGCATCTAGTCAGTCGTAAAATTAAATTAGAGAGAAAGTTCACCTTGAAAGGGCAGGACCCAGAAGCCAACAAAGAAGCAGCCCTTTCCATCTCATTGATTATTTATTTATCTGAGGGACATGCCCATTCCCCAGACCTCTGGGCACAAGAAACAAGCGAGAATGCACGTGATGATTTCCTAAAGTGACACAAATCTGATCTCCCCCAAAGCAGTTTCTTACTTAGGTGATGTCAGTGTGTCACTCATCACTACGCAGTGTGCTCCCAGGCATCCTAGCCCTCTAAAGTAATTAACCCTCTAGTAATATGTCACTACTGTCCATGTTAAGGGAAATGCCTCACTGGTCTCATCTGTAAAATGAACATTCTGGGCAAGACGCTTCAGTGCTAACATTCAAGGTCAAGTTCACTCCCTTTCCCCCGAATTGTACCACCTTCTCAGGTGAACCATGGGTCATTCCACACACATACCCCCATCTGATGAGCTATTGTTCACTGAGTGCTCACCAACAAGCACAGTGTCAGGTACACAGAAGTACTCAATCAAGGATGGCTGTGACCAGAACAAAATCAGGGCACCATCTTTTAAATGAACCACAGTATGGCCTGACCGTATCATACAGTTACTGGATCTCAACTGGAATGGCAGTAGGTGGGTGGGATGGGCAAGGCCAAATGGGAACTTGGTTGAGAAAGTGGCCACTGCCTTTCCTAAAGTTGGATTGGCAATTTACCACTCAGGTGAGAAGCTAGGTGAGAAAGGGACTGGAAGAAGGGGGTCTACTGGTTGGAGGTCTTCAGGGCCTATCAGAAACCTCATCTCTTGAAATTTCAGCTACACCTGAAGTTCCTGGCACCCCGCGATGGCTACCAGTTCCTGGAACACTCTGGCAGCTTCCATCCCCGGGGCATGCAGAGTCAGCTTTTCTGCTGCAGGCCAGGGCTTCCTCAGAGGTGGGAGTGGAAACAAGTAAAGTTCCCTCAGCTTTCAGAAGCAGCCCAATGGCCCCAGTACAACTTTCAACAAGTAGGGAATGGGAGTCAGTGAAGTATCGCCGCCTCCCTGCCTTTGACAGGTCAATTCTGCAATGTTTCAATGTGGTTCCTCAGAGGAACTCCAGTGACACTGGGATTCATATGTTCACAGCTGTGACCAGCTCTCTCTCTCTCTTTCTCTCCTGCCTTTTCCTCCCCTTCCTCACTCTCCTGCTCCCTTACCCCAACTTCCTGAGATTACCTCCCAAACTACCGGGACCCAAGACCTTGACTCAGTCTCTGATTTGGGAAACCCAAACTGAGACCCCTGACTACCCAACATCTTGTCCAGAGTCCCATGGCATTCCGTACGGAATCACAGACCTTGTCATCACACTGCACTGTGGTTGCAGAGCTAGGAGGTCCACCAAGGCCAAGATCAAGTCAGTCTCACTCACTCTGGAGCCCCAGGCACCCTGGCATGTAGAAAGCACTCTGTAAGTGTTAGTGGAGCGGGTGCCAGCAATTCATCTGCTGCCTGGGCATCGGAGGGTCAGGAGGCAACCCTTGGTCTTTTCAACAATTCAGAGAAATCCTTTTCTGTTTTCGAAAAGCTTGTAAATGAATTAAGATAGTCATTAGCAGCAGGGGAAAAGACATCTAAGGAAGGTGCATCTTCCATTAAGCTCACCCGCCGCTGCTGCACCAAGCATACCCCAGGCTTGTCTGCTCTTTGCTTGCCTCCCAGGAGGAACCCAGCTCCACCACCTCCACCTGTCCACCCCTGCTCACCACCTGCAGCCTCTTCCTTCCCCTCCTCCCCCATCTCCTCTTTCCCTTTTTATTTTTGTGCTCTGTACTCTGTCAAGGAATCACGACAAAGCACTAGATCAAAGAAGAGCAATCCAAACAGGAAAGCCGATTGTGCTGCTGCTGCTCCTTTAAATCTCTTTCTCCCCCAGGGCTGAAGCTAGAGGTTGCAAACTGGCCTCCTGTGGGCCAAGGGTGGTTGGCAGATATGTTTCTGGGAAGCCCAGGCAATGTTCTTAAAGTTACAGATATTTAAAACTCAGTATACTGTGCAGAAAACTCCACACTCCCAGCTATTCTTGAAAAATTAAAGATTTGGCAACATGAGCCCATACTTAGCTGGGGTGGGGTTAGCTGCTTCCTAGAGATGGACCCACAGTCCCGTGTGCTGCAGTCCCCACCACTCCCTTTTGCCTCTGACTCCGAGACCCTTGTCAGTTGCCATTTATGATCGTGATGGGCCAGGTTTACTTTGCTCTTTCTTGCTGCCTGGTCCTGAGGGTGCGTGTATTTGAGCTTGCTATCCCATATTTAAACACTTGGAAAAAACAAGTCCCAGCTGCTGTGATTGTTCCATGTGTTTTTAAGTGCCTCTGGCAAGAAGTTAGAGCTTCCTACTCTAAGGCTATCACGCCTTATGCCATTATTCGGAACCCGATCTTAATGATGATGATGGTGATGATGATGATGATGTAATGATACCGGGGTAATAGATAGTAGTTACTATTGGCACATATGTCTGCCTAATTCTACAGGTGTCTTTTCTTTCCAAGAAGTCATTAATACTGAGGGATTCAGAAGAATTGAGGAATAAATGGTGCAAACACAGGAAGGAGAAGCCAGCAGGAGGCACATCCCAGGTATGCTTGCATTGCCCTTGCTTCCTTCACAGGGAGAGGAGGCTTGTGGGCAAAAGAAAAGAAATTCTTCCCGTCCACACCTTAGATGCTAATTCTGGCAAGAATGCAGATTTCTTCATCTTACCTCTGAAGCTGTAAAGTCAAGCTCAAGAACCATTTCAGTTATCCCCGAGCAAGGGGAGAACCTGGGGAGCACCACGTGAATCAGCCAACCTCGGCATACAAAAAGGACACTGACAGTCTGAATCAAGTTTATAGAGCTAGAAGTTAATAACAAAAAATGCAAAGGCAACAGGAAGAATCATGTCCATGAGCTCTCAGAGCTCAAAGACAGAACGTAAATAACCTGAGACATGTCACTTACTGAAGGACCAACATTCTTCCAACAGTTAATCAGTCACTAAACTAATATTTACCTGTGTGCAAGGAACTAGGGCTGAAGTGATCATCCAGGCAGACACAGGAACTGCCTTTGTGAGTGGTCTATCAGGGAGGAGTAATTAAACACACAATTATAATTATTTCATTCATTACAAGTGTGGCAAGTGGTATAAAAGAGAAGTCAAGGTATGGGAACATTTACCAAAAGACCTAACCTAGGAAGAGGGCCCCTCACCTCCCACCCCCACCGAGGGAAAAACATTTAAGCTAAGAACGAAAGGGTGAGTCTAAGTTGCCCAGGCACAGAACCTGTCCATCTTTATTGAGCACTTACTATGTGCCTGGTACTGTACAAGGCATTGGGGTTAGAGAGAGAAATTAGCAACAGCTTTTCCTCAAAGAACTCACAGTCTACTGGGGGTAAATAGGCTTCCATTATATCTGCTGCTGGGAAATGATGGGATCTCTTCATCACTATACAACCAATTAAATAGTCATTTTAAAAATGTTCTGATACTCAGAAGAATGCAACCAAAAATCTTCCTAATTTCAAAATGTTCTGATGTGAGTGCAGAGAATTTCTCTAATAATTAAAAAAAAAAAAAATAGATGAAAATGAGAAACTATCAAACCCTGTGGAGCACCTGAGGTTTCACCAAGATAACAAGGCTTATTGTCTGGGGATATACAAGCTGCCCAACCATCCAAGAGAAAGGTTAAATGAGGACTTGAATAAAAGGAGTGAGGCAGGACATAAACCTTTGGAGGCCTGTAAAATCCTGCTCGGTGATTAATAATATTAACAATCATCATCGTAATAATGTTAAGGATAACTAAACACTCTGGCAAATCTCTATGTGTACTTAATTAACATATTTAATTCTGTGGGTAGGTAGGATTATTTCCCCCATTTTATGGATGAGCAAATGAGAGATTTCTGTTTATGGCAGTATGGCAGACTGAAGAGCCTGAGAACTAAAGTCTACAAAGCATTAGACATGCTAAACAGAACAACACATCTGTTGTTTAACCACGAAACGGACTTTGCAAGTAAGCCTCCAGTGTCAAAATCAACGAGTGAACTATGTATTAGAGCAGCGAACAGATACTGCAGCTATCCCTTGGGGGCTGATTGGGACAAGTGGCTGGGTTCACTGAACAAAGAGCTTGGATTTTAAAGGCCACAAGAGGATGAAAGACGAGGTGCTGGGCCTGCATGGAGCAGAGAATTGATACTGAGACTCTTCTATGTAAAGTTAGGGACTTAAGAGAGTTACAATCTCAGTGAAAAGGAGACAACAGACAGAAATCCACCCAGTGGGGCAGAAAGACCACAAGGAAACCCAACTATCTCTCCTGGGCTCTGGGTAGGGGGAAAAAATTGGCTGCCCAGAGAATTTGTATCCATGGATCTTCCATCACAAAGGTTTGGGATTCTAATATTCATTTACTGAGTGGTCCAGGAAGCCCCAAAGTGAAAATTTAACCTAAAAAAAATTATCCTAAGCAAGAGATATCTCCAAGGCCCCTAGCAGAAATGAATTAAAATGCATACCTTTAACCTGGGCCATTCCAAGTCCCATAAATAAAGTCTTCCTGAAAATGAGTTCACAATCCAAGTCATAACATAACAGGAAAAAGATCCACCATAAATAAAAATCAGCAGCCGCAATAAACAATAGAAAAGACCTCCAAGACCTTCAAGTAATAGAACAATCACATAAAAACTATAAAATATTTAAATTAATTGAAGGCATAAAGGAAGGAATGAAACATAAGATCAACACACTATCAACAAAGATATGTGAAAAAAGAATCTCTAGAAAATAAAAATGAAATTACTGAAAATACGATCTTGGTGGATTGGCTATCAGCCGATAAGGACACCTAAAGAAAGATTTAGTGAACATGGTGATAAAGCTGAGAAAAATGTTACACAAGAGATAAAGAGAAAACAAATATCAAAGAGGTCAGTATATAAGGAAGAAAGAATAAAAAAATCCAACATACACCTAATAAGAGTGGGCTCTGGAGCTGACTTCCGAGGTTGGGGCCCCACTCTGCCACCTACCAGCTGCATGGCCTGGGGCATGTGACACGTGGCTGGAACAGTGGAATCACAGCCCAAACCTGGATCGTGGGAGCCTAGGGCCCACGTGCTCACTGGTTATTCTTATGACAGGATTTCTACGTCGTGTGCTCAGACGGGGGTGTCTTCCTCCCGTGATGAAACTGAGTACTATTATCCCAGTTTAACAGACGCAGTAACTGAGGTTCAGAGAACTTAGGGAATTCTCCCCAAGTCATGAAATATAAAGAACTGGAGCTGATTCAAGACCAGGTGCAACTCTGAAGTTGGCCTCTTAACTTCCACGCTCATCTATAAGGAAGAGGGGCAGCCCCGTGGGCTCGGCATAGGGAGACTGGAAAGCTGTCTGCTGGACCCCCAGCGTCCACGCAAATGTCTTTTTTAAGGTAGAATGTAAAGAGCAGGGGCAAATGCCTCTCACTCATATACAGAATTTCCTGCTCTTACTTACAGTCACCCAGCGGTTAAGATTATGTGCTTTGGAATTAGAAATAATAAGGATAATTGCTAATAGTTATTAGACACTTACTACGTGCCAAGCATAATGCTAAATAAGTTCTTTCAGTCTTCACCACATCCCTTTTCACATAATTATCCCATAACACAGACTAAGACCCTCGGGTGTAGAGAAGTTAACCTCACACAGCTACAAATCAGCGGAGGCTGGATTTCAACCAGAGCTTATGTCCTTTCCACACTGAACTCCTGGGACTTCCTCACCCATTGACTGCGGATGACAGTACCCTCCCTCCTGAACTACGAAGAGGAACTGAGACAAGGTAGGTAAAGCCACCACTTGCAGCACAGTATCTGACATGACAATGCTAATGGTGATGATGGTGACGACAACAGGGACTTGCAGACACACAGACCTAAAAGGATGGTACCATTCCTGATTGCTCCAAAATAACAAACTGCATAAAATCCTCAAAAAGAACTCTTTCTTTCCATTTCACTCTGACAGATCTTCAAGAGGACATACTGTGCTTTACGTGAAAGCTAATTTTCAAAATCAAAATCATGGCATTTCACATTATGTGAAGATATGAAGAAAAGTATTTAAAAGAATCTAACAAAGAAAACTATAGAGAAGTTGGGTGGGGTGGTGGAGGGAGCTCACATTACCCAATGCAGTAGCTCTAGCCTTGAGCTCATTTTCCAGAATTCTTGAAATATCAGTAACGGCAGATTAAAAGACCAATTAATCAGGTTGTTTGTTCTCTGTGTGTGAGTCGCTGTTGCCATCTACAGTTAAAAATGAGGCATGCAACACTGCCAAATAATTCTAAAAAAACACAGTCCCGGAGGTGGCGGCGCTAAGAAAATATGCTTGTTTGATGAGTACAGAAAATGCTACCTGAAGGAGCAGCTCTTTTTCAACCACCTCCTCTGTCTTGCTGATGAGACGCTTCTGCAGGGTATGAATTTTCTGTATCAGCTCATAGGTACTGGGGTCACTGGCCTGTTCAAGGGGAACAAAATAAAGAATCTGAGACACCATCGGTTGAGGTCCCTATGCAAAAGAACTGTTTTGTTGAAATCTACTGCACACATGCAAACCCAGGACAGAGAGATTTAGAACCAAAAAGAAAAAAAAAAAGTTAGCTACTATGCATGATACCTGATTCTTTGTCACCAACCAGACACCATACTAAGTGCTTTCCATACGTTGTCTGATTTTAGCCACACAACAGCCCTACGAAACAGCTTGGGTCTTCCCCCAGCATTAAATTATTTACCCACACAGGTAAGGGTCGGAGCTGGATTCAGGCCCAGCTATGTTAGGCTCTAATTACTATACTCTGAGGCTTCCCCTACCATCATCTCTGTTTCCATAGGAATGAGACAGGGTTCCCTAATTCATTCGGCCTCAGGATTCTCCTTTGGTACTGTCAGCAAGAAGATTCCTTACAGCCTACAATGGGGAAGATTTCGAGGATGTGGACTTCTGCTAATAATTGCCAACAGAGCACGACCATGGCATTTAGCTCTCAAACAGTGTTATCAATTCGCAAAGGTCTGATACACCTTCAATAGCTATCTGTGTACAATTCAAACAAGATCTGCACTTATAAATTGATATTCTGTCCTCTAGACTTTGAGCCAAAGTTTCACTTTCAACTGTATTGACATTTTGAATTAATCTAGCAGTTAAATATTTTCAACTGCCTCCCAGCATCTCTATTTTCTAATTTTTTAAATAGAAATTGACATGGAATTGGAAACTTTAAAGCTCTGCTTGAAAACTCAGGGAATAAACTAATGTGACAATAAATGGATTTAAAATCTTCAGCTCCACTTCCCCACACATCTATATTACGGTTAGTTTAGTAAACTGCACCACTCTTGGCATTTGGAGAGGAATAAATGAGGGTCCACAAGAGAGGGGAGAAAGATACTCCATTAACTCTGACTTTGCTTATGAAATACTAAGCAGTGCCGAGTGATATCCATACGCTGGGACTAGATTTGGCACACAGGTTCACTTGGCAGGACTGGCTGTTGTTAAAATCCAGGCCTCATGTTTATATAACAATTTATAATGCATTATCCTTAATGCCTTCTTCATCAAGAAGAAAAGTAAAAATGAAAAACAAAAAACGACTTGGCGGTTTTCTCCCCAGCCCTGCTTTTCCTTAAAACACATATTCTCAACATCCTAATCGTTCCATTAGCCGAAGCCCCTACTGGCGCCCACATTGCTGGGGACAACGAGAGGAGAGGGCCACCTTTCTCCTGACTAAGCAGAGATTGTTTTCAACTGCTGTCTGCAGTGCTGGCGGTAACGTCTACCAGGAAATCATAAAATAAAATAGGAGGTTTGCAGGCATACCTCGGAGAAATTGCGGGTTTGTTTCCAGACCACTGTAATAAAGTGAGTATTGCAATGAAGAAAGTCGTAATCTTTTTGCCGGTGGAGGTCTTGCCTTCAGTTTGTTTAAAAAAAAAAAAAAAAAGCAATACCCGTGAAGCACCATGAACGAGGTATGCCTCTATTACCCATCACCTACCCATGGACTTTGGCTGTGTTCCCAAGGTTCTGAGAGAAAGAGTTTGGCAAACACAAGGCTAGTCCTTCAAAAAGAGGGCTCGTTCACAAGAGCTGTATTTCCTACATGAAATAAAAAGATGCAAAGACCAGTTGAAAGATAGTTGAAGACGCTGGTGGCCAGTGTAAGTAAAGGCAATTAACTATCCCAGACTAACAGGCAGCCACAGGAGAGCTGTTTGGGCAAAAACTACCGAAAAGAGAAAAACGAATGTCGGTTGGTGAAGCCAGTCCACAGTTTCCACTAGGTCTTCTTTACGCAGAAAGGGTTTTGTCCCGGACTTTTAAACAAATCCCAAGTGAACCATCTGGTTCTGTGAACTTTTGTTCTTGTTCTGGGAACTCAAATTACATCTGATCCAGCCTTACATTTTAGGGGACAATTTGCATAGCATTAAATCAAACCACCCTTCTCGTTGCGCTTTAGTGGTGAAGCCATGTGGGGGTGGATGAAGAGATCTGGGGGTGAGAGGCAGGCCCTGCCAGAGGTTACCTCAAGCTTCCTCCATCTGTGCACGTTCATGGGGTTCTCCAGCTCCTCCTCCAGGGCTCGGCACCGTGTCCTCTCCTTCATGAACTCTCTTTGCATGTGAAAAAGCTCCTGCCTGGACAAGACACACTTCTTTTCGCAAAGGAACTCTCCACCCATTTGAATATCATAACTTTATGTGGTTTTACATACATGCTACATCTTATATAGAAAGCTGGAATTAAGGAGGCTTTTGCAAACACTGAGACCAGACTCCTAATCTGATCCAGACACAGATGATACAATTCTTGAAGAGCTCAAACTTCAGCCTTAGCTTAAAAAAATAAAATAAAATAAAAAGTGCCAGAACTTCAGAATCCTGATTCTGGAAAGAACAGGGAGGAAGTGAATTACAAGAATTTCGATATACTTTTTAGTTTCTAAATGTCTCTACAGCAGCAACAAGAGCACAGCCTACATCCCACCACAAGGTATTGGACCCGACTGCAAGATATCGAGGCTCAGGTGACAGATAACCTGACGCCGATCAGGGCAGGGCATGGCCATCCCGACTGCCCACTGGAGTCACCTGGGCAGCTTTGAAAACATGCCTTTGCCTGCCCATTATCCCCAGAGAGATTCTGCTTTACTCCATCTGGCACGTGGCTTAGATTTTGTAGCTTTTAAAGTCCTCGTGGTAATTTCTAACGTGCAGCCAGGGTTGAGAAACACCGAGTTAAGAGAGATATGTTATCTGGTGTTCCACAACTGCACAGATGGCTGAACAACTAGTTCGGGCTCAAGCGTACTTCTAAAATCTGCGGGAATCTCTAGTTAGTACGAAATGTGCTACAGTCGTCCCCAATACCCCATGAGCTTGCTGCCACCCTAGGGAACAGGACGCTTTGTTGGGGGGCAGAGCAGCAAGCACTGGCACTGATGCGGGCAGCGAGGATGGACAATAAGGAATTATCGGTCCTCGCCTGCTGCGTGTGTGCAGATTACCAATACTAAGCCATCTCTTTTACTTAATTGCTTCATTTAAACCAATAATACAACTTCCCCTCATTAGCAAGGCAAACCATTAGAATTAACTGCATAATGTTCACTCAGCAGGGAGCTCAGAACAAGCTGCTTAGAATTAAAAGCATATTTTTAACACTTCTATTTTCTAGATTACCATCACAAGAGAAGGGCAAGAGTATTAGCTACTGGGCTTTGTGGGGGGCACATTCTGTTTGTTTCCATGTTTAATTTTAACTGCAAGTCTAACGCTCAGAGAAGTTAAGTGATTTTCCCAAGGTCGCACAGCTCGTAGGTAGCAAGGCTGAGATTGGAATTCATGCCTGCTTGGCTCCAATATCTTTATTAAGCTGTCTTCCCATTGAAAAGAAAAATAAAATCTATTATCAACAAACCAGCAAATGGGTAGAATTTGGTCCTTTGTGTGCGTAATAAAAATAACTCATGGCTGGCAAGTTTAGTAATGGTCTCAGAGATCATTCAATAGCTACTTAGAATGAATCCATTTGTCTCCAAAATGCCAATGATGGTATGTATCTCTGGGTAGTAAACTTATGAGTAATTTTTCTAATTCCTTCTTTATATTGTTTCTGCATTTCTCACATTTTCTACAATGAATTGGTATTACTTTTATCATCTGAAATACTAGCAACTCTTAGGAAAAAAAGTACTGATATATCCATGGTAGTGGCAACTTCCTTTGCTATTCCTGAACACATTCACTGCATCTAAATATCAAAACTATTTTCTAATTCAATTAATTTAAGAAGGCAATCCAAACCGTGTCCTTGTCCCAAGGTTGTCAGGGATACTGTTCATCTACAAGTCTGTGGGGACTAAAGATAGTTACCGAGAAAACACTGAACCTCTTATTTGGTTCCTGCAATTGCCTATATAAAACATGGTGATGTTTTCCCAACGGGAAAGTACATCTTATATAATGTAAGATTTAAAGCAAGAAGAAGGCTCACTAAGCTAAAGTGAAAGCTGCAGAGGATAAATCAAGAGTGAGATATAAAATTTGGCCGCCTTCTAAGGAAACAGTTTTCAAATAGTGATAAAATTAAATTTTCCCCCTTTTGATTCTGTATATAATTCCAAGAAAAAATGTGCAAATGTTGCCAGGATTAAATTTAAATATTGATGTTCCATCTCTTGGGTATTGCCTTATTAAAGAAAGTCTAAAGGGCTCATTGGGAAAAAAAATTTTCTGAATTGTAACTAATTCATATTTGTGATTTGACTTGAAATTTCTTTCTTTTAAATCCAGAATAAAGTTTTTAAAAAATCTTTTTGCACTCGCTTATATTCCCCTGAAACGGAACTAATTCATTTTTTTGTGACACAGAAGAGGCACAATGTAGATTCTGAATTATTGAAAAGTTGTTCTTATTTGCTAATAATTTCAACATATAAGAAATTATTTTATACAACTTGATAAAGACCTCAATGACCAAAAAAGGCACACAAGGTAATTTGGGGAACTCCCCACCCATCACTGCGCCCCTGTGCCCCTAGTTCGGAGGGGTTTCCGACTACCTGAGTTCCTCGACATTAGCCACACTCCTGGCAAGAATCCCCTTTTCCCGGCGAAGCTTCTTGATCTCTAGCTTGAGGATCCTCATGTCCTCCAGCCTCTGGTTGTACTGGCTCTCGCCTTTGTTCAGCACCGACTGTTGGATCTTGATCTTCTCATAGAGCAAAGCCAACTCATCGTTGCGCCGAACCAGCTGTGACCCGAGAATATCTCTCTCGCCGATGACCTAGAAAGGTAGGGAAGGACATGGCCACCAGGGGCCAAAGGGTCTCACTTTTCATTACAGCAGCAGCATTCATTCAGTCAGTGAACATTCAGCCAATGCCCGCATGTGCCAGGCAGCCAGGGGGTGGGGCACTGGAAACGGCCTGCTAGACCATCAACACTGGACCCCTCCCATGAGGGTTTGCAGTCTTGTTAAAAAGAGAAAGATACAACAAATAATCCACGGTGATAACAATCCAATGATCCTTGGCCCGCAGGTGTTTGGTTGGTTTTTTCCAATCCATTATTTTATAAATGCCTAAATTTGAGTGGCTTATAGTGGGCTAGCTCTTGCCAGTACCCACCACTCCTGTCTTACACTAGACACTTTTTTTTTTAACCTGCCAGATCTCTGAAAGCATATGTTTGTAACCCCAAATTATGTAATTATTAATTGCAATTATATGCCAGCAATTATATTATACTTGAATGTAAGCTCCCTGAGAACAGGGATCTTATGTTCTCATTGTTCAAAGTATCCCCAGTGCCTAGAGGAGTGACTGACACATAGTAAGTACTCGTAGATATGACTTGAATAAATAAATAAATATTGCATAATTAATCAACAGAAGATGAGCCTCTGCTACTGTTCTTCCAATAAACTGAATGGAAGAGCCTGGGGAAGAGCGAGGGTCTGTGAAGAGCTGGCCAAACAGCTGCGTCTGCTGATGAGGCCCGTGGGCTGCTGAGAGCTGCCCCTACCTGGTCTAACTCCTTCTTCTGCCTCAGCCTCTCTCCATCGGCCTCGGCAATAATGCGCAGGAGTTTCCTCTCTTCCGCTTCCTGCTTTTCAATGAAGTGTTTCGTCTCCAGGGCTTGTTGCCTCAGCTTCTGCAGCTCCGCCTGACAAAAAGGAAGATACGGACAAATGTCACTGTGTAAACGCACAGCAGGGCTGCGGGGCCTGGAATTAGATGTGCAGTGAGCTTCTCACACTTCCCTCTGATGGTTTGTTTAACATGGTTTGGTCACTCTCACAAGCAAAACAATCTCTCTCTCTCTCTCTCTCTCTCTCTCTCTCTCACACACACACACACACACACACACACAGTCTGTAGAGATAAAGCCATGCACATTACAGTGATCATGTTTATTCTATGAGTTGTGCCCTTGGGGGATTTCCATCTTTTTTCTGTACGTGTGTGGCAGGGGCTTCATTGGCATTCAGCAGCTCTTCGCTTACCAGCCAAACACGAGGAGAATTCACAGAGCATAGTGCAGGAGATGTGGAGGTGAGCATGGGGGGGGGCAGTTCTTTGTATGTACCACCTCCTGTAATGGTCCTAATACCACCAGCACATCAACTACAGAGATAAAGCCCATTTTAAGCAAAAATTAAATTAATGAATCTAACAGCCAATTGTCTGTACTATAAAACATCTTGATGAAACAGAAGAGATGTCATGATATGAAAAGATATATAGATCCTACTCCTGAGATGCTACCCATCTAGACGAGAAGACAAGATATACAAGTATTATGTAAATATTAACAAGTCCGGGCAATACTATTTCCATATTTTTATTGTCACAAAGACAGTGAGTTGATGTTACAGGAGGTCAGAGAACCGGGGTTGTCAGGGAAACTTCCTGAGAGAGGCCAGGTCGTGAAGCCCTTTAGGTTACACAGAAGTTGTAAGAATGATGGAGAAAGGGTGTTGTGGTCAGTTAAGTTTCAGAAGGAAAATAACTCTCATCAAAGAACACATTCACTTCATTTCCACGAGTATATTTGTGACCTGCAATATCCTAGGCATTATATTAGGTATTTTGCATAGCTACTTATCCCCATTTTACAAATGCAATTACAGAGACAACGCAAAGCAAATTAACTCACCCAAGGTCACACAGCTAGTGAGTAGCAGAGTTGAGACTCCAACCTAGATCTTTGGACTCCAAAGCTACCATCACACAATAGTTTCAAGTCAAATACAGAAGATAAGTAAGACATGAGGGATTCCTCATCCATTGGAGATGATAAATATAACCAACCGCACTACAGTGTGGAAATGCTGTGTCCAGTGTGAAAAAGAACATGGGAGAACAAAGGAACAAGTTCCTATTTCTGCCTGATGTTTAGATGGAAGAGCCAGTCAGGGCCTTTGCAGGTGACAGATATTCCCAAAGTGGACAGGTATGTTTTACGGGGAGAGTAGTCAACAGTCAGGCTTGTGTAAACAAAAGCACATGCAAACTATAAAGTACCCAGTGTATTCACCAGTCAGCAAAGCATCCCATGTGCCTGGATCAGAGTGTTAGGTAGAGAAGAGCAGGAGGCAAGGCTGGAAAAATAACTGAGCCAGCCTGGAAAGGGCCTTGTAGGCCACATGCTGTAGAGTGTGGGCAATGGGGAGCCACAGAGGTACCCATATTAAAGGAGAGAAGAATATATCTTCGAGAGCGTCCATGCCAAATTGGAAAGACAGGTGGTATTGCAGACCACGTGAGCACAAGAAGAAACAAAGGGGAGAACAGCTCTGCTTTCGCCCATGCTGGGAGTCACAAGGGAGATGACAAGACAATAGTAAGGTTCCAACTTTTCAGCGGCTCTCAGATCAGCAAATGACAGTGAAAAAGTAGTATTTTTTTCTTTCAAGGAAGTATTGGGACCCCTACCCTCACCTACCCAGAAATGTCACTGGAATGCTAGAAAACCCCGTATTTGCAAGTGCCTGTGACCCACCCCAGCTCTCGTTGAGGTCTGCCTCTAACCCATGAAGACCAAGAGTCATTAATTCCATACCTCAAACTTATCCAAGCAGTAGAAGATACTATGCACCTAGTAATGTGTAATGTCACAAACTAAATGCAGTCAGCTACTATAAAACCAAGGGCTTATCTTATGACACTTTGTTTGTTCACTCATGAAATACGTTTTGGTCCAGGGATAAGCAAAAGGAAATACTTACTGAGAAAAGACCTGGTCTAGTATTTTACCACTTTGGGGGATTGCCTGTTAGGAAAGCATTTGAAGAACCAGCCTTTCTATTTCTGCAATCATTTAAGGTGACAGCGAAGACAGCAATAAAATACCTGCTTGGCTCATGCTTTCTTTAATAAAACTTTTATTTTCCCAGATGTGCAACATTCACTTCCCTGTTCTTAAGAGCCAAGAGCTGATCAGAATCCATCAGCAGAACAAAATGAAACCCTAGTTATATTTAAATGCAATCAGCGGTGTGTAAAAGTATCTGTCTGGAATGTAAAACCATCCGTGCATTTGGCACTGCTGGGTGTGTGGGTTTTTTTTCATAATATATCAAAATTCTGAATGGTCTCCTTATGTCACAAATTTATGGGCTGTAAACTAGATGTGGTATTAGACGTTGGCAGCAAATGTTAACATCAACACAATACCTTTGGTCTAATGCATTTAGCAGCTATAAATCTGCACTGTATCACCCAGAAAAGTTGGTAACAACTGCTTTGCACCCAAATGCCCATCAAGCAATGTTCTAGGTGGAGCCCAAGGTATCAGCATTTCTCAAAGTGTTTCTGGTGGTATGGAGTTGTAATACAGTGGCTGGACATACTTTTTAGTCACTGCCTCCATAATTATACCATTTTGTGGTAGGTATCTATGGAATATTTACCATCTCATTTGGTTGCAGGCATAAATCCTACCTCCAGAACCACAACTGTGGAAGTTTCACCCGCTCATACGTGATCCCAACATTCACTAGGTTTTACAGAAACCATCCGTTTACATCTAACAAAACAAACAGGGCCCCATGAAGCCTTCTAGCCATGAGAACAATTAAGCTTTCTCTCTCTCTCTTTCTGACAGTCCCTGTCTATGTCATTCGAGCGTCCACTAAGTAAAAGGATGTGGTGCCCTGGAGCCAGTCACTAATGTGATGCTGAGCCCTGGACATAGAAAATTTGCTGCTGAATTATTTGCCAAGAATCAAAGTGCTGTCAGATTGATGTGGGATAACTGGGAGGTGACGAGACAGAATCAGGGGCTTGTTAGGACTGGAGAGCAAACACTCCAAATGAGATGGCTCCTTCAGCACTGATGAAACAAGACTGGGACGGAATGAGCAGGTGAACACAGAGGCAGCCGCGCCTACAGAGAACGATTGGCATTCTGTCATAACCACCATGTGCCAACAATGGCTAGAGTCCTGAGGAGCCAGGAGAGCCTGGTGGCAACAGAAACTAAAAAAGAAACATGAAAGGAACATAACTGTTTTTCTTTTGACGGGGATAAATGAGAATGGGGATGACCTGTTACAGACAATTGTTTGTCTGTTGGCTTGGAAAAGTAGTAAATTGGGTTATCCCATCAACGGGCATCTCCTGGTCTACCAAACAGGAGAGAGGGCCGCCTTTCCAGGAGGGTTATGTACCCACATGGCTTTGTAGAACCAACAATAATAAGCTCAATGTCTTTTGGAGCAAAGTTACTAGAAAATCTGCCCTTTCCCCCAGGGTTTTGGTTTGAGAACTTCAGATGCATGAGATTCAGAGACCTGTGTGGAGTGTGATTCAAATTTGAGGCTAAAAAAGTCAAGAGGCTCAAACTTTATATTTGAGCTGTCATATTTTTCTACAGAATGTCAAACGGGCTTAATGATAGGCCAGAATTATCCAGTTGAGGCACCACTGCAAATCACCCTTGGATAACCTCAAATAATAAATCGAGCTGGCACCCTTTTTCTGTTGCTCCTTTTTGCCTTAATGGGAAATGTTGGGGAAAAGGTATCATAGTTTCACAGTAAGTCCAAAGCAATCATCTTACTATACCTGATGACCCAAAGCTATCCAGACCTAGGATTCTCCATTTAGAGCAGACTCTCCGGAGCAGGAGCCTTTTAATTATCTTTCATCTACACCAGCTCTGCTGGACCAGGACCGAAAAACAGGGCCCTGTTGACCTTTATTTTATTTCACTGTGATGCTTCTTTGGAGCGATATGTGCAGATGCCAAGTGATGGAATGCGTGAGGGAAGCAAATGTTAACCATAATCAAATTCTAGAGAATTAGGAATAACTGTTCTTTTGCATAGAACAACTGCTTATTCTAAAGCAGGATCTGAAGAAGGTAGTTAGTTCCACCTTGGACATCATTATGGGGTAAAAATTAATCTTTTGAATAGAGCATTACTCGGGAAAGTAAGAGGTGAGGATCAGTGCCATCCTGAAGAAGGAAAGAGGTGGTGTACCAGATCAAGTTATACTGAAGCCTTGCTAATATGCGTCCATGAGGCCCATGGGTAAAGCAATGTTTATAATAAGGCTCTTCTAAATAACTCAGTGATAAATAAACCCATTTCTACTACAGGCTCCAGGGTGGAATAAGCTACCTTCTGTAAAACTATACCTTTGAACAAGGACTATAAGGGCAAAGATGCAGGATATTTTCAAATTTTAGAAAATGTATTCATGTTTCTTTATGTGTAAATCAACTTTCATGCAGAATTTTCTATTCTTTTTCTATCATAAGTTGGAGTTGCGAAATAAAAGTCTCAGATGAGTAAATATAGCAATTGCCATATTTTTTTTGTAATGGTACCTTTGTTAGATTTTAATCTGTCTCAAACCAAGTGTGCCTTAATTGGATTTAGTGTAGTAGTTCTATTTCCATGAAGACCTATCATTAGTTGACAAAACCCATTCTGAGAGTGCATATTTCAATCGATGGCATCTTGGAATCAAGGACATATGGCATTAAATCTGTCCAACACAAGATACATATTTTCAAGATGGTTCCAAGGTACTCAGTCCCTTGTTTGTTATAGATAGATCCTGCAAGTGGCTCATAAGCATCCATGAGTATTCTGCATGTATATTTTCAAAATAAAAATGGCATCACCCTCTTAAAAGTTCCTTTTTTAATTCCTTGGTCAAATGGATTAGGAGGGAAATCTATTGGATTGGGTAAGAAAAGGAAAATATGTTAGTTTAGTGAACGTGTATAGTAAAACATATTTGGTTCGAGGATTTGAAATGGCGTAATTATTTGGTATGTATTCTTGAAAATAGTCTTTATATTAGCAGACACAGAATGTCCTAAATTAGTAGATTTAAAATGCTAAGTCTTAGTATATATATGAAGTCAGAGGTGATTCCCTGGAGGAGTCGCTGTGAAGTTCTGAGACCCACAGAGGTAAGGTGAACTATGAGCCTGGTTGAGGGCCAGTCAAGTGAGAACAAAGCTTGCTGCGCAATAGCTAATGCTAGTGCAGGCAGAAAAGGCGTGCGCATGTGAGGCAAACAACTATTAGGAGCAGAGGGCCAAGGGTCTTGCCGGCATTGCCTTATAGAGGCCCGGGGAGGAGTGTGGGAGGGTTGGGAGTGGACACAAGGGCTGGACCTGGATTGTGAATGTAAAGGGACTGTAGAAAGCCTGCAGGCTCCAGGACTCCTTGGGCACTGCTGACCTGCCAGGTTCTCTCCCGCTGCAGCGGTGATAGCCAGCCCAGCTGAAAGAGGTGCTGGTGCATCCCCCCGGCCTCCCCCGTCTACCTGAGAGCGCCCCCTGTAAGGCAGCCTGACCTACAGGTGGTAGAGCCCGGCCTCCTGGCACCTTAGCCGTCCTCCCTGCCCCTCAGCCTTCAGCGAGCGTAGAGCCTGCCTCCGTAGGCTGAATAGATGGACCAATGGTCCACCACGCTTGTTGTAAGACCTGTACCTTCAGCGTTTCCTTCTCTTTCTCTATCCGCTGCTGTTCCAGATGGAGCTTCACCAGCGCTGACTCTTTGGCAGAGATTTCTTCCTTCAGCTGATCTACCTGATGGGTCATGATCTTTAACTTTCTCTTCATTTCCGTTATTTCATCCTAACATAATGAAAGGAGAAATGTTTGAAAGTGAGTTAAAAAGACACCACCGTCCCTATGGAAGTTCAATACACATTCGAGAACTTTTAAGGGAGGCCCTCTCAAAACAGTGGTCTCCTGACGAGTTAAGATGGGGCTGTTCCTTTGTATGTCCTCCCATCAACCTCAGAGTATACTTTATAGCATGAACTCTCAAAATATCCTCACTAGATATATACAAAGTATGCGTAATGCATATGCCACACACACACACACACACACACACTTGTTCCTCATTTTACAAGAGAGGAATTGGAGCCACAGCAAACATTATAACTAAAAGATTACAAAGCAAAGCTCTGCAATTAAATGACAAGAGTATGCTTCTCCCCTCCGAGTCGCAGCAGCTATTAGCAGTTTTAACAATTAGAAACAGGAGCATGGCAATTCTGCACAATAATTAAAAGCAGGACCGAGATCCTCACATCCTGTCAAGTTGCATCATTTCCATTTCAAACGATCTGAGAGCTCTGCATAAAATTCATCTTCTTTTTCAGATGAATTCCACAAGATTATTTTCTTGATCTATACTAAATTCTGCCATCGGGATAACAGAAATTGCTTTAAACCCAGGATGGGGAGGAATCAAGATGTAAGGACAGAGGTATATTCTTTACCTGGGCTTCAACCAGATTTTTGCTGTACAGATTCCTGTCTGACCTCACGGCTTCGTACAGGTTCTGCTGCTGTTTTAATTTAGTCTCTGATTCAGCGATTTTCTTTTTGTAGTCAAAAATCTGCATTTCACGAACTTTTATGTCTTCCATGTTCATGAGGACCTGGAGGAGAAAATACACAAAGGCGGTTGGACAGCCGATCTGTGGTTATCGTTTCGGGACACACGGAGATTTTTATCTTAGAGTAGCTAGTAGAAATGCCAGCAATCAGCAAATCTGCCTATGCCTATAATCACTGAGGTACAACACAGAAATTCAGCCCAGCTGATTAGGGGCAAACATTTTATCTACTCCGGAGTTCTGCTCAAGCATAAAGGCTTAGCACAGTTATTCTGTGATCACAAGACGGGAGAGAAATAAAGAAATTCTTTCAATTCTGAAAACCTCTCCTGACCACTCCAACTACCAAATAGAAAGGGGAGAAAAAAGACACAGATTTAAATAGATCTTAACACAAAGCACTAAGAAAGACAAGAGATAGCTTAGCTGTTTGGCCACACTGCCCATCTTTGTCGTTAAACACAAGAAAGAAAGTGGCCTTTGAGCATTGATAGCAATCATAACACTGTCTTGCCAATGTCAATCTCACTCTATCAGGGAAACTCGAAGGACTTCATAAAAATGCATTCTGTTGTGCACAAAACACTTCTAGGAAAGATAAGATTCAAGAATGCTGCCTCCTTTTTGCAAGTGTGGAAAACCAAGGCTCGAAATTCCACAGAGAGCCAGTACCTCTCAAGAAGCAATCCATACAATAGGAGCTACAGAATCATGACTCTCGGCTGCAGTGTCCTCATGAACATTTTTCTACTTAAGGGATTTTTGAAGAAGTTTGCTCATAAAAAATAAATTTCTGAGGACACTGCAGCCGAGAGTCATGATTCTGTTGTAATGTTCTTTCTTCAGAGTCAATGATGGCTGCTGTTTAAAATAGTTATCCTTTAATATCTTTAAATAAACACCTTTCAAAGTTTTCTTGGACTTATATAATTAAGGAGAGATGGGATTAAATTTTAGCAAGTGCCTTTTCAGCATATATTATTTTATAGCATTTTATTGGGTCTATTGATTTTAATTTTATCTCTTTATACGTAGTTCTGTGTGCCATAACTTAAAATAAATGCATAAACGTGAAATATATATTTATTTTCTTTTTCTTATTTACTTGGACCTTCCTTCTTTCTCGAACCCACATCAGCCCTTCATTGATACATAAAGTCGCCCGGTTAACAATCTAGTATGTGTTCTTCCATATTTTTCTTTGAATTCTGCATATTCTGTTCAAATCTAGTAACATCATCATCATCATAATAGCCAATATTTCTCAGGTACTTTCTATGTACCAGGTATTTTATATGTATTAACTCATTTAATCTTCACAAAAAAATCCTATAAAACAGACATGATCATCACACCAATTTTCAAAGAAGGAAATCAAAGTCAAAAGAAGTGACATCATTCACAGCTATTCAATGAGTACATATACCAAATACAGGAATTTGTCTATTTTCCTCTGTTTTGCTTTTGGGTTTTTGTTTTGTTTTCATTTTTTTTAAGCAAAATGGGATCTTCTTACAGTACATACTTTTGTGCACCTTGCTTTTTACCACCCAATAATACTTTGTGGAAATCATGTGGACTAGCTCTAATTCGTTCTCTTTGAAGGTGGTGTAATGCCCTACAGTGTGGATGTACCAACATATACTCAGCTCTTCCCTCTGATGGGCATTAACTTGGCTCTACTCTTTCATCCTCTGAACCAGGAGGCAATGAACATTTTTGTACATATGTCCTTTTACTTCTTTCGCTTGTGCTTTTAGTTCTGCTGGGATGGATTCCCAGGAGTGGCATAACTGGCTCAAAAGATATATATCTTTTTAAACTTTAATAGATATTGCTAGATTGCTTTCCAAAATGGCTGTAACACTTTACATTTCCATACTGCCAGCAATAGTTTTCTTATTAGAAGACTCTCCTTGTGGTTTCAGGATAAACTCTCTTTGGTTACTGGGTGATTCTTTTAACGTACTGTTGAATTTGGTTTGCTAGAGTTTCATTTGGGATTCTGCATACCTACTCATAAATGACCCAAGTCCATCGCTTTCTTTTTGGTTCTATTTTAAAATCGAGGTTTCTGCTGGTTTCAAAAAATGAATTGAGTCCTTTTCTGTTCACTTATTCACTCACTCACCCATTTATTCACCCCTCAGTGAACATGTATTGGGGACTTGTCTATGGCAGGCACTGTAAAAGTACTAGTGATGTAAAGAATAATAATGCCGGCCCTCAAGTTCACCTCTAGTGACTGACTCAACCATAAAATGGATAACCAAGGAATGGATATAGCCAGTAAACTGAGATATGCACAGAGTGTTATGAGAGATTCGAACACTGGAAGGTTAATGGATCTCAGGATGGCCCTACCCATCTTATCTAAACAGTTGATACTTTCCATCCACATAATTTGTGGGAACTGCCTCTGCCCTCCTATTCTTCAACCATTCCAACCTTGGACCCCAAACTCTCCCCAGGCCTGGGATCTTTATGCATTATTACTGCAGAAGGCATGGGTAATATCAGTACGGCAATGCCAACCAATATTACCCCAAAGGATATAAAGTGCATGAATAGCAATTTTACTAAATTTACCCAAAAAAAATCTATTTCTAGCCTAAGAATTATCCGATCCTTAAAAGTTGGAAGAAATTCAACTCTATAATCATTAGGCTCTCAGTGACAATGTTGGAGCTAATTTTCTCTCAGCTTTTTCGGTGGCATCCATAGTTATTAATCTTGCTACCTTTTCCACTTCTTGAGTTAAACCTTGATATACATACACATTTTTGAGATAATTCTCTATTTCAACCATTTTTTTAAATTTATTCGACAAGACTTGTACAAATATTTTTATGTTTTTACTGTTTTATTATTTGCCGTCACCACTTTGTGTGGAAAGAAAATGGCCCGAGGTAAGAATATATACAGACCCAGCAGTGGGTAGCTTGGAAGGGTGTTTGGGGCCTGAAAGGAAGAAAATTAGAAAATCTGAGACAAGGAGGTCTGGGGAAGAGGCAAGTGGCTAGGTATGAAATGAAGAGAAATCCCCTTCCTTCTACACCATTTCTTTGATCTATATCTTTAGATTCCTTAAAAATGAGTAGCAGGTGGCACCACCACAAGTAACAAAAATGGAATAAATGTGAAACCTGAATAAGGTATCCATGACTGGCCCTGCTATTTGCTTGGTTATTTTTAAAGAAAGACACTATCTCATCCTAAAATTTAACCTTTCTATGAACATGATCACCCTCTTGGGGTCAGTGAAATGAATAACTGAAGATACTTTGAACAGCATGATCAGCATTCAGAATGTCAAGCAGCACATCAGAGAAAAGGAAAAAAAAAATTCCTTCTTCAAATCACTCCGAGAGTTGTTATAACAAGCATACTCCTTTGCACAGACAGAATGATGCTCCAGAGAAAGGATGCAGCCAAGGTCATTTCTTTTGGGCCATCAACTAGCAGGGTCCAGCTCTCTGCAAGAACAGTGCACAGAATCACGGTCTTGCTTCTGCATTCTTGAAGCCCATTGTCATACCAAGAAGAGCAAAGGCATTTCAGTTCAATGGCAACGAAAACAAAGTATTGAAATTAAGGGAGAAGACAATTCACAAAGCTGTTTAGTGCTGTGCTGGGAACCAATTTTTTTTTTTATAGAAATCATTCAAAGCAATGTCACACGGAAGTTCCAGGCTTGAAAACTCATAAAACGTGTGGGGTGTTAAGTAGCAGCAAAACCTTTCGTCAGCAAAACGGCCCCACCCCCACACCCATTAAAAATGGTTTATCAGAGAATGGGGGATGCCAGCTGTGGGGCTGGAGCTTAATTAGCTGATTACACTTTAGATACCTCAAACCAACTCGTGAGATAAATCACACCCAAATACAGAAAGTTTTATCACGGCCAGAGAGTTGGAGCTCCCAGCTTCGGAGGAGCCCAGAAACCGCTTACGGTGCACTATCAGGGTGCAGCCCCAGTTTATAACCTACTCCTGCCTTTTCTTTTCCTTTTAAAACAACCTGCCAATAGAAATAAGACTGAGATAAAAATCAATAACGCATGCTGGAAAGCTGCAGCGTAGTCAAAACATCATAGAGACGGAGACGGGGTAAGGAAGTAGGTCACTGAATTTGGAACCCTTCAACTTGCATTTGATGAAATATCAGTGCAATAAGCTCCTCAAATAAGCTTTTCTGACTCAGTGTCAATGGTTTGAATGCTGACGATGCCTTTACCCTCATAAAGACGCTGAAAAATTCACTCTTTGAAAAAAAGAACCTATGTGCCCAGGCATGTGAAATTTTAAGCCTTATTTTTCTTGCTTTCTTATCTTACCCTCTATCTTAAATGTACAGCAGCATAGCTATGTTGTTGTTGTTTTATTGATCTCAGAGAGAGAAAGGGAAAGGGAGAGAGAGATAGAAACATCCATGAGAGAAAAACATCGTTCGGGTGCCTCCTGCACACCCCCTACTGGGGATCAAGCCCAAAACCTGGGCGTGTGCCCTGACTGGGAATCGAACCATCAACTTCTTGGTGAGGGGACAACACTCAAACAACTGAGCCACACCAGCCGGGCTTTGTTTCTGTTTTTTTAATAACATATTACATTAGATGATATAATGAGGGATATAATGATATCTACCTCAGAGGGCCATTATGAGGATTTGAGTGAGAAAATGCATATTTGTGCAACCAGACAGGTACCTAGAATATCATAATTTAATCATTTAATAAATGCTAATAGATTATCATGGTGGGTTAACATTATGTCCTATTGTATTATCATTATACTTAACAAATCAGTTTGATTTTTCTATGGATCAAATTCTGTTCTGCAGGAAAATAGTGATCCATAATACACATTTTTCATTACAACACAAAAAGCTTATAATTTGTGTATGTGCCATTGAAGCTCCTCTCCAGGGTTCTAGCCTATTAAAGATGCTCTGTATAAAACTTCGGGTAAATATCAAAGAAATAGGAGCTGCGTTTCGTTATGAAGTACCTACCCAGTGAACAATATTTCTTTGATCTTTTGCTTTCCTCACTTGCTGCTAAGCCCTTGAGAGCACATTACTATTCATTCCTTAGAACCTCTGTCTAGAAGAGCTTTGCTTGACACTCTTACAGGCAAATAAGCAGCGAGCTAAGAAACTTGTAAGCAGGGATTCATCGTGAAAGACTGCTTTTTTGGCATATAAAATGTCTGGGAGGCAAAGGCCAGAAGGTTAACATGTAGAATGCAAAAGGAGGGCTCCTAAAGTAAGCCAAGGGCATGGTGTCCAAAATGCTCCTCGGATTTAATAATTAACTGGAAATGGTTTTACCAAGAATTTGTAACAGTTCAAAAAAGAGTAAATATGGTGGACCACGACTTCAAATGCCGTACCCGGTGCCTCCCAATTCATCGGAATAGTAAAATCTAGAGTGTAGCAGAGGAGGCACCATGAGGATAAAAAGTGCTGAGACACGGTAGTGGTTTCTTTTATGGTCCCGCAAATGAAACAATGCGTAAGATAAAGTCCTTGCTCCCAAGAGCTCACTGTAAAGTAGGAAAAACAAATATGTAAATAAATAAGTATACTAGAAGATGCTAAGTGCCATTCTGGAGGCATAAACAAAGCCATAAAGTAGAAAGTGACTAGCTCTGCCTAGGGAGTCAGAGCAGGCTTGACCCCGGAGATGAACATTTGAGCTGGGTATTGAAGGATGAATAGGAGTTTTCCATGCAGAGAAGGGGAAGGATTTTCTAGGGAGAACAAAGAGCTTGGACTCTGTCTTTTAAGTCAGAGCATACCAATTTTTATGTCATGCACAGGTGAAAAGTATATACAAAAATACTGTTTCACTCTACCCACCGGATGGCCAGATGAGGTGGGACCTGGGTAGCTATCATCCCCGGGTTAGTCCCTTCCAGTCCTGAACAGTCTCACCCTCCTATTCCCACATGCCATAGACATGTTATTTTCTATGTGTGCTCTGATGCAAAAACTGTTAGGAAGCACTGCCCCAGGCGGCTGAGAGGTAACAAAGTTGGTAAGGCCAGGAGTAATAACAGACCACATTGGAATTTTTAACAGCTCTGATAGTGTGATGGCAGTCAGGAACTGACAGAGAATGATCATCAGGAAGGGGAAGTAGGAGGCTGCAACAGATCATATGTTCAGGTACATTCAGTGTCACACCACCTCAGCCCCTCTTTTAGGAGGGTCGTATTCCTGCCCAGGGCGTAGGATCAGGCTTGCTTTGGCCAATGGAATCTGAGTGGGCAGGCCCTGTGCCCTTCCTTTGCCAGCAGAAGCTCTGAGAGCGCCATGAGGGTCCACTGTTCCACTGTTTTCCCTCTGAAGAGACCAGCGTAGCCCAACCAAGTCAGCCTGGAGTACAGAGAACATGAAGCAGGGCTGCCGCTGACCCTAAAGGCCATCAGTGTGAGCAAACACAGATCTTTGTTGCTATAAACTGCTGAGATTTGAAGGTTATTTGTTACAGCTTTAGCTGATACAGAGGCTAATGGGCTGGCCCAAGCCAGAGAATAGGAACGCCTAAACTGATGACTCGTCCTCAGAGTCAGTAAATCAACCAAGGGAGCTTCTAAGATGATTAAGACAGAAGAGAAATATATTGAATTCCAATGGCTCCCAATCAGGGGTATGAGATTCACTTGGGGTTGGACGGATCCTACACACTTGTGCTTCTCTAAACTTACATTCTGCAAATATCTGCTCAGCATTCATTTGGCCTAAATGGAAAGAAGCTATAAAGCTTGTTTCCTACTTTCTTTATGTTTATAATTCAAATGTTGGCTGTCCCCCTTGTCATCTTTGAGATTCCACTAGAAAACAAAGCAAAAACAAACAAAAACTTAAACATGCAAGAGCATCAGTAAATACTGCAGAATCTACTGCAGATTTCATTGCGATGGAAGACAGGGCTGTGCAATCATAGCAGACAACACTTTGTTTGGGGGGTATAATCTCATTAAATGAGTCTTTTCTCCTGAACTCTCTTCTCAGCCTCATAGCCAAAAAGAAATTTCTTCATTCCCCACCCCATTCCCCCTCCTGAAACCACTGCTCATTGCCATTTGTGAATGCCCCAGAACAATAGTAGTTTAACCAGTCATGCTAAAGGCAGGCAATGTGCTAAGACGACTGGTTGAAGTAACATCCAAATCCTTGAAGTCATGCTTAAAGGTACTGCCTAAGTCTTCTCCCTCGTAAGTAGTTTACGAGAAGTAGAGCCTGAAACTCAGCTACACAATGGGAGGGTTTCCATCACTGGTGAAGTTTTAGGTTCACAATAATTTTAAAATGAAAATGCTCTTTGAATGTGTCACACACTTAGCTCATGCCAGTTTTCACTCATCTCTTAATTTAAGGTCATTTAATTAGATGCTTTTCTCAGTAGGGCAGCAGGGAAGATGGAAAGCCCAGAAATTAGGAAAGGAGCCCGGAAAGGGGCAACTGAGATCACCCATTTCACTGTTTGACCCCAGATCAGCTCTTACACAGTCAGCACCATTCCTCTTGAATCATGATGCAAACCACAAGCTGAAATCTGAATAAATCGTCTTTGCAACAGTGTGACCATCAGAAATGTGACAATTAGAAAGAATGTGCGGGTGCTCTCTCCACCCATCGAGGAGGGGCTCACCTTTTGGGTGAGGTCACTGGCTTCATTGATGTACCGATCTCTCTCCTTTTCCAGTTGAAAGATGATCTTTCTCTGCTTCTGAGCCTCATCTTTGTAGTTCTGGATTTCTTCCTCCAGGTTCCTCTTGGATTGTTCATGGAGCTTCACCAGGTCTACCTGTTTCTGGGTCGCGTGGATTGCCTTGAGCATGTTCTAAAAATAAGAACAACAGAACATCCCCATTTACTCACAATGTTTGGGGGTTTGGGGTTAGATATGCCCCTGCCTCAACCCTAAAATAATTAGATACATTGTTTTTGAGAAGAGTAAAGACAATCACATTCTCTATAGCTTATTAAGAGCTATAGAGAATATCACTGTATATAAAATATAAATGGACTAAATATTGTATGTGTTAAAAATAAATTTAAAAATCTAAATCTAATAATATTGTTTACATGTACAAATTTATAGAATAAGGAACAGTTTCCAGGATTATGAAAAAGAAAAAAAAAAAAGATGCAATGATTTTCCTAAGGAGTGCTCTCCAAGTAAAGATAGCTAATCTACTATTTCCTGAGATTCCCTAAATAGTCTAAGGAGAAGGGTAATCTGTTTTGCTAACATTTGTTCAGTTCTGGGAAACCTAAAGAAATAATGAAAAGTCAGAATAAACAAATATAAACTGTATCTACTTCAGTGAGATGAAGCTGTCTTGGCCAAAAGCCATCAGGCTGTCTGTTAGGAAGCAGCCTCCCCACTCTACACCTGGCCAATCACTTTTCCTCCCTGAAGGAAATCCTTGAGCAGGAAAGTTTATCCTATATCCTTGGAAGTATAGTAGTCAATCTCCTAAGAGTGACTGTCAATGGAAGGAATCCTCTGGAAGTGGCAAGAGGAGGAAAGGGGGGGTGGAGGGGATATCTTGCCTTGACTGAAGGCTCTCCAGGCCTCAAGCTCCCCCAACCTCTCCCTCAGCTTTGAGCCATATTGAGCTCAAAGGCTAGAAAAAATAAGAGCCGAAAACAAAACCCAAAACCTACAACAATCCTGAAAAGATGGAGGCAAATAAGAGAGTTTTTATATCACCAACCAGCTGTCCCTAGACCCAACACCTCTAAGTTAAAATTTTATTAGCAGTCAGCTGTATTTTCTAGATTAGCAAAAGCTGCAGATTATAGATATTAAATTCAGATATTTTTAATAACTTGGGCAGTTTCAGATGCCAAATAACACACCACCAATAAAAACAGAATCCACAAAACTCTCTGAAATCCCCTGCTAGTTTACATGATAATTCTCCAAAGTTCCTTTGTGCTCACAGGTGATAAAGCCGGTTCAATTCACAGCCAGTGAATGCTGGGCTGCAGACAGCTGCTTAGAGGAAAACTGAGCACTATTATTTATTCTAATCTACTTTTGTTTGCCTCAGGGTTTCCTTTCCCCATACAACCTGTTATAGGCAGATATTATAGCACTAAAGAAAGACACTTATTTACCAGTGTTATCGTAACAACTCACCTTATTTAACATGTCCCTTTCTCTCAGAAGCTCATCCATTGCTTTCTTATCAAATTCGGCTTGTTTCTTTGATGCCTCCACCTCTAAATCACCAGGGAAAAGAATAATGATAAATATGGAGTCACCCTAAAAAAAATCTGCCCAGGCCAAAGAGATACAAAAGCTGCTGTATATGTTTATGTGTAGCTATAACACTACTGTTTGTTAACTGTTACACAATCATCATTATAACTGAGATAGGTCTTCCTGTCACTAAACAGATGGAAACTGAGGCATCGAGAGATTAAGCCACATGCCAAGGGTCTGCGGCCAAGAGGTGACAGGGCTGAGATTGGGAGCACAGATTCTGACCCCAAAAAGTTCTTACTCTTTTTAAATCTTTCTTACTATATAAGTTATTATAAACACAGAGAGAAATTAGAAATAAAAATAAGCAAAAAGTAAAAATTCAAATCAATCGCAATCTATTTAGGATTTTGACATGTCTCTTTCCAGATTTTTTCCTATGCAAATTATGTGTTTATAATTATAAATATATATGCATTCATATAGATGTGCCAAAGTAAATCATACTACACATATTGTTTTGTAACTTGCTTTTACAATTAACAAACATAAAATAAATGCCTCTCTATTTATAAATGTGCATCTACATCAGAATTTTTCGTTGCTGTGTATTTCGCTATATGAAAATGTGTCATTTATTTAGCCAATCCCTTTTCTTAATATTTAAGTTGCTTCCATTTTATTTACTTATTTGTAATTATAAGCAATGACCCTGTAAAAGTTCTTGTTCATTTGTTACTCTGAAAGCAGAGGTCCTGAACCAAAGTGTTTTTTAAAAAAGACATTTCTCTCCTACTGCCAAATTTCTATCCAGAAAATTAATAGGAATTTTATTTTGCACCCAAACCACAGCTGGGTATTATTGTTCTCTTTGACCTTTGACAATGCAATCGATTATTTAAACCAGTATTTAACTTACATTTCGTTGATTAGTAGTGAAGTTGGCTGCTTTTCATGTTTAATGGCCATTTATTCGTATTTCTGTTTTTCAAATTGCCCACACGTCCCCTTTGCCCATTTTCCTTATGAATAGTTTGCCCTTTTCGTGGGTTTTTAAGAACTCGCTATGTATGATAAGGACATTAACTCTGACTGACATTATTTTGGTCAATCTGCCTTCATATATAGTCTTTGGTATATAAAAAAAATAGTTATTATTTCACTAAATCTCTCAATCTTGGCTTTATGGTTTCCCCATTTGGTGTTAACTTTTTTCCCCAAAAAGTAACTGTCACGCTTCCATTTTTTAAGTAACTGACCCATAGTGTACACTTGTATGAAACAACACCTTTATCTTAAATGAAAATCTTGGGTCTTTCTGTGGCCTTTTCAATCTTTTCCATTGACCTGTTTGCTTAGACGTCTTCACTGTACTATTTGATTACTGAGCTTTATACGACACTTCAACACCTGGTAAGGCAAATGCTCCCTCCTCACCCTTCTTTCCAAGAATTGTGTGGCCCTCGCCACATGTTTATGCTTCTGGAGGACGCAAGAACCAGTTTTCAAGTCCTAGCAATATAACTCACTGAAATATTTATGGAACATATTAAATATACAGATTAATTTAGACAGATTTATATCATTATTACATTAAGTCTTCTCATCCAGGAACTTGGTATATCTCTCCATTTTTCAAGTCTTCCTTTACACCCCTCAATAGCATTCTGTAGCACTTTTTATATATAGGCCTGGCAGATACCTTGATAACTTTATTCATAGATGTTTTATTACTTTAGTTGCTATTGTGAGAGAGGGTTTTTCCATCATATATTCTAACTGACTCTTTGTACGAAAGAAAGCTATGGATGTCTATATATTTATTTTATAACCTGCCACCCTATTGAACTCCTGTTAGTGCTGGCAGTTTTTCAGCTCATTTCTTGGGTTTTCTGGTAGAAAAGAACAAATGGAGGACTTGTCCTCCTAACCATAATGTCCAATGCCACTCTTTGGTCAGGCAGATCGAAAGGAAGAGGTCCCTGAGAAGAAATGATGGTTAATGATATCTATAAAACAACAAGGAGAGAGAGTGCAACGGCCTCTGTAAACATGACTTCAGGATGAAGAATTGGGTTCAACACTAAATATGTAACTTTTTTTCAAAGCTTAGAACTACTGCAGAGAAAAACACAGAAATTTAAATATGGGAGTGTTTTGAAAGTCTTAAAGCCCATTACGAAACAAGCTCTAGGGGTTCCTACCTGTCACTGTAGACATTAGATTGTAAACCCGTGCTAGGCGGTGAGCATGCAGAGGGCAGGGACCTCCCTGCACCCAATGCCTAGCATAGTGGCTGCACATAGTAGGCACTCAACTGATTGAAAGAGTAAGTGGATAGAGAAACTGTCAAGATAAAATACTTTTTCCTGACATCTTAGAAGGAAAAACAGTTGCACTTCTCAAAGGTTTACATGACAAACGTTTCTAATCATCTCATCTGGAGATTTTGATTTTACCTAAGTGTGTGTTTTTATGCTTTTATGTATGTTACCTCATTCAGTGACTTACAACTCACAGCACCCCATCCAGGGGGGCGGGGGGCCGGGGTGAATGTAGTGTTCCTGTCCCACATATTCTGGTATAATCAGAATTTAGACCCGATCCTCTGCCTCCAAGTCCAGAGCTTTCTCTGACACACCAAATTTGACTAGTATACGCTATTTTCTATTATATTCTTTTTAGAATGAGATGGTATTATGGCGTATTCATTTAGTAAGCATGTACTATGTGCTAGGCACTTGTCCCCACATGTTTTATGTGTATTAGTTTATTTCATCCCCCAACAGTTAAATATGACAGAAGTGGGATCTGAACCCGGGCAGACATGACTCCAGAGTTTGTGTCCTTCATGATTTTTCTGTCCTATACAGCCTTCCATGGCACTTAAATTTTTCCTTCACAGGCCAACAGGAGAGCTAGTAGAAGAAGTGTTTGTCATGTGGTAAAGTACTAACAGAGAAAAGAAATTAAAAGCCATTTATTTTTGTCCCATTGATCCTTGGTACGGTATTGCCTCACATATTGCTAATGGGGGACATTTGCTTTAATTTATCCCCTGTCTTTTGTGGAAAAAGAGACTAATGCTAAAGGTCATGTAGAACCCAGACTTACCAGTTTAGATGTTATTTACTCCACTGACAAATACTCTGGGCTGGATTTACAGTGTGCCAATAGAGTCTGTTGAAGAATTTTTTAAGGTATTTAAAATGATATCCCCTCCACATTGCCCATCCACCAGCTTGAACGTTGTTTTACTGATTTCATTTGGCATGGTTTGTGTTTGTACACACAGAACCTGAGTTGCCAAATGACATTAGTCACCAATGAAATGCTTACAAATGAATTTTTTTTTTAAATCACAACACGATATTTTGCTTACCTCTCTCTAATCCCAAGATCTGATTTTTTAGAGTGTCCTTGTGCTGTTCCACTTCTGCCTTTTGGTCTTCGATCTGGTGCAGTTTCTTATGGATTTGCTCTCTGATTTTGTTGAGCTTCCCGATGTCAATGCGCATCTGATGAACTTCTTCCTCTTTGGCCTGTAATCAGTGAGAAAGAATTCACCAGGGGCACTCAGTGAATAAAGGGTCGCTGACTGGATGACGGTAAACTCAGAACCAATAAGAGGAAATTCTTCCTTCGTTAGTGTGAAGTTGTTTTACCAGGTTAAATCAAAACACACACTCTTCGGTTTTGAGGAATATTGAAAATCTCTATTCTCTGAATAAAATATGTGGCTATATAGGCTAAAAATAATGAAAAGAATGATTAAACCTGATGTCTCAAGGCGCCACTAAATGCTGAACTATGTGTATAATAAATGCGTGAATTTTGTGTACTGATGCTATATTCAATTAGCAGTTTTCACAGACTCACAAAGTGGTCTCTCTTGGAAGGTTATTAACATGCCATAAAGTATTTGAATACATGTTTGTACCCACATGGCCACTGTGGTGCAATTATATATATGAGGGTGGGGGGTCCTCCTTCCCCAGAGGATGTTAGCCTTTGGGTGTATATACAGGCACGTCGAAAGGACATTAATAGGTAAGTCTACATAGTACCAAAGGTATCAAAATAATACTTCTAGCAAATGAAAGCACCAGATTTTTGTCTCTAAGGGTTCAAGTTTTATGAATTTTTAAAAATTCAAATTAAATCCATTTTTCAAAACTGTGCCATACTTAAAAATTACTGGAAAAGCAACCAATGACACTTATGCAGATAAAGATTAAAAATTACCTGCAGCCCTTGACAATGAAGAAACTGAACTTAGCTGGGCATGTTACCCTCAGATTATTGGTAGAAGCAGAATCCCTCCGGTTCGGGATCTTATAACAAAAATCTGTCATCTTTCAAGGTGCCCCATTCGGGTTATCAAAAGAGAGAATTAATGGCGTAAGTACTTTTACTTTCACTTCACCTTAGGGGCTAATATATTATTTTGCCTTAAGTAGTCATTTCATTTCTGCTTCAACTTACAGCATTCTCATAGAGAACGGCTTTGAGTCAAACCCATCTGGACTGCTTTAAATGTTCCTCAGCCTCAACTCCTACAGTGTCCAAATTAATTGACCTAAATTCAACTTTCAGTCACAACAAAAGATATTTTAATTCAATAATTATTCATCCAGGCCCCATGGTTAGACTTCAGAAAAATCCTGGAGACCTCTGAGACTGCTTGCAAAACAAGATACAAGATGTGCAATATGTGTGTGTGTGTGTGTGTGTGTGTGTACGCGCACGAACATGTGCGTGTGTTCATACACTTTTATTAGATTATCAAAAGGGCCTGTGATGCAAAAACTGTATAATTCACTACTCGAACCTAAGTATTATTCTTGATTGGTCACTCATTTTATACCCAGTATTTAATATAATCAGAGTAGGGTTTACAGATTTTTCAGAATTAATGATAAACATAAAGCATATAGGCATAAAATAGGTACCCAAGTATAAAACTGTTGTCCAAACTTAACTTGCAAGCACTCTTTGAGGAGAAGGGGAGAGAGAATAGGAGGCCTGTCTTAAAAGTTATGTTGGACAGAGTGAAAATCATGCTTCTACAATCCTACAAGTCAATACCCAATAGAACCAGTCGATCCCCCCACATTGCCCATTCCACCTTCTCCATACAAGTAATAAAATGTAACCTGACTTCTTTGCTATTCACTTGTGTAAACAGTTTCTAGCTCTGGGCAACCAGTGACTTGCAAGGCTGCGTTACAGAGATGAACATCTGAGCTCGCTTTGGAAAGCATTTGCATAATCATATGATCAATAATCAGGTTTGCAACTTTATCTATAAGAATGGAAGTTATCACATTGTCTGCTTCCAGGCATAAAGCAATCACAGTAGGCTTGTGCCTGTCTTATGTGTCAAGGCTAATTCAGATTATAAGTCCAAGGGCTCTGATCACACAGCAAACCTATATTAATAGGAAATGAGGGAGGGAGTGCTGGGCAACAGATATGTCACTTGACAGTTACTTTGAGCTCCAGTGCCTTCTGCTGGTTTTCCTGGGATAGCTGCTCGCAAACCAAACTGTGCTGTTCGTTCTCTTGCTGAAGTTTAGAATTTCTCATCTGAAACTGCTCCAGTTCCTTTGCAGCTCTCTCATTCAATATCTGAAAGAGGTAGAACGAGCTGGTTAATGCTTTTTAATCTGATTACAGTGTCTGTGGATCCACACAGGAAGCCCCGCAGACCTCCTGGGATGATCACAGCGGCCCCACTTTTTTTGTCTTTGTAGAAATGGTTCTTCATCCCCAGTGAAAGCACTAATGCACAAATATGATGAATGTTAAGTGGCTGAGGAAAATGACGCCGTATAATGAATACACAGAGAGGATCGCTTTTTTTCTGAGAGCCTTGGGAAGTCTTGTTCACAGGTGGTGGATAAATATTTTAATACCTGTTTGCCATTTGGCAGGCTTCGCATACGCAACAATTGCTATAATCATTTCAAATGAGCTAGAGATTCAAATGAGTTTTATCTGCTGCGAGGCTCAGAAGCTACATCTTCAGAAGCAAATCCTGCATTAACGTGCCTACCACCTTTTCCGGAATGAACCATTCAGTAACCAACACAGAGACAGTTCCCCTTTAATCCAACTTAAGTCAAAGCCGTGGAACAGCAGTGGAATCATTACTATCTGCCTGAATTCAGCGTCAGCCAGCCTTTCTTCCTACCTTCCTTGACTGTAGGTTTTAAAGAAATAGAGGATTCGATTTTAGGGGGCCATTTCTATTGGGAGAAAATTGGGGATGTGGAAGGGTATCAGATGGGCTGAAAGAAAAAAAAGCAGACAGACACAAATACAACTGACCGTTGAACAACCTAAGGGTTAGGGGTGCCCTCCCCACACAGTCAAAACTCTGAGTATAAATTTTGACTCCCCAAAACTTAACTACAGTTGTCCCTCAATATCCACAGGGGATTGGTTTTAGGAACCCCTAGGATGCCAACATCCATGGATGCTCAAGTTCCATATATAAAATGACACCGAGCAGTGCATACAACCAGCCCTTCCCAACTGTGGATTCCCAACTGCAGATTCCTAACTCTGGATCAAAAACGCTATTTGTGATCCATGGTTTGTTGAATCTGCATATGTGAAACCAGCAGATAAGGAGGGCCAGCTGTATATTTATTGAAAAAAATCTGCATCTAAGTGGACCCATGCACTTCAAGCCCATGTGGTTCATGAGCCAGTATAACTTTCATGTAAGTAAGAGTTAAACATGAAAAGAATCCATCCAATTTCCCATCACAGGGACTAAATAAAATATAGCTGGCTACCCTAAAAATGAAATTGTTTTACATGAGCCCTGGATATTGCTAAACAAAGCACTATAGTTTTATGATGTCCCAAATTCTCTCAGATTTCATGCTCAAACAAGTCTCATATTTTTCTCGAGGATACTAGACACTGTGTATTATCTATTTTATTTCTGGCTGTATATAAAATAAATAAAGCAACTGACAAAGAAATGTGTTCTAATATCTATTTTTTAAATAGAAAAATGCTATATGGCTTGACAATTCTTTGGAAACTTCCTCAGCGAAAACATTTTCAAGAAATGACTTTTTTTCAATTACATGAATTGCTTCTTTAAGAAATGAGAAATGGCAGACTAGAATTATTACTAAGTTACCTTAAACCGCTATTACAGGGGAAATGTTAAAAAAAAAAAAAAAAGTACCTTATTTAAAGTGCATAAAGACTGAGTAGGGTTCCCTAACCTTGAAACTTAAAAATAAACCTGTTAAAAATAAATCCTGTTATATTCGCACAATGGAATACTATACAGCTATGAGAGTGAATCTCTGTGAGCTCTGTCCAATAGGACTTTCTGCCATGACGTAGATATTCTCTATCGTGCTATACAATATGGTATCTACTAGTCACATCTGGTTATTGAGTACCTTAAATGGTGCTAGTGCAACCCCAGGATCTGAATTTTTAATTTTACTTCATTTTAAATAACGAACTTAAGTAGCCACATGTGGCTAGTGGCTATGGCATTGGACAGTGCAGTTCTACGACTACGTGGCAACGACATGAATGAATCTCACAGACAGAATATGAAGCCGAGGAAGATAAATGGGAAAGAGTACATCCTGCACGATTCCACTTCTGTAAAGCACAAAGACAAGCAAAACCAACCTTTGCTTAGAATCCAGAATAGAGGTGACCTCTGGGGGAGAACATGCCTGGGAGGGGGCACAAGTGGGCATGTAGGGTGCTGTTTCTTGGGCTGAGAGCTAGTGACCAAGTGGAGAAAATTCATCAAGCTGAACGCTTGTGACTTATATAGACACTTTCCTATGTGTATTATACATTAATGAAAGGTTGCCCTGGTCGCTATGGCTCAGTTCGTCGAGTGTCATCCCGTGCACCAAAAGGTTGTGGGTTTGATTCCCAGTTAAGGCACGTCCCCAGGTTGCAGTTCGATCCCAGCTCGGGTTGCAAACGGGAAGCAACCGATTGATGTTTCTCTCTCACATCGATGTTTCTCTCTCTCTCTCTCCCTAAAAGAAAAAAAAAAAAATCAATAAAAATATCTTTTAAACAATTAAAGATTAAAAATAAATTAACCTGTTGAAGCTTAAAAAAAAAAAAAAAAAAAGGGCACCTATCTGCCTATAAGAGCTACTCAAAGTGCTAAGTGTCTTGTTACCAACAGCTACAGTGAAGGGAATTTGCTGCTTTCCAAAGAAAATGCAAAATGCCCCAATGGACAACGAACCACGAGCAAAGGCGCTGTCCCTGTTTTCGCGAGGACCCCTGGGGCAGCTCGCACCCACGCACCTTCTGCTCCTTCAGCTGCTGCTCCAGCCTCTGAAGCTCCTCCTTGCTTTTCTGCACGTACTGCTGCAGGGCCTTGATTTCCGTCTGCCTGGTGTCCATGTCCACCTGAATCTGCTTGAGCTCCTTCTCTATTTTTTCCTTCTTCCGAGACTCCCTCAGAGCTTCATTCTGGCGTTGCTGGATTTCTTGTTGGAACTACGGGCACAGAAAGGGCAGGGAGGAAAGAGCTGAACCTCTCCCCCAGGACAGGGCTCAGCCCGCCGAGCTTCTCCCTCTCTCAGGTCCTTCATTTTCAGGGTAGTCGCTTTGTAGCAGCATTTCCCCTGCAGGACAGTCATCTTCGAACCCCAATGTAAAAGCTTTTCAAGAATATTCTGTTTTGTTTTTCAGAGCCTTGACACTAAACGTCCACCTTGATGGTGGAAACAAATCCACAAAGAAGGTATAAAATCCAATTAAATAGGGAGCCCGGAATCTAGCGAAGTTAAACATGGAAGGAATTCATCCAATTCTCCATCAGTGGGAACTAAATAAATTTAGCCAACTACCCTAAATATGAAATCATTTTTTATGCAAGTCCTAGATATTGCTAAAGAAAGAACTATAGTTTTATCATGATGCCCAAATTCTAAGAAAGGCCTTTCTCTTATCTCATGTTTTTCTCCTAGAGACGGATTTGTGCATGACCTATTTGACTTCTGGCTTAATATAAAAGTATTCAGAAGAGTCCAGCTAGATGGCGTCTTACCATGGAAAAAAGTCAAGGGAACTACTTTCACCATCCCCCGATGCAGGGCACCCTAGCCTTCACAGGGGCACCTCCTTGGGCCAGAGCTGTAAGCAGTGCCCTGCCTTCGTGACTTCTCAGACAGAGAATGCTGAGAAGAGTGGCTCCAGTAGAATTGCTCTTGCAAGAACCAACCAGAGAAACAAGCAAAACAGTGGATGCCTCCTTTGGGCAGCGGGGATAAATTTGAGAGAAGGAGACTGGGGAAGGACAGAACATCCTTCTGGGAGGCAATGCTCCCTCCTCGGCAGAGCTGACCTGACTGATGGCGTGCTCTGCCTCATCTCTGTTTCGCTCGGTTTCCTGCTGCTGTTCAGTGGTCTGAGCTAAGGACTCCCGTAATTTCACCACTTCTGACAAGAGCTGGTCTCGCTCCTTTGTCACTTCTTCTTTGAACTTCAGTAAATCCCGGATACTAAAAATGAAGAACACAGGAGTCATAGCCATCTGCTCATGAGGCCTTCTTATCACCCTCCGAGCTCACTTTCATGGGGAAGACTCCAGATCAAGGATGAACACTATTCAGATGTAAAAGATCTTTATGCCCAAGTGGGAGCTGTTTATGAGCTGCTAACTGAAAAAGAAGTGCCAATAATAGCATACATAAGGGTGTCCCTTACTGATAGCTCAATTTTGAAAATGAAGTGTATTTTAATAAACACTGCCTTTATAATTATTTAAAGTGCGTGTATACATTTTTTGGGATACTCTATATTTAAGAAATCACAGTGTCATGTGTCTGGAGGGAGGGGATTATAGAGATTTTTTATGTAAGTCCAGAAAAATATATACCAACTGGTAACTTATCTCTGAAAAGTGGAATTTAGGGTGGAAGAGTTGAGGGGATGATCTATACTTCTTAGTATTATTTTGAATTTGGTATAATAAGACTATAATTGCTATTGTCAAGTCTTGTCATTAACCCTAAGGAGATGTGAATTTAGGAAACTATTTAATATATCCCCTGGAAGGCTATGGTCATAGCTATAAAGTCTAAAATGAAGCGTAACATATGCAAATAATACACACTGCCATTTCTCTATCCACTCACCCAGAGAGTATAGTTTCTCCCAAAGAAATGCAACCCATATCAAATGTTTCCAACAACAAAATTTGGAAAATCATTCATGATGCCAGTATTTAGAGAGTATGTGATAATATTTGTTGATTTGGATTGTAAACCAGTTACTTCCACATTTCAAAAACCATTACATATAATTTGTCATGACTTTCTGCAGAATTAGCATTTTGCAAGTAGAAAAACTGTCTGATATGACTTGTGCAGCAAAATTAGACTCAAGCAAAGCAGCTACTTTAGAGCTGAGAAAGCAGAGGCCCTGCAGCTGACAGTCATCAAAGGCCTGTTCGAAACACAATAATTTGATGATGTTTATTTACCAATAGTTTTCATATAACATAAAGGAGCCTTCAAAACCGCACTGAAACTCTCCTCCAAAAACAAAACCTCAAATCCTAAGGTTACTATGAAGAGAGAAGCTATACCTGAGAGCACTATTGAAGGTAAAATTCTGGGCTAGACAGTTCCTTCAGTTTTCCTCCTCAACCATGTGCCAGTTCTCACTAAAATGCCTCCTCACTTAATCAGTTCCCTTGCATTGCTCTTCGGTAGCTGCTCTGGTTATGCTCGACTTCTTTAATAATAGAGTCCATTGCGATGGACACCACACCTGCTGTTTGTTTTTCTATCCCTTACCCTTAGGACTATCATCTAACACTGGATAAATTCATCTAGAAAGCACAGGAAGTCTAGATGGCAGTTAGATTTGATTAAAGATGCCTAAGAAAGTATATGCTCATTCCCAATTAACACAAGGTTTTGCATGGCCTGCAAAGTGCTAGACCCCTGCCCAGAAGGTAAAGGCGCCTTTCTTCAGGGATTCACAGCCTAATGGGTACAGAAGCACCTCAACAAATAGTGTCCATACGATGTGATCAGTGCCATGCTTGAGGTAGATCATGGGTCCTATGGAAACAGAGAACACAGTGACTCTTCTGCTCGGTCACTGGGTCTGGGGGTGGGGAGGAAGTTGGAACAGAGATGCCGATGGCAATGAAGTTACGATAGTGTTTGAGGCTGAGAAACAAGCTGGCAGCGTAGGTAACCGCTGCACCCGCCGCCTCCCGCAGCCGCATCAAAATTACAACTGAAATACAGAACCACCGTCACTCAGATCTCCTGAAATCCGGCTGAACAGAAGCCCCACAACCAGGGAACTGAAGAAGCACCGAGACCGGGAGGAGGGGTGGAGAGGCGGGCGGATCAGGACTGAATCGCAAAGACTCCGCCCGGGCCCACACCCGGTGCCACGGGTTAAACCAGGAGGGACGTCTCGTGGTGGGGGTTTTCCAGAGGAGTGAGGGGTCCCAGCCCCACATTGGGCCCCCAGCCCAGGGCTCCAGGGCCGAGAAGAGGAGTCCCCACCCCTTCGGGCTGTGAAAACCAGCGGAGACTGTCACTGAGGGTCCAGGAGGCTGCGGGAGCCCCAGCAGCTCCTCTAAAGGGCCCGCACACAGACTCACTCGGACGCTCCCTCTGAGCCCAGCGCCGGGCAGCAGCCTGAAAGGACCTGGGACACTTGGGGAGGAACTAACCTGCCTGAAATTTGGGTGAGAGGCAGAGGGGCGGCTTCCTCCCAGGCAGAAGAGCTGGCAGAGGCCATGGCTCCTTTGGCGAATCCTCCCACACACAGCCGGCAGGCGCCATATTTGAATCGCCAGCACCTGACTCACCCCTTTGGCCCCGCCCCGTGATTCCCGGAGGCCCCGCCCCTCCCCACCTGCAGCTCATCCAGGCCAGTTCCAGTGGCTTTTCCATGCAAGTGGCCTCTCGAGCCTCATGCTTAGGACTTTCCTAAAATCTCTCAAGCAAGCAGTAGCATGCCCCATAGGGCTTGATAAGCGGCCCCAGGCCTGGCACTAGCAGCAGCCTGCATTGGCTCATAGCTGGGCCTCTCCTGGACATCGCCAAGCCCAGCACAAGTAGCAGCCAACTACGGTTTGCTGTGTAGCTCATGCTGGGTGGCCCTGGGCAAGGCACAGGCAGAGGCTGACTTTGCACCTCCCAGGAGGCCCCAGAGACAGTGCACCTGGTGGTCAGACTCACCCACGCTGGATTACAACCCTATCACATCCACGAGTGACACACTCAAAGAGCACACTTGGTGAACACCAAAGCTCTACTGAAGTAAATCCTGCTCCCTAGGGGTGTCTCCAACACATCAGCTCTTTGGCTGTAGTTGCAGCTGGTCCTCACAGCTAATTGGCCTGGGGGTCAATTCCTCCCAGTGATGCCAACAGCAACCAAGGCTCAACTACAACAGGACAGTGCACACAGCCCACACAGGGGAGCACCTAGAAGGCCCAGCGCAGGTGACTGGGGAGGCTGAGCCACTGGGCCCTATAGGACACCTACACAAAGCCACTCTACCAATTCCAGGAGACATAGCAGCTCTACCTAATACATAGAAACAAACACCTGGGAGCAGCCAAAATGTGGAGGCAAAGAAACATGTCACAAAGGAAAGAACAGAAGAAATCTCCAGAAAAGGAACTAAATGAGATAGAACCAAGCAAACTAATAGATACAGAGTTCAGAATTTTGGTTATAAGGATGCTCAAGGATATTAGTAAGACTATTACAAAAACAAGTGAGACCATCAATGACCTAATAAAATACCTATCAGAAATGAAGGCTACACAAAGTGAAATGAAGAATAATTTACAGGGAATCAACAGTAGAGTAGAGGACGCAGAGAATGAAATCAGCAATTTGGAACATGAAGAAACAAAAAACACCGAACCAGAAGAGCAAAAAGAAAAAAGAATCCAGAAATATGAAGATAGTATAAGGAGCCTCTGGGACAACTTCAAGAGGTCCCACATTCGTATTATTGGGGTACCAGAAGGAGAGGAAAGAGAGCAAGAAATTGAAAACCTATTTGAAAAAATAATTACAGAAAACTTTCCCTACCTGGGGAAAGAAATAGACTTACAAGTCCAGGAAGCACAGAGAGTCCCAAACAAGAGGAACACAAAGAGGCCCACAGCAAGACACATCATAATTAAAATGCCAAAGGTTAAAGACAAAGAGAGAATCTTAAAAGCACCAAGAGTAAAGCAGTTAGTTACCTACAAGGGAGCACCCATATGACTATCAGCTGATTTCTCAACAGAAACTTTGCAGGCCAGAAGGGAGTGGCAAGAAATATTCAAAGTGATGAAAAACATGGAACTACAACCAAGATTACTCTACCCAGCAAAGCTATCACTTAGAATTGAAGGTCAAATAAAGAGCTTCACAGATAAGAAAAAGCTAAAGGAGTTCATCACCACCAGACCAGCACTACGTGAAATGTTGAAAGGTCTTCTTTAAGAAGAAGCTAATGAACAAAAGAATCTGACAAACTAAATGGATCCAGAGACATTGACACATACAACAGACAATCATATTTCAGAGGGAAGAGGGAAGGGGGTTGGAGGGTGGGAGGAGATTAACCAAAGAAGTTATATGCTTATATGCATAACCCATGGACACAGACAATGACAGGGTGAAGGCCTGGGGAGGGGATAGGAGCGAGGTGGAGGGGGTCAGTTGGGGGGAAAATGGGACACCTGTAGTGTTTTCAACAATAAACTTAAAAAAAAAAAAAAGATAGTGTTTGAGATGGGTCTTGAAGGATGCCTAGTTGTTTATTATGTGGAGAAGGGGAAAAAAGCATTCCTGGCATAGAAAACATGTCCAAAGACATGGAGACATAAGTAAGCATGGTGTTGCTGGGCATGAGTCAAACAAACCTGACTGGGACAGATCTATGAACAGTCCTTAGAGACATGTCCAAGACTTTAGGCTTTATCCTTTGGGAATGGGTAAATATCAAAGGTGTTTATACTGAAGATGGAAGCATGCAGGTACATGTTTCAGCATCATAAATCTGGTATGTGGTGATGGTATAGAGGGGAGGTATAGATGGTCTCCTTGAAGGCAGGGAGACCAGTTAGGAGTCTACTGCCAAATCCAGCAGAGGATGGAAGGTCCAAACCAAAGCAACAGCACTAGTGATAGGGAGGCGGGAAAGCCTAAATCAATAAGATGAAGTCTTAAGGAATAAAGGAGTAGCAAGGGAGAAGAGCAACCCTGTTTTCTGGCCAAGAACCTGAGAAGCTGGAAGGACGCTGATGCCACATAACTGTGGCAACTGTATGGGAGGAGCTTCCAGTTCCATTCCACACACGTTTGAGAGAAATAAACCTAAAAATCTTTACTCATTTTGAAACTGTATTACTGTTTCTTATAGACCCAGAAGTTTAATATAACCATAAATTAGGAGGAGTTCTTACGTGTGGAGAAAAGGAGTATTAAAAAGAAAAAATAGCAATAGACAAAAAACAATCTCCAGGAAACCAACAAAACAAAACAAAAAAATAGTCTTGTATCACTTTCAAGGTGACACTGGCCAACCCCAGGCTGTCTGTTGAAGGAGTCGCCTGCGAAAGCAAGTCCAGCTTACATCAAGAAGGCGATGACCTACTTGCTATCCTGGTCCATTGTCAGTCCAGACCCCTGCTCGACTAGTTTGGTTAGGTTCACTATTTCCTCTTTCAGGGCAAGAATCGTCTCCTTCGCCTTCTGCTCTTTATCATAGGCTGAGTCCACCATCTTCCAGGCCTTTTCGATCTCCTAGATGGGCCACAGGACATCAGTGAGAAAAACCAAACTGGCTTCCAGATGCAAGATAAACTGAGTCAACAGAATAATAAAACAACCGCAATGCAGTAGTCATTTATGGGGAAAGAAGATCACATAGTACACATTATGCTTTAAATTTATATTGACTTACTCAGTTGTTCAACATGAGCTAGTCAATACTGAACACCAGTTTTCAGGGGGGGATTGGGAAAGGATACTTTTTTCTTGTGTGAGTGTGGCTACAAAGCTCACATACTGCAAGGGCTGCTATAACTAGGAGGATATTTCTAATAAAAATATTAAGATAGGTTTACAAAATTAAAAATAAAAGCATATGTGTTTCCCAAGTCCAGATATTTTTTTAATAAGCTTTATCACATAAGGAATGATCTTAGATCCAAGCCTTAAATTTTAAGCTCTCGATAGGTTCTAAGTAAAACATATATTTTGTCCTTAGGTCCCAAGTGAACTCCTAATGGCCATGTGAGCTTTAGAAAAATTCATAGCAAGGTAGTCTTTGCTGTTACCTAATCTGTACACAGCAGCCTTGGTAATTACCATTTCCAGAAACTCAAGCCCAGGCCTTCTCATCAAATGCTTACAGGGGAAGAACAAAACCCATAGCAGAGAATAGGAACCAGGCCTCATGTAGCTTTGGCTTCCTTTCTGCTATGAAATACACGGTTGAATATTAACATAAATACTTAAAAGTGAATTACAGCCATTCAAATAAACGAACAAAGCCCGGTAAATATTGCAGCAGACTTGAGTTTTTACCCTGCCACTTAATTTTCTTGCAAAATTTCATCCAGTGGCATGTGAGTCCTTTATACAGGTAAGAACCTATTGGCTTAAGGTAAAAATATTCCACTTTCATGTTGACAAGGAATTAAATGAGTGGTAGAGAGTATTTCATTTAATTAAACAAATTCATGCTATTACAATAGAGAGAGATGACAAAATGTCAGTTTATTGGGACATGTTTTTCTGTAACAACCATATATACTATTTTTTAGCAAAACAAATGAAAGATATTTAAATGCAAATACGACTATGTGAAGATTTGTCCAAATCAACTTCACCAATTAGATTTTAACCAGTTCATGCCTTCCATTTCCAGTTTTAACATTTACCATAAAAAGTGGCATTTTTCATCATAAAAGGAATTAGAGCCTTTTCATGTTGATTTTTCAGCAAAGAGAAGAAAATGACAATTGGGAGAAAATACTTCAAAAAAAAAGTTGTTTCTAAGAAAACATGTCATATTTCACAGTGGCCTTGGAAATTTATTTGAATTGGCTGATATTTAATTGCATGATATCAAGGGTATTTTTTAAAAGTTTGTGAATTTTTTCTCATCACTAAGGTTTTAACTATAAATTAAGATGTCTTAACCTCTTATCACCCTGAAATCAACATTAAACATTTATGTTTTACCTTCAAAATAATGCAACACACTTGAGGATGGAAAAATAAAGTGTGAGACAAAGCCAGACGGAATCCCTGTTCTCCCATTATGAGGAACTGGGAGAATCAAGGCAGAAGGAAAGAGATGTTAAGAAAAAATATAAAAATTACTATTTGGGTATTCTCAAGGTATTATCTCCTAAAACAGTAAAAAAATAAAAAAATTAAAAGTAGGAATATAAAAATATCTTTAACAAGCTATCAGCTTGAGATATTTAATTACTATTCATCTTGTATCAAACAAGACATACTAAGATTCCTAATATTGCTCTTACTTATCTCTAATTCTTTTTGCTAGCCCATTATTTCTTAGCAACCAAGCCAGTGAAGTTGTACATTATATTCTGAATAGTCAAATTCACCCAATCTAATTATTTTCTTTGAAAATGAACATTATTCCCCAGGCTTAATGAATACATAAATCATGTACATTTTAACTTAGTAGCTCATTTACTGCCAGCCCAGAGCTGTGAGTATGGTGACAAGGTGCTGTTTTAAACACAGGGCGCATCTACGGCAGCTCTCCATTGACTCCATTTCCAGAATATCACTGACCTTTTTCAAGGACGCGATGGTGGTCTGATCATCTTGAGAGAGCTTCAGGGCGGTGGCGACCTTCGCGGAATTAACCACAATCTCCGCATTGAGCTCTCTGCATTTGGCCATCAGGCGCTTTTCATTTTCATAAGACTTTTTCATGACAGCGTGAAGCTTCTCATATTCAATCCTAAATTTCTCCAGACTTTTGTCCCCTGAAAGTTCACTGAGAACCTCCTGAAAATCTCTTTCGATTTCTTCAAATGCAGTTTCTTCCAGCACTACTTTTTCACTCTTTTCCTGTACAGAAGAGCAGGGATGGGAATGAGCATTGCGACATCTACACCATGACCATTCAGAAATTACTGTTAATGTCCATGAATAAAAGACCTTCAGACAAGCTAATTAAAAACCGCTGATAATCAGAACTTTTTAGGCTCTATGCTGGGAAGGGAACAACTGTATGATGTTCATTCCCTGATGCTACAATATATACAGGGGTGGGCAAAAGTAGGTTTACATTTGTATGTACACAAAGCACACAGCTTATTCTTGTATATTCTTTATTAACTATTGTATTATTTATTTGTATAACCCTGTAAACCTACTTTTGCCCAACCCCCTGTATATAATATTTCTTACCACATGTTGTTGTTGTTACAGATTAGATTAAATAGGATAATTCATGTTCAACATTTAGCCAAGTGCCTGGCACACAGTAGGCATCCAATAAAATTTTATAGCTGTTACAATTATTCCAGATCCTGATCTCTTTTCATTTCATCCCACTTCTTACTGCCCCCAGGATTGGACTGCAGAGGGAATCCATAGCATGTTGAGGTCAGACATAGGGAGACTGGGGTATAAATAGCATGAAATCACACATACTCACAGTGAAACCCATTGGAAATATGGAATAGTCTCCTAAAAGATATTCCATCACTTGTATCCCTAAAGGAAACTAGGCTAGGTCATCTCCACAGGTATACTAAAATGCCCCCTGCGCAATGCTCATGGGTCTTTTCTGCATTTGCTTTCCATGATTATCGGGACAAGTTATTTAACACTATAGGCCCAGACAAGCAAATGTAATTCAAGCAAGTCTGGCTATGACTTAGATGGGAACCCAGAAGTTAGTTATACTATAAGAATTTTTACTTCCCTAGTGTATGGGTTGAATCGTGTCTCTCCACAAAGTTATATTGAAGCTCTAACCCCAGTACTTATGATGTGACCTTATTTGGAAATAGAGTCATTGCATATATAATTAGTTAAGTTGAGGTCATACTGGAGGAGAGTGTGCCTTAGTCCAGGTATCCTTATAATAGGAGCAGGGTGGATTACAACTTTGTGTGGCGATAACTTATTGTGGTAATCATTTCCCAATATAGACGTATATCAAATCATTATATTGTAAAACTAATACAATGTTACACGTCAATTACATCTCAATAAAAAGCAGGGAGTCGAGGGTTGGACACAGACACACACAGGAAAATGCCATGTGAAGACAAAGGCAGAGATTAGACTGATACAGCTCCAAGCCAAGGAAAGCTAAGGATTGCTGGCTACCCCAGAAGCTAGGAAGGGGCGAGAAAGGATTTTACTGAGTCTAGAAGAAATATGGCCCTGCCAACACCTTGATCTCAGACTTCTAGACTCCAGAACTTGAGACAATAAATTTCTGCTGTTTTAAGATGCCCAGTTTGTGATACTATGTTATGGCTGCCCTAGCAAACTAATACACCTACTTCTTGTTAGATACAGCACAATAATAAAAAAGAATGGGTATGGTTAATACACTTATTCACTTATTCAGCAAGTATTTATTGAACATCTGCTATATGTAAGTTGGAATGCTAGAGCCTACACGAGATACCAAGACAAAGAATAAACAATGCTCCCACAGGAAATTTATACAGCAATCATTGGTGGGGTATGTTTTCCCAAAATGGAAGTACAGAGTTTGATACCTGCCATAAAACAGATTCAAAATTCTACAAGGATGGAATTACTTCCAACAGCAAGAATTAAAGTAAATTTCATAAAGAAAATGGCATTTGAGCAGGCCCAGAAGGGACAGTGGAATCTTCACAGGTGATATGGAGACAGAGGGTATTCCTGGCAGGTGGCAAAGCATGAGCAAAGGCTCAGGACCAAGCAAGGGTCCAAAATTTGAGACTGGTTAAGAAGCTCAAGTTGGCTCAGGTATAAGAAGAGAGAAGGGCCTTTGCATCAAAGCTTTATTGCTAATCAAAGAAACCAACAGAGACACTCTTTAATCCCAATAATAAAGTAAAATTCAAATTCACCCTAAAGATTTGGGGCAAGTAGTCTAGTTTCCCTTCTGCTTTGACAAGCCTATCTTGCCCAACATGGAGAAAATCTACATATTTTTGGTTTTCAAAAACATTTGTGCTAATGATTAAATTTCTAAAGATGGCATGCAAGCAAAACGGAGCCCACATCTTAAAATAGATGAGTCACAAGCATATCTATAACATTTCGTGTAACAATGTTAGTACTAATGTTAAATTCAACAGGAGTTTTCTAGAAGCAGATTCTCACAAAGATCACAATACAGCAATTCCACAAAGGAGGAAAAATCATATTTAGGAAATATGGAGCTGCTGCTGCTCTGTGCTTTCCCCTTGTTGATGCTAAACATGAGTATACACAAAAATATATCATGGCAATGTTCTCAGTTCCATCCCTGTAAATGGTATTAATGTCAACACTTGATCACCAGCCTAATGATTTGTTGGCAGGCCAGGTTTTCCCTGTATACCTGGCCCTTCGCACAGGAGTGGGAAAATATCAAAGAAAAAAGTTTTAAAGAAACTTTTACGAACAAAGGAGATTTGTTCATATTGCTATTTTAAAATATACTCTTAAAAGCAAAGCAAAAATTATCTCTTAGCTATGACCAACAACCAGTAGGTATCAACACTTATGGGATATAAAGCTATCTGTTTTAGAAGCATGGTTTCAACATGAACTGATCAGAGAGGAACTGTGATGCTCCTTCATTCAACACCTATCTATTGAGTTTTTACTATCTGCCAGGCATCATTCTAGGTGCTGGGAATACCAATTAGTGGTGAGAAGGAAAAGGGAAAAAGAAAAGAGAGCAGCAGTAAAAAATGAAGCCAGAGTGGAAATTAAGACTCATGAAAGCAGAGGTGAGAAAAAGTTGGCTGAGATCAAGTGAGAAGGAAAATAGAAAGAAGAAATAATGGGAGATCGTAATGAGGGAGGGAGACTGGGAAATAATTATTTCATAGCATGGGTATCTGGGGCTAATGTACAGAAAATGAAGAATGAAATAAACCAAGATGACGAGTAGGGGAGGGGAGGAGGAAATACTCAAAGGCAATGACAGGGGAAATGGGAGAATTAGAAGGAACAGGAGGGAAAGACGGGGAGAAGAGAGATATGAGCAAGTGGGGATAGTGGGGATAAGTGATGTGGCCCCAGCAGCATGGATGCAAGAGACAAGAGCGTGACGGAGCCCAGGCAGTGAGGAAGAGAGAGGGTATGAAAGGGGTTGTAGGATTAGGAGAGAGAGCTGTTGCCCACGGGAGGTGGAGTCTAGAAGGGGAGACTAGATGTGGAGGAGACAGGATGATGAGGGGCTGTGAATGGTCAGAGGAGACAAGAGAACCACCTGGAACAGGGGTGGGGGTCTAATGGGTGTGACAGGAGCTGGGACCAGGGCTGGCCTCATGGGTCTGTGACCTATGCAGTTGCGTAGGGCCCCTGGCTCAGACAGGCCCTATCCCCCAGTCAGTTTACTACTCTGTTGTCTCGTTTTGAAATTCTTAATAATTTTTAACAAGGGGCTCTGAATTTTCGTCTTTTATTGAGCCCCTCAAATTCTGTAGCTGATCCTGAATGGGACTGACCATGGGATGGGTGAAATGGGGGAGCGCTTTGACAGGGCCATGAAGGATTTCGGTAGGGCCTTGATGGATGGGGACCGTGAATGGCAAGTGATGGCAGGGACCTGCTGTGCTCAGAGTTATAAATGAGGGTGCTAATGGACAGACAAGGGTCTTTAAAGGGTTGCAGGGAGGAGCCCTCATCAGTGATGCTGAAGATGGGGTATACCGCAACGTGGGGAAGCGAATAAAGGCTACCAGATCATCCCGCAATGGTCAGTGATAACGCAGGGCAGTGGTGACCAGCCGAAGAACTCAGTGAAGATGTGTCACAGAGCTGATCAGTTGATAGGGAATCATGGTGTGACAGGTGCACAAGGGTCAGTGAATAGGGGTGACAGTAGATATCTCCGAAGCCTTCTTGTGGGTCCCATCAGTCAGTGTGAGACATCACTATGTCTGTGTGTATCTCTTTTGTGGCTCAAAGTGTAGGTGTGGGTGCCTGTCATGAATTTCCCACCGTGCTTAGCACAGCGCCAATTTAATAGTGTGTGGGGGGGGGGGGAGTATCCCCCCAGTGGAAGGAGGGACAGGAGGTAATGGGGCCAGAGCCAACTGGGACCGGGGAATGAGGTGAGGCTGTGGGTAGAGTTCGGATATTAGTGGGGAAACTTTTGGAATTAGTGGGTGTGACAGCGGGTAAGTCGACAGCAGGAGAGGAACAGCGGGGAGGAGTTGAGAGGCGACAGGGAGAGGGGGCCGGCTCCTGACCTCGGCCATCCTGCCGCGCTCCGGGGGTGCCTCGGAGGCCGCGGTGGAAGTCGCAGGCACTGGGGGGGACTCCGAGGAAGGGGCTGTGCGCGGGGCCGAGCGTCCAAAGCCCCCGCGTTACTTCTACTTCTGGAGGCGGGCCGGTGGCGAGTGGGCGCTGGGCGCGTCCTCCCGTCGCCCGGCAACCACCTCGCCCTCTAGGGGCGCTGGCGGAGGTTCGAGGGGGAGGAGCCCCTGAGGCGCGCAGCCCGGCGTGGTTCCCCCAAGGAATATGCAAATATAATGAGCGGGGCGGGGCCAATGAAATTAGGGGGCGGGGCCTCTGGGAGGCTGGGGGAGTCCCTAGGTGAGCTCAGGGGTTGAAACGCCGAAGAGACGGGAGAGCGAAGGGCTGGAGGCGAGCGAGGGAGAGGACGGTGGGGGCGGGGAGCCGGCGAAGGGAAGCGGGGAGACTAGCCCCCCCCAAGGACTTGGGGGTCAGACTGCGGCGATGCGGGAAGGACCGCCAAGTCCTCTGGATTCGAGTCAGTTACAGCCCATAGGGGGCAGGGACTGTGCGCAAGACACAGGCGGGGAAAACGAAGGTGGAGAAGGCGAGGGCCCTGCCTTCGAAGGGTTTGGTCACTGGTGGTGAGAAAAATGGGGCGCAGACCTCAAGACACCCTGGGAAAGCGAATTTGGAGCCTCGTCGTGGAAATCTGCCTTGCCCCCGGGGCTCCTCTCCCAAGCCCTTTCTCCCCCCCCCCTTCACCTTGGCCCCCACGCCTGTAGGCTTCATAGTTTTACTTTTCCACGGTCAGCTCTCTAATCCGTCTGGTGTTCATCTCTGTATGTGTGTGAGATAGGATTCGAGCTGACTTTTCTCAATGAAGTGAGCCAAGTTTTCAACATCTTGGTTCCAAAATACACCTGGGCCTGTTCTGAGATCTCTGGTTTGTCCCTGGGTCAGTCAGTACCATGGGCTTTGTAGCCAATCCTCATGGTTAAAGGGCAAGGCCCCCACCCATAGTTCTTCCGTCAAAATTCATGAACCTTTATCATCCCATATAATTTTTAGGATGTTTTTCAAGTTCCTCATGTTAAATTTTTATTGGAACATCATTGAATTTATGAATTAATTTGGGGAACATTAACATCTGTACAGTGATCTTGTTCATGAACTGAGACTGTATATCTGGCGGACAAACAGAGCAGACTACGACTGGACACAGTGTGCGTGGAGGTAGTGGGAGAGCTGGCAGACGAAGCTGAAGAAGCAGGTTGAACCAAGCTGTGACCCAAGCTAATAGAAACGAGGTGGAGCTGGGCAGGCATCACAGCTCAGGTTTCTTGGTATGTTTACAGGAAACCTGACTGCACACTGGGACCACCAGCTGTGGGACCACCACAATCTAGAGAGACTCCATAACATCCCTGAAGGTACGTAACATCAGAGGTGGCCTAGCGATCCCTATCTGGTACTCTTGTGGGGGGGTTCTGTGTGTTCTCATTTCCCAGGAATTTCCTAAAGGACCATTGTGCAAGCAGGTGGCCTGCCAAGGCAACAGTAATTCAGTCCAGAAAACACTCTTTTTAAGTACCTGCTGCATAGCAGGCAGAGGCTGCCACAAAAACCACAGAGGTGACTAAGGTAAAGTCACTGCCCTTTCTGTTGGAGGAAAGGAAGAAAGGAAAATCTACAATTCTAACACAATGTGATGGTATCATTTAGACCATGCCATGTCAACAGACAGCACTGTGGGTGCTCAGGGAATCTAGACACTGACACTTGAGAGCATTACTTATGAGGTGAGGAAAGAAAGACCCGGACATGGGTAATCAGGGACCCACAGGAGGTTGAAAGGAACGTGACACGTTCGACTCACAGGAAAGAGATGCAGGTGGACATGAACACGGATGAGTATGTGGGTGGTGGACAAATTCATATATGCCGATGAAAGAAAATGCTTTGCTTCTAGTTTTTCAGATTACAGAAAAATACTCCCCAACCTGCTCCCCTTTGTTGTTTTAATACAAAGGAGCACTAGGTGGCATCATACTACCAAAAGTCCTCACCACTTAGCACCTCCAGGAGTAACAGTCCCAACCAAGATGGGGCAGCCCCTAACTTAGACAAATAGAAGTGCTTCTACCATTCTCATTTCTCCTTACACCCACTTAGTTTATTTATTGAGCACCTACTATATTCCCAGCTCTATGCTGCACACTGTGCGGGATAGGAAGGAGTTGAAAGGACCTCCTCCCTAAAACAAAAGAAACGGAACATGCATGCCACCTCTCCCCCACACAAAAATTGTAAAACAGTCCAAGGCAGGATGTAATAAGCACTGAAATGAAGATGTGAAGACATACTACTCAGTGTAATCTGACCCTTTTGATCTTCCGGGCCTTCCTACCACTCCTTGTCACACTGGATTCCTCCATTCCTCATCTGTCATGTTCTTTCCCACCACTTGGGATTCACTGACACTGAGCTCTCTGTCTAGAATACTCAGCCCTCCCTCTTCACCCGGCTGATGCCCATCCATCCTTCCTACAAATCTCACTTCCTCAGGGAGACCTTTCCAGACCAGCCCCTCAACACCAGACTACCTTTCCAAATACCATGTGTTCCACTTCTTGGACCATCCCACAATGGTAATTAATTATGTATTCACAGAAATGGTTGTTCAATATGTGTCTTCTCTACCAGGCTGTCAAACAACAAGAGGATGCAGGTCATGCATGTCTTGTTCAGCCCTTTCTCCACTGATGTTATAGGCTGAATTGTGTTCCCCTAAAATTCATATGTTGAAGCCCTAACCCCCAGTACCTCAGAATGTGACTGTCATTGGAGATAGGGCCCTTAAGTGGTGATTAAGTTAAAATGAGGCCATTTGAGTGGGTCCTAATCCAACCCGATTGATGTCCTTATAAAAAGAGGAAATTTGGACACACAGAGAGACACCAGGGAAGCACACACACAGAGGAAAGACACAACAGAAAGAGGCCATCTGCAAGGCAGGCAGAGAGGCCATAAAAGAAACCAAAAATCTTGTTCTTTGATTTTTAGCCTCCAGAACTGTGAGCAAATAAATTTCTGTTGTTTAAGCCACCCAATCTATAGTTCTTTATAATGGCAGTCCCAACAAACTAATATAAATGACCATCACTCCTCTCAGTATGTAACTATTAAGTGAATGGCTATTGAATGAGTTCTAAAATAAGGAAGACCAGTGAAGGATGGCATTGTTAGGGTAAGGTACATGGACTTAACCTTAAATGATACATATGAATTATAGACGTGGAAGGAAATAGAAGAAATTCCAAGTATGGGAAATAGCACTGGGCAGATACCACGGCAAGAACACCAAATGCTAAGAGGGTGTAGGTGAATAGCAGAGCTTTGGAAGGATAGCAGAGAAGCAGCTGTGAACTCAGACCAGGGACAGCCACAAACACACCCATTTTCCCTGCCAGATAACTTGAATATGTGATCATGAGCTGCAATACCTCTGCAAAGCTCCTTGTTTAAACCTGGACATAAGTGCCTCCTATAGCACCCTGCTAGGGCATCTAAGCTGTGTGCTGTGACTCTGTAATAAGAACAGTGCTATGTACACAGTGCTCACCTCTTCAGCAGCACCCAGGGAGGCTATAATGTGAAACTCCTGAAAAGCAGACAGAAACACTGATGTGCAGCCCTCCATGGAAATCCCCAGCCTGCAATGCAAAGCAACTGGGCCTTCAAAAGAAGCTACTCCTCTAACAGATCACCGAGGCCCTGGAAGCAATTGTGGGAGGTTCTACACAGCCCACAACCCCCTCGTGAAACTAGTAAGGATAATGTTAGTAGTGAGACTAGGAACTCCCACCCAGAAATATGTTTCTCCCTGAAGCCAAAATGTTCTAGATGGCCCTCCCTGCTCCCCAGGGTCATAGCTGGATGGGTCAGGAGCAGAGACCTAACCCACATAAGGCCAATTCCATTATTTTTCCTGGGGACTTATAGTTGAGACCAAGCCTTGCAAGCCACTCTGTGGAGGGCCTGGAGCTGAGTATATGTGAAACCCAGGACAGGCTGAGAAAGGTGGGCTGCAGAGAGGGAAGAACAAAGCCAATGAACAAAGAGAGGGAACCCACAGGCCCAAGAGAGGAAAGGGGAGGGGGGCTCCCTTGGTTGTTGGTGCCCCTTCAGCTTCTGGTGCCTGGAGGCCCAGCAACAGCTGCTCTCTTGGGCTCTGCTAAATAATTTTCACCTTCCTACCAAAGTCAGCTTATCTGTTTCGTCTAGATGAAGTGAGTTTCCATTGCTTATACTTGCCCCCACTCCAAAAAAAGCTCCAAAGCCCTGACCAATACAGGTCTTATTTGTACAGTCATTCTTGCGATATCTCTGGATTTCATATCCATGAAATCTAACACCTGCATCTGCCGCATGGTAAAAATTGCTCTGGTCATCATATCTAACACTTCTCCAGGCTGCTGGGAAGATTAAAAGCCCACGTGTTGCAGAAAACTGTTATCATTTATCAGCTGACCCCATGCTCACCTTAGATGACAGAGCAGAGTCCCAGCTGGCTACAGCGTCCCAAAACTGTTCAGACCATATTTTATTTCTTTAATCTGCTCCGTTTCCAGCCTGCTGCAGAGGTAACTTAACAGAACATTTGAGAAACACTTGACATCTGTTCCCAAAGGGTCTTCATACAAACTCCCCTCTTGATACCAGAGGAGACAACAAAGCTCGGGCAGATTTATTAGGAAGACTGAAAGGTCAGGCATGAGGAGGAAGCAGCAGGCAGTGTGCCACCGCAGGAAATCATTCTTACCAGGAGAAGGAGACAGGGAGACGACACTGTCACGACCACCCAGTCATCTTGCCTGCCTGGAATTTTATTGGTTTAACAGCAACTGCACTTCTCCCCGTGAGATCACTTTGGGGTATGACCAATTAGGCCAGCTCTTTGACTTGTGCTTCTTGCCCAAGAGGCCACGGTAACAGTTTGATGTCACCTAGAACTAGTGGTGACTTACACAAAACAAATGGCTAACCAGATTGGTTAAAAAACTGATTGGCTCCACATAACCTGTTCCACTACAAATAAATAAACACATAAGTATTGAATAAGTGAGTGAATAACTATGTAAGCAAATAAATAGATAAATTTATTTAAAACCAAAGCACGAATCCCTTTGAAAACACCATATTTTCAAATATGTCTAGACTTTACATATGCAAGTCCCTTTTCTGAAATATCCTGTCTCCTTCTTTGTCCAATGAGTTTTTCAACATTCAGCTCAGTGTCACTTCCTCCAGGAAGTATCCCCTGGTTAGGAACTCCTGTGTCGCTAGAAAACCTGAGTGTCCCTCTGTCAATTCACTGTATTTTAATCATGTGTTTATTTCTATGTCTTTCTCATAAGACTGGAAAGACCAGTGTTTTCTTTAATATAGTTATGGTGCTGATACATAAGAGGCACTTAAAATAGAAAGTTTGATGAAGAAAAGAAGGAAGGAAGAAAAAGAGGAAGGAAGGAAGGAAGGAAGGAAGGAAGGAAGGAAGGAAGGAAGGAAGGAAGGAAGGAAGGAAGGAAGGAAGGAAGGAGACTAGCTTTTACACTTAGACACACAGTAATTACTCCTAGGAGTCACTAGTGATCAAAGAAAGTTAAAAGCTATTGGAACACAAATATTTAAGATTCTAAGTTAGCTGAATAGAATCACTTCCAAGTACACACCAGGTCCCCAAACATAAGTATTAAAAATTACAGTTAAATGCATTTATCTCATTTCTTTACCCATCCCGATGCAAATGGCAAACAACAAGTATTTATTTATTTTAACCCACATGCACACTAGGTACTCAAGTGGATGCCCCGCTTCTCATTGCAGCAAAGATAGACATCTATAAAATGAAACTCTTTGCTTTGTTAAAAGAATATACTCTCTTTCCTAACCTGTAGGTAGGTTGCTTTCTTTCCAATATCTGCTGTCAGATCTACTGAATAATTTCATCAGCAGAAAATGCCTGCTGAGCATCTACTGTGCACAGGTGTTCTCCGAGGCAATTCAAGGGAGGCAAAAAGCCTGGACCAACCCCAACCCCCACCCCCAACCGAAGGAACTTGAAACCCAATTTAAGCCAAGCAGGATAATTCAAATCTCCAGGATGGCAGAGACCAGCCTAAAATGCCATTATATTTTAGAATCTAACACCATAGTCTGAAAACTTTTTCTGTAAAGGACCAAATTAAGAGATATTTTGGGCTTCACAGGGCACATGGTCTCTGTAGCAGCTACTCAGCTCTGCCATCATAGCACAAAAGCAGCCAAGGATAATATTTAAATGAATGGGGATAATTGTGATCCAATAAAACTTTACAGAAACAGGTGTTGCTCTGGAGTTGGCCTGCTGGCCAGAGTTTGCCAATTCCTAAGTTAGCACAATGTCTGCCATATAGTAGGTGCTCAAATATTTATTGAATGGATAGATGGATGGATGGGTGGGTGAATGAAGGTTTTCCTAAGGTTATAGCATGGTGATTTGTTTTAAAGCCCCTGCATATCATCTTTAGACATTAACTATTGGGAGAGTAATAAATACCTACTGACCAAAAATAAGCTTCATAGAAATTACCTGACAGTCTTTCCCACTCCAAGTGCTTTATCGATGAAAATTTAACATGTATCAACCACTAACAGCTTTCATAACAGAGCTGTGAGCAAGAAGGGTGGTATAAAGAAGCATTTTTTTCAAACTGTAGATCATGACCCATTAGTAAATTGTAACCAGTAATTTTTTTTTTTTTCAAAAAAGGGTAAAAGATGGAAATAGAAAAAAGAGGAGGGCCCAGTCGGGCATGGCTCAACGGTTGAGCATCGACCTAGGATCCAGGAGATTGAGGTTCGATTTTGGTCAGGGCACATGCCCAGGTTGTGGGCTAGGCACCCGATCAGCGATGACTCTCTCATCATTGATGTTTCTCTCTCTCTCTCCTGCTCCCTTCCTCTCTCTGAAATCAATAAAGATATATTTTTTTAAAAAAAAGAGGGAACATACCAGGCTATATCACAAATAGTAAGCATAAGGACTGTTTTTAAGAAAACTTTCTTATATAATGCACTTGTGTGTAAGTATATTGGGTTCTGAAGTAAAATGTATTTTCAAACCAGTTTGAAAAATACTCTAACTATTGTAATCTCATTTGGGGGGAAATTCAGTGTAGTTGTACATTTGAAGGGGATTTACTATGAACATGACACAGAGTCATAGTTAAGGGCAAGATTCTGGAGCCAAGTTTATAGTTCAAACCCTAACTCTGCCACTTATTAGGTGTGTGACCTTGGGTAAGTTACTGAGCCTCTCTAGGCCTCATTTCTTTATCTGTTAAATGGGAATGCTAATGATACCTACTGTTTGGGGTTATTATGGTAATTACATGAGTTGTTATTTGTAAAGTGCTTAGAGTAATACCTATCACCTAGTATAAGCAAAAGTGTTACCTTTAGTACAGGACCTGACTTCTCTGGGCTTCATTTATGTTGGTAAATAATCTCTAAAGGCCCTGCTGGCTCCAATAGTCGTAGAAGAGGTGGAGGAGTTCCCGGACAGACTTTGAGGAAAGAAATAGCCAAAGGCAATTCATTCATCCTGTTCAACTGACACCTTTGAGGTCTCAGCCAAGCAGTCTGTTCCAATGAAACATCCTGTAAGCTAACTTGTTATTATCTCTCAAAATCGCCTACAAAGGTGAATTCAGGATGGTGAAAAATTGGCCAAATCAAGGAAAATGATCTTTTTTCCACCCATCAGACCCTTCATAACTAGCATTGGCTTCCTGTCTCTCCCATTGTCACATATTTTATTCCATGTACTGGGATAACCACAGCTGGGGGTGAACAGGAAACCTGTCCCCATGTTTGTTCTTTGGTTTTTTATTGCCAATGTTCCTTACTGAAGTACAGTGTGTAGCTGCCCACAGTTGGGCCAGTGTTTTTACTGTGGAATCTGAAGCCATATCTAGCACCTACGATCATGGAAAACACACATGAAAAACAAGCCAACAGAAAAATAGGTGAAGTTATGACTACTGACAAATAGAAAAGTAAAAATGGCCAGTAATAGTGTTCCATTCAGCCTCCCTTATAATGAAAGAAATGCCAATCAAGACATTGAGAGATCTTTTCACCCATAAAAGAAGCAAACTAATTAAGGCTAGGAAATAGCCAATGCTCAAAAAGATGTAGGGAAATAGGCATTCTCATATTTAATTGGTGAGTCTAAACTGGTGAAACACCTTTGGAGGACAATTTTGCAATATACTATATCAAAAGAGTAAGTGTACATAACCTTTCACCAGCCCCCAAACTATCAAAGCATTAGCCAAAGCAGCTACCTATCTACAGACTTAAAAATAAAGCCCTATTTGTTTAAGTCTCTTGTAGTCCTAGGCACATAAAGTTGTAGTCAGGTGTTCTATTACTTGCAACCAAACACATTCCTAATTGACAAGTTTAAAATGAAAAGGTAAAAGAAGACATCCTTACCGTGCACTGACTTTAATGTGAAGGTTTCTATTATTTCCCCATCAAACATGATATTGGCTTTGGGACTGAACTTCACCTCTCATTTTTATCATGATGCAAAAGTGTTTATATTTGGATGCCAAATTTTATCTAGTGGCTCTTCAGCGTCTATAGCAATCTTTCTATTTTTCTTTTTTGATCTGCTCTTGTTGTAATATTCTTTTGATGTGCTGCTGGGATTCTGTGTTAATAGTTTATTTATGGTTTCTAAAATGGTACTTATCAATGAGATTAGTGTACTACTTTTATTTTCCTCATTTTTAATGAGTTATTCTTATTCGGTTTTTGACAGATACGTTATCATTCCCTTAATAAAAAGAGAATTCCAATCATTGACATTTTTACATCTAAATGACTAGATTTTTATTTCTATATATTGTATTTGCGTGTTTTTTTCAAATTTACTTATTCTTTCTTCATAGTGCCAGGTTCCAGCGTTCTGACTAATTATTTCCAACATAACTATTTTATCATCTCTTCCAAATTGTTCTATTGTCTCAAGTTCTTCAGGGGCTAATCCTCCTGTTTATTGATCCATCCCTCCCTCGTGTGGTTCATTTCCTACTTTGGTTTGTAATTTCTTATTGTAAACTCATCATCAATGGGAGCTCCTCATTCTGTGAGAGATCAGAATACACAACTGGCTTTGCATTTGCTTCTAACAGGACCAAGAGGATTCATCACTTTGGAACCAGCTTTTACATTCTGTGCTGACTTCAGGATTCCCTCAGCACAAGGGTGGTGTCAACTGGGACCTCACACCAATGAATGGCATAGGCAAGCTAGTGGTTTCAGTTTCAATTGCAGACATTTTAAAAAATTCATCCAGAGCCCCAGACAAACCACAAACTTCCTCGTTGTGGCCCTGGCCCACTGGGAGGATTTTTGTTTTGTTTTTTTCCATCCCACAGTCACTAAGAGCCTTTCCAGTGTCCCAGCTCTAAGTAGGGAGTCTCAAGTCCAGATCTCTACCTTTCTAGAACACAAGGCCTGAGTGGGTGCTCACCCCCCAGTCCTTAGCCATTTGGGCTTATATTCCTGGCAAATAACGCTATGTGCCTTAGAGCTCCCTCCTCTTATCTCATACCCAGAGATCTCCCCTTCCTTTCTTTCAACTGTAGACTTTTTTTTTTCCCCAATATTTCTGCGTTTGAAGGAGAGCTTACCTGACTTCTTGGCCTCTCATGTTCTCAGAAGTTGAGTCCTTTGTATTTTCCTGTCTTTTAAAAAACCCTTTCTAGAGTAATCACAAAGTGCTATGGAAACTACATGGGGGTTGGGGGTCTCTAACCCAGACGTGGGTGTTCAAGGAAGACTTCCTGAAAGAGAAATCGCCTGAGACCTGAAGACTGAGCACATACTGGAGGGGGGGGGGGGGAACCGACATTGAGGAGACAGGGTGGAGGAAGAGATGGGATGAAAGTTGCTGGGAGAAGATAGAGCACATGTGCATACCCAAGGTGGGTGGGGATAAACCAAGTATCACATTCTGAGAAGCACAGGTTCCAGGAACTGCAAGGAGTTGGGTGTGGAACATGAACTGAGATATGAGGCTGGTGAGGGTAAACAGAGGCCAGTTCATGCACGGCCCAGGTGCCAGGTTAGGACAGTGGACCTTATGCTGAGAGCAGAGGGAAGCCAACGAAGGTGATCATCAGGTCACAAAGTGAAATCATCAGGTTTAAAAGAAAAACAAATCTAATAAACGTTCCTTATACAAACAACTATGCACAGTCGGTTAGAAATCGCTCTCGACAATCCCAGAGGGCCCTCAAGCACTGACCTTGGCATTCCAGCACACATAACCCTGAACTCTTACCCCAAGGTTTACAGGGCAGTGTAGTGATGCTCTCAGTTCAGTGTCCCCATCTCCTAGGAATTTCCCCTGCCCTCTTTGGGGATGAGTATCCCACTCATCCAACTTGCAGACTTTTTGTAAACACTGGGTTCTTTCAAGAATATTTCATCAGTTTACCCCTCCCCGCCACCACGGGCTCCCAGAACTGCCACAACTGTGCCTGATTTAAGGAAGGAGCTGTAAGCAACAGCAGCAGCTTGAAAACAAGAGTAACCTGGGCGAAGGGCCAGGGGGTCTATTTTTAGAACGTTCAGTCCTGGCCTGTTTATGTTTCGATTCTGCCTCCCGTCTTCCCGGCGAGGGTTCAAGTTACTTGAGGAAGGTAGTCCAAGCCCCAAGAGCAGCAGCAATGCTGATGATCGCTACTCCTCTCCCCAGCGGGTGGTTGACTACCCAGAGCAACTTTGTGTAGGACTAATTCAGGCCCTTCCCGGGCACTTCTCCTGGCTGTGGCATCTGGGCAGGTCACAAAGACAACAGGTTATGTATTTCGTAACCCGTTCAGTACAACCAGGGCGCTGCTGCCCTCCCGGCCTCAAGTCCCTCACCTCCAAAACAGAGATCTAACTAACTTCACGACTGTAAACAGGCTTTGGAAACGAAAGCGCCCTCTGCAGATGAACGCATCCAAGCCCTCGCTCTCCTTTGGGCCTGGCTGCTCGAGGGAGACAGGCGAGGATGCTTCCCTTTATCATTACATTTGCTGAAAAAGAGAAAAAGGGCCGGCGTTGTGTCTCGATTTTTATTTCCCTCCTGGGGACAAACGAGGTGGCCCCAGGAATGCTCGGCCCCGTACGGCCCCCCGCGGAAAATGCGAGGTAGCGGGCGGGGACTCAACCCCCTCGGGTCTGCCGGCCCGGACCGACTTTTAAGGGCGTCCTCCCCGACTCGCTCTCCACTCGCCCCCGTTTCCTCTAGCGGCCAGATCCCATCTCCCCGGGTCATCCTCCAGTTCTGCTGCCCCCTCTGGAGTTCCTGGGGGGCCAACGGGCAGCACCCCGCGGCGGGCCCTGGGCCCGCCCCCCCTAACTCGCACGCTCCTCCTTAAGGAGCTCCCGCGGCCGGGCGTAGAGGCGGGTGTTTTGTTCTTATAAGGAGGAAAAGTTTCTGTGACATGCAGGAAATGAGTAACTCTGGAGCCCAGTAGAGCGCGGCTGATGGGGGCCCGCGGGCGGGAGCCGGCCGGGGTGTCTCCGCCCCCGGCCCTCTAATTGCCCAGCCGAACAGCGGCGTCCGGGCCCTGGGGACCCGCGAGCGCAGCCTGGGCCCGCGCGGAGCTCCCGGGACGGCGAGCGGGACGGAGGCTAAACGTAAGCTCGGGCCAGCAGCCGCGAGGCTCTGCGCCCTCCTCGTGGGTTGGGGGGTAGAAGGAGGCGATGGCCACGGGGGCGAGGCGGGGCTGCCCCCGGGATGGCGGCGTGGGGCAGGGGCGCGGGGCTGCAGACTCTGGGGACCCTCGGCGGCGCCCGTGCCGGGGCGGGCGCACGGCCGTCTGGAGAGCGCGCTCCCTCCCCGCGCTCCGCGCTCCGCACCCGCGCCGACTGCGGGCAGCTCGGCTCCTCCGGGCGCGCGGCGCGGGACCGCGTCTTTGTTCCTGCTGCCCCGAGGACCCGTTACTTTGCACCGTCTGGGCAGAGCTCTGGGGCTGGAAGACCGGCCCAGCTCCGTAGCCGGCTCTCCCGCCGCTTTCTCTCCCCTCCTGGAAGGAGGGAGCGGGAGTGAAGCCTGCTTCTGCTCGGTTTAAGGTAGTGAAGCCATGAGGTTGCTTGGGGCCGGATAAAGCCCCTGCCACTTCCTCTTTCGGGACAGTGAGTGGAGGAGACCCCACACTGTGCGGAACTTTTCTTTTTGGGTTGCAAATAGTCTCTGTCACCTGGCGCCTACTCCATCCCCAACCCTCTCCCAGTGTCTCCCCTTTCTGACTGCCGGCTGGAGGGACTCAGAAGCCCTAGGACCGGGCTTCTCATTCGAAATGCGTCGTCTCTTGAAAATAAAAAATAAAAAAATGCTGCTGCCCAGGAAGGGAAGATATTTTACTGATCCTCTCAGTGATAGCACCTTGCTTTTTTTCCCCCCTCTGCCTGGTGTGAGAAGGACCCCCGTCCCTTTCAAAACTACCAGAGCACCACGTACTGGCAGAGCCTGGCCCCTGGCCTTTTGGATTTAAATCAGTTTCGGAATTATATTCGATTTTCTTGTTTCTCTTTTGGATTTGACCAAGGGCCCTTCCCTTTTATAAACCAGTTCTACCTTGGAGAGGCTGCCAGGTAACGCTAATCGGTGCTCTGTGCAAGTCACCGGTCCAGGTTAGACCGGTAAATAGCATGGCACACACAGGTAGAACTGCTGCCGTTCACCTCTTTACTGATAACGTAATAGTCTGCGCTTTTTCGGCCTCCTTCCAGCCTACGTGCCTAAGTGGCTCTCATTGTTTGCTAATTCCCTGTGTCTGCTCCAGGCCATTCTGCCTTCATGGTTTCCACTTGTGGGTATCCATGAAGTGGTTATACTGACTCTGCTCTCCCTGGGTGGATGGAAAGGCTTTTGCTCAAGTGCCATCCTCCAGCTCCGGAATTGTCAACAATGCAGCAGTTTCAAGCTCAGGCTTTCAGGGGGCTAGGATCTGAACTTTTAACCTGATGCCATCATCCCAGAACTTTTCACCTTACCAGGAATAGGCTCTTGGCTTCTGCAGCCCCCATGAAGAAAACAAAAAGGAGGGTGTGTGAGTGAACTTTCATCTAAGGGTAAGTTCAGGGAGGAGCTCCTAGATAGAGGCTTCTGGCAAAATTGCCCTCCTGAGAAGGTACTGTCTGGGAAGAACCTGGTTTTGTGTTTTTCCCTCTTGAACAACCTGGGCTCTGTAAAGAGAAAGAATGTGGGGGAGTCTGTCTGATGGAGGGGGTACACATTTTGGTTGGAGGCGGTGATAAGCATCCCTGGCTCAGAGCCCAGGAAGAACAGAGTTGCACAACAATACTTCAGGAACCCCTTTCTTAATGTCTCATTTTTCGAGGGACACCACTGCCAAATGGGGACATGTCCAGAAGGGAGGGGTGGAATGGTGTGGAGGTTCTGGACAGTGCTTGTGAGGGAGAAGGGAATGAACTGGCAGTGTTTCCCCTAAGGATAAGAGGCCTGGCGGCCCAGGGCTGTGGCCTTTAGGAATCTGAAGCATTGTCACTTGAGAAAAGGCTTGTTCTGCCTGGCCTCAGAGACTCACTGGTTAGCAGAAGCAGGGAAATGGATCGTACTCAGAAGTTAGAAGGAACCTGCCAACAACTAGAGCTCCTCAGGAGGTAATGCACTGCCCATCACTCAGCAGACAGGAGGCCATCAACAGTAACCAAAGAGAGGGTCCTTCCAGAGGCTAAGACTCTGTGACTCCATGTTTGGGGCCGGGAGTCCCCTCAGTGGGGATGAAGTAGTAGGGCAGCCTGTGGGGCTTTGGGGGCAAGGTTTTAACCCAGGAGTGTCCTAGGTAGCGGCAAGTGCTCCAGATGTGCTGGGGAGCTGAGGAGCAGGACCTTATGTGTGGCTGAGACCAGTCCATCTTGGACTCCGCTCTAGTCCAGTCTTGCAGGAAGGACAGCATAGCCATGAGAATGCCAAGAGCTAATAAGAATAACCTCCAGGGCTGCTGCTAGCCTTTTCCATCCTTTGCTTGAATTAGAATAAGGTGCTCCCTCTGGGCAAGAAGATGGCACCTTGGTGCCATTTCGAAAAAGGAGTCTCATCTGGGTGGGCACAACCATGGCACTTAGCTGGGCAAACGGCATGTAAACTGGTCCCATCCTCACCACCCTCCGGCCGGGTGTTCTTGAGCAGTATGTCACCTGCGCAGCCATACACAGCTGCCTGGATAACCAACAGTTATTGAAGACTTAACATTTTCTAGGTGTTCACAATTTTTCTTCAAAAACCACATTGCCTGTATTGACTCATTTAATCTTCACAGTAGCCCTATGACATAGATATTGTTATCTCCGTTTTATAGATGAGGAGACTAAGGCATAGCAAAGTAAAGCGTTCCGGAGCCTGGAAGCTGAGTCCCAACCACTGAAGCTGAAAAACCTAGTTTGCTTGGGGGGAAAGAGGGAAGAGCAGTTGCCTTTTTCTTTCTTTGTCAAGGGAAGAAATACCCACTCTCAGCTCAGATGGAGGAAAAAGTGGAAAATTCATCTGGCAGAAGGCAAGGAAAGAAAGGCAGGCCCAGCCTTGATGGCTAATGGGAGGCCTGGCCAAAGCATCAGATGACTTTCCTTCTTGATAGTTGGGCGGTGTGGGGTGGCAAATCCAGTTTGGGGCCTGGCATGAGTGTGATGAGTAAGTGCCACCTGGGTGTGGCACGGAGGGAAAAGGCCACAGCTATGCAGGGGCCCTGGCCTAGATGGAACAAAGTGGGGAGTGTCCAAACATGTTGTCCTGACACTTCCTACCCCCCCAGTCCCCAACCCTGTCCAGGTCCTGTTGACCTGCAAACACTCTTCCCAAGCTCATTCAGGAAACCTTTCCCCAAACTTGCACTTCACAGCTCCATCTTTATGATCACTTATTTTCCACGCTATACATTTTAGCACTTAGTAGCTGGAGCAGAGCATTTTTCTACCTACATACAGACAGACAGTATTTAAACAAATCAGACTTCTCAGCCAATGAGGAATTTTTGATGCCCTAATTTCTCCTGGGAAGAGCTGGCTGGTACCCAGCAGATTTCCCATAAGGGTAATGTTTACCTGGATCATGTCACCTGTCCCAGGTCTGGCTCTTAGTTGTGTCACTTGGAAACCCTGTCCACAATTTACAGAGTGGTTTGGACTTGGGCTATTGAGTCACCTTGAGAAAGCTCCCAGAAGTGGGTGTACAAATCAGAATGCTAGTTTATGAATTTGCAAGGAGACCTTGTGATGCAGAATGGATGCTGTCTGTTCTGCATCCTGGGCAAGCCACATGGGAAACCAAAGATTAGAAGGGAGCTCATACTTAGCAAAGCTGGAGTCGAGGCTGGAGGTGGTGGGGAGTGATATCTAATAACATGGGGCTCTGTTTGCCTCTGTAGACCTCTCACCAATGGAGAAATACTTGCCAGGTAGACCAGTACTCTGGTCATCCTGGCTGTGTATATCTCCTTGGTCAGTTCAAAGTCAGTGTTTACCTGGTAGGATTCCCCCCTTTTCTCTTTCATAATTTAGCAATTTTTATTTTATTTATTTTGTTTAGTGCATTACAAGCTTTAGCTCCCAGCCACATCAAGTTGCATTTGCATGAGTTCAACTAGTAGACAGTTTTAGGTTTGGAGTTTCAGGCCACTGGGTACATGCTATATGCAAATCAAGAAGACAGTCAGATGGCCTGGATGGGTCAATAGGAAGCCAGCCACAGAAAAAAGGAACTTGGTCCCTAATCCGCACGGCTGCCCAGGGATGTAGAAGGGTCAGGACTGGCCACTTACTGTCGCCCCTGTGTGAGCTTAGGGTTCAGGCAGTCCTAAAGGTCCCTCAGCCATCTGGCCATCCTAGCTGGTCTCTTTGAATTTAAAAGGCTCTCCCTTATCTCTGTCCAGGCCCCCTCGTGGCCCATCATTAGTAAGCTGCCCTCTCTAGATGCCCCAGAGCCATGGAGTTGTGACCCAGGTGGGCTTTGGAGAAGGGCAAACTTGGGTTGCATCCTGGCTCCACTGCTCAGTAGTTGTATCTTCTCTGTATTGGGGTAAGTGCCTTGACCTCCCAGGCCTTGGTTTCATCATCAGTAAAATGGGCATAGCCCCTCATAGGGCATGCATAGAAAGAGCTAAGCACAGAGTCTGGCACAGACCAGCACTCTGGCTGGTATAAGCTCTTAAAGATGGTAGAGGTCAATCGAGAATCTACATTCTCTGCCAAATTGGGACCCTAGCTTCCCCATTAGTGCCACTGCTCCTTCCTCTAAGGTCTGAGCAAAGGTCAAGGTCACAGGGACTCAGACTGTCCCAGAAGATGAGAAGGAGGTCATCAGTGCCCTTGTGTGTGTGTGTAGTTTGTTCAGACCTGAGGGCAAAGCTGCTGGTTCTGACCTTTCAGCGGACTCTGGGAGAGGGAAGGTCAGGTTTGAGGAGTGGCCTGTCACAGGCATCCAGAGGGGAGAGAAGGGCAAGAGAGTTTTCTGGGAGAGAAAGAAGGTCATTTGGGAGTGCCCAAGAGGTCTGTAGGATCCTCCTCAGCAGTTTGGGACCTGTGATGTTTTCCCATGGAAAGCACATCCCCCTCCATTCAGTTGGCCCACCCTGTGACATCAGCCGAATGGAAGCACCTTGCAGGTGACATCACTGTTGCCCAAGGCAACACCTCCACGTTAAGGTAGACTGGGAGGAACAAAAACCACCCCAACTGTAAGGCACATTTTGAAGGGAAGGAGCACAGAAGGTGGAACATCCACAGGTGTGTTTCTCAGAGGTTGGGCAAGAAGAGGGAGGTGCTGTAGGTCCCAAGTCTGGGTTGTGAGTCAGTTGGGGGCTGGCCTTGGGTTTGGCCCAAGGGAATAGAGTGCAGTGCTGACAGCTGCAGTCTTGTTTTTTTCTCTGAGCCAGGACAGGGAGCAAAGAGCATGACTCCTTTCAGAGGCTTCTGGCAGCTTCCATTGGCTCTGGGCCTCCCTTCTACACAGAGATGGGGAGGTCAGAACTGTGGCTTCCCTTTTCTTCACCCTCACCCCAAAAGAAAGTGAGAGGCAAGGATGCTCACGTCCTTACTACAGAGAAATGGGGCCTGACTAGGAGAAAACCGTCATTCACTGATTGGGCGAGTATGTGTTGTAAACCTGCAATAGGCAAAGGGCTATGCTAGGGATTCAGTGGCCATGTGGAGATGTGATCAAATGCACACAGAGAGGAGGAATGTCTGGAATCCACTGCCCAGAAGTTGGAAATAGAAGCAAGATGTCACCGGTCACCTCTCACCCAGCACTAACATGACCCTTGGAATTCCTGAAGGTTCACTTATTCAGTTAAACCCGCGGAATCCCTCCCTCCCCAGTAGTTCATGCAGGAATGCGGAGGTGTCTGAGATACACCTGAGACTTGGGAGTGGTGTAAAAGAAGACAGCCATAGGTGTCTTCTGTGTCCTGCCAAAGGGAAACCCTGGGGACAGATAGCACTGTTTGTAAGGCTGAACTCACATGGTGATTCTGATGTTCTTAACTTGGCAATTTATGGTTTCCACCGTGTCTCATAAGGTGATGCCTCCTGTTCTCCTTAAGATAGAAATTTCTAAGCAAGGACTGTTAAATGCCAACACAACAAATGAAAATTTCAGGAAAGAACTCCTTGCCTGCAGGTTTTAAAGAAAGGTAAAAACCTAGATGACATGGTAGCTCTCCCTTTAAAGAGGTTTCAGAACAAGAATCTCTTGTCCTTCAACTTGAAAGTATTCAATTAAAGTTTTTGCTTTGTACAACTGGCCATAATTTCAGATGCTCTAACATAGCTTCCCTGACTTCCAGAACATCAGTGGCTAAAGAAATTACCCTAATTTTGTATATTAAATATAGCCTTTTCAGGGTTATAAATGAAAATTAGAGTATCATTAGCAGAGAATATTAATTGCAAATTGTGCTTAGGAATCTGGTCCTCACATCAGTTGTCATGACCTTTTGTTCATAGAATTAGAAAAGCCTTTCTTAAAAAAACAATGGCTTCATCCATTGAGCACCTACTCTGTCTGAACAAAGCCCACCTTAGGGGCTTTGCATACATTTATTTCTCTTCCTCACAACAGCCTTTTGAGGTAGGTATTATTCCAGTTTTATAGGTGAAGAAACAGGCTCAGAGAGGCCCAGCTACTTGCCCAGAGGCACAGAGCTGAAAACATCAGAGGCTGGATTCAGACCCATATCTGTGCCTCCCGGAGCCTTTGACTCTTTCTGCCACCTCAGGCCTCTGCTGTACACCCTGGCCCAGTAAACGTAAAGGAAACATAAAAATCCCACTAAGTGTCAAAGGTGAGAAGACAACAGATAGTCCACCAACTCCAGGTTCCCTCTTGCTGTGACGTGCTCTGTGATATTAGCTGATGGAGCTCAGTTTCCCTGTCTATTTAATGGGGACAGTAGCAGCCAATATCAGATAATATTCAGAGCACTTTGAGATCCTCAGATGGCAGTCCCTAGAGAAAATACAAAGCCCACAATTTTTAAATGATTCACTTCCAGGTGGACAACACAGTGAGACACTCACTGCCTGGGAGGAAGGCTCCCTTTGAAGCCATCCTGGGTTCTTTCTTACCTCTTGGTCATCCCTGCAGTGCATACAGGAGAGTCTCCTATCAGCCTGGATCAAACCAAAGGGAGGGCGTTGTCATAATTCTGGCCCTACTTGTTGGTGCAAAGCCACGTGCTCATAACAAACTATTCTCCTGGGAGCCTGTTTCAATAGCCTTCTTAGTAAAACAGGGGACCCGCCTGAAGCTCATGAAAGGGTCCTTTGTTTGCTGAGACTTTGTCTTGGAGTCACTGAGGAGACAGGACCACAGTGTGCCTGGGCTGGAGGGGGTGAATCACGAGCAGGGGATGCCTGACACCCGTGTGCTGCTCCAGAATTCCCCGGGGGCATCTATGCCACTTCCCTGATGGCCCACCCCAAACACACTGCCCGGTGTCAGAAGAGTCCTCGCTCCCTTTTCCTAATCCACTGCAGAGAGGGTTTCCCCATGCTTTTGGCTGAAAAGCCATTTCATGTCCCAGGTCACACTCCCAGTGTCTCTTCATTAAGTCTGACTCCCTGCTTCATGCCTAAATTTCACCTAAATTGTCACCTGCCTTTCCCTTAGCAGTACAGGGGAGGAAAGCCCATAGGTGCCTGTCTGCTGTTTCACAGAAACCAGGTCACTGAGCAGCAGCATGGGAAGACTGAAGACTTGAAAGTTAGACAGTCCTGGGTTCAGATTCTGGCTCTGAGATGTTGAATGAATGGCCTCACCTCTCTGTGCCTCGGTTTCCTTACCTGTAAAATGGGGACATTGTCTCCTACAGAGCTTTATTGTGACAAAAAGGATTTTGCACAGTGTGTAAACCTCAATAAATATGGTATATTGGTTGCTATATACTAAACCCCTCCATCGGTGATAGGGCCGTGCGACTTTTGGGGTTTTCTCCGGAAGGGAAGAATTGCTCTTTACTGTGCTGAGATGGCTTCTCTGCTCCTTCTCTTACCTAAATTGCATCAAACTCTGTACTCCTCCATTTACCTTCCATTTCAAGGAGATGGGTGTCAGGGGGAGAGGCAGCTGGGGGATCAGATAAACTACTTTCAGGTTCAACCCTGGGTCATTTTCTTGGTGAATGGTGGTGATGAGTCAGTCTGCAGTTAGATGAAGGCCATCCAGGCTGTGGTGTGTCTCCAGGGCTGCATCTGGAAGGGTTGTTGCTTTCATTTCCCAAGGTTCTTACTGCTGTTGGCACTTGGCTTTTCTGACCACAGGCTGCCTCCCAGGAGAAACATCTTAGGAGTTACTTCATCCAGGACTTCCCACTCTACTCCCATCTCAGATTCTTACTCCTGGGAGTAAAGGCAGTAGGTCTCTTTCCCAGTCCTAACTCCATTTATTCATTCATTCATCAGGCATGCATGGGAGCACCTATACCTTTAATGCCGGGCACGAGAGACCAACACTGGTTTGGCCTAGGAGCTCAGAGGAGAGGGAGAGCCTCAGTTGAGGCTGCTATGAGCTTCCCAGGTCCCAAGCTTCTTGCTCTTGCTCTGTGGCAGCCCCTGGGGTCTTTAAAAGAGAACAAGGATCTGGTGGAGACAACTTAGCCATATCCCCAGATTCTGGAGTTGCTGCAGGGATGTTAGTGACCCTCCTCTTCCCAGAAGAGTACCTAAAATGCACCCAGTAGGATCTAACAAATTAAAAGGAGACCTGGCCTATCACCAGTACCATAGCCAATAGCATGTCCTTTACAGGGCACTACCATGTGACTTCAGGTGGGAACCAGGATTCAAACACAGGCCTTCTGAGCCCAGAGTTGGCCCCTTGGCAACTATAGGGAAGCCTCTACAAAGTGCTAAGCTCTTCCGAGCTAAAGAGCTTTGGGCTGCTTCTTTCTGGGTGGCCTTGGGGCAGGAGTATGTACTGGTAAATTTGGCAGTGTCGGTGGCTGCTTGCTGCCTGCCCCACCGTGTACCTGTCATTGGTTCAGGGACACTACTATGGGTCACGTGCCACCTCCGGCAGAAGCCAGGGCAGAGCATGGGCATCACTCGTCAGCACTTCGTCCCTGTGGCTGGAACACAAGATGGCTGTAGCTCAGGGTTGTTCTGTGTAATTCTTAGGGAAGGCGAGTCTCTGTGGTCATAGATTATTCTGGGGGTAATTTGGCTGCCTGTACCTGGCCTTCCGGTCGAGGCCCTTGCCTCCCTTGGAGGACAAGAACTGGGTTACTGTGACTGGTGCGGCCCTGCTGTGGGAGGGCAGGCAGATACCCGGCTCTGTTGCTCAGCCTCAGGTCCTTGCAGCAGAGAACACAAGCCAGGAGGCCAACCACAAGCTCTTAAGTTTTTTACAACGGGCTTGGCCTCCCCCTTGCCTTTGTGTCTCTTACTGTTCCCTTTTATTAAGATGAAAGGGGCTTTTAGATCTTTGCAAGCACAGAGCATGAGTGTGTGTGTGTGTGTGTGTGTGTGTGTGTGTACTTGTGTGTGTATGCATGTGTGTGTGCCCCTGTGCTGGAGGCCCACAGCACTTCCCTTCCTCCCCACCCTTCTCCCCCTCTCCCCAGCCCAGCTGGGGCCCAGGCCTTGTGTCAGGTACCACCCAAGCCACAGGGGAGCAGAGTGGGAAAACAGCCCAGGATTTCTCTGTGTGGGGGCCAGAATCCCTCTAAGCCAGGACGTGAGTAAGAGGTGGTGGGGTGGAGAGGGTTGGGGGGGGGGGGCTGGCTTTTCTGTGGCCATGGAAAAACCCTTGAGGCCCATCCTCCCCCCACCCTCACCCCGTGCTGAGAGGCCAGGTTGTCTTTCTGAGCTGGTCTTTCTTTTGTCCCGTCAATAAGGAAGGTGGCTTGCTGGGTACCAGCAGCCTGTTTAATTCCATCCATCCCCAGCTCTTCTGTGAGAGGGGGCAGCAGGTGTCCAGGGGAGGGCTTTCTGTCCCCTATGTTGTCCTTTGTATTACTCTATTTCCTGCTCCACCCCCTAAGGTCTCCTCCCCATCAAGCCAATGTATTTGCTGTTGTCCAGGACCTGTATCTGTCACTGCAGCCTGCGGTCCCTGCCCCACAGCGAAAGTGAGGCTGGTCCTGAGCATTTGCTGCTCTGCTTGAGGTGGGAGGTGGGGGGGGAGGGGGGGTTGCAGAGAACACAGGGTAGAGGGAGGGACAGGGTTCAAGTTTGGGGCTCCCTAGCATGCCTGCCCGAGTGGCTGTTACTGTTCCCTCCTCCAGTGTGCAGGTGCTCTTGTGGGTGAGATGGGGTCCACAGACAGAGGGAAATTGTGAGAAATACAAGTTGAAGCCAGGCCAGTGTCTGAGGGCTGCTTCCCCACAGGAAATGGTTAGCCCCGTGTTCTATTGTTAGCACGCCCCTGTGATTTCAGGTCTAGAGTTCTCAGGTGGGAATCCAGGGGTCAAGGGAGGCCCTTGGGTGCATACTCACTGTGGGAAACGTTCCTTCCTAGAAAGGAGCCCTAAAACAGGCTTTCCTTTGAAAGGGGCTGTGTCCAGCATGCAGGGTGTGAGCATACTGGGGAGTTCCCAGGATCTGGTGGGTCCCTAGGATCGCGCATGTCCTTCATGCTGTGAGCAGGCAGCCCTGTGTTTGGTCTCTGCCAAGCACTCTGGGGAACAGCCAGACAAACAAACCCTGCCTGGCCTGCCGAGGAAGGCAGCAGTGGTATGAGACCAGAACTCAGCAGCTCACTGTGATGAAAGGGCAGGATGGGGCCACTGGAGAGGAGACAGAGACTGGTCTGGAGCCTCAGGCCTGGCGTGGCCTCCAGCTCCTCTGCTCTCTTCCTACTTGTGTGGCCCGGAGCGATTGCTCAACCGCTCAGCACCTTGGGCTCCTGCCTGGGAAACGCGGCTGTGGCTCAGGTGAGAGAGCTAACTAAGGGTGAGACCCCGCAGCACAAGTGGCCAGGCACTGCCTGCACTCAGAGGGGCTTCACAAATGCTCCATTTCCCTCCCCCACTTCTGTCCCTTTCAAGAAAGAAGGATTTGTCTCAGGACGGGGTAGGGGGTTGCAGGGGGAAGATCAGGAAGGCTCCTGGAAACTGTTTCTGAGACAGGCTTGCTGTGAGGACATTGGGCAGGGTTTTGACTGCAGAGATATGAGGTGTGGACGTGGTGCAGGGAGTGGTGGGGAAGTTTTTGAGGACCACCGTGCAATCTACTACAGTGACTGTTGGATTCGAGGTGCCCTAAGGAGAAAGGGGGATGTGGGCCCAACTCCGGGGAGCCCCTTCCTTGTCTCTTGGTCTGCAGGCCTCCGTAGCCTCTTCCCCTTCACAACCCAGCCTCATCAGTCAGTCTCTGTGATTTTCCGTGACGTCCTGCGGGTCAGGGAGTCAGCCTGGTTGGACAGGAGGACGCCATGTCCTTCCTGGGAGATTGATGGCTTCCCTGCCTTCTGCCTCCTCTGGGACAGGAAGGACGTGGGCTCTCCCACCCACGCCGGGGAAATCCAGGCTGCTGTCCTTCCTGTGCCTGGACTGGCCAGCCACATGACCCCAGTCCAGAGGATGGGATTGGCATCCTGGTGACTTTTTGGAAAGTCCTTGCTTTTCTGAGTGGGCTTTGAGGAAATGTAATGCTTTGGCAGGCATGACCAGGCACCCCCTGAGAGTCTGGCCAGTGTGGCCCTGTGTGGCGACAGCAGAGCTCACCTCGGTGAGAAGGTTGCTCCCCTTACAGTGTATACCTTCCCACGGCCTCATTGGTAGGTCCACCTCAACTGGGCATAGGGACACGGATCTCTCCTCTCTGCTCTCTTATCCTGCTCCCCCACCCTCACCCGGGACCAGTCTTGACCCCTGGGTCCTCCTGAGCCCGGGTTTCTGCTCAGTCTGTCTGGAGTCTCCCCTGGGTTAGGCAGGGGCAGTGGGGCTCTGGTTCTTGGGTTCTGGGGACCACTGACCTTAGCCTGTAATATCAAGTATTCCCTAATGCAAGGTGTCTTTCTCTTTCCTTCTAGTTTCTGAGAAGACTGTGGGAAGGCAGTTCTGTAAGCCCTGAGCACAGGCCTAGCACATAGTCAGCCCTCATAAATGCTGGTTATGATTGTTCTGAGGTTGGCTGCTGAGGCCAACTGGGAGGCACTGGAAGGAGCCCAGTGGCCAGGAGGGTGGCAGGTCTGAGGAAGCTGAGCCTGGCTGGAGGCCAAGACTAAGGTCCTGCCTAGTGGGAGAGGTGGAAGGTGACTACAGGGATGGGGGTGGGGGAATTGCACAGGTGCTAAGAAGGGAAGGTGCTGGGGGCCCAGAGCTGCACCCTTTCTAGCTACTTTCTCAATTACTCTGTGTTGGGCCTCTTCCTTCCTATTTCCCCACTTCCTTTTTTTGCCTTCCTCTCCGTCTCCTACTAGGGCCTGAGGCCTGTCAGGACCCCACCCCCACCCCCAGTGCTGCTCAGCCCCTCTCTGCCCCCCCCAAGGCCCCTCCTTCATCCCTATTTGGGGTACATATGAAAGGAGACCTCAGCCAGACAAGCCCCGGTGGTGTCTCTATGGCCTTGTCCTTGCTGGGGCATGGGGCAGCTCTGCAAGGCCTTTCTCCTCTCCCGCAGGGACCCCCGCTCTAGAAGGGGGGAGCCAGTCATGTTGAGCAGCAGTATGTTTGGAGCTACTCTTGTCAAACCATCTGTGCAGAGTGTGTCTGTCCGCTGGCCCTGAGTTAGGTGAAGAGGAAGGAGTTTGTGGAGACATATCACTCCCACAGCCAACCATCTCCTCCCAAATTTGTGATAAGTCAAGTCCCACTGACATATTGGGCGCCTGCAGTGTGTCCATCCCTGAACCTGGTGAGCTGGGGGAGGCTAGGGCACATCAGCTTCTGGGCCTTGCTGGAACTGTAGGCAGGAAGGCAGGGACCCACTGGTGGGTGAACTGATACAAGTAAAGAGCAGGAAGGTGACGTGACCTGCTGCAGTTCAGAAAAGGGCAAGTTAGACCTGCAGTAAGGGGCAGGCTCTCCAAACGATGGCACCCTGGACTCCGCAGAGAAGATGATCTTACCTGAGCTGGGGCATGGGCTCTGCTAGAGAGAAGCTGGGAATCAGGGTGAGACAGGTAGGCCAGACCACAGGAGGAGCCTCACCAGGGCTTCAGACAGACAAACTCCAAACCCAGACTCAGGGTCAAACTCGTGCTCTGCATTCAACCTATCCTTTCTCGTGGTCCTGTTTCTCCAAGTCCTGGGAAGTTTGGGAGACAGCCTGCCTGGATGATCTGGGTGGTTTGTCACTGACAGTGGTATCAAGGAGGTGCCATCAGGCAGAGGGAGGTAGCAGGGCCCACTCATCCCCTAGGGGGATGGAGGGAGAGCAGAGGGAAGGGAACAAACTACAGACAGGGAATCTTAGAAGCCACCCAGTAGACCTCCCTGACTCTCGGTCTTATATCAACATCATTAGATAGGGATGTTGCAACTACCTGATATTCTGAAAATTAAGTGACAAAACACATGCAAAGTACTCAGCTTCCTAAATGCAGGCTGTTGATGAAAGTATCATCACTTCCAGTACTTCTGTCTGTGTGAGAATCCCTATGAGGTTCACAGGTGATATCCAGCCTGCCTGGATCACCTCTACCTCCACCCACCCCCACCGGCCCAGTCAAATACATCTCCTCTTTAGGCCTTGGTTTTCTCATCTGTGAAATGGGGCTTAGATTAGTAAAACTAAATTCTGACACTGAAATTTGTAGCTTTATTGCCTCCTTAGCTGGGACTGCAAAACTCCAGCACAAGGCCAGGTGCACAGTAGGGGTTCAGCCCAAAGTTATCAATAGTTTGGGTCATCCTTGGCCCCTTTGTTCTCAGAGGGCCCAGAACCTAAGTAAGCAGTGACAAAGGACCCTAGTCGCCCCTTGGGGTGAAAAGTGCCCTCCCGTGCCATCAACCCGCCTCCTTTATTCCATTTTGTAAGAAAGCACATCAGCTATTCCTTTGGACTCAGAGGGTAACGACAGGGCCAGGGCCGCTTTTGCCGTTGTAATTAGTAGAGCTAATTGCATCTGACAGGCTGGGTGTGGGGCAGAGCTTGGAGAGCTCCAAAATCTGGGCTTCAGCGACACTCCAGAGCCCCACCCTCCTCCTCCCTGGAGGCCTTGCCTACTTGGGAAGGGGTGAACTCAGACTTGGGTGGACTTTAGAACCATCTGGAGGGCTTGCGAACACACAGGTGCTGGGCCCCAGCCCTGTAATACCTGGTCAGCGGGTCTGGGATTGCACTGGAAATTTTGCACTTCTAACAAGTTCCCAGGTGAAGCTGGGGCTGCTGTGCTGGGAACCACATTTTGAGAGTCACTGTCCCAGGGGGAGTGCTGGGCAGCTGAGAAAGGGGTCCTGGACAACCCTGCTGTTGAAGCTACAGCCAGCCCTGGGTGGGGGTAGGCAGGATTATTGGGGTAGAAGACATATTGATGAACGCATTGTGGGGTTGGACACAGGCTTCCACTGCTCTGGGTTTGTCGTAGGAATTCTGTCTGGAAGGAGGCAGGGAGGTAGATGTGGAGCCGAGGGGTTTCACACCCACATCTCCCCAGCAGATGGGCACAGGGAAGATCTACAGACAAGAAAGGATCCCTGATGGACAGGAATAGAGCTCTCTCCCTCTGCCTGTTGCTCACACACCATTTATGCCCCACTGCTCATTCTGTCCTGTGACATAGTTGGTGGCTGGCTGCTTCCCCGTGTGGGCTGTAGTGTTTTTACTGCCAAGGGTCATGCCACACTCATCTTTGTGGGCCCTGCAGCACCCAGCATGTTCCTTGCACACAGTAGGTGCTCTGTAAACATAGCACCATGGAAAGAACTTAGGCTTTGCAGGTGGGGGCAGACAGAACAGGCTGGATCTCGGCCAGCTGTGCCTTTTCTAACTGTGCTGCTGGAAAAGTACCTCGTCTCAGGCTCTGCTTAACTCATCTGTGAATAGGGGTAACCCACGTCTTAGAAAAGTTACCCGGGGCCACTGTGTATAGTGCCCAGCACATCCTAGTGAGGGCTTGGTGAACAGAAGGGTGTCACTGACAGCTCTCAGTGGCATTGACTGGATTAATCTGTGGTGGGGGTGCTGTAGGGCTCTGGGGGACCCAGGAGTGGGGGGACCCAGGGAAGGGAGGGGCCACCTTGGATTTCTCCCCCAGGGCCTGGCCAGGCTCAGAGTAACAGTCTGAGTAAATTATTGGTTCTGGCCGACCACCTGCAAACCTCTGCCCCAGGCCCTGCTGCCTGTGACCCTGGCCCTTTGCCAAGCTAAGTTTAGCTGTGACCTGCATGAGCTGCCATGCTCTGTAGGCAGGGGCCAGGGTGGAGAGGAACTCAGCAGGCTTCCTGCCGGCTTCCTGGCAAGCAGATAGACCCAGCCCTCGGAATGACCCAGGTTTATTTTCAAAGCCAAATCCACCAACTGCACATCTCAGATCACATGTGTGGGGCAGCTTTGTAGAGGTTAGAGCTTTGGGCCAAGGCAGAGGTGGACATCCTTGATTTGGGCCGCCTTTGGAGAGAAGAGAGAAAGAGAGAGAGAGAGAGAGAGTGTGTGTGTGTGTGTGTGTGTGTGTGTGTGTGTGTGTGTGTGTGTGTGTGTGTGTGGTTTCGTGAGAGGCTCCCAGCTACCTGTCCTGTCCCTGTGCTCTCCAAAAGCCTAACTTCCCAGATTGTCTCCCCTCATATTTTTGACCCCGTGGCCCCCAGGGCAGTGTTCCCTGTGACTTGGTTTGGGGAAGGGAAGTAGTGGAGGCTTCAAATTCAGCCCCATCTGGTAGGCACTGAGCAGCCACTGCCTGGCCCATTCCCCATCCCTTAGGGTGCCGTGGGCAGAGCCAGCCTGTGCAGAGGTTAACAAGGAACAGAATGACCCCTGGGATCCCATCTGATCCCTGGGAGGGCGCTGATGTTTTAAGTAAGGAGTGAGTCAGTGGGAACTCCACCACCCTGAGGATCCAAGGCTCAAAAGGCTTCTCCCCTTTGCTGGGGGGCAGGGCGGACGGAATGGTGTGCCAAGGGACAGCAAAACTAAGGCAGCATTTATGCTTTCAAAGCACTTCTGAGCGTTTGTTCCTCCACACCCCTGGGGCTGGGCAGGGCTGATGTGCTTAACAAGTGAGAAAAATAGGCCTATGGAGGCCGAGATGGGGAGGAGCTGGTGTTGTCAGGTGCCTACCCTTTGCCAGGCACTGTGCTAAATACTTGAGATGGATTATCTCGCTTATTAACCCAATCTCCCTATGAAGGAGGGACTGCTGTTAGCTCCATCTCACAAGTAAAGTAGTGGAGCCCCAGAGGAGCCAAGTGACTACCCAAGACCAGTCAGCAAGGAGCAGAGTCAAGGTTCAAGCCCAGGCCTGCCGGCTTCTGTAGCCTGGATCCTTCCATTGTTTCTCGTGTGCTCCTGTCCAGCTCTTGTTTATAACCCTGCTCTCACCAGTGATATTGTGAGCTGCCTGCATCCTGCCAGAGTTCCTGGTAGGAACATCTGTATGGCCCACTCCGTCGTGAACCCCTGCAAGAAGTTTCCTCTGCTGTTCCCATCCCATCACAGCTACCCTTTTATAAGAAAACTTGCTCAAGGGCAAGCATTTTGCACAGTACTTTATATGAATTCTCTCAATCAAGCTTTATAATAGAGATATGATCCTGTTTTATAGATGAAGAGACTGAGGTTCTGAGAAGTTGAGTGATTTGTCCAGGATCACATATCTAGTAGGTGCCCTGCTGGGTGCTAACCCAGTCTGTCTCCTCCAGAGTCCATCCTGCTGCCCCCTAATACAAGGAGTCAGTTGCTGCAGTTGGTGTGGAGTTTTGAACGTTGCTGCCCCAGGACAAGGGGGCGCTTATAGCCTTTTATCTTCCTGCAGGCACAGGGAGCCCTGTGGAAGCCATTGGGCAGAAAGGATTTCCTAGTCATGGGGCTTGGCAATGGCACCCCTCCCCATTTGGTGGCATCCTACCCTGAGTTGGCATGGAAACTGACCTCCTGGGTTGGGAGTTGCCAAGGGCTATTACTATGACTTGTCAGGGCCTGCTGTGTCCGAAGGTGGCTGCCTATAGTGAGGAGGCCCTGAAGGGCCCCAAGCCCCCAAATTACCTCCTAACTGGCTGCTGCCTGGTATTCTCATATTAATACTCCTTTATCTTAAAACTCCGATCCACATTAATCAGCCAGCCTCATGGCTTTGCCTTGGACCACCTGGCAAAACTTTCCATTGATGTTTCTCTAATGTAGAAACCAGGGCTGACCTGTTTCTGCAATTATCTGACAAGCTGCTCTTTGTCTGGGACAAGAAAAGCTGACTAGCTGCCCCCCTACTTTTTTATCACCCCAGCCCCCTTCCAGTCTGACTTCCTCCACTTTCTCCTGTCCTATACACCCTCCTCAAGTGGAAACAACCATTTGGTTCCTGCTGACACATCCAGCTGTGACAGGGTGGAGTCACATCTGGGCAGCAACTCAGGTCATTTATATCCTGGCACTGCCAGGTAGAAACTGCAGAGGCATCTTTACCTGGTGACAAATACCTGCTGCTTGACACCATTAGGGTAAGAACCAAAACAGGTGGTTTCCAGAGTGCAGACTCAAGATCTGGGAATGGGCTCTGGCTACACGAAGAAGCTCCTATCAGCATGTGCCCGCATGCATGGGTGTGGGGGGGGGGAGCTCTGTATTCTCTTTGGTGTTCAACAAGGATCTCATTTGGCCATTTGCTCTCCTAGCCAAGGTCTCAGGCAGGAAGGAGGCAGGGGAAGTGCAGAGAAGGCCCATTGTTACTTCCCAAGTTTTCTGCCAGGGAGAAAAGAAGGTATGATGTAAGGCTTACACTGTAAGACAGTGCTCCTCAGACTTTAATGCAGATGGTATTAAAATACAGTTTGTGGTTCAACAGGCCTGGGGTGGGGCTGAGATTCTGTATTTGTCACAAACTCCCAGGAGATATTGCAGCTGCAGAGTGTGAATGGCAATGATAGTAAAGGGATGACCCTTTGCCAAAAGTCCCCTGAGACCTAAAAATTTATTTATCCTGGAGGAAGGGGCTGTCTCCTTTCACAAGAAGTTCGATTTCAAGTTCAGATGACTCCTGGTAGGAAAACCAGTGACTGATACTTGTCTCCCAAGACTGTCCCGGGAAAGACCCAGGAGATCAGTGTCTGAATGTGGGGTGGGATCTTCCAGATCAGAAGGAGAGGGTTACAGTAGCATAAGATAAGGGCTCAAAACTGCCTCACAAGCCTAGCTGTGCAATGGAAACTGCTGTGCGCTGTTCACTGCTCTGTGTGTGCAGTTTGCATATGCCATCACATCCATCGGTACAGTGCCTCTGGGTACTGTGGCTTCCCTGGTGTACAGTAAGGAAACTGGAGCTTGAAATCCTACCTCTGTCCCCCATTGGCCCAAATGGAGTCATGCTCATTCCTGAACTAATCACGTGTATGGGGGTGAGTCCTAGTCTTGGGCCTGGGTTCTGTGCTCTCCTGGAGCTGGGGGTGGGTTTATCCCCACCCAAGCCGTAAGGACTGGGAGTAGTAAAGAGTTGGTTCCCAGGGAAAGTGGGGTGCTACTATCAGAAAGGAATGTCTGGGCAGACAGCAGAGGTCCATCACAGTGGGTGGTTCAGCCAGGATTGTGGGTGTGGGACGTTGGGGTTGTTCCCCAGGCTAGACTGAAACAGCGGGGAGATGGTGGGTGGAGTGCGGGGAGAACTGTAAGGCATTTCCAGCTCAGCAGGGCAGGGGTTGTGGGAGAGTCCAGGGAAGAAGTGATGTTGAGGGACGCTTGGTGTGACTGTCGGTCTCTCCATTCCCAGGAAAGCTACAGCCATGGCCCTGGGGCTCTTCCGCGTGTGTCTAGTGGTGGTGACGGCCATCATCAACCACCCGCTGCTGTTCCCGCGGGAGAACGCCACGGTCCCCGAGAACGAGGAGGAGATCATCCGCAAGATGCAGGTGCACGAGGAGAAGCTGCAGCTGGAGCAGCTGCGCCTGGAGCAGGAGGTGGCGCAGCTGGCGGCCAGGAAGGAGGCGCTGGAGCAGGTGGCCGAGGAGGGCCAGCAGCAGAATGAGAGCCGCACGGCCTGGGACCTCTGGAGCACCCTGTGCATGATCCTGTTCCTGGTGATCGAGGTGTGGCGGCAGGACCACCAGGATGCGCCCTCTCCCGAGTGCCTGGGCGCTGACGAGGACGAGCTGCCCGCCCTGCACAGCGCCCCCCTCCAAGGCCTCGTCCTGCCCAACAAGGCCACATTGGACCACTTTTACGAGCGCTGCATCCGGGGGGCCACAGCGGATGCGGCCCGCACCCGGGAGTTTGTGGAAGGCTTTGTGGATGACTTGCTGGAAGCCCTGAGGAGCCTGTGCAACCGGGACAGGGACATGGAGGTGGAGGATTTCATTGGCGTGGACAGCATGTATGAAAACTGGCAGGTGGACAAGCCCCTGCTGTGCCACCTCTTTGTGCCCTTCATGCCCCCTGAGCCCTACCACTTCCACCCAGAGCTCTGGTGCTCCAGCCGCTCGGTGCCCTTAAATCGCCAGGGCTACGGCCAGATCAAGGTGGTCCGGGCTGACGAGGATACGTTGGGCTGTATCTGTGGCAAGACCAAGCTTGGGGAAGACCTGCTGTGTCTCCTCCATGGCAAGAACAACTTGGTGCAGCCCAGCAACGAGGTGGAAGACCCACTGTGTGCCAGAGGTTCCCCATACCTGGACACGATGCAGGTCATGAAGTGGTTCCAGGTGGCCCTCACCAGAGCCTGGCACCGCATTGCCCACAAGTATGAATTCGACCTGGCCTTTGGCCAGTTGGATGCCCCGGGGTCCCTCAAGATCAAGTTCCGCTCGGGGAAGTTCATGCCCTTCAGCCTGATCCCTGTGATCCAGTGTGATGACTCGGACCTGTACTTTGTCTCCCATCTTCCCAGGGAGCCCTGCGGGGGGACCCCGGCGTCCAGCACTGACTGGCTCCTGTCCTTCGCTGTCTATGAGCGACACTTCCTCAGGATGACATCGAAGGCACTGCCTGAGGGTGCCTGCCACCTCAGCTGCTTGCAGATTGCCTCCTTCCTGCTCTCCAAGCAGAACCGCCTGACCGGCCCCAGTGGGCTGGGCAACTACCACCTGAAGACGGCCCTGCTGCACCTCCTGCTCTCCCGGCGGGCCACCGACTGGAAGGCCGGGCAGCTCCCCGCCCGCCTGCAGGAGCTGCTCTGCTTCCTGGAGAGGAGCCTGCTGGAGAAGAAGCTCCATCACTTCTTCATCGGCAACCGCAAGGTGCCTGAGACCATGGCACTCCCCGAGGCCGTGCGCAGGGCCGAGCCCCTCAACCTCTTCCGGCCCTTCGTCCTGCAGCGGAGCCTCTATCGGAAGACAGTGGACTCCTTCTATGAGATGCTCAAGAACGCCCCAGCGCTCATCAGCGAGTACTCCCTCCACATCCCCTCAGACCACGCCAGCCTGCCCCAAAAAGCTGTCGCCATGTAGAGCAGCTGGAACCTCGGGGGCCAAGGTGCAAGGCATCCCACACGTCCACACCCCTGGGGGCATCTGCAGGCCCTGTCCTGAGAAGACGGCGGGCTTCGTTGGGAGCCTGCCAGAAGCCAGGCCCTATACTGTGGAGGAAGCACAATTCCAAGCTGGAAGCTACTTTGCTTTCGTGCCAATAGGGCCTGCTGGCGAAGCTGTTATCCGGGTTTGGGGACTGAGCCCTTGCAGCTTACTTTTGGATCATCACGAATGGGCAAGATGGTGACAGAACTCGATGGACATGGCATTGGAGACAATGCAACATCACTTTGGGTGTGATTCTGTTTACATCCCAGGTCCAGCCGTTACTTGAATGGCAGCAGAGGATTGAAGGAATGCTGACAGGGGTGCGTGTTAAGACCGTGCACCCCTATTTACAGTAACCCTTGGCCCCAGGCATCTGCAACCAAAGCACTAATAGGGACAGATGTGGAAATTCACAACTTTCCATCCATAGCCTGCACAATAGGGGTCCCACCATGGCTGCCATTTTTTATACTATTTGGAGAAAAGATCTAGTTAGAGACACAAAGCCCCAAGTGGCTAATGTCTCTGTTGCACAGAAATGGGTACTTGGTGGCAGAGAGAAGTTTTAAGTTGGCTACTTTTCAGCTACACATCCCATTCAGGGTACACCCCATTCAGGGTGCACCTTTCTTCCTGCCCCTTTCCCCAGCTTGCTGTGTCCCATGGGTACCATATACCATGCTGGGTACTAATTCAGTGGTCCCTCACCCCTCTTATTTATCTCCACAGCTTGTGGGGGAGGGCAGGCGCTGAAGGTAGAAACTGGTAGAGAGATGCACAGGGTGACTGGGGTGAAAGGCAGCCTGGCACCCGAGGTGCTGGGGTCTGGCCTGCAGTCTGACCTCTGATGCCCAGTCTAGAGGAAGTTTCAGAGCTGAGAGGTGAGGAATGCCGTAGCCCTGTGTCCTCCTCAGGGTCCCAGTCCTAGAGCAGAGTGTACCTTACTAGCCGCACAGACGACTGACACCCTAAGAGTTTGACAGAGGCTCAGCTGACTGGGAACACACAGAGACAGCACTGCGGGCACAGCCCCAGGCCTCTGAGAGGCCACCTCGGCACTGGTGGGGCCTGCGGTCACTTGGCGGGCACCAGAGCCTGCGGTTGGAGCTGGCCTCTGTCTCCAGGCCTGGTTCAGGAGGGTTGGGAAACCGTTCCTCCTCCACTTGTGGCTTCACTGGTCCTTTGGGGTTTTCTGTATTGGCATTGCTTCCGTAACCCCTGCAAGGACCAAGGAGGAGGCAAGAATGAGTGCGCCTTCACCAGCAGCTGGGTTCTCTCTCCAGGGCGAAAGCTGGCCGTGCCTCCCAGACAGCATACCCAGTTCCACGGGGTGTCAGGCTCACCACAAACTGAAGAAAGGATATTGTCCCAACCCAGAAGCGCTCTCACCTGGCCTCAGAGTGCTCAAGATGGACAGTTTGCCTGACAGGGTTGAGGGAGGGAGGCTCAGCCACAGTGGAGCACTGAAGCCTATAGGAAGCCTTCCATGTGAGCTGGAGTTAGAGCAGGGCTTGAGCCTGCCCCTCCCCAGGCCCACAATGGCCAGGACCAATCCTGCCCATGTGGTCTCCAGCAGTAGCCCCAAGCCCCTCATTCTGCTGGGATTCATTTCCAGAATCGGGGTGAATTTCCTTATTTATTATCCCCTGTGCCTTTCTTTCCCCTTCTTCATCTTTATCTTGTTGTGCTTGGAAGAGGCCCCAGCAACCAAGAACCACCCTCCAGAGGCCAAGACCAAGCCCGACACTCCTTCGGCTTCCCCTTTGCTTCCAGGAGAAAATTCAGTGAAAAAATACTTTGTTTATACAGAGAAGACAGAACTCAGCAGGGAAATGGGGATCTTTTATGCACCAAAGCAGCTTCTGAAGCAGAAAGCAGCAAGGCTCTTGATGTTTCATGCTGCCTTATTTATATTAAAGGAAGAATTAAATTCTTGCAAGTAGAAACCGGTCACGGTGTTTGTCACTTCTGGAAATCTGTGAGGTTCCTGGGCAGAGTTGGGAAGGGGGGTGGATTTGGTGGATTTCCTATTGACAAGCAGACGCTTTCACTCTTTTTTAATTCTTATGCTTTCAGGAAACTTTTAAAAAAATAGCAAAATAGAACATTTCTATCCCATCTTTGAGGCAGCCTAGAGGGTAGAGTCTAGCCCAAGACCTTATTTGAAGAGCTTGATGGGTACAGAGAAAGGTGAGAGCTGCAAGTAATAGGGAGCTTTTGGTTTTCAAGGAGAGAGATTGTCTTAAACGGAAGAGTTTTAGCCCTTTAGGACCCCTAGGCCTTTCCACTGAGGACAACTCCACCATCTTTCTCTGAGGAACCTTTTTCCTTCCCCAGGATTCATGGCTTTACCCAGGATCTGCTCACTCACTGTGCAGAATGCTCCAGGGCTGCTTTGCTGAGCCTCTTGACAAGGCTGAAGTGAGTAGGGTCAGCCCTAGGCCCAGAGGTTAGTTAGGTTGGGGAGGGCCCTACATCCTCAAAAGCCTCGCTGAAGCACAGACCAGGTTGAGAACCTGGGACCAGCACTTTGGTTCATAATCAGGGTCACCAAAAACACCTGGAGAGCTTGGTCAAATGCCCAACCCCACCTTGAACCTGCACGGTACCCAAGTAAGACATCATCTCATAGCTCCCTCTAGTGACTGATGACACCCCAGTTGAGGATGGCTTTTTATATCCTTTCCAAATGGAAAGTTAAAGAAAACCCCTGAGGACTGCTTTCCCTACAGAGCTGTTAGAAGACAGACGTGGGAGACGCTGACGAGCCTGCTTGGCGTCTACCACCCAAGTGGCATCAGCTTCCCATGGGTGCCCCACACTCACACCTGTGACGGGAGCAGAGCGAGGGCGGGGGAGGGAAAAGCTGGTGAGCACTTCTTTCTAGCAGGTTATTAATGGTCTACGAGCCTTTATTGGGAGCCTTACATACATGAGGTATTGTGAAAGAAAAATAAACAGGACCAAGCCTGTGCCCTGGGAAGGCCAGTAAGGTGGCCTCCCAGATCCTCACCTGTGAAAAGCCATAAGAAAGATGGAAGTGTGCTACTGGTGAAGTCAAAGGGGAAGCCCAGTTAGGACCTGCCTCTCCAGGGGTTACCCCGTCGTAACCACATGGCTATCACCCTGGTACGAGTTTCTGGGCCATGCTGCAGATTTCAGTGGAGTCTCTAGGAGTCGGGCTCAGAAATATGCATTTTGCCAAGTTCCCCAGGTGACTGAAAGTTAAAGAACCACTGATAATGTGGAGGTGATTAGGGCAGGCCTCAAGGTGGGGTGCTACCTGATCTAGCTTCTCCCAGGAAAAGCATTCCAGCCAGAACCATGGAATGAGGGTGGGAAAGCCTAACAGATTTAGGCAGCATTTAAGTAGCACCTACTGTGTACCAGGCACACTGCTATGTACCTTTATATAAAGTTATTTAGTTCCTATGTCAACCCTGTGATGTAGGTACTGTTATTTTCTAGATTAGAAAACTGAGGCACAGAAGGGTTAAGTGACTTGTCCAAAGTCACATGGTGGTAAACAAACAGGATTCAAACTGAGGCACTGCTGGAATATGTGCTGATACATACTGAGAAATCATATAGCAAATGAGTTTGAAAATGTTGAGTAGGGCCAACCACAGAAAGCCTTGAATGCTAAGCTAAGGTAAATTTGAACTTGTAATAAGTTATTTCATAATAAAATTTGGACTTCATGCAGTTGTGAGCTATTGGTGATCTCCAAATGAGACAGCAACTTGATTCACCTGAAACTCTGAAGTCTCAAACTATGGGATCAGCACAGTTAAGCGCGGTGGGGGTTCATGGCCAGCTCCCAGAGTGGGGTTGGTGGCAGCTGTGGCAGCAGTCAGTGAACGTCCCAGAAGTCACTCTGAAGGCTGCGGTTCAGAACATTCTCATGCTCCGTCCCGTCTCCACCTCATGGGATAGAGCTGGAAGGTTGTTTGGTTTGGCCAGCAGACCACGAGCAGAGAGAGCCAAGAACCACACAGCGAAGGAAATGGGTGCCTTCAACTCCTTCAGCTCACCTCCTCCCTGCCCAGTTCACCCTCCTCTGCCTTGGCCCACTCTACCACCCTGGAGGGGCATCTTTTTAGAGTTAACTTTTCTCATTGCCATCCAAAGATAGCTTGTTTTTCTAACTTTAAGGAAATAAAAACAATACAGTCATGATAAAAAAATTTCAACCACTGACACAGAAAAATTAAGTAATGTATAAAAGCCCCTGCTTCTGACTTCTCAGTCCATTCCCCAGCAGTAACCAGGATGAGCTGGGTTTCTTGTATATACTTCCAAAATTTTTCTATGTACATATCACGTGTGTGGATACATGGCTCTTGTTACATAAATTGCATCATACCACCTAACTTTTCTTGGATAGCTTTTCTCAACATTGGACACTACCATGTTCTTTAAAACAGCTGCTTACTATCTCCCTGTATGTATGTGCCTAAAGCTGGCTTTAGTGAGCCTTCCTCTCCTGGTAAGAACGATCTTTATTCTCTACTCAACTACATACCGTCTATGGATTCACCGCCAAGCACCTGTCCATAAAAATACTCTATTGCCTGAGATTTCTTCAATCAACATGACGCCAAAGTGAGCACAAGGCATTTTTAACCAAATACAGCTTGTGTTCCACCCTGGGTCATGCCCTATGTGGGGAACAGATGTGTAAGACAAGGGCTGTGTCCCCAAGCAACTGGGTCTGTTGGGAAGACTAGGCCAAAATAAGTCAGAACAAAGAAGGGTGGTGGTCACTGAAGGTGAAATGATGTGGCTCTGAGCCCTGCGTGGCACAGGGGAATGAATGGAAGCCAGGTCAGCTCTGGGTTTGAGTTGTAACAGTTTTAGCTCCCTTATACATGGGAAAATGTGAAGAACCTCCACAAAGAAAACCCAACACAATTGCCATTCTGTCCCCAAACACTTGTGTTCCATTCATCTGAGCCCAGGGCTGGCTTGTTGCCTCCTGCATAATGCGGGGCCCCTGCTTTACAGGTGCAACATTCAAAACACACACAGAGTGGCTACTGTGTGCCAGGCACTGTGCCAGATGCTAGGAAAACAAAGTTCAAGACAGACACTATCCCTGCCTTGAGGGAACTCCTAGTCACAAAGGGTGAATTACTACTTATTTTAGGACGGAATTTTTCAAATACTTCCTGCCCTTATCACTCATAGCATTCTTCATTATGCATCCTGGTAGCTTCCCCCTATCGTAGAAGTACACACAAACACACACAAACACACACATCCTTTGGGTATTTTTCTAAACTTTTGAGCATAACCCAAATATTCCACGGCTTTGGAAGCATAAATCCAGATTTCACAAAGGCTACTCCTGCTAACACATCCACCCTCACTTCCCAGCCACCCAGTCCTGTGCTGCACAGTCAGAGCCTGCCTCGGTGGCTTTGTCCTGACAAAGCTACAAATGGCTGGTTCCAGCTGGCTCCCAGCCAGGGAGCTAGCTGACTGTTGTTCTTCAGCCATGCCCCAGGGGTAGGCTGTCTGCCACTGACCAAGTGGGTCTGCAAGGGGATTCTTGGTCCCAGTGGATCCTGAGGAGGAAATGACAGGCAGGGCAAAGCATCCCGCCGTTCTTGTCTGGAGCATGTGTGTAATCGTTCTTTCCATGAGCAGCACAGTCCTGGGGCACTTGTGTGTTTCATGCAGCAGCCAAGAAAAAGAGAGAAAGACGAAGCGGAAGGTGGAAGGCAGTGTAGGTGACCCTGGCAAAATGCCAAGCGCACAACTGGCAGAAAGCCACTCAAATCGCAAACTGGGCTGTGGGCTGCGGGCTGCAGGCCTGCAGCCTTTCCCACAAGCGCTTTCCTCCATGCTTTATTTCCTGGCTCTTCAAGCCTTCTAAATTAGTATGTGGAGCCCCAAATGAGACCGTCTTTGGTTCTGGCCATCAGAGACGTGCCATTATCTGTTGTGCTGACAGCACTTTTGGTCCCATGCTGAACACTCGCCAGCACACAGGATATATACCTGCAAGGACTGATCAGTCCTCGTGTTCCAGGGGAGGCCACAGGAGCCGAGCAAAGATCCCAGGGAAATGTGACTCACAGACTCACAGACCTCACTCTGCATTGGCTTGGGCGCCATGGCAACAGGGCATCCCATCCTGAGAAGGCGGCACAGCAGATGGCCCCTGTCATGTGGCGCCTGCTATGGCAGACCAGGCCACCTCACTAAGCAGGCTTGCTTCCGTCCAACTGGCACGGAGTCACACTGGTAACTATTTACATGAGTCAAGATCCACCCAGAGGCAGCAGATGGCTGGGCCAGGCTGAGAAATGAGGCTGGTTTGGGCTGAAGCAGAGGCAGGAGCAGCAGACTCTCCTCTATGGACATGGACAATTCACATCACTCCCATTGCTGCCTGGTCTCTCAGCCTGGCTGGAGGCTGGGGAAAGATTAGATGTGAACAAAGCTAAAAGGATCACAGGCTGATCCCTAGACCCTGAGACAAACTGGGCTTGGACAGGCCCACCCCACTCCTAAGGCTCCTTCCGGCACATCAGGCCATTCTTCTGGCTCTTTGTCACCTTCAGTGGTCCGAGCCAGCAGAGGGGCGATATCAGGCTGAGACAAGCATTCCCACGGCAAGACAAACGGCTCCAAAACACTAGGTCTAACACTGCAACCAAAATGAGTGGAGGGATCAGGGGCTCCTGTCATCTTTATCATGCAAATATCCCAGGGCTTGGTACACAACAGGCAACCAGAGGCATTTGTTGTGATGCACTCACAGTGTGTGTGAGCAAATCCAACAGAGTGACCTTTGCCTGTCACTGGGTTTGGGGTGTATTTTTTTAAGGCAGGATGTCAGCTATAGAACATTTTGTGAGCCATCCTGAGCCCAGACAGCACCGGTAAAATTCTGACGTCATTAGTCCAGGATGATAACGGGTATTTCATTTCCTGCTTTGGAATTCTTTCCGTCATGAGACCTTCGGTGTCTCCCAGGCCCACAGCCAAAGTCTGAATGACAATGATACTCATGCACAAACACGTGGGCTGCAGCCTTCGTTTGCCAAGTGGAGAGTATTTGGATTTGGAGTGTTTTCTTCTTCCTTTTCCTAACTTTCCTCCCACCAGTGAGGTTGTGGAGGATGCCAGTCTATAGTGACAAATGTCAATGATTGGTAGGCCTTCAACCTCAACATCAGCATCAATAGTTTGGCAGTCAAACTGGGCCAAAGGCCAAGGAGCCAGGATGCACACAGCTCCTGGGCACTAGATTTAGTCCTGGGCACTAGATTTCTAGACAATCCTTAGAAGCTATGGGCTTGAGGAGTCATACAGTGATTATCAGAAAGAATAGCTTTTCTGTCTCCATGTTTATTGGGAACCTCAAAGAAAATGAACAGAGATTGATTGACCCACCCAAACAATTCCTGATACAGAGTCACGACATGCTTGGGAATTCTGGGTGGTGAAGGGGTGGACTGTGGGGCTCAGGAACTAAGCCCAAAGTCAAAGGCATTGGGGTTGTTCTGAAAATAGAGATTCAAGAAGCCCAGGAAAATGTTCTTATCTATGAGAAGAGCACACACCGTGGGGTCCTGCTTCATGGCCTCTATCCAGAGCCGAAGTGCTGGGGTGTGGTTCACACAGCTGCAGGACAGGAAAGAAGTGTTAGCTCACCAGAAGAGGAAGGCATCAGGAAAATGGCACGTGTCACTTTTTAGATTTATGAGATACAAAAAAAGTGGGTTTCTTTGGGCAATAGAGTCATCTTAGTTACCATTATGATCAACTGAGCACAATGACTTACTGAAGGAACATCTTGCTTTTGGAATACCTGTGTGAGCTTCTGAATTGTGTAGGTTGCTATTGATTTTAACAATACAGTTAAAATACTCGTAGGCTGATTGCTCAGGGGAAATTAGGTGCCTATGCCTCACTTTCAACAGAAAGGCAACCCTCTGAAAGAGACAGTCTTCTGTCCTTCTCAGATTTTACTTCAGTGAGTTTGGAAAAAAATAAAAACAAGTCATTTCCAAAACACTTTAAAAAAAAAAAAAATGAATAAAACAATCATCAAACTTTAAAATAATGGAGCTGGCTGGGCTCCATTATTTCAAAGATCAGAAGTTTAGATCTAGAATATGTCACATGGCTTGTCCAAGACAGTACAGCTGGTTAGTGGGAAATCTGGGAGTAGAGGTGAAGGTTCCCAATCTTTGCTAATACTCTGTCCCCAGAGGAGACAAGTTTTCATGATGTTTCTGTTGAGACAGAGTTTAAGATATCTAAATGTGTTATATCCAATCTTCCCTCAGAGACAGCCAAAGTGGGAGTTGCAGAGGACTCCTGGGTGGTATCAAGCCTGTGCATTATGAGGGTACACATGCAGCCTGACAGGGCAGGCCTGGATTCCCAAATGCCAGAATCATCCAGCACCCACCATGGGATGGCTGGGATTAGAGCAGGTGGGGACACTCCCTCCTCAGAGGTGTGACAACAAAGCACATGTTCTGCCCAGGGCCCCTGCAAGCTGCCCCCCCCCACCCCCACCGTCTCCCAGGCAATTTCTTCTACTTTAAACATCCCTACACTTCCATGGTGGCCACTTCATTTGTTTGTTTTAACATCAAGCATCTATTACTTTTAAAATCATTTATTTAAAAAAATGTTCCTATCTGGGGAAGCTTCCTCGGGGAACTAAGATGTGAGTAAAGTAACGGTGTCCACTGGGGGACTCAGCAGGTCCAGGTGCAGGGCCACCGAGGGAGCTGCAGATGAGTCACAGAAACCCCGTGACAAAGATTCACCAACTGCTCTCACCACTGGCCTAAGTTTGGATGGGGTGGTGAGGACAGGGCTGGAAGTACTACGTACAGGAGGCTTTTGGACACAGGGTCTTATTAGCAGAAATATGGGGAATGTTTGGGTCCACAGGTAGTGGCAGAAGAGCACAGATGCATTTGAACAAGGAAACCTGATTTCATTTCACATGCATCATGAAACACGTTCAGAGGAGAAACGGCACACAGACCATTTCAACCAGTTACCCAGTCCGACCCCAGGGAGTCATGACCACGTGGTCAGATGTCTTACTCAGCTATTCCATATACATCCAGCCGCTCAAACCAGGGCCAAAAGAGGTAATCAATCATGGAGATACAGTCTCCACCAAAGAAGATGGTGTTCTGATAGCTAAGAATCTAAAAGTTTAAACAGAACAAAAGCAAGTTAATTTACCTGCTGGCATCGTTATAGACACTAAATGCAGATACCAAATTAGCTCCCACAGAACTTAAGCTCTGATTCACCTTCTGGTGTGTTAGGTAAGTGGGTCCTCCCTTTTCCTGGGGTTCCCTCCACTCCCTTTAGGGTATACCCCTGGCCACACTCAGTCCCCTCCCTCCTTAGAACCAGGGAGGGATGGTATGACTCATCTGATGGGAGAATTTGGAAGGACAACCCAGGCAGAGGGAACCCAGCACCCCCCCCCCCCACTAGCCTGGAGCAGGCTCCACAGAGTGCTAAGCTCTCCATGGAGAAGCTCAGCCCCTGGAGAGGGGAGGCCCTGTCTCAGGCCTACGCAGCCCATTATTGGGACAAAGGAGGGCCACACTGGGAACCCCACTTGTTGCAGTTGTGACCCCCATTCTCCAGGATCCACTTTATCTGTAACAAAGGGGATACTGTAGTCTCCACGTGCCTTCCACTTTTGCCTTATTTCTCAATCATTAAAAATGAAGGCAGGAAAGAGCGGTGCTAGTTAATGGACTCCCTCTAATCCCGCCATTGTCTTTCTATTGTATTTTCTTTTTTATTTCAGCTCTTTGAACTTCACACTTGTTGGCCACTCAACATTATCAACTTTTTACATTAAAATAAAAATTCTCATTCCCAAATGGGACAAATCAACCCAGACAGAAAACAGATAAATTCTTAACAGATAGCCAAAGACAAAAAAAAAAAAAAAAAGTAAATTTTTAAAAAGCACCTGAAAATTTAAAAAGTAAAAGTGCTTAGCAGAGATTTTTGTTGGGCCAGGTCTTCCCAAAGAGAAAGGTATGGTGTCAATTACCTAGTTAATCAGATGACTCTCTTTGACCCATGTAACTCATAATTAACTACTTTCCTATAGCTATAGATCTAGATTCCTATACCCTTTATCTTCCCATATTCCTATCTTTATCAATCACTCTTGATTTTTATACTCCAGACAGACCAGCTGTTGACTCCCTGATGCAGTCTAGGGTTATAGCTAAGAAGGTGAGTTCTGGAGCCAGCACATCTGGTCCTGTGCAGGGTTCTACCTCCAATTCGACATGGAACCCAGGGCAACTTACGTACCTCTTCTTCCAAGCCTCAATTTTCTCATCTTTAAAATGGTGGCAATGTTACTGCTCACCATGCATGAATAAATATGAGGTCTTGTGATGACAAAGCACAGAGACCTCGGAAGATTACATCTACAGAAAGCAAATCCACCCCTGACAGAAAGGATCAGTGGGACCCTACCACCCTTCTTAGAGCAGGAGGCAAATCTTGTGGCCCTAAAGTCTCAGTCTCCATTATCTCCTGACAGGCGTCCTGAAGGTCTGAAAAAATTCAAGGTGGCATCACTTTGTTCAAAGAAACTACTGACAGGATGGTACTAAAAGAGCAGAATCTGGCCAATAAAAACTAAAAACAGGCTATTTTCAGTCATGTATAAATAGGACCTGACATACAGAGTAAAGGAACAAATTGTTCAGTTTTTATGGGTTCCAGGAAGGTACAAGCCTTCTTTATGTTCAGGAATAAAAATAATAATTACCAAAACTGTTACCAGTGACTTGGAAATGCATACCTCCAGCTTATTATATTACTAGCTTTCGTGGCACAAGTCAGAACCATATCTAAATGGATCAACTCTGGAATTTCTGTATAACTCTTGTGCTCTACAGAGCAGAGGTGCTTTGGGGAAAGTCCTTGTTCCAAAGAAATCATATGCAGACATTTAATGGAGCCCATGATGGGCCGTTTGGTCAAGTAATAAGATATTTTGAAAATGAATAATTGCTTAGTGATTGATATTTATTTAGTATATGTTTCTAAAGCTTTTCACTTGCTCAAAGCAGTATGCCTTTAAATATATATGATCTTGTAAATATGATCAATCTGTATGTAAACACTCATAAAGTAATTCAAGCCCTAACAAGGCATGTTGTATAATAAAAAGTCAAGGTGAGCATATGGATGAAATGGCAGCTTCTACCCCATCCCCGAATACATATACACATTCCTTCGCACTTTTCTTAAATCCAAGCGTGACTTGAGACCACTCGCATCAAGATCCTTGGAGCTCTTGATTCAGCTGCCTCAGACAGACATTTCTCCACCAGATTTCTCACAGGGCAAGTCTAAAAATCCCAACAGAATATCTGTCTTCCTATGAACTAGCACAAAGCGCCAGCTCCTTCACAGTCACATCCCAGTGATATAAGAGGACATACTGGCCAGGCCTCCTCAGAAGTTTATTGAAGTCTAAGGACCCTCAGTAGGAGAGCTCCCTTCTATGCAAACCTGATAACTTCCAAACATGTGAAATAAATATTCCCCTTGGAATCACAGAACATCAGCACTGGAAGGGCCACTGGAACTCATCTAGTGTGACATACTCCCCCATCCGTTTTACCATTTTTTTATACCATGCTCATTACACAAAAGATCAGAGGTGCAGTGCAAAAGAAGTGTACAATAAAATATTAAATATGAAAAATCATAAAATGCTAAGATCTAGGAAAATAAAAGTTAGGACAGAAGGTCAGAACAAGGAAGGAAAATGATATCATGATACCAAGCCAGGAGTCCTGCAGAGTTCCTTAAAGCTTTGAGTTTCCTGGTAGCAGAGGTGGAGAGGAAAACATACCAGAGAGCTGATTCTTGTCTTTCATATGGAAGCAGAGACTCTATCGGCATAGGAAACTCAGTCCCAGGGAGGTAAAGGGACCCTCTGGTTAGTGCCAGAGCTAAGACAAAAACACCATTCTCCTAATTCCCAGACTAGTGTCCATCCCTGTGTCATTCCACTTCCAATGTGTGTATGTATGAGGACTCTAATCACAGAAGCTTCTTCGAGTCTCTTGTGAATTCTCTGCATGCTCTTTAAATTAAAGTAACAGTGCCCAGCTAGGAGTGGTTCAGTGGTTGAGCATCGACTTAGGATCCAGGAGATCAGGGTTTGATTCCTGGTCAGGGCACATGCCTGGGTTGTGGGCTTTATCCCCAGTCAGGGGTGTGCAGGAGGCGGCCGATCAGTGACTCTCTCTCATCATTGATGTTCTGTCTCTCTCCCCCTCTCCCTTCCTCTCCCTGAAATCAATAAAGATATATTTAAAAATAAATGAATAAATAAGTAATAGCAAAAAGCTTAGAATCAGCAGATCCTGAAAGCCTCTTCTCTACAGCCAAGGATTGGCCCAGCTCTGCTTCCCAGGGAGAACTCTCTCCTCAGTCCTACTCTTGCTCCCCTCTCTCAATCGGGGGCCCTGCCAGAGCACCTGACAGGGAGGCGAGACACCCACATTCTCATGGTTGAAGAGCTTACCAGAATTCTCTCCCATTGATAAGAAAGTCATCAGGCAACTTGACTCAAAAAGTTCTGTGTTCTCAGTTTAAACTAGTCCCCTGCTTACAGTCAGTGAGCTCCTCTGACAATTTTTAGGATAGTGAGAGGTAAAATAAACTGGCAGTCTTAAATCCCAATGTCTTATCTTTCCTAAGTGTTTTGTCATCAGAAACGGAATAGGAAGCTGCTGCTGCTATACCTGGCCCCACTTAGCAGTGGTTATGTTAATACCCATCGTCATTTTTAAAAACTCTATGAGTTCTTTCTGTCACCTGCCTGCCACATGTAATGACGTTGGCCATTCTTCATATTGAATAGCTCCTCTCACGATGGAATCCCTCACTTTCAGAGCTATTGTCCTTGGCATCACCAAGGAAGGCAAAACAGCCTGCTTGGAGAAAACATTTTCTTCCAAGGCCCCAGACATCCATCCTTCATGAGGCCACACATGGGGAGGAGACTGAGGCTCTGGCTTCTAGCCCCTGGGTTTCCCAAAAGTATTAATACATCTTCAATTCAGGCTTAAGAATTGAGATATTGGGAGGGGGGGAGGGAGACACCATTTGATGTTCTGGAATAATAGAAAATCTATTTTTTAATTTTTCTGTTCTCCAGTTCATTGAAAACAACTACAGAGGGGTCCCCTGCTTTTGGATTTGGTAAGGGATGAAGGGTGAGCATGCAAACGGAGAGCAAGGGGCCGTTAGGTTTGACGAGGGTACACTCTCTCACTCCCTGAGGGGGAAAAGCCTGGAAGGAAGGTCCCCTCATCTTCTGCGAAGGCCTCTCGGTTTCCCCCAGGGGACGGAAAGGAGCTTCGCGCCGGAGCCGAGTGGAAAGATGCGGCGCCGCGGGGCTCCCCCTTGTGGCTGTCCGTGGCGAGGCGCGCGGGGGGGCACCCCAGGAGCTTCACCAGGCAGGGAGGAATCTGCGAAGGATTTTGTGGACAAGCAAGATCATGAAGCCCAGACTTCCTCAAGCCAGGCATTCTAAAAAGCCTCAGTCTGCAGCCCTGGGCTCTCGGGTGCAGCTCCAGAACTGCCTGCCCTGCACCACCATCATTTACACCATTGCCAAGGAACCCCGGCCTCTAGGGAAGGCAGACAGGTTGGTGGCTCAGAGTGGGTGCTGCTGTCCTCGCCGCAGGAGGGATAAAGTGGTTTTCCTTGATGGAAATAGTTCTTAAGAAGCAGAACCTCCTTGGCCCTGGCCAGGTCGCTCAGTTGGTTAGAGCGTCGTCCTGATACACCAAGGTTGCAGGTTCGATCCCCCATCTGGGCACATACAAAAGTCAACCAATGACTGCATGGATGGGAGGTGCAACAAATTGATCCTCTCTCTTTCTCTCTCAAATCAATAAATAAATTTTTTTTAAAAAGAAGCAGAACCTCCTCCTCCCTCCCCCCAAAAGACACAAAGCCATCTGCTAATAAATCAGAATTCAGGCCCTTATCCAAAAGCAACAGTAAAGTACTCAACTCCAGAGCAGAAGTCTGTTGAGTTCATAAAAAATAAGGGGAGATTCTCAAGATTTCTAATTTCAGGTCCTTAATATAATGACATACAGCTGATTCCCTGTAAAACAAATCAAGGGTATAGAACAAACCAAGTACAGATAAAATCATTTCTCCTCTAGAAAGAAGCCTTAGTAGTGTCTGGTAGAACATGCTCCATCCTGCTGCTTGTCATTTAGGACCTTTAGTCCCCTGTGAAGATTCAGAATGCATCTTGCCAACATTTGAGGATTAAAGGACCACCCTGAAAATTCTACCCTGGAATCCTTTTAATGGGCTTAATTTGTCAAAATATATTTGTAAGATAGTTGGAGGGGCAGCTAGTAGGGCAATGCTTGACAAGTCAAATATCTTTAAAGTGATGGATGGTGGGTGAAAAGACAAATGAGTATTTATTGAATCTCTGAAGGGGGGGAGGACCTCCTGTGTATAAAAAGAGTGGAAGAAATCACAACAGGAAAGACTTATGGCACAGTGTTTTTTTAATGTTATATTTCTATATGTACAAAAAAGATAAGCCGAATTAAATGTTGTAACAAAAGAAAACAAAAATGCGTCTTAAAAACAAGCAAATATCTTTTATATACAGGAAACTCTCTAAAAGGAACGTTTACAAATCAGCAAGGAAAATCAGTAAGACCTGGACAGACAGATGGCTAACAGACCATTTTCACAAGAAGAACACTAAGAGATGGCATACTTTGGGGGAAACATCCCACTTCGCTAGCAATCAAAGAAACACCCATTATATCAACAATGAGAAACTACTCTTTCTCTCCAAAACAGGCAAATATCTTTTTTAATGACATTTCCCAATAGTGAAAAGGGGATAGAGCAAAGGGCATTTTCATATACTGCTAGTGGGGGGGAAACAGCACAAGTCTTTGGGGAAGGAAGTGGCTCCAGCCTGTAAAGTGTCCATGCCCTCTGACCTGGTGATTCCACTCCTGGACAGCCAACCTAAGCATATATTCTAAAATAGAAAAAACGCTTTTTATGCAGCAAAGCTGCTGTTCCTACAGCATCATTCATGATGGTAAAAGGTGCTGGATAAAAATTTGATGGTTTATACATATGGCAAATTATGCAGAATGAAGTTATTTTTTTCCATTAAAAAATTTACACACATGCTCTTCCCGTCAGTGGTCTGAGGTGACCTCTGAAAGTGGTTCACTATGCACTTGACCCAGAAAACCCCACAAAATCATGCAAATCGAGAGGTTCAAATCTTCCTGTTCACTTTAAGAACACTCGGGAAACTGCCCAGGCCATCAAGGGTATGTATATCCAAAAAGCCACCAAGTATCCTTTTCATTAAACACCACTAGACGCTGCATGACAGAAAAGACTATGCCAGAGAGTATATCATAATAGGAGGTAATGGCATCAAATTAAAATGCCTACTCTACACACTCCAGTAAGCCTCACACCAGTCCAGTGTCCACTGTGCACGAAGTGGGGCAGGGCTCAGAAAGACTCACCTTCAACTACCCACATCAGCACTGTGAGTGCGAAAGAGGCCACCCCAAGCTTAGGATCCCTAATTCTAAAACCAGAGTTCGATCTTCTGTACCACATGATCTCCAAAGTCCTATGAGCTGCAGTAAATGTCACACCTTTTAGAGAAAACAAATGACTAGTTATTGGAATGTGGCACCTGTAGCTGACCTGTCCTATGTGACTAGAAAAAAAGCGACTCCAATAAACCCTATTTGTGGCCGGCCCCACTGTTTGTCCTGGGCACACCTACCAACCCCACCATTATAACTACAGAATGGTATATGTTGCTTCTGTAAAGTGACACTCTCTTGTGCAAGAGCTTTCATACTTCTGTTTGAAAGCAGCAGCCCCCCTCCCTCCCCAAATGCTCTTATTCAATGTTTTGTTAAACACAGTGTTAAAAGCAGGGCTGTTCTGGGTGAGGCAGAATCTAGAACCACCCACCAGGCCTCCCCTAGGTGGGGGTTCTGCTGCAGAACCCAGAGGCTCTGAGAACACACCTTTCAAAACACTCCCTTGTTCCATAATTGTGGAAACCAAGGTACCAAGAGATCCAGAAGCTTGCCCAAGGTCCTGGAGTCTGGTAAAGCCAAGCCTAGGATCCAAGACTCTACCGTGTCACACTGCCTGCTCATAATCAAGACCACAATCTGTGGTCTCAGGGCCAAAGCTTGACATTTCTTAAATATGACTATTCATCATCCATAAATACTGCAACTGTACAAATCTAAGACAGGCAGCTGAAAGTGTAAATAAATGTAATCTGCTTCTGCTTGATAAAGGTAAAATGGAAGAGTATTAATAATCAGCCTTCCTTTAAGGAATAAAAATAACATTTCCTGGCTGCCGACAGAGTTACAAACCACTCATAAAGGGAACACAGTTTCTGGAACAAAGATAAAGGCAAAAATCCACCTTCCAGATTATTCTACAGGGAAGGGGTAGCCCTATTACTATCTGGTTAATGAAGGATCTGCTGGCAGAGACTGCTCCTTGCCCACTCATAGCCACATTCCCCTTCTCTTAATTACAGAACCCTGATTTTATTCAGGGTGTCCTGCTAAAATACTAAATTTCCCAGCCTCCCCTGCAAATAGTTATGACCCTACAATTAAGTTCTGGCTGATGAGATTTAAGTAGTCATTGGGTAGGGCTTCTGGGAAAGCCCTTTAAAGGAACATGGCCATTTTTTTTTTTTTCCCTTTCTGTCCTCCTTTCTGCAACCTGGAACTTGGATGTGATGGCTGCAGTTCCAACAGCTAGCTGGTCATTTTGAGGATGAAAGCCTTGCACAAAGGATGACAGAGCAGAAAAAGAAAGAGTCTCAGTCCCTGGTAATTTCATGAAGAAGCCATCGAAATAGACCTGAAGTGCCCTTACCTCTGGCTTTTGTAGGAGAATAAACCCTTATAAGATAAATTTACAGTAGTTAGGTCCCTTTTACTAGCAGCCAAACACAATCCCTAACCAACACAGACCTTGACCTCATTGGCAGAAGCTACAGAAGCCATGCGGAGGCAGTTAAGGAACATCCTGACGCTGGGAAAGGAGGAAATTCATCACGTGCCCTTCCTGACTTCCCTGCCAGATTTCCAAGAATAATTCCAGAATGGAGTAGTAGAGAGCAAGCACCTACAAGTTAAAATCAGATAACTAGTAGCTGAACTAATCAAAGTCGGGCAGAAAGAATAAGTCTATGAAAGCAGAGGGCGTCAGGGTGACCAGGTTAGCGACCCCTATCTCTTCTTACATTGGATCTAAGCAGAGAGGGGCCCCTTTTGTACCTCTTCAAGGTTGCAGAATTCCTCACGAAGGGCTAGCTTCAGATCATAGCATTCTTTCCCGCATCTCAATGCTACCAGACACTCCTTGGTCAAATGTGGGACCTAATCAGAGGACACAGGTTTCTTAGTGAAGTCTGAGCGAACTCCTCACTACTGCTCTGCCTGAAAATGCAGCCAAAGCTTTGTCCCTCCAGCTTAACAGGCCCACACCCACATCCAGGCTCCCCAACTCACTCTGAGGGGTATCTTTGAGGTTTCAGGAACCCACTTGTCATAGCACCCTGGTAAAACATGGTGCTTTAAAAAAAGAGTTCTGGAGTGCTTCTTACTTGATCAGCTACTTCCCTGCTGTACAATCTTAGGTAGACACTTAACCTCTCTAAGCCTTAACCTCTCTCATCTGAAAAATGGATACAGTAATAGTACCTGCCTTAAAGGGCAGTTGTAAGGGTCACATGAGTTAACCTTTATAAGGTAGTTATAATAGTGCTTGGCACATAATAAGTGCTCAGTATATGTCCGTTGTTTTTATTTCATTTCAAAGAGAACCATCTTAAAGTTTCTCCATCATTTTTTCTCCCACTACCAGCAGGTGCTGCCCCCTTTTGTCTCTTCACATTTCCTGGACAGTTAGCACTCTTGCTCCCCAAAAAAGAGCAGTCCCCTTCCATGCATTGACATCTTTATACCCCAATATTGTTTTAACCTGAAACCTTAGCAATCTTCCCTTTAAAGCATCACCAGTTTTCAGCTCGTTCAATGTGCCTATCTTAAGTCACACAGTCATAACCGGGCCACCATCACACCTCTGGAGACTGCTGGTTCAAATGGCAAAGCACCTGTCAGTAATATCAGAGGTGATGGATCTACCATAATTGCATGCCAATTAGTATCCTGAGGTGCAAGTAGTATCAAAACAGAACAACTTCACCAAGGATTTGGCTTTAAAAATGAACTGAAGTTTGGGAAAGACATATAAAGTAAGACAGAGTGTAAGTGGCTTTTTAAAAAATTGAGCATACCTTATAGAATAGCTCCAATAACATCTTTTGGCGAGCTCGTTCATAGGGGTCATATGGATACAGCTTCCTTCCAGGATAAGCGTCATCCAGGTACTCACAAGCGATCACAGATTCGTAGATCAGCTGACATTTGCTATTTTCCAGGACAGGAATTTGGCCAAAAGGGTGCTTTGTATAGTACCAGTCAGGCTTATTTCTCAGGTTAATGTTGATAACTTCATGTCTTAAAAAGCAAAGGGAATGGGGGGCGGGAGGGTGGAGGAGATCAGTGGGGCAAAAAAGGGGACATCTGTTATACTTTCAACAATATTTTTTTTAAAAAAGCAAAGGGAAAGCAGGACAACAAAAATGAGAGGCTTACACAGGCAGACACTCATCTTGAAAGCAGAAGTAATCAACTTATAAAATTTAAATTTGCAAAACATTTTAAAAATTTAGATCTTTTACAAAGAAATATATATAGCAACAGCATTGTCTTCATTCCTACAGATGTGTTAATGTTTTCTAGGCCTTGTCTCATCTGCTCGTGCAATTTCCAACTCCAGGAGGTTGAATTTCCTACCCAGTAGTATCACTGCTAGGAAGGAGCAGAGCCCAGGAGTCTGACTCAGAGCTCGCACACGTAACCACCACACTACAGAGTTTCATACATTTTAAAGCTTGAAAATACAAATCTGCTATTAACGGGTCACAACAGAATATCGTAAATGTCAGCAGCTACGAGCACAAATTCTGGCGTCAGACAGCGTGGGCTCTGGACAGTCTAGCTTGTGACCTTGGCTAAATTCCTTAACTTCTCTGTGCTTAGTGTCATTAATCGTAAAATGGAGGTAGTAAACGTACCCATGTCTTGGCATCATTGTGGGGATCAAATAATATATATAAAGTGCTTAGTACCTAGTGGTGCAATAACTTTTTTTTAAAAGTTTTTAATCCTCACCTGAGGATATGCTTATTGATTTTAGAGAGAGAGGAGGGGAGAGAGAGAAAGAAAGGTCAGTGTGAGCGAGAAACACCAATTGGTTGCCTCTCATACATGCCCTGGCCAGGGATCAAACCCGCGACCTGTTTTGGTATACAGGGTGATGTTCCAACCAGCTGAGCCACGCTAGCCAGGGCACAATAACATTTTAAATTCTTATTATTATTACTATCAGAGGTTCGAACATATAAAGTTACTAGGGCACTCACATATGTTTAAAAAGATTAAAGGAAACAAATGAGACTACCCTTTGCTCAGTCAAGGAGATTGTCTTAAACCCTGAAGCAATGGTTCTCAACTGGAAGAACCCAGGGGTATATGGCAATGTCTGGAGACATTTTTTGGTTGTCACAACTCAGTGAGAGAGGATTCAACTACCATCAAACGGGCAGAGGACAGGGATGCTGCTAAACAGGACAGCCCTTCCCCTCCCCCACACACACCCCCCAAAGAATTATGAGGTCCAAAATGTGAGTAGTGCCAAGGTTGAGAAACCCTGCCCTAAAGAAATATTTAGGCCTGGCCAGGTAGCTCAGTTGGTTAGAGCATCGTCACAATACCCGGACGTCGCAGGATGGATCCCAGTCAGGGCACATGCAAGAAGCAACCAACGGCTCAGCTGGTGTGGCTCAGCTGGCTGAGCGTCATCCCAGGCAGGTCCCGTGCACGGAGAGGTCACTGGTTGATTCCTGGTCAGGGTACATGCCCGGGTTTTGGGCTCAATCCCCAGGAGGGGGCGTGCAGGAGAAAGCTGATCAGTGATTCTCTCATCATTGATGTTTCTCTCTCTCTATCCCTCTCCCTTCCTCTCTCTCTAAAATCAATAGATATATTTTTTTTAAAAAGTAACCAATAAATGCACAAGTGAAACAACAAATCAATGGCTCTCCCTCTCTCTCCCTCTCTCTCAAGTCAACAAATAAAAATTTTAAAAATAAATATTTACATTAGTTCATAAACTGCCAACTTGTCACTCTGAGTAGAACATCAGGCTATTGCTATTTTAAATAGGTAGCCTAGAGCCAACTAGAATTGAGCAAGACAGAAGAATCTGGAAATATATGCCACGTACTATACTCAACAAAGTAGAATTACATAATTTTATTTAATGTCTCTATATTAAATGTCTCTGCATTTCTCTGACATGAATCTGAAACTCTGAAGTCGTCCCCTAATGACAGATTCTCCAAGACAGGAGTCAAAAGCCTAGAGTAACACATTCTCAACACTTTAGTTTAGAGGCCAGTGGCACCACGCAGTCCCCATTCCAGCAACCGGGCTCTGCCTTCCAAATCCAGACCTGCAGGACTTGTCTTGCAAAATTCCTCCTGGGAAGGTATGCACCCATTTCCTCAGGTATGTCTGAACCTTCAAGACACCTCTTGATAGCAGTCCCTTCTATTTCATTGTTTGGAACTATTTGTTCATTCATTCAAAAAATATTTTTTAGCACCTACTATGTACCAGGCTCTCTTCAAGCCTATGGACAAAAAAGACAAAGTCCCTACCCTCAACAACGTACATTTGGAGGGAAGGAGTGGAGGAAAGAGGGACTGAAAAATATGTTGGGATGTAGTGCACAGAGTTGGGGGGGCGGGGCTGCAGTCAGCACGGGCCTCTGCAGCCTCTGCTGTGCCCTTCCTAAACCACCGTTACTGGAGGGAACCAGCTCACCAGAGCCATCGAGCAGTTTACTCCAAGTTGTCCTACGTTTCCTGCAGACACGGCCGCTCACTAAAGAACCTGCCCTTTGCTAACCATTTATTGACTGTGCCTCAGAAGAAAAGCACAGGGAGCCCCAGATTTTAAACATCCCCCTGTGCCTGTAGGGCGCCCACCTTCCGTTTCTCACCTGATGCCTTTGGCCAGAAGGACCAAGCGAGTCCTGTGCGCGAAGGGACAGAACCTCATGCTGTAGACACGGATCAGGCCCTCTGGGACCGGCCCTGGGGGGACACTTCCTGGGGGCAGGGACCAAGAGGTGGATTAGCACAGGGGAGAGAGGGGCTCACTCTCCTCCCTGAGACCTCAAGAAGGCTGTGCGTGCAGTCTCCAGACAGGACACGTTTGCAGGTGGCTTTTGCGCAGAGGAAGCCTTCAGGTCCCTCCCCACCGCGCTGGCCTGGGGACTGAGGCCCAGCGTCTCCATCCCGCCTCAGGCATCAAGGACTCACCTTTCCCCAAGGTCTTGCTCTCATTCTCAGTCATGTTTTCCAGGTATCTGCTCAGCGACCTACACTCCACGCAGCAGCGGCCCGGGGTATCGCAGATGCGGTGGCCCCGGGGCTCGCAGCCGCAGCCGCAGGCTCCGGTGCGCCGCCCCACCTGCCCAGATTCAGTGTTTAAGGGACAGGGCTCTGGTGGGACAGCGGGCAAGGGATCTGGGACACAAGCTAGGTAGGGTAACCTAACCTGGAGAGACATCGCCCCAGACTTGGGAGCCGTTGTAGGAGTAGGCGAAACAAAACAAAACACCTGAAAAGTACCCCACTTTGAACACGTGGGTACAGCCTTCGTGGGGCCTCTGTGAAGAATGGGCATTTAAACTCCAGCATGTATCTCAAGGGAGTTTAACAAAAACCGACCAGGGTAATGCTAACCTTTTCTCTCCCATTTTAAGCCCTCCCTCCTGCATCTCTAAGACAATTGGCCATATTCTCTGTATAATGAGAACTTAAAAAAAAATAAAGCCAAACTTTTTCATGATATAGCCGATAAGAAGAAAAACTTGTTAGTGTTGAGATCTGGCTTGACCCTGAGAGTCTCCTTACATTTTGTGCCTGAGACACCTCAACAGCTTCAGCCCTGTTTGTGAGATTGCAACCAAGCTATGAAAAAAACCGGCAATGAATTCAAAACAAGATACCCAGAGGCAAAGAAAAATTTACAAGCCTTCCCCATCCCCCAGCAAAAATTTCAGAGAAGACCCTTCATAATGCTAAGGACACACTGTCAACAGCCCAGCAATGCAGGGGCCACTTGGGTAGCTCTTCCATCTACATTAGGTGAGGAGCTGTCCTTTGCTCTGACCCTAAGAAGCTGAGATCCTGAAATTTATAAGATGGAAAGATAACTTCTTTGATTTTACAGGATTGAGCTGAAATACGAATTACTTATAAATGCATTTTATAGGGTTGAAAAGTAAAGATGGAAAGAAAAGTATTATATGCTTCACTCATTCTGACTAAATGATTTCTATGGATTACTTTATTTGATTCCAACAACTACTCAGTTAGGCAACTATTATTATTCCTATTTTACAAAACAGAAAATATCCTCAGGAAAATAAAATTATTTGCCCAAAGTGACCAGCTAGCAAGGTTGAAGAACTTTACAAGTCCAAAGCCTGACTCAATGTCTTGGCCTTTAAAGCTGCTTAACAGTGTGGAAAGGAAATGATTTAAATCCTGGAAAAGATATAGCACATAATTGCTGCTCAACAAATGTTAACTGAATCTGAATATCTTTTATTAAAATGATACAACCTAGTGATGTAGCTGATGAATGGACACCTTTTGTCTTCTGAAATTACAAATCTATCCAGAAGTTCTTGGTTACGTGTTAATATTTTTTTCCTACTGAACAGGAATCTTTGAAAGTCTTTGGAACAGTGACTCGACTACATTTTTTTGCTAAGACATTCAGTGGGTTTACAAGATTGGGGAATGGCAAAAATGTCCTAAGACATTTTCTCTGAGAAGAAATTGCATATATGTCAGCAAGAAATCTGGTGTTGGAAAAGACACTGGTTCTTTCTTTGCCCTGCTGACAACTTTGCACTTTGGAAAATAAATAGGATGACTATATCCTGGAACTAACTTTAATCAAGAAGGACACACTGAATGGTGAGGAGTTTACATTAGGGTTCACTCTTGGCGAATTTCATGTAATTTTCATGTCACAAATTATGATTCTTCTCTTGATTTTTTCAACCATTTAAAAATATAAAAAACCATTCTTAGCTCTTACACTTTACAAAAACCAGCAGTGGGCTGGATTTGGCTCTCTGGCCTGACTTTGCCCACCCTGGAGTATAATGACAATGAATGAATGAACTATTAATGGCTGAACTGGAAATCTATGCTAGAGGGAACATATTTCCAAGATTTCTTCCCCTCATTCCCACTTTTTAAAGGAAACCACTCTGAGAGCTGGTAAATGCTGCTTATTAAAAGTATATTTGTGTGCCCGGCCAGGCGTGGCTCAGTGGTTGAGCATAGACCTAGGGTCCAGGAGATCACGGTTCAATTCCCAGTCAGGGCACATGCCCAGGTTGCAGGCTGCATCTCTAATAGGGGGCATGCAGGAGGCAGCTGATCAATGATGACTCTCATCACTGATGTTTCTGTTTCTCTCCCTCTCCCTTCCTCTCTCTGAAATCAATAAAGATATATTTAAAAATAAATAAAGTATATCTGTGTATGAGAAGTCACATTCTAAAATGCAAGTCTATTTGGTGTAGTTAGTGGGTAATAGACAAAGGAATGCAAACAGTTCTTCCTCTGAAGGGAAACAATATAATGCCAAGGTTCTCACTTGGCACTAAACTCAAACCCTGGCTTTGGCACTTAGTCAAACTATCTCTCACCTCTTTGACCTTCATCTTCCTCACCTGTAAAATGAAAATACAAATAGTACCTTATTGATGAGTTTTGAATATTGAATGAAATCATACAGGTGATCCTCAGTATAGTAAGAACTCAAAATTAATGACTAATACGAATAAATAAGAACACATTTTTAATAGCATAGTGCATTCCAATTTTGCATCCGTAAAGATGAAATGCACTGCAATTCAGCTTTGCCAAGCATACTTAGAATTAGAATTCAACTCAGAATATTCATTTCACCAGTTACCAATTAAATGCCAGTTGAATGGGTTGAATGCTGCAGGTTACATTTCAGTAATGTGGTTTTTAATCTTACCACTGAACACTATGGTTTCCCTGGAAAGAGTTTAAGTATGACCTTTAAGCTTATCCCTACTTCCTTTTAAAGACCCAATAGGTACCTCTTTGAAATCCTCTTTGCAAATGTTCCTTCATTGTTATTATATCATGTTTACACCTCTATTATACTGACTCACTCAAGCAAGAAACAAATGGTAACCAGGCCATATTAAACCTACTCCAAATTGGTTTCCAGCTACCTGAAATATAATGAGATCTATTTGAAAACGTGGGGATCTTCAGTCATGGGTAATAAGAACTTAAGCCTTCTTGGAAAAGAACATCACCACAGAAATAATTTCTTCACTCTATTTAACTAAGTCTGTTTTGAGAAGTGGAGTTTGCATTCTTCAGTTTTTCAAAAAATTTTTCTCATACCTATCTCTGATAGTGGCAAAAACTGGAGGACATTCCTCTTAGTATTTCAGGAACCTAATTTACATGAAAGATTACTGGGTGTTCAGATATTGCTCAATAGTTCAAAGAATGAGGTAAGGAAAAAAGGTCTATTTTCAAATGGACCTAGAATCAGGACTTGTTTATAGGAAGTTAGGGCCCTAGGGAATCCTGTGTTCTAATGTCCTTGGAACTTTTTTTTTTTTTCCAGTTTTGAGATACAATTGACATACAGCTCTGTATGTTTTCAATGTGCCCTGCATAATGACTTGGCACACATATACTGTGAAATGATTGCCACAATAATGGTTACCACTTCCTCAGATAGTTACAAAAGGTAATTTTTCCACATGGTGAGAACTTTTAGGATCTACTCTCTTAGCCACTTTCAAATACACCATACAGCAGTGTCAACTATAATCATCTTGTTGTGCATTACATCCCCAGGACTTATTTTAGAACTGGAAGTGTGTACATCTTGACCACCTTCATCCAACTCCCTCCCCACCCCACACCCACAAATCTGGGACATATAAAATAAAGAGTATTGTCAACTAAAGTAGTCAGAGGAAGAACTTCATCTTCCCAGAGATGAGGAGTCAAAAGGAGACTTTTTGATTTCTGAGTCAAGTCTGGGGCCCAGTGCTGGGAGCTCCGCAGACAGCAGTAGCCTGAGCTCCAGGGCAGCCCCACTCCCTCCTGTTCTCGCCTTCCCCTGGGTCAGCAAGAAAGCCTTCAGTCCAGTGAGGTCCGTTAGGAAAAACCGCCTTTTGGACCACAGCCTGGGCATCTCCAGGAGCAAAACCCAAGGAGACGATCGGATGAGCCTGCTGTACAACATGAACAACTGCTACTCCAAGGCTCAAAGAGCTGGTGCCCAGCATCCACCAGAACAAGGTGAGCAAGATGGAAATCCTGCAGCACGTCATCGACTACATCTGGGACGTGCAGATCGCCCTGGACTTGCACCCCACTATTGTCAGCCTACACCACCAGCGACCCGGGGCAGAGCCAGGCATCCTGGACACTGTTCACCACCCTAAACACAGACATCAGCATCATGTCTTTGCAGTCTTCTGAATTCCCTTCCTGAGTTCATGTCAAATGACAGCAAAACACCCTGTGGCTGAATAAATGGTGTTCATGACTTTTTTTCTTTTTCCTTTGCACAACAACAAATCCACAGGAACTTATTTTTCAGCCATTTCACCAGGAGGACAAGTTGAAAGGACCTTTTTTAAAAATGGAAGCAAAACTAAGGAGGCTCAGATCATCTTCCCCAGGGTGTTTCTGACCCAGACTGTGATATTAGTTATTTATGGAAAACACTTTTAATGCCCTTTCTGCGGTTGGAAGGTTTTCTTTATATATACTATTCCCACCATGGGGAGTGAAAATCTTAAAACACAAGGAATTGCCCAGTTTAAGCAGACTTGCATTTTTTTCAAAGGTGGAGCATGAATACCAGAAGGATTCAGTATTCAGTTACTTAAATGAAGTCTTTTGGTCAGAAGTTACTTTGATGCAAGCCTCCTGAATGCTGTATATATATTTACATATAAATATGTATATATATTGAGTGAAACCTTGTGAACTCTATTTATTAGTTTTCTTGCATAGTGGCAGATATGTATATTTCTGCATACAAAGTATAATGATGTACTTATTCATGCTAAACTTTTTGTAAAAGTTTAGTTGTAAACTTAACCCTTTTATACAAAATAAATCAAGTGTGTTTATTGAAAAAAAAGGGGGGGGAGACTTTCTTTTTTAAGTACTCGATTCTGCTTTCCTAGTTCTATTTCTCTTTACAGCTTACAAAGAAAAAAAAATTTAAAAACATTTCGGTATAGTTACATTTGTAAAATCAAACAAAACACACTGAGTTTGGAAAAGGGCATCAACACTTCCTGTTAAACCCCAGGTATAATAGCAGTGTGGCCAAAAGGTACATACTATCCTTTCCTGGCTCAACCTCTCCAAATGCTAGGAGCTGAAGAATAAAAAGAGCCTGGGGTAGAGGCCTAAGTAAACTCTAATCTCAAGGGTGGTCTAAATGACTGGAAGAGTTCAGGCTGCATTTGAATCTCTTCAGCACTTACTAGCTGGTCGACCTTGGGCAAATCACGGCAACTTTCTATGCCCTGGGGCTCCCACCTGTAATCCAGAGCTAGTGGTACCCATACAGCAGGTGGTTTGGGGAGGATTCATTCAGGTATGGGGGGGGGGATGCTAAATACTTAGCATTCATCTATTACCTAGTAGGCACTGAACATTAGCTATTATTTCTATTATTATTAGGATGCAGCAGGGAAGACCCTTAGTCTTCACAGAGACATCCCCTGGGCCCAAACTCCCCGGCCTGCGGTTCCCTGGAACAGCAGCTAAACTAGTGGCGCCCAACTCAGGGCTGAGAATTAGTGATCGTGGGTCGTCTTTACCTGTCTCCGGGCAAATCAGAAAAATAAACATTTTAATAAAGCTTACCCGCCCCCACCCCCCCCAGTTAATGGCATTAGCTTTAAAGGCCTGTTCTTTATTCTTGGATTATACAGCTCTTGTACTTTTTTTCTTAATGTTAAATTCTCTGATGAAACTGCTCCAGATGAGTACTTGGGCTTTCTTTTAAAAGTACCGGGCAACAGAAAAAGTTGGCAATCCCATTCTGGGCCCCCGAAGTCCGTGGGAAAATCCCCAAATTCAGAATTGACCTTAAGCCCCTCTTCCCGTCCAAGGCAACGCTGGCCCGACCGACCCACGCGGTGCAGGCGACCGGAGAGGCGCCGCCAGGAACCTGCCAGCGCGTGGAAAAAGGAACCGGATGTAGGACGACGGTGAACCCGCCCCGAGAGTGCGATCCTACCCGCCTACTGGCCGCGGCACCCAGAGCTCCAGCCAACCCTAAGAGCCTTTGGAAGCGCTCAAGACAATCAGTGCGGAGCGAGCCAATGGGAGGCCGCGTTACAGGGTCCTGGGAACCGAAGTCGCGATTCCCCGCACCGGGTAGGGGCTCTCCGCGGCACCTCCGTGCCCGGGGCTGCACCCGACTGAAGGGCCCCCGCGGCGGAGCTGGGCCTAGGGGGTGGGGCGAGCCGACGGCGGCCTCGGTGGCGGCGGAAGGCCCTTTGTGAAGTCAGCCATTGTCAGCTGCCTGCATCGCCTTGGGGGCGGGGCGGGTGGGGGAGGGGAGGGGGCTCTCTGCAAACGTGGCCCACCCAGGACCCACTTACGGACTCGGACATGCAGCAGTGCGCCGTAGGTGATTGACAGGTGCCCTCACATGTAAGAATAAGCACGAGAAACCAGACTGTATTGGGGCCGGCGGGCCAACGGCCCCTTAATAATGATGGAGCAGGGTGTGGGTGTGTTCTCCAGGTACTTGAGCCAGCGTTTGGCGGCTCCCCTAACTTCAGGGCCTTAGCTGAACCGTCGGCAGAGGGAAGCGATGCCCCCTTGTCCTTGCCTCCTCTCAGGGTGACGTGAGGATCGACATCAGTGAGAGGACGGCCCGCTGTTTCTGAGGCTGCGCGCTGAGCCTCGCGCGCCGCGCCGCGGGGCGGGGCGGGGCCTCGGCGTTACTCACGCACTTGCGACGCCCGCCGTGCGCCCAGCGCCGGGTCTGGTGAGAGGGATTTGAAGCGGGGAGAGACTGGGTGTTGGAGACCCGGGAGGCGGCCACCTACTCACCTGGCTTGGAGGGGATGTGGGTCTGATCTCCATGCGTGACGGTGGGAATGAGAGAGGGAGCGGAATTCTGCTGATGACGCAAAGGGTGAGGAATGGAAAGTGCTCAGTTCAGAACCTCAGAGAAACTTGAAAGGGCATCTCTCGGAACGACAACGGGGTATCCAAGTGGAAATGCCCTACGGGCAGTTAGAAATCTAGACAAAAGCCTAGATCTCACTAGAGAGGACGATTTAGAGGTTTTCAGCACAGACCGATAGAAATCTTAGTCTTTTGAGCATCCTGAGCAGGACAGGTGTTTACATTTCTGCTGGAGGGCCTTAAGGAAAGCCCACCGCTGGGCCATGATGTCACCTCAGAAGGTGATCCAGAGAGAAATGAGAGCACTTGGTACAATAAATGCATGTTATTATTTGTATTAGTAAAGGAACGAGTCAGACATCTCTTCATTGTTGGCTCCTGCCCCCATCAGAGCCCATAGTCACAGGCCTCCCTGCTGTCCTGCAAGTAGAGATTTAGGAAACCTCGATAGGCCTTCACATCAATCGAGAGGGCTGATACTGCAGGGTCTTCCCTCATGGCTGCCATCCAGAGCTTAATTTTTGGAGTGTGGTCTACACACCTGCGGGAGATGGAAGGCATGAAGGTGTGAGCTGGACTAACGAAGGCATTGCAAAGTCTGTATGTCACTGTCACTCTGCAGTTTCACTTTGTTCTCCTTTAACCTTTTAAAGTAGTTCTATAAAAGTATTTCTTTAAAATGAACATAATCGTAGAATAAGGCATGCCTCTTTGTTGAGCTTCTCAGATACTACATTTACAAACTGAAGGTTTGTGGCAACCCTGCATTGAGCAAGTCTATTGGTACGGTTTTCCCAAGAGCATTTGTTGCACTTCGTGTCTCCATGCCACACTTTGGTAATTCTCAGAATTCAGACTTTTGCCTTTTTTTTTTAACCCTCACCCAAGGATATTTTTTCCATTGCTTTTCAGAGAGAGTGGAAGGGAGAGAGCAAAACATCGATATGAGAGAGACACATCGATTGGTTGCCTCCTGAACAGGCTCTGACCTGGGGCCAGGGATTGAGTCTGTAACCAAGGTATGTGCCCTTGGCCAGAATCTTAAACCGTGGGCAGACACTCTAACCACTAAGCCAAACGGGCTAGGGCCATTATTTTTATATTTGTTGTGGAGATCTGTGATCACTGATCATTGATATTACTAGGGTAAGACTCTCCACCAGCAAAAAGATTACTGAAGGCTCAGATGATGGTTAGTTAGCGTTTCTTGGGATTTTTTTGCAGTAAAGCACTTTTTAATTAAGGTGCTTACATTTTTTTAGACAATGCTATTGAACACTTAACAGACTACAGGCTAGTGCAAACATAATTTTTATATGCACTGAGAAACCAAAAGATTTATGTGACTCACTTTATTGCAACATTTGTTTTAGTGCAGTGGTCTGAAAACCAACCTGCAATATCTCCGAGGTATAGCTGTAGTTGTTTTGGAAGATATTGTAAAAGTCTTTGCTTTATGGAACAGGAATCTTAAAGTGAAGTGACAAGTGACTTGCTCAGTTAACATAAGAACTGTTCCAAACTGAGAGACTGATAACTTTAAAATGAGAACATGAAAGGCAACCCATCTATGGCCAGATTGTAACTGAAAGGTGAGGGGATTAAGCAGTACAAATTGCCAGTTTTTAAAACAGTCACAGAGATATAAAGTACAGCATAAGGAATAGAGTCAGTAATGTAATTATGTATCATGTCAGATGGACACTAGACTTATCGGGATGATCACTTTATAAATTATATAAATGTACAATCACTATGTTGTACACCTGAAACTAATATAATATTGTATGTCAACTGTAATTGACAATTTTTTTAAAAAAAGAATGAGATCAAACTGGTGGTTGCCAGGGGGGAAGTATGGGGGAGTGATAAAGGTGAAAGGGAATATAGTCAATAATACTGTGATAAGTTTGCTTGGTACAGATGATTACTAGACTTACTGTATTAATCACATTGTAAGGTATAGTAATGTCAAATCATGTTGTATACCTGAAACTAATATAATAGTGTATACCAACTATACTTAAAATTTTTAAATGTTTTAATAAATAAAAATTTTTAAGAAAAACTTTTTTAAAAGAATAGCTCTAAGCTCTAAGGGGGAGTAAGCCCAACTGGCTACCAACCTTCAAAATATGGAGCTTGGAACCTAGTATGGGAATCTTACTGGTAAATGAGAGGTAGCATTGGTCATACAATCCTGCATGACAGCCCTATAAAAATGTACATCCTTATGGATTTGAAAAAATTTTCAACTATCGTTGGCATTCAATATTATATTATTTTCAGATGTACAGCATAGTTGTTAGACATTTATATAAGATACAAAGTGATCCCTCAATAAGTCTAGTACCCATCTGACACCATAGGTAGTTATTACATTACTGACTTTATTCCCTATGCTGTACTTTACATCCCTATGACTATTTTGTAACTGCCAATTGTACTTCCTAATCCCTTCACCTTTTTCATCCAGCCCCTCCCCCAAACTATCCTTATGGATTTTTACCCAGGAGGGAAGGAGTAAATTACTTTTAAAACATTTTGCTGTATGTCACAGAACTCCTGCCTCCTCCCCGAGATGGGCAGCAGTGGTGACTATAGGTATATGACATGCCCAAGTCTTTCCTCCTGTCTGCTTTTTCCCATTCATAACAGTTACATAAAATATTCTAATTTTTGTTCAGAAAAAAAGGTCAACATATACTATTCCAATTATCATTACCCTAAATTATGCACAAAATATTCAAATGTCTTACTCATTTAACTCCAGTGCTTCCAGCCGTTGAAACCAGGGCCAGATGAGGTAATCAATCATAGAAAGGGAATTGCCACCGAAGAAGGTTGTCTTCTTATTGGTCAAAACCTGAACATTAAACAGCATAAGAGTACTTATTTGTGCATCTAGAAAGACTCATCATCAGAGATGATGGAGGTGAGTTAAGTAGAGTGGTGAGGGCAACAGCTTTTGCCCTGACATATCCAAGTTCACTTTTTGTCTGTTGGATCAGTTTAAGCTTTAGAATCTGTTAGTTTGAGATGAAACAAAACAATCAACAAAATAAACTGGAAAGTGGAGAAAAAAATAAGCAACAGAGTGCAAGATCTTCATAATACAACAAAGGACTGGTATTCAGAATATAGAAAGAACTCCTAGGAATCAAGAAAAAGGGCAAATAACCCATTAGAAAATTGGGCAAGACTTCACAAACAAGGATGTCCACCGTGATTCAGGTAATTTCTTTTAGTACATTTGCTAACTGGTTAAAAAAAAAAGATGTCCAAATGGCCAATAAGCATTTGAAAAGGTGCTCAACTGTATTAGTTACCAGGGAAATGCAAATTAGAACCAAAATATAATGCCACTACACATCTGTCAGAATGGCTGAAATGAACAAGACAGAGTTAGCCATGGTATGGGGCCACTGCTGATAGGATGGAAATGGGCACCCCGTTTTAACAGTGACCACTGAAGCGGAGTGCATGCCTGCTTTATAACCCAGTCATTCTACTTGGAATTGTGAACATATATTCACCCAAAGATATGTGTAAAAATGTTCACTGCAGCATTATTTGTCACGGCCCCAAAGTGGGAGTGTTTACTGTCTATAGGAGTAAAAAGAATTATGGTACAGACATACGCCGGGACACTGTGCAGATAACAGGACTGAACTACACACAACACAGATGGTCTCCACAAACCTCATGCCGTGTGAAAGAAGCCAGACCCAAGAGAGTGCATGTTATGTGATTCCATTTGTATAACAAAAAGTAGCCAAAACTAACATTCTGTTTTTTTATATAAGTGCTGGCTCTATGGCTCTGTTCACTTTGTAAAAATGCTGTACTTTTATGCTTTGGGTACTTCTTTCCATATAATCCTTCAGTAAAATAATTTACTTAAAATATACTGGGGATAACTGGATTAACTATTAAATAAAATTATTTGAAAACAAAGCACAAACAGTATGTATTTGAAATTTAAGAAGGTAAATTGATATTCTGGTTTTGTCAAAGGGGGAAATCTCAGAATATTATTTGATTAATCAACACCAAACCAACTTACCCTTATAAACCTTCTATAGTTTTTTTCAGGGTCCATATAACAGTCCTCATTGTAAACTAATTGTTTAAATCTGCCTGAGTATTTGGAATGTCTCAAGGGCCAGAGGAAGACTTGATCGAAAGGCCCAAATCAGCAGTTCTCCCCCAAAGGAGGGAAAACACATCTGGGCTTTGCCAGTTGTCTGTCTGATTCATGGCAAACTCTTAGTGGTGGGAAATGCTTGTTACATAATACTAAGTAAAAGAACACAGAATGGTATCTATGCTCTGATTACAGTTATGTTAATTTTTTTAATTATATGGACAAGGACTGGAAACAGCATGGAAAAAAAGGTGACAGGTTATAGAAATGCTAGTGAATTTCCTTTTTATTTTACACCAATGCAACAAAAAATTTTGAAAGCAAGCCCATGACAAAATATTTTTAGGTGTTTTGGTTTATATATTAAACCCACAGCTTATGTCAGATTGTTATAACGGATTGTTATAAACTAAAATTTCTTAGTCAGTGTTATTACTAATTGCTATAAAGTGATTTGGGAAATGGGAATATGAAGAAAAAAGTGTAGAAAAAAGGGTAGATGTAGTGTATCATTTACTCTGATAAAAGCCAAGAGGCACGATTGGTTACCTCCTCAAACTTGCTGAATTCTTTACGAAATTCTTCTTTCAGGCCAGAGCGGTCTTCTTCAGTTTTACTTCTAATAAAGCTTCCCACCAAAGATGGTATCTAGACAGAGAATAATTTCTTAGTTTATCAGCAGGAGACTAAGCATACCAGCCTCACATAAAAGCCAGATAGAACCCTTATTGTCCCAGTGTCAGAGTGTTCTAGAAGCTTCAAGGGTGCACCCATTCCTGTGTTCACAGAGGTCATATAGTGATCTTATAAACAGTTTTGTCACCTAAGATGCTGTATTAAAAAGGATTTTATAAGTTGCAAATAACAGAACCCACTTTGGCAAGTTTGAGCCAAAAATACCTTTAACAGACCCTGAATGTCTCGTTGAATTGTTGGAGGCTGAACAGATAGGCTCAGAACTAAGCTGGGGCATTCAAAAATCATGCGCAAACTGGCCTGACGAAAAGCACCCACTGTGATCAATGAGCTGAAACTAGAGGATACGGTTTGTGCCACCGCCGAAAATGACTCAGTTAACTAATGCCACTAGCACCAAAGCCATTTCTACTCTGGAATTTAATCTTGCAACCACCACGGCCCCTGAAAGCCAGAAGCTCTGCCACCAGCCACTATCACCAGCAGAACCCGCGCCCCACACCAAGCCTATTTCCTCACACTGATCATTTCTGAACTATACCATGTGTGTATGACAGAAAGAGCCTCAGTCCCAGGCCTCGGCCCCAGCTGCAAAGGGAGGTGGGAAAGAGAATTTTTCTGATTTCTACCTTGGGGAGGACATGAGAAGACTGTTCAAAGGGGACCGACCACCTGAAGACCTGACAGGTGTGTAGTGTCACAGCTTTAAGGCTTGCGGTAGAGGTGTTTGTGTGTTTTAATACTTTGGTATCACCTCATTGCAAGGCAGAAGTCTACTCATCCAGTTTAAGTAGACAGGCACTCGTGAAAATAAAGTGACATCGATGGGATGGGAGAATCCCCTGAAATCCCATCAGTGTCAGTACCGCTTGCCCTCCCTGCAGCTGAAGGTTGACAGGCAGCCCTTCCATCCACATTTCCTGCCCGGTTTTTCATCTTGCTTCTCAAATGTCTGTTCCATCTTATTTCCCACATACAGTTCCCTTTGCAGTATTTTTTATGTGGCTTTAGTGTGTCAAGTCTCCAATTTTTTTTTACATATATATATATGTCTCTGTCTCTGTCTCTCTCTATATATATATCAAATGAAGCCTCCCCACTTTTACTGTCTTAGTCTGTCTCACTTTCCAGTTTCTGGGAGAGAAGATGTTTGGGCTGGGGGTGCAGGTGGGCGTATTTCTGGTTTGCTGGGCTGTGGCCAGGAGGGTGGGGTCATATGGTACCTAAGACCACCTCTTTCCTGAATGTGAACAGGAAAGCAATAGTATCTCCAGCTTTTAGCTCATTTACTTTCTAAACAGTACAATGATTCTCTTATTACCTTTTTTCTAAAGTCTCCGCCATCTTTCTTGTAAATGGCCTATTCCCTGTCCGTCATCTTTGACAGCAGCCATCTCACCTATTCTTCCCCCTCATCCTGCTAAGCCAGACAGTTTCCTCTTCCTTCCCCATTGGCTTCCCTTTGCACTGTCTCCTTAAACAATAAGTCTTCTCTTATAAGTCCCATCTTCGCCGTATTTCTTTAACCATTTATTTCTCTAAAGACGAGATATTTCTGTGTATGCTGATACGTGCTGACAAGGTAACAGGGTTATAGAGATATAACCTGACGTTGCTATTCTTATTGCCTGCTACTGGTCATTTCTTTGTGAATACTAACTGCTTGAAGTAATCTGCAATAACGATGCTAATTACGATACAAACAGTTCTTTTACAGGACTGCCATTTACTCAGTCAGCTGAGAGCTACTGACATCGCTGCTAGACACTGGCTAGAACAGCAAGAACTAACATTGAGATTTACCATGTCGGACTTTGCTCTTAGTGTTTTAGATTAATTGATTTTTATATAAGGAGGGAACATTTATAGTCCTTTTACAAATGACCTGAGACACAGAGGTAAAGCAATGAGTAACTAAGCAAGTTACACAACTCGGAAGAGGCAGAGCTGGTCACAAACCTAGACAGTGAGTCATCAGTGATGGGAACACTGCCCTCACCCTCAAGCAGCTCACGCCCTGGGACAATACACAGGTTTAAGGCAGGCAGTCACCGATAGGGAAATGTTAGTACTTGTGGGATCACAGAGCTGGGCACTCACGCGGTCTGGACAGGCTTCTGGAAGGCAGCAGTATCTGAGCAGATTACACGAAAGAGGATTTTGAGATAACCAGGCAAAAAGAGGGAAGAGTCTTCCAGCAAGAGTTGAGAAGGTGGCGGGTTTGGGAAAATGGAAACCATTCAGCATGGCTGGAGTATAGTGTGTCAGGAGAAAGGTGAAGAGCGATAGCTTTGGAGAGGTAAACAGGGACAGATCAAGGAAGGGCTTGTAGGACACATCGGGGCAGGCAAGTATAATCCTGTCTTTTTTTTCTTTCCCAAATTACTGAACCATAAATGATCCCTGATGTAGCTTCAAAAACAAAGATTTTTCAAATAGGAGCTGAAATTTCTTCTACACACACCTTAGAAAACAGCTCAAAGACCATCTTTTGGCGTGCCTTCTCATAGGGATCATCTGGCAACAGCTTCTTCCCTGGATATGCTTCATCCAGGTACTCACAAGTGATGGCAGATTCGCAGATCAGTTGACCTTGACCATTTTCCAGAACTGGCACCAGACCAGCGGGATTCTTCTTAAAGAACCACTCAGGCTTATTCTTCAGGTTGATGTTGATGATTTCATGCCTGAAAGACACACGGAAGACAATGAAGAGAATGAAACATTTGTTGTACTTCTGAATGAGTCCTCACTGGTCTTACCATCCACTTAGCTGATCAGACCCCAGGTTTATGATTCCTACCCACCTCCCTGGCCCCTCTTCAAGTCAAATAGATCAGCAAGACCCGTCAGCTAGAGTTTATTCATTTCTCTGCTTTATTACTGCTACCTCGTCCAAAACATCATCTGCCACCTGAACCTCTACAACAGTTCCCCACCAGCCTCTAAGCTCCCACTGCGGCCTCCCTACCGTCCCTTCTGCATACATGGCCAGGTGGAGCTTTGACAAAAGTAAATTAGATCTGGCCACTCTCCTGCTTGCAACCCTTCAGTTGCTCCTCTTTGCAAAGAGGATGACTCTAAATCACTTTCTATGACATGCAGGGCACATTTGATCTGGTCCCTGCTTACCTGTCACATCTGTTTCCTACGACTTTCCCTCTGGTCATTACGATCTAGCCACACTGGCCTTTTTTATATGCCTTGAATTTGCCAAACAGGTACCCACCTTAGAGCACTTGCACTTACAGGTCCTCTGGCTCCTCTGCCTGTCTTCCCGGGTCAAACACCACATGCGCAGAGAGGCCCTCCCTGACCACCCATTCTGAAGTTTCTGAGAGCCTCCATTACGTGATCCTCTTGTTTTACTTTTTTCATTGAACTGATATATATCTGAATTTACTTTGATCATTTATTTACCCATTTATTATATCAACTCCCTAGACTATAAGATCTATGCAAGCAGAGATCTTCCGTGACTTGTTCATATTAATAAGCACATACGCCAGCACCTTTCGTTTCCTATTTCCCCATCCACCACAATAGCTAGAACAGCATTTAGTTTGAGGATATGAATATGTAATCACCCATGGGAACAAAGGAGTAGCCAGATGAAACGTGTGTGTGTGTGTGTGTGTGTGTGTGTGTGAGTGAAAGGTTCACATACTGAGAATACTGGGCACACAGACATAGGCCACTGCAAGAAAAAGAAGGTCAATACTTCTGAAAGTGTATGTTATAAAAACAAAAGGTAGATCCTGGGCTTATGTGACAAAGAAGGTTCTAAGAACACACGGATTTGGTGGTAACCTGGCATTGTGAGTCAACAAGACACAAGTTGGAACATGCACCTTTTAAAGAAAACCATGCTTTGTTAGGTATATACCAGGTGGTGAAAATCTAGCACTTCTCTGATGAAAGTCTCCTGGGACTCAAAACTGATCCATGAATGCAGCAGGCCTCTGTTGTTTGTACTACCTAGCAGCTGTCACCACTCTTTACCCCCCATACACACACTATTATGGTAAAATCATTTCAATTCTCCTTTGGAGAACTCCCAGGGAGGAAGGTAGAGTTGCCTTCAACCTAGAGTTGCAGAGGGGCACGTAACCCAGGGCTTCGTGCCCCAAAGTCAGCGGCATCTTGCTGCTGGACTTCTCAATTTTCTGAGCACAAGCTTTGTCATTTCCCTCAGCCCAATTTGAATTGGAGTTCTCTCGCAATAAATGAATTCTGACTAATACAGCAAATATAGTATTTAGATAAAATACAGTGTTTTGGACAAATGTTACTAAATGTTGAGCGTTTTGCTATGTGTTCAGAATTAAATTTCATCCAAATAAGATGCCAGCCTTAGTGAAGTGAGGGCTAATCCATAAATTTGGGTGGTTTTTAAAAAATATTGCCTTTAGGGAAAGGCATTGCCTGCCCAATTCTCCCCCTAGAAGCCTAAAATTCATTAATAAACCCTAAACACATAGATGGAAAATTTCTTAAGAATGGGGGCTACATTTTAAACTTCCACATCACAGATACCTAATGGATCATTTCCAAGGATCATTGGAAAGGGGGCAGTTCTATTGGAGACTTCGTTCCAGAGATAAGCCGAGTGACAGTGCATAATTCCTGGGGCTAACCAGGTTCGAAACCACACGCCAGTTTCAATGAGGCTTCACAAAAGGCTGCGCTTTTAGGCAGAGACACGGGCTCCGTCAACAACCCAACCCCTAGGGCTGTGGACAGCAGAGCGAACTGAGCGCACCGCCGGGGAGTCGAGGCCTGAACTCTGCACTGGGGTAAATAACCGGCTGTTGAGCAGGGAACCGCACACTCAGAGTAACATCCGCCAATGTCACATGCACCGGCCATGCATGGAGAAGTCTGGTGAAAGCGGAAGGGCAACTGAGCAGGAATCGGGGCTCCATCGGGGCTAAGAGGGCGGCTGCGGCCACTCCCTCCCCCGGAGCCCAACTCTCAGCAGTAACACGGTTACTCCAAGCGGGCGACCTGGCTGCTGGCGCCTGCGCGCCTCCTGCCTCCGCACGGAGGGCCCATAACTTGCGACGCCAGGGCAGAGCATGTTGATTCAGTTTGCCTAAAGGAAGCTCCAGGGGCCTCCCCGAGATTCATCCCCCCCCCCCCCGCAGCTCCCGGCGGCCGGAGGAGCCGCCCCGCGGGCTCTCACCGGATCCCCTTGGCCTTGAGCACGAGGAGCGTCCTCTGCGCGAACGGGCAGAACCGCATGCTGTAGACGCGGATCAGGCCCTCCGGGACCCGCCCCGGGGGCGCGCTGCCTGCGGGCGAGAGGCGGGGGCCGTCACCGCCCCGACTGCAGCGCGGGCCCCAGCCCCCGCAGCCCCCGCAGCCCCCCGCAGCCCCCCGCCCGGCCGCCGAGGGGCCCGCGCGCTGCCGCCCCGACCCCGACCCCGACCCCGACCCCGACCCCGACCCCGTCCCCTGCAGGAGGGGCCCCCGGGAGAGGCTGGGCCCCGCGTCAGCCGCCCCGGAACCCGCGGCCGGGGTCGCCGGGATCACCCCGCGTCTCGCGCGCGGCGCGGGCCTCACCCTTCTCCAGGCTCCTGGCTGAGTCCCCGGACATGGCGGCGCACGCGGGACGTCGCGGCCGCTCGCCGCCTCCTTTTATCCCTTCCTCTCGCCCGGGCCAGCTGCGGGGGGGGGGGGGGGGGCTGCCGGCTCCGCCCGCGCAGCCCGGCGCCGAGAGCAAACCAACCGAAGCTCGGGGAGCGGGGGAAAGGGGGGGGGCGGCTCCCCTTCCCACCCGCCGCCGCGCGGGGCTCCCCTTCCCACCCTGCGCAGGAGGCGTCGCGCCGCCGCCCACACTCCCACCCGCTGCGCCCCGACCCGGGGCCGACCTGCCCGGGTTCGTGGGGATCGTGCTTAAGACCCTGCAGCTGGCAGTTGTGCCTAACTGCGCGGCGACGGCCCCTGGACGGGCGCACGGCGAGACACACGCGCGCACCCGCACACACGCCCTAAGCGTCGCTGCCTGGCCCTGAACGACGGTGCCCGCACCTCACCTCTCCCCTCGTGCTCCCTGCCCTGGCGGCCTGTCCTCACGCGCAGGGACCTGGTCATAGCTCCCCCTCTGCTCCACGGCCTCCCCAGCTTCAGGGCCTGCACCCTGGGCCCCCTCCTCTGCTCCAGGGCCTCCCAGCTTCAGGGCCTGCACCCTGCCCCCCCCCTCCGCTCCACGGCCTCCCCAGCTTCAGGGCCTGCACCCTGCCCCCCCCTCCGCTCCACGGCCTCCCCAGCTTCAGGGCCTGCACCCTGCCCCCCCCCTCCGCTCCACGGCCTCCCCAGCTTCAGGGCCTGCACCCTGCCCCCCCCTCCGCTCCACGGCCTCCCCAGCTTCAGGGCCTGCACCCTGCCCCCCCCCCTCCGCTCCACGGCCTCCCCAGCTTCAGGGCCTGCACCCTGCCCCCCCCCTCCGCTCCACGGCCTCTCCAGCTTCAGGGCCTGCACCCTGGGCCCCCTCCTCCGCTCCACGGCCTCCCCAGCTTCAGGGCCTGCACCCTGCCCCCCCCCTCCGCTCCACGGCCTCCCCAGCTTCAGGGCCTGCACCCTGGGCACCCCCTCTGCTCCACGGCCTCTCCAGCTTCAGGGCCTGCACCCTGGGCCCCCTCCTCCGCTCCACGGCCTCCCCAGCTTCAGGGCCTGCACCCTGCCCCCCCCTCCGCTCCACGGCCTCCCCAGCTTCAGGGCCTGCACCCTGCCCCCCCCCTCCGCTCCACGGCCTCTCCAGCTTCAGGGCCTGCACCCTGGGCCCCCTCCTCCGCTCCACGGCCTCCCCAGCTTCAGGGCCTGCACCCTGCCCCCCCCCTCCGCTCCACGGCCTCCCCAGCTTCAGGGCCTGCACCCTGCCCCCCCTCCTCCGCTCCACGGCCTCCCCAGCTTCAGGGCCTGCACCCTGCCCCCCCTCCTCCGCTCCACGGCCTCCCCAGCTTCAGGGCCTGCACCCTGCCCCCCCCCCTCCGCTCCACAGCCTCCCCAGCTTCAGGGCCTGCACCCTGCCCCCCCCCCTCCGCTCCACGGCCTCCCCAGCTTCAGGGCCTGCACCCTGGGCACCCCCTCTGCTCCACGGCCTCCCCAGCTTCAGGGCCTGCAGCCTGGGCCCAGCGCTCGCTCCCGGACCCAGAACACGCTCTCTAAAGGTCCCCGTCCACGGCGCAGGGGCTGCCCAGCCACCCCGACAGCCCTTCCCTTTCCCTGGCAGCACTAGCTTCCCATGGCTACTGGAACGGCCACTGCCCCTCCTGTACTCTTAGGACACATCCTTTTCGTTAGAATCCCAAAGAAGCAAACCCAAATCTGAACATTACTAATCTCAGATGGTTTTGTGTCCAAAAATCTATTAAAAAACATATGGATGCTGAAGCTCTAGTAGGGCTCAGAGTCATACGGGTGGGTTGAGTAAACGCAGTCCCATTGGTCTGTGAAAAATCTCTGACCAGAGCATCTGCTCAAACAGCCCTTCCCAGCTCAGGGACTAGGAAAACGGGATTCCAGGGCACATAGGGCAGATACAGGAAAAGGGAGACAGTGTTTTGCTCATCTGCCTAGATCTGAGAGCTGGTGACTCCTGTGCCATTTATTTCCAAGGTGGGAAGGGGGGGGGTGTCTGTTTTTGTTTTGAGTAGATCTATTAGGGGAGAGACAGAGAGTAGGTGATAAGCCACCTATCTCAGAACCTTCCTGCCTGGTTTCGCTCCTTACTCCAGCCCTGTGTTTATTAGTTTGCTAGGGCCAGGGCAACAAGGTACTGTAAGCTGAGTGGCTTAAACAGGGGAAACCTATCACGGTGTAGGCAGGGCGGGTTCCATCTGAGGGCTGTGAGAGGAGCTCTGTTCCATGTCCCTCCCCTAGCTTCTGGTGGTTTGCTGGCAATCTTTGACATCCTCCTTCTGTGCATGTCTGGATCCAAATTTCCCCTCTTTATAAGGGCACCAGTAATACTGGATTAAAGGTCCATCCTACTCCAGTACGACCTCGTCTTGATTGAACTAATTACAACTGCAATGAACCTATTTCCAAATGAGGTCACATTCTGAGGTCCTGGGGATTAGAGCTTCAACATATGAATTTTTTATGGAAACCATATGAATTATAACTCCTAATTAACTCTGTGACTGCGGGCAAGTTCTCTCTGTATTGCAGTTCCCTCACCTGTAAAATAAGGTGGCAAAACCCTAATAGCCCCCTTAGAGAAGTTTAAGAATGATTAAATTAGTAAATATATAGAAAACACTTAGAGCAGTTCTTGGCACATAATAAGTGTTAAATAAATGTTATTATTGCCGATACTCAGTGAAAACAAGTTTACCACATCTTTGCTAAAGCATGGATCTTGCTTAACTCTTTTTCAGAAAAGCAACTTTTTAGAAGGTCTTTTTGCACATCAGTGTATCATGCAAATTAACCCTGTAAATTTAAACTTGGCTGGGCAACACCTCTGATCGGTCAAACTAAAAATTTCAGGACAAAGTAGTATTTGAGAACTTTTACTTGGAATGGCCTATCCTCTAATTAGTATGAATAGTGTGATGTTATGTTGTAATGATTTGAAAGGTCCAATTCATCAATAAAGTAAAAAGTTAATTCCTCAAAGAAATAAATCGAAAAGAAAATATACATCCCAGGAAACAACTGTACTGTTAGCACTGCTCTGCATTACTGTGGATCATCCATCCCCAAGCCCTTGGTGGTTATGTGCATGACATGTAAACATCTGGATACACATTGCTGTTAGCCACAGGGAAAAACACAGTATTTCACATTTTTGCAGCTGTAATTGTCAATAATTAACCTGAATGGGCTAAAGTCAACTGATTCTGCTGGTTAAAGATCAGGAGTTGGAGGTCCTAGTGATAAATAGTTTTCTACCTTCTAAGCACCATCTGTCTTTCCTGATGTTATACACCCACTCGATACAACATTCTTTGACTTTTCAGGAATGTTACTTGAATAATTTTATACTTTCTGATATATAATAAATTGATATTTATAAAGTATTTTTACAGAGCAGGTTAGAAATATTGAAAGTCACATGAAGTGTTTCACTGTTATTTTAATTAATCAATTTAAGAAATTAATTTAATTATATTCAAAATTTCACTTTTAAAAATTAAAAAATTGTGAATATGAATGTTTCTTTTAAAATTAATATTCTATGACAGTCCATAGCAGGGAGAAATCGCCTTCATAAAAGCGATTCCATGGAAAGATACTGGCTGAATGACTGAGTGAAAATATTAGTACGGCCCAGAGTTAGGTCAAATGAAAACAAACAAAAAAACAAAAAAACCACACATTATAATCCTCATGATAAGCCATACAGGAATAAAAGGTCTGTATATATACACACACACACATATGCGAATATGAAAGGCGTATTGAGATAGAATGGATAAATAAATTGCGGTGAATTCATATAAGGAACTATCTAGCAATGAAAACTAAGAAACTACAGCTACAGCTGTCAAACTAAATGCACCTCCATGTATGACTGAGTCATAAAAACAAGTCACAAAACAGCATACATGGTATGACTACATATATTAACTTTAAAAACATGCAAAATAAAAGACCATATTGGTTATGGCACATGCATATGTGGTAGAGTTGAAAAGCAAGAAGCATAAACAGAATTCAAAAAAGTTGTTACCTCCAGGGTAAAAAAGAGAAAGGGAGGGGGCACGGCGTGGGCGCGTGTGTGCTTCCCTGGTATTGATCATGTTCTGTTTCTTAAGCTGAAAGGTGGCCTCTGGACAGTGGAATTCAGGTAGGAAAGAATGATTTGAGAAGAAATGAGGTAGAGACTGTTGTCATTGGAAAACCTTCCCGTAGAATGTAAGCTTTTACTATATGCTATAGTGGAAAAAACATAAAATTGAAGAAAATGATTTTAAAAAGAACAACAATAACAACGCATCTTAACTACTGTTAAATGGGATGAAGCAGATCTATATATACTGATGCAGAAACACGTTCAGGATGTATTCTTAAATGAAAATGTGATAAAACAGCTTAGAGGGGATCATTTCCCTGGTGAATGCATGCTGCCTGCCAGGTATCTGATAAGCATTCTACGTGAAAAAACCCTAATCCTCACAACAACCCTAAGAATTAAATGAGAAGCCCTGTTAATGCTACCATCTCATGGATGAGAAACTGGAGGGTGGAAATTACATTCCCGAGAGGAGCGTACTTTTGAATGGTGGAGCTGGTTTTTCAACTCTGGGCTGGCATCAGAGTCTGGTCTCTAACTGCCACTCTATTTCATCGATTCTAAGCTGTACACTACTTTTGAACACCTCTAGCTGGTCTGTATCTTAAAATCACTGTAGGCTGCGTGTAGTCCTGACAAAGATGTCATTGCATGTGCTTGAATTTGTACGGTGGATGTCAATGGCTTGGAAGAAGATCCCGGAGATGATACGAGAGCATTCTTGCTGCATTATTAAATGAAGTGCTTTTGTTGCCATAGAAGACAATGCTGGGGGGGGGGGGAGGATGTCAGGGAAATAAATAACTATGACTCTGATTTGAATAGTTATTCAAAAGAGCTGGATTCTAAAAGTGAAGAAACTGTAGAAATACCTTAGCTTATGTCACTTAGATTTTCTTTTTTTATACTTGCACAAGAATAATATAGGGTAAAAATCTCTTTCTAAATAAGAGTTATTTTGTGATAAAAATTTAAGTTTAGACAAGTTCTCTCAGTAAGTATAAAATAAATATCCTGGGTGATGAGAAAGGACTCTGTTGTCATTTCATTGGTAGATCGTTCCCCCTTATCATTTTATCTTAGATTTGAAGAAATACAGTAGTACGTCTTGTCTCCCTCATAATCACCTCTGAAGTACTTACTTACTTTTTTAAAGGAAAAAACATGCATTTAATGATCAAGTACAGAAATACAAACTCACACACAGATATCTGAAACATTATTTACCCTTACCATGTATGATGCATTGTGAAATTTTCTGTTTCATGTTCTTTCACAAAAAAAAAAAAAAAAAAAAGAGGCTGATCATGACTTAGTAAACAGATCATACTACTAATATGTTCCTATCACTGCTCTAGAACACAAACTTGTGTTACTGATACTAATTAATAATTTAAGGGAACTTGATAATCTTGCTTCTTAGAATTAGCCCACTATAGTAGTCTATGTACTCAGAGAAAAGAATTTGCCAGTTGTGACCAATTAGCCAGCCTGAGCATGATGTATGCTGTCAGTGTGCATGGAAAACACCTTCCTTCCCAGGCTCATTAGCTGAAGGAAATAACTTGCAAGTATGTAACAGGACCCTGTGTCTGTATCACACATTTCATATAAAGTCCTTTTCATACCCGTTATTTTATTTGATCCTCATAACAACCCTGCGAAGGTAGGCAGGGAAAATACTAGATTCACTTTGCGGATGGTGAAGTTAAGTTTTAGAAAGCTTCGGTGACTTCCCCAGTTATCGCCTACCCAGTAAGAAGCAGAAACAGAATAAGACCAGGAACTTTTAGGTTGAGGGTTCCTTTCTCTAAACCACATAGCCCAAGAGTATAATCTGAAGTCAGATATTTTCACCACTTCATCTTCATTTTCTTGTGGACTCAAATTGTTGTCATAGTGTGGTGGGCAGTTAGACAGACATGAGCAGAGCAAGGACAATAGGCTAGGTACAGGGTGGAGAGTCCCAATGCCTAGAAATGGGCAAAACTGGGAAAACAAGGACCCCCTCCCCTACGGATGACCTTTCCTCCTCTAGCATATTGCTGGTCATGTGGTTTATACCCCCTGACCTTTCATATCGATGGTCATGTGGCTGAGAACCTCCCCTGACCTTTCCACCTCTGGCATGTCTCTGGTCAGGTGGTAGACCCCCTTAAAGGGGGAACAAATAAGGGAGCTGGAGAATAGCCTTTAAGCATTAAGCCCCCAGGACAATGAGGTTCTGACCCGCATCAAATACACCTAGGCCTCAATTGTGTTTCAGCTCCAGACCCAGAAAAGCAAGAGAATAATTTGTCAGACATGGGACATAGTGCTACTCACAGATGCGGCAAGGTGTGCCTCCTCCATGCACCTCACACCTGCCCACCTCTCTGTCTCCTGGGTACAGTGCTCAACATTCCCCCAGCATGACTGCAACCCTAGAGTTCTATGGTTGTGCCTAATCTTTCCCACCCCAGGGAAACGCTTCTCCACTTTTGCCCCAGGTCCCTGAAACAAAAGACTACCTAGTGTCTGAAGGATGTGAGGTTTGTGTTACACCTCTATCCAACCCAAAATGCCAATAGTGCTGAACCTGGCAAACCCTGCGTTAGCTCCCCTTGTTAGGACCATGAAACTGACTCCTAACAGGTCTTCTTATTTCTATTCTCCCTACTCTCCTACCCAAATGATAATCCTCCTGTAGCCAGAATAATCTTTTATAAGCAAATCTGATCACCATTCTCCTGTTTAAAACCATGCAATGTTTTCCCCTGGCTCTCAGGTTAGGATAAAGACCAAAATTTTCAACTTGACCTTTATCTGGCCCTTGGCTCCTTCTCCAGCTATATCTTCAGTATTTTATATTCATTCCCCTCTGCTCCAATCAAACTGCCCTTCCCAGTTTATCCAGTCTGTTGCCCTGCCTTAATACCTTTCCAAAAACTGTCCTCTGCCCATTCCCCTCCTCCCCTAGCAATCACTCCTCGCCCTGTGACTCAGCGAAAACAGCACATGAGCACAGAAACCGTCTCTGACATGGCCCATCCAACTAGGCGAGGACCCCAACACAAGGTCCCATAGATCATGTTCCTTTTCTCCTTAATTCAATCTGTAATTTTATATTTGTGTAATGAAGTGAATGTCTATGCCCACCACGCACACACACCACCAGCCTCTAAGCTCCAAGAAGGAAGGAATTTTACCTGTTTTGCTCATTATTTTGTTCCAAGAAACTAGAGCAATGGAAAGGAGATGCTCAGTAAATATTTGGGAATGACATGATGGCGAGAGGGTGGCAAGGCAGAAAGGAGGGACTTAGAGAAGGGGAGGGCTGGGGGCCGGAGGGGAGGGGAGGGGAGGGGAGGGGAAGGGAGGGGAAGGGAGGGGAGGGGAGGGGAGGGGAGGGGAGGGGAGGGGAGGGGAGGGGAGGGGAGGGGAGGGGAGGGGAGGGGAAGGGAGGGGAGGGGAGGGGAGGGGAGGGGAGGGGAGGGGAGGGGAGCGGAAGGACCTGGAGAGCCGGCTCCCAGGGGTCTGAAAGGGAAGGGAAGAAGCAGTGGCAAGCTGCTGGCCTTTGGGTCAGGTCATTTTCAGACACTGCCTATTTTAAGTAGCGGAGGGTACGTCTGAAAGTGTGATACAGCAATGAAAGTCCTGGAGCTCTAGGTTTAGAGGAGGCCTCGCTTTTTCTTCTCCTCACTTCCCTTATCTGTAAAATGGGGACGATGGGGGATTTGAAGATGAAATGAAATAACGCCCACAAGGAGCTTGGAGCAACGTCCGGCTCGCCCAGCACTCAATATTAATTTCTGCTATTGACATTAATATTGCAAATATTTGCCACCGCCTGGGTGTGGCCGCTCCACCCCTCCCTCCGAGGGTCCCGCCCCGCGCTTCTCTCGCCGTTCGCCCATTGGCTGATACACTGCTGCGCTTCCACCAATCCGCTCGGCTCTAGATGGAGCAGGTCGAAGGGGAAGAGCCAATGGGCGCAGGGGTTACGGTCTCCAGGATACGGTGCAAACAGTGGAGGCTGCGCCGGCGGGGTCGCCAGGGGCTTCGGAGTGACCGTTGCAAACCGGAGCCGGGGTCCCGCTTTGAGAAACACGGCCCATGGCGCAAGGCCAGGAGCGAGAGGAGGGCCACCTGGGAGTCGTCAACCCGGCGTCCCTGTCCGTGAGGTGCGGCGTCGCCGCCCGGCGCCTGACTTCGGTCTCGCGGAAACGCTTCCCCCGCCTCGCGTCCTTCCCCGGCGCTCCCCTTCCTCCGGCTCGTTAGACGCGCCCTCCCGGAAGTTTGCCCCCTTCCCAGCCGACCCGCTCGCCGGCCTCTCGGTCCCTCAGCCGGTGCCCGCGCCTCCGGCGGCCCGGGCCTCCCGCGCCCCCTTCCTTCCCGCACCCCTCGCGTCGCTCTCCTCCGCTCTTGGTTTCTGCCTTTTTCCCGGCTCAGCGTTGCTTCCCTTTTCTCCTGACTTTTCATAAATATGCCCCCCCATCCCAGTGACAGCCCCCATTTCATTCTAGTAGCCTTTGGTGATTTCCCCCCAAATTTAGGGCCGTCCTCCTAACTCCTAACCGCTAACATCAGATTTATTTGCATTTATAGTAAGTAGCCTTATGAAAGCATAAAGCGCCTCGCAGATAAACGGGCCGTTTCTTTCCACATTCTAGAGCAGCGATTTCCAACCTTTATCACCTCATGACACACAAACTACTAAAATTCTGCGGCACACCAAAGAAATACATTGTTTGCCCATCTGACACACACACACACAAATAGGTTTAATTTTGATTCATTGACACCCGACGGCTAATGTTATGTTGGTGGTTGTCACTTTTTTTTTTTTTTTGACAACCTAAGGAAAAGAGGTCAGTGCCCCTGACTAAATGATCAGGCATTGCACGGTGTTTGTTTTGTTCGGTTTGGTTTTTGAATTTGTTGGGGTGACCCTGGTTAACAAACTTAGGCAGGTCTCAGGTGCACAGTCCCACAGCACAGGGTCTGTACACCCTACTGTGTGCCCACCAAGGCGCCCCTGCTTCCCTGTGGCACCCCGGCTGGGAACCGCTGTGCTGGAGTGTCACTGGCCATGGGTCCCACACAGCGTCCCTGGCCCTGGCTCTTCTCTCCCATCTCTTGAGGTTTCTTACCAACCTGCCCTCCTCCTACCTGCTCCACCGTCTACCTTTAACCATATCCTTAATATGTAAATAAAACTGGGACCTCCCCTCGTCTCAGACTCTCCTCCTAGCACTTACCCACCGCACATTCCCGACTTACAAGTACATTCCCTTTGTGTTCCAGCCTCCCCTTCATGTTGGCTTAACTCCTTTATTTTCCATAGTCGCCTGTATTTTTAGATCTATAATATGGCTACCCACACTTCATCTTTGTAAGGAAGTTTTCCTCCTCTGCTTGAAATAAGAAAACAGGCCGCCCTGTTCAAAGTCGTTTTTTAAAGTTTATTTTTAAAATCAAAGCTAATTATAAAAGAAAAGCCCAGGATACCCCGTTTTCTATTAGGTTCAAGCTTTTTTAAAATTTTTTTTATCGTTCTCTCTCTGCTGTTTTCGCTTTATCTTTTTCGAGCGTGCAAGACCCCAGAAACCCTTCTGAGACTCTCTCAGGTTTCATCAGAGGATTTGCTTCACTGGAAAATCCTCTGAAGAAGGTTCTCGAGACCTACGGAACTTTAGACCTACATTTAAATTTCTGTAGTACTTGGACTCAGACTGACTTCACAGCCAGCATAAGTGTTCTTTTATCTTAGAGACTGTTTTGGGCAGAAAGGGGGTAAAAATAAAATAGACACGTTTCAAAGATTTTGATGACCTTTTGTTTGCTTTATCAAAAAAAGAAAGTGTTTAGAATGTATTATACTGATGGTGATATATCTCTTCCCTAAAGATGGGTGCAAGGATTTCCTAAGCAGGATGTTCATTTTGTCAACGACAGCACCATTTGCTACTCTAGTGGCAATTTCGTAATATTTATTAATATCGAAACCAAGAAAAAAACTGTACTCCAGTGTATGAATGGAATTGTGGGTGTCGTGGCAACTAACATTCCTTATGAAGTTGTGGCTTTTTCTGACCGGAAGCTAAAACCTGTCATCTACATATACAACTTTCCTGGGTTGACCAGAAGGATCAAATTAAAAGGTAATCCTGTAAAACCTTTCCTTTGCCATAGCTGAAGGATTTTATTAGAAGATGTAACCAAACCTAGTTCTTATAAACAAAGAATTTTTTGGAAGTTTTTTTGTTGTTGTAATACACATTTTTAAGGAAGGAATCAGGCTGATCACAAAGGATTTAATTAATTGGGCTAGAGCCTTGCTACTCAAAGTGTGGTCTGCTTACTTTCAACACTGTCATCACCTAGGTACTTGTCATAAATGCAGAAACTCTGCTCCCGTCCCAGACTTACTGAATTAGAATCTGCATTTTAGAAACATTTCCCAGGTGACGCATAGACACATTATGAATGTGTCTCAGAAGCACTGAGCTAGAAGACTCATTTACAGCACTAAATACAGTTTGAAAAAACCTTTTCAGAACAATTTTTTTTCTTGATCGTTTATTGAAAATCCAGGTGAATGGTGTTGTATAACTTCTAAAGATAAGGCCTCTATCCCACAGAAAAATTCTTTTTATTTTTGCGTTGAATGCTTTAAAAATAAGCTGTTTTCTTTGTTGATCAGACTATGCTAAATAAATACAATGAATGACAAAGTTTAGCATTATATTATGGTCAGTTAAAGTGAGAAGGGTAAAAAAGCAGGAAACAGACATTAAAAATACAGTATATGAAGTAGCAATAGAGACACGAATGTAAAAAAGGCGCAGGAAAAGGCAAAGCTTGCATCTATGGAACCACACTGAAGAACAGCGGGTAAAGAAGGAAAACCAGAGCCTCTTATACAGAGAGGCAGAAGCAGACACTTCCCTTTTTTAGCATCCTCATGATGTACATTTTAACACATTGCTGCTAAGACTTAAAGTCATGTTTCATTTCTTCAATTATAGGTACAAATGAGAATAGAACTTTTTATAGTAGTTTCAAGAACTGGATGATATTAAGCTAAGGTCCAGATATGGCCTAAGGTATGGAGATACAAAATTAAGCTAGAATTATTATACCTCCCTATGGTATGTAAAGTTGTTTGAATAACTTTTCTAATTACAATGTTTCATATATTTATGGAATATTTTCTTTTTCTTGGGTCATTTCAAATCACACTGGGACATACATGGTGTAGTATGCTCAGTTGTGCATTAAAGTTTAGAGACGGTGAACTAATAGTCTTAATTCACTCTAGTATTTTTAAAAAGTGGATCTTAACTTTTAACTTTCAGTTCATTATGTTAGAAATCAACCAGATCTCTTATTCCAAGAGCTAAATGTTTTTGAATTATGTGAAATTTATTAGAAAAGGATAATAAACTATAGACTAGATTAACTATAGTTAATCTCAGAATATGATAATCAAGTTTTTGTAATGGTTTTTATGTTTTAGGCAATGTTCTTCTGGACTATACTTTACTTTCGTTCAGTTATTGTGGCACCTACCTGGCTAGTTACTCCTCTCTCCCAGAATTTGAATTGGCTCTCTGGTAAGTTCCAGCATCCTGCAGAATTCCTTTTCTTTTGGGTTACATTTGACTTGTTAAAGGAATTTAGAGAATTCTTTTACATTAGGTTATTTATAAAAATCCTTCTGGATTTTATCAAAGGACAGATGCATGAAAAATCTAAATCAAGGAAAAAACAAAAGAAGTAAAAGTCCTAATCATAATGTTTAATATTAGTTACTCCTTTTAGGCATAAAATTTGATAGGGCAAAAGCTATATGAGTGCTAAATTAATTATCATATTTCTCTTTTTATTAATGTGTTATAATATTTCCTTTGTCAGGTAAAGAATACATTTATAAATACATAAATTTTCATCTTTTCTAAAAATAAAGAGCACCTTTGAGCTGTTTGCATGTTTCCCACTTATGTTGAAATTAAGATGGTCTCTATATTAGACCTTAGTTTGAAGTAGACGTTTTTAGAGACTTTAGAACAATTATACATTCAGAGAGTGAAACATTATGCCATATTTGCCAGCTGTACAGGAAATACCTGGAGATAAGACATATCTGTGGTCTTTGCTGGGTCTTTCCATGTGGCCAAGTTCAAAGTTGCATGCACTCTTCCATCCTTAATATAAACTCCTTCAGGGGAATCCTATTAAGGGGAAGTGCAGAATGTTTCAGGAATGATTGAGGATGTTCCTTACATACTAGTATTTCTTATATTAATTTGTAATAATCTAGGTTCAGCGAGACACATTTAATTTATGTAGTTTCTTTTTTTTAAAAAAAAAGCTTAATTGAGGTATAATTGACATATAATAAATTGTTTATATATACATATATATACAATTTGATAAGTTTTGATTTATGAACAAACCCATGAAACCATCACAATAATCAATATAATAAATATATCCATCACCCCCAAAAGTTTCCTTGTGCCCATCAGATCTTTTTTATTGGCCCTTGCCACACATACTCTCTTACCCCATCACTGCCCTGCCCTCCCATCCCCAGTTCACCACTGATATGCTTTCTGTCACTCTGGATTAGTTTGTGTTTTCTAGAATTTCACATACAGAAAGTCATACATTATATACCCCTTTTTTGTCTGGCATCTTCCATGCAACATCATTATTTTGATTTATATTATTTTGAAATTCTCTTATGCTACATGTATCAGTAGTTCATTCCTTTCTATTCCATGGTATGGGTATACCACAGTTTGTTTATCCACTCACCTGTTGATGATGTATTAGTTTGCTAGGGCTGCCATTAGCCAAGTACCACAAACTGAGTGACTTAAACAGCAGAAATTTATTGTATTATGGTTCTGGAGGTTAGAAGTCTGAGATCAAGGTGTCAGCTGCGTTGGTTCCTCCTGAGGGCTATGAGGAAAGTTGAGAATATTAAAAATGTCCACTTTAGAGAATAGGAGAGAGCACTGACCAGAGAAACAGTAGGATCGGAGGTTGTACTGAGGCTCCAGCGAGTGCAGTAACCAGGAATTTATAATATCACTGACACACGTAGTCCTATGATCTTTGTTCCTATGTCTCCAGTAGCCCAGGCTTTCCATTGTACCCATCCAGGCTTGACAGTTTCTGCCAGGCATCTGAAGCAGAAAGTCAAAAGATTCTAGGAACTGGCAATACTAGCAATAGAATGGTTGATATGATGGACAGGACATTTGTGATGAGAATGGAAGGAGGTGAAAGCAGGAGGAAGCCAAAAGACCAGCGAGCTTAATACATATTAGTTTCCGTTTCCCAGTCACAACTCTGAGTGGAAGGAAGTGTCGCTGCCTGTATGAGGGGATAGCTTACATTATTTTTTTTTTTATTTCATCTAGCAAAGGACCTTGCTCAAGGTAGGCATTCATGATATTATCTCAAGTGAATAAATAAAATCCATTTTAAAAGTACTAATACTATGATTGAAAAAACTTAGAAATGATCAGTTGGCATCAATGTACACAGTACACCCAGAATCATATGTAGTATTAGAGGTTTAGACACCTACATTTATTTTTCATTAAATGTGGGGATATACTCCATTTTCTAGATTTGGATGAGTTAAATACAAATTAAATAAGGAATAGAAAATAGCCTTGGTAGTATATGAGTAAAATTTTTAAAAAATAGTTATTTTGCTTTAACAGGTACCATATAATGATAAGCATAATTACTTATAAATGTGATATTGATGTCATAGATTATATAAATTGTATAATAAATTAAATAATTAGATAAATGTTCTCAAGAAATGAAATTCAAATGAATTATTTTTTTTACCAAATGCAATTTTTCTCTAAGGAACTGGGAATCAGGTGTCATTTTGTGCAAGAAGTCACAGCCTGGTGTGGATGTGAGCCATATGACTTTTAACCCCATGAACTGGCGCCAGCTGTGCTTGTCAAGTCCAAGTTCAGTGACTGTGTGGACCATCGAAAGAAGTAACCAGGAGCATTATCTCAAAGTAAAGTGAGAGACTTTAGTACAACACAATATAGTAGTGGTCTTTGTTTGCATTCATGTAATGTGATTGGATTAATGTGGTCAATTAAATGTCTTTATATATACATCTTAAGTTTTAACACTTTTCTACAAATATAATGACATTGAAGTAATTGTCTGCATTTCAAAACAGATTCTTTATGACTTGATTTCCCAATGAGTTTATTTTAAATATCAAGTCCCCTAGAGCTTTTTCCAACATGGTTTAATTTTCCAAAATTTTATTTGCTCTTACTGTTTCAAAACGTCTATTATGTAAAAAGAACAGTTATGAGTTTTTGCTCCTATTACTTTGATGCCCAACTGAAATCTCAAAAATAAGAAACTTTTAGATATGGAAATTTTATATATAGATTGTACCTTCAGCCACATTATCTATAAACAAAAGGGTAGTTGCATATAGTGGGTCGTGGGAATGACCTATTTAAATAGAACTAGATCAAAAAGAAATTCTGGCCCTGGCCAGGTGGCTCCATTGGTTGGAGCATTGTCCCATATACCAAAAGGTTGCAGGTTCGATTCCCAATCAGGAAACATACCTAGCTTGCGGGCTCAATGCGCAGATGGAACATGTACAGGAGGCAACCAGTCAGTGTTTCTCTCTCACATGAGTGTTTCTTCCTCCCCTTACCTCTCTCTCTCTCTTCCCCTTTCTCTCTCTCTAAAATGAATTTTTAAAAAATATCCTTGGGTGAGAATTAAAAAAAAGAGAGAGATTATATGACCAATGTCCTGGTGATAGTTGGTGATAATGGTCTCTTTGTTGAAAAGAATTCAAAGATTCAAGACGCCCCTGAGCTGACCATACTTCCCCAAGTCAAAGACTAAGGAGATGTTGGCCTTGTACACCATTGATATCACAGTTTTTGAAAACTGCCTTCTTAAGAGAAATGTAAATGTGGTAAATAAAGTTTTCTAAATGGAGAACCCTGAGAGAGGCCCTTCTTTCTGCTCAGTACTATTTATGTCGCAATTTCATTTTTACAAGAACCCACTGAATAGCCAAATCTGTCTCTAGGCAGAGTTGACAACAATATACCTTTTCATAAAGTGGATGATGTCTGTAGCAGATCCTTGCCAGGGCAGGCAAGTAATTTATCACTCCATCTATCTTTTTGCTTCCCTGGAATATCCTCTTCTAGTTCTGAATGCTGAGTTGGGATTTTTCTATAAACAAAGTGGGAGGCAAAGTGAGTGGATTTTCCAGTTCGGAAAGCAAGCAGGATTTAAAAATACTTAAGCCTTACATTGGAGTAGTGGGTACTGTTTTGAAAAATCATTTTACAAAATTTTTCATCATTCATAATACATAACCAAGAAATTTTGAATTTAATGCATAAAGCCATGAATTCTCCAAATTCATCTTGATAGCCATGCTATGATTAAAAATAGATATGTGGTAAATTTAAAAATGGATTCCTGATACCAGAGGTTGCAGAGGTAGCTGAATACAACCTACATATACATTTATTTTGACACACAGTGTTTTTAATTTGAGGTGGTAGCCAACATCTAAAATTTGAGAGCTTTCTTTCATAAGTATCCAAATTATGATATTTCCTTTAAATGTTGGAACCAGAATTCTCACACATCAACAGCGTCAACAAAGCCTCTTGGCTGGAACTGCCACCTTTAGGAGGGAAAACAATTTCCCATTTGCCACAGTCACCACCTTGCCACACCTCACCCTGTCAACATTCAAACTTACAATCCTGCTTTAGATGTTAACTTTGAAAATTCCTCTGTATCTAATTTATAGCTGTGCATTACTTATCCCTTATAATACACATTTTAAAATCTATTTGGCCTTTATCTGTTCTATTTTGTTTGTTTTCTATTAAAACACCTCCCCACCTTACTTACCACCAATAAGCAGCAGTTACATTAATGACTGGTTCCTGTTAATGTGATTATTCTGATGTTTCTTTTTTCTATAGGTCAGTAAAATTACCTATGGAAGACGGGTCATATTTTAATGAAAAAGATGTAGTTTTCCCTGAGTCATTGCCTAAGGATCCTATCTATGGACCTGTCCTCCCACTGTCAGCCATTGCCGGGCTAGTAGGCGAAGAGGCCGAAACTTTCAGGGTAATTTCCTGGCACGTCTTCCTGTTTGTCTTCACATAGTCATCCCGTGAGGCATGCAGGTTAGAGAGACTCCTCCTGTTTTTTAGTACAGATTCATCTGGAGACCATGAGAGATGAAGAAGCTGAAATTATGAGTTTGGGTGACTGGGAAGATAATGACACTGCTAACTGAACCGGAGAGCCCAGATGTGATTTCAGTTTTGTACATACTAAATCTGGGGTGCTGGGAACACATCCAGGTAGAGATGTCAGGTGGAAGTTGGCCAAGGGACTTTCTGTTAGGGAGAAGTCCAGGCTGCAGACACAGGGTATCAGAGTCATCCCCATAGAGAGGAGAGTGGAAGCACTGAGGGGAGGGGTGTGATGAAAAGGAGAGAAAGGATGTCAGGGAAGAGAGCTAGAGCAGAAACTACCAAGAGGTGGAAGGAGGAAGGCAAGTCTGAGAAGGAACAGTCACAGAATAGGAGCAAATCCAAGAAAGAGCAAGACTGTGGAAAACAGTGGAAGAAAGTTTCAAAAGGGAGTTTGTCAGCAGTTGCACACTCATCCATTCATTCAACAAATTTATCAAGCTCCTCCTATGTAGCAGGAACTGTTTTAGGCAATGGGGTCACATGGTGACCAATCAGGCATAATAATCCCTGCCTCTTGGAGCTTACATTTTATCAGGAAGACAGAGTAACAACACCAAAAGTAAAGAGATAGTTAAATCATTGCAAAATGCGATAATTATTTTACCAGGATAAATGGGGGATGGAGGTGAAGACAAGATTAACATATGCTGGTCAAAAAAGGCCCTTGGGGAAATGACACTTAAGCTGAGACTTTAAGGCCTAGGAGCCATTACTCCTGCTACAAGCAAGGCAAAGGGAGTTTAGGCAGAGGGAACTGCCCGTACAAAGGTCCTAGGGGAAGAAAGGAATTCAGTATGTTTGGGGAGCTGAGAAAAGACCGTACAGCTGGAGCAGAGTAAATGAGGGGGTAGTGAGGTACAGATGATGTTCCAGAGGGAGGCAGAGAGCAGAGAGTAGCATATGCAGGGCCTTTGAGATGAAGGTAGGAGCTTGATTCCAAGCCTCTCCAACCTGCATTATGCTAACACTTGTGTTAAAGCTTCAGACCAAGGATAAAAGAGAGAGAGGTTCTCAAATGTTTTTGACCACTGCAGAGAATTAAGCTATAGATATTAAAAATAATACAGTTTGGTAGTTTATTTAAAAATCTCTGGCAAGCAAGAGAAAAGGTTGTGTGCTCTTTGTGATTCTTCTGAAGAATGACAATTATTTACTTTTTTAAATTATAGAAAGTGACTAATTCCTTTTAGCACAGATCTTAGCCTTGGAAACACAACCACACTCAGCCACAGTGGGGCAGCAAAGTAAACACAAATAAATCAGCCATCAGGGTGACAGAAAGCTATGTGGTCCACAAAGCCTAAAATACTCACTACTTAGTCCTTTACAAAAAAAATTTGCCTTAGATCCTTGGCCCATTTTATTTTCAGTCTCCACAGCCACCTTTTTTCTAGATAGATCCCATAGGTTTTGTGCATTTTTCTTTGAGTTTTCTGTGGAATCAGTCACATAATATGTTTCATGAACCAAATTGGAGAGGTCACCAGAATCAGACAGAGAGTCCTCTTCTCATTCCCCATGGAAGCTAACTAAGCAGAGGATCTAGGCAGAGTTATCCACAGCCGCTCCAGGAAAATCACATCCATGCCCCCTGCAGAATCAGGAGGGAGAGTTGTGGACAGAAGTCTTCCTCAAAAATGGTGATTGTAGCTAGATGATGACTTTCTTAGATTCAGGATACAAAGTTCACCAAGAAACAGTGTAGAAGTTACTTAAAACTAATAAAAATATGTGACACTAGAACTCTGAATGTGTTGGCAAGAATGCCTTATTTTTTCCTAGTGCATTAAAATGTAAAGTAGTAGAGTAAGAAAGGAGTTCAGTTAGTTCTTGGCAAATGGTGGGGCCAGTGAATGCATATATGTACATACTCATTTGTTTCCTCTTTGCAATTGTTTTGATGGGTATTTCTCTGGCTGTTAGGCTGTAATTGTTGTCTTGACACAAGGTTTCTAATCTTTCCCTGAAGCCCAAAGATGATGTATATCCTTTGCTTCACCCGACTATGCACTGCTGGACTCCAACAAGTGACCTATATGTTGGCTGTGAAGAGGGTCATCTTTTATCAATTAATGGAGAAAGCTTGGAGGCCACTGTGCTTGATAAGACAGAAGACAGTCTGCCAGAGGGTGAGCAGCTGCTTTGCTCCATTCCCAGGAGCGTAACCATTGGTGATGATTTTGCACTTGAAGATGAATGTTGTTGTTTCTTAATAAGATTTACTGGGGTGACAGTGGTTAATATGAACATATAGGTTTCAGGTGTGGGTTTCTGTGTTACGAGATCTGTATATTGCACTGTGTCCACCACCCAAAGTCATATCTTCTCCTGTCACCATATAGCAGGGCCCCCTTCATCCCCCCACCCCCTTCCCTCTGGCACCCACCACTGCTGTTTGTGTCCATGAGATTCAGTTTTATATCCCACACATGAGTGAAATCATTTGGTTCTTGGATTTTTCTGACTTATTTCACTTAGCATAATATTCTCAAGGTCCATCCGTGTTGTTGCAAATGTCAGTACTTCATCCTTTCTAATGGCTGAGTAGCATTCCATGGTGTACATGTCCCACAAGAGATGAGTGTTTGCTCTCCTGTTTCTCTCTGTCTTAGAGACGTCTTGATTCCTTCTTTATCCCACACAGAGTTACCAAGCCCTCTTCCTCCTAGCTAACCAGCGTTTCTTAAATGTTACAGGCTCTAGGCAGTCCGCTATGCTATCACTCTCTAATGCAGGTTTCATGTAATCCTCAAAACAGCTTTACAAGGAGATAAATTTTTACCTACATGGTATCAATGAGGAAACGGAGGCATTGAGAGGCTAACAAACATGCCTGAATTCACATAACCTGTAAACTGTGGCGCTGAAACCTGAACCCAGGCTATAAGACTTCAGAGTCCAAGTTATTAGCTATCACTGTGTCCTTTACCACAACATGCCTGTTCTCTTTAGCAAGCTAATGTTTTCTGATCTCTACCCTCTCAACCCTTTTCTCCATAATGGTCTTCTAACTGCCACCTTGAAAATTACCTTTATGTTAAGTGGTTAGAATTTCTAAGAGAACCTGATCTATTCTCTTTAGATCTGATGTCCATTCTTGGTCCTAGTAGCTCAGCCCAGAGTTGGGTCTGGGTCACAGAAGAGGCTAGATGTAGACCAGGGGTGGGGAACATCCGGCCCAGGGGCTATATAAGGCCGGCAAAATCATTTAGTCTGGCCCTGCTAAGGCAACTGCAGGCGGGACTCAAAATTCAATAACTCTAGGAGCTTTTTTCATAGGAACAATTTTGTATGCCCATGAATGATGTTATAAATATCCAAATGGCCCTTGGCAGAAAAAAGGTTCCCCACCCCTGGTGTAGACCCTTTGAGAAGGGAACCTTGCCAGGGCAAGCTCTTCAAACCTGTCCATTGCACTCTTTATTCCAGTTGCTCTTATTATTTCACACCTTGATTTTTGCAGCAACCTTAAGACTGACTTCATTGACCTTAATCAACAATTGACTCAAACCAGGCAGCTCATCCCTGCCATACTGCTCTTCTTGAAGACCATATTTTAACATGTAACTCAAGGATTGCTCCACCTTGCCTTCAAGCCCTCTCTCATCTCATCCTACCTGTTCCATTAGTATTAGTTCCTACTACCCCCCAGTACAGGTCTTCTGTCTAGCCAGTCAGTTCTTCCCATCGTTTCACAGAAATGCCTCCTAGCTCATTCCTTTGCCACTTTGCCCTCTGAACCCTCCAGTTCCCAACTTAAGCATCAGCACTGCAGCAAGTTTTCCCCAACTGCAGTGTCCCTCAACTATGCCCTCTCCCATTCCCTGACTCACACAATACTGATAAAACTGAAACCATTATATTTTACTTTCCTAGCCCAACCCCTCTTTCTTCTGTTTACTCTCACCTGTACCCTTCAGGCATGGTTCACTCTCTAATCTCACATCCACAGTGCCATCCCACAGCTCTCTAAAAAGTAAACCTCTTCTTTCTAATGCCACCTACTCCCACTGAGACTGTTGGAAGTTCTCATCATTCCTGTGCTCTCCCCAAATTCTGCTTTCTGCTATTTGCAGTTACCTTTGTCTAGGGTGTCGTGTCTTCCTGGTTTACCTGGTGAAATTGCCTTCTGTGGAGCCTTCCTGTCCTCACACCAACCTTCAAGCACAATTAGGTGCCCCTGTCTGGGGTCCCTTCAGGCTCACTGTTTTCTTAGAGCCTCATCTTATGCTATTACAGTGCCCCATGTGCATGTCTGTCTTTCCCACTAGCCATCAACTCTTTGAAGTCAGGAACTGTGTTTTACTCACCGTTTGGCTCCAAAATTTAATCCCAGAGATTTCTACAGAGTAAATTAGCACTTGTATGTGTGTGTAAAATGAATTATAGAACAATGTTTCTCATTTCTGATCTCCTTTCACACTTGTAGTACGTTATACCCAATATAGAACTTAATCAGGGTAGTCATGCATTGTATACTATTTCTTCCTGTATACTATTTCTAATAATTTTCATGGTATAATATAATGCTTTCAAAATAGATATTTATCTATAATGTGTAAGATACTATGCAAGGTGCTTCAGAGTTGACAGAGATGGCAAATATGTAACCTCATCATCTCTACTTTTAAGTGATTTCTATTTTAGTAAAGAGAATAAGACAAGTAGTCAGCTAATTACAGTCAGGTAGATTAGGGTGATTTCACCAAGAGGGGACTTCACAAAGTGCTGTGGGAATTCAGAGGAGGGAAACAGACCAAGTTATTTTGAAAGTGGCCATTTGAAATGGCCCTTGAAGGATGGGTTCACAGGCAGAGACCTTTTGGCAATGGTATCTGTGTAGACAAAAAACCTGGGGTAGGTGGGGACACAAGAAGTAGTCCAGTTTGTCCGGAGCGGCAAGTTTTACACAGGGGTGGTGGGGAACGAAGGGTCATTTATACCATATCTGACCTTGAACGTAAGGCTAAGATGTTTATACTTAATTCAGCTGACAGTGGGTAAACATCAAAAATTCCTGAATGGGATGTACCCCAACTGGAATTGTGCTTGAGATTAATTTAGTCATCATTCAGGAAAGGAAGGATCCTAGAAGCAGGTGACTATAAGTAGCAGGCACCTAGATTAGGGGAGGAGTCATAAGAAGCTGGACTCTAGTGGCAGCTGGGTTGGGAAAGAAGAGACTGCTGGGAGGTGAATAGTTCTTGAAGGAAAGGGCACTATCCCTAGCATATGGCACAATGCCAAGCACCTAATATGCAGTAAACAAATAATTTGATGGATGCCATCTGAAGTTTTGATCTTGTGATTCTTGTGGTTTATGTACATAACAAGTAATATGCTTTTGTTATTTCCCCACAAGGACAATATATTTTTTATTGAAGTATAATTAACATATACTATTATATTAGTTTCAAGTATACAACATTCAAGGACAATATTTTATTAATAACAAATGCTCTTATAGAACATTTTACTTTCTTTTATCCACTGTGCTTTATTTACTGAGATATAAAATTACATACCATAAAGTTTACAACTCTTTAAGTATACAGTTTGATGATAATAATATAGTTTTTATGGCCTCTTAAAATCTCTGACAATACATATATATATATATATATATATATATATATATATACACACACACATACACATATACATATATATATGCTAAATAATTATACAGTGTTAGTGTTAGTTACATGGGTCTGATGATACTGACCTTAAAAAAACTTGTGTGATTTACATCAGTAATCATTGCTAAGCAGCTTTTATTATTCATTGTTTGGGAGACATCATAGCACATATTCTAATATGAAGTTGATTTTGGGGGGGGGGAAAGGATTACAAAGAAATGAATAGTCCTAGGAAATCAAATGAGACGAATTACTTTGTATTGCACTTTTAATTATGTCACCTGTTTTTTTGTTTTTCTTTCCCAGAAGTTGGAAGAGATCTTATCAGTCCAGTCTCCATGGCATATCAGAAGGGAGGTGTACTTGCTTCTGGAATTGTAATGTATTTTTTCAAAATTAATTGCTTTCAAGAAAATATACAATTTCCATTTGTTGTCATTTACTATTATGAGCCATAATTTGGGACAGTCTCTGTCAGATTATTAATTAAAATTGTTTCCTTTTTGGATGCAATCATAAAACTTTTTGCTATGAAGAATTTTAAATATACATTAAAGTAACAATCAGTATAATGAACTACCATATATCTACCTCATTGCAAATAGGCAAAAATAAAATTTTAAAAATCCATGCTCCCCCAAACACCTAATATCTGTCACACAATTCCATTCCTGTTTGTGTTCTTAATGTATTAAATTTTCAGACACAAATGGAACGTTTTGTCAAAGCTTCAGCTTAGCCTCCTGTGTGTGCCCATTTAGCTTACCTGTATCATATTGTTAGTGTCCACATTAGAATTAATATTAATAGCCATCATTCACTTGGTGTTTATTTTGTGCCAGGCACTGTGCGTGCTAAGTGCTTTGCTTGTGTTATCTTATTTTCCCTCAAAACTACCCTAGCAAGTAGAAACTATTGATGGAGGAATCACATCTTCTGGGGTTCACTCACCCGCAGTACATATGAAAAAGGGTCAGGCCATGTTACTTTTCCATGCTGTGGTAATCAGTGCTAAGGTCTGGAGCTGACCTACACTAAAATCTCAGGTCTATTGGTAGCTGTCCTGAGATTACTGTTGGCGTTGTCTCTTCCATTGCCACAAATCATATCTCCAGCCCCAAGGGCAGCTAGTCAGTGTTGTCAAGGTGAGAGATGTAGCTCCACCAATGAGAAACAATTTGGAGCTCGTAAACCTACACTCAACTTGCAATGGACTACCCCCACCTCCTACATTTAGTCTGCATGTGTGGCCTTGGTGTTTTCTTAAAACTAATTTAAAGAAAGGATTGGAGTATCAGCTCTGGTGAGGGATGGAGAATGATGAAATACCTGGCATGTTTCCCCCCATGTCTGAATCCAGCCTTCTCACAAATGTTTACTCTTAGTTGTAATGGGGTCTAATCTAAAAATTATGGACAAGTTTGCCCAAAGCCTCTTCACTATTGTAGAAGTAACTCAAATTCTTCTTGAGAACAGTGAAATTTACCTAAATCTGTTCATAACCAACCAACCAACTCATTTTTATTGAATACTTGAAGACTATAAAGGAAACAAATAGCACACTCCCTACCTTTGGGTTATTTTGGGAGATAAGAAATTGCATGTAACGATTAAAGAACATTAAGACTAGTATCCTTTGAAGCAAGGAGATTGCTATATGTACAAACCACACAATAAACTCTGCCTTATTTTCCGCACCTCCTGTATAATAAAGAAGATGATAAGAAGGTAGATGCTAGAAAAGTTCAAAGAAAGAGGTCAGTAAAATTTTAGGTAATTGAAAATATATGTCACAAAAGAGATCAGTTTGAAACTTGACCAGGAAACATGGTTAAAAGTTACCTAAATAAAGGTAAGAAGACAGGGCATTCTAGATAGTGTAAACATAGACAATTCCAAAAATAAACAGTGGGTGGTAATAAGTCTTAGCTTGTCTGCTAAGGAAAGTATACTATGCATTGCCTGAGACTGATTGTCTGTATTTATCTCATTGTTTTTGGTCTCTAGGATGGCTTTGTGTATTCTTTTATTATTAAAGATTCAAAGTACAGTATAGAGGATTTTCTCCAGATTAAAGAGCCTGTAGAACAGTTGGTCTTTTCTCCCAGTTACAAAATGTTGCTGATTCAAACAGAAAAGGTATGCTGGTGATTTCTTAGTATGCAATTTTCAGATATTATTATCATCATTTCATGACAGGAATGAAGGGCAGAGTATGCTGCATAATGATATGTTCTGAGTCAGGACTCTTAAGTTGCAAATGAAAACATAATAATTTAAAGGTTTTACTAACAGAGAGAGTGTTATTTGTTTTTGTGCATGTAACTGAAAGGGCAAGGAATTCATCTGAATCCAGGAGCTCCCATAAAGCCACTGGCCTTGTTTCTCTGCCATCTCTTGGCTCTGTTTCCTCTCTGTTGTCTGCCTTTCTATGCAAAGTTACCCATCTGGTGTCAAAAGAACCTCTTATAATACTATTTTATATTTCTATCTTTCGTTGACCTGGATGGAAAGATACTAAATGGAAAAAATGTAGACTCATTGTACTAATTTGGGTCACCTCTCTCACCCTGTGTCAATTATTATGTCCAGATGGATTCTAAGCTCTGATTCACCATGCCTCCCCTTGGACCCTGGGTAGAATTAACCCACCCAAACATGGACTGAGATTGGGGTCATGAGTGGTTGTTTAAGGAAAGTATGGGTTCTGTAAGAGAAGAAGGGAGGGGAATGAATGCAGGATAAAACCAAACATCCAGCCTGGCTGACATTGCTCAGTGGTTGAGCATCAACCTATGATCCAGGAGATCATGGTTCGATTCCCAGTCAGGGCACATGCCCAGGTTGTGGGTTTGATCCCCAGTAGGGGGCATGCAGGAGGCAGCTGATCAGTGACTCTCTCATCATTGATGTTTCTCTCTCTCTCTGTCTCCCTCTCCCTTCCTCTCTCTGAAATCAATAAAGACATATTTTTTAAAAAACACCGAAAACAAACATCCACCTCAATTATAGTGTTTGAAAGACTCCTAATTAATGGAATGACCTTAGGAGGTCAAGATTAGCAACAGTTTGTATTCTTAGGCAACAATTTTAGATGAATTACAAACGAAGTTAAATGATTTTCTGCCTAAAAGAAATTTAAATTTATATATGGAAAGCCTTCAGTTTCTGATAATTACCAGAAGTTAAAACAACTGTACTATGTTTTAATAAATGACAAACTTAAAATATTTATAACAGGAAACAATAAAAAATAAAAAAAACGTAACATAACAGAAGGGACAAAGACCCAAATAGAACTTCTAAAAAAGAAAAATATACTGATTGGACGCAGCCAAAGAGAGAATTAATAAACTGGAAAATAGATTAGAAGTTATCCATCGTGTAGCCCAGAGCCACAGAAGTGTAGGAAATACAAAAGGGAGGGTATGAGACATTAATGATACAGTGAAAAGACCTAACATACGTCTGATTGAAATACCAGAGAGGAGAGAGAGTGGGGCAGAGGCAGTACTAAAAGAGATATTTTTCAGAACTGATTAAAGACATGAATGTACAGATTCAAGAGACCCAGTGAATCCCAAGCAGGAGACATAAAAAGATATCACCTTAAATTTAACAAAGTGAAATTGTTGAAAACCAAGGACAAAGATAAAATCTTAAAAGAAGTCAGAGAGAAACAGAGATTATTTCAAAGAAATTTTAATTAGACTAACTGCTGACTTCTACATGGCAATAATATAAGTAAGAAATAGTGAATATATCTTCCAAGTAGTGCAGGGATCAGCAGACTATGGCCAAACCCCCAGTAGAATGTAAGCTCCATGAAGGCAGGGACTTTTTGTCTATTTTGACCTCTCATGTAGCCCCAGCATCCAGAGCAGTGTCTGGCACAGTGTATTCATTTAATATTTGTTGAAATATTAATGAAAAGTAAAGTCAGTAAATATCTACCAAATTTTAGACTCTACAAAGTTATTTTTTATATAAACAAGAACAAAAACAGTAATGTTTCACTCAAACTTGAAAACTTGTGATTAGTAGACAACAGACTTCTTATTGTTAGATAAGTGACCATACCATATTCCAGTTACTTGGCAGAGATGTAGAACTTTCAGGATAGATTTCTTTTTTTTTCTTTTCTTTTTTTTGTTTTTGAGAGGTGAATTTGGGAACTGAGAGTGATAAACAAGTCATAAAAAGACAGCTTTGGCCACATCTTCACAATTTCCACAAAGGCTTATTAAAAGTTTTCATTAGTGTCCACCATGATCTAGTATGTGATAGGATTTAGTTCCTCTTAACTTCTCCAGTTCTCTACATTTTTCAAATTTTATGCATTATTTTTAAAGTCAGAAAAAAGGTTTTTTGTTACATTATATAACTTAAAAAATGAATGCCTAGAATTGGAGAAAAGAATAAAGTCCCATTTATTGATTATGATGAATGAATCAATAAACAAACACATTATGCATCTACATTTTAAGCTTCTCAAGACCTTAAGGAGTTGATCTCCAATATTCCATCACCTAGTCCCATACAATGCCTTGCTCACAGGAGGCATTTAATAAGTATTTGTTGAACTGCTCACACAATTCCATTAATTTTCCTTTTTTTCTTTTGGTATATTTAAAGGGATCTGTTTATATTTACACTTTTGGTGAGGAGCCAACCTTAGATAAAATCCTAGAGGCTTGTGATGGGAAATTTCAGTCAACTGACTTGATCACACCTGGAAATGAATACTGCATGGTAAGGAGTATTTTATTGTGTCACAGTGATTTAAAGATGAGATTTTGGAAGTTCATGTGCAACCTGATGTAAATAGGAGGTAGAGGTTATTCTTGAAGATGTGGTAGAAATGCCAACCACTTTCATCATCAAATGTACTCCCAAGTTGGAATGACATTATCATGTTGGGACTCCATCATATTAAGTCTCTGCGAATGACCAAAGCAATCAAAATTTTAGGAGCCATTCTGTTTGTATTCACCAGAAAACTTTCCAAGCCAGGCTTTTAAACACATTCATTGCTAATGAGTCATCAACACTCGTAAACTGTTAGTATTTATGCTCTTTCAGAGTGATGCAGTCCCATCTGAGGATGAAAATGAAATAGCTGCCATGCACAAAACATGAATTTGATCTACTTAGGAAAATATCCCGCCCTCTACATTTAGAAAAGAAACTTTTTTTCTGGGTATTTAACTATTTACCTATTGTTTATCTCAAGAAACGTATTTTACTTTTCATATGATTTATCAGCAAATCCATTAATATTTTGGGAGTTGTAACAAATAAAAATATAGATTATGGAATAGTTAACACTTAAATTTTTATTCAATCTTGAGATTTTGAGTATATGATTTTTCCTCCAGATGTTCTCTGCTAAGCATTATGTATATTCCTATGGTTGTTTAAAATCAGTTAAAAATTCCATACAAGATTTTCACATTTAGGATTTAGATACTTGATCCACAGTTTCTTGTTACTCCATAATAGTCAAAAAACAGAAATTGTACCACATTGTAGTTGTTTTAAGCTGCTTTCAGTCTTGATCTGTGAAAGAGTAAAAATTATTTGTAAAAATGAACAATATGAACTTCAGGATTCCAGTCCAGCATGTAAGGAGCCTCATAACAAGAAAGAAAGCTGAATGAATTTAAAATCAGCAATTCTTCTTAGATCCATCAGATTGAGGTGATAGAGACGACTGATGCCTCCAAAATTATAGAGACAGACAGGCAGATGCAGAGAATGACAGCTTATGGAGCAGATGCCCAAAAGTAGAAACCACACTGGAGCCAGTACCAGAAGGGATTGCAATGGAAAAATATGCACATCTCAGACCTTATTTAAGAAATCTCATGGAAAATCCAAAGACAGCAGTACTAAACAAAAACAAGATACCAGAGGAAGCAACCAAGATGTCCTTCAACAGGAGAATGGATAAACAAATTGTGGTACATTCATACAATAGAATATTATTCATCACTCCAAAGAAATGAGCTGTTAAGCTATGAAAAGATATAGAGGAAACTTAAATACATATTGTGAAGTGAAAGAAGCCACTTTGACAAGGCTGTATCATTCCCTCTGTATGACATTCTGGAAACAGCAAACCTATGGAGATAAAAGATCAGTGGTTTCCAGGGGTCCAGTGAGAGGGAGGAAGAGAAGAAGAAAGAGGTGGAACAGAGAATTTTTAGGGCAGTGAAATGATTCTGTATGATGCTGTGATGGTGGATACATGTCATTATAGATTTGTCAAAACCCACAGAATATATAACACAAATAGTGAACCATAATGTAAACTATAGGCTTTAGTCAATGATAATGTATCGATATTGGCTCATCAGTTGTAACAAATGTATCATGTTAATACAAGATGTCAATAATAGGGGAATTGTATGCATAGGAGAGGAGGAAGTCTCTGTGCTTTCTGCTCAAATTTTCTGTTACCCAAAAATTGCTCTTAAAAACAAAGTCTATTAATTAAGTAAATAACAATGTATAATTTGCTATTTCTAGGCTTATTCACTAGGCAGTAATCCCACTGAATTTTCAAATAATGTTATCTCAGTTATATTACACAGGAAAAAAAATCTTTATTTTACTTCTCTAATTCTAATTAGTTATTATGTTACTTAAGACATTAAAAATAGTAGTTAATGTTTGTTAAAATCAGAAGTACTGATGTTGAGATTGTGAAGTAATTATAATCCACATAAGTAAAATAAAATTTTATACAAAATAATCAGAGTGATAGACATACTAGAAAAAGATTTAGAACATGCTTCCAAAGCAGAGTCTTGTTTTCCACTTAGAGTTTTATTTTTCTTTCTTTTACAGACACTCACATATTCAGGGGAAATTTGTATTTGGTGTGTGGAGGATGGTGCTTGTGTCAGCAGGATTTATCTAAATACCCCAGTAAGTATGCCTTATAAATGGACTTTTAAAAAAAAATTTGAATTCTTATCCAATCTACTTTTGCACATTCACCTGTCAATAGTCTGTGGCGATGCCTTATTGCATTTTTACCTTATATATTTAGAGTAATTCTTGTGTATAAAGTATATTTTACAGCCAAGAGGATGAAACTTAAGGTACTACATTGGTGTATAGGAAAGGACAAGTTTTCCTGTGGTTGCAGGTATACCTGAAATTCTGGTGTTTTATCTCATTCATGCTATAACTTCACTGTGGATCGACAGGGCCTCTGCTCTGTACTGTCTCTCAGGGACACAGGCTGATGGAGGCTCCACCAACTAATAGCTCCTCAGTGCCATGGTATAGGAAGAGAGCACTAGAGGGTCTTGAATTCGCAGTTAAGTGTTTTTACTCAGAATTAAAATATCCCCTTGACCATAAATACTTAAATGGCCCCATCTAACCTCAAGGGGATTAGTTAGAAATGAAAGAAAATTGCCATTGTAAGCATCTTGAGCCAAAAATTAAAAAGTAGGGGTCTTGGTTCAATCGACTACAGAGTATAGAACTTGGGGTTAAGCCTTGGAAAATTCACTTTTAAAACTAAACTAAAAACCTCAATTTCGAAACCGTGTAATTTAATGAGGTAGGACCTGACTTCTCATCTGAGCTTTGTCACCACCTATGAGATCCTGGGGCAAATTGCTGCCCTTTTCTTGGCCTCTATTTTCTGTTCTGCAAAATGATTATCTCCTAAGATCTTTTCTATTTCTAACATTCTATAATTTTATTCAAAACAACCTACAAATTTTAATTTATAGAGAAATGAATCTGATTTCTTAAGTGTCATGAAAGCAAATTTATTCTCTCAGACATTATGTTCTGTAAATGATGGTGAGAAAAGCAGGAAGCTGTGATGCATTCTTTGGTGACTGAATACATAGTACAGTGATAATGGTTATTTTCTGAAGTCTTCCTCAGTCATACCAACACCCCAGGATCTACCATTATCCCATGGAAAAATGATGATTTCAGAAATCTCTAGCCCGGCCGGTGTGGCTCAGTTGGGTGAGCATCGTCCCAGGCGCCAAGAGGTCCCCCATTTGATGCCTGGTCAGGGCACATGCCCAGGTTGCGGGCGTGATGCCTAGTAGGGGGCTTGCAGGAGGAAGCCGATCTACATTTCTCTCTCATCGATGTTTGTCCCTCGCTCTTTAAAAAATTAAAACATATTTTTAAAAAATCTCTAACATTCTATAAAGATGTCCAAAAGGTACTAGAAATTTATTTTAAATTTCTTATTTTACTTTTCATGATTATTGGTGTAATTTTATAATCATTTAGGGATGAAATGGCTTAAAGTTCAAGAAATTTCTTCATATTTTTATCATTCTAATTTTAGGGTAAAGGAATAAAGTGTACAGATTCCTGTAACTTATTGTGCACTAGGTGAGCTTGGAAATGTTGAGTAGGTAATTTGTCACAACATGGGCCACGCTTCTCAGATTCTACAGGCTTTTCCAATAAACTAGAATTCTGGTGTGTAGGAGATCTGGCTTCGTCTTTCTGTTTTTTGTGTTTGTTTTTTGACACAGTGAAGTTAAGCAGCTGGGGGTTTATTTTAAACAGGCGACAGTTCTGGCTTGTTCCCCCTCCTCCCTGTCTGCGGCAGTGGGGACTGTGGGAGGCTCTGTCCACTTCATTGATGTCCTGGATGCCGAGTCCCCTCAGGCAGTTCACAAGGCCTTTCTCTCCGAATACCCGGTTCAGCACCTCCTGTAAGTACTGCCTGCTTCTCGCAGCAGCTCTGTCAGACCTGTCTGTTGAGAATTCCAGGGAAGCTGTAATTCCTTTACATTTTAAGTTTTAAGTGTCAATTAAAACTTGTTTTGGAAATTAATATATTGACTCAGTTCAGTGTTTAAAAAGTACAGAGGAGAGTGTAATGAAAGGTGTCCTACCCTTGTCCCTGAACCCCAGTTCTCCTGTCTGGAGACAGCCTGTTACCAATTTCTCGTGCCTCCTTTCCAGAGATATTTTACCCATAAACAAGCAAAAAGATGCGTACTTTGTTGTATTTACACAAATAATTATCAAGCACTTAGAGTGTGCCAGGCACTTCTGTTGTATTAACTTTATGAGATGGACACTCGTATTGTCTCCACTGCAGATAAGAAAGAAAACAAATAGTTTAAATAACTTGCTTAGTATTTCACAGGCATAAAGGGCAAAGGTTGGGATTGGAACCCAGGCAGTGAGGCTCCAGAGTCACTGTCTTTGCTCTAAAAGGGAGCAAACCATATACAATGTTCTGCATCTCCTTTTTCCCCACTTAATAGTGTATCTTAGAGAATGTTTTCTATCCACTCATAAAGACTGTCCTCCTTTTTTACAGCTATATAGTATTTCATTGTATGAATATACAATCACTTTTAAAAGATAGTATATTGATGGGCATTTAGATGATTTTAAATCTTTGGAAGCAAGACTTTTGAGACAGCATAGAGACATTGGGTTTGGACTCATGTTATTATTATTATTCTTTCTTATGTTAATTTATCATAATAGTAGTGTTGAGAACTGACATTTGTGCATGTCACACATTGTAGCTTATTGAATACGATCCTCGCCCCACCAGTCAGGAAGGTATTGTGCTTGTGCCTGTTCCACAAATGAGGGAACTCGGGTTCAGAGAGGTTAAGAGAAGTGCTTGCGGAGAGATTACCCAGCTGGCAGCTGGAGGAGCTGGCTTTCCACCGCTGTCGGCTGTTCCTGCAGGCTGCGCTGCCTCCAGCTCAGTGGGGAAGGGCTGCTAACCATCCTCCAGTTACACCCTGCTCTTCTGTACCATATTTTTTGTTGCACCTTTCTCAGATCCTTCTCTCTTATCCTAATTTGCATTTCTCCACTTTTTCTAATTTGATGAAGGTGTAAAAACATTTCACTACATTCTTCCTCCTGCCAGGTACTGGTCCTGAAAGGTACTGAAATGTACTCGTCACTCATATTGGAATTGCTTATTTCCACTTGAAAGCTCTATTGTCGCATTTCATTCACATATGATGTAATAGTTGCCCATCTTCAGTGAATCCTCTTGACTTTGTTAAAATTTGGAAATAGCATTACCCTAGAATGTAATGATTACACTTATGTATATTCACTTGGCTTTTATAAGTCAGATAGTATTGAAAATCACAGACCATAAGAATGACTGGTTTTGAATGGATCTCTGTTCTGTTGTTCAATAAATGTCTACCATCTTATGAGTGAAACAAGTGAAATCGCATTTCTTCTTTTCTAGTTATGACCAGCGAGGAATGTATCTATTAGCTGGAACATCAGAAGGATACATCTTTGTTATCAATGCCAAACCCTCAAGCTTATTTCACATCCTTGGATTCGTAGGTACTACGTAAAATGCTTATTAATTTAAAATATTGGTCACTTTATTCCAAAGAATTTAAGGTGGTACAAATGGGGCTATCGTGAGATAATTATTTGTGGTATATTTTCCAACAGAGAAACATTTAAATAACTGTTAAAAGTTACTTAGGAGAATTCCTACATCATATTTAGAGGTTTTTGATACATCTGCTTGGTACATAGTTGATACTAAATAAATTTTCTTGAATCAATCAATGAATTAAATAATGAAATGGCTAAATATTTCTAATATTACAAAGAGAAGTTTGGGTTTTTTATCCTTGAAATACTTTTTTAAAAATTTGATCTCTATTTAATAAAGATATTTAAAGAAAGTTTTATGACATGAATCTTTAATGTTTCCTCTTTAAACAAAATGATGTCCAGCTTTTCTCAGTAATGTTTGTTTAAATGCCCAGGTAAACCACATTTGTAGTAGCAAAATGGCACTTATATGATAAATAATAAGAACTAATATATTTCTCTCTGGCTTTAGGTACTAAATATATATATCTATTTCCCCCAAGTATGTTTTTCAAATCTATTTATTGATTTTTTAAAATTATTGAGTACCTAACTAGGTGTAAAATGCTGGCAATTTAGTGGAGGAGGAATGGCAGAGTGTTGTGTAGGCTCAGAGGAAGAAGCAGTTAATCCTGCAGGTGTAAGGAAATGAGTGAGGTAAAGGGGACACTACAGGGGGCCGTGCAGAGGATGGGGAGGAGTTTTCCAAGGGTTTAAAGTAGTGGAAGATGAGCCATATTAGTTTTTCATCTCGAGGTGAAAGTTGGAGCAAAAGCCCTTGGAGAGGTAAGAAGTCTGATGTAATAAATAGGTAAACAGAAGAGTTTACTAGATGATGACTATGGCGATGAAGTCTGAAAAAAGACAAAGGGTCCTGAGTGCCATTCCAAGGAGTCTGGACTTTGTTCTGTGGTTAAAGCGATATCATCAGAGGTTTTCAAGATGGGACTAGAATGACTTGACCTGGTATTTTAGAGGATGACTGTGGCACAAATGTGAAGATGAAACAGAAAGGCCAGAGGATGGAATAAAAGATATGAGTTAGGCAATTATTCTAGTTGCCAGGCTTAAAGTGATATTAATCATGACAATAGCCAACATTTATTGAGGGATTTCAGTGTTCTAAGCACTTGGCATGTGTTAATTCATTTAATTCTTACAGACAATTTTACACGGTAGGGACTATTATTATACTTATTTCCAGGTGAGGCAGCTGAGGCAGAGCGAGGGTAAGTACTGTTGTCCCAGGTCATGCAAGCAGATTGTGGTGGAGCCAGGACTCACTCTGGAAGCCTGGCTGCAGGGCTCCTGCTCTTGTCCACCATGCACACACCATGCTGCAGAGAAAAGAGGGAAACAACTATGAGTGATGGAATTGTTAGGACATACTATTTGATCATATGTTAAAGGGAAAGAGCAGCAATGACTCTAAACTTTCTAGCCTAGGTGGTGAAAGTTTGTGATGTTATTAATTGAAATAAAAACTCAAGAAAAAAGGAAATTATGGAGGTTGAGAAATAGGGTGAGCTGGGGAGCTTTGTAGATTTGAAACCAATAAACTCTTCATTTGGGCATCTTTAACATAAGTTTGGAGATGGAGATTTGTAGTTCCCAGGTAAATGATAGAATTCTGACCTTGAAATCGCAGAAGCTGCTGAGATGGCTTAAGAAGGTAGAGTAGAAGCAAACCTGGTTGCTTACTGTGGCCCAACAGGTAATCTTAATATGTAAATTAGACGACATAGAGTGTAGTGGGACCTGTGGCTGACCTCACAGTAGATGCAAGTTCTGCCTAAATATTCCATTTTTTAACATATCTGGTCGTCAGCATGTGGGATGGGAAAACTATTTCCATTGAAGTTGTGGACAGAGAAAGACAAGGCAGTGAAAAAAACTGAGGACAGGCCAGATTAATGAGAAAACTGGGAGCTACCCACTCTAGACAGAGCTTGAAGGAAGAAGGCTGAGTGGGGTGGGCATGGAGGACTCCCTGAGGCCTCCCTGCCTGGGAAAGAAGCTGAACCCATCAAGATGGGTTGAATCAGCCAACACAGACATCTTATCAGGAGACTCCTTTATCTGTTCATCAAAAATGTCCCCATCACTTGTGTTGAAAGGTCACTTTCAATATCTTGTAAATAAGTTTGAATTTAAAGATTTAGTGAAGGCAGTTCTATAATGTGGTATCTTACTTGGGAAGATGAAAGATTCTTTGAACTTATCAATGACCCCTGATGGTGTTGATTTTTGTTTTCTTTCAGAGGTGGGCAAAGACATTTTACAAATATCCACAGTGTCTCTTTTGGAAACAGACATAGTGGAAGTGATGGTGCTTTCCCCACTTCCAGAAACAGGGAGAAGCAGGCTGGAAATATTTACTCTGCCTAAAATACTACCACAAGGTAAAGAAAAAACAAGCAACCAGTTCTGTCCTGGACCTAGTGGGGGGGGGTTTTCTCTTAATATGTGAAGATGTAAAATGGCCATCTTTTTGTGTATCTTACAAAGTGAACTAATGAGGCTGCTAAACAATGTGAAAGCGGACTTTCTTCTAGGCTTTGTCATTCATGTGAGTCTGTCCAATTACCAGAAAAAAGAAACAGATCAACTTGCACTTTTGTCAAATAGGTTTGTCATTTTGTGATATCTCCTTTTTGTAGTTTTAAATATACATAGTCAAATTCATATAGGTTACAGTGTAGTTACTTTCACTGATAAAATTCTAAGGAAAGCTTTCTGGCTAGAGGTCTGATAAAATAGACGCTGTTTTAGGTAACAAATATCTAGGTAGCTATTTTGCAAGTATATAATTGTAGAGTATAAAAGAGCCAAAAACTTCAAAGTACTTTTATATTTAAATTAACCATGTTTTAATTAAAGACTGTCATGAGTTACTTGAAATTATATCTCTATTTAATTGATGAAATTAACCAAGGCCCTATAAAAGATAATTTATTCACTATCAATTACTTAATACTCAAGTATTTCTAATGGAGCCAAATTGTTTTTAAATCCTTTTATCACCTACTAGCCTCTGCATTATTAATTGAGCATTTAAAATTCTTATTTCACTTTTCATAGTTTTTCATAACAATTAAAAATTAAAATCAACCTGGCCTAGGATCCAGGAGATCTTGGTTCGATTCCTAGTCAGGGCACGTGCCCGGATTGCGGGCTCAATCCTCAGTCGGGGGTGTGCAGGAGGCAGCCAATCAATGACAACACTCTCATCATTGATGTTTCTCTCTCTCTCTGCCTCTCCCTTCCTCTCTCTGAAATCAATAAAGATTTTTTTTAAATAAATAAAAATAATAAAATAAAATCAATATATGGTGCAAGTGATCACTGTTCTTCCCTATATGTTACAGTTTCTGCAACCTTTGCTAATGAAAGAGGGAGGATGAGAGACGAATTCATTCATAAGTTCCTGTATGAGACAGAGCACTCTCTGTCCTCTGCAGTGTTGGACTTCCAAAGTCACCAGATATATGGCTTCTGTAGTGAAGTGCCGTACATCTGCAGCTATCCTCTTCCTGAAAAAGTACGCCAAAACCTAAGCTTGCCATCATTTATCTTAGCAATCAAGGTCGACATATTGTGTTACTTAAACTTGATCCGTGCTTTAACATTATAGTCCAGTTAACAAATGGCTTTATTATAGTAACATAATTTCCTTGAATTAGGTATATATTAGCATGACTTGTTAATCCATCAAAATAGGTTGGAGCAACCTCACACTTGTGCTACATATATCATACTTGTCAGATAAATATGCAGATGATACAGCATTAGTTTAGTGCCTTGAAAAAATAATCTAACAGAAAATCTATCCCACAGGTGTCCAGGACTGCAGGGTTGATGATTTTCAGCAGAAATTTGCACCTAAAGCCTAAGCAAAATTGCACAAAATAGTTAAACTATGTTTCTGGCTTCCTTTCATCGCACTCTCTTAAACTTCTCCCATATTACACTGGCCCACTACATACACTGGCCCAGATTATCTACCACCCTTCCTCCCTAAACCCTTCAATCAAAGCCCTTCTCTCCCAGGGTGGCCAATGTCAGCAAGGTGTGAGACAAAGAAATTCAGAGAAGGAAGACATGGCTAGTGATAAGGAAGATTCAAGAAAAGCTTCATGGGGGAAGTAATATTTTAACTGAACTTTGAATAATAGGTTAGATTAAGACAGGGAGAAATATCGTGGACTTGGAGGTGGGAGTACACGAAACACATAGGGGGTATATTGAGTAATTAATTTTGACTTGAGCACGGACTGATATTAAAATGATTGGTGAGAAAGATTGTCAGTGTCGTCTGGGATCTTTATGAGTAACTCATAAAGACTTTTCTTAGTTGGCAAGATGAACTTTTATTTGCAAACAAAGATGAAAAATGTGATACAAATACAGGTGCCTGCTTTATCATGTGTCAGTTTATTTCCAATGACAGAGTTTGCAGCTTTGAATCTGACTGTATATGCACAACTGCAAACCCTAAGATGCCGCTCCCCTGGTCTTTTCTATAACGCAGTCATTTTCTTTGATCGGCAGGAACATAGCGGTGTTTACATTCTTAAGCCGTACCAAAAAGTGCAGAGCAAACAGTATGGAGCTGGAATGATCTCTCTGTCTGTGCATGGATTGTGGCTCTTAACAAGAGCTAAATGTGGAACTCTGTGTATCCGAGACATTCACACTTTGGTAAACTTTTTCTTAAATTATGGGATGTATACCTTGATCTAGTATAAGGAGGAAAAGCCCTTAGGAAAGGAGTTGGAATTCTTTCTTAGTTGAGTCATAACTTATTTACCACTGGTGGTGGTATTGACTTTAACATTAGGTGTATTTAAGTGCTGAGGTTTGAGTTTCTGAGGGAGGACACACCAACCAGGGACTGAGATCTGTAAAGAAAAGGCCTGGGGCAAGACTGCCATTGGTGAGCTTCAGCCCAGCTCATCCACCACTTAGTTGTGTATCTTGGAAACTCACTGAGCTTCAGCCGCTCTTCTGTAATATTAGGGAAGCCTTGCTTGCTCTCACCCTGTGGGATTCTGGTGAGAGGGTGTATGCATAACTGCTTTGGAAACAGCGAATTGCTGTGCAAACCTAGGGATTATTGTTGCTATCTGCCTGGCCTGAAGGGCCTCTGGGCTGGTTGCTGCTGCCCCCACATGACTCTTTATATGATGCTGGAACCGAGTTATATTGGTCATCAGTATATGTAATGCAGTCAGTGATCCTTACCCAGGGTTCTACCCCACACATCTGAAGCATCGCAGTGACCCATGTGACACACCTGTATCCAGATCAACTGGGCCCTGGTTGTGCCCATCCAGTTCTCTTTGCTCACATGTGCAAGAAAGTGTATTTGGAACACAGTTGGGCAAAAGTGATGTTATTATACAGGAAAACCTTAAATCCCTTAGAGGTTATTTTTAAGTGAACAATTTGCCAACTCTGTTATACTATCTCTATTCAAATGATTTGTAATGTACATGACAACTGATAGTGGCATGATATAGCAAGACGTCAAAGATTTGTTGGGGTTATTTTATGCAAAGCACCTACTATATGAGGTTATCCATGGCAACACTGTTTGTAAATCAACCTAATGTCCATCAACAGAAGGCTGGATAAATAAACAATGGTGTTTAAACAACACATAAGTAAAATGTGGGGTATCACACAGCTGTAATACAGAATGAGAAGCTCTTTATGCAACAATATGGAAAGAACCCCAAGAACATTGTTAGGGAGGAAAAGCAAGGTGCATAATATAGGTATTATACTACAATTTATGTTAAAAATTGTATAAAAATTTACATGCATAAAAAAGTCTGAATTATTGAAGGTACTGCCTTTGGGAGGTGGTTGGAGAATGGTGACATGAAGACTTCACTGCATGTACTTTTGTAGTTTTTTAATTTTGAACCATTTAAATGTATTACCTATTCAAAAAGTTTTTTAAAAAATTAAGCTATCAAGGTTGAGAAAACCAGTGTGATACAGAAATCCCAGTTTTTAGTCCAGGAGCTTAAACCGCTGCCTTATATACCAAATTAGTGATGTGTTTTGTCTGGGTTCTGACTAAGCTGGTTTAATTAACATCTTCCATGTGGGGCATGGTATCCTCCTTTCTTCACAGTGCCCATCACCCTTTCTCATCACACTCAGTCTCTTTGCACGTAAATGGAACCTGCCTAATTCTTGAAGGCATCTGAATTTGCCCCTCTGCTTGTTCAAGGGCCCTCCCTTAACTTCATAGCAAGTTCATTCGCTTCTCTGTGTCTGATTTTATTACAAATTGATTGTAATAATCCCTCCCTTCCATCCTACCACAAATGAGAGAATGAGTCCATGCTGGTGAACATGTTTTGAACTACTGATTTTTCAGTGCTCTGTGTTACCCAGAGGCTACATCCATACCAACTAAAATGCTGTTAACAAATAGAAAAAAACTTATCGACAAGCAAAGTGCATGTAACCCCCTTAGAAAAACCATGTGATAGAATTGTTTGTAATTTTTGCACTTCGTTCCTAAAACTATTGAGGAATCTTTTGTTCGGTGTCGGAGTCATTCTCACCAGGGGCACGGAATTCAGTCGGTGAGAATGTCAATGGATGGACAAAACATTCTGGTGAATGGAAGAGATGATGGCACCCTTGTGTGCCTAAGATGGAGGTACGTAAACAGTGTGCAATCTCACATTGTATGATGTTTTAAAATAAAGATTTTGTTGTTATTTAGGTATGACAAGGCCAACATAACAGGAGACAACTGTCAATGAAAAAATTGTTATACTCACAGATCCCAAGAGGAAGGGGTATGCCATGCTATTGGGGAGTCCACATTGGGAAGCACCAGGGTGGGTAAGGAGGCAGAGGAAGCCAGGAAGCCATGGGCAGCCTTTATTATGGTTTCCATGGGGAGAAGCAGATAGATTTAGGATTGACTAGTTTGGATAATTTCAGTGGGCTCTGGGGCATAGGGGCTGCCCTAAGTTGTCTGCTACTTGGCCCTGAGATGATTAGGGCCGGGAAACAGTGGCCCTGTGTATAGAAGCCCAGTGGAGGAGACTGTTGGAGTGTGGGTTCCAGATTAGTTGGTTGGATTTGAAAGGTGGGCTCCTGCGTGAGTTGTTTACTATCTCCAGGAATTGGCTAGCCCTGGGAGGTTAGTCCCTCCAGGGTCAGCATGGCCCCAGATGTCAAAGCATCAAAATACAAGAAAAGACATGGTTAATATGTATGAGATGATCAGTCCTCTCTTTCATAACACCTGTTGGGAGAGTGCAAGAAATAAGGACAATCCTGAAGAGTAGATAACTTTAAAAACTCCTGTTGATCCCTGAAAGTCCTTACATGGGTATGTATGTATGTGTACACACAGAGACACTGACTTTCCTAATTAGACTTTGCTTAGACAATATTAATTTATTTAGACTTTGATTAGACAAAAATTAGAATTCTAAATAAACAAATACTACTGAAGCATACAGATGATGACCAGGGGGCTGAGAGCATGAAGGTGACAGCCTGGATTTTAAATGTTACCTTGTTTGATCTGCCAGTGGACATCACTAGTCAATGCACAGTTCATTTCCACATAAATAATATCTCGCAGTGCCTCATGTGATCAAAACTAATAAAACTTGGCCTTTCTCAGTGACATTTGAAAAATTAAGTTAAATATTGTGGAGATTTTATATCATAACAATTTTGGTAGCCACTTAGTTGAAAGACTCCTTTGAAGACTGCACCCTCATGCCCATTTTATACATGGACTCTTAATTAACTTGTATTTCATATATAAGTCCTAACATGTCTTCATAGTCAGTGAGCAAATAGCATCTCAGGTAACAGCAAACGAGTGCTAGAGCCCTGTTTACAGAATTAAAGACATTTCCACCATAGTTAATCATGTGAACTTTTGACTCAAAGTTGAGTTTGAAACCCTAGTCCAGGACTTACTAGCTTGTGACCTCAAATGCATGACAACCCTTCCACATCATCTGTAGCGATGTTATTCAAGGCAGGGTCTGCAGCACCTGTGAGCTTGTTAGAAATGCATATTCTTGGGCTCCACCCAGACTTTCTGAATTAGAATCTCTGTGGATGAGGTTCAGGAATTTGTTTTAATAAACCCTTCAGGTGATACTGATGTTTCCAAAGTTTTGAGATGCTCTGGTGTATTGAGTGGAAGTCATATTTCCCTCAGTGGAAATGGAGACTATGAAGAGTAGTGGCTCTTCTATGCTGTGACCAGGGCAGGTACAGAGGACAAGTAGGGATGGCATGAGAAGGGGTCACCCAAATAAGTCAAGGGGCTTGTCGTGTCCTAGAGCCCAAGAATGGGCTCTCCTCTAAGAAATAGGGTCCTAATATCTAGAACGCACTTAAGAGAATTGTCCACATATTTCTTTGAGTGGAAATGGTTATGTATCTGGAAATAATACTTCTAAATGTGACTTTTTAAAATTGTGATTCTATAGCCTTTGTGTGTGTGTTTTTTATTAATATAGGCAGTTTGGAGGAAATGTAGCCAATGAAATTCTGGAATATTGGCAGCAGCTTTTAACTTCTCTGAGCATCACCATACAGGAGGAGAATAGTTATTTAAATCTAAGACAAAGATATTCCTTGGATTTGGGATCGGAGCCTGAATACACAGTTGAGTTCCAATATAGTTTTTTTCTCCTTCTGTCAACATAAGAAATGTCCAAACCTATAAGATTTTTTTAAGAGTTTATTTGAGCCAAATTGACAATTGCCAGGAAGCCAGATTGCAAATGCTCCACATATTGACAGTCGCACAGTTTCTTTTATGCATCAGGTATTAGGGAGGGAACTAAGGAAGATTACATGAAAGCAAGAAAAGGCAAGGTGAGGGTTGGATTACAGGGTAGTTAAACAAGACTCTGTCCTCTGTTGAGGATGGTTACGTGTATTTCAAAGGTATGTTAACCTAGATGCACAAAAATAATGGACAGGGCTTGCTTAAGGCAAAGATAAACCTTTTACTAAAAAAGTGATATGCCTGGGGTGTGGTAACTACCCACCATGACCTGCCTATTTAAGAATTTAGGATCAGATCACTTTGTGAGGTTGCTTTCCATAGAATCCCTTTTTCTTCCACACTTCCCTCCTTTCTTTTTAAATCAGCTATCAGTTTGCAGTTACAGTTTTCTTCAGTCAGATATTTTGTAATTTTCCTTTTTATCCAGGTATACCATGACTCTCAAAGAGCGTGTGAGCTATGTCTAAGAGAAAATATTCAGCATTTCTCAAAGTAATGGCAAATATTATACCTCAGATATTATTTAAACCATAGTATAAGATCAGGCTTGCCTGGGGAAAAAAACCTTACTACCAATCCTGGTGCTTGGTCAAAGTGGTTTCACTTCTATACTTTTATGTCACATAGATTATTTAGGAAGTATCTGGCCAGAGAACAGCATTCATTCATTCAATCATTTAACAAATATTTATTGAGCACCTACAGAATGCTAGGCTGTGGGGAGTATAAGCATGAACAAGATAGGAAAAACTTCTGCTTTCATGAAGCTTACATTCTAATTGAGAGTTGGGAGTGCTCTGAGAAAGAGCTAAATAAGCAAATAAGAAAAGTAGATAGTAACAAGATCTACTTAGTGAATAAAAATGGCCTGGTGTGATAGTGTTTGGCTAGAATAGCCTCTCCAAGAAGAAGACATTTAAACTGAGACCTGAATTAAAAAGAGGTGCCAACATGCAACATGGATGGGGCAGAAGTACTCAGGGCAGAGGGAATGGAGAGTTTGACACGTCTGAGGACCTAAAGAAGGCTGGTGCAGTTAAAGGGAACAAGAGAGAGAGATGAGGTCCCGAAGGTGGAGAAAAGCCAGGTAACAAAGGGCTTTGTAAACCAGGTAGAGTTTAGATTTAATTTTACATTTAATAAGAACCTGTTAAAGTGTTCTGAGGAGAGGATTTACAAGATCTTATTTCATTTTTGAAATAATTACTTCCCACTGTGTGGAGAATGTTTCCTGTAGGGAACAAGAGTGGAAGCAGGGAGATTAGTTAGGAGGCTATGCCTGAGATCCAGGTAACAAGGATGGACACAGAGGAGTGTTGTGGAGAGAAGTGGTAGATTCCAGATAGGTTTCCCTTGAGTTCTGGGAATAGGCCAGGACTGGAGAGTTGATTTGAGAGTCAGGGGCATGTGGATGGAATTGAAAGCCATAAAACCAGGAGAAGTCATCATGGAAGAGTGAATGGTAAGAAACAGGACCAGGACAGAGTGTCTTCTAGATATCCAGGAGAAGGATTTAGGGAGGCAGAAGATACTGAGAGGGGGCAGCCTGTGAGGTTACAGGAGGGTCAGGGGAGTGTGACATCCCAGACTCTTTCAGGACATTTTACTGCAAAGAGAGACTAGAAGGAGGTGGTGGCTGAAGGGGGATGTGGTGGTCAATGGAGAGAGGCTTTCCTAGGACAGGAGGTACCAGTGCACATATGGGAAAGATTCAGTAGAAGAGGGAAATGGATGATGCAGAAGGGCAATGGGATTTTTTTTAAAGTGTAAAGGCCTCGAGAAGGAGGAAACAATTAAGATCCTACATACAAATGGTGGGGCAGGCATTGATAGGCAGGAACATTTGGTCTGCAGTAACAGGAAAAAGGCAGGGAGTGTTTTGGTGAACATGTGACCTATCTGGACCTTTTTGCTTTCTCAGTGAAAAGTGCAGCTGATGTGAGGACAGACTGGTAGGAATTCAGTTAATAAAACATTGCATCTTGGGCAGGGAAAATGTTTGGTATTATTTTTTCAAAATGCAACAAGTGCAAAGGGATTCTAAACAATTATATGAAGTAGAGTGTGAGGAGAACTTGATGAATTTTAAATTTAAGAAATGTCTGTCTTTTTCTAAGGTAAACGAGGATGTGAATTTACACATTGAATCATCACAAGAGGAATTAGTCCTAGTTGATAATACGAAGGAAATTCCCTGGATACAAAAAAAAAACCAAGAGGTATTTATAAAACATGGGAGAGGTTTGAAATAATGCTTTGTAGCTGTGCCAAACAGCTTAGCTTCCTATGAAAATCTGCTGGAAAGTTAGAAAGTAGAACAAGATACTGCTTGGCAGAGCATTCCATTGTACAAGTGTAACTTTCCTGAAAGCAGACAGCCTACATACAGCCCAATTGTTTAGATTATATATGAGCTTTAAGAACTGTACTTAAGCTAATATGAGCACAACAAAGCTGCCCAGGTAAGCCAAAGCAAAGAATGAAGTGATACCTCATGTTGGAGGGAGTTTTAGCGGAGCTGCACAGTTGATGTAAGAAAGGGGTGGGCCAGAAACAGGAAAAGGGACATCCTGGCTTCAGATGTGCAGGAAGGTGACAAAGGTAGTTATAGCTCGTGTCTGGATTTAGCCTGCTTGTCAAGTCTCACTCAAGTTCCAAATAAAACAGCAGACTGATTTTCCTTTGTTAACTATTCTTTAATTTACTACTTTATTATTTTCTTTCCATTGGCCTTATAATTGACTGAAACTACTATGTTGCTTCAGTCAACATAATAGCAGTTGGCTTAACCAAGGTATTGCAGAAGTGTTATTTCATGTACACTTTATGTTATTGGTCTTTGAAATAATTTTGTTTCCAGAGAAGTGCTATCTTTTGTGCATCTGTCTATGTACCTATGTCCATATCTGTGCGTATGGATACAGTCATGTCTATATCTATCCTACACCCCTCTATCATCTCTCTTGCCTGTCCCAGTGATACACTTGTCCCATTTCAGGCCATCAAAAAGGAGGTTAAACAGTATTCCAACAAAAGGAGAGAGATAAAAAGAGGAATCAAAGAGCTTGCTAAGACGGTAAGTGCTGTGATTTCATATAGCAATACACTTGGCCCTCAGTCCACAATCACTGTTTGAATTTTATTTTGTTCAGCACAGCATGAGAAGCTACACCCATTTTCCTTTCTACCTATATGTAAGCTCATTTTTCTGGGGTACTTCCACTGGGTAGAAATTTTACCTTACCACACTATGTATAAACAGTGGTTTTCTTCTCTCTGTCTTCTCCAAATATGGTATCTTATTTTTTAGTAATTATTTTAATCAAAGTTAAGTGTTTACAAGTTTATAAATTAACTAATGAGTTACATAATTAAAAATAATGTTTTAAAGCACCACCTGTCCTACTTTTTTTCACTATGATTCCTGTACTCTGGAGGTAACTGTTTTTAATTCTTTCAGCTTTTCTTTTTGGCTATTTATCTTGAGCTTTCTTGTTTTCTTGATGCTGCTATCTCTTAATATTTCTATTCTGACACTCATTATGGGCTTACTGGTATGGAAGATGAGTATTTAGGTTCTTTTATACCTTCCACCCCCACCACTACAGCATATATATAAATCCATACTTAGTATGCAAACTATTATAGTTATGTAAATGTTCTCCAAAGCTGAGTCATGTAGTATATTATAATTACATTTCCCTTTTTGCAACTTTATTTTTCCTGGAATTAATAATTGCCTTTGTTTTGGATTGCCTATTCAAACTCTCTGGAAATGCTAATAAAAAAAATAATAATAATAATAATAAAATTAAATTAAATTAAAATGGGCCTCTTCTCAACCCAAATGCCTGAGGAAATCAAGCTGTCAGAGCTGCGTGTGTGTGGCCTCCCTTCTAAAGCTTTCCATCTTTCCGCTGCAGTCTAAGCACCTTGCTCTCTCTACCAGGCAAACAGTTGCTGTCCTAGGGACTTCTCTTGTGCATCCCCCTGGAAAGCCCTCTCACCTGCCTCCTGATTTGGAGCCCCAGTTTTTGGGGTCCCATGCATTTTTCTTTGTTTTCTTGGTGTGCACCTTCCAGTAGCTAACTGCAGAACTGCTACATTGTCCCATGCTTGGGAATATCGTTTATCATGTGACTATTCTCCTGGCATACTGTTCAAATGTAATACAATGTAAATGGCACCCACCCCCTAGAGTTGTATAATACTTTGGCTCTTGAGAAAGGGTACACAGGAGCTACATTTTTTTGAGTCTTGTTTTTTCTTAAAATGTCTTTATTCCACTCTCAGGCTCATTTGATAGTTTGCCTAAGTGTACAGTGATTTCCCCTCAGAATTTTGAAGGCTTGCCGAATTGCTTTCTAGCTTTCAGTGTTTGCTTTAGAGAATCCAATACCTTTCTGATTCCCAGTTCTTTATAGGTAACCAGATTTTCCTCTCTGCAAACTTAGAGGATCCTTTCTTTATCCCTGCTCACAATTATGCACCTTGAAATTGATGGATATTCTTGGCTTGCTGGTACAGATGTGCTCTCCACCCTTTCCCACCCTGTTCTGAGTCCCAAGAGGCTGCCTTTGTGGTGGCATCAATAGGTTCTCTTGCCTCTGGCTTCTGTTTGGGTTTAGCCACTGAGTGGTATCAACAGGAGGCCAGCCCGGCCGGGCGTGGCTCAGTGGTTGAGCTTCAACCTGGGATCCAAGCGATCGGGGTTTGATTCCCGGGCAGGGCACATGCCCAGGTTGTGGGCTCTATCAATGACTCTCTCATCATTGATGCTTCTATCTCTCTCTCTCCCTTTCCTTTCTCTGAAATCAATAAAGATCTATTTTAAAAAAACAACAGGAGGCCAGAGGACAGGAGATGGCTAGGGTCAGGGTTTTTATTCCTCTAGGGTGCTTTCTGTGGTGTTACGAGTTGGCAGTGACTGCTAGCCATCTCTGATAGCTACCAATCTCTTCATGTCTCAGTAACTACTCTCCACCCTTGCCCTTCAGACCTGGAAGTGGTGTCAGCTTCCTGAGGAGGCTAGCCTGAGATGCTTTATCATGCCTTGCTGATTTCCCTGCCAAATCTTTTTTTTTTTTTTTTTAAAGTCTCTCTTCCCAATTACCCCACTTGAGTGTACCATGTGTTTCATACCAGGACCCTAGTTTGTGTGTTTGGAGTTGTGTGTGTGTGTTTTCTCTTTCATATGCTGGGCATTGGTGAGCATTTTCAATAAGATACCTTTGCCTTTCAGGTCTGGGTGTTCTGAAATTTTTCTTTGGTAATTTCTTCCCCTTTGTTTCATTTTCCTGATTATTGATAAGTTTGCACATCTTTGTTTTAACTCTAAAAATGATATGTATTTCCTCTTCTGTGAATTCCCTGTTCATGTCCTTTGCCTATTTTTTCCATTGGATTGTTGGTCTTTTTCTTTTTGATTGTAAGTGTTCTTTATTTTTATTATTAACATATTTATTTATGATAGTTAGGGTTAGCTAAGCTGAGATAGTAACTAAACTCCAAAAAACGTAATGGCATAGAGATGAGAAGTTTCTTTCTTTCTGAAAAAACAGTCCTGGGTAGATATTCAAGTCAGCAGATGCTCAGTTCCATGCAGGCATTCGGAGACCTAGGCTGGTGGAGACTGCTAGCTTCCCCACAAGGCTTCTAAGGATGTCTTGCTTGATCTCATCCCAGGCAACTGGAAGAGGAAAAGACCATGGGGCAAAACTAGAGGTGGCACTTGTTATTTTATTGAACCACATGAAATTTTATATGGTTCAGCCTAATATACTACAAATATTTTGTATTCTCTCAACTTTTATAATGTGCCTTTTTAAATGCAGAATTTAAAAATGATGACCCAAGCGTATTGATCATTTTATTTATAGCTTTTGTTTTTGTGTCTGATTTTAAAAGGGCTTCCAAAGTCTCATATAGTTTCTTCTGATACCCTTTATTTCACCTGTAATTTATTTTCATGAATAGTATGAGGTGTGGCTCTAACTTTATTTTTTTCAAATAGCACATTTTGTCAGTGCTTTTTATTGAATATGCCATCCTTTCTCCACTGATTTGCAACTCCTCCTCTATTAATCCCTGTAGTCCCATGTATATGAGATTGTTTCTGGACTCTCCATTCTGAAATTGAGTATTGATCTTTTCCTGAACTAATTCCAAACTATTCTGATTGTTATAACTTTATAAAATATTTTTATATCTTGAAAGTAATTCTTCCTCTGCTCTTCTTTTACAAAAAAAAAAAAAAAAGTTGGCTTATTTATATATACTTTTTTTTCTTTTTGCAACTTACTTGCTCTTTATGTAGAGAGACATGTCCTTGGAGTTCCCTCCTATGCAAACTTTTTCATTTGAATTTTAAAGTCAGCGTGCCAAGTTCCATGAAAAACTCTGATTTGATTTTTGATTGAGAATATATTATTTATACTGTGATTTGTGGAGGAATTTATTTGTTACCTGAAATTATATATATATTATATACATTTATAATATAAATATTATATACAATATTCATTATATAAATGTACATGAGCATATATCTATTCAATTTTTTAAAAATATTCTTTAGTAAAGTTTTATAGTCTAAAGGTGACTATAATTTTCTTATTAAGGTTATTTTAGGTATCCTGTGGTTTGTTTTGCTTTTGTGAACGGAATAGTTTTCTATTACATTCTCTAGTTGGCTACTACTGCTATATATGAATGTTACTGATTTTATATCTGATCACCTTGCTGAATTCTCTTTTTAGTTCTGCTATTTTATCAGTTGATTTTCTTGGATCCTCTAGGTACACTATCATATCTTTGGTACACTATCATATCTTCTGAAAATCAAGTTTCTCTTCCTTATCAATCTTTATACTTCATTTCTTTTTCTTGTCATATGGCAAAGGCTTCTAATATAATAGTGGTCATGACAGTAAACATGCTTGTCTTCTTCCTAACCTTAACAGGAATGCTACTGACTTTTAAGTGTGATGCTTGCTGTAGCTTCTTCCCTTGTTACCTAAGAGTTTTTATGGTGAATTTTATTGTGAAATTGATCAAATGCCTTGTATTTCTCGATAGACATTGGTCATTTGCTAATGTTTTATTTAGGATTTTTTAATTTCTATTCATAAGTAATATTGATCTAATTTTCTTATAGTTCCTTTGTCTCTCACCGATGTTTCTCTCTTTCTCCTTCTCCCTCCCTCTCTCTTTAAAATCAATCAAAACATATTTTTTTTAAAAGTCAAGACAATAATAATATAATAAATCCCATTGCCAATATTATTTCATATGTACCTCTACCTATCATCCCCTTCCCTGATTAATTCCCAGCTATATCATTTCATCTTTAATTATTTAAATATAAATCTCCAAAAGATAAAAACTCTTAAAACACATAGCCACAATACCATTAGCACACCTAAATATCAACAATCTCTTAATATAATTCAATGAAGTTATGAATTTGCACATTTTGTTGTTGTTGTTAATAGATGAATGAGCTTTTAAGGATTAAACTTTAAAACTTAAATAATCACAATAAGCACATAACCTAATTCTTTACTCAATAGTTACATTTAAATAAACAAAACATCTATTTATTTATTGCTATCTAAGAATTGGAAAACTGAGTCTTTAAAATTTAATTCACTTGTCACCATCCTTTCCTATTTTATCTTTTAAAATATATTTTTATTGATTTCAGAGAGAGGAAGGGAGAGGAAGAGAGAGAGAGAAACGTCAATGAGAGTCATTGATCAGCTGCCTCCTGCACGCCCCCTGCTGGGGACCTAGCCTGCAACCCAGGCGTGTGCCATCCCACCGGACCACCCTTTCCTATTTTAAAATTCAGGTTCTGAATATGATGGAAGAAAATGAAGCAGTAGATAATATTGCACAATTAGAGCAGAAGGAATTTGGCCTGGATCTGGAGGAACTGGAATGGCTTCAGAGGGAAAGTGAGGAAGAGGTGGCAAAGGTATGGAAAAGTCTGACTTAAGTACTATTGTGAAGGAAGTAGAGAGAAAATGGGAAGGAAAACTTTTCTAGAATTATGAAAATACAACAAAAATTTTTCCAGCACAATGTGAATAAAGTGAACATAGTGTGTACTAGGGGAATGAGTCAGAAAATTATTGAATTTGTTAGGGGAAGGAAGAGCATCCCAACCAGCCAGACATCTGATGTCTGACTTTCCTCCCTGACATTCATCTTCCACCGTGCATTTGAACGTTTTTAGAAATCCCCTCAGCCACCTCATGTCAACTTTAGACTCTCTGGAATAACCCCTTAATTAGAGTTGAAATCTTTCTCCCTATACTCACTGATTCTTCTGTTCTTTGAGCACCATCTAATCTATGGCCACTCTGAAAATGGTAGAGAAGATTAGCAGTTACCATGTGTCTTCTGTTGCCTCAGCTAACTATCCCAGCTCCTGTGACCATCAAATAATGTAGTTTGAATAGTTTCATCATCATCACACAGTTTTTCTCTGATTTTGTTATATTTAAGTCTGACACCAGCAAAAGAATTCCAATTATTATCTGTACAGTTTAGAGAAAAGCATAAACTGAAACCTCTCTATTACAAGATACTATACTTCTGTTAATTCAGCCTTTGCACTTTTTGTGCTAGTCACATCACATTGTTTACTCATATTGATTTTATTTTAGGTAAAGGCCCTAATTGTGTTTTATACAGGATGTTCTTAAGCTACCTCTTTTTCAACACACACAGCACATTTGACTTTTCGATTGTGCATGTGTAACAAGAGAATGAAATATACCTGGATTCGCAAACATTTAAGTGAATTATATAGTTGGTTAAACAACTACACAAAAAGAGACTATTTGGCTGGTGTGTTTAGGAGAGAGATTTCCCATCATATGCGTCAGGACTGTCCTGTTGAATGTGTTTATTAATGACTGGGGTGAATATGCAGAAATGACGCAGAATTGTCAAGTTGGGGGATATGATGCTGAGAATAAGAGAAAATATATTGGATAACAGAACCAGGATCAAAAGGACCTCAACAGACTGGCTCTAGGAGATAACATTTACCCGAATGGCCCTGGCTGGTTTGGCCCACAGACTGAAAGACCCTGGGTGCAATTCTGGCCAAGGGCATGTACCTCAGGTGCAGGCTCGATCCCCGGCCATAGTCCGGGCTCCTGTGGGAGGTGACCAATTGACGTGTCTGAAAGGCAGTGGAAAAAATATCCTCGGGTAAGGGTTAAAAAAAAAAAAAAGTTTTACCTAAATAATCATTCATCTCTCTATCAATACATTCCACAACATTTATTGAATATGTGTTACCTGCCAGGCACTATTGTAGGTGCTGGGAATATAGAAAATAAAACAGATAGGTCCCGCCTCTATAGGGCTAATCTAGTGGAGAAGATAGACCATAAATAAACAAGTCTTTCTGTATTGTATGATGAAAACAAACTGGATACTGTGATAGATGTGGGAGATCTACTTCTGTAATCAAAGATCACTTTAAAGGAGTAGCATTTCAGTTGGGAACTAAAAGAAGAGAGGCAGCTGGCTATGCAAAGTACTGAGAGAGAGAATGTCGTGCAATGGGAACAGCAAGAGCAAAGGTCCTCCTGAGGCAGAAGTGGCTTTAAAGTATTACAGGAAGAGAAAGACTGTAGTACAGTGGACAGGAGAGAGCCTCATTGAATGATGTAGGAGAGGTAGGCAGAGGCCAGCTCTCAAGTCCTTGTATTTCATGGTAAAGAAGTTGTCTTTTTAAATTAAAAGTGCAATAGGATGCTATTAGAAATGATCTCAGTTTTATTATAACAAATCACCAATTTGGGGGCTTTTTGAATGTTATTTGGTTGTTGCAACAATCCCCAAAGGTAGGTTTTTGTTTTTCCCACTTGCAGAAACTGAGGCTTCAGAGCTAGAGTCACTTGGCTAAGATCCCACAACTCGGATTTGAGTCAGGAAGTGCCAGTCTGCCCACCAGGCTTCGGACTCTCCCTCCTTGGCCCTGGCTTCACTCAGGCCTGGAATGCCCTCCTTAATCTGACACAGGTTCTTCCCGTGCATTCAGCTGGACCACTCTGCAATGAGTCCGGGTTAGGTGCCTGTTCCCACCCTCACTCTAGCATCGTTCTGTCTCCAAACTGATGCCTAACTACCCAGTACATCTTGGTTTAGAGCAGCACTGTGTTGGTGAAAACAGATCTAACTCGACCACTAAATGTGCAGCCATGACTGGTTAGTGAATTTACAAATGAGATTTTTTTTTAAAGAGGCCACATTTTCATTTTTATTTTTCCCTTCACCCATATTCTTCAAGATGAGAAAAGATGTGGAGATGCGTAACCTAGCCAAGAGGTATTTGGCTGAACTTATTAAAGAGGAATGCTGGAATTCAATGGCTGTGAAAGGTCGTGCTCTTAAGGTAACAGATGTAACTCCACATGTAAGGTACCATGCCTTAGCTTAGCCAGTGAGAATTTTCATTGGAAGTCTCATGGCAGAAATTCTTTAAAAATAATTTTAAGAAAATCTGTACATAAAAAGGCATTCAAGCACACCTCGCCCCTTCTTGTGCGGAGTTCTCCCCGGATGGGTCGCTTTGTCTTCTCATCCTTCCCTCTTCCCTTGTACTTCCAAGCTCGCATCTCTTAAGATTAGTCTTAGCACCTCTTTCCTCTGTGACACTACCTGCATCCAGGTCTTAATATCTGTCTGTTTCAAAATGCCGCTCACCATCCACACAGCTTCAAAACTAAACTTAATATTCTTCACGTTTCTACCTGTGCCTGCCTTCACATTTTCTAAAGGGCTGTTTATCATTGAGATTCCTCCCAACACTATTTCCCTTTTTGTCTAGGGTGACTCAAAGTCCCAGTTTATATCTGTGCTCATAGAGTAACTACTCACAGCACCCTCTTCACTTTTAAATATGCCCCCTACCCCATTTGGTTAATAAAGTATATGGTCAGACTACATTTATGTGATTGTATATTGCTCAAAAACAGAGTTTTTCAAGAGTGGCATGTTTTGGGCTGGATAATTCTTTGTTGTGGAGGCTGTCCTATGGATTGTAGGATGTTTTGCAACATCCCTGCCTCTATCTAATAAAACTCAGTATCATCCAATACCCCATTAGTAAAAGTAAAAAATGTCTCCAGACCTTGCCAAATGTCCCTAAGGGCCTGGGCGGGGGGGCTAGCAAAATCACTCCTAGATTAGAACCACTGCTCTAGAAGTAAATCCTTCACAAAAACACAGTAGTTTTATACAAAGTTTATGCCAATACTAATGGAATACATTGTTTTATTTTAAAGAAAGTTTTCATTTTCAATTCCACTCATGCATGATAACCTATGAATTAATTTTCATCAAGGAAAACATCCCCCACTCCATTCCAGATACACACACTTATACTAAAAATGAATTTATTTTGTGTTTTTTCCAACAAGTGCTTTCACATCCCCTATGTCGTTGAGAACTTCCCAATGAAAGAACGCACGGAAGAAGAGCTGAAAGAAGTGAATAGAGTTTTGCAGCAGAAGAAGATTGAAACAGAGTGTCTTAAAGTACAATTTTAAATATATGTGTGTTTATATAAGTGATGTGTTTTATTTCAAGGTCTCCTTTATACAGATTTGAGTTGGGATGAATTTAGGATGAGGTTAGATACTGTTTGTGTTTATATTTTCATTCCTTGTTAATATGTTTCCTAGTGAACATAGGAACCAAATCCAGAGAATGAAGAAACCTATGTCCTATACAACACTGGCTAGCCTTTCAACGTGAGGATGTACTTTTGAAAATGAGACAGGGTTTTGTTCTTGTCCTACTCCACCCATGCTCGTTTTATCTTCTCATATCTCTAGGGATTGTGTTTTAATATAATTGACCAAAGATGAAGTAGTGCTTGTTTTGATGGACTTATGCTTTTTCCTAAAGAAATTCCAGCTTTTTGAAAAGCAGCAGTCTCTATCAAACCACTGAAAAAACACTACCCCATTGGTATGCTTTTGTTTTGGCCAGGACCTTGCATCCGTTCTTTTTCAGAAAAGTAAAACAAAGGTATATTTAATTCTTCTTAAGCTGCACCCACCAGTCCTATGTGAACAAGTTCCTTTGTAAAACATGAAGAGGTGTATTTTTCTAATGCTTAAGTTCCAACAAAGACTCAGAATTTTTATAAACGGCTGTCATCCTGACAGCAAAATATGAGTATTATACACTAGCAAGGACAATTTTTACGCTTTTGGTTCACCCACAGTTTATCAGTTTCCGAAGCTTTCGTCTCTTCCGCAGCAGTTTTAAGATCTACCCGTCCCTTGGAATTCAGTTGTTGACAATTGAACATCTTAAAGTGACTGTTGAAATAATGAGGTTGTCACAGAGTTGCCCTTTAGTGGATTCTTCTTCTTGCCTGACTCCGCGTCGTCTTCTGCATTTAGCTACGGAAGGAGATTATCGAGGCGCAGTCGACGGTGACGATGGCGAAGGCGCACCGCGAGGAGGAGGAAGAGGAGGAAGAGGAGGAGGCGGCGGCCCCGCGCGACGCCAGCCTGCCCAACTACCTGCTGGGCAGCCTCTGCACCGACTTTGGGGTGCACGCCTCCTTGTTGTCAAGCCAGTTGGAACTTCATTCCAGAGAGGAGAAAATCAACCAAATTGTATTACTAAAAGTGGGTGGCTTTTTTTCTTTATTCCTAAAAATCTCTCAAAATCCCCATAAGGTGTCTTAGAAAGTCTCAAATTGAAATCGCATGCCAACCAAGTGGCGTCTTTATAGCACACAGAGAAACCTCCAGATGGTCTTTAGATACCCATGTTCTTTAAGCAAAGCTGTGACCAGGAGTGGCTTTCATCCATCTGGAGTGAGTTCTGTGAGAACAGTTTTCCAAAAACACCCTGCACTGGCTGACACCACAGACGACCGGTCTTCCTCTTAGATCTCCAGTAAGCTCAAAGATTTTTTTAAATCCTTGAATGCCATCTTCTAGGAAACCCAGATGTCAGTTAGGACCTTCTTGTATGATTGAGACATGATTGCTTGTCTATGCCCCTAACCTGGGGAAATACAGTTTCCTCTCTAAGATTTGTGTAACTTCTGGGGCTCAGGGATGAGGTGCAGCATCCCTCAGGCTCTAAGCTCCCACTCCTTACTTTCCACCAAACAAAAGTCAGTCTCAGAACACATCTGTTTGCCTACTGGAGGTGTTGAGACTTCAGTGACTGAGGTTACACCAATGCAAATGGTCTGAAATTTAATGTTGGCCATTCCTGACCCTGGAAGTCCTTTAGCCATGTCTGCAATTTGAGTTTGAGCATCCTGCCATGTTACTCTGCTCTCTCTATTTCTCTTCTCCTTCAACCCCTGAAATTCCTGTTTTTTTATACTAAGAACTGTTTAGTTATCTCTTGGTGCTCAGCTTCTGCTGACCTAAGCCATCAAGGACTCACTTTTCTGCTGCTTTATTAAGCCATTTTCCTACAAAAAAGGTCCTTTTGGCCCAAGATAAATTCTGGTGCCAGCCCTAAGATCATATGTGCAGCCTGCTTTAATGGTTTCATCTTCAGTAGGAAAGATATGTAGACTAAGCTGTGATGGTAAAATAAAGGCTACTTTGAACTGACCCATTCTCCCCAGCAGAGATGGGGCCAATCCATTTGGACCCACCTGCCGCCGATGTAACTGGCTGATCCGGCTCTCCGGCTTGCATCCCCATCTTACCTGGGAATAACCTGACTGTATATAGGCACAGTATCGTGTGTGGTGGTGCTTGTCTGGTAGGTTCTCCAAACAACCTCTATAGGCCATCTCTTCCTCACCACATCTCCCCCAAACACAGTTCCAAAGAAAAGACATTTCCTGATCTAAGCATGACAAATTGCTTTTTAATTATTTTATGATAACTTTTTAGAATGTACACAAAGAGCTTCCAACTATTTATCACCCACTTCAGCATTTACCAACATACCTGCATATTGAGTTATAACTAACATTTTGGGAGGTAGGTGGCGGTATAACAGTTGTTGCCTTAATCCTATGTATGGTGGGATGCCACTGTAGGTTACTGAACCAAGAAATGACTTCATATAAACAGTATTTTTAGAAAGGTTAATTTACTGAAACTTATAAAATGATTTTGTGGGGAAAGTAAAACTGTGGGATTATGTTACCAGTAAAGATACAATGTGATGTGTTTTCAGTAACATATCTATATTTCAGGATATCATTTACAAGGTGAAAACTGTTTTCAATAATGAGTTTGATGCCGCATATAAACAAAAAGAGTTTGAAATTGCACGTGTGAAGGAAAGAAATGTAAGAATTCAAGAAATTATTTTAGATCTAGAATTGGAAGAATCAGTCTGGCTGCCAGAATTTGATGACAGTGAGAAACCAGAGAGAACCCTTGTTGTGGAACATGGTGAGGTACGGGCAAGCTGCATTATCCCTTCCCTTGTTGCTCATGACATTTTCCCAAGCTCTTACTTATTCATCTTATTTACACTACTGGAAGCAACTGTATTAGGTAGCATTCTCAGTTACAAGTAACAGAAAAAGTTGACATAGTCTCAGCAATAATGAGGGTTTCTTTTATGAGTCCCAAGGAGTTCAGGGAAGATTTGGACACCAAGTCTAGCAGGAAGCAGGAACCTCAGACTGGAGTCTTGTGGGGAGTCTGGAAGTCTTCATCTCTTAGCTCACTTCTCTCTGCATTGCAGTTTCCTCTAGCAGTTTCTATTTTATATCTCCTACACTCAAGAGAACAGCTGGTCTGAACCAGAATTTCTTAGTCCTAATTCCAGATTTACCTGGGAAGGGACTCCTTGGCGCAGTTTGGATCCAGTGCCTGAACACAGGGAGGTTAGGTCACATCGTGGGAGGGAGGCTGACAGAGCTCCAGTAGTTAGGTAGGTCATTAGGGTAGCGTGGGTCTCAGAAAAAGGGGTCTTGCTGGACAGCCTTCTTAAAAGGTGTTTGACACAGAGGCGGTTAACAAGTAAATGCTTAAAGAAAATAATTAAAATATAACCATATTTCATTTCTAAAAAAGTAAAAATTGCTAGAGAATACTCAAAGAAAACCCCTTGCTCACATGAAACCAGCTAGATTACTTTGGGGCAAAAGGTAACAGTGTTGCTTAGAAGTAACAGCAAACACTTATACAGCCCTGGTTAAAAGCTAGGCACTGTTCTAAGTGCCCTAGGTAGATTGAGACTAACTTATCATCACAAGACTTTATAAAATAGGTACTAACTAATATTACCTCCGTTTTACAGAAGAGGAGACTGAGGCACAGAGGTTAAGTAGCTTGACCACAGTTACGAAGGTAGTAAGTAACAGAGTTGGGGTTTGAATACAATCATCGTACTTCAGAGTACTTCCTCTGAACCTCTACAGTATATTTTACTTGTTTAAAGGAAGTCAGTTCTTCCAGAACCAGACTCTTGCCATGTGACCTAAGACGCAAGGACCCCACTCTGCTGTTCTCACCAAGGTCCTGCTCTGGGCAGTCACTTTGTCTCTGCATAACTAACCCCATCCACTTGATTTCTCTCAGATGCCAATCCTTCTACATTTAGGAAAGCGACCCTATAAACCAAACATATTGTCCCTCACCTGCTCAACCCCTGCTGTGGCTGTCATTTCACTCTGGATAACACCCACAAGCCCCTTTCTGACTGGCCCCCTGGGCCCCCCTTCACTCCAGCTGCTCCCACTGCCTTGCTCTGTTCTGGTCACGCATGCATTCTCACAGTTCCTTGAATGTCCCAAGCTTTGACCTCCATCCTGTAGGATTTGGCTTAGATGACATTTCTTTGGACCCCTTCTCTTCCCATCTAAATCTGGCCCTCTGTTATAATTTCTTTAGTGACAGAGAGGGATTTAGAGAGCTAATAGAGAAATAACTACTTTTTCAACCTTCTCATTTTAGACCTTATCTTCATTCCAAATATAGGAAATTGGTTGTAAAATCTGGATATGCCCTTTATCCCCTTGATAGTTTCTAACTTCCTCTCAGTGTGTGGAAGAAAAGCTTGGTTGAATTTTGTAAGAATAACAGCAGGAAACTGTATTTTTTCCTTTCAGATTACAGCTCCAATACATGTTCCTCCATGGAAAAAAGCCAAAACAGAATTGATTGCAGCCCCAAAAATGGAGCAATGGCTTCAGGCACAGGTATGCAGTTTTGCTCAGCACATAAGATCCTCTTTCCTTTAGGGATACCTGTCCCTAATTTGATTTAATAGTCTTGTACTTGAACTCTATAGAGTTCACATCAGTGCATTTGTATGGTCAGAGGTCACTGGAATCTCAGTGGCCTCCTTCCCATCTCCCGTCCATGCCACTGCTCACCCTCCCCATCCTAAATCCAGTCATCCTAAAATAGAGGGGGGGGCCTGCCCATGGTGCCATCAGAGTGTCCAATCTCTGGGTCAGCTACCCTTGCTAACCCTGACTCTTTCCCAGGCTATGAACACCAGAAACCGAGCCTTGATGGACATGATGGGGGGAGTCCTGGAAGTCAGGAAGGAAGACATTTTGAGAATGGTGAGCTTCCCAGACATCTTTATGAAAGGTGGAATGGGGTGAAGAGAGCTGCTTAAATTTGAACATTTTTATCTATATGAATCTGAGTTTTTAAATTCTACAGCAACAAATATACAACATCCAGCACCTTATAAACATACCACATCAGGCAAATAAGAAATTGAAAACCTCAGACTTGCCTTTCCATCTGACAAAAAGCAAACAAAGACAAGCAACCATAGTGGTTTTGGTGTCCACCAAAAACAGAGATAACGCTGCACCTGTTACTCTCCCGAGAAACATTCCCCTTAATACCTGACATAGATGTCCCTGGTGCTCAGGTATAGTTCTAGCTATGAAGATATCAACACACACCTCCAAACCTGTCACCTAAGAGTCTGGGTACATCCCAAACTGCCCAACCTCACTTAAGTTACAGAAAAAACAGTTGTAACATTTTTTTCTTATATTTTGGTCAAAGTGTCAAGGTCTTTGTCTGGCCAATGTGAAGAACCATACCATGTTAAAGGGCTCTCATTTTTAACTGTAATGATAACCCTGAACTTTTATTGTACTGCTGCATGTAGGTTTGAGCTACAGTATATTCTTTCTTTTATATCTTTAGGTGATCCCTCAGCCTGCTTTCATGGCAAAACCTGATGCTGTATGGACTGAAGAGGAAAGAAAACAATTCAAAGACTATGAGAAAAAAGTCAAGGAGTTAAATGAAGAAAAAGATAAGTATAGAAAGGTCAGAAGTGCAAAGAATTAATATACCCCACCATATCCAGGGTTTCGTTTCAATATATTTTCAAATTAAGTGTTCTTGATTTTCTCATTAAGTGTCTTTAGTAGTTTAAGGATAGTGTTTCAACTGATATTTTCAAGAGAATTTGGGAAAGTAGGTGGAAATAAAGTTAAAGAGTTAGAACAATAAAAAACAAAAAGAATGCATTTCAGTGGGATTTTTTTTTTAAGTTCTTATTGATTTCAACATTTCCCACATCATTACAATTAATTTGGTTCTCCATTCATTCTTCAAATGTTCATTCTTAAAATGAACACCTATGATAGTACGTTCAAGGCACTACCCTATGTCATGTACATCTGTTGGAGTTCTGTAATACTCTTGCTGGATTTATTCTCAATCTCAAGGAAAGGACTTAAGGGAAGAATGACACAATCAGTTTCAGATTTTTGCAATGCAGTTCTACTTTTATCTCTTTCCATCACAAAGAAACATTCCCATGTTAAAATTGCTTACAATAATAATGGAGATATAAAAGCTGACGGTGAGGACAGTTGGTTAGACTGTCATCCCAGTAGGCCAAGGTTGTAAGTTTGATACCCCATCAGAGCACATATAAGAGTCAACAAATGAGGAGACTGAAGATGGCAGTGGACTGAGTGGAAGCTACACTGACACTTTCCCAAGACCAAACTGGAATTACAACTAAAATACAGAAAAACCATCCTGAATAATCAACTGCAAGTAAAGAAGAGCTGGAGAGCACCCTCATAACCAAGGAGTAAAAGTGGAGACCATATAGAGACTGGTAGGAAGTGCAGAGGCGTGAGAGGGCTGGCTGGGTTCTCACAGGCAGCATCTGAAGGTCAGGAGGGATATCTCAGCTGTGGGGGGTTCCCACTGAGGATTCTGGGGCCTAAACCCCAGGCTGGGCTTCCCAGCCAAGAGCACCAGAACTGAGAAAGGTGCCCACATAACATCTGGCTGTGAAAAGCAGCCGGGATTCTGTCTGCCAAGGAGAGATGGCTGGAAATGCAGGCACTCTCTTAAAGATCCAATGCACAAAGCTTCGTGTGCAGCCACTCACTTTAGGCTCCAGCAGAGGGAAGGCAGAGTGGACTGGAACTGTGTGAGAAGAGTCTAGGGTTGTGGGCTCTGGAGATAGAGCTCAGAGGGCACCCCTCTGGATTCCTGTGCCAAGTCATTCTCCCATACTGCAGAGGACATCTTTCTCAGGCAGACATTTACCTTCCAAGAAGCTTTTGCCTGAGGGGGAAGCAATTGCCCCACCCTGCTAGAAAACCTCTCACCCTACCCTGTGGAGTTTCTCTAGCCTGAGGCTCATTAAGAGAATCAGATTAATCAGCCTGCAGGTAGAGGCAGACCTCAGAGTATTTTGAGTCTTTGCCTGATCTGCTTCTGGACCTGGGCCTTGGGAAAGCAGACTGTAGTGTGCATCTTGGTCCTGTCCAAACACAACCAGCCCAAACAGACGGGACCTCAAGCAGTGGGTTGTTGATAGCTCCAAAGAGGTTACTCAAGGCCAGTCACAAACAGCATCTGACGTTGGCCTGCACCAGAGAGCATCCAAAAAGACTAAAGGTACTAGCAGGCCTACCTAATACATAGAAACAAACCCTAATAGGCAGCCAAAATGGGGAGACAAAAAAGCCCCAAATGAAAGAACAAGAGAAGTTTCCAGAAAAAGAGCTAAATGAAATGGAGATTTGCAATCAGATATAGAGTTTAGAATACTGATTGTAAGGATGCTCAACAGCATGAAAAAAGATATGGAAACTATGAAAAATGACCAGTCAGAAATGAAGAATGACATAGCAGAAATAAAGAACACATTGGCAGGAATAAACAGCAGATTAGAGGAAGCTGAGGATCAGGTCAGCAAATTAGAAGACAGGGTAGAAAAAATTACTCAATCAGAGCTCCAAAAAGAAAAAAACAACTAAAAAACAGGACAATTTAAGGGAGCTGTGGGACAACATAAAATGTAACAATATTCATATCATAAGAGTGCCAGAAGAGGTCAAAAGTAAGCCAGGGTTAGAGAACCTATTTGAAGAAATAATAGAAAACTTCCCTAACCTGGTGAAGGAAAAAGTCACACAAGTTCAGGAGGCACAGAGAGTCCCAAGCAAGAAGAACCCAAAGAGCCCCACACCCAGACACATCATAATTAAAATGCCAAAAATTCAAGACAAAGAATATTAAAGGCAGCAAGTTAAAAGCAATCTGTTACCTACAAAGGAGCTCCCATAAGGTTGTCAGCTAACTTCTCATCAGAAACTCTACAGGCCAGAAGGGAATGGCATGAAGTATTCAAGGTAATGCAAAAGAAGGATCTGAAACCAAAACTACTCTATGCAGCAAGGCTATCATTCAAAAATAGATGGTGAAATAAAGAGCTTCCCAGACAAAAATGGCTAAAGGAGTTTATCAGCACCAAATCAGCACTGGAGGAAGTATTAAAGGGACTGATGTAATTAGAAGTAGAAATAGAAGCATTGCAAGAAATATTAAAGGGACTGCTGTAATAAGAAAAATAGAGAAACATAGGCATAAAGAATTTAAATGGCAATAAATAAGGATCTATCAATAATAACCTTAAGGACTTTAAGGGAGAGATCAACAGCAATACAGTCATAGTTGTGGACTTTAACACCCACTGACGTCACTGGACAGATCTTCCAGACAAGAAGTCAACACAGAAACAGTGACTCTAAATGGCACACTAGATCACATGGATTTAATTGATATTTACAAAACATTGCACCCCAAAGCTGCAGAATATACATTCCTCTCAAGTGCACATGGGTCATGCTCAAAGATAGACACATGTTAGGACACAAAACAAGTCTCTACAAATTCAAGAAGATTGAAATCATATACAAGCATCTCAGATCACAATGGCATGAAATTAGAAATCAACTACAGTAAAAGCACTCAAAAACGTTCAAACACATGGAGGCTAAATAGCATGTTATTAAACAATGAATGGGTTACCAATACAACCAAGAAAGAAATAAAAAACTTCCTGGAAACAAATGAAAATGAACACACAACAACCCAAAATATATGGGACACTTCAAAAGCAGTCCTAAGAGGGAAGTTCATAGCACTACAGGCCTACCTCAAAAAGCAAGAAAAATTTTTAGTAAACTATCTAATCCTACAACTTAATGAATTAGAAAGCTCCCCTGTGAAGCCATCCAGACCAGGGCTTTTGTTTGCTGGGAGTTTTCTTTTTACTACTGCTTCAATTTCATCAGTTGTTATTAGCCTATTCAGGTTTTCTGATTCTCTCTGATTAAGTTTTACATGAACTCACTCATATGTGGAATCTAATAAACAAAATAGACTGAGGAACAAAACAGATCCAGAGACATAGAAGCATGAAACAGACTGATGAATCTCAGTGGGAAGGCAAGGGTGGGGGAGTAGGTGGGAAGAGATTAATAAAAGAACTTATATGCATATATCCATAACCCATGGACACAGACAGTAGTGTGGTGAAGGCCTGGGGGGGGGGGGGAGGTTCAGATGTGGGGTGGAGGGGATCAATGGGGGAAAAAGGAGATATCTGTAATACTTTCAACAATAAAGATTTTTTTAAAAAGCTGATGGTATACAACCAAATAAATAATATTTATTCCTCTGTGAAGAAAGTAAAATCATAACGTCATTTGAGGCAGGACAGTTTGCCAGCTTTATAGTGGCTGGGTCTCATGAACAATTCCCTTGAACCTGTTGTTAACCTGTCCTGTTTTCCTGTTTTTATTCACTGTAGTCCTCTAACAGTGCCCTTGCATTTTATCCTAAGATAGTATTCACCTGAAAGCCAAAATGAGCAGTTTTGAATGCAGTAAAGATTTCAAGGAGTTAGGGAATATAAATAAGGGGTGGCATTTACTCCGTGGTCTTGCACTGTAAGATAGTGCACTGCCCACATCCTGACCTCCCTGCTCCCTGATCTTACTCCACCTGGTAAAACCCAGCCTTGATTAAGCCCAGTACTTGGCCACCTCTGCACCTGCACCTGCATCTGCAGTGGGTAAAGAAAAAAATACTGGTTTCACTCTAATGGCCTTAATCTTTATTAGGTCTTTGAGAGCTTCTTAACAATGCTACTACATTTCCCAATTGTGAGCCTGGAAATTTCTGTCCTATATATAGAGTCAGAATTTTCTGGAAAGACGTACTGCGATTTGTTTTACTAGGCCTACTACCAATTACATCATTAGTAATGAGCGGTGAATTTTTAACTTTTTTTTTCAGTGTAATCTTTTTTAAGCAAAAATCTCAGACTCATGATATATTTTTAAAAATGCAGGTGCAACATCTCTGATTGAAGAAGGTCAGAGGGCCCAGAACACCTCACAAGACTTCCCCACCACCTGCCCCTGCCTTATGGCAAAATGTGACTGCTGCCTAGGCACATTTGATGTTCCTAAACCTTAACTTTGCTGTTGACTTCTTTTCAGTCCTTAGAAGCAGAACTGAAGAAAATTCAAAATTCAATTCAAGAAAGCACACAGAATTTTGATGAATATTTGAAAAGACTCTTTGAAAGAAGGGTGAAGGCAGAAATGGTTGTCAGCCAGGTAAATAAAAGTTTACCTATATAACTTTCTGTTTTAAGAAGTTTCCAGGTCCTGGCCTGGCCGGGCCTGACTCAGTGGTTGAGCGTCGACCTAGGATCCAGGCAATCTGGGTTTGATTCCCCGTCAGGGCACATGCCCGGTTTTGGGCTCAATCAATGACTCTCTCATCATTGATGTTTCTGTCTCTCTTTCTCCCTCTCCTTTCCTCTCTCTGAAATCAATAAAAGATATATATATATATAAAAAAGAAGTTTCCAGGTCCTCTCAGTGTTCTTGGGATACTGACCAGCACCCTTTCTGGCACCAAGATCCTGTGAGTTCTGGCCCTGACTCCCCATCACTTGCCACACACCCGCCTCTGGTGCCTTGAACACACTAGTTTGTTCTTCCTCCTAACTCTGCTAGTAATATTCTCTGCCAACTTCTTTGCATCCTGGCCTGTATCTATTTATCTGTCGGGTCTCAGCTTAAAAGCCAGTTCCTCAAACTAGGTTAGATCTTCCTACTTTATACTTTGTTCTTTTGCTTCCTATCACTTACTACAATTGAATTTTAATTTATGTGAGGTTACTTTTTGATGCTGCCAAGACTTTAAGCTCCATGAGGGTAGAGTCTGTCTTGTTCATCCCTGTACCTCCAGCAACTAGCAAAGGGCTGGGCTCGCCTGTATGTTAAATGAATGAATGATCCACATGCCCAAAAGATCATATGGAAAATCTGGCTTAATTTGATTCAGCAGTAAGAATATAAATGAAATGTGCAATGACTAGAAACAAGAAGACCAAGGAGTGAAGCCTTTAAATTCTGAGGGAAAATTATTCCTAACATTGGATTTTATACCTTGCCAAACTATCAACTGAGTAAGAGAAGAATATTTTGAGAAATGCAAGGTCTTAAAAATTTACACACACTAATGGCCTTAATCTTTATTAAGTCCTGAGAGCTAATTCTCAGGGAGCTGTTGGAAGATGTGCCTCACCAAAGTAAGGGGACCAATCAAAAAAGATGAGGGTAGTTAAAGGAACCTTCAGGAGGATGTCTGTATCCTCAGCATCCCTACAGGAATGGTATACTGAAAGGGTTTCATTTAAGAGAGTTTAATGCAGGGACTCTTTACTAAGGTATAGGCAGGGTTAAGGGAAACAGCACGGAATGGTGAAACACACGGAGACTAGAAACAATGGGAAACCAATATCCTCTCTAGAGCTAAAGAGGCAAGGGGAGGGAGTTGTTACCAGGACCCAGCAAGACCTGTAGCCATGGGAGATGGGTCACTCCTCAGCACACATGACCATAGATAAAACATAATGACTGGCCTGGCCGGAAGGGAGTGTATGTATATGATAGGGGGGGGTAGATTGGAAATGAATATCCCAGCATTAGTCATAAGAGTAGCAGTCATAATGGCCAAAAAGTAAAAATAATCCAAATGTTCAACAATTATGAATGGGTAAATAAAATATGGTTTATCCACATAATAGAATATTATTCAGCAATAAAAAGTAATACATGCTACAACATGGATGAACCTTAAAAATGTGCTAAGTGAAAGAAGCCAGACACCCAAGGCCACATATTGAATAATTCCACTTATATGAAATGTCTGAAATAGGCAAATCCATAGAGACAGAAAGTTAATTAGTGGTTGCCTCCAGGTCCATCCATACTGTCCCAAAGGGTATGAGATCCTTCTTCTTTACAGCTACATAATATTCCATGGCCTAAGTGTCCCACAGCTTTTTTATCCACTCATCTACTAATGGGCACTTGGGCTGTTTCCAGATCTTAGCTATTGTAAATTGCGCTGCTATGAGCATAGGGGTTAAAATGTCACAAATTTTTAATGGACAAGTTATATTATAGTGCTTAGAGATACATACTTTGGTAATAAAACTGTAAGGAAACTCAAGAAACTGATTACTGTAAGTCAGGACAGTGGTTACTATTGGGGTTGAGATTATGATGGGGACACATGGAAGGGGCTTTGGGCAGTGGCACAGTTCTGTTTCTTGAACTAGATGGTGACTACAAGGGTGTTTGCCTTTATTATAATTCATTAAACTCCACATTTGTTTTACTTTTTTTCTATATACATGTTTTATCTTACGATGAAAAGCGTAAAACAACTGAGTAGTTACTGTAACAGTTTATATTCCCATTTTGTTATAAAGAGGATTTCTCTTACTTGTATGTCGTAAATTTGCTTGATGAGTGCCAAGTCTCTGGCCCTCAATAGAAAAATTCTTTCTTGGGTAGGAGTATTGATCATTTCCCCCACCCCCTTTTAAATATTTCTACAGGAGGAATTGAAAATAAATAACCTTGTTTTTTCTTTGCTGTTGGATGAAGAAATAAGCTGTAGAGAAACATTCCTAAACAACTATCTTACAAGAAAGCAGGAGGAGAAAGTAAGTATAGTATCTGATACCTGAGTACAGCACTTTTTGATAGATGTGCTCCTTGTTAACAAGAGCACACATGCCTAGGCCCTTCCTCCCTCCCATATTCCTACTCAGCTGTGTGCATTCCATGGCTCCCTGTCTGGGACTTTGCTCCAGGTTGAGGTGAAAGCACCCACTCCAATTTGTTAGTGAAGTTATGTGATTCTACACTTGTAATCATTTAGTCAAAAGAAACATACACCTTTCATATGACATATGGTTTATAAAATGAGGCCATATAGCTTCATGGTTGAAAAGACCTGCTTTTAACCAATGCCTGACAGTGGGACTTGGGCAAGACATATAGCCTTTTAAGCTATTTGCAAGGGAATATTGTTCTCTCTGGACCATTTGACACCCTAAGTTTTACTAATCACATAAGCAGTGGGTTAGCTTATAGAATAAAAAGCTGTCTTTTTCTGAAAAACTCTAATAAGTAGGAGCATGAATAGATATGTTTGATTAAAGAGACAATGGAAGAAAAATGCTTGTCACATAATTTTCATAATGCATCAGCTTTTATTGGTAATATTAATAAAAGGCAGTTATGAATGAATGATTTAAAGTATCATATATGACATATGTACTTACTTTTTGCTAAGAGTTTGTTAAGCAGCATATGCCAAGTACCTTCTAAATACAACCCTACTCATAACCCTGCAGGGTATTGGCGTTCCTCACAGATGTGGAGACCATCTCAGAGAGACTGGTAACATGCCTAAGTCACCCACTAGTATGTAATATAGCAGGAACTGTAACTGTGAAAATTAACAAAGACCATCCACATGAGAATAAGCAGACTCTTTGTTCAGAGCTTCGTATAGTAAGGGAATCAGCAACCATTATTTGTGTTCAGCAGACACTCAAAGGCAGGCAGGGGGATGGGAAAGCTTTATAATGAAAAACAAGAGAGGGCTTCAGGTGAGGTGCCCTCTGATCTGAAGTTGTTGGCATGAGAAAGCTGGGGGCAAATTAATTAGAAGTTCGGCAACCTATGTGATTGGTTGGGGGAGTATATTGGCTTTCCCTGGTTGGTCCTCAGTTGGAAATGGTGGCAAAAATTTAAAAAGCTGAAAGTTATTTTCCAAGTCTTGACAGTGTGGGGCCAATTGCTGCAGAGGTTGTGGGTCAGAGTTTTACTTTCACATGTGGTCCGGCCATTGTCCTTTTATATATTCAGCCTCTCAGAACCCAGGTCCAGGCAACTCACAAGCCTGTGAGATTTCGTCATCTGTACTGCCCAGCCAAGAATGTATCCTGCTCTGTAGTCACTGCCACACTCACAGAGCTAGCTATACTCAGAAACAGGTGCATGTTTGTTCTTTCAGAGTCTCCCATTGGTTTACTTTCTTCCAGAAATATTACCTGCAGTGGTTACTCTACTGACGCATTTATCTTGTACTAGGAAATTCTTTGTTCTTTTTAGTACCTCCAATATTTTTGTTTATTCTGAAAAATATTCGTTTACAGCTGGCTATTCCTAATGTTTTTGTAGAGCCAGACTTCAGAGGCCATCCAGAAATCTAAAGAAGACCTTGATGTATACAAGGAAAACTATGACAACTTACTGGCAGAAGACAAGGTGAGGGCCATGGTCTTACCCACTCACCAATGCAGTAGAGTTGCTGCTGCCTGGATTTGAGGGAAGATTAAAAGGAATATTATTTGATTTCCTCGTAAATTTTTCTCCTACTATAGATCTCACTTATGAGTTAACTTCATTCTGTGCCATTATGTATTTCTGAAAGTTACTGTGTAAAGTAAATTTTTGTAAATTTCTCTGGTTTAAGTTTTCTCTTGCACAGAAATGAGAGAGATCATCTAGACTTTAGGGCTTTTCAAACTTCAGGTTGCAGGCCCCATGAGTTGGTTATGATATCAATTTGGTAGACCATGATCAGCAGTTTTATAATGGAAATTAGTAGAATAGAAAAGTACATAAAGAAAGATGGAATGGAACAGAACAGAATCGAACAGAATAAGAATAGATTAGAGTACCTGGCGTGTTTTACAGATAAATATTATTTTATAAAACTTCAGTTCTGAATGATTTCTAAGCCCTCTTATATGAAATAGTATTTTTAATTCACTGATGTGCTTTCTACTCAAAATAAATCTTTGTGAAATCCTTGCACAGTGAGTGGTCACTCCCTAACAAGTTTACTTTATAAACCAAATTTTCATAGATTTTTAAAATCAAAGTGATACAGCCCTATATTTTAAAGGATATTGTCAACAAATAAAATGTTTCTGAAACAATTGCAATCCTGGCAATGATCTGTTTGTGCTTAGGTTCTGGATCGCAGCTTTAAAAAGGAATTTTCTGAAATTCCCAGTCATCAGGTGGATATACTCTACAAACTTTTTAAACGCCGACCAAGGTTTGTTCTCCTTTGCTATAATGTCTGAGGAAAAGTCTGTAAATAAATAGGAATGTTATTAGATTTCAACTTTTTCTCCCAATTAGATGGAAATATTCAGTCTAACATCTTTTACATGAAAATGTTCAAGTGTCTTGATCATAACTCAGGGTTTTTTTAGATAATTCTTATATCTTAAGGTAGGCAATGAAGAAGAATTTCTTTTCATTATTTAAAAATAGTTAAGTAGGTAAGCATAGTGAAATTACAGGTTCTATTTTATACAAGAAAGTAGTTCCTCTTAAGTCATAGACAATATACAGATTTATAAACACTTTTTCCTAAGATGTGTTCCAGCAAATATGAGTCTCTTGTGGTATGAATTGGAAGTACATAAGGCTTCCAGGACAAAATAAATTCGGGGAAACACTGGGTTAAAAAATAAAAGTTAAACAATTTTCTTTACAAGAACTTCTCAGAACCTATTTTTGGCTTTTGGATGTCTAAGTACAAGAAGTAGAGTAAGAGGTGTTTTCCAAACTTATTTGACCACAAATTTCTTTCTTTTCAGACCATCTCATGTGATTGTGTTCAACACAAAGTTCAAAAAATGCCAGTACAAGTGCTTGAAAATAACCATTATCAAAAGAGTTCTAAAATATTTGATTTTTATACTGAGAATAGCATTAGAATAGCATTCCTGAATATTTCCAAATTTTTATAAATTCATATTTCCATAATTTTCTAATGTAATCTAGAAATCAGGAGTTTGTCACAAAGATATAGGCTCATTCATGTCTGAGATACAAACTCATTCTCTCATCTTTGACAGGTTACATGCAACCTAAAGAACTCAGCTTAGCACATGCCTCATATCTTGATTTCCCTATTTTTAAAGTAATGAGTTGTAATAAAGAAAGAAAGTAGAGACACCTCTCATATATTGGGAGGCAGCAGTGGGAAAAGCATAAGTTTTTTGTTTTTGTTTTTTATATCTTTATTGATTTCAGAGAGAGGAAGAAAGAGAGAGAGAAACATCAATGATGAGAGAGTCATTAATCGGCTGCCTCCTGCATGCCCCCTACTGGGGGCCGAGCCCTCAACTGGGGCATGTGCCCTGACCGGGAATCAAACCGCAGTCTCCTGCGTCATAGGTCCATGCCTACCCGCTGAGCCCACGCCCGGCCGGGCAACATAAGTTTTATTGCTAAACAGAATTAGCCTTAAATCCTAACTTCACCATCAGACTGTTACCTTGGACCAGTAACTTCTCTCAGAGCCTCACCTTCCTTATCTAGAGAATGAGAGTAACAATAGTAACGTCATGGTGTATTGGAAAGCATTTGATAGGGAATTTCCTTCCCAGCCACAGCCCAGGGAAACAAACCAATCTATTCATGTAGGTAAAAAGAAGCACTTCTCAAATCGTGTATGAATCTGAAAAAGGATACCCGCAGAGGATATGGGACAGAACAAGGGAACATCCACTCCTCTCTTGGCATTTACCTGCCAGTTTACAAGACACAGAATAGTGTGTTTTTTCAATTCTCATATTTCCTTATTTCTGGTGATGGCCTTTTCTTTACTGCTTAAAGAAGACCCTTTAAAGTTGCTTTAATGGTGATGAACTCCTGTGGATTTGGCTTGTCCAGGAAACTTGTTCTCTCTCCTTCAAGAAGGGAGACATTTTCTAATCCAGGTAAATTTGCCAGTGCTGACAACAGTTAGGGAGCACTTACAGTTTAGCCAAGGTCATGCCTGGGGATCCAGAGAATATGGAAACAGGTTAAAGTGAGCGCTTTTCTCTTTGGAATAATCCACTCACCCACCTTCAAGTGCCAAAGGAAAGTGTCATGCAGTGTCATACCAGTGCTAGTGGTCATATTATTTAACATTGATTTTGTTGTTGTTGTATGTGTGAGAATGTGAAAGGTTGATGGGCTTTTGTTGATGACACCAGGACTCACAAAACAAAAATACAGTCGGATGCGACCAGTCTTGTGCCTTTTGGAGAGCGACCAGGATCTGGGAAGTTAAATAAAGATGCCTTTGCCCAGATAATGAAAGCCATGGATGACTTGGACGGTATTAATAACATTCCAGAAGGCCTAGATCCCTTGGTCTGGAGTCATTTCTGTATGACCAGACGAATGAAAGTGGAAAACGAGCAAAAAGTATATAACAATATTTTATTTCATTTCATTTTGTTTAGTGTACTAATGTAAAATACATAGTTTATGGTGGTCGGTACTTCCAGAAAACCCAATTATTTAGGTTTTCCTGCTAGGGTAGTAGTTAATAATATTAATAAGGATAATGATGAAGTAAAACATTAACCTTAGTGTTTCTGAGGGCTCAGTGTAGGTCTGTACCTGTGTAGACCCCCACTGTCCAAAATGGCGGTCACTCCTACATGTGGCTGTTGTTTACTTGGAATAAATATGGCTAGTCCTAATTGAGACATGCTGTAGGCGGAAAATACACACAGATTTAGAAGACTTAAAATAATTTTAAAAATAACAGAAAATGTCTCAATATTTTTACATTTATTACAGGTTGAAATGATAATGTTTTGGATATATTGTGTTTAATAAAATATATTAGTAAAATTAATTTTACCTGTTTAATTGCATTTTTTATAATGTGGCTACTACAGAATTTAAAATTACATATGTGGCATGCATTTATGGCTCATATTATATTTCAGATACCACTGCCATGGACATAGCTTCTCTTCTCTCTGCCTTGATCTTGAGTAGTCCGTTCTCTTTTTGCAGAGATATTTATATTTATATATAAATATAGATATATATATTTATATACCTCTAATATAATAGATTAGAATTATATTTCACCAGAAATAACTTTATAGTTTAGGTAGAATATTTTTTTAAATATAGCAACGGGTAACAAGTTGAGAGTGTGTTTTAATTGGAAAGAGAATCCTTCCTCTTGTTGCTTCTTGACCACCTCCTACCTTCCCTCCCCCAAATTCCCTAAATTCAGTGCCACAGACATCAGGTTGGCATAGTTTTTAAAAAGTATCTATGATTTTATAATTTTATCTAAGGTGATGAGAACAAATTTTAAAATAAGACATAAGAGAATTCTAGTTGCTTGCATATTTGATTTTCAGCAAGAAGCATATTTGAGACTTTTCTAATTATTCATGGGATGTACCATGTAAGTTTTAGAAATCTTGTATTATTACATAATGGCAGGGATTTAAATTTTTATTAGTCTCTTAGAAAGATGGGGTTGTTAAGGTTTTGTAACAAAGTTAAGAGATGTATGTTTCCTGAAGTTCTTTAAGGTGTGTTTGCTTTCATTATAAAGTTCCATGTGTTCTGAGATGTTTGTGGCTTGGTTCCGTCAGGTGAAGCAGAAAGCAGCCGGCTTAGTGGAGATGATGGCTTTCCTCCGGAGGAGAGTTGATGAAGACGAGAAGATGCAGCAGGAAATTGAAAAAGTGTCCCATGAACTCATTCTGTAAACTGAACCTTCTCTTCATGTTCATTTAGTTAAAGTCTAAGCTAGGGCTAAGTTAGTTTGTGTTATCCTGGGGCAAGAATGCCTACCTCTGTCTTACGGCTGGTAGAGACTTATCTGTCTCCTTGGGCTTTAGGATTTCTCTGTGAAAAAGTGCATTTTGTTACAAAGCACCTTATTTCAGAATAGAACTTGCCTACATGTTCCATTTCTATTATAACAAATAGGTAGCTTTTGTAAAAATCTTAGTATTTTTTCATCTGCTCCTTCCACATAAAAATACAAATAATTTGTTTCTGCTAATGAGTAATTTTGGGCTCAAGCCACACAAACAACTGTGTGTAAAATTGAGCAGATATTCATGAATTTTCCATTTACACACCTAACCAGCGAATATCTTTTTCTTTAGGGGAGCTTGCTGTATTTTGCTGAGTGATGGGGATACTGTTTTGTTCCTGCTTTACTTTTGGCTATATTTACAGCCATACTGATAAATACTTCCCTGATGTCCCCAAATTTAACATTATACATCATTTATAGATGTAGGTTGTAAGGAGAAATAAGAATTACCTAGAAATAGATTTGATAAGTAGCATATAGATTAAACATTGTTAATATAATATCAGAAGTCAATATATCGTCAGAACTTCAATAGATTTGTTATTTGGCAGCATCTCTATTTTCTTTCACTTATGATCACAGTTATATTAATCTTTTATAATCATAAAGTGAAACTTTATGAATGTATTTCTGTCCCTACCATTCTTTGAGCAGCCCAAGTGTGATTCCATATCCGTTAGAAGAGGTATCATGGAGACCTCTAAGAAAACTCATCATTAGGAAAATATTTTCCACATTAATTTCCAGCATGTTTTCCTTCAGCTGAAGGAAATTTAAGTTTGGATATTCTCAGGTAATAGGTGAAATCTGAAGTATAAGTATAGTACAACTACCTCCTTTGAAGTCTTTTTCACTTTAGATTACAGGAAGAGAAAGCAAAATTCCAGTTGAATTTGACAATCCAAATTCTCCTTAAACAAGGACAAGTAGAACTAGAGAATTTCCAGTTATTGCTGGAGTATTCTGATGCAATTCTCATCAACAAGAGCATAATTGAAGACCTGAATGCTGTGATTCGGGTAATTATCATTTTTAAAGAGAAAAAACCATATTACCTGCTGTATCAAACATTTTTTTTATTCTCCCATTTTCATGACAAATATGTTCATTTTCTTCTGGCTTACAGGGTTTCTGACATGACGCCTACTTCATTGTTTAAAAATCTTTGTTTCCCGTCATGTAATGTTCTGCCTTTGAGACTGTCTATCTTGTTTTCAACAGTTTATCTATAGCATCAGGAAGCAGGGCAGAGAGCCCGGCTGCAAATATATGAAGATTGGAAGATTGGTGATTGGTCTCCCTAATCATTGGCATATAAATTGGCTATGCCATTTAAATTTATCTTATAATTCCTTCTGTTTAGTAACTATCATGCTTTATAGTGATCAGATTTTGCCCAAGAAGTGATTTTTTCATATATGCTATATTTTTAAGCAGATAAAATTATCTCTGTGGTCCAGGTGTTTTCTAATCATAGAATTCAGCTTCAAATACTCTCTATTCTTTGTGCAGAATCATATTATATGAATATCAGAATGTACCTTTCTTTTTAAGACTCAAGGACAAAAGAAAGTTGCTAGCATGATGGAAAGCAAAGATATCCACAAAGGAATATTTCACATTGAGTGGGAGCATAAGAAAATGGAGATGGAAATGGAAGATCTAAATCAGAAGGCTTGGGATATTCAGATGCTTTTTTTTTCAAGAGAACGTCAGAAGGTAGGTTCTCCCTGTCCCACTATATAATTTTAATTTCATTCATTAATGCATTTATTCATTCAACCAGTATTTAATAAGAAGCCTTTGTGATATCAAGCATATTCTAAGCCAGGAGTATTTCATAGTGTGCCTATAAACTCTGTCTTTTTCTTCCAGTAACTCATATTTGCTGCCTTGGGTTCTTTGTGATCCATTCAGTTGTACAGTTCTATCATTGTCAAATCCAGTGGTCACTTTCCCAGTCATCGCCACCCTTCAACTCTCTATAGCATCTGACCATTTTGATGGTTCATTCCTTTAGCATTTACCACCCGTTTTCTCCTTTTGCTCCCAACATGCCAAACCACTCTGCCTCTTTTACTGATTTCTCTTTTGCTTCTAACTCTTAAATATACTTTTTAAAAAATATATCTTTATTGATTTCAGAGAGAGGAAGAGAGGGGAAGAGAGAGAAACATCAATGATAAAAGAGTCATTGATCAATATACCTATTTTTTAAGACTCTGCCCTTAGCTCTGCTTGTTTCTTTCCATGCCCTCTCCTTTGATGTTCTCTATTTATTTAACTTCAATGATTACTTTTAAAAGACTAATCCAAGTTCTCTGGATTCCAATTCCAATCCAAGCTCTCTGGCACTGGCCTCCCTCACGCTCTATTTCTGTATGTCACACCTCCCAATAGCAACTCCTCTTAATTTGCTTCTGTTCTTTTCCACCACTCAGGCTTAAAGTTGTCGTCATCCTTGATTTCTCTCTTTGCCTTGCCTTCCATGTCTTGCCTGGTTTATCTATGTATTCCCTCATTCTCTATTCCCACTGCCTTCACCCTAGCTCAGAACTTCCTTTTCAATGATATAGACTGTTTTATAATAATCTCCTAACTGGCCTTTTGACCTTGGCTCTTTCTCTTTTCTAATCTATACACTGCTGTCAGATTAATATTCATATTCAGCTTTAATAGCATTACTACTCTGCTCAAACATTTTAAACTGCCACTTCTTACCTGGAGAATGAATTATGAAATCCTTAGGTGGGTGTTCAGTGTCATTCAACCTAATTTTTCAAATGCATTCCCAGCTCCTCTCATACATCAGTATTGTCAAACCAAGCTGACTACAGTTATCTAGGATTCTGGGTGCCTTTGTTCATTACCAGTTCTTCTCCCTAAAATATCTTTCCTCATTTTTTTTTTCACATCCCAAATCTATTTTGCAAGGTCTAGCTTAAATGCCACCTCTTTCATAAAGCCTTTTGATTTCCCCAAGTCCAGAGAAACCACACCCCAACTCAACTTTTGAATTTGCAGCCACTGTACATATTTTCTGGCAACTGATTAATTCTACATGTTCTCTTTTTCTTGATGGTAGGTCATGTTATTTATCTTTGTATTTCCCTCAGTGTTTTAACTGGAACACTGTTAATGTGGGACTCAAATGAGACAATAAATATTTAATGTCTTAAATAAATGAATGAGAAAATCAACTCTAGGCATTTGTAATTATTAGCATATAAGTGAGCATTTCAGTGGCTAAATACAAGTAAATATTGTAGCACAAAAGTCAAGTGAATCTTAACTTAGATGTATAGTTTTTATGAAAATAATAACTTTCAAAACTAAGATAATCTTCGCCCTGGCCAGTGTAGCTCAGTTGGTTGGGCATTGTTCCGTGCACCAAAAGATGGCTGGTATCATTCACAGTCAGGTCACATGCTGGGGTTGCAACTTGATCCCCAGTAGGAGGCGTGCTGGAGGCAGCCAATGGATGTATCACTCTCACATCGATGTTTCTCTCTCTCTCCCTTTCTCTCTCTCTAAAAATAAATTTTTAAATCTTTAAAAAAAACACAAAACTAAGATAATCTTCATAAAGTTATCTATTGAAAGAAATAGAAAAAAATGTTTTTACATATATCATGAGGTGTGTTTTTTTTCTTTTCTCAAAGTTCCTAAATGAACCAAACTATGAGAGTCTGGTTGCCATTCAGATTGGAATAATGGAGCAAACCATTGCTGTTTTAGATAAGGTAGGTCTCAAAGATATTGATCATTATAATGCCAATAGTCGCGATCATTTGAACAAAGTAATAGTGTTCCAAATCACGAATTCAAACAGAACCCAACAAAACTGAAGTCCTTTACTGATATTCAGGATGTAATCATAGGTCCATGAATAGTATCTTTGCAACCATAACAAGTCTGGTAGACTTAAGCACTTCTTTTAATATTAGAATTAACCCCCTGGGAGATACCTGAGTGTATAATGAATTTCCTATTTCACATTAAGTTATGATTTGTGTAATAGAAATGTTGATAGTCTTTCTTTGGCATTGTAAGGGCTTTGTTTTTTCATAACTGTTCAACAAATGCTTAGTTTTGATTATAAAAACTGAAAATGCATATAGAAAATGAAAACAAAGTAATCTCAAGTCTATGTGTTTTAAACTCTAGTTTTTAAAAAATATACAAGATTTTATCTAAAATGTATTATACCATTCCATATTTCAACAAATAATTTAGGTACCTACTATGTGCAGGCATTATGCTAGGCACTAGAGATATGGTGATGATAGCTCAATGATGATAATAAACTTAAATTTTAATAATAATGTCTTTATAAAATATATTTTTCAAAATTATTTTTGTGGGGTGTCATGGGAACAAAAATTTCAGACCCACAAAAAGAATGTGGAAAACTGTAAGAAACTACTAAAAAAACTGGGAAAGTACAGCAATCAAAAAGATGTAGCAAATTATACTCTAAGCTGCAATTTACGAGAAGAATTGGTGGCTGTCTCAGAGAGAAAAGACATCTGTAATGCCATGGGTAAGTTTTTTTTTTCTTTACTCAACTGTAGGATTCTTTTTTATTTGTTTTTCATCACCTTTTATCCCCTCCATCCACCCACCTCAACCCCTGCAGTCACCATACTGTTGTCCATGAGTTCTCCCTCTCTCTTTTTTGTTCAATCCCTCCACCACCACCCCCAACCCTTTTCTTTAAAAGTAATCAGTATAACTGAAATCTGTACAGTTCTTATAAAGCTACCAGCATTCCTTCTACATGTTAATTGATTCTGGATACTATTTATATATTTGAAAGTATAGAAAATAATTCAACTGATTCTTTTCTTCTTCACTTTTTGGGGTAGGGTCTATATTGACTTGTGAAAAAATTGCCAAAGAACGATATGAAAACATGATGGAACAACAAAAGTTAACAAACATTTCAAAACAACAAGCCGAACAGATTTCAGTACTACAAGCTGAAGTTCAAAGATTAAGGATGAAAACATTTCCTGCCCTTGTTCCAATGTGAAAACACTGGTGGAAAGCACGAGGCCAAATCAATCATTTAAAAAATAATTTGATTAAAATGATTTTTTGTTCTTTTATACCTGGAAATTTAAGTAGAGTCTCGTCTCAGTTGCATATTTTTAATAGAAAATTATTTAATTTTAGCCTTAATAATTATAAAAATGTTTATCCTGCATAAATAAATGTATAAAATATCATGAGTTGTTGTTTTCAAAAATGAACAAGATTTTAACTCAGTATTCAAGATCTATTTTATTTAGTCTTAATTTGATAAAAAATTATTTTCACAGTTATAATACAAAAAGTCTTAAAGACAAAAAGAAATTATTCTTGGCCACAAGTGACATCTCTAATTTTATAAATTACCTGAAGTTACCCAGCTGGCATGGCTCAGTAGTTGAGTGTTGGTCCACGAACCAGGAGGTCATAGTTCGATTCCTGACCAGGGCACATGCCTAGGTTTCGCGATTGATCCCCAGCTGGGGGCATGCAGGAGGCAGCTGATCAGTGACTCTCATCATTGATGTTTCTATCTCTCTCTCCCTCTCCCTTCCTCTCTCTGAAATCAGTAAAAACATATTTTAAAAAAAAACAAACTAGAATTTAAAAAATAAACAAATTACCTGAAGTTATGAGACTATGGATTATTTTTATTCTTTTCCATATTTCCTAAGTTTTCTTCAATAAGTATTTCTTCTATAATCAGAAAAAAAATTGCCAGAACATTTAAGATTATTCCTTATTCCGCCCTAGCTGATTTGTCTCAGTGGTTAGAGCGTCAGCCTATGGAGCCAAGGGTCTTGTGTTTGATTCCCGGTCAAGGGCACGTATGTACCTCGGTTGCAGGCTTGATCCCTGGCCCTGTGGGACATGTTCGGGAGGCAACCCAATCAATGTGTGTCTCTCACGTCGATGTTTCTCTCTCTCTCCCCCCTCCTCCCTCTCTTCCACCCTCTAAAAGTCAATGGAAAAATATCCTCTGGTGAGGATTAAAAAAAAAAAAGTTGATTTCTTGTTCTAGCAATGAGAACATGGTGAACTGTTTACTTTTACCAGGCCCTAAATCATTTGTCAATTATAACATATATTCTTCTACATAAACAGCTTTGAGGCATGTATAGAGTGGAGGTTAGCAGGAATCTCTTGCCCCCAGACTATATTCTAATAGCAGCACTTTTCAACGGAGGTATCCTCTAGTTTGGGGAGTTGGCTGTGGATGGGCACATGGGTCATGCGCCCCAATCTATTTTTGATACTGTCCACGGTACTGATTCTCCTCAGCGTCTGCTGAAGTAACAGCAATTATATTCGTATTTTATAGCCCTTTAAAATATTACCTATAGTATTTAAAAATAATATAATTAACTGGGTCAAACATAATATGGCTTTAAGCATAGGACTTAAGAGTAGGGCTCTGATGCTTGTTGCCTGGTTTCAAATCCTGGCTCTACCACTTCAGTTTTAAGTAACTACTTGATCTTAAATTTCCTCATCTTGAAAATTGGGATGTTGATCAATGTAATACTAAAATGAGTTAACATACTTTTGAAACTTACACAAAGCAAGTGCTAAGTGGTAGCTTTCCTTTTTCTGAATAAATGTTATTCAGTGATTTTTTAAAATCATTTTATATTTTTCAATTATAGCTGACATACAGTATTGTTAGTTTCAGGTGTACACCCCAGTGACTAGACATTATATAACTTACTAAGCGATCATCCCCCAAAATCTCATGCCCATCTGACACTATGCATAGTTATTAGAATATTATGGACTATATTCCTTATGCTGTACTTTACACCCCCATGACTATACTAATTTGTACTTCTAAATACCTTCACCCTTTTTACCCACCCACCCCCAAACCCCTTCCCATCTGGGAACTGTCAAAATGTTCTGTCTATGAGTTTGTTTCTGTTCTGCTTGTTCATTTATTTTCACTTTTAGGTTCAATTGTTGATAGGTATGTATTTATTGCCATTTTATTGTTCATAGTTTTTATCTTTTGTTTTTCTTCTTAAAAAAGACCCTTTAAGATTTCATGTGATACTAGTTTGGTGGTGATAAACTCCTTTACCTTGTTTTATTGCACTTCATTCTATTGTGCTTCAGATACTGTTATTTACAAATTGAAGGTTTGTGGCAACACTGCTTCGACCAAGTCTATTGGTGCCATGTTTCCAACAGTATATGCTCACTTCATGTCTCTGTGTCACATTTCGGTACTTCTAACATTTCAAACTTTTTCATTATTATATATTTATGATCTGTGATCTTTGATGTTATATTGTAATTATTTTGGGGTGCCACAAACCATGCCCATATGACAGTGAACTAATGGATAAATGTGTGTTCTAACTGCTCCTTCCTTGGGCCTCCCTATTCACCTGAGACACAGTGATATTTAAATTAGGCCAACTAACAACCCTAATAAAACTAGAAATGATTAAATGTAGTAAGAAAGACATGTCGAAAGCTGAGATAAGCCAAAAACTAGGCCTCTTGCACCAAACTTAGCCAAGCTGCACTGGGAAACCAAAAAATTCATGTGACTTGCTTTACTGCGGTGGTCTGGATACCATTTGTGATACCTGAGGTATCCCATTCAATGGAGGTGAAATTCAACAGAAATTATTTTTTACAAAGGGACCACCTTATGGGCATCCCTATGTCCCAAACTCTCCCATAAGCCTGATCCCATGATTTAACTCCTGTTGCTGGAGTACCCACTATGCTGTTGGAGCCCCCAGGACCCAGCCAATGCTTTGGAAATGCCCAATACTGTACCCCCATTTGCTCTACCCCACTCTCCAAGAACCAGACCCTTACATGTTCACTGATGCTGTAGTTCCAAGTGAACATGTAAGGGGACTCCAAGGGATATGCTAAGTCAGCAGTACAACTACAGCCAAATGCCAGCACCATCAGCAGCTAAACTGCTTCCCCTGCCACATGTAAGCCCTCTGAGCAGTAGTTGGAGGCTGGTAGGCATAAAATAGCACAGCTCCCCAGGGCTGCTCGTCTAGGAATCCCAGGGCCAGGGGAGGCCCATGTGAGGCCTGGGCCAGTCCTCTTGGGTTCACAGAAGCCAATGACAATGGTAATTTCCAAAAGGTAGGCATTTGGGGGTGGGGAGGCAGATAGGTAAGAGGGAGGTGGCAGAGTTTACTGTCATGGGCACTAACAATTAGAATAAATGTAAGAGCAGAGTCCTGAATCTCCCCTATTATGCCAAATAATACAGGGAGGGACTGGGCTGAAAATGGTGTGCACTTGGAGGAGAGGGGGCCTACGAGTAGGGAAGTACTTTTTAAAAGTTTTTGTGGGTTTTTTTTAGACTAAGTAAAGCTGTTTTTGCCCTTAAAAGGACCCAAAAGCAGATATCCAGAAAGCCCTCAGGAAGGACTGGAAGTACACCAGTTTTTCTGCTTCTAAGTTTACATACAATAGCTTCAGCCACAAAAAGAGATGAGCTTTCTTTTCCTGAGCACAACTCCAAATTCTCAGAGACTGGGCCAGCTTTGGTCATATTTCTGTACATGGCCAGGATTACAGGTAACATTGTACAACAGAGCAGCCAGAAACACAATCCTATGAAGGTGGGTTTCTAGCTGAGAAGTAACTGTGAACTAAGTAGACACTCATCTGTTTCACAGATGAAGCTAGAAAGGTAAATGAATGTAAAAGACCTTGTAAGCCATGATGTCTTGAAGTAGCAGAAGAGGATACGTGGTTTTGTAAGAGAGAGATGGTCCTGTCACTAAATGAGGTGAGGAATACAAGAAATGTGGAGAGACATGAATACACTTTTTGGACATACTGAGTTTAATTACCTGATAGACCATACAGATGGACATATATGGTAAATGGATGGAAACAAGGTTCATAAACTTAGGAGACAGGCAGGCATTTTTAGACCAGTTTAGATTTAGCCATTCACCAGATGGGACTATTTTTTAACATTTAAAATTAAACTACTTTTTATATAATAAACGAAACAACATAACTGACTTCCAGAATTGCCCAAATTATTTTTTATAACATGATTTCATTTTTTTTTTTCACATTTCTTTAAATGTCAAATTTTCTTTGGCAGATTTATCCAAAATACTAAATATTCATTTTGAACTTAACATATTTATCTAACAGAGTGCTCTAAATTGATTTTCATCAAGGTACCTTTCTTTAAACCCTGATGGTTTATATCTTCCCTTTAAAATGTATAAGTATTTAAGCTGTCATTCTCAAAAATATTCTGGAGGAAAAACTATGAATTAAACACCTATAAATTCTTCTTCATTTCTGTTATAGTGTAGCAATTTATCATCTAACCCGTAGTGGTCTATCAACTCGGTAAGGCTGAGTTTCTTGTTCTCCTCAGACATAGCTGACTGCAACTCATAAAGCAACAGCTGGCTACAGCGTCTCCATTTCTTTATTAACAACTTTAACTGAGACAGGTCATTCTGAAACAAAACAAAAAACACATATATATGTATGTCAATAACTGATAGGCATCCTATTTTAACTTAATGAAAGCTGTTAAATCAGTCAAGAGTAGGTTTAAAGGATACCAACGTATTTGGTCATGAATGAGCCTTCTACCCAGGAAAAAGTAGGGTGGTTTTTACAATGACACTCCAGTTGAGTTCTATGGCTATTTTTGGTGGGAGCTCTGGGCCTTCCTTGTCCTCGGGGGGGAAATCAAATAATTAAAAAGGCAAAACTATGTAGAGAAGCAACAATACAGGTTTTTAAAAATCTTTTTCTAGCCCGGCCAGGTGTGGCTCAGTGGTTGAGAGTCAACCTAGGATCCAGGCGATCGGGGTTCGATTACCGGTCAGGGCATATGCCGGGATTGCAGGCTCGATCCCCAGTTGCGGGCATGCAGGAGGCAGCCGCTCAATGACTCATCATTGATGTTTCAGTCTCTCTCTCTCCCTCTCCTTTCCTCTCTCTGAAGTCAATAAAGATGTATTAAAAAATAAATAAAATAAAAATCTTTTTTATTACAGCTGTACTTTTAAAAATAAGACTATTCAAATTTAAAATATTTTTCAGCATTCACTATCTCATAAAACTCAAGTAATATTTAGAAAAATCCTAAAAATTCAAGACAGCAAATACAATATACTATTCCATCATTTATTGCATATTGCTAGGGAAGGAGAAATTGCATATACTTGAATGATCCAGGTAAACAAAGGTTATCTGCTTCCGAGTGCCCAAGTTCCATTTAATTCAATCTATCTGGGGTGAAATCTAAAATCTAGTATTTGTTGTTTTTCCAAACAAAATGCCTGGAACCTTTAATAATCTGGAGGAACAAAAGATCACTACTAACAATATTTTTTATTATACTCTGTAGCCCATGTTTAACTTTTTAAATCATCCACTGTCAGCTGTCACTTCTGTTCTCACTGTACTTACATCTAACATTTAATACTTTTAATATTGCTACATGCTAGAAAAACTTCAACTGCATACTAAACAAGAGCTGGGACTTTTAAAAAGTTGAATCTGGTGTTTAGAAGCCTCTTCTACTCTACTCTAAATCTGACATATTTGAGTTAAAAGTTGCTGGAAGCCAGGTTTCTGAATATTTGGCTTAATGCTTATTATGCTTAAAAAATGCTCTCTTTTTGAAATGACTTTCCTATCATTTACCTAAAAATAAAAAATAAATTTAACAATTTAAAAAATAATTATGCAATGATCCTGAAATTACTCTCACCTTCGATCTATACATTTTGACTAGTTTTAGCCTCCGAAGAAGGTCTTCTTTCTCCTGAATCTGCTTCACCAATTTTGCCTTTTCTTCATTTAATTCTTTTTGGGGAAGAGTCTCATCAAAATCATTCTGGAGATCACTGCAAGACCCAGTATCAAGTGACTTAGATTCATACGCACTGGTATTCTTGATGGTATTTTTCAAATATGAACTTTCTTCAAATTCACTGTCTATGTGTTTAAAATTATCTTGAAATTCCAAACAGTTTTCTTCTGTTGAAGATGCTGGTTTCTCTACAAAGGTCTGATCGTTTTCTTCATTCTCTACTTTAAGACGTTTTACCACACTGTAACAGGAATTAAATGAAAATCTAGTTTTTCTCAACCGTTCTCTAAGTGTTGCACTCATAGGCTGTAAAAGGCACAAACATTAATAATGTTAGTAAAAAAATTATTGATGTAAATAAATCTACTAGAAATAAAGATCTTACATTTCTATGGTACATACCACTAGATGGCTTTCTGTCTCCATATATCTTTTTTTTAATATATCTTTTATTGATTTCAGAGAGAGGAAGCAAGAGGGAAAGAGAGAGATAGAAACATCAATAATGAGAGAGTCATTGATCAGCTGCCTCCTGCATGCCCCTAACGTGGGGATCCAGCCCGAAGCCCGGGCATCGAACCAGGATCTCCTGGATCCTAGATCGATGCTCAACCACTGAGCCATGCCCGGCCAGGCTCAATATATCTTAAGTAACCATCACAAGATGTCTTTAATTCCTGGAAGCTCCATTAGTTTTATTTTATTTTAGCAAAGTCAGCACTCTTCTACAACAGTGTTGATACACTTATCCCAGTAATCACAAACATTTGTTCAGCAACTTAGCACATGCCTGACATTGCTCTAGGTGCTTCAGTTACAAATTTTGGAAAAGACCTAGGTCCTGCCACCAAACACCTTCATTACACTGCAGATTCAAACTTCTTCAATTTGTAATGTTGTAATAACCTGACCTGAAACTAAATAATTGATTCAAAATGAAACTTTGGGGGTAGGGAAGAGTCAAATACTTTATTTTAGAACTAAAATTATTTAATACACTTATTAATGCCACACACTGTTAATTATCAATCTTCAGTAGACCTGGAACCACCACAATAACTGGAAATATAGAATTGACCCATTGAAAGAACTAAGATTTTCATACTTGTTTTCTTGAACTACTTGTATGGGGAGACGGTAGACTGGCACAGCCCTGCGGAGTGCTAGGCAAAATCACAGCCGAGTCTGAAGGACTTTCCATCTTGAAAATGGAATCTTGGTTTACCTCTAAAAAACAAAAATAATCACAAAATGGAAATCAAATAAACCCACAGCTCTATATATTCCTCAGTCTTTATCAAATAATTTTTTATTGTAAGTAACATCAGCAAGTAAGCCAGCATCTTCCTCCTTCACTTAGCTGACTCATTATTGCTTTTTGCTGTCATTTTCCATTTACCCTCCTAAATAAGGTTGTGTTGGTCTACAAGGTGACCGCTATTTTTTTCATGACAAATTAACCAGCTAGCCTCTCAAATAAACAAGACTCTCCATTTGTTTTCATCAAAATATCTTCAAAACCTGCTATATGGGGGTTGGAGAGAACAAACATGGGATAGTTAAGAACTCTTTAATTTCGTTTCGTCAGCTTCACAATGAAAGGAAATAAAACTGAAATCTTGACTCGAAGAACATGACCAGACCTGTCCAGGCCTGTCCCACTACCCTAAACCCTGAAGGCTGTGTGATTAGAACCAATGGCCCGCCAGGCCTGAGAAATAAGGAACACAACCGCAGATAAACTCATGCCTGTCTGAACCGTTTTTCGTTTAAGTAGCGAAAAGACCCTGAAAAGGAGAGTAGACTGAAGTTTGTTTTCCTGAAACAAAGCCATCAACGTTACCGGGACGAGGGGGGGGGGACACGACAACGAAGGAGGCCGCCCTTCCCTCCCACCACTGCCGGAGACCACACCAGCCTTGGAGACCCCAGGCCTGAGGCGCAGTTGCGCGGTCCCCTGACCGCGGAAAGGGAGCGCTATTCGACTGCACAGGGCCCGCCAAAGCAGCTCAGCTTTCACACACCTATCCGCGAGCCCAGACGCCGCCTCCCTCCGCCATCCCCACAGCGCAGAGCGCCCGCCCAGCCGCGGCCACGGGCGCTGCGCTTCCAGGGGCAGGGCCTCGCGGGAGGCGGGAGGAGCGCGCGATTGGCCGGATTGACTGACGCGCGCAGCTCGCTCCGCCCCGCGTCCGAGAGCGACCGGACTGCGCGCGCGCAGCCTCCAGTCTCCGCCAGGGGGCGAGGGCGTGGCGGATCACGTGGGGGCGGCAGAGACGCATGATTGGCCAAGCTGACCAACGCGCGGCTCTGCTCCGCCCAGCACCCCAAAGCAGCCGGACTGCGCGCGCGCAGCCGCTCGTCTCTGCAGGCGTCGGGCGGGCCGGGTAGAGCTGGGGGGCGGTTGACCAATTCGGAAGGAGCGCGCTTTTCTTCGCCGTTTCCCCTCCCTCCTCTTTCCATGCAAAACTTTCCTTCCTGCTTCTTTGTTTTTGTGTTTGTGAAGTGTATGTCTCGGGATGTCTCTCCCCTTCTCCTGACTCCCGTTTGTCTTGTCTCTTCGCTCACCCCAGCAAAGACCTTTCCTCAGACTCGACCGGACCGAGAGCCGCAGGGACTGCTGTGTGTTAAATTTAAATGTACAGTCTGTAAACTCTGCAAAGGCAGAGACCCCAAAAGAGCAGCGCTGGGTTAATGGTCTATTGAGATTCCGACATGTTGGAAATTTCTCCAACAAGAGTCCCAGCGGGTGCGGTTGAGCTAATTTCTAGCCTTTATGCGGCAAACGCGGCGGTCCAGTCACAGCTGTTGTGTGTTTACCTCAGAATTTAAATTTCCTCAGCTTGGCTTCGAATCTGAGAGAAAATGTAATCCTGTGAAGTTTGTTGCGGTGCCATAGAGGAAGCGGGACAACCCGAGTAAGATGGTGTCGTTCCACAGCGCAGACGCTTGAGGCCGACGTGGCCCTTGCTGGGGCCTGGGCAGCGGCAGCCTTAGTCTAAACTACCCCGAGTTTCCTGGGGGGGGGAGTCTGTTACCTAAATTGGGTGGAGCACTGCGTTTGGGGAGAGACAGCTGAGTTATTTCTGAGTCGGGAGGAAACTGGGAATGTTAAGGGGCCAGTGTCCTCGGTCCGGATGCGTGGCCATTGTCAACGCTGAGCCTGCCTCTTTGCTAAGACTTCGGCTTAGAAGTAGCCGGGACCCAGAAGGACTTCACTGGGTCCCAAGCCGTCGGATATAAATACAGAGCCTGAAGACAACCTAACGCAGTCTTAAAGGCATGAATGCGGGAGTCACACGGCCTAGGTCCAAATCCCGGCATCATCATTTTATGTGCTTTGTAGTGCAGTGTCTCTGTGCCTTGGTTTCCCTGTGGATAAAAGGGGGTTATAATATCGACCTCCTAGGGATTGGGGCATTAAGTGAGAATTCATTACAGGCAATGAGAACGGCCCTAGTATCTAGGAAGCAGTCAATAGTTGCTATTTTCTATAGCAACTGTATTCATCATCCCCTAATTGATTTAAAACAACGCATCACATAATTCTTTCATCCTTTTACTTTCCAAAAAAGGCCACAGATTTTTTTTTTTTTTTAAATGGGCCTGTGATCTGCGAGATCTCTCACAATTTAAGCCACAAATAGCAGAAACCTTGGAGCCTCCACAATAATATGTATTCCACGCCTAGGTTTTTCAAAAATTATATAAATTAACCTCAAGGAATTTACAAAATGAAAGAGAGAACTCAAGATTTTGTGATAGGGGCGTTATTCACCCAACCAAGCCACAGGTCCCAGTCTGTACTTTTATTTCTCCCTTTACTCATCCATTGGCATCAGTTACACTGAAAAAAGCGGAACGATTTGTCCTGACACTGGAAGCACAATGCAGACTCTGCGTATTCTTTACACCTTGCGGCATAAGGTTGGGTTGTTTTTATGGTTCCATAAAATCAGCTGCTCCAAAATCCTTTTATCATTCCAACCTAAGCTTTAGAGCTGTTTTTGCTGGCTGCATAAAGGAAAACATCTTGCCTTGCAAACGTTCTAACTTGCTTATTATGTGAGCTAGTATATAAAAATAAGACTCATTTGGCCAGATTTTTAAAGAACTTCAGAATAAGTACTCAGAAAAACCTGTTTTCAGAAGTGTTCATTTGTTGACCTACATCTCGGAGTTACGTGTGTTGTTAGAATCGAATGATTTCCCCTTATATGTTTGTATTTTACTTACTCCCTTCACATACCAAAATGGAAACACGCATTCCACTCTCAATTTAGTGTAAGGGATGTGGGATATAGCCTCTGTAGTTTTACTGTACCTTTAGATAAAGCCTAGCAAACATTTGCATGTCTTTAGGAGCCCCAAATCTATTGACCTTCAAGGAGTTTGGTGTTTCTGACACAGGACATTGCATATTTCCTATGAAACCTTCCAGGCAGGGGAAAATACTGCCCCAGAGAGCCAGAAGGCAAGGACTCCTTACCCTACCATGGAGAACAATTTGAGCAGTGGAATTCAATGATAATAGTAATTAATATCAACCTAAAGCAGGCTTTCTCATTGTGTTTTTAAATTTCTTCAATACCCAGGGCTACTGTTAGTCACTTTGTTATTCATCAGGGAGAGGTAAAATGCATCTTCCATTCTCTGTGATTATTGTTTGTGGGATGATGACACAGACCTAGAAAATCTTTATGAGGTTTTTTTATTCTTTTTTAATAGCAAGAAGAGAATAGTGAGCAGTGTCTCCCTGTCCCGCCACCCTTTCTCCATACAAACACACGCACACTTTTAAGCCACAATTCAAAATTTTGTTTCAATAGATATATTTATTTTTTAAATTCTTGGCTTTAGCATTATTTTTTAAATCTTAACAGTAATCTCAGGATGATCTAAGTTCCATTCCATTGAATTTTCTGTGTTGACTAAAAAAATAAAAATAAAAAAATTATATCATGTAGACATAGTATCCATAGGTATTTTTTAAACAATTAAAAGACGTAAATGCACACTTTTAAAACCAGATTTAAACCCACTAGGTGAGGAATTATGCAGAATACACATTATTAATTTGATTAATAATATTAAGACAATTTAAATAAACTAAATGTAATACAGATTTATAACACTCCTGAGAAAATCTACTAAATTCTCTTAATTGGCTTTTAATGTTTCTTACGATATTTGCATATAATTTGATAGCTACCTTCAAAAACTCGCCTCTAGGTTCTTGCCATGAATTCAGTATCATAAGATATCCATGGTAAAGAAAATGTGTTTTATTTTAGTACTCTGTCATCTCATAAATTTTCCTTTGAGAATAATTGACGAACTATTTCCGTTTCTTTTATTACCTAAAGGCCTCACATGAATTTTTATAATGTGTGGTGATTCACTCGTAGAGACCATTGAAGACTTTGTTATCAAAAGGTGACCTTTGTGAGTAAACTGTTCAATATTCTTTAGCCAAGTTAAGAAGAAAAAGATTTTCTTTCAGCCTGAAGGTGAGAGAGCCCTTGACTTAGCTGCAGGCACGACCATGAGGTTGCCTCACTGAGTAGGGTGTCTCCTGAGAGCATGGAAATACGGGGATGGTCAACAGTATGATAACCTGTCCACCACCAGGCAACTAGAGTATTCATCTGGTAACTAATTTGAGAGTAATATACTGAACAAGAACCTAAAGCGCTCCTTTCACCTGAAGTTCCTTTCCTTATATTCTCTCAGATCTGCGTTTTGTCAAGTCCACTAGAGACCAGAGAAGCAGAGTGTGTATGATTCACTGCAGTTATTAGGGTGTGTTCTCTTAGAGAAGAATAGAGTCATTCAAGTTGGATTAGTAACAGTGAGGCAAGGGGTAGGGTGTACTTGGGTGGGAGGGTCGTGGCAGAGGAGTTAGCTTGTGGAGAAGTAATGGTAATAAAAGTGTTGCTTGAGGCCATGTCTTCCTCAGATCCTTTATTAACTCAGAAATGTCATCACTGCATTTATGGGGGGGGGGAGGCATTAGATGTCAGCAAATCCTTAAGCAACAGAACATGTCTTATCATTTTTAACTACCTGAAGTTTGAGAGAGAACTCCCAAGATAATTTTACAGTATTGGAATCTGTTTGAAGTGCCAGCAAAGAAATCAACTCAGTTTTCTACCCTGGCCTCTCATTTTTATTTCAGTCTTGAGAGAACATAAAAGATTTCTTCTCAGTGATGTGTTTTAGATGGGGAGCAAGGGTGTCAATGCTACCAGAAAAATAAGGAGGTAAGAGAACATTCTACCATGTTCTAGGACCCCTTTGATCTTTTTGCTTCTCTCTTCCACCCCTTAGCAAACTTTGACGATAGAGAAAAAATAGTAGTAGAGAAAAATCTGTGAATTTGCCAGAACCAGGAATTTTCTGGCCCACTTCAGGATCTGAGAGCTAGATTGACACGTAGACCCTTTCCACCATTCCCAAAGGCAACATAAAATGTCTTAGATTTTCATCTTGGGCCCTTATGAACAATACCAAACCCACTGAATGCAGAGCCCCTGACCAGCAGGCCCGAATCACCAGGGAGAGGTCCGATCAAAGGTGGGGGAGGTGGCTTGAGCAAAGGCGTCTCTTTCAATCCTCTCCCTTCCACCTTCGAGATTGTGCCTAGTGCCCATGTCCCACATTGTGTTTAAATCACACAGCTCGTCAGTGACATCAACATTACCCAGCTCTCCACCTCTGTTGCTACCAAAAAAATAATGTGTGAAGTTTAATAATGATGCTGGTGACCCTCAATTGCCAAATGATATCACTATTTTTTATAGTGAGAATGTATCTTTCCCACAGGTAGGATCTTGGAAAAGAAGCTTATAATTCAGCTACATTCACCCTGACAAGACTTTACCCAGCTATTTGAACTTTGTTAATGCAAGATTAAGACATAATACTTTTCCTTCAGTAGTGTACACCTTTAACTCAAACTCTTTCCAACTCTTCCACCTCCCCAAATTTCCTGTGTGCCACTCAGCATCACTGTTATTTTTAGCATCTGTTATTTTTTCAATTGATGTAAGTGGCTCTGAGTCAAATAATCTTTTTCTTACAGCCACTTAATAAACCTTACTTTTATTATCTTTTTTAATCAAGAGAAGATTACTTAATTGTTTTCCAATAACTTGTGAATCTGTGCCCTTCTGTGAATGCTGGGTATTGAAAACTCAGCTTCTATGTTACTGAAGATCTGCTGTGAGTAGAATTCATACCAAATGCAGGTATTACACTGACCAACAGAGATGGTCTTCTCAGATTTTTGAAAGCCTGTCATTTGGCAGATACCAAAGTACACAGATTTGGGGTTTGGAGGGCAGGCAGCTAATTACGTCTACATTTGTTAAGCAAATTCTTATGAAACTATAAATTATAAGCTTCCCACAGATTTAAAAAAGAAAGAAAGAAAGAAAGAAAGAAAGAACAAGCATTACTACGGGTTGGCAATATCTGAAATGCTTTCCTAGCCTAACTCTGAGCCACTGAAATAAGGTGTTTTGAACCTGCATGTACAAGTTTAAGATTTTTGTGAAGCTGCCAAATCTTAAATATAACAAGAATTAGCATAAAGCTTGTGCAATTGAGCTGCCCTGAAAGGAATGAGTTTGAATCTTTGGCAAGATGTTCCTCCTTTTAAAAAAGCAGTTTTGTCAGTATGTATTATTTTCACTCAGAGCTGTTTCCCTCAAGTTTGCAAGGTATTTAAAGCTGACTTTGTTTTGTTCCAATAACTGTCTATAGAAACAGAGATTTATTTTCAGTCACTAGTTTTTATGATGAATCAATCAACTACTTTATCCACCTATACAACACTGTCTGCTATGAATACTTCTCATTTTTATAGCATAAAAGAATCAGGCTTATTGCTCCCTTTAACCCTAGGTAGAATTCTTCTGTGTTCAGAATGGGATTAAGTCTCCAAAATAGACTCTAGGAAGAAAATTTATTTCAGAAAAAGAAATTCGTGGATAACAAACAGTAGATGTGATGAGTCACTAGCTGAAGTGACTTGATTTTGAGGCATGAAAATAGCATGTTATCACAGGTTTGAAAGACCACAGGTAAGAATTATGTGGATTAATGAGAGTACTTAGGAGGCTGAAATTGAACATTTGAATACTAATTAGCAGCTCTCAAGGCAAGGTTTACAAACCCAGAACCTTCCAATCAATAACTGCTTAAGCGCAGACTCCAGGGAGCTTTCCTGGACCACAGCATTCATAGCTGAAGCTGTCCTCAGGAGTTCAGAATTCAGTGACAAGAATTTTGCCAGAGGAGAGGGAAGAAAGGGGAAAGGGAGGGGAGGGGAGGCAAGGGGAGGGAAAGAAAGGAAAGGGAGACATCTTTAGTACATATTTCTTGCCTTTAACCAGAACAAAACTCTTGTGTTTTAAAACACTATTTGTTATAACGGATTACTGGTTACTAGGCTCGGTTACTTCATGCTATAAGTTATTCTGCAGATTTAATCTGGGTTTCGAGGTCCAAATAGCAGATCGAATACCGCAAAACCTGGGCACATTTAATTGGGGCCAAATTCTGAGAAAATCATTTCTTCCTTGATGAGAAAAGCATACTTTATGTTATTAAGGCCTTTTGACACAATAGGATAAAAAGGATTGGGGAAGTGCAAGAGTTATGGTCAGTAAAGATGTAAACATGCAGTGTGGATATACGCGTACTTTCATGGGACTGATGGAACATTATAATAGGTTAAGCCAGATTATATCTTGTAAATGAGATAAGCCACATTTCACAGTAGGTGAAATTTTAAATGAGTAAGGCTGTAAAGCCACAGACCTTACTTACTTGTGTTGTCTTTAGCAGTCCAGACATTTTCTTTGTTGATTGTTGTTGCTGTATTCAGTGAATTGGGGATTAAATGGGCTGTGGTCACGAATTGTGAAGCTGAGGTTGCTTAAATCCATACTAAACAGGACATAATCATGGGTTGTCGGTTTAAATTGGAGGAAAAGGGGGAAGTTATTTGGGATTTTTGTTTGAATTCAAGTTTCGGTGAATACAAATGACACAAGGGATGTTTACAACCCTTTTTCTCTGATTCATTCATTCTGATGGAACTGTGGCCGCAGCATGGGTTAGGGCTCAGCTGTGAATCAGAGCAGCTGAATTCCTTACTGACCCTGCCACTAACAGCCAACCAGCTACGTGACTTTGGCAGAGGCAGTTAAATTCTGTGGTCTCTGTTTTCTCACCTATGAATTGTAGAGAGAGAGGTGATCTCTTCCAGTTCTGAGTTTCTCTGATTTGGTAAATTCTGGTGCACCTGAAATTACCAGTTTCCACCATTACTTAGTTCACAGAGAGCTGAAGTTACAGATAAAATTCCCTATAGAAACAGCCATTATGACGATGCTATGGAAGGTGTGCTAGGTGCTGAAAATGGAAAAAGTATATTTTTGAGGAGTTTACCAAGACAAATTGGATACAGTAGTATTTCACATAGATTCGGTCAGCACCAGCCCTGAGGGTGGGGGGCAGTTGATGGGGAATTGTTATATAGAGGACTTTTTTCCCCTTCCTCTTAGCAGCTGTCCCACATCATCTGAGTCCCAGTCTCCCAAGCCCAAGGCTTCAGGCTGAGTCCCATTATCCCCCACTTGCCACTGCAGGAAACACTCCTGGTAACTCTGGTTACTCTTACTGTCATCCTCTGGAACCCATGCCTTTGCTTTTATTAACATTTGATGCTTACCATAGGTGCTCAATAAATGTGTTTTGAATGGATAAATGTGAGGATGAATGGATTAGTTACTTAATAACTCACAAATGAGGTAGGTAAGAAGAGAGTAATAGTGTAGCAGTCGAGTAGAGGAAGGGAGGGGAATATTAACAGCAAGTAGAACTTGCACTGTGCCCTTCAAATTACTGATAAATTACTAAATTTATCCATCTTTAAATAAAAATAAATGATAAAATGTAAATTAAATATAGTTAATACATGCAAAAAGTCTAGTGAATTTAATGGCCTGGTGAATAAGGAGTGAGTTTTGGGAGAAGCAGTTGTAACCCCCACCCCCTCCAAGCAAAATACCATTTTTAAAAATTTCTTGCATTGCTGGTGGGAATGTAAATTAGTAAAGTCACTGTGGAAAACAGTATGGTGGTTCTTCAAAAAATTAAATATAGAATTACCATACTGTGAGATAACAGACAATATATATCTTGACCTCTGCCCTCTCCCCATCTCCCCACCCCCAGTTCCTGGCACGGTGCTCCTAAGACCCTTGTAAATTCCTAGGTGATAAGAGCACTAGTATCACCCTTAGTTCAAAGTTTGGTCTTTGACTCCGGTTTCTTACAGCGGGCTCCTAAGTTCCTTGGAATTTTCTGGGTGATAAGAGTGTCTTTCCTTCTAATCAGGTGACTCTGGGAGGGCTCCTGGATGGGGGCTGGTCAGCAGGAAGACCAAACCATGATTAGAAGCTTGGAATTTTCAGTCCCTCTCCTGCCACTCCCACTTCTCTGGAGAGGGGCTGAAAATACAGTCAATAATTGGTAATGCCTACTTGAGGAAACCTCCATAAAATTCCAATAGTGTGTGAATTGGATAGCTTCCAGGCTGGTGAACACAGGCACATACTGGGAGGGTGATTCACCTCAACTCCCTGGAGACAGAGTCTCTAACACTCAGGACCCTCCCAGACCTCGCCCTCTGTATCCCTTCATCTGGCTCTTTATCTGTATCCTTTATCATATTTTTTTGATAAACTGGTAAACAAGTTTCCCTGTGTTCTGTGAGTTGTTCTAACAAATAATCCAATCCAAGGGTGAGAGGGTCATGGGAACCTCCAATGTGTAGCCAAATTGGACAGAAGTTGTCGTAACCTCGGGATCTACTACTTGTGATTGGTGTCTGAAATAGGGGGGCAGTCTAGTGGGGCTGAGTCCTTAACCTGTGGGATCTGATGCTACCTAGGTAGATAGTGTCAGAATTGATTTAAATTGTTGGACGCCCAGCTGATGTCACAGAGAAATGCTTGGTGTGGGGGAAAAACACCCATACATTTGGTGACCAGGAGTGTCAGAAGTAGTGTGAAAGTAAAGAAGAGACACACAGGAGGAAAAACTGGGGTTTTCCTAATACACATGATCCAGCAATTCCACTTCTTAATATATACCCAAAAGAATTGAAATCAGGGACTCAGATATTTGTACACCAATGCTCATAGCAACATTACAACAACCAAAAAGTGGAAACAACCCAAATACCCATCAACAGATTAATGGATAAACAAGATGTAATATCGTACATAATGGAATGTTATTCAACCTGAAAAAAGTATAAATTCTGATACATTTTACAATATGGATGAACCTTGACAACATCATGGTTAGTGAAATAGGCTAGGCACAAAGGACAAATATTGTCTGAATCCACTTATATGAGGTACTTAGAGTAGTTAAGTTCATAGAAATAGAAAGTAGAGCAGTGGTTATCAGATGCTGTGGGCAGAGGGGACTAGAGAGTTTTTGCTTAATGGGTACAGAGTTTCAGTTTGGGATGATAAAAAGGTTCTGGAGTTGGATGGTGGTGTGGTGATGGTTGTGTAACAATGTGAATGTACTTAATGCTACAGAACTGTACACTTAAAGTGGTTAGATTGGTTTTGTATATATTTTACCACCATCCCCCCCAGAAACCTCCAGAAAAGAATATTCTTTGGCATAATTGAGATCAATACGGAACAGCTCTGAGGGGAAAACTGTTCCTCAGATCTAATCTAAACCTTTGCGCTGCATGTCTTATCTTACTGATGCTTCTGTCATTGGACCAAAGAATCAGAAATATTCACTAAAGACCAGCTCTCTTGGAAGTGATGCCTTCTGAGTTGTTTTGTTCCCAGTGGGATGAGTTTTAACAAGTTTATCGTTTCTGCCCCTTACCCAGCCCTCTTGTGAGAGGCAGCATAATCTGCAGTTTGTACAGCCAGGGAATGGAGTAAAAGTGAGGCAGGTTCATGGAAACCAACCTGCAACTTCAGCTTCAGGAAAACAAGTCCGATGGCCCATCAAGAAGTAAATATATACTGGGCTTCCTGCAAAGAACGCTAATTCTATTAATTCTGCTGCGTTATAAACCAGCAGTACCACCTCTGGAAAAGAGAGAAATGTAAATCTTTTCAGAGATAAATATAAAAGGGGTAAATACGTTTTATTTATCTGAAAAGCTAAGATTAGTGTTTTATTTTGCCCCGTTTATTCATTTTATTTGCCTAAATATGCACTGCCTCTCACTCCTCAGGTCCAGCCTGGACGGATGCCTGCCTGCAAGAACCCCCTGATGGTCTCCTGGCCTCCGGACCTGCACACCGCTCTCCCTATGCCATCTCATTTTCCACGCCCATCCGTTCTCTACGTGGCTGCCAGGATGATCTTTCTAAAGATCTTCAGGTCTTTCAGTGACACCCAATCCTTGTTAGGATAAAATCCAAACTCTTCACCAAACCATTCATGCATACCTTTCCAACTCCATCCTGTGCCATTTCCCAGCCCACGCCCCGGACACAAGCCTTCAAAAATTCTGTACTTGCAGTTCCCACGACAGTCCAGGCTCCTCTCCTTTTTATCCTGTTGCTCTTTTCTTCTGCCTAGAAAACACAGACACGCATGTGCATGTGCACACGCATACACACCTTTTCCGTCTGCCTAATTCTTACATCTTCAGAGTAGGATCAGGAGTTGAAATCCCCACTCCCTCCCACCCCAGTGGCCCACATACTCCATTTCCCCCCACCAGGCCTTGAAGCTAGCATTAGATACCTGTCCTTTTCCGCAGCACTCTGTGGGTCTCACCCAGAGCTATCTGAGAGCAGGGACTGCGTCTCTGATCGTTGTATTCCCAGCAACCACACAAAAGGCTTAGCAGATTTTCAGGAGGTTCGATCAGAGACACCGATAATGTGCCAGTCATGCCAGTCAACAATTTCTAAATTCACAGAGAAAAATAAAAAAGGAAGTAGGATGCTTTCAATTATAAATTTTTTCTATATGCTCTTCTTAAAAGTTTAGTATCTGCTAACAGATGACAGGACGAATAGATAGCAAGTGAGTATTAAGAGGAAACATCAGTAAGCTGATTTATTTTAAGTGTTTATTCAATATTCAACAAAAATTTGTTTTATTAAAAGGGATTTGTTTTTGGGTAAAGACTTGTAAGCATGTAGCTTGGTCACTTCTTGCTAATATTATTATTCCTGATTCATGGGACAGAATTAAATTTGGCTTTATTTCATGCTGTTATGTAAAAAGCACCAGGTCCTACCCACCACGCCCACCCACTTGCGGAAGGACGTGGTCTGTTATTGTCAGCACCCCATTGTCTGAAGCTTCAGAGTCTTAGCTATTAGGACACCCTTAAGACTTTACTAAAATACCCGCAGAGGGCCCAGCCTTTCATCTCCTAATCCACTTTTATATTAGAGGAGGACTGCCTTACAAATACAGAATTTAAAAAACAAAAAAACCACAAAACTTGAAATCTTGGTTACTGCACACTTGTTATTTATGGTATATACTCTAAATAAGTGAGTACATCTATACCTCCTAGAGCTATGAGGATATCCCAAAGAATGGGGTTAGAAGAAATAGAAAATGTAGGGGAAATGTCCTGCTTTCAGCCCATGCTCAACACCAGTCATCCTCGAGACGAGAGAACCACGCTGTTCACAGCTAAGACTTGAACAAAGCAGCTGCTCAAAGTTCGGAAAACACAAAATGATTAGATCTTGATTCATCTTCTCAGAAATCTTCAGAGGCTCAAAGCAACTTGTCTCCTGCTTGTCCTTGACAGGTAGCTGAGTCTAGCACATTTCTAGGTGTTGACAAGCGTGACTGCTTCCCGAGCACTGCGAGAGGCCGATCTGCTGAAGAGCCTCAGGCAGCCCTCACCTCGTGGTGTGGCTCAGAGCTGCATTCGTCCCGGTTTATTCTAGTAAGTCTTCTATGTTTTTCAGAGGCATGGGAGAAACAGATCTGGAAATCTCATGATCCAGACACAAATAAACTGGCTCAAAAAACATGGCCTGAATTTGGAAACTCAAGCCTAGCTTTTCCAGGTAGGTCCCATACTGCTGAGGGCTGGATGAACACTGACCATCAAGGAAAAGATTAAATGTTCTGTTTATAAAAAACATTTAAGAGAGTTGACATGGGTGCCACAGATTGGGAGAAGGTATTTACAACGTATACAACTGACAAAGGAAATGAGTAAGAAAAAGACATACAATCCTAATTTTAAATTGGTCATGAAACTTGAACAAATACTTCACAAAAGAGTATATAGAAATAGCCATTAATATATGAAAAGGTAGAAAACCTCATTAGGTAAGGGAGATTCAAATGAAAGCTGCAATGAGATACCAATACAGACCCACAAAATTGGCAAAAATGAAAAAGACGGACCATACCAAATGTTAGTATGGATATAAAGCAACTGAAATTCTTATACACTGCTAATGGGAATGTAAATCGGTGTAACTCCTATGGACTATCTGACATTAGTTACTAAGGTTAAATGTGTACATACTTGTTATCCAGAAAGTGCACTCCTAGGTACAGATCCAGTACGAATTTTATGCACATGTTCAACAAAAGGCATGTACAAGAATGTTTGTAGCAGCATTTTTCATAATAGTCAAAGCCTGAAAACATTGAATTGCCATCAACAGACAATATATAAATAGCATGTAATATATTCATACAATGGAAAACTGTACAGCAATAAAAATGGATTACACACAAAAATAAGGATGAATCTCATAAACATAATGTTGAGCAAAAGAAGCCAGACACAAAAGATTACATACTTTATAATTCCACTTTATTAATTTCAAAAACAGACAAAATTTATGCTGCTAAAAGTTCTTGAAAAGTGGAGTTTCTGAGGGGCCGGTGATGTTCTATTTCTTGCCCTAGATGTTGGTTATGTGGACATGTTCACTTTGTGATTATTTATTAAACTGTATACTTACGACTTGTGCACCTTTCTGTATGTGTATTAAAAAACAGCAATGAAAACAAAAGACAAGCAGCCCATGCATGAATCAAGAATTTTCTCTACGTTTCCAGGTTTGCTCCATTTTTGAATTAGGAGATTTGAGGCAGCAACAAGCATTTTTACATATTAGCTACATTACTGAATTTTAAAAATCTTTTTATGAATACACTGTATTTTTCAGAGCACTTTTAGATTTACAAAAAAATGGAACAGAAAGTACAAAGAGTTCCCATATAGCCCCTCACTTCCTCTCCCCACAAACCACAGTTTCCTCTATTACTAACATTTTGCATGTGTTACAATTCGTGAGCCAATATTGATACATTATTATTAACTGAAGTCCATAGTTTACCTTAGGGTTCATTCTTTGTAATGTGTATTCTATGGGTTTTGACAAATATATAAAGACATGTCTACCGTTACAGTTGAATGGATTCTTATATTTATTTTTAGTTTAAGTTGGTCTTTGGTTTCCCAGCTTCATACAGTTTCCATAAAGATTATTATTTCCCATTGCTGATTGATTTTGTCTTCTTTATAACTACAGGTATTTCCCAGAGAGGATGTAAATTTCTTTGTGTACCATTAGCCAATGGTTTAAATTAAATATCATCAAGATTTAGGGCGAAGTGTTTGGGCAAAAGAATTGGCTTCCAAGGCCTTAAATTTCAGAATTAGCCAAACTTTAAATTGTCTTTGGTAGTTAGATGTGTCAGCATTCTGGTAAAAGACTCTATTATAGTGTTTCAGAAAGAACTTGCCATGGGCCATTCTACCCTCATCGCTGACACTGAGGATCTGTTGAGTCACCCTCTGAATCAACGCAAGACTCAGGACAGGATGTGCAGGTTCTTCCTCCTGGCACAGTCGTTTCAAAAGGCTCAGTACACCTTAAAATGTAAATATGGACCATACTCAGCCCGGAGAGGGTCTGGACAGCAGATTCCTTCTCTGCTCCTCCCCCTGCATTCCTCAGGCCAGCACCTCAGAAATGTTTAATGTTATGACAGGATAGGAAGATAACTGTTCTCACCTGCCTTAGCTCACAAAGAAGAAACAGGCAGCGGTGGCTTCTAGTAAGTGCTCAGGACCAACAGGGAGAAACTAATGACTGCATTTTAGTCTCAGAGTGAACTTTGTTGGATTTGTAATTATGAGCACTGGATTAAAGATAAATCCACTTTTTAGTGCTTTGAAAGAACAGCATACTGGGAATGTTGACTACATATATTGGAAGAAGAGAAAGCAGATATATGCGAATGTGTTTAGAAACAACCAAAAAAAAAAAAAAAGTGTCACATAGACACAACCCATGAATAGAACGAATGAAATCTAAAGTCAAGAACAGCATCAAAGGCAGCTCAAAGTTGTCATGAGGCAGGATGGGTTTACCAACAGGTTAAGTCAGGTAACATCAAAATTACCACTGATACAGTCCCATTATAATAATTTTACTAAATCAAAACATTGGGAAGGGTTAAATTGACATCTAATGACCCTAGGCTTAATGAACTTTCTCTTCATGGACAATATTAATAATATTTGGGGGAATTATTTAGAACTCTAATAAAATAAAACTGTTGTTAAAACTTTAATATCTATGTACCTACAATCATGACAATAATTACCTGCTCAATGAAACAGTGCCTTCAACAGCTACAACAAAGCAGTATGTTACCAGACTTTTAGTTACTGCAAAGTGAGAAGCTAACTCATTACATTCACTAATTAAAGTTTTCGCCACTATCATACTCCTTTGTATGAAGATCCTGGGAGTTCTCAAACTAGCCTGAATTATATTTTCTTTCTCTATTACCCAGCTTTGTTGTTATTTAGAGGTTTTCATCCACCAGATTATAAACCTTGTTTAAAAATAGCAAATATATGAACATCCTTTTTCCCTGATAACCTTCTTACCCATGAAACATTGTGACCTGTGGGTTCAGGTATGACTGGAAAGGTCCTGAGATACCAATAGGCTTCCCCATTCTGAGGCCAAGTCTATCTTCTGACAGATGCCATTAGCTGCTTTCTGAAGTGCAAGGTTCTCAAATGCGTTTAGGTCAACATAGCTGCACAAATATAAACACTGGTAGTGGAATGGTGTTCATCCACGGAGTTCATCCATGGTGTTAGTAATCTGTGGAATATCAGGACTCATCTGAAAATGAGTTGTGTGCTCGCTTCATTTGCTGTGTGGTGGATGCCATTTGCTTTATTAAGAATGAATGTAGCCCGGCCGGCGTGGCTCAGCAGCTGAGCATCCACCTAGGATCCAGGAGACGGAGTTCGATTCCCGGTCAGGGCACATGCCTGGGTTGCGGGCTTGATCCCCAGCAGGGGGCGTGCAGGAGGCAGCTGGTCAGTGACTCTCATCATTGATGTTTCTATCTCTCTCTCCCTCTCCCTTTCTCTCTCTGAAATCAATAAAGACATATTTAAAAAAAGGAAAGAATCAAAGTGTTGTTCTTCTTACATGAAAATTATTCTTTCCTCTGAACTCCAATTTGTTAGGACAATCCTCTGAGTTGCATGGGGTTGTGCTGGGCCCTGAGCTACACCATTGCCTAATTTCCTTGTGAGTACCATGCCTGAAGACAACAAGCTGACTTGTGTTTTCAATATTCACTTATATTAGAAACCTACAGGAAACTCTTAGAGTCTGTACCTTGTAAATAATTTATTTCTATGAGTACTTATACTGTTTTGTTTTAAAGGTTGCAGAAAAAAAGAATGTGCTTCAGACCTCTAGGCCAAGGGTTTCAGCAGGAAGGGACCTCCTGTTGTTGGTTTTCACATCCTGCCTCATGTGCTGACTGAAGGAGTTAGTTTAAAATTCTCCATTTCAATAGAAACCCTTCTCCCAGGGATGCTAGGCATCTGGGGTGCACAGATTTGTACTCAGCATGCAAGGACAGCTGCCCTAGGAATAGCAGGTGCTTTCACTGGTAAAAAAATAAAAATAACAGGAGTCCTTTATGCCTCTTTTTAGAACAGTGTTTAGAAGTGTTTAAAAAAATTATTTCTCTGGAACATACTCTTTTCATAGATGTAAGCACCCTTGAAAACTGCCAGATGTCAGCATGATTTTACCAAGTCCCTTAAAATGACAGAATATTCATTACACATTTCCCTGTGGGCTATAATGTACCTCCCACAAATAAAATCAAGGCATACCTGTATCTTGTCTTTACCTGAAAATGTCTTGGGGTTACGGTTATGACATGTCATCACTCAAAGAGATTAGAGCATCTGACTTAAAATAATCTGGCAACAGAACCCCAAAAGAAAACATACAAGAAGTTACAGGACTGTAAAAACTCCAGGACCAGGAGAGCAAGCAAGATCTTGTCCCCTTACCTACCTAAGGCAAAACAGGGAATCGTTCCCCATGGGAAAAACAAATGAACCTCAACCCGAGGTCTTCATTTCAAAGCCTCAGCTCAAGAAGTATGAGGTTTAAAAATGAGGGGTCTAATCACACTTTTAATTTTTGCCAACTGTTGTATAGAAACATGATCCATAGTGGAAAATAGGCCAGCTGCTGATACCTGCATGCGTGGGGATGGCTGCAAAGGTGGAGACATGCCCCCAAGTCCCTTCTTTCATCACACTCCTAAACACTGGGAGTCCAACCCCAACTGGATGCAGTGAAGAAAACACTGGAAGGGAAGAGGAGAAGATGGGAAAGTGTTCTAGCTCTTCTTTCAAGGGGTCCAGGTGCATTCTGTGCCCCCTGATTTGAGAAAAAACAACTTAAAATACCCTTCTCACGCTCCTACCCACCCTCCTCTCCTCTTCCTTCTTTTCTCTTTGTAACCTTCATAATTCCCTTCTTTTTTTTTTTTTTCTCATACCTCTTTTCTGTTCTCTTTCACCTCACTCCTCTTCTCATTCCACTTTGAATGACCATTTTCTGAATACTTACAGCACCCCTGGTACAGCCCAGGCCCTGCAGACACAGACAAACACAACACCATAGGCATGGCCAAGGGGGAGGGGAAAGAGGGGAGAGAAACAAGTCTGGTTCTGAACATGCTGACTTTAAAGTGCCAGTGGACATCCTTGGAGGTAAACGGTAACAGCTGGGAACACTAATCAGGAGCTTGGGAGAGAGGAAGATTTACTGAATGCCTATTGCACTGCAGGCACTAGGTTGGTGTCGGGCATATGATGAAAAGAGAAAAACCCAGCCCATTTTTCCAAGGACTTTAAGAAAACAAACAAGTGTATGCAAGTGTTAGAGGCGCCGAGGTAAAAGAGTGGGACGTGCTGAGGAGATACAAAGAACAGTGGTCAGAAGTACCCCAGGTAGGGAAATGGGGCGAAGTCAGTCCTTCAGTTTCATTAAGCAGATCAGCCAGGGAGGCCTCCATAGGCATTAAATTTGGGGTTGGCCCTCAAAGCTCTATCAATACCAAATTGTTCCAGCCAGTCTCCCCATGGGATGTTAACTTTCCTGATATGTATTATTCTTTCTCTAACTGGATTCTGATCTCCCAGTACCAGAACAGTCTCCATCTCTATATAGAGAGGGGAAATCCATGGCTACCTGGAAGGGCTCCTTCCCAAGTTGTTACAAGAAGCCTGAAGTTTTTAGCTTTATTATCAGGCTAAACTCTGGTGAATCTGAAAAATCACCAGTGATCACTCACATTTCTTCCCATGCATTTCCTGGGCCCTAGCACAAGCCTGAAGGGATTCTGGGATGAATGCACAGGTTTTAATAAAGCTGACAGTCTGATGGGCTGCAAGAACTTCCTAGCAGCACAGGTAAATATCTGTCATGTGAGATCTGGCAAAATTAGCTTTCTATTTCAGAAACCCTTCCCAGCTTTTGTGATGAAATCCACTTTGACTATCAACTGATCAGATCTTAGAACTAATGGAAATTCCCTCCCTCCCACCCTACCCTACCCTACCCTACCCCCAACCCATTTGTTAGACCAACAGAGAAAACTCTCTACTCTTCCATCAAGTCATCCGTTGTGTCCATCTCTCCTAACCTAAAAAATCTTCATAGGCTGATGAAATAAGTTAAGGTTTACATAAACAACTCTCCCTTTTCTCAGTCTTTCCTCAGATGCCTGAGTTAACTCAGACAAACTAAAAATGGAAACCCAAAGGTCACATATCTATTGCATTTTTAACCCCTTTAAAGGAAAAGTCTCCTTTTGTGCTTGTTCTGTGCCAAGAGCATTGCTGTCTAGCCACAAGTTATCACTAAGAAAACAGGCGGCCCTGAGCACTGGCGTGGGGTTCTACACATAGTAAGTTCAATATGGCTGTCATCAACTTGGATGTTTCTTCTCAGTGATGTCCGGGTTTGTTTTTCCAGGATTTTGACTTTCTTCCAAAATTACCTATTAAAATGTTATTTAAATTATGGTAATATGTTATTAATTAATCATTTCTTGAAACTTATTTATGATACTCTTGCAAGTTACAAGGGATTATTATGAAATACTTGTATTGAAAATAAAGCTGCTTCTGTTCGTTCTGGGGAAAGGGAAGGACTGCTTATTGACTCCATTGCTTTGCCCATTTAAAAATTTAATTAAGTTTTTAGCTACAGGCCAAAAAGAGGGGGAGGAATTGAGATAATCAGAATGATAACATCTTTTAAATTTCAGGTACTCTTCTTGCTATGACTGTTTTATTTAAGATATATGAAATTAGTACAATCTGATAAATATAAGATATCTGTATGAGGCCAAAAATTACCTTATAAAACATCTGAAATTATACCACTCTATCCTGCCCTTTCAAGTACCTTGTAAGTAAGTAGAATGGCTGAGCCTACTTCTTATTTCCAAAAGGAATGAATGGATGGTAGAAATCACCAAGAGAAGAGTTATTCTGTTTAAGCTCATCATCACTATCACATTTCATTGAAAATTGCTAAAACTTGCACACAATTTTAGTGGCATAGATTTGGTCTGCAAATTTTGGTAATTCCTCAAGCTCCTCAGTACTTAAGATAGCTAAGAGCCTAGAAAAACATCTTAAACAATTTTCCCAAATGCCATAGGAAAAACCATCAAGCAAACAAAAAAAACCACCTATGTCCTAGTTCTGACTCTGCCATTAATTTCCTTCAACAACTTAGCTTAGTTCATTTGGGTCTCAATTTTCTCATTTGCATCATTACTAAGTGATTTCTAAGGACCTCTCTGAGCTCCAAGGTTCTATAGTATTAACATTAGAACTATGCCCATTTTTACTCAAATTAGCCTCAAAGATTCTATCATCTTCTGAGAATAATCTCTTCATGGTATGTGTACTATGTGGTCTTCACAATGAAGAAATTATAGTCTTTAGATTTCAGTGAATCATTCTCAACCTTTGTAAATGTGAATATATCTTCTTAAGGTCAAGATATTTTTCAGAGTTCCATGTGATGATACTTGTACTTTTGGAGCCAATTGATTGAAAAATCAGTCAATGCCAGGGGTACTGGGACTTCAGTAACATTTAAAATGAATTTGTATCTTGTGATTCATAACAACACCTACATATATTTGGGGAACACTATTACTTATTATTTATGTATCAATGAGGATGCTTTCAACTCTAATAACTGAAAATACCAACTCAAATGGGCTTAAATGACAAAGAAGTTTCTCATCTCACATACAAGAAATCTGAGGTAGAGTGGCTCCATGCTTATTCAGGGGTTCAATGTTGTCATTAAGGAGCAAAGATGTTTTCAATTCTCATCTCTTCACTGAGGTGACTTTGCCCTTGTGACAGTAGAGATTTAGCAGTTCCACCTCACATCCGGACATAAAATGTCCTGAAAAAGAAAAAACTGCCTCTTCTTTGTCTCCTTAGGTGCAATTAATCTTTCCCAAAAGTCCCTGGACAGGCTTTCTCCATGTAATTGGCCAGAAATGGGTTACATCTCCTTCTTAAATCCATCATTAATGAAGGCAATGGATGAAGATGAACAGACTGGGGGAAGAACAGGAAGGCAACCACCACATAATGCATTCTCAGTCTACACAGAGCGCTATGCACAGAGCCGCAGTAATAACTCAATATGTAATGCCCACTTGTGGAAATCCTTGGTCAAGTCCTCTTTATAAGACCAAGGTCCGTTAACACTGACCACACTATTAATGATTTATGTTCTTCTGGGGACAGGGGGTAAAAATGAAATGAATAGTTCTGAAATAAGTCACCATTCCTTGTATGTGCGTCTTTCCTAGAGGACAAATCTCAAATATTGCAACAAACAAAACAAAATTTTTAAATAATTTCAAAAATCCTCTTTCAAGTGTGTATGAAACATTCATAAAGGAAGGCTTTTCTAGGACATAAAGCAAACCTCAACAAATTTAAAGAAATTGAAATCACACGAAGTATGTTCTCTGACCACAACATAATTAAACTAGAAATTAATAACAGAAAGTATTTGGGAAATTCCCCAAATGTTTTAAAATTAAATAACATATCTGTGTGACAAAAAAAGAACCCACATGGGAAATTGGAAGATATCTTAAATCAAATGAAAGTTAAAACACAACATATAATTTGTGGGATGCAGCTAAAGCAATGCTTAGGCAGAAATTTATAGCAGTAAATGCTAGAAAAGAAGAAAGATCTAAAGTCAATTATCTAAGCTTCCATCTTAAGAAACAATAAACAAAGTTAGAAGCAAGCAGAAGGGGGAAATAATAAAAGTAAGAGCATAAATCAATGGAACTGAAAACATAAAAACAATAGCAACTTCTGGCTTCCAGTTCCACATACAAGAAGCTTGGAAGTTTCCACTCCATTCTAACAGGTAGAAACATAAACAGATTGAAAAACCACAACTCTTCCTGGATCCCTAAGAGAAGGGAGAATATAGGACAAACCACTGTCCCCAAGATTGGAGGCAAATCAGGGAACTAAGCCTTAACGGAGCAGAGACTCACCAACAGAAACTGACACAGAAACCAGTACTAGGGAAGAAAACGAGAACTGTACCTGACAAATTGCTGAGGCCCAGGAGGGACAACTCTGAGACTTAAAAACTCCAGGTACCCACAATACTGTAAGATTTATCTCCAGGAGTTTGACCAAATTCCCACAGAAAATATTAGGGGGAAATCCTCTCTTCCTTCTGGCAGGAGGAGAAGAAAAGGAGCCGTGTTAAAACAAAATAGAGCAATTTGTTCTTCCTTTTTTAAAAAATTTATCTTGATTGTTGAAAGTATTACTGATGGAACTGTCCTAGATCTTGAAAGGGGTGGTGGTGACTTAACTATATGCATTTGTCAAAATTTATAGGACTCTAAAATGGGCAAATTTTACTGAATTTAAGTTATCTGGTTTACATGTGATTCTGGCAAATGGCTAAAACACCAGGGGTTCCAAACACAAGTTGGGAATCACTGGCACAGCATAGTTCAGAAATTCTTGGATGAGTTATCATCAGTGGAACATTGAGTCAATGTGTATGTCAGGCAACAAGACCTGATTTTCAGCATGAGTCTATGTACTAGAGATATACCCCTGAGGAAAATAGTGGTAACCATAAACCAGATAATAGGGTGCGGTCTTCATCTTAATAAAGATAGTCCTTGTGTTGACATGTTCTGTGAGAACCAAACCTGTCTTCTGAATCATGGCCTACAGTACAAGAGAATGCTCATCACCTGACACAGACTTTTCAGATCTTCAGGCTAAGTATCATTAAAATCCAGAAATAAGCCCATCTGTCATGTGGCTTCCTGTTGTTTTGTTGAATTGTTTTTTCCTTACTCTCCAGTAGGGATCAAGCTTCACACATATTTTAAACAACTGGCCTATTTGCATGAAACAATTCATTTTTGAGAGCACACATCTTTTCCTATGAGCAGTATTGAACTGTCCATCTCCTTGATGCGTCTGACATTCTTCCCATGTCATTTCTGAGCAAATAAAGGACAAATAGGTTGGCTTGCCCCAGTTCTTAGAGAGGCTTAACACTGCCTGGGTGGGCAGGTAAACATTGCCAAGCATAAGACTAGAAATTACTTCCCACCCATAGACACCTCTCAGGCTGGCCTTTCGGATTCCCCACATTCAACCGGCACATTCTACACTTCCAACCTCTCCCCATCTACTCTTTTTTCACTGTTTTACCATTCTCCACCTGAGCCTTACTTTTTCCTGTATGTGTACCTTCATGCTGGACTCCCTGCTTGAAATTCCAGCACCATTCTTGGCCTCTTACTACCACCCATCTTTTAAAACCCAGCTCAAGTGACACCTCTTTCATGAAGTATTGGTTGCCACCCAACAGCTGGAAGTGGATTTCCATGGTTCCTAAATCTCTAATGACTTGCATTCTTCTTTATATTGTCATTATTTGTATATGTGGTGAATGCACCCATATATCTTTTTTTTTACATTGTTGATTCCTTGAAGACAGGTTTTACATCTCATCCTCAATTGTATCTATCCACTAAATGCCTTATTCATGGTAGACCCTCAATAGGTATTTGTTTACTCATTCAACAAATATGTATGAGTTTTGAATGGATAAATGAATGAATAGACTTGAAATTGGAAATGGAAGAAAGGAAACCAAGGTGCTTTGTTATTATAATAAAGGCAGCAGGAGCAATTCAAGAACGATTATAAACAAGAAAAACTGATGAAGACCTTAAGCCCATGCCTGAAGGGCAGGATTTGGTACTATTTCTCAGCTGCAGCCTTCCAAAAGCCAAGTGCTCCATACACTGTGATATAAGCTGTTGTCATAATTGTTTACAGGGAAGCCTTATTATCCAGGAGTACATGCTAACCAAAGATAAAGCTAGGAGGAAATATGCTCTTCTAGTCTTAGAAATGTAGTTGCAACCTGCAACAAAAAATCATATTATCTTTATTTTAATATATAGGAATTCAATTTATTTTTTTTTTAATTTTTATTTTTTAAAAAATATATCTTTATTGATTTCAGAGAGAGGGAAGGAGAGGGAGAGAGAGAGAGATAGAAACATCAATGATGAGAGCGTCATTGATCAAGCCCACAACCAGGGCATGTGCCCTGACGGGGAATCGAACCCCGATTGCCTGGATCCTAGGTCGATGCTCAACAGCTGAGCCAAGCCCGGCCGGGCTCAATTTATTTTAAATCAGTGAATTTACTGTCCAACAAAAAAGCTGAATCAAGGATTGTAGATAGTAGAATTATCTCACTAAATATAAAATCATTTTCTCCCCCCCTTTTTTTATGGACTTCATGAATTTGAGTGTCATCCTTGCGCAGGGGTCATGCTAATTAATCTTCTCTGTATCATTCCAATTTTAGTATATGTGCTGCACCATTTTCTACTTTAGTGAACTTCACTTCCCATTGTCTCTGAGGAAAGCAAGGCAAATGTGTCTTGAAGCTTTAGGATCCCTTGATGAACTTATGATAAAAACATATCACTATCATGTAATACTCTTATGGTAGGAGGGTCACAGAGTAGAGAGAAATCCATCTATAGGGTACATTCCTTTAAACAAAACAAATACAGAAAAATATGTGTTCACAAAGATTAATGAGATAGTGAATAGTCATTTGACAAAAACATCCACCCTAGTCACCAAAAACTGGATTTACACATCACTTTTCAGAAACTCATCAGCCACAGAAAATGGGGTGTACCTCTACTCACAGTGCTCAGCAAGTAATGAGAGTCTGGTCACCAGGCACTGGTCTGGAATACACATAAAGAGACATCTTTTCTTCCCAACCTAGTTAAAAGTCAGTAGATAATTTGGGGAGGGTGAATATTTTCCTGGTTGCCTCTTAAGGAAATTTTCTTTTTGCTCCATCAAAAATTGATTAAATGTGACTCATTAAACACAGTTCCAAATGAAGCAAGAAACAAGAAACACCTTTCCGGTGTCTTAGTCACTGCTTTCCCCTAAATCTGACTCTACTTAATTTTAGCAAGAATTTTGTTGCTTTCTAGCTAATTTGAAACATTTAAAAGTCAATTCCCTTAGTACCAGGATATAGTAGGAAGTTAACATATGAATGTTGAATGAACATAAGGTTTTCTTTCACTCCATGTACCAAGATAAGTCTTATTAGAAATGATTTTGCCCAGCACAATAAACTATGAACCTTGAGTAATTAGAATATACTCAATATATATATAGAATATACTCAATATGTAGAATATATTCAATATATATAGAATATAATCAATACATACAGAATATACTAGAATACCAGTTATAACAGGGACCCAACAGGAGGAAAAAAAAACAGCCATGCTGATTTCAATGGTTGGTTAGCATGTTTGGTTTTATGTAGTAGTTATGTAAATTGAATAATTGATTGGATTATCATTGCCAGCTCCTATTACAGATTTTTATCTAAAATCATTAATAAATTATACCAACACCATAATGCTGCTGACTGAAAATATCCCCACTATTCAGATGGTTTTTATTCTTATTTAAGTTGTCATTTGCTCTCAGCCTGTTCTGTTTACGTATTGCCTATTTCCTTTCATTTCAAGCTATCGGCATACTTAAATCTATATAACATACAGGCAGTGGGAAATGAGGGTTCAAGAGTCAAGTGGAATATAGGCTCTGTACTGTATAGAAAAACATCTCCTAGTTTTCCTCCTGTGTCTTTCTTTACTCTCACACTACTATCATATAACACTTCTGACACCAGACATGGGGTGGGGTCCCTACAATGTGACACCAAGCAATTCTCTGTGGCACTAGCTAGGTGTCCTACATTTAAATTAATTCTGACATTACCTGGAGATAGTGTCAGATTCCACGGGTTAAGGGCTCAGTCCCATGAGACTTCAGAGGCAAATCACAAACGGTAGGCCCCAAGTTACTCACAACTTCTGTCCAATGGGGCTACAAATCGGAGGTTCCCATGACCCTTTAGCCCTTGGATTCAATTATTTGCTAGAACAGTTCACGTAACTCAGGGGAACATTTACTTACATTTACCAATTTATTAAAGAATGTGATGAAGGATACAGATGAACAGCCAGATGAAGAGATGCATAAGGGGAGGCCTGGGAAACCCTGAGCACAGGAGCTTCAATCCTCATGGGGTTGGGGCGGGTCACCCTCCCAGCATGCTGGTATGTTCAGCAACCTGGGAGCTCTCTGAGCCCCACACTACTGGGATTTTTTTTGGAGGCTTCATCACATAGGCATGATCCATCACTTAACTCCTTTTCTAGTCCCTCTACCCTCTCGGGAACTGCATATTCAGTTTCTCTGAATTTCACTTTCTCAGCTATAAAATAAACAGTTGCTGTTAGAGTTGCTGTTGTGATTAAATAAAGTAACGTATGTAAAATATCTGACACATAATAGACTTTAAAAAACATTAGTTCCAGCCTCTCTTATTTCTTAATAATCCAAACGTTCATACAATGCCTATGTAGAGTTATTCCCAAGTTTAAGAACATTTGCCAAGTACCAAAAGCCACCTCTCTGCCATGGCCTATGAAACCTTGTGTGATCTAGCCCCTGCCTATCTCTCCAGCTTCTCTTCCAATGCCACCCTCCTTTTGCTTGGTGCACTTACATGCACTGGCATCACTGTCCCTCAAACTCACCATGCTTCTTCCACTTCAGAACCTTCTCAAGTACTCTTTTCCCTGTCTAGGTTCTAAATCACTCTCAACCCCTCCTTTCACCTGTGTAATTGCTACTCAACCTTCATCTATCTGTTTAAATGTCACTTTCTTAGCAGGACTTTCCCTTACATCCCTCCTCAAAATTATGTCTCCTCTTCTGCTCTCTCATAGTATCCAGAATTCTTTCTTCATAATAGTTATCACATTCTTAATTGTATATTGGTACATAATTATTTGTTGTATACATAATTTTTTATAAATTGTGTTCCCCCCAAAATTCAAATGTTGAAGCCCAACCCCCAGTACCTTAGAATATGACAGTATTGGGGGATATGGCCCTTAAAGAAATAATTAAGTTAATATGAGGCCGTTAAGATGGACCCTAATCCAATCTGACTGGTGTCCTTAAAGAAGAGGAGATTACAATATAGAGGGAGAGACACCAGAGGTGCACACACACAGACAAAAGGCCATGTGAGGACACAGCAAGAAGATAGCCATCTGCAAGCCAAGGAAAGAGGCCTCAGAAGAAACCAAACTTGCTGACACCTTGGACTTTCAGCCTCCAGAACTGTGAGAAAAGTAATTTCTGTTGTTTAAGCTACCAGAATTTCGTTATGGCAGTCCTGGCAGAGTATTATATTGTTTAAAGCCTATCTTATTCCACTAGGCTGTGAACTCCCTAAGGACAAAGGACATGTCTATATTTCACCCCTGAACTCTTGGCATATAGTTCAATGTCTGGCTCCAAGCAGGAGCTCATATATTTTCAGTTAATTTATAAATTAATGAATAAGTGAATGAATGATGCAGGGTTGTGTCTATTTCATGCTGTTTGTCTTACAGATTTTTCAATGCTCTTCTCCTATGATACTGACAGCATTCATGTTGAGTAAGTATTTTGGGCAGAGGGGGAGGCAGGAACATCCCAGAAAGCAAGAACCCTATAGTGTCACATTCTAGGACATTGAAAGGGTTCTGAAATGTGTGACTCCAAAGCAAGATATTGCGAGCTTTGGAGTGAGAACCTCACGGGTAGTGCTCAAACTCTTCCATGCGGTTTGTGTACCCCAATAGCAGGGTGCAGATATGCAGTGGTGCTCTGCTAAAAGAATTCCATGGCTTCCCTCCAGGATCTTGAAATGATGCCTCAGAATTGGGAATCCAAATCTGACATTTGGTCCCAAGAAGGTGCTATGGCTCCAAAGATGCACCTGAGTGAGTTTTAAGTTCAGACTTCCCATATTACACTACACCAAGAGTCCCAAGGTAGTCTTTAGGGGTCCTGGAAAGCCAGATGCTATCCAGGTATTCATAAGAATGATCTAGATTGGTGCAAATTGACCCTCTAGGGAAGTCCAACGGTCCCATGGAACACACCTGGAGTTACAGGGCCTCTGGGAGTCCACAAGTGTGTGGAGACTATGCGGTTGCTGATTTGAGGGGCAAGAAGATCCTTAACCCTCCCCAACAGTATCTCTCTCCATTATTTAGGTGGTTAGTTGCCTAAAATCCTGTCACTAACATATCACTCTTTGGAGTCAGCATTTCTATATCTGGTTACCTCATTTAAAAAAAAAATGAAGCCCCATCCCACCAATTGCTCCACACTTTCAGTCTTTCACGCCTTATTCTAAATTAGTTTACTCACTTTTTTCTTCCAGGTGGACTTGACCTGCTTGGGTCAGAATGGGGGAAAAGAGGGCAAAGGTCTTGAATATCAATCCTGCCAACTTCACAGTTTTTGTAAGATTCAGACAACTTGAGCACAGGCCCCTACATGCCTAGTATACCACGAATCATGCATATTGGGGTTTTTACTATTCCATGGCAATGAGGAAGGGGAATACCAGGTTGTGGAAGTTCTCTGGCTATAGAAGGTAAGAAGCAATGAAAGGGAATTTCCTTTACGTTGACCTTTGCCCCATTTTCCCCATGGGCCCAGAAATGGTTAATCCTCCTAAACAGGTAGGAGAAAATTTCTGCCTCCTATAAAGTTTGATTCCTGGAGGCAGATTTTTTTTTTTCCAATCCAGCAAGTGTCAGATAATTGGAAGGGTGGAGTAACGCCGTAAACCACGACACGCCTTTGTCTGGACTTGTCTGGGAGCAAAGGACTGAAAGAAACAAGGGGGAGAGAAGTGAACATTTTTGAAAGATCACTCAGCTCTAACACACCTTGGCTGGGTCTGGATAAAAAAAAGTGGGAACTGCAAACGTCTAGAAGAAAACATCAGGGCAAGAGAGAGGGGGATTTATTCAAAGTTCCCATTCCTTCAAAACCTCAAACCAGGTAAGTAACAGGAAGAGCTTGACTTTTCTCCCTTCTCCTGAGACTTTGATTTGAGGTTTGCCACTTAGAACTTAAATGTTTGTTGGAGAAGATAAGAGAAAGTTGTTGAATTTCAAGTGTTCTGGTTGACGTGATTAACTGATCAGAAATGGTTACTTTGGTGGATGCATTCTGCTTAGGATAGGTCTTTTAAAGGAACAGGAAAGATTCACCAGTTGTAAAGAGAAGAAAAGGGCTAGTTAAGATAAGCTGGGCTCTAGTGGCCAGATTTTTTTGGTATTACTTTCAGTATTATAAAATGGCTTGTGTTAAGTTGTTTTATTTAGAATATGATAACAATTTATAATTTCTTCTCTCTCAGTCTCTCAATCGCTCTCATTCTCTCTTGTCCTTCCCACTCCCTCTATTTCCCTGTCTCCCCTTGTCAGCAGAGGTGAAGTGTAGGTAGCCTTCTAGAAGCAGCCCCTGAGCACGAAGAGCTTAGGTGCTGCCCCGGCCTCTGTGCTGGCAGGTACTGATTCAGCTCAAGGGGCTGGGTGAACACTGTTGTTTATCACACTCTAAAATTACTACTTGCCCAAAGTAAAGTGAAATATCTGGAATGATATAATTAATCCAGGAATTTCCTAGAGTCAAATGTAAAACAAAAATGAGAAAAGAAAAAAAAAAATCTGTGTTTTCACACTTCAACTGGCCAGTTTGGGTCCCCAAAATCATTTTGGGGTGAGAATTACCAGCTTAGGTGTCTCACTGGACCACATTAGCTACTAACTGACAAAGTACCACTTCAGTTTTTGAAGTGTAAGCAAAGCCTCCGGCACATCACTTCTTTTGAGAAGCAGTTAATCTGTAGCCTACTAGTTGGATTTGTTATGTCCATAAAGTGTTGTGAGATTTTATAAGGAGCTTCTTTTGGAAAGCAGAATTGTTCCTTCCCACCTCTGTATGCTCTGTCTTGGAGCTAAGGCCCAGAGCTAAGACAGAACTGAACTAAAGCAGGCGTCCAGCCCCTTCAGAGAATCAGAAGGGCCTGCTTTACTCTCAGCCCCTTCAAAACACCCACAAAAATCTCACCAGAGTTTACATGGGGAAAGCTAAAGTGAACAATCCTGATTTAAGTTTCAATAGAAACTCCTCATTTTAGTGAAACCGATCAGACCTGAGAACTGACCACATTCGTAGATGATGCAAAGAAATCTGTGTCTGCGCGGTTTGGCTCATTTGTTGTCGTAAACAGCAGTAGGATTTAAACAAACACTGCTGTAAACAAGCGGCACAATCACAAAGCTGGTACCCAAGCTCCCCCACTCCTAAGCTGCAAAAATCGAAGGTGACGAATATTGCAAGTGGGCAAACCCATTACTGGGGTAGAGACAAAAGCTTCCAGATAATCAACCCCAGGGCTTTGGTCTTTTTTGCAGTCAAACTGCGTAGCCCTTCTGTGTTTACAGATCAATAGCTAGTGGATGGTTTTCTTACACTTGGGCAATTTTGTTGTTGTTCTGTTTTACAATGTAAAGTGTACAGAGATTGGAGTAATAGGAGCTGTAAAAATACTTGTGATTCCTTAACAGAAAATAAGGACATTTATTTTTAAAATAGAAAAGAGAGAGAAAAACAGTTTCTCTATTCCCTTCTTTGTAGCAAAGACCAAGTGTTTAATGAGTCGTTAGAATAAGATAAGGCCTATGCTATAGTTTACTATCGCTCTTGGCTTGTATGTGTGTTACACCACATCATCACTGGACTAGTTCTAGGTGGATGTAACATCATTTAGATGAAATGGAAAGAAAAAACTCATAAAAGTAGAAAAATAATTTTCAGTTGTTTTTTTTGCATCAGAAAATGGCTTGGGATCATTTTTAACATCTTCAACAGAGCATTAACTATGAAATAACCATGAAGCAGCCCCTTAGAACTATAGATGGAAATTAGCATACTTTTGGAACTGAGAACTTGAGTGATCTGCTCATCCTTAGTTCTAGTGAAGTGGTCCAAACATCCAAGAAGTTAAAAATTATTCTACTTGACTGTGCCTTCATTAAGTAGTGTTTTTGGAGAAGAGCACACTGGTGAGCACTGCTGGAAAAGACAGGATCGGGCTTGCGCCTGGGCATGTAATTTCCTTTCCTTAATGTTAGTTATACTTTTTAAATCTATCGGCATTTAAAATGTTTTAAAAGGAAGCCTTGCGGGAATACTGTAGTTCCCACGGGATGATCCCAGTCTGGGTTTGTGCCTCAACCCCTTATTTTCCATTTGATAATCCACTTACAGAAAGTTTCCTCTCAAATTTGATTTAAAGGGATCCATTTCCCAACATATTCCTGCCACTTCAGACTACCAGTCTGGGAGAGAACTTTGAAATCAACAGAGCTCCATCCTGAACATTTCAGGCCCAAGAAATCACTGTGTTTGGCCATGGGACACATATTTGAGGGGCTTCAGGCTGAGAGGCAAGGGACCATCTCTGCAACCACCTAGGGCACATTCTATCCCAGGGTACCTGCTGGTGAGGAGCCCCCAGGCCCTGAGGGAGGGTATCTGATTTCTTAGCAAGCTGTCTCCCTGTGCCCTCTGGAAGTTGGGAAACCCTTGTTTTTTTTGCTGTAGATCTCAAGGCTCCATAATTAGGATTTAAGAAAAAGATGGAGGGCCGAGGAATGTCTGTTATTTTTCTGGGTATAGAAAGAACAAGAAAACACTTGCCAGTTTTGCTGCTTGGACACTTCAACTGTTACCAAAGGGAACTGTCATCAGCCTGCCTTGATGGCCACAGGTGGAATAAACCCATCCAATCCCAAATTTATAGCTGCTGGCAGCAACTTTCATTAAAAGGATCAAAATAAGCAATAATTTGTGAGAAGTGAAAGTTTCCATGGATTGTTATAAACAGTTCCTTCCAGGATAATGTTTCATATCCATTCAGGTGCCATCCTAGGTGCACCTACTGGCAGCCAGGTGCATTTAAATATTTAATCTCCCAAATGCCTCCAGTTTCACAGCTAATGACCAATTAAAAAAATATAAAATAGAGAGGAGCTTTAGAGGTACCAAGGCAATTAATGCTTAAACAAAGGATTGCAAAGAAGGTGTCTGGTTGTATGTAGTTTGCATGACATAAATCATACAGGTTATTGCTGGAATGCAGAAGTCATGGGCCAGTTTTGGCCTTCCAGTGAGGCTGCACTCCCTTGTTAAACTGCCCATGGGTCCCTCCTCTTGGCTTTGAGACACATACCTTCAAAAAAGACCCGTGGCTTCTCAGATCCACCTAGGAGTTTTTCCGTGATGCTTCATTCCTTGCCTAGGGCTGCATTTAAAAAACTTCAATGAGCAAGAAGTTGGCACATTCAACTACGCCCCAAAGCTAACTGCGCAGATCTTGGTTAATTCTACTGGGTAGTTGACCAGCTGGTCTCAGGTGGTCTTGCTTTTCAAGCCAGGAAGTTACCCAGAACTAGTTATGACTTTCATGGGTTCTAGACACTTTTGCTTTTGGGACTCCTTCCTCCATTAAAAAAAAACAAAACTTTTAACAACTATATTTATTTTATAACTGCATTGGAAGAAGATAATCCAGGTTGGAGTGTTTCCATTTTTCCTCCTGATTTTAAAAAGAAATTGAAACACATTTTGGGACATGTAAAAGTACTGTAAGATTAGGCGCTAGAGTCATCAGGCAAGCAAAAAAGCTTGACAGAAGAAATCTTCAAGCAAGGAACATCCTGGGCAGAAGTGGCTTACCCCAGAATTCTAGAATCCAATTTGAACTTCATTCAAAAAATAACCTGAGAGGAAGAGAAAGTTTGGGGCAGGGTGGGGGAAGGACCAAAGGGAAAGCCAGATTGCGAGTACTTTCAGAACCTGAGACTGGGATCTACAGCCAAAAGAGTGCGGTTGGGCTGTATAATCTTGTGTGTTTAGGTCTGAACCCCATCCAAACCCAGACCACCCCTTTCCCTGCCTCATCCCTTTCACACTCCAGGACACAATGAACAAGATCTCAGTGATTTTCCTTTCCAGAAACAGAGTAAGCATGAAGGGAGAACATAGCTAACATGTAGGAATACGTATTTTCCTACATATTTCAATAGATTTTACACACATTTTCTTCATATAGTTTTTTTATAGTTATGTCTGCCAAAAAGCACACCAGGGCTTGTTTGTTACGACGAGAAAGTTTCATATTGTTAAAAGTATAAAGTTCCATATAAATATGGCCATTATAATGATTTTTATCCTGATTTCAATCAATCCATCAACCATTCTCATACCCGAACTCTAGTAATAAAGCATAAATGTCTTATATTCATAGAGTTCCATATAAAACACTGAACATTATAGGATACATCAAAATGAGTTAGCTGAAAGCACTAAGTGCTTTGACAGATAGATATCCTTCAGCTATTTGCTACTTTGGCAAAGAATGGAGGTTTTATAGTCAAAGTTTCAAGGCACCACATCTTCTGCGTAAGCCCTTTAATGCCCATCAGGGGGCAGGCAGCCTGCTCAATTAGATTCTGAAAAGTAAGATCACAGTACAAAGAACAGAATCTAAATGGAAACTATTAAATTACTCACTATTATAAACATTACAAGAAGTGGGGTGTCTCATAAAAAATATGAAAGAATTATGCTTCGAATTCCAGGAATCAAGTTTTAGGTACTCAGCTTGAATAGCAGGGACCTATGCTTCTGAAAAGTGGTGGTAAGAGGCATGGTTGTTTATGGCTTCTGGCTTTTTCCACAGGTGGCTATGGTATGGATGTGACCAAGAAAAGCAAGCGAGATGGCACCGAAGTCACTGAAAGAAGTAAGAGCATGATATATATGTCATTATCAAAGTAATAAAATCTTGGAAAGAGTAAATAATTCTTCCTTAATTCCACCATAACTACTGTATCATTTTGTTCTATTTTTTAATTTTTTGTTTTTTGTGTGAGTTTGTCTTTTGTTGTTTTGGCTTTTTAAAAAATTATCATTTTAAAAGTATTTCTAAAAAGACTTTATCCCTTCCCATGAGATGCCTTTTCTTGATTTTTATTTTAACATACTTGTAATCAAAATGTGTTCTGTTTTTTCTTCAAAGATGAAAACTGCCATTTTGATGTATAGTTTTTATAACCAGCGTTTTTAATGGCTGCATAATATTCTGTTGAATGAAATTGCTATCATATATTTAACCATTTCCTTATTTAGGGATACAGGGCAACAGAAAACCAAAAGAGTAATATCCCCATTACTGAAGGGACACAGTTGGAATAACACTAGTGTCATGGTTGCAATTTACACTGAAAATTGAAAATAGACACACTTCTGTGAAACAGCCTGAATGATAGCTTCAAATACATTTAAACTGTCCCCTTAGCAGCTCTAACTCTTTCGTTTACCTTGTGATTTTCATATAATCTTCAACAACAACAACAAATTCTGGCTCCACAGACTTGGAACTTTAGGTTAGGAAATAATTTTTTTTTATGTGTCTAAGAATCCCAAAGGTCCATATACTGAGAGGTTTAGTGAAAGCTCAAGACTATTATTCAAATCAAGCTGCCATTTTAGTCTGAAAAACATTTCCTTTTATGCATGGAAAGCTGTTTCTGCTAGATTCCTAACCCATGTTCCTGCTAGGACCTGCAGTGTGAGAAGGAAAGGGCAAGGAGGGTGGGTAGTAAGACTAGAATGGGGTGGTTGTGAGCATCACAGCTTCAGGTGGCACAAAATGACCCTGCCCTTTCCATCTTTTTCTCCTTTCACCTCCCACCCCGTAACCACATGCATGTGCACATGCATACCATGCATACACATATACCTGGGCATGCACACACTGTGCGAGCACACACACGTGAAAAACGTTTAAAGACCAGTGACCTCAGCTGGACAGGTGCTCTTTTATGTTCAACACAAAGGGAGGTAGTGGTTATGGTCATGGTCAGAGTACAAAATTGGCCCCACTATGGTTTGGGGAATCTACCCCCCCTCCCCCATGCTGGCACAAAGGGGAGGAGATTCAGGAAGGCAGGAGATCTTCCTTTTAACTGGTGTTTTAAAAAACTTCTGAAGCTTTTATGACCTCCATAGACTCACAATCACTTGGAGTCTAGAGAAACTCAATTTTAGGAGTCAAGGGAATGGTTTTTCAAGTCTGTCTTTGATGTTCTTCTATCCCTGATTTCACCAAACACCAAATGTAACTTACTGACCCCCCCCTTTCCTTTCTATACCTCCTCACTCTCAAGGGTGGCCCTGAAGATTTTAGAATGAATTATGATGTCCTTGAGATACCCCCAAAATCATAAAAAGAAGTCAAGGCAATTTTCCATGTCACAGTGAAATCAGCCAGGATGATGCACTGCTCCCAGCTGGACTGGGTGACATTTGGAAGGGGCAGTGCAGAGAAAGAGTGTGACTTGAGACACCTGAGAGTGACTTGAGGTCCTGGTCCTCCTTCAAAGGCAAATCCAGACCTGGACTGGATCTAATTGTTAAACGTGTAACATCGAATGCCATGAAAACTCATTTTTCAAATCAGTGGGTAGCTACCTCCTTTTGGTTCCAAAGGGATATAAACTCATTTTCCAAATATGTTAAACTCCATTATTATTGCATATGATTTCATGTGTAATGAAAAAGATCACATACCTTACCGCGCACTATACAAAAATCTCTGTTGAATCTAATTTAATGTGTGAGCCTATGACAGATATGAGACTGTGTCAAACTGCAGGGATTTCAGTGCATCTCATAAGATCTTATCTTTTCCTTGTCTTTTTCTAGTTATCACTGAAACAGTAACTACAAGACTTACATCCTTGCCGCCAAGTAAGTGATGTCTCGAGAGCTTTCTCCTCAGGCAGTCATGTGTGAAGTACTTTTCCCAGGGGCACTCACACTCCAGGAGAACAAATCCAAAATATCTGAAATCTCTTTTTTCATTACAATTATATTGACATCAATAATATACCATAAAATCCACCAGTTTGAAGTATATAATTCAATGGTTGTTAGTATATTTACAGAGTTGTGTAGCTATTGCAACAATTATTTTAAAACATTTTCATCATGCCAAAAAGAAACCTCATGGCCATTAGTAGTCACTTCCAATCCTCCTCTACCCCTCCCCAGCCCCTGAAAACCACAAATCTGCTATCAGTCTCTATAGATTTCCCTAATCTGGATGCTTAAATATTGAAAATCGTATCCAACCTGAGCATAAGTGGGAGCAGGGACCCTCCAGTGAGGCTTCTGTTTGAGTAGCCTTTTTCCTCGGGAGGTCCTTATGCTTAATGAATTCTATAATGGAGATCTGAGCCCTGAAGTTACCCCTGCCCCTCTCAGGAAGCCTGACACACAGAGGAGAGGGGTGTGTGGAAATTCCACCCAGCAGCATGGGAGGTTGGAGCATGATGGGCTCCTGGAGGGAACACTAGTGACACACAGCTGTTACTAGTCTCTCCAACACTTCTAGGGGCTGCATGCCTGGGGCACTGACCAGGCATTTGAAAAAAGCAAGCCCAACCCAGGCCCTGGCCTCAAGAAGCTTTTCATCACTTACTACCTTTTCTAATATTTAAAATTTCCTAATAAATGACTTGCTATGCTCCGCCCAAAAATATTCCTTTTATATCCAGTGGAATATTTGCTTTTGACATTTATATCAGAAACAAACAAAGTAAGAGCCTGGCAGCTTGCACTGTAGATGGGAAAGGGAGCCCAAACCAAGAGGGTCATGGTTGAGAAACCAGGGAAGGCTTCCAATGAACAAGGGATGAGGGGGATCCTTTGGGCTGACTCTTCCCATAAATTGTCACCTGCTCCTTGTTTCTGCAGAAGGGGGAACCACCAATGGCTATGCTAAAACGGGCTCTCTCAGTGGAGGGAGTCGGCTGGAGAAACAGAGCCTGACCCATGGCAGCAGTGGCTACATAAACTCAAGTAAGTTTCTGCTGGTGGAAGGGGTTGTGGGAAGAGCAGACAGGGAGAGATTGGGTCCTGCAAGGAGAGCCACCAAACTGTCACCCATCCAAATGACCCAAAGAGCTATGTAAATGACACAGAACCCAAGAAAGGTGAGACTTTTACATCATAGGCATTTGATGCCAACCTAATGGGATCAACTTTTATTATTTCCCTAATATAAATAACAATAATTAATTAAGGAGTCTTAATGGGGAGGTGGCTCCTTTCCCCCTGAATCACTCTCTTTAAGCCATCTCTTTTAGAGAAGGGTGTGCACATCTGAGGGTTTACAATGTTAATTAACAACAATAAAGAAACTGAACAACTGGGTCACTATGCTAAGGGAATCTGACCCCACACCATGCAAGTTTCCACTGGACAAGCATCCAACACAGGCCAGTTGTTCCCCACCAAACACTCCTTCATGATAGCTTTCAAACTGAAACAAAACAAAACATGACAAGGGGAAAAAACAAGTACACACATAACCCATGGAGCCATTTTAAAAATCTTGAAGTGACACTAAAAAAGAAGACCCAGTTCAAGTTAAATGGTCAGGTTGACCAAGAGAAGCGGCCTGCCCTCATCTGTTGAGGAACTTTCCACATGGGATTATGTTCTAGTCTCTCCAGCAGTGAGCTCCAATTAATGCCAGGTCCTCAGGAACCATCCTGCCCAAGCCCCTCCATTTCCATACACTGCAGCCATGTGCATCAAGGACCCCCTGCCTTCCAGTGGTCAGTTTGGGGAGGAAGGGAAGGAAGGACAGGAATAGTAAACCACCCCCATTTCTGAGCAGCCGAGGGAATGCTGGTGGACCTTTTCAGTGCTTACGTCCTCTAGCCCCTCCATAGGGCCCTTTTCCATTATGAGCAGCCTGGTGCACTAGTCAATAGACCTGGATGTCAGTCTGCTGAAGTGCTATGAGGACTAACACTCTTCCTGGCTTGTAGGTGGAAGCACCCGAGGCCATGCCTCCACCTCCAGTTACAGGAGGGCTCATTCACCTGCCTCCACTCTGCCCAACTCACCAGGCTCAACCTTTGAAAGGAAAACTCACATCACCCGCCATGGAACATACGAAGGTATTTGTCTTACGGACTTTGTCCCAGTGACTTCACTCATCATTTGGAGACTGCAATATTGCCACCCATATTCATCTGCATCTGCCCCTCACCTTTCTCTCCACTCTTTCTTCATTTCTTTTAAGGGTTTATGTACTTAGAGATTTAGCTGATCTTCCACCCATTCTTTCATTCATTCATTCAGTCAGTCAGTCACTTTCTCATGTGGTATTTTATCAAATATGTACCATATATTTGACACCATGCAGAATGCCTCGATGGACACGTAAATGAATCAAACATGTCTTCAAGGAGCTTATAGTCAAATAGACAAGTTAAGATGGCAAAAACCATAATGCAAAGTACAAGGAGATTATCATTTCTGTTGAGTCTCCAGGGAAGAGTCTAAGGTGGAGGTGGCATCTGAGCTGAACCTTCATGATGTGTAAGATTTTGATACCCAGAGGTGGAGAGATGGGGCTCTCCCGGCTGTGGGAGCAGCAGCACAGCAAAGACAGGCAGGAGGGGAAGGTGGTGTCATTGAAGTCAGAGTAAGAAAGTGCTCAGGGTCAAGAAGGAGAAGGCAGGAGGTAGATTACAGAAGGCAGGAGTTGTGGTGATGTGCTGAACCAGTTTTAGTGGAAAACAGACAAGTCAGGCAGCAAATGAGTCTAACAGTGACTGGAGAACCCGGATTAGGAATGGGCACCCCCAGTAAATGATTTAAGACCCAGAACTGCCAGAGGGTCTTGGGGGACCCCAAATCCATGTGAGGAAGATGGCTTCACCACAGTACCGTCTGATATTAGGCCTGCCCAGGGGCTGGTATCTTCATTTTAACAGAGTCCACACTCAGGACGACATTCACAATGTCAGAAACACCCTAGTGCCAACAGCACATTTACTTGACCACGGACACGCCACCTGAGCCAGCACTGATATAGGTCAAACAGTTGAGGAAGTGAAAACAAAAAAATAAATAAAAGCTCCTGCCTTCCTTTGTTCAAACTGAAGTAGACCAGGGACCAGATTGAAGTGCCACAGACTCATCCGATAGGCGAAGCGGGTTTAAATCAGGAGCCTGCTGAAGAGCACCTGTCATTCTCCTGAACATGCAGCCTGTGAGGTTCATAAAGGAGGGACCTGGCATCACCCTCATGGAAGCTATTTGGGTTCAGGTTATCATTGGTACAGACAGACCTCAGAGATATTGTGGGTTCAGTTCCAGGCCACCACAGTAAAGTGAGTATTGTAATGAAGCAAGTCATAATCTTTTTGCTGGTGGAGGGTCTTGCCTTCACTTTGTAGGAAATGCAACGCCTGCCTGGCCAGCATGGCTCAGAGGTTGAGCATCAACCTATGATCCAAGATATTGAGGTTCGACTTCCCGTCAGGGCACATGCCCAGGTTGTGGGCTTGATCCCCAGAAGGGGGCGTGCAGGAGGCAGCCAATCAATGACTCTCATCATTGATGTTTCTATCTCTCTCTCCCCCTCTCCCTTGCTCTCTTTGAAATCAATTATATATATATAATATATATATATATATAATATACACACACACATATATATTTTAAAAAAAGAAAATGCAACACCTATGACGTGCAGTAAAGCGAGGTGTGCCTGTACTGAGTGTTTTATCTTGTCTCCAGGGAGCTCCAGTGGCAACTCTTCTCCAGAGTATCCTCGGAAGGAATTTGGTATGTCCTTTCCTTATTTCCTGAAGAAATGGTCAGATGAGGCACTGGGAAAGTGCCTGGGGTTTGAGGGGAGGGAACAGTATGAGTTAAATGAATTCTTCTAAAAGAGTTTAACCTCTGCTGACCTGTTTTTCCCTTGCTTTTTATTGTGAAACATTTAAGAGGACTGTCGACCGCATTAACTTGCTGTGGTAGCCTTTGCTCACAAGGCTACTGAAATAGCAAGCTATTCATACAAGGCTCGAGCGTGGACAGATAAGCCCCACGGCCAAGGAACAATTGTAGGATTTTTCCTTCCACAGAGGCCTCCCAGCAAAGAGGAGCAGGGGTTAGAACACACAAATGCCAAACATCCCAGCACTTCCACCATAGCAGGCTTCAAAGGGGCACGTTCTTCATTTGGCCTTAAGTCTTTCGTCCATGTTTTCAGATTCTCACTGTGCATATGAATTGATGATATGATCATTGACTATAAGTGGTTATAATTTTATATCTTTGCTTTCAGTGGAAAAACCAAAGCAATCTCTAACGAAAAACTAAAGGAAAGATCTGGCAGTCTTTTGATACATTTGATCAGTGTGTAGTCAGCCAGTCCAAATGGATCATGCTCCCAAATGGATTACCTCAGCTAACTTAACACTCTAAGCATGAGCTAACTTGACATCCATTTAGCTACCTTAACAATGTAAATGCACTGGGGTCTTGCAAAACTTGCTCTGCCTTTTGGCTACGTGGTCATCATTTATTATGCACCCACTATCCTTAAGGACTCTTATCTGGAACAAACATACTGTAAAAACCAGCTCCTCCCCTAACCCAACTAGACCTACCTCCATGTCAAAATTATTTAGCATGCCACTTCTTATCTGTGCCTAAGATAACTTTTCTTTGTTTCTCAGCATCTTCTGCAACCAGAGGACGGAGCCAAACACGAGGTGAGCTCTATCTCTATGTTCAATTCAGTTCATTCAATAGGTATTTTCTGAGCATCTAACATGTGTCCAGCCTTGAGCCAGGAAATGGTCACAGTTCTGCCTTCAAGGAGCCTACAGCATCCTGGGAATCTTTTGCTGGCTCTACCAGGATGGGAAGGGTAGATTTGAAGGTAATCTAACAAGCACATGGAGGCAGGAATGAAAACACGTGGTAACCACCCGGGCAGTAGTTGGTTCTGCTGTGGATTGTTTGAAGATGCTGGCACTACATATTGTTTCACTTTTAGTCTTCTGGTTGACTTTAACAAGATGTACTATGATTGCCTTTATGCATCAATACTGAGCAAAAGGCCTTCCCTTTCTAATTATTCCAGGGGACAAAGGGCTCTGTGACAGTTTTGCACTCCCCACATCTGCCCATGGATAAGGCTATAGGAGGGAAATGTGGTCCTGGGGAAAGCTGACCTTGATGACCCTGGTGAGGAGCAGGTGTCAGGGCCGCGTGGAAGGCAAAATTCTTCACAGGTTCTGGGAGTTCTCGACTAGACTTCCTACGGGCCTTGTTGCAGCAGTGACTTGAAAAGTCAGGAACATGCCAACCACTGACAGTTGAGAGATGACAGTGTTCCACCTGAAACTAATGTTAAACTACCAACTTCTTGCCCTTTCCATTTCTAAAGAGGCCAAGTAAACACTATAGTTTTTAGAATCTAATCACTACTACCTGAGAGACGAGGCAGGAAGGGGCTTGGTCCTGGCAATTGGGAAATGGGTGACTGGAAAGGAGTCGGTTATTGGTGATTGTAATGGAGCTGCCTTGTTCAGCCTGGGGTTTTACCAGAACCTCTCCAGGTGGCTGGAGGTGTGCAGTGGCCAGGTTGGGGTGTAGGGAGAGGACATCTCTTTTTGAGCAGCACTCATCCTAGGTATACCTAGGTTTCCTGTTCTCAGAACACAGACCTCAGAGCAGCCCAAAGACTTATCCACTGCTCAGAGCTCGGTGTCAGGCACTGTGACCCAAGTTCCTTCGTTCACAGCCTTCTTCTCTTCCCTCATACAGAGAGTGAAATCCGAGTTCGACTGCAGAGCGCTTCCCCATCTACCCGATGTAAGTGGTCACTGTCTTGCTGAAAAGAAAGGATCCAGGAATCCAGAGCTCCGTGTGTGTGTGTGTGTGTGTGTGTGTGTGTGTGTGTGTGTGTGTATGCGAGCGCACTCACTCAATCATTAAATGTCTCTACGGGCCTTCTGTGAGAGGGACCCTGGGCTAGGTGCGGTGGGTAAGGAGCTGAGTAAGTCACAGTCCCTGCTGTCTCATAGTTTATAGACAAATGGAGAGATAGTCAAAACTGACCATGACAGCTCAGGGAGCAGAGCAGGGGTCCTGGGAAGCCTTCCTGGCTTAGTGTCACTGAAGGAGGGAGACTGAAGTGTGGGTCTGCAGGATGTGCCAGCAGAGGCATTTGAACACATGATGAGACTTTGGAGAAACGTTCAGTGTGGCTGAAGGAAAAGCAGCAGTAGGGGACCTCAAGGGATAGTTAAGATTAGAGAAGGTCACAAATAGAGTGTGAGAGTTTGAACTTGATCTCAAATGTCTGGGATCCCCCATCTCGGCCTGCTGACTGTGCTAGACTTCTGTTGTTCTTATTAGAGGTTATTTGACATTTTGAAAAGAGCCAAACTGTTAGGATGGGAGCCAAGTACAAAGAGTAGGAGGAGAAAGAATTGGCTGGGTGGCTCAGGAATCAGAAACGGGTACTTACCCAAAGAGCTCAGTGCCTGGGGTGGAGGAATCAGAAACGGGTGCTTACCCAAAGAGCTCAGTGCCTGGGGTCGAGGGGTCTGACTCTTGGCCTGACATGGTCTCACCTGAGCCCTTCCAGGCTTGGGGTGCTGAGTCCAAAGGACGGGAATCTCAGGGGAGGAGGTCCTGGGAGGTCCTCCAGCACATGTTTTCTGCAAATCTCTTTGTCTCCTCTTATGCATTGCCCTTGCATCATGGCTCCCCCACTTCTCCCTCCTCTCCTGTTTGCCACAGTGGGAGGCACAGGGAGCTGGCTCCACTGGATCACCGTGCTACAAATAAAATCAGCCAGACGGACTTGAAATTAACTCACACAAAAGCAGCATAGTGTTTCGGAGTTATGGGCCACAAATTCCTTTGACACTACAGAGCATACAAGGTCAGGGACCCGACACCTGAGGCATCCTGTGCAGGGGTTGAAATCACTATCGATCCATTTGTTTCAAGGGGCCTGGTTCTCTACTTGCCCTGGGTGTAAATTTCCCTTGATCCAGGATGACAGTGTCTTTCAGCTACAGAATCATCCCTGTGGTGTCTGATGAGGTATAATTAGGAAATAGCTACTGACGACTTTGACCTCCTCACAGAGGCTCTATATTTATGAGGCCATTAATATTACAAAGTGCCAGGTTAATAAGTGCTATAAATTTACAAAATGAAAAAATTATAAGGCTAACCAAAAATGTTCCAGCATGCAAAGTAAATGCCATCCTCTCTAGTATTCAGAATGCCATAAATGTAACTTCCACTGCAGCTGGACTCAGGAAACAATCCTGGGCCTAATGGAAAATGTGGGGATGCTTTTACAGGGACAGAACTGGATGAAGTTAAACGTTTGGTCAAGGGAAGCCGATCAGCAAGCGCAAGCCCCACTCGGAATTCCTCCAATACACTCCCCATCCCCAAGAAAGGCACTGTGGAGACCAAAACTGTGACCGCGAGCTCCCAATCAGGTAAGCCCTACAGCCTGGGGCTGCCGTGGAGGGAAGGGATCAAGGTGGTACGTTTGTCCTGGCCCAGGAATTCAAACATACCCTGGCAGGCTTTCCAGACTGTGGTAAACCTCTGCCCTTTATGCAGCATAAAAATATGGGCTGATCAACCATCCCGTGGGCACGCTGAGTGGGGCTCTACATCCTAGAGATTCTCTCCAGGAGGTTCTTGACATGTCCTGGGACTGTGCGAGCCAGGGTCCCTAAATTAAGAATATTGGAAAAAGTTGTTTTCTTTCATTCATTCATTTATTCATTCAGTGAATGTTTATTATATGCTTCCTCCATGCCAAGCACCAGGCACTGAAAAAAGGCAATGAACAAGGTAGACATAGCCACTGACCTCATGGAGGTGAGGGTCTCTAGGGAGAGTCAGATAACCAAGAGATGGTAACCAAGCAATGAGCGTTGTTCAACACTCATATATCACGTGCCTACCAAGTGTAAGGTAGGTTCTGTGGGAGACAGGAAGAGGAATGAGAAGATTCTTGGAGAGAGATGAGAAAAGAAGCCAGTTCTGCTAGGATGTGAAGTTTTCCTGTTATTTTCTGCTAAAAACAAAAACATCTAGAGACTGATCTTTCTTGCATTTGTTAATACAACCAACACCTCGGAGCACTTTATGACCTATGTGGCTAGCTCCCTCTCATATAAGGAACAGGCAGAATTGGCTTCAGATTTAAAGAAGTGTCAAACCCCCTCTGGGGGGCCGAGTGCCCCTTGGGTCTCATTGGCAAGGAGAGTTTAACCAGAAAAGGCTGCCATCCTTGTGGTATGGCCTGGGAAGTGAGCGCTCCCCACCTGTGCTTGCTCTGTGCCTGGAATTCTACTGTCAGCATTCACCGTGGGGCCTCACTCGCTGCTCCATGGTATCTTTGAAGGTGAAGACTGGAACAGATAGAGGGTGAAAACATCGTGGGGACCACACACCAGGAGGTGGAGAGGGGGACTTAGAAGGAGAAATGGGTGACCCCAGAGCAAAAGTTACCTACTTCAAATTTCATCAAGAGCCAGCAAGAATTTCTAAACCAAGAGATCAAGTTTGCACCAGCTCCGAGGTTTCAGACAGAAGTGGGATGAACAATGGCCCCAGTTTGCCCTTGACTAGGAGATTGCTGGGATATGGGACCTTCATTACTAAACCAGGAAAGTCCCAGCAAATGGAGCCAATTGGGTCACCCCAGCACAGAATGCTGGTTTGTCTCTCACTGGTGTGTGTGTCTGTGTGTGTGTGTGTGTGTGTCTGTCTGTCTGCCTGTCTATTTCCAGTGTCTGGCACCTACGATGCAACCATCCTGGATACCAACCTTCCCTCCCACATGTGGTCCTCCACCTTGCCAGCAGGGTCCTCCATGGGGGCCTATCACAACAACATGACAACCCATAGCTCGTCCCTCCTCAACACCAACGCCTATTCTACAGGATCGGGTATGTGAAGTTCAGTGCATGTCCCCTCCCACCCCTGAGCCCTTCACACCTTTACCTAGAGCTGAATGACCCTACTGATGTTCCCCATCCCCAAGGCTTCCTAGAGGGGCTATCTATGGCCAAACACCCCAAGGTTTTTCCATTGGAGTTTCAGTTAATTCAATCTCTAAGGTGTTTCGTTGGTGGGTCCTTTATGAAAAGAACTATATTACACAGTGCTTCAGAAAAAATGCAATGGGAAAGAACATGAAAACAGATGCAAGGAACCTAGTTTCACTTCATTTGGATTAACTGTGTGACCTTGAGCAAGTTATTTACCTTTTCTGAGTTTCAAGTTCCTTTTCTGTAAAATGGTCACTAACAAGTGGGTCTTTGGCCAGAGCCAATATCCATTTGAGACCTGACCCACCTACGACCACCCCTTGGCTATGATCTAAGGCACACCAGAGAGTAATGTATGGTTCTCTGCTGCAAGACAAGAGCCTAAGACTTTCCTAAAAACAAATTTAACAAAATATAAAAATGCAACCCTGGCGTTTCTTCCGGAGCTTCTGTGGGCCCTTTGTTCTGGGGTGGACGTCCCTTTCACCAGCCTTCCTCCTCCCCTGCAGTCTTTGGGGTTCCAAACAACATGGCATCCTGCTCCACTGCTCTGCACCCAGGAACCAGCACCTCCTCAGGTCAGTGCTCGCCAGCTTCAGTCACCTTTTCCAGGTGGTTTGCTTTAAAAATATATATATATAAGGATGTTCCTCCCTGGTGAGGAAAATCTAATGGTTTCTAGAGAAGATGTCCTTTCTGCCCAGGAGCATGAGAGCATTCCTGCATGTGCACCAACACAGAGGCAGTGGCCAGGGGGCTGTGTAAGAAGGCACAGAGCCTGCCTCCAGTCAGAGACACAGCTCAGTTCCGAAGGGAGAGTCTGAGGGCAGAGGGGCCTAAGACCTCACTTACATGTTTTCTCTAAGAGGTGGAGAAATGGAAGTAAAGAAGCTAAGTGAGGCCTGGCTTAGGGCATTTCAGGGAAAAAGCATTGTTAAGTTAGAAGGCTCTTACTTCAGATCTTTTTATAAATATAGTAGTTCATTGGGAGCTCAGATTTATTCACTCTATTTCCAAATACATTGCATCAGCCTGTATATAAGTTACCAGCCACATCTTTTTTAAAGGAATGTGCCTTCTCCTTGGAATGATGTGGGCCTCCTTATGTACTTGGCTGGCATATCTCAATGCAAACTTCATGTTCTGATTTTCAACGCCTCCAATTGACTAGCATCCCACCAAACTCAGAAGACACCTGGCTCATGCTTCATTTCTTCCACCTTTGCTATTCTGCTTAGTAAAATCCTGACTAAGGACATTGGGTCCACGATCTTGTGCCCCAAACACTAGATAGGATGGATTAAGAGAAGCCATTAACGGGAGGACTGAAAACACCAGCCTTTGACATCAGAATGGGGGTGAGGGGAACTTGATGTGTTTGAGTTAGAAGGAAGAGCCCAAGGGAAAATGGGGTCTCTGCCAAGGCCATGCCTTTTGGCCCCCTTGTGTCTATATCCTATGCCCACAATTCCCACACTGTACACCAAAGCACCCTAAGGTGCCTTAGAGAACAGGGAACCCTGGGATATTTTTAAATACCAAGGGTATCTTTAAATGCAGTGAAATCTGTCAGCCCTTGTGTGAGCTACCACTATAAGTTGTGTGGATCTAACCACTTAATAAATGGAACTGTTAGTAACTTCTGGCCTGGGATGGGGAAGTGGGGCATAAAAAAAATTTGTTGTATCACAAAATGTGAGAACTGAGAAAGTTTGGGAATCTCTGTCATGTGCAAAGGTATTTATCATGAAAGTGGTGTTGGGGACTGGGGAGGGGAGCTGCCTTAAGCTGAGCACCCTCCTCTCTGCACCTAGGCTCACCTGTCTTCAATTCCTTTCACAGTGTTTGGCATGCAGAACAATCTGGCCCCCAGCTCATCTGCCCTGTCCCATGGCATGGCCACCACCTCCACAGGTCAGTAACTGAGGTTTGGAGCTTGGGGACTGGGAAGTAACGCCTGTTTACAACTATAACTCACAATATCAGTTTTTAATTACTGAATCAGAGGGACTAAGATGTCCCTAAAAATCAATCGACCTTTCCCTTCAAAGAAATAGTCCCCACTCCCAACGTAGAGATGCCAACCTCGATCATTTGCTGGCTCAGACATGTGAAACCCCAGGGGAGCATTCCTGTGGAGTGTCACCTGTACAGACCTGTGTATGACTCACTGCTGTCCCTGACAGCCCACTGTCACTGCTGATTTTATGGTTTACTCCCTGGGCAAACCTAGGGGAGGGTGGACAGAAAAGGCATGAGCCTCAACCCTGACCCTCAACTTGCTTACTGTTTAGTTGGAGTAGAAAGTATAATAAATATGAAACAATTGGGGGGTTCTGTAAGACAACATGAATCTACCTGTGCCGAGCAGGTGTTAGGGTTGTAGGAGTTCAGAAGGGAAGGTGATATGGGAGGGTCTAGGAGGACTTCATGAAGGAGGTGACCTTTAGAACTGTCCTAGAAGGATGAGAATTTTACCAAAGAAAGTTCCATCTAGACTCTCATTGCTGCTCCCATGGCAAGAAAGAGTTGATTTCATTATTCATTCATTATTATTATTCTTTATCATTGTGTTCTTCTCATCTGGAGAGGCTGCCTGTTTGCCAGGGCTGGTCAGGCTGCTTCAAAGTTGCATGGAGCTGCCCTCCCACACTGGTCCCACTCACTCAGTGGTTCCTTTCTTGCAGCATACGGTATGAAGAAAAACATATCCCAGAGCCCTGCCGTTGTGAGCACCGGCGTGTCCACCTCTGCCGGTGAGTGCTATCCCCAGCTGCCAGTGGAAGGCAGTACAGGGAGAATTGCTCTGTGGTGACACATGGCATATGGTAGGAGGGGATATAACCAATCTGTGGTCTAAGCTCTCACTTAGGCCTCTCGGTTATTTCCAGAAATGAGCAGAGATGAACATCTCCCTGACCTTACCTTAACCTTTCTGTCCAAGAGACTCAGGAAGCTTTACCACCACACCTGCCTAGGGTCAGGCACTTACACCCCAGCTTCCACCCTTGTCTGGAAGCCTCTGGCCTGCTCCTGTTACATGTCACCCATCTCAAGAACCAGGGAGCTGGTCAAAGCTGCCACACCCTCCCTACTTTCTGTAGAATCTTTATCGACTAGGGCTCACAGCACAGGGTGGGCTATTTCCTCCTTTGCTCTGATTCTAAGTGCCTAGACCACAGAATGAACAAGGCAGAACTAGGTTCTTGCCCTCACCAACCTGACAATTGCAGTGGACAAAGTACACAAGATAATTTTAAGGAAAGAAATAGCTGAGGTGGTAGTAAAGCGAAAGTGTGTATTTTAGGCAGGGTGGTCAGGAAACTCCCCACCCCTGGATGCTAACACTGAGACCTAAGGGTCGAAATGAACCCAAGTTAAAGAAGGGGCTGCCTGAGGAGGGGACTTTTATCCATTCACTAAAGATCCTATAACATCCAGGTAGGAGGTGGCCCATAAGCCAGCCACCCAGTACTTCTGACATGGACCCAACCGCCTCATGACCAGGCCCAGCCAAGCAGGGGAGGTTGTCTTTGGTCCCCAAGATTCTTCTTAACAGCCACTGTCAAGGAGACTGGAGACGCTTGGACACACCCACTAATCTCTCTTTTCCTCCCCCCTTCTCTTCTGGTCATTTCTTCCCTCTGCCTTCTCCTGGCAACTTTTCTTTCCTCCTCACCTACTTCTTCCCTCTCTAGCCTGTACCACAAGTGTCCAGAATGATGACCTCTTGCACAAGGACTGTAAATTCCTGATCCTGGAGAAAGACAATGTGCCTGCCAAGAAGGAGATGGAGCTGCTGATCATGAACAAGGACAGCGGGAAGGTCTTTACCGCCTCTCCTGCCAGCATCGCTGCAAGTATGTGGGAGCCCAAGTGACTCAGGTTCAGAAGAAAGACAGACAATGTAGGAGACCCAATGTCCTAGCAAGGTGGTTTGAGATATTTTAATAGTGAAAGCACAGTCATCCATTCAAATGAAAAAATGCCTGGCTAAATAGGGTGCTCCCAGGGTCTGCCTTGAATGCAGATGAGCCAGGAAAAGTTTGGAAAAGAGCTCCCAAAGAGGTCTTTGGGCAACAGCAGCAAGACTTTCAACCACAAACACAGATGGGGGAATTAACCCCAGGAAAGCTGGGTCCTCTTCCTACCAGGCTAACCTTTACCTTTCCACGTGGAACAGGAAGTAGAGTGGGGTTGGAGAGTGGGGAGAGAATATCCCAGATTGTCACGGGCTGTGTGCACAGCTTCTTTTTCAGAGGACACCCTAAAAAAGGAAAAGCAAGCTGCCTACACCGCTGACACCAAGCTAATCTTGGAAACTAATGGTAAGACCAAATCTGATGGATGTCCACCTTGCCTTCAGCCAATCCACATTTCATTTATTTCTTTGTCTCCTGAGACCTCACTACTCAAATTGTGGTCCCTGGACCAGCAGCAGAGCAACACCCAGGCCCTAGCCCAGGCCTGCTGAATCAGAGGCTGCATTTTAACAAGCTTCCAGCTGATTTGTGCATGCACAACACTGAAACAAAAGCTTTCCCATGACATGCGTAAGGTCTACAGTGGTTTGTTTTTTCTCTCACCTTACTTGTCCTCCCTTAGTTTTCAGAACTAATAGAAAAATGTTTTGCAAAGCACTTGCTGGTTTATTTTTTTCTTCCAAAATATCTGGATCCTTTCATAGATAAACACATTGCTTCACTGCTCTGGGTCCTGAACCATCTCTCCAAATCACTGATTTCAGGAGGCTCAGTAAAGGAAGGGAAAAGTACATCATAGAACATTTTTCAATAAAATGCAAATGAAATCAGTTCCAGTCCTGGCAATGCCTAACCCTCAGCCTTAGCTGTTCCTTACATTTTAAGGGTGGAAATGGGGCAGCCAAGCCAAAAGACCCTTTCAGAATCTGATGAAAGCTGTAAATAATTTTCCCAGAAAATTGTGCACATGCCCAGAAACACTCAATGGTCAAATAGCATCAGGAACTCATAAACAGTCCTCCTCCTAACCCATCCTTGCTGTCCAGTTCCCTCCACCTCAGGGCAGGAACTTGCATTCAAAGTCCCTTAACCCAAAAAATCAAGTCATTTCTCACAAGCACATTTATTGTTTGAAAGCAAGGGTCACTCCTAAGATGGTCCTCTGAAAATGTCTAGGGCTTTAAAGGTTACAGGTCACAAGAGGGTTATGACACTGCTTTTTTCCACCATTAATTGTTTGCCAAGCCATGTCTGCATCGACGCAATTGTTCAAGATGCCTGAGGGGCATATCTACCTAAAGCCCTGCCCAGTATCTTCACAGAGGCTGTCTTGTGGGCTCCTCACATTTAAAAGCTCAGGTCAAAACCTTTGTTCTCGGTGCTTGTCTTTCAGGAGATGTGAAGACGGTGACCACAAAGGGCAAGGCCGCCTCCGCAGGTAGGTGAGACAGGCAGGTCCTGCAGTGACAGAAGCCCATGGGACTGGTTATGGTGAATGGAACAGAACAGATAAGGCCCCCAAGCCTGGAGCCAGTGCACACTTGAGCCACCAAACTCTGAACAGTGTCCCTGAAGGCTCAAAGGGAGCAGGGTAAGGGCGGTGGAGGGGGCAAGCTAGGGCGAGAATGGGCAGAAGAAGCTTAGTTCAGAGGTTGTTGCTCACAGCTCCCCCCTACCACCATCACCTCTAGGCACCTGCTACCTGCCTTCAGGTCCAAGGTCTCCCCACATGGAGGGAGCAACACAGCAGGGCTGCTGTTGTCTTACCCCCCTGCCCCCCACACATACAGGCTTCAGGGTGACACTAATTCACATGCATCTCCAGCCCTTTACACTTTCCTCTCTCCCTCCTCTAGCCTTGTAAGAGAGGCAGAGCAAGGGTTAGCACACATTTTAGATACTTAAAAACCTTTTCACAAAAACACACACAAAAAGCCCCCACACATTTACTGGGTATGCTTTAAGTGCTGAGTGTAATTGTAGGCACTTGGGGATTACAAAGAGTTGTGTGCTGTGACATGGGAACAGCTTTGGTTTGGGCCTAATAAAATGTAGAAGGTTGTGGCAGATCAAAGTTCATAATCGAGATTTTTAAACCTAGCACTCTGGGCTGCATCCTCTGCTAATTAACTTCCATGCCTCTCATTTCACTCAACAACTGTCCTATGAAGTAATCTTTTAACCTCATTAAAAAAAAAAAAAAAAAAAAGGAAACGCAGTAGTTAAGTGACCATCTCAGGGTCACACAGCTCAAGCCCAGGATTGTCAGACTTCTGCTCTTCACCAGCCACAGCCGTGTTTGTTCCGGGCGCCAGCCTCATCCTTCACCGAGCTGCACAGGAACCTGAAAGACCCACTTACATTCATTCAGGCCCACAGGGAGCCACCAAAAGCCAGAGAATTTAGAGGGAAGAGAGCAAGAGCCACCTGCATTCACCTTACACTTACCCTCTCTTCCACAGATATCCACGGCTATGACCGCCATAACGGTGTCAGTGGCATTAAAGGTGGCAGTGGTGGTGCTGGCGGCGGTGTTGGCGGGGGCCAGTGGGGGGCGGCGCCAGCTTGGTGCCCCTGCGGCTCCTGTTGCAGCTGGTGGAAATGGCTGCTGGGCCTGCTGCTCACCTGGCTGCTGCTCCTGGGGCTGCTCTTCGGCCTCATTGCTCTGGGTACGTGGCGAGGGTGGCAGGGCAGCAGGTCCCACTGCCCATTCAAAGGGCAGGAATTGGCCAGTGTCACAAGGGTTGGGGCTAAGGGGCTAGACATGATCAATGAGACCCCTTGTTACTGCAGATGAGGAAACAGGCTCCAGGAGGCACCTGGCCACGGTCCCGAGGCCACCTGGTTGCAGAGCCGGGGCTCTAACGCAGCTCCAGGTTCCCGGGCCTCAGGCCTGCCACGCTGCTCTGAGCACCCGGCCGCCCGGAGTAGTTAGGCCATGCCTTCTCTTAGCAGTTTTGCCCTCCATGCTCTGTTGTCCTCACACCAGCTCCCAGGAAGAATGAGGGCCACTGTCACTGTCTCAAATGAGAAGACTGACCCCACCCAGGCCAGGTTTCTTTAAGGCTTGATGACAATTTTGAGTAGCTGGTAGCCATAAGCATTCCATCAGAATGTCCCCAGCAGCATGAAGAGGCGCTGCAGGCCCCAGCGCCCCCAGGTCAGGCTCCCTGGGGACCCTCGGCTCACGCCGCCTGTGTGCCCTTTCAGGCGAGGAGGTGAGGAAGCTGAAGGCGCGCGTGGACGAGCTGGAGAGAGACAGGAGCAGGATGCTGCAGTACCAGGAGCAGATGGAGAGGAGCAGCAAGGACCGGCTGCAGGGGCTGGCGCCCGAGGTGCGCGCAGACCTGGGCGAGTCCGGGCCCGACGCCTCCAGTAAGGAGGTGCTCTGGCTGTTTGTGAGGAACAAGTTGATGATGGAACAAGAAAACGGTGAGCACATCCCAGGGCGAAGGGCAGGCCTGCTCCCACTCACTGCTCCTTTGACTGTGTGTGGAGTGGTGCCCACTCGGGGCACTCACACTTCCTTCACACTCAGGACCAGTATTGTGAACCCATTTCACTGTTGGGAAAACTGAGACCTGGGGAGAATTGCCCAAGATCACACAACTAGCACATTTTAGAATCTGATTGCTAGTCCTAGCCTTGGTTTCTTCCCACTATACCACAGAGATCCCTTTCGTGTGTGTGTGTGTGTGTGTGTGTGTGTGTGTGTGTGTTTCACAAAGGATGTGCAACTAACTCAGGGTTTACTTTCTCTTGTAGGCAATCTCCGAGGAAACCCTGGCCCTAAAGGTACTGTGGTGGATTGAGCCCTTTCACTCTCATTTCTTCAACTTGGAGCCATATTTTCTGGGTGGATTGGAAAACCTTTTCTTCCAAATTGAAGGAGCAGTAGACAAACTTTATGGCATCTGTTCGGGAGGGTTGAGAATTGGTTTTACAGTCAGAATATCTCAGAACGGGAAGGGACCTACGGCACCCTCTAAGAGAGACCCAGCAATGTGCCAAAGGACACTGACAGAGACTGAGCGGAATCCACGCCCCATGCCAACTCACCTTGAAATGCGGTTCACCTACTGTCAGCTGGTCTTAAGTACTATAAGAGCCCTTGGGTTCTCACCCCATTCACAATTTTCTTATCTTTCTTATTTTAGGTGACATGGGAAGTCAAGGCCCTAAAGGTAATTTTTATCTTAAATATTAATGAGGGTTGACGGTTTAAAGCAATCAACAAGTATCAGAGAACCCACCTCACATGATCTTGGCCATCTCCCCTCTGTAGTAGGACCGTGAACTGCAGAATAGCCTGCAGACCCTTGGGCTTTTGTGGGCAGGGACCTCATGACAGAGCAGGGCTCCATCATTGTCCTTCGCCCCTTCTCAGGGCTCCAGGGATTCCTAGAACATGGACCCTCAGGTGGCCTGTGTCAAAGGCCTACATCTCCCCAGCTCCAAAGGGCAGCCTGAGGGCCTGCCACTACACAACCCCTGGAGATTTCCAGAAATACAGATTCCTGGGCCCTGCTGCGAATCAGATGTTCCTGAAGCAGACACTCTGAGGCTAGACCCACCCTCCCCCCAGATTTTAATTCTGATAAATCAGGTCAGGAACCACCATTCCAAGTGAGCAACTTGTTCTCAGGGGTCTTAGCCCAGGGAGGCTGGGGATAAAAGCCAGCAGTCAGGAGCTGAGCCCCTGTCGGGGAATCCAGCAGGAGCAACACCACCTGCCTTCAGGGGCTGTGCGGGCATAGTCACAGGAACAGGTGCCCATAGTATTAATCAGTCGGGGAACAATCTCCTGCTAACTTGTGTGGCATACACCTATGTGCTATAAGAAATTGATGTATTTCCTCAGAGAAGGGGTTTGACAAGGACAGGCCCATGGGTGGGAGGAAAAGGTTTCCAGTCCCAGGGACCACAGCAGCACCTCTTGTTATAGCTGAGTGGGGTTCACACACTCCAGTGTACATGAGAATTGACAGAAGATTCTGGGTCCAACTTCCCAAGCCTCCGATTCAGCAGGGACAGGTGGGTGGGGCCAGGAGTCTGCAGTCCTGACCCCAGGTGGTTCTGCGGCCAGGGGTGCACAGCTCATTCTGAGAATAAAGTGATAGAGTCTCCTCTCTGAGCTCAATCTTTCTTCCCAGGAGATCCCTATGCAGAAATTGGGGTTCTTCCTCTTCTTCTCTTCAGGGTTCCCTGCCCCCCACACACACACCCTGGGTCACTGCCCCAGACCCCTTACCCAGGACTCCAGTATGCAGGCCACACACACCCTGACCATGCTGGGGATGGGGACTGATGGTCCTAGAGCCCCTGAGCCTGCAGTTACCATAAAATTCAGGCTGCTCAGTTAAACTCAAATTACAAATAAACAACAAATAATTTTTCACTGTAAGTATGTCACAAATATTACATGAAGCATACTTATACTAAAAATGTATTCAATGTTTATCTATAATTCAGCTTAACTGAGCACCCTGTATTTTTATTTGCTACATTTGGCGATCCTGCCTGAATCTCACCTGGTGACTCCTTTAGGTAATGACCCAAGTCTTCAAAATGACTTCTCTCTCTTATCTCTGTTCCCACAGGAGATCGAGGTCTTCCCGGGACTCCAGGTGTGTAATCTCTGATGGCATGGCTGGTAGTGCAGGCTGCTAGGTCCCGGATCCCAGGTTCCAGGAGGAGAATATGGCTGAGGTATTTTCATGTATCCACAGGTATCCCTGGGCTCTTGGGACAACCAGGTCCAGAAGGACCAAGGGGACAAAAGGGCAGCATGGGTAAGAACCTCTTCTCCATTCACTCCTTCCTTCCCTCACTCCCTCCCTACCTCAATAAACATTTATTAAGTGCCTGCTGTATGCCAGACCATATTAAATGCTGGGGATACATCAGTGAACATAACAGAGAAACCCCTGCTTACGTGTGGGTGGGGAAGAAAGACAATAGACGTGATAAATATGTGAAGTTCAAAGTAGGGTAGGAGGTGGTTCGGTAACGGGAAAGACAGGGGCTGAGGAGGCTTAGGGAGTCTTGAGGGAGCCCTCAGGAAAGGCCTCACTGAGAAGGTGCCATTTGAGCAAAGACTCAAAGGGGGTGAAGGAGCCGGGCATGAGGAAATCCTGGGGAAACGTTTCGGGCAGAGGGAGCAGCCCCAGGCCCCAGGGCAAGGATGTGCCCACTGGTCAAGGAGGAGTGAGGAGGAGGAAGTCGTCGAGGCCTCAGCTGCAACCCAGGCGGGAGGCAGGGAGTCCAGAAGGAGGGCAGTGAGCAAGGCTGACCATGTGGGGCCCTGGAGGCCCTTGTAAAGACTTTTCTTCCCAGTGAGGGGAGAAGCCACTTGCAGGTTTAGGGAAAGGGTGGAATCTGATCCTCTTGCATTTTCAAAGGGTTCTTCTGGCTTCTGGGTTGATATTGGGCTACAAGAGGAGAGGGGAGGTGCAGGGGACAAGTGCAGAGACTCCAGGCAGGCATCCTGACAGCGAGATTCTGCCTGTGGAGACCTCAGCTGGACTCAGGGCCCTAACTCTGATATGGCCACTTCTGTTTTTAGGAGAGCCTGGCATGGAGGGACCTGTGGGCCAGAAAGGACAGGAAGGCCCCAGGGGACTTCGTGGTGAACCAGGGCCACCTGGGTTTGGAGAAAAAGGGGACAAAGGTAAGAGGCGATTCCTTCACCAAGAGGGGTAGCTACGTCCATGCTTCCTTCTTCATCTCTCTCCCTCCCTCCCTCCTTTCAGTAGCATTTGCTGGGCACTTTGAGCCATGGTCTGGGACAGGCCTGGTGGAGACAGTGGTCTAATGAGGGTGAGGTCCAGGCCCCAGGCTAAGAACCCTGCAGTGTTCAGAATGCACGGAGAAAGTAGTCATGGGAGAAAGGGGCTTCCTGCATGGGGTGGGGAGGAGTCAGGGCTGAGGTGAAAAGCTTGAGACAGGCCCTGATAGAAGGCAGAGTGGGGTTCAGTCCCTACAGCCTCTCTTGACTGGAACTTGTCAGTGAAGAAGGCATGGAAAGCCCCAGACACAGGCCCAGTCCTGGAGGGGCCTGGAAAGATTTTGCAGTTAGATTCTTAACCATGAGTCTGTTTTTATCAAGAAAAAACAAGCACAGACACCAGAAATCCTCTCAATGCCAACAGACCATGAGCAAGAAGCTTTATTTTTAGCTTCCCTTTCTTTTAAAAATATTGCTCAATAAGGCAACAAATGTTTATCAAGTACCTCGGGCTCCAGGCTTCATGGAGCATAAAGGTTCTGAGGGTAGAAACTGTGAAGGTGTTTTGCTGATTCATGGCTTTGGGGAGGCACCAAATGGATCGATCAGAGGCCACTAGCAGGGTGGGAACCGTCCCCCAAATGACACCACCAGGTTGGGTGGACTCTCTCAGAGTGCTCATTTCTCCCCAGGGCTTGCTGGTGAACCGGGCCCACCTGGTGTCCCGGGTTCTGTGGGTCCCAAAGGTAAGTCAAGTGCCCAGGATGCTACCCAAGTTTGCAGTGTCCAGGATGGATAACAGAGGTCCAGGTGCTGGGATCCCGGACAGCCCCAACCCTCTGCCCTAGGCCTGTAGAGGAGCTAGGGGCCAAGAGAGGGTCCCCCCAAAAGGAGTCAGGGGTCAGGATTGGGGCTAGTTTGGGCTGCATGATGGATTTGGGGCCGTATTTCCATCTGTTTTCAATAGCCCCATTATGTGGCCCCTAAGTAGATGGATGGATCAGGAAATCAGAAGTCAGACAATCTCCTCACCTGACTGGGTCCGAGATACACACATTCAAAAGCAACATGTCTGAACAATCCCAGAGAATGGGCCTTCTAAATTTGAGGCCCATTAGTCATCTCTCCTCCCTCCCCTGCTCCAGCCCAAATGTTTCACTATGACCAGGAAGGAGCAGGGATCTCTTGATCCCACCAGTTTCAGATTTCTCCCTGAGGATGACTTTGCACTGGACTTGGGTCATCTTTCCATGACTCCACTGGCTCTGGGGTCCTGGCAAGAACCTATGCTGGGTGGGTGACATGCATACACACAGCCCTCACCTGGAAGTGAGCCCCACCCCTCCACCTGACCTTCAGCGTGGGGGCGGATGTCCCTGGCCTGTGCCAGACCCTTCTGATAACTGTTGTTTTTTTTTGTCCTTCTCAGGTGCCAGTGGTTCTCCTGGCCCACAGGGTCCCCCAGGTCAGTGCACTTATTCTTGTAATAAATGCTATTTCTGGGGCAAAGAAAGGGATGCCAAAAGGAGAAACAAACATTATTTAAGCAAAAGAAGCAATTATAAAGAGAGCTTGGAGGCACAAATCTCAGGTCCACACTGTGTCCCCTGCAGCTGAGGTCGGGTACCAATGGGCCCTGTGAGAGCCATTCCAACTTGGCTTGGGGCCTGCGGCCCTCTGGCAGCTCCAGCAGCAGGCAGCTCCCATCCTGCCCTCACATTTGAACAAAAGCCTGCCTCTACCTCATCCCAATGGGACAGAGCTCATCCTGCTATCTTGGGAATCTCAAGCTACAGCCCACATTGTAATGCAGGCCAATGTTTCTGCCAGGGTCCCATGAGGTGCCCTTATGACCGGGGCCTGGCAATCACAGAGGCAAAGAACCTGCCAGGATTGATGTGGAGGGGAGGTGGGGAGCAACTGCGGAGAGCAGCCCTTGCTTTTTACTCCAGAATGTGTTAGCACCTGACCATGTGCACATGCATGTGTGTGTACATGGGTATGTGCCTGTCTGTGTGCATGTATGTGTCTGTGTGTGCGTGTCTGTCTATCCCAAAGCCGGGACACTCACCCACCTACATGGTTTCCTCTGCTTGCAGGCCCTGTAGGTCTCCAAGGGTCCCGAGGTGAAGTGGGACTCCCTGGTGTCAAAGGTAAGCTGGTGGGGAGAAGCTGAGTGGGGGGAGATGTCACCCTGTAGGTGCCAATCATTCAAGAAGAAGGTCTTGGGGGGACAGAGAGGGTCAGATGGATATGACCAACAGCCTGTGCAGGCTGACAGACATGCGAGGAGAAGGGGAAGTCAGGATGGTGGGGTGGAGGTGCCTGCCTTCAGACACAGACACTGTTCTTCTTGGTCTTCCTCACCAAGGCTCTTTATATTAAGTTGTCCATTACTTTTTCAGGTGACAAAGGGCCTATGGGACCACCAGGACCTAAAGGTATGTTGTTCCTACCGCTGCTCAGACATCACCAGAGCCTGCCTGACTCCTGGGAACCCAAATGTGACCCATGCTCCAGTATTCAAGAGCACAGATGACTCTGGTTCCTGGACCCTGGGGCTGGGAGGGATGTGCCTCTCAGATAGGGAAACCGAGGCACAAAGAGGGGCCACAAAGTACCAACATTGCAATACTGTCGTTGGGTGATCCTCAGGTGGCGAGGATGCAGTGCTGAGGTCCTCCTGCTCTGGCCATCCTGTGCCCATAGCACCCATTGTATGACAGCTGGGGCTGGGGTCAGCTTGTGGGTGGAATCACAGGGGCCCCTTTGGCTTCGTAAATGATGCGTTCTTGCCAAGATTCCATTGACAGTAGCTTCCAGATACAATGAGAACTATGCTGCAGCGGGGTCCCTCTAACTGGGTGAGAATGTTTTCCTTCCTCCTGACTGATGCTTCCTGCCACCCCTCATGTTTGTTTTAGGTGACCAGGGTGAGAAAGGACCCCGAGGCCTCACAGGTCAGTCCTACATGGAAATCCACTTCAATCATTTAAAGACATTTTGTAAATCTATTGGGCACTGGAGATGGGGAAAAAAATACAGAAGTATGAGACAGAATCTCTGTCTGCTTCAGGGAACTTGCAATCTATAAAACTCAAGAGGAGTGAAATGAAGCACTCACTGGAGATACGCCAGGATCAAGATGAATAGTCAGATAGCAAATGTCCGGGGCAGAAAGGGAGCTATGATTGTCACTGATTCTTTTGGGGAATCCAGTTGAGAAAATTAAGCTCTTCCAAAGTAACAGAAAGTTGACATTACTTGTCCCCCCTCATCCACTTATCTCCTGACAACTTGAATGATTAAAAAGAAAATTAATACTTTGGCTACAAGGGCAGCTCTCTGTTGCCAACGAAATAAGACTCATACACACGCAGCTTCAGACCAGACATGGCTCTGGGTGGCCCTGACCGTAGAATCTAAGTGGACACTGTGACCCAACATCTCTGTCTGGTACCCCAAGCTCATCTGGTTGGGGAGGTGGCAGGCTTGGGGGTGGGCAGGGAGGGTGCAGCATTCTACCACTAACAAGGATGCAAAGCTTGAAAGCCTCCAACCAGCTAGCCCATTTCCTTTGCAGGTGAGCCAGGCTTGAGAGGTCTGCCTGGTGCTACGGGTGAACCTGGAGCTAAAGGAGCAGTGGGTGAGTGTCCCAGAGGAGCTAATGCAGCAGGTCTGAGCCATTCCAGTCGTCACCATGGCTCTGAAGTTGAGATCCTTCTAGAGCCACCTCTCCTATTCTCTGGCCTGCCCACCTCCTGATAGAGGCCTTATTTATAGGCCGTTTCTGGGCCTGCACATCCCTTCTGAGATGTGCAGCAGCCATCTCTGTGGGTTTCTCACTGCTGGGGGGCAAGGGGAACTCAGCAAGGCATGGCCTCCAATCTAGTTCCTGCCCCCAAGCCACTCAGGGCCCTTGGGAGGACAGGCAATGTTGGGGTTCTCTGGAACCCACTGTATTCCAGACATCGCCCTGACATCCAGGGCTGGTGTCACAGCCAAATCCAGGGTTCAACCTTTTGCTGACCTTTACCAAGGGACCTGTCCGCCAGGACATGGAGCTGGCCAAGGACCCTCAGAGAGCCAGGTGTTTAGCACCAAGTCCCAGAAGGGATTAAGCTCCACCAATGGAGGATGTGATTTATTCACTTTCTCATTCATTTAACAAGTTGTTAAGAAGTGCTGACTCTATGCAGGACATCTTGCTGAGCCAGTAAGTTGCTTCACCTCCCTCAAGGGGAGACAAAGCTTGTATGAGGTGACAAGTGCCGTGAGAGGTACAGAGTGCAAGGAGGACACTGTAGACAGATTGCTTCCACCCAGAAAGGTGGAGGAGGCTGCATTTCAGATTGTCCTAAAAAGTAAGGAAGATTTTTATTATGATCAATTTGGAAAATTCCATGTAGAAACAACAGCATAAGTAAGGAAAGGCAGAGGTGGGGAAAAGCAGGACATGGTCCCAGAAGGACCTCAGAGAGGTTGGCATCATTGGAGCAGAGGGGACAAGAACTTGGAGGACCTTGCCTTCCAGGACCTTGAGTAAATGAGCCCGGCATTTATTGAGCATCTGGTGTGTGCCAAGTCCTCCCAAGGGCACCGGAGACACAATGGGGACTCCCTGAACAGTTTTAGCAGGAAGATAGGCAGTTACTGCTTTAGGAGAAGAGGGTGGGGGAAAAGCTGCATCTAAAGGATATACCAGAGACTAGTCTTTTTCTACATTTGGTGTCTACAAGAAGGTCCCAAGGGCTCCCCACCTGGGAGACAACTTGATGTGAGCCTGATGGGCAATAGAGGGAGGGAGGCCCAGAAGTAGCTTCTAGAGTCACTGACGAGCTGTGGTTCTGCTTTCCTAGGACCCGCTGGCCCCGATGGACAACAAGGCCTAAGAGGTTGGTCACTGATCTGCTCTCCTCACTTTCACTGCCTCCCCTGCCTACCACTCCCTACCCTGCCCACATCCCCAGAGGGGCTTGTGTCATGTAGAAACATGCAAAGCCAGGTCTTATTACCCTTCTCCTCCCCACCTGCCTCAAAGTTACTCAGTAAAACACCAAGAAAGCATCAGCTCAGATATGCTGGCTGGTTCAGCTTTCCCAGAAGGAAAACATTTGCATGTTGGCCATACTCTTTCCAGGTGAACAAGGTCTCACAGGGATGCCTGGAGTCCGAGGCCCACCAGGACCTGCTGGAGAACCAGGAAAGCCAGGTAACAGAATGGGAAGAGGGAGTCATGGCCCTGCTGTGTGTGTGTATGTGTGTGTGCATGTGTGTGCCTGTCTTATCCCATTTTCCTCCAGCATCCCAAAAGATAACTCGCACAACTGCTAGCTTGCCTGTGTGTAGTGGCTGTGTGTCCTCACACCTTGAGTCACCAAGTCTGGCAACTGGGAAGAGGGAGATTAATGGGTGAAAGCAAGGGGCAAGGAATCTTCTTTAAAATTGCTGAGTTTACCACCACCTCAGCATCTAGCTCCTCTGAGCCTTCCCTCCAGTCCACCTCCCCTTGGGCCATACCTGGGCCCTCACTAATTCCCACCAGTCTGATGAGAGAAGCCATCTGGCTGCCCCAGACTTGGGGTTTGTCCTCTTGCCCCAATCCCACTTGCTCCTGCATTCGAGGGTGTGACTCCTCAACCTTTCATCTCTCCCCTTATGTGTTTTATTTTCTGTAGGTCTCACAGGACTCCAAGGACCTCCGGGTGAGTCACTGAGTCATTCCCACCTCCATAGAAGCCTCCCATTCCAGCTTTCTGGCATTCAGCAAATGCCTCTTCTCCAATCACCTCAAGTTTCCTCCCCTCCCCTCACTCTCTCAGAGAAGATGAGTTCAGGTCCTTTTATTGTGCATCTTGAGAAGCACCTTAGGAAGGAAAAATATGCACAACACAATCTAGAAAGCCATTCTGGTAGAAATAAAGTTAGCTCATGTGTCAGTTCTGCCTGCCTGTGTCCTGTTCCCCTTCGGCTCAGGGCCCAGGAGTGGCACCGGCCCCGCAGCAGCCCATATCCCATTGGCGTGGAGGAGTGGGAGCTCACCTCGTGCAGAGGGGCCCAGCTTCTCTGGGACAGCCTAGGCATCAAAGTCTGTCCTATAGTTGGGCCCATGTGCACTGTCGCCATGCCCAGCTCCAACTCCTAAAGGAAATTAAGCAAAGATGTAAAAGTAAGTCAAGCAACAGTTCCCCCAAAAATTAAGTGCATAGGGACATCCTCCGGACACTCCCTGGTGGAGTTCAGGAGACAGCAAGGAGGAGATATGGCATCAGCTGTAGGAAGCCTGGCCCCTGATTCCCGACTGTGGAGACAGGTGGGGACAGCAGCTGCTTTGCAAGCTACAAGGGAACTGGGATCCCCAAAGCTGAGTCCATGGGCCTCCGCCTCCCTGAAGCCTAGCTGTTGCCCCATTTCCCAGGGAAGGAACAGGGCTCAGAGCAAGAGGCCTGCCTGAGTGGCCACCTAGGCCGAGCAGAAGGCAAAGCCAGATAGGTCTCCAGGTTTCCATCCGCGATTGCGGCTACGCTGAGTGACAGAGTGCTAGGCACTACCAGAGGGTGTCGGAGTTGCTGGGCCTTAAATATCTTGACTGACTTGTTTTCAATCACATCAGGATTTCCTGGAAGCCCTGGCCAACGAGGCGCTAGAGGTAAGTGATTTTTCCAAACTAGATTTTCTTTCTTTTCACTAGTCACTTTTGTGGGAGGGGAGGGATTGGCAGGAAGGAAGCCCCTGTCTGGGCAGAGCCTGGATCAACAGTGGCATCTAGTGGCTTCAGTGGAGGCTGGGGAGCCAGGGATCTGTTTTGATCAACTCAGCCCTGAATCCTGAAGCCCCAGCTGGCCCCACATACCTCCCTGCCCAACAAGCAAAGCCTCTCTATGGTCCCTGGGTGTCTCCAGGCCACTGTTGGAGGAGGAGGATCTGGAGGTTGTTGCTCCTACCCCAAAGCTAGTCCACCCCCTGACTTGCCTCTAACATGCCCCCATTAGTGCTCAATCTCCCTCGCTTGGGCTTGGTCCCTGTACCCAGACTCCCGGGCCAGGAACTACCTTGGTTTTATCAGTCACACAGGCTTTCATGCAGGCAGGGAGAGGCATCTAAGATGCTGCCAGGAGGGGAAGTCGTCCTTAGAGATCGACCAGGACCAGCGTAGTGACCCTGTGCACAGGGTGGAATTCTTATCCCGCTCTGTTCCTCCGCCATTGTCCATTTCCGCACCATTAGACCTAACCCTGAGCCAATCCAAGGACCAATGGTGCTCAGGGCCGGTCTTCCTCCTCCTGTCCCTGTGACGGCACACCCCTGAGCCCTGACGTTCTATGCAGCTGTGCTCTGTCATCAACAGTCACTGTCACCTGTGGGCACCTGAGGAATAAAATAACTACTTTCCAGAAACTATTTCCAATGACTGGTTAGGCCAAGGAGTTCTTTTAGGACAAATAGATATTATTCAAAATAATAACTGAGTTCACACATCCCAGAGAGATCTCTGAGTCCACAGATATGTTCATGAATTGATGGAACCTTTAGTACGACACATAGGTTGGGGATTCCCAAGGATACCAGGCACCCTGCCCTTCCAGGCCCGTGAATTCCTGTCCACAGGGGACTTCAGACCCTCCCCGGACAATGTGCACAAAAGGTGGACATTTTACCTAATATTGGACTGGGCTCCAATGAAACCAACTCAAATACTTTCCCCTCTCTTGGCCTTGACCTGCAGGGGCTGGTGGGAGGCAAGCAGAGACCAACCCACCCCCACCCCCCACTTCCCCAAGAGGGACATGAGTAGCAACTTCACAGGCGGGGGATTGAATTGCTTACAGACCATGGAAAAAATGACAAAAGAGGCCCCTGAAAGTCCCCAGTGGAGGGTTTTTCTGTCCTCTGCTTCACTCACTCAGTTCCCCAGAGTCTGTGTGAATTTCCAATCTCAAGAGATGTTTTATTGACATGGCATCTGGTGGTAGATACATTTGGGAAAGTGTGAATCTGACATCCCTTTCTTGGAAGTCTCCCATGCACGTGTGCATTTTCAGCCTTCCAAGACACAGTCAGGAAAGAGATCTGTTAACCTTGATGTAACTTTCCCAACATACCAGCCACAGAACCCCTTCTGACTCTGCACAGCCCCAACTACTATCCCAGGAAACCAGCATCCTGAGGGGCACCCTGGAACTAGGCTCTACCTGGAAGGCTTATGCCTCTGACCTTGGACCTCTCAGTACTTTTCCTACCCAAGCCCATTCCCAGTAAAATCCTGAGATGCCCACGGTAGGAGAAGAGTCTGGGAGTCACTCTCAAGTCAGCCACATTCCGGCCTCACTGAAAGGCAATCTCTTCAACATTCACCAATGAAACCCCTTCGGGGAGTCCCAGCTTCTTCCAAAAGCTAATGGGGGCCAAGATTGATGCTCCAGTCTCCAGGGTGTCTGGTGCAGAGACTGGTGCTTAATGCATCCTGCACACGCCTCAGTTCATTAAAATGTCGTTACCCTGCAGGTTAGAGGCCCAGGAGTGGGTCTCAAATGCAATCAGAAGCCTTGGAAGTGATTTATTGGGACACTAATTGATCTGGGGAACAACCACTCTCCTTTTCCTCCCCTCCCAGGTGAACCAGGAGCTCCAGGCAAGATCGTGACTGCAGGTAGGCAAGCCCTGCACTGCGTGTTCTCATGTTCCGGGCATCTGCCCTGGCTCTGCCTTAACGCCCTCCAAGAAGCGCCAGTCAGTGGACACAGTGCTTTGGGCAGGATGCAGTGCTGGGCTCCTTGGGTCAGCAGCGAGGTGGTGGGCGGAGTTTAGAATTAATGAGAGCAAGAGATGCTGGCTTGGCCTGACCCACAGCCTGGTCTGGGTCCCAGCACTTCTGAGCCAGGAGAGTGGGGCTCAGTGTTCCATGTGTGTTCTGTTTTCAGGCGGGACATCGACTCTCACTGTCCCAGGTCCACCAGGACCTCCTGGAGCCATGGGACCCCCGGGACCTCCAGGTGTCCCAGGTCAGTCCTTTTTCTTGCTTTGCTCCCAAATCAGCGGCAGGCCTAGGTGGCATTTGACTGTACCAGCTTTTACTCAAATCCTGAAACCCAGGACAGGAACCAAGGGAGGAGAGTGAGGAGGAGCCGAGAAAGCCCCCTCCCAGACAGCCAGCCTAGCAAGCCCTCATCACACACCAGCAAGTATCCCAAGCGCTGCACAGGCTTTACTTCACCAGACGCCACAGCACTGCTGGAGGCTCCAGCCTGTAAATGACTTGCCCAAGGTCGCTCAGCTAAGAAGTAGCAGAGTCGGGATTTGGCCCAGGTGCTTCTGCCTCCAGAGCCACTGTTTGGCCAGTTAGAACACTCGGTCCTCAAATTGCTTCCTCTTAGAAAACAATTTGATAATATGCAACAAGGGCAACAAAAATGCTAGGAATCTATTTGGAGAAAATATCCCCAAATTGTTCAACAATAATGAAATCAGTACAAAAATATGAAGACTTAAAAGAAAGTTGTTAGGAGATAATAGTATTACTGAAAGGAGCAGAATGTTCGATAAAGTGTGCTCTGTGGTTGCAACAATATTTTTACAAGATGCAAAAAAATGCTGGAAAGAAATAAAATGTTACAAGTTAAAGAATTATAGGTGATATTTTCTATTTTTCCCACAAGCCTGTTATTTTGCTATATACGTGGGTTATCCACAAACAGTTTCCAATACATATGTTAGAAATTTTTTGGAGATTTGTGACTTGAAAAAACTCACAAACAAATCTTATGATTTTCTTAATAACATTTTCTTTTCTCTGGCTTACTTTATTATAAGAATATAGTATATAATACATATAACTATAAAATATATGTTAATTGACTGTTATTGGTAAGGCTTCCAGTCAACAGTATGCTATTAGTAAGAGTTTTTGGAGAGTCAAAAGTTATATGTGAATTTTCAACTGTGCAGAGGGTCAGTGCCCCTAACCCCCATGTTGTTCATGGGTCAGCTGTATGTATTTTTTAAGATTTAAAAATGTTCACACGTAAATGAAATATATGATTTAATATGACCAATGCAAGTATGGACCAGCCTTCCCTCCTGATAAGCTCAAGTGAGAGAGGGGACACTGGGGGCATTTAGAAGTCCCTCATCGTTGAAGGACAGTATCTGAAAGGGAAGTCCTGCCCATCCCTGGGGCCCAGTGCCTGGCAGAGAAATTCTCACCCAGATGGACCACAGGACTGCTCTCAAATAAGGAAGCTGGCCTCTTTGGGCTACTGTTCCATGCCCTGTGAGGAAGCTACACGTGTACCCAGGACCAGCCTTTTCTTCAGCTCTTTCTAAAACGGTGACTCTCGAGGTGTGACAAAGCCTTTTCTTCCCCAACCCATTTCCAGGCCCTGCTGGCCCAGCTGGTCTCCCAGGACAGCAAGGTATGTCATGCCTGAAAGAACACATGACTGTGGCCTCAGTCAGGAGGGCTTCCTTCCCAGGCCGAACTTGGGCCCCAGTCTGTACATGAAACAAGAGACATGTATTTGGGGAAGGGAGATGAGGGGGTAACATGGTTCTTCACCAAGGGTCTTGTGAAGCCTCAGTTGCAAGGGGAGACACCTCCTCTAACCCCCTCCATGTCTCTGAGAAGGCAGGGGTCCACTGGATCGGGGATTGAAGCTCTGTAAGCACCTGGGCAGGGTCAAGCTCAGCTATTTTCACAGGCCTTAAGCCTCTATGACCAGACCCTGATAACCATGCCACTGTCCAAAGACTTATCCAAATACCAAAACACAGTCAGTCTTAGGGAAAGCCGATCCACTTCCTCCTGGGGTATTTCTCGGCTGACAGACAAGTTTGCAGTCAACTCTCTGGCTGCCCTGCCCCGGGCACCTGAGCCACTGTAGCCACCTGCAGAGGAATTTCTGCCAGCGGCGTGCACCCTAACTGTGTCTCCCCACAGGCCCGAGAGGGGAGCAAGGACTTGCTGGCGAATCATTCATTAGCAGCAGCAGTTCCATCTCCGAAGTCCTCTCTGCCCGTGAGTGCCCCCGTGTTCTCCAGGGCAGGTGATGTGGGGGTGGGAGTGGGAGAGAGTCAGGACACTGGGGCTGTGGCGGCTGCACCAATGGGTCATCCGGAGCCCCAGATGTGGGCGAGGATGACCAGCTCCTCTGGGGCGCAATGCGAGCCGGTAAGGAACAGCAGGGCTTTGTCAGCCATGGGGGTGATTCACTGGGGATGGGGCAGCTGCCAAAGAGGTTCTCAGACTCCAGGAGGCCCAGTGTCACGCAGGGCCTCCGAGTGTTGCTGGCAGGAGCACTGCATCCCCCATGCACTGGGAGCAATGACAAGGGTCTGTGGGTTCTCAGCCTTAGGCCTGACCTGAGAGCGTAGACTCCCCCTGTTCCCAAAGTCCTTTAAAGAGCCCAGGCGGAGATGCTGCTGGGCCTCCTCCTCAGCACCTGAGTAGCTGGACAGCTGAACAGACATCCTGCAGTCACGTGTGCCAGACTTGTGCCTTGGCATCTCACTGAGCCTTCACAGGGCCCCGTGACATAGGTCATGTGCCTCTGGTTTACAGAGGAGGAAGCTGTTGCTGGGAAAGGTTGAGAACTTGCCCAAAGTCACCAGCTAGAAGTGATGGAGCAGGGACTTGAACTCAGGCTCTCTGCACTGAAGCCATGTCCTTACCATCACTCAATACACCCATATTAGCTACCAGGGAGTTTGACTGCAGCCCTGCCCTGCCTCTGAGCGAGGGCAGCCCAGTAGAGGGGGTCTGACGTGTGGGTCTGAGTGTAGCCCAGGGTGCCTGACATTGATGATCCTGGTGAGGGGAGAAGCTGGCAGAAAGCAGCCCCAGGTCAGCTTTTGCTAATTTCTGTTTTCTTCTCTCTACAGAAGGTCTTGATTTACGAGGTCCCCCAGGCCCACCTGGACCACCCGGGCCACCAGGTGAGCATCACAGGGATCTTTGGAAGGTGGGGAATTGTGGGGCACAGGGGAATTGAGGCCCTTGGTGAGGAAGCACTTGGTAAGTTCAGCATTGCCTCTTCCTTACTGTATTCTGCAGGACTATCCATTCCGGGTCCCCCAGGTCCCAAAGGAGACCGAGGTGAGAACAGTGTTTTAGGGAATGCAGGAGCCTGTATGCGCCCAGCATACCCAACTGGTGGCCAGGACAATGTGGATGAGGCTTGATGAGCTGGGGCATTTCTTCATTCTCTTGAAATATCCCATGAGGAGCTCAGCACCCTGGAGCATGGGGTGGGGGGAGGCATGGTGGTCAGAAGCTCTACACAGAATTCCGGCCTCTGTATTGGCCTGATGGAAGGAGAGGCATGAAGAGCCCCAAGCTGTGTCTGTCCCAGCCCTGGAGCCCCAAACCCTCCCCATGGGCCCCTTGAATTCACAATCTCTGGTTCATATATATCTCACAACTCTGAGCCTCCTTCCCTCAGGCCCTCAGGCCCCCAGGCCCCTGAGGGCACCAAGGTACAGTAGAGCTGGCATCAAACAAAACCTGGGGCGGGGGTGGCAAAAGCTGACTTCCAAGAGCCTGCAGCGAGAGTAAATCAGAGTGTGCGTCTCTGTGTGGATGTGAATCTTGCAGAGCCTCAGGAGGGGAGGTGCTCTGTCGGGCTGGGCCCTGGGGAAAGGGAAGGGAGCACTACTGACCGTCTGCTCTCTTTGTTTTTCCTGAGCAAGGCTCCCCAGGGTTCTCAAGCTCAGGTAAGTGCTGAGCCCCCCCCCCCCCCCAGCTAAAGCCGCACCCAGCCCTGGCTGACTGCACTGTGTATGGTGTTGGCTTCTAGGTTCCAGTTCTCTCGGACTCGACCTGCAGGGACCGCCCGGCCCTCAGGGACCTAAAGGTGACAAAGGTCAGTGAGGGAGCAGCTAAGGAGGCAGTGAGAAGTAGGAGTAAAGCTGGCTCCCAGAGCCCAGATAGTGAGCAGCATGCACTTATCAATGCTAAAGCCTTGGGGGGCGCGGGGAGGATGTCGAAGAAAGGAGAGGCGAGAAGAAGAGAGACGTGGGGAAATGTGGGGACACACACAGTCTCTGCCCAAAGAGAGCCTGGGGTATCGTTGCAGAAACAGACATGAAACAATTGTTGAGCTACATGCTGATAGGTGTGGTTGGGCTTAACCAGGGAAGGCTTCCTGGAGGTGATGCAAACAGGGCTTCTCATTTTGGATTCCAGGGGATCCAGGTGTCCCTGGCATTCCAGGTGGTCCCTCTCAAGGTAAGAACCAAAGGTGACCAAAGTTCCTCTCCCCTTCTCCAGGCAAGGCTGGTCACGCCAGGGAGGACCTGGGTTCCTTCGTTCACTCATTGATCCATGATTCGGTGTTGATTAGGTAGTTTCTCCACATGCTAGGATTTCGGAGCTGCCTTGAGGAGGTTACATGTTAGTGGGGGCAGGAGGGAGGAACTCCTGCGCGTAAAGATGGCTGACAACGCCAAGACAGAAGATGGAGACAGGGCAGGGGAGCTGGGGCGTTCGGAGGTGAGGGAGGCTGCGGGGTGCGAGCAGGCTGCCGAGGGAGAGGAGGGAGGGCTTGGCTGGAGAGCTCCCCCTCCGTGCCCCTTGCAGACAGCGGCTGCTGCAGGTACTCCTAGCCTCTCTTTTTGGGGGAACCTTCTCTTTGCCACTGTCCTCTCTCTACTGAGAAAGACCCCCCTCTACAGACCGTGGGAGCCGTGCGCGGGCCCCTTGTCTGACCTGGGGTGGAGAAACCCGCTCAGAGGGCTTTCTCTCTCCCAGGGGGATCATCGTCCAGCACCACGTTCATGCAGGGCCCACCGGGCCCGCCTGGCCCCCCCGGGCCCCCGGGCTCCCTCAGCGGCTCTGGCCTGGAGATTCAGCAGTACATCTCTGAGTACATGCAGAGTGAGTGCCAGGGTCAGGGTTGGGCGGTGTGCGCGCACACGCGTGTGAGCACGCATACACATCTGTGTTGGGGGTCAGCAGTCTGCGTGGCCAGACCCAGGTCTTCGCTTCTGCAGCCAAGACAGCAGGTCCATGCGCTCCTGCCTGCTAGCTGCCCACAGAGCCCCAGCCTTACCCCAGCAGAGGCTCGCACACCCTCACGTTTGTCCACACGCATACCACGGCTACACGCTCACACTTTCACCTGTGTGCACAACCCTAACCCCATCCCTGAACTCCCCAGGGATGTGTGTGATTTCCACAAATGTGGGCACCAGAGTTTTGCGAAATGGATGGTTGACTAGAGTCTTGTTGGTCCACAGCCCTCAAGTACCTCCCGACCCAGCAGAGGCCTCTGCCTCAGTTTCTCCACTTGTAACGAGACATATAGGCTCCTGCTGGCCCTGCCTCATGCCCATGTGAGGGTGTGGTAGGTCACCTCCATGTGGTATGCATGGAGAACAGGCCCACCGGGGGCAGGCTTGACTTTGCTTTCTGTCTTTGTTGGCAGGTGATAGTGTTCGGTCTTATCTGTCCGGAGTTCAGGGTCCCCCGGGTCCCCCTGGGCCCCCTGGGCCTGTCACCACCATCACGGGTGAGACTTTCAACTACTCGGAGCTGGCAAGCCTCGTCGTGAGCTACTTACAGAGTAAGCCTCTCCCACCCCTAAAATGACCACGACCCTCCCCCAGGGTCCACTGTTGTTGCTGGAACCTCGTCTCTTAATTTCCTGCTGGCTTTGCCCTTCTTCTGAACGTGACATTCAAATCTGAACTCACAGCAGTCAGACCACCGGGAGCCGGCTTCAAAAAGGGTTTGCTCAGATGAAGACACACTGCTTAGCCGTGGTCAGTGAGCCTTCTCCGCGGTTGACCGATGTGTCCCAAATATGTGAAATGGGATCCGTGGGGCTGGTGGGATCTCATAGGACTTAGGCTAAAACATACGCTTGAAAACAAACTGCATTTTTTACCAAACAAAACCAAAAATAACCTTCCACATTTTCATGCTTTAAAAACAGCCTCCTAGGGCCCCCTTGGTTCATCTCCCCCAAATGGAAACAGCCAGTTGACCATTCTTTGGGATTCTGGAGTGATGGGGTGTTGCTTCAGTGCAGATACGCAGTAACCCCAGGTTTCCTCCGACAGGTTCGGGGTACAGCATCGGCCTGTCGTCGGCTGCCTCCATCACTTCTGAAGACGTCCTGGCTGCGCTAAAGCGTGAGTCTCCTGCAGTGGGCTGGAGGCAGCAGCCCCTTTGCCTTCCCCTGACCGTCCTGGTCAGCACACCTTGTCCCCCTGAGCCTGGTGAGGGCTGCAAAGGGGAGGCAGTCCTTGAGGACATGGAGTCACTCCCTCACTGCTCCCAACCACTGACTGGAAAGGAGGCAGCAAATCTCCTCGCCCCAGTGCCAGGCAACCGGGCAGGTGCCCCTTCAGATACCTGGGAGCTTGCCGATTCCCCGCTGTGGGCCTGAAAACCAGAGCTCACAGGTCTCTCTGCAGCCAGTCTGGTGGGGAGACCCGGCTGTGGCTGTCCCGCGGCCTGGGTGGTCCAGCGGGCACGTCTTCTCTTTCAGGGGATGACGTACGTCAGTATCTCCGTCAGTTCCTGATGGGCCCTCGGGGCCCCCCGGGGCCACCAGGAGGCAGTGGAGATTGGTCCCTCCAGTCTTTGGACTATGCAGAGCTGAGCAATCGCATTCTCAGCTACATGTCGAGTGAGTGTCTGTCCTTTGCAGGCAAAGGTGGTCAGGAGTTCAGGCTGAACGCCCCTGAAATGGCCCACTGACCCTCTCCTGCCAGGCTGCACCAAGCCCAGGGGAGTGAGCAGCATTCAGAGCTATTCAAACCCATGGCTGCCAATCAGGTCGGAGAGCCTGGCGAGGGAAGCAAAACGAGTGCCCTGGGCACCGTCCTGCAAGGAATTTGCACATGACTCACGCCCACTTCTCTATACACACACAACTCACACGCTCACGTCTCTGCACACACACACACTTCTCTGTACACACCTGCACATACACTGCTCTACATACACAAACACTCCCACACGCCCAGCAGGATGAAGGATGTGGCCCTTTTTGACCTATGCTTTTCCCAGGACCTGGGGCCCCTCCTTGGCGTCGTTACCCAGGAGTGTCTCTCTGAGTACCCCTTTCTGCCTGACCCTTCCTACTGCCCCTCTTTTCCCTTTCTTGATCCCCACTTCTGTTCACATTGCTTCTGGCTGGCTTCCTCTCACAGGTGTTTCCATCTGCCTTTCCCTATCTGATCTGAATCCATCACAACTTGGGATTTTGTTCCGCAGGTTCTGGAATGAGCTTTGGGCCTCCTGGCCCCCCGGGACTCCCTGGCTTGCCGGGACCATCCTATGAGGAGCTCCTCTCCTTGTTCCAAGGTAAGGTTGAGCAGGGGACATCTGTCCAAGTGGTTTGGGATGGAAGGCAGAGCTTGGCCTAGGCCATGACCAACTCCTTGCTCTTCCTTGGCATCTCAGGATCTGAATTCAGAGGCATCGTTGGGCCGCCAGGTCCCCCTGGGCCACCAGGGATCCCAGGCAACGCGTGGTCCAGCATCAGCACGGAGGACCTCTCATCTTACTTGCGTAGTAAGGCGTGGGAGCAGGGGTGAGGAGGGCAGAGGGCTGGAGCTGGCTTGAGGGCTCCATGATTTTAGTAAGGGCAACTGTGGAGTTAAACCCACTTAGTTACCAGGTCCTCCTGTAGCATGTACAGGGCTGGGCCCTGGGGCCCTGGAGAGGGACATGAGCTTTGAGGTGCTTTCAACGCCCCCAGCGAGTGAAGCAGGGAGACAGTGCTCCCAGGCACAGCCCTTAGACAACTGGTGAGCCAGTGTGTCATCAGCCATCAGGAGCCAGGCGGAGTTCAACTGTCAGTGGCAGGAGGGCCGAGGGGGAGAGGATAGGACCTGGGCTGAATGCAGCTCAGGATTGGCAGCGGGAGGGCCAGTCGGGGGCAGCATTCCTGGGGGCTCCCCATGCCGTTCCCGCCTCACCCCCTCCTTTCCAAGAGGGGCACACATGGGCCCCCGAGCTGGGAATTCAGCGTTCTCAGCAGGGCGACCTCTGATCTTTCGCTTTCGCTTGCCTCCCGCTCAGCTGCCGGCTTGTCATCCATCCCAGGCCCTCCAGGCCCTCCGGGTCCCCCAGGCCCTCGAGGGCCTCCGGGTATCTCAGGAGCGCTGGCAACCTATGCAGCTGAAAACAGCGACAGCTTCCGGAGCGAACTCATCAGCTACCTGACAAGTAGGTGCCCCGATTATCGCTGTCCCTCGTGTGCCCCCTTCCCAGGCCTTGCTTCTCCCTGTCAGGGGAGCAGAAGGTGAAGGAACCTGGGAGGCCAAATACATGAGAGCCAATAGTTGGAGAAAGCCGGGTTTCTTCCCAGACAGCACAATCCTGCTTATGCACAGAGCCTTGAAGCTCATACCCTGCTGAGGAGGGTTAAGACCCTGAAAGACCCCTTAACTCCCACTTTTCTCTCCAGACTTGAGCCCCCACTGATGCAGCTTCCTCCCCACAGGTCCTGATGTACGCAGCTTCATCGTGGGTCCCCCAGGCCCTCCTGGGCCTCAGGGACCACCTGGAGACAGCCGCCTGGGGTCCACAGAGGGCTCCTACAGCAGCTCATCCTCCAGCCGGAGCACCTCCTACAGCTCTTCCATGGGTGTAGGAGGAACCAGCGGAGGCTCCCTGGGGGAAGGGGGGGCCTTTGGCTCCGAAGGTGGCTTGTATGGTGGTGACGGCAGATTGTTCGGGGCTGGCTTTGCTGGAGGTCTGGATTACAACGAGCTGGCTGTCCGAGTGTCCGAGAGCTTGCAGCGTAAGTCGGGGCACTTAGGCCTCAGTGCCGTGGGGGGAGTGGGAATGCGAGCATTTCCACGTCTAGGCTCCAGAAACTCACCCTCTCATTCTCGGAGCACCCAGGCGGTGGGGCCGGCAAATCTGGAATCAGATGGACAGGATCTGGAGACAGGAGGCCCCAACCTAATTCTCATTCAAGGGGACCCTGTCAGGACTGGAACCTCTGCTGTGGGGAAGAAAGAATGTTGGGGTCTTTTTCTTTGCTTTCCCACTAACTTGTGTGGGTCTCAGAAGTCTTGACAACTATGACGGTTTCTGCTGGGGCTGAGGGAAGGTTGTTGGCTAAAAAGCCCTTTCTCCCCATAGCTTGTCAGTGCAGTCACGTAGACAAAAGGCTTCTGACGAAAGCCCACTGCAGAGACCAGTGCCACTCAACAGTGAAGACAAGAAAGCCACAGGGCCTTTCCCTCCTGTCACTTACCCTTGTCTAACTGCATTGGGAGCCAGACAATCCGAGGGTGCTGTACTCCCCACTGTGAAGAGTGCACCCACACTTTCATGCTTTACAGGTCAAGGCCTGCTGCAAGAGATGGCCTACACTGTCCAGGGCCCACCAGGCCTGCCTGGGCCCCAGGGCCCCCCCGGCATCAGCAGGGTCTTCTCTGCCTACAGCAATGTGACTGAGGACCTCATGGACTTCTTCCGAAGTAAGAGCTTCCCCGATTGCTTTCCCAACATGTAACTTGCTGCATAGCCTCACATGGAGCCTGCTCCACAGGAACCAGTCCCCTGGAAAACCTCCATTCACATGTAAACCTTATTAACACTGAGATGCTAAAAATCTGTCAAATCCTAAACTTTGATTTCCTCCTACAAGCGCAAACTCTACTACCTATCTGTGAACGTATCACTTTATCTCCCCAGCTTCATGGTGACTGCTAGTCTAAGGCCAGTTTTCCCCTCTTGCAGCTTACGGAGCCATTCCCGGACCCCCTGGGCAGAAGGGAGAGGCTGGCATCCGAGGACTCAAAGGTAAGTGGTGGCGGGAAACCGCCACCAAATCCTCTGTAACAACCTCATGCTGAAAACCAGCTCCCCAGCCAGTGCTGGGCCGGGCTTGGGCTCTGTGCAGCTCCTCCAGGTCCCACACTCGTGCTTTACTTAGCATCTCTCTCTCCTCCTAGGTGAGAGGGGCCCTGCTGGGCCACCTGGCAGGCCTGGGCCACCCGGCGCTCAAGGGCCCAAGGGAGAAAAAGGAGACAAAGGTAAGCCTTGGCTGCCAGAGATCTGTTCCTTAGCAAGCCTGGAAAATTAAGGCAAATTACTAAAGGCAGACCCTGCCAGCAACGTAATTTGCTTAACAGACAGCTGGGGAGAAAGAAAGGCGCGTGCCAATGCAGGAGGAAAAGGAAAACCAATCTGGTATTGAGAGAGGGTAAACAATTTAAATAAATTGATAGTCTTACAAAAGGGTTTCTCTTTCAAGACAGTTTTGTAAGTAGTCGGTTGCCGTAATTGCCCAAGTTAAAGTCCCCACAGGCCACAAGATATTTTTTAACTTCATACCCATCTTCTAACACTCAGGTGACCAAGTCTATGCTGGGCGGAGGAGGAGAAGTATCGCCACCAAGCCATGAGCTGCCCTTGGCGGAACAGCCCCCAGACCAGTTCTTGCAATGGCTTACGGTGCTTAAGCCAAAATCTCTCCAAAGGATGAAAGCTGGAGTCTCAATCTCCTACTGACACAGCATAGCCAGTCAACTAAACACTTATTTTAGTCTGAAACAATATACACATATATGAATAATTCAAAGACACACAATCTGAAACAGCTTCGTTAGGTAGGCTCGAGTAGTTGCAGTCCTGCAGCACGAGACTGACTTCTCTGCTCTCTGCACCTGAGCTCCTTGGCTTCTCTAACACTCGTTCAAGCCCTAGCCTAGGAAAGCCAGTTACACAGAAGTTGGCCCAGGAGTCCTTGATCTCTGCCTAAAAATGAGCCAGGAAAATGGAAGACCGGGATGGCAGGGGCCGCCTTCCAGGGGGCTTCACCTGATTGGGGGGTATTCTGGTTAATGCCATAAAGCTGTGGTGTCAGCTCCTTCCTCCCCTTCACTCCAGTCACAGAAGAGTTGGCTAAGAAGCAACTCTTGCAACTGAAAAAGTTAAGAAATTCACTTCCCCTGAAGGTGGCTACAGGGTTTCAAATAGTTATTTCTCACTATATATATTGCCACTTGCTTAGAAACTTTGACTGTAGCTATAATCTGTATCCGTAGGCCTGTGCTAGTTTATAGATATGTTGTTCTGAACTGTTTGGGCTGCAGCAGACAGAGAAGGGAAGGGCAAGGAAGAGAGGAGGGAAAATAGAATATCTTCTGCTTGGGGCAAGATGTCACCTCTGTTCTGCACTTAGGAAGTGGCATTGGGTACTGGGTGCAGTTGGTTTTTTAAGCACTTTTCAATGTCTAAAAATGTTAACGTGATCTATTAGATGAAAAGTCATTTCAAAAGTAAAATTTCCAATTAAAGGATTTTTCTTCTTTTTTAAATATTATGTGTAATGTGATCCATCGAACCAAAAGTTAAAAGAATATTTTGGTTTTGACTCTAACACTATTCCAAACACTATTCTGGGACACACTTTCTGGCATTTTGTTTAATAATTGAGATCGTTAAACGTAGACCTTTATCTGTAACAAATTACTCAATTTGGGCACTTAGAAAGCATCTGAAGGGTTTCCCTAAGCATAAGTTACTTGAAATAAACACACATGCAATAGATGAGCAAAAAGATTCTTTTCAATTAATGCAGTGATTTACCCTGGGGAAGGAATTACAACTGCAGAGCAAGTAATACAGATACCAAAACGCCTACTGGGGAAAAACGCACAAATATCAAATGCCCCACAGAAATGCTCAGTAAAATCCAACACGCAAGTTCAGAAGAGGCTACCCTGGCCAACTATTGAATTTGTGACAAAATGTGACACTCAGTCGCTGGATAATTTAAAGTGGGCTTAAATGAAAATCTACTTCTAACCTCTACTCTTGTAAAAGACTGGACTATTTTGTGTGTGTGTCCTCTCCTATCTCACATATTATCCTAGGAAAAAACGTAACACTTAATTCCACTACATCAAACTGCTGGCAGCAACCACTAGTCAAGCACTAAACATTCTACATGGTCTGTTTGCCGCCTTTTTCATATCCTATAGTCACCTGCTCTGAATCAAAACAGGAATTCTAAAAAAAATGAGTTCATAAGGCCTTCAGAATTTCAGACTTTTTACTTCCCAATGAAAACTTACCATGTATAATAAATGACTACATTGTGTCTTTTTAACACTTTGGTTTTACCTAAAGGCTGAGTCCATTTATAGTCTTGTAATAGTAGTTTCGTGGGTTCAAGTATTATATTTCCTTGAATGATTCTTATCTTGATTAACCGGACATATGAGTTTCTTCCCTACTTACTAGACTGACCTTTCTAAGCTATCCAAAGTCTTCATAGAGTCCTAAGACCACGTGAAATAGGTGAAAGTCCAAACCTGCTTACCTTCTCCGAACAGAACCCAGAAAGAAAACGGGAAGATAATGTCCTCAGCTGAGGGCAATGACTCTGAGCCTCTTTTGTTTCTACTTATTTTTTTATTTATTTAAATATGTCTTTATTGATTTCAGAGAGAGGAAGGGAGAGAGAGGGAGAAAAACATCAATGATGAGAGAGTCATTGATCAGCTGCCTCCTGCACGCCCCCTACTGAGGATCGAGTCCGAAACCCGGGCATGTGCCCTGACCAGGAATCGAACTGTGATCTCCTGGATCCTAGGTCAATGCTCAACCACTGAGCCACGCCCGGCGGGCTCTTTTGAAGAAAAAACAACAGTTAAGAATGAGCTCAATAGTGTACAGTGCTCCAGGATTAGAAAATGACATGCTTTGCCTCCATCCAGTGAAGCTGAACACTAGCTAGATGATGCTGCCTAGTGTCTACTGAATCTTGCATGAACATATCAATGACAAAAATAGGTTATTTTTATTTTTAGCAAAAGTGAGGTCATATGGCTTGTGAAATGTTTGTTGAGAAAAATAACCCATCCCAAAGGGAAAAGGGAAATAAAAAATATGTACATATGTTGGTGGCAGTATTTTAAGCACCTCTAATAAGCCTGAAAGGGTCAGAAGACCTGCAGGACTGCAAGTGTTACAATATAACTTGGACCAAAAAAAAAAGCTGCGTAACATTCTCACACATGAATCCAGTTTCAACGGTTCTCAATAAAAGACGGTTTTCTCAACATAGATTAAGAAACAACTTTATTTTTCATTTGTCAATCCCATGATTGAAAAGACACATTGCTCCCAAGTAGACAAGAGGCATAATCTGAAACAAAATTCCTTCTGAACATTTAGCTTGTGAAGTTATTACACTGCAAATCAAAGAAGGATCACGAAAAGCTGCAGCCAACATTTAAAACTGGTATAACATTCTACGAAAGCTTAGTAGCAGAAATTGTAAAGCTGTATCAAAACCATGTCAGCCACAGAAAAGCAACAATAGAGGCATTAACTGCTGTGCCTTAAACGTAAGCATTTAAAATATCCCATTTCCTATAAAAGATCATTTCCCAGAAAAGAATTAATTTATTTAATCAGAAGACTATTAGAGCTAGAACTAACTCTCCTCTTTCACCTCAGTTCTAGGTTTTCCTTTAATCAACACTATCTCTAGCTAATCGTTTGACAGAATTTGGCTTCTCAGAAGAGTCTTTGTCATTTAAGCACAGTGTGGAATGGGGGAAAGTGTGTAGTTACAAGGGAACTTAGAAGAGTACAAAAGACAGTTGCTTCTGAAACTCGCTGATGCTTGAGAAATCAGAGACCCTCCGTTAAAGTGGGTCTCATATGCCTGAGAGCTTTGTGCTTGAGGAAACACTACTTAGAGGTAGCTCTGGTTCTGGTTTATATTTAATTACAATTTGCTGTATACTGTCAGAGGAAAGTTCTAATATTTTCAGCAAAGTATAAGCACTCAATTTCCTCCTTACTCACCCTACAGCTTCCCCATAGAAAAGGGTAAGAAAAAGCTTAATTGTGACTCCATATAGAATAGCAGCTAATTCAGCAACTCACACTCAACTATGGATTGACAGGACTAGGAAAGGCAACCTGGTGCAACGAGCTGAGCTGGGCCTGCAGAGTGTGGCGGTCTGGTGTGCTCACAGCACGCAGGGCAGAGGGGAGCGTGAGCGATTAGGGTGCGCGTATGAAGAACTTGTTTTATGCACTTCATAGCACATTCTGCCACGGCAGCAGCCACCAAATCGGGAATGGGCCGACTGTATTCTTTGATTTCAAACAAGTCTGTGCCCTTCCCTGCTCCCCACCTGCACTACATGCAAGAAAGAGAGCTCACCATCATCTATGTGAGTACAGGGCCTAAGAAGAAACGGGCGGGATGGGCACGAACAGCATATTCTGTAACAGAGCACTTTTTGAAAAGACTTATAAACTTTAATTATTAAAATGAACATTTCACCTCTACATACGTATCATTTTGTAGTCCTGGGCCCACATCAATACGGTCATTTTTGAAAGAAGACTCGAGCATAATAAATACTGAACCCAAAGGGCAGATGCGACAGTTGCAAATAAACTGACCAGAATGTCAATCATTCTACTCTGAGTCACTCTCCTTTACTCAATACTCTGAGTGTCAACTTGAAAGAGACAAACAGAACCAAATACACAGGCCAAAGGGATTATGTGCCGCAGACTATTAAGCACACAGGATATAATTTAAATGATGCTGGAAATTTCAAAAGGAGAAAGTGGTCTGAGAACCTTCCTCCTCTTTCCCTCTTCAAATAAATCATTAAATACACTGAGGAACTTTATACTGCCATTTTTATCATAACATAATCAATTTCCATCATCCTGAATATTACTTTATAAAGATTTATATTTTAAAAGGCTTTCAAAACATTTTTCAACCCAGCATTTGAGAATAAAGCATTGAAGGAGTTTTGTATACAGTAACACATTCATGTGACAGGTGTATGAACTTACAACCATACATAATATATGCGTGTGAGTGTATATATATATATGTATATATTTATATAAAAAACAAACTTGGCCAGAAGTTAAGGCTACCTACAAAGTTGTCCAAGTAAATTATGCTTGTCAAAACAATTACAAAAAGAAAATTACACATGCATTTAAATCATCTAAACCACTGACAAGGTTCAGCATTCAACGTTTTCAAATTAACTGCAAGAAAGTGCTACAGATATTTACATTTTCTTAATATGAATTAAGTGTTCCAAGTGTTCCCACAGTTATATTTAAATTTTCACCAGCATGAAATGTAATATAACAAAAACCGAAACGTGTATAATTTGGTACCTAGTACTCTTAAAAAAGGTTGCAAATGGCAGGCAGCAAGCACCACTTACTGTCTCACACACCACAGTACAGTCCATAATACTGTTTGACCTGACACGTGCTTGAAATTCTAAGCCTCAAGAGGGACTAAGAGTGAGCATTTCATTAATAATTACACATATCAGCAACCATATGATAAAGGTTTCAGGCTTTTCCCACTCAAAGTAAATAATTTAAACATGGAACAAAATAAAACCAAAATATAAATGACTTTATTTCAAAACAACTACGTCATTTCCAACATTTACCTAAATATTTTACTTAAATTGTTTTTAAAGTATTCTGAATAAATGCCTCTTTTAAAATCAATTTCAAAAAAATACATTTATAAATATAACTCAAAGCCAGCAGGCCTCTGATAGAGTTTTCAATGAACAGAATTTGCTAAGATGGAAGATGTCATTTAACTAGCTCATGTATTATTTAAAAAATTAAGCTGGGAAAACTAAGTCCATGTATTTTTTTTAATTTGGTGAGTTTTACATTTCCAACTTGGCTATCTAAAAGCTATCTTTTTTTTTTCATGTTTCCAACTTTGTATAACATGCTTTAGGATCAAAATTCTATCAAGTGGTAATAGAAGCAAGATTTAAAAAACAATAATGCTTAATACTAAGGATGTTTCGTCCCTGTTGAATCAAAGAAGAAAATCCTATTTTAGATTCAATTGAAATTTAGTGTTTTAGGCACTATCTTAATAAAATTAGCACCCTTGATTGTTAGCTCATGCCTAAACAGGTAATTATTTTAGATTACTGAAATAATTTTTCTCTTTTAAATATTTAAAGATAAAATTGATTTATTTAATGAATCGGTATTCTATTTTGAGCAACTCATAGCTTTTTCATGACAGCTGATCTACCAAAAGAAAATTATTGCAACTCTCTACAGCAGAGCTTCAACTATAGAATTCAGGCCTCACTGAGAAAAAAGATACCTGCCAATACTAAGTGACATAACAGGTTTTTGTTTTAAATAAGTTTAAACATTATATCTCTAAGAGTTTTTCAGGTAACAGTGTCTAAAGAACACAATTTTTAAGATTAATATACAGAATTACCTTAGGGAATTACTGCAGGATGCTGCTACGCCAACATGGCCCAGCATCTGTTAGTTCCTTTCCCTTCATCTCTGTTAAACAAACAAGACAGACAAAAAAACACCTAGGAGGTGAGGCAGGTGATTGTCTTCGTGCACTCTACCGCAGACTGTGGCAGATGGAGAGAATAAAATGACATATTTTAAAAGCCAAACCAGACCACAGAACGCTTCCCAGGGTCACGAGCCAGTGGAATGCAAGCTTGGAATAGGATAGAATTTGGAAATTCGGCTCTGTGCTGACGGGTTAAGGCATTCAGACTCCCCGGTCATTTTAAAGAACACTTCCTGTTCCTGCAGTTTCCTGGCAAATTCTTCTTCCAGTGTCTTAAAAAGGAAGCGAAAAGGAAATTATGTACTGGTATTACAAACAGAATTTACTGTGGAAGCCAAGATAAAGCTATTTGCCCCAAACACATTCTCTGTATATTATCCTACGGAAGACCAGGCTGCTTGATAGTTAGGATCAAAGGCTGGGCACAGCCACACTAATGGCTAACTTGAGTCAATTACTTAACTTCTCTATCTTACAGAATCATTTCACTCTTCTTCCATAAGCAGGGAAAACACTACTTACCCCACTGGGTTGCTGTGTGAGGGTTAAATGTGATGATGAGGTACTTTATACATACCTGGCACTCCGTAGATGGCACCTATTCTTAACTACTATCTGTCACTCCCATCTGGACTTAGCATTTTCTATTTTTTATTTTGATTATTGATGTGCATATCTTTTCTCCCACACTGGACTATAAGCTGTCTGAAGGTAAAACCTGAATCAGATTTATCTTTACGTCCCCACAATGCAGAGCAAATATAAGTGCTTGATAAATATCTGAGGTATCAATGACTTTGCGGATAAGAGACTCAGGGATAAAGTGCTGCCATAGAGGGCAATCAAAGCATAGAAGATGGAAGGTTACAAGGTTTCTCAGAAAAAAATGAAACGAGTTAGTCTTGAAGGAAAGATAAGAAATTGATAGGCAGGAGGGAAGGCACGCCAACAGAGGGAGCGGAAGCAGCGCAGAGGCAGGAAACTGCCAAGGTGGTGTGAGCAACGGTGATTACACCCAATGCTGGAACATGAACTGGGAACAAAGCGGTTAGTGGGAGATGAAGCTACAAGGGTTGACTGTGGCCAATGTGTGGCACTATAAGGCTTAAAAGTCAGACTGAGGCATTTACATTTTTTTCTGCTAGAACTCAAGTTTTCAGTATCAGAGATGCTCTTGAGGGTCCATGTTCTGGGGATGGCAGACAAGTAGGAAAAAGGAAAGGGAACTAGACACCAGAAGGCCCATTAGGACATTACTGAACTGTAAGCAAGTAGTAAGATAACAATATGAAAAAGAGAAATATTATGATTAAATACGGGGTATCATGGAAATGAAAAATAATTCAGGTTTCTAGCCCAGATGTCAAATAAGAGAATAGAAATGTGGGAAGAAATCTGTTGATGGGTGGGATGCAGAGAGGGGGAACGGGTGAGATGAAGATGAAGTAGAAGAAAAAAGGGTGTTTAGTTTTATCGCCACTGAGTTTACAATCTTTAGTCAACATTCAACAGGTGAGTAATGATCATTTACAACGTGCAGGAACTATTCTGGAAGTTAGGTATATATATCAGTGACCAAAGAGATAATGTCCTGGCTTTCAAGGAGCCTACGCTCCTGTGAGAGAAGACAAACAATAAACAAATGTATCTGGTGGTAATGAAAGGGCATGGAGTCTATTTTATATATAGTGATCAAAGAAAAGAACCTTTGATGAGGTGATATTGGAGCAGAGGCCTGAGTGAAATGAGGAGTGGAACATCCAGGTGGAAAACAAGAGCCCTGAGAATGAACCAAAAATAGTAAAACAATAAACAATAGCAGCAATAGCAACCATTCACTGAATCCTGACCACGCTCAAGTCCTGGGACTGCTGCTGTGCACACATCGCTTCTTTCACCCGTCTTAACCCCACTAAGACATGCAGTGGCGTTCCTGTTTTACAATAAGGAGAACTGGGCTTAGAAATGCTAAGTGACAAAATCAATCAGTGTCGACACTGAGATTTGAATCCAGATCTGAATTTGTGCTCTATACACCCCCTTCTCCACAAGTTTTGGGACTGTCCTTAAAAATGCAACAGCTGAAGCCATGACTAGCTACGAGATCATCAAGGTAAAGAAAAGAGCTAAGGATGTAAAACTGGGAAATGCCTACATTTCAGGTGACCAGAAGACAAAGGTGATAAAGAGCACAAAGAAGAGAGTATGTCACAAAAGTCAGGGGAGAAGAGAATTTTAAGAAACAAGATTTTTAATCAGAAATTAGATCATGCCATGGGATCCGGTTATTAGAAACTCACTTGTGACCTGCTAAAGTTCAACTTGGGAGTTTGAGGTGAAAGCTAGACTGCAAAGAGTTAAAAGAAACTAGAGAAAGGGACTTCTCACTGTTTACTCTTCCACACCTTTTGAATTCTGAACCACATGAACCTATTACCTATTCAAGAATTTAACAATAAATAAAATTTAAATTAAAAAGCCACACTATCAACTGACATGGTCATTTCATTTCCTCTAGAAACCCCTAACACATAGTAGGTGCTAAAAACATATTTTTGTAATTGGTTAATTGGATGAATAAAAGAAAGGAATGGTTGACATGTATAGCAGGCAAGAAACCCAAGAGAAAATAAAGGTTTAAGTTTGAGAGTTAACAAAGGGAGAGGATCAGATAGTGATAGCAAACACTAAATGGTTGACCAACTGGACCAAGCTCTCAGGGAGTCCAGAGCAAATAAGGAATCTGGCTGGCTGGTTAGATAAAGGAGGGGAAGCCATTCCTATTTTATTAGACTGTCCAATTATATAGCACCCAATGGCCTTGCAATCTGGCTCCTGTTAGCCTGTCTAGAACAAGCAGTCATTCCTTCCTTCCTTCTTTCCCTCTCGAATGCCTACACACCCTACACTGCACAGAAACACGCACCCCTAATGCTCGAATGATATGAGCCGCTTACAATTCCTGCACATCAACTGCACTCATTCTCTTCTCTGTACTTCAACTGCCTCATCCCACCCCAATCCATCTGTCCACCCAGTCAGCTCTCACTCATCCTTCGAGCCTCACCCGCCTCACAAGGCGTCTTCTCTCTAAAGCTTCCCAGGCCCCCAGGCAGACTGCAGCACTCCCCCTCCTTTGCTTGCTCACTGTGCTCCTCTCCTGTGTCTTGAACTTAACTCCCTCAGAGCAATGATCCTACTGATCTGTAATTGCTTGTCACTGGATTCTGAACTTCGGGGGACAGAGACTTTGTCTCCTCACCTCTGTATCTCCTGTCCCTGACATATATAGGTAAAGAGCCAACAGCTGGGAAGATGAGTGGATGGATGGATGGATGGATGGATGGATGGACGGACGGACGAATGCAAACATATTTTAATTAAAACTTTTTAAATTACCTTTTTCCTAGGTCTCAGTTTCTCTCTCCATTCTTTTAATTCCTGGCTGTGTTCCTCATCTAACTCCTTTAGTTTCTGAGTCTCATGCTCAACCAAAAGGTGGCATTTTTCATTCTGAAAATAAAGTTTGGATTAAAAAACTTCAGATCAACAAAGCAATTTTTCACAAACATAATTATCTTCCAAAATAATAAATTATTCATCAAACACTAGGCGATTACTGAGGTTTAAATTCTCCTCTAAAAACCAAGGGCCAAGAATTATGAAATGAGTCATAGCTTCATTTTTGAAGTTCAGAAGCTGGGTCTATTACCACATGAAAAGAACTGAAAGAGAAAGAATTAGTTTGATCCTGCTTTCCCTTTCAAAGGTTTGCTCATAAAACTGACACTTCAGGAGGCAGCTTGTATGCATTGTACCTGCTGGTGCCAAACATAGGATTCAGAACTCTTCTGCTCTGGTAAATTAGGCAACTACGTAAAGTATCCACAACGCATACTCTACTCTGAAGTTTTAAACACTTTAGGCTATATACTAGATGTGCTGCGAATTCCAAGTAAGGTCCAAATATAATCCTCTCTAAAGTAACCTTTAAATTTCTTAGGGAAAAAGTCTCATAGGCTTAGTTTATCACCTTTTTCATAAACCTAGAAGAAAATGAACTATTTCTCCCTAAATGAAATTTCAAATTCAGAATCTGACATAACTGCTTACATCACTTTGAAAACTTTGTTCATCTTCTTTGCAAAATATATTAAAAATACTCAATACTGCTTTTGAAAGATTCAACTTCTGAGGTTATAATTTAGCTTCATGCTATATTAACCATAGTTATAGAAAATCTAAACAAGTGATTGTCATTTGGGTCTACAGAGGAACAAATCCCAGCATTTTCATGAGTAAGGTGCAGTTTACTTCGGTTAGCTATCCTTTCCCCAAAACCTGTGCTGTCCGTCTACTACCAGTTTTGTCTTCGTGCTCCTGTATCTAACCTGCAGCTGATGCAGCTCTCGGACGTTGGCTTCACACTGCAACTGAAGATCCCGCATTTGATTTTCATGTTTTTGATGCTGAGCCATTCTCTCATTTTTCTGCCTCTTTTCTTCCTGAGCAGCAAACTGTAAATAAGAAAAGTAAAAGTAAATATGGTTAACAAGCAATGTAATTTCTGCATCTTCCAAAGGCATAATTAAGGAATTTACCAAACCTTAAAGTACAATAAATTAGAGCTGCATGTAATAATATGCTGTGACTCAAAGCTGGAGTCTGTATGATGGGAAGGGAGGACTTCTGACTAAACCTTTCTTCCTCCTACCTGCTCAGTGACCTCAGTTACTCTGTGTGTGGAACCTGTGATTATAGAAATACAGTGAGGCCATATATTTTTACTTAAAAAGTTGTCCAAGTCATCTCATTCCCAGGGCTAGTCTTAGGAACAGTATAGTCCAGGATCTGGTGTGGGGCATGGGAGGGAGGGCTCTGCCCTCTGTCATCACCACCCTAGGAAGACTAAGTTGGTACATGCCACATATCTAGTAGCCCCAACCCACAGAGTCAAAGTGAACATCAATAAATGCAAGGTGACTCTAAATGTTTACAGCACAATTATGTGACATGTCTAAACATCATTCAAATTTTTTTAACCTAAAATAGAGTAATTTGCTTATTTACCTGTTTAATTTTTTCACGGTCCTGATCTGGTGTGGCTGTGGAGTTAATTCTCAAACTTTTTTTAAACATGGCCATTCGAGTCTTGGCTTCACTGCGCTGAATCTTAGGTAGTCTTGCTCTTTCTTGAGTCTGTCTGTTTTTCAATTCCTCAATAAGTCGTTGATTGTAACGCTGCATTTGTTCCGTTTCCTAAGAAAGTTTTAAACAGAATCCAGTGATGTAGATATAATTTAATACTCAGTACCCACGCATATGCTCAAACATGCCATTTTGCTGTTGTTGTTTCCCAAAATTACTCTCTTCCTTGCTGCATACAAATTGGCAAAATATTAGGCAAAAAATAATTTATAAGAAAAACAAAACTATTAGTAATAAGAGTCTTATGTTGATGCTCCCTTTTACTAAGTACAGGGAGTCCACATTTTTGAGATACCTGAACCATAAATAGAGCCACAATAGCTACCTTTGAGAACAAGATGAAGATTATCAAGGTCATTAGGCATTATAATTAGTTACCTTCCATGGAGTTTGTAGAAAAGTTTGCAATCATGCTCAACATATAATTAATTACTCCAAACTTCATCAAAGACATTTTAGGATAAAATAAAGAAATCTGAAATGCATTCTCTAAGAAATATAAGTTTCAAAAATAAAATTCTCACTCTGCAAACTTTAAAATGAACAAAAAAGTAAATAAATTTTCCTTTCATTAACCTTCTCATGGCGCTTAAGTAACTGATGTCTTTGCATGAAATACTGATCTTTAAGTTGCTGTTTGAGCAGCTGGTGCTTTTCTTGTAAGTGTCGTTCTTCAAGCTCCCAAATCGCAGCTTCTCGAGCTAGAAGAAGAAAGCAGTTTTCAAAATATCACTTTGACCTTTTTACTAATGTACTTTGGTCTTCACTTTAATATTTACATAAATTTACATAAAAGTGTTCTATATACATTAACTCATACACATGCTGACATTCTGAGCTATAAATGAAATATTACCAACGTAAAGATAATATCTATTAGTACTTTCAGTTCTGTTCTAATGTCCTGTAACAGAGAATGCCCCACCCCCAATACCAAAATTCCATTTCATCACCTTCATGAGAAATTAAAAAAAGAAATGTAAGCTATTTCTTAGGGGAACTAAGTGCTTAAAATCCCATTCTATCATATAGCCATTAAGTATACCAACAATTATAAGACATAATGAGTATATAAATTATTCAGGTATATTTCTAGCATCATCTGGACAAAAATGTGTTTTAAGGATTAAGTTTATGTTCACTCCTACAGTCATAAGGGACTTCTGTATCTCACGGTGTTTCTTAATTTTATAATTTTTTCCCCTCTTATTTACCTCAACTTTCTTTATCTTTCCCTCTACCACTCTGGCAAAGGAAAGCATTCAAATAACTTTCAAGGTGCATCTGAGCAACGTCTCTGAGCTACTCCACATTTACACATGTGCTGTGTAATTTCACGCACCTCTCATGAGCTGCTGCTTGTTGTTCAGGCACTCTCGTTCAATATTGGCTAACTCTGCCTTCTGCTGCTGGATGATCTTTTTCAGAGAGCCATCTAATTCCTGCTGTTGCTTCTGAACAAACTCTTGTTCCTATTAGACATAGTTAACCATCAGTTAATAAGTATTTACTAAGCAAAACATCCATTTAGCTATATGACTGCATATATATGACTGCATGGTTATCAAGATTTCTAAACCAAGTTTCTAAAGTTAGTGAAATTTTTTAAATACCAAGATTATACAGTGTATATATAAATGTATTAATCAGTCAATTCAAGCCCAGAAAAAAGTACCAAAATACATATTATTCTGAACTCATTATTAAGCATACAAAAAAGTCTATTATCCACTCATAATTTAAATGCCCTGTTACAATGACATCTTTGGGAAATAAATTTACATCCTTTAAAACCGACTATCCATCCCACGATGGTGTGGATAAGCATGAACAAGCACGAAATGCCCTTTAGAGAGAAAGGCAATGAAGAGCAAGTAAGTAAAACAGATACCAGAATTTTAAACTCTCCATTTTTCTAACAAATAAAGAATCAGGAAGAAATACCATGCCTACACTAAGAGAGAAAGACAGTTTCTGTATCGACAGCCTGTGCCTAAAAAGAATAGTTTGAGGACTTAATAAGAAAGAGTGCATTGCCAGAGAAATGTGACCTAGGAATAGGAAACTGAGCTACATTTATAAATCTATAAACAAAATTCCTTACAATCAGAGAACATTACTAACATGTTTGGGATTCACTCACTCATTTAACAAATATTGACTAAGTGTACATACTACTTGCTTAAATGCCAAATTTATGCTTTAAAAATATCCTTTGGTTACTGTGTAAGAAAGGAAATGTTAAAGTGACTTATGGTCATTGTGCTAGAATATACATTTACTGAAGAAAAGGAACAATATCTAAATTGAAGAAATGTAAATTTTGCCAGTAAATGTTTGGATCTCCATCCGTCTCTTGGCAGTTTACAGCAGTGTGCAATTAGCTCAAAGGATATTCTGATTAATTTGAGTGTGAGTTTTAAAATTTAGTGTCAAAGCTCCACTTCACCTATAATCCCTCCTCTTGTACATCCTAGAGAAGATAAAACCCCAAGATCCTTTTTGGAACTATATTTTAGGCCTTAAACAGAGTCTCACAGATCTAGATCACAACCCGCCTGGCCTTCAATGCACAAAGAACAAGTCTAGCAGTGCTCCTCGAGACGCCTGCCTTACTACTGTCTCTGGAGGTAAGAATCGGGTCTTAGCATCCATGACACCCTGTTAAATTAACTCCAAGTCAGGAATGCTGCTGTCTCATCTGCATCCTAATTTGTATTTTAGCATAAATGTAAATATACAGTACAAAAAATACTAATGAATTGCCTCTATAAAATACAATTGCCAACTTGACTACAGACACCTATATAACTTTATCACAGCAAAAAATAAACAAACATTTAAACTACATAGAATAAGGCCTTTTGAGTTTTAAAGAGATGCAAAAATCTCTCTGTCTTTTAAGCAGCTACAACAAAGAAAGTTGTTCAAATTTCTCTTTGTCCTAAAATAAATATCACTTGTAATAAAAACTGTTTTTCTAATTTCATTATAAAATTTCTACATGCAAACTTGTTAAATAAACTTACATTAACCTGCAGACATATCACAGAGTTCTCTTTTGTTGAACATTTTTGCCATTGGTTTGCATAAAGAACTTTAAAAAAAAAAAAATGCATGGCCCTGGGCAGGTGGCTCAGTTGGTTGCAGTATCACCCCATACACCAAAAGGTTTCGGGTTCAATCCCTGGTCAGGGCACATAGTGGAGGCAACCAATTGATGTTTAACATTGATGTTCCTCTCTTTCTCCTCTTTTTTCTCTCTCTCCTCTTTTTCTCTCTTTGTCTCTTCTTTCCTCTCTAAAAATCAACAAGAAAATATATCCTCAGGTGAGGATAAATATATATATATATGGCCCGGCCAGTGTGGCTCAACAGTTGAGCATCAACCTAGGATCCAGGAGATCTCAGTTTGATTCCGTCAGGGCACATGCCCGGGATGCGGGCTCGATACCCAGTTGAGGGCATGCTGGAGGCAGCGGATCACTGATGTTTCTCTCTCTCCCTCTCCCTTCCTCTCTTTTAAATCAATAAAGATATATTTAAAAAATAATAATAATAAAATGTGTGTTGTGTACAGAAACAATGAGTCTAAATTAGCCAGCATAAATACAAATATCACATTTAGGCTCAAAGAACTCTATTGCAAAAGTACAAGATAGGACGAATACATATTTATGTGAAAATTTAAAAGTATATACAAACCAGTGCCACGGAAATATAATTTCTTGTCAGCGCAATTTTTGGTCACATTACTATAACATATTTATGTCTAGATAAATAATATAATAATTAAATTAAAAGAAAACCTTTATTAAGCAATAGTGGGTCCCTTCTCTTAATATTGCACTTTTAAAAGTTCAAAAGTATACCACAGAAAACTCAACACTGGGAATAAAGGGTCCAGAAACCATCCTATACAATGAATGCCCGAGGGAGCTACAGAAGCATGCTGCAAAGCAGCTCACAACAAGTGAAGGAAAAGAAGAGCTAAGACTGTATAAAAGCAGACAGAGCTGCACTGCTCTGCTCCAGAAGGCAAAATACAAATCGCCAGGTAAGAGTCAAAGTAGGCAACATATGGAAGTGCTTGCTAACAACCAGAGCTAGGAAAAACACCAGCTGCCTTATAGAGCTACAGACTTGAATAATTAAGCCGAGTCTGGACGATTCCATAGTCAAGGATAATGCACAAATAATTTTTTACAGTAAAGCTAAAAATTACCTGAAAGATCCCTTACATACTAATATATTTTATTACCTCAAAAGAAATGAAATTTTAATATTATTGCATTTTCATTAAATTTCCTTCAAAAGCCAAATATAATATCGTCACAATGGGATTTTTTAATTAGAAATTACTCTTAGGCTCTATATGAAAAGTGATGTTACATTTCAAAAAGACTGTACAAATTATATTCATCCTATAAAATATTAAGAAACGAGTCTGATTACTAGGAGTAATAAATAATTTTTAAATGGACACATGAATTGTAAAATGAGTGCCCTTTAAATGTACAAGTTTGAATTTTGATAAGTAACTTTATCATATTAAGATAGCTATGAACATGAAAAATACAACTTTGGGTTCTAGAAAACTGTAAGAAAGGGTTATGATATATTGGGCTATTTGTACAGAATTTGATCATTTTAATGCAAAAGAAAAACTAAAAATGGTAATGATCAGAAAAGTGATCGTAATTCATAATTTCTCCCTCTCGTTAAAAAAAATATTTTTTTTGTTTACTCTTTTAGAAAACTATAGAGTCCAACAGCTGCCAATAAAAAAAAAAAAGTCTAATTTCAGGAGAGGGGAAACGAAGGGGTTGAAATCAAGCTGTATTCTATCTACTCCAGTTTTGTATATCAAGCATCACAAACAAAAATTACAGTGTTAAGTGAGCTAGCCGCTTTCCTATAAAAACTGAGAGAGAGAATACAGCCTGGAATTCCAGACTTAATTTAAAACTACAACAAAGAGGATAGCCACTCACTATTCATTACGGGCAATTTGAATAGTGAAAACTAGAGTTAAATGGAACTAAAATCACCACTTTTAATAGGGCTTTTCTGACCATATCCATAATCAAAACATCTACATATACGCAATCAAAATGTCACTTCACACAAAGATGAAAACCTGATCACAGCATTCCATTTCTCACATGTGCAAAGCTCATAAAATACTATTGGGAAGATATGTCTTGAAAAATATGAAAATCTCAAAGTTAAAATTTGTGCTCAGGTAGACAGAAAAGAACACTGTATTAGAAGTATTCTAGTTCAGGTCTACCATTAATCTCTTGGTGACTTCAGGCAGGTCACTTGACTTCTGTGCCTTGATTTCTTCATCTGTAAAATGAATACACTCCATCCCTACATTAGGGCGGTGGCAGTAAGGATCAAATGTGAAAACTGAAGAACACTGTTCTATAGAGGTCAAGTTACCATTGTTTTGTCATTACTGACATTATCATCTATCGATCTTCTAAGATTTTAACGAATAAAGCTAGCACTGAAAAGGCACATGTGAGCCAGAGACAGCAGGGAAAACAGGAGAAGGCATCCTCCTACAGGCACGCGGGACTTACGTCCTGCAATTGGGCGTTGAAGACTGCACAAGATGACAACTGAAAAGACTGAATCATGACCTGAGCAAGACCCTGTGGATCAGAATACAGCGCACCTCCCAGGTGAGAATATAGTTGAATGACTTTTTGTAAATGGAAAAATAATAATACAAATGTTGAGTTTCTTGAGGCCTGGAACAGAGGGGCCTCCTTCTCCTCTGTAAAATGAAGGATTTGAACTAGATCAGTGGTTTCCAACTCTAGTTTGCTGGTGCTGTTTTTTAAATCAGTCAAACCTTCTTTTTAAAAACTCACCAAAAATACATAAAACTTATAAAACAGATAAAAAGTAGTGCTGCTTGAGTTGAAGTGGAAGCAGGGCCCCAGAGCCCCACAGTCCTCACTTTTTGAAGGAATCTCGAGGTGCTTCTTCCAAACTCAAGAGCTCCTGGAAACACAATTTGAAAACCACTGGACCAGATGATCAAATATATTCTAGCTCCATGACTATGTGGCTATTATTTATAAATGCTCAAAAAAGTTTAAAATAGACTCTGTAACCAAGTTTTAGCAGTAGCTAAAGAGAAATACTTCTGAATTTGTTAGACTACTAAGTTCTTTATTAAATTTACCCCCAAAAAATGTATTATTGCTTTTAGCTTTTGTTGGAAAATACAGGCTAGCACTCAAAATTATATGAATAATCGCCAACAAAGTTTCACTAAAGCGTAGGATCACCCAATTCATTCAACACTAAATTCTCGACTTCAACTCTACAGTCTGATGTATTACCTTTGGGAATTTAATCAGTCTGTATTCCTTTACAAGGCAAAAACATTATTATTATTATTATTATTATTATTATTATTATTATTATCTGGTTTGAAATCCAAATTATCCAAAAATGTATGTACAACCAGCAAGGACTTCCTTTTCACCTAATAACAAGACATGGCCAACAACCACTAAGCTAGGCTGGTTAGAGTTTAGATTTGGCACAGAAAGCGTTGCTTAAATATGAGAGGCAGCATGGTACAGTGGTTCAATGTATGAAATGTGGAACCAAACCTGCCTGGACAGAAATTCTGGTTCTACATTAACCAGATGTGTGACCTTGGAAAAGTCACTCGACCTTCCTATGCTTTAGCTCCCTCACTGCAGGATGGAGGTAATAAGAGTAACTACCTCATATGATGTAAGGTTAAATGAGTTTATACAGGTAAAGCATTTAGAACAGTGCTTGACACAGTAAATGCTGTTTGCTATTTAGTGACCACACTGGCCAAGACAAACTTTTCACTATTAAAATCTTAAATTCTGAGATATTTTTCTTATTTTTCATGGTGTTAAAATAGTCTTTCCTTTGAAATGACGGTGACAAGTAAATGCAGTTTTAAAATATCCTAACTTGGCAAAAATAAATTTTTTTTAATGGCAATCCATTTGTCATGGCCTCCAATGTTTTTGGTTATTTTTATGTTTCTTTTCATGGGTATGTAAAATTTAAAAGTCTAGACACCACTTTTTAAGTTACACAAAAGCACATTAAAAAGATAATATAAAACAACAGTTAATATATATTCCATGTCTCTTCTTTTCATTGACATATGTAACTACAAATTAAACTCACTTTTCTTTGCCTCCAGGCTGAGTACAAACTTAATTAAAAGAAAGTTGATTCCTAGTATAAATCTTGTAGAGTCATATGAAACAATTCTACAAGAATATGCTGAAAATACTAATTTACCTAATTTAATAAAGAATTCACCCATCTTAATTGGCTCAGCCTTATAAGCTAGAATCAAATTTATATGGGTAAAAACAGTCTATTTTATTTTTAACTCTAGATTCTGAGTCAAAAAGAAAAACAAAAGACTTAATATTTAAAATTGAGTCTTAAGTTACTTTTGTAGTTGAGTTTAACAGTAATACATGTTTGATCTACCATTTAACATTACACTATATTTTAACTTTGAACTTTTTAGAAATAATAGGCATTCTCTTCATACTCACCCTCCATATTTTTCTGTCCTGAATATCTTTGATCAAACACTGACATTATTACTTAAAAATGTAAGCTTCCATTATGATTAAAATAATAATACAGTGGATTATACATTAGCATACTTGTTTATTTCATCTGGAGTCAGCTTTCCAAACATTCCACTTAACTTCCTATTAGCAACTTAAATGTCACCATTAGTGTGCATTTAGTGCTACGTAAAGAACACTCTGGGAACCTTTCTATGAGGAAAAGTCAATACCATATAATAAGTACACTTAGAAACTACCCTTTCACCCATGGTTTACTGAGCTGTGAGAATAATGCTGCTTTCTGTTTTTAGTAGCATTAAGCTGCTGCTGTTACCTGAGCATGCTGGATTTGTGCAAGCTCCTCTTTCCTGCGTTTCATGAGCTCTTTTCTCAGCTCTTTGGGTGCTCTCTCCACTTCATTTATAACCTACAGTGTATAAGCATGCAGGAGGTGGGGAAATAATACTTTCTCCACAGCAAGCATTTAAGTGAGCAGACAAGCTACAAGTGAAATATTAAAGCTGTTAAAAAGTTGAACATGCATTAGCATTAGCATAGGTGTTAGTTTGGTGAAAAAGAATGAAAGGACAGAACATGCTTAATCTCAGTGCAGAAAAGGGACATTACACCATGTAGAAGTTAATTAGTTGCTTAATCATCCCTATATATATAATTCCCTCTTAAAGATCCAAAGACAGTCAGTAAAGGATTACTTACAGCACTGATGCTGAAGCTGAACTAAAGGTAATAAGCTTCACTGACCTCGTAAAATTATAAACATATCTATTGACACTGTTTGAAATAGTGGGCATAAGGAAAGCTAATGCCACTTATAAAAGCAAAACATTTCATAATTGGTTTGATAAAACTAAAGAAATAATTTTAAATAAAATCCATTAAATGAGGCCAAAAGAAAAACAAAAGGGAAAGTAAGCCTTAGAATACACAAAGGAGAAACAAATGGATACTACTACATTTTCTTTTTTCATTAAACACACCATTTTATACACAGTGTGATAAAAATGAATATATCTGATGATTTTGTGTTGGATTAGAATAACATTCTCCTTTGCTGACAATTTAAGCCAAGCTTAATTGTCAAGTTTAAAATCAGTAATATAAGCACTCATAAAAGAACAGTTTAATATGCTGATTTATTATACCCAATAAAGCATATTATAAAATGAAGTATATTTTAGAACTCCTTCTTTTAAATCATTTCAAAATTCTAGATATGTATTCCACCTAAAAACAGACCTGTAATCCAACTATGAAAAACGGTCATGTGTTTACACAAGTAGAAGCACCAAAAGCAACCCAATTCCAAATCACCACATGCTATTTATTGATGGTCCATGAAAGAGAATGATTTTGATTTAACACTGTATTTAAAATTTCCCATCAGTAATTCCTCATGAAACCAAATCACCATTAAAAGGAAGAGACTCCCCAAATGCAAGAAGTTTAGTGATATGGAAAAAAATACATAATATAATTATTTAAAATATGCATTATCATTACCTCAAACATATTCACTGGCTAAAACCCTCCTACCCAAAACAGTAACAATACCTAAAGACTTCTGTATCTTTAGGATCAAATCATATATTTATCTGAAAATTTGATTTATTAAATCTGATATTAAAAATAACCTCTCAATGAAAGCTACCTGTGGTTTCAAGAGAATTAACGTGTAGCCTCAGTAAAAGTCATACATCATGATATACAGAGCCATTCTATGTAAAATATAATAATGTGACAAAACAGTAATTTTTAGAAATGTAGCCACATAAAAAAATTATATGCCATTTTGTTCATCTTTACCTAAAGAAATCATAGAACACATTGTATTTATTAATATTTGGTCCTATCCTTTTTAAAGTAGACCCTCAAGTTCAGCAATACAATGCTCAATTTTCTGCATAATTTAAGTAGTAGAGTCAATGAAGCTGGGTATTTAGAGCATACAAAAGTAAAAATACATTCACTAGATTGGCTGAGATGTCTTGGTCCCAATCTAATAGTAATGATCATAATTATTGTTCCTGGGATCTTTAATAATCATAAAAAGGTAATTTCTCCTCCTTCACTAAAGGTATAAAATAAATCATAAATTACCTCTGAAAACTGCTCTCTTAGTTTTATTTAACTTGGGGAGAAAAAGACGCACTGATACAATACATAAGTCTTCTTTCTCAGTCAATGGCAATCTTTCATACCACAAACAGATTCTACCACAATATGAAACAATTTCAGGAAAAATGAAAAAATTCATTCTACTCGAATGACTTTACAGATATTTTCTACCAGTGATTCTTCAAAGTATCTCACAATTTGATTAATTTATAGATACTATTTAGAATTTCAGGTTACTCAGCTTCTGTTTTGGCACAATGTGCAAGAAAGACAAGTTAATAAAAAAAGTTTAAGTATGAATTAAATATTACAAAGAAATACTAAGATAAATTATTATTGCCAATAAAACACTAAGTTTTCTTGAAAATATACTTCTGTAACAGGCCTTAAATGTTGCATTAATAAACGAGAAATGACAGTTTGGAAGGAAAATGAAGACCTGGTTGAATGTTTAGCTGGACATTTAATGGTAGTTTGTGAATAAGCCATTAAAATCTCTTCTGCTCCAGTCTCCTTGGCAGTAAAATGGGGCAACACCTGACCTTACCACCACCCTACATGACTGTTGGGAAGACCAAAAATAAAAATGAAAAATGAGTCCTATTTAACTAGTAAAAATAGCCTTAGTAATTAAAAACAGTAGTTACACTTACCTCCTTCTTCCGGTTCTTCAACATACTCTGAAATTTGGAGAACTCTCTCTCTTGTTCTCCTTTAATGCGCTTGGCTTCATCTCGCAAGCGATTTGTGTGTTCTTGTTCTAGACGTTCAATAGTCTGTTTCTGCTGTTTTTCTAGATTCTCAATTTCTTGGTCATATTGTCGCTTTTTGCTCTGTGAAACAATGTAGCTCAAGATCATTTAACTTTTCTATCACTTATATTAACTCATTATAATGAAGATGTCAGGAAGACATAACTAGCATTTTTATTTAGTAATGTAATATATATAACCTTTGTAGTCCTGAGCAAGTCATGAACTAAAATATTAAATTTTTTACAAAGACATGCATTTCTTTTCTTCTAACATGGAAAATAAATACAGTTGACTCCTGAACAGGTTTGAACTGCACAGGTCCACTTATATACAGATTTCTTTTTCAATAAATATAGAGTTGGCCCTCTATATCCCCAGGTTTAACATTGGCAGATTCAACCAACCACAAACTGAAAACAGTATTTTTGATCCACAGTTGGGAATCCATGGATGCAGAGGGCCTACTGTATGCATTGTTCTACACCATTTTATAGAAGGGACTTGAACATCTACAGTTTTTGGTATATATGGGGGTGGGTCCTGAAACCAATCTCCCACAGATACCAAGGGACAACTGTAGTTAAGTTTTTAAGCAGTTGAAAGTTAAACATGGATTTTCGACTGCCCTGGGGAGGGGACAGGGCTGCAGGTCAGTGCCCCTAACTCTTGCATTGTTCAAGAGCCAACTGTACTTTTTTGTATTATACAAGTAGTAGAATGTTCAAAATTTTTAGACAATCCAAAAGAACATCCAGTTACTCTGAAGTATTAAAGAAAGAAAAATGTCAGTATTTATACAATCAGTTGTTTGATAAATCAAAGGTCTTATCTGAAATCTATTTTAATTATGTAAATCTATTTTCAGATTTACTCTTCTTCATTAAGATTCTTAAAATAAACTTCTATTTCATTGAAACAAATCTTTTGGAATTATAAATCTGCACTTTCAACAAAAGATTGCTCTTTATATAAAACTTGAGTAACATTGCAATTTTGGATAAAAGTAGAGTTAAATATTTGTAAACAGTGTTTTCTTTAAACAAATTAAAAGGCAAAACATTCTGAAAAATATTTGGGGGGAAAAAGAAACCCAGCTTTTATAAGGTTCTGGAAAATAGAATATAAGTACTATAAAAATACTCAGTGAGGAAAATAAAAGTTAATTATTTTCTTAGGAATTCTCAGTTATGACCCAACAAATATAATCAACAATACCACACTTCACACAATTCTTAGCACTTACAATTAAAAGAAGAGCAAAAGAACTATGTTTAAAGCATAAACAATGTAATATTTCAAATTATCTTTTTTCTAACCTACATTAAGCTAGATGTTCAACATAAGTTATCAAAATGTTTTATCACATTACTAATTCCTTTTTTAACTTTGAACACAAGGTAAAAACCAAAAGACTCAGTCACAATTACCCTTGACTAGTCAGCACTAATTCATCTAGCAGCTATGAATAGGGACATGGCAGCTTAACTATAGCAGCCAGAGAAGGGTATCTTGAAAAATCCCCCAAGAAGTTCTAATACTCAGCAAGGTTTAGAGACAACGGCTCTAGACCGGCTTAAAATCTTGGATTCCAAATCTGAGAGGTCAACTTGAACACTGAAAAATTATCCAGCAACAGGCACACCAAAGAACTTTGCAAACCATCTACTAGCTTCATGGTACCAGGTTTCCATGACAATTTTTTTTTTTTAAATATATCTTTATTGATTTCAGAGAGAGTAAGGGAGAGAGAGAGACAGAGATCGAAACATCAATGATGAGAGTCACTGATCGGCTGCAGCCCGCAACCGGGGCACGTGCCCTGACTGGGAGTTGAACCCCCATCTCCTGGATCCTAGGTCGATGCTCAACCGCTGAGCCACGCCCGGCTGGGCTTCATGACAAATTTTAATCAAAGAAAAATAAGGACACCCATCAGTACAAGTCAGTGATAGGACCGGAACGGAAGCCCTTTCAGGCAAAGGACAAAAACATATCACAAAGCCAGAAAACTCCAGGCATCAGAAAACAAGACCTAAACCACCAATTGATTTTATCTTAAAACACTGAACTTCATAATTAACAAAATGGTACAAGTATCTTAAGACTTTACCATCATTTCTTGCTCAAAGCGCCGGAAAATTTGTTCTCGTTGCTGCTGCAGTTTGCTATTGAGCTGCTGTTGGGCTCTCTGCTCTTCTTTTTGAAGAAATCTTAATTCCCGGAGTTCCTGACGTCTGACAAAATGTAAAGCAATGACGGGGTAAGATAACAAAATTACACATCTGAAGTAATGATTTTTTTAAAAAAACCTTTTAAAATAATTTTTAAAATAAAAGAACAGTCCAAAAGTAGCCAAGTCTTTCTTTCTCTCGTCTCTCAGACTTTGCAGAGACTAAAAAGAAGTCACAAAACCAGCTTCAGTTATGTTGTTTCTCCACTCACCTAAGAAACCTCAATTCTTCAGTTTTGGAATCACTGTCTGTAACTATCTTTGATGTCGTTACACTCACTTCCACACCATCAACAACAAATTTGCGTGTTTTCTTCAATGTTTTCTTTTGTCTTCTTGTTTCCTGAGTGAGATTGTACTTTAGTTAGGCTTTATATGGGCAATATTAGAGATAGAAAACATTTTCTTCTTTTAAAAAAAAGTTGAACAGCCATGAAGACTATACATATAAAGAATATAAAGCAGTAAGACTCACCTGTGGAACCAGTTATATCATCTTATACCTCATTTGGCTTTCACATGACTTTACAGATGAAATCTAAATTTTTTCAAGTGAAATTATCACTTTTCATGATGTGCATGTACCAAATCATAATCAGGCACAGCAGTAAGGATCAATTAACATAATAACTTTTACACATTAAACATTTTTTTCTTCCTCTTTTCACCTTATAGGTTCTCAGATACCTCTGCTTTTCATCAGTTTTAGAACCACTGGCAAAATAAAAATGAGTTCCTGGGGCTCATCCCTTAAAGACTCTAAATCAATAGGGCTAAGAGTAGCTGGGAATTTGTATTTTGAAAAGGCTCCCCAGGTAATTTTTAAACATTGCCGGGACTGGGAATCAAAATCTATTTCATCAGCAACAATATCAACAGCTCTCCTCCATCCCAGGGCTGGAGATGAATGTGTGATTTTAGAGTTACAGAAAGGAAGCATCTCTACCGCACCTCAAAAGAACCATTTGCCTGCTAGCTATTGCCTACCATTCTTTTTTCTTTCAAACTATAAGAAAACATTTAGAAAGTTACAAAGGTACTAGAAGTGAGCCAGTGGGGCTGCATAAGCTCAGGAAACAAGTTACAAAGGCAGAAGACGGCCCTTGGAACTTGAGAGAGGGAAAGACTCAGGTGTGTTCCCAAGAGGTAGAGCTGCCTACCATTCTTTATTAAGACCAAACTCTTCATTCCTCAACTGGTATGCAAATGCTTTTTTATTTTTTTTTTAGTGATGGTAACTTTTTTTTAAATATCTCTTTATTGATTTCAGAGAGAGGAAGGAAGAGGGGAAGAGGGAGAGAGAGAGAAACATCAATGATGAGAAAGTCATTGATCAGCTGCCTCCTGCAAGCCCCATACTGGGGATCGAGCCCACAACCCAGGCATGTGCCGTGACAGGGAATCAAACCGCAATCTCCTGTATCATACATAGGTCAATGCTCAATCACTGAGCAGCATTGGCAGGGCCCAAATGCTTTTTAAATGTAAATAGAAATAACAGAAATATAACACTCCTATAAATAGATTTGGTAAACATAAGTATTGAGAGAAGATAATTACTTGGTTTTGATATGGGGAAAGGTTAGAAAGCAGAGGGAGCAAAAGTGGAATGTGAAAATACTAAATTCAAAACGCATTAGATTTTAAACTTTGTCTTTGGTGCTTTCCAGTCACCTTTTTGTAACCTCTTATTGTTCTATTCTCCAGGCTTCCAGTATCCTCACGCTCCTCTCCCTAAGCACCCTATCTAGGCTTCCTCTATAATTTAAAGTGGGCTTGCCCCCAAAATAGATTTACCTCCCCGTAACCTCCAAACTTTTCATTTCTTCAGTTCCTACTAAAATATCCATAATTAACATGACCTTAATTCTCTCAGTATTTGCATTTTAAAAAAAATTAGTATATTTTTATAGTGTAACTTAAAAGTTAGTATACATAGTTACACTACCTATTAAGTCAGTGAATGGACTTCAGATTAACAGAATTTCAGTCAGTGAAACAAAATAACTGAAGACAATCTAGGCAAAACATGTAATAATTTGGGGCAGTTATGCCTTAGAGTCTTGTCCCTAAGGTCAGTTTTCCTAAGTTGTTTCTGATTTTTAGTCTTCTCTTCTGCCACCTGTCAACTCAAAGTCTTTAGTCCATGGCTCATCTGTATCAGAATTCCACTGGATCTTTTGTTATAAATACTGATTCTTGGGCCCCACCCCATAATTCTACACAGCTCCCCCTGTTCTCTTCAGCACACTAATATTTAGGAACAAGTGTTCTGGGTTTTAGCTTTTGGTTTTGTTTGTTTTCCTACGATGGTTCTCATGGCAACAATGATGGCTATGACTGAGGAAGACTCAACAGTGGTCATCTGTGTGGGCCAGTGGTAAATGAAGGGCTGTTAACACCCTAAATGTGCTTTTAAAAAGATTATTCTTTCTCAATTCTCTCATACATGATTTAGTCTTGCTAAAACAGTATCTACATATGTGCAATAAGAGAACCGAAATCACACTAAGCAACTATATTAAACTGTTTATGTGAAGTTGGCAAAAATAAGTAGGTACTACCAAAAAACTTAAAGGTCTCACCCAAAACCTCTCTCCTTGGTTCTTTTTAATTGATTGCTTTGTAGGCCTTAAGAATTTTATAGGGGTAATAAATACTACACTGATTTAGTGTTGTCTTATTTTCAAGACATCAGTTTCACATAAACTCTAAATTGCCAAAACGACAAAGAAAAACCCAAACAAGGACCCACGTGCACTTACTTGTAAAGATATTGATCCACTGTCCTTACTTTTGCTTAGGAAGCTAGAGATGGATAAATTCAAGTCAATGCTGCTATTATCAGCAGTGGAACCTGTGCCTGAATCAGTATCATTTTCCTTTTGAGTCTCAGATTCTGGTAGCAACATGGTTTCAGTTTTTGATAAAACACCTATTTCCCCTTTGTTTTCTGCATCTTCAGAGTTGACATTAATACTAGGTATTGGAACAGGCTGAGGTTGACTGGGCCGTGAAGCGGCAGTAACTTCAGGTTCTGTTTTAATTGGCACTTCACATGGAATCTCTTTTTGCTCTATATCTGTCTGAGTAGAGGCTTCATGAGCATCCTGCATTTCAGTTCCTGAAGCCTCTTGGTCAGTATGAATCACTGCACTTCTGACCTCTATTTCTTCAGTGCTCCTTGACTCAGTAATTTCAACTTCATTTGTCCTGGGTTCCTCACTGGTCTCCACTATGTTCTCGGAACTGCTGATTAACTGTTTCTCACCTTTACCTTGTACAGATTTTTGATCTATCTCATCAGGTTCAACTATTTCTCTAATAGAAACTTCCTCAGTACCACCAACCTCAGGATCCTTTGTGGGTTTACTTGCTAATTTCTGGCCTGCTTCAACCATTTCTTTCCCATCACTGCTCTGAGCATCCTTAGCATTGTTTTCAGCTGCCTTATGAGCAACATCCACAGCCTCATTTGCTCCTATTGCATTACTTGTATCACTGATCACATCTTTTTGAGTTTTCTCATCTTTTCCCAAATTCTCTTGGGTGTCTTCCTTTGTAAGCTCAACTTCGTTGTCCACTGCCTGAATATCTGCCTCTTTTTCTCCAGTCTCCTGAGAAACTAAATCCATTGTTTGAATCACAGTATCTTTAATTTCTTCTTCAGATTTTATAACCTTATTTTCAAATATCTGTTGGTTTTCCTGAACCCTTTCTTCCTCAGGTTTCAGATTCTGTTCAATATTTGTTTCTAAAGTCATATTATTCTCTTTTCCTTCACTGACTGAACTCATGTCTACTGTTTCTTGGTCTTTTGTATCAGGCAGATTTTCAAGCTTGGGTCTCTTCTCCTCTCTCCCACTTTCCTTGACTATTACTGTTCCATTGTGGAGCTCAGCCATAGCTTCTAAAGGAGTATCATTAATATGTTCATCAGTACCCTCCACAGCTTTTTCAGGCTCATTAGTAATGGGCTTTTCGTTAAGAACTCTGCTGTTAAACTTATCTTCAGGAGTATTACGTTCTGTTTTTTCTGAGACAGATTCCAAAACGCAAGCATTTTGTGAAAGTTTATCTTCTTCAGAGCTGGCAATGCTAAGGTCAGAGGAGGCACGCTTACTTGCAGGTATTGGCTGAAAAAGATTTTATACATTTTAGTGTTAAAACAAGATGGTGACCAAAACGTTTTATTTAGTTATTTAATTATTTATATTTAAAAATTACCTAATTCATATATAATGATTTAATATCTTTGTTCAGTAAATCTGATGAAGTTATAAAAATAAAGAACTGACATATCTTAACTTCATATGACAAAAATGGGAAGCAAGAGTAAACTTGCTATTAACCTTCACCTTTAAAATTAAAGGTCTTGTACTGCTACCGTCAATCAACCCTTAGCTGCAGGTGCGGTACCTGAGCCCACACTAACCGCCCGCGCAGCCCGTCCCACTAACCAGGGAACTCTCTGCCTCTTCGTCGTCATCCTCCTCTTTGCCGTCTTCCACTTCTTCTGTTACCTCCGCCTTCGCCTCTGCAATCAACTCTCGGATTGGTTTGTTGGAATCCACAGTAACAAAGGGATGCTGTTTGATCATTAAAAAAAGCATGCTCAGTAACACTTGAAACGCTTGCTCGTAAAGTAGTAATTAAACGCATGATTACGTGGTAAAAACATGAATACGTAAGGAGGAAAAATACAAACAACGTGAAACAATGTTACACCTGGGAAAGGAAGACGGTAAAAGGGATTCAACAGCAGTAGAGGCTGCCTGCAACCCCTACGGTACCATTTTTAAAGAATCTGAAGGAAATATGTCAAAAATAACAACACATTATATCTGGATACTAGGCATACATAGTATGTTTGAAAATTTCATAATCTAAAATTTAAAGTAAGTTTCAAGTTAACTGTACAACATGAGTTCTTAAAAAGTAACAATATATATAAATCTAGTATAAAGCCTCAAGGAAAGACTAACAAAAAGCTTTAAAGTTCTGTTAGAAGTGTTAAAAGTCCTGCTAAAAGTGGAAAGAGAGCACAATGAATGGATCTGAAGTTGTATTCTTCTTAAAAAGATGTTAAAATAATTACATGGTTTGTTTTATCATACTACTCTTATGATAGTACAATAAAGGTTTTGTACTGCTACCCATCTTACCTGCAGCAGTTGAGATGTTGTCCACCTGGAATCCACATTTTTTTCCAAGCATTTCTTTAGAAAGTCCTTAAAATTTGAAGACCTTCAAAATAAAATTTTAACCATGACATTCTATTTTACTTTCTTATTAAAATCAAACAAAACTCTAATAAATTAAACTTGTTTCATTATGTATGCAATAGTATTAATTCAACATAAAAATACTAGTTAATGAGAATACTGATTTTATGTTATTTATTTATAAATACAATTTAGACATATATGTAAATAGGTTCAAAAGTTTTAACCAGTGAGATATATAACCATGTATTCACAAGTATGCCAAAAGTCACAAAAATTCTTCTATATTAAATTCCACAAGTATAGATCAAATAAATATATGCTTCACTTTCTCATAGTACAGAAAATACTTTTTTCATTTAGAACTCAAGTTACTGGTATTTTCAAATTTATGGGAAAAGCCCTGGCTCGTGTAGCTTGGCTGGTAAGAGCTTAGTCTTGTGCACCTGAAGGTCACAGGTTCAATTCCCAGTCAGGGTACATACCTAGGTTGTGGGTTTGATCCCTGGTCAGCACATGCGGGAGGCAACTGATCGATGTCTCTCTCTCACATCGATGTTTGTTTTTCTCCGTCCCCGCCACCTCCCTCTCTAAAATCTTTTTTTTTTTTTTTTTAATTATGGGAAAAGTTAGTTATAAGAGTTTAAATGGTCCTTAAGTCTTGAAACTATACCAAAAATCAGTTTTCTAGACCTAGCTGGTTTGGCTCAGCGGTAAGAGCATCAGCCTGTGGACTGAAGGGTTCTGGGTTCAATTCTGGCCAGAGGCATGTACCTCGGTTGCAGGCTCAATCCCTAGCCCTGGTTGGGGTGCATGTGGGAGGCAACCAATTGATGTGTCTCTCTCACATCAATGTTTCTCTCTCCCTTCCACTCTCTCTGAAAAGCAATGGTAAAATTATCTGGGGGAAGGATTAAAAAAAAAAAAAAAAAAAAATCCGTTTTCTACTTCACATAGTCTTTGTACCACAAATTTAAATACCCTTGGAAAGTTGGAAGAATAAAAAGCCTTGTTTATTTTACCATCTTGATGGCTGTGCTAATGTAGGGGGCTCAGATTTTGCTATTTTTAGCAGCACTCGCATTGGATTTAATTCATGATGAGGTGGTTCTATCTCAGCCATTTCTATTAAAGTGATACCCAGGGACCAAACATCAGCTTTGTAGTCATAGGGTCTGTCCTTCGACGTTTCACACATGACTACCTCAGGAGCCATCCTATGAAGACAGAAAATTGAAAGTTAAGATGTTTAACATAATAGTGATGGCAACACTCATAAAAGATAGACAGTATCACCAATTATGTGGACAAGTTAATGAGTATAGTAACTGCTGACATAACTAACACTGTAAATCCACAAAAATGAATACTTACCAATATGGTGTGCCAATAAAGGAATCTCTTCTTTGAATTGTCCTTGTGTTTTTAGCTGATACTCCAAAATCCGCTTGAAATAAATAATCACACAGGGTGTTAACGATAGTTTTTAAGCAAAGTTCACTGTAGTCAACAAAGTTTGGGAAAGCGTATCAAATCTTTCATAAGACCACTCTTATTAAAGGGTAAGAAAAGTAACTTCTATACCATTCTAACTTCGACCACCCTCTTTCTACCACACCCATCCCAAAAATTGCCACAGAAAAGATTCCATCATTAATATACTTAATATCACCATCTTTATACATCTTCAGATCACAAATTCTCCAGAATTGAAGGAAAAAATAGTAACTTTAAAATAAACCAGTCTATCCACTTCAAAACTAATGCCAACTAGTGTTACATTATAATGAAATCAATAGACATAAACATTTTTTCTATACTGTGAAAAACAGAAATTATACCAAAGCAGCCATTATGACAGCATATGGCTTGCTAACTTCCTCATAAAATTATAGTACAAAGGAAAAATTAGGAACCACGTTTTCTGATTTAAATTATAGAGAACAGCAACAATATAGCTTTAATAGCTGTTAAACTCCACCTTGTAAGCTTACAGCTCAGACAACCATTAATAGCAACATAAAACTGCTATTGCTGCCTAAATTACCTCATGCCATACATACATATATCTTTCAAGGTTTCGTGTTTGACATGACACAATTCTCAAAATTAAATAAATACCAAAATCCAGCATTTAGTGCTCATGCCCCAAGGCCTGGCACAGAATATATACTCAGTAAATGGTAACTACTATTATTAACCACATCTATAATTCTAACCTTTGTGATACTTTGTTGATAGAACTCTTAAAACTCATTAAGTACTGCTTTGTAATCTAATTATTTGTATTTATTATATGGTTCTCTTTTTTCTTTTTTGACCATGTAGTTCTCCTACTTAAACACAAATAAGCAGCTACCAATTGCCTGTGGAATGAAGTTCAAACTTCCTAATATACAAAGTCCTTCATAATATTAGATATTTAATTAATGTTTTATAATTAAATAAATAAGAAAACAGAACATATTATAACTGGAATATACTATTTACAGAAAATGCAATATAAACACATTTATTCAGGACTCCTCACCCCTACTAACAGCCTCCATCTCCTCTACTTATAAGCTTCTTATATTTCTGGAGGAAGGAGTTGAGATCACAGTATGAAATTCTGCCACAAGAGGTTCTGTGCTTATGCAAAGTCAGCTCAGTACTTATTCTAGTGTTTTCCTGGAATCTATCAACATTCTTCTTTTTAACTTTCTCCCCTCAGAACATGCCTGGGAAGAGGGTCCAGAATCAGGCCTAAACAACTGTCTACTGTCAACATCCATACCTCTCTAAGTGCCCCAATGAACAGGAGATAAACTAAAGAGGGACAAAAGGCATCTTTCTTTTCTGTGCAAAGGGGAAGATTAAGTTTGCTATGTGCTTCGTATTTCTGCTTATAATGATGTGACATGTACACACTGGTTTGTTAAAATAGAATTTTACCTACTTATTTCCATTTGCAATGACATGATCCAGTAAGATCATAAAAATCTGGGTATTGTACTATGGTTCTTGAGGATAGTACTGTTCAGGGTATGAAAGAGATGGAAGGTTCTGTGTATTTACAAATTAATAAAAGTGAAATTGAAACTATTTTAAATATCAACCAACTCAAAACTATTTTGCATTCCTAAATCTTCAAAAATATACGTATTTTTTAAAGTATACACTAATTTACTCAAAAGTATGTTCTTTTATTCAAATAAGATTTTAATACATTTACAGAAAAACATTCACCAAAAATGGATCAAAATTATATCACAACTATTTCAAAATGAGCTACCAGACTTAAAAAAATGTTAAGACAGTCCTGGCCAGGTGGCTCAGTTGCTTGGAGCATCGTCCCACACACCAAAAGGTTGCAGGTTCAATTCCTAGTCAGGGCACATACCTAGGTTGCAGGTTCGATCCCCAGTTGGGGCACGTATGGGAGGTGACTGATCTGATTTTTCTCTCTCTCTCCCCCGCCTTCCTCTCTCTCTAAAAAAAAAAAAAAAAATCAATAAAACATATCCTCGGGTGTGGTAAGACATAAAAGAGTAGCATAAGTCAGAATTACAAAAACTCAGAAATGAGGTGGTATTAACTAAAATTATAAATAAAGAAATCATTTTAGAAAAAAAGACTAAACTAAGAGGAATGCAAGAGCAGATAAACACAACGAATTCATACCCATTACCACTTCATACCCATCAGGATGGCTACCATCAAAAATACAAAAAATAACAAGTATTCGCAAGGATGCAGAGAAATTGGAAACCTCATGCATTGCTGGTATGAATATAAAATGGTGAAGCTGCTATGGGAAATGATATGGTGGTTCCTCAAAAAAATTAACACAGAATCACCATATGATCCAGCAATTTCACTTCTGGAATAACCAAAAGAATTAAACCCGGCTGGCAAGGCTCAGTGGTTGAGCATCAACCTATGAACCAGAAAGTCACAGTTTAATTCCCGGTTGGGGCACATGGTCGGGTTGCGGGACCGATCCCCAGTGGAGGGCATGCAGGAGGCAGCCGATCAATGACTCCCTCATCGTTGATGTTTCTCTCCCTCTCCCTCTCCCTTCCTCTCTCTGAAATCAATAGACATGTTTAAACAAAACAAATAAAAGATTATATAATGTGAGCTTCAATAAGGATAAAAATTGGAAGACTTGAAACCTATAAAATAAAAATAATTCATGAATTAATGATTTTTTAAAATACTGGTCACCAACTGAGGATGACAGAGAACCAATTCATTGTCTTAAGCTAGGTTGTCTGTGTAGTTTCCTATATCTGTTTACTTCAAAATATAAAGGTTAAAATGTAGTACATCACATTATACCTGTTTTGATGTCATGCAAAGTAAGGTGAAATGCCTATGATCACTGTTATCAATATGGTTTTTTGAACATATTTTTCCCTTTTAATGTCCTTCCAATTACACAAATGTAGACATCATCACAAGATTTTTTTTTAATCTTAGGTGTACTTAAAGAGGACTATATCTTCCATCTGTATGTACATACATGAAATTAATTTCCCATTTAAATCTACATCTATTTCTTCTCATGAAGTTTTATTTATTCCCTCAGCATAAAAAACAAAAGTAAAAACTATAGTTCTTATACTTCTTCTAGGCATCCTTTTCAGACCTAAGATTAGTTACTTTGTTAGTTTTGCCAAGATACCATATGTATAGAGTATAAAACTAAACATGGAAAAAGAACTTCATTAGACATGAGTTTTAGAATTAAAAATGAAGTTAGAATATATATTAATAAGTATTAAGCCTACATACAAAAATTTAAGGGGGAAAAAAGAATTAACCAGTTTTTAAAAGCTTGCCTTTTTGAAAATAAACATCTACCCTTTCTTACTTTCTTTTTAAAGTGTCTTTATATTAGATGACTATACTTAGGAAATCTGGAAGTTAATGAATAATTATTTATCCAAGGGAGTATTTTAAAAGATTAATATGGACTAATTCTCCATGTTTCACATATTTGAGTCATAACAAAACAATATTAAGTCACATACATTCAGGGGGAAATTTCAGAGCACAAATTCAAATGTTTTATTTAAGGGAATAAACTTACCCAACTTAATATCTCCATCTAGGGTGAAAAGAATGTTGCCAGCCTTTAGATCTCTGTGGATGATTTTATTATCATGTAAGTAGTTCAACGCCTCTAAGGTCTGCTTACAAACTACTTGTATTTGGGATTCAGTTAATGGTCTCTCAAGTTCTGTAAGGAAAAAGTAAACAAATCTTCATTTTTACACAGTGAAAACATGTCAGCAAACTCTTACTTTTACCATCACTGTCAAGGATCGTATACAGTGAATTTATTTTAGAAGAACTGAATATATATAAAAGATTATTTTCGTCACATTTATACTCAACATTTAATTCTAGAATTCTATTACAATTATCTAAGAATATAAAAATACAATTAAGCTGATTTCTTAATTGACTGAACTTCACCCATCAATAAGATATATGTATAAATGTTTGAAATCCATTTATTTTTATTAAGTATAATTTAAGATATTAACATAAAGAAAAAGGTATTTACCAAGCATCACAGCATCCACTGCTCCACCTGCACAAAATTCAATGAGGATCTGTGGGCAAATAAAAAAGCATGTGTCTAACACAACACTGAGTTTGAGTATTTTTTCTTTAATTTAGCAAGAAGGATTAAAGAATAGCTATCAAATAACCTGGGCTAAGGAAACAATATTATGCTAACCATAAAGATTACCTTTGTCCAAAGTGTTAGGAGTCTTAATGATATACATTTGAGAAAGCACAAAGAGAACACATTCTGGAAGTAGGTGCTTTTTTGTTAATCACCATTTTTAGTATCCCTGCTTCTCTAAAACAACCGGCACAGAATTTTTCTTCAGGAGAATATATATATATTTTTTTAATTTATTGATTTGAGAGAGAAAAACCATGGACCCGCTGTTCCACCCATCTGTGCATTCACCTGTTGCTTCTTGTATGTGCCCTGACAGAGAACCAAAACCCAACCTTGGTGTATAGGGACAACACTATTAACTAACTGAGCAACTCTGCCAGGGCCAGGACAGTAATATAATCCATTTCATCACTCCTGAATGATTTTATTACTCTCATTTTTAAGGTAACTATTGTGATTTAAGTAATGAAATGTAGTATTTTTTAGCTTTACTAATAGGAATAAATTCTGAAAATACAGAGACTTCTTTGAGTTTTAAAAAAAATAGAAAAAAAATAAACACAAAAGTTTCAGATCCTAGCTCAGCTCTCACTTCCTGATAGATGCCTTCCCAGACCTCCGTGATACGTATCAGCATGTACCTCTCCTTCTTAAGCCTTATCACAGTTGTAATTTTATATTTACTATGATGCTTTGGTTCACTACTTTCTATCTCCCCCACTAGAATGTTCCTTCACAAATGTCCAACTTTTTATTTTATAATAGTCTCAAGTAAATATCTTATCTACTTATTAAATTGTCTAGGAGTTCATTTTCGTTATAATCTCTGGAAACATTTTGCTAGAGACCTGAGCAACTGTATTAGAAGATACCATGCTAATAATAACTATAACTTTTTAAAATTACAAATCTTAACAAATTGTACAGCTCCCAGCTTGTTTTCCCTCTATAGAATAACACTTTATTTTTTACAGATGCTTGCCAATTACAAATTGATTTCAAATGCATTAAATCATTTAAAAAATAATTTGAGAGGTAGATCATTACTCATCCTGTAAGTGAGTACACAGACTCATAAAAGTTAATTGATTTATTTAAGCTCCTACCTAGCAACAGCAGGATCAAAAAATAAAGGCTTTTGATTTCTAGTCAGGTATTACCTGCACTACCTACTCCTCTCTCACAACACTTTGCTTCTTCCTTCAAGGAGAAAAACAAAACCTCAATTTCAAAAAACTCTCTTGATTAAATAAGCACTGGTGCAGAGCAAGTGACTGGTTATTATAATGAATATTTTTATTTCTATATCTATTTGTGTCTAATATTTTCTAAAAATGAACGTAATTTATACATACAGCTTGAGCCACTTACATCATATACTAAAACTGGGTCTGATTATTGAAGATAAATATTTAACATTTCTAGTAAGCATTTTATAATTTATTACATGATTTAGAAAAAGTTTAGGGTAATAAAATTATAAACAATTTCTAGGAAAACAAGAAACTTTAAAAAAAATTTAAGTAAATGCTTAAATTTAAAAAATAAGAGAAAGCCATCTAATTTCATAGTTTGGGAAACAACATTCGTAACCAAGTTTCTCCATTTGGGTCCAATGTCAAACAATCACGAAATATGTATGGTACAATCTGAAATACACAATCTGAACACGGGGTGGGGCAAAGTAGGTTTATAGCTGCGAGTCGCAAAACACAGAGTTAATAAAGTTATTGTAATAACCATTACCTGCATGTCTTTTTTCCATACAAGTAACTGTAAACCTGCTTTTGCCCACCCCTGTATCTGTTGAAGTTAAGGGTAATTATGTTGTTAATGACCCTCTCATTAGCAGATCAACTCTCAACACAAGGAACTAAAGGAAAGAGGTTATACACAAAATAGGCTTTCACAACTCACAGACCTCTTTAGGACAATTAACTCATTTTGACTACTCCTATAGATTAACAGAAAACACTTACCCAAAGATTGTTCTCATAATAGAAGGCATCTAGAAGCTTGACTATATTTGGGTGATCACAAGATGCTAAAATATCAATTTCAACCATGTAATCTTCAAGTTCTTCTTCAGATTTGGTGTCAATCACCTTTGCAGCAGCTAAAACATTGGTCTCTTTATTCTGGGCCTAAAAAATGTAAGTATCAAAAAATGTCTCAATGCATACTTGTTTTTTTAATTTTATTTTCTATTTTTTAATAAACTTCATTTTTTAGAATTGTTTTAGGTTCACAGGAAAGTTGAACAGAAAGTACAAAGAGTTCCTATATATTTACTCCTTGCTTCTACGTACCCATGCACAGCCTCCCCCACTATGAAGATTCTGTACCAGAATGGTGCATTTGTTACAATTAATGACCTATACTGACACATCATTATCACCCACAGACCAGACCAATGTTTACATTAGGATTCACTCCTGGTGTACAGTCTATGGGTTCTGACAAAGTACGTCATGTATCCGTCACTATAATATAAGAATAGTTTTGCTGCCCTAAAAATGCTCTATGCTCTACCCATTCATCCCGCCCTTCTTCCTAACCCCTGGAAACTACTGATCTTTTACTCCATAGTTTTGGTTTTCCAGAATGTCCTATAGTTGGAATCATATAGTATGTAGCCTTTCAGATTGGCTTCTGACACTTAGTAACATGCACTTAAGGTTCCTCCATGTCTTTTCATGGCTTGACAGCTCATTTCTTTTTAGCACTGAATAACAGTTTGTTACATAGATGAGCCAGTTTATTTACCCATTCACCTATGAAAGGCATTGTGGTTGTTGCCAAACTTCAGCAACTATGAATAAAGCTGCTATAAACATACATGTGCAGGTTTTTGTGTGGACATAAGTTTTCAACTCCTTTGGGGAAATACCAAGGAGCACAATTACTGGATCAGATGGTAAGAATATGTCGAGTTTTGTAAGAAACTGCCAAACTCTCTCCCAAAGTGGCTGTACCATTTTGCATTCCCACTAGCAATGAATGAGAGTTTCTGTCGTGCCACATCCTTGACAGCATTTGGTGTTAGTGTTTTGGATTTTCACCATTCCAACATAGGTGTATAGTGGTATCTCCTTGTTTTAATGACATATGATGTTGAGCACCTTTTCATATACTCATTGACCATCTGTAAGTCTTTGGTGAGGTGTCTGCCCAGATCTTTTGCCCATTTTTAATCAGATTGTTGGGTTTCTAATAGTTAAGTTTTAAGAGTTCTTTTTGAGTAATAGTACTTTATCAGATATCTTTTGCAAATATTTTCTCCCAGTTAGTGGCTTGTTATTTTTACATGCTTATTTTGAATGAGAGCCTAAACATAAATATTAATTAATGCATGCTATGCATTATACAAGTGCATATCTTAATCAGATCTTAAAATACTAATTAGGTTTTTTAAAGACATTTCAATATTATGTTATCACTGCAGCAAAACTGAATATATTACTTTAACAGAAAAAAAAAATCAAACTTTTAAAAGCTACTGTTTCAATAAATAAATAAATGCCCAAATTCAACTTTTAAGAATTGATCATAAGAAGGTAATTTAACAAAATAAAAAATATGCATATATAAAAATATTCATCAAAGCACTATTAACGGTAAGGAAAACTGAATCAGCCTAAATGTCCCCTCGCAAGAATCTGCTTAAATCGTTCAATATAATTTACAATGAAACATTCTGCAGCCAAAATTAATTGACTAATCAATTAATATTACTTAAGATGGAATAGTAGCCATACAACATCAGTGAACAGGGAAAAAGGCAACTTATTAAACATGAGAAGTATGTAATTTTACAGAAACTACACATCCATTTTCACATACGGAGAGCTGTGTAAGAAGTATCTATAAAGTGTACAGGAGATTTCTTAGTGATCTATTGCCTAACTCTGGCAATGATGAAGAAAAAAATAAACAAAGCAGGTGTCAGCCTGTGTGTGGGAATTTCTGTCAAGAGGAAAATTCTGTACATCCTAAATTAAATTACAGTGGACAAGAGAGAGAGAGAAAGAACTCAGGAGAGAGAACAACTCATTAATCGTTCCACTCTGTTAGCTCTGGGCCAACAAGACTGCCCACACTCCTGAACATATGTCGGAGCTTTGTATCAGCCTCCAGGATCTACTGGCCAATCACTAGACAGCTGTGCATGAACTTTCAGGACTGCTGCCTGTAACTAATCAAAACCAGTAAATATTTCTTCCATATAGATTGTACAACTATCACAAAACTGCCCCCACTTCACCTTTTCCCGCACCCCCTTATCTGAAACCAATGTAAATTCTTTCAAAACAACTTATATCTTTCTTCCCCAAAACAGAAGGTATAAAAGCACCCATCAATGCTAGTACATACACGCTCATCTTTTCCATCCAACCATGCTGCCGGTGGTTTAGACTTCATGCCCCAGGACCTGGTCCTTTCCTGGCTAGCACTTGGCTCAATAAAACATTTCTTTCAAAAAACTTTTGGCTGTGAAGTCTTTTGTTTAACATTTTCTAAGTACATTATTGCTATGTTTTACTTCCTTAGGAAAAAATAGGGGCAAAAATACTAATTACTAATTAAGTAACCCTAATGTTTAGGGTTCAGAGAATGCTTTGCACACACACAAAAAAACTTCATACTGATCATCACTACCACTCTAGAAGAATATTCTAAACTCTCACATTTTAACAAATCTACAATGCCTTTTAAGATACACCATTATCTTATACTCCACTAATGAAGAAAAATTTCCACTTAAACTATGTCAACACTTTATTATTTAGAATTTTTTTACAACTTTTTAAAGAACTTTTAGACAAAAATTGTTATTTATCTATTATCCTTGCTCATACATAAAAATTAAATACTTCATATAGTTTTACTCTTCTGAATCACTTTTTCACTGAGTTACCTAATGTTTATGTTTTACACAGTATCATTCTCTGGCCATTAAATTAAAAGCTTCAGTGATATAACACTGCTCCTTAACTACTGTCTCCAAAATTTTCTTTGAAGCCACTGTCTCCCATTTTGCAACTATAATGATGATACCACTTCCTTGATCTTACCACAGATGCTAAAAGATTTTTAAGTGACAACCAGGACTCATATTCTTTCTTCAAAAGGTCCTTAAATAGTTTATTAATTGAAACATCAAGGGATTGCAACTGTATGACACCAGGGATACAACTAAGTTCAGTGACAGATATATCATAACCTCTACCTGACCACCAATACTACTAAGGCATCAATCCCAATTTCAGAGGCATTAAAAAGCAAGAAGTCTGTCATAACTGGTAAAAATACAGCATTAAGTTGTATCGCTAAGAAAGATACTACAGTTGAGTCAGTAACAATTAGAACTCACCCTCCCCTAAGTCAGAGGAAATAAGCCAGTGAAAGATAAGCCCTCCTCTCATCCTTTTAATGTAACACTCTGGGAAGAAAGAGACCAGAAGAGCTGTCCTTGAAGAGGAACATTATAAAATATAAAGTGTGGTAGGAAACTAAGGATATTGTAAGTGGAGTTAAAAGTCATCCTACTTCTGCATGCTCTACTCATGTCCTGAGAGATTTTAAAGATGTCTTTTCCTTGTGAATGGAATAGCATGAAGGGGAAAGAAATAACATTAGATAATCTCTAAAGTTCTTTATAGTAACAAATTTTATTATTGCATTCCCCTGGATATACTGATTAAATCAACAATGGTACCTTTTGTTTTCATATAAATAATAAATAAAAGTTACATTAGAAAGCATAGTGCCTCCTACATTATTGCTTGAAAATAAATTGATTATTCATCAGGATCTGGTTCTAGATAACTCTGAAAATCAAAACTGAAATAAACATTGATAAGCATGTGATACTACATTTTAAACAAATATAATGGATATTAGTATTAAAAAGAAACAGTCTCATCTATCTACTACCTAAAAGCATGAAAACAGTTCACATAAAGACTTAATGAAATAACTAAACAAATGTTAATAAAAACAAGAATGGAATACCACATACTGAGATATTACTTTAAATTGATAAAATGTTTTCAGAGATCAGTCATGATCACATAAAAATCAGTTATTTTCATAAATCAGGACTAGAGCTTGGCCACTTTACATAAACAACTAGGGGCTACAGGGAAACCTAACTGACTGAGTTTCCCGTACCACTTTCATGTTCTAAATGAAATAGGGTAAAAATTACATCCTTTTATGTTACTCTCGTTTAACTACCTCCCTGGGTGGTGAGGACACACGTAATTTTTTAATTTTCACTTATTTTCTTTCTACACTTTCTAAGACAATATATAACACTTTCATAATAGGAAATACATTTTAGTGAAATGCTCAGCTGAACACTGAAAGACCAGCACAGAAAATATAGATGATTTTAGTACCACAGAGATGTTAGTCAATCAAAGGGGGAAGGAAAAAATAGGATAACAACAAAAAAGACTCTAAAAGACAAAGAATAAAAAGGGATGAATTTGACCACTTCAGTAATCACCAGGACTGAGTCTACTGATTTGGATGATTTATTTGCTCTCAAGCCTGAGAACTCAAAGATATTCCTCCTCCCACCAGGACAAGAGGTCCCTTCCTGTCCAGTGTATAAGGACATCCAAGCATAAGAAAATATGAAAACTAAACAAGCCAAATCACAGTTCACGAACGTCTACTGCATGCAAGGTATTAGTCGGAGCTGCAGAAAACACAAACACAACACCCCACAAAAGTCTGTTCTCAGAAAGAAATGTAATACAAAAGTCTATTATAATAAAGTATGCTCAAGAACTGGTCTGCTAAAATTAATTCATTCTTTCAAGAAATGCTTACTGAGACTGAGTACCTTCTATATGTTAGGCACTGTTCCAGATGTTGATGGTATAAAAAATATACACAATCCCTCTGTCCTCATGACACTTATAATTGTAGGGAGAGGACAGTCAATAGGCAAAAGAAAAAAAAAAAGATAGTATATTGCTGATTAGTACTGTGGAAAAAAATAATTAAGGTAATAAAGCTGAGGAAATGGGCAGGAGGTGCACAGGGAAGAAGTTACAACTTAAATAGGGTAGTTAAGTTAGACGGTGATATTTGAGAAGGTGATATTTGAGCATATCGGTATCAATAAAGTTCAATGATTATCTTTACGTGGTTGGGGCTGTTGTTTTTTGAGCTATGTAGTAAATTGGAAATTTTAGTATTTTGCAAAGAAATGGGGTATAAAAACCTCAAATTTCAAGTATGCTACTCTATATAATAGTATCCATTATGCTATTAGATGGTACTATTTGTTGAGCAATTACCTTGTGCCAAGCACTGTTCTCTACACTCTCCATTTATTCGCTTATTTAATCTTTGTACCAATAAGGGTCCAGCCAGGAAAAAGAAATCATATTGATTATTTTAATAGAGAGAATTTAATATAATTATTGCCTCTGTTGTTAACTAGGTAATTAAAAAAAATAGAGAAGTGAAGAGTATGGGAGGTGGAGGTAATAACTGCAGGAAAAAGCTACTACCCTAGGACCTGAGGAGCCAAGGGAAGGGATTTGGAATGATTAAAACTAAGAAGCTTGGAGGAAAGGTTCTGCAGAGCTGAAACTCAGGTCCCTGAGGAGAGAGGGCTGCTTAGCTGCTGCTGGTGTCTCTGAACTTGGAAGAGGGGTCTTATGGGACTTTTGAGGAAGATAGAACAGCCAACTGGAGCTGGTGTTAGGAAGGGTTATGATAAGGCTACCTCTGTGAGTTCTGCAAAAATTACTAACTGGATTCAACTCCTGTTGCTGGGTGAAGAATTTCCACTAGGATGAGTGTCACAGTAACAGGAAAGCAGACAGGAAGCCCACAGAAAACAAAGAGAAAGGTGCAAGTCCTTTCTTCCTCTGCCTCCTTGTAGCCTGCCCATAGTGCTCCATAACTGTAAAAATTGAACGTGAGCAGCTGGCAAGGTAAAAAAGTGATTTGGAAAATGGTTAAAATCCAAAATACACAAATAAACAAGAGAAAGACATCCAATAGGAACATGAACAAGAGAACTGAACACAAAAGGAGAAATCCAATCTACCAATAAAAATATGAAAGAAATTACTTATTAGTAGTCAGAGAAAGATACATTAAAAACAAAAAACATGTAACATCAGATTGTCAAAACTGAAAAATTCTGACAATATCAAATGTTGGCAAGGATGCAGAACAAGGAAATTCTCATAAGCTGCTGGTAGGAATGTAAATTAGTATGGTTTGGCATCATCTAGTAAAATTAAAGATACAGTACCCTATAACCCAGCAATTCTACTCCTAAGTCTTAGCGAAACTCATGCATATATGCATCAGGGTTGTGTATAAAAGCCAAAAACTGGAAACAACTGATATACCCATTATTTACCATTAACAGTACAATGGTATATAACTGGTGATATAACCATATAATGGAATTCTATGCAATAATGAAAATGAAGTCACTACAGCTCCAGGTGATAACAAAGATGAACCTCACAAACATAATGCTGACTTTGAAAGGGGCAAGACGTTCAATATGAGTCCATTCATATAAAGTTCAAGTGCATTCAAAACTAAATTATAATATTTAGGGATACAAACATACATTCCCCCTTTAGGAGGGGAAAGGGGCCAATTCAGAAGGGAGGTGGGAGGGATTCTGGGGTGCTAACAGAATTCCTTGACTCTGGTGATTAACATTAGTTCAATTTATTATTATTTGCTAAATGTACACATATTTTTTTCGATACAAAGATGATATATTTCACTATTTTTTTCAAAGGTGCACACCTATCAGTGCCATAAAAAGAATCACTTCCATCCAGCACACAGTCAGGAGGTCAGCTTCAATTCAATGCATAATTTTCCCCGTTTTTCCCATTAATAACAACAGAAATTCAAAAAAGTTGTGAGGGATATATTTTCATTTACATGTCAAATGATACTACATTGAAAAGAGAAAATTAAAAAATAAATAAAGTCAGACTTAAAAAAAGAGAAAATAGATTAAAAATAGGGAAGACAGATTTGTGTAGTGCTAAACTGAGTGGAAAGTATGCAACTATATGATGAAAAAATGTTTTAAATAAACTAGGTATACAAGATGATTGCCTGTTTATAATTTAATCTTTAAAATAGTTGCTAATTTCCATAAGTAAATGATAGTTAGAATCAATTTTAGAAATAGTTTTCTACTTCATACAATATTAAGGTTTAAGAGCTTTTTCCCCCACACAGAAGGAAGTTTATAATTTAAAATTTCTAGACTATGTTGGAAAACAGAAACCTTCAGGAAAAAGAGAAAAAACAGGTCAGATAAGTTTAAGTTTTCTTTTAAAGAAATCTGAGAGACTTAGAAGCATAGAATAGTGAAATGAAAAGATACAAAGGATTGAAGCTCTTCAAATATCACACAAATAGTCATCAAGCCCACAAAAATTATCCTTGACACAATTTTTTCATGTTCAACTACATGGAGTCTCTTATTTTTCAGAAAATTTTCAACTGATGTCTCACTATAGAAAGATATGTTACACTTCGCAGAAAGTCATTAACTAATTAAATCACAGCATTAGCATGTCCACACAATCATCCTGTGCCATGAAAAATAAGAAAATGTTCACTATTTTCGTAGGTCCCTTTTCCCGTCCCATCCTATATTTTGCTTCTAAGTTGTAAGTATAATAACAGTAATTTCTACCATTTACTGGGTCCTTTTTATGTGCCTTAAATTTACCATCTCCTTGAATTTTCACACACTGAGGAGCAGGTCTTACTGATCAGGAAACTGAGACACGGAACATAATTTGTCCAAGCTCACAGGCTGCTACTGAGGGAGCCAAGATCTAGTACAACTCCAGAGTCAATGTCTTAATATTACTGTGTTCTATTCAACAAAACACTTATACCATGAAAACTGCCCATAATCACCTACTGCCTTCTAAACACCAGATTCCAGATGTCTTGAGGATTTATTTTTGCCTTTCCTAGATAACTGCATACTCACAGAATGCTAATGGGTGAAGAACTCTAAACAAATGTTTGGGGAAATCTATGATTCTCCAGCTAAGAAAATGGAAGTCCAGAGAAGTTAAGTATTCTGTCCAAGACCACAGAGCTGGTTTGTGACAGCCAGCACTAAAGCACAATTCCCAGGAGTGACCTTCCCACTGCACTAAAAGCCCTTCCTTCCTACCTTACCTCTTGTTGAAACCCATTCTCTACCCTGCACACAAGCACTGAAGTTTACTTTGCCAATTTTCACACATACAATAACTTCAATAGCACTCGCATGTAGGTAACATTTTCATTTCAACAAATATACAGATACACTATGTGCTAAGGCAATTGATGAACCCAAATGTATATCATAATTATGGCACCCCATTTTATCATAAAAAACATAAACATATTAACTAGAATATGTAACTGTCATCAGGAGCCATGTGAACAATGCGTTCTGAAAGCACACAGATAGGAGTGGGTATTTCAGCCTGAGTAAAGTGCGAAAAACAAGGGGCTGTGAAATACATCAGAGGCAGGGCAAAAGCAGAAGTGTGCTAATGCTTAGAAAGGAGGAAAAAAATTCTGTCATTCTTACCAATGGACATTAAAGTAAAAAAAAAAACCAATAGTAAATAAGGGGTCAGAAGACCCGAGTTCAAATCTAGACTGTGACTTGTGTGACTCGGAACAATTTCTGAGTCTCAGTGTCCTCATCTGTGAAATGTAGATACTACTGCCCTGTCTGCCTCACAGGACTTTTGAGGGGCCAAGTTATGTGCAAGTGCTTTAAAAACTGTGACGTCTTGTATAAACATTAGTTATTTATGTTTTCACTTCTAGGCAACCCTGTGGATCTTTCCCCCTAACCTGTGCCTCATAAAAACCTCACCCTTCAGGATGAAAATATTCCAATGACATCATTCATATACCCTTCTGGGGTAGTAAACAATGAACACGAATGCCTTCAGGTTGAAACATCAAGGCTCTTTCTACTAAAGTAAATATACATATATATAAAATATCTGTGTGTGTTTTTAATTTCTTAAGCACTGGTACTGACTTCTAGCCCATGCTTACTTTGAAACTAGCACCATATGCAGGTTGTCTTCTGGCAATTTTCTACCAGAAATCCCACTCCATTTTATAGTATGTTGTGAGGCGACCAGCTCAAGAAGAGCCTGCAAGTGGCCATCGCTCTGCTCCCATCCCAAGAGACTGCTTATGTGTTAGCTACTGACACAGCCAAGTGTATGCCCTGGGCTCCAAAACAGAAACTGTTTTAGTACAACCATGCATACAGCTAGTACACGACTATAAACCCACTGAAAAGTACCACGAGTTTCTAGAGTAAGTACGATTTTAAAACACCTGAAGGCCACAACCTGACCCCTGCTGTAAACTGAAGAGCGCCCGCGTTTCCTTGCAAGCCTGACGGAGGAGCCTGTGTAAGCTCGCCTCCCTGCAGCAATCACTCTCTCAACTACATCCAGGCCCCATTTTGTTCACTGGAAGCCTCCCGTCTCGGCGGCTCCGCGGCTGATAGCCTGAGTCAAGTTCCGATGGACGCTTCCGAAGGCGAGGGGCAGGCGCGGGGCAAGGGCGGCGAGACCCCCTCGAGGCGCCCCGGACGGCGGCCGTCCACCTCACCAGCGCAACTTCCCCTTTTCTCCCTCTTACCTTGTACACTTTCCCAAAGGCTCCGTCGCCCAATTCTCCAATAATTTCCCAAAACTCCTCGGGGTTCAGGTCCCTCTTCACATGCTCGTACTGCTTCTTCTTCTTCTCGCTCCCCAACTTGAAGATCTTACGGAAATTGAAGAAGGACATTTTTCCTCCCAACAGAGTTCCCGGCACTTAAGGGGCTAAAACAACAAGAGGCAAAGTTTCTCCTCCCTCCTCTCCCGCGCGAGCCCGGAGGGCGGCGGCGGGCGCGGGCTCTCCTGGCTCCCGCCGCTCCGGCCGGGCGTCCCCGGAGAAGGCGGGGCGCGCCTCGGGCTCCGACCCACAGGGTGGGAGGGGGGCTGCGCGGGCGGTCCCTCCGCCGAGCCCGGCCCGCGGGCCGCGCGATGGGCGCCTCGCCCCCGGCTGGCCCTCAGGGGGGCGGCACCTGCCCGCACTCTCGGCCAGGCCGGTCCGGCCCGACGGATCCGAGAGGTCCGGACGCCCGCGGTCGCCGCGGCTTAGGCCCGTGTCACGGCGAGTCTCCAGGGGCGGCGGCCACTCCGGGCAAGGGACCCGGCCAGCGACCTCTGAGGCCAGCAGTCGACGGGTCGGGCTCTCCCGCCTCGGGCCGCGAGCCCGGGGTCCCCTCCGCAGCTGTCCGCTCCCGCGGCGCGAGGCCCGCGCGTCCCCTCAGCTCCCGGGCGCCAGCGACGCCTCCCCGCTCCTTTCCCAGCCCACACTGCCTCGCTCCGGAGCGCGCGCCCGCGCCGACGCCAGTGCCGCAGCGCGCCCGCCGCCTCCCCCGGTCGCGCGCCCCGCTCGCCGCGCGCTCGGGCGGGGGGCGTGCTCTCTGGCCCCGCGCACGCGCGCTGAGCTCCGCTCGCTGGCGGCCTGGAGGGGCTCGCGGGCGTCCCGCGCGGGGCGCGACGTGGACGCTGGCGTTCGTCGCTCCTTGAGGATTGCTCCCCATTTACCCTCTAAGTCCTAAAATCCTATCGCCGTATCGGCCCACGGCTGGGGTGCAGTTGCCCCGGCAGGCTCGACCCTGTTGGTTTTGCTAGCGGATGTTGCCTCCGTTCTGGATCTGGGAGACTCTGTAAAGACTGAAAGCTGAGCTGTCCCGATGGGGGCCCGAAAGTGGACTTTTTCGCTCGCAAATGGGTCCGGGAGTGCAGTGAGAGAGGAGTATGTGTGCTGGCTGGGAGCCTTGCAGCCAGAGAGTACCAGCTCTGACCTTGGGCGGTGACCTTTCCCAGACTCAGTTTCTTCATTACGGAGAGGGGTGAAGGAGGCAGTGGATGGAAGCCCTTTGCGCGGTGCCTGCACAGGCAAACGCTCAATTTGAGTTCTTGCTGTTGTGACAAGTGTGCAGGTAAGAGCCGTAGATATATAAAAATCGTTTAAGCTCACTTCTCGAGTGATGACCATGACACTCCTTGAGGGTAATCTACCTCCTCCTGGCCACGTCCTCAGCCGTATTTCCGTGCCACCCTTCGTGACTCCATCTGGACCACTTCCTAAGGCCTTGGCTTCCTGGCCGCTTGGACAGCACTGGTGGAAGACTGCCTGGGCCATGTGGGTGTTGGCTGGAATCTACCAGATAGTGACCTGCCTTCCTGTCTTCCACCAAAAGGGAGCACTTTCAGGGCAGTGGCTTGTTGCTCATCAGTGTATCCAAGTACCTGACAACATTCCTGGCATATAATAGGAAGGCAGATCCCTTGAATAAATGGAAGTTATCTGGAGCAGAGGCCAAGTTGCTATCTATATAATGCCCAACCATTTTGCCCTCCAGCCCCAAAATAGTCTAACAAAGCTCTTCTTCCAGTAAGAGGGTTAGAATGACTTTGTTTTTCAAGATCCCTCTTCTTTTAAATGGTTTTATTAAGGTTAATTGATATACAACAAACTATACATATTTAAAATACACACTTTTATGCTTTGACAGATGTATACACCTGTGACGACAATAATCAATTTTTAATTATCATTTATGTAGGTGGCATTAGATCTAAAGGTAATATATACTCATTGTGGAAAATTTTTAAATGCACAGAGAATAAAATAAGAAGTACTTTAATTCTACCATCCAGATATAACCATTGGTAAGATTGCATTATATTTCCAAACAGGACTTTTGGGCTGCGGATTAACTTTTTTTAATGTGGATTAAATTATACTGAACATAAAGGTTTGCATTCTACACTTTTCATATTCCCGTACCATTAGTAATTGTTTCCTTCAAATATGAGATATTTAGGTTACATAGAACTTTTCTCTATTTTAGATAAAACATTGATAAGTATCTCTGTTTACAAATCCTTTTCCACATATTTGATTATTTCCTTAGGCAGATTACCAGAAGCAAATTTGGGTCAAAGGGTTTAAGTCTGTTTCCTTTTTTTGTTCTTTTCAAAATAGAAAAAACTTTACTGTTTTTGAAAAATTAAAAGATAGTATATACTTGTTGTAAATTAATTCAAATAATACAGAAATGATAAACTAGTAAGCTGCCTATAACTGTCCCCTCTGCCTTCTCCCTACCCAACTTCAGTCCTAACCTAACCTCTGTGAAAGTTAAGCCTATGAGCATGAGGGAACTTGGTGGGTAACAAAAAAAGTTCTAAAACCTGATTGTAGTAATGATTGCACAACTGTATACATTTACTAAAAATCATTGGATTGTATACTGACAGAGGATGAATTTTATGGTATGTAAATTATACCACAATAAAGCTGCTTTTAAAAAGTTAGATATAGATATAGAGAGAGATTTAACCAGATTTTTTTCTATGCATACATTTTTTAAATATAAAAATGGTGTCCAGTATGGAATATATATATTTTTCCATGCCAGCACAAATAGATCTATCCAATCCTTTTTAATATGTGCATGGGGGTCCCAGCGTATAACCTGACCACAGTTTATTTAAGCATTACTCTATTCGTAGGCATTTAGGTGGTTTCCAATTTTTTGTTATCATAAGCAATACCACAGTGAGCATGCATGTACAAGCATCTTTGTGTATTTGTCTGATTATATTTCCTTAAGATAAAATACGAGAAGTGGGGTCGCTGAGTCAAAGACCATATTCAGAATAGTTTTTAAGCTGTATTGCCAAATTGGCCTGTAGAAATATTGTACTAAATTACACTCCTACTAGCAATATATGAGAGTGCCAGTTTCACCACACCCTCAATAGCACCAAGGTATTATCTCATCTTTTTAATCTTTGTCAAGTTGATAGCCCAAAATAACCTCTCATTTACAATTCTCTGATTATGAGTGATATAACACCTTTTCATATGTATATTGGCCAATTTGTCTTATTTTATGAATTGCCTCATCATATCAAAGAATAATATCAAGTGTCATTGTTAATATTGTATAAATGAGGTGATCAAGTCTAACATTGGTGAAATGATGAAGTTAATAGTAGCTTATACATTTTTTTCATGAAGTTATAGCCATGGAAATTATTTAATACAGGTGAAATATCATTTAGACAGATTCAGATTTTCCCAGTAATGACCCTGATATCTAGATGTTTGTGTTATTTGTAAATCATAGTTTGGCTTCCTTGAATTTTTAAACCTTTAAAAGTGAAGTTTAACCAGTGGCCATGTAAAATATTCACATAATACACAATTTTTTGGCTCCACTCACCTTAAAAATAGTTTAAGACATTCTCACTAACAGCTCAGTGAGGGGAGAACTATCTTCACAATTTTCTAGGTAACTAACTTTCACTAAAATAATAAGGATATCGCTAAAAATTAAAAATTGAGCCCTGGCCCTGCAGCTCAGTTGGTTGGAGCAGTTGGTTGGAGCATCCCCCATGGGCCAAGGTTTCAGATTGATCACCATCAGGGTACCTGTGGGAATCAACCAATGAGTGCATGGGTGAGTGGAGCAAAAGATTGATGTTTCTTTCTCTCTCCCTCTCTCCCTCCCTCCCTCCTCCTCTCTCTGAAAATCAATAAAAAACATTTTTAATTAAAAATTGAATATGTATTGACTGCTTACTACATGCCAGCTCTGTGCTAAGTGGTTTACACATATCATCTCATTTAAGCCTCATATCAACCCTATGAGATAGGTTCTAAAATAACCCCCATAAAAGCGAAGAAAACTGAGACAAGATTACTCAGAGATAATAATAGCAGATATGAACTGGAATCCAGGTCTTGGTAAACCAAAGTCGCTAGCGTTGAACAACTAAGACTGTCTCCTTAGCTTTACTAAGCTTCTGTAATAACTATCTCACAGGGCTGTTGCCACCCACTGCTATTTCTCCTTTCCTTCTTAACTTGAAAATGTACTCTACTCACTGACCCCCCTTTGTTAGCCCCCAAGGGTGTATGTGTGTAAGTGTGTATGTATAGGTATATGTGTATACTGTATATGTGTTTATATGTGAGTGTGTATATGTGTGCATGTGTGGAAGTGTATGGGAGCATGCATGTTTGTGTATGAGCATGTGTGTGACTATATATGTATACAGGTATTTGAGGGTACATTTGTGTGTAGGCATGTGTATGTCTGAGTATATGTGTAATGATATGTATATGTTTCTCCCTCTAGACTGAGAGCACTCTGAGGACAGGGACTGTGTCTTGCTCATCCCTACAACCCCTGCATCTAGCCCAATACCGTATCTTCCTATTCCATAAATTTGTGTTGAATAATGAATGAAAATGAAAGAACTTTATACCTACTGAAAGCAAATTGCATGTCAATTCCTTTCCCTTCCTTGTTTCTAATTTAGGCAGCAAATTTACTACTAAGTTCTTTTTTTTCCAATTTACTTATTGATTTGACAGAGAGAAACATCAATTTATTGTTCCACTCATCCACTCATCCATACACTCATTGGTTGATTCTTGTCTGTGCCCGTACCTGGGATCGAATGAACCCACAACCTTGGCTATCGGGACGGGATGATGCTCTAACCAACTGTGCTACAGGGCCAGGGCTACTACTGAGTTCTTTATTTTCTAAAATATGTTTTTATTGATTTCAGAGAGGAAGGGAGAGGGAGAGAGAGAAACATCAGTGATGAGAAACATCATCAAACTGTGATCTCCTGGTTCATGGGTCGACGCTCAACCACTTAGCCATGCCTGCCGGGCACTACCAAGTTCTTTAAATGCTACTGCATAGGTTACATGGGAGCAGCAAATTCATTTGGTGTACAAGGACTGTGGTGTAAGTACATTTGCCTATCCTTGTGGAGTTATATTTTTAGAAAGAAATTTTTTCTCAGGTATTTTTAAAAAGTAACCTGCAATCATGACAGTCATTCTTCTGAAATAGGAGTGTGTGTCATTCAGAAAATTCCAAAACGGATTTTTGGCCATTTTTTCCCCTCTACTTTAAAAGAAAACAAATTACCTGGTAAGCTATTTTTGTTTCAAAAAGAGAATCTAAAAATATCCTCACTTCTACTTCATGTCCCTTTCTGCGTCATACAGAACTGTTGCACTCACACTCCCACCCTCTCCTCATCCCTAGCTGCTTCTGCTGCAATGAATCATAAACACTTGGCAGGGTAATGGCAAGTCTTAACATATTCAAATCCTGGGGGAATTAAAAAATAAAAACTGTACAGACATACTTCTGTTACAAGCGGCACTCAAATTCCAGTTTAAAAATTTAGATACCATAATCTTTTGAACGTTAAGGACTTGGGAGGTCAGTGTTGAATTTATTCTATTCAGACATTAGCTGCATCTTTCAGGCAGCCAATCCTTTGAGTTAATAAAAGCCTTTGTGCTATTCTGTTTCCATACTTTTATGTATTGCAGTTCTTCTTTGTTTCATAAGGCAAGCAAGCTGGATGTGATCATTTTGAGCACTGTCTCAAAATTATTTGTCCCCTCATTAACTAGCTCTGGGGGCAAGTCACTACTGTACACTTTGAGGCTTACCCATGAGTTTCATTTTGTTTTTAAGGTTTTTTCTTTTTATATATATGTTTGGTTGGTTTGGGGGGGTTTTTTTAGGGAGAGAAGAAGGGAGAGAGAGAATGAGAGAAACATCGATATTCAGTTGCCTCCTTCCACAGATTGAACCCTGACTGGGTATCAAACCGGAATCGAACCGGTGACCTTTTGGTGCACCAACTGAACCATACCATAGGCCAGGGCATCAGTTTCACTTTTAACAGAGGTAGCTTCAGGGAGATGAAACAATTCAGAATGACTCAGAAAATAGGATGACTGCTAACATATGAGTTTGGTAGTAGACTGCTTCTTCAATATGATCTTTAAGAGCCCTTGTAACTGTAAAATTCTGTTTTCATTTTGCCCCCACCTTTAGTTGCCTAATACATATCCTGGTAATTGTGTCCATTTTTCTGACACACTTATGACTGAAAAGTAAATAAATGCAGTTAGGAATTTCAGAATGAAGGACTTATCTGTCAAAATTCATTGAGAATCCTGATTCCATTCAAAACTATTTTTGGAATAACCCTTCGGAAATGCACCTAGTAAGATAAGAAAGCCTGTCATGTGCCTTGGGGTGATTTCAGAGTAATGTCAGTGGCTGCCTTCCAAAACACATTTTCAGGTTTTCCCTATAATAACAAGTTCTTTATCGTCTTAAAATCTTCCTCCTTAACTCTTCTAACCTTTAGAGCAGCAGATTTTTAATGAAAACTTTATTACTGCGCATTCCTGTTTCACAAAGCTGCCACAACAATTAGAAAGCAAAATCTGTGGCTTATTACAGTCACAAGACACTGCCTGTTTGTCTGGGAAATCACAAAGTTTTCTATTTCTCTGGCTCATGTTTCATGCTGCTGCAGGAGGAAATTAACCAATATAGATTCCTATTAGAGCCATTCTCTATTTTCGAGTTTTTATCCATGTGAACTTTATAAAATGGCCATTTCTAACGAAAATGAACCAATTATCTGTGATCAAGGGGTCAGCTGGAAAAAAATGGATTCCAGAGTTGACTCTTTAAATAACTATTTAGAATTGCCACCTTTCATCCACTCCTTCATTCAACAGATGGTCTCAATTTTCTACTATATGCTAGGCAGTATCCTGCTATATACCCCAGCAGGGATGACTGGACAATCAGAATCAAAATGGACCAAAAAAACAACAATAAACAAAAACCTGCAGCCTCTTGGAACTTATATTCTCAATGGTTAAGTGGGATGTAGACAGATAATAAAAGACAGATCTTATCTTCTAACCCAGTGATTTTCAGCTGAGGGTGATTTTGACACACACACACACACACACACACACACACACACACACACATACCCCCTCCCCAGGATATTTGGCAATTTCTGCAGACTTTTTTGGTTGTCACAACTGGGAGAGGGGGTGCTACTGGCATCCGGTAGGTAGGGGTAAGGAATGCTGCTAAACATCCTACAATGCACAAGACAGTTCCCCATCCCCACTTCCAACAAAGAATTATCCAGCTCAGGCTGAGAAACCCTGCACTAAACTTTAGTATTAGAGATCAGGATGTTGGTTACCCTTGAGGGGTTAGTGGCTAGAAGAGAACACAGAAGAAAACACAGGGGGATACTTCTGGATGCTGATTACATAGGTGAGTTTATTTGTTTATTTAAATATGTCTTTATTGATTTCAGAGAGAGGAAGGGAGAGGGGGAGAGAGAGAGAGAGGTCAATGATGAGAAAGTTATTGATCTGCTGCCTCCTGCACGCCCCCTACTGGAAAGTGAGCCCACAACCCAGACATGTGCTCTCACTGGGAATTGAACTGTGATCTCCTGGATCCTAGGTCAATGCTCAACTGCTAAGCCACACAGGCCAGGCTGGGTGAGTTTATTATGCAAAAATTCACTAGTCTCTGCTCTTATTATCCATATGCTTTTCTGCATGTATAATTTTAACATATAGCGACTACATGTTTTTGAAACTGCTGTCAAGAGGTGAGGGGTGAGGAGAGGGGTACTCTGTGAATCTTAGAGCTATAACTGCTTAACCAATATAATACGACAGAAGTGACACTGCCAGTTTCCAGACCCATTCCTTAAGAAATTGGCAGTTTATACTTCCTCTCACTTGGACACTCAGTCTTGGAAACTAGCCACCATCCTCTGAGAAAGCCCAAACAACCCATGAAAAGGCCCATGTGGAGAGATCTCAGTCCTGGTTGAACTCCCACCTAACAGCTGGCATCAACGTGCCAGCCATGTGAGTAAAGCATCTTGAAGTTATCATCCAGCCTCTAGTCAAATGACCCCAGCTGACATCAAGTGGAGAAGCGCCAAGCCTTCCCCACTGATCCCTGCCCACAGATTCATGAAGTAAATAAGCAACTGCTGTTAATTTAAGGCACCAAGTTGTCGGAAAGTTTGTTAAGCAATATATATGACTGAAATAATATTAAGTAAATCAAAGTTTTGCTTTAAAAAAGAGTACTATAGCCATAGAACTTGGGGGAAATTCTTGGTTAAATAAAGTTTTAAAGTTTGTCTTACACCAGAATTTTTTTAAAAATCTTCACCCAAGGACATTTTCATTGCTTTTTAGAGGGGGGGGGGGGGGGAGACATCTATCAAGCCTGCGATCTAGGTATGTGCCCTGACCGGGAATTAAACCCATGACCTTTCGGTGTACCCAGATGACACTCCCACCAATTGAGCCACACAAGCCAGGGCTTGCTAGAGAACTTTTAATGGTCTAATGTGTTTTGTGTTTCTGCTCAAGAGTATCCAGTATTTCTCAAAGATTTTTAACCCAGAATCTGTAAAGTACCATCTTGCAAGCTTGGTGTTAAATGGACCAGACTGAAAAAAAACCAGACTAACCTTTCAATAATTCAGTAAACTGAAATTTTAACCCTTAAAATTGCAGAGTTAACATCAGGATAGTTTGAACTGGAAAATTCATATGTAATATAGTCAATCCTGGTTATCAGGCAAAATACCGTAAATTTGCCTAATGAAATTTTTTTAATTATGAAAAATTAATGGCAGTTAAAAAACTTAGGTGGCATCTCAGTAGTTATTTCAAAGTTCCTAAGATCAATGGCTACGTAAGTTAAAACAAAAAAACAAACAAAAAACCATAAACTCTGTTTTTACTTGGAAGCTAATAGCAATGTATACTTAGATGTTGAATTTTATAGAATGCTTTCCATGTTTCCTTAAATTCTCACTTGATCTTAAATTGAACTACATAGCATACTTCTAATATACTGATACAAATTTATTGTGTTGCCTATAGATTTGTCCGGGCCTTAACAACAGCATTGGACTGAAGCAGATAAATTGAGAGCTTATATCCTGTCGCATGTCTAGTGAAATTCAAGTTCATTCTTTATTGTCACCACTCAAAATCAAGTGGAGGCTTTGTTTTGGTTTTCTTATCAAAGACCAATTCCAAGTTGCCCCTCCCCACACATTCAGTTCCCCTGTGTCTCAGCTCAGATGTATCACTTCAGCACGAGGGAATGTTGGAATAAAAACTTCAGCCTCCAAGTGCAGCATGACACAGACTAGAATACTGACCATTTCCCCAGGTCATCATTCTCCTTGCAGATCCTCTACTAGAGCCTGACCCCTGGGACAGAAGAGTTCTGCAGTCAGTCTTCCTCATTCCACTCGGATATACCCTGCCTAGGTCAACGGTGCCCTGATTTCCATCCCGTGACCTCACTGCCAAGCCTTATCTGCCCTGATCCGTGCCTGCTTGCTAGAAAAGTTCTTTTCTGTTTGAACTTTTGTGTTCAAACTGTGCTGACTTTAATCACCTCACTCCCAAAACAAACAAGTTGGAAATTCTGGTTTCTAGATTTCTCTTTGGCTTGTGGAAAGACCAGGTGTTTGGATTTTGTGCACCACACAAAAGCACACCCCTGAAAGGGTAGGGGAGGCTGAAATTCAGTCCATATTTTAATAACTAGGCTGAGAGCCTGTGAGTCTGTCTCCCCAAAGGGACACCGTTTTCTGTTTTAACTAAGATGATTTATAAAACAGTGATAGTGCTGGCCTCTGACTTAGACCTCAGTGTTGTCGTTTAAACATCTCGGTGGTTCTCTTTCCTATCTTCTCTGTTATCTTAGGTTCTGTCCTATTCCATGGCACTTCAGACATGTCCTTTAAATGGGCGAGGTGTCCCCATTTTTGTGACTCTTCCTATAATATGGAAGCGCTTTGGTGGTTTTTATACTTGTGGTTAGCACCAATAATTATACCCAGATTTGTGGAACATTTTGCTTCTTATCAATATTCTCTGAAGTCCTTGAAACATAGGCTTCCAGTGGAACTGCAAGTCCTGTGCACCCACTGAGACTTTCTGCCTCACTCAGGAGACCATCCTAATTCTGTTCTACAGCTTTGCCTTTCCAATGTTTGCTGGTTCACATAAAAACAAGGATTAGGGAATTACCAAAGGATCAAGACTGCTTTGAAGCCAAGTATTACTTCCATCCAACCCCAGAACCAATCTTGCTAAACCAACAAACTCAGAAGCACTAGCTCTCTCCCAGAGGGCTTTCCTTTGTCTTCCCCTCAAGCTGCATGATTTACTTTTTCAAAGGGAGGTTGTGTTCCATTATGTTTTGATAGCATCCAGATTCCCCAGATAAACTCATTTACAGTGTGGTACACTCCTGTAAACCAGGCCAACTGAATTATTTTCAAATTACTCACCCTACTGAGCTGGCAAAACAAGCGGGCTCGATTAGTAATATAAAAGCACTATAAGGTGATGTGCTTTTTCAGCTTCAATGAAACACCACTTGTTGAAGAACAAAGGTTTCTGTATAGTCGAAATATTTCTTACTTGTGTGCTACATACACGGAAGGAAAAAAATCAGTATTCCCTTAATTCCCACGAGCAGGTGGAAAATTAATCAGAGAATTTAGAACTACTTCAATGAGCCTTAAACAATGAGAGGGTGGAAGCAGGATTTTTTTTAAAGAAAAGAACAGTGAATATTGCGATAACTGTGTATGGTGCCAGGTGGGTACTGGAAATGTCTGGGGGGACACTTTGTAAAGTATGTGATTGTCTAACCACTATGCTGTACATCTGAAACCAGTACAAAATAATATTGAAAGAAAAAAAACAACAAAAAAAAAACAGTGTTGTTTCTGATATAGAAGACATTTTGTCTTTTACAATTTGCTTAACATGGGAAGTTAAACACTCAGGAGGAACAGCAGCTAAATAATGTTGGTCAATATTTTACTATAAGAAGCCAGAGCTGAGGAGCAAGAGCCGAAAGCCAGTGCTATTCTTAGCTGTATCACTTGTCATTGAAAGGGCTACCTGGGGTTTTATTGACAAATTTAAAGCGCCACTGTGCAGAATGACAGAAAACTGGTTTTGCTACAGAAGTGGTGCTAAATGTATCACCCACTACCCACTTCAGGACTGAAAGACTGACTCCCTCAGGTGGTGGGGACAGTCCTCTCCAGAAATGACCCGGCTAAAGAGTCCCCTCTCCCCAGGTCACATCCTCTGTCTCATCCATTGACTTGTTGATGCCAGGGTACATCAAGGCCTGGCTCGCGTGCCCCGATGCAGGACAACCCTGAGGGGCCATCCCAACTCCAGAGATCCCAACGGGCTCAGTGGAGGCCTTTGCTGAGTCCACTTCACAGTCCGCTTCCTCCCTGCCCAGTCCTACTTCCTTCCCTTCCTTTCCACAGGTGCTGGACCCAACCTGGTTCTCCAAATAATAAACTTTCAGGATGCTTATCTCAGTCTCAGAGCTGCCTTCCCCAAAACCTCCCTCTCCATAATTAACAAATATAGCATTGTGTAAGCTTGAGGTGTACAACATGTTGATACACTTACATATTGCAAAGTGATCACCACAGAGCTGTTAGCTAACTACTCTATCACATAATTACCATATCTTTTTTGTGGTGAGAACATTTAAGATCTACTCTCTTAACAACTTTCAAATGTCTAGTACAAAATTGTTAACTATAACCACAATGCTGTATATTAGATCCCCAGAATTTATTCATCTTGTAACTAGAAGTTTGTACCTTTTGACCAATATCTTCCCTTTTCCTCCTACTCCACCCCTCCACCCCCACCCCTGTTAACCACCATTTTAGTCTCTGTTTCTATGAGTTTGACTTTTTAAAAATACTGTATAAATAATATCATACAGTATTTGTCTTTGTCTGACTTATTTCATTTAGCATAATGCCCCCGAGGCCCACCCATGTTGTCACAAATGGCAGAATATCATTCTCATGGGCGAATACTATTCCATTGTGTGTGTTTCGGTATGTGTGTCACATCTCTACTCATCCACTGGCAGACACTTAGGTTGTTTTCATATCTTGGCTAATGTGAATAATGCTGCAATGAACATGGAAGCCAAAAACCCTTTTATTTGTTTTCATCTTATATGTAAAAAACAGTTAAACAAAACAGAATCTAAAGTAGAAGATTAAAATCCTGTATCACTACTCCCCTTAGTTTCCCAGAAGTAACCCACTGTTAACTATTGCTTGTACCTCTACATGTCCTGTAAATCTACAATCATATACACATATGTCACTTTTTTGCCCAAATGAGAGTGTAATATGCAAAGTGTTGTGCAACCTGATTGGTTTTATTTGAATACATTCTGTGTATCTTTTCGTGTCAGAACACACAGATTTTTTCATAGTGGTTCCATATTATACCATTATATAGATATACCATAATTTTTTTACCAGGCTTTCCTACGCGAATAGATCAGTATTTTTTTGTTTTTCCCTTTCACAAATAATATTGCAAGTAACATCCTTGAATATTATTTTTGCCCACTTGTGTGATATATCTAAAGCATAAATTCATAGAGGAAAATTCCTAGATCAAATGCTATGAGAAGTAAAAAAATTTTAAAAGATATTGTTTCCCAAAAGTTTCAACCACTGAACTCCTGGAAATGAGTACTCTTGCCCCTGGGGTGGTAGGTAGCTGAGAAAATAGAACTACCAAGTGACAATTGTATAGATTAACATTAATTTAAGCTTAAATTCAGGTCACAAAGCAAAAATAAAAGGAAGTAATTTTTTTTACTCTCTACTAACTGCACAATAAGTTAATATGTTTGAAGAGAAATCCCTTCTCTCTACAGTCCCTGTGAAGTAGAAGCTGTTGGACATCTATGAGGAACAGTGTTTCAGATATCCATGTATAACAAACTACCCCAACACGTAGTAATTTAAAATATCTGTGCTATATGATGACTCACAATCCTATGTGTTAACAATTTGGGCTTCTTTTTCTCAGGCTTAACTGGGGTCACATATGTAGCCATACGACCACCTGCCTGGAGCTAGAGGGTTCAAGATGGTCTCACTCACATGTCTGGCAGTTGGTGCTGGTCGGCTATTGGGGCCCAAGATTCTTACATTACACAACACACACACACTATTACTGATGGATTAAAAACTTAAAAATGAAAAGCAAGCCCTTAAATTTTTCAAAAGTAAATATAAAAAAATATCTTTATGACCATGAGATAGGAAAGAATTCTTACACAAAGCAAAAGAACAAAACTGATAAATTTAAACTTCTATATATCAAAGATACGTTAGCCCAGCTGGCATGGCTTGGTGCTTGAGCATCGACCTATGAACCAGAAAGTCATGGTTCAATTCCCGGTTGGGGCTACATCCCCAGTGTGAGGTGTGCAGGAGGCAGCCAGTCGTTGAGTTTCTATCTTTCTCTCCCTCTCTCTGAAATCAATAAAAAAACATATTTAAAAGAAAAGGGGAAACAAGATACTTTAAACAAAGTAAAAATATAGGCTATGGATCTGGAGAAAGTATTTGCAGTGAATGTACTGATAAAACAATTTCCAAAATGCTATATAAAGTATTCCTGCTCATTCATAATCATAAGCAAAATACAAATTAAAACAATGATCTCAGATCATCAAACTAACAAAAAGTTTGAAAAGCTGACAAAACTCTGCATTGATGAAGATGTAGATAGATCAAGGGAGATTCTCAAACACTGATTCATTTAGGGATACAGGTTCCAGAGTCCTCTGTTACCACCGTTTTAAAGCATGGCTTCCATGGTCTCTGCAACAGGGCACGAGAACACAGAGAATTCAGCCATTCTTCTGGGCTTACCTTGGAAGGGACACACAGCACATCTACTTACAGCCCATTGGCACGATTAGTCTCAGGTACCAGTCTAACCACGAAGTAGCTGGGAGATACATTCCCTTTGTGTGCCCAGAAAGAAGAAAAGGAAAGTAGGATTTGATGAACACATGTCATTCTCTTTGTCACATTTGACAAAATAATAAAATCTTATGAAAGTGGTGGTAGACATTAATTTTCATTACTCTTTACATTTGTATGTTTAAATTTGTTATAATTGTTTTACAGGAGAGTAAATAAAGAGAATTTAAATCATCTTTTTCGTGTTAGAGAACAAGAGGTGAATTGGTCTAGGACTGTCTCTCTCTAAGAAATCGAGAAATACTTATTGTTTGTATTATATGCCTGCCCTTGAGGCGGGCACAGTCCAGAGGTAGAAAAGACAGATGCATAAACAAATCATTACAATATATTACAATGATCACAATGGAATATGGAGAAAAGTATGTTCAAAGTGCTCCTGATCATTATAACCTGGTAACTTCTTTATGATCCTCTTGATTCCCAGAAAGTTTTAAAATGTGCATGAGCAGTTCATAAGGTCAATATAATCTTCAATTATGAGAGCCAAACTTTTGTGGGGAGTTATTTCGGGAAATTCCTGAAGTAGAACTTCGCCTTGAACTCCACCCAATTCATGCTCAGCCTGTACAGACCTGTTAGGGAGGAGCTGCTAAAATAATATAGTTTTGTTCAACCTTATGTTTTCAAATAAGAAGTTCTTTGCTCTTCTACACAAAAGAAGAATAAGAGAAACCGGTTCCTAATGGAAAGGAGAATTGGTCAACTTCCTGGTACTGAATTCAGTTTATGCCTCCTTGGAGCATCTAGGCTGATAAGTCTCAGTGCACACTTGTGGAGGCTGGAGACTGAAAAGGCCTAGCATAGTTTCCAGACCATCTTCCATGGCCAAGGACACATTGCTTCCAATAACTTATCTCCTTCTTTTCTCCTCAATGTAGTTTAAAAACATTCCCATTATATACAAAACTATGTTTCTCAGTGAGTTTCACAATCTAGTTCATTCATTCATTTAACACAAAATTTTTAGTTAAGAACATAGTGCTTAGCAAAACAGACATGGTTTCTGACCTCATGGAGCTTAGAGTCCAGTTGGTGAAGTAATCAAACAAATACACTCATAAATATCTCATATGTGGATAAGAGGTCTCCCTTACCAATAAAAGTGGCAGAAGAAAGGTATGAGCTGGGGCATCCATCTTCTGCCCTCAGACATTGGTGCTCCTGGTTCTCAGGCCTTTAGTTTTAGATTGGGATTTATACGATCAGCTCCCCAATTCTCAGGCCTTTGCACTTAGACTTAACAACGTTGGCTTCCATGATTCTCAGGCCTTTAGACTCAAACCGAATCACACCACTAGCTTTCCTGGCAGATCTTGAGACTTCTTGGCCTCCATACTCCAGTGAGCCAATTTTTATACTTTTTAATAATTTTTTCCTATCTATCTACCTTAGAAGCAAGATTGAACATCTTTTCCTATAGATGTAACAGCCATAAGATTTTACCTTTCTGTGAACTTTTCACATCTGTTACCTTATGTGAAAAAGATTTTCAAAATTAAAATAAATAAAAAGTGTTCTTTGATTAACTGTAAGTCAAATTTCCTTTGACTATGAAGAAGCAAAGATAATTTTCATGAAGTCATTAGCCAATTTGCAGAAGTTAATATTATTACTCATAAGAAATGTCATCACCCATTACTGAAATAGAACTAGTTGAGAATGGTACTTGATTTCTGTGGTCTTTTTTTTGCAAAAACCCATAACACCAGGATAACCATGAGAAAAACATCACATGAATCCAAATTGAGAGACATTCTACAAAATATCTGATCAGTACCCCACAAAACTGTCAAGATCATCAAAAACAAGGAAAGTCTGAGAAACTCTTACAGCTGGGAGGAGCCTAAGCAGACAAGACAACTAAAAACTGTAATGTGATAGCTTGGATGGGATTCTGGAACAGAAAAAAGATAATATGGAAAAGCTAAGGAAATCTGAATAAAGTATGGAATTTATTTAATAAAAATGTATCAATATTGTTTCATTAGTGGTGACAAATGTACTTACTAATGTAAGATGCTAATAGGGGAAATAAGATGCAGGTTATGTGAAAATACTCTGTACCATCTTTGCACCTTTTCTGTTAATCTAACACTAATTTACTTTATTTTATTAAATTTTTTATTGATTGATTTTAGAGAGACATACAGAGAGAGACAGAGACATCAATTTGTTGTTCCACTTACTTATTCATTCATCGATTGCTCCTTGTATGTGCAGTGACCAGGAATTGAATCTGCAACCTTGGTGTATGGAGATGACACTCTAACTAACTGAGCTACCTGGCCAGAGCCAATCTAACACTATTTTAAAATAGTCTATTTAAATATAAAAAGTAAAATTGATAAATGGATAGAGAAGTGGACAGATGGGTAACTGTGTGACAAAGCCAATATAGCAAAATATTACTGGTTAAATCTACATTCTGGGTATATGTGCTCACTAAAATTTCTTCAACTTTGCTATATATTTGAAAAATTCATAATAAAATTGTGGGGAAAATATGTTCATGTAATTAAAACTAATCTTATTAATCTTTCCTTTTTTTTCTGTACTGTAATCTTTCCTTCTTTCTTCCTTTTTTATTTATTTACCAGCATGATGATGCACACAAAGCTCAAAAAAAAGTAAATTTTCACTGTTGCAATTCTCTTCTGGCCGTTATCACTATTCATTCTATCACATGATTAATGCTGAAAATAATTTTATCATATGGAAGGGTGTTTAAAAATTATTCCCACTGTGAATCAAATCACTAGAAATGCCAATGGTGGGCACAAGTGAGTGTGGGTTACTTGTGTTGTCCCCCAGCCCAGCTCCTGTCCTAGGAAAAGTCTGTGATGGAGGGAGGTCAAAGCCATGACGGCAGTTTGTCTGGACTCTCTGTGGGGTTGTGCGAGCCCAAAGGCCAGCAGCCGCAGGGGCAGCTTGGGGGCTGGCAGCCTCCTCAGTGGCTTCCCTGCCTTTGGGGCAGCAGCCGGGGCATCTGCTGGAGAAATCAGGCACTTCTGTCCCAGGCAGGCGCTGGCTGCCTGAGCCGCAGACAGAATCCTGGGGAGCTGGAGCAGAGCCAGAGGAGGGAAATGGTCATGCCACCTGGTATCAGAGGGAAGAGCCAGAGAAACACGACTTTATATCGGAATCCCAGTTTTATCCCCTCTCTGGGATAATCAGGAAACGTGAGTTAAAGCTTCAGCAGCACTTTTGTATTTTCTATGCAAATTGTTTGAGAACATCTGTGAAAAGCATTAATATTTTATTGCCTTCTATAACTCATTAGGCTCATTTTTAACAACTCTTCACCACTTTCCCAATTTGTATAATGATAAATTAGATGTGCCACCCAATTGTCAGCTGGGGCCTTCCTTCCCATCCCATATTTGGCTCAATTTCCATGGTTTTCTGAAGTTTTCAGGGTACTTAGGTTCTCTGCTGCCTGGGGCTTTACATGTCTGTATTAGTCTGTTTTGTAGCACAGGAGTTTGGACAGCAAATTCCACCCCCTATTGCACCCGCAGTGGGAGAGAGGTACCTCTTCACTGAAGATTTTAGGGGAGCGATGGAGGGGGGTTTACCTGGCAATGCCAGTGACTTTAAATGAACGGGTGTGCTGGTTAGAAAGGCCCAAGTGTCAGAGCTGCTATCACTGCACCCTGGCCTTGTTTCAAAGCATCGGTCAAAGCTACACATCTCAGTTACCAGCAAAAGGGCAGAAGTATTTATGAGTGTGGAGAGTGCTGCTTGCAGAATCCTAAGAGCCTACCAGGCATTGTGCTTCCTTCTTAGTAGTGGGAGACATGAAATGCAACAATCTGGCCTTTATTTTGGAGGGATATCCCAGTACAGCCCACCTCTACACCCCCAAAAATTCACTACTGCAAATTCACTGGTGTGGCAGAGGCTTGAAGCTTTGTAGGTTTAACTTCCTCCCTCTGGAGCACAAGTGTCTTACCAAGGCCTTCAACATACTGGCGTTTCTTACTCACCTAGTGGGATTAATATGATATCGATATAGCAGACCTATTTGACGTGCTATTTTCTCCAAGCTTCCAAGAGTCATCCTAGCAGTGTGAGAGCATCATCTCCTTGGGTCCTTGCCACGGTGAACTCCTATGTCATGGGAGAAGGCTCCCTTATCAATGAAATCTTCCTTACCCAATTTTTCATTCCCCCCACGCCCACTCCCCTTGACCACGCACACTCAAAATCTAAACTTTTCCAGCTTCTGCCAATATAGTTCATTCAAGGAATAGTCTCTTTTCTCCTTAGCAGGACTATCACTCATGTTGTGACTTAATTCTAGTTACTAGCTTGTGGTAGGAAGTGGGAGTGGTGGAGCGAGTTAAGATTCTTTGAGGGAAGGAGTATTGTCTTGCAAGGGAAAAATCTCTGTATCAACCTCAAGAGTAGGAAGTGTAAGCTTTTAACCTGGAGAGTGGGCCCCTTCTGCAGCCCAGAGGATTCAGAGGAAACCTGAGGAGTCAAGATTTACAAGAATATAGACTCATATGCCCTCGTCCCATGTCGCAAGATCTCAATTCTTCCCAAATAAGGCCATGCCTTTGACATAGCTCACTTGCTAGGATTGAGAATTCTGCCTTCACTGGAGCTCTGCTACCTTATAATTTAAGTTCTGTGCCTCAGCCTCAGGATGTCTGGTCTCTTCAGTTGGTGATTAATCACTCAGCCTTTCTTGTCTCTCTCCAGTAAGAACTATCCCAGTCCACTGGCTTTAAATTGCTACTTTCCCTGAACCTCTGGATGGTCAGGATGCTGCACCCTGCAGCTCATTCTCTTCCGCTGGCATCCCATCCCAGTTTGCCACCGCTGAAATTTTTACAATTGCACTGCTACTTCCTCAGAGACTCTTCCTGCCACTAGCAAGGGGTTCTTGTTACAAGTCAGTCAGCAGGTGATCCAACTCCAAAATCTTATTTTGGAATCTGCTTCCTAAAACTACCCCACACTTGTTTCAATTGTTGGAGGTCAGGTTCATCCAAGCTCTCAGATTCTAGATTTGCCTGTAGGGATATTAGGGAGAGCTTTCAGGAGCTGCTCCTGTGAGGGGGTGAAGGAAGCAGGATCAGGTAGAGGGAGAAATTGAATTGTAGGGCAGGTGTAACAGAGGCCTCAGCTGACCCTACAGGTAGCTCTGAGGCTGAGATGGACGATCGGAGATGTCCTGAATTGAAGACTGGGGCTGCATCAAGGGGTTATTGTGCCTGGGAACAGGGCATAATTTTGAGTGAAGGTCTCAACTGTGAGCTGACACTACCAGCATCTGGTGAAAAAAGCACCATGGTCCTGAAGTGGGGATCTGGGTGGCATACTATGACATCTATTAAAGATAGGATGACCAGGGGCAACCAGGAGTGAGGGTAGCCCAGGACATGGGGATATCAGTGCTAAAACTGGAACAGTCCCAAGCAAACCAGGAGATTTGGTTGCCCTAGAAGCCCTGACCTTAAAATACTAAAGGGAGCTGCAAATTTGTCAGCTATCATTTTCTTGATAACAATGAATATGTATTAGTAGAATATACATCAGTAGTTAAGAGGCTAGGCCATTGGATAAATAGTCAAGGAGTAGCTTAACTACAAAAGGCTATTAGAATATTTGTGACAATATTTGACTTGTAATCTTTAGTGGGTGAATCATGGAACAGGAGTAGTGACATCTCTTAGGGCAGGTCCCTGACACAAAAACAGAGTTCAAGTTCCTCAAGTAAGGCCACTAAAAGGAAATAAAAGATCATATCAGAAAAACTAGAAACAACACAGACATCAGGTCAGCTAGCAACAGCACCAGAATCACCTGGGGACCTTATTGCTAATGCAGAGCCCCACCAACAAAAATACTGATTTGGCACCTAGAGGGTGAGGATAGGGGACCATAGGGACCTGCCTTTTTAACAGGCTTCCTAGGGGCTTCTGATGCAAGTGACAGTAGATCACAATCTAAGAGACATTGTACTGTCTCCACCATCCATTTCTCTTAGCCGATCATGTTTTTAAGTTTCAAGTTGCCAGGTAAAATGCAGACACTCAGTTAAATTTGCATTTCATATAAACGATACTTTTTAGTATAAATATGTGTCATGGGAACATATAATAAAATAATATATAACATCAATATAATGTTATAATAAAATAGTATATATGAATAATATTATAAATCATGATTAAATTAAAATGTATAAAATATTATGTAATATTATAACAAAATATAAATTATTAATAGCAGGAAATTATTATTTATCTGAAATTCAAATTTAACTGGGCATCCTGCATTTTTATTTGCTAAATCTGCCAACTCTGCTTTCAGGGGAATTTTTAAACACACAAAAGTAGAAATAATAGTAGAATAAACCCACATGTAACCATTCCTCTGCTTGGACAATTATCAAAATTTTGCCCCAATTATTATTTTTTAAATTTTCGTGACTACCAGTATGTTCCATAATGTGGGAGATACAGAAATAATTATGTCCTTAAGCATTTTATCATCAAGTTGGGGAAACATGCTAAACATTCAAGAAATATGTGCTGAAATGTATAATGCTGACTATAAATTCTACTGGAGTTCAGGGAAGGAAGCATCAGTGTTGAATGGAGTTGTTGAAGTGAGCTTGGAGTTGAGATTGTGTTAGGCCTGGTAAAATCTCTATTAGTTGAGCAGGCTTTCTGAGTAACCAGCATGAGTAGGTTAAATTCACTGGGTTTTATAGAAGTCTCTCTCCATTTGAAAGCACTCACTTCCCTATGCTTCACTCTTTAATCATCAGGGCCCACAGCAGCTGTCTCCCATCCAGCTAATATGCATCAAGCAGTACTGCAAATTACATCATCAGGACCGATTAGCTCTTGAATGTGTCAGCACAATGGCTGTTCAATCTTCTCTGGGTGACTCGTTAATTAACCTCTGCAATATGCTGTCTTTGACATCATTGAGGAGTTCAATTTTTCCTTGATTGAAAGTAGCCCTGGGGAGAATGCTAAATTGATAAGAGAAACAAAATTCTATTCCATTGGCCAGCTTTATGCTAATGCTTATGAAATGCCATGGCTACTTGAGCCTATTGGTACATGTCAAATAATTAGGAAAAATACAGGATGATGCTATGGCTAATCTCTTAAATTACATTTGAAATGGTCTGTTTTTCTACGCAAGTGACAATAGCAAAATGTGGGGTTTTATACATTTAATAAGTTTTTACTTTCTAATTTCTCTCAACTTTAAATGCAACTAATTCAAATACTAAGGATGAAAATTTGAAAAAATGTTTTATTGAAATATAATATAGCTACAGATCAAAAAACATTAAATGTCTTCATAAGTCCCTTTCATGCTCCCTATTCTCAGTCACCACCCCCAACTAAAGGGTAACCACTGTCCTGACTTCTAACACCATAGAATAGTTTTGCCTGGTTTTGTATTTTATGGAAATAGAATCATACAATACATACTCTCTCATATGTCAGGCTTCTTTTGCTCAACATTACATTTGTGAGATTCAAGGAATACTGATTTTAAATGACTTTTGTTATTAAATAAATAATATGTACTCAACATTTAAAAATTAGGAGACTGAGCTATCCGGCCAGGGTTTTGAAATCCCAAGCTGGGGAGCCCTCCAGTGTTCATGGTTTCAGGAGTCCCTTTGCCCATCTCTAAGAAATTGTTTGGGGAATCTGGAATCTATCCTGATAGAGATGTCAGGGAATAAGATCCTACCAAACTCTTCTAGATGCTTCTGCAGTCTGGAAATTCTGTTCCACATCTCACCTTAGGCTGTTCCACATTTCCCCTTAGGTTTCAGCTGCAACAGACTCCTTTATGTTTTGAGCTCAGATCAAAAGAAGCATCCCTAGACTCCAAGGAGTCCTGCCTTCCTTGCAAAAGATGACTTCAGGGGTAGTCTGCTCTGCTCACCACCACCCCTTCCCCTCGGCCCTGAGTGTGGCCCTCCCCAAGGATGGCAGTAAGCATGGAATCCACAGGTCCCTTTTTTCTAGCACTCATAGCGCTCTGCCCCTGAGAGATATGAGAGTCATTCCAAAATCTTCTCAGGCTCTGAGTACACCCAATAGTGATTTTCTTCTTGGGTTCCACCCTGGAACGGATGCATGCAGTCAGGAAAATGTCACCCAACCTGTCTCTCAGTCAACAGGTCAGCTGGAAGCACTGCCCTACAGGGTGTCCTCCTGGGTGTTGTTACTCCAAGAGAGCCTCCCCCTACTAGAAAGGGTGTCTTCTCTCCATTAAATCTTGAACTTTACAGACTCAACTGTTCATTGCAGTAGACTCTGGGCAATGCTGTACTTTACCAAGGGCTCTGTTTTTTAGCTTCTTCAGTAGCCAGGGATGTAATTAAATGCCATCGTTCTTAAGACACACATTTTCCATTCCAGCTGCTTGAAGTTCCTTCTCTGCTAAATGGTTTAGCAATTGTCTCTTTGGCCACCACCTACCACCCCTGGAATGGTGCCCACAGTGACCTGTACTCCTGCCATAAATTAGGAAGAACTCTTGCAATCTTGAGTAATGTCATGATGTAGCTTACTTATTTACTTAGGGAGTGGATTGTGGCTATCTTTTCTCATTTTAAATTAGAACTACTGGGAACAGCACCATCAAGGTGGCCATAATTTACCAAAATGCCAGCTTTTCAAAATTCTTAAATGTATAACATTCCAGGGTGTAGACAAGAGCAAGAGGAGAACCTCACATTCACACAAGGGCTCGAATTTATCTCCAAGTGAGACTGTAGAGTCCCGATGCATGTGTTAGATCATTTATCAAGAGTAAATTAACATTTAAAATATGTCAGAATGTAATCCTGCTTTTGGTATTGCTTTATTTACTTCTTCATTTAATGGATCAGGAACACCCCCCCCTCCCAAAAAAAAATGGTCCGAATCAATCCTAACCTGGGGGGGAGGGGCGCGGAATGAAAGGGTGACCCCGAGCTCCGAGTTTAGGCAGCAGAAATTTCAAGGCCAGCTCCCCAGGTCTTGGAGATCTGTGCTCTGCATTCCCACGGAGATCCGCGGGGTACGGGCCGGCGGGTGGAGGGGTGAGATCGCTGCGAGACTCAAACGAGCGCAGCGCAACCCGCTGCCACGTGGGAGGGAGCGTGGGGCGGGGCCGAGCGGTGGGCGTGGCCTCGTCGGGCTGAGGCGGAGCTGAGGGCGGGGGCGGGGCCGAGGGCAGCGCCGAGGAAGGGCCTGGGCGGAGAAACGCGGCTTGCTCCCGCCCCGGGGGCGGAGTCGGAGTCGGGCCCCGCCGGAACTTCAGAGGCGACTTGCCTCCGGGCGCCGGAAGGGCGGGGCCTGCGCGCTCTGGAGACCCGAGCGTGAGGGCCCGGGTGCGGATGCGGTCGCGGGCGCGGCGGGAGGGGCTCCGAGCGAGTCCGCCTTTCGTTTCCGTTCGCCTTCTTTTCCTCAGCCTCATCCAGAAAATCGGGAAGTGCAGGAGCAAACCGCGGGACAGACCCACCCCCTGCGCCTCACCAGCGTACGGCCACGAGGGCGCCGATTCCTCTCTGGGGCCCGCCCCTTCGAGCGGGTTCAGGTTACGCCTGTCTGGACCTATCTCACCAAAGTGAGAAGTTGGTGTTTAACTTTCGGGGGAGGAGACACACTCCCGTGGGGCTGAAGAGGTTCCAGGGGGAGGGCCGTAAGGAACTCATGGGTCCTCACACGGGGATAGCCTTGTAACTCAAGCCCATGGCGTGCAGTGTGACCGGCCCCGGACCCCTGGCTCACCCCTCGCAGAGTTCTGGGGGCCCCCCAACAGCTTGGGGCCATGCCAGTTTCACCCGCTTTAACCGCCTGGCGTCTCGGTTTTGTGTCTCTTATCTAGAGTGCCCACTCACTGATGTGAGACTTTCAGGGTCGGCTGGGAGCCACAGCCCAGCCTCCCGATGCAGTCTGAATCCAGCCGGTGTGAAGAGGAGACCCCTTCCCTCTTGTGGGGTTTGGATCCTGTGTTTCTAGCCTTTGCAAAACTCTACGTCAGGGATATCTTGGACTTGAAGGAGTCCTGCCAGGTGCCAGGTACGTAACTGGTCGCCCGGTGGCTGCCCTGTGCTGTATCTGCACCCCACCAAACCACAGAAATCGGGGGCTTAGGGGCTTTCAGAAAAGCCTTCCCTCCTGCAGGCTTTGAAAACGACCTAGCCTGGATCCTCAATTCAGTTCATTCCTGTGCAAGTTAAAAAACATCTAAATCTCTTTTTAAATAGATGCTTGGAGGAGTAACCTTTGTACTGATGATTTTTTTTTAATGGGGTTTGAGGTCTTTCATATTTAAAAATGCTCAGTTGTTTTTCCTGGGCCTGCTCTTGGTGGCAAGCTCACTGGACCAGGCATCCCTAGGCCTTGCACCGTTTCCTAACTGTGCCACTTACCTGGCCTGGATGTGACTCACCTATATTTAACCTGATTTTCTTGTGGGGTTTTGTTTTGTTTTGAATTCATATCAAATTTTGGATTTATATCAAAATATATAAACTTCCCGAGAGGAAGGACATCATCTGCCTTGTTCACATATATAATCCCAGTGCTTAGAACAGTGCGTGACATGTAATGGGCCATCAAGAAATAGTAACTGGAGCAACAAAGCATTATAAGTGTAGAGTTAAAGAAATCACTCTTTAAAAAAATTTTATTAGAGAGGGAGTCACTTAAGATAGGCTCTTTATACCTAAAAATATAACAAATATAGTGTGAAGTAGATTTAAATAATTCACATAGCTGTGGATGGATCTTCACTTGTTTACTCTGCTATATGAGAAGCTTGGTTAAACTCTGCTATTTTGAACGAATAGCAAGCTGTGAGTTAGAAGTGGTCAAGAATCTCAAGTATGCAGTTTTAATGACATGATTTTCTGTTTCTAGTTCAGTGTAGAAATACATTTGAATGACCTTTTTCTAGAGCTTTTTGTACAGATTTTTCACCACACCTTTATTTCCTAATTATTGTTGGAAATATTCTGTTTTTTTCCTTGGGAGGCGGCCATCCTCCCCCACATTTGTCTATTTTCCAGAACATTCTGGTATTCTAAATAGCTCATCTCCTCTGGAAGAAATTCATTCACACCAAATGTCAGTCTTGCTTAAAGGTCTTCTGTAGGTGCTCAAGGATGTATTGTCACTGAAAGAGACCGGGTCAGAGCCCTGTCCTGTAGTGTGTGGGTTCTTGACTTAGTGTAGGAAAGATTTCACAAAACAAGTCCAAGTGGTCTTGAGAATACATTTGTTAAAGCTGGGGATAGTGAAATAAGGAAGGGTCTAGGATAAGAGAAGCACCAGGAGAGAGCCTAGGTGGGGCTGCTTTGGCTCTTTAGAAACGTTATAGTGGAAAGAAGGGAGCCAAGGCAGGGCAGCTGTTACTGGAAGTAAGAGAAAAGGAGACCTTGGAGACAGGTTCAGGGGTTTAGCTCAGGATGAGCTGCCTCTGCCCGCTGTTCCCCTGGTTGCAAGTCTCCTGTGGACCCTTAGAAGTTAGGAAAAAAGTTGACGCCCAAGCTTGGAAGTGCTCCAGAAAGAGTCCAGGCTGGGTATTTTGTCTAGAGGCTTTTTATTTCTTTCCGTGGGAATCTTAGGGGAGGTCTCAGGAGGGTTTCTGCAGAATATCAGCTTTCCAAGTGGGGTAGACATGTTTTTTAATATGTACATCATTTTGATGTACCAAAATGAGTGCATAGGGAAGGACCAGGTCATTTTCTGGCCAGCTTTGCCCCTATCTTAGATTTGTTTGACTTGTCAATGTAAGAAACGTCCAGACCTGTAAGAATTTTTATGAATTGATTTGAGCCAAACTGATGACAGTGGTGGGAAGCAAAATCTCAACAGATTGAAAAAATGCTCCAGAGAATGGCAGTTATGCACCTTATTTTATACATTACAGTCAAAGGAGGAGGCATAAGGAGGTTACATGAAATTCATTGGTGACAGGTTAGGGAGGTGGAGAAAGCAAGGGGGGTGCATCTCTGGGATTCGATAAAAAGTAAAATGAATAGATACATGCAGCTTTTACTTTTGTGCGTATGGGATAGTTAACAGTCAATAATTAACATGATAACAACAATGAGGGGATTAATGTCTTTGCTCTGTGCTTTGAGGAATCCAGAAGAGAAATTACTTTGGTTTTCCAAAAGCATGTTATCATAGATGCAAAAAAAAGAAAAGACAGGCTCAGTTTAGGTGAAGATTGACCTTTGTTAGGGGAAAATACTATCTGCCTTGATCTGCTTTTAGTTTAGAAAATTTCATTTTCAGACCATCCGCTGTGGTTTCTGAGTTTTGTAAGGCCACTATGCTGGCCTCCTTTGAGCTTTTCAGGGTTAGTATGTGGCCCCTTTTTCATCCACAGACTCTAATTTTTTTATTTATTTATTCCCCTGACTTCATCCCTCCTTGGGTTTGACTGGCACTAATGGACTAAATGGGTCTCTGTTATCTCTCTCCCTGACCAGGGTGATTTAAGCGGTTAGAGAAGAAAGGTATAAACCATTTACTCTCTAGTGTCCTTGGTTAGGGAAGAGAAGGACTTGGAATTTACTAGCTGTCTGTAAATTGCTTGACTTGTTTGGCCCTATTTTTCTAACCATCTGTTTCATTTTCCTTTTTCCCACTTGTCAAAAATTCTAACACTTAACTGTTTTGCCTCAGTATCAGGGGCATGACGGACCGGCTTAACTCTTCTTGTGGGTGAAGGACTTTATGATGGATTAACAACAAACCAAGGAAAACTGGTCCCAGTGATCTTTGCTATATCACTGGTGATACTATTTCGGATGTGGTTTTTAAAATGAAACCTCATGGTTAAAGCAGACATCAACCTTCATCTCAGATAGTGATCTTTAGATTATACTGTAGGGTTTTAGGGTGGGGAAATGCCACTAGTCTAGGTTTTTGTTTTTGTTGTTGTTTGGTTTGCCATAAAGAAAAAAACTCCTATTTTGATTGCATAAAATTTAGAAATGTTTAAACAGCAAAGAATATCTTAAAAGTTAACCAAAGAATGATAAAACAGGAAACAGAATTTGGTTGTCCTTAGTTCCTGAGTTTATGCTAGTGAGATGCCTCAGGCTCGGCCCCTAGTTTCAGGATTGGTGTTAGTGCCTGAGACACCAGGTGATTTGAGGGTTGTTGTTTTTTAATTTTTTTTTTTTTATCCTCACCCAAGGATTTTTTTTCCATTGCTTTTCAGAGGGAGTGGAAGGGAAAGAGAGAGAAACATCACTGAGGGAGAGACAGAGAGAGAGAGAGAGAGGGAGACAGTGATAGGTTGCATCCCACACTCGGGGACCGAGGCACGTGCCCTTGACTGGAATCGAACCCAAGACTCTTCAGTTCCCAGGTCGACTCTCTAACCACTGAGCCAAACCGGCTAGGGCGAGGGTTGGGTTTTGAGCCAACTTCAGCCTGACTCCTTGGGAGGGGAGGGGGACTGGAGATTGAATTATCATGTGGCCAGTGATTCAGTCAACCATGTCTATGTAATGAAACCCTAATGAAAACTGGCCACTGAGGCTTGGGTGAGCTTTCCTGGTTGGTAAGCATACATCAACATGTCCTGAGGACATGGAAGCTTTGCGCTTGCTTTGCGCTTGGACTCTGCCAGACCTTGTCCTATGCATCTCTTTATTTGCCTATTCCAGATTTATACCCTTTATCATAAAATCATAGTTGTAAGTATAGCACCTTCCTGAGTATAGCACCTATGTGCCATTCTAACAAATTATCAAACCTAATGGAGTCATGGGAATTCCTCAGTTTGTAGCCAGTTGGTCAGATGTGTGGGTAACCAGAGGACCCTCAAATTTGGGACTGGTGAATGAAGTGAGATTAGCCTGTGGGAGACTGTGCCCTTAACCTGTGAAATTTGACCTTACACTGGATAGCTTCAGAATTGCCTTGCAAAATGGTTGCAAAATGTGGATTCCCTTAAATTAACCTGTGAATTTAGGGTTAAACTAAAAAATATATAAAGTTTGACTGTGGTGGTGGTGGTGTTTAGGTTTGGGGGCTCTTTTGTTTTGTCTTTTTTTTTTTTTTTTAATATATCTTTATTGATTTCAGAGAGAGGAAAGGAGAGGGAGAGAGAGAGATAGAAACATCAATGATGAGAGAGTCATTGATCGAGCCCACAACCCAGGCATGTGCCCTGACGGGGAATTGAACCCTGATCACCTGGATCCTAGGTCGATGCTCAACCGCTGAGCCACGCCCAGCCAGGCTGTTTTGTCTTTTTGTTTACAGCTCATAGCATACAGAAATGGTCTTTTATTCCAAATGTCAAACTTTAATGATAGGATAAATAGTGAATCACTTATTTAAATAAAAATACAGTACTTATATTGTCTAATTCTGGAGGGTCCAATGAAATGGAAATAATGTATTCATAATAACTAATATATATTTTAAAAATATTTTCTTAGGCATTTTAATGCTATCGAACTTTGTTAAGAGCAATTGTAGCATCAATTAATTAACCACAGTTAGACTAAAAACACATAAGTTGAAAGTACTTTTAAGAGAGAAAACACAGCCCTGGCACAGTTTGATCCCTAGTCAGGGCACATACCCAGATTGGGGTTTCATCCTCCGTTGGGGCATTTGCAGGAGGCAATTTATTGATGTTTCACCCTCACACTGATGTTTCTTTCACTCTCTAAAAAGTCGATAAAAAGCATGTCCTCGGGTGAATATTATAAATAAATAAATAAATAATAAATAAAAATAAGAGAAAACACAGGCAAATGTTTTGCTGTGATTGGCTGTTCAGGGGTCAGCTGCTGTGCAAACTAAATCAGACCTCCCTTTTACCCTGGGATTTGGAACTCTCCCAGCATGACCATCCTTCGGGGGGATATGTTTGGGCCTCTGTGGGCTGCCTGTGGAACAAAAGGCAGCAGGAGCAAAGAGGTCACTTGAGAAAGGCTGCAACTTTAACTCAACATTAGCCAGTATCTGCTGTGTTTACTTTCTTTTCTTAGCTCTCTCCTAGCTTTCTCTCTGTCAACAGGGTTGCCATCCAATTTTCTTGAGCTCTTTTCCCATAGAGGGGAATCTTGTGTTCCTGGCTGGGTAGCTCAGTTGGGTAGGGCATTGTCGTGATACACCAAGTTTCCATGTTCGATCCCCGGTCAGGGCACATACAAGAAGCAACCAGTGAATGCATAAATAAGTGGGACAAGAAGTCGACATTTCTTTCTCCCCCTTTCTCTCCCCTTCTCTCTAAAATCAATAAAAATTAAAAATGTAAAAAGAGAGAGGGAGAGGATCTTGTGTTGACAGAAGGAAATGCTTCTCCAGATCTTTTTTCATGTCTTCGGACATCTTGTAGGGGTTGCAACTCTGCTATGTATAGTTCATGTTTCTATACCCTTTGGGAAATTTCTTTATTTCTATGTAGTGTGTTTCCTCCCCAGTTGATTTTCTCTGAGTGTTTCTAATTCAACCCACCTGTTACTTTCTTCTGAATTTGTTCTCCATTGTTCTGTGATGCTTTTAAAACGTTTTTCTGTCAGTCAGTTGGGATTGGAAGGGTTTTTTACATCTTTGAGTGACTGTGTCTGTCCTTGAAGGTGAGCCATTGTCAGAGCACGAGATGAAAGTTGAGCTCCCTTTTCTGTGCTTTTTTGAGAAAGTCTATTATGTCCTCAAGTGAAGACCTGTTCAGATTTTTATTGAGTGTTGCCCAACACAGTGTTTGTAACATTGGATGACTAGCCTCTAAGTGATTTGGGGACTTCATTGGCTTGTGCCATTAGTCTAATCTTCTCATCGCCTTTTTCATGTGCTGCAACCCAGTCATAACACCTTTTGGCTAGCTCTTTTTCCTTTTTTTTTTATCCTCACCTGAGGATATTTTTTCCATTGCTTTTCAGAGAGCAGAAGGGAGGGAGAGAGAGAGAGAAACATCAATGTGAGAGAGACACATCAATTGGTTGCCTCCTGCACATGCCTAATCAGGGCTTGGGATCAAGCCTGCAGCCAAGGTATGTGCCCTTGACTGGAGCCGAACCCTTGACCCTTCGGTCTGAAGGCCAGTGCTCTAACCACTGAGCCAAACCAGCTAGGGCTCTTTTTACCTTCTTAAAGTGTGTCGACTCTTTACTGCAACAACCACCATAGATAGCAGCACATACCAAGGTGTCCCAAGGCAACCTGGAGAGTCCTGGGACTGCCCAAAGCTTTCAGATATCACCAGCAGAACACCATTGCAGCTCCAGCACCAACTGGAAAAGCATTCTGGGGCAGGCTTTAGCCCTCCATAGGTCCCAAGGGCTCCCCAGCTCTGCCTCTGCTTGCCAATGCCCTGCGGGCCATGACTAACCACAGGAAACCCTGTGGAGTGTTCCACCTCTAATACAAACAATTCCATGGCAACCACGACTGACCATGATGACTTGGGCTGGAGGAGGGGGAGGCCAGTCAGGTTTTAGAAAGCACTGCTCTCTAACTTTGCTGTGCTCAGTGCACAACTATAAAGTAATATTATCTGTACAGTGCACTTGGGGAAGCAGAAAGGGCTGACTCTGCCACAGACCAGCCTGGAGCTCCCGCCACTCTGAGCCCCTCCTGGCCCTACAACAAACTTGGAGTCCAGAACAGTGCTATGCCATAGCCCATCTCTGCACAAGACCATGTCAGGGCACGGTTGGGGTACACTCCACTAGAGGACTCCATGCCCATGCCCCTGGGTGAGGTTCAGTCTCCCAATTTTAACTTCCCTTCTGCTAAGCAGAGAAGCAGGTAAAGGTTGTCTGCAAAGGTCCTACAGGGACTCCCTCCTCCTTCCTTTGTGGTTGGTCAGTGCAGGCACGCCAAAGCAGAGGATTGAGCATCTCACTAAAGGTACTAAGACCTGGATTTTAATTGTAAGAACTCAGGAGAAGTAACTGGAACTGCCTTGCTCTTAAAACTTCATGGACTTCCTGTGGAGCCAGTTTGTCCATGTTCAATCCAAGTGTTCCTAGCTTGGGATGACACAGTGACCCAGTCTCTTTTCCTTCGTGGCCCTGCCTTTCAGCTCATGGCCCCCAAGGTTGCCCTGGCCACAATTTCCAATCCGCAAGTATCTTTTGAAGTATGCCTCTGGCCTAATTTTGGCTAAGTTTGCCACCTTTTCTTCAAATCACATCTCACTCTTTTAGAATTTCTGGCTAACTGGGACTCAGAGTCTCCTTGTCTGTCCCCTGGGACTCTGCTGTGAGCAGCTCATCCCCAGCCCCTTTATCCATGTGGAAAACAAGAATTATCCGTGGTGGCCAGCCTGGGATTCGGGAAGATGTCAGGGTTCAGCCCGTAGTTCCCCGTGGACATGGAGAATAAAGGCCTGACCAGGCTTGAGGGGAGGTAGTCAGATGCCTGAAGTGGTAACTGATTCTCTAGTTACAATTCTTTTTTTAAAGGAAGTACCATTTAAAAGTGTATAGCCTCTTTCTGAAAGTAAAGAATTCAGCCATAGTGGAGAGAAAAAAAGAGAGGATTTTAGTTAGGACTCTTTAGCTGCAGGTGACAGGAACATAAGGCAAGTAGCTTAATCCAAAAAATTAAGATAAGGATATGGGACGGGAGAGGGGGGCACAGAATGGAAGCTCTGCAGGAGCTAGCACAGTACTGGGACCTGGATTGGAATCAGACTCACCACTTAACCCTCTGTCTGAGTCCAGATAAGGCCTCTGGGTATTTGTGGGTAAGGCTCATCCTCTCAGGTGTCTCCTGTGGCGGGGAACCTGTCTGCTGGCATCTGTCATAGAGGTTTGAAAATAGAGTTTCAAAGAGTTTTTTTTTTTTTTTTAAATATATCTATTGATTTCAGAGAGGGTAAGGGAGAGGGAGAGAGAGAGAAACATCAATGATGAGAGAGGGGTCATTGATCATCTGCCTCGTGCACGCCCCTGACTGGGGATTGAGCCCACAACCTGGGCATGGGCCCTGACCGGGAATCGAACCGGGATCTCCTGGATCCTAGGTTGATGCTCAACCGCTGAGCCGCACCCAGCAGGGCTCAAAGAGTTTCTGAGTTATGTGTTGGCCCCAAAGCATAGTGTTTGTTACTAAAATCAATCTTCTCTCTTAAAAAAAAGCGCTACTGCTAATGCACAGAAATGATGACTGGTTTCCTGGAAAAGCACCCGTGAAAAAGTCAAGCCTTTCTCGTGGTTTACCTCTTTTTCCTTTTGCCGTCCCTCAAAACACAGTGTTGTGTTTGGTTCTGTAACATAGGGTCTGTTTTCATGCCCTTTATGAGAGTTCTACAGGGAGGTACATTTCATTTTCACAAGTGGAAGGAAGATTAACCAAATGCAGTTGGGCAACATTGGTTTTCTTTTTTCTGTACCAGTACATGCTTCTTTAAAGCCAGGCTTTCTTCTTATCACCCCTGAGGAAAAGACACCTGATTTCGTGGGGCTTGCCACTTGTCAAGGGCCGATTCTTAAGTCTGGAATTTCAGCAAGCAGCATGCCACTGATTTTTGACACACACACCCCACCTCCACAGTTAACACTGACTGAAACAGAAAATGTAGTCACACATTATATGGACTTTGCCTTTTCTCTCTCTCTCTAATTTCAGGTGTATTTTTTTACAATGGGCATCCAATAAAACAAGTAGATATCTTGGGAACTGTAATTGGAGTGAGAGAAAGAAATACTTTCTACAGTTACGGAGGTAAGAACAATTGAATCTGACATTGAGTTCATGTGGAAAGACCCCACTTGGTTGAGTGCTGAATTTGAAACACCCCAGCCTTTCGGAGCAGCCAGGAACTCTCACAGACCCCCACGCGCTTTCCTCTGTTGGGAGCCCCTTGGAGCCCCCCACATGGACTAAGTGCAAAATGAGGCAACAGGTAGAAATGATGGTGATGAATACCGTGAAGGGCCAGCTGCCGGGGAGTTAGGAGGCAGAAGAATTAAAATAACGGCAGTCTAGGATAGCTGGTTGATCTGAGACAGACACCTGATACCTGAGGGCATAGCTATAAATAGCAAAGGATGGTAACATATGTCTATATTGATACCTTTAAAAAGAAAAGGCTAGATTAATGCTAAAGTAGATCCTTTAAGTAGGCGGGGAGGTGTGAAAAATAATTTATAAGATTTATATCCAGAAAAGTTTTTTTTAAAAGCCTTTTGTTTTGTAAATATACATTACCAGAAGATTTCCCTTCCCTCGTGATGATGGAAACTAAAGGGTTTCTGTAGTTTGGATACCAGAAAATTATTGGAATATGATTTCAGTGTCAAGGGTCTTGATTTTTTTTTTCATTGAGTTTAATGTAAGCATTTTAATGCATTGCCTCATGCAGCTCTAAGATCCTTTGTAGTTAAGAAGCCAAGCTAGATATTTTCTGGGAAGCCTAACTTTGAATCCAAACCTTTGCTGTAATATTGTCACTTTTTGTGTGTTGCCTTGGATCTATGTTCTTGTTCTACCTGGGGAAAGACAAAGGCAGTTGAACTTGGTGACCAAGAACATTTCATTGGTAGCCTGTGCATGACTGATAATTTACAGACACAGTATCACTGCATTCCTTCAACATGTATTCATTTTCCTGAGGATGACTGTCTTGTGCTTATAAAATAACGTGCAAGATGAGATTTCTCATGCCCTCTGCTTTTTCCCAGCATATACGTTTTTAAAACTCTGAAATAGATCATCTTGTCAGGCATCCCTTTATTGGATCTCGTCTCTGCTTTATATACCAAAGATATTGGTTTTATTTTTCTTCAGGCAATTCAACGAGCAGTCACTAAAGTTCCTACAGCATACCCAGCTGTGGGCAAGAACCTTATCTATAGTACTATATAGTACTTCTCTCCAAATACCAGTGATGAAATAATAGTATGTTTCAATTTACAAAACATTTTTACATGCATAATTTTATGTTATTTACCTTCTAATCTTTTGAAATAGAAAGGACAGATATTTCCATTTTGTAGATGAGAAAACTAAGGCTCAGTTACTTGCTCAAGGTTCTACTGATGGGTCCAGTGTTTTTACTGACTATAGTTGCTGTATAGTCCACATGCAACTCAGTTTGATTTTTCTCTCACCCATGTTCCTCTGTCCCCAATCAGTGACATCTAGTTTTTAATTTTCTGTTTTTTAGATCAAATAAATGAGGCCGTTTGAGGACATCAGTCCTGGCTCTAGAACTAGGCTAGATATGCCTGTGACCTACAGGAGCTTCACTAACCCCTATTCCAATTATAAAAAGATGAAGGTGTTATGTCTGAGTCTCACCCGTAAACATTTCCCTTAGAGTGGATGTCATGACATATATGTGGGCTATGGGAAAACAAAAAGCATCTGAAGGTTGACATTGAGAATAGAAATGCTTTTGTGACTTTAATTCATGTGAGCCTGTTCAAGGGATTGCTGCACTCTCCCTGCTGTCCTCAGGGCCCAACTTGGCTCTCAGGCCACCTACCAGGCAGCCACTCCTGCTGTCCTGGGTCCTGCTCTGCCTTACTCACTGCAGGCCTATGCTGGGGGTGCTTCCTGCTCACACTGACCCCTCCCTTGGCTGAAACAAAAGGCCAGCAGCCCAGGCAGTACTGCCCAGCTGGAAATGACCTGGAGCAGCCCTGCAAGGATGCTCCCCTTCCGGGTCATTCCAGCAGCCAGACCTCAGGGCGCCAGGAGAGGGTCTGCTGGGAGAGGTTACCAACCAGAGGTGGGAGGGTTTGGTGGCATTGCCCTGAGCACACAGAACACCTGGCAGCAACTCAAGCTCAGACCTAGAATCCTGAGAGGCTGCAGTCCAGGTCAGAATGACCTCACATTTTCTAGAACAAATATTCATGTGCTAACATTTTTTGACTTTGCATTATAAATCAAGATTTTAAACTGGCCAGAGAAGTGGTGTGCCTAGAGGTGTCATACATTTTTAAAAAGACAAAATGCCCTTATTAAATTTTTGCTTCTTAAAATGATACTTAGCTCATTATAAAATAAAATTTGAAGCTAGAGAAATTTTTAATAAGTACATAAAACTCACGTGAAGCTTGTAAATCAGACAAAAACAAGGTCAGTGTTTGAGTGAACCTCCTTCCAAACATTTCTAACATGTTCCTAATATTGAAGAAATATGCCTGTTTCTTTGTAACTATTATTCACATTTCTTTCTCTTCTTAATAGTTCTGAAATTGCTTACAGTCCATGAATACATTGAATATGGGGTTCCTTCCCCATATCCCAAGAGAAACTGCTATTAGCATTTTGATGTCGTAATGTTACTTCTTTCAAAATACAGTTTAATGTTTTGTATAAATTAGATTATATATAAGATTATACATACAATTTCTGTTTTACAGTGAGGAGTGAATATCTTTTAACAGCAATGAACATTCTTCATTATAACTTCTTATTCTCATATGCTGTGCCATTGTAATTTATTTAACCAATTCCATATTTGTAAACATTTAGGTTATTTCCAGTACTGTAAACAGTATTGCAATGAATGGCCTTACACAAGATGTATATATCTGTGTATTTGTTCTCTTTTTTTCCTCAGGATAGATTACTGGAAGGAAATGTTAAGTCAAAGAATACACTGTATACATTTTAAAATTTGCTCTTTATAAATTTGATACAGATTTGTAGTCTCACTAACAGCAAGCATGTGAAGGTACCAATATTTTTAATACTATATGTGATTTTAGTAGTTGAAATTATTTCAGTTTGCTTCCTTTTTTTCTTGTAACCTAGTGAATTTAGTGTGCTGACATGTTTATTGGCCATTTTTTATATCTCCCATGAATTGCGTATATATATATATTTTGGCCACTTTTTCTCTTGTGGTCTTGGTCTTTTCCTTATTAATTTGTATAAGCTCTTTATGTATTAAGATACTAACCCCATCATTTGGAACATTGCTATACACTATTCATTTTTAATTGTGCAAATATATCAGACCTGATTTTCAGGTCTGCTTAAAGAAGTCTCTCCCCACTAACTACAAGCCCAAGGTTAAAAAGTATCCATCTAGAATGTATCTTAGTGTAAGAAGTATTCTTCTCAGTTTCAGCTTTCAACACAGATTTAAACCAGCAATTTAAAAATGTTGCCTGTTTCTCGTATCTTACATTTGCTTTTACAATAGTGTAGCTGATGATTTTTTAAAAATCATTAAGCCCACTGAACCCATGTTTAGCAACCTCTGCTCTAAGTTCATCAGAAATTAGACAAAGAGAAAACACCTTTCATCCCATAGCAGCCATCTCCAAATACCTCTACATTTATAAATCCAAGTGCAATGGGAATTCTTTGATTTTTTTTTAGATTTTTTTTTTTTGCACTGGGGATAAAATAAACCAGACCCATAATGTTTGCGTGACCAAGATATAATTATTTTCTATTATGAAAAAATAACTTTGCCCTTCTGTGATGTACTTGGCTTTCTTTACATGCCCTGCAGTGAGGACTGGGCAGAAGCTCAGGGATGCTTTGTCTAGGTAAGTCAGCAAACTAGTGGGAGAGGAAATGGTGACAGAAGGCTGCGCCCTAAGTGCCTCTCACCACAGACTGCGTGACGGACGCTCTTTTGTTGCAGGGTAGGAGAGCAAGGCTGATTTTCTGTGTTAGCAGTTATTGAGATTTTTGCTCTTAACTTCCTGAGGGCACCATTTTTAGGAGAGGTGTAGACAAGAATCACTAGCACCCTTGAGGTGTAGGTTGAGTGAAATGTTGACTACATTCCACTGGGCTCATGTTGACTACATTCCATCACTTTGACATTGCAGACAAGCAGTTTCCACTGGTGTAGGGTGAGAGATTAAGTCTGAAGACGGAAGGAGAATTTAGTAAGGGATTGGCCCAACAGGACCATTGGAAAGCACCATCTTTCAATATGGCCTGATAGAGTTACAACATGCTAATTCACTGGCAATGCCCAAATCTCTCTTCTGCTTTTTCATACTTCTCTTGCAGTGGATGATAGCACTGGAGTTATAAACTGCATCTGCTGGAAGAAGTTGAACAATACCGAGTCTTCCTCAGGTAATTTCATTTGCCACACTCCTTTACTTTTCTCACTCATGGATTTTACTCAAGGCAGCTCATCAGAACAGCCATAGGCCTAAATTTTCACATTTACCCTCTGATGCGTTACACTGACCAACTGGAAGCACTGCATTCTGAGCTTTGGTTTTTCTGCAGATTGCTACTAAAGGGAAGCCACTTGTTTTCTCCTCGCTTTTCTTTGCTGCTCACTTCCTTCTAAGCCTACAGGAATGGGACTAGGTTACTAGGAGTTCCAGCATTTCACTTTTACTCTGCCAGTCATTACGCAAGTCAAGATGTTTCAGTCTAGTTGCCATCAGGTCAGAATCCCCTTGCTCCGGGCATGCCACTTGACCAAAGTAGATTTTGAAGACTTTTCCTCTTAAGTGGTTGCTACTAATTTCTATGCTGCCATTCAGATCCAGATTTTTTTGAAATCTGTACATGTTCAACAAATATACCAGGAATTCTAAGATTGATGAGAAGGTAAGATAGGATTCCTTTGAACTTAGCCATTGAGTCATATAAACTGAAAAAGAACTTCAAATTTACATATTAAACACAATGACTATAACTGAAACAACATTTAGAATTTCTTGAGTGTATTTTATTTTTTATTATTATTTTTTAAATCCTCACCTGAGGATATATTTTTTCCATTTCTTTTCAGAAAGTAGAAGGGGGGGAGAGAGAGAGAGAGAGGTCAATGTGAGAGACACATTGATTGGTTGCCTCCCACAAGTGCCTTAAACGGGGCCAGGGATCAAGCCTGCAACTGAGGTACGTGCCCTTGGCTGGAATTGAACCCACGCCCCGTCACTCCATGGGCTGAGGCTCTAACCAGTGAGCAAAACTGGCCAGAGCTAAGTTATGCATAATATTTAAAAATATATGGAGCAATGTTGGTGATCATTTTGGGTCTAGAGAAGCCACAGAAAGGGGGACCTTGTTTTTCCTGTTACACAGCATGTGCAGTGTGCACCACACACAGAGGGGTTATTTGGTGTAATTTGCCTGCGTCTGGTATCTGTCTCGTGTTATACATGGTGACAGTATAATGCTTGGAGTGGTTTCTTCTTTTCTTTCTGCCATTTCCTGCCAGAATCTCAACCCCCGACTTTGACTATACTGACCGGTGGATGTGCCTTTGCCTTATTTTCTTATTTGGAATTTGGCCATCAGTTTCATGTAACTTCCATATTTCCATTTCCTAATTCGGGAAAATCTAAATCAATGGCACTATAGGAAGTTTGTTTAGGAAACTTTGTAGATAAAAAGAAAATTAAGAGAGACAACAGGTTTTTATGCACATATCTCATAGGCAAGAAATAAACCTATGAGACAATCAGATACTTGAATTTGCACGTCTGTACGTTAATGCCATTTGCATATTTATGGTTATTGTGTTGTCACAATCTTCATTCAGAAGGTGTAGTTTGAATATGCATACTTTGCTCCTTGCCAAGGGTCAGCAAACTTTTTCTGTATAGAGCCATGAGTAAATGTTTTCTGCATTGTGGGCCACATGGTCTGCATCTCAACTATTCAGCCCTGCCATTGTAACACAGAACAGCCGTAGACCATACATAAACAAACAGGCATGGCTCTGTTCCAATAAAACTTTATTTATAAAAACAGGATGTGGATGGAATTGGCCCATGGGCTAGTTTGCAGACCCCTGTTTTAGACATTGCTTTAATTTTCTTTTCTTTTTTTAATGTATCATTGATTTCAGAGAGAAGGGAGAGAGAGAGAGAGAGACTTAAGTGATGAGAGAGTCATTGATCGGCTGCCTCCTACACGCCCCCTACTGGGGATCAAGCCCGAAACCCAGGCATGTGCCGTGACCAGGAGTTGAACTTGGACCTCCTGGATCCTAGGTCGATGCCCAACTGCTGAGCCATGCCGGTTGGGCATTGTTTTAATTTTTAAATTCAATTCTTTTTTTTTAAAAAAAATGACATCTTCAGGAATATTATATAACTCTTATACTTATTAATTTTTTAGGTAAAATTGCTATCAATATTGAAAGTGAGATTTTAAAAATTATCTCTAGATAAATAAATAGATGAACAATCAGGGTGGATAGACTTAATTGAAAATTGCTTTGAAAATAGGGTAAGAGAACAAGGAGGAAGCTTGAAAATGATTCTCATCATGGTATACATGAAGTGGTAGCTTTAAATTGTTCCTGACTAGCCCATCTCTCCTTTTAGTTTAATTGCCCTCAGTTTTAAAGTGTTCCACTGGAAAGTGGCCAACGAAGACTAATTTTTTTAAACCAAAATTTTAATCTGAGTCAAAATCATGTTCTAGTCAGTTGAAGTATAAGAATGATATTAACTCCTATAAATGTCACATTGAATGTACCATTTGGACTTAGCTTTTGAGGAAAGTTAAGAAAGCTTATCCCTTAATATTAGAATTTTAAAGAGGGCTTATCTTTCAGCGTGGAATAGGTTGCTTAAAATGAAATTCTGTCAGGCTCCAGCCATGTCATTATGTTCATTAAATTACACAGCTTGAGCCTTTTTTTTTTGGTAGTTTCATGCACCCTTTAAATGAAAGCTGGGCCTCTTTTTCTCAGACCAGCTGTCAGTCTGATCATTTCAGCAGTGCTACATGAAGCATTTATTATCACCTATAATGTCTGAATACTGGCAGTGAAACTTACAAATACATTTAAAATTCAGCCTAAGTAGAAGAGGACTTGGGGATGGAAAACCTTTTGAAAAGTAATACTTGGGTATTTTCTGAAGAAACCCAGTAGCTGAGTGACATGAATGCTGATTGTGTCTAGATTCCTAGCTGTTGGTTACTAGATACACGAAGCCCTCCGTGCTCCTGAGGTTGCTGTTTCCCTTGGTATAGTAGATGTGTTAAAAGAAAAGTTACGCCTTTGCACATTACAAAGCCACAGTTATCTAAGTTGTATTAGATTAAAGAGCAGAATATTTTATTACTAGATGGAGAGATTCATTTCAATTATAGGAACCCTGATATGTGACAAACCAAAAATAATACAATAGTAGGAAATAAGTCAGTATTTAACAAATGTTGTTGGTTCAGGTAGATAACAATATTGAAAAAGAGGTACCCTCTATCCCTACCTTGCAGCTTCCATAAAATAACCCGAAGAAGGCAGAGTTGTATATTTATTCCAATAAAGACCAAGGTATATATGTTAAGGTCTCCTAAGTCCCTGTTAAGGCACTGAAAGCTATCATCAGTGACAAGAGAGATAGACTAAGCAAGTTTTCCAAACTTTTATGTAATAAAATGGAATGAAAGAGAAAGAATGGAATAGAATGGGGAAAGTGGATGTAGTGTGCACAACTTGACAAAGCTTCCCTAAAAATCTTTCAGAAATTAACATAAAGTATTGAAAAGAGATGAAGGACTTATACATAAAGAATATAGAGAGCAGATCATCTTGTATAGAAACACATAGCTTAGCCTGGCCTGCGTGGCTCAGCAGTTGAGCATCACCCTAGGATCCAGGAGATCCCGGTTCAAGTCCTGGTTGGGCCACATGCCCGTGTTGCGGGCTCGACCCCCAGCAAGGGGCATGCAGGAGGCAGCCGATTAATGACTCTCTCATCATTGATGTTTCTATTTCTCTTTCCTTCTTCCTTCCTCTCTCTCTCTGAAATCAATCAAAATATGTTAAAAAACAGAACACATAGCCTCTTTGGCAACTTAAAAGTAAAATAAAACATTATGGAATTGTTAATTATTTTCTAAGGAATTAAAAATCCAAATGACTGAAGCCAGTGTGGGAGCCAAGAGCATGCACACATGGCTGGTGACACCTTGTAAAAAAGAATAGTTTATTTTTTTCTGGCAAACATTCTGACAATATGTAATGAACTGTGAACCTATTTCTACTTTTCTATCCAGTAATCCCCAGTGGAAAATCCCAAAGGGAACAAAATAATTTTGTCCAGAGGGCTTAGTTTTTTTTTTCTTTTCACAAATAGCTGACGTTTATTGAATTTTTCCTATGGATCTGGCATTGTGCGAAGCTCATGATGTAAGAGTTAACTTAGATCACGCGCAACAACTCTATATATAAGGGTGGACTCTTGCTTAAGTTTATAGTTTTAAGTGGTATGAGAGTGAATGTGTGTGTGTGAGAAAGAGAGAGATATTAGCCTAGTTACCTAACAAAGATGAGAGATGAGAGATTAGGGTGTTGAGCACCTAGGAAATCAGTCTAAAGTGAATTTGCCTCCCCCATAAACAGAACCACAAATAGAGACTCTTGGGTCCCCTTCCCCTTACTCCAGACCTCTGTCTCCCTGCTAGGACACTTTAAAGGGTTGTTGAGAGCTATTGCCACCAAACCCAACTGAGCCCATACAGAATTCAGCTCAGGACCACCTAAGAGCCCTTTGACTACACTAGTGATGCAGGGCTTCTAGACTCTGTTCCCTTCACCCTACTCTGAATAATTACAGCTTAATTCCTTTTATTCAGTAGAGGATTTCAAAAAGGTTATGCAGATTTCCTATGGTAGAACAACTAATCCAAAGTGAAATAAGTAAATGCCCTGTGTTGGTGTTACCCCCAAACTAGCTCACAAATGTGGTGGAGTGATTATGTTACGCATTTCTCTCTTTTCTTCCTGCCATAACAACTATAGCTGCTCCAAGTGCAAGAGAACTGAAATTAACATCCCAGCTTAAGAAGCTGCAGGAGACCATTGAGCAGAGAACAAAGATAGAAATTGGGGACCTTATCCGGGTCAGAGGTTATGTCCGCACGTACAGAGAAGAGCGAGAAATCCATGCCACTGCTCACTGTAAGCACAAGATGTTTTTGCCAAATTGGCGGTGGTTCTGGGTGTGTATCAAGTAAACTTGTTTAACTAAAATCAAACTTCTAAATAGTTCAAATAAAAAGATTAACTATTTAATGGAAGAAATTATATTTTATAACATGTTTTCTTTGGAAAAGCGGCATTTCTTACATTTACTTTAAACAGAGGTAACTATAAATAAATTGGGAAAGAAGATAAATGATTTATTATGTATAGCTGGAAAATTTATTTGGACAGCACAGTAGTTTAATTTAAAGTACTTTGAAGTTCCGAGTATGAATCCACTTAGGGCAGAGTGTTCATATTCTTCAAAATGATGGAGATTTCTTGAGTACTGTTAAATTCATTAGCTTTGAAATAAAACAGCTAATCAGATATATATATTCCCATATCATCTGAGTGATGCCCTTTGCATTGCTCTGGCTGGTGTTTGCTTGGCAGTCTGTAGGAGGGACCCTGTTGTCCACCATTGTAACATGAATGATTAAGCTAATATGTTCTCCCTAATCCCAGGGCACTCCTGGCCAAGCATGTGATGCTTAGGGTATAGCATTCCCTTTTGCACGGTTACTGGGAACTAGTTAGTGCATCTAGACTGTGTGATTCCCAGGCGCCCACAAGGAAGGACACCCTCTGAGTGCCCCATTGACTGTCATCCTAGCAGCAATTTGGACAAGGGAAGGGACTGATCTCAGTGTAATTTCTGTGGTATACTTTTCCCTTTGGCTGCTTAGATAAAGTAGACGATCCAGTGTGCAACATTCAAATTGCAAGGATGCTTGAGCTGCCCACTATCTACAGGAAAGTTTATGACCAACCTTTCCACAGCCCAGCCCTAGAAAAAGAGGCACTAAGGTAAGTTATGGCCAGTCACTGGTGAAGATGTGATCTCAGCAGGAAGGCCAAGTAGGGGAGCCCAGATGCTGGGAGTAGCCCTGGGTTCAAATCCTGAAACCATTATCTTACTCATGCGAGGCTCTGGGCAACTCTGCTCATGCTCTTCCTGCCTCAGTGCCCTCATCTGTATAGAGAAGATGATAACAGTGCAGATGTTCTGTGGTTGTTGTGAGGAAAACATATGTGTAACTGAGGTCCCTAAAGGAGTGTAGGGAGCAGAGAGAAAATATTTGAAGAAATGATGGCTGAAAATTTTCAAAGTTTGATGGAAACTATAAACTCACAGATCCAAGAAGCTCAACGAGCCCCAAGGCAAGAAACCTGAACACTGCACCGAGGTGCATCATAATCAAAACATGTCACTATGACAGAGCATAGTGAAAAGCTGCCAGTCATTTTCAACCAGGGCTGGTTGTACTCTTTTGTGGCGGTGGTGGGGGGGGAGAGAAAAGCAGGAAGAGTAAGAGTATGTGTGTATTTTCTAGTGTATGTATGCATCAAAGAACTCAGGGAAAAGACAGATTCAATAATAGTGGTTGCCAAGAGGATGGGATCTGGGACTTTTCACTGTGTACACTTTGATTTTTTTTTTAAAAAAAATGTTTTTATTGACTTTAGAGAGAGAGGAAAGGAGAGGAAGAGAGAGAAACATTGACCAGCTGCCTCTTGAACGCCCCCTACTGGGGATGGAACCTGCAACCTGGGCACGTGCCCTGACTGGGAATTGAACCGGCGACCTCTTGGTGCCTGGGACAATGCTCAACCACTGAGCCACATCTGCTAGGGCCACTTTGATCTTTTTTAATGTGTATATATTACATATTTTTAAAAATTATATTAAAAAACATCCCAAACTGTAGACCTATATAAAGTAAAAAGTGAAATTCCCCCATTGTCCTATCTCCCACCTCAGAGCCATGCCCTGGAGGTTACCACTGTCCATAGGTTGATGTCTACCGTTTTAGACGGTTTTCCCTATGTGTGTACACAAGCAGGAATATATATCTACCCATATATTTTGTGGGTTATCATTTGTTGCTTTTTTTTACAAAAATTGGGTTATACCTTACATAGTATTCTGCAACTTGACTTTTTTCCCTAAGCTATCATGAATATCTTAGTTCTTGTAAATCTGCCTCATCCTTTTAAACAGCCACACAATTCGTAGTATGCGTTGTCCTTTATGTCAAAAACAGGCATCAATCTAGTGTTGCATTTCCTAGCTAGGTTTCTGTTTTGTACACACCAAAAAGGAATGGGGAGGTAATTTTCTACAGTGCTTTTAAAAATTTTCCCCAGCAAAAATCCAGGTGCCCTGGACCTTGCGAATCTCACATGTTTACTGAGTGAAAGAGCCAAAGAATTTCTCCTGAAGAACAGAGTGCAGACCTTCTACCAGCAGGAGTTGGAAATAGTGGAGTCTCTGCTGTCCCTTGCCAACCAGCCAGTGATTCACAGTGCCTGCTCCAAGCAAGTAAGTTTAGCTTGTCCACAGGAGAATTCAAGTCCCCTGCCCCGAATCTGCAGCTGAAGGGTGTGAGTGGATGTGAATGGTGTTGAGACTCACAGGGTGGACCCAGGGGATAAAGGCTATGGTTTTATTACACGTCCTTTCTATTCTGGGAAGGTCAGTGACCTGTAAGAATTTGAAATGAGAATGAATGGACCTGCCCTTTTCCTCTCATTTAATCTCATTGAGCTTAATCTTTGGGTAGAAAAAATATATAATAGTCTAAGCTTTATAGTACTTAGTTCCTAGTACTCATTGAGATGGGTATTTAATCTCAGCAGGAGCCAAATGTGGGGGGAATAGATGAGAAGGAGGTAATTATCCTTCTAAGATTGTTTATTGAACTTGAACCAAGGCTTTTACTGACTTTCTGTCTCTTCTTCTGTGTAAGGTTAGCCTGTTGCATTTTAGGAGTTTGAATAAAGACCAAATTGTATTCCTTCTGGTTTATATGTAGAAACTTCAAGGAACACTTTAAGTCATTTTTGTTTCTCCTGAGAAAAGCTGGGCCCATTTTTCCACCTCTAGTGTTACAGGTGAACTTAAGTTGTTTGGTGTTTCCATGTTTGCCTGGAGTTAAGAATTATTTGAGACTTTGGTGTTAGATGGTCCCTTTCATTGCAGTCCTTGGATTTTTGTTGTTGCTGTAACATGACTTGTATTTATTTATTTCACCAGAGGATGATCTCTGCTTAAATGTCGTGACCTTCCTGCCCTCCCTGACCATCTTCTCTGATAGCCACTTGCTTCCTCACTAAATTATCACCCTGTTTTCATGTCTCCTTATGCCACTGGTATATATTTGTTTGCCTGTCTGTTCCTCCACCAGAATGAAGTTCTCTAAGAGCGGAGGTCTCGTCTGTCTTACTCTCTGTCCTCTAGAGCCAGGGCCTAGAACAGTGCGGTCATAGCGTAGGTTTTCGTTAATTATCAGTTAATTGAAAAATGAGTGGTTTTTTGTTTGGTTGGGTTTTTTCTTTTCTTTTTTAAACATATCTTCATTGTTGAAAGTATTACAGATGTTCTCCTCCTTCCCCCGCATTGATCCCCTTGGCCCCGAATCCACTCCACCCCCAGGCCTTCCCCATACTAACGTCTGTGTCCATGAGTTATGCATATAAACATATAAGTTCTTTGAAGAATGAATGGTTTTTAAGAATTCCTTTAAAGTCCCTGAAAGTATCTAGTAAGTTTCCTTCCCATCCTCCCTCCCATCCCCTTTCTCCAGAAACAAGCACTGTTACTAGTATCACAAATATTCATCTGGAGATAGTCTTTGCGTATATAAACTAGAAGTAGTTGTATCCCTTTTTTTACACAAATGGCCTCATGCTTAAACTCTGTCTATCCCTAGCTTTTCATTGAACATCTTACAGATCCTTTCCTAGCTGTACATAGATTTGCCATTATGCAATAATCTTTTGTTACATGTGCCGTAATTTATATAACCAGCCTCTAGATGTTTTCTCCAATCTTTTACCATTACCAACAGGGCTGCTCTGAATTCCCTTGTTAGGTAACATAAGTTGCTTTTCATGATTTTGGCAGAACAGATACCAGGTCCCCATCCAACTTCCTAGTCATGACCACTGCTTCTCAGTTTCATTCATGAACCTAATTATCTCTTCCTGGCACCAGGCTGTGTGTCCAGTGACCCATGATTTCGTACACAGAGATGAGGGATATTGTTTCAGGAAACACCAACACGAAGAGGGTCATGACTGGCCGCTTTGTCCTGTGCCATCATCACTTCTAAACAGTTGCAGCTCTCCAGCTGTCCCCTGACAGCAAGATTGACCTTCTTCCATTTAATCATTTAGAGGGGGCTCAATGCCAAGTTGGCCTCCAAGGACTTCTGACCACTCTGTTGGCATGTTTGGAAGGAAACTTTGAAGCTTAGTGAAGACCACATTCTTCCAGTGAACCAGCTCTTCTGCAGTGGCTCTAATTAAGTAGAGGGACTTGAGGTCTCTGAGGACTAAAAGGCTCCTCCAAAACAATCCATGGAGAACTTTTGCCATGATCTCTTTTTGAAATGCTTAGAGCAGAAACTTGTGTCTGCCCAGTGCTGTATATTTAAAAAGAAATTAATATGGCACTTTGTTCTGTCTTTGGAAACTATTTTTCCATCAATTATGAATTGTTCCCTCACATGGCTCTGCTCGGGGAGGTCGGTGTCATTCAATCGAATCCTGTTTAATTGAGCCTGGGAGACTAAGGATGCTTTACAGTGATGGCGAAACCCTAGATCTTTTGGTACTTTGTGTTGTCATACAGATGAAAGCTTCACAAAAAATTATTGTGATCGTGTTCTAGTTGATAGGCAGAGGGAGAGTGGGTTTGAATGTTTCCCCCCCTTTTTTTTTTTCCATCGTGGCCCTTCTTAGCAAATCGAGGAACCTGATAAGCAGGCCTTGCAAAACCATTGTTTCTTTGACAGCTGGATAAATGTTGAGTTTGTTTGGGAATGAAGACTATATATATTTCAGAGATCCACCCAGTTCCTGACCTGCAATGAGGAGAGGCCTGCTAAGGCTCAGCGCATTCAGCCAGTTTTTTCCTCTGAGCAGTCTCGACTTCCTGAATCGGATGAGCCTGTCATTGCTCTTTAGAAAAAGACAAGACACAAATCCCAAGCCAGGAAGAGCTACTGGCTAGAAGAGATGATTCGAGGTTTTACCCTTGAGATTGTCTTTATAAGCAGCAGGGAGATATGTCCCGAGGTCAGCTGAGGCAAATGTTTTTGGAAAGGAAGCTTCACATTTTGTTTATATTTACAGAGAGCCTTTTCTGTTGGGCCCGCCTTGTTCACAGCTGAAACTGCTTTTGAGCTCGCAGGCCTAGCACCCTCTCCTGCTGCTTGGTCTTGCTGAAGTCTCGGAGGAGAAAACAGGCTTTATGTATGTCTGGGGATAACCAAGAGTCTTTGTGATGACAGGAGTAATTATGTAACATTTCTAGTTAGTTTCCAATTTAGTTCTATCTTGATCAAGATGTAATACCTACTTGACCCTTAGGATTCTTGTATTAAATGGAGTAAAAAAAAAGAATCTCCTTAAAAGTATGACAGTTAAGTAGTTATAAAGTTTTCTGGGGGAGCCTGTATTGGGTTGTGTTTCCCCTAAGTAAGAACACTCCTGTATGTAATTAAAAACAGCTTTGTGTGCAGCCCTCGTGAATTAAAACCTGTGTGGCTGAGGATTGCTAGGTAAGGTGTTTATTCTAAACACACCCAGATGGCTTTTCTCTCCGTGGGAGTCGTCGAATATTTCTGGGCCTCATTCTCCCTTAAGAGAGTGGGTGCTGTCATAACCTGGAGCATGTGTCAACTCTTAGGCCCTGATGTTCTAATGACCTGGTTCTGCAGCTTGTTCTGTTAAGGAAAAACCTGGACTATACTTTGAGTCTTAGACTCTCCTATTCAGCGGGGAAGAGCACAGACATCACCAGGATCTATTAGATTAAAGTAATGCCTGTTTGGGAAGCCCCTTCTAGAAAGAAAAGGTTTCTCTAGGGATGGAATTCTCAACACCTGAGGCCATTTGGGGGTTTCTTTCCTCTCCCTGTCGCTTTGAGGAGGTGTCGGCAAATCTCAAGCATATCCTCTTTGTTGGCATCTCTGGGTGCTGCCCAGACAGCCTTCATCAGTACCTTTCACTGCAGGTAGGACCTGTCCTTCAAACACCTTTTTGTTTGCTTTGCCACGTTTTTTTGGTGCTCTGATCTTTTAATATCTGGACAAATTTCTGTCAACTTAAAAATGGATCTGTACCTTGAAGGACAACAGTTGTTCACCACTTTGTTGTAGGAATGAACTGAAAATCCCTAATGGAATAATCAGAAGGATGCAGCCTCTATATTATTTCCATTGATTACACAAATGTGTCTTTGATAATCCTCTGTGTGCCAGGGAGAAGGTGGCTGAGATGAAATACAAAGTCCCCAACCCAAGAACCACAGTCTAGTCAACCAGGGAACATAGCTGAACACCTAGCTTCCTTGGGAATAAGAAACAGGATGACCTGGTCACCTTGCTAGGCAAACCTTTCTCTTTAGAGAAGGAAAGAAACATTGAAATTGAGGAGACAGCAAACTGACAGCGGCTGAGTTCCCTCCATATAGTGGTCTTGCTTCACTCCAGGACCCCTGCCCACCTTTAGCCCCAGATCCACCTTTGACAGGTCTCTGCAGAACCATTGCCACCACAGTTCTCCATTTAAAATAAGGAGACTATTTAATACTACATGCTGCAATCTCCAGCTTATTAAAGTTCTTTGAAGTCCTTAGGAAGAGATTGTATATAGCCACAATTTTAATGGGGAAAGAAAGAGCTAATATGTATATAGTGTTTTAGTTCTGTATAAAAAAATTGTCCTTTTGAGTTTTCCATTTTATATCATTGGATTAAACAAACATGTTAACTAAGGTATGGAACAGTTACCAGGCATGATCCTGCCGGAGCAAACTTCCCAATCCTCCTTAAATACGATCCTGCTAGGCGGGTGCATACCTGGATCTTTTTGACTCAGCAGATAAAAAGCCTGTTGGGTGAATTCATAAACCAGTTGGTCTAGGGAGTTGCTGTCAGGTGCTATAAGATGGGACTTACTTTTTTCCCCTTTTTCTTCTTCCCACAGGCAGATTTTAAGAATGACACCACTTCCAAGGCAATTCACAGTATATTTAAGAATGCTATAAAGCTCCTGCAGGAAAAAGGATTCATTTACCAGAAAGATGGTGGTTTTGACAACCTCTTCTATGTAAGAGACTTGCAACTTAATGTTTTTCCTTCTTAGCTTCAATTACAAATGTATTTATTATTGAAGAATACCCATTTACTGTTTTTAAAAATCAATCATTAAAGAGGTGCATAGAGTAAGGAACCCCAAGGTACCACTTTTAACAGGATATCCTTCTAGGCATTTATGCACTTACAAATACATACATATAAATATATGTTCCTTTGGCTTTTACAGAAACATGTGGTAATTCTCTAAGCCAGGGTTTCTCAACCTCAACACTATTTGGGCCGGATGATTCTTTGTCATGGGGGGCTGTCCTTTGCATTGGAGAATGTTTAGCAGCATACCGGCCTTCACCCACTAGATGCCAGTAGCAGTCCCCCAGTTGTGGCAACCAAAAATGTCTCCAGACATTGCCAGGTGTCCCCTGGGACAGTTAAGAACCACTGCTCTAAGTAATATTCAGCAACTTTTTTTTTTCCACACCAAAATAGCACATTACAGCATCGTCCCATGTTAGCACTTACAAACCTACCTGCCTTTTTGACACCTGCATGGTATTCCATATTATAGGACTTGCCGTAAATGCTTTAACCCCTTTGCTCTGATGGACATTTATGGTGTCTCCAGCTTTTGCTCTCACAAATAGTGCTGCTCTGGCTATTTTTGCACAATTATTTTTGTGAACTTATGTAAGTATTTCTGTAAGGTTGGCTCTTAAAAGAGGAATTGCTGGAGCAGAGGCATGTCCCTCGAAGCTTTTGGTCAACACAGCCTGATTGGACACCCAAAAGCTTATACCAGTTGACATTCTCACTAGGGGTGCAAGGGCTTGCTTGTCTTATACTTTTAGAGTTAAAAGTTCACCTCTCACTGCCTACCTTTAATATTGGAGGAGCCAGGCTGAAATCGGGCCTCCTCATGACCATTGATATCAGTAGCATAGATGTGACTTCAGTGATGAGCGATTGACCTGGAGACAGATCAAAACTCTGAGACATCCCAGAAGTCTCACTATTTACAGGCATGATTCCCAAGGGGAAGCTTCCTTAATAGGACATTTTCTTGATATTGACTTACTCTAGTGATTCCACATTTTAGAGCATTTTTAAAAATTAATAGATGTTTTAAAATCTATTCAAATAGCTTTTGAAAAGGGTATTCCAATCTGTTTAAGGGTGAGTGCAGTCCACTCCCTTCCTGGATGGGAGGGCCTGGTGGGAGTTGGTTGCACCTTGTGGGGTTGCAGAAGCTCATGAAGGGCAGTTCACCTTAATACCCCCCATCTGCACCCACCCACCCCCAGTCACATTGCCTCTGGGAGGCTCTGGGGTTGGACAACTTGAGTCTATAGAAAGCAGCTCTTCTGAGGAGCAGCAGGACCATGGGCAGAGGTCCATGGTTGAGGTGTGGCTGGGCTGGGGCGCTTCCTCCTATGAATCAGTGTGAGCTGGAATGGGGTGATGAAGCAATAATTGCTCTCTCTTCCTCAGTAGAACAATCTCCCTTCTCTTAATGCACTCCTCCCCTTTCAACTAAGCTGCCTGGCCTTGTGGGTTTGTGTTTTCCTGAGGGTCTGGCCTCAGTGAAATGGTTATCACGGTAATGTAGACACTGCTATTTGTATAGTGCTTTTGAGCTTTCACCCACTTTACCTTATTTCATCTTTACAATAACCTTGTGAAAAGGCAGATATTTATCAGTGTCTTAAAACAGATCACTCTGCAAGTCCCATCAAACAAGCACTCCCAATATACAGAGTGGGGCAAAAGTAAGCTTACAGTTATGAGTACTCGAACCAGAGTTTATTCTTGTATTTATTATTGTATTATTTTCCACACAGACAGCTGTAGACCTACTTTGGCCCCACCCCGAATGTGTTTGTTTGCATTCTCCTTTTTTTGTTCTTCCTCTTTTCCTTCCTTCCTCTTTTCCCTTTCTACTTTTTAGTTTGTCACTAGATTTACTATTGAACATGAAGGGGGACCCAGTATCCTCTTGCTAGCTTTTCCTTACAGTTTTATTTCTTTTGTTTTTCCTTGTGGTAGGAGGAGGAATAAAACTAATGAAACTCGAGGCAGATGTGAGAGTCCAGAGGAGGGAGTCCTGGGGCTGAGGTCAGAGACCTTGGTCACTTGTGCCTCCCTCTAAAATATAACCAAAAAGAGAAATTCTATGAATGTGTGATGAATATTTAAAAAGAATGTTGCTTCTTAAAAGTATCTCAATTTCTCTTTACATCACGGTCCCAGTGAGCCACCCCTGAGGAGTATACCTCTGGGTCAGCTACAGAGCAGTGACCTGCTGGGCAACAGAACTGATTTGACAGTAGGCCAGTATTGAAAACTATGTTGTTGGTGTAGGGATGATGGTTGTTATGAAATCTTTAGAAACTGTCTTAAATACTAATTTGGGAGTCTGGATTTCACAACCTGTTACTTAAGAACACTTTCTCTCCAAACATTTTTCCTATTTAGGTAACCAGAGAAGACAAGGTACTACACAGAAAGATCCACCGAATCATTCAAGAAGACTGCCAGAAACCAAATCGTAAGTGGTGTAATGCACATGTGTCCTGATGCACTGGAAGGGAATGTTTCCTCCCAGAGAGCACAGGATGGAGAGTGGGGCCGGGGTTTTCCCAGCAGCGAATTGAAAGTATGACTTATCAAACACCTGCCCTCTCAGAACCTCAGGTCCGTCCCCTCTAAAGTCTTCCTGACCTTAACTGCACATAGAATTCAATCTTGGAGTGTTTTGTGTGTGTGTTTTTAATATATCTTTATTGATTTCTGAGGAAGGGAGAGGGAGGGAGAGAGAGAGATAGAAACATCAATGATGAGTCATCATTGATCGGCTGCCTCCTGCACTCCCCCAACTGGGGATCAAGCCTGCAACCAGGGCATGTGTCCTGACTGGGAATCGAACTGTTATCTCCTGGATCCTAGGTTGATGCTCAACTGCTGAGCCACGCCCGGCCGGGCTACCTTGGAGCTTTTTTGACCATATGGTGCTCAGATCCCACTCCTGGGTATTCTGACTCATGAGGGAATGGTTTGGGGCGTGACAGGTGAGCTCCTAGGTGATCCTAATACAGTGATGCAAGCCACTGGGCTAGGACTTTTTTTTAAAGTTGATTTTAGAAAGAGAGAGAGAAACATCGATTTGTTGTGCCACTTGTTTATGCATTCGTTGGTTGATTCTTGTGTGTTTTCCCGACCGGGTATCGAACCCGCAACTTTGGTGTATTGGAACGATGCTCTAAGCAACTGAGCTTCCTGTCCAGGGCCTGGGCTAGGACTTTTTGATGTCCCTCTGGCTCTCATGTTCTCTGTGGTTTGTGTTATTTCTTGTTCTACTCTTGCCCCTTGTCTTTGAACCCAAACCTGAAATTTTCTTCTCCTCTGACATTAAGCCCTTCAGTGTTGGGAAGTTCTAGACATTACAGTTTATGAACAGTGTAATTCAGTCATCGTGAAACCTAATAATTTGCAAAAGAAGTGGTTTAGAAAATGGTTGGTTTTAGTGGAGTTAGCTCAGCCCCTAGTGGTTAAAACTCAAATTGTAGATAGTTTGACAACAGACATTACCATTTTCATACCAGTTAGAAAGAGAAAAAAGCATTAGTCCTATCTTTAAATCCTGTGTAAACTGATCAGTTTTAAAGGTGACTTTTCAAAGTCTGTCGTTTGCAAACATCTGATAATAACAAATGTTGGCATATGTCAGCAAATGACCCTAGAAGAAAAGTGAAAAGGCTTGTTAATGACCACAGCTCTCCTCATCCTGCTTTCCTTCTCTCCAGGGAAGTCCACCTCCAGTCCTTTCCTCCCATACATCCCTGGGGCCTGGTCCTATTCCAGGCTGAGTCATGGGATAGGGCTGGACCAGGTCTCTAGCCCTGGTATTTGATATGCAGCCATATTTAGCCTTTAAGAACCAATGAAGTCAGAGCCCAGAGTGGCAAGGTGACATATTAAAATAAACTTAAAGCAACCAGTTATTTTGAATGCAAGTTTTCTGGCTTTTGTTCACTGCATTCAGAGCAATAAGAACAAGTATCCTTTAGTTGGGGGGGGGGGTCTATCTGCAATTTAAGGAGCTTTTAAGAGCAGTGAGGTATGGGATTTCTCAACCGAAAAGGCACAGGAGGCTGTTCCCCATGTAACATTCCTTCACTCATCCTAGTCCCAAGCCACATGGCCAGATTCTTATTTTGATCTGCATTAGGAACAGGATGGATTGAAATAATGCTAGGGCCTGGTAAAGCAAATGAAAAGAATTCACACTTTATTTCTTAGGAGAACCAAATAGCCATGGTGACCTGAGGGTCTGTAAAGTGGCAGGTTTTATTTCCACTTCTAATCCACAGGCCGGCTCTTACTTTCGTGAGTGTGTGTGTCAAGGTGGATAGTCTCTGTCATTCAGTCTGTAAGTGGGAGCCTCTAAAAGCCAATTCCTCGGAAGTAGTAAACTCCCAGGAGCTGAATTCTGAGGCTTGAATAACTGCGAATGCCAACAAAAATACCTTGTAAGGATTGTCTGTGAGTCTACGGTGACCACTTCTTTTCACAGGCAATATCTGTGACATTACAAAAGTTATTCTGAATAATATCATATACACATGATTAAAAGTCAAATAGTGCAAAAATACACACATAAAAGTCAGACTTCCTCCCAGCGCTGGGACCCAAGCTCTGTGTTCCCCTTCCCAAAGGCAGTTGTTGTTACTAGGTTCCTGCATAGCCCTCTAGAGATGTTCTATGCACTTATAAACATATTTATATAGTTTATTCTTTTGTAAAAGCACAAGTAAAGATTAGCATACAATACTCAGTGTTCCACACCTTGTATTTTAAATCTAACGTTGGCTTCTAGAGGTTATTCAGCAACAGTACACACAAAAGTGTCTCAGTATTTTTAATAGCTGTACAGCATTCCATTATTTGTACAAATAGATATTTGGCCATTTACTTAACCATTCCTACTGGACCTTTTGTTTGTTTCTAACCTTTCATACAAAATGTAACATTGAGTTTTACCTTGTCAGGATGATTGGTGGGAGAACTTAAAATCTTTAGTCATTATGAGTATTTAAACAGAGGTTAAACCTACAATAATAAAAGGACTGTAAATATGAGCCTTGCTTTAGGTCCTTAAAGCACTGATACCGGGCTTATCTAAAGATGGACAGCATAGCATAGTTGTAAAGAGCTAGGCCCTGGGGCTACCTTGTCTGGGTTTGAATCCCAGCTCTGCCACTTTGCAGTTGTGTGACCTTGGGAAGCCTCTGCCTCAGTTGCTTTATATGTAAAATGGGGATAATACTGCCTACATGATAGTTATGAGGATTAAGTAAATTGGTGTTTTATAAAACTATTATGAAGATGGCAGAGTAGGAAGCACCAGGAATCTGTCTTTCCACTTAGGCAACAATTGCATCTGTCTGGTGTAACTATTTTAGAACTCTGAAGTCTATCGAATGTTTTCAACTTCTAAGGGACAGTAAATTGGTGTTAATTTTAGTCAGTTTTCACCTATTTGTAGCAGCTACCCATGCCTCACCCAGCTGTGCACTTGTTCTTGGTGCAGGTTGCACAGAGTGGGAGTTAAGGTAGGCAAAAAGTAACCTGTCCTTAAAATATCAGGGATCTGTGCTCTGATTGCTGCTTCTGATTACAGAGGTTCAGACAAAGAGGTAAGTGGCCATTGTTTTTGCATCTCCTCCCAATGTTGCAAGCCCATTCCCCAACAGCTGAAATGAAATTCAGGGGATTTAAAGTACTAGTGCCCCTTTTATTTTCCTTTATTTTCCTTTTCTCCCTCTTTTGGGAACCAGAAAAGAAAGACTAGTACATTCAGTGGCTACTGCATATGTGGGGGAAATTAGAAAGTGACCACATATTCCCAGAGAAAGGCACAGGCTCAGTAAAAGACCTGAAAAGACCTTAAGTTTACACCTCAGGTGGTACTTGGCACAGAGACAGCCTGCAACAATAAAAATAATAATAACAGAAAACAGAAAATCCTGAGGAAGGAGGAAAATCTGATCTCCAAAATTACCACATTATTAGATTCAAATGTCCAAGTTTTCAACTAAAAATCACAAGGCATACAAAGAAACAGGAAAGTACGGCCCATTCAAATGCAAATGTGTGTATATATATTGACAGAAAGTGTCCCTGAAAAAACATAATAGCAGATAACACTAGACAGACACTTTAAAATAGCAGCCTTAAAGATGCTCAGAGAACTAAAGGAAGTTGTAGAGAATGTCAAGAAAATAATTGGTGAACAAAATGGAAATATCATAATGAGATAGAAAACCTAAAAAGAAACCAAAACTAAAAATTTGGAACTGAAAAGTACAGTAACTAAAATGAAGAATTTACTAAAGTGATTCAAAGTCAGATTTGGACCAGCAGAAGAAAAAGTCAGCAAACTTGCAGTTAAAGAAAAGTGAACAGAGCCTAAGGGACCAATGGGACATCATGAAGTAGACCAACATATGCATTGTGTGAGTCCCAGAAAGCAGAGAAAGGGATGGAGAGAATATTTGAAGAAATAATGGCTGAAAACTTCCCTAATTTGGTGAAAGACATGAATATAAATATCCAAGAACTTCAATGAACTCCAAGTAAGATGAATTCAGGGAGACCACACCAAAACACATTATAATCAAACTTTTGAAAGACAGAGAGAATCTTGAAAGCAGCAAGAACAACTTATCACACACAATAAGATTAGCAGCAGATTTCTCATCAGAAACTTTATAGGCCAGAGGCGGTAGGCTGATAAGGATGATATAGTCAGTGTGCTAAAGAAAAAATTATAAACCAAGATCCGATATCCAACAAAACTGTCCTTCAGAGATGAAAGAGAAATCAAGACATTCCACAATATACAAAAGCTGAGGGAGTTTTTACTATACCTGCTCTGCAAGAAATACTCAAGGGAGCCCAGCAGGTTGAAAGGAAAAAACACTAGACAATAACTCAAAGCCATGTGAAGAAATAAAGATCTTAATAAAGGTAAATACTTGGGAAATTATAAAAGCTAGTATTTTTGTAACAATGATTTATAACTCCACTTTTTGTTTTCTACATAATTTTAGAGATTAATATACTTTTTTAAAAACAGCAAGTAAGTGAAGAGAGAAAGGGACAGAAAGAATATTTGAAGAAATAATGGCTAAATTTTATATTATTGTAACTTTGGTTTTTAACTCTTCATTTTATTTTTCATATAATTTAAGAGGTTAATTATTAGTTTTTGTTCTTAGGCTCACAGTGTATAAAGATATAATTTTGTGACATCAACTGAAATGGGTAGAGACAGCTACAAAGGAGTAGAGTTTTTGTATGTTATTGAAGTTAAACTGGAATAAATTCAAACTAGTGTGTTATAACTTTAGGATGTTGAGTGTAATCCCATGGTAACCACAAAGAAGGTAGCTAGAAAATATATACAAGGAAATGAGAAAGAATTTAAATGTTTCACTAAAAAAATTTTTTAAAAATCATCTAAACATGAAAGACAGTAAAGCAGGAGATGAGTGACCAAAGGGTGTGAGGCAAATAGAAAACAAATAGCGAAATGACAGAAGTCCCTCCTTCAGTAATTACTTTATTTTTATTTTTTATTTTTTAAAAAATATATCTTTATTGATTTCAGAGAGAGGAAGGGAGGGGGGAGAGAGAGATAGAAACATCAATGGTGAGAGAGTCATCGATTGGCCACCTCCTGCACACCCTCCACCGGGGATGGAGCCCGCAACCCAGGCATGTGCCCTGACCAGGAATCGAACCTCAATCTGGAGCATAGGTTGATGCTCAACCGCTGAGCCACGACCAGCTGAGCTCAGTAATTACTTTAAATATAAACAAAGTAAACTCCCCAGTCAAAAGACAGAAATTGTCAGAAGGGTTAAAAAACAAACAAAAACAAAAAAGCACATGACCCCAACTATATGCTGTCTACAAGAGACTCACTTTAGATCCAAAACACAAATAGATTGAAAGTGAAAGAATGGAAAAAGATATCTAATACAAATAGTAACCAAAAGAGAGCAGGGGTGGCTATACTAATACAGACTTTGAGTCATAAAAGATTATAAGAACTTTGAGTGTTAATGAGATTCAGTACACCAAGAAGATAGAGGAATTATAAGCATTTATGTGCCTAATAATAGACCATCAAAATATATGAAGCAGATAATGACAGAATTGAAGGGAGAAATAGACAATTCTGCAGTAGTTGGAGACTTTGGTACCCCACTCGCTATAATGGATAGAACAAGCAGATAGACAATAAGGAAAGAAATGGAGAAATTTTCACAATAAATCAGCTAGATCTAGCAGACGTATACAAAACACCACCCAACAACAACAGAATACACATTCTTCTCAAGTGTACATAGGACATTTTCCTGGATAGACCATATGTTTGGCCACTAATTAAGTCTCATATTTGAAAGGATAGGTATCATACAAAGTATCTTTTCTGATCACAGCAGGATGAAGTTAGAAGTGAGTAACAGAAGTAAAACTGGAAAATTCATACAAATTAGTGGAAATTAAATAGCACTCTTTAACAGCCAGTAGAGCAAAGAGGAAATCACAAGGGAAATTAGAAAATACTTAGAGATGATTGAAAACAAAAACACAACATACCAAAACTTGTGAAACACAGCGAAAGTGGTGCTAAGGCGAACTTTATAGCCATAAACATTAAAAAACAAGAAAGATCTCAACAATCTAACATTACAATTTAAGGAACTAGACAAAGAGGAACTACTAAATCCAAAGCTAGCAGAAGGAAGGAAAAAATGATTAGAGCAAAGATAAATGAAACAGAGAATAGAAAAACAATGGAGAAAATCTTGGACACTAGAAGTTGGTTCTCTGAAAAGATCAACAAAATTGCCAACCTTTTGCTAGATGGACTAAAATAAAGAGAGAAGACTCAAATTACTGAAATCATAAATGAAAATGAGGACGTTGCTACTGATTCTACAGAAATAAAAAAGATTATAAAAGAATACTGTGAACAAATGTATGCCAGATGAAATGGACAAATTCCTAGAAACACAAAACCTACCAAAGCTAAGTCACGAGGAAATAGAAAGTCTAGATAGACCTATACCTAATAAGGAGATTGAACTGGTAAGTAAAAATCTCCCAGCAGGCCCTTTGTATTGATCTGCAACTCGTCGGCCCTTTCCCTTCTCTGGGGAAGTAAAAGAAACTTTCTCTCTACATCTCTTCTTTTAGTTGTGAAATCTTTTACAGCCCACTTCACCAGCCCAAACCCTAACACTCAACAACTTAGCTCTCTTTGTTGTTGAGCACGTTGCCCTTGTCTCCCTGTTTTTCTCTCTCTTTTGGAGACATATGAAGCAAGGTATTTCCTTTCTGTATCCTTCCTTTAGTAAACTATCTTTTTGTTTGTTTAAAAATGGCTTTATATAAGGGCTTTATAACCTCCCCTCCAAAATCTTAGCTCAATAATCAGGTAATTTAGGACAAGATTCATGCATTTCATTCACAGTGACTCCCCTAACTGGGAGCACCTCTTCCTCAACAGCCTGTGCAGGTCCTCCAGGGGCCCTTCAGGGCTGACGCCAGCAGCCTCCTGACCACCACAGCCCTCTGTCCGACCTCCTACAGCCCTGGCAGAGGCTGCCAGGGGCTGCTCAGCATGAGATGTGGCCCCTGCATTCTTGGGCCTGGGATCCTGTACACACTTCGGCTCTGATTAAAATTAAAAAAAAAAAAAAAAAAAAAAAACTCCCAGCAAAGGCAATCCCTGGACCTGATGGCTTCACTGATGAATTCTACCAAACATTTAAAGAAGAACTAACACCAGTCCTCTCTGTGTAACTGGAAAGTCACTTTGTGAACAGCCTTACCAGACAACTCTTCGAAAGCAGAATGGCCTTTCTGAAGAAATAGTTTAAGGCCTTTAGGAAGAGCTGAAGCTTCTTTAGAGCAGGGACTAGTTCATGAGCATTTTCTTAGGTGTTGGCTACGATGATAGAATCATAGTCATTCCCCATGTAAGCAGCACTACCATGAATCTTTCATCCACATGACCACCGGGGAAGTAGGTGATTTTGTTCCCATTTTACAGATGAGGAAACTGACAGATGTGAACCACTTTGTTCCAGTCCTAGAGTCTGGACTTGAATTCAGGTCTGTTGGACTTGAGTCAGCTCTCCATCTGCAGTCTTATCTGCTTTTTTTTTCTTCTTCTGACACTACACACATAGTAGGTGTTCAGAAAATCTTTATCGAATGAATGTTGAAGAAGACTACTGGAAATGTGGAGACAAGTGGAGGTGGCAAGTTTTCTAACTAACCCCAACAGGAAGGAATAATGAGTTGATAGAGCCACTAGAGGTCAGAATTTAGCAAGTCTTTGTTAAACCAGACCACTGCCTGTGATAGTCTCTGACCATTTGAGCTGGAAAGGACCTCATAGCTGCCCCGCCCCTCCCCAGCTTCCCTCTCCATAGGTGAAAAACTGAAACTGGAAGATACTATGATTTGCCCAAAGCCACAAAGGTGCCCCGACTCCCAAACCATGTTCTGCCCAACACCACGATACCTCTTCGGGCACCTTCCTGGAGCCTCAAACGTTTTGTTGTATGAAAACATTCAGTGCCTATCTGGAACATGAGAGGCCAAGCCTGGCCCTGTCATGGGGCTATAAAGTGAAAATGGGGGGGTTTGTTTAATTTGGTTTGACTTTGACTTGGAGTTTTACAAATGAATCATGACCCAATAAATTATATAATTATAATGCAATAGGTAGATATAAATTATATATATTTAGAAATAGTTTCACTAAATAAGATTTATCTTACCTATAATACAGTACATTCTGTAATTTTCTACTTTATCTGCTTGGTAAGAAAAAATGCTAATCACAACCTACTAAATTGATTTCATCATGATCCTTGAATGGTCAGAACTTGAGTGTGCATACCACTACTCTAAAGCATTGATTTCAATTAGGAAAGAGGTTACTTACCCTGAACTTTTATCACTTTACACCAGATCGTCTTTGTTTTGGGTAGAGGGTAAGAGGTTACTAGACCAGGACTGTCACAGACAAACTTTGGAAGCCTGTGCAGAGATGAATGAAACAGACCAAGGCTAGGAGTCCTTTCTTAATCATGGCAGACCCATCAATCAGGACTCATGAGAAAGAGTATAGAGGCTGCTGTAAACTGGCTCTGCTGTCAGTTTCAAGTGGGGTCCCACCTGGGAAGCTAGGGGTTTAGCACAGAATACATGCACTTATATGTGTAATGACATTGGAGAAAAAAGATTGTCAAGCACTGAAAATCCATGAGGGTATAGATATAAAATTATTGATTGGGAATCCTTGAGAGTTGAAGGCTTGAGTCCCTGAGCAGTGGGTCCATAGACAGGCCTGAGAACAGGTTTTTTTGTTTTGTTTTGTTCTTGCTGATAACCTAGACTAGTATATCTCTGACTTTAATGTGCATAAGAATCATCTGGAGATCTTATTAAGATGCAGGTTCTGATTCAGGGGATATGAAGAAGGGCTTTGATTTAGAGCGAGAGAAAAGGGAGAAGGGTCTGACAGGTATGTCCAAGCTTAGCCAACTGCCTTTTTCCCGCAGACATGGAGAAGGGCTGCCACTTCCGGCACATCTTGGCCTGTGCTCGCCTGACCCTCAACCCAGGCCTGAGTGAGCCTGTGCTGCAGCAGGTGCTGGAGCTGCTGGAGGACCAGAGTGACATCGTCAGCACAATGGAGCAGTACTACATAGCATTCTGAGGACAGGTGGCAGACAGCTCATGCGGAGCCAGGCCAAGGAGAAAGACCAAGTGGTGTTCCCTCCCACACTCTGATTTTAAGCATCATGCAGAGGCTTACAGGTCAGGAGGCAATTATCTTAAAGTCAGCTGTGAAATATGGTCGGTCATTTGAGGAATGGAATTTGGCATAAATTCTGTAGGCTTCCCTCTACTGCTGTATTCTTGGGGATAAAATGACTTAGCCACAACGTACAAGAAAATCCTCTCGTTGACATGCTGACTACACTGGGCAACCTTCATGGAGCAGAAGGGGCGGAGACCATGTTGGTGGCTGAATCCGTGTGTGTGGATGGGCTCTATCGTGATAAAGGAACACGACATGGTAAAAAGCCCATGGACTGCGGGAGCTGAAGAGCATGCAGCCAGATCACACAAATCTAAAACTTTTTTAAAGTTCAGACTATCAGGAACATTCTGTGCATCTGCCTTAATGGTTAAGAACCCCGCAGAGTGGACTAGCTCTCCCTGGATGGGTATTGCTGAACTACAGTTTCCAAGGGTCAACACTAGCGGTGAGTCATGAGTCCTGGGTTGAATGCTTTTATAGACCCCTCCAGAGGTGACAATAAATGGATCGAAGGCATGGCTCTGTGTCCATTTTTCTTCTGAGTTGAAAGGTGTCTCATCGCATTTTCCTACATTGAGGATTAAATACATTGTCCCTTATTACCCTGAAGTTCCGGGGAGTCTTCAGGCAATTATCTGGCTGTGGTTGATGTATTTTCAAGGTTATCATTGAACATGCAGGACATCCTGACCCCATCCAGACAAAGACTCATTATGTGCCCAGGCAGGTGATGGAGTTAGCCTCTGCTCGGAATGACAAGGTAAAGGGAAGAATCTGAGGCATGTAGTAGGCTTGTTCTAACAGCAAGATGACAAAGCCAGCCAGCAAAAATAAAGTGTGGAGAAAGATAGGGTGTTAATTATAGTCATTTCACAAAAGGCACATCTGCATTTGTCTGCTGCGTTTGTGCTTGACATAATAAGCTCCTAGTGGCTCTGCCGGAGAGCCTGTAGTCCCAGAGAATTGCTCTGCTCTTTGTGGAAATGGCGTGCTTTTACATTCAGAAGTCGGCTGTAGCTCCTTATGTCAGGCTGAGAGCTGGTACTGACAGATAGCTTTCTGTCATGGACTTTTCTGACGTGACCCAAACCTCTGCCCTGTTTCTAACAGTGATTACCTGGATGGTTGCCCTGTGTCCTCTCTGTCCCGTAGAATAGGGTCTACCTGGAATGACATCCCAGTGGTTCTTCCTTGAGGTCTGTGGCTGTTCCATATTGAATACATCTCAGGTTATTGGAACTGCCAGGAAGGAGTTTTGAATTAGACCATTAAAAGGCATTCATAGCTTGCACGCAGCAACCCCACTTCTAGGGTTTAATCCCAAAAGGATGCTCACACAGGTGCAAAAGGATGAATGCACAAGATGTCCATTGCTCTATAATTTAGAATTCTATAATTGGGAAAAATATTTATAGGGAAAAAATAATTATGGCACATACACACAATGAAATACTATGCAGCCATTAAAATAATGGAGCGGACAGATAATATTGCCACGGAGCACTCTTCCCAGTAGAATTAGTATACCACTACTGATCTAAAACTACCTGTGTGCATATGTATGTCTGTATAGAGAGTGTTTCTGTATGCACATCTATACAAATGTAGCGCAGTGTACACTTGCATACAGTTGTCCACTCCCCGCTCCTAGAAGTACTTTCTGCACTTGGCTTTCAAGACACCACACCCTGGGTGCTCTTTCTCAGTCTCCTTTGCTTAGTCCTTCATCTCTTTGAGGGCTCAGGGTTCAGTTCCAGACCACTTTTCTATCTAGTTTGCTCCCTTGGAGATCTCAACCAGTCTTGTGGCTCTGACCATCTGTATGCTGAGAAATTCTGCAGTTTATCTCCAGTTTGGACCTCTTTTGAACTCCAAACCCCTACGCTCAACTTCCTGCTGACATCTCCACGTAGGTGTCTTAACAGACAACACAAACTTAATATGCCCAATGCCAGGCCCCCAATCACCCCTGACCCCACACACTTGTTCCTGAAGTTTTCCCTAATTCAGGAGAAGGAAACTCCATTTCTCTCAGTTACTCAGACCAAACCCATTGATGTTCTCTCTCTCACATCCAGTCTGCCCACAAATTGCCTTGACTCTACCTTCAAAATATTTCTTTTTAAAATATATATTTTTATTGACTTTTAGAGAGAGGAAGAGAGGAGAGAGAGAAAAACATCAATCTTCTGCCTCCTGCATGCCCTACACTGGAGACCAAGCCCACAGTCCAGGCATATGCCCTGACCAGAAATTGAACTGGCGACTAATTGGTGCCTGGGCCAACACTCAACCTCTGAGCCACACCCACAGGGCCTTCAAAATATTTCTAGAATCTAACACTTCTCACTCCTCCACTGCCACCACCTGGAGTATTGTTGCCTCCTCACTGTCCTCCCTGTTTCCTCCCTTACCCCTCTTAGTTCATTCTCAGCAGAGCAGCCAGTGATTCTGTTAAAGCTTAAGTCAGATTCCATCATCTGCTCCAGCTCTCTCACGACTTTCTTTCAGTCTCGTTCTTGATGGGAGCCTAAGGCACAAGGTTCTGCTCTGCCTGGCCTCTGTTCTTTCCCCCCACCTGCTCGGCTCAACGTCATAGGCCTTGCCGTTCCTCACACACACTAGGGACATTCCTGCCTTAGGGCCTTTGTGATTACTATTTCCTCGCCCAGAGTGTTCCTCACACAGATAACCTTGTGCTGGACTTCCCCTCCCCTCCTACGTCACCTTCTCAGTGAGGCCTGCCCTGATCTCTCTCTTGATAATTGCAACTGACCCCTTCACCTTCCTCCCCAGAATTTCTCAGTACTTAATTTTCTCCACAGTACTTGTCACCCTGTAACACACTCCATATGTTTCTTACTTACCCTGTTATCTATTTCCCCAACAGAAGGAATGTTCCATGAGAGCAAGACTCGCTCTGTTTTGTTTCCTTCTGTGTTCTCAGCAACTAGAACAGTGCCTAGCACATCTTTCAAGCAGTAACACCTTTGTGGGTATGTGTGTGGCTGCTCTTCACCAGTGAATAGCTTCAGGTCTTTCCTGTGGGGCTTACTCCAGGGTCTTGGAAGGCTGTTCAGGCCAGAAGTGCTCAGAATTAACACCCACTGGAAGCAGCCTCAGCCAGTGGGACCTGAGGTTTAAATACGCCAGCTTCCTTGCCCATCAAATGATGAATCTGGCACGGCCAGCGTGGTTCAGTGCTTGAGCATCGACCTGTGATCCAGGAGATGGTGGTTCAATTCTGTGAGGGCACATGCCCAGGTTGCGGGCTTGATCCCCAGTGGGGGTCATGCAGGACGCAGCCAATCCATGATTCTCTCTCATCATTAATGTTTCTATCTCTCTCTCCCTCTCCCTTCCTCTCTCTGAAATCAATAAAAATGCAAAAAAACAAATGATCGATCTCTGAGGCACGTGTTCACCACTTCCCAGAGTTTCTCTGTGGGATTAAGCTCCATCCGCCACACTACCAGCTAAGGATAGCCACCCTTAATTGGCTGGCTTACCCTCCCTTACTTCCGCACTCCCCTTTGCTGTTTGCCACGTCTCCCAAATGAATTGTTTCCTTTCCGGTCCTTGTCTCAGGATTAGCTTCTGGATGAACACCAATTAACACCATGCTCACAAATATATTTGAAAAATGCTATATGAATAATTCTACACATCGAACAAAGAGGAAAAATTATTAGAAATGCTCACCAAAATGATAAGCTTGTTGCCTCAGAAAGGTGAAATGTCAGATGCTTTTTAACTACACATGTGTTTACAGTTAGCAAAAGTCACACAAATAAAAAAGCTATTTCTTACTCCCCATCACATGCTCCTATCACCTGAATAGTGAGTGAACTAAGAATTAGATGGACCTTATATCCCACAGCAGCGTAATAACCCTGATTAGATGTGCGAAGCTCTTGGAAAGTTCTCTGGGGCAACTACAGCTGTACCCAAGAGCCACCAAAAGGTTCCCCTGAAGAGGAGGGAAGCTGAACCAGCATTCCAGCTCTCCCAGTGTGCACATGATTTGGGAGGTGTGAACACTGATAGAGTTTATGTAAGCAAGAAGACAATGCTGCTGTCTGGTCCAGGATTTGTTTGAAGATCCACGATTACCCCCATGTGGTAAGCTACCAGTGCTCCTCGTCCCTATAAGACACTTCTTTCTCATTATTTCCCCTCTGATAGTGTGCCAGGACTGGCTGAGAGAACGCCAAGTGGAAAGAAGTCTATTCAGTGATGAGGAACCCAAGACTTGGTGCCAAGGATCGAAACTAAGCAAACTTGTAATTTTCCGTTGGAGGAAACAACCACACTTTCTTACTAGTGTGGTTTCTTCTCTACAAGTGGCCTCTGCAGCAGCTGCCCCAAAGAAGCATCTTGTTTCCATATTAAATTTATGTGAAGCATACGGGCAGACTCGAAGACCATGGCGAGGCCTCTGGAGAAGCCAGCAGCAGGCGCGGGGCGAGAAGGGGGGCGTTCTGAAGGGAAACGGCGCTGTGGATGAAGAGCTTCACAAGAGTTTTTATTTGCATGATAGCCTACTGGTGGAGGCTCTAAATGTGAGCCCAAACTCCCCAGAAGTGAGTTTTTATATAATCCAGAATTTATTTTTGAAATGTGGCCTATGTTTGTTGAACTTTTATTAGGTAAACCCAAATGTAAGTCATAGTACAGCCCAAGGTTCTATATTCACAAGAATTCTAAGTCAAATCCCACAATCCTGAAGAGACTCATGGCCCTCCCAGTATGACAAATTAAAATGATAGGTTTTCGTTTTGGAACACGAAGAGAGGAATTTTGAGGACCACATAATAGCCCTAGTTATTTTTAGATAGAGACAGTAAAGTGGTGTCTCATTAATTCCGACTGATTTGGTGGAAGGTTTGTGTAAATTAGTGGAAAATCTGGGTTTGAAATAGTGCCATTTTATTTCTTTAAGGGTCTACCAAGTGTTCTGTATTATATCTGAATTACCACAAGGAAACAGGTTTGCTGCTGTAATGAATAAGAAATAATTATGTATCATTATTATTCAGTATCACTTAATTGTTATGTATCATTTAATATTAATAGGTGATTTATAAGTACTTGAACTTTAAGAAATTTTAAAATATATGTCTGCACAAAAACTTGTGCATGAATGTTCACAGCAGTATTATTCCTGATCTCCAAAAAGTGGAAACAACCCAGATGTCCATCTGCTAATGAATGGATAAAAACGAATGTGGTATGTCCAAATAGTGGAACTTATTGAGTCATAAAAAGGGATGGAAGTACAGATACACCTTGAAAACAGTATGCTAAGTAAAAGAGCCAGATAGAATAGGCCACATATTGTATGGTTTCATTTATATATAATGTCGAGAATAGGCAAATTCATAGAAACAAAAATTAGATTGGTGGTAGCCATGGCATGGGGAAGGAGGGGAGTGGGTGGTATAGGTGGTCTTTTGGAGGTGACAGAAATGTTGTGGAATTAGTGGTGATGTTTGCACAGCTCTGGAGTGTACTCAAAACCACTGAACTGTGGGTTAGGCTGGGATTCCTCACAGCATGGTCGTCGGATTCCAAGGGCAGGTATCCCAAGAGAGCACAACCCAGGCAGAAGCTATGTGGCCATTTTGTGCATAGCCCCAGAAGCCACACACTGTCACTTCCATGGCATTTTAATTGTTGAGGCTGCCACAGAGTTCCACCCAAGTTCCAGAGGAAGGGAGTAAATCACCTTCTGACAGGGAGTAAAAAGTTTCTAATATCAAAAAGTATAAAGAAGGGGTGCAGGGGAGGGGGCTACCATTTCCCAGGTACTCTGTATTTATTTTTTTAGATTAGATTGTATATTGTTATTAAAATAACTTAATAATATTTTGTCTATATGTCCAGACATTATGTCAACATTTTATATTCACTTTGCTTTTTTTACTTAATACTATATCTTAGAGTTGTTGGTTTTCACTTCAGCATACAAAATTCACCTCATTCTTTTAAATGGTTGCATAATTCCATTGTATGGCTGCCCCTTAATGTTTTTAACCAGACCCTTATTGAGAAATATCTAATTGGTTTCTAGTTTGTTGCTGTGGCAACCAATTCTACAGGAAACATCCTTGTACATTTTTCTTTTCTTGGCATACATCTCTGAATATATTTGTGTGATAAATTTTTAGCCATGCAACTGATAGGAGAAAGCATGAGCATTAAAAAATTTTAATAGACATTGACAAGTTACCCACTGAAAAGATTGATCCATTTCATATTCCCATCAGTGATTTATAAGTCTACTGTTTGTGCACAAGCTCACCCACACTTTGTATTACCAAGAATTTTAATCACTATCCATATGACAGGTAAGAACGATTTCTGGGTTTTGTTTGCATTTATATTTCTTTAGGTATGAGTGGTGTTGAGCATTAGTTCAACCTTGAGACACATTTCTTACCTAGACGTTAGCTATTGCTGGCAGCAGAGGCTGAGGGCAGCCAGGATCATATGTTCCAGCAGTGGTAGCTACACAATCAGCCCGCAGGCCAGTTGCTCAGCTCCTAGGTAATAAATACATAGCTGGAATAAATATCCTGAAGAACTTGAACCTCAAGGCTCTCAATCTGCTACTTCAAGGGGTTACACGCCTGCCCAAATATTATCTATAACAATACATGAAGGCGACAATCTTTTAAAAACCAATCACCAGCCCGGCTAGTGTGGCTCAGCAGTTGACCATCAACCTAGGATCCAGGAGATCTCAGTTCGATTCCCAGTCAGGGCACATGCCCAGGGTTTCAGGCTGGATCCCCAGTAAGGGGTGTGCAGGAGGCAGCCGATCCATGACGCTCATCATGGATGTTTCTCTCTCCCCCTCTCCCTTCCTCTCTCTGAAATCAATGAAGACATTGAAAAAAAAAATCACCATGTTGTGGACTCAGACCCCACATAAACCAGGTGCCGTCCAGGGACTCTGTCCCCATTCAGATTAATGTGAAAAACAGATTAATTTTAAGAAAGTGCTGAGAAAGCAGAGAAAATGGTTTAATGCTGTTCCCACTTCAATCAACATAAACTAATTATAATAAGGCTATGCATGCATTCTCATAAGTGGGCTTGATACAGTTAATTGGGACACTGGGTAACATCCCTTTTGATAGTCTTGGCTACAAATCGCTTCATCTGAGAGGTTTTTTTAAAATTTTGTTCTGAAGATAATCAGCGAATGAAAGAAAGAAAGCAGAAGTGAGGTCAAAGTATCCTTTCATTTTTTAGCTATTTTAGAACTATCATGAACTTTTAAAAAAATTTATTGATTGATTTGAGAGAGAGAGAGAGAAAGAGAGAAACATCGATTTATTGTTCTGCTTATTTATGCATCATTGGTTGCTTCTTGTATGCACCCTGACTGGGGACCGAACCCGCAACCTTGGCGTATCGGGATGACGCTCTAACCAACTGAGCTGCTGGCCAGGGCTGAGCTGCCGTTTACTTAGAGCAACGCAACAGGGATGTCTGTCTCGTAAGCTGCGATGTGTGGCACAGTTGCGAAAAGTTCTAAATCTTGGGATGTGCTGATTTGTGAACAGTTAATTCAATTATAAATTATGTGCCAGGATAACATATCAAGCCACTTGCATGACGTTTGTGTTTCCTATATTGGTTTCTTTTTGAGCAGGAAGCCAGCCTTGCCACAGGGAGGTTCGGCTCGGGGGCCGAGTGCATAAACTGTTTGTGCAGACAAGCTGGTTTGTACCTCTGGGAGCCTGGAGCCTGGGAGGGGATGGAGATTAGGGGACTCCAGGCATTGCAGCAGGAATGTGCTCCCTGCGGTGCCTGCGGCAGGTGGCAGGTTGGCAGGACTTCCGTGGAGAGGCTCCGTGGTGTTTCTCAACTGCCTTAGAACCTTAGCCTAGGATTCCCAGCTTCAGCCCAGATTCCCAAGCTTGGAAGGGAAGCTTCCTCAAGCCTCCTCTGAAGGGACATGCTGGGGATATTAGCAAAAGTCTTGGTCTCAGGAGAAGAGTGGCCTTGTTCCATTTTCCAGGCAGCACATAACCTCCTGGACTTTTACACATTTCCCAGAGAAGGGGAGAGCCAGCCCCACTCCACTACCACCAATATTATTTTCCTGCTAGCCCAGAAGACAAGGTCTCCAAGCCCGAGGTAACTTAGAATTTAAAAAAAAAAAAAAATATGACAGGTCTCTCCCACCTGAGTTTTGGGAGTAAGATTCATATCACACTACAATGAGAATAAATTCAAGGTGAATCTTAAAACAAGGTCATGTTGCATTCCAGCATATTCTCTTGAATGGGAGAGAAAGGGATGCTGTTCCAGGGGAAATTGTTCATGCTCCTCCCCGGGGAGCGTGCCACCCGTGTCACTGCAGAAACAATCGGAAATCACCACCTCAGAGGGTGAGGGAGAGAATATGTGATAAGAGTTTATGTTTCCTCAGTGAGGTCCACCTTATCCTGAACTGAATATTTCATCCTGCCTCGCACCCAGCATGCATGCTGACCAGCCAGAGGCAACCTACGAACACGAGCAAGCGAGCAAACAGAGCCTAACTTAGGAGAGGCCCCCAGCCACCTGAGCAATGAGCCTTCTTCCAACATGAAGAAGCTTGAAAAGGCCTCACTTACTCAGCCAACAGTCGGCCCCGCCCAGCATCTGGGGAAGATTCAGCAAGCTGCCTGTCCTGTGGTTTCTGTCCCGTTCAGGCTTGCCTTGACCTGGCGGAGGGCAAGAAATGACAGCTGGCTTGGGAATGCTGGTGTCAGCACTCTGTCCGGGGCTGGGCTGTCAGCACAAGCAGACACCCTGTCAGGGCGAGCCCGAGAACAGGGAGTGATCTGCTATTTCTGTCCATTTGTTGTAGACGCAGGTAATCTGGATAGATGGGAGGTGGGCAGGTTCTCAATCTATAGACAGCTGAGTTCTGGTTATGTTTCCACAGGCTGGTTATGTTTTCACTGTCCCCAAGTGTTTCCTCCAAGGTAGCCCATATCACAGTTCACCTGGAAAGCTGCGTCCAGCTGTAGACACAGTGTGGTGCTTAATAACTAGGTCAGTGGAAGAGCAATGTACATATTGAGTGCCTGCTGCATGCAAGGCACCATGCAGGTATAGAGGGGGTGCTGAGGTAGCACCAGCTCTGTCTTCAGTCAATGCCTACATGATTTATGACCCATGACTGCAAATGTGCCTTGTTTGACCCTTGGAGTTTTAAAATTTTATACCGTCATAAAAAAATGGGCTACCATCTATACAAGAAAAAGGTACTGGTGTATGTGTGTGAAAGTATGTCTGTGTCTGAAAGACTACAGAAGAAACTGGCAACAGGGGTGGCCTCTTCAGATTGGGAGTTGGGGCCAGAAATGGGCGGGAGACTTACTGCAATGTTTTATAATTTTTTTAATGTGTCAAATGTAATAGCTCTAAAAATAAACAAACAGGGATGTGGGAATTCACATAAAACTCCAGATTTCTGGCTTTTCTTGACAACTCAGAATTCTTGCAGTACGGGGAACATGTAGCCTGGAAACATCTTGTGGTGGGGGAGGGGCAGCATTTAAGGATGTTAAGCTGAGGGCTTGCATCAGATTTACCTTTTGGAAAGACTCTCTCGGCAGCTGAGTGGAGGAGCAGTGCATGAGGGCAGTTCAGGGGCAGGTAGTCTGCTGCAGGAATCCAGGGAATGGCAGTGGGGCCTAGGCCATCACAGCGGCAGGGAGACAGATGTCAAACATTAAGGAAATAGAACTGAGGGGTGGGAAAGGCCAGGGTAACGCCCAGGTTCCCTGGTAAGTGCCACAGGAGTTTTAGACTAATGGGAGGGAAGGGGGGCTCTGAACTGGAAGCAGCAGAAATGCTGAAAGAGTGCATCTCCTGAAACACAAAGGCCCCCATAGAATAAGCCCTCTGGGTTGTGTCTCAGTGATTTACCAGAGTAGGTGGTCTCGCTGGGAGAACTGGTATTTTGGACAGAGAAACTTAATGTTTGTGACTTAAAAGGCAAAGAAGTACCAACTGAAGACTAGCTGAAGTCATATTCCTTTAGGGAATGGGTTTTCTCGGATCTGTGTGTATCCTTTCCAGCTTTATTAGTCACCACCGAAGCCCTTTTTGGGTTACAAAGCTGCCAGCGGGGTGCTGTTCCTGAGAGGATTACCTTGAGCAACAGCCCCAAACAGCAACCCTGGGTGTCAACAAGCCAGGCTGCCCAGGCAACACCGCCCTCCAAAGGGAGAGGCCGGTGCCCTACCCCTGAGGTTTGAGGCAGGCGGTGAAGGAACCAGCCTGGAGCTTCTGTGATTCTCTTTTCCCTTGAGATTAGCAGTTTGGGGTCTTTCACAAAGGACAGAAACAAGATGTTCCTTGAAGGCAGAAAGTTGGGTTCTAACTGCTGCTGCTCATGCAACAGCAGCCATGACAATATTTGATCACTTTTGCTACTTGAACCATAGTTGAAAATTTTTTTCCTTTGAAGCTACCAATTTAGTAAAGCTGCAGACTCAGACTTAGTCCGTGATGTAAGAAAGATATCGCAGTTCTGGAGGCTTAACGTCCAAGAGCAAGGTGTCAGCAGGGCTGGTGTCTTCTGCAGCCTCTACTTCACTTGCAGATGGCTGTATTTTCTCCGTGTCTTCACATAGTCTTTCCTCTATTTCTCTCTAACTCTCCTCTTCTTTCAATGAAACCAGTCTTATGGGATTAGGACCCACCTCCATGGCTTCATTTAACCTTAATTACCTCTTTAAAGACCCCATCTCCAAATACAGTCATATTCCTGAGGTACTAGGGGTTAGACTTCAACATATGAATTTTGAGGGGACACAGTTCAGCCCATAACACCTACTAAATCAGGCTTTACATTTTGACAGGATCCCCAGGGGACTCTTGTACACATTAAAGTTGGGAAAGTACTGCCCAGTGCCTGCTTCCAGTGGATAAAACACCAGTGGGTCTATCTGGGAATGGGGCAGGGGAAAGGAGAAGGAGGCTGGAGTGGTTGTTTAGATAAACTTTCTCTCCATTCCATAAGTCTGGTAGGGTGGGAATACTCTAAACTTAAGGTTGATTCCTTCTTGAGGGGGAGTCGAGAAGCGGGGACCCTCTGCCCTTTGGGGAATGTGAGCAAGTGAGGTGAACATGTGAAGCCTGATGGACCAAAGCTGATGTCTTACCCACAGGAGTTAAGAAGTTGGAATGCTGGAAATGTGGCTCTTCTTAGCAAAGAGGTCATTTTCATCTGGTCACTGCCTGCAGGCTTCCTTTATCAAGGTGCAAGGTATGTCTCTGGTATACCCTGGAATGGGGTCCAGGAAGATACCACATTGTGTTCCTCCCCACTCTGCACAAGCACATTTACCACCTCTGTCATAGGCCTGATGCTATGGGGACAGTTGCCATGGAGATAACTCCTGTGCATGGTTGAAGCTAATCCCAACCCATACTGTCAATCATATGCTTTACACTAGAGATTTTCAAGCTGCGTTACATAAAACTATAAGGTGCTTCCAGGGTTTCATGAACATTTTATTCAAATCTCAAAAAATTATACATTTATTTTTTATATTACAAAGAATACACTTGGGGGGGGATCAGAATATAATATGAGTATAGGCTCAGAAGTGAAGGTCCAAATTCTCATCTGACAGAGTAGAGTGGAAGGAGGAGAGAGAGAGAGATCTATGTGAGAGGGACACGTGGATTGGTTGCCTCCCGCACGCGCCTGGACCCAGATCGAGCCTGCAACAGAGGTAGGTGCCTTTGGCCAGAATTTAACTGGAGAACTGAACCTGCAATCCGAGGCTGACCCTCTAACCACTGAGCCAAATCGGCCAGGGCTAAGTTCACATCTTTTAATATGCTTCTCAAGAAGCTAACTATTCAGAAAACTTCCTCCTCACCCCCACCCCAAATTAAAGGAAAAAAACAAGTCTTGGAAAAATAGGTAACATCTGACTTCCATGAAAGTAAAAAGAAGCAAAAAAATAAAACTCTTAAAATATATTTTAGACTCTTAAAGTTATAACCACATAAGCTTGCTGTTACTCATAGCAAGCATGTGAGTGACATTATCCAAGTACGAAAACCGTGAAATAAAAGACAATTTAGAAAAAACATTGCTTTCAGTCCATGTAATAAATGCTTTATTTTCAATTAGAGAAAGAAGTGCACACTTAATAGAAAATGTATTTTTTCCAGCCCTCATTAAATAAATGCTGAACAAATATTTTTAAAATAGAGATTTGAAGAGGCCCCAAAGTCTTGGTTTTTCCTTGACTAATTCATTGTTTCCTCCACCTAGACTGTGAGCTCCACAAGAGAGGACATTTTCGTTTGTGGCTAAATTCTCATTTGTGGAATAAATACATGAGCATAGTGCTTACTCAGCAGAATTCCAGGAACAGCACACAGAAGGGGATTAATAAAGAATTGTTGATATTACTTCTTATAATATAGTTGTTGTAATAATAGTAACAATAACAGCCCGGCGGGTGGGGCTCAGTGGTTGAGCATCGACCTAGGATCCAGGAGATTGTGGTTCAATTCCCAGTCAGGGCACATGCCCAGGTTGCGGGCTCGATCCCTGGCACAGGAGGCAGCCGATCAATGACAACTCTCTCATCATTGATGTTTCTATCTCTCTCTCTCCCTCTCCCTTTCTCTCTCTGAAATAAATAAAGATATATTTTAAAAATAAATAATAAAATAAAACCAGGCAGCATTAGTCCTCCCACTTAAAAAAAAAAGTAACAATAGCAGTTAATGTCACTATTATTATCATGGTCTTTATTATAGCGAAAGGGAACTTTTGATACTGACTAGATCAGCCCCTACATATTACAGACTATATATTGAGTAGCACCGCCGTCCCCCTCATTATGCAGACCAAGCACCTACAATTGTCCTTAGCACCTCCATTTCCCTTATCCCTGACAAACGTTACCAAACAGAGGCCTCTCTGCCTTCTAAAGCTCCTTCATGCCACCCAAGAGCATCATCCTAGTCCAACCTGTTGTCACCTCTTGTGTTCCACTACAGAATTCCACTGCAGAACTTCCAATTGTCCCCCTCATTCACCAGGCCCCTTCACAGGAGGACCATAGTAGTGCTTTCAAAATGCAAAGTAAACAACAACAACAACAGCAACCCTTTTATTATTATAGAAGGACATGTACACTATAAATTTTTAAAATTTAAAACTTTACATTCCCACCCTCAGAGATTCCCATCATCCATACTTTAGTATATGTTTGCCCCACCTTGATAGCATGTCACAATTAGAATTTTACATTTATTTGTATGATTTTTAAAACAATGTGTTATCTTCCCCCAAGGTGATAAAACTCCCTGACGACAAGGACCTTGCCTGGTTTGCCCCAAGTATAGCCCCAAGTTTCTAGCAGAGTGGGTAACACATGTAGGTAACTTAACAAATACTCACTGAGTGAATAAATAAACAAATGAAGTGCTTGAAAAAGTAAACAATAATTTAGTATATGTATTTTGGGGTGTGTGGGCCACTCACAGCAACCCTCTCTCTTAGAATTCATTTTATAATGAGTTGGTTCATGATAGTCACATTTGTACTACATGACCCTATCCCTGATCATTCACTGGGTCACCCAACCTGGGCCAATCAGGTTGTTTTTCCTGGGCACTGGGATCTGGACTCTAGGGGCAGCCAGGAGTCAGGTGTGTCAGAATTAAGGGACTGGCAGATGCTTGGGTGGTTGGGGACTCCTTCTCTGTGGATGAAGCAGAGAGAAAAACAGTCTACAGATAGAGAAGAATAAAGCAGGCACACAGTACTAAGCAGAGATAGGAGATGGAGAAAAAGATCATGTTCTCAAAGATATGCTACTCCCTGGTTCTACTCCAAGAGGCCCAGACGTCTGAGGATGGTGGGACAGCACTGTATACTGGAGATAAAGCCCACTCTCCTTTTTTAGCTGGCTCGGCTCAATTTCTAGTACGTGTAAACCAAAGCATCTCGACTAAGACGTGTTATTCATACATGAGGTGGTAAGATCCGTGAAAGTGATCATAGTAATTTGCCTAGGGCAATACATTCCTTATGACAGTCCAAATCCCAGCCAGATTCACCTAGATGGGAAAACCCATCCTACTGAGGCTTCCCCTGCCTTCTCTAGCCTATCGGGTAGAAAATGAACCAGCTGTGGCCATATTTTCTGCTTGAGACAGAGAGGGCAGGATGTGAGCTGGAGCCAGACTTGACTTTAAGAGGCTTGAATCTATCACCTGAAATAGCCGTATGAATTTAAACAGAACAAAGAACAGTAATTTCTATGACATTTTTGAATAGAGAACTGAAAAAAAAAAGGGGGGGGGCTCAAGCTAAAACCAGACTCATATTTTGGTTTGTGGCTTCAGGTTATTTAAAGGAACTGAATTTGAATTCCCCAAGGGATTTTTTTTTTTCCCTGTGCTTTTTGTCATTCAGTGGCCAACTCAGGATTTGCTGGCTTCTGGAAAATCTAGGGGATTTTGAAAAAGAAAATCTAGGGTGGCTTTTGGTTACAATGGAACTATGCAGACTGATCTTTTATAGTAAGATGATGCTGGTAAACCCCTACCAGGCAGGAATACACTTGAAGGTGTGTTCAGTAGTTGAGAGAGATGGTGTGAAACCATTCTCACTCTCATCCCATAAGGTCTTGAAACACAGTGCACCAGTTTGGAGATCAGATGTGTCTGGTCAGTGTTAGGGATGCAGGCTAGAGTTATGTAATAATGTTTTTTCTCTGTAAATATAATTGTGTCCTTGGCCTCCTTGGTCATGCATGTTACCAGATTTTCCTCTGGTATTCCAGGGCATAGTCATTTGCTAAGACTGAAACTTCAAGTGGTTCTATAAAAAAAAAAAAAAAAATCTGTTGCATAATGACCCTCACCAGAGTCAAGGCTAACACTGGAAACTGAGACTCAATGGCACCGTGTAAAGAAACCTGTTGAGATTTTGCTGATGAAATTACCATTTTGGGAGTCAGAGAGAGGTGGCTTCTACCACCAGGTGGTTTGGCAAGTGGGGGAAGGGGGTTATTATTATGGCTGCAATTAGTGAACAGTGGGGCTCAGCAGGCAGGGCAGTTCTGGAGCCTCATCCTGAACTAGTAGAGAAGTCTGGCCAGCAATTTACTTCTCTCTGGAGAGAATGAAAGTTGGCCTCTCTGTCTATTCGAAATCCAGGAGGGACCATCCTCAAGACACCCCCCATACATATGTCTATTAGGGCTGATTTGAAAGACAGAGAGAGAAAGAGAGGGAGGAAGGAAGGAGAAGAGAGAAGCATGAGCTCCCTGGACTGCTGATAGTCTGTAGATTGGCAGATTATCTGTGCCGGGCCCTCCTGCTTGTCTCTGCCAGAGGTCAGCCAGGGACTGAAAAGGATAGCGCCTGGGCCAGCTGCTGGAGTTAAAGATGCTAAAACCACTTTGGCCAGGAGGGGGCCCCAAATTTCATTGCAATTTGCACATCTCTGGGTAATAGTCCAGACAGACCTTACTTTACATAATAGTTATCCACCATGCTGGGGCATGGAAGGGACCAAAAATATCACCAGAGGACCCAGATATGGGAAGTGACTTCAAGGTCACAAGGCTCGGTTGTTGTCGAACAGGACTAGAACCCAGGCTGGGTAAGTCCTCCAAAACTCAGTTCAAATCTTGTTAGATGTCACTTTCATTATCAGCGTCTACAAATGTCTGTTGCTATCCCAGAACTTTAAAAAAGACAACCAGCCCTGGCTGGTGTGTCTCAGTTGGTTGAGTGTCGTCCTGTGCACTGAAAGGTCACCGGTTGGATTCCTGTTCAGGACACATGCCCAGGTTGTGGGCTTGATCCCCAGTCAGAGTGTATGCAGGAGGCAGCTGATCAATGTTTCTCTCTCTCTCTCTCTCCCTTCCTCTCTCTCTAAATCAATAATATAAAAAAAAAAAAAAACACAATTTTTTTTTTTTTTTTAAAGTGTGCTGCTTGGAGAAAAAAAAGGCAATCATTTATTGAGTCTTTTTTATATATAAAGCCCTGTGATGGGTGTGCTAAAGGGGGTGTGTGTGGCAGGTGGCCAGGGTGCTGGGTGGTGGGGGTGAGGAGGGAAAGGGTGGTGCCAGAGTCCAAGTTCATTCTCCTCAAGACCCTCATTGGCTCCTTACTGGTTTAGAAGGCACAACCCAAGCATAGCAAAGGTAAAGAACAATAAAAGATGTAAACAAAAGTTCAATATAGTAGCGGCTGTCATAAGGCAAAGCACAGTTGTAACCAAATGAACGATTAGCAATTGCCATAAACTTTCTGAGGAGGAAGAGAGAATTATACTGTGCCTTTGTTAAGCATTAACTGTTTTCAGTGCTTTCCTGTGTATCTTTGGGGCGGTCATGAAAACTACATGGGAGAGGGGGCGGGTGGGCTCTGCATATGAGGAACAGATAGGATTTGCACGTGCGCAGACCTCCCTGGAGACATACAAGGTCCCTGCCCTCGAGGATCAGTCTACCTGGATGGAGATCTAGGGAGGGTGTGATGCTTGTGTGAATGGAGGATTGGAACAAGGGACCCTGAGTTCAAGGGAGAGCAATGTTCTGGATGTGCATGCGTTGGTAAGTGCACAAAGCATGCTCTCTAGTGAACTCTTCTTGCCTGTGAATAGGTTCATAAGCACTGGTGCAGAAGGATGGCCGGTCTGAGATCCCCTCACTGTGTGGCATCAGGCAACTTTCTTAGTTTCTCTTGGCCTCAGTTTGCTTCTCTGTAAAATTAGGGAATAAATAACCTCTCTGGTCCCTTCCAGTTGGGAAATTCTTAGGTTTTAAGCATCCTACAATTATGTTTTTGAAAAAATTAGATTTTCATGTATCAGTCTTTATGCATCTTTATTTTGGGCCCTCTTTCCTTTTATCCATTTGTGTGTGTATTTTTATGATTATATTTTGTCACCTGAGTTCACACAAGGTCCTTAAATTGGAGTCATCCTCAGTTCATAGATGGGGGTGGCAAAATAGGGGTCTACCGAGTCCTCTCCAGCATGACTATCTCCTTGAGCAGATGTTTTCAACACGGACCACCCAGTGTACCTACTATGTGCCAGGCGTGCTGGGGTATTGAATGAACGAAACAAAGTCTGGTCTCCAAGGAGCCTTCAGCTGGTCTCAATCATTTCTGGGGAGTGCCAGGCACATGTGGGGCAGGCACTCAGTATATGTGTGCAGAACAGCAAGGAATGCCTAAGGCACTGTTGGGGAAAAAAGAGGTCGAAATGTACCCAGGAAGAAGGAGAGCCTGTACCATTTTATACTTAAAGCCTCTTGGGCATACGGTCCCAGGAGAGAAAAGAGATTTCTTCCCACAGGTATAAATAACTTCTGCCCATTTAGTCCCCAGAGACCTTGGCACCATGGGTTAGGGTAAGGACTGGCATTTAGCTGCTCCCTTCGATTGAGGAATTTGGGAGCTTGGGGGGAGTTGGAAGCACTCCATTTGTGCTTCAAGATCCTGAATTTAGGCCCGGACAGGCATGTCTCAGCTATTGAGTATCGACCTAGGATCCAGGAGATCATGGTTTGGTTCCAGGTCAGGGCACACGCCTGGGTTGCGGGCTCAATCCCCAGTCGGGGGCATGCAGGAGGCAGCCAATCAATGACTCTCTCATCATTGATGTTTCTATCTCTCTCTCCCTCTCCTTTCCTCTCTCTGAAGTCAATAAAGATATATTTTTTTTAAAAAAAAAAAAAGACCCTAAATTTAGGAGATGTCAGGTTGTCTGGAGTTTCTTAGGCTGGAAGAAGGCCATGCATCACCTTGTAGCTGAGCAAAGTCACTAGGACAGCAGGGGAGCAGGGAACCTCCTCTCTCCTCCAGATCTCTTGCGCTTAAGGTCATGTTCAGGTCCTGATCAGAAGCAGGAGGGTGAGTGGGAAGCCACTGGTGCCTCTGAGGTGAGCTGGCTACTCTGACTCACAAGGGGACCCAGGGCAAGCCAAGCCCCCTCCTCCTTTCCCTCCAACAGATGAACACGAACCCCCCTCTTCAGGAGCTTCTCAGGCTTAATCAGCATTCTCAGGATGCTTTGTGGTCCACAGAGGACGAGCCCCTGAGTGTCACTGTGAATCCCTTTACGGTGAACCCACAGGCTGTCTTGATGCACCATCAGAGGTCCTTCCCTTGAGGGGAGCTCAGTGCTGAAGGCCTATCCTGGGCCTACCCCGCACCGGCCAGCAGGCTGGGGTGTGATGCCTGGCCTTCTCCATCACTGAGCATCGCTGCCAGGTCACCTTCTCCCAGGACCCCCGCTCCAGCATCTACAGTGGTTTTCTATCATCTTCTCTGATAGAGAAGTGTCAAGACCTAGTGTCAAGATCCCTCACAGTCTGGAATCCCCACGCCCATCCTCCTTACATCCTTCTTTGTGCCCCTCCCCCCTCCCTGACCCTTCCCCCAGGTGGACACTGTCCTCCTGGCCCTCTGCCTGTCACCAGCTGGTTCAGGCTTCAGGTTACATGTCGCGTCTCCTCACTCCACCTTTTCTTCTTCCACTGATGGATCATTCATTCCACAGATTATGATACACTATTATTATTATACACTACTGTGTATAAGTTAGTGGGCTTGGCTATGGGGGAGTATAAGATAACTTAAAGCCAGTCCTTCTGCACAAGGTGCTTTCAGAGGAAATGATGTGTGTTATAGACAAATATACACACGTCCAAGCGGCTCAGGGCACATGCTGCCGGCCCGGAAGAGTTCAGAGGAGGCAGAGTATTCCCGGTGCTCCAAACTCTGCCCATCCTCCAGGGTCCAGCATAGGGACTGCCTCCTCCGTGAAGCTCTCCTTGATTACTTCAGGCTTCCATTTCCTTGAGTCCTAATGTACATTTTATTAGATAGAGTCATAATGGTGTCCCCAATGGTTTCTCAATTGGACTCTCTCCTTTTTGAGGGAAGGGACAAGCATCTGTCAGTGGGATTCAGTTTTCAGTTCCATAAACATTAATTGAACTCTCTCACTCTCTTCTGTCCATAACTGCCTTGTAAATGAGGGTAGCATAGGTGCTCAATCAATCCTAAAATTCTAGAATTTTAGAGAAGAAATTTAAAGAATACTTATTTTTTAAAATATCAAAATTTATACACACTAACTAGGAAAAACAAAGAACTCAAAACGCCTCCAGAATAGTAACTACTGCTGAGAGCCTGGAGTGTACGTAGGAAGGAATCTTAAAGACCATCTAGTTCAGCACCCACATTTTACAAATGAGAACGTTAAGGAGACTAAATATTTACTCAAGGTCAAGTATTTAGATAGTGGCATCGCTTGGTGTTCTAGCATCCTTCCCCAAGAAGGTTGGGGGAATAGTGGGGTACTCTGTACCAGGCAAATGTGTGAATAAAGCCTTAGATTGGTACACGGGTTCTGACAGTGCAGAGAAGAAAATATTACTACAACAAGGCCATCAAACTCTTCACCCCCATTTCAGATGTTTCACCTTGGTCCGTGGTCACAAAGCTTTATCGTGATTCTGAAGCAATACAATTCACTGTGAAAACACTACCTCTTTAAATATATTTGAAACTAGAATGGGAAAAAATGTTGAAGTACCTGGGGGGGGGGGGCGTAAATTGAATTAAACAGTAATTGTGCTCTAGGTCCAGGGCAGACAAGTGGCTTGGAAAGTCAGTTTTCCATGCAAGAGGGAGAGGTGGTGAGAAAGCCAGAGCCTGGGGCCAATGATGAGTTGGTCCCCAACCCAGGGAATTTTCCCACCATTGTGTGCGCCCTTCCCTCCTCCCCCGCCGGGAGGAGTGTCCCAGGGGAGCCCTGGGCTTAAGGCAGTGGTGTTACACAGAGTCCTGCAACCTCCCCGGTAAATGTCACAGGTTACTTACAGAGGCCCAGGTCGATCACATTTCCGGGGAGAATTCATCCTTTGTGACCCGCAGGGGGCCAGGTGGTTTAAGAAAAGAGGCTCAGGCTTGAAGGATTTAATGCTGGCCCCTTCCCCATTCCTGCCTCTTCCTGGGGGGGGGGGGGCTGGGCAGCAACCGCAGGGTAATAAACTACTTTTCATGAAAGAGATCTGGGGGGTAGGAGTGAGAGGGGCAAGTAAAGGTGGGGACAAAAAGACACAAATCCTCTCCAAGACAGAGAGCGGGGGGGGGGGGGGACACGACGGCGACACACACACGCTGGTTTCACGCCCCCCGCCCCCCGCCCCCCCTCCCTCGGAAGCCACACAGAGTTTCTGGGCCCCGCGAAGCAGCCAGGGGTGCGCCAGGCCGCCGGCTGCTCCCTCGGGCGCTGGGGGCGCGCCGGCCCGCCCCGGCCTCTCCGGCGGGGCTGCAGCCCCCTCCCCGCCGCCCCGAGCCCCTCCCCCGGGCTGGGGCCCCTCCCCGCGCGCTTCCCCTCTCCTCTCTCCCCTCCCCTCCCTTCCTCGCCCGCCCGGCCCTGCCTCCGCCTCCTGCGCCCACAGCCTCCAACGGCGCCGAGCCCCCCGGAGCCCGAGCGCGGCGAAGGGGCGCCGCCCGCCCCTCCCCAGGGCGCTGACAGCAGGCTCCCGCGTCCCCGCCCCGTCCCCTGGCCGCGGGACACACCCCCGCCCCTCCTCTGCTCTGCCAGTTCCCGCCGGACCCACCGGGCGGCGGAGAGAGCGGGCGGGCGACCGGAGCGCGGCGGCGGCGCGGGAGGGAGGGGAGCGCGGCAGGCCCGAGGGGAGCCGCCCGGGGCGCACGCGGCCCGCGAGCCCGGCGCGACCGTCCCCGCCCCGGTGCCGTACCTGGAGGCGCCCGGAGCCGGGCAGCGGCGGGCAGGGCCGGAGTGGCGGGTGGCCCCGGGGACCCGGGAAGCAGGAGGAGGAGCCGGAGCCCGGCCGGGATGAGAAGGTGACGCCGCCGGGGGGCGCCACTCGCTTTGTGGGGGAAGATGCTCGCCTACTGCGTGCAAGATGCCACCGTGGTGGACGTGGAGAAGCGGAGGAACCCCTCCAAGCACTATGTGAGTACTGCCTACTGCCCCGAAGGACTCTGCGGGGGGGGGGCTGGTCAGGGACACCCCCGGGTGGTCCCTCGCCTCTCCCTCCTCTTAAGCCCCGGAGCTAAGTGCCCACGGGGCAGCCCTGGCCTCGGGCTCCCTCTGCAGGGCTGTGACCTCCAGGGAAGCCCTTCCCAGCCTGCCTCCGCTCCCTGCCTCCCCCGGCCCCGCGTTTTCAGGGTCTGGCGTTGGAATCGCAGAGGGGCGCCCTTGTCTGTTAACAGCGGCGAAGCCCTCTGTCCGCCTGAGCGCCCGTGGGTGGCGGGGGACACCGTCCAACCCTCGCTGAGCAGCTCCCTTGGGAGGGAGCCTCTTCCCGGCCCTCGCGGGGGCCGGGGCGCTCGGGCTCACGCAGACCAGGGCGCTCCCCGAGGCTGGCCGCGGGGAAGGGAGCCCCGCGCTCGCCTCGCGCACTCGCTCTGCGCTCGGCCTCCCGGGCCTGGGCATGGATGGGGGCGGAGGGAAGCCGCGCCCCCCCTTCCCACCTCCACCCCCCGCCCCGAGCTTCGATTTCCTTCTTAAAGTCGTCGTGCCTGTCGGTATGGAGAGAATTGTGGCTTTTCCTTTTATCCCTCCTCTGGACGTGACCCTTAACCGGGTTCATTTCCTCTCAAGTGATGCTGCATCTCCAGACACGAGGAGGCAAATGTTTGCTGTGGTTTCCGAGGAACGGCTGCCCCTCCCCCCTCCTCCCCAAACTTAACGAGAAAGGGCGAAGGGTGACGGAGCCGAGCTCCGGAGGCGGGGTGGCAGGGCCGCCTTTCATCCCCAGCCCCGCCTTCCCATCCTTCACACCTTAGGAAGAACGCTCGGTGCCCTTGACGCCCGGGGACGCCCGACTGAGCAGGCTGGGCTCCTGCGCTTGAGGCGCGAGGGACGGACAGCCGGGCATCCCAACCAGAAGGACTGCATCTTATTTTCAAATTAGGCACTTAAAGGAGCATTTAAACTGCTCAAAGCATTAATTTTAACAATTAAAACAGGCTGTTGGTTGCTGCCCTAGACTGCACATTGATCTCTGAAATGCCTTTTATTTCCCTGTTGTAAGGGAACTGGGGTTTATGCTAATATCAGCCTCAGGGGAGTTTCTGCCTTTATCACAAATAGCTCTGAACTTTAGGTTTCTTATAGGAGGAACAAATTCCGCTGGGCTCAGGCTGGGGAAGAGGGAAACCATGGGGGCTGGTTCCTGACTAGCTGGAGAGGTGGGTGCCCATGGGGAACATGCCTTGACATGGTCATAGAGTTGTTCCTTTTGCTTTATTAGCCTCAGCAAGCAACTTCCCTGCTTTTTAAGGAAGCTTTTTTTGGGAGGACTTGGGTCACCAGGTGGTCATCCTGTTCCGGGGACAGATGTCCCTTTGCACATCCCAGGGCTTATTAGTTTATTATCATCAGCCTCCCTAACTTTTTTTTTTCTCAAATGTTGCAGGCTAAGTTTTAGGTATTTTTTTTTTTCTAGTCCCCAGTGAAGGTTGGTACTGCTTTCAACAGATGGCACTCTCTACTCTGAGACCCAGGCAGGTGCTTTTCCAGCTCTGGATTTTAGGTGAAACATCAAATCTTACCAATCTGACAAATGATGTCCAAGATGACAGACGTAGGGCATATTGGCCACAGGCCTGGAGTGCTGGTAAGGCCACCAGGGCCCACTGCAGAGTGCTAAGAGGTGGTTAAGTGCTGGGGCTCTGAGTGACGTTGGGCAAGTTACTTAACTTACATAAGCCTCAGTTTCCTCATTTTTAAAGGGAGGATAATAATAGTACCTACTTCATAGGGTTGTTGGGAGAATTCAATGAGATCATCCATGCAAAGCACTTAGTCCAGTTCCTGGCGCATAACAAGCAGTCATTAAATGGTAGCTTATTTTTGGTGAGATTCTGACTAAGAAAGCACTTTTCAAAAGCAGCTATTAATGGTCTGGCAAAAAGGAAGAAAGATTTTGGGTTTTAAGATTGATAATAACTTGTTTTATGTGAAAAATACAAAAGAAGTCTTGTCCAAATCCCTTGAAATGATCATTTCCTCCCTTTTTACAGACAGAATGTTTCCCAGGACATCTCTGCTTCCTATGTAAAAATCGACATGTTTGGGGCAGGGGATGATGTCACTGAACAGATGGGGTCACACAGAGCCATGAACTAACGTTGTGGAAACAGTTAAAGGAGAAAGTGTTACATGTATGAAATTGTGGAGCTGGCAGGGACCCCAGGACTCATCAGGCTCAACCCCATCATTTTACAGATGAGGAAACTGAGAACCAGATGGGGTCAAGTCACTTGCAACCCAGCTAGTCACAGCACCTGGGTCTAACTGGCCTTTTGCCTATGGTGTAGATTTTGTTCATTGAAGTATCCTACACCTAGTTGGGGTTGACCAGGAAGACAAATATCTGGTGGTAGCAAGAGGTTCCTAACACATTTGGGGCATACATGCATAGTGTTTAAGGAGAGGGTGCCCAGTAATAGAAAGTGTTGGTGGGGTTCACAACAGCAGAACGAGCAAGTTGGGGGGGCCGTGCCTCTGAAGCTTAGGATTTCCTTCTTTCTTGGCCCTTGCACTGTGGACACCACACACCAGAAGGTAAAGTGTTCTGGGTAAGACAGTCTGGTGTGGGTAGCTGGCAGGACACACTGTGCCCAAGTCACATATGTTCTGGAAGCCTCTGCACTGGAGAAGCATGCCTTCTTCCATCTCTCCTCCACTGATGGTGAGTTCTGAGTTTGTGCTTTGGCAAATTGCAGAGCAGAGTTTTATGGGATGTGCACATTAGCTGGAGGGAGCTGATGAGAGGCCTGGGGCCCATGTAGGAGGGGCTCTGCTGGCTCCAGTGCTGGGAACACAATGCAAAGGTTCTCTCAGGACATCCAGCAAAGGGCGCGCTCTTCCCCATGATGAGGGGAGCTGCTTGGACACCGAGGGTCTTGTGCTTTTGGTCTGTTTATGAAAGGCGGGCATGTGGCCTCCATCATTTGGATAATGCTGTCAGTCCCTGGCTTCCTTCCTCTCTGCCAAGCCCCTGCTCGGGGTGGGGTTTGGGGAGGGTGGGCGGCTGTTGCTTAGGCCTGGCTCCTTGGCATGGAGTTGGGCTTTTCTCTTAGCTTATATGAGCTGCCACTGGGGAGACCTTAGGTAAACTGGCTCTGGCCCCAGACCACTTGTGTTTAAAACGATCCTGATGGTGCTGGGTGCAAACTGCAGATGTCTTCATTTGCAAGTTTTCCACAAGGATATGGGTCCAGGTCCACAGAATTCTTTGCACTCACATGTATGTGTAGATGTATGTCAGGTCTCATGGTGGTAGAGAGAAGCTCTACTACCATGAAGGATTGACTGTAGAAATAATATATTCTCCCGTGTGTTTAAATCATTACAGGTTTTAGTCTTGGTTCTAGGAGCTACATTTTTAGGAATTTACCCCAGACCTGTTCATTTCTCAGCCGTTCGACTGTGGTTCCAGCCCCACTGGAGGAAGGATGTGCCACTGCGGCATGGAAAGGGTCTACTCAGGGCCAGTTCCATTAGGGAATGAGTGATATTGGGCAGAGCATGGTTGGAATCCTGCCTCTGGCTCTTCCTGGCTGTACAACCTGGGGCCAGCCACTCTGGGCTTCAGTTTCCTCGCCTGTAACCTCACAGAGCTTTGGGGAAATTGACCTGAGATAATTTGGGGTAAAGCTTCCACTCAGTACCTGGCCCCCATTGTGAGCACTCAACACACACTAGTTTCCAGCTGGTGTTCCTGGTCACCAAAACACTGAAGTACATTTAGGACCTGATAGGTGAAGCTGAGAGAAAAGGAAAGACTGAGGCAAAAAAGAAGGCCCAGCTGTTCATAGTCTGATGGGAAATTGGGCTACATGCCCCATGGAAAACACCCAACATGCAAGAGAAACACATAAGCAAGGAGCAGCTGTTCAGACCTGGATGGCTTCCTGGAGCTGATCTAGGGATGGCTTCCTGGTAAGTTGGGAAGGAATAGGGAAGGAACAGTTGGGAAGGGGGTAGAGGGGTGCTCCAGGGAAGGGCAAGGTCAGATAGGATCCTAGCTCCAAGGTCAGCACCACCCATGGGTTAACACTCTTGCCTGCTTTCTCTCTCTCTGTCACACACACGAGAACCGTTTCTTCTTCTCCAAGGAGGGAAATGATCTAGGGGTGATTCACAGGTCTGACAAGGCTCCCTGCTTATGGAACAACCAACCACATCCTTCACGGCCGTTGGAACGGGGAGCACAACCAGCCATTTATCATCGCCCTTTTTAGAGCTGAATGAGGGTTTTGGGGGGGCAAATCAGGATTGGAAGTCACTGTGTGTGGTAGAAGGCAAATGGGAAGGGAAGGGAAAAATAAACGTATTTGATGTCATAGGAGATTGGATCCAGCTCCAGAAATATAAGTGCCAGCTGCTGCATTTTCCAAAGAGATATTCCGGGTCCAGTGTGAGTTAATGGCCAGCGGAGGCTTGAATTAGAGGAGTGTTGTTAGGACTTCTGACTTTGGGTTTGCACAGCAGTCCCTTGGAAATTGCCTTCTAATTTCCTCAGCCTGAGTCACTGACGAGGCTATTTCTTGGCTAGAAAAAGTCTAACAGGCAACTTTGTTCCTCTTTTGCCTCTTGATTAAACAAATTAAAACAACTAATAGCATTATACATACAGTAGTTACACTTACTCTTCTTGAGTTCTGAGAATCCAGGAAAGGGATAATGGATTAGGACAGGGATCCAGGAACAGGAAGGGCAAGGGGTGTGTGTGGGAAATGAGGTGGAGATTCTGGCTTTGGAAATAGGTTCTGAGCCAGGGCCAGAGGTTTACTCTGCTATGGCAATTGCCAAAAATAATGGAAGCATCCAGTAGGGTGACTAGGGTTTCAGGAGGTAGATTCCCAGAGCTACGTGTGATTTCTCGCAGCTACTGCCTGTAGTGGAGTAAGTCCTAAAGGCAGGTGAATGGAGAGGTCAGGGGTCTGGACAGGAGGACAGGAGGGTGGGAGCGTGAGCCACCAGAAGGCCCCTCTCATGCCCCCAAGTAATCTCCAGGCAAGTTACCACATCAGCAAAGGAGCTGAGCAGAGACCAGTGAGGACAGAAGGGCAAGAACTAACATATACGTACCTACTACGTGCCAGGCAGTGCTGACGTCACCTTTTAGAGGGGGTCTTATTGGAACTGCGTAACAACCACGAGAGGTACGTAGGGGTTTCTATCCCCACTCTACTGATGCGGAAATTGAGACCCATAGTTCATGTGACTCTCACTCAGAATAATTCAGTGGCAAAGCTGGGATCCTCACTCTGGTCTCTGACACCCATGTCTGTGAACTTGTCGCTTTCTTCCCAGTTAGGGCTGGGTCAGGGAGAGAGGGGCATGGAAATAACCGAGGAGTCCAGGCAGCACCGCCTGAGAGGACCTGTGCATCTGGAAATCTGTGTTGTCGGAGAGCACCTGGGCTCTGGCGTCCCTGGGCTGGAATCCTGTCTCCACCATTTACTGCCATGGGACCAGTGGACGTAACTTACATCTCTTTGCCTCAGTTTCCTTATCTGTAAAAAACCAAAAAATTTAGGGTGAAATAGCACCTCTCTCATAGGGTTGTGGTGAATATTAAATGAATTAATAAACGTGAGTTTAGAACAGTACCTGGCACGTATTGAGCCCAACGTAGGTATTTGCCGTAATAATTAAGTTTGGAAGGGGGGGGACTCTGAACTAGAGTTTCAGGGAAGATTGACTAGAGCAGGCCGGCTTCATGATGGGCCTTGAGGAGTAATTAGGATGTGAATGGCGAAGAGTAGGGTTTAGGAGAGAAAAAGAGGGGAAGGGTATTTCAAGAAAGGGAAAAGCAAAGGTGCTGGAGGCAGAACACAGGAAAATATGGGCAGAACCCACGTGGGGGAGAAGGGTGAAGGGAAAGGCCACGCCAGCTTCTGAGAGCCTCACACGAGCCGAGGGAGTCGAGTTTACTGTGTAGACACCCCTGAATCTTCCCTTTCTCCCAAGGATTGTGGGGAAGCAGAGCTGATGGTCACGATGGGGTCCTCCTGGTGGGGTCCAGAGCTGGCCCTAGGGTTGTTCCTGCAGCCGTGGCTGGAACAGAGCTAGGCAAGCGCTGGAACCTTTCTCTAGTTCTGTGTTGGGGACTCTACTTGGCAGGCCAGAGCCCAGGCCCTCTCTGTTTATAGTTCTTACCCTCAGGGATCAGGCTGCCTCATAAAAGTTGATTGCACCCCGGAGGAGGTCTTGCGGAGGGAGGGTGGGCATGCGAGGAGGAGTGAGGCACCTTCTTGGGGCCTCACCAGTGGAGGGCCCCGGCTGGCAGGGCCCGAGGCAGCCATAGAATGTCATAGTGGATGGAGTGCTTTCTATCCACATCGCCAGACACAGCCAGCTGCTGCAGCACCTCAAGGGCAAGAGAGAGGAAACCCCATCCTTGTAGGGTCTGGGGGCTGATACTAAACAGCTTTCTGGGGCCCAGGATGTCTTTGAAGTCTCAGTGTTACCTGAAACGGTCCCGCTAATGTTGCCTTCTCCTTCAACATCTCTCTGAACTTGTGTTACTTTTAAATACAGTGCTTCAACCGCCTCGTCATGTATTTAACCCCACCACGCTCTCAGCTATTCCAGTAAGCCTGATTCTTTAGGGAAAACTTAATGATAAAAATAACAGCAGTTGCCCTGGCCGAGTAGCTCAGTTGGTTAGAGTGTTGTCCCCATACACCAAGGTTCCGGATTCGATCTCCAGTCAGGGCTCATACAAGAATCAACCAATGAATGCATAAGTAAGTGGCACAACAAATTGTTTTTCTCTCTCTCCCTTCCCCGCCCTTCCTCTCCCTCTTAAAAAAACAACGAAACAAAATAGCTAACGTTTCTTTTTTTTTTAATATCTTTATTGATTTCAGAGAGAGGAAGGGAGAGGGAGAGAGAGAGAGAGAGACAGAGAGAGAGAGAGAGACATCAATGATGAGAGAGTCAACATTGATTGGCTGCCTCCTGCACGCCCCCTACTGGGGATCGAGCCTGCAACCTGGGCATGTGCCCTGACCGGGAATCAAACCTCCATCTCCAGGATCATAGGTCGATGCTTTTATTGATTTGAGAGAGAGAGAGAAAGAGAAAGAGAGAAAGAAAGAGGGAGAGAGAGAAACAGAAACAATCGGTTGCCTTCCGTGTGCACCCTGTCTGGGGATCAAACCCACAACCTAGGTATGTGCCCTGATTGGGAACAGAATTCACAACCATTTGGTGTGCGGACAACACTCCAACTGAGCCACCTGGCCAGGCCTCAATTTGGTTTCTTAATCATTTGGGGGTTGCTTTACCAAAAGAAGCTGTTCCTGATCCCCCTTCCTGAGAAGCCTCGCAGCCTGGGTTGACTCAGGATCACTTTAGGCCTGCAGTGAAGGTGGCTTCACCGTGGGAATTCCACTTTGCTTCTTTCCAAGCCTATCATTTTTGTGAATGGGAAGAGACAGAACTATTTCCAGTCCCTTCTCTCCCTGCTGTTACCTGAGGGGAGGAAGTGACATCCAGGTGGCTGAGTTAGCAAAGGGGAAACAGCTGTGCTTTCTGCCCCTCCACTCCACTGCTTTCTCTGGCCCTTGACTCTCATTTCCCTTTGGCTGCCGAGGAAGCCACCCTCCCCAAGCCTGGATGGAGGTGCATGGTGAGGTGGGGGCAGAATCCTTTCCTCTGTGTGTGTCAATGCAGCATAAATTACGCAGTGGAATGTGTGGGGCCCTCCAGCCTGCCTCTGGGATCCCCAGACTGAATTTCAGAGCTGGCAGAAATCGATCACTCTTATCAGATCTGACTACAACTCCAAGGAGTAAGAGGTGGGGTGCTACTACCCGATGCTGGTAGCGGACCAGGTGGGATGTAACAGGTGGGGTAAGGGATTGTGTGGGTGTGGGCTGGTCCGTACTTTTACCCATCTCTGTGTGGTCCCTGGAGAGAGCCTTTGCCGTTTCCCTTTTTCCAGGAATATTCTCATTCAAGGTAATAAAGGAGACTTTAACCTGTCTTACGTTGAGCACCATCACCATACAGTTATGATATATTGCATTCCTATTTTGTGCCAGGACAGCCGGGCCTTTTACTTATAATCTCTGATCTCAACACAGCCCTGAAGGTATGCATTTTAATCCCATTTTACTCATATGGAGACTGAGGTTCTGAAAGTTTAGGGTGCGTTGTTCAAGTACAAAGCCAGGTGTGTTTGGCCCCTGCCCCCCAGCCTGTGCCTGTTTCACAGTCTCTCTGCCTATACACTTGGTCTGCTCTCCAGATCTGCCCTGGGGCAGCGGGGGCTTCGGCCTGCCCCACATGTTGGTTCTCTGTGGAATAATGTTCTTTGTTGAGAAAGCCTGCCTTGCTGCTTTCGCCCACCTAAGGGTTCTGAGCGAGAAGGGATTGTCCCAGTTGTTTGAAGTGGCTGCTTTGTAAACTCTTTCATGGTAGGCCCCATCCCGACCCAGCTTTATTCCGTTTCCTGATGGCCCAGACCCAAAGGGCTATTTTAAGGGACTTGCCTGTGTGGGAGAATTTCTTTGTAACAACAGAGAGGGAGGCCTGGCTGGCTTGGCATGGTGCTGGCAGTGGGGCTCTGACAGAGAAACTTCTTCCTGAATTCTGCCCCCTGGGCTGGAATTGACTCATTGAGCTCTCAGCACCCTGCCCGGCACCGGGAAGGGTCACAGTCACTTGTCAGTGAGGGCAGGGGTTCCAGAGGTGGCTGCCCACGGTTTTCTGGAGTGCTAAGCCCCAGTGGATTGGCAAACGGATCCTTCTCACACAGAATTAAGGTCTATAGTAGAACAATGTCTGAACTTCGGTTTCAAGCCGGGATTCATTATTTACTATAGTCGTCACTCATGGCAACTGGAGAAAAGCAGCCTAATTCTCCCCATGATGTGGGACGTGGCAGCTCCTGGGTGGGCAGGGAAGGTGGGGAGCTGAGTCAAAGACGGTGTGAGTGGAAGCCCCTTGTAGGTGCAGACACTGGGCTAAGGTTTCTCATCCACTGTCTCCTCTGATCCCCACAGCGACCCTACCCCATTGTCCCTGTTTTGTAGACAAGGTAACTGAGGCTCAGAGGTGAAACATAGCAGTAAATGTGACAGAGTTGGAACCCAGATCTCTCCAGCAACAAAGCCTACGGTGGTTCTGCTGTGCTCCCCGGAGTTTTGATGGATTGCCCCCCACCACGTGCTGAGGTTGTGAGTTTTCTTTTTTCCCTGCCTCCAGCTGGAAGCATCCACACATGTCAGACTAGCTGTACCTTCTCTACTCTCTGCACTCCATAGACTCTGGTCTCTGTGGCTGTATTTCTTCCTCTGCTGAGGGCACCCTTGGGGTCTCAGCCCTGGTTTGTGGCTCTGCTGGGGTACATACAGAGTGCTGAGAGCACTGCCCTGGGCTTAAGAAAGGGACTGGGCCCTGAGGGAGTGTGTGCAGTGGGCCTTCCCTTGGGAGGCTGAGGACCTGGGACTATATAGATGGCTTTATCTCCAAGAGCTTCCCGAGAGGCTGAGGGGCTAGGGAGTGCATCATGTGGGTTTCCAGATAAAACTTCAAGGGTCTGGATTAAACCCTGGCTCATCTGCCTTCTCTGACCTTCCATCCAAGCCCCCCCACTAACATGTGATGTGGTTGGAGCTGGTGGTGGCGATAAGATAACAAACCTCTCCTACCCAGAATGGACCCCTGGCAAGGTCTGGCCTCTATTTTGGGATTCTAATATTTATTCCCCTTGAATTCTTGTCCAGAGCCACTTTTGAAGTCCTGGCCCTTCAGACGCTCTGGCTGCTGGGGACTCTACATCCTGTCCTTGGGGATAGTAACTAGCATGGCATTGTGGTTGGGAACGGGGGAGTTTAATTAAGGGGCATTTTCAGCCTGCTGCTTGCTCAGGCTAAACTAGGCTCTGGCAACTGGATAAGCCCCCGAAAGGGCCTCAGGGGCAGGAGTTGGAAGTTGAGGGAAAGAGGATGAGGGCTGGGCACTGATGGCCTCTGCTACATGCACTCAGGCTCTGAAGCCTCTAACTAGCTTGTTTCACTTGGTCAAATTTCTTTATTTCCATGGGCCTCAGTTTTCTAATCTGTAAAATTGGAATAACTATAATACTATGTAGTCCATATTATTGTTATTCTGCATAGTGCTTGGCACATGACAGCTGTTCAATAAATGGCGGCTAGCCTGGCTGGCGTGGCTCAGTGGTTGAGCATCGACCTATGATCCAGGAGATCTTGGTTCAATTCCCAGTCAGGGCACATACAAGCATCAACCAATGAACGCATGGATAGGTGGAACAACAAATCAATGTTTCTGTCTCTCTTCCTATTTCTCTCTTTCAAATCAATTAAAAAAAAAAGAATGGCATTGGGTTGGTCAGCTTTTGGCAAGCCTGTATTTAGTGTGCGTGGTTGATGGAAGAGCCCCTTGAGGGATGGACCTTGATCTGATACTTATTCATATTCATTCATTCATTCATTCAACATTTGAATGTTTACTGTGTGCCAAGCACTGGGAACATGGCAGAGCAGATAAAAGTCTCAGTCCTTTTGGAGCTTACATTCTAGTAGGGGAAGGGAAACAATAAACAAATAAACTAGGTAAAATTTATAGTGTGTTAGAGAGTGATAAATGCTGTAGAGGAAACTAAGCAGGGTGAGAGGGAGAGGGAACACTGGTAGTGGTGGGAGTAGCCATTCCATGTGATAGAGTGTGGCTAGGGACAGCCCACTGTATAGCGACTTTTGAGTAAGATAGGAGGGAATGAGGCATGCAGGTATTTGGAGCCAAAGTGATTGAGGGAGAGGGAACAGCAAGTGCTAAGGCCCTGAGGTAGGATTATATCTGGCCTTTTAGGGAAAAGCAAGGAGGTTGCTATGGCTTCGTGGAGTGAGCAACAGGAAAGCTGTGGGCAATGAGGTCAGACAGGTAAAGGGGTCAAGGTGGGCCTTGTATCTCTCCCAGCACTGATCAGGGTGATCTGCTCAGCAGCGAGGCCTCCTCTTGACTTGCTGAAGGTAGAAACCAGCTGAGACACTGCTGGAGAGGTTTTTCTGGGGACTGTGCTTGGAATCTGACCCTGACTCCCTAAGAGGTACTCTCTGGGGAAATGCAGCCTCTGTCAGCAGCCTCATGAACAGGAACTCCAGGACCCCAAAGCAGTGTACATATTAGGGAATGTCACTAAGTGAACATTAGTTTTGTACCTACTGTGTGCAAGGCACTGTGCTGAAAGCAGTTCCTCCTGCTGGGAGCCAGAGGATGGTAAGCTTCTGCAGAGGCAGCAGACACCACATCTTTAACACCCCTTCCCCCATATCAGCAGACGGTCTGGATCTTGGGCCCTCTGTCAGTGGAATAAATCCATGAATGAGGCTTTATTCTATTAAAGCCCCTTCCTCCTATCCCCTTCTTCTTCTTCTTCTTCTTCTTCTTCTTCTTCTTCTTCTTCTTCTTCTTCTTCTTCTTCTTCAGAACCACAGCTTTTAATTTACTGTTGTGGAAATTTGCTTTTTGAAATGCAGAATATATATTCCTATATATAGAATATTATAAATGGTCTTAAGATTCTCAGGCCAGTCCACCAAAACCTTTCTCATCCATTGAGTGGATGGAATTTTAGCACCAAGGACCAGATGTCTCTACCACATAATGGGCTAGCCTGGGAGACTAAACTCCATGTGTAATATCCAGGAAAGCTGTCTTCCAGTGCTCACAGTGAGAAGGAACCTTCCAGCTAAATGATGGTGTAGTGATGATGATGATGATGATGATAACAGAACTAATTATGTGCCAACCATTCTTCTAAGCACTTTATTCATTTAATCCTTAAGATAACCCTATGGGAAAAGCACTGTTATGGTCTTTACTGAAGACAAAATGGAGACACAGAGAAGTTAATTTATCAAAAGTCATAAGCTAAGAGGAAGGGTTCACAGCTAGGCAGTGGCTCTCCAAAGTCCTTCAGAAAACCTTGCTTCCTGGCCTTCCAGGGAATCCTGCCAGCCAGCCTTGCCATAGCCCAGGTTGGCTGTCTGTAGACACTATGCGCAGGACCCTTGTCGTTGGGTGACCACCACAAGTGTGAAGTTAACAAATGTCCAGAGTCAGGGAACCAAAGCCACGGGTGGCAGACAGGAGCAGCCCTTCTTTGTTCCTGCGGCAGGAAAAACCATTTGTTCCTGGAACCTGACACCGCAGGGGGTGGGTTTGCTGTGTTGGTTGTCTTCCTAGGCCATTTACAAGTCCAGCACATGGGGCTGGGGAGGGGGTGGGGTGGGGTGGGGAACAGTGTGTTTGTTGGTAGGGGCCAGATTAGAGTGTCTGGCAAGATGTTTCTGACACCTAGACCATTCAACTCTCAGCAGAGCCCAGCAGGTGGCTGGAGCTGTTGCTTTAGTTGGGAGGGAGTACCCTTCCCACCCTGCCTTGTTCAGTTTATTGTTGGAATGAGGTGGGTCCTAACCAGTCTTTCCCCTCTTTCTGCACCCCAAAATAAACAGCAGCTGTTGACTACATAGTCTCTGTCTGCTGCCAGCCTGTCAGCAGCCCCTGGCACTTGCTTGTCCTGCCCCATTTGAGTTTAATGGCATGGGATGTTGGGGGCCCTTTGGCTTTGCCCCGCAGAGCCTGCCTTGTTGGTCAGCTGGCATCCCTTCTTCCAGATAGCACTGGCCTGTTGACCACCCACTGGCACTGTCCCCTCTGCCCTGCACGTCCTCATGGTGGTGACAAACTCAGGCTCCAAAGTTTGACATTCTGGCTCTGCCACTAAGCTGGTGGCTTTGGATAGGCAGCTTAACTCTGAGCTTTAGATTCCTTCTGGGTAAAATCAGGTAATGCTATCTATACCACAGTATGTCCTGAGGATTAAGACCTGCCGTAGTGGAGCTAGAGTGGAGTCAATGAAGCCAGACTGACTGATTTGCACCCTAGCTTTGCCACTCAGGAGTTTCATGACCTTGGGGGAGGCGCGGAAGCTCTCCACACCTCAGTTTTCTCATCTCTATGGCAGAGATAATAAAAGCATCTCCCAGGTTGATGGTGAAGATTAAGTGGGGACAGTGCCAGGCACAGGGTGAGAGCTCAATGAATGCAATAGCGTGTGCTCCCCTTGCCAGATAAGGCAGAGCATCCCCTGAAGAATCATTCACGGGTGCATATTTGAGAGATGACAGGATTACTCTTCCCCTAACCTGACTTTTGGGTCTGTGTGGCTGAGCTAATTTGCTTGGCTTTGTTTCTAGCCTGTGATCAGAACCTCCACTTAAGGGGCCAAGGTGGTGGTAGAATTGGCTATAAAGCAGGATGGAGGCACAAAAAAGGAGAGCTGGGTTTCTGTTCTCCTTGGCTGAGGTTCTGCTGATGTAATTAATGGAAAGAAGACTGTGTCTGCCTGTGGCCAGGACTGCCTTGAGCTGGTGGGCAGATCCCCTGGAGGGTCAACTAGTTATCTCTGCTGACATGTGAGCCCCAAGGCGTTCTTCCATATGATCTCCACAACCTCCCTGTGGGCCAGCTTGTGTTGGCTTCTCCCTGGCTTCAGAGTCTGGGAAACTCTAGTTATCTCTGACTTTTCTTTGCATTTCCCGCCCCCCCCCATTTGGAAAGATTGTACTGGGAACCCCCATTAGAGCATTCAGACTAAAAAGTCATCAATCTAAAAAAACACTTGACCCTAATTGTGTTGGCCCACAGTGCCAGATGCCACTGTTGGCACTCCCCTCCTGCCCCCAGTAAAGAGACCCTCACTCAAGACAGAGTGTTTGCCCTGTCTCCCCAGGAGCCTGGCCCTTTAAGACAGGTGGCTGGGCATGCTGTGTCCCCCCCCCCCCCCCACTGCCTTTGTCAATTTTTGTGGGAGGAAAGAGGTCAGTGGTAGTTCTACTCCCAACATTTGGGGATGTGGCCTTCTGATAGTGAAGAGAATGGAGCCTGCGCTCTACAGGGGGAATGTAGCAAAGTAGTTTAGAGCAGAGGCTCTGGAAGCAGATTGCCTAAATGCACATTTCGGCTCTACCATTTATTTCTGTATGGCCTTTTTGTTGTTGTTGCTAATTCTTACCCAAGGATCTTTTTCCCATTGATTTTTAGAGAGTGGAACGGAAGTGGAGGGGGGGAGAGAGAAAAACATCGATGTGAGAGTGACACATCAATTTGTTGCCTCCCACACACGTCCCGACTGGGGCACAGATCCAACCTGCAACCCAGGTGTCCTTGACCGGGAATCGAACCCAAGACTTTGTGTGGCCTTGAGCAAATCATTTAGTCTCTGTAAAATGGGGGATAAGAACAGTACCTTCCTCATAAGGTTGCTGGGAAGATTACGTGAGATAAACCATGAGATAAACCATGAGATAAGCTGTATAACAATGCCTGAGGCACAGTTGGTGCTAGTTAGTGTTACTGTTGTCACAGGAGCCTGCATAGCAGGTGGAGTCAGCCAGAGCCTCTGGGGCCTGAGGGATGTCTATTTAGAGCCCTTGAGAGGCCCTCTCACCCTGTGGTGTTTGAGACAGAGGCATCTTGGATGGAGCTCGTGGCATGTTCTAGAGGAAGGGAGTGTAAGGATTTAGATGTGACATTTTCTAGCTAATGCAGTTTCCTCAGTTACCTGTGCCCTTGACGTGCATGCAAGGTCACTGTGAGAACTCGAGACAGCGTAAAGCATCCAGCAGTCACTCTCCATAGTGGTTGCTTAAACAGCCGTGAGGCTTGGCAAGGGAACCCAGAGGATGGTCAGTGGGCTCCAGCCTGACTTTTCTGGCTGGGAGCCTTGAGGTACACTCTTTTTCATGACTCTGTGATGAGCAGCCTCTGGGTGTTTGTACCTTCTGCTGTTATCGGCAGTGTCCCAGCTTGCAGAGGGCCTCCCAGATGTTATCTCTGCCTCTGAGGGGCCCTCCAGGAAGTGACAAGGGTCTCCTGCCTGTTTCACAAATGAGGAAAAGCTTGGAGAGGACGTGACTTCCCTAAGTGTGGAGGGCATTACTGATGCTCTGCCCCATAGCAGGGCTTACCTGAGTTCACCTGCAGCGGTTTCCAGTGGTTTCCAGCCCGCTGACACCCTGCAAGCTCCCCCCACCCGTCTCCCCACCTCATCTCTCCGTGTGAGGGTTTTCTCCAACCCTGTGGTTCTATGGGAGCTTGGTCTGCCCCAGTAGGTGCACCTAGGGAAGGTCAGGGGAAGAGGTGGGGGTGAATTGTCCTCCCAGGGGGTTACCCTCAAAAAGTGGGGGATAGGAGATGTGTCCCAGACACCTGCTCTCTAGTAGGAGGATTCTGAGGCGAGTTCCAGCCAGAACCTCAGCAGATAGATCCCCAATAGGACTGAGCCCCAGATCTCCACAGAGGTAACCTGCCGGTTAAGACAGACACCTTTACCAGCTTCTACCCTTTCCTGGCCTGACTTTCTATACTTCCTCTCTTACTTAGACTTCCTGGAATCAGCTCCCTGATAAACAGCCTGCACCCCAAGCTTCGTCTCAGGGTTGCTTTGGGACAAACCCAAATCATGATAGCAAACAGCTGCTAGCAGGTGGTGGAGCTGGGACTGAAAACCTGTCTGTAACTCAGTTCCCCAGGCTAGCCGTCCTTCTGGAGATTTCTGGGGCTTTTGTTATAGAGGAGTCAGAAAAGAGCCTTGTTTGATGCAGGTCACTTTAGGTAAGGAGGACAGTTTCCGGATGAGTCAGAGGCAACGAGGCTGAAGAATACTTGTACAGCAGCTTCTAGGGACTCATCAGAGGAGTCCATGCAAGCATGACCAGAGAAGCTGGGCCCTGGAAACGTGGGAATCTGACCGTATATAGACTTGCCCCAGGAAAGAGATAAACAAACAAGGGACTTATAGATAAACAGAAATCTAGGATCTTTATCATCACAGGTCCGGCTGGGAGGAGCAGGGTAAATGTCTGAGGAATTGGAGGCTGGAAGCTGCTGGCAGCTGTGCCAAGAGCAAGGAGACATATATGACCTTGGCACTGTTGTTTGTCGTAAAATTGCTGTCTGTATCTGGCTGGTTGTATCTGCTGTAATCAGGCTACTGGGCAGGGAGTTGGACATTATTAACCTTAAAGTTCTTGTGACAATGTTTGAAACTGTGGTGAGACTGGGTGTCCTTATAGATGGCAACACATCTTTAGGAAAGTCAAGGGAGAAAGGAGGAGTGTGTGTGTGTGTGTGTGTGTGTGTGTGTGTGGAGTGCATGTGTATCTGGGGGGGTGTTGTATATGCGTGTGTGTTAGTAGGTGTTTGGGTGTGGTGTTTGTGAATGTGTGTTTGGGGGGGTGTCTATGTGTGTTTGGGTGTGGTATGTTATGTGTGGGGGTGGTGTGTTTGGAGATGTGAGTGTGTGAGTGTGTGTGTATGTATGTGTGTGAGATGATCATTGTTTGTCAGAAAAGACCATCTTTTATCCTTGAGAAGTCCTTATGGTCAGGCTAAGGGGTCCAAGGATACTTAAATTTTAGTGTATAACAGTCTCATAGATGCTCATATATACTTACAATAACTATTTGTAAATTTTTCTCGTGTCTCTTCTGTGCCAGACCTCATTTCACTCTCACAGCAGGTCGTGTTTCTCCCACTTTATAGGTAAGGAAACTGGGAATCAGAAAGGTTAGGTCACTCTCAGTGGCACAGCTAGTAAGTGGCAGAACTGGGATTTGATCAGCTTCCTGACTTCGGTCCTCTCCTGCTTCCTCGATGTGGAGTGTGAGCTGGTCGGTGGGGGTCTCCTGCGGCTTTGCACGTGCAGAAAGGGCACTTGCTCTAGAAACATTACTTCTAGCTCCAGTGGAGGCCTCGGCGAAAGTGCGGGAGCAGGAAGGCTGTGAGGCTGGGCTGGGTGAAGAGGCTGGTGTAGGTGAGCCCGGAAGACCTGTTCCCAGGAAAAAGTTGTTGTGACCCCAGAGTGGGGTGAAGATGGAGAAGGGGCTGCAAGAAAGGCAGGGTAGAATCGAGGAGGGGCTCGGAGGAAGCTGGAGAAGTCCTTGAGTTCATCCCCTGGGCCTAGTGTAAATGTTTTAGTTGGGTAAGGAACCTTATGCTTGATTTTAATCCCCCAAGAGCAAATGTTAATCTCCCTTCTGTTTGTTGCTGTGGAAAGGTTACCTGTCCAGGTGTGTGGGGATGGGGCAGTGCAGATCTGTCCATGTTATCTGATAAGTGATTTAACCTCTAGTAAGGAGATGAGTAGAGGAACAGGCATTTCCAGTCTGGATTCCTGGAAGGAGTAGAGAGAGGGTAGACATTTCATCACTGTAAATTCTTGGTTGACCGAGGCAGTGGGGCCATGGGATTGCCTGGCTGTTCCCGCCCATGGGAGCTCATGTCAGGGAATAGGAAATCCCACGGAAGCTGCAGTCCCAGACAAGACTTTGCATGGGGCATTTGTGATTTACTCATAGGGCTCAGATACCCTTTGGTTCCCAGAGTTGCTGGGAGAGAGCCCCCTGGTACCCAAGCCAGCTTGGTGACTCCAGCTCCTCCAGAGCAGACAGTTCCTCCATGTGCTCCCAGATTCTTAAAGGGTGACCTCTTCCCCACCCACGTGCCCATAACATCAGTCGAGGTGAATCTTAGGAAGTTGGCAGACTCATGCAAGTCACCCTGAGCAGCAGGAATTTTCAAAACCTGTCCTCTAATAAGTTCTCAGCCTTAATTCTATTATTATTGGGTGTTAACACAGTGGTAATAATGGTTATGGGTTTGTTTGGCTCTCTGCTGATTTGGATTAGGATGTGATATGGTGCAGCACTTACAGGCCTCTCAGAGTCCGACGCAGCCATGTGACATTGGACAGGTTCTTTAATCTCCCAGAGCCTTATCTGTAAAGTAGGGATAATAAGAGTAGCGCAGACACCTAGAGTTGGCGACTGGCATAGAAGTGATAGGAATGGATTTCCCCCCTACCACCTTGAAGCTGACCAAGGCCGGTCTTTTAGGGAAATGATGAACTTGTCGGCGGTTTATTCCCATTACTTCCTCTGGCCTGGCGAGCAGTGTGGGGGAAGGGTGGAAACCGAGCAAAGCCTTCACTGATCTGTGCCCCAGGGACTCTCCTTCCGGGAGGGGGGATGGAGAGAGAAACAAGAAAAGTATCTTTATTTGTTTTTTAATGTTGACTAACTCCCCAGCCCCCTTACCAATTTCTGGTGAAAGTTGCTGTGTTCCTGGTCAAGCTCTCTTCCCTGGAGACACAGGGTCATGGGACTTCTCTCTTGGGGGCAGTTCATGGGGAAGTCACCAAGTGCTTTGGAGTCCTCTGTGTGGAGTCAGACTGCATTTATTTCTTCTCGAGCTAGAGCTGGCCCAATGCAAAACTGGGGAATCTGTTAGGAGGCGTTCAGCGGCAAGTAACAAAATCCCATCTGAAACTGTCTTAAAGCACTCGGAAATTTATCATCACACCTTCAAGGCAGTTCGGAAGTACAGAGTAAGGAATTATTTTATTTTTATTGTTGAGAGTATTACAAATGTCTTCCCCTTTTTTCCTCCCCTTGCCCCCCACCACCTGGTTCCTGTCCCCCCCTAGGCCTTCACCACCCTATTGTCTGTGTTCATGGGCAATGCATATATGCATATAAGCTCTTTGGAATTATAATTTTAAAAAACTGTCCCCCATTAACATTTATATTGTTTCCAACTGTTTTTTTCTTTTTTGACATTGTACACAATGTTGCCCCAAACATCCATATATATCTTTGGGAAGTTGGGCTACAATTCCTGTAGGATAAATTATTGGAGGGACATTGACAGGTAAGAGAGTCTGGGGTTTCTGTTGGGTAAAGAGCCCACCTCGGAGTGGAGCTGATCTGTTCAATGCCTTAGCGGAGTTCACTGTATATTAGGAAGAGGATAGCATCCACTGAGGTGTGGTGGTTGCCTTTGGAGTGGAACCTCACTGCTGCTGTGGTCAGCTGGGAACTCATTTTCCATCGCTTTCACTCCTTTGGCACCACCGCTCAGGACTTCAGTCTGGAGCTCCCTAAGGGGTCTCAACCCTTGTAGTCGGTCCAACTCCCAGTGGACCTGGCAGATGCACACCAGAGTAACCTTCTGTGGCACTGCTTTAGCTGGGTCGCTTTCTTGCTCAACAACCCTCAGTGTCTCCCTATTGCTTAGCAGACTAAATTAGCCTCTGCTAGGAATTTAGGGCTTGAGTAGGGTGGGAGGACTGGATGGGGGAACGATATCAAGACTCCCTTCTTGCCTGTCCAGCATGGCTCAGTGAGTGAACATCGACCCACGAACCAGGAGATCACAGTAGGATTCCCGGTCAGGGCACATGCCGGGGTTTCAAGCTCAATTACCAGTGGGGGGGCGTGTAGGAGGCAGCCAGTGGATGACTCTTATCATTGATGTTTCTGTCTCTCCCTCTCCCTTCCTCTCTAAAATCAATAAAAACATATTTTTTTTAAAAAAAGACTCCCTTCTTGCCCTTGTAGAACTATAGTCTAAGAGAGAGACCCCCACATGAGCTAGCTAAGTAGGATGAAATGAATGTTCTGCGGAGATACAACAGCAGGTGGTATGGAAGCTTCCAGGAGGGAACTGTTCACCACAATGGGACCTGGTGTGTGCACACATGAGTACATGCATATCTGTTTTAATGGGCCATTTACTGTGTAGCCCACACTGTTGAGGGCTTTTTTTCCCTCTCCCATTTAATTCTCACAACAACCCTGTGAGGTAGGTAATAACCCAGAGGGAAGAGACTTGGCCAGGGTAGCAGAGCCAGGGGTCGATGGGGCTGGGAGTCAGAGCCAGGCGTCCTGGGCTCCTGAGCTTTTGATCTTAATCCTTAGGTTACTGAAGGAGGAACGGGGGAAAGGTAGGCCACCCCTGGGGAGGCAGGGGTAGAGCAGGCAGACGATGGGGAGCAGTGAGGAACCCAGATGTGGCAACTGGGGCACCAGGAGAGACTGGGGTACAGGGCTGGAATGTTGTGTTTGGGAGTTCAGACTTCCCTGCAAGTACACGGAGCCTCGGGAGGTGTTGCTTGACACAGCCCAGTGTGTGTTTAAAGATGAAACCCCACACGTGGTGTGAAGGATTGATTGAACTCAAGAGACTGGAGAAACCTGGAAGACCAGTTGGGAGGTGATGGCGGTGTGGTGCAGCCTCATCTGATATGTGGGCCAGGTTCTCAAGTCAGCGAGGAGGGTCAATATCCCCCTTAAAAATCTCTTAAATGGCCCATCCAGTTCAGTGTCAAGGGCACTTTGTATTTGACTCTGTGCAGCGTGAGAACCACTGAACTGAGTAAAAGAGAAACGAAAGGCACGTCAATAGCCCTCATCAGGCATCCAGACCAGCCCACCCGTAACCCAACGGGTGGGCTGGGGGTGGGGTAGGGTTGCAGCCTGCCTGCAAGGCTGACTCCGTTCTGCTTTAAGATTAAGCCTCTATCACCTGCAGCCTCGTTAGGGGGTTTATGGTCGGAAGGATGGACCCAGACAGTGGTGTTAGCGCCAGAGGGATGTGATTCCGCACAGCCAGTGGAAATCTGGCCTTGTGGCCTTTCTCTGTCCAGGTTTTCCCCACTTTTCACCATTCCTCTTATCTTCTTGTATAACCCTGTTCCACTTCCTAAATGAAGATGTTTCCTATCCTCTTGCTTCTATTTTTCAATTCATTGCCCATTGTCATCATAGCAGAACCCTCCTCCTGCTTTATTTCTATTTTCCCCCTTTCTCCTCAATCCTGACTCCTGTCCCTTTCCCGCTGAAGCATCCACCCTAACCTGTTTAATGTAAACCCATGTTTATATCAAACTCAGAAAATAGGTTGTGCTGTTTGAGTGTGTGGTTTGTAATCTCCATTCGTATTGTGCTGTAGATTTTGTTTGGTAATTTCCCTTTTTACTCCATAATATGTTTATAAGATCTGTTAGCACTGTTTGCGTCTGTTGTTTCTGACTGTTGCAGTGTTCCATAGCGGCACCCAGCACAGTCTACTTATTCACTCCCCTCTCAGTGACACTGAGGTTGCCTCCAGTGCTCTCTACTGCAAACACTGCTGCAGTAAACACACCATAGACTGCACCCCTGGCAGACTGCACCCCAGGCAGACTGCAGAGTCTTCTCCAGCATGTACACCCAGGAGGGGGGAGTGCTGCTGGGGCACAGTGCATGCACAGACTTAGTTTAAATCAGTCCAACCATATTGCTTTTCAGAACGGCTTTGCAGTTTATACACCTCTCAGCAGTGAGCCAGGGTCCCCATCTCCCTACATCCCCCCCAGCACTTGGTATTACCCAGAAGAGTAGGTCATTTTCCTCTCTCCCTTCCAGAGGGGACCTGCCAAGCGGCTGGCACTTCTTCCCAAGGACAATCCAACTGAGGTTGGAAGACGTAATGAATTTTCATGTCTTCATATCATTCCTTCCTGGCCGGTCTCCCTTGCTTGTAATTTCATAATTCCCTACCTAGTTCTCACTAATGGGACCAGAAACCTAAAACCTCTCTCCATTATCTTCCAAGAACTCAACCAGCCTTTCAAAACTAAACCTCCTTTGTTTTTTCAACTTAATCTGAAATAAGCCCTTCTTATCTTGTTTTCCCACTTTGCTCAGTGCCTCGAAGGCTCCCTGGTCATTCTGTGTATTGAGGCAGGAATGGCCCTTGAAAGGTATTGCTTCACCTGTCTGCCACGGTGGGGGTAGGGCTGCAGACCCTCCCCGGATGTTACTCCCACCACAGAAGCCAGGTTTGGGATTTAGCTCTGTTTAAATTGTGGCCTGAAGCCTTGTTTGCAAATGGAAATAAGTTGGGCCTGTTTGCTGGGGATAATTATAGGAAATAATTATCTAGATACTGTCCAACTTTTGGGTTGAACCGTTTGGTTGATAATTATAATTGTCCTATGGCAGTTGCTGGAGTGGGCTATTATTGAAGTCTTATACCTTTTCTGGTTCCAGAAAGGCGTAAATGTGGCTTTAGGTCCGATGTTAGATATGTGTTATGTGTTTGCCTGATCTGTCCAATTACACTGTGAGCCCCCCCTCCCCCACCTTGCTCCACAGAGCTTTACACTTAGCAGGTGCTCAGTAAATACTTGTTGGGTGGTTGACACAGGATTACATGTTAATCCCTCATCTTCAAAGGCTAGAACCAGACCTATTTAAAAAACAAATGACCCTCCCTTTAAAAAGTGGCATTACCTTCTTGTCCTCACAAAGTGTTCATTTTAGTCCCATTTATTGCTTTTGGGGGTGGGGGGTCTTGGAGGAGTGACTCAGAGAGCCTCTTTAACTTAAAAGAGGCATAATAAACTACACTCTGTAGAGAAGACCGGATGCCAGCGTGTGTCCCAGAACTGGGTTGGGAGCACAACACTCTAGATGGTTCCTTTGCTCACCCCACCCCCGCCTGCAGGGCTTGCTGCCCATAGCAGTGTGTGGTATCCTACAGATCGCCATTAAATAAACAGTCCCTTGAAAACACAACATTAAAAAAAAAAATGCCGCCTATGTATTGTATCAGGAGAGCTAAATATTATGGAAAAGGCCAAATATTTCCACTGTGTTAAGAAAATAAGAAGCCGGCCTCATGGAACTTCCCACTCAGTGGGCAGAAGATGTGGTGGAGACTTCAAAAGAAGGAAGAACTATCAAGACAGCATGAGCTGTGACGGGTGACTGCACCCCTGGAAACACAAAGTGTGTGTATGTGTGTGCCACATGCGGCTGCAGAAGTTTCGACAGCGCCTTTCACCTGAGACATAAATTAATGCACCAGTGTATGTACCGTGGCTCACCCAAGCAGTGGTCCGACTGTGACTCGGGCTGGGGGTGAGGCTAGGAGGAGGGGAGGAAGCGCAGAACAGAGACCCCCTTTGTTCTCACAGGACCCGAAAGGCAGATTCACAGGAAGAGACTCCTCATCCTGCGTCTGAAATGAAGGTGGACACTCTGGCCATGGGGCTGATGGCTCTAGCAGAGGCCCTGCCCTTGGGCTCCAGGCAGTGTCTCAGCCAAGGAGGGGCCCTTTGACCCAGCAGTGGAGTATCTGAGCGATGAGATCCTGGCATCTCCAGCCCACCTCCCTTTACCGGGTTGAGCTTGTGAAGCCGGGGGAAAGCTGTAGGCCAGGCAGCCTGACTTTCATTGGAAAGAGACCAGGAATCATCTTGCTTTTATTAAAAAGTTAGGCTGGGTTATCTCAGGGAAGACGATGCTTCGAAGTTGACCAAGTTCTAAGCGGCTGGCCTGCCTGCTTTAACGAGCTGGGGGAAGCTCATTTGGGGAGTGGCAGTAAAACCGCTCACCGGGCTTGCAATGTGAGAATGTTCTTAAACCTGAGAATGTTGTCCATGAATCATCGGTAAGGCCTCCCAGGTGTGGGGAATGGACTCTTGTTCCTTCTGCCGAGTTGGGACTTGGCACTCTGACTAGCTTCCTAGCTTTCTCTCCGCTAGCACAAGCCTTCTCCCTCTGCTGGGTGTGGCCACCTACGTGGTGATGCGTGGGCTCAGCGGCCCGTCCTGACTCAAAGTGGTGACACAGAGAACCGCAGCATCTTGTTACAGACTTCCTCCCTCGCTCCCAGAAGCTGTGCCTGCCCATGCTGGGCCTTGCCAGGGTGATAGGCATGGTCACCAGCTTTTGTTGAATTCTTCGCCCGGGACTGTGCAAGCACTGTACATGGGGACCTTCATTGAAGCCTCACACCAGCCCTGTACAAGGCAGGACTAGTACCATCCACTTTTGTTATTCCCATTTTATAGATGAGGAAGCAGAGGCTCCAGCAAGCATAGAAACATTTGCCCATGGTCACGTAGACAGTACACGGCAGAGTTGGGATTCAAACCTAGGCCTGTGCTTTCCAACACTGCCCCCTCTGACTAAGGACTATGCAGAGATGGCCAGGACACAGCCCTGTCCTCTAAAATCTCACAATTCAGGTGTAGAGAGAACACTTCCTTGTGGGTTCTCAGGCCCAGCAGAATTGGGTACAAAAAACTCCATGGGTGGTCTAGGGAGGGACTGGAAGGAACTTGTGGTGCATTGAACATCCTGTGAGCCAGGCTCTGGCTGAGTGCCTTGTATCCATGATTTCTTTTAATTCTCATAGTAACCCTGTGAGGTTCATTTTACATATTCTGGATGGAGGTTCAGAGAGGTTATGTAATATGCTCAACACCACACAGTTCATGGGAGGTGGAGTTGGGCTTGACCTCACATGTCTGACTCCAGAGCACATTCTCTTTGCCCAACACCACTATAGATACTCCATTTTAGTAGAGTTGTCGGGGATGGTAGGGCTTGAAGGGGGCTAAGAGGTAAGGAGAGAGACAGGAAGGAGCAAATATCCAGGCCCGGGGAAGCAGGAAGATGTGGGCAAAGGCAGGAATTCCCATGAGTGAGTAACAGCTCTCTCATGAGTGAGCTATTGGCCCAGTCTTCATCACCGTCCCAAATCCATCATCTCTGTATTATAGCTAATGACATGTAGTGGCTGCTGAAGGCCAAGTTTCTTTGGTTCCAGGGAAGTGATGTCCTCCCACCCCTCCAGCTCTTCCTGCCCCTTCTCTACCTCAAACTTCCTGAACTTTCTGGGTAATTCATTAGATGCGGTCATTTACAGTGGGTGTGAACCTGTCAGGATGACAGATTAGCCTTGGGACATCTCATTTGGAAGGACCTGGATTCATCCCTTGATCATTTCCATGCTCTCTGCTTCTCTCTACCTCCTGCCCAATCTGAAACACACCCTTTAATTGCCCTCCCAGCACCTCACAGGCAGCATCTCCCAGTTCCCTAACGGTGACCATGTATTGGCTCAGCCATGTTGGCCTTGTGAAAAGCATGCCTATATCCATTTTCTCTGATCTTTCATTCATCTAACAAGCATTTATTAAGTGCCTAGTGTATGCCAGGCACCATGTCAAGATTCCTGCATGCCAGGTGAGGAGGGAGCTTACAGACTGATTGGGGTGACCAGCATTAACCAGAGTTACGTATATGGATGTGCACTGATGGACTGTGGTCAGGAACCAACTGGAAAGGAACAGGATGTTCTGAAGCATGAACAGGAGACAGCTGTGCAAATTCGGAAGGAGGGAGAACGGAGTTCCAGGCAGAGGGAACAACATTTGGCAAAGGCTCAGTGGTAGGAGGGAGTGAGGTGCTTCAGGATCTTCAGCACAACTGGGGAAGGTGGTTCCCTTTTATTGTTGTGATATCCATGATACCCATCTTACAGCCAGCTAAGGTGAAACCCAGGAATGGCCTTTTCTTCTGAACTCAGGGCAGGGCCTGCTCTGTTGGTAGACCCTGAACAGGGTTCTAAAGGGTGCGTGGGACCCTGGCCGGGTGGCTCAGTTGGTTGGAGCATCGTCCTGTGCACCAAAAGGCTTCGGGTTTGATTCTTGGTCAGGGCACATGCCTAGGTTGTGGGTTCAGTCCCCTGTTGGGGCGTGTAAGGGAGGCAACCAGTGGATGTTTCTCTCTCACATCGATGTCTCTCTCTCTCTTCTCCTTCTTCTCTCTATAAAATCAATGAAGGCATATCCTTGGGTGAAGATTAAAAAAGAAAAATAAATAAATAAACTGCAGGGCGGGGGGGGGGGCACTGGAAGGAACTATGCTCTCTAGGGAAAAACATCCTACATTGGGAGCTGATTCCACCAAAATCATGGGCTCCTGAGCTCCTCTCTGTTTCCCAAAGTCTCCATGTTCCCAGTAGGTCTGAAGCTGTCTGCTGGCAGGAAGGAGCTTGGGGAACACACTGGGAGCCTGGGATGGGGTTCTGGGCACAGTCCTGAGAAGACACATAACTGAGTGGAGACTTCTGTAAGGAAATCCAAGAGGCAGCATCGCACAATGGAAAATGCAGAAGTTTTGGAGTCCAGCGGACCTGGGCATGCATCTGGGTTTATATCTCTGTGACCTTAGGCACACCATGCAACCTCTCAGAGCCCAGGTGCCTTTGCTTGCAAAATCAGAGTGATGATACCACTGATATGGCTTCATGCCTGAAGTGCTGAGCTGAGTGAGCTCAGAGCAAACCCCACTCTCCCTTCAAGGTCCTCTGGACATCTCCTGTGTCCTCTGCAGATTTCTGCAGAAGGAAGAGGGTGTCTGGTCCTGGAGGGTCAACGGGGAAGAGGCCATCCAAGAGAGTGCCATATTGGGCATATTCCATAAGGCTTTAAGCTTTCAAAATACCTGGTAAGCCTGTGAGTGTCTTCCTAGGGGCTGGGGAGTAACCTCCAACTGGCATTGGGACAACTTGAGGGAGCATTCCCAGGTGTGGTTTTGGGGTGTGGGTGCTAAAATGTCTCTTTTCATCACTGCAGTAATGAGTGAGGCCTTGGCAAGCCGACTGGCCTGCCTTGGTTGTCCCAGTGGAGGCCTGCCCTCTACCCACTTGCCTTCCTTCCCTCAGCTCAGCCCCCTCTGCAGGATCCTCCCTGCCTCCCAATCCTGGGGCGCCCCAAGCTCCCTCAGCCTTCCAGGAGTCAGTGAGGTGGAGTGTGAGGCCTGAGACTGTGCTGTGAGTTGGAAAGAACACAGCGGTTGGAATCCAAGCCCACTACATCCCAACTGCGTAACCTTGGGCAAGTCACTTAACCTCTAGGAACCTCAGCATCTTCTTCTGAGATGGAGGCACTACTTGTGCCCATGCACAGGGTTTGTGTCTGCATTCGCTGAGCTTGTGTATGGATGGCTGCCTCTGGCATAGAGCCTGCTTGGAACTTGCTAGGGTGGCTTCCATCCCTTTCTCAGGTGCCATGAAAGTTGTTGTGCTCTGTGACTTGGCTGACCAGGACCAGGTTCCCAGTCTTGTAAGGGAAGTGGTTAAAGCCAGACAGATAAAGGCCAGGGTAAGGAATGACACTTAGGCCAAGCCAACACTGCCTTAAAGAGTATTTATGCAAAAAGAATTGATTTTTCTGCACCTTGCTCTTCTCACTGCTCCTAGGTGCAAACGTAGACAATCTAGCCCTTGGGATAGTTGCACAGTATTTAATTCTGACAGTATCCTGGAACAACTTGATGGATACTCTCAGAAATGTCCTTGAACATAGAACTTGACACATTTTCGTGAGTTTATCCGAGGATCATTTTCTAGCAAGGGAATTGGTGAGTCAAAGAGTTTGCATTTCTCATTTTGATATATGTTGGCCAGTGGCCTGCCTAAAAGAATTCACATCCCTCCTACAGCGAATGAGACAGATCTATTTTCTCATGCCTTCATCAGCCCTGGGGCTTACCGAACTTGAATATTTTGCCAGTCAGCTAAAGAAAAATAATGTCTTATAGTTCTGATTTCTTTTCTCAGTGACACATGAGGTTGAGTATCTTTTCATGATGGACCTGCCGTTTGGATTTCTTTTTTGGATAAATGCTATTTACATTCTTGGCACATTAAAAAATTTTCTATTGGGAGATTCAACTTATTACTTTGGATTTAGAGGGTTGTTCTTGGGGAGTGGAGATTGGTCTCCAAGGGGGCTTGGTGGTGTTTCAATCAGTTTCCTCTGGGACTGCCTCCCTGCCCTCCAAAGGACTGTCCTGAGCTTGCTATGAGCTTCCTGGGGCTCTCGATGTTAACAAGGTGTAAAAGTCTTGCCCCACACCCATCCCAGTGCTGGGCAGTACATTAGGGCATTGCTTGTGATGAGATGGCTGTGTTGGGGGCTTGGTGTTGGACTCACTGCTTCTGGGATTAGGGGAGGGGGGAGCACAGTAAGATGCTGAGAAAGAACGCGTGTATGTGTGTAGCTATGGGGAGACCTCCAGAATTTCTGTGGGGGGCTTACGTTGCTGGGGGTTGTATCTGCGTCGGAAGCACCCCATTAGAGAGTGTATTCCAAATAACCAATCTACTAAAGTTGTTTGTGTGCACAGTAGATATAACATCCAAGCTTAGTTGTCTATTTCCCTGGATAAAAAAATTATAAAAGTAAATAAGAAAGATAAAATCAGTAATAAAATAATAACAGATTTACCACTTGTATGTGGAGCAAGCTGACAGAGATTGTGCCTCCATTGGCATTGCCAGGAGGGAGCCAGGAAAGAAAAGGAATGAACTGCCATAGTAGGGTGTTTGTTTTGGGCCAGGCCTGTGCTAAGCACTTTGCATGCATTTTCCCACTTAATCCTTATGCAAACTGTCCAAGGCATGTGCTCTTATTAACCTCCGTTTACAAGCAACGAAATGGAGCCTCAGAGAAAATGAGATAATTTGTCCAAACTGTTACACTAAATACAGGGCAAAGCTAGGATTTAATACTGAAAGTTGTTGGATGCCATGCATTGGGTTTCCCTGTTTTTCCTCCCCGGCCCTGATCCTTTGGTTAAAGCTGGAAGGAGGATTCCACAGAGAGGGTGGGAGATGGGGCTGTGGTGTTTTGGCCCAGTGCCCCAAACCCCTAGCCCCCCTGCCCGCCTCAGCAGCCCAGCTGGCATCTCAGAATACAGGGCTGGGAGAGGGGGCCCCTTACTTGGGGCTTTGGTGTGCAGCCTGGGAGGGCTGGAATCTATAGCTCACGCCTTTCCCTGCATGGGTCTGGGTGTGAGCGAGGGTGTGGGGAGGGGGCCTGCTCCCTGGGGGTGGGCTCTGGCCAAGTGAAACAGGCTGAGGTCAGAGGAAGGGGACCACCCTCCCCAAGGGAATGCCTGGATGACGTGACTTTGGGGGGGGCGCTGGGGGAGGAGGTCGACTGTGTGTTTCTGTCTCACCTCCATGCCTGGCCAGATGGGGAATCGGTGCGGGAAGCCCGGCCAGATGCAGCCTCTGGCAGGCTTCCCTGGCCGCTGCGCGAGGTTCTTCTCCAGCCGGCTTGGCAAGTCCCTCCTCCCAATCCCAGAGGGGACAGGGAGCCAATGACGTCCTCGAGTTGGCTGTGGCAGAGAAGAGGGTCTCCTCCGGCCACGCAGCAGAAAGGGGCTGGGAAATGTGGGTCGGGGCCCAGAAGACGTGACCTGGTACCCCTTTCCTCATTCCAAATGGCTGTGTGTCCCGAGCCAGGTTTGGGGGAGGGAGAGGACGTTTATAGGTTTGCTCTCAGATCTGGAGACTGGGGGTGAATGTAGCGTAAAGCAAAGCCTCTGACTTCTCGGTCCCTTTAAGTTGCTTACGCTCTCCCTGCAGCGAATGATCTAGGTCTAAGTCACTCTTTGCACTGCCCACCAGTGAGCAGCAAAGCCTCTGTGCACTGCCACGACCTGGGGTCCCCCCACTCCTAACTCTGAGATCTGTCCCAGTCATTCCCCTGCCACCCAAGTGTGGTCCATCTGAGGTTCCAGAAGCCTTCGGGGTGGGGGTTTCTCCATCTTCAGGTGTCCTCTCCTAAGCTCCTGGTCTCCTCTCCTCCCCAGACCCCACTCATTTCCCTGCCTGCCTTCTCCCATCACCAGACTGGCCTCACCTTCGTGCCTGCTCCTCACTTAGAGGCCTTCATCCTGGTCTCTTCTTTCGGCCTTTAAATCTCCCCATATGCCTGTTCTTCCCTCGCTCTCCAACCCCAATGCATTCCAAGTTTCCCACCCAAGAAACTCTTCAGCTTTGACTTCGGCTTTTCTGCCTTCCTCCCCTCTGACTCTCCTGCCCCTGCCATTCCCACAAACTTCAGAGCCAGGGACTCTTCTGCTCACCTCCTGCCCCTTACTGCCTTGGGCTTTCGGCTCCAACCACCCCAGCTGCACCTTGGTTTTCCTCCCAGCTCAAGCCCATTGCACTCCCTTCCCCACCCACCAGCCTTTGTGCCCTTTCTTCTGCTTGGGACACCCTCTGGCCGCCATCACCCCCTCATCTTAGCTCAGCTTACCCTTCTCATCTCTCACCTTCACCTCACCTCCAGCATCACCTCCTCCAGGAAGCCATCTCCACTCGGTGCCTCTCCTCTGTGTTCCCCAGGATCATACATGCCTCTCAATCTAGTCTCCACAGCCAAGTACCCGTTAGTGCCAATCTTGCTTACCAGTCCAGGAGCCTCCCTGGGATCAGGACTGTTTTTATTTGACTTTGGCTTTACCAGTGCCTCAGCGGAGCCCAGCACATAGTAAGCACTCGATGCTTTACTGGACTGAACAGAATTTTATCAGACAGAAGTGACAGGTCTTTATTGAGGATCTACCTCATGCCCAATATCCTTAGATAATATAGGGCAAACAAGGGAAGTCAGGATAAAATCTTTGCTGTCAGGGAGTTTGTGGCACAGTTGAGGACAGTTCTGGGAATGGGTTGGGGGAATAGACACGCATGAAATTGGCAATCAGCGTCTCTTGTGCTGAAGTGGGTGCTGTTGATACAGATGCCCTTAAGGGTTTTAGTAAAAGAGGGAGTCGGCTGTGGGCAGAGAAGCTGTGAGGCCCGGAAGAGGGCACAGGGTGGGTGGGGTCAGATGAAAGGAGGCTGGGCCAAACTGCAGGCTCAGAACAGGAGGAGAAACATGTTTCTAGAGGTGAGCAGAGTTCACCTAGTTCTGCAGTCAGCTCTCCTGTGGGCACTTTCAGCATCAGGGCAGGGTGAGTGGATTTTCAGTGCAGTTTTTTTTTAATCCTGGAAGCCAAACAGGAGCTGATGGCATTCCCAGTTTTGCTGCTTGATGGGGAAAGTTTTACTGCACGCCAGGCCCTTCGGGGCCAGCGAACTCTCTAGGCAAGGAGAGCAAGATGTTGTTGGCATCAGTTCTTTCCAGTGTGCAGTGGAAGAGAACCCGGTCTCTTCTTAACGAGCCTGGGAAACCAGGTGCATTTTAAGCCAGGCTTTCTCCTTAATCAGCCAAGTACACCTACTATGTGCCAGTGTTGGTGATCTGTAACATGGGGATCTCAGAGGCCCAGGATGTTTCTTCCCAGGCTAATGGAGGTCACATGACGCCTACCTACACAAGCCTGTTGTATACCCGATGAAAGGACAGAGGGAACATCAGGGCCGAGGCAGTCCAGGGAGGCTTCTAGGAGGTGGTGGGTCCTGATTAGAATTAGGTAGGCTGAGAGAATGGAGAAATGGAGTCCTTCCTGGCTAGAACTCCTTAACCAAGAGTGGCATCTTTTTCCTTCTAATATTTTAAAAACAGCTTGATTGAAATATAATTCACATACCATACAATTAATCCATTTAAAACATACAGTCCTATGGTTTTTACAGTATATTCACAGATAATATGCAACCATCACGACAGTCAATTTTAGAACATTTTCATCATTCCAAAGGGACCGTTAGCAGTCCCTTCCCATTTTCTCCAATGTCACCACCCCAGCCCTAAGCAAACACTAATTTATTTCTGTCTCTATAGATTTGCCTACTCTATTGTAGTGGGTACCAGAACTTCATTTTTTTTTTAATAACTGAATAATATTCTGTTGTATGGCTATAACACACCATTTTATTTATCCATTCATCAGTTGGTGGACATTTGTGTTTTCACTTTTTGGTTATGATTTTATATATATATACTATTTTATAATATAATGCTGACATGAACATTTGCATATAAATTTTGTGTGTGGACATGAGTGTTCATTTCTCTTGGGTAGATACCCTGAAATAGAATTGCTGGGTTATATGGTGACTCTATGTTTAACCATCTGAAGGTCCTGCCAGACTATTTTCCATAGTGGCTGCATTTATTTCACATTCCCACCCACAATGTGTGGAGGTTCCAATTTCTCTACATCCTTGCCAACACTTGTTATTATCTGTCTGTCTAAGGATATTCACCTTCGTGGATGTGAAATGGTACTTCATTGTGTTGTTGATTTGCAGTTCTCTGGTGGCTAATGATGTTGAGGATCTCTTCTTGTGTTTATTGGCCATTCATATATCTTCTTTGCAGAAAAGCCTATTCAGATTCTTCGCCCTTTTTTTTTTTTTAAATCCTCACCTGAGGGTATTTTTTTCATTGCTTTTCAGAGAGAGTGGGAGGGAGAGAGAGAGAGAGAGGGAGAAACACATCAATGTGGGAGAGACACATCGATTGGTTGCCTCCCGCATGCGTCCTGAGTAGGACCACGATTGAGCCTGCAACTGAGGTATGTGCCCTTGGCCAGAATCAAACCCAGGAGCCAAACTGGCTAGGGTTCTTTGCCCATTTTTAAATTGGGTTATTTATCTTGTTATTATTGAGTTGTAAGAGTTTCTTATATATTCTGGATATAAGTTTCTTATTGGAAATATGATTTGTAGACATTTTCTCCCATTCTGTAGATTGTCCTTTCACTTTCTTGCTGGTGTCCTTTGAAGCACAGACGTTTTTAATCTTGATGAACTCCAATTTATCTATTTCTTTTTTTGATTGCTGTTTTTGGTATCATACCTTAGAAACCAGTGACTAGTCCAAGGTCATGAAGATCTGTGCCTATGTTTTCTTCTTAGACTTATATAGTTTTATTGCTCACATTGAGGTACTTGATCCACTTTGAGTTGATTTCTGTATATGATGTGAGATGGGGTTCCCGTCTGATTGAGTCAAACTGAGATGCCACCCACTACTCACTCTAGTTGGCAAGTAGCACTTTGCTCCTTCAATTTAGGTCTCAGCTCAAACGTCCTCTCCTCAGAGAGGCCTTTCCTGACCATCTGTCTAGGTAGCCACCTTCACTGCAGTCAGTTTCTGTCACTGCACTCCATATCATTGGACCATCAGAAATGATCGTATGTGTGTCTGAGGCTCCCCATGCAAGCTGCATGACAACAGACTGTCTGGCTCCCTGCAGCTATGTCCAGCACCTAGTGTGGGGCCTGGAACTCAGCTGCTGCTTCGTTTATAGCTGTTGAGAGCAGAAAACGTTTTGTTGAAGCAGCTGCATTCCCAGTGGATTTTGCTAAAACTTTCTAAGCCTCATGGAGTTGGAAGCTGGAGGTCTGAGTGGGAAGGGATTTTCTAGCAACATCACAGACAGGTGGTCACTCATCTCCTGCCCTGACGATCCCATTACTTTACAAGACAGCCCTTTTCATCCTTGGGCAACTCTGGTTGGAAAGTTCTTCCTGACATTGTGCAAAGACCTGCTTTCCTGTAATTTGCATTTATTATCCACTGCCTTCCTTTGGGTACAATTGGAGTTGAACCTCCCATATTGACAGTCCTTTAAATATTTGAAACCAGCTGTCGTGTGTCTCCTGAATGCTTCTCTGGGCTCAGCACCTCTAATTCTTTCAGCTGTTCCTCCTGGAGCCAAGAAGGGCTGGACTCTGACCCCTCAGTCACTGAGGAAGGCCCCACAGAGCCAGGGACGGCCACAGGCTGCCAAAGAAAGCAGAGGCATGGCTACAGCTCAGACCTAATGAACCCCAGTCTCCCTGTTTTCTTTTCCCCATTTGAGCTGGTGACTTCCAAAACTGGAGGTAGAACTTTGAGCAAAAGCACTGACTACACATTCCCTAACTAGACCTCTTGAAGGCAGGGCTGACTCTTAATTATACAAATTACACTATAATATTGTTTTATATTTAAAGAGTATTTTTTTCAGCTATTCCAGTGATCTTTTAGGTATTGGTCCATCTTAGTGGTTCTCAACCTGTAACATCTGTTAGACTCACCTGGGGAGCTCTGAAAACAACCAGTGTCCACCCCACCTTCCAAGATTCTTTTTTTTTTTTTTTTTAATATATCTTTATTGATTTTAGAGAGAGGCAAGGGAAGGGAGAGAGAGAGATAGAAACATCAATGATGAGAGAGTCATTGATCGGCTGCCTCATGCAAGCCCCTGACTGTGGATCGAGCCCGCAACCCAGGCATGTGCCCTGACTGGGAATCGAACCCTGATTGCCTGGATCCTAGGTTGATGGTCAACCGCGGAGCCACGCCCGGCCAGGCCCAAGATTCTGATTTAAATGGTATGGGGTAGGACCTGAGCAGTTAAAGCACCCCAGGTAATTGTATGTGTGGACAGGGCTTCAGACCTTGGCTTCAGGAACTCCCCAAGAATGAGCAAATGTTGGATATTACCAGAATATCTAAGAGCTGGCATTAGCCAGAGGACAGGCTAGGAGGACACAGTTGTTTTATAAGATGGAGTCTTGTTTTAAATTGTGAAAACCATACATGTTCAAAAGAAATAAAATAATATAGGAAGTGTATAAATTATAAAGTATAAAGTGAAACTATTGCATTTCTTATCTTAACCCAAATAACCACTATTATCAGTTTGTTGTGTGTTTTTTCCCAGATTTTTATAATGTACACATATGTGCGCATACACAAACCCCCATACACATTTCTCACCCCAAATAAACCTAATCATACTGTACACATACTCTTTTGTAATCTGTGTTTTTTTTCTCTTTTCTTTCTATCCTGTGGACATTTTCCCATAATGACACAGAAAGAGCCATCTTTAACAGATGTATGAATCATAATTTGACCATTTTTAAAATCAATAGACATTCAATATTCCTCACTTTTTGCAGTTACAGACAGTGCAGCAGTGAACACCTCTACATACATAAACACACACAACACACATATATACGCACACAGACACACACTGAGTGGATAAAATCTTAGAGACGAAATTGTTGAATGGAAGGGAATGCAAATTTGGGATCGAGATTGCCAAAATGCTCTCCAAAAAGATTGTTTCAGTCTACCCCATGCCACAGAATGCCTAATGACAGCTATTTGCCTTGTGTCAGAAGCTGAGCTTTGCTGAGCACAGCACAGAGGAAGGCGTGAGTGTGGCAGCTGGTGGGGAGGAAATGGCGGGGTCATTTCCCCCGCAGGCTGTGTGTGGAGGAGGCCCTGGCCTCTGGCCTTGCCTGGCCGATGTGTTTCCCAGGAAGAGGAAACCAGACTGTGTGTGTTAACCTTTGCCTTGCTCTCCAGGGTGTGACGCTGGAGTGAGGCACGTTCACAGGATGTGTGCGCCCAGGTCGGTGGGCTTGGGTCAGTCATTGATTTGGAAGTGTGCAGGGCGACAGTCTTCCTTTCCAACCCTTTCTTAGAAGCCCAGGAGAGTGATCCTTTTTATGGTTCAGGAGAGGATACGTTTGTTTAAGTAATCCACGATTCTAGCTCCTGAATGTCAGTGTACACTGAGAGTTTTTCTTAGTGTCCATAGTAGGGGACCCTCCTCCCCCTAGCCTCGGCACACTGCCACCCTCTCTGGGCTCCTAGGCATTACCGAAGATGTCCACTGCCCATTGCTGGGCCTTTCCTTCGGAGGACCTGCTGGTTCAAGGTGGTCAGACCTGTTTTCTCTGATAAGCTGGCTTGAGACCAGAGGGCGGAGGCAGAGTTGGAGGGAGAAAGGTACTAAGGTTCAACCTTGTGCCCTCAGGTACCAGGCCCAGAGGTCTGGAATCTCCAAAGTGGGTTTCTCTCTAGAACCACGGCTAATAGGTGGCTCCAGAAACTTCTAGGAGAGAGGCTAAAATTCTAAGAGTGCAGAAGACCATGCCAGGCACTTTGAAGGGGAAGATGGGGAAAGGAGGTCACCTTTATTGAGCAGCTACAGAGTCTCTACCCATGTTCTCAGTGACCTCCACAGTGAGGCAAGCATTACTACCTCCCTTTTGTGGATGGGGAATGAAGGCTCAGAGAGACTCACAACTTTTCATGTAGATGATCTGATTGATTCTAAACGACGCAAATTAGAGCGCGGGTTCCCACTCAGAGTTCCTTACATGCTTGCCATATGGGCGGCCTCCATCCAGACTAGTCACCCACGCGTGAAGCAACAGTTGCCAGAGCATCGGAGTGAACCACGAGGGCAAACCCTTGTGGCAGGGACTCTGCCTTAACCCATTGTAGCTGTTAAAGAAGACAAAGTAGTCAGGCTATGGCGTCAACGCCAACTTTGAACTTGAGCTCCAGCACATGCCTCCGACCTGACCTCAGGTAGATCAGTTACCTCTCTAGGTCTCTTTATGAAATGGAGATGATAACAGTGCTTTCTTCATAGAATCACTGTAAGGATTAAATGAGATAACCTGAATAAAGTGCTTAGCAATACCTGGAACACTGTAAGTGTTTAATCAATGGGCGTGGCTGTTGTTATTCCTAATGAAACCAATAGTTCGTGCATATTAGAGAAATACTTGTAAAAACAGATTCTTCCTGCTGTTTCTTTCCTACTTCTGGGGACTGGAAGGACAGAACTTTGATAGCTGAACCTTTTCTGAAGGTCCACGTAGGGTTTGGAAATCCTGGGAGAGCCTACTATATACACTCATGTCCCCTCCAGGAAACAAGAAAAAAAAAAGCTTCTGACTCCGAGGGGCCTGCCACAGGTCACCAGTCCTTTGGGAAGGGTGCTCCTGAGGGGGCATTGTTTTCCCTGCCCCAGCAACAGAGTTATTTGTGCTCTTCTACTTTCCCAGGTCAGCTCGTTATTAGTTGTAGGCCCACCGCCTCCATGTGTGTTTGTTTCCCACTTTCTGCTCTTTCCCTACCCCTATTCCTGTCCCACGGCCAATGGAAAGGAGCCGCTTCACCATCTCCCTCTTCCTGGGTGTCTAAATAGCTAATGTGCGTTGAGCACTTACCGTGTGCCAGGTCCTGTGCTGAGTGCCCCATGTGCATCATCGCATTTCAGGGGAAGCTCCCATTGTGAACCACACTTGGCAGCTGACTCAGAGAGCCTATGACACTTGCCCAAGCTCACACAGCAGGGAAATGTTGGAGCTAAAATTTCAACCCATCAAATACTTTTAAAGCCTTCTTCCTCCTTTGTGATGCCAACACTGCCTTTGGTCCTTTCTGAGCCTCACCTTTGGGCACCCCATCGCTCCATCTTGCCCCGCGCCCCACTTGATTGTCAGTGTGAGTCTGGCTGCCCCAGCTGAGCTGTCAGGGCCTGGAGGCTGGGGACTTTGCCTCGATCTTTAGCTTGACACCAGGTAAGCACTCACTCGGCATTTGCTGGTTGCTTTGTTCCTTCACTTATTTAGTGGACATGAAGTGAGCAACTCTTAGGTGTTAAGTGTTGTGCTGAGCGTGATTTGCCATGATCATGCCGTGATCTGCCTTCAGAGAGCTTCCATTCTAGTGGGGAGATATATGGAGTTAGCTCACTAAATTCTCACCGCAGCCCAAAGGGAGGTAGCCACTGTTATTGCCATACTGTAGAGTAATAAATGGAGACACCAGTCATATGGCTTCCTCTTCCAACCCTCTTGCCTGTCCCCTGCCCTCCAAATTAAATAAATAATCGAGACCCGTGATTCATGCACAGTGTGATGGGGACCCATGACTCTTTCGAAGGTGTTTGATATTGCATAGGAGCCTGATGACTATCGCCTCCTCCGTGTACCTATGAAAAGCCCCTTTTCCCAGAGGAGGGCCAAATGGTCTGCAGCTGCAGCGCCTGTGTTTGGGAGGTGACTGCTGGACCAGTGGCACTGGGAAGAGCATTCTGCCTGCGCACACCCTGCCCCTCCCAGAGCTCGTCTCAGGTTCACTTATACTACGACTGCTCCACAAACACGCGGTCCACAGGGAGCCTGGCATAGGGTAATCTGAGGACAGAAGGGCCTGCCACCTGGTCATTAACCCTTAGCCAACCTGTGCATGTGCATGCGGGGGTAGAGCTCGTCCTCCACGTCCAGGCTTCTAAGTGGGTGCCGTTCCCTAAATCCACAGCCCTAGTCCTAACCAGCTGATCCCACCCGATGGTGGTGTGAGCAGGTTAAAGAAGGTTGTCATAAGTTAACATGTGGCCTGGGGCCAGGGGCAGCCGGCTGGGGTCCAGGGAAAAGAAGGCCTCCCTTCTTAAACTGAGCCATAGTGCCACCAAGATACATGATTTCCTCCACAGTTCTTAACTCCTGTCCCTAACTAACTGTACTTTCCTTCAGCAAAGTTGAACACCAAGTACTTGCTGGCCCTTTCTAATTAAGCACAGGCAGGTCCTAGGCCTTCTAGGACTGGTTGGGCCATAACTTTGTTTTTTAAATTGGTCGCAGCCCGGGTCTGATCATGGACATCCCGCCGCTGGAACTGGGCTGGGCTTCATTCTCTGTGCTGTGGAGTTGAGCTGCGGGTCTGATTTGCATCAGGGCTGCTTTCTTGTTGAAAGGAGCAAGATTTGGAAGCCGTGGAAGTCTCAGAAGCCTCAGACATTTCTGGGCTTAATGAGCTGAGCAGATGGGAGGCAGCCCAAGATGGCCTCAGAGTGGGTGGGCTGGTGGGAGCAAGCCTTTGTGCAGGTGTCTGGTGGGAGTTTCCATAGCTGTGTCTGCGGTGGAGACTCTGCCCTGTAGATGCTGAGCATGGCAAGAGGACATGAGACTCTGGAGCTTCCTCTCCGGGGAAGCTGAATGCAGTTGCTGGTCTACAGTGAGGCTTCCTAGACGCCTGCCATCTGCTAAATGGCCAGAGACGGGGGAAATAGAATCCATGGGTGTTTAAAATCCAGAAGGAAGGGAAACTCCATCCGGGAAACATAATTCCAAAGAGTGTGGAAGCAGGATGTTTAATAGCAAACCTTTCTGGAGACACAGCTGCTGGGTAATGTTATCTTGGCCATTCCTGTGACCAGAGAAGTTTATCTGGGCCCCAGTAAACAGAACTGGCTTCTCAGATGAACTCTGCCCTGTCCCCCTTCCCCTCCACCTGCTCTTTCTCTGCGGTTTATCGCTAGGGTTTCCAGGGCCAGCAGCGCCAGCTCAGGGAGGCTTGGGAAACTCTGATGTGGGAGGGGGCCAGGGGAGTGTGGGTTGGGTTGGAATTTTGTGTATACCCGGCTCATCTGCAGGGATAATCTGGGATGTTCAAGGTTTGGAAGAAAGCAGAGGTGCTTCCTGCTCACATGAGAAAAAGAGGGCAGGAGACTGGCCTCAGATCTGTGGGCTCAGGCTTTAGACTGTCTAGGAGGGTAGGCTCCGGGAGTCTCTGGCAAATCTCAGAGGTTTGGGAGAATCTGGGAATATGGATTCATTTCCCCATCTCTACACTGGAGACACCCTCATGCCCCGAGGAAGTACAAGATGTTAGCAGGAGCAATTCTTTTCTAATTTTTAAAAAATTTTTATTGAATTTATTGGGGTGACATTGGTTAATAAAATTAACCAATGTTTCAAGTGTACAATTCTATAATCCATCACCTGTATACTGTATTGTGTGCTCGCCATCCAAAGTCAAGTCTCCTTCCGTCACCATTTATCCCCCTATACCCTCTTCTACCTGCCCCCACCCCACTTTAGCAGGAGCAAGTCTTTGCCCATAGGGAAAGAAAAGTATTTGAGGGGAAGCACAGGCGTGTCCTGTCCTGGTGGCTGTGGCTGACAGGGGTCACATGGACAGCTCTCCCCTCACCCCAGTCCTCTGGCTATTTCTCCACAAGGCTTGTCTTTTGTGTGGGTTGAAGTCAAGGGTTAGACCTAGACGACTCCCTGTGACTTTTCCACTGTTTTGAAGAGTAGAAAGGAAAGGACTTTTCCAAGGGAGGCGTGCTCTGGTTATGCGCTGTGAGTCATAGACTGGAAACTGGGAGGTCTGGGTTCCTGTCCCCTCTCTGCCACTAATGGCGTGAGCACACCTGTGATGATAACCAGTATATTTATCAGGCTGGGCAGCCCCCAAGGCTGTGCCCATAGAATACAGGAGGAGCCAAAGGGCCCAGCAGCTGGGCTGAGGTCTCACAGCCGCTAGAGGGTCCTGAGAGAAACCCAGGTGTGGCTGACTCCAGAATCTGCCTCTTCCTTGGCCGATCCGCTTCCTGGGGCCTAGGTTCCTCCTCTGCCAAAGGAGAGGTCTCCCAGCTGTCAGAGGCTATGAGCCTGTGTTTAATTCTTTTTGGGAGATGAAGAGAAGCCCCTAATTACTCGAGAGGACAGAGCACGGATCGTGCTAAGTCCCAGTGAAGCCCTTCCTCCAGACCCTGCTTGCTTGGCCGGGGAGATAGACTGCTGTCTAATGGCCTGCAGGCAAGTGCAGGCTCTGTCCTGGGTGGGTGAGGTCACTTGGGACCTCCTAAAGGTGTATCCATCAGGGCAGAGGTCAGGAAGGCAGCAACTGGTCATGCACAGCATCTGCTCTCTGCCCAGGACCTTCAGGAAGGGCAGGTGGGAGGGAAGATACAACTGGAAGAAGCTGAGAGGCAGCGGGGGTAGGGAGAGAATGGGGTGGGTTATAACCCCTGTGAAAATTCCAGAGCATCCTGCCATAGTTAGCCGGTTGTATATGAGGGTTTCCTCTGTGTTGGTCTGGTTTTGTAGCATTCCTGACCGTTGACTTCTGTCTGGTCTCAGGCTCTCAGAATTAACATGACTTCCACATGTTCCTCTAGGCTCACCCCCTAAACAAAGGGTGGACATACTCTTCAGATGATCTAGAGCTTTACTTAAAAAGATGTCATTCAGCCCCGCCAGCGTGGCTCAGCAGTTGAGCATCGACCTATGATCCAGGAGATTGAGGTTTGATTCTCGGTCAGGGCACATGCCCTGGTTGTGGCCTCAATCTCCAGTCAGGGGGGTGCAGGAGGCAGTTGATCAGTGACTCTCTCATCATTAATATTTCTATCTCTCTCTCTCCCTCTCCCTTCCTCTCTCTGAAATCAATGGACATATTAAAAAATAAATGAATAAATAAATAAAAAGATGTCATTCAGTTTCTGATCAAATAGTTTGATTTAAATATCTACATTCCTAAATCTACCCATAGGGAGATAGTCCAGTGTGGTTAAAAGTATGGGAATTGGACTCAGCTAGACCTGGGTTCAAATCCTTTGCTCTGTATTTTGCTATGTGTGTGACTTTGGGCAAGTTACTTAGCTTCTCTGAACCATGGCTTCCTCCTGTACAAAATGGGGATATCAGTGGCAGCTACCTCATTGAGCTGAAGATTAAATGCACTGATGCATATGAATGTTTTACACTGTGCTGAATGTAGTAACTAGTACCTAAATGGTCTCTCCATTTTATGTTTATGTTTATGTTTATGTTATATGTTTATGGGATAGAAAGCACGGCATATCCCTATCTATTTATTATAATAAAGGTCAATAATTTATTTTTGGCTTGTGAGGATAGGGATGGCCTTTTATTGTATGTTCCTTCTTATCAGCATCACATAAAACATGCCATAAATACCCTATCTCAGGCTGGCATCACTCAGCTCTATTTGCTTTGCTTTGCAGCCCTCTCCTTGGGTGCATTTGAGAATAAACACTCCACCCTGCATGAGGCTAACTCTGTGACTTAGAGATCAGAGGGGAGAAGGGCCTGGATTCAGAGCTCACTTCCTTGGCTGTTAACTGAACAGCCAAACAGAAAACCTCACAGTCCTGTGTGCAAAACCCCTGCTATGGACTGAATGTTCATGTCCCTCCCCAAATTCACACTTTGAAGCCTTAATCCCCAGTGTGATGGTATTGAGCTGGGGCCTGTGGGAGGTGATTAGGTTTAGATGAGATCATGAATGTGGAGCCTCAATACTGGGATTAGTGCCCTTATTAGAAGAGGAAGAGACTAAAGGCCCCTCTGTCTACCATGTGAGGGCACAGCAAGAAGGCGACCATCTGCAAGCCAGAAGGGGGGTCCTCACCAAGAACCTTGATCTTGGACTTCCAGCCTCCATAACAGTGAGAATAAATATTTGTAGGTTAGGCCAGCTAGTAGATGGTATTTTGTTATAGCAGCCCAAGCAGACTAAGACAGTCCTGCTTCATGGCGAAGTCAGCTACCCTGGTGCCAGGGTGTCTAAATGCTCCTTCCTTCTTCCCCCAGCTTCTCTGCCCACTTAGCTTTCCTCATTGGTGGAATCCCCCCAGACCGCTGAATCAGAATTGCTAGACAGAGGCCTAGAAATTGGATTTCTCATTAAGCTCCCAGTGATTCTCATTCAGCAGAACGGCCCCGAGGCTGTGTGAGGGGACCCCTTGCTCTAACTGAGGCCTCTCCCAGGAGGGTGTGCCTTTGGTATGGGTTCGGGTAAAAGGGACAAAAATGGAGGGAGCAGCAGGCCAAATTCAGTAGGCCTGGGACTTTTCTCTCCTTCTCCGGACAGCAGTCCTGCCCACCTCTTGGGCAAGGGAGCCTTCCAGAGCCACCTGAGGCAGCAGCCTTGGAGAGCCTGACCGAGCTTGGGAACTGAGGTGACATTGGAAATGGAGTCCTGAAATGCCTTCATTTCCGAAAAGTTTACCAATCCTCCATGCGCCAACATCTTTCCTGCAAATCTGTGTGTCATCCAGAGGGTCAGCTTGGTTGTTCAACAGAGCAGGATGTTTTCTGAGCACCTGCTCTGTGCCAGGCATTGAGCTAAGACTTGGGGATAGAGGTGAATTGCAGGTCTCTGAAATGCTGTGGTCTCCTGAGAGGTTTTCTGAGCAAGGCCTGAGAATCAACTGCGGCAGAACACCCTGGAGTGGTTTGTTAAAACTATAGATGCCCAATTATAAAACATGTACCACTGTGGTTGGGTGTTGATCATGGGAGAGGCTGTGCCTGGGGGGGGGGGGCATATGGGAACTCTGTACTTTCTACTCAATTTTAGTGTGAATCTAAAACTACTATATCAAAATAAAGATTTTTAAAAATAAAATGTAGATGCCTGAGCTCCCCAGACCCAAGTTTGCTTATGCAGCATTTCAGAGGGTGGGGCCCTGGCACCTGCCGTTGTGAAAGGCGTCTGCACAACCTCATTCATCCCAAGTTTGAGACCCAGGGGAAATTAGCTACTTAAATTTTTTTAACAACACCAATTTTATGTTCATTGTATAAAGTACATATAAATGAAAAGAAGGAAATTAAAGCCACCTGTAATCCTACCCTCCTAAGATAAACATCCCTAGCATTTTATTGAATACCCTTCTAAATGTGTATGTGTGTGTCTGTGTGTGTGTGTCTGTGTGTATATTTAGACATATATGTGTAGCGTTCATGTGTATCTGACACAGCACTAGGCCAAGGGACAGAGATGAGAAAAAGAATGGTCCTGGCTATGGAGCACCCACAGTCATGTTAAATGGTGTCCGCTACTGCTTGAAGCCCAGCCTTAGTAGCCCACTCACCTGCTCTTATGTTTACCCCACAGGTATACATCATCAACGTGACCTGGTCTGACTCTACATCCCAGACCATCTACCGGAGGTACAGCAAGTTCTTTGACCTGCAGGTGAGTTGGTCTGAGCTCAAATGGTGCCCAGTTCCATCAGTGGCCCTAGTCTCTGGTGGGCTGGCCTCTCTCATGTTCTCACTCATCCGGAAAACCTCCTCAGAACTCTCAGGTCAGAGCAGAGGGACAGATGAGGGAACCTGTCCCTGGTGGTCAAGCTGGAGTTGGCTCGGTTTAGGACATTGTACACAAACACTTGGGGCTTTGCTGGCGTCCTCAGATGGTCTTAACCGTCATGCTTTGTCACCCTCCTTTGCCTGCCTGGTTGGTAGGAAACCAGTGCGGAGAGACGGGAAGATGGCTGTGGGTGCTGTATGCATGAGCAGACATGTCTATAAACATCCAGGGCGAGACACAAGCCACCACATCATTGCAGGCAAAGAAAAGCAAACATACAGAAAAGACGGAAACAGAAAATAAGCAATTTCTTGAACTACAGACACGAAGTGGGCATACCACTGTGTCTGGCTAACCGAATGAGGGCTCTTACTGCCCTGTTTGTACTTGTAGACAGTATGTGTGTCTCTCTAATACATGCAGGTGTGTTCTCATGGGGATGCTGATATGGATCCCACAGCTCCACTGCAAACACCTCCCTTGATGCCAACTAATCTGGTTAGGCCTCTTTGGGTTACAAGTGATAGTTTTATACTCATACTGGCTTAGACAAAAAGGTGACTTGGTTGGAAGAATATACCAGAGAAGCTTATGTAGTTGACCAGATGGTGTAAAGGTGATTTGAGGCAGTGGCTCTAGGAACACCTGAAACCAGGGTTACTCTCCTTCTGCCTTCTCTCTGCTTCTCTCTGGGCACTGTCTTTAGCTTATATTACCTCAAATCCTGAAGAACCTGACTGTCAACAGCTCCCAAATTTTATATCTTGTTCCCAACAGCAGAGAGAGACTGTCTCCCACTTTGAAATTGAAAAATTCTAGGGAAGACTCTGATTGGCCCAACTTGGTCACATGTCCTCTCTAGACCAATTAGTATGGCTGGGGGGGAGAGGGTCATGTAGCACAGACGTGGTCACTAGGGGGCCCATCGCTATATATGGGGCAGGCACAAAACAAGGCAGAATCCTTGTGAGTTGGGTGGCCACCCTTCCCATACCAGGAAAGGAAAGCCAAGAGGTTCTAGATTCTTCCTCAGGGCTATGAGCCTAGTTTAGGCCCACCCCTAGCCCTCACAACCAAGGTCCATTTCTTCCTTTGCAGGCCTGTGGTGGTGAGTCATCTTGAAAAGGCCAGGCCAGCATATTTGCCCCCAAGTACCTGATTTTATCCCATTGTTTTTATTACATAACCTATGAGGATAGCGAGCTTCCTATATTACAAATCCTCTCTTAATCCAACAATATGGGATTGAATATCCCATTGAATGTGGATTGAAAGCCACTCTTTACCCTCCTGCCTCCTCCCTCTCCCCGCCCCTCAGTTCCTGTTCGATCTCCTTGGGTCCTTCCGGCATAAACTGGTGGGATTTGCTGATACCCCATCAATGGGTGTAGTGTGCTGGACAGGAAGTGATAACTTGGTTGGGGAGAGGGAACCCTGAAAGGACTCATTGATGAGCCAGAGGGGCCTGAGAGTCAGCAGAAACTCAAATCAGAACTTTTCTTCCCCTCTTTCTGCTTTGTTCCCCCACCCCCTTCCTAGTTACAGAATCTCACAGGAAAGGAATGCTGCTGCCCCAACTTCTCCCTTGTCTGGAGGGCTCGTTTCCTGTGTGTCAGGAGAGGACAGATGGCATGGAGTGGCTTATGTGATGTGCTGGCCCTAGCCATGAACATGGCCAGGCCTGTACACTTGCATCATCGCCACCTTGCAGATGCAGCTGGGAAAGGGGTTGGGATGGTTCTTCGGAATTTAACCTTTGAGCCAAGCACAGCATCTCTGTGAACCCATTTTATAAAACTCATGGCGTGATGACTTAGTGGCGTGCATTTTGGAAAGCCTTTCTTATTTATCAGGATCACTGATTTTAACATGGCAGCTCCTGTAGAGGAAGAACACGTGGCATTGTTAACTCTGTCTCTGGTCACTGGTGGCCCTTGGAACTCAGTTTTCTGAGAGGCTGTGCGAGAGAGTGGCTTAGAGCTTAGGTACTGGGGACATATTGCCTGGGACTGGCTACCGGTTCTGTCACCATATAACTCCAGACAGGATCCATAACTTTTCTTAACTCTATTTTCTCATCTGTAGAATGAAGATTTAACTAGCACCCACCCAGTAGGGTTGTTGGAAGGATTAAATGAGTGAATCCACATTTTTCCTGACACATGGTTGTCTATAGTGAGTTACCCACTAGGTTGTCTAGTAGTGTTCGCAGGAGGCAAGGATGCTGGGCTGCAGGCGAATGGGTCTGTTGGTTTCTTGTTTCCCTCACTTGGCTTCTCTGTGCTGAGGAGCTGCTCTGTGCCCTGGCCTGTGCCACAGTGTTCAGAGTCCTGTAAGCCACAGGCTTTCTCTGGAGCACGCCACTGGGGCAGGACTGGAGTGTGTTGGGAGTCGGGGTGTGTCCCACAGGTAGCTGTCCTCAGAATTGTTTTGCTCCTCCCATTTTTGGCAGAGCCCCAACTTAGAGCCCTGCAAGTCCTGGGCTTACTGAGCCAGCCTAGGGGAAGCTCCTAAGCTGGCTTTAGCAACTCATGGTTCTGGGCCTCCTGGGGACCACAGATCCCTTTGTGAATCTGCTGGATCTCTCCAGAAAAAGAGCATGTATGTACAGTTTTACTTACAGTGTCAGGGGTTCACGGATCCCCCCTATAGGCCCCCAGTGAAGAACCGCTGAGCTAAACCAGCTCAGATCATTAATCACACAGTCACATCTTGTATTACTTGGGGGCACCATTTGGGGGTTTATACACAATATTCAGATAGTAGCAGTGGACCTGGATACCCCTTTGAGGGACCTGTAGGTCCCCTCCCTCCCACAAGTTGGTTTCCCTGTCCCTAGCATAGGTCTTCCGACACTTGTCTCTCCTATTTCTCCCTCTTCAAACAATATCTTTTGCTCCTGGTGTGGGTCAGGGTACCACGAGGAAGCCCTGGGCTCCCAGCTCTTTAATGTAACCCGGGAGTCATGTGCAGAGTGATGCCAAGTGGCCCTGACCTCCCCTGGCACCGGGCCGAAGGCCGTGGGGTGTGTGCAGATCCAATTCTACCCGGAATAGCACAGGCACCTCGAGTGTCCTTTCCCCTCTGTGGGGGAGACCTGGCGATGGCCAGCCATGCTCAGCATAGGCTGGGGACACGGAGTCGAGGAGGACAAGGTCCCTTCCTTTAGGAGTCCATATTTTGTGGGGAAAGTAGACCTTAAGCAACTGAGTCCACTGTAGATTAAATAAATACTGGATTGAGATATAAGCCACATGCTCTGGGCTCAGGAGGAAGGAAAGAGCATTCTTCTTGGGTGGGAGAACAAAGAAGGTGCCCATATGGTTTTGATTGGTGACAGCAGCCTGGAGTGATACAGCCACACACCTCCATCCAGTTTGGGGGGAATTTGGTTGTTTTTTGAGAATTATAGTTAGCAGGGTAGAGTATGTTCCTAATTTATTTCTTCGTTTGTTCATTCATTTATGCCTGCTTGCCTGCTTCCTTCTGTCCATCCATTCATTCTTCTACCCTCAATCTGTCCGATCTTAAGAGCCTGCCTTCTCTGTCCCAGGCAGCATGCCAGGCTTTGGAGATTTATTGATGAGCAAAAGCAGATCTGGTTACTGCTTTTATGGGACTTATAGCTTAGTGAGGGAAGACAGATTTTAGTTAAAATATATATATTCTTTTATACTATTCCAAATGCTACAAAGAAAGGTACCATAGACATATTATAGGGAAACCTTATCCTCTGGGATCAGGGCGGGCTTCCCTGAAGAAGTAAGTTTTATCTGACAGATTAATAAATTATTTTGTCTTACTTTATTTGGGGGATCAGGGATGCTTTTACGCTTTTAATGAAAGCAAAACTTTCTCCCCAAACACATGAGTGTACATATGCAATACTAATAGCCTTTTTGGTCATTCACCACCCCTTGAAATTTCTGATCGGATAAGGCCCTCTACTTGGCCCCAAACCTTTTTCTTCCCCCATACCGTCTGTCTTCAGCCTTCAGAGCCAGTTATTCTGCCTCCCCCCACACACAAGGGGCTGCTCACTGAACCCAGCCCCTCTTCCCTCCACTGGAAGGTTCTGGGGATGGGGGCTTTAGCCCTATGTCTCCGAGGCAGTAGCCACTTAGCTACATGCAGCTAGTTGAGTTTAAATTTAAATTAATTAAAAATCTTAAAGATTAAATTTTAAAAATTAAGTTCAATCCATTTACATTAAATTAAATTTAGTTTCTTGGTCATACCTGCTACATTGCAAGTGCTCAGTAGCCAAAGTGACTGGTGACTAGGTATTGAACACACACAGAACATTTGTGTCATCCCAGAAAGTTGTAGAGGACTGTGCTGCTTTAGACCATCTGGGACACACGCAAGCTTGATCCGGCCTTATGTTCACCCAGAGCACTCTGCCACCTCCTAGTCCCTCCCCAGTTGCCCTCTAAAATTTTCTAGGGCCCCAGCAGGAAGAGGGAGACTAAGTTCCATCATGATTTGCCCCATCAATAGAGCAATTCAAATTCAACAGTGTTCCAAACACCTCTTTTGGAAACCAGACCAGTTACTAGAGAGGGCTTCTAAGGGCATTTTAGATGTCAAGTTGGGGACAGGGAGAGCAGAGGCTCTTGGTCTTCGAGTGGAAATTGGTTTCTTCTAAAAACAATCCACCACTCAGCCCTATCCGACCAGGAAAGAGACCTGTCCCAGAGGGAGCTGGCCAGGACAAGACCTGATGTTGAGGCGTATTTGGTTATCAAGGGCTTAGATTACTTGGAGTAGCAGTTAATGGAGAAGGAGGACTGTGAAGGGCCACAGATGCTCTTAAGTTGCCTTCTCACTGGCAGCTGGACCACATTTCCAGCCTCTCTAAATTTTCTTGCACAGCTCCTTCACTGTTAAGTATCTCCCCCAAGGCCTGGCCCCACCGAGGAAGGACCGGAAAGCTCCATTGAAGGTTGTTTCACAATCTGACCTACAAGGCAATTACTGCAGCAGTAATTGCTCTGCAAACATTGGCTCCATAGTGCTGCTGGCCCTTTAGTCTGAACTCCGGCCAGTGAGTGCACAGGGTCAATATTTGATCAGAGGCAAGAGAGGCCCTTGAACTCCCCCCACACAGCTTGGAAGATGGACTCCAGAAGGTTGCTTATTTGCTCTACAGAACTTAACCTATTCTGAAGAGCTTTTCTCTCTCTCCCTTATTCATCTCTCCTGACGTTCCACCTACTTACCCCACCCAGGGTCAGACTCACTTTCCAGCTCAAATAGCCAAGTTAACAATCGGTGAACAAGTTAGAACCTGAAATCACTAATAACTGGCCTTGAAATGGATGTGTATGTTTGTGTGGACATGTTATGATGTCATTTATGGAGAGTTATAGGATCACTGCATTTTTAGAATTAGAAGAGTTCTATCCCAAGCCCCTCATTTGCAGGTAAACATCTGTGTTAATTTTTCTATTCATCAAATTCTTATGAGCTTTAATTTGGATTGATGCCCAGAGTAAACCTCAGCTGAAGTGAAACTGGGGTGATCCTGGTATGTGCCAGGGAACAACCTGAGAGAAGAAAATGGGGGGGGGGGTGTCTCCTACAGGCTCTGTCTTTTAAACATCAAAGCAAGCTCTGTGTTGTTTGAAATCATTGACCCTGGACTACTAGCAAGGGGACCAAAGCCTGGGGAGGTAACCTGCCAAGTTCTAATAACAGTTTTGTACCAAGCATTCTGGTGCCTGGTGTGGTAGTTCTAGCTCCAGCAATGTGGTGAGCTGTGGGCCATTGTGATTGCTCACCCTGGACAGAGGAGAATTTTGGCCTTGACTGAGGTCAGTCACCAGTCCCAGGAAGCCACAGAAAGCCATGTTGTTTGCCATGGCAAAAATGGGAAACAACTTCAGTGACCAGCCATTGAGGATTGCTAAGTAAATGGGTGTATTCTCATTACCACTTTGTGCAGCAGTCAAAACAAACAAGATTGATCTCAATTTTGTGAGGGATCTCCAAGAAACGTTAATGAATGTCTAATGCAAGTTTCAAGACAATATTTATAGTATGATAGCAATTATGCAAAAAGAACATGAAGCGATCTCTTTTGCAAGTACATGAGCAATATAAGTATATGAATATTTTTAAAAGATCTGGACGGATGCTCTCCAAACTGGTAATAGAGTCACTTCTGGAAGTGGTTTGGGAATATCAGTGGGAGAAGGGACTCTTGTCAGAGAGGAACCTCAGCTTTATTTGTAATGTATTTTTTTTAAAAAGCAGAAATTCATGTGTAATTTGCAACATTAATATTTAATAATTAAAAAAAACACCTATGGGGGAGGTAGAGAAAATGGGAGGTCTAAAATAAAATAGGTCTCTCACAGTCATTACTGTATAATGGGATAGAAAACACACAGGTTAAAAAGAACAAACATTAAAAACATATCTAACAAGGGAAAGAAAATGAAAATAATTGTTAAAATCACATTGCCTGATATTTCCTGAACCATCATTCTGGATTGTTCCTAGGAATATAACTGGTTAGAACCTATTGCAACAAACCCCAGGGACCAGTCCACATTGTCTTGTCTAACTGGAATCTCGTGTGCAAATATTGCTCAAACCTCATGAACTGTGTATTGGGCAAGAAGCAGCTGGGCAGCGGTTCTTGCATCATGCCCCAGAACACAGAGGTGCGCAGCTGTAGAGCACAGTCTTAAGGGCAGGTACTCCAGGGCCAGCACGGTTGGGATCCAAGACCAGCTCCAGCACTTACTTACTATGTAATCCGTGGTGAGTCCTTTAACCTCTCTGCACTTAGGTTTTCTCATCTGTATTATGAGGATAATAAAAAAACCTGCCTTGTGGTAAATTTTACAACCAGAAAAGCTCTTCAAAGTAGGTTAAGAATGAAATGAAACAACCCATATAAAGAAAGCCCTTAGAATCGTGACTGTCATGGAAACTGTAGACGGGGAAACTGAAACCTCACCAGTCAGGTCTTTAGAAACTTAACTCCAAGAGAAAATAGCTGACATCCCCACTCCATCCGGAGGCGAAGGTTTCCTCCTGTGCCCCATTTATACAGACTTCAGTTTTACCACATAGCTCAGTCTGCCTCCAGGTTGGGGAGGGTGGTGGTGGTGTTGGTGTTTAGGGTTTTCCAGATAAACGCTTTCACCTCCAAATTGTTGTTATCAACCCACTGTTCTTCCAGCAGCACTGTTAGGAAAACACTGATTTTTAAAAAGTAATTGTTGGTCGACAGTGTTTCCTTGCTCTTGGAAAAAAGACATCTTTCAGATTCCTGATGAAACACAGGGAGATTCCAGGGGAGCCCTGTGGGTATTCCAGTAGCTCCAGGAAATTCTGTGGCAAGTTTCCCCTCCCTTTGGGAGCCAGCTCCTGCACCAGCCACTCCCTTTTATCTGGTCCCTGTGGCCTGAGGGATTGCCCCTCTGGTAGGTTCTTTGCTGAGATGGACTGGGGGTAGGGGAGGAGGGCTGTGGAGTGTCTTTTCTCCAGGGAGTGTAAGGAGGTAGGGCCTGGTGAAATGGTACCTCTAGGCCGCTCAGGATGGAAAGCAGTTTACCACTGAGTTGGAATCCTGGGGTTATTTTTATGCATTTTCCCCATCCCCATGGGTGTAGGAGCAATGTTGCACATGAGGGGCTTCGCAGGCCCAGAACAGAGGTGGCGGGAGGATGGGTGGTGGCTGTCAGCAGAGTATACTGGGGAGGGCCTCGACTCATCTGTGCATAAAGGGAAATAAGTCCCAGAGAACTGCCATCCATAGGGCCTGCCATCAGGAGAACTTTCCACCAGGCAGAGCCCAAGGATACAGAGAGAGGAAAGAAGTTAGTCTCAGAAATGAGTCTTTTCCTGTGCAGATGAGTTCTTGGTCTGTGAGCACCTCCTTTAGGTACCTGTGTGCTTTTGACCAATGGCCTGTAGGTGGTCCAGGCACATGCCTCTAGGGGGTTCCTAAGTGACATAGGGCTGTCAGATGAGACTCCTCCCGGCTTGTGCACCTGGAAGTCAGGAGCCCTCTCTGCCCTTTGCTGGTCACTCAGCCTCTCCCTGGGCCAGGGTGGGTTTTCTCACAGTGGAGAAGACCCTTTGTGGACACTGAGGAAAATTGTAATAGAAGCTGGAATGTACTCTGGGTATTAAACCCTGGCACTGCTCATTGGCTCTAACCTCTGGGTGAAGTCTTGTGAGTATGGGCATGGGAGCCTAGGGGGCTGCCTGCTCCCCAGTGACTGCCCTGGGGGCTGATAAAAATGTCACTTCAGGGAGAGAAAGCTGCGTGCAAATAGCACAACATGGGAGGTGCATGCTTGCCAACCGGCGTTAATCATGTCTGCTGGGGAATCGAGTGGAAGTGTGAGTTTTACAACCAGAGGACTCTTAGGGATTACCAAGCAGGAAGATAAGTCTCTGGCACTCACGCTGCCGCTCTCCAGTCTCCTGCCCAGAACAGACATTATTGATTGATCATGGCACATTCCCATTCTGTGCCCATGGCAGACATAGTTCATCTGTCATGAGCCCAGACATGGTTTCAGAATATTTCTAAAAAAATACAAAACTAATTACCTTCAGGAAGACACTACCTTTCGGTTGGCAATGGTACCTTGAGGTAATACTTACTGGCCACCCTCTGATGTAGTCCGTTTCCTGTTTTTGACAGATGAGGGAAAGAGGCCCTAAGAGGAGGAGTGACTTGTCCAAATTCCAGGGCCAGCAAGTGACAGCAGGACTGGAACTCAAGCAGTCTAGCTTCTAGTTCATTCCAGTCTGGAGTGCTAGCCTCCCATGCTGAAGGCTTCTTTCTGCTTTTGGCTGTGGAAGGCAGGAAGCCCCTATTGCATCACCGAGGGAGCTCCTGTCGGGGGCGGGGATCATTTACCCTCACTGGAGGGAAGATACCTGGGCAGAGAGCAGATTTCTCTCTAGCTCCTGGAAAGGTCAGATGGCAGCTCTTTCACAGGATCGGCTGCTTCCTGAAGCTGAGCCCACATGTCCTGCCCACCACCGCCCGCCGCTCTCGTTGGATGAGCCCAGCTCTGCCAGAGGCAGCGTCTGAGTCAGGCCACGCCACTTGCATGACCGCCCAGAGCTGCACACCTTGTTTTCCCAGCATAAGAGTGTCATGTCAGGGTGTGTTTGAGTGTCACATCGGGAGGCTCTGGAGTGCAGTTGCTGCTTCTGTCACCTCCTCCTACTCTGGTCTCAGGTTAGCTCTGCCCCTACTGGGCCCCCGTCTACACGTCTTTGGATACCCAACAGGAAAGTTGGCTGGAAAGTGGGTGGGGGACAGTGTCCCCCTCCAAACTGGAGAATGGAGGGAAGGAAGACCTTTGGTGATGGCCAGGTGAGTGGCGTGTGTGTGTGTATGTGTACACCATACATTCTGTGAAGCCTTCAGCTGTGACTAAGTCACTCCCTTTCTGCAGGAGGGAATTTCAAACTATGTGCCTGGAACCGGGTTTGGTACTGGGGACCATGAGAGAAAAAGTCAGGGTCATCCCGGGTGGAAAAGCGAGTCTGATGGCCTTGGCCTGAGCTGGACGCTCCAGGGGGTGGAAGAGTCAGGGAGAAGGCACAGAATGGGTGAGCTGCCCAAGATGCAGGCCTCTGACATCAGGCCTGCATGCTGGGGCATCCCAGCCTGCTTGTTGAGGGGCCTGGCGGTCTTGGCATCTTTGGAACCCTCATCCTCACAATGGCACCGGTTGGTTTATCTTTGACTCTTACGGAACCAGGCTTGTGGGACAACCAGGGTGAGCTGTGGGAGCCTGGGCTGTGGCTTGTTTGATGGAAGAGTTTGTTCTTCCCTTCAGCAGGCGAACTGCCTCCAGCTGGGTGACCCAGAGATGCTGGAGGCAATGGTTCCCTTCGCCAGCTGCCCGCCACCCTAGCTGAACCTCAGCCCCTAGGTGATTATAAGGGCTGCGATTCCTGCATCTCAGGACATTCCCTCAGACCAAGCCATTGTAGGAGTTGTTGGAGAACTGACACTGTTTCTTTCAGATCCTCAGGTTAGCTGGAGCCAAGGAAAAAAGATTTTAGATTCTCCGGGACCCCCACTGTTGGGGGACAGCAGGCTCTCAGAGGAGCTTGTGGGATTTCTGGTGCCGAATTCCTGTTTCTGAGTGGGGCAGTGTCTCGCAGTGATGGGAAGCTCAGCGTTTATCAGACCGACTTTTGTGGGTGTGCAACTCACCTCTTCCCAGCTGTGGCCCTGGACAATTACCTCACCTCCCAGAGTCTCAGCCTTCTTATCTGTGAAATGGCTCTAGTTGCAAAAGCTGCCTAGACTGGCTGGGAGATTTCCAGGAGATAAGGCTCAGCAACCTTCCCCACCGAGCCTGGAACAGCTGGGGAGCATTATTAAAATGATGGTCATTCCCATTGTTGCCTTTGGCCCTTCTGGAGGGGCCGGGAGCTTCCAGGTGGTTCCCTGCGCAACTGTGTCTGTTCAGCCTGGACTAGGGGGACATTGTCTCAGCTATGAAAGGGTCTTAGGCACCCCTGAACTACAGTAAATAAATGCTCCAGGGCTGGCCAGGAGACAGCCCGAAACCCAGGCCAGGGTTTGGCTCCGTCTGCTAATTAGAGAGCGTTTATCTGGTGCCCAGCAGAACAAAGTGGCCAGTTCAGCTACGCTGGAAGTCTGAGCTCAGTGCTGGCGGGGGCTGGGGAGGAGGCTAGGAATGGGCTGGGGCAGGGGGGTCCCTGGGGCTAAATGGACCACATTCAGATATACCTTAAAAAAAACCCAAACAGGAAGCATGAGGCTGGTGTATGGGCTGGAGTTGAGATGCCTGCAGAGAGGATGGTTCTGGCGCACAACAAGCAGCCATTCTTCCTGCTGAGACAGTACCGGCTGGTCTCCCGAGGGGGCATCTCTGCTGAAGGCCGGCCTGTCTGGCTCCCCAAGGAGAAGGGGTTGTTTATCCTCAGATTCCCAGGGCTCCGCTCCCCATCTTGGAGCCTTGTGAGGAGGAAGGCCCAGTGGGAGGGTGAAGGGCCCCCTCTGTGCGTGACCCTCCTCCCTTCACCCTTCATTGTATGGGGGTGGGACCAAGATGGGAGAGATGGACAGCGAAATCTCCATGTGTAGCACTCAAACATTCGAGAGTCTGCCCTTTGTTTTGTGTATTTTGGGGTGCAGCTGGGACACTGGGCTAGTTCAGAACACCTAGGGTTTTTGGTCGTAAAGTTCAAGGTGGGGAAGGGTGGAGCCGTAGAACCATCTCCCTGCAAGTGGGGGGCAGAAACTGAACCTCCAGCTGCTCTTTCCCTTTTCCCCCTTCTCTGGCTGGACTGGAGGTTTCCTGGGCCTCATCTCTCTGTTCCATCACCTAATCCCTCCCCGCCCCATGCTAGCTGTTCCTCTACAGTTATGCCTACCCCACCTCTGTCCCCGCTAGAAATAGCTGAGCAGTGGGCATTTGCCCAGGAAAGGGAGTGCCCTTTGTAGGGTCAGACTGGCCCCCAGAATACCCCACCAGCTGTTTCAATCTGGGTCAGGTAGGGCATCAGAAATAGACATGGGGCAGGGCTCGGCTTTCCCTTGGGCATCTTCTCCCAAGGAGGGGCAGTTCTCTCTGGTCCAAGCCTCTGTCATCAACTAGAGGGTGGGTGGTGGGTGAGCACCTGACCATGTTTGTTGAACACCTGCCATGGGCAAGTCACTTGGTTCAGGGTGGGGCTGAGGGGCTGGGGAGAGATGGAATATGAGCTGATCTGCAGCCTGACTCTTTGAGGCATTTCCACGCAGAAGTCACACATGCGCTTGCCCCTCAGCGTGTTCTAAACCCTGCTCTTCTCTAATCTCCTCCTTCCTTCTTCTCCCTTCTTCCCTCTCTCAGTCACTGTACCATCTGTCCCCCCTTCAGATCCCTCTTCTCAGCCCCTCGGCCAAGCCCTCCTGATTTTACACTTGAATTCACAGCGTTCTCACCAAGATTCCCCCACACTTCAGTCTGGCCCCTTCCAGCTGCTTTTCTTCTCTTCAGTCAGTCAGCTTTTCTTTTCTATTTACTTTTAAAAATCTTACAGAAAAGAACATAGCAGGCATCAGGGGACCTACCCCCCCAGATTTAACAAATGTTCATGTTTTGCCACATTTCCGTGAGATACTTTTTAAAAATTGTAACTATTTCATTGATTTCTTTTTTTTTAAAGAAAGAGGAAGGGAGAGGGGGAGAGAGAGAGAGAGAGAGAAACATCGATGTGAGAGCAAGACATTGATCAGCTGCCTCCTGCACGCCCCCTACTGGGGACTGAGCTGACAACTCTGGCATGTGCCCGGACCGGGAATTGAACCAGCAACCTTTCAGTGCATGGGATGACGCCCAACCAACTGAGCCACACTGGCCAGGGTGGGTCATAGACTTTTTTAAAAAAAGAAAGAGCATGGTGTAAATAGAGGAGGTGTCACATAAATGCTAGATTCCCTTCTTCCTGCCTTGGGTTTTACTGAGCAGGTGGGACTGGAGATGGGCTAGGAAAAGGGTTTAGGTGGACTGAGCAGGTGGTCAGGCAGGAAGATCTGCATGGTTGAAAGTGTGGAGGCAGGACTGCAGGGAGCACATGCAAGGTCAGGGAGATCCCTGCTCTGTGGAACACAGAGCCTGAGAGGGAGGGAGGCCTGCATACAGGCACCTCACAGTCCTCAAGCAGCCAGCTCTTTCTCTCCTTCCACTTCCTCCTCCTTCCACACTTTGTCCTAGGTGGGCACCTGCCACGTTCATGAGGTTGTTGAGAGGAAACCATCACCTGGGTCAGCAGGGCTGCCACCTGGAAAAGCAACCAACAGCTCGGTGCTATGGTGGCTACAGGACACCACACTCTTTGGTGGAATTTTTCCTACTGCATTTCCTAGTTCTCTGGCAGGAGTCAAATCTGCCCCCCCCCCAACCCCCAGCAATTCTGCCTGAGTTTTAGTTTTTGCTTTTGGGGACTTTTCCCTTTTTCCATCCGGGCCTCACCTTGTACCGACCCTTCTGCAAATGTAAAGAGATGCTAGGAAGTCCTTGGGCTAAGGGACTTCCAGAAAGAAGACGTTATAGAAAAAGATTCCTGTGGGCTAAGAAGCTGACCTCAGTGACCAGGAAGGAAGCCATGGGGGCAGCAAGTGCCCAACTTGGGGAACAGCTACAGCGTGGATATGCTGGACAAAGGGATGATTCACACCCCGGTGGGACGGAGGAGGGTGGCGAGAGATTTCATCATGTTACTCAGAATGGCATGAATTTAAAACTTATGAATTGTTTATTTTTGGAATTTTCCATTCAATATTTTCAGACTGAGGGGGTAACTAAAACCGTGAAAAGTGAAACTTCGGATAAGGGGGGACTACTGTATAAGGGAATGGGGTGAGAGGCCTGCCCCCTCCTCCACTCTAAAGACAAGTTCTACTGTTTAGCTCCTGATCCTCCTTCTGTGTGCCTGTCTGCTTGAAGGCTAGCCTTGCTATTGAGAACACTTATTAAAGATTGGATGGAATTCTTGTGGCAAAGAACAGTGAGGGCTTTCAAATTTTAATGTGCACACAAACTACTTAGGAATCTTGTTAGCATGCAGATTCTGATTCAGCAGGTCTGCAGGGGGCTTGGCATTTTGCTTTTCCATTGATCTCTCGGGTGATGACATGGCTAGTCTCAGGGTCGCACCTTGAGTAGTGAGGGCATAGACATTGGAAGTCCTTCTCTGTTCTCTTCTTTTTCTTCCTCCTGTGTAAATGTGCTTTCTTCCATCTGGGAATTTGGCCTGGCAAATTTGGGCTCTGTGTGAGGAACACTGCTCCAGCACTTCCCAGAAGTTGCCAAGGGTTACCTCAGAGAGATGGTGAGCTCCCATCATTGGAAGGGTTCCTATGACCTTGAGTGGTCATGTGTCAGGGGTTTGGATGCCTGTGTGGGGAGGAGCAGACCCCCCTACAATTCAACTTTGTGTCTTTGTGTGCCCTCTACAAACTTGAGGAACAAGGATCGCAAGTTGGGGCTCATTCGTTTATGGTGTCTTTTACAGGTCATCTGAAAGGTCCTCAGTCTCCACCCTTTTCAATCTTAATTGGGGAATGCTTGGCAGTCTAAATATTGTATGTCCAATTTGGTGGATAGGGCAGGGGGAGGAGGGGTGATGGCTTTGCTTTGGGAATAGTTCAGTCATGTAAGAATATAATGCCTGACTTGATTGGATCTAGATGATTCTGCATTTTATATTGTCTTCCCTCTTTCAGTTTGATTCAATGGAGTCTTGAGTTCTTTTGCTTTAGTTAGGACAGGCTACCTGCTGTATAACAAACTCTCAGTGACTCAATACAATAGAGGTTTATTTCCTGCTTATGTTGTAGACCAAAACCAGAACAAGTTCCTGGAGGGTTCTGCTCCAGGTAGTCATTCAGGAATCCACACTCTCCCATCTGGTGACTCTATCCTCCATGGATCTCTGTATCTAAATTTCTGCAGGGAGATTGTATAGGTTTTCTGGAGGAGGCAGACATCACCCCTGCTCATATTCCATTGGTTAGAATTCAGTCACATGACTGTACCTCCCAGCAAGAGAGCCTGGGAACTGTAGTCTTTTGTGTGCCCAGCTATGTGTCAGACACTGATGGACAGCGGGCATGTCAAGGCACAGATGTTGCTTTCAAGAAGCTCTCAGGCTTTTGAAAGGAGGCAGGTGTATAAACAAATAATTACAATATGATGGTAAGTGCAGTTCTAGAAGTGTGACTAACTGGCAGAAGCAATCTAGAGGAGGAAGTAAATGAGTGACAAACTTATACAAAGCCTCAAAGGTGGTGGCAGGTCACATGGGTGGGGCATTTCAGTTAAGCAGAGCAGAACTTGCAGAGGCACAGAGCTGGAGCACATCTTGCTATGTCCGGGGAGGATTGTAGGCAGGCCGTGCAGTATGTGGGGAGATGCAGCAGTGGCAGGATATACGACTGGAGAGGTCAGTTAGGCAGAGGTCATGACTAAGACTTGTGTGCGGTAGGAGGCAGAGAGCCAACAAAGGGCACGAAGCCAGAGATGAAGCCATCTGACGGGAGCAGAGTGAAGCATGTACTTAGTGCTCTCCTCACCAGAACCTTCAAAGAGGGTTCATGTGTGTTTTGGTCTCTTATCCTATGAAGTTTCTAATGGGGGAAAGAGTTGGAGATGGGTGGAGGCAGGTGACCTACCCAAGTCATTGGGTGCAGCAGTGCTCCTGGCCGAAATTTCCTGGGCCGGCCTGGCTTTTACTGCGTCCACCTGACAGCACGGGGCCTCACTGGCAGCTTCCAGTGACTTTGAAGAAGCTTTCAGCAGCCGTTCCTGGGTTTTAGGATGGCCCAGCCTCTGTTGGTGCCGATCAACAGCCTTAGGGTCACTCCCAAGCAGAGGAGAGGCGAGCTCTTGGAAAACGAGGCTTCCATATTGACAGGGAAAGCCCCCAGGGAAGAGCAGGACTCTGCCTGTGACCCCAGCTTTCTTATTTAGCCTATTCTGTTTTTTCCTTTTGCACAAGATTTTGAGGGGGTGTGGGCAGGACTAGGACAGGTCCTGGGATCACCTTGACCATTTGGAATAGAGAAAAAGTGGGGAAAGGAGATGCTTGGAAAAGGGGAAGGGGGAAAGGGAGGACGTTGGATTGTTGATTAGAAGTGTCCCACTTGGCTTCTGTCCAAGAGAATGCAGTGTCGGGAGGGTGCTGGGGACCAGCCCTGCAGCCTCACTGCCCTGTACAGCAGCCTGGACCCAGGACCACTGAGGGTCTGTCTTGGCCTCATCTCTGCCAAGAATGTGCTATCTTTGCCCTTAATTTGATCCTATGGTGGCTAGGTCACTTTGGGGACCACAGTTTTGGGCCATTTGCAGGAGCAATCAGGATAGAAGAATCAAGAAACACTGGGGCTGGAGGTGTGGTTTAGCTGGAAATAAAGGGTCAAGGTCCAGTCTTTCCTTCCTCTCTGCCTTCTTCAGGCCTTGTGCTCTTTGTTGATGGTCTTGGAGGTCCATGTGGAAGAGGAAATTGTCAGGCAGCTTTGGGGGTGGGGGTTGAGAAATCTTGGGGGTCTTTGGTGAGGCTAAAGGAGAGTAGAGACCCTCTAGGGTAGAATAGGGTGACTTCAGCTAGGACCCTGCCAGAAAACGCGCTCGTACGTGTGTGTACACACACACACACATACACACACACAGGCAGACTCGTCTTAGGCTGGCCTCTTTCTCCTTGGGGGAATGTCATTGCTGACACCCTGGGCTGGTGCCAGCATTTTTCTGGAGATGTGTCCCACACACAGATGTCTCAGCTAACCAGGTCCCCCATGCCCCGAAGCTCTGTGGCAGGGGACGGGACAGGGACAGGACAGGGGCAGGGACAGCTATGATACCATTGTCTCAAGTACACACTCCCCTGTACCTTCCCGGTGTTGCCAACTCCACTCTCTCCGTGGCCGGGATCCAGGGATCCAAATAAACCTTATCTTTTTCCCTTCCGGCCATTCCCTGGAGGTTTTTGAAGCAAGTTTCAAATATGCACAGGTGATAATTTCATCTTGCTGACATGGAAGTCACTCTCACCAAGCCTCTGCAGAGTTTGAGGTCCCTGCTGGTCTCATGAGTTGGAGACACATCCTTCATCCCTTCCCATGTCCCTCCGTGCATCTGTTGTTGGAGCTGGCATGCCTTCTGTGTGTGTTCACCATGCACACGTGGTGGTAGTCCCACCTCATCTGGGGCTTTGTCAACCCTTCTTTGTCCTCAGAGGAGAGCAGCAGGGCAGTGAGACCTGGTGTTTTGACAACGAAAGCTGGGGGCAGCATCTTGTTACGGATTGACAGATGTCCTGCTCTTGCAAACAAGCTGGTTGACTTCCTGCCACCTCCTCCTGCTTCTAATGGCTGCTGTGGAAATGACACAATCCTGCATTTCCCGTGCAAATGACTTTTCTCCTGGAGTTTTCCCACCCTGTCCCCTCCCCCACGTCCATTGATAGGTATTAGCCTTGGGGAGAACAGATGTGGCTGAGAGAGGCCATGGGGAGCAGAGAGAGCTTCCTTTTTCTGTTTCTAACCCTGCCTGGAGCTAAGGGCTTCTCTTAAGAGGGACCTTGTCTACCACAGTGGCCGAGCTTCCCACAGGCCTCCCTTCTTGCAACCTCCAGCTCCTCCCTGGCCTACCGGAGCAGTTTGGAGAGCATGATGCAGGGATTAATTGAGCTTTAAGAGACTGAAGCCAGGCAGGGAATCTGATGATAAAGAATTTCCAGAAATATAAGCCGAAAACCCTTGCTCAGCCAAGGCAGGCATGGCTGACCATGGGGTTTGGGATCCTGGGAGAAGGGGGGGCAGGTTGTGGCAAAGAGCCTGATGTGTTGCCCAAAGGCCAGTCAGGGCAAACATTGTCCCTGTTCAGAGCTGACCTCCTGCTCTGCCTGCTGGGGATGCTGTCCCTAAGGAATTGGTAACCTGGAAACCGGGCCATGGACTGCCTGGACAGATCTGCTGAAACCACTTCTGCCCTTCCAGGCAACTAGAGATCCTTTAAAAATGCCCAGCCAGTGTGGCTCATCGGTTGAGCATCAACCTATGATCAAGGAGATCATGGCTCAATTCCCAGTCAGGGTCCATGCCCAGGTTTCAGGCTCGATCCCCAGTGGAAGGCGTGCAGGAGGCAGCCGATCAATGACTCTCTCATTATTGATGTTTCTGTCTCTCTCTCTCCCTTCCTCTCTCAGAAATCAATAAAGACATATTAAAAAAACAACAACAAATCTGATCATATCTCTGTCCTGCCTCCAGGCTTCTGGACACTTAAAATAAAGCCCTAGAAGTTGATGGCCTGTTGGCCAAAGCTGGAACAGTTTGAGCAACAAAATAAATATAGTAGCATTGGATTACACGCCAAAGCACAAGACAGACACCACCAGTTCATGCTGATATCACCACTGTTCCATCTTATGTACCTGGCAGATTTATCTTCTTAAAATTCCGCTTGCACAAGGTCACTCCTGATCAGTGTCCTCCAGGGGCTCCTTTTGCCAGAGGAGGAAGTCAGAGCTCTCCCTCCAGTTTCAGATGACCCCCCAGTCCTGCCCCTCACACTGCCCAGCACTTACTCTCCTGCCCCAGCTTCCTGCTGCTCCAGTCTTGTGTCTTCCAGGGGATGAAGGGAAAGAGGGGTCAGCACACTGGATTTGAAGGGGGTTGGGGTGCAGCTCCAGTTCCACACTAGGAAACCACTTTTCAGGCTCTGTGAGTCCAGGGGAAGTTCTGCCTGTTCTCCCGGGAGCCAGACTCAGAGCTGACTGAATCCAGGATCTCCAGTCCAGCCTCGATGGCCACTAGCTTTCCAGGTGGTCAGCTGCCCTGGCATCATGCCCTCCCCTTCCTGGCCAAGGGGAACATGAGCGATCTCGTGCTAGGACAGAGAGCAAGAACCTTAAAACAGTGAAGGCTGTGAAGTTACAGGTGAGGGACCCTGAAGTCCTTTCAGGTGAGGGCTGGGTGACCTGGCTGACAGCCCTGAGCAGCTCTTCAAAAGCAAGAAGGGCTGCAGGAGAGCATGGGAGACAGGGAGCTACCACCCAAGTCTCTTCACATTGAAAAGGATGACCCCGTTTATCAAGCACTAGTAGTAGGCCAAGCACTGTGCTCACCTGTGTTATCTCATTAACTCCACATACCACCATGGGGTGGCTGTTTTTATTGACTCTCACCTTACAAATGAAAAAAGTGGGTCCCAGAGAGGTTAAGTGACTTGGCCAAGGTCACGTAGCTAGGAAGGAATAAGCTGGAATTCTGACTTCGCAGTTCAAGCGTTCCATCGCTAACCAGAGTACTAAAAAAGTGGTAAAACAATGCTAAGAGAGGCATCTGCTTCTGATGGTTTCCTTCAGGCCTGCCATGTGTTAAAATGCTTTACATACGTATTTTCCCTTTCAACTTCCCATCAGCCCCCAGGAAGGAGAAAATAAGCTTGACTGTATTTCACAGATGAGTAGACTGAGGCTCTTAGAAGTTAAACAGGGACAATTGCATCTGGCATTTGGCAGCACTTTCTCATGTGTCTTCTCCTTGGAACTTTATAACACCCATGGAGACAGGGCAAGTATTTCACAGATGAGGCCACTGCTGCCCCGAGAGGCCAAGTCACTTGCCTTAGTTGCCCAGAAAGTCTTTGCAGGCTGTAACCGGAACCTTCCTCTTTTGACTTCCATTGAATGTTGTTTCTCTGAAGGCTGTGGGTCAGCATGGTGGGGGAGCGGCATGGAATGAGACCACTGGTAGTATCCGGGAGACGTGTAGCCACTGACTGGGACACCTTCCAGGCTTGAGGAAGTTCCCTGGTTATGGACAGTTCTGCACATCTTTGCTCCGCATGCATCTCACTGGGGGTGTTGGGCTATCATTCCCAGGCCCCAGTACATTAATGTGAAACACATCCCAGCCAGCCCCCACCCACCTGATGAGCTGCTGGAAGAGCCAGAGGCCTCCTCCCCAAGCCCAGCCCACGCACACCAGCTGGGCAGCTCCCCTGGGGACCCTAGACACTCATAGCCAGGCCAGGCCTGGCCAAGACACCTCTGAGACTCATCTTCCTCTCACGGTCTCTCTACTGCCTCTCTGACCTCCAGGCCGTAGCTTCCCAAGCACTTGCCCTAGCATCAGGGACGCAGGCTGGTGTGATAACAGTGATGATTGGCGGTAATGATGTTAGCCAAGGTTTATGGGGCACTTAGTCTGTGCCAGGCTTTGTGCTAAGCACTTTACACATATGATCTCATTTAATCCTCTCACCCACCATGTCAGACAGGTTCTGTCACTGTCCCCATTTTACAGATGAGGAATTTGAATCCAGATCTGACTATTTAGTGTTATTATTCATAATTTCCAAAATGTTGCATAGGCACCACTGTGAGTTCAGGAAGAGCCTTTTGGTAGTAGAATATGGGCAAGTATTTTCTCTTTTAATAGTATTGTTTTAATGTGCATTGGTGTTATAGGTTGAAGTCTCGTGTGTCCCCCTAAATCCATATGTTGAAGTCCTAATCCTCAGGACCTCAGAATGTGACCTTATTTGGAAATAAGGTTGTTGCAGATGTAATTAGTTGAGGTCATACTGGGGTAGGGTGGGCCCCTTATCTAATGACTGATGTCCTTATAAAAAGGAAAATTTGGACACAGACATGCGCACAAAGGAGAACACCATGTGAAGATGAAGACAGCGATAGAGGTGATGCTTTTATAAGCCAAGGGACACCAAAGATTGCCAGTAAACCCTGAAAAATTAGCGGAGAGACATAGAACAGAGCCTCCTGCACCACCCTTGGAAGGACCCAGCCCTGCCAACACCTCGTGCTCGTAGTCTCCAGGACTGAGACAAAAAATTTCTGTTGTTCAAGCCACTCAGTTTGTGGTACTTTGTTACAGCGGCCCTAGCAAGTTCATACAGTGTCAATACACACACACACACACACACACACACACACACACACACACAGTCCTTACTGAATATTGTTGATAGGCTCATCTCAGACAGCAAAGCAAATGACCAGTCCATCACCAGACCCAGCTGCTGTAGACAGCAGTTTAGTGACTGTTCCTGTCACTACTTGAGTAGGCATCTGGGGCATCTCACCTGCTATCCCACTGCCCACCTCAGACACTCCCACCACAGGCAGTACTGTCCTCCAGATGGGTTCTGGAAATGACTCTCCATCTTGTCCCGCTCCCAGTGGTGCTTTAGGATGCCCTAATTCTGCCTATGGATATCGGCCCTTATCCAGCTCTGATGCCAACCATGTGGTCATCCCAAATCACTGGAATAAATTATCAAGAGCCTCCACCCTGGATCCCATCGCTTTCTCTGACACATGGCAGCATTTCATGGAATTCGTGAACAAGTCAATTCACTCGCGTCGGACGGCTTCATCCAGCAGTCCTGACCCTCCCACTCACCGCCAAGTTATTGTAGTTACCACTCCTCCCTCTGGAAGCTGTCTTCCCTTTTCTACAGCTACCTTTTCTTCAAGGCCTAGCTCTACTGTGTCCTTGTCGGAGAAGTCGGCTTCGCTCGCCCCAGCCGCACTCATCTTGTCCTTTCCTGAATGCTCATTGCATGGCTTTTTATGCCTCTCGGCAGGCTGACACCTAACGCTGCTAGGTCAGTCCTTGTGCCCTGGCTGTCCCCATCATGGACCATGACTTACACCCCCTGAATTGCACTCATGCAGTGCATGGAATGTCATAGATAATGGCTTGATTGGAAAGGGATTTGAAGTAGTGAAGGCTTTTGGAATTTAGAGAAAGGTGGTATGACCTTTGACTGGGATGTCAAAGAAGGCTTTCCAGAGTAGGTGTCTCTTGATAAGGTCACCAAAGTAGGAAGGGAACTGGGAAGTACATTTCAGGCCACCAGGGATGAAAACTTTAGAGAAAACCACACATATCACTGTCATCCCTCTCTGTCTCTGTAATTCTCCCAGATGTGTCCCCAGTATCTAACACAGGGACTGGTGAGCCCTCAGTCAGTAGAATGCACATACCAATTCAGAGATTGCCCTTGATCTCCCTTGGTCCCCAGGGAGATGGTGTGGCCTTGTCTCTTTGTAAGGGGAATTTCTGGGTCAAGGTACCACCAGGCTCTGTAGTAATGTTCCCTCTGTTCCTGAGCTGAAAAAGTGGATTAAGGTTTGAGGATTGGAGCCCCAAAGCTGAAGTTGCTGGGACCTCCACCCTCGGAAGGGCGTGGAGTTGGCCTCTTGGGTTACAGATGTGCCCCAGCTGGACTCAGGGCCCCCCCTTCTCTCTCCCCAGTGTTTATTGCTGTTCAGCCCTGTCTCAGAAGAGCTGCTGAGTCAGCTTTCTCTGACTGGGCCAGCTCTTGGAGCCAGGCTGTCCTGTATCTCTCACACTATCCACCCCTTAGATAAACAGCCTGGCATCCTCCACACACTGCGAGGTTCTGATGTGGTTGCAAAGGGCTCCATTAACCAAATGCCTCTCTCTCTCTGAAGGACCCTGGCAATGGGCCCTGCTTTTTTTCCAGCCTGAGTCAGGCCTTTGCTGGAGTGACAGGAGAATCCACTTCCTGCCTGAAAAGGTGGCCTCAGCAGAGGTCTCTGCTGGGCGGAGCCTTCCTTCCTCACTGCCCATGTACCCAGGCTTCCTCCTCACTGAAGGCCTGGGCCGGCCTCTCCCTGAGACAGCCCTCCTTAGCCTTTCATGTGAGTGTTTTATCTGTCGAACCCAGCCCTGCAAATTGCGTACTGACCAGGTTACAGAGCCGCTTTGCAGCCTGCCTGGTCTCCTGGGTGGGGTGACATTTGGATTGCATATCAAACATGGCCCCAGATGTTTGTTCCACTCTGCCCTAGATGTTGAACGCTGCAGCTTTGCGAGCCCGCCACACTGAGTAAACTCAGCTGGGCCGCCTTTATTTGGTTTGTTCTGGAGTCTGAAGAAGGGGATTTTCTTTCTTTGAAAGGTGACCTGTGGGCAAAGAGAGTATCACGGGCAGCTGGTGAAGGGTGGCCTTGGGGACGACCCAGAGGGCAGACACCAGGCTCTGCTGGCTCAGCAGTGACAGGTGTGGCTAGGCTTAGCACCTGAGACCTAGGGGTGGAGGGGAACCGGCCGGCTGGGCGCTCATGGTTCTGGACAGGGCCTATTGACCCAGTACTCTCAGCAGATGGGCTCGTCTTGGCCCCAGGAGGGCCCACTTTAAGCCAGAGGTGGGGGAAGAGGAGAGAATCTGTTACAGAAGAAGGAGAGGCCAATTGCAAAGCATCCTTGAGAGGTCTTTTGGGGGAAAGCTTAAATCTGCAGGCTATCAGATGACCCCTGCCTTCTGGGAGGCACATGGACCTATCGAGGGAATTCAGACTGCTCTTTAGCGGGAAAGGCACAGGGAATGTGACTGTCACTCTGCCAAGCTGGCTTTACCTCCTCCAGGAAGCCTTCCCTGACCTTCTCCTTCAGCTCCCATGTCCTCACTATTCCCCGTCACTCCAGAACTTGTTCGTCTGTCTCTAGCACCAGAATAAAGGTTCACAGACTTCCGGGTGGGACCCAGGAAATGGCATTTTTAACAAACACCCCCTCCCCCCAGGTGACTCAGGTATGGACAGACTTCAAACTACACTTTGAGGACCATCTTGCTGTAGAGTGGCCTGTCCCAATAGAAATAGAATATGAGCCACAAATGTAATTTTACATTTTCTAGTAGCCACTTAAAAATGTAAAACAGGTGAAATCATTTCTAAAGTATTTTTCATTTAACCTGATATATGCCAAATATCATTTCAACATGCAGTCAACACACAAATTGTTAATGATATTTGAAACCTGGTCCACAGACTGCAATTTTAGCACAGCTCAGTGGAAATGCAGGTTCTCGGGCTCCTACTCAGACCTACTGAATCGGATCCTCATTTTAACGTGTCAGCAGAGGCTTCGTATGTGTGTTGAAGGCTGGGAATCTCTGCTTCAGATCTAGATCGTGACCTCCTTCGTGTCAAGACTGTGATTTAACTTATTCATAGCACCTACAGGGGGCCTAGCATCTAGAAGGTACACAGTATGTTATTGGAGGAGAGGAGTGAATGCTTGAATCCTGCCCTCCCACCCCCACCCGACCCTTGGAGGCACATTCCCATGCACCGTTCATGACAATCTCAGAATCTCAGGTCTGAAAAAGAATTTAGGAGTCAGAGAACAGAGGTGTGTGAGAGCTGATAGGAAATTTAAAGTTTCTGTAGCCCCACCGAGCCCCAACTTGGGTAAGTCCCACAGCTTATTGGGTATACCTGGCACCTTCTTTCAGGAGAAAAGTGGTTTGAGAGGGCACATCACACCAGGGCGTGTTGCTGTCCTGCCTTCCTCTTCGGGTGTCTCCATCTCCTTCCTCAGGAGTTCTGTGGAGCCATTGCTCAGAGGCCCAGGTCTGGCCTATGCAGAATTGTTACCCATCTGTTTCTCAGCCTTCTTCTGGGTAGGATTTCAGGCACCTATAAATATGCATGGATTTCCAAAAATTGAAACAAAAATAGAAAAAGTAGTAAAGAAGTGTGCATGGATGGGTGCCTAGGATCTTCACTATAGTATTACACATAGTAGAGAAAAGTCAGCAACAGCCTAAATGTCCAACAGCAGGGGAGTAGCTAAGTAAACCATGGCCCATCCAAACACTGAATTCTGTGTCTCAGTTAAGAATGCTGGTGTGGAAGCATTCACCGATGTGGGAAAGCGCTCATGACATGGTGTGAGCGTATTGTGCCGAGCTCACTTTATTTCCATGCACAGAAGAGTGTCTGGAGAGGATATCCATCCCAAAATATTAATGTTGCTTTTGCAGGGGGGAGGATTATGAGCGATTCTTGCTCTCTTTGGACTAACCACTGCTTCTATAACTTCTAGTTTTTCCCCTCAGTGAACATGAATTATGTGATACAAAAATAAAATTCACAAAATAGCATATGGGCTAGGAAAATGGGAAAAGAGAAAATCGGAGTCCTACTCTGTGTAGAATTTATTTGAAAGTGCATTGATTTTTGTAAAGTCCTAATTACCGGTTTATAGCATTACGGCGCAGTGACCCTATTTACATGCAGCAGGCAATTCTTAAGTGTTTGAGAGCTGGACTTACAGCGTTAGGGTTTGAAAATTCATGAGCCAGCTTTTCTTCAATTGCAGCCTGTATTCAGGGAAGTGAAAATTAATAATGGTGCAGTCTCTGTTTTGTTTCGGATGGAATCCGATAGTGACCCGCCCTTCACGTGTGGGCTCTAAATAGCCTGTGTACGTTGGATAATGATTGTGCAAGAGAGAATCCTCGAGTCCTGTTAGAGCCGGATGGGTGGTGGGCAGGAATATGTGCACTTGCACACACACGTGAAATCTAGCCTAGGACCACTTTCACCACCTCCAGCGCTTGCACTTTGATCCAAGCCGCCATCGGTAGGATCCTAACTGGTGTCCCTGCTTCCCCTCTGGCCCATTCCCCACCCTGTAGCTGGAGCCATCCTCTTGGTGATCTGGCCTGTCCTGCCTCTTGGTTCTTGTCGCCCACACTTGGGCCCCTCACTCACTCCGCTCCAGCCACGCTGGCCTTTTCAGGCCCTTTGCCCTTCCTGTTTGCCCTGCCTAGAGTCACTGCACTTCCCTGTCCCCCTCCCACATGGCTTGCTTCCACACTGCCTGTGGTCTCCGCTGAACTGTCTTCTGACTCGAGTTTCTCACCACCCTGTATAAAATAACAACCAGGTTCTTTTTCAACACCTTGTCCTAATTCATTTGTCTGCATAGCACTAATTCTGCCAACAGAGCACATGCTTATTTGTTTACTGTTTGTCTCCCTCCACTAAAATGTAAACTCTCTGAAGGCAGAGGCTTTATTTCTCTCCTTTACTGCCCTTTTGTTAGTGCCCAGTGTACCAAGTAGATGTTCAATAAATATTTGAAGGAAGGGATGGACTTCAGATATCATGTGACTGGTCTTCCTCATTTTACCAATGAGGCGCCCGCGGGTCAACTGAGAAATCTCTGGGGCTTTGGCCAAGGTCACACAGCTGGGTCCGCGGGGCGAGCTAGCCCTGCCTTCTCCACTCCGCTCCAGCTCTGCTTGTGCCTCGGAAGGGAGATCAACCACACGCACAGGGGCCGTGGCCGCGGCCATCCTGTCTCCTGTGTGTTTTTCCAGTTTATACAGAATTCGGCCCAGAATAGCAGAAGAAAAAAAGTTGTTCCTCCAGAACCCTGGAAACTCTTCCAGTGGGTCTGCCCTTGGAAAAACAGCGATTTCAGGGTAGGAAGGTAGGAAATGGAGGAAGGGTTTCTTCTAGCCTTGGGGGCAAGGGGCCGGATTTGGTTTTGCAATTAAAATAGCAGCTGTTTCTGGAAGGTGGGTTTATCTGAAGTATCAGGAGGGGTCTTCCCCTGTCCTGGCCCAGGAGGGTTTGAGATGGCAGGTGGCTTAAGGACTCACCTAGCATATGACGTAAAGAAACTGGGCCCAAAGAAACCTCTGGAAACCCCACTTGCAACCTGGTTTGAAAACCTGCTGAGCCCTACCCCGCTCTCACTCGGGGTCATCTCCAGACACCTCTCCTTGGACCCCCATCCCTCCTTGAGATTGCTCAGATACCCCTTTTGATGCACAAAGAGCTCTGGCCTCCTCCCTCTCATGCCCCATGTGGTTTGGTAATCGTCTGTGAAATGAGGGATTTGAGGCGTCATTCATCCGTGTGAGGACAGTGGGGCCCTGGAGCAACGGAGTGGAGTGGGGAAGGGATGCTGAGGGCCGTTCCAATTCTGAATCTTCTCCCTCTGTCTGGCTTCCCAGATGCAGCTTTTGGATAAGTTTCCCATCGAAGGTGGACAGAAGGACCCTAAGCAGAGAATCATTCCCTTCCTCCCAGGTAAGCTTTGGATGGCCCTGCTGATGGGATGGGGGGCACTCTGGGAGGGCCATTCTTAGGCCAAGAAAAGGCTAGCTACTAAGCCAGAAATTCTGGGCAGGGCAGGCCTAGGAATCTGCATATTAACAGTTCCCCAGAGGATTAGAAGTCCCTGATTTTGAAGGCCACTGTCCTCTAGGAGCCTCTCCCACCATTCCATCATTCAGGTCATGTAACTTCTGAGGCATTTCTCAAGCTCTTGGACTTAAAATATATATGTATATCTTTGTTGATTGCAGAGAGAAGAAGGGAGAGAGAGAGATAGAAACATCAATGATGAGAGAGTCATTAATCAGCTGCCTCCTGCATGCCTCCTACTGGCCCACAACCCGGGCATGTGTCCTGACCGGGAATCGAAAAGGGATCTCCTGGATTCTAGGTCAATGCTCAACCACTGAGCTGCGTTGCCGGGCAAGCTCTTGGACTTTAGGTCCTTTTTACAAAAAGCACAGAGGTCAAGTTCTTCTATAAAAGGATAAAACACTGCAGGCAGAACTCTTTCACTGACTCCCATTGTAATCATGGAGAACCTTACGCTGAGCACACTTCTGTGTTGGATCTCCTCCTGTCCTCCGGGCGCCGGTATCCAGGCCAGGCTCCATGCCCTGCCTGGCTCTGCGCTGCCTCGAGGGAATTTGGAATGTCCAACACCCAGGTTTGTAATGAGCTCAGGTGTTGCTCCAGTAGAGGCCAGATGCTCTGCCCACCAGCGGCCTGAGAGCCCAGCTGGGGTGCTGTGGACACAAGTGTCCCAGAGCCAACATGAAGCCAGTGGGTGCCCTGGTGCTGGGGTGGACCTGGCCTTGGACATGAAGGCTGCCTGTTTGCTCAAGAAGGAGCCAGCGCTCCAGGGAAAGAGCACCTCAGTATTGTTCAGTCCGTGAGAGTTGGTGAATGGCTCGGGCTGGGACCGACTGGTGAGTCCAGGGAGATCTGGACTTATTTCTGTCCTCTAAGGAATCCTCAAGCAAGTGCAAGAGACAAGACATACTCCCCAATTAGAGAACCAGTTAAGACAGGAGGCGACTCTCCACCACTGTGAAATTCCAGTTCTGATTGGAGAAGGAGCTCATGGTGAGCTGAGGAAGGCCTCCTGAAAGGCAGGGGCCTGGAGCTGACCTGGAAGCCTGGGTGAGGTTAGAGGGTGGGGCAAAGCACAAGGCTTCCATCCCACTGCCACCCTAGTCCAGTGTCTTGGGGGTCACATTGCCTGGCTTCACTCCTGGAAACCCTGGCTCTGGTAGTTATCAAATGTTCTTTATGTCTCAGTTTCCTCATCTGGAAAGTGAGGGTGATAATACCAGTGAAGTTATATCCCCATTTTACTGACCAGGAAATTGAGGCCAAGGGAGGCTAACAGACTTGCACAAACCACACGGCTAGGGAGCGGAGCCAACACCAGAGCTCTCATCTCTGCCTTCTGGGCCAGGGCTGCCCTCCACCCAGCCTCCCCAGGAGAGGATAACCTTACGGTTGCTGCAGGACCAGGGGCCTCCCTTACAGGTACTCCTATGGCATGTGGTAAAGATGCAAAGAATTCGTGTAAAGCACTTTGCACAGTGCTTGTCCTGTGGTAAATGCCCAATAAATGACAGCTGCCCACAAACAAAGTCACCTGCCCTCATGCCACCCCCAGCTCCTGGGAAAAAGCAAGCGTAGGACCCCTTTCAGCCCCCATATCACGTGACCTGCGCATAGTGCGTGATACTGTCTAAAGCAGCAATTTTCAGTTGGTGCACTGCAAGAATTTTTAAAACATGCAATACCTGACTATTTAGTCAGGGACACTGACCTCTTTTCCCTTAGATGGTCAAATGAAAAAAATGACAACAGCCAACACAACAATAGCCATCTGGTGTAAATGAATCAAAATTATACCTTTTTTTTTTTTTTGGTCAGATCGACAAAAAATGTATTTTTTGGTGTGCCCCAGAATTTTAGTAATTAGTTTATGTGTGCCATGAGATGAGAAAGGTTGGAAATTGCTGGTCTAGAGGAATGAGGTTGGCTGGTCCCCCACTCCCATTCCATCCCACAGGATGTTTCGCCGCCTTTCCCCCCTGCCTTCAGTGTGGTTTGTTCTCTGAGGCTCTTCATAATTTTGCTGACCATTTGCAATCCCACCCTGGAGTTTCCAGGCCCTATTCCTGGCTCCCCCCTACCCCCACTAGAAAATACCTTAACCCTTTCATACTCTACTCCTTGGACAGGACTTCAGAAGCCAGGCAGTGGAGCAGAAAGAGGTGAAAAGTTATGGGCCTCATGCAGAACAGGCAGTTCTTCAGCAAGGCATCCCAGGAAAGAAAACCCAAGTGGCTTCCTGTGCAGGACTTTTATTGTGGGGCTGGACATATACTTGCTGATTGATCATGAATCGGGCATTCTCCCTTATACACAGATACCTTTTATTGAGCTCCTACTATGTGCCTAGTCTTGTTTTAGGTACTCTACAAATCTTCTGTCCTGTTCTCATTGCAGGGTAGTTAGCATTTCCTCCATTTTAGAGAGAAATGCAGTGGCAGAGCTGGACTCCTGTCTATAGAGCCCTGTGCCTTTCCTTGGGCAGGGAAGAACTGCCACAGCCAGCCTTAGCTAGATTGTCTCTGTCCCTCCTTCCCCGCCTCCACATCTCCCAGGCTAGGGACCTGGGAGTTTCTGCCAGAGGTCCCTCCAGCTGCCCTTGCTGTCCTGTGCCTCAGGAGTTCACCATGTGGGGCAGGAAGGTGACCTGAATCTCATGGGGACTCTGTGACCTGTAAGGGCTCTCTCATTCCATTGAGTGGCTGAGGTCACCCATGCTAAGTAATTGATTTTTTTTCTTTTTGGCAATGAAACCATTTAGTTAATTATTATTGTAATGTGATTGCTAACAGGATAGCCCCAAGGCTTTCAGAGCCCTGTCTTCATTTAATTATGAATCTAATAAGATTGGCTATTTGGTTTCCTAAGTCACAACATTTTTAAAAAAACTTTTTGTTTTGAAATAAATATAGACTCACAGATGTTGCAGAAATCCTAGGTACTTTACAGGCCTCCCCCCCAATCCTACCACCATTCTCTGTAGAGTAGGTGGCATCATTCCCAATTTAGGGAGCTGACAGATCACTTCTACCACCACACATTGCCCAGCTAACACCAGTGGCAGTATCTCATGTAACTATAGTGCATCATCAAACCCAGGACACTGATATTGGCATGACTCAGTTGGCTATACTACAGGCCAAAGTGATTAATTTTTATTATATGAAGGTGGAGAGTGCTATGAAGCAAGCATGCCAGCTGGTGTGTAGGAAGAGGCAGTGGTTGGACAGTAGTCCCCGAGAAGCCCCACCCTTGGGCCGGAACTCTTGGCATTCCCACCTCCAACCAAAAAGCAAGAATGAACTGTTCTCATATTAAGGCATAGTCCTGAAAACTTCTGTGCAAATTCAGCTCTTTGGGACAAATCACACCATCTTTTAGGTGTCCTAAATTCTATTCTGTTTAAGAGGCATGTAATAAATCTTTTTGCAAAGCAGAGCGCCCTTTTAAAGAATAATAATAATTCTCCCTTTTTTTACATATATTTTTATAACTTGGGGCTTCTTCTAAGTTTGCCGGAAAGAGGGAAGATCTGGAGCTTAGAGATTGGGCATCAACCCCAGTAGGAGCAGAACTACTCCACCCAAGAACTGTAAAAGACCTGAGCCCTGGCCAGTGTGGCTCAGTTAGAGCATCAACCCATGCACCAAAGGGTCATGGGTTCGATTCCTGATCAAGGGCACGTATTTGGGTTGCAGGTTCAGCCCCAGTCAGGGCACATGCGGGAAGCAACCAATCGATGTGTCTCTCTCACATTGATGTTTCTCTCTCTCTCTTCCTCTCTCTCTCTCCCTGTCCTTCCCTCCCTTCCACTCTCTGAAAATCAATGGAAAAAAATACCCTGGGGTTAGGATTAACAAAACAAAACAAAGAGCTGCGATTTAACCCTTTTTGCATGCCAATTAAGTTAGCTTTCCCCGGTTTCCTGAATGCCAACAGAAAACCAGAGACTCCTGGGTCAGAGACAAAAAACTATTACAGCACAGCTAGCAGTGTGAAGATCAGCACATTTGCATCAGTTCCCATTGCCTCCAAGTCCCATTGCCTCCAGTTCTCATTGTCCCCAAGTCCAAGGAGCCCAGATGAATGCCTGCACATTTAGTGGATTACCTTACCGGAGAAGTACCCAGATCTTAGGGAGCTTACATCTCTTGTAACAAAATAAGCAAACCTACCCCTTTTGCTCTGGAAAAAGACACTATCTCAGTCTCTCAAGGCAAAGTGCAAACTTACTGTGAACTCCAGAGCAGGACACTGCCTCTGTCTTCTAAGGCTGTTTTCTATACAAACACCTTTGAAAAGATAATCCAGAACAAAAGGCAGCTAGCGCTCTTTTGGCAAGACCTACAGAAATGAAGGGAGCCAGGGAGAATTATCTCACAGCAAGTGTATTTTGTGCTTTCAGGGGTCTCCTGCTTTGTGGGTAGAAATGAAGTTCTTTAGGACACGGCTAAGCATCGTGGGGTCAGCAGCCTCTCAAAGTAGCCTGTTGTTTACATAGAACTTTCTGCCTTGTTTTAAAAGACTATTGTGGAAAATCCATCTCCTGTTGCCCATCCTGGGATTGGAGTAGATTTCCTGTGTATCCTGAGTTTGCCAGCCCAAGGAGGCTCCCTGGGAGGAAATGGTCGTTACAGAGTGAACTAAAAGTGTGTGGCTGCTGATGTAAAAAGCAAACAACTGTGACCAGGGACCGAGGGACTTCAGAGGCCAGGCAGTGGAGCAGAAAGAGGTGAACTCACTCTGTAAAAGCTGTGCGAGGCTTCCTCCCACTCACATGCCATCTGGGTCCCTGTGCTGGCTGGCACTGGCCCTCTGAGCTTCCAGAAAGCCCCTTCACCGTAATAGCTGAGTCAGTCCCACCCATAGGTATATGTATTCCTGGGTCGATGAGTCATGGAGAAACTAGATAGCTTAGGAAGAAAGGTAATCCTCCAACCATAATTGAGGTAGGTGCCGCCAGCCTGCAGGCAGCCTCGTGACCTTACCAGCTTGGAGGCATGTATTTTTAGACATTGATGTGCTTGGCTTGTACCAGCTCACCAGTTTACATACCAGCCCCTTCATGAAAGGGCAGTTTGGAGCCACAGTGCAGGAGGGTGCTGGGGGAATTGTAAGCAGGGTCTCCAGGGCCTTCCTCTCCCTGCCCCCTGGAGCCCTGTGCAGCAGATCCGGTGTTTGTTCTAGTGCAGAAGGAAACGGGGAAGGGACGTATTTAGCTAGAGCTGGTCCACAGCGTGGGGGAGAGCTGGCCCTCTCCCTGGGCTGTAGGTGTCCCTGCGAGTCTCCACCAGGCACCCCCTGAGGAAGCTCCCCTTCCCTGAACAGCCTCGGAAGTGCTGAGGGAGGCAGCTGGCAGCTACTGCTGCGCCCAAGGGAGAGGGCCTGAGAGGTCTCTGAGCCCCGTTGATGACCTCGGATGCCAGGAAAAGACAAACCTACGCGATGGAGAAGGAAAAATAGGGTCTGCTGGTAATACCAGGGTTTAGAAAAGATTGACAAGATTATAGGCCTGGGAGGCACCATGTGCTGTGTTCAAAGCAGCTTCCTCAAACCTCCTCTGGAAGTGCTGGGTCTTCTCTTGCGGTAATTACTGCCCCCACCCCCAAAATTATTCTCTTGCTCTGTAATCTGGGGCGGGCGGTTCTCAGGCCTGCCGTCGCAGCCGGCCTAGAGCGCTATGTGGAAGCGTGTCCATTCCTGCCCAAGGTATTTACTGAGCACTTACTTTGTGCCGGGCCCAGCCGTAGGCACTGATGATGTAGCTGAGAATAGGTTAGGCTGGGCCCCTGTTCCCAGTAAGTTCACCTTCCAGTGTGGGAGTCAGCAAACAAGTAAAATCCGACCGTGATAAGTTCCAGAACACAAAATAATCAGGTCAAGTGGCAGGTAACTGGGCTCAGGGCATCTGAGATTGCGTGGTCAATAAAGGCCGTTTTGCAGACGTGACACCTGAACTGAGCCAGGCATGGGCCTGAGTGTGACTGAGGGTGTTCGTTTGAAGAACAGCAATAAGCAGTGAAGTGGGGGGGGGGGGCTGCCCAGGAACAAGAGGGCTTCATGCGGGTGTGTAAGCTGTGGGGCTCTGGCCCCATCACCCCGCCTCTGGGGTCATTCTCCTCATCTGTCAAATGGGTTAATCATGGTTTAGGATGACTTTCCAAGCAGTTCAAACAAGTACAGCGCTGCGTGAGCCGCGCAGTGAGAGGCCTGCTGCGAGCCTGCCTGTCGTTCACAGTGGCTTTGCGGCGGGACACAAATGTGGGGTTTCCTCTCTCCGCCCTCTCTGCCGCGCCGATTCAGCTTTTCCCCCGCGTTTCAGCCCCGCTTGCACTGCTTGCTTCTTCTTTGCCTGTGGCTGCTTGCAAAGCAGCAAGGAGCTTGTTTCTTCTTTTCTTTTCTTTTTTTTTTTAAAGGGAGAGACTCCACAGTGCTCGAGTTCGGGGTTTATTTTTAATTTTTTTGAAAAACACGTCTTTATTGATTTCAGAGAGAGGAAGGGAGAGGGAGAGAGAGAGGAACATCAATGGAGAGAGTCACTGATCCGCTGCTTCATGCACGGCCCCGACTGGGGATCGAGCCCGCAACCCGGGCATGTGCCCCAACCAGGAATCGAACTGGGATCTCCTGGATCCTAGGTCGATGCTCAACCGCTGAGCCACGCCGGCTGGGCAAGCTTGTTTCTGAAGAGTTGATGATTCAGATGGCTGATCTGGGCTGTGCAGCCCTGGCCCTGTCACCTTGATAACAGGGCCACCAGCATCTCGGCTCTCAGCTCTGAGCTGCCAGGCCTCACGGGAAATAATGAGCTTTGCAGGAGGCAGCCACTGAAGGATGCCTTTACTTTTGGAAGTAAGAGGGGATTGGGCCCCTAGCCCTTCCCCTGTGTCACTCCATGTTTCAAGACCAGGGAAAGAGTCAGGTCACTTCATTACAACTTGCCCTGTGCCTTCCTTACCCAGGGAGAATTCCAAAAGGGAATTAACCTCCTAAACATGCACCTAAATCCTCAGCCCTGAATGGAGTGTATTTGGGGGTATCTTCCCCAAGAGTCTCTGATCTAAGCAGGAACGCATCTCTTTTCACGGTCTCATTAGCCCATTTAATTTAACATGCAGAGAAACGCGCCCTGGACTGGGTTCTAGTGTACTGGGTTCTGGTGTAACTCTTGCTAATTGCTGTGGCACAAAATTGAGCAAGGTAACTTAGAGCAACCAGAGATCTCTTGCGTGTTGGCAAAATCACCAGATTCCAGTGATTTCAGGTCTCTGTGACATTGCTTATCTCTCCCTCAATCCCTCTCTCCCCCTTAAAGAAATCGCTTCTTTACATGATACCCAAACATCCTTTTACTCTGTGCTTAGAGAGGACACTCTGCTATGCCCCAGGAGTGGTGCTGTCAGTAAATTCATACTTACATGGTAGGTGACTGCCAGGTTGGTTACCCGAGCCCAGGTGTGGTAGAGGTGAGCAAGGGGCAGCTGGGGAGGGGAGGAAGAAAGTGCTGGACCTTTGCACTGCGAGAAGCCTGGTTGCGGAGGCCGAGTTGAGCTTTCAGTGTGGCCGCCACAGAGGGCCACTCTGTGCAGGAGTGAGGGACTTCCCTAAGGGGTTAGGATTTGACCTGTGTGCATTGAGGTCTCTGAAAGGTTCTAGGCTGAGGGGCCACATGACTGGATTTCTGTTTTGAAAGGACCCCTCAGCCCACGCATGTCAGACACACTAGAGGGGCAAGGGGGGGAAGCGTGGAGCAGGAATACCAGCTGGAGGCGAGTGAGGTCCCGCAAGAGATGAGGGAGGCTTGGTTGAGGCTGGGCAGGGGAGTGGAGAGGAGTAGGTTCGAGATCTATTTTAGAGGGACAGCCAAGAGGCCTTGCTGACTGATGGGTTGGGGCTGGGGGTGAGGGAGAGGGAGAGGGAGAGGGAGAGGGAGAGGTCAAGAATGAGCATGCCCAGGTTCTGTGGAGGGTGGCCATGACCCAGACAGCAGACCAGCATTCCCCAGCTCCCCTCCCCCAGCCCCCACCTGGGGGTGAAGGCACCCGTGAGGCTGAAAGAAAATAACTTCCCCCCTCCTCCCTGAGATAGCTGAAGCCTTTGGCTCATATGAAAGGTGCTTTGTGATGGGGAGTCCCTGCCACCCGCCTCCCTCTCCAGGAGCTGCCAGGCACTGGACATTCTGGTTTCTGGGTCCAGGTTTCAGTTGGGGGTAGGAGAGGGTAGCAGTGGGTGGTGGAGGAGGAGGGAGAACACTCGGGTCCATTGAGAGGGAGCTCACCCCCCTCCCCTTCTTAGGAGGTGAGGGGCATGGTGGTAGGTCTCCGCAGTATCCCTGGCCTTACCCCTCCATTGCTTGTCAAGCTCACCCCAACTGGGCCTAAGGACAGAGCCCCAAGCCAGAGCTCTTCCCTGGCAGGAATGGAGCTGACCCTTGGAGATGCCCCAGGCCCATGTGAACTGATGCACCATTCATCCCGAGCAGTCCCATTGCTCTCAGCCCTGAAAATACCTCCCCCTTCACCTCAGTTCCAAGGACTGATGTCCACTGAAGAGGCCCCAGATGCCAGGCTGCCTGGCCTCCAGACCACAGTGGGCCTGAGGGACTGGCACAGCCTGAACATGGAGTCTGTTCCCCTGAATGCCCTTTCAGAAGGCAGGGGAGGAAGCCAGTGGGGTGGGTGGGGGTTGGCTGGCAGCATCAGCCCCTTTCTACCCTTCAGGGGCAGGGTGTGAGGGAACCAGGGCTATACTTCTGGTTCCCCCAGGACAGAGCACAAGGGACCAGCTGGATTTCACCTCAGTGAGAACAGATAGGGGCAGATGTCAGAGAATGTCCAAAGTTGCATTGCCAAGGAAGTTGCATGACTCCTCAGCTCTACTGGCCCCAGAGTGTGGTGGCTGCGAAAGGTCTGAACCTGGCTTTGGTCTCAAACAGATCTGGGTTCACACTGGGTCTTTCTACTTGGTGCTAGTTGCCTGACTTGAAGCTCTGTGTCTTCTGTGCTGCATTTCAGCACCAGAGGCCTTAGAGCCAGGCAACCTTGAGTCACATCCTTACTCAGCCTCTCCATAGCTGGGTGACCTTGGGCCAGCCTTACTCAGCATTTCTGCATCTCCCTCATGGTTCTCATCTGTGAAATATCCCCAGGGCTGTTGAGAGCACCAAATGAAATGTAACCTATAAAGCATTCAGTAAGCCCTCAGTACATGGTGAGGATTTGGTGATTATTAGTGTTGAATGAACTCAAAGAAATCAATGATAAAGACTTAGTCAAGTGTCTTAGAGTTTGAAAATTGGGAACAAACCTAGGCAAAACCCCAGAAGTGTTCCAAAGAAAGAAGAAAAGGTATGAGTTCTTACTGTAAAAAGGGCCTTCTTGAGACTAATCAGTCCTGCATTCTTATACCTAGGACTGGTCCACGACAGTTATCAGTCGGATGTCAGGGGTCTTGATGACAGATGCCAGGTGGTCTAGAGGGTTGGTATCAGGAGGACTGGTTACATCCGGTGGTCTGGAAAGTGGATTCAGATGGTCTGAATATGTGAGTCCTTCAGGGAGGTAATAGAGGGTTATCTGGAGGTCTGGTGTGTGTCCAGATGTATATCCAGACGTTGACACAGGATTGGAAAGTTCAAAAAGTTTAACTCCCCAAGCTAATGAGAACAAGAATGGAGTTTCTCCTCATGCCTCAACCTTCACAACATCTATAATTTTAGCAGCTTGATTAAAACAACTCCATTTTACACTTTCCCTATCTTCACTCTTTCCTTGTTGGTATTAGGCTCATCACAAAATGGTGAGCTTTCTCTCTGGGATCCTTTCCACGAGTGAGGTCTCATTTCAAGATTTGCAGCCCTGGCCGGGTGGCTCATCTTGTTGGAGCAGCATCCTGCAGACCAAAAAGGTTGCAGGTTTGATTCCCAGTCAGAGCACATACACAGGATGCAGGTTGGATCCCCGCTCAGGGCTTGTACAGGAGGCAACCAATTTCTGTTTCTTTCTCACAGTAATGTTCCTCTCTTTCTCCCTTCCTCTCTCTCTCTAAAATCAATAAACATATGCTCTGGTGGAGATTTTTAAAAAATGTAGTTCACATATCAGTAGCTTGAGCGTCATCTGAGAGCTTGTGGGAAAGACAGAGTCTTGGGCCCACTCCAGACCCACACAGTCACAGAGTGCAGTTTCACGATATGCACAGGTGGTTTGTTTGCACAGGAAAGTTTGAGACCCACTGCTCTGTCCATCTACATAATATAAACCACTAAATCCATATTGGTGAATCGATTCCTGACCTCAGTAGAGGTGCATGGGGAGATGAAGCTTCATGCAAGTAACTTGGTGAGAGCTGATCTGTTGGCCTCACAACCCAACACATCCCTGAGTTGCCTGCCTGTTTCTGGCACCCTGTGGGATGGGGGCGAAAGTCACAGCACAACCCTCTAGCTCCCATCACCAGCCTAACCAGGAGGCTGCTCGGGACACCAGCCACACTCCCTCATCAGCTATAAGTCAGAAATTCTTTCTCCCCTCCCTTCCAAGATGGGGTGAAGTTTGGGGCCAAGGTGATTGCTAAGGTTTTTAATTTCAGAAACCTCTCTGATTGGAGATGGGAGAGATTGGCCTATGAACTCTCTGTGGTTTTGAAGACAGCATGGCACGTGTCCAGTTATTGTACTGTTAGGAGGGGAAAAGGCTTGGGTCTCTTTTAAAGAGTCACTGGCAAAAGATTAAAACAAGGAAATAAATAGATTTTAAAGGAATATTTTTGCTCTTTGGTTTAAAGCAATTACAGACCTAAGCTTTGAAGTGAGGGAGCCAGAGGAGGAGAGTTGAGAGCTGGGGACTCACAATTTGGTGCCTTCTCTCATGGGCAAGGTTTTCACCTTGGCTTCTTGTTTCTGACCTGAAAGATGAATATACAACTTTAATAGTGATCATTGGTGAAGATGGCTTAAGTAAGACTTGCCCCTGGAAGAGAGAAAATGGAATAGCTGTTAGCACATGAGCAGAGTGGCCCAGAGATAACTTCCTGTTGAATTGGTTATAAGGGAAAATTTTCAAACAGCTTTCTGAGGAACTGTGTTCAAGACTTGGAACTTTTAACGGTTGTAAATGAGAGTTTTCTGCCTAAGCATTATAACTGCTGTTTATTAAGTACCCACGTTTGCCAGGTAATGTACAAAGGGTTTCATGTGCTTACATTACATCAAATAATGACAGCAACCCCACTTTACAGAGGAAGACTCACAAGTTAGAAGGGGTCCATGACTTGACCAGGGCCACCCAGCTAATAAGAAACAGAGCTGGAATTCAAACCCTGGTCCTAACACTTCTAAGCCCAAGCTCTAGGCCACTGTTTTCTATGTCCTAGAAGTGCTTGCTGCAGAGTGAGATTGACCAAAGATGTACTGCCTGGAGATTAACAGTTTTAAGTTTTGATGTAAAATGGTAGGCACGCCACCTACAACAGGGTGTTTACATTTCTTTAAACTTTGCTTCAAGTTTTGTATCATGCTTTCTTTATTTGTATCAATTAAAGGTTGATCAATGTTGTCTTTTTTTTTTTTTTTAAAGTGTCCCATTTCTACAGTAAAGGTCTAGCTTATATCATTTCCTGGTGCTTTTCACTTAACCTACCTAACTTCAACCGGCCACCTAGTGGTGGGTGCTGGAATTGTAGGCATAGTGCCCAGAAGGAAATAATTGACTTGCTGGCTTTGTAAACACAAGCCTATAAAGTAACCATGTACTGACAGTCATCACAAATAGTGTTTACTAAGCCACAGTTCAACAAGGAAATAAAAATGAGGAAGAAAGAAGTCCCTTTACCTTTATTTTTCTATATGATCCTTAGATCAGGAAGGGGCACCAAATAGAACCTTAGGAAACAGTGCATGGTATTACATGTTCCTTCCTAAAACTTGGTGAGAGAAATTCTGAGCCTACTTTGGTATCCCCAGTTTCTTTTGCCATGTCTGACAGTTCTTCTTCCAACACTGGGGTGGTCTCCTGTGCACTGCAATAGATTTCCGTTTGTTCATTCAGATTCCCCCGTAAGGACAGGTCATAGCCTCTTTCTGAGCCTGAGTTTCCCCATGTATGAAGTACAGGGATTGGTCTTGATACTGTCTAGGTTTTCTCATGGTCCCAACAGTTTGTGACCTAATAGATTTTAAGACCAAAGGAATAAATATCTAATGATAAAACATCATGCAAAATGGAAAACATTTTAGGGGAACAGAGGGTCTTCTAGACCCACCTCCAATCCCACCGCATTGGCAGAATGTGGTCGCCTCTGTATAAGGCCAGCTTTGTGCCCTTCCCCTCCACACCCTCCATTTCCTTTGGAAAGTGTAGAAAGCCCCCTTGTCTTGAACGCTTCCCTGCAAACAGCTCCTGCTGAAAGACTGCACACACAGACAAGACTTTGACCTTCACCTTTGCCCCCTGACTTACTTGGTAAAAAAGAGTTATTATCCTCCCCTCTCTAGATTTTTTGGGGGAAATCTAGCTAGGGTTAGCAAGAATTAAATGAAAATATAAATAGAAATGTGGTCTATAAATAACACTGCCCCAAATCTGGAGGCATGAATACCAGAGGGGCAGCAGATGGTCACAAATCATGATGGCCAGGACAGCGAGTGGGCCTTGCTCAGTTGCTTTGGTGTCTCTTGGGTGGGATACTTCAAGGTTGCTGATGGGGCCTGCAGAAACCCTCTCGCTTTCTTGGCCCTAGAAGCACTCTACTTGGTCGCCACCCATGTGCCTATCTTCTGCTAAACCTTCTTTGTGAACAGACACATGCAGTGGAACAAAGGAATGCTGCCTGGGATCAGACCTTGCTTTTAGTCCCAGCAGTGTGTGATGTGGGGAAATTCAGAATATATCTCTGAGCTTCCATTTCTTCTTTTGTAGCCATGGGGATTTTGAAAACTGGAGTTTCTGAAGATCAGGAACCACGCTGTATTTTATCTTGGTTAACTGGGTGGCATCTAGGGCCAGATTGCCTGAGTTCTAATCCCCATATTGTACCCTACTAGCTGTTTGGCCTTGGGAAAGTTACTTAACCTCTCTGTACTTCCACTTCCTTGTCAAATGGGAAGAATATTAGTATCTTTATTGAGCGGTTGTGAGTATTAAGTGAATTAATATTTACAAATGTAAAGTGCTTAAGCCAGTGCCTGGCACACAGTAAACATATATAAATATTTATTAAATAAAGAAGTCCATATATCCCCATTGCCTAGAGTATCACCTGGCACATAGCAGCTGCTCAGCAAATGTGTTGAATGAATGACTGAATGGCTGCCTTGCAGTCTGCGAAGGTCATTCAGTAAGATTGTGTGAGTCCTTTCTTAACGCCCAAATGCTATACAAAAAAAAGTGGGATCATTATTCTTACGTACCTGGGTGACAGCTTGGCAGGGGTTAAGGTAGACGCCCTGACTGTCCTCCTTCATCGTCTCTGCCTGGTACACACTGCATTTTTTTTGCTTGGGAGAAATGCATGGGCTGGGACATCTTGGTGGATAGAGTGCCTTTTCTGATGCAATGTTCTGCAGCAGTGCCAGGCTCTCTGTCTAGCCTAGTACCCTCGTCCCTTCTAGCATTAGGCCCACCTTTTGGGTGGCACTGACATAGTTCTCAAGCAGAGCAAACTCTTAAGCACGATTAAGTATGTAGCATTTGCTACATGCAAATTTTTAAACATAAATGAAAGAAAATGAAAAAAAAAAAAAAAAGCCACGCCTCCCAGAAAAGCAACCTGAAATCGACAAAGGAGAAAATAAGTAGAAAGAGCACTGAATCAGGAGTCCGGTGCTGAATCTAGCCCCAGGCCTGCCTCAGCTTAGAAGTGTGATAAGGGTCCATCCATCAGCTCCCTGAGCCTCTCCAGATCTGTCAGGTGAGTTAGATTAGCTCAGTACTTCTCAGCCCCAAAGGTACATGACAGTCACTCGGGGGCATTATTAAAAATGCAGACTTTCGCTGTGGCTGGTGTAGCTCAGTTGGTTGGGTGTCATCCTGTGCACTGGGAGGCTGCCGGTTCGATTCCCAGTCAAGGGTGCACGCCTGGGTTGTGAGCTTGATCCCTGGGGGTGTGCAGGAGATAGCCGATAGATGCTGTGTTCTCACATCGACGTTTCTCTCTCTCTCTCTCCCTTCCTCTCTCTCTAAAAATCAATAAACTATTCTTTCTTTTTTTTTTTTAAAGTAGGCTGTCCTCCTGTCCCCATCCCCTTAAGTCTAATATTCAGGGAATCTGGGTAGATATTAGGAATCTTCACTTGCAACCAACACCCCAGATATCTCTGATTCAGGTAATGCAGGGTCTCTCACTCTTATGAGCAGTGCTGGGCCCTGTATCAGTGACCTATTGCTGCGTAACAAATCACAATTTAGGAGCTGAAAACAACAATAAACATTTATTACCTCACACAGTTTCTATGGGTTAATTCAAGAATGGCTTGACTGCATGGTTTTGATTTAGGAGGTTGCAGTCAAGAACCTTCCCCCGCCCCTAGCCCACCTCCTGATCCCTGAGGAAGGACTTCAAAGGAGTCTGAAGGTGCTGTGTGCCCTCAGGTTAAAATTGTGGTCCTCAGCCTTGTAGGTCAGGAACTTAGGTGTGTATTTCTGAACACAACCTTGATGGCTCTGCTTTACTCTGTGTGGCCCATGTGATCGAAACCCAGTTACCCATTCAGTCTTCCCTAGCACCACTCATAGCTCACACCCTGTAACCTCCCAACACCCCCCCCCCCACACACACACACACATACTCACTCTCCAGCCACACTGACCTTACTGCAGCTTATCAGATGTGTCTCACCTCTTTTATCTCTGGACCTTTGCTCCGCCTCTTCCCTCTGCCTGGAACATTTTTCCCACTTCCCTTTGCCTGGTTCATTCCTACCTGTACTCCTGCTCCCTGCCCCCACTGTGGGCCATGCCATAGGAGAGGCTGCCGGGAAGCTCTGCCCAGCATCCCACAGTCCCCTTTCCTGAGGGCAGCCTCCCCAGGCAGGGAAGGAGCTGGGGCTGCACTGGCTGAATAGGGCCCTTCATTCCCGGGCTCCCACAGGGAGGGTGCTCAGCCACTGCCCACCACACCAGCCATGCCCGCCACACCCACACCCACACCAAGTGGGGACAGCCTGACCCTGATGCCAGCTCTGAGTTAACCACACTCTCTGGCCCCACTCTGTCTGGGTCCTGGAGGGCGAGTCCATCCCTGCCACAGCCCACTCTGAGCCAACCACTCAGCATGTGGTGTGTGTGTGTGTTGTGTGTGTGTGGGGGGGGGGGGTTAAATGAAGGAAACAGCCTACAGTGAGAACGTGTCAACACACACACTCACACTTTTTACCTATTCAGCAAATGTTGACCAGGGCCACTGTGTGCCAGTCCTTGTGCTGGGCCCTGAGTATACAATAGTAAATGAGACATATAAGATATAAGACCTCATGTAAAGAGGTAAGATTATCACAAATCATGGTGAATTCTAGGAGGGAAACAATCAAGGCCTGGCAGAGAGGGAGGAGAGGCCTCCCTTACTCCGAGTGGTCTGCTAGGCCTCCCCATGAGCTGGTGACCTGAAGGATGGAAGGTGTTAGCTGTGTAAAAGGCAGCAGGAACTATGTCCTGGGAGAGAGGACAGCGCACATAGGCCCCAAGGTGGGAGAGAACTGGCCGTGTTTGTGACGCTGATCGAAGCCCAGCGTGATTGAAGGCTGGCCTGATGAGATGAGGACAGGGATAGGGAGGGTGAGCCAGATCCTGCAGGGCCTTGCAGGCCACAAGAAGTTTAGGTTTTATTTGCAGTGCACTGGGAAGTCATGGAAAGGTGTCAGCAAAGATTTCATTTTAAGAAATTATTCTGGCTGCCCGGTGGAAAATGGACTGGGAGTGGGGTGAGGGAAGGGTTGAGAATCAGACAGACAAAAAGTCCCCATACAGCTCACATGGGCTGTGGGCCTCCCCCTTCCCTATAACAGCAGGAATCTTACGTTGAACCCCTCCTGTGTGCCTAGCACTGTGTGCTGTGCTTGTCCCACGTTTTGTTTCTAATCCATATTGCATCCCTATAATCCTATTGGCACAGGAGAAGATATGCTCAGGAAGGTTCATGTACCCAGGACACAGGGTTTTAAAAGCCGGGGGCCTCTCCACTCTGCAGCTCCCCCTCTGTTCCCACTGCCAGCAGCTGAATTTTAATTTTTTTTTTTTAACCTTCCCACTGGATCAAGAATAGACAGGCTCAGCTCAAAGGTGAAATCAGACAGTGTGACCATGGCTATGAAGGCCAGCGCCCTTAGCCTTTGCCACTTGTCCCACCATTAGTGCACATGTGACATGGGTTTACCAAGCACCTTCCAGGGTGTGCTCAGCCCTGTCCAAACCCAGCTCTGAATGAGACCAGAGCCTGTGCCCTAAGGAACACCAGCGGCACCCAAGTGGTATTTGTCCCCAGCTTCGCCACTTAAGTACTGTTATACTTGATCACAAAGCTTCTCCCTTCCCTGGGGCTAAGGGCCATCCCAGAGATCAATTACAGTGCCCTGCCTGCCTCCTAGAGTCGGGCTTGGCCAGCCCACGCCCCATGCCAACGCATTCAGTGCCATTGTGGCCAACATCCTTCTCTGATTTGGTGCTTGTTGGGAACCCTTGGATGCCGGCTACCTTATAGGTGATTTATTAGACCTGGGCCATTCTTATCTGGCAGCCCATAATCCGAAGTTGATCTTACAATGAACAAAATCCCTCCAGTCTGTGTTGGGGCTAAAGACCAACCCCAGGCATTCTCTAGAGCAAGCAAGAAGGAGTTGACAGATTCAGGGATTTTGTGTCTGTTCACGTTCTTCTTCCCGAAGCCATCCCTAGGGTAAGCATTTACCCCTTGTATACAACTAATAAATCGAAAGTGTATTCACATTTCACAGTTAAAAGGGATCTCACTCCAGGGAACCAGACTCACATGCACTTAAATTTGCTACAACTTGAATCAAATTATAAAACATGAGTTTTAAATAAGCCTGGAGAAAGTAAAAGTATTAGCACTGAAATCAATAAATGTGTTAGTTCCCCTTCTGCAGTAGATATCACCCAGTCCGTCTAGAGCTCTAACATCCAGACCAACGCAGAAGTGCTAGCAAACCTCACCTGTCATCTGGGCCTTAGCAGTGAAGGCCTTCTGTGTGCAGGCGATGCTCCATTTCTTGGTCTGGATGCTGATTACGTAGGTGGCTTCAGTTCGTGACAGTACATTGAGTTATACACGTGCACGTGCACTTTTCCACACGAATACTTATACTGCACACACACAAAAAATTTTAATAAAAGAAAGAAATTGTTTTGGTCCCATAGTTCTATAAGACTGCTCAAAAAACCTTCAGTTCCATTTGGTTCAGTACAGATGGATTAACCTTTGAGGTGCCGGAGCTAGGTGCTTTATCTCTGGAAGACACCCATAAATCCCACTAGACCCCCACTGAGGATAGGGGAATGATGGATTCTGTTCCCTTAAGGCTGGTTCTGGGACTAAGTATGGGAACCTCCAAACCAGAATTTAGGAGACCATCTTCCCCTCTTAGACACGTGCTAATTCTTACTGTAAGCCTGCTGTGGCTACAAGAGGGATAAGGTTTTGATCTATGGCGAAACCCCAGTGGATTTTTGCAATGTGTGGGAGAGGGGCGGAGGGTGCTGCCTGGGGAGACTCACCTGGGTGCGTCCTCCTAGTGTGCCCCAAGGTGGGCAGACGGGGTGAGTAATCGCTGCCTCCCCATTGTGTTATGTTCTCTGCTCTTTGAATTGGGCCAGTGGAGGAGGAACATCCCTCAGGAGAAATGGGATCCGTGTGGTAGTCGTGGTGTGTTTAGGGGGCGGGGGTTTGAATCAGAAAAGGTTGCTGAGGCTGAGGGGAGTTAGTATTTGGCTTTGACTGGGGAAGCCAGGTGGACACGTGGGTGCCTGGGAAACACCGTAGTGCGTGGAGTTCGCATGGCCAGCGAGGAGATGGGCAGGGCCAGGTGGTACCCCACCTACTTGACCTGGAAGTGTCAGCTTATAAAAGATCCCATTTGTTCAACATTTATTAGGGGCTGGGATCTGTGTTGACTACTTTTATACACTAGTCCATGACGCCTCATAGTAATCCTTTGAGTTAGGCATGACTATGCCCATGTTGCCGTTTGAGGACACTGAAGTTCAGACAGGTTGTGACTTGTCCCATATCACACAACAGCAAACTGCCAGAGCCAGATATACTAGTCAGGAGCCTCCTGGAGACAAGGATGAGACTCATCTCTACCTGGTATAAGAGAAAAGGGGGAGATTTCTTGGCTTTCATACTGAAAACTTCAGGGGCAACGGTTTCAGGCATGGCTGGATCAGGGAGACAAAATCATATGTCTCTCAGCTCTCAGCTCTTTTCTTCTGTTGACTTCATTCTTAGACAGGCTTTCCCCAGTGGTAACAGAGATATGCAAAGAGGGATTTAGGATGGGAAAACTGCCTTTGGGTGGGGAGGGGTTTGGATAGGCAGGCCCAAGGACACTTAGAAGAAAACCAACCTCCTTTTTGTGGCTTACAAGACTCCTACATGCCTCTCTTCCGTCTCCTGACTGCTCTGCGGTGCCTTTGCTGGGGAGCTCTCTTGGCCCAGAGTTTTGCATGACTGGTTCTTTGTCCTCCTCAAAGTCTCCACTGACATCAGAGAGCTTCCCTGACCACTAACCAAAGTCTTCCACTCCCCAGGCACACCCTGAGCATTACCCCGTTTTATTCTCTCTTTTAATTTATAGTTTTTATTTTATATGCTTACCATATGTTCTTTTAATTTTTCAATTATAGTCAACATACAATAGTATATTAGTTTCAGGTTCACCACATAGTGATTAGACATTTATATAACTTATGAAGTGATCACCCCGATAAGTCTAGTACCCATATGACACCCTACGTACAATATTATTTACCCTATCCCGTGTGCTGTACTTTACATCTCCATGACTATTTTTATAACTGGCAATTTGGACATCTTACTCTTTCCCCCTTTTCCACCCATCCCCCCAGCCCACCTCCCATCTAGTGTTTTATTCTCTTTATAGAGGTGGGAGGAGACATACATGTGTGACCAAACTACTTAGATATGAAATTGTATACTGTGTCTTTTCCATGCACACCTCTTCCCCACTTAGAAAGTAAACACCTTGAGAGCAGTGCCCCCGTCTGGCTCATGCACTGCCGTGGTCCTGGCACCTGGAGCAGGCCCTCCATCAAGACAGTGATGGATGGATGGATGGATGGATGGATGGATGGATGGATGGATGGTTGGTGGCATTCCAGGTGGCAAAAGAAGCAAGGAAGAGGGAGTTGTATGAAGATGTGTACGTTTAGACATAGACACTGTAGATCTTGAAGAGGAGAGGCTGCCAAGAATGGATGAGCCAGGACGGACAGAAGAGACCAGCCCTCCCCTAGTACCCCATGTAGCCAGTGCTCTCATCACCCCTGTACAGCAGGCACTGCCCATTTGTAAGAACACACACCTAGTCGTGGAGGTTGCTACAGGCCCTTCACAGCTGGGGTGGGGTGGGGTTCTTGGTGCTGTGTCCGGTGTTTCTGTTCGTCTTGGGCCCCTGTTCCCCTGCTTCTGCTCAAGGAACCCAGAGGATACCACATTTCACAAGGAGGACCCCGGAGGCTGTGGTGGGCTTAGGGGTTTAACTGCTCTCAGAAGCTCCTGTCTTTTCTTTATCCATTTTACTCCATCAATGAGAAGGAGCTATGCCCTCATCTTTCACCTTCTTGAAATTATTCATTTTCTAGAAGGAAATGCCAACTGCTAAGACCCATCAGGTACCACTAGATGCTTCATGAAGTGCCTAGTATTTGGGGAGAGAGGGAGAAACACCTCTGCCACCCAAGCATGTGAACCTTCCTGAGTCAGTGCCCGCCTGTGTCCTGGCCCCGAGTGGACACTCGTGGTGAGGTCAGACCAGATTGGGGGATGGGGCAAAGATCAACCTCCCCCAGGTGACACCCTTCCACCTGTGAGAGTGAGCATCCCCTGGTCCTGCTAGGCTGGCACCTGCCCAGTCAGGGCGGGAGAAGGGGGCGTCGAGATTTACTGTTTCAGGAGCTCTTTCTCCCCTAAGCCCACTAGACCCTGGGTCACCTCTCCTTTCCGGCTTTGTTGGTCCATTCATCCTATCACTCTCATTCACTCATTCATGCCCACCCATTTGTTCAATCAATCAATCAATCAATCAGTCATTCATTCACTTGTATATGATAGGCAGAGGCCCGGGAGGGCTGCCATACTCCACGTGCCATGGCATATCCCACCCTCCGTGGTTATTGCTGCTTAATTCTCAGTCAGCCCCCAATGTGGCTGTTCCCCAGACCCCAGCACAGTGCCTGGCACGGAAGAGATGTTAACAGTGTTCCCACCACACACACACTAAAATCCCAAATCTTCCCCTTGCTCTCGAGGTGAGATCAGAGCCCAAAGAACTCTTTGAATTCACACCATCTTTCTCCTCCTCGCTGTCCGAGCTCCAAAAGCCCAGGCTAACCTGCTGCCGCAGCCACGTAACAGCTGTGTGAGTTTGGACAAGTCCTTCAGCCTCTGGGCCACCATCTCCTCCTGGGCAAAGTGGTGATAATAAAAGTACTTGCGTCAGCCCTGGCCGGTGTGGCTCAGTTGGTTGGGCGTCCTCTTGTGCACCAAAAGGTTGCCTGTTCAATTCCCGGTCAGGGCACATGCTGGAGCTGTGGGCTCCATCCCCAGTAGGAGGCGTGCAGGAGGCAGCTGATCGATGCTGGGCTCTCACATTGATGTTTCTCTCTCCTTCTCTCTTGATTCTCTCTCTTTAGAGAGAGAGAATCAATTTCAAAAATCTTTAAAAAATAAATGTAAATAAAAATAAAAGTACTTGGTTCTGGTCTTTGTGAGGATTAAAGAGTGAACCCAATGAAAAGCTCCTAGCATGTGCCTGGCACAGAGTCAGCGCTTAGTTACTTTTACCACTTGTCTCCCTCTCCCTCTGCTCCTCAGTTCCATCACCCCCACTAAGTAAATCTTAGGACCTCCTGAGGAGCAGCCGTGGAGCCCTGGCCCTTCAGTCTCCGGATGAGAATGCAGAGGGCCCAGTGCAGGAGGGACCTGCTTCAAGGTCACACAGCCAGCCAGTGGCCCAGGCAGGACTTTAGCTCAGGACTCTGGCCAAGGCCCCTGCTCCTTCTGCGGGTCCCACCTTCTCAGCCCAGCCCAGAGTGGCAGGAAGAGGGACCTCCTCTCACATGCTCGGACCCTGTCGGGCTTGGCAGCTTTCTTCTCCGCTCTCAGGAATGAGTTAACTCCTGAGGCCTGTTTCATGCCCCATGTGTAATCTTCCTTACGATGCTTATCATATTTCTAGGGCAGCATCTGCCTGGCTTTGAAGACTCGGGCAGGAGCCTGGCCTACCATAAACGGGCTGAATTACATTTACAAGCGGCCTTTAATGCCCTGTGGTCTCAGCTTCCTTAATGGGGATTTTCCTCCCCCTTTCTTTCTCTCTGCCTTTTAATACGGTCACTGGTTTGGCTTTCAGAGTGCGGTTTGGATTCCTATCAGAGAAGTCGAGGCCGTAGAATCCCTTCCAGATCTTCCCTCCCTCTTCTCCTCCAACCTCCGCTGCCTGTGCCAAAGCCCCAAGAAAAGAAAACTGTTGCTCCTGTCAGGATTTCAGCAGGAAAGAGAGAAGCCCTGTTGGGATTTTATCCACTGGGAAATGGCTGGTACAGAAATTCTCCTGACTCCGCACCTGAGCAACAGACCCGCGGGCCTCTTGGGGGCTGGAAGGGGCCCAGCCAGAGGCTCAGGGGGCTCGAGGGGCAAGGTGGGGGACCCATGCCAGCGTGGGTGAGGAGCCCTCCCACCTATCTCATGACCTCACCTACCTCCATCCCTCCCCTTTCAGAACCAGCTGCACCTTTTGGAGACCTCAATTATTCTTTTTTTTTTTCCTTTTCACTTAAAGTTTTTAACAAGAGTTGTATATAAGATTACTTTATTCCTTCATCTCCTCAGTTGTTTCTTTTTGTATTTGCCCCTTGGCGAGATCTGGCTTTACGTTCCAGGATCTTTTTGCGGTCTGCGTCCCGCTTTAGTCTGGTGATAACCGCCGTGCTGCGGGGAACGTCCACATGAAGAGTTGTGCCATTAGCCTGCTCCCGGGAGCTCGTTCAGTGTGGATGACATACTTCTTCCTGTAACCCTGAACCACTTTGCCCATTGCTGCCCTTTGTAGTGTCCTCGCACAACCTAAACTCCACCATCCTTTCGGGTGGGCACGGGTCGAACATTGTACTATCTCAGTTCTTTGGAAAGAGGAGGAGACATAACCTTCCTGCAAATGTGGGAAGGTGCATTGAAATGCCTTTATGGTTCTTGCTCTGGTGAGAAGTCACAAAGGGATTGAATTTCATTTTGACCACTGGTGGTGCTTCAGCGATCACAATTGTTCTTGAACTATTGTTTTTTGCTAGTTCTGTCTTTGCAAAGGGATCAGGTCCTATGTGGTCTGTAGATCTAGATCTAAATCTAGATCTATAATCTTGAGATTTCAAACTCAGTCAGACGTTTGGCCAGCCTTGAGTTGGGGTCTGGGAAGGGGACTTTGTCTCCCCATCCCCCTTCTTTCCTTTTTCTCCTTCCACAGGATGAGAAAGGGCTAGAGTGCGATTTTTGGAGAATGGTTAAGTCACGTTTTATCTTTTTTCAGAAGGAGCGCATGGCAGTGCCAGCTCTGTGGTCCCGGGCCCTCCTGTGGTCTCTCCTTTGGTTTCCTCTGCTTCTCAGATGACACCTTCGATTCCTGTGAGATGCTTCTTGACTGTTGGTGTCACTGGGCCTGGCCGACCTCCAGCTCCTGATGGATAACTGGCTCAGGTCGAAGGCTCAGAAACCCAGCCCAAGGCTGTCTGTCATTTTGTCAGTCCTGAGAGCGGGTCTCCTCACGCCATGTGTTTATGTTTACATGCCGTCGCCATGGCTGCACACATATGCTCCTGCAACATGCAGGCAATAAAGTGACAGGCAACCAAAAAAGGGTAGGAGGCAAAGAGGCCAGGAATACCAAATCTGTGACATCTTCCCCCAAGAAAAATCGGCCATCTCCAGTGTCTTGATAAATCACATTTTATCTCCTTTCGAAAGGAGCACATGGCGGAGCCTATTTATCTTGATGACATTGTCCAGTCTGCACAGTGTCATCCCTTTGGTGGGGAGATGGCCCCTTTGCCCGGCCTCAGAGAGAAAAGGAGGAAGGAGAGCTTGAGGGAGAGTCTAGGAGAGGAACACACATACCAGAAGTACCTAGTGGGCGCCTGCTGAATGCAAAGCCTGTGCTGAGTGGAGTGTATGGTGCTCCAGAGGAAGGAGCGGCAGACCATGGCCTCCAGCTCATACTGTGTGTGGAGAGGTGAGAGACACAAATGGGAAACAAGTCACACAAGATGTAATGTGTTAGATGTTCCCCTGGAGCAGGGCTGGTGACCAGTACCTGTGGTGATGGGAATTCAGGATGACTGTCACAGCTGCTGTCAGTGCCCCCCAGGTCCCCTTACCATTCACCTCCGCCTGCCAGAAGCTGCTCGTGGGAGCAACTAGGGGCTTTGTTCTAGCCACAGGGGGCACACTCAGCTAGAAGTGCCATGGCGTTAATGCTCTCCAAAGCTCAATGACAAGCGGGGGGGGGGGGGATAAATACCCGAGCCTCCTCGCCCTTGATTGGGATGCCTCTGAGTTGTGGTCTGCATTATACCCCGAGTTCCCCAGCAGAACTGCGCTCTCGAGACCCACAGTGATTAACTGGTTCTGTAATACTTGCTCCCCTTCCCTGCCCTCCTCCCCTATCCCCCCACTGGCACTTCCCAGGATCACCTCCCAAATAAACGACGTGCACTCGACTCCTTGTCTCTGGGTCTGCCTCCAGGGAAACAACCTGGGGAAGAAATGCCTTTCTTTGTACCTCGGTTGGACTTGGACAGAGGAAGCTTAAGTGGATTAACATGTGATCTACATATTTGTTCACAGTCAATGGTCATTATCTCAATTAGGGCTCCTTTAATGCCAGTGATGAAAATCCATCTCCAACTAGTTCAGATAAAAAATGGTTATTGTTTTATACAAGTAAAAGTACCAGATAAACTCTGGGTACAGGAACAGCTATATCTAGGGGCTGAAATGATGTCAAAGGAATGTGCCCTTCACTATCTCTTTGTTCAGCTTTTCAATCATTCAAGAAACATTTATTGAGCACCTACCTTATGCCAGACACAAATCCTTTCTCTCAGTTGATTTCCTTCTCAGGCAAGAATAAAGATGACCACTAGAAGCTCCAGGTTTTTGTCCTGCCAGCTTAGCAACTGGGAGAATGAGGTCACCAGCAGAAGTCTCAGGGCTGATCCTCATTGGCCCAGACCAAGTTTCCCGCCCACCTCTGAGCCAATCACTGTGACTCTGGTTTTCTAGGCAGAGTCACATGCCTAACCTTGGTGGGAAGGTGGGGGGCATCTGAACCACAAGGACTAGGAATGGAGGAGGGAGGGTCTCCAGAGGGAAATCGGATGGACTTAGACAACAGGTGCCTGTTATAACTGTGGTGTGAGCACTTCGCAGTGTACCAGGCTCTGTGGGCCTGAAGATGAGTCAGACAGGCCCCTGGTGGAAGGGGCCTCACAAATAGCTGTAACACACAGCAGAATGTTGGAAATGCCTTAGGAATGGACAAAGTGTGTGGATGCCTTGGAAAGATGGAGATTACGCCCAGCTCAGTCAATCAAGGAAGGCCTCTGAAAAGGGGGCATTGGCCCTAGACGTTGATGGTCTTTGGGCTCAGAAATGTCAGCTGTTTTAGGCCTTAAACATCAGACCAAAGAGTTCATGTTCAGAATGTAATGACTGTGAAAGGGCTGTGCATTGACCTGTTTGTTACTGAATTCGGCCAGCTCAGAGGAGTCTGCTGGGAAGGTTTGAGGGGCTGGCATTGCCTGTAAGCCTTGTCCATACCTGTAAGAGTGTATATCAGCACAGCTGTGCAGTGGTTCAGATGGCTGGAGGCTTGTGTCAGAGAAGTTGGGGAACAGTCAGGCTGTGGAGGCCAGGTCCCCTTGGCACTGGCCTGTGCCCGCCCTGGAAATCGCCACCCACCTAAACTAAGAATAGGAATTCCTGCCTGGCTGTCAGGAACTAATGCCAATTTCTCAAGGAGGGATGGGCCTGAAAACAAAACACAGCTTGTGGGCTGGGCCATCCTTTGTATTTATTTGCAAGGTCACTTGGGAGCCGCACCCAAGTCTGGGCATTGATTCGACCATTAGGCCAAGACACAGTGACCTGGACAAGATGGCAGCCTCTAGGGCTCCTCACCTACCTGAGAGGTCCTGGGCTCTTAGCCTTGGGTGCCTCCTGCCCCCTGAAAGAGGTGACTACTCGCTTGTTGCCTTGACAACAAACAGAGGTGGTGGCCAGCTAAGATGCTGAGAAGCCAAGGGAGAGGGGACTAAGAGGACAAGGGTCACAGGTTCCTGTGGCAGCTTTACCTGGAATCACCTGGCTCATGAGCCTTTCTCTTTCAGGCAAAATACTTTTCCGGAGAAGCCACATCCGGGATGTAGCTGTGAGGAGGCTGAAGCCCATCGACGAGTACTGCCGGGTAAGGCTGTCTGGGGGCTTGGGGTGGCCCTGCCTGTCCATCTGTGAAGGAAGGCTGTCTCTACGAACCCTCTGCTGTGGTTTAGCAGATGCATCCTGGGGCCCGGTGTTTCCTGACCAGAGGGATGGGTATGGGTGTCCCTTGGGGAGGAGCCATCCCATGACTGGGCCACCCTCTAGGGCAGGGGTGGGGAACCTTTTTTCTACCCAAGAAATCATTTGGTCTGGCCCTGCCAAGGCAACCACAGGCAGGACTTGAAATTCAATAAATTCAATTAAATGTTTGACTAAATATAGCAGGCTAATTTTTAAGTTGATAATTTTGTATGGCAGGGCCAGACCAAATGATTTCAAGGGCCATATACAGCCCACAGGCTGAACATTCCCCTCCCCTGCTCTAGGGCAAGAGGGCCTTGGGCTCACAGCTGAGTCTCTATTCCTTGGGGGACATGTCCATGTTTACAAAAAGCTATTTGAAATCATCACTTCCACTGGTTTGGGGGCTCAGTTAAGGGGCTTTCTACTGAAGAGATTCTGTATGGTATTTTGCTGGATGTAGGAGAACTATTGCTTTGAGTTCCTATTGGGACATTATTGGAATCAGTTCTGAGCTCTAGAGCATTCGAAATGCATATTTGTTTATTCACAGAGGTCTTGATAGTTATAGATGTTCGTGGACACATCTTTATAGATACAAGTGCGTGTGCACACACACACACACACACACACACACACACACACACACACAGCACGTGCATTAAAACAGCCAATGCCAGAGCAGCTGGGAGCCTGACAGCCACGTGGAGAAGCAGAGCCTATTTGTCTTTCTACTTTGATTAGGGCCTAGGACCCCTGCAGGGAGCATAAGAGGTCTCTGGATGGTTCGAACTCCTCACTACCTTCACAAACTTGAGCAAGTTACTTGGCTTCCCGGAGCCTCATATTCCACGTCTGTACCTCGGATGAGATCGGTACCTCCGCAGAGGGTAGTTCTGAGGATGAAATGAACGGACACATTTGAGGCAGCAGCATGTAGTGTCTGCTACAGAGGAAGGATTCAGTAGATGCCACCTTTCTGTCACTATTATTACAAGGCAGAAACGAATGTTACCACTGGGCACCGCTGACTTTAATGGAGATGGAATTTCTTTGTTAAGTGAAACCTCCGGTGGAGTCTGACTCAGTCTTGAGGAGAGGCCAGTGGGGTAATGTTTTGTTGTAGGTGCTGGTATTAGAGCTGGGGTCGGATCCCAGTGCCCCACCTACTAGCTCTGTGACTTTGGGGGAGTTATTTTACCTCTCTGAGCCTCAGTTTCCTCATCTGTAAGGAGGGTAAAAACAACCCTTCCATAGGGTTCATGAATGGGGTTGAGTAAGGAAAGGTACATCGCAGTGTCCGTCACTTCTGAAATACTTTGTCCCAACACAGAGCTGTTACCATAAAGTTCCTTTTTGCGCTAATATTTGATACTCCTCAATGACTGTGTTTGGCAATAAAAATGCTTAAATGAAAATCATGTTGCTAAATGTAATAAATTCCAGCCTATAGGAAGACAAGCACTCCCCCATACTCTCCATTAAACTGCGCCTGAATTTCCTAACTATGCAGATTATACTGGTCACATTTACTTCTTTAACCTGAAAGGATGCCCCAGTGATGAATTCCCTTAGACCAGAAGCTCCTTTTCTTCAGATCAGTACAGGCAGACCTCAGACATACTGCGGGTTCACTTCTAGACCTCCGCAGTAAAGCAAGTATCGTAATCTTTTTGCTGGTGGAGGGTTTTGCCTTGAATTTGTGAAAAAGGCAGCATCTATGCAGCGTGATAAAGCGAAGCGCAGTGAAACGAGGTATGCCTGTATTTGCTTTTCTCTTTAATGGGCATTTGCCATTTCCTGTTAAATTGATGGTTGCAGCCTGAGCTTTTATTTGTCTCTGTTTCTTTCCCAAGAAGTTAAATAAATGAGCAAAGCTAATGGAGGAGGGGGCAAAGGGCAGGAGGAGGCACCTTCCAGCTGGATTTCATGCTTCACATCAGCCTTAGGGTAGAGCCCAGGCATCTGCAGTTGGTCTCTGTGGAAATGCCGCCTCCTAGATCATCTGGAGGGGGAAACCGATAACATCTTATCCCCTGGGATCAGGCTTTGGACAGGACTCCTGAATCAGGATGAGATTCAGGGGGGCTTTGGGGCCCCAGGGCTGCTGCTGGTGGCTGAGGGAACCATTTAAGTGGGGTCTGCCGGAGGAGGAGCCTCCTAACCTGATTAGCTCAGACAAGAGCGGCTCAGAGCCAGGCAATGAGGGGCAATGTCATGGGTTCACCAAGCAGCCAGACAACTCACAGGCCGTAATTTACTCTGAGAATGGTGGGGGGCTGGGCAGTGCAGAAGCGACCTTTAATTCTGCTGAACTAGAACACTGGGGTCTGTGGTCTGATTGTCTGAGACCTTAGAATGACCTTGGAATGGTCATCAGGGTTAAGGCAATAGCAGTCCATGGTCACTGCCACTCTGGGTTGCACTTCATAGCTCTGCCACCCAATAGCCCAATGTATGGCCACTCAGGATCCAACATTTCACTTAACATCACTGCTCTCCGCAGCAAAGTCCACCGTCAATCCCATGTGTAGTCCACTCCATGGCCAGCCCTTCCCTTGTCTATGCCTGTCCTTGGATACACTGCTTATAATTCCCAGGGTTCTTATTTGCAGTACCTGCATATGCAGCTCTGCTTGGCTGGCCAGCATCTTCTTTCTTGGACCTGCTAGACAGCTGCACTCCGAGTCCGGGATTGGCTGGGGATTCAAATGCACCCAAAATTGTGGAGCTGGCTCTGTGCACGGAGCAGCCAGCTCCTCTGCCAGGACTCAGATGTGGAAAGTCTGACCATGCAGTGGACCTCCTCAGACTTCAGGCTCCCTGCCCTCGCTGGCCAGGCAGTCCCCCTGCCTAATGGTGATTTCACAGCCCAGATCTCTGTTAATTTTAAACATATATGGAGCAGATTGGATGAGCGTCATGGAAAATTTAGCGAGTGCCAGCCAGTGATTGTTTTATATGGCACTTGAGGGCCAGGTGTCTATCAAGAGGGGTTCCAAAGGCATTTCTTTGACTCCATAAATTAATTTAACAGGTAACATGGTTATGCAGTTAATATTTAATGGTTCCGTGGCCTCAACAAGTTGAAAACTTTTATCACACTAATAAGCTTGAGCTGTACTTCAGGGGCTCCGACTTTTCCTGCCTGTGAAATACATGTTTGCAGTATTTGTCTGGGGGTAATATAGATATCCCGGGGGTGGGGGAGTGGAGGGGTGGGAGTGCTTGAGAATGATCAGCGCCACCTTTGCCATGTTAAAGACGCTTATACAAGTCTCTATTTTCTGGTAGGTGTGACAGATTTTTTGCTGCCTAAAGGGCTGAGCTTGCTTCTATTATTCTGCTCTCAGCGATAGACTTGCTTTCAGGATCAATGGCTTTCTTTGTGGGAGGGATGAGGGGTTCGACTGGGGGAGGGACTCCAAGCCCAACAAGGGGGTCAGCCTGGAAGGAGTAAGGATCTCCCCACCTGACCCTCTGCATCTCGTGGGCTCATTTATTTTTATCCCCACTTCCCAGATTTGAAAGCAGAGGCTATTACTGTGGAGGTTCTTAGTCTCAGGTATTCTCCCTCCCACATGGGAATGCTTCATCATTGGTTCTCATGAATAAAGAGAAAGGTTCATGTTGCAACCAAAACAGACTCCTTTAAGGGCTCCCTGGTATGCTCAGTCCTAGATGGGAGAGTAACTTCATTGCTAATGGGGGAGACTGAGGCAGAAAGCCAAGACTGAACCGCCCATGCCTCCCCAGTGGTCTGCTTCTCTGGGAACCCAGTTGGTAGAATCTCCCCACCTGCTCTGGTCCAAACAGACCCAGGAGAAGTAGTTTCCAGCCTGTCCCTTACTCCTTAAAGGCCCTCAGAGGGCTCATTGCCCATAAGAACCTCTGAGTGGCTCAGCCAGGCCCTCTGTGGGTGCTTCCAAGTGCTGCTCAGGTCGAAGCTCCCACCTGTCTCCTCCACACCCTGCAGTCCCGTCTGCTGGAAGTGTGGCCATTCCCAACTAGCCAGACTCCCTGAGGCTTCTGCCCCTGGCTTGTGCTAGCCCCTTGCCAGGGGAAGCACCCAGCTTCCATGGTGCCCCTCCCAGAAGCCTCCTGACTCCCAGGGGAAAGCTCGCCACCCTTCTCTTCTACTCCCAGAAAGCCCTGTGCGTGCCTCCACACCACACATTTATGCCCCGTAGGAGGGTAACTCCTGCATGTCCATCTTCTCCAGGCCAGGAGCTCCTGGAAGGCCCCCTCTGTTATCTTTGTGTCTTCACTAACCAGCGGGAAGCCCGGCCCCACGTGGGTGTCCAGCCAGTATCTGATGACAAGATGCAAAGATCACATACAAGCAGAGGAAAACCTCTGAAGAGGGTGACATGTCCCCAAGGCCCCGATGTACTAGAGGAACCTTTGTGAAAGGGCTTAAACTGCAACTGAATATTAGATACTATTTCCGTTTCAAAAGGATTTGGTGCCTAAATCCTTCAAAAAGAGAACTAGTGGGTTTGAAATACTCCGATTACAGAAATGTAATGAGCCTCCAGCTTCTTAGAAAGTGGCTTAGGAGGAATGGTCAGGGCAGGATAGAGGCAGCTCTAGGAGTGGGGATGGGGGTGAGAGTGGGGGGCCAAGCGGGCAGAATTCCAACCCCCACAACACACCCCTACTCCACCCAGAGTGACTGGGCTTTTACCTATAAAATGTCCATTGATTAGAAACCAAAATGATGCTGCTAAAAGGAGGAAAATGGCCCTGGCTGGTTTGGCTCAGTGGGTAGAGCATCAGCCTGCAGACTAAAGGGTCCCGGGTTTGATTCCAGCCAAGGGCACGTACTTTGGTTGCAGGCTCGATCCCCAGCTCTGGTCGGGGCATGTGCGGGAGGCACCCAATCAATATGTCTCTCTCACATCAATGTGATTGTGTTGTGTGTGTTTTTTTCTCTCTCTTTCCCTTCCACTCTCTCTCAAAAGCAATGGAAAAAATATCCTCAGGTAAGGATTAAAAAAAAAAAAAAGAGGAAAATGTTTGATCTTGAGTAAAGAGCAGGGCATCCACCATTGTGTTGCCAAATGCAGAGCTTTGCCTTTGGTCCTGGCACAGGCATTACCCAGGGCAGTGGGCTTCAGGGAGGGGGTTTCATTTCGAAGCAGAGGGTCTGAACACAGCCTGGCTAGGGCCCTGTCCCATGCTGCTCCACTTGCAAAGACCAGGCTTGGGCACGCCATATCGAGGAGGTCTCAGGGACCACAATGCAGCCACCCTCTCCCTTGTCTCAATCTGCACCATCCGGAATGGTGACGTGATGCCAAGTGGTGGCCCTTGTCACTGGCTCCCAGAAAATTGTCTTGGGGGCCAGGAGCTGGAGACTTCAGGGCAGGTTAGGACTCGGGGAGGGAGGCACTGAAAGTGCTGGCTGATGGCAAACATAGATGGCTCTTTAGTGCCTTTTCTAGTCCTAGGCGCCCACTGCCCTCGGCCCCTTCCCTCGCCTTGTTTCTCCAGATCTGCTGTCAGCCAGCTCACCCACCCCTGGACCACAGAATAGCAAGGGTGGAAGGGGACTGATGTTGGCTCAGCTGACATCCTGTGTGTTCTAAGCAGCCCCACAGGACAGTGGCCCCTCCCTAGATGCTGAGGGCTCTGAGGTCATGCTCATTCCAGCCCTTCCCCCTCCTTGGGGACTTCCGGACCCTCCAATGTCACCTGCGTCAAAGGTCTCTTAGAAAGGCTCAGTGAGATTGATTGATAGATCTGACACAGAATTCACTGATAGTGGTGCTTTTACATTCCTGGAGCCGCTGACTGTTAGAGCTAAAGAAACTTCAGAATGTCCCTAGTCTGGATTTGTCCCAACTGTGTCCCATGTGCTGTCAGTAGGAATTGTTTGGAAAAGCAGCTCTACAGTCAGAGACCTGTGGGTAATGGTGGAGGCGGTATAAAGTAAAAGAGAAGACAGAGCAGAGGCTCTGACTAGATGGCCTTGTTTAAAGTCTTGCTACTTTCTAGCTTTGTGGCCTTGTGAACTTACTTAACCTTTCTCTGCTTTAGTTTCTTTTTATGTAAAATTGGAACCATGTTCATACCCATCTCTTGGAGTTAATGTGATGATTAAATGAGTCAATCCCCCAGGATGTTGTTCTGATTAGTAAATGCTGGCCTAAACAAAACTACAGGTTTCTTTCCTGCAGGACTTCTCAGAGCCTTCGCTGTGATAATGAACACGGTGATCTCCAAGACCAAGATGGGGATCTACAAAACATCCTTTCACATGTGCCCGCAGAACTCACTTTACCTCATCTAGCAGGAATCCATGAGATATAGTTTGAGATTCCAGAGCTAGTCTGTTTTGACCTAGAAGAAATGACAACCAAAGGGGTGAGGCAAGCCACCCAAGGTCATGCAGCAAGTGCATAAAGGCAGATTGGAAGCAGAATTGAGGTCTCCGGACTCTCCTTCCAGTTCTTTCTGATGCACATAATTGTCTTCACCTACAGAATACTAACAATAAAGATGGTAGTGCAGCAGCTAATATTTACTGAGGATTTACTTGGTGCCAGGCACTGTGCTAGGCTCCTCATATTCATGATCTGACTTAAACTGCAAACAGGCAGGTGCCATATCAAGTCCATTGCACTGAGCGCAGAGAGGGCAGATAATGTACTCAGCATCACACAGCCTGTGGATGGCAGAGCAGGACTCAAACCCACATCTGCCTGGCCCGAGGCCCTGACTTAACTACCCCCTGGCATACATCTTGAATGTTCAATGGCAGAACTTTAGGCCTGAACTTTAGGTGGTGCCCCAGAAGTACCCATATATTGGCCCCTACCTGCTCCTCCCAGGATGGATGGCTGTGGGGGTTCCCCAGCTCTGGCAGCCGTCCCCAGCCCAGGCCTCCAGGACTGACTGCTCAGCACCGGCTCTCCTGCCAAATGATTTTGGCCAGAGACACACTTGGCGGCTGCTCTGATGGAAGCTGCTCTGAGCTGAGAGCCTCTTGTCAGCCTGAAATCAGGACGAGCCCTCATTGTGGCTCCCCTCGGGGCTCCCTATTAAATAAAGATGTCTGCAGTGGTTTGACCAAAAGGCCCCTTTGTCTGAGGCTCTCACGGCCCACGCGTCCTCTGCCCCTAGAATGCCGGTCTCTGTCGGCATGAAGAGCCCCTGTGTTCACCACTGGTGCTGGGTGAGCCCCTGGGCGGGTGGCAGTGCGCTGAGCTGGGAGGGTGCTAGTGCTCTGGGCCACCTGGAAACCTGCCCTGCGTCCCCTCCCTGTCCCTGTCAGGGAGGTGACCCTGGCAGCGACTCTGCACACACTCAGCCCGGTAATGGGTTCCTCCTGCCTCCGGCCAGGAGCACTTGGTCTGCACATGCCTGATTCCCACTTCTCTCTCTCTATTCCTGTCTCTCCCTCCATCTCTCTTTCTTTGTCTCTGTCTTTATCTCTCTGTATCTCTCTCTATATCTGTCTCCATCTCTGTCTCTCTCCATGTCTCTGTCCTCTGTCTCTGTCTCTTTCTCCTTCTATCTCTGTCTCTCTCTCCCCTACCCTCTCTCTGTCTCTTCTCTTCTTCCTCAGTTTTTCTTTCCCTTTTTCTTCTACCCTCCCTGGGGAAGAAAACAGCACATACCATGTGTGTTAAATGAAAACTTGAACTCGGTAGGGGCAACTTCCACCCATCCTACCTTCTGAGCACAGGGCTTCAGTCTACCACTTGCTTTAGTTGCTATTCACCCCCCCACCAGCCTCAGAGTCCCCATAATAAACAGAGACAATGATGTCTCTACCTCAGAGACAAAACGGGCGACACATCATCAGATGTGCTGCTGTGGATGCAGGGGCTGTTTCTGGCTCACGCCTGTGACACAGGGACACAGCCCTGGGTCAGGCACACACTGAAAAGCCATCGTTGTTTGTCGGATAATTGGAAAGCCAGGTGGCCTAGGACAGTGCCTGACGTGCGGCAGTTGCTCTGTAAATGTTGATTTTCCTTCCTTTCTATTTCCTGGCCGTTCACGCGGATGTGATCTGTTGGAGACCCACGGAAAGCCATGGGCTATAGAAGGAACAGCTGGGAGTTGCATAGTGTTGTCTTACCAGTTATGGTAGGACCTTGTCTCATCTTGCCCGGGTGTGGGTTTGGCATCGAGAAGGGCCATTGTGGTAGGATGCCTAGTGCTCAGTGCCACACTTGAATTGTTACCCAGTCAGCTCAGAGAAGGACTGAACTATCACTTCCCTCTTCCTCAATGCAGTAATTCTACTGATGCTACCTGAGACCACATGTGCTTCTTCTCCCCGTTATCATGTCCCACTACTGTTAGATAGTGGGCTTCTGTACGCCAAAACCCTTATTTATTCTTTCATGCCTTCGTTCATTCAAACAATTATGTCCTGAGCGTCCGCTCTGGGCTAGGCACTCTTCTAGGACCTGGAGACACAGTCAACAAATCAGGCTAAAGTCCCGGCCCTCATGGAGCTTACCTTCTCGTGAAGTCCTTCCCACCCTCGACGGGGCCTGTGGGCAGGCCACATGGCCTCCTTGAGCCTCTGTCCCCAAATCTGTAACGTGCAGATGAGATCGGACCACTCACAGAGGTCCCAGTGTGCTTGGCACAGGGAAGTCGCTGGATCGGGTCATTGTACCTGAAGCAGCCCTGGTGGAGGTGGCTGGGAGACACAGGTTCATGAAAGGGTCTGCCCGACTGACCACTCACCTGGAACCCCTTTATCAGCAGCTCCTCACACTCCTGCAGTCCTGGATTTCCTCTTCTTTCTCCTGGCTCCAGCCCAGAGTTCCCTTGGCCCTGTCCCTCAGCCCTGCTTTGCCAGTGACCTCACCTGTCTGTTTGGACCAAAGGATCATTCCAGTGTTTTGTCTCCATACTGGGTTGAGGGTTCCAGGAAGCAGGGCTTCCCCTGGCCTCACCTACACCCCCACCCCTCCATATCTGACTGGGCCTGGTCAGGGGTCCCCAGTGCCCCAGGCTGCAAGGTGAGGAGTCCATGCTGGTGTGTAGCAGGAACTCTGACCATCGTCTGACTGTGATCTCTTTCCAGCAGCAGGCTCTCAGTCTTCCCTGGACAACAAGCTCATAGCTGGCCCACAGCCCTCCCTGGACAATTATTTCCCATGTGACCCTCACTCCTCTCCTCTGTGCCTGTCCAAATCCTGTGAACACCTCTAAAACCTCTCTCCCTTTTAAATTATCTGGGTCCTATCAAACACTATGGTAGCACTCTGTTGTCCTTGATAGCATAATCAACTTGTTAAATGGTTAATTGTGCAATTTCTAGGGACTGTGGGTATCTGGTGCAGTTGGACTGTGGCTAGTGGAAGACAAGGCTTGTGGGATAAGACCTTGGATTGTCAGGCTAAGGATCTTAGACTTACTCTGGGGGCACAAGGGAATTCTTTCAGGGTTCACGCAGAATAAATAGTTCCCGAGGGCCCTGAGACCTAGGGTTCAATGGTCATTGTTTTCATTTGATTGACTGATTGTTTAGTTGTTTGACTGGCTAGTTGGATGATTGGTGGTTGGTTGGTTGAATTGTTGGATGGATGATTGATTGATTGATTGTTTGATTTTTTCGTTATTTTTATTAGTTGACTGGTTGGTTAGTGATTGATTGGCTGGTTAGTTAGTTGATGGGATGGAGAGTTGTTTCATTAATTAGCTGATTGGTTAATTCGTTGACTAGTTGTCTGGTTGGATAGGTGGGTGGATAGTTGACTCTCTTCCACAGCACAGTTTTTGGGCCTCTGCCATCACTGTTGGCCCAAGTTGACCCTGCTTTTGGTTTTCCTGGTCCCAGGTTCATCAGGCCTAATGCCCTTTCTCCCATCTTTCCACAGGCACTTGTCCGGCTGCCTCCCCACATTTCACAGTGTGATGAAGTCTTTCAGTTCTTTGAGGCCCGACCAGAGGATGTCAACCCTCCAAAAGAGTAAGTGGCAGCTCGGCCTCTCCTGTGTGTTTGGCAGGTGTGGAGGAGGCAGGTGCCATGTGGCGATGGCGAGGAGAAACCCGGGAGACAAGGGTGTCTACTGCACAATCCCAGGGGTGCCATTCACACGGCACGTCCTGTGAGTGCTGCCCAGGGAGCTTGTAAAGTGCGCAGCCCGCACACCCATCCATGGCAGTCCTGCTGAAAGGGCCCCTCTCCTTACTCGGGGTGTAAGACTAAGCCCAACATGGCCTGGGCTCTTTGATGGAGGGAAAAAACATTATCCAGTTCAGAGGCTCACCTGGCCTGACAAAGGCCATCTCTCTTGCTGGCTGCCGCAGACTTAAGAAACAAGCAAAAGGCTACAAACCTTCAGAAATTCATCAGTGACTTGGTTTACAATGTGGAGTAGTTGAGAACCACTGGTATAGGACACAGAGCCTTAAGGTCACAGCACCTCTGCTGCTTGCTAGTCACACCACTTCAAGGCAGATCACTCCCTAAGCCTCTCTTTTCTCATCTGTACAAAGGGATAGTGATTAATCCCTGCTCTTGCTACCTCCAAGGATTGTCTATAAAACTCAGGTGACCTGAGGGCTGGGCAGGAGCTTGGCAGACCACAAAATGAGATACAAATGTGTATTCTCACCAGAGGGAGAAGCATCGCTCTCACTGTACCTACTACATGCCAGGCTCATGAGAGCAATTTTACCAGGAGTTCAACATCCTTAACCATGAGTCTCAGGTAAGGAAACTGAGGCTCACAGCTGGAGCCGGGACTTGAACCCACAGCTTGCTGGTGTCAAACAGGGGCCCATAGTCTTTCCACTTCTCCGGCCTGCCTCCCTGATTTGGGGAGGAGTCGGGACCAGGCTATAGGCCTGCTGCCTCTTAGTGTGCCCTCTCTGTGCTCCCCTGCCAGTCCTTCCTGGCTCTCCCAGGGCAGAGGAAGGCTCTTGAGACCAGCAGGAGTGTCTGTCCCTCAGTCCATACCTAGCTCTGCTGCTCCCCTACTAGGGTAGCCTCTCGGAAACTCCTGTTCTCCTTCCTCCCATGGGGAGCGAGATGACCCTTTCCAGGAGGGATGTCACTGGGGTCACTTGTGATCGTGTGCCCACAGGAGAGGAGAGGGATGATGGCTGGTGGGTGAAATAGCAGGTCTATCGCCACAAAATCAATGGACTTTGCCTTTGTCTTGTGCCTCTAAACTCCACTCTGCCAGTCAGCTGAATAAACTGATCCTATTTCACTCGTCAGCCTGCGCACTAGTGGCAGGTGAGCCATTTGCCTGTCTGCACAAGGCCCTCGAGGAGCGGCGAAAACCAGGCTCAGGGAGACAGCTGGGTACTGGCGAGGTGGGGCCATGGCGTTGTAGGGCTTGGCTCTGGTTTCAGGGCCTGCCGCTCACCTCCGTGATCTCTGACCATTGCTCAACCTCTATGCCTTTCTGTTTTTCTCTCCCTAAAATAAGATAATAGGGAACTCAGAGAGTGGTGAGGGAGCTCACAGAGGTAGTGTATACTGAAATAACCTGGCCAAGTGCCATTGGCACATGGGAACGCGCAACAGTTTTGCTCAAGGAAGGTTGTGGAACAGAGTGGAATATGGCTCTGTGCACGCTCCACCCCTGCAGACCACAGCCTGGCTTTTGCAGGGGGTAGTTGTAAAGCATTTGGCCTCCAAGTCACCATGGAATGGGGTTATCTGCTTTTCTCTTGTGGTGGTATCAGTCACCCAAGCTGGTATATAATTGGTCTGGCAACAGCAAGCCCTCCAGCACTAAACAGGCCTAAGGCTCAGGATTGGGGTTAGCTGTGGCTAGACAGCTAATGGCTTCTCCCATGAGAGCCCAGCCCAGTAGGTGACCCTGGGCTGGTGGGCTGATGATCTGTCAGCCTCTGCCTGCACCCCCTCCCTCTCAGACCTGCTTGCACCTTCCCAGGCCACCATCCTGAACATAAACACAGGATCAAGTAACAGTGTATTTTGACTCTGGGGCGACTGTGGAGTGGCTTATCAAGATATCAAAGCCTGTGGGTTTAATTGGAGTTTTGCAGATAACTCCCGGCCTCTTTCAAGTGTGCTGCTGCAGGGGCCTTCACAGGGGCTGGGGCAGGGGGACCGTGTCCCTTTTCCCTCTAGGGAAGGCAAGATCTGCAACAGCCCAGACTTGGTGGGGGAGGTGGGCAGCAGGCCTGAGCCCCTGGGCTTTGATCCCGGGCTGCCTGCTGACTTCCTCAGTGGAGAGTGGGGCCCACCTCCTGACAGCTGGCGGTCGCTCTTCTAGACCACTGGTCGTACACAGAAAGGATGTCCTATATGGACACTTACTTCCTTGTGCATCTGCCCCAGGAAAGTGGCTCTCGGGCCCTGTCCTCCCGTTCTCTAACACTGGCCAACATGTATTGCTGCTGTGTGTGAGCAGTGCTGAAGTCTGCTGGGGCCCTTAACCCAGTTTCCAAACCCTGGCATTATTTTAGGTTCACCTCTTCCCTTCATACAACTCCATCCAACTCATCACCACACCCCGAGGCACTACCTTCAGATTATGTCCAGACTCTGACAACACCTTGCCATCTCCCCTGCTGCCACCCAGACCAACCCTTATCTCTCACCTGGATTCTGGCCTCCTGATTGGTGTCCCTGCTCCTGCCCTTACTCTCTACGGTCCATTTCAAAACAGCAGAAGGAATGATCATTTAAAAATACACATCAGATCATGTCACTCCTCTGCTCAAAATGCTCCACACTTCCCATGTCACTCAGAGTCAAGGCCTTCTCCTCCTGTCTCCTCCCCTCCCCTCTGGTGGCACCTCCTGCCGCTCTCCCAAGGCCAGCGCTTACCGCTTATGTCATCACAGCCCCAGGCGAGGAGGGCACAGCAGCCTGAGGTCCATGCCATCCCCCTGTCACCCCTATGCCACTCACAGCCACAAGGCAGGGGCTGTAGCCTCCTTTTGACACCTGGCCATTGTTGGCTGTCTGCTCTCTGTTGAGTTCCTGGTCAGGGTGGACACACACAAGCATTTGCCTCCCCTCCATGTCGCACAGGGGAAAATGGGGACTAGGACTGGACTGGTGTGTGTGCTTCTCATCACACAGTGAGCGTCCTGCTGTTGACCTGCTGCTTGTTTCCTGGCACAAGAGCTCCAGTGGCACATGGTGGGCTCAGGGAATGGGCTAAGGTTCTCCTGCTCCCTGCCGCTCTGTCTCAGCTCTAGGCTTCTTCCTGCTGAAGCCAGCCAGGATCCTGGTTAAATTCTTGAAATTGCATGGGTGGAGCAGAGCCTTGCTAAACAGGTTTTTGTTTTTCAGCCCCAGGGCCACAGAGCCACCCTCATGTGGCTTAGAACAATCGTCCAATGTTTGAAGGGACCTGGGGTGAGAGGCAGTGGGCCCAAAGCCAGATCACAGCTGTCTCTGCCCCAGCCTGCCCAGAGAGCCACCTTCCATCTGCCCCAGGGGTCCACCCCCAACAACCCTGCCACCTGCTGTGTCCGAGAGACACCTGGGCAGGCCAATAAGAAAGGGACAGAGGCTATTGTACCTGATTATAGCATCTGGTTTGGCCAGGGGCTTGTTGGGGTGGCCCAGGAGCTACCTTGAAGGGTACTGAGCGAGGCTTCCAGGGACACAGAACCAGGGCAGAGGGCAGGCAGTTGCTCTGGGCCTGGGATGAGCACAAGGTCAGACCCAGGAAAAGGCATTTCTCTGCAAGGCCTCCCCAGCCTCCCTTCCCATTTATATTTTGGAAAGGGCTCGAGGCTGTGCTGCCCTCCCAGGCAGAAAGCAGTGTCAGGAGGACAGAGGGGACTTCGCCAGCCCTTCCTCGGGACCCGGCAGGAAGATGGAGCGGGTGTGGCAGTGCAGCCAGGATGGCCCTGAGAATTTGGGGAGGCTCCTCCAGGAGCCTCACATCTTCGACCTGGTTAGATTCCAGGTCAGGCCTGCTCTGGAGTCTGACTCCAGATCTCGGGATGCAGGCTCCCCTGCTGACAACGTGACCTTGAGTTTAACTAACTTCAGAGACAACAGTGGGAACACCCAGCTCTGCTGGTGGCCTTGAATGAATCACTTCACCTCTTCAGATCTCAGTTTCCCCCTGTGAAAATGGCCAACAGCACCCACATGGCAGGATAGTCATGAGTTCCAAGGGCACTAATGCATAGAAATGCCTTGAGAGCACCTGGCCCTCACAGATACTCAGCAGGAATTTTCTATTCTTCCCTTCCCTCCATCCACCCAGGACTGGGTGCAGCGTGGCCACTCAGAAAAGACTGGGTGGACCGAATTGGGTTCTGCTAAAGACGGGAGCTGAGCTGAACCTCCCTGAGCCTGTTGGTATGGACTGTGGGGTGAAGCTGTTCCTCTATCACCAGATACCCCACTGGCTAGTGGGAGCTGGGAGGCATCCATGTTTCTGCCCCCCACCCCATGCCTTGCTGAGTCCTGGTTAGATGGCTCTCCACACCCAGCAGTCCCAGCCACCACCCATCCTGGACGTGGCCCACACTGTCCTTCCAGCCCCTCTGACACTGGCAACTGCACAGATAGCCTCTTTATAGGCCAGGGAGCCAGCAGAACATAGGGACTGAGGGTCATTGAGGGGCTCAGAGCTTTATGTAAGTAGACCCTGCCCACCCACTGCCACGGCCCCCTTTAACCTGGGTGGGCAGGTGGGAGGAAGGTGCCCACAGGAAGTTGTGTCCAACCCACTTGAAAGGGGCATTGGCTCTAGGGAGCAAGGACTTCTGAGGGCCCGGCAGTCATGCTGAGTGAGCAGGCTGGAGGGAGGTGGACTCTAACCCACCCGTCCGGTCCCAGCTCTCAGAGCAAAGGCCAGGGAGGGCTGCACTGGGGAGAGAGGGCTGGTACAGAATCCTTAGCTCCCTCAAGCAGGGGTGGAAGGGAGGTGGTGGGGTAGGGAACGGCATCCTGGTACAGGGTGTGGGGATGGGCTGGGTCCCCCTCGTTATTTCCCCAGGCTTGTGCTTTCTGTGTTCCTGTCTCGTCAGCCCTGGGAAGATAGTCATGGCATGCAGGTACCCAAGGCCCCACATGCCCACTCCCTTGCTCACAAGGACACGGCACCCTTTGGAGGTGCCAGCTGGAGGATTGAGCCCCGCAAGAACCCCTGAAGCCAGCTTTCGCTGTTATGTCATATGCAAGGGGAGTCTTAGTTCCCCCACCCTGTAATTACCACCCCTCCATTGTTACCTGGTTTCTGCCCCTCCACAGAGGGTCTGTGGCAGAACTAAATCTCAAACTTAAGTATTTGAGCTCCTAGACCAGGGCTTTCTCTGTTGGCTTCCTGGCAGGAGGCATTCATCCATTTTTGATCTTTTTGTCAGTGTGAGGCAAGGGACCCACGCAAGTGGACATGGCTCAGCCCTGTCTGTGCAGAGCTGTGGTCTGTGGGGAGAGAGACGGCACAGGCTGGGCTTGGCTGGCTACTGTGGGAGCCCCCTGCCGCTCTGGCTCTCCCTTACCTGCTGTGTGGCCTGAGAAATATTTAAACTTCCAAGGCCTCAGTTTCTTCACCTGTAAAATGGGGCTTATAACAGTCATTGAGCTAGTCTGGTCAGGTGGTCAGGGAGGCTTCCCTGAAGCAGCAGCATTCAAGCTGAGAGATGAAAGCCATCCCCTGAAGGGGAGTGGGAGAGAATGGCAATCAGGTTAGAGTCCCTGAGACTGTCAGTTTAAAGGAATTAAAGAAATCGTCTGCCCGGCCAAAGTGGCTCAGTCAGTTACATGTCATCCTGTGCACCAAAAGGTTGCTGGTTCGATGCCCAGTCAAGGCACATACTGGGTTGTGGGTTCAATCCCCAGCTGGGGCACACACAGAAGGCAACCGATTGATGTTTCTCATCTCTCTCTCCCCCTCCCTTCTGCTCTCTAAGCATGTCTCTCTCTAAACGTGTCTCTCTCTAAGCATGTCCTCAAGTGAGGGTTAATAAAAGAAAAAAAAATTGTCTTCCTGGAGAGGGAGAATACTGTATTGGCTTTGGCTGGGCTGCTGATGGCTGTAGAAATTGAAGACATCAAAGACATTCATAGCAGCAACAGTAAGAGGTGAAAGAGACGAGCATTCTAGAGAGCATGTGACCCTTTCCCCTTCACAGGCCCTATGAGTTGTGTCTTAAGGTTGATTGGAGTTTAGGCACCACTATAACTTGAAGTCACTTCAAGTGCGTTAGTTCATGGGATGTGTTTTTTGCTCCACCTCGTGGCCAACACTGGATATTAGAGCCTCCAGCATTACTGCCTGCAGACTGAGGTGTTACTGCTGGAAGCTGTGCTGGGCCCTTGCGCATGATCTATCTTGTTCAGTCATCAATACAATCCTGTGAGGTTCATGCCTCCTTTTTGCAGCTGAGGAACCTTGGGCTCAGATTGGTTGAGTTACCTCTCAGCTGGTAAGTGTCGGAGGCTGGATTCATCCCCTTCCGACTCCAGGTCTACACCCCAGCTGGGGCGTGATGGACAGCACAGGGGCCAATTCCAGGGAGACTAGCTCCCAACTGCAAGATGGAACCCAGGACCCCATGGTTTCTGTGGTCAAGGGGTTGGGGTGAGAGGGCAGCTGAAGGTACAGTTGAGGCACTTTCCACATTTGGGGATCTCTCTAGGGGAATTCAGGTTTCTCACCAGTCCAAGTTCCTGAGAGTATGCAAGGCTCCGGAGCCCCAGGGTCGGTTCAGGGTACACTCACTGAGACCACCTCCTCCAGCTCAGGAGCTCCCACATGCTTTGGGGTGAGGCTTCTGAGGAGGGGTGCTGCCTGACTTCCCTGACAGGACAGACACAATGAAGCTGGTTCAGGAAGCACCCAAAAAAGCAGGTCTCCCTTCTCCCAACCAAACTGAGACCTAACCTTGGCCTTGGGTCCAGCAGTGACCCCAGCCAGCCCTAGACCAAACTTTTAAGCCCTCTACCCCAACACATGGCCCATTTGTTACATGGGAAATCCCCCACTCCCATCCCCACCCCAGCCCAAGACTCTTGCTCCAGAGATTGTTTGGGCAAAGCATGGTGTGCCAGAGGGAGATTTTTCTTTCAAACAGCCTTATTGAGGTATGGTTTACATAATACAAAATTCACTTGTTAAGTATACAATTAATCCAATGATTATTAATAAATTTACGGAGTTGGGCAACCATCACCACAATCTAATTTTAAAAAATTTCCATCACCCTGAAAAGATCCCAGAGGGAGGTTTTTAATTCTTCCCAAACTCCAGGGTTTAGGAGCCCCGTTGGCACCCCTTCCCTCTGCTCATGTCTGGAAAGAGGAAATGTATGTTCTCAGGGACTGAGTTCTTTTCCCACCCGTGTGCGGCTCTGATTTCTAGACCTTCTGGTAGTTCCCACTGCTCGACCTTTGCTCACACGGCCTAATAATCCAGAGGTGAGGCCTGCTTGGCCTTCTTGGGACAGCCCTGAGGTGGACTGGCCATTGAGAGAGGGCCCGGGGCAGAGGGATGAGGGTGCCCACCTTGAACTTCATCCTACCCCCAGAAAGTACATAACACAGTTTGGCTCTACACCAGTTTCAGTGCTTAGTTTCCACAGAGCATCTCAAAAGGCAGGGGGTGCAAGCATCATACCTAGGACCCGGGCCACTAGATGCCCGACTTTCTACTGGGGAAAATTCCAGGCAGCCCAGGTGTTTAGCAGGAAGCAAATTTCATGTTTTAGCTCATTGAAGTTTTCATCGGTCCATAAGGTGGGTATAGTTATTTTCCCTAATTTACATACAGATAAAGCCACTCAGGCACAGAGATGTCACATGAGTTGCAAAGCTGATTTAAGTGGCAGAGATGGCTGGGGCCCAGGCAGTCCAGTGTGAGAGCCTGGCTTTTACCTGTCCTGTCCCTCAGTAAAGCCTGTCAGGTATTTAGCAGACTGCCTGGCATGTGCTCATAATAAATGGGACCTGTTATGACTGTTGCTATTGTCGAGGGGCTAATATGCGCTGGGGGAAAAGCCAGAGGCCTGACTAAGCAACACCCACACAGCACTCACCTGGCAGCTATGTGGGTTTGTAGTGCCTGGAGCCATCAGAGCAGCCTCTCTCATCCTGGCTGCGTCCCATTGAGAGGCCGAGGGGAAGATTGCCCCCAGCCCCAGCCTTCAGAGCCCAACATTCCTGACATCCTCCAGCCCAGCCTGCACCAGTGGGTTCTGCATCCCAGAGGGGGAACATAATTTGTCTGATGTCACCCAGAAAACTGTTTTTTGACTCAAAATCCAAAACCAAATTCTGGTTCTTGGAAGCCTTCCCAGAAGATTTCCAGAGCATCCCCCAGGCTTGGAGCATCCCAAATGTGGTGCACGGAAGGGAGAGCTGAGCCCTTATAGAGAATTGAATAGGAGCCTGGCTGACAGACAGGGAGGAGGGGCCGGCTGCTCTAAATGGCCAGGGAAGCAGGAGCTAGACTGTGGTCAGGTCTGATTTAATTAGGTAGAGGCAGGCTCCTGATTAGGGAAGGCTGTGTCTGCCAAGCCAGACAATTAAAGATTAATAACTGGGAGTGCCCCGATCCCCACCCCAAGCAGGAGAGGGCACCTGTGAGCCTGTCTCACCTGGCCAGAGACACGTGGAGACCTGCCACGCTGCAGACAGCCACCTCGGGAGCCAGAGAACAGAGAACATGGGTTATCCCCACCTTGGCCCACACCCAATATGTGTGGATAAAGCCCCCACTGTGTGTAGAGCACTATGGTAGGTCCTGTGGCCTATGAAGATCTTGGTGGGCCAGAAACAGGGAAAGGTAGGTGTCTTAGCTTGGAATCCTCCAGAAGCAGATCTGGGGATGAAGATTTGAGACCTAGCAGTTTATTTGGGGGGTGACACCAGTGAGGGAGTGAAGGAAGGCAGGGGAAGAAAGGCAGCCAAAGGTGGTACATTATCAATCAGCTACTGGGGCTTCATCCTGTAGGGAACTCTGAGAACTAGTGAAGAACTCTGGGCTGCGGGGCTGTCCCACCCAAGGGTGGCTGTGGGGCACCAGTCCACCTCCAGAGGGAGCTTTCCAAAAAGCCTGTGTGAACCAACACTGCCATGGCCTTCCTCTGTGCTTAGGATGACTTCCAAGATCTTCCAGGTGGCCTGTGCCTCCCCCCTCCCCCCTGGGCCCAGCGCAGCCCAGCCCAGCCCAGCCCTTCCAGCTGCCCCTCAGGCTTTCCTTTAGTCTTTCTCTTCAGAGAGACTTCCCTTTCTTCACCTCGGCAACCTCTTCGTTTTCCTCAGCTCTTAACCCAGTTTATCAATTTGTTTTATTTGGTTTTGTTCATTGTTCCAGGGGATGAGCCTGTTTTACTCAGTCCTGTGACCCCAGGGCCTGGCACATAATAGCTGCTCAGCAAATGGTTATTGACAGGCAGATAGTGCAGCAGCCAATCAGAGGCAGAGCCTGGCAGCTGCAGGGAAGGTCCACCCCAGCCTGGGTGCTCCCGGGCTGAGGCCCTTTGTCACTAAGTCCTGAATTTCCGTAACAGGAGTGAGGAGACTGGACTGCACAGGTCTGCCTAAGGCTGATGCCACCCTAGTTATAGCTCTCAGGAAGGCCTGCCTGGAGGGGCCAGTCCCCTGTGGTCCTCTTTCCAGGAAGGTGGGACTGACCAGTGCACCAGGGGTGAGGTGGTTAAGGAGGCGCAATGGAGATGAGATGCGCAGACCAGGAGTGCAGGGGGGTGTTGGGTGGGGGCTGTGCAGGGAAGGCTGCCCGGGGGAGCCAAGCCTCCACCTCGATTTGGATGCTAAGAGAGAGTTAGAGACAGACGGGGAGGGGGAGGGCTGGGCCGAGGGGGCTGTGAGTGCCTGCTGGAGGTTTCTGAGCTCAGATGGGTGGGCAGGGGCAGAGGGTGTTCATGGAGATCTACGGGGTGGGAAGGCCAAGAAAGAGGAAAGATCATGGAGGATCCAAGCATGGGTTTAGGAGTCAGCCAGCACTGGTTCAGACCTCAGCTCTGCCACTGTCTAGCGACTTAAGCTCTTTATGCCTGTTTCCTCATCTGGAAAATAGGGTAATGATAGTACCTTGTTCTTGGGGTGGTCAAGGGAACTGAGATAATGTATATGAAGCACATAGTCAGCTCCTCCTGCATGCACACGTGCCCTTGTTCTCAGACTTGGGCCCACAGGGAGACAGGAGAGGAGGCAGTGAGACAGTGTAGTCCAGGTGGGAGGACAGAGACGCAGGTGAAGTAATCGGGCAGGATGTCTGCAAGAGCATGCAGGCTATGCTGCCACCGAAGTTTCCTGACAGCTCTGGGTGATGTCACAGAGACCAAGGCCATCCTCATAAATGGACAGGAAGTGCCCCAGGTCATCAGAGACTGCTCGAGCCCTTCCATATTTTACACAAACTGACATCATGCTTGCTGACCCATCTGTAATTATCAGGGAAGACCTCCCGGAGGAAGTGGCATTTCCACTGAGCTTTCCTAGAGGAGAAGGAAGGGAGGGAGGGCAGAGACCCAGCGTCTGCCTGGAGGACAGCTCAGGATAATACTGCAGCTCTGGCCAGACCCAAGAACCACCAGAACCTTGAGCCTGGTCACCAGTAGTCAGGGCATTCGTGCATTCATTCAGCAAACGCAGATTGTGCCCAGACCTATGCCAGGCCTGGGGAGATGTCACAGTTCCCTTCATGGAACCTAGAGTAGAGGGAAGAAACAACACAATTATAATAGTAATGCTAAAAGCGACCAAGGGAGGGGACAGGGTGCTGCTCTAGGCTGGGTTTGAGGGTGGGGTGTTGGGAAGTGGCCTTAGGCTGGGAGCCAAAATGGGGAAGGAGAGAAAGTAGAAGGGGCACAGAGCCCAGGACAGTCAACCCAGGATCACTGTCCCCAGAATTTACACAAACTGCTGAGAGAAGCAGCCTCTCTGGAGACTGGGAAACCTGTCCCAGTGAGGCCGGGCAGTCCTTGGGCTGCAGACCCAGCCACATGGCCCTTTAGGGCAGAGCCTCCAAGCAGCAGCCCAGAAAATGTGTCAGCACAGGACTTGGGTGGGGGGCACATTAGAATCAGAAAGCACAGTGCCTCTCTGATGGCATGGTCACGGATACTGCTGCATGTCACAGCCAGGTTCCTCTTCCTGGAAGCTGTGCTCACTCACACCAGAGCTTAAGTTGTGACCTCCCTGAGAAAGTTTTAGAACTGGGTGGTGCCATTTTGGTATTTTTAGCTCTGAGTCTCTCTGCCTTCCTTTTATCTTTCTCTTCCCCACTTACTCCTAATTTAGCTTATCTGTCTGGATTTTACAGGTGTCCTTATCAGCCACAAGGTGATAAATTATTTGAGTGCCCTCATTTTATCAGTCAGGGATACTGAGGTACAAAGAGGGCTGCCATCCCCCAGATCTTGGGTGGCCCGGTTTGCTGGCTTTCAGGACTCCTCATTAGACCCTCTCTCCCACATGCAGACCCTTGGGAAGTCCCCAACCCGCCCAGTCATTCTGATGGAGTTGAACCCCTCAGTCCTGCCACTTCCAGCTCTTCCACCCCCCAGCCATGTGATCTTGGCAGGTGGCTTTACCCCTCTGAGCCTGAGTATCTTCATCTTTCAGTAGACACCCCAAGCCTTGGCCCACCCCAGTGGGGCCAGCTGAACCAGTCTCCCCACATCCTTCCCAAGCTCCTTCTCCAGCATGCCCCACCCCGGCCTTGCCCAGCCTGTCCCAGGTGGTTCATATCACCTACAAGGCCTGGCTCCTCCAGAGAGATGTCCCCCATCCCACTCCTGGGTCAGGCCTTTAGCAGAGCTCTGTACTGGCAGGTGGCGCTGGAGGAGGGGCTGGAGGCTCAGAGCATTTGGTCACCTTTATGGAGCCTCCCTATGTACCAGGTACCTAATCTGGGCTAACCTGCTTTACCCTCCGACAGTCCAGTTAGAGGGGTCCTTTTGGTCTCTTCTTTTTTCAGAGTGGAAATGAAGACAGAGAGACCCTAGGTAATCTGTCAGCAGAGCTGGGATTTGAACCCAGGCAGCTACACATACACACATTGCCCCTGTGAGCCAAGCAAATCTCCTGCTGGTACCCAACTCAGACCATTGGTCAAGGCCGCACTGTCCAGTGCACCAGCCAATACACTGCTGCTATTTAAGTTAAAATTTTGATTATGAAAGGGGACTAAGAATTCCATTTTGGGGTCACATTAGCCACATCTCAAGTGCCCAACAGCCACAGTTGAACCCTATCACGGCATTCTGTCACAGCCCCTTCTCTGGTTTTCTAGATCTGGCATGCAGCCCCCAGAAGCCCAGGGAGCCCTGTGGCCAGGAGGAGCATGGCAGAGTAGAAAGCAGGAGCTTGGGGAGCCTGTGGGGAGCCCACAGCACTTCCCTTCCCATCTAGGAAACCAGCTTGGTGTCCCCCTGGCCCCCTCTTCACCCATGGGCACTTATAGTCACCATCTGGTGGGATTCCTTGGAGTGCACACAGGTGGGAACCCAGGCCCGTCTGTTTTCATGGTGCTAAGCTGGCGCCCTGGACGACAGAGCCAGGGTCGTGCAAAGTCCAAACCCACGAGGGGGCCCAGTCAGCACTTCTTATATTGTGGCCACTGTCCACACTCCAAATCTAGCCCCTTTCATGAACCCAGGCTGTAGGCCAAGGGTCTTCTTCAGGTGCCTGATGTGGCTCTAAGAGCTTTGCACAATATCCCAGGTAACCCCAACAACAGAAGCAGGAACTATTTGTTTCCTCTTTGACAACTGAAGGCACAGAGGTTAAGTTACATGCCTGTGTTACGAAGTAGTAATTGGCTAAAGCATGCTCACCTCCACCCACATTCACAACCTTCTGCTCTGAGGCCCAGACGCGGTGGAGCTGTCCCTGGGCGAGAGACATGCTCAGGGACTTCACCCAGAATGGTGAGGCACGTCAGAGGAGAGGGACAGACAGACTGGGCTTTGTCCTCTTGCTGTGGATGGAGCGATAGCAGAGACCCTCTGGGACGTTCTGGAGACAAGCACAATGCCGGGGGTCTGCGATAGCCATAGCATCAGCCTCTCTGAACACAGCCTGGGGGTACATGAGACCCCTTCCCTCCCCAGCAATTCAGTTTTTTCACCCGGGGCGAGAATTCCGGCCTCTCTGGACCATCCCCGTGGTCACAATGGGGCCCATTCTCAGAACCCTGGAAAACATAGGCCCTAAGGAGAAAGGGCAGATTCTTGTTGGACACAAGGGCCTTCAGTGCCACAGTGTAGATCAGGGCGCAAATGGGGGCAAAGAACAGCATTCATGCCCCCTCCATCTGTCTTCCCTGAGGCCGCTGCCCCTTGAAACCATTCTGTGCAATGGCTCTCAAAAGCCAGAACAAAAACCTAGCTAGGGGCTATGCAGGGTGGAAAAATGCCCCAACATTCTCCAGACCTCAGCTGACCCAAAGCCCCTTGGCCCAGACCCTCCTCGCCCAGCTTCTGGACCAACACACTGTCTCACTGTATTGGTTTCACAGAGAATTAACTGCCTGTGAGGATACTCGGAGTAGCCTTATTTTTTAAAAATTGATTTTAGAGAGGGAGGAAGGGAAAGAAAAAGAGAGATGTGAGAGAGAGATATCAGTTGTTTGCCTACCTTACACATCCAGACTGGGAATCGAACCCGAAACCTTCCGGTGCACAGTACGATGCCCTAACCAACCAAGCCACACCAGCCAGGGCAGAATAGCCTGATTTTAAAAGGAAAAACTGAGGTTCTGAGAATTTGTCAGTGTTTTTAAAATGTTTTTTGCCACAATAAGAAATTTCACATCACAACCAATACAGACAGACAGACAAACAGGAAGATTGACATCTGAAACAGAAGTTTCACAAAACAATATTTAGCCTTACTATGGGTGACTTGATCACTTATTCTTTTTTAAATGCTGTTGGGACACACTAAGTTGATTTCAGAACTCACTACTGAGTGCCACCCTGTCATTTGAAAAGTACAAGTTTCAAGCGGACTGCCCAGGTCCACCAGCCACTGCGGGGCAGAGCCAGGCCCAGAACCCCGGGCTGGTGACATCATTGCCAGACTTGTCACAACCTCTCTCCCACCCCGCCCCCTAGCTGTCTACCCCACCTCTTAACAAAATTCTTCCTTCAGTGCATCCAAGTGTTACTCTCTGATCCTGAAACCCTCTGGATTTCACAGCCAGACATCAAAGTCCCTCCTTCCCCTTCCCCTTCCCCTTCCCCCCATCCTGGCCTTCCCCTAGCTGCCCCTCTGCTCACCCACCCTCTGGTTAGAGCTGCTTGTTCCTGCTTGTAGAGCTTTACCCTCTCTACCCTCTCCATGGGTCCATACCCCCTGATCCTTCAAGGCTAGGTAGGTCAAGGCTCCCTCCTCCAGGGAGCTGCCTTGGGTGTCCTGCAGCCCTAGGATCTTTTCTCTGCACTTGGAGTGTAACCACTCCTGTGTCTCTTGGAATGTTTCAGAATGCAAGATCTCACTGTGCTAGGTAGTTTTGTTCCTTCAACTTCACCCCAAACTTGCAGGCCAGAGCCTGTCCTATATGTCTCTAGTGCCTGCACAGGCCTTCATGAGATAGCCTACAGCAGGAGCTATAAAAGTGCTTATTGGCTGATAAAAACAGTCAAAAATCTTTCTTACATACCCCACGGGCTCCATGTCACTCCCTCGGCCAGGGTTGCATTAACACACACACATACCCCAGCCCCCATATTCTAGGTACCACCCATATCCCCAAGACCACTTGGCTCTCAAGGTCACCCAGAGCCATCTGGCAAACTAGCCAGCCTCTCAAGCAGTTCTCAGCAGCAGCAGGCTCTGCAGACAGGCGTCCTGGGCCAAGCAGCCAATGTCAGCCAGCAGACAGGAGGGTGAGAACATCAGGCTGGAAGTCTGTGCATGCGTGTCCTCCTCTGCCAGGACACTCGCTGATGGGAGCAAGGATGGAAAGGGGAGAGGGGTGGCAGGCAGCGGAGGGCAAGGCCCTGTAGCTCTCAGAATTCTACCTGGCAGGACTCAGCATCCTTCCATGGAGCTGGCCCACTCAAACAAGTCTTCCTCTCCTACTTTCCCTTGCCTCAGTGGCTCTTCCTGGCTTTGCCTCGCTTTCTGGAAGCGCTGACCAGCAGGATGGTCACCTTCTTTCCCCAGCCAGGAACCTGCTCCTGCTGCTTGTGTGCCCTATTCTTGCAGCCCAATCCCTGGTGGGCCTCAGCATGAGGAGGACTATGGGTCAGGACTGTCAATGTAGCCTCATGAGCCTGGGCAAGCCACTTAAGCCTTTAGGACCTCAGTCTCCTCATCCATAAAATGGATTAACACCACCTCTGCCTGCTTCAGAACACTGAGATCAGATGCCTGCTCGGAATTTTCAAGGGGGGGGTAGAGGGTGGGGAGGTATGTGCAAAACGGGAGGCCAACACACAACAAATTGTTAAATGCCTTTCCCTCTCCCTCCCTCCAGCCTCTCCCCTTTGCTTTCGCCAACACCAGCCTCTTCTCTGGAAGGTCCGAGGCAGGAATACAGCATGTCTCACCAAGGGAAATGAAGGGGGGGGAAAGAAGAAAAGGAAAGCTGACCCTCCTGGGTGCCATTAGCATGAAAACGCAGGCCCTTTGCATCTGTTGGTTTGGGGCTCTGAGAGTTGGCCGCACCTTGGGAGGTTAAACACATCCCAGTCAGTGAGTCCAGAACAGCCAATTCCTACATCAGTGGCCCCCTGAAAATATGATTGTTGCCAGAGGAGCCCAGATCAAACATTCAATGTGCAGAAACAGGCTTTTCCTGGGTGGACAGGGCTAGACCAAGACCCAGGGTTTTTTGGTGTCTGTGAAAACCAAAATCTCTGAAAATGAGGCTGGAATTGCCCCTCTTGGGCACTGTGCTGCTAGCATTGTGGTGAGATTCTCAAAAAGCCACTTCCTTTTGTTTTCGGGGCTCTACAGGCCTTTACCATTTGGGGAGCAACTAAGGTGGGCTTAGGTCCAGGGATGAAAGGATAACAGCAAAGACAAGTTATACAGCATTTCCTGTGCTGGGCACTGTGCGAGCCCCTTCACGCATACTGTACGGTTCATCTTCCCCGCTTCCTAAGCGGTTGGTATGGTGATGATCTGCACCCTGTGGACAGAGAAATAGAGCCTCCAGAGGCAAAGCAAGTAGCTCAGCTCGAGATGACCACCCAGCGAGCAAATAGCAGAGTTGAACTGGAGTCTGTCGCTTCCAGAGCCTGCTCTATGAACCTCATTCAGAACCTCATCCAGTGAGGAAGGGCCAAGAGATGAAGTGTTTATATCGTGGGGTAGAGGGAGGCCTCAGGAGTTCCTTTTTAAATGGGGGAGAGGTGGTGCTGGGTAGAAGTCCTCCCATCTTTCCCAGCCAGGCCAGACCTGTGGACCACAGGGTGACCAGCTGTCCCAGTTTGTCTGTGACTTTCCCACTGTGAGTCCTGAAAGTCCCATGTCCTGGTTTGCCTGGAATGGCCGGTCACTGTATCCATGGTCTTCATCACCTCTGGACCAGTTGCAGAGAATGCCAAGGGGCCTGATGTGAGGACACAGTGAGGACACAGCTTGGGAGGCCTTTTCAATTACATTAGCTTCTGGCAGCACTACAGGGAGATGCTGGCGCTCACCTCCCTCCCCTCCCTTCTCCTTCCTGTGGCTCCCTGGGCGATAGTGATTCAGCAGCAGGTCGGAAGCAGGCTAGACTGTGACCTCCTGGAGTGGAGTCACCAGCGGGTGGGGGCTGTCAGCACCAGCTCAGAGCGAGAATTGGAGCAAGGAGGGGAGAGGAGGGCAATTTTGACTTGTTCTGGAACTGGACCCCAACAGGGGGCTTGCTGTCCTGCCAGGGCCAGGACTGATTGCAGGGCAGCGGGAGGTAGGCGTGCCAGAGGCAGGGAGCCCTGCCCTTTCCCCCCCATGTCCCAGTATGTGAGGCATGGGGGAGTCCCAGCCACTGGATACCTAAACTGCTTCTCAGCATATTCAGCAGCTAAAAATATGAAAGGGCTTTGCTAAAAGGTGCCCACCCAGAAACTGCTAAGAGGCTGGAGACCAGATGCTGGGAAGGAAAGGTTCCTGTGTCTGCCATTCCCTCCATTCAGTCACAGCCCGGCTGCCCCACTGCCAGGACTCAGCCTCCACTCCTTGAACTCTGTGAGCTCTCAGGCCCCTGGGCCTTGTGTTCTTTTCCCTCCCCTGCACCCAGTGCTCCAGGGGGTGGCAGTGTTTGGGGATTTGCCTTGAGCCCCCCAGAGCAAGGCCTAGGTTCTCAGAGCCCAACCCCAGCCTCACCACTCACTTGGACAAGTTGTCTAGCTTGTTAAATTTTGTTCTCACCTGCCAAGTGGGGACCCTCACCACCTGCAGCAGTCTAGAAGTCTTTGGTGGGAAGGGGTCTGCTCTGGTTGAAGGACAGGCTGGCCAGGGGATTTGCCTGGAAGCTGGTTTGACACTGCAAGTGCATTTTCTTACTAAGCATAAATGTTGCTTAAGGGTGGCTGGGGTCTAATGTACAACCCTACATGTCAGGGTTGTTGCAAAGGGGACGGAGACTGTGCTGGGCCCCAGGTTCTCAGCCAACAGTGGCCCAGCCTCAGAAAACCCTCCCCCAGGTGGGAGGGGGCACATCTGAATTTGTAACCAGCTCCCCAGAGAATCCCATTGTGAATGACCAAGCTGAGAATCATTGACTTGGTGCTGGCACAGAGGAAGCACTCAGCTCCTGTGAATTATGTCCCTTGTCACAGGATAATGGCCTGTCTGCTGCCCCTGCCCCTGCCCCTGCCCCCCCCCCCCCCAGCCTCGGCCACACCGGGGCTGTTGACAGGCTCAAAGAGGATCCTGGGCAGCTGTACAAATAAGGAGAAGGTGGCCATCACTGGGAGGAGGTTACCCCCTGGCAGCCAGGGGATGGTCAGTGGGCCATGGTGATCCCAGGCCCAGAGGGCTTCTCCTGCAGGACCAGAGGGAACATGGGGAGGGGGGTGGGGCAGGGCAGCTACTCATTGCCATCCATCCTCTGCCCTTCCCTGGGCCTCACTCTGCAAAAATGCCTGAGAAATAAATTTCCTCCTTGGGAGTGGTGAGTCCACTGGGCAGGACATAGTCACCATACTACACTCTCTTCCTCACCGGGAATTCTCCCCACCATTGAGTCAAAAGGCACAGCCAGGCCCTCTGAGACACACAGTCTCTCCGTTTCCCTTCTGTCCCAAGGAGATGAAACTCAGGTGTGGGGAGAGGCACAAGGGGACTCTCCCACCTTCCTAATCCTTTGGAGACAACAGATTCAACAGATCCTTCTCCTCCCCACCCACCCTGCAGTTTTCATTCCTGTGGGTGGGCTTGTAAACCACTACCCTTCCCCGGGTTGGGTGACCTTGGGCAGTGGCTGAACCTTTGTTTCCTCGTCTGTGAAGTGGGGGTGATAGGACCTTCCTCTTAGTGTGGAGGTAAGGATTGAAAGAGGCATGGAATTAGAAGGGGGTTCTCAAACAGGAGAGGTATGAGAAATGCAGGTGCCCAGGCCTTAGCCCCAGCATTCCCATTCACTGAGTTCTGAGCCTAAACTTTAGGAAACATAGGACTTTAAGAGAGGGGGAGCCCCTCACTCTTTGCTGTGTGGTGAATTACCTTGGAGCTTACCAAACACCCCAAAAGCCCAGGCTACCCTACCCCCAGACTTCTGGAATTAGAATCTTGGGGAGTTTCCATGATGTTGACACCTTCCTTGTGAACCTGCTGTCCCTTTCCAGCAGGTGGACCTAGCTGGCCAGTTGGCTTTGACCAAAGCCCGAAATGGGCATTTTCTTTGATCCCCAGGGGAAATGAAAGGCATTTCCTCTGTCTCCAGATAGATCCCAGCCAGCTCCTGAGCACTTAACAGAACCTCTAGCATTTTAGGGGCCTGTGAGACTTGTTTCCTTGAGGATTGTGAATGGAGGGGGTAGTAGGAGGGGCCAACAGCAGGAGCAAGCACTGGGGGGCACCTGGAGGCAGGATTTGGGAAATAGCCTGATCCTGAGGCTGGGTTAATTCTTGGCTGGGAGCTTGGGTCTAGGGCAGGGACAGACTTTAATCAAAGGATCACACAAATATATATTACTTGGAGGCCAGTTTGAAGAGGGGGTAAATGTCGAGGAAGAGACATTAAGGAGGTAACATTTCAGTAGTGACTTAAAGGTTGAGTGGGCATGAGCTGGCAATGCCAAGAATTGGGAGGGGAAGCCCTGCAGGGTTGGGGAGCGGGCTCCCAGTGCGGGCAGGGCCTGGGTTCTAGCAGCCAACCTCCAGAGCCTGTTTCCCTATTTACAAAGTGCGTGGGAACCTACCTTGTCCTCCTGCATCCGCGAGGATGGGGGAAGGTGCCTAGGAAAGGGCTTGGGGAGCGGCCCATCGAGCCCCTCCTGTCGGGCTGGCCCAGGGTGGGGCGGGGCGGGGTCGGGGGCGCTGGCTGCGGGCGAGGCGGGCGGGGCATGCGGGGCGGAGCGGGATGGGGGAATCGTGCCCGGAGGCCGGACTGGCTGGGAACCCGCAGGCAGGCGCGGCGCGCAGTGCGTGCGACTGCGGAGCGCGTGGCTCGCCGGCCGCGGGGATCACATGAGCAGCGGCGCCGGGGACCCACCGCAGCCCGCTCGTGGGCGCCCTGCAGCCGCAGCCCCGCAGCCCCGCCGCCCCGCGCTCCCGCCCAGCCCTAACCATGTCTATCTGTTGTTGCTTCTTTTTCAGGGACTATGGCAGTTCCAAGAGGAAATCAGGTAAGGGAGACTCCGGGCGTTTGTCCCTCCAACCTCCCTCCCCTCCCGCTCCGTGCACGCGCCTCTCCGACCCTGCGGAGCACTTTCTTGGGGGGGGGGGGGACGGTCCATGCCCACCTGCCCTGCGGTCCTGTGGGGCTAGGGTGCGCCCTTCATGCCCCTAAGATCTCTGGTACTTGCGCCTTCTCTGCCCACGGAGTCGCTCAGCTGTCCCCTGTGGGAGTGGGGGTGGGTGCATGGGGAGTGTGGGGGTGTCTCCTGAAGGGCCTAAGCCCCCACAGCGTTCACGGGCGATCCTTCCCCCCTCCTGCCCTGGGCTGCGGTGCCCACTGCTGGGCACTGCTGTGACTTCTCCTTGGATCCTTCCCGTGGTGCGGCGGCGATGGAAATGTTCATAGAGACCCAGGGTTTACCCGCGGGAAGGTGACACCCAGGACTGGAAAGGGGGGTCGCACTTGAGTGACTGAGTTTGTAAGGCCTGCGGCGCAGACTCCCCCCTCCTCCCGCAGCTCTGAGCGCGCTCTCCTTGCTGCGGGGGTGGCAGCCCTGCGTGGTGCCCTCGGAGACCGGGATGGGAGGGGGCGGCCTTGGCCTGACAGGTGCCAGGGCTCGCCCAGAGTGTGCGGAGCGGGTGGCGGCAGGGAGAGAGGCGCCAGCCCTCCGACGCCGACGCCGCGGTGGAGCGGGCGCTGTCCGCTGGGGTCAGGGAAGGGTTCCCGGGGCGGGGCAGGCCGGGCGGGGCAAATGCCTGGTGTGGGCGGGGTGTGCTTGACTGGGGGAGGGTGGTCCCTAGGAGTTAGGGCTCTGTGTGTATGGATTGGGGGGAGCTCACTAGAGCTGTTGGCATGTGTGTTGCCTATATTTATGGGGTGAGCAGCCATGGGGGTGTCTGGCCCTTGGGGATGTGGGAAGTGTGTATAAACACGTGGCTCAGGTTAATGGGTCCTGTGGGGAGGCATCTGTGTCCAAGTGCCTTGGCCTGTGGATCAGCAGAGGCTGAGTGCCTGCATGTGATGGAAGGGATGTGGAGGGGGGGGGGGCAGTGTGATTGCATAGTGTATGTTTCTGACTGTGGGTTTGTATGTTTCACATGTACAGGTGTTTGCTTATATGTTTATTGGGATGTGAAAAGTTGCGTCCTGGTTGATGTACTGGGGGGCATGTGTGTATGTGGGGTTGAGACGGTCTACATAGTTGTGTGCTGTGAGGCTGTGTTTGCTTGTTTGGGTGCACAGATGCTGGGTGCGTGTGCCAGTGTGTTGGGCTGTTTGGTTGTGGGTTGGAGTCTGTGATCACGTCTTTGTGTCCCTTTTTGGGGTGTGTGCGGCTGTGGGATGAGATGTGTGTACACGGGCCTATCAGCTGGGCAGGGGGTGGCTCAGGTGTGCCTGCCCACTGGTGCAGAAGGCCTTTCCTCCGTGGCCAGGAGGGTAGGCTGCCTTATGAACCTGAGGAGTTGCAACATCGCCTCAGTTGTCACTTGCAGTCAGAGCCCCAGGAGGAGAACTGGGAAGGAGCTGTAAGCCTGGGACTGTGTTTTGTCACAGCCCCTCCCCAAGAGACTTGCCCTGTGCCTCAGACACGTAGTGTACTGGTTGAGCCTGGGCTTGTATTCTGGCTGGGTGTGACCTTAGGCAAGTTTTATAACCTCCACTTCCATTTCCTCATTTTCTTTAAAGCAAAGGTGATAATAGTATCTACGAAGTATTAATTTATCATCATCATCATACTTTCTGAAGCCGTGGGACCTTGGGTGGGTCCTTTCTCTACTCTGGGCCTCAGTTTCCCTCTGTAAAGTCAAGGGCTGGACCAGAAAACCCCTCAGGTTCCCCCATCCCCAGTCTCTGAATCTCACATTCTGTGCTGCTGCTTAAGCAGTGCAGGGCCCCACCTGGGGAAAACCTCCCCCAGTTTCTCTGCCAGTGGAGGCTCACAGGCCAGAAAAAGGGTGGATGGAGGGATTTAATTTCCGTTGGTGTGCTTAGGATAATGGCCACTTAGCGTTGCAGTTAAAGTGCCAGCTCTGGAGCCAGACAGCAGGAGTTTAGAGCTTGGCTTTCCTCCTCTGAGACCTTGGACAGGTTTCTTACCCTCTCTGTGCCTATTCTCTCATCTGCAAATTGGGGATAGTATACATACGCATTGTAAAAAATTATTCATACACACTGTAATGGTTAACTTTATTTATTTAAATTTATGTGTCAACTTGGCTCCGCCATGGTGCCCAGACATTTGGTCAAGAATTATTTTGAATGTTTCTATGGAGGTGGGTTTTGAATGAGATTAACTTTTAAATTAGTGGACTTCGAGCGAAGCAGATTACTTTCTATAATGTGGGTTGGCCTCATCTGATCAGTTGAAGGCCTCAGTAGAACAAGGATTTGACCTCTCCTCCCCTGAACAAGAAGTAATTCTGCCAACAGCCTGCCTTCGGATTTGAACTGCAATTCTTCCCTGAGTATTTAGTCTGCCAGCCCACTGCATCAGATTTTGAGCTCACCAAGCTTCCATATATATCTTATTTCTCTGAGGAATCCTGACTGATACATACCTCATGTGGTTATAATGCAGATTAGATAAACTAATATATATAAGGGTTCTTAGAACACTACCTACAACCTGGAAATCCCTCCCAAAGTGCTAGCTAGCTAGTTATTTAATGAGCATTTACTATGTGCTGGCAACTTTCCATATGTTTCCTCATTTGCTGCTCAGAGCCACGTGGCATGGTGGGTGGGATTCCCATTTTACAAATGAGAAACTGAGGCTTTGAGTGGGAAGCTGGCCAAAGTCTGTGGCAAAGTGAGGATTTGAGTCCAAGCATGAGGTTCATGAAGCTTCCCAGGGTCACTCCAGCCAAGGACATGCCTGGAGAAAATGAATGCTGTTCATCACTTCACACAGTTTAGACCCCAAAGCCCCAGCTCCTCCTTGGAAGATCTCTTGGAGGGATCTCTTTTTGAGCTCAGAGTCAAGACTTGAAACCAGGCCTGGTGGGAAGGGTGCAATCAACAGGGAGAAAGTTCTCAGGCAGCATACAGCCTTTTGGAGAAGGCAGGACCAGTGACCTTGAAAACAGCCTCAAATTTCTGCTCCTTCCTGCATCTTCCCCATTCCACCATCCACCCTGTTGCTCAAGCCCAACATCTAGAAGTCACCCTTGACTACTCGCTTTCCCTTACCTGCCAACCTGACCTCCGGATCCTTCCAATTCTCCCTCCCCCCATTGGAAGGCTCCCCTCATTTCTGCCTGCTGACCCAGCTCCCTCCTTGGCCTCTCTGCTTCCACCCTTGCCCCTCTACACTTTTATCTACACCACAGCTAGAGTGAGTGCTTCAAAACATGTACCAAATAGTGAGCTTTTCTGCTTAAATCCACCAAAGTCCTTCCCATCCTAACCAAAATAAACTTATCTCAGCCTACAGAGTCTTGTGTGCTTTGGCCCCTGCCTGCCACCCTGCCCTCTCCTGCTCCGCCCACCCCACTCCCACTCCAGCACTCTCTGCTCAGCCATTCCTTAAGCACATCATTTGTTCTCTCCACATGGCCTTTGCACTTGCTGTTCCCTCTGCCTGGAATGCTGTTCCCACATGGCTGGCTCCTTCTTAAGATTTCTGCTTAATTGGCCCCTCAGAGAAGCTGCCTCCATTTTCCACTGCCTAGCTGCCCCTCCACTCACCCTGCGTCTTCCCCGCACAGTTATCTCTTGCGTTTTCTTTATTATCTGAGTTCTACCACCTTGAGAGTGAAGACCTTGCTGCAGGGCTCGCACCAGCTGTATGCCAGGTACTGTGTCAGGTGTTGAGTTTACAGGAATGTGTCTTCCTGCCTTCAAGGAGTTTATGGAGTTTTCTATGGGTGAGATGAACTGTATTTACAAGAATGCATATTAGACAGAGGGAGTGGCATGGTTACCTGAGGAAGAGCAGTCCAGGTCAAGGGCACAGTGAGTGCAAAGATCCTGGGGTGGGAGCATGCTGGCTTCCTTGAGACAAGGCAGGGAGGTTTGTGGCTGGGTGGAAAAGAGGAGAGGTCAAGGTGGTAGGAGGTGAGAGCAGAGATGAAGCTGGAGATAGGGGGAGCAGGATAGACCATGTGGGCCTTGCAGGCCATTTTAAGAATTTTGACTTTCGCCATGAGATGAAGAGCCACTAAAAGGTCCTGGAGAAAGGGGGCGCCGTGATCTGACTTAGATCTTAGAAGCATTTTTCTGACTAGTGGGTGACTAGAGACAACAAGGAAAGGAGACAGATGAGAGATGAGGACTCCAGCAGGAGTGGAGGGGCTGGATTTTTGATTTTTTGTTTTTTTCAGAGAGAGGAAGGGAGAGGGAGAGAGATAGAAACATCAATGATGAGAATCATCGATTGGCTGCCTCCTGCACACCCCCTACTGGGGATCGAGCCCCCAACCCAGGCACGTGCCCCCGACTGGGAATCGAACTGTGACTTCCTGGTTCATAGGTTGACACTCAACCACTGAGCCACGCCGACAGGGCAAGAGGCTGGCTTTTAATGACTGGGTGCAGGCTGTGAGAAAGAGTTGATCTGGGCTCTGGGAAGAGTCAGATTGCCTGGGCTTCCATTCTTAGTCCCACAGGTTACTGGTCATGTGACCTCAGGCAGATCCCTTTACCTGAGCTCTGTTACCTCAGCTGTTCTGTTGTGTTGGTCAGGGTTCAACTAGAGAAACAGAACCAGTAGTAGCTATATACGTATTAGGAGATTTCTTGGAAGGATTTGGTTTACATGATTATGGGGGTTGGCTAGGCAAGTGTGAAATTCAAGGACAGGCTAGGGTTGTGGTCCAAGATGAAATTTCTTCTTCAGTGAAGCCTCAGCTCTACCCTTAAGGCCTTTCAGCTAATTGACTCATCCCCCTTCCCTCTCTTCCCCCCTCCCAATATCTAGATAATCTCACTGCAAGTAAACTAACTGTAGACTTTATCGCATCTGCAAAATATCTTCCCCAGCAACACCTATGTTAGTGTGCATTGAATAACCAGGGACTGTAGCCTAGCCAAGTTGACACATGAAACTGTCACTCCTGTAAAATGTAGTTATCAGAGCAGCTACCTGCAGGAAGATGCAGGGAGTTCAAGGTGATGCTATTACAGGGCCTTGTGCCTGGCAGTAGGAAGGGCCTGTTGCTCTTAGCCGTGATTGGCTTCCCCAAGGTGAGCACTACTCCAGGAGCTCAGAGGGGGCTGGAGCGGGCTCCTCAGAGCAGGGGCTTCTCTGCAGATCTGAAAAGATGGAATGGTGCTCTTAGTTCTAGGAAGCTGCATTCTGCAGGGCCTATGACTGGGGAGTTCTGAGTTGCACCACTAGGGGGCGCAAGAGCCCACGGATCCTGTGGAATCCTCCCGGGATTGTTGCCAGGCGGAGGGGCTGGTGCTTCATCCTACCCAGGAGTTCCTGAAGCTCCCACTGGTTTAAATGTAAATGAAGTTGCTCTAGAGTTTTGCAAGTTTGTTCTTTGGGGCAAGTGTGGATGTTTCTCATGAAATCCTGTTTACTTTATACTTTTCCTTGAAAAATTAGTGAACTCAGGCCAGCTTCCATTTTAGTGTTCATAAAACCTGCATTATTATTGGGCAGAATTAATGAGATCAGTGTTGCTGGAGTTACACCAAGGAGAAGCACGTTTTGCTTGGAGATGTGAGTTTAGGTTTTGGTATCAGACAGGGTTTGAACCCCTTCTCTGCCATGTTTGCTCTGTAACTGGCAGCTTACTTGACCTCTGACCTTCATGCCCTCATATGGAAAATGGGAGTAAAAATTGTACCTGCCTCGATTAAATGTAAGGATTAGATTAGCAGAGGGCCTGTACATAGCAAGCTCCCAATAATAGTAGCTGCCATTGTTTTAATTACCAATGGCTTCTGAAAGGAGGGGAGAATTTGGTCTTACCTCTGATTTGAGAGCAAAAAGATCCACTTGAAGCATTTATTTCCATTCTGTGAGCTCTGGGCCTGGCCCAGAGGAGGTGGAACTATACTCAGCCATTGCAGAGTATTCTATAGAATTAAGAACACGGACTCCGAAGCCTTCTCTCCCCTCCAGAGTGCAGGGTGCCTGAGGCTTTCCTCCCTCTTAAGCAGTTGCTTGTCCCTGGCCTCTTGGAGCTCACAGCTCACCTGAGAAAGCAGGGCATTGTCAGGGATTCATTAACAAATACAAAGCAGGGTGGGTTGTGATCCACGAGCTGTGGGAGTCACATAAAAGGGGGGCTAGCCAAGATGCAAGAGGCCAGAGATGTGTCCTGGAGGAAGGGAGAGATTGAGTGAGTGGAGGAGTGGGCAGGTCCCTCTGGTGGGGGGGCTGGGCATGAGCAGGGGAGGCTGGATTGAGTTTGAGAAATTGAAGGAAGGACAGGTGTCCAGCCTGGCAGGAGAGAAGAGCTAGGGAAGGGGGCTGGGGGCAGGAGGGAAGGGCTGGGGAAGGAGAGGTGTCCAGCCTGGCAGGAGAGAAGGCTAGGGAAGGGGCGCATGAGATGAGTCTGGAAAGCAAGCCTTGGAGAAAGTATCAGCAAGACTTTTCAAAGCAATTTCCAGGGCTTTTCTTTCTGCCTGAGCCATCCGTCGCAGTGAAGAGGGCCCAGGCTGCTAAGTAAAGATGGCCAGGATATTCCTGGCACCGTCCAATGACCAGCTCCCAAAGCGGACGTGTCTTGCGGAGGCATCGCCTCTGGCACGTCTCACCCTGGCTGGTGTTTCAAAACGATTTTTAATTTTCGTGGCTCCAGGTCCTCAGCCTGATGTCACCCCTGGAGTTCAAAGCCAACTAATTGGAAATGAAAGGAGGCTGATTGATTGGGCAGCTCCATGGCCAGCCCACGTGTCAGTGATGCTCACGTGCCCGTGTCTGTGCCACGACGCCCACAGGCAGAGGCAGCACGGCCCCTCCGTTCTACGGGCCTGGACACACGAGGCAGGAGTCGGCGAGAACGCTCCCAGGAGGAGGCAGCCAGCTGGTGGCCTCCATTCTCTCAGCCCTGCTTAATTTCTCTCCACCCCCTCGCTCCTGCCACAGCTTCCCCTGCAGGGAAAATAGACAGGTGGCTGGGAAGGGAACAGCATGTGCAAAGCCTGGAGGTGTGCTCCAGAATCCTGCACTGCTCGCCGATGTACAGGCTCCCAGGCTCTGCCCAGACCTGCTGAGTCAGCACCTCTGGCGGGTGCTGCTGGGAAATAGCATTTTGACAGGCTCCCCAGGGATTCTGACCTCAAGCCAGGGTTGACTTTTGAATGGGTCATCCATGTGGGTTAATGGCGGTGTTCAGGGTAGATGGGCAGTGAGGTGGCAGGAGGATCAGAGTCCGGTGATGGACAGTGACTGGATGGGGCTGCTCCTTGTAGATGCCTTTGGTTATCTCCTAAGTTGGGAGGCTGGGCCAGCATGGGAAAGGAAGATCAATCAGAGGACAGAGAACACCAGCCCAACATTTGGGGCCCTGGAGAACGGCCCTGCCCAGCCACTGTCCTCCCTTCTTGCCTCGTTAAGAGGCCGTGACGAGATTCCATCTGCCTTTTATTTCCATCAGGCTTTCTTCTTGGGGGAGGAGACACCCACGTTGTGGTCCAGCAAAGAAATGCTCCCTGCTGCAGCCCTCAGCCAGAAAATAACTTGTTTCTCACTTCGGCTTTTGGTTTATAGACATGTGACAAAAGAGGCAACATTTCCAGTAATGATGAAGCCAATGGAAAAACAAAGATTTGGGGAAATGTGCATTACTTGTTGTTTTAGCACCTTTTTCTGATCTAAAGTTACTTTGTTTAGAAATAGAAATGTAGCGTGTGTAACTTCATTGGCTTGTGGCATTTTTATAATTGGCCAGTTTTGGCATGTGAAGGCAAAGAAAAATTTTCCAAAGTTTCAGTAAAACTTACATGTTTACAGGGAAGAAAGTGGTTTTCCCTGACTCTTTCTGCTTTGCCCCCTGGATCTTGTCATCGCCATGTGTGACCCCAGCAGCTGGTGCAAAGATGTATTTTATTAATGGTAGACCTGGAGTCTTGTACCAAGAAAACTGGACCATGTCAGCCTTCACTTGCTTGTGCTCCTTCCCCAGTGCCGCTCCTGGCTCATGGGTGCAGTGTTACAGCAGAGGCCCCCGCAGGTTCTGGGGCTGTCTTTCCCATTACCCTAGGTCTCCCAGCTCGGTCCTGGAGCACCTTAGGCTCTGGAGTGTTGGATCTGGGTCAGGGTTGAGTGCATAACTGTTCCTGGCAGGAGGGTGAGGTCCTTGTAAAGCTGTGATGATAGGCTAGTGACAAGAGGCCAAACCAAGACTCTTTGTACATTGGCAACGGCCCCCCCAAGGAAACCGGCACATTTTAACACCCGTTTTCCTAGTTCTGTCTTCTGGTGTGTCAGCTCCCTGCCATGCCCCTGTTCCTCCCTGGGGCATGGTGGCTCCAAGAGCACCTCCATCAGTTCTCATCTGCATTTGGTCACAGGGTTCTGATGAAGAGGGCCCTGTCCTTAGCTTCTTTGATGACCTCAGTTGCTCTCTCTGCTCTAAGCCCATGGCTCAGTTGACACTAGTAGCAGCTCTCCTGGAGGCAGGGGGGAACCCTTGACGGCCAAATTGCTAGGAAGCAAGGTTCTGAATGGACACTGGTGCTAGACTTCCCTTCTAGGATTAGATGGTTCCTGTCCTGCCAGGCCTGTAGCTGACCCCACAGCTCTGTTGTGGCTGTCGTGTAGACCTGTCCAGTGAACATCTGTGCACTAACTCTGTGCCAGGCCCTGCAGTGGAAGCGCAGGGACACTGAGATGGATCCAATGAGGTCCTTGTCCTCAGGACTCTCAGTCGGGTCGGGGAGGTAGGAAAGTAAAGAGCAGTTATAATATGATGCCCAAGTGCTATGATGGTGTTGGCGCAGAGTGAGAAGGAGGCACACAGCCCTGCCTGGAGGTGTCGAGTGAGGCCTCCAGCCCTGGTTCGCGGGGGTTTTTGAATGAGTCAGCCTGGAGCAGAGGGAGAGCAGCCGTGCGGAGGACAGCTGGTCACTCGGCATTCGCTGTCCGAGCGTGCCACGTCTCCTAACTGGGCTGAGGCATGTCCTCTACATCCACGAGCACCTACCGATGCTATTGTGAAACGGCCATCCCTTCACTAAAGTTGTTGAAATTTTAAAAGTCCTAAGTGTGAAATGAATACATGTGCCCTGGTTGGAGAGAACTTGCCCGAGACCCTTTCCTTATCATTAGGAGGACCCGCTTCCAGCAGTCTCCTGGGGGATGTGGGTCCTTGCCTGGGAAAGGAGGGCATGACCACTGACCTAACGGGTTCCCAGCCAGGTGCCTGGCACTAGGAGGTGCTCATTAACTATCTGACTAATAGACTGGTCTCCATGAGGAAGGGCTCGCCAGCCAGTGGGTCTCCCTAGTGGTTGATGATGAACCAGAATCAACACAGAAAGAACAGCCCTTCCGTATCACAGGTGAAGACCAGGGGGACCTAGAGAAGTGGTCCCACCTTCCCACTTGGGTAGTGAGGTAGGATGGGGCCCTCTGAGCACCGGCTCTTCTTCCTGGCTTCTCTCCAGGTGGAAGCTCTGCATTAGCCAGAGGCCCTGAGCTGCAGTGCCAAGGGGTTAACTCTGTGTTCTCCAGGGAGCTCACACACTCAGCCCTCCTCTGTCTCCAGGCCCTCCAGCCGCAGCCCTCTGGGCATAGCTCAGTCACATGACAGCCAGATTTGGGGATTTCCCAAGGATTGGTGTGTGTATGCACTCACACTGCTGTGTTTACATGGCATCTGAGAGCTCAGGGCATTGGTCCTGGCCCTCGCAGAGCAGGAGAGGGGTGAGGGTGAGGAGAGGCCCAGGGCACCCAGCACACACCATGGGGGCTGCTCCGAGTCCTGCCGAGCCCTGTTCCTGCCAGACATTATAGATAAGGCAGTTGTTCTTGCTTAGACTCCCATTTCCTGCAACATCCATCTTGCCATAGACCACATTGGTTATGGATATATTTTTTAAAAAGTCTCTTTGAAGGGCTTTCCAACAGAGACTGGGAGCCAGCCGTTTTCCAGGGATGCTTTACCGGGTTCAGGTATTTGCCTGTGAGCCATTCCGCCAAGCACAAACTAGGCTCAGCGTCTCCCGGCCTGAGAAGGCCTGTACGTGGCTTAACCAGCAAAAGCTGGATTAGAGAGAGCGCAAGGGCCTGGTGCAAAGAATACCCCAGGGCAGTGGGGTAAGCCTGGCCTCAGTTTCCACGTGAAACCCTTGGGACTGAGCACAATGAATGTGCATCCTCCATGAGCCGCTGAGGATTTATTGGGGTGCTATGAGAATACTGACAGGGTTGAGACCCTGAAAGAACTTAAGATCCGGTTGGAGAGACTCATAACAAATTTTGATTAAGCACCTACCAGACACTTGCTAGGACTATAGTACGAACCAGACATTCTGGAGCCAGTTGACACAGTTAGTGAACAATACAGAGATCCTGCCCAGGGCAAGATGAGGGAAGCTGGCAAACCTTGAAAAGTGGGTCATCTTTGCCTGTCCAGTGTGGCTCAGTGGTTGAGTGTTCCATGGAGGTCACGGTTCGATTCCCGGTCTGGGCTCACGCCCAGGTTGTGAGCTCGATCCCCAGTAGGGGATGTGCAAGAGGCAGCTGATCAATGATTCCCTCTCATCATTGATGTTTCTATCCCTCTCTCCCTTCCTCTCTCTGAAATCAATTTTTAAAAAAAATAATTTTAAAGAAGTGGGTCATCCTCCATTTTGCCCCATTCTACCCCTGTCTGGCTCCAGTCAATGACAGTGTCCAGCCAGATGTCAGCTAAAGCATAGTGAGCCCCGCCCCAAAGCTAGGGTCTAGTTACAGATTCGAGGCCTCCAAGACTCAACCCTGTTGTATCCCCCACCCCACCCCAGCTCACTGTGCCTGGCCCAAGTATGCCCTGTGGTCAGTCTGGGCAGCCTCAGGGAGTGAGTATGCACATGAGTGGCAGCCCCACCAGTGCCAAGAAGGTGGATGAGGGAGTCACGCTGCCTCCTCCAACCTAGGTGACTCCTGACACAGACAGGAACACCTGAGAAAGTGTCTGTGATCATGAATATCTGTGTCCTGTCTCCAAAGCTTGGAGGCAGACCATGGAGAGTCAGTTGGTCATAGCCAGCAGCCCCAAGCTGTGCACATGGTAGATGCTCATTAAATACTTAGCAGCTGATTCATTGATAATCTGATAGCAAGAGTCCAGTCTTGAGAACACAAGATGTCCCACTTGCAATGGCCCTGGGCTGGCAATGCCAGGTTCGAGTCCATTGCTGTTGACTCCATCACTCACGGCTCTTGTGGAGACTGCCAGGGAGGTAGACAGACTGCAGAGCTGGGGGCCTGTAGGCCCAGCAGCTGCTCACTCCATCCTGCTTCGCTGGCCCCCGTTTCTGCCGCTGCTTCATCCCCACTGCTATGGGCTTTGGCTAGGGAATAGCTCAGTAAGTGTGGGAGGACCACCAAGGCGGACCACTTCAGGGAGGGGGGTGGCTGGGATCCTGGAACTCTGAACAAAGTTGAGTTTGTCTCATCTCTGCACACCAACGCCCGGCATAGGGAGAGGGGAGAACCTGTGAACTGAGGGGGAGGCTGCAACCCAAGGGGCTTACTGCGGGGTCAGGCAGCAGCTGCTGCTAATGGAGGCTCAGAACCTCGCCCGCCTTCCCATCCAGAGCCCCTCTGTCCACCCACGATGCCTCCGATTAACCGCAGCACCTGTCTTTAACCAGGAATCTTTGGGTCTTTTCAGCAGGTGGAGGGAGGATGGCAGACCTGCCCACCACCCCCTGCCAACGTAGACCCTCTAGGCAGCTGCAGTGCCCTCTGGGCTTCCTTGGCCACTCTGCCCACTTGGGCTGGGCTGTCTCTGCTGGCCCGGCCATGGCCTAGGCTGGCAACCTTTGGACTTAGTCCCTAAGGAGCTGTGGAATGGCTCCAGGCCCAGCCCAGCCCCCACCCCACCCCATTCCCCACCTGAGCGGGGGAAACTGACTGTTCTCTGACTGCATAGCTAAGTGGCCGGAGGGCCAGTGGTGCATTCCTACCCCGGGTTGGGTTGGACTGCCCCCACATGGACTCTGGATTCTGAGAAACCAGCTCCTAGAGAAGGAGGCAGGTCCCTTCTTACTGAGAACAAAATGAATAGGAATATGGCTGCATTTACAAAGAGAAGCCCAGCAGAAATAAATGAGCCTCCCTTGGCCAAGGGCCAGGGAGGATCCAGAGAATGTAGTTCCCTGTTTTAGGCCCCTTTGTTCCCAGTTCCCGGCCAGCCTGCCTGGGCTCAAGTCTGGCCCATCACTTCCTTGCTGTGGGGCCTGGGGAACAACCTTAACTTTTCTGGGTCCCACTTTCTGCATCTGTAAAATACAGATTGTTGTAAGGATTAAATTAGGTAGGGCTCATAAAATGTTTGGAGCAGTGCCCAGCGTGAGTGTTAAGAAAGTGGTAACTAGTATAATTATTCTAGCCTAAGCCCTGCCACTCACTTGCTGTGTGATCTTGGGCAAATTCCTTCTGCTCTCTGGTCCTGAGTCCCTACATGCTTCTTCCAGCCTTTGGGTTACCACCAAAAAGCCAGAGATGGTGGGGAAAGAAGCGACCTAGAGACAAACAATGGCCTGTCTTCCCATCTAGGATCGCCTCTGTCTTTAAGACGATACCCACCAGAAACGTCAGCCCTGAATTTCTTCTTTAGTATTTCCATTCATTTAGCTCAGAATTCTGTGGCCCAGAACCCTCTTGCAGCACCAGCTATATTATTTATGGGGCCTCTCGTTCATAAACTATTAAAGATTTCAAATGGGGGACATAAGAACATTAAACCAAGTGAGGGTAGGACCCTGTGTGACTGCCTAGATTACACCCACCTGAAGCAAGTCCTGCGTTGGGGGCTGTGGGTCTAGGAGGCAGGGCCAGGGCCTGAGCTGCTGCTGTGGCAGAATCAAGCCCTCACCCCTCCAGTCCGAGGCCGTGGTTTTTTCATGTTGTAAGTATTGATGACAAGCTGGAGGCTGCTGCTCGCCCTGGAGCAAGCTGCACAGCACTGCCGAGATCAGCAGCAGCTCACACTCCTTTTAGTTGTGCGCCTCCAGCCTTCTACCCTTGTGACTTTTTATTGGAAGTTACGTTTGAACCACTGCTTGCTTGCTTTCTGAGCCATCTTAATCTGGGCCATCCTTTTTCTGGACGGCATTCATGTCCATTCACATCACTTCATTGTTACACCTCTCTTTCTGCTGCTCTGAGCGCGATGGCCTATTTCAGGCCCCCTAAAGTGAATATATCATGCAGGCCAAGCCACTTCTTTGTAAATTACTTCTTTGTGAAGGACTTTTAGCCCTGCGGGGCTATTGTAAAGATTTCAACTACTGTATGCTTATGGCAGTACAGTGCCTACAACACAACAAGGGATGTGCTCAGAGGAAGAGCAGCTCCTTCTATTACTACCTTTAAATAACAGGGCAGCAGCTGTCAGCTCCTAATCAGTTGATGGCCTGAAAGCAGTGGCTGAGTTTCCTGGTGGCCTAGTCGAAAAAGGAAAAGAAACACAAGGAGTCTGTAGGAAACCAAAGAAATCTAGCTCTGTGCGAAGTTTAGTTGTACAAAAGGAGAGAAAAGACTAGACTAGAGCAGATATTTAGAAACCAGTTCAAGGCTGCAGTAAGGTAGGAACAATAGAATTCCCACAGAGGGCGAGGTCTCGAGTGCTCAAGTGTGCCGAGATGTTGAAGAATGGAAGCATGTGGAGGAGAAGGGGGTGGGGGTATTCATTCCATTCGGGGGCCCCTGGCAGGGTCTCTGCATCTCCTCCCCTCCCTGGAGCCTAGGGCGGGGGCTGCGTAAGCTGATAAGGAGGGTGACCCAGCCCTGGTCCCTTGAGCCCTGGGTTTGCTTTCATTCTCCGAGGAGTTTGTGCTGTTGGCTGTTCTCACTCCCGTCTCTCCCACCTGGGCTCGCAGCCCACTCTGGATTTATTAGTTTGGATGGGTGGAACTTGCTTGACACCAGGGAAGGAAGGATTCCTGGAAACATGGTTGGAGACTAGATTTGGGTAAATTGAACCCAATTCTCACTGCTCTGGAGTTACTCAAAGCTAAAAGAAACCTTATTATGAAGCAGTAAGAGTCTCTTGCCTAACTTGGGACTATGCAGGTGTTTTTCATGTAGTGCTTGGGTGTATGTGTTTGGGGGAAGCTTCCTTAACACCAGGGGCACCTGTAGTATTGGGACCTGATGAAACTCAAGTTCAGCACCTAAGTGTCCTCAGGTCACTGTATTTGGCCAGGACGTGCAGACACCTGGTTTTCTCTGGGCCTAAGTTCTTGCTTCTCTTGCAAGCCAAGAGGAATGGCTGTGGCAAGGACGTAAGTACTGGGGGATGGCCAGTGGAAGACCCCTGTCTCCACACCTCCTGTCTCCCAGGCACACACTGCTTTAGTCACCAGCTCTGCCCCTGTCATCCACTCCCCTCTGTGTCCCCCTCCAAAACCTTTCATAGGCATTAGGCCATTTCACTCTTAAAACAACCCTAGGAAGAAGATAAAGTCGGTATTCTTATCGTCCTGTTACAGGGGGGAAAGAGGCTCCAATATTTAAGTGCCCAGAATCTGAGCTAAAAGGTGGAGTAAGCACAAGAACCAAGATTTTAAAAAAAAATTTCTTGCTCCGGTTCTCTGCGCTCTGTACCTCCTGAATTATTGGCTTTTTTCGCTTGAGTTTCCATATATTGAGCATGTGTTCAAGTGGTTTTCCCTGGAAGGCAGTCTGCGGCTCTGGAAAGAGTCTTTTCAGCTGTGGTGCACTTGTACTATGGAAACTAGCAAGGTACTGCAGGAAGAGTCTAGAACATCAGAGAAGTGCCTTGGAGACCCCTGGGCCCAAATGCTTGATTTCACAGATGTGAGCACGGAGTCCCAGAGAAGTCAAGCCACTTGCCCAAGGTCATGTAGCTGGTTCTCAGCAAAATCAGTTGGGCAGCTTCCCAGTCTGATGCCCCTGGGTTTCCACCAGGCACCGTGACCCTGCTCTGGAGGGCCTTTGGTTCTGTCACCAGAGGAGAGGGAGGTAGAGACAACGGGAGGGCAGGAAGCAGTTGGTTTGTGTCAGTCACAGCTGCTCATTTGGCTGCGCCTGTCTCTTGCTCCTTCACCCCATCTCTCTGTCTCCGTTTTCCCAGCCCTGAGCCAGTAACCTTGGCCTCCTGGCCAGAGGGCCAGGGTTTGTGAGCCAGGGGCTCTCTGCTCATCGTAATGAGGCTGAGGGGGTCCTTCCCACCCTGGGAGACGGCTTGCTCGGGTGGGCTGGAAAGAAGGCACTCCAAAAGGGGGAAATTGGCGGGTGGGAACCATGGAACTGGATTAATTCTGCGGATCCAGGGGACTGGGAAATAAATCATGTTTTAAAAAGACTTAAAAAAAAAAGACAAGCTCATTTCTGGTTCGCTTCCCATTTTCCTTTGGCGAGAGAAGGGAAGGCCTGCGTACGGGGGATGAAGGGGGTTGGCATGAGCTTGGGCTGTACACTTAGTAGGGGCTCAGTTTCCTGTCCATCCCCCCAAATGCCCAAACCCCAAGGGCCTAGAAGGGCATCAGACCCTTCAAGATAATTCTTGAAAAATGTTTCCTAGCAGCCAAGACCTTGTGAGCATTTAGTCTTTGTGGGCCAACAGCCCCCACTTCTTTCTCCTAGAGTTTTGGGGCATCTCCCCCTCTCTGATGGCCCTCATCATCTAGCAGAAGAATTGACAAACCACTGCCCACAGGCCACGCCCAGCTCACCAGATGGTTTTGTCAATAAAGTTTTATTGGCACACTGCCCACTCACAGGGTTGAGTAGTCTCAGTGGAGACCACATGGCTCACAAAGCCTAAAATATTGACTCTCTGGCTCTTTACAGAAGTTTGTCAACTCCCATTCTAGCAGAACAAGTCTTCCTGGCTTCTCCAGGCCTGGGCCAAATCATTTCCCTTGGCTCACTGAAAGGGGTTAGCACTTCCCACAAGGTTTCCTTCTGAAGAACCCAAAAGAAACCAAAAAGGAAGGTGTGCAAAATAATGGAGACAGTAGAAATGGAGAGAGATGTGGGTAACTTCTTAGCTGGGTCAGCACAGGACTGGGTGTGGCCAGATAGGGCTGGGATGGGTCCGGCACAGCCTTGCTGGGGAGCAGCCCACGAGCCACATCTGGGGTACAGCAGCAGGAAGTGAAAGCCCCAGCAAGATGTGGCAGCAGGCAATGAAGTCCCACATTCTGAACTCAGATCCACGTGGCCAACCCTGCTTAAAGCCTCAGAGAGCCTAGGTGCATCTAGCCTGTCTCAGCCCTACCAGGGCATGAAAGCAGGGCCAGCATAGCTCTTTCTGCCCAAGGAGGCATCCCCCTGCTAGGGCCAGTGGCCACAGAATGTTTGTCTCTGGGTGCAGTCCCCCAGAGTCCTTCTACCCCCATTCCAACTGACCTGATGTGTGGGGTCGCCTATGGGAAGCCATCTGACGGGTGTCAGCTTTTTCTTGGTGCATCCAGTATGAGCACCATCTGGTTCTCATCCCTGCAGCTCCAGGAGTGTGATTTTTCTGAGCTGATTCAACCAAGCTCATGGGAGATGTCACTGATGGTGGCTAACAGCCACTGAGCACTGACTGTATACTAGGCTCTGTGCTGAGCACTTATTGTCTGTTACCTCTTTTAATCCTCACAGCAGCCCAGAAGGTAAACGTATCATTTCATCTGGATTTTTACAAGTGAGGGAACAGGTTCAGAGACGTTAAGTAACTTCCTCAAAGGGGCAGTGCCTGGATTTGAATCTAGCCGGTCAGACTCCAGAGGCCTTGGTAAACCTCTCCCCTGGGGTCCCACTCTGTTGGTTTACAGGAAGAACTGGGAGGACCAGGCTTCCCAGTTCTACATGGGGAGCCAGCCTGCAATTGGAAGGTGGCTTGCCGAGCAAGGGAGAGTTTTGTGCTTTAAGTGGTGAGTGGCAAACGATCACCTGAAGTCTGTATCCTCATGAAAGGTGGACACTGTGTGACCTCAGGCAAGTTACTTATCCTCTCTGGTTCATTTCTCTCATCTGTAAATTGAGGGAATACCTTATCACTGTAGGTTTAGTGTGAAAAACAAATGAGTTACTATGTGTAAGTGCTCAGTGCTTGGTGCACAGTAAATGCTGTGTAAACGTTGCTGCTGTTATGATTGTGATCACTCTCTGTCACTGGGTCAGGGCAGCAATGCTGGCAGGGTGGGCAGGGCAGGTTTTTTATCTCAACGTTTGTATGAGGGTGTGTGTAACAGTTTGTATCTCAACTTGCATCTCAACGTTTCTTCCTCATCGTCTCTGCTGCAGCCAACGCTGTGCTCCTTTGCAGGCGATGAGCAGTTTAGCAGAGAAAGCCCCAGCCGGGGTGTTCCCAGACCTTCCATTTCTGGCTCTGCCACTCTGTGCTTGTGAGAACTTGGGCTGGTTACTTCCCCTGTCTGAATTCATACTGCTTCCCTGTAAAATGGGGTGAAAAATGCATACACACCTCAAGGGATTGTCGTGGGAAGTAAATGAGCTACTATGCACCGTGAGTAGCCAGTCAGCATTTATTACATGTTGATCCACTAGAAATGTTAACACCATTGATTAGGCTAAGAGCTTCTGCCTCATAATGTTGTTATATCACATTTCACGATCATATTTTCTTTTAGGTACTTTGACTTCGCTTCTCCCTCTTGGCAGGAGGAAACTTTTAACCTCACTTCACAGATGAGGAAACTGAGGCCTAAATCATACATGGTTTCTGAGCCTGAAATAGAGCCCTCAGGTCTTCTGGTCATTAAAGGTTTCTGTCCTGGGTTGGAGTTGAGCTGTGAGACTGTAAAATGAGGCATCCTTCCATTCTGCCAGGGCCTGTCTGTCTTTCTCAGAGGGTGGGGCTGGGGCAAGGGCTAGAGGAGACATCAAGGCCCAGTGGTGTTGTTGCCTCAAGCTTGGAGACTGGCCTTGGGCTCTCTAACCCTGATGTTTGAATTCCAGGTTCAGGCTGCTGAGCCTGTTGACCTGGTGAGGATCCTTGGAGCCACTAAGCCCTGTGGGGCGAGCCACCCACATGGCCAAAGACAAAGGTCTGGGCTGCTTTCTCTAGGGCAGTAATAACCCACGGGCCCTGTTCCAAGCAAGGATTGTGTGGGCTTCTCTGTGCTCCAGAGGATGCCTGCGTTTCTGCAGACACCTCATTACCCCATCCCAGCCGGCTGTGTCCCAGTGCCTCTGTAATCACTCCGGCCCACGCCCAGCAGCCAGCCCAGGGCCAGGAAATCACTCCCCTCCCCTCCCCCGCCTTCCGCCAGCTGCTCCACGGGACGCCTGCAGCCACTCACCCTGTGGACCTCCTGCCTGCCTAACGGTTCTCTCTCTTCTGATTCTCTTCTCCTGCTGCTGCTTGCTCTCGGGGACTCGGAAGTGTGGCTCTCCAGCTGGGCTGAGTCTCCCAAAAAGGACGTGACAGGTACTGCCCAGTGTGCATGCGAGTACATGTGTGTGAACATGTGCGTCCCAGGCATCCGCGTGTGGGAGTCAGTGCTGCCGGCCCCTTCCCGCATGCTTCCCTAAGATGTGTAGCAGCCTTTTGTCGGCACGCCCGGCATCCTCTCTGCCTTCTCTTTCCCCTCTGCTGCTTGTACTCTTTGCCTGCTCTCCACCCTTTTTAGGTCACAGATCCAGCCTCCCTGGGAGCCTTCTGGTGGGCAACGACCACATGGCTCAGTGTGTAGCAAATGCACTCTGGCCCCCGTGTGTGGGGGTTCAAACCCTGGCTCTGCTACATCCTGGGCTGTGTTGCCTTGGCTGGGTTACATAACCTCCCTTAGTGGATGCAGTGCCACCTCATGGGGAGCCTGGCACACAGAGAGTTCCTATCATCATCTTCAACAATTAATCAGTTGGCCAGCCCTGTGAAATGGGCCGGCCAAGAATTACTAATCTCACTCCAGGCAGTTAACCTGAGGTGGAAGCAGAAGCCTGGTTCCCAGTGATCCTCACTGGAGAGCTGCAGGGAGCTGTAGCAGGAAGGGGGGGAGATGGCGGTCACAGCCCCCATGCCCCAGGAACACAGAGCTTGCAGCTGCCTCTGGCCTCAGGAAGCTTTCCAGGCTTTGGACTACCTGGACCAGGATGGCCCTCAAAGAGTTGGGCTGTGCCCTGTGCCAGTGTCTGTCTGGGAAGAGCTGGGCCAGGGGTCAGGGGCTTGCTTTTAGTCTTTGGTCTTACTGGACAATTGCAGAAAAGCCTAGACAGCAGGTTGCTCAGCTGCAAGAGGGGGATAGTGGCAGGCAGAGGATGGGATTTCCAGAAGGCTTTTCGACGAGCCCCTCCATTTCTGAGAGTGCTACCTGACACCCCCTCCCCCGCTTCCCAGCCTGAACCTGAGAGCAGAGGTTCAGGCCTGGAGATTGGGGAACAGGCAGAAGGGTCAAAGGTCAGAGGGACCCCGGCCATCCCCAGGGTCAGAGCCCCAGGCTCAGTCCCTCTCCCCACAGCTTTGGGCAGGGAATGGGAGGCTGATATCCTGAGGGGGGGACTGGAGAACAAGGCAACAGTCAGGAGGACCCCTCGCCTGTCCCAAGCCCCTTGCAATCATCCTTCTGGTGTTGCCTATGACGAGGGCCTGGGCCTGAGCTAATAACTGGGCTCCTGTCCCTTTTTCCCCTCTCCTCGCGCCAGTGAGCCAGAGCCCACTTGGCCCACAACAATACATTTTATTCACCAAACGTATAGCCTGGCCGCCCGAGGGCGTGTGGAGAAGCCGGCAGGCCGAGTCCGGCCTGGGAGGAACCAGTTGTGAGGGACTGGAGGGACCTTGTGGGATGTCCAGGGTTTGGAGGGAAGGGTCATGGAGAGTTTGGAGGGCCTGGGGTGGGGGCCACCACAGGGCTTGGCTTCTCAGGATGAGCCCAGCTGTTGGGAGCGAGAGGCTGTGGCGGGCCCCAGGGAAACCAGCCAGACTTGGAGTCCAGGGTCAGGGTCTTAGGTGAGTTCCCAGGTCTTTCCAGGCCTTGGTTTCTCCATCTGGAATGTTGGAGTGTTTGATGAGACAGGAAACTTGGAGGTGAGGGCAGATGCTAGGATCCTTGTAGACGAGGGTATTCGGTTGCTTCGCCTGATATCTTCCCCCAACCCCCCAAGTGGGCCTGGGGGCTGTGATCTAGCTCTCCAGCTGGCAAGTGCCCGCTGCCTGCCAAGAGGTGGGGACTGAGAGGGTCACATTGCAGGGACACAGCTGTGGCCACCCTTCTCCTGGCGCCTGTGGCCCTTGCCCTGAGCTGCCTGCTGGTTCTGAGGCTGCAGAGGAACCTAAACCCCTCCTGCTCCTCCCCCAATTTCCCACTTCTGTTTGCTTTATAAACACTGCTTACAGTTTACATAGGGCATTAACCCCGTCACCTCATCCCATGCTTGTAACAACCCCGTGAGGCAGGTATTGTTCCTGTTCCTGTTTACAGATGAGGAAGCTAAATCTCAGAGAGGTTAAGTGTTCTCCCCAGGGTCACAGAGCTGGTAGGGGCAATGCAGGACTGAACCTCAGACCCTCAGACTCTGATTGTATGCTTTTTCATTGTGGATCTCAGGTAATTACTGTGTCCAATGCCTTGTTCTATGGCACCCGTCCTGGGGCATCTACTCTCATCAGGGAGACTTGTCTAAAGCACATGGTCTGGTTGGGCAACAGTGCCCCACAAAAAATTCAGTATAGGACGGGAGCAAGCACTATGGCTAAAGTGATCAGGCAACTCCTGGAGGGCAGAGATGGTTGGGAGGATTGGGTTTGGTAGAAAGGAGGGCATTCCACGCAGGGGAAACAGCTACAGCGAAGGCTTGGAGAGAAGAACCTTCGTATAACAGTGTGGCTGGCGCAGGGGGATGCCCGAGGCATATGTGTTGAATGATGAATGTTGCCTGGAACAGGACTGTTGTGTGTCAGGGAACTTGGGGAGCTCAGATTGTCAAGAAAGACTGAACTTGAACTTGGCCTTTATTCTATAGGCCACAGGGAGCCGCCAAAGGTGTTGGAGCAGGGGACTGACTTGGCAAAAGCCTCGTTTAGAAGTTTAAGTTGGCAGCCAAGATCAGGCAGGAGCCAGGGGTCCATCCAGGTGGTAGTCGGAGTAGTGCAGGTGTGAGGTAAGGGTGGGGCAAGGCTTTGGGGAGCTGCCAGCGCCTCCGCAGATCAAGCCAGGGGCTCTGAGGAAGGCACAGGGGCCCATCCCTGGATGCCACTCTTAAAAAGCCCCCTTCCAACCAGGGAGGGGCTCTCCTCTCTAGAAGGGTCCACCCCTTCTTGATGCCTCTGCCAAACCCTTTTCATCTGAAGACAGGAGTCTCCCTCCACTGCCCCTCCTCCTTTCTGGGGCCAACTCCTTCAACCCTTAATTTTCCAGGCCTTGGCTGGGAGGGGATCCAGCCTCTGTGGGATGACATCACCCACCGACCCGCCTGCCGAATAGTTTCTCATCTGGATACCTGCTCCCAGCTCACGCCCACCCGGGCAGCCCTGGGCAGGCAACACCCTAAGAGGCAGATACCAGAGCCAGCAAGCTGGGAGCCTGTATGTGCTGGGGGAGGGGAGGGCAGCCAAGAGGACAGAGTGCCTGTGTGTCCGTCTGTCCATCCCCAGCCTTTGGAGTAGCCTCCAAGAAGGGCCACCGCCTGTCTTGTATGCTCTGGAGCGCCTGGAGAACATTTCCTTACCTTTTCTACCTGTGCCCCAGACTGTCCGTCTTCAGAAAGCTCCAGCCAATATTCCAAGAGGCTGAGGGAAGGGGTATGTTGATTTTTCCCCTCTTTGAAAGTTTGTCTCAGATTTCCTTGGCTTCAATTAAAATGAGTCGATGTCTCTCCATTCTCAGCACCCCTGCTCATCCTTTCTGTCAGCTTCTGGCCACTTGCTCCTCTGTGCCTCTGTTTCCCATTTCCCCTTTCTCCCTTCCACGGTTTAGTTGTCTAGTTTTCCCAAATTTCAGAAGCGAGGCCCTGCCTGGTTTATCTGTATTGGCTCAAAACCAACCATTAAGTCACTTTCATTCATTTCGTTCATTTCGCAAACACTGAGTACCAACCACCTAAGTGGACACTATGGTCTGGTCAGTAAATGTAGCAAGAGTCAACAAGAAACCTACTCTCCAGTCTTTGTAAGTACCAACTGTGTGCCAGGTGTCCGGAGATAGGATAAAGTGGGCCCCTCCTTGGAAACCAGGGATCAGGGGCTCTCTGTAGGCCAGGCACCGGGCAGAAGTTCAGAACACAAGTGCCAGTGTGAGGTGGGCATGGGTTCAATCCCAGCCATATTACTTTAGGAAAATTGCTTACTCTCGTGAGCCTCAGTCTGCCTGTGTGTAAAATGGGGCTGTAACAAGACCTGCCGCAAAGAGTTGTTGTGAGGACAAACCAGACAGCGAGGTGATACGGTGGCACTTGGCATAGTGCTGCCCATGAGTGAGTACTAACAAGGCTTGTGGTTAATTCTTGGTGTAATCTGGGTGCTCTCAGGATTTGGAAGCTCTCTAACCTGCTGCTGGGGGACTCCTCTTCTGTTTGTGTCTTGAATTTACGCGATGTGGAAAGGGAGCCCCTCTTTGTGCTGGGTGCACTTAAGAAGTGCTTTTAGCCACAGAAGCACTAAAAGCTCCCCAGGGACCCAATGGGAGATAGTCCCTGTCAGCACTGTGCCCAGCACTGCCTCTGCCCTGCTGTCAGGGGCAAGGGCAGGGGCAGACACTGGCCATATCTGAGTATAGAACCAGGCTGGCCCTGCTGCCTAGCTGTTGGTTGCATTTCTGCCTGAAATACAAATCTGTCTTTGGAGGGGCTGCCTGGGGCTGTATGTGCACATTCATGTGGCAGCCTCAGCTGGGACAGGGTCCCTTCTGGGTCTCCAAAGGGCTGAGCTGGGGTTGCAGGGTCCGCACCTCATGGGAGAAGACTGCCAGGAATGGTGGGTTTTTTCCCCCCTGTTGCCCTCTACCCTAGGTTGGATAGATCCTCAGCCACAGAAAGACCCAGAGACCTAAGCAGTGCTTCTTACCCCTGGCTGTACGTGAGAACCACGGGGGGAAGATGGGATGTCTAAAATATACCCCAGACCAATTAAATCTGGATCTCTGGGGGTGGGGCCTCAGCACCTATATTCTTCAAATGCTCCCCAGGCGATTTTGTGGGACCAAGTCGAGGGTCATTGTGCTAGAAGAATGGGATGTCTGGAAACAGACACCAGGCAGCCCTGTAATCAAAAGAGAGATAGGCTTGAACCTGAAACACAGTGAATTTCGTTCTCTCCTTAGCAGCTATGTGAGCGGGGACAAGGCTCTTGGTTTCTCTGGGCCTCTGAGTTGTCTTTTGTGTAATGGGAAGGTGAGAAGGTTGTTGTTAGAATAACTTGGGACAGTGTACGTGCCTGGCACAGAACTTGGCAGTTAGACTCAAGCTATAGGGAATGTAGCTGCAGGCTGAAGCCCGAGGGGCCGTGGGGAGCCTGGGAACCCTCTCGGCTGTCTCTGTAGCCAGGCTGGTGGTGTGAAGCCCGCAGCCTTCCGGGAGATTGGCAGGTGTATAGAGCGGTAGATGCGCAGTTTAAGAAGGGTACTAGGAATTCCTTTTGGCCTGGGAGGGCCTCCTGTGGGAGGTAACCAGCAGGTCTCTGGTTTGCGGATCCTTTGCGCTCCTTGCAGGGCCTGTCATGTCTTAGGTGTTTTGTCCCCACCCTAGTGATGGTGATGGTAATAGTGAAGCTCAGAGAGGTGTAAGCAGCATATCCGATGCCACACAGCCAGTGAGCTGAGATGGGCACCCAGTCCGTCCACCTCCTAGTTGCTTAATGAATGGTGCACTGGTCCTGTGGCCGAGGAGGAGAGAGAAGTTGCTTGCTCCTTGGGTGCCTGCCCTCCTGCTAAGCCCCACCTTTTGACCCCTCAAGCTCCATGAAACTACCAGAAGAGGGCTGCTGGAGACTTCTAGGACCCTGACCACAAGCCCCAACGCTTCAAAGCAGAGGGAGACTGAGTCAGTTTCCATGTGGCCAGTGGGCAGCAGCCAGGCCAGACCATTGTCCCCTCTGGAAGCAGGTCTGGGAAGAGCCAGCCTGAGGCTGATTCGTGTGTGCCAGGCCCTGGGCTTGGTGGCAGCACCCTGGGGAGCCCAAGGGGTAGGCAAGGAGCCGAACTTAAGGAAAAGTTGGCGGGGGGCGGGCTGGGCTGGCCTGCCGCTGGCTTTCTTCTTGGGTTTCAAGTAAACAGTCTCGGCCCTCCTCCCCCTCCCCTGCCTCCACCCCCAGCTCCTCATTCGATGGGTCTCATGTGTTTCTATTTAAGGGTTGCGAGTAAACCCCAGTGATTGGCGGCCTCAAACCCTCTTGACTTCTCGCCTGGGCCCGGGCTGTGGAGACGGTCTCTCCTGCTCTCTCCCTCTCCCTCCTGAGGGGAGGACTGCTGACTCTCTTTCTCTGGGTTTACAGGGGTTGGGGGAGAGGCAGGAGCCCTCCTCCTCGCCTTGCCTTTCTCTCTCTCCTCTGCTCTGGCTTCAGCCCTCATGGGCCGCCCACCCGCAGCCCTCCCCTCACGCCCCTGTCGCAGAGGGGTCTGGAGAGACCACGTCGGCCCCAGGCCTCTCCTCTGCCTCCTGCGTGCTGGGCTGTGACTAACTCATCACAGCAGCAGGCTTTTCCTCTGAGTTTTCTTGGCCTCGGTCTCTGTCTCTGCTTGTCTCTCCTGCCCCCACCCTCCCTCTGTCCCCTGGCTCCCCATGTCCCCCGGCCCCCGCGGTGCAGCGGGCCGGTGTGGGGCCTTGCTATATGGCCTGTCCTTGGGGCCCAGCGAGCTGCGAACCCTGGCTGCAGGCAGCCCCTCGGAGCGGCGCTGGCGACAGAGCAGCCTCCCCCGAGGCCGATGGACAGGGGGCGCCCCGGCCGCGGGGCCATGGCTGGCCGCTGGCTCACCGCGTGCTTTCTGCCCTCGCCAGGTGCCGACACCAGCGCCGAGCCCATGATCCTGGAACAGTACGTGGTGGTGTCCAACTATAAGAAGCAGGAGAACTCGGAGCTGAGCCTCCAGGCCGGGGAGGTGGTGGATGTCATCGAGAAGAACGAAAGCGGTGAGTGCCCCGCCAGCCGCTCGGGGTTCCAGCCCGGCCCCCGGGTGGACGGCTGGTTTTTGTTCCCGGTCTCCTCCCCCACCTCTGCAGCTATACGTTATTTCCATCTGGCGGGGAGAGGACTGAGGAGGCTGAAGTTTCCCCTGTTGGTTTGGGCTGCAGGCCAGCAGTTTGCCTGGTGGTGGAAGAATGTCTCCACCACTCGGGGTGATTAACCGGCTTGTGTGAGTGCAACGCCAGGGTGGCAGCATGGGGAGAAGTGTCCAGCCCACGGTTAGGGACCCCGTGCCCTCTGAGGCCCCCGGGGAAGGTAGCTCCCAGCTCAGGGGACTCTACAGCAGCTTTCCCCTGCAGGACCATATTAGAAGCCAGGGTCCAGGCAGGAGTGGGGGAAAACAGGCCATGACATCACTGTGGGGTCCAGGGTCCTCAGGCCTCCGGTGTGTTGTCTGAGGAAAGGCCAGGCCTGTGGGGGTTGGCTGGTGTCTGGGCAGTGAGCTGACTACCCCCTGGCGAGCTGAAGGCTGCCAGGGCCTGGGAAGACGGCCCAGACAGGGCGATGAAGCCAGGTCCTGGGGTCAGGGAGGGTCCTGCAGCAGCCACCCTGTCATTGGGCGCTGAGGCTTTGTCTTGTCTGGGGCCATCCAGGGGGCTTCTGGCTCCAAGGTTCTCACCGAGTGGACCCAAGTGCCTCAGTGCCGTTGGCTGCAGGAGTCTCTGTAGGTAGACAGAGGAGTCCAGTTTGAGGTGCAGGCCATGTGGCCCCCTGCAGGGCCAAGAACAGCTCTGGCCCCGGGACATTCAGCAGCAGCTTGCCCAGGGTCTGCTGGGCTTGAATTGGTTCCTGGGGCGTTCTGTTTTGGTTTCGGTTTGCTGTGAGGGAAGGCCCATACACAGGAGCCTCTCTGGGCTGTGTTTGGAGGATATTCCCAGAGGGGAGGGGCCCGTTCTCCTTTTCCTGTCCCACTCATTTCCTTTCCATTGTTTTGAGCTCTGAAAGAAAGGCAGACCAAAGGATTACTGTGCCCATTCTATAGATTATCTGACACAGAAAATGTGAGGGGAGGGGAGTCAAAAGCAGAACAGAATAGGAGTGTTCCTAGGCCTCTGATTCCTATGCTTGTGGGCAGCAAATAGCTGTAGAGATGCTAAGAAAATCCCAGCAGGCCTCCTGGGGGAGGTGAGCTTAGGCTGTGATGCCAAAGTAGACCTGACTCATGGCCCTCCTGGGTTTGGTGTCTTCAAAGCCCATTCCATTCTCAGAGGTCAGGTTCTGCCTTTGTGCCTGGAGTCACCACCAAGGTAGATGGCAGCAGCGGTCCCCTCCGCAGAGCCAGGTCCCTAGTGTAAAGCCTGGCCCTTTACCCCACATGCCCACATGGGTCTCCCTGCACCACTTTGCCTTCAGCCTTTGTCCCAGTACCAGCCTTACCTCCCTGCCCCCCCAGGGAAGCTGCATTGTCTCAGGGGCCTGGCTCTGGAAACCCTAAGCACCCAAAGGAAGGGATCTCTAATGGTGGAATTGGAGACACCAGCTGAGGAAAGATGTTTGTTTTGGAGCTTGCTCCAAAGAAAGGCAGGCCCATTTCTCCGTATAAGGTCAAGTCTGCTCAGAAGTGGAGTTCTGGCTTAGGGACCCTTCTGCTACCTCACTTCCGTGGAGCAGCAGGAGGAGTGGGTACCAGCCACTGGCCAGGATGGCTCAAGATGAGACCCCAAACAAAAGAAGTCAGCCTGCTATATAAAACTCCCTGATTCTCGTGGACTGGGTGTCCTCTGCCTTCCCATCCTACATCTAGGACCCTGGGAATACGTGGAGTCCTGCCTAGGAGTGGAGCAGGAAGAGCCTTGATAAAGTGGGGATTCTGAGTTAGGCCTAGAAAAGGCATAGAGGCACCTCCTCTTCTGAGGGGTCCAGATGGCTGTTTGAGGGGGCTCAGGCAGCCTGACTCCCCAGAGCAAGCTAGACTGGCACACAGACCCTCTGAGGGAGCTGCTGTCCCTGGAAGCAGGATTCTGCCCACCACCTACTGGCTGTGTGGCTTCGAGTTCCTTAATCCCTCTGGGCCTCAATTGTCCCTTCTGGAAATAAGATAATCTGATGGCTGCTTAGAAGCAGGGCCTGGAGAAGATGACCTACCCGAGCCCTCTCCCATGTCTGAACTCCATGCCTGGGAGACTCCATAGGACCCTGGGTTTCAGATGGGGAGAACCTCCTGGATGAAACGTGGCTTTTCTACTTCTCTGGGAGTTTTGTACCTTTACCCTTGGTGGAGACAGCTGCTCAGCAGCAGATGTTTACACAGGGATCTCACAGTGCTGTGTTCACCATGCAAACCCATACCATCTGATGCCATAAAAACCAGGAGGCCTGGCTCTGGCCAGGTGGCTCAGTTGGTTGTAGCGTCATCCTGTACACCAAAAGGTTGCTGGTTTGATTTCTGGTCAGGGCATATACCTAGATTGCAGGTTCAATCCCTGGTCAGTGGGAGTATGGGAGGCAACCGATTGATGTTTCTCACATCCATGTTTCTCTTTTTCTCTCTCTCTCTAAAAATGAGTGGAAGCATATCCTTGGATAAGAATTGAAAGGGGAAAGAAAACCCAGGAGGCCTGGACTGTAGGACCAGCTTAACCAGAGGAACTAAGTGGGTGGAGGGGAGAAAGGAAAAGGTCCAAACTACAGATCCTTGGTGGGTGGTTTCCCAGTTCAAGGAAGCTGGCTCTGATGGTGGGGGAAGGGAGGTGTGTTGTGCATCTTGCAAGCTCTTGGCTTCGGAAGGAGTGGTGAGTGAGGCTTTTGAACTCTGGAACAAAGACCCAATTGTGATGCCTTTGACCTTGGGACTTGGTGGGTGTGTTGAGGCATTTCCACTTGAATTGTTGGGCAGCACCAGTCCCACCCCTCAGGGCCTGGCCTTGCCCACTGGAGCCAGGATTCTGCCTGTGCCCCTTCTCACTGGGCTGGAAGTCCCTCAAGTAGAGTGTCCATAGAGGGACCCAGCCACCTCTGGCTTCACCTGCTCACCAGAGCGCGCTGCCTGGGACTTTGGCCACCAAGCAATTTGGAGGTGTGGTTGTGCCAGCACTGTATAAGCTTATTGGTCTAAAGATAGATGTGTCTGGAAGACAATTGAAAGTCAATAAACAGTAAAAACCAGGTTTCAGGCCATACACTTCACATGTATCATTTTACAGCGACATGCAAACACCTCATGAAGTAGAAGGTACTTTAACCATTTTGTGGCTAAAGTAACAGGCTAAAAGTTTAAGTCATTTCCCTGGAGTCCAAAAGCTGAGATCTCTCCCCTCTACAGAATCCTGGGAGTTGGGGGAGAGTGGACTGATCCTGGGTAGGATCACCCTCGAGCCCCTGATGCTGCAGGTCAGGGAAAGACAAGGGCAGGTTGAGGTGACCGTAAGCTCCCTGGAATGTCATTGGGGAAGGATGCCTCTGTGTCCCTCCTTCCATCATGGTGCTCATAGGTAGTGGGAATTCATGTTGTTAATTGTTTCTTTGAACTTGGGGACAAGCAATAGCCAAGAAGATTAGAGGAGGAAGATGTGTCCTCAGCCCTGAGGACAAGACTATTCTAGGGAACAGAGGTGGACAGAAGTCAAAGACAACCAACGTGAGACCTGAGTGGCTTCAGGGAAGGCATTTTTGATCCAGCAGTGGGCCTGGGGCCCAGCCAGGAAAGGGCTGTCTCTCAACAAGGACAAATCTAGCAGAAAGATGCAACAGTTTTGTTAGCTTTGCCAACCAGCAATTGCATGTGTCCACCATTGTTGTCTTGTCTTTGGAAGCCCCTCCCCTCTCGACATAAACAGTGGTACCTGAGATGCTTCCTTTTTGGACATTCTTATGCCTCAAAGACCACATTGGCTTCATCTTCCAGCAGGTAGAATGTGGTCTAAGTTCCGGCAGAGTGGTGATGGCAAGGTCCCAGTTGCTCTGATTTCTGTGTTGAGCAAAGCGGCATGCAATGTTCCAGGATTGTTTTTCTCAGGACTAGAGGCCAAGGGAGGATGTGGGGATATGAGTCAACAGATGCTCATTCTTTTCCTGCCTCAGCTTTCCTTCTCTGAGTCTTTGCTTTTTTTCCTGGCACCAATGTGATAACACTGGGAGTTCCTCTACTTCCTTGGAGGCACATAGCTATAGGATCACAGATCAAAGCATTGTGCTAGCAAGGAAGTTTGAGCTCCGCTGGCCCATCCAGGTAAGAAATTGTACAGGTGAGAAAACTAAGCCTTGGACAGACATCCACTCAGACTTGCTCATTATTGGAAGGATTATTGAAGATTATTGAAAAGATGTAGGAAAATCTCACCAAACCCAAGGGTGGGAAGTACATCCCAGCCTCACAGGAACTGGGAACTGGGAACCAGGAAGTCAACATGAGCAAAGCAACTACTCTTGTCTCTGTCTCTGTCAGGTACCATGTGGATTTAAACCCAGCTTTGAACTTCTAACTGCAGATCAGCCTGTTCACTCATAACAGCAGCCTGTCCTCCTATTGGTTTGTCAGAACTAGACTCTGTATGACTTTTCAATGGAAATCACCACCACCAACTGACAATGAATTCTGGTTCTCTGAGTTCAAAATTTGATGTTTGAATCTGATTGGTTCCTGACCAACCATTGGATTGGTAGCTCTTAGATCAGGTGTCCAGCCTTGGCCAATCAGCTTTGTCCAGAAGTGTCATGGGGTATAAACACAGCTTTGTAGCCAACTTCTTCAGCAGTAGGTGTCGGAAGGCAGGTTTTAAAGAAAGGAGATATAGAGGGGGTAAGGTACCCCAAAACATGGTGACTCAACTCTTGCTTGTTTTGTTGCTGTGTGCACAGTGGAGAGAACCAAGAATCAGGAGTCTGTGTATGTGTGCGCTAAGTTGGAATCACTTAATTTCTGTTTTTTCGTAAGTATAAAGGGGCAGTGACACATTCTATGTGGCCTTTTTTTAAAAAAAAGTAACCATTTATTATTCAGCAAATATCTTTATCACTAAGACAAATTAATAAGCTTTCCCCTCAGAGTTGTGGGTCATAATGATTATTTTGTGTTGTCCAAAGAAAATGCATTCTTTAGCCACATAGTTTGTGAGTTGGAATCTTCTTAACATTGAGGATGTACCTCTTCTGTTGCTTAGATATTTCTCTTCATGAACATTGTTATAACTGGTCCTACATGGGCTTTTTGTAAGGGAGAAATATACTACCTATAGAATTCATCCATTTCACAATTCTCAAACACCTCCTTTGTCCAAGGTCCTGTGCGGATTGGGTACATATGCATAAGGTTCCTACTTTTATGGGACTTAGATTCTAATTGATGTGAACATTCCAGGCACTGAAGGGATGGACGGTAATGTGAGGCTGAGGTAGTTTTGCACACTTTCTGTTGTCTTGGGTGGAGTTCTCTGTATCTTTTATGTCATTTTGCTTAGTTTATCTGCTTAACAAGGAACCACCTGCTTGCTAATTCAGACTGCCAAGCTATCCCAGAAGAGAGATCCCAATAAAAACAGGATAGGCTGTTTCTAGAAAGGCAGGTTTATTGCAATCTGCATTGCAGATAAGCGAATTAATACTCTTAACTCGGCAATAGCCTTTTAAGAGTCTGGTTCCAATGAGCCAACCCCGTTTGGATGTGGTGACTGGCCCTCATGAGGTCTTCCTCAGCCATCAGAAGGCCTTGGTCTCTGACAGCATTTCCCTAAGTGCAGCACATGTCTGTTCCTGCTATGTCAGCCTAATCAGCAACTCCTGAGTCCATTCTGGTCCAAGAGTGTCTTTGGTGTGCACTTGTCCACTTCACAGAGCTGGCTGGAGGGGAAAGGGCCATAGAGAGTAAGTACAAAAGCGGGAGTGGGCATCTAATCCAGCCTTGGGCCCTTTGGCCCAGCTTTATTCACCTCAGGCTAGAGGTTGGTTTGAGAATGAGATTGCAGGATAGCCTAGCAATTAAAAATATGAGCTCCAGTTTAGGTAAGCCTGGTTTGAATGTTGATTTTGTATTTCCTAGTAACCCTGGGAAAGTCACTTGGGTCCCCTAAACATCATTTTCTTTACCTATAAAATGGGGATAATTGTACCCACAGCTATAGGTTGGTAGATGCTGATTCAAAAGGAATTCAGTGCTAGTGCAGGGTCTGGCGCACTCTAAGGGCTCAGTGCATGATAGTTTCTGGTAAGACTGCTAAAGTAGGGCAGCTCTGCCACAGGTTGATCTTGGGGCCCACAGCAGGTCAGTTTCTCTCATGTGGCCATGGCTTTCCTACCTGTCCAGAAACTGGATTACACTCAGTGGTGTCAGAGGATTCTCTCAGCCCTGGTGGTTTGTGAGGTGGGTAAACAAGCATGGAGCTTACTACAGGGCAGTGAAGCCAGGAGAGCATGCTGGGGACCAGAGTCGCACCCCTGAAGCCCTTGTTTGGGCAGTTGTGCTTACCCCACTCTATGACAGGAAAAAGTTGGAGACAGAAGTCATATTCCCATTGGTGGCCCAGGAGCAGTACCCTTATGAGGTAAGGGGGCTTCACACAAGCCACCTATGACACCCTCAGTGGCTCTGTTGCATGGCACTGTACTGAAGCACTGGGGGTAGGTGTGTGTGTGGGGGGGTGGCTAGCATAGTTGGGGAAGGCTGCCTGGAGGTGTTGGAGGCACTGAGCTGGGACTTGGGTAGAGAAGAGGGTTGGATAGGCAGAGAGGAGAGGGAATTCCTGTTCCAGGTGAGTGGAGTGCTAGGTCGAGGGCTGGGCTGTTGGGGCTGAGACAGCAAGGCAGGTATATGGTTGCCTTTAGCAGATGTGGCTGATGGAGAAAGTGGAAGTTGGGCAGCAGTAGATGGGGCCATGGAAAGGAGGGGAGCAGGAGTGGGGCCTGAGAATAGTGGTACTTTGAAGCAAGTGATCCTGGCTGCGGGAGGAAGATGGCAGGGGAAGGTGTGTCCAGGAACTGGAAATGGCTCTTTCCTTTAGCTGAATCGTCACCGCTGTTAGGGAGGTGTCCAAGGACTTGTCAGCTCTGAGCACTACCAGCCACTTGCCTGGAGCCAGCTGCCAGGTGGCCGGTGGGACAGTCCCTCTGCCTCGTCTCCATTTGCTCAGGTTGGGCAAATGGAGTGGCTGGTCACTCTGACCTCACATTGGCTTGGTGAACCTATCCTGTCCCAAATTCCTCCAAGGCCTTTTTCCTTGGACAGTCATTTCTGAGCAAATAATATGGCACAGAGGTGAGTTTGGATATCCAGCTGAAGTGCCGTAACACTCATCCCAGCCTCAGCCCAAGGGCAACGCCTTCCCTTTTTAGGGGACGAACAAGTTTGCACTGAGTCTGTTCACAATCACCTCCAAAATGCTACTTTTCTGGGTTTGAACACGAGAGGACTAGTTGAACCACACACTGCTCAGACCCCAAGTGATCAGCCATCACTAAATCCATATTGTCAGGCTGGGGCTGGAGGTGATGGAGACCTTTGAACAAAACCCCACCCTCTCGGGACTCGCAGGTAGGGAGACAATCACAAGTGAACCGGGAAGATAGTTGTAGATTTTGAGGAATGCAATGCAGGAGATAAACAGAGCGCTGACAGCAAATAAGCAGGGGAGGCAGGGAAAGAGTGTGGTGAGGGACGGCCTCGCTGAAGAGGTGCCAGTGAAGCTGAGAATGCTTGGAGCTTGAGGGACAGGGAGATCCAGAGGCCAGTGGTCTGGGGGAGAGTGGTGGTGAGTGAGAGCAGAGTCGGAGGCGAGGCCAGGTGGTACCAGGCCAAGGCATGTTCTAGGTATGACGGCCACCACACGTCAGTGGGAATCAACAGGTGACCTCACTCCCCTCCCCAGACATACCTTAGCCCAGGTGCCCAGGGAGCAGGCAACACTGGAGACTGGGGGCAACACCACCCCCAGCACACATACTGGGCCTTTGTCCCCAGTAGAAGTGATAGGTCTCACCACAAGGCTGAGGGCAGGGAAAAGATCTCCCCGTACAAGGCTCCCTCCACTCTTACATAAGAGATTTCCACCCTGGAGTTGGCACTCTCTGGGGAGTATAATTTGTCAGGATTAGGGAATTTGGGTTGAGAAATTGCCCCTCGTTCTGTCCCAGATTATCCCGTGACCGTGTGGTGTTACACCCTCAGCAGTTGGGTTTTCAGTAATTGCCCTGGTGGTGGTAGGGTTACCCAGGGTGATTGCCCTCGGCTCTATCAGCATCTTTTCAGATTCCATAACCTCATCCTCCACGTTCCCAGCACTGACCTATATTCCCTGGCCTCGCTGCAGGGGAACGGTCAGGGTGACCCAATTAACCCAGTTGCCCCAGGAAGCCTGGTGGGAGCCAGTGTTCACTGGGGTTCCCCATCCTGGGAGCTGAGCTGTCAAATCCCAGTAAGTGGAGGGAAGCTTCTGGCTCGTCTAACCCTCAAGTTCATTTCTGTGTATGTTTGAAGTATGCTATATGAAATTATTGGGAATTTTTGTTTCATTTAATTGCCTCAGCCTCAGCATTTACATTTCCCTTCTTAGGCACCTCTCGGGCTCATGCAAAAATGCATTTGCCTCCCCTAAGCTTTTATTGGACTGGATTATGGGGAAGTGGCCCAGGCACCACGGGAGGTGAGAGAGAGCCAAACTCAGGGAAAGAGTGCCAAGGACTGGCCATAAAGTGAACGAACCACAAGTGGATTGGAGACTGGTGTGCTATGATTGCAAATCCCTCTCTCCTGTTATATCTGGCCCATCTGCATTGCCACGGTCCGCCCTTGGATCACTGAGTCCCAGAACCTTGTGTTTTAAGGAATGTTCTAAGCCCAGTGGCCTGAAGCCTGCTTGTCTGTTTTCTTAGACTCCTGCTGGCAGGTCATCGGAGAGGTCAAGGCCACCTGGGGAGTGCCTGTTCATGCCAGATAGTAAGGAATTTGAGACTTTTTTCAAGGTGACCTCTTTCCAAATCAGAATATTTTGTTTTACAAGATATGAGCCTGTAGTTTATAAAACATGTTGGTAAGAGAAAGGGCAGATGTTGACATTCCATGTTTCTGAGGCAGAAATTGAAGCCCAGAGTGGTTAAGTGACTTGCCTTGGTTTGCACAGCTGGGAGGTGGTACACGGGCTTCCAACACATACTGTTTATCCAGTGTTTGGAAATCTGGATGTTTGGAAATCTCTTCCTTGTGGATTTTACTTCTTTGGAATGCCAAACCCAAGAGTGTTCTCCTGCGTGTGTTCCCCAACCACAGAGAACAGAAGAGTAGAGCTCAGTCCTGCTGAAGCCCTGGCTGAGGTAGGAGAAAGGCCGAGGGGAGGGTCAAAGGGAATGGGAGCGTGCTGACTCAGTTTCCTGTGGAAGAGTTGTGTGAGTGTTCCAGCGTTTGGCTCAGCCAGGACCATGCACCAGGTCTGGGCCTGATAGGTGGATGGGCCAGAAGCACCTGTGGTCTCCCCAGAGATCTGCTCACCAGGGCTGAGGGTGTGAGAGCAGAGCCTAGGCTGTACCTGGGCAGTGCTGGTCAGGTCCCCAGCACACTCTGCCTACCCCTTTGTCCAAATAAATAGACCTGTCATGGCCCCTCTCCCAACTCCACAGGGCCCAAGGAGGAGCTGCCATTCTGCCTCCTGCCCCTCCACCATGTCTTTCAGTATCTCAGCCCTGTTTTAGTGAGGTCCTACACACAGGAACTGCTTTTATAAGGTACAGTTTGCTCATTCAGTCAACAAACACGGAGCACCTACTGTGTGCCCAAAACAGCTGTCCCTGCCTTCCCATCACTGGAGGTGATGGCATTCCAGCCCTGTCTCTTATCTGCAGAATAAAGGCCAGATGCAGTGAGTGAGTCATTTTCATGGTGCACCTACCACGTGCAAGGGGGAAAGCACAGTGTGGCTGGGTGGGGTGGTCAGGAAAGTCATCTGGAAAAGTTGGGAGGGAAGGAGCTGAAGGAGGAAGCTGCTCCAAGCTGAGCGAACCGGAATGGCACATGCAGAGGTGTGGAGGGCGGCGTAGACAAGCATGATCTGAAAACAGTGCCTAGGGCTGCCTAAGAGAAGATGCTCACCCAGCAGCGAACAGGCTGGAGGCGCAGCTCCGAGGGCCTTGAAGGGCCTCACATGTCAGGTGAAGGAGTGCTTTCCCTGTCCTTCCTTGCCAAGCTGGGGGAAACATTTCTGACCATCTGCCTGAACCGTTCCTTTGTCAGAAGAAGAGTGGAGCCTGGAAAAGTGAAGCCACTTGCCCAGTGTCACACAGCAAGTTCATGGCAGGGCTGTCACACAGCTGTGGACCCTTGGTGCAGAGGTGGCCATCTCTAAGGGCCGTTGGCATCTTGCAGCACCACTGAAGCCTGACCGCCTGCTTAGGGCTGGGTGTACCCCAGCTTACCCCTGACTGAGGCCCAGCCCCCACCCAGGTGAAGGGAGGAGGTGAGCAGATGCCGTGGCTCCCCAGCCCTGGGCCCCTCAGCCTGGCGCTAAAGCAGGAGCCTGGAGACAGGCGGCGCAGAGGCATGCCCCAGACTTGGAGGCGCTTCTTGCATATTGTTCAAACAGACTCTTTTTTCATACATTGTGACTCCCCCTGTAAGGTCATCTTCAGAGGCCCCAACTTGAGAAAGCAGACTCCCCTGTTTAGGAACATCACTTCTCAAGGCCAAGGTAGGGCTGTCCCACTGACTGGCTGTGGGTCTACCCCAAACCAGAGGCTTTTGTTCCTCCCTGCCCCCAGGAAGGTGGCGAGGTCGCTGTTGAAGTTGGCCAGACCCCCAATCCCAGGGTTTCTGGACTCTCTGTCTTTCTCATTTATTGTCTGTACTTCGAACAGACGTCCTCTCAAGGCTTGAGCCTTCTCTGCTCATCGTGCCATCTTTTTTTGTGGCAGGATTTTGAGCTGCTGCCATCAGGATGCACCCATTGCAAGGCCTGGGTCTCCAGCCCTGCACCAGGGCCTGCAGTGCTGGCTATAGGCCAACCCTCCTGTGCATGGCCAAGTGACCTCCCTGTGCTCTGGGAGGCTTTCTGCCAGTTCCAGCCACCCACTGCTTGCTCAAGCATTGGGTCAAGGGACTTGACGCCAGGCTCAGGGTGTCCTCTCAGTGGGCAGAGCGACAGTGTGCCCTCATGGAAAGAATGCCAGGATTTTAGGAGGATCTCAGTCAGTCTAGGTTCTAGGCTCTGCCACCCACTAACCAGGTGGCCTCAGGAAAGCCACTTTACCTCTCTGAGCATCAGTTTCCCTCGCCTGTAAAACAGAGGTGTGATTAGCAGTGAAGACAGTGACCTCTGATACCATTCCCCTGATCTTGCTTTTAGCCAGGTAAGAAGCAGTCCTTTCATCTTCATGGTTCTGGAGTTCCTAAAATCCCCTCTAACCTCTGGGGCTCTGAGGAAAAGCCAGTTTCAGCTTAGAGGGAGCAGGCGAGGGGAATTTGACCATGTTGGCAAGCCTGCAGCCAGCTCTCCCGAGCAGCCAAATGGGTCACTGGCTGCAAACGTCCCTGGGTTTGTAATGATGATCACAGGGCTCATGGGCTCCTGGACACCTTGGGAATGGGTTTTGTGAGGCCAAATGCTTTGCAGATTAAATTTCCGGAGAAAGAGCAGCTGAGAAATAGTCTTGAGCTTTGCTAAGCCACTTCTGGGCTATGGCAGCAAAAGGGGTGTGTGTGCATGTGTGTGCGTGTGTGCGTGTGTGTGTGTGTGTGTGTTTTCTGTAATAAAAGGGAGAGGTGTAGGCAAAGAAGGAAGACAGTCCAACCCCCAGCCTTCCTCTCTCCTATTTGCATCAGCCGATGGGACTGCTGCTGCTGTGTTGTCCAGGATGGTGCTGGTGACAAGGAATATGATTAGTGCTGTGGAATTTCATGGTAGGGGTTGGGGGTGGCTTGTCCCCCCTTTTTAAAAATAAAGCAATGTTTGAGGAGTTGCCCTGGAAAACTGCTGAAAGCAGAGAGGCTGACAGGCGTTTTCGGTCATGTCAGCCGAGGACAAGATTATCCAAGTGAACGAGGGTGTCTCTCCCCGTCAGCGGTGCTGCAGGGTTCCAGGGACATCCTGCCAGAAAGCGAGCAAGGGGCCGTAATCACAAACAGGCCGGGATCGGTTACAACCAGAAGTATTACTTTAGACTCTTGGCTTTGATGGGAAAGAATGCAGCTTCCCTTGCCCCGCCTCCTCCCTCCTTCTCAGGTTCAGGCAGATCTGTGAAAGCAATAGCTCCGGGGCTTAAAGAGAGGCCAAAGCTCAGGCCAGGGAGGGGTCTCCAAGGCCCAGCATGGTAGGGCTGCACCAGCCGCCACTGGGATTGGGGGTGGGGTTGCCTGGCCTATTTGCTGTCCCCATTCCTCCCAGGGGTGAACTGGAGAAGCCCATTTTCTCAGAGTCTTCCTTATGTACTGGGGCCTCCTCACCTCTATCTTGCCCACCAGCCAAGTGTCCTGATCCTTCTACACATTTAAGCTGGCATTTTACGTGTTTACCATGTGCCTAGCACTGTGGAGAGGGGAGAGGTCAAGTGGGGATAGAATGAAACTGGCTCATCACATTGGAGCCAACTGACCCGCCCTTGAAAATGAAAAAATAATGGGGTTCTCACCCCTCTTAGTCCCAACAGAGCCCTGGGAGCCCTGCTTCTCACCCCCCTCCTCCACCTCAACCAGCACCTCCTAGGCAAGCATCACATCTACTCCTTCATGCTTGAGTATAAAAAACACTGCACTGCTCCCCAGAGTATTGACTGTGAGGGGCGTACCTCCCCCTGGCATTGGTAATGGGAGCAGGGCCAGGTTGGCGAATGCCTAGACCTCCTTGCCAACAAAGCAAGGATTTTAACTGTTCCTTGGAGAAGAGGAAGGAAGTTGACCTCATCGTGAGGGCTTTGCACAGGGACCGTGAGTGTCCAGAGCTCCTGCCTCAGTGCCTCCCTCACGAGTGTTCAACCCCATTCATTCTTCTGCTTCTGAGCCCAGGCCTGTGTCCCGGCCTCACTACGCAGACTCCGAACTCGCCTCCTTGGACTTAAAGGGCTTCCCTTTTGATGGGACCAGAGCCACTGGTCAGCACTGATGGGGCAGCTGGGAGGAGGATTCTGGACCCCAGGGGCTTAGCTTGCCTTCCATACCCCTTTCTCTCAGAATCCATGGGACTCACCACCACAGGGGCCCTTGGAGGAGAAACTTTATTCTAGAAGTGGTTTCAGGGTTGGGGGCCCTGGATGGAGTCAGAGCCAGGTTGGGTGAGAACTCTGATCCAGAGCCCAGGACAGAGTGGGAATGGAGATATCCACATTGCTGTTTAATGGACAGGCCATAGCTGGGGAGCTGGAGCCAATTACAATATTACTTCTTGGGGAGTGAAGTTATGGCCTGTCACAGCCAAGGGCTGGAACTTAGCTGGAGTATCTTGGGCATATTTAAAGAGAAGGAATCTTCATGGCCTGCCTTGACCCCCCCGACATCTGTTGTCTTACTCTATCCAGGCCTCCCCACCTTAGAACCGCTTCTAGAATGGAGTTTCCTCCCAAGGGCTAAGCCATGGTGGGATGACCCCACGGAGGCTGGGAGGTGGGTATATGGAGAGCAGACAAGATCAGAGACTTCCCAGCTTCCTGGCCCATTTCCCTGCTGCCAGGTACCAGGATCTTCCTGTTGATCATAGTGGGGTGTTGATCAAAGCTGGGCCTCATTCAGAACGGAGAAAACCAAACCAAGCAAACAAGTGAGTGTGCAGTCAGGGGCTGGAGATCAGGCCTTCATTGAGTCCCCAGCCTTTATCCCCTGCTCTGTGCCAGGCATCAAGGCACAGAGCTAAACAAGGAAGGTTTGATCTCCGTGTTACAAAGCTGACAGTCTCATGGGGAAGTAGAGTTACCTGCTTTTAACCCAGCTGAGGGGACTGCGGTTGATGGTGTGTTTTGAGGCAGGATGGTGACTCTCTGCAGACCCCTCCGCTTTGGGTGTTGGGGAGTGCTAGGCACCAGAGATTGATAGAGATAGAAAGAGCTCCGTCACTGATTGGTGTTTGTGAGTGTCCGTCACACTGCCTGACCAATTACTGTAACTGTGGGAGTCTAGAATGAGCCATCTGGACTAGGGTTATGTATATCTGGTTCAAGTGTGGCCTTTTCTCCTTGGATTGGGATGGGACCTGTACTAGATCAGCTCTTAGGAACTAGGAAGACAAGATGGTATCCAGAGTCAGGAGCACAGAAAGGGAAATGGGGCAGGAGAAACTCAGAGAGAGAACCTGTGCCTAAACCACCACAACCCAGTGGGGGCTTCAGGGTGGTTAGTCCAGGGCCAGGGTATTCAGGGTTCAGGTGAAGCCCATTGGCTGTTTCCTGGAGACTATATTAGAAACTATGGGAAGGGCAAGGAAGGGATCACTGAAGGGCCTCCTATGTATTAGACAGCAAGCCAAACAGTATCTTCCCTGTGATCACCACCACAGCCCTAGAAAGCTCAAGCAGTACACCTTCCATTTTACAGATGAGAAAGCTGAGGCCCAGAGAGTTCTTCCTTACACACACTGCTGCCTCCTGGTTCATCCTCTGCAGTTCCCTGGTGGGGAAGCTATTTTTAGTGTAGCTCTCTCCCCACACACCCTCTGGGGCTGCCCGGTCCAGAGCTGTGAGTTGCACCCACCAAAAAGGAGGGCTTTGTGTTTCCTGTATGAGAAGCTGGGGCACCAGGAGTCCCTATGGAGGCCTGTGGCCAGTGGGGCTGCTTTGAAAAGCCTGGGGAGGGGCCGCTGGTCCCTCTGCATTCCTCCAAGAACCTCACCCAGGGTGTGGGCTTGTCCTTTGGTGCTTGACCTGTGGCACCTCCTGAGCTTTGCCTTTTCATTCCTGTAAGGGGAGAGGCCCAAATGAAAATGGCCCAATTGGGTGTACGAGCAGACTGAGAGCTGGCTGGTGGGAGTATTAGCTTACTGGGTGATCTCCGGCAAGTTACGCAATAAGCAACAAAACTGTCCTGGCCTCAGGTCCTTGTGCGCAGATCCCCCTAGGTGAGCTGTGAGTCAGAGGTAGCTCCTACTTTCGGGGCGACTGGAGGAGGGAACACTGCCCAAGGGCTGAACAGCTGCACTGGATTCTAGCAAGGCAGGGGCCCTGGGGCCAGAGTGATGAGAGTTGGAGAGAATGTCCAGCGCAGACCCCACACTCACCCCTGGAGCTAGACTCGAGATACTGAGGCAGGAGGGACTGTGGTGTAGATGGAGGAGCCAGAGAAGAAGGAGGCAGCCTTGAGCTCATCTGTCAGTGCATTTCATTTTCAGTAACTGCTTACTGGGTCTCTTCTCTGCCTGAAACACTGAACCGGGTAGGAGGCTCCACAGGATGCCAAGATGAGCAAGACTTGGCCTTTGTCCTCAAAAAGCTTCTGGTCAAGCTGGGGGCAACAGCTAACCCAAACCTAAAGTCAGGGTGCCAGGGAAGCACAAGGGCAGGAGAGCAGAATCCCAGCTGTGGGGAGTCCCAGGAACTTTGCAAAGATGAAGCCTGGGCTCACTGATGCATCTGAGAGTCCATCTGAGCCCTGCTGGGTGTGCACAAAAAGCAAGCTACAGGGTCGTCCCCCCCCCCCCCCCCAAGACCCCATGAAAAGCTGTGTTCAAATCCTACTGCCACTGAATAGCCAGTGTGTGGTTATTTTTGTTTCTCAGTTTCCCATATCTATAAAATGGGGATATTTTGAAACTGTGTGACTACTGGGAAAGTTAACTGAAAGACAATTGTCAAGTGGCATATTCATTTTCTTCACTTTTCTCTAATACACAGGGATGGGGTGCCATCCAGTCTGGGCAGTAAGCTGTATCCAGGGCAAAGTTAGGAGTCCATCAGGTTCCTGAAATTGCTCAGAATAATAACCCCTCCAGCTCCGTCTACCTACAACCCAGAGACTTTTCAAAGTATTTTCCCCATCTACTGTCTCAGAGTAACTCTATAGGGGCAAGTAGGGCAGGTGGCTTTGTTCCCATTTTTCAGAAGAAACTGAGTTTCAGAAGGATAAGTGGTGCACACAAGATCTCAGAGCTTCTAGTGACCAGCTTGGATATGAAGCCTGGGGCTGCATATTGTTAACCGAAGGCTCCTTCTGCAAGATCAGTGTTGCCCAGATAGGGGCTCATACAAATGTCGGTGGGCACAGTATTAAATGGCCTTGAAATCCCATCGTGAGAATGTTATTTCCTTTCAGTTCTCTTTCACTCCAGGCTGGGTCAAGGGGAAAGGCTCCATTTGGGGCTCTTGCTGATGCTGTTTGTTTGACCTAGAGAAAGTCTGGCCCTAGCCCTAGTGTCTTGCTAGAATTTGCCTTAATACCATGTCAGAAGTCCATAGCATTGTTTCAGCGTATGTATTTTTGTAATTATCTTCTATTTATGCCAAGGGATACTGGGTTTTAATTAGTGTAGGGTAGGAAAACGTCTTTTTTAAATACTAAGGTATTTAAGTTTTGTTTTTTAAATAAAAACACTAGTATAGGTGCTACTTGGGTATCTTAATTGGATATCTGGTACTCTGTAATGCCTGAGGTTTGGGAAACACAGTTACAGGATCTCAAGCAGGACAAACCAGGTGACCCTCCTTCTCCCACAGTCTCCTAGGGTGATACAAGTGGCTCCCAAATTCCAACTGGGAAAGGAGCCTGGAAAAGCCTTAGCAGTCGTGGTGGCTGCTCCCCACACCGCCTGGAAGAATCCACGTTGTCAGAGAGCTGTTGACGTCAGGCGGTGCAGGATTTTGCAAGGCCTCTACTTAAAATTCCCCAGAAATTAAATAAGGAGGGTTTGGAGGGAGGAATGCCCTAGACAAATTGTGGGGTGGGTTTGTTTTGTTTATGGAGATGGTCTTTAAAGTTGAAATTGCCCCCGTTTTATTTTTTCCCCAATTGAAGAGGGGCTGAACTCAGCTGGAAAGGAGGAGATGGTTGTCAGCCTAAGGCTTTCTGTTGAAACCAACTTGATTCTGGGGCCAAGAAATAAATCTCTGTTTTTAGCAAAGAAAGAAACAGGAAAAAATATACCAAACTCTTACATGTGTACTTCTTAGGCACTGAGTAAGTTAATTAAAAGAGAAATATTAGTATATTTCAAATGACTGGTCACAGCTAAGAGGGTCTGCTTAGCCCCTTTCTCCAGACTGGAAATACAAGGCACCAGGCACAGTGCTGGGCACTCTCCATTCTTTTGTTTTTGATTTCTCACCACAACCTGGTTAGTACATGCTGTTTAATATTGTCATCTCACTAATGAGGACACTTCAGCCTCTTTCTTGAACCATTTTGAATGGCCAAGCATCATTCTAGTCCGAAGTTGATTTCTTTGGTTTGGTGGCTCAGTTGCTTGAATGTTGTCCCATACGTCAACTGGTCGGTTTCCTAAAAATGTAGCGCACGCAACACCATGGTACACGAGTGGTTTTCAGTGGTACAGAGAAGCAGTGTTAAATACTTCCGCAACGCACAGTGAGAAAAGTTTGTCCCATTTCAGTTCCCTCCCAAGCCTTCTGATTTATCTCAGCTTGATCGTCAACTATCTCTGACCCCTGTCTAATAAATCTCCCTTTATAGCCAAGAGGAAGCTGCCTACAGGCGCAGCCTTTTCTGTTGCACAACTCAAATTGACTACATTGCTTTGTTCTCTATAATTTTATGGTTGGGGCCGGTGGTCCTAGCTGTTTATTCATGGTGGCAATCTGGAGTTTCCTAAACAAATTATTTTCTTGAAGTTAAAAAAAAAGGTGGCCCAGCCAGCATGGCTCAGTGGTTGAGCATCGACCTATGAACCAGGAGGTCACTGTTCAATTCCAGTCAGGGTACATGCTCAGGCCGTGGGCTCTATCTCTAGTGGGGGGCGTGCAGGAGGCAGCCGATCAATGACTCCCTCTCATCATTGATGTTTCTATCTCTCTCTCCCTCTCCCTGAAATCAATAAAAACATATTTTTTTAAAAGGTGGATTGCTTTAAATATATATATATATATATATATATATTTTACTATGTGAACCACAGTGTATGTAGTTCAAGGATATGGCAAAAGTCGTGCTTGGTGTGGAAATATCTGAGGTTGGAGAAATGCTGATCCAAAGTCACTCTCTCCTGGCAAAGCTCTTGGATAATATATTGTGCCAGAAAACTCTGTCAGCCTGGGTACCACTACCTCACCCTACCCTGTGGGCTCGGAGCTTGAGGGAGAGGCAACATGGAGGGGGCTCCCGAAACCACCTGTCAGCCCCCTGCTCTCAGAGGGGAGGGCAAGTGCGGGGAAGCCACTCCTGTGACTCTCCCGAGAATCAGGTCTGCTTTGTAGACACTGGTGGACGGAGGAGAAGCAGATGACGGAACTGGTTTCCCAGCTCATCTGTCAGATAGAAACTTGGGGAACCTAATAGAAAGAGCAGGCAGTGTTGGTCTCTTTCTGCAAAGGTACAAAGAAATGGAGTCATTTTTTTAAGGGAAGCTGTATGGATGTTGTACCAGGAGTGAGACCTGGGCACTAATCCTGGCGCTGCCCCTTCTTAGCTCAGTATCTTGGGTAAGTCACCCAGTCCAGGTATGTCCTGAAGCAGCCTAAGATTTCATAGACTTGGGGACAACTTACTGGATTTACAGTCCCCCAAACTCCAGGAACCTCCTCATCCTTGCTGCCAAGTAGGGTGATCCATACAACCCAATTGCCCAGGACATGCCCAGTTGGCACCTGGTATGTTGGCAACCCCCATTCATTCCCAAAAGTTTGGACAGTAAATTATAAGTTCACTGTACTAAGCCATGTCCTTTTGCCTCTCCATTTACTACTTTTCACTGTTAGATTTGACCTGTCATTACTATCCGTTCAGACCTTTTTTGGCTCCAGATCCTGGCACAGCTTTTGCTAAGAGATGGCGCCCTCCCACGGCACCTCCCTCCTCATGCTGGGACTGATGAAAACACCCAATAGCCAGGTTCCCAGCAGAACCCCTGCTCTAGGTTGTAACCAGGGAATCATCATCCCCCTTCAGATGCGGTCAGCCATCGCTGTAAATCTGTTGGTGCGGGCCTGCGGCCCCAGGGGGATCATGAGAGCCCAAGGCCTGGCCGGCTCAGCTATGACACACATCTCAGACCCGCCAGCAGTTTGCTTATCAGCATCCAGTGTGGCCTGGCCCCTTCCTTCCTGTAGAGTCTTTCTGTCCAGCACTGCCTTGATCACTAACTGCTTTCCAGGCCCTCCAGCCATCCCTTAGGGGACCCAGGTGTCACTTGATCAGGACCAGCATTGAGGTTGCTGGTCTCTACTCTAGAATTTACCTTCTTTGAAAGTTAGGACCTTTGCCCGTTCTGTGTCCTCTGGCTGTGCTCCGTATCTGTGCCTCCCAGGATTTCTCACGGTGGCCTGGCAGGCTCTTGTCAAGTGCTCTCCAGACCTTTTCTCACGGCCAGCGGGACCCACTGATGCTCCCTCCATCTCTGCCTTGGGTCTGTTTGCCTCCACCCTCCCTCAGCGCTTTTCTGTCTGACCACCCCTCTTCTGAGTGAAAGTCCCCAGCCACAGACAGGAGTCCAGCAGACCCCCTTCCCCGTGAGTTGGCCTCAAGCACAGTTCTCTCAGTGCCTTTGGACTTGCCTCTTTCTTCCTCTTGCCCGGAACATCAGGGGAAATGCCATTTTGTTACCCTGTTTACTCAGGGGTCCACTTATGAGGCTTTAACCTTCCTGATGTGATTCTTTTTTTTTTTTTTTTAAATATATCTTTATTGATTTCAGAGAGAGGAAAGGAGAGGGAGAGAGAGAGATAGAAACATCAATGATGAGAGAATCATTGATTGGCTGCCTCCTACACGCCCCCGACTGGGGATCGAGCCCGCAACCCGGGCATGTGCCCTTACTGGGAATCGAACCCTGATCGCTTGGATCCTAGGTCCATGCTCAATTGCTGAGCCACGCCCGGCTGGGCCCCTGATGTGATTCTTAGAGGTTCACACCCCGTGGTCTGCTCTTCTTTCACAAGTTCCAATCAGCTGCCCCCAGAACCCCCAGTCCATCTTCCAATGCCTCACCCTCTGTGACCACATCTCACCCACCATTTGCATCTTTACAGATGTGTTTGAAAATACCATTTTGCATCTACTCCCTCCTGAGCCACCTTCTTTTAAGGAATCTGTGACCACAGGCTCACACCTCCGTGCTCTGCTTTATAATGGGGTGGATAGAGGACAGTGAGTGTCCCACTCACTTTCATCTGGAAACATCCCCACCATAAAGCATCGTGAGGTTACTGGGTCAGGCTACACCATTCTGCCTGTCCTGTTCCTCCTACCAGATTGCCCTTTCCCCTCCCCAGTCACTGAGAGGCACTGAGGTCTTGGCTCCTTCTTTAAAATAACTGTGGTATGCACTTAAACTTTAACAATAGCTCTTTGGTGTGCCTTGCTAGGATTCAGGTACTATTCTGAACACTTTTGCTAGATTAACTTATCTATCCCTTATAATGCAATGAGATGTAGTTACTACTATAGGTCCATTTTACAGGTGAGGAAATTGAGGCAATTGCCCGAATTCATGCATCCAGTAAGTAGCAGAGCTGAGATTTAAACCCAGGCAAGCTGGCTCTAGAGCATTTGCTTAAAACCATGATTCTCTTCAACCTGTGCCCCCTTTCTGCCTGCAGATGCTCATTAGCCAGGCCTTCTCCTGGGTGCCTCCCATGGCCTCAGCCTGCCCAGACCCATCCCTGGATTTCTGGGCCAGTCCAGTGAGGTGGGCAGGCTGGAGCAGGGTTGGGGGAGGGGTGGCAGCATCCCAATTCTTGCTGTCTTCTTGCCATGGACTCCACAGAGCCTTCCAAACTGTGACGTAGCAGCTTGTGCTAATGGTCTTGGAATCCAGGCCTCAGGCGCCCAGGGAAGGTTCTGGGGCCCTGGTGGCCTGAGAGCCCCATCTCAAGGAAGGGGAGGGTGTGAGCAACAGGGACAGGGATAGGTGCCAGAGGTAGGACCAGAAGACCGGGTCAGGCAGGAAGGCAGAGGACTGTGGGGGGGTGTATCAGGAGAGTTTGGGGGAGCCTCTCACCCATTCCTGTTTGCTTTGGACCATGGAGGCCACATGCTGTGAGCTAGAGTGTGTCTTGGCAAGAGGCTCAGTGACAGAGCCTTCTGACCAGGGGAGGCCTGGCCGAGGGTGGCCCGCCTTTCGTTGTTCTTAAAGGCACAGCGTGCCATGGGCAGCCCACATTTCCAGTGTCTCTGGGCCCTCTCAGATAGAAGCCTCAGATCTCCCCCAAGGTCATGAGAAAGGGGTCAGGCTGGGTCCAGGGCAGAAGAAGTCCCTTAGAGCCCAGGCTTGTGCCAGGTGTGTGGTGTGGCCAGGTGGGAAGCACTGGTGATATGTACCTGGCCAGGCCCCCTGCAGCCCCCTTCTTCCTCTCAGCATCTCCCCACCTCTGCCATTTGGTGCTCATAAATTCTTACCCCATCCTCTCCTCCAAACTGTTCCAAGGAAAGAACGTGGGAATGCCTGGACACATCCCCTCCCAAAGGGTCCAAAACCTGAGCCAAGGCAAGGTATACCTCATGAATGGAGGCAGGTGTTTCAGGCCTGGGGCTGTGCCTCAACTTGTCCTAGCTCCATCTCCCAACCTCCCTCACCCAGACACCAAAACCCTTCTCCGTGGCCTGGGCGTGCAGTAGCACTCCACAGAGCTCCACTCTGGACTAACTGGTGTCCATGTGAAGGAGGACCTGGAGGGAAAGGAAAGGTGAGGCTGGGAAGTCACCTAAAGGCTGCTGAGTTCTCCCAAACTCCAAACTTTGACTCCTGTCCTGCCCGATATCCTCTCGCTGGCACCCAGGACAGTGGGTGGAAGCTGGCCCTCCCCTGCTGGCCTCTGCCAGTGCACAGGTTGTGATTGCATCTTCCTGTGGGCCTTGCAGGGAGATGGGGAAAGAACACCTGAGTCCAGACTGTGTGTTCTCTGCAGTGTCCCCTTGCCTGACACAGGGCCTGGCAGGTGCCAGACGCTCAGTAAATACTTGGTTATTGAGAATGCCATAAGTCCCTGATCCCAGGTCACTCGGTAGGCAGATCAGACCATCCTGGTCTGGTGAGGCCTGAGGAGGGCCAGTGACCTTTTCCAGGTCACCCAGCTAGTAAATTGTGAAGCCAGGATCAGATCTGAGCTCTGTGTTGGAGGAGGGGCTAAGAAGTGCCTGTGGGCAGAAGCCTGGGGTGAGCAGGGCCAGGAGGGTGGGGAGAGTCAGGGAAGGCCTCATGGAGGACAGTACCTCAAAGGATGGAGTGGGGGGATTTCAGAGGGAGAGAAAGGGCAGGGTCCCCTGCCCCCACCAGCTTCTTTGTCCTGGGCTCAGCTGTGACCTCAGAAGCCTTTATTAACGTCCTAATTGTGTGCAGCTGGTCTCCTCTGGCTCTAATGAGCTCATTATCCTCTCTCATTAAGGAGGCCTTTGTGGCCTGGTCACCCTGGGGACAGCAATGGCCTGGGAGTGCCCGTCACTTCCTGCCGCTCCCGGCTAGGCTCAGCCCCCTCCTGGAGAGACTAAGGCCCCCAGCCCCTCTCTTGGCCCCTCACCCAGGTCATTCCATCCTCTGTCTTCCTCCATCTCTGCCTCTGTCTCTGTCTTTCTCTCTCTGTCTCTGTTTCTACCCTTCCCATCCCTCCTCCAATGCCAGCATTGGGAAGCCCTAATTAGAGTCAGTTTGAGAGGACTTTGACATTGGCCAAAGAGCTGAAGATTATGCTCAGCCTGGAAAGAAAGAGGGTCTGGCTTCTGGCTTGAGCTTTTTTCTCTTGGGGCTAGGGGCTCTCTCTTCCCTATCTGGGATGGTGGCCCCCCTTCCCTGCCCTGAGCTGGAGGTACCTGGTCAGGCCACCCCAGTGTTGCCTTCTCCTTCCCTTAGCCTCTGAGCCATTGTGAAGTGGGCTCTTATTGAGGCCTCGCGAGCAGGGCTGGCTGCTATGTCAGGTGACGTTGCTGTTCTTTCTGGGCCTCTGCCTCCTGGAAAGGGCTGGGCCCTGGCCTGTCAGCCAACCTGGCTGAATGACATCCTTCTTCTGGCCCTGTGGAGACATGGTCCTCCCAGAAGGAGAAGCCAGAATGAGGCAGCTCTCAGTGGGTTGGCCAGCTGCGGTTCTCCCAGATGACTGCCCCACTCTAGGGCTTAGCCCCAAAGATCAGGCCCAGACCACACAAGGAAGGTATTTCCTGCATGTCCAGTGTGTGGCTCCTCTCTCAGGGTTCCCTTACAGCACTTTCCCGTTCAAAGGAATGGACATGGTAGCTCCTCCCTCTCCTGCCCTGTCTGAGGGGGCATCTCAGAATAAAGGCAGTCCAGGTGGGAAGACCTGCTTGGGCATGGCTGCCAGGCCAAGGGTGCAGGGCTGTGCTTAAGGGGTCTCTCAGCAAGCTCAGCCCCTTGAGGGTTCCCCACCATCCTGCTCTACCAAATCCCGCCCCCAAAAAGAGGATGCTTCTCTTCCACCTAGAAAGCAGGATGACTTCTCAGGAAAAGGCCAGGTCTGGCCGCCAGTCGGGTAACAGCCGCTTCCATCTGGGCACAGTGGTGGCTACTGATCAGCTCAAAGCTAACTCCATTAGTAAAACCTTGCTGTCTTCCTCTCCCAAGAACAGGGGCTGGTAGGATGGAAGAAGGCTAGCAGGGGCCATCTGAGAGTTTGGACCTGTCTTCCTGGGGACGTGAAAAGTACAAGAGGTAGCTCAGGCCGGCCCCTGGGCATCCACAAGAGCTGGCCACCTGGGCTCCCACATCCTATGACTTTAGTCCTTCATTCAGCAAAGCTCATAGCTTCCCTTTAGTGGGCGCCTGCTGTGTGCCAGATCCCATGCATTGTTCTTTATCATATCCCATCCTCATACTAGCCTGCAAGGTAGATGGTAGTCTTCCCATCTTACAGATAAAAAAACCCAAGGCTCAGAAAGGTTAGGTCACTTTCCAGAGGCCACAGAGCATGGAAGTAGTAGGGATGGGATTCAGACCCAGGTCTTTGGCCCCAGAATTTAGGCTCTGTGTCTCAGTCTTTTCATCTGCCAGGCTGCTTTCTGCAAGCCCAGCTTTGCCCTAGAGACAAAGTAGACATGGATGGTACATATATTCTCAATAGACCAATCCTCAGTGTGCATGAGCAGCTGTGAGTAGTGGGGTTGACTCTCTGGACACTTGAGATTTGGAGAAGGCCGGTTCGGAAGGGCTTCCTGGAGGAGGTTAGGACAGGAGAGGGGAGGCTATAGGACCTCTGTCCTGGGGAACTGTGTGAACAGAGCAAGAGCCAGGCCGAGGATGGCTCTGAGACATGTTGGGCAAGGAGGAAAATCCCAGGGATGTCTCCCACTGGGCCGCATTTCCCACCATGCTTTGCTACCACAGATTGTATCAGCTGAGGAAAGAGTAAGGAAGATAGTGCCTTTCATTCTTCTGGAGCCCTTGAAGGCAGCCCCACACGCCATAGGTTAGAGTGAACGCCTGGGCATGCGCATGCATACACACACATCTGGGTCAGTTCACCAAGCCAGGCTGAGGGCTCCTGGTGTACCCCTCAGGCACAGCCACCGCCCAGCCACCCATGGGTGCTGACTCTTAGTCTAGGAGAATACCAAACAGCCACCACCATGCTGATAGTTGTGCAAGGTTTTTGAGCTCCAACTCTGTCCAAGGCCCCAAGCTAAGCTTCTTATATCATTTATTCACTTTAACAACCTCGGGAGGTAGGCTTCATTAACTACTCCCATATCAGAAAGGGGAAACTGAGGCTCAGAGGTTTAGCAATTCGTCCATGATCACACAACTAGGAAGTAGCAAGCCAGGACCTGAATTTGCGTTGTTTCCCATAGACCCCTAACTGTTACCCTCCCCCCAGAGGACCCTCACCCGTACACACACTCAGGTACACAGAGCACATGCCCAGCAGCGTGGACATACCCACTCACAGACAGGTGCATATATAAAGCACCAATATCCAGGGACACACGTTCTTAAGGAGCCACCTCTACCCTCGTGCACAGCAGGTGTGTACCTTATCCATATCTGTGGTGGTTAAGAATATGGGCCCTGGAACCAGACCGCCTAGGTTTGAAGTTCAGCTCCTAATTGTCATCTATCTCTGCCTCAGTTTCCTCATCTGTAAAGTGGGGGTGATGATGAGAGTAATACTTGTTTCATAAGATTCTTGAAGATGAAATAGTCACGTATATAAAATTAGTGCCTAGCACTGAGTGCTCTTTTGTTTCTGACCACGATCGTCATCACTTATAATAAATGCGCAGACACACCTACAGTGTGCCAGGTGTATGTAGATATGTACTTGGACATAACCCACCTCCCATGTCCTCAGAAATACATAGCCTTGTCCACCCCCCCCCCACACACACACACTCTCAGCCTCTATCCGCAGGAAAGGACTCCAAGTGCATTGGAGGTGAGCCTGGGAGCCCCATGGGGCTGGCTGACACCTGAGTTCTCTTGGCCAGCTGGCCATGCTCAGGAGTTCAAGCTCTAATTGCTCCTTGCTGAAGCAGCAGTCCTTGCTGAAGCAGCAGTGACTTTGGTCAGGAGCCCCAGTTGCAGCAATTGATGTCTGAGCTGCTGGCATCTGGGACCGGCCTGTCAGCAGCCGTGGGTGGCGCAGCCCCAGGGAACCTCCCTCAGAAGCCTGTCTGTGTGACTCGTGCCAGGGTTCCCAGGAGGTCCGCATGGAGCCGGGTGGACACCTCTGCCCATGTTCACTCATGCCTATCCATCTTTGCTTGGTGAAGGTGCCCATAGCCAAGCCAGTAGCAAGTTATTCTCTGCAGGGCCTGATGCAGGAGTGACCCGAGACAGAGACACATAGCCCAGCTCTGCACATTTAGGGCTGGAGTGTAAGAAGCCCAGGCCATTATTCTCAGGCAAGGTTAGCAGGGACCACCAGGCCTTGAGGATGATGAGGGTCTCAGCCCCAAGTCTTGGGGGTACAGCAGGAGAGTAGGATCCTAAGTTGCTACCTTAGGGTAGGGAGATGCTCATGGTCAGCTGATAACGCGGCCCAGGCTCCCCAGAAGCTTCTGGTGCAGCAAAAATTTTGAGGTGCAAAGGACTCAGAGATAGCTCTGGCACATCCAGGGGGCACCCAGGCAGTGTGAGCACCATGCCACCCTACTCATTAGTCACTTCAGCCAGCCACACATTTAGCTTTTCAGCAAGTCGCTGCCCTGTCCCGCCTGTGTTCCAGGCCTGTGCAGCAGAGGTAGAAGGAGGGCCAGGCCAGCCTGCCCTGCCCCTGGGAGTTTCCCTGCGCCAACAAGTCCAAATCTGTCTTTCCATCCCAGATTCCTGGCTCCTGGGGGAAGGGAGGGAGCAGAATGTACGTGGTAGGTTTCCCAAAGGGTGATGCAAGGGGTAGGGGAGATGATGCCACCAGCAGGGAAGAGACCTAAATCCTGGGATTGTGAAACCCTTGGAGCCAGGGGCCAGCTCCCAAGATGGCCCTGGTGAGTGGGAATTTGAGCAGGGACTTCTTACCCAGAGCTTGTTTGAATGATGAATGAATGAACCAATGAATGAAAAAGGAAAATGAATGAGCTTTTATCATTTGGCCATGACTGTCAAGGGTCGCTCAAGGGTGCAATGCCCACTTACTGTGATTGAAATGTCAACACACTTAAGGGCAGCTGTGAGTAGCACAGCTGTGGAAATGCCACTGACCCATGATAGGAAAGGGGAATAGTGACCATTAGAGGGTATCCCTGAGGCCTTTATCGCTGGATACTTTTGAAGCAGAGAAAGCAGCCCCACTCCCGCCATACCAGGGGTCCTAATTTACAGACCCTAAAAGGTCTCAGGGTTTGGCTGTTCCTGCAAGGTGACTTTCACACATTGGACATAGGATTGTCTCAATATTTTGATTTTTTCATCAAGCATTTGAGGAAGTATGCATCCCAGTCCATCGGGCCCTTCCATCAGGGAGCATGTTAGTCTATCTCTTCTTAGCCAAGCACAGGCTCCTCCAGGCTGGACGTGGGCCAGGCATTTCCCGGGCTCCCGGGTTGTCTGGCTTTGTGCCTTCCCCTCCTCATCCAGGCCCCCACCGCCTCTGCCATCCCTCTGGGTTCTCATGGCCCTATTCTCTCTTGTCCCCTCTGCAGGCTGGTGGTTCGTGAGCACCTCTGAGGAACAGGGCTGGGTCCCTGCCACCTACCTAGAGGCCCAGAATGGTACTCGGGACGATTCAGACATCAACACCTCCAAGAGTGGGGAAGGTAAGAATCTGCAGGTTATGAGGGCTGGTAATAAGGCAGGTTCAGGGAGCTGGCTGCCCCTAGGATCACTGGGGATGGGTACCCACCCCACCCCTGGCCACAGGAATGAGCCCAACTCCTGGAGGCAGCTTTCCCATCTTCTCCCTAAAACCATCAGAACCCCTGAAGAGGGCTGGGCCATGTTCCAACCCTCCTTTCTCTCTCAGACCCACTAGCTCACCTCCCGTTCCAGGCCCGTCCCTGCAGCCCCCATGTGGGGCTAAAATTAGAGGGGAAATTCCTTTGGGGTGTGGATCTCAGGGTTTGGCAACTTTGGGGCAGAGACTGGGAAGAATAGTCTTGGGGCTAAACCCCTGAAGCTCCCTATTCCCTAAGAAGCCCTGGGTTCCTCTGGGGGACCCCACAGAGACCTCCCTTTGCCTACCCCCACCCACAACTTCTGAGCATGTGTTGCTCTGCTCAGAGGCCTCTGCTCCGGTATCTGTTGGTCTAGCTGAGGGTGTAGACACAGAGGGCAGGTCTGTGAATCATTTCTCAGTGTCACACTCACCAAGATGTGGCTCCAACCCCTGCACCATCAGCCTTTCTGATTTTCTAGGTTTTTCTAGTTGCGTTTCAAAGAACCTTCCCCCAGGCCAGCATTGGCCTGGACGGCCTATCTGTGGACTCAGGTATTCCCCAGAGCAGGCTGCCAGAGCCCAGCAAGTGTGAGGCACCCTAGTTCCCACTGCCTGCTTCTAATGACTTCCAAACCTCCCGTGTCCTGGCAGCAGGAACGCTTGCCCTAACGGTCAGTGGGGACGGGCCAAATGGGCATGTCTGAGAGCCAGGGGTATGGAGGCCTGCCACCTGGGGCTCAGGCCACCTCCCAGGCCTACACCCGTGCTCCCCCCCTTCCCATTGCCCAGGCCAAAATAAGCAGCCCGCCAAGCGCCAGCTCCTTTTTCATCCTTCCCCTAAATGTCCGTTACTCGGCAGGCAGTTGGAGCCCCACCCTTCCTCCTGAAATGCTTTATTTCAGTTCCTTGACCAGAATTGCAGTCCCTGCAGTGCTTATCCACCTTGTGACAGGTTTCCAGGGACTAGGCCCCATCAGGGAGCGCCCCTGTGTTCAGGCCAGGTGCTCAGTCCTTCCTGGCTGTTTCCTAAGCCCTAGAGTGGAGCCTGCACCCCATCTCCCCTCTGGTTCCATTGCACTCTGCAGCAGTAGAGGTCTTGGCCCTGAGCTGCATCTGGTCTAGTTTGTCTGCAGTAACCAAACTCAACTCCTATCCAGTTCCACATTCTCGGGGGCGTCCCAGGGCCTCTCAGAAATAACAGCCCCTTGAGTGTACTGAGGTCTGGCTCACTCGCAGGTGTTCAGCTGGTGCTTTACATGCCCTCACCACTACCGTTGTGGGGGTGAGGGGACACTGTTGGGATCCCCATTTTCCTGATGCCAGAACTGAGGCTTCGAGATGGTTAGCTATGTGTTTGTCTTCGTAAGGCTTCAACCCTGGTTGGCCTTCGTTGCTTTGTGGTCCTCACCACCGGGCAGCATGCCTCTCCATGGAGCATTTAGCTTGTAAGCAACTCTAGGAGCGTATGTGCCATTGGAGCCCCGCCTGAAAGGCTATGCCAAGAGTGTCAGAGCAGAGATATTAGTAGATGATGGAGGAATAGGACACTGAGTGGGCAGAAGAGTGTCCAGGGCAGGAAAGAGCCTGAGACTTATATGGACACAGATGCCAGCCTGGTTGGAAGACAGAGTGGTGCTTGGCATAGAACAAGCAGTAGCAGGTTGTAGAGGATTTTAACTTTGAAGAATCAGCAGCCATTTGTAGGTTCTGCATTCAGAGTGTGTGTGTGTGTGTGTGTGTGTGTGTGTGTGTGTGTGTGTGTAAAACCCAGGGTGACCCTTCTGAAAATAAGTTGTTCTGCATGCTTTTGATAGGACCTGTCTGCCAGTACTCCTGGCAACACTGGGCAGCTGTGAAGTCCACCATCACATCTCCACCCAGCCCAGCTCTACAGAAGGGCTCAGTGCTCAATACCCCAGGTCCAAGACCCCAGCAGCTGTGGTGTGTCTGCCAGTCTCTCTGTACCTGCAGCCATGTGGCTAAGAGATTAGCCCACCCCTGGTCTCCTCTCCAGCCATCTCTACCCCAGCCCTGTTGCCATCCCATCACAGGTCCCCTGAGCCCTAGAGACGGAAATTGAAAGCCTTTGTCCCATCAAAGCTTCCCTAACAGCTCATGCTGTCAGAGCTCCTCCAGGTCTGGCTCGCACAGGCCCTGACCTACGTTCCATAGAGCTCGTTCAGTCCCTTGCTTTGTTTCATGCCAGGGCAAGTGGTGTCAACTCCAATGACAGACGAGGAAATAGAGGCTTAGAGAGGGAGGGCAGCCCGCCCAGGGTGATGTAGAAACCTGGCAGTGGGACCTGGACTGAATCCACACCTCCTAACCTTTTGTCCAGGCCTCCTGCTTATAAGAAGCAGGCCACTGTCCTCCTTCCAGGAAAGCAAATATTTCCCAAGAAGCTTTGGTGGCATTTGGCTCAGGTGTGTTCGGACAGTTTTGCTGTGGCTCTGCCTGCCTCCCTTTCCCAGACCTGAGCATCCCAGCACCCTCCTCCTGTAGTGCCAAGAGGTGGGAGCCAGTTGGAGCCCTGGAGTCCTGGTCTGGTGTCTGTGCCACCTGGTGTCCCATAGGAAGGCAGGTGGCATCTGGAGCTGGGCTGAAGCAACTAGATGATCAGTGCAGGGTATACCCCAGAGAGGGTGGGCTGGACGAAAGGGGCCTGTAGCAGTGAGAAGCAGGGGAAGCAGCTTCTGTCCTCAGAAATTCAAATGGGGAATGTGTGGAGAGGAGCAGAACCAAGGCCTGTGGCCTTCATGTGAGCACTTCACTCAGCACCATTTCTTAGGGATCAGCCATGTGCGTGGCCTCATGGTGGGCCCTGGGGATGCAGAGACACAGTCTTTGCCCTCAACAGACTCGATCCAGTGGGGATGACTGTGAAAGCAGGGACATAAATGCAGAGCAGTAAGAGCTATAAGCTCTGTTGAGGATGGGACCCCAAGTCTCTCCTGGACATGTATATCCTTCCACACACGGTGCCTGGCTTGTGGTGACAGGTTCACAAGCAGGACTCGGTTAGTGAGTGAGTGAGTGAGTGAGCGAGCGAGTGGGTGGTGGGGCTGTAAGCCCCGGTGTGATGGGGCCCCACACCGCCCCAGGAACTGGCACTGCCCAGCAACAGGGGGAGCAGTGGTCTTTCCCTGGGGCCGCGGCAGAGGGTCATCTTGCCCTGACCGGAACCAAGGGTCCTCGTCAGCTCCCAGGTGCTGGGATTCTAAATTCTCAGCCTGTCCCTGGCTCAGGGCAAAATCTTCGGCTTTGGTTGAGTTTTCCCCCACATGCCAATGATGTCACTTGTCAGATCTGCCCCTGTCCAGCAGGTGTGTGCCAGCTGCTGACCTGGGAGTGTGACCCTTCCCTTCCATCATCCCTTTCCCGCCCCATCCCATCTCATCGTCATCTCCATTCTCTCCACCGGTTCCTGTCGGCCACGTGTTCCATCGTCATCTCTCACACCAGTGTCCAAGAGACGCAAGGCCCATCTGCGGCGCCTGGATCGCCGGTGGACCCTGGGCGGGATGGTCAACAGGCAGCACAGCCGAGGTGACCTCAGGAGCCAGCTTCTCAACTGGAGCTGCCGCCGCTTTCTCTCTCACTAACACCTCTCCTCCTCTCTGGGCTCTGCCCTGTGACCTCCTCCCCCAGATCCACTGGCCAGGCTTTTCTCTCGCCTACTGCAGCTTTGGGGTGGGTGGGTATGGGAGCTGCTTGGGAATTGGGATGACATTGGAGGTGGCTCTGGTTTCTGTCAGTGTCCTGGGGGTGGGGGTCATGGGACCTAAGGCACAGTTGTGGGGGCAATTGGACTCAATGAAAGGCCACATTTGCCCTGGGAACTGCAGATTAAGAGAACTGAGTGTTTCTGAATCTCTTCATGGGCCATTACACACGTGCGGTGCACTTCATTGCCTTCCTCCTCTAGGAAGGTGCTCCCTTGGCCAAAGCTGTTCCAGCATTGCTTAGGGACAGAGTAGGACGAAGGACCAGCCCACAACCCACCTCCATCAGCCAGCTCCCAGGAAGCTAGAAAGGGAGCAAGAGCCAGACCCAGCCTGGCACCTCTGATGGTGGTATTGGGCCAGCCAGGAGCCTCCAACATCTCCAGCACTAGCCATTGGGACTGGGAGTGTGGGGGCTGCTGATCAAGAGGATTTCAGGGAGGTTCCTGGTCTGCCACACAGGCTGATCGGGAACCAAGACATTTGCAGGTTCAAGGCCATTCCAACATCTAGGAACTTGGAACATAGGAGATAGGGGCCTCTGAATAAACCCCTACACATCTCCAGAGCCCCCAGGCTGTAAGTGGCCAGTTTAAATATAAGATCATGTTTGGTATCTGCCCCCAATCCTCAGGCAGCAAGAAGCCTGGACTCTGTGGTGTGCACTGCCTGTGGCTGGCTTAGTGTCGGACTCAGAGCACTGACCATGAGGAGCCTAGCTTGTCCTGAGCATAGAGTGTGGGTTGGACCCTGGAGGCTAGCACAGGACAGGAAGCCAGGTTGTGGAAACAGCAAGAACAGGTGGAATGTAAAGCAAAAAGCACCCTAGAGCTGGGAAGGGTGGGGCAGCATTGGTGGGGGACCAGGCTGGGACACAGTTCCAAGCCTTGCTGGCAAAGGACAGTAGACACTGGCCTGGAAAAAGCAGCAGGGGGGAAGGCTTGGACTTTCCCATTCCCTCCAGCATCTGCTCCAAACACCATCACACACTGAGCCCCAAATACAACTCTGTCTCCACAACCCCATGGACACATGCAGCCAGCAAAGTACTACCCTGCACAGCACTGATGGCCACAGTAGTGTCACAGCCAACCCCGCAGCTGCACATCCACTGGCCTGTGACACAGTCTCACGGATACACACATAATTCCACCTAGGCAACCACACGTAGACTGTTTCGTGTATACATTATTTACGTTGTCACAAATAACATTCACACACAGTGCTCTACAACAATGTCACAAGTACACATGTAACTTCATGGAGTCTCATATACATGACCTCTATGCCACATACAAACAGGCAGTGTAGTCACAATTCCAAATATATATCACATATATGTAGACACAAATACATAATTCTGTGGTCACTCATAAGAATGCAAGTACAAGCCCACAACTTCTTTCTCTCTCTCAAATAAGAGATCTAAACAACGTTATTCCCCAGTCTTAGACCTAAGTTAAATCAGGCAGCCAAGAAAAACTTGCAGGAAGTTGGCTAGGAGACGCTTCGTTGCAATGAGCCGAGCTGATGGGGAGAAGCAGGCAGTGGGTCATGTGTAACTAGACAAGAGAAAAGCAGTGCTTCCCCAGGGCCTCCGCTCCCCTTCCCTCAGCCAACGAGGCCTTTGGAATCAAAAAGCCCCTTGCAGTGGGGTTGGGTAAATTGTGGGGGCCGGGAGGGGAGCCGGGGAGACTGCTGACAGAGGGGAAAGTGTTTGGAAAGAGGAGGCGTCTGTGGTTTGGAAACTGCAGGGCTCTCCAGCCCCTGCCTCCAAAACCAAAATAGGCCTGTCCACCTCCCCACAGCCACCCACCCACTCACCCAGTGGGCGGCCTGGCCAGCCCTTCCTGGGGCGGGGTTGCCACCATCTTTGGATGGCATAGCAAAGTGGCCGCGGCCTCAGTGCTTCTCAGAAGCCCTGAGTGCCCCCCAGAATTCATAGTCCCCATTCCCTCAACTCCAAAGGGGCATCTCTTCTAGGGACCACAACCAACCTGAATCATTCTGCCACCCCCTGAGGCCATTTCTATCTGCCTAGGCATCCTCCCACCTGGACCCCATGTGGGGTTTGTGGTCCTGGTTCAAGAGCTATCTCTGCTTCTCCCTTGGGGAAACCTGTGAGCTGGGGGCTGAGTTCCACGTAGCACATGTTCACACGGAGGAAATGCATGCCTCCGCCATCTGAGCCAACCATAGCAGAAAACCAAGCCCCCAGACAGACCAATTGGAAGAGTTGCCCTGCCTAAAACCAAGGCTCTGAATTTTTATCATCTGGAGGGCAGGACAAGCCTGAGCCAGCCAGATACCTTACTAGGAGCCCATAAACTCCCAGACATCCATGTTCACGGCAGCCCACGGCCACCAAGAAAAGGGCTTTTTGCTGGGGTAGTTCAGCCTTTCTGGGTAAAGCTGATATCCTTGGTGCTGCCCACCCCAAGAGGGTCAGGGGAAAACGGGGTGGTTACATGACCCATGGGGCACTGTCCTCAACATGTACCCTGGGGGCTCTGGAGGCTGGTGCATGGGCCTGGAAGCTCCAGAGCCTGAGCCCACATGACACGGTTAGGCCCTGTTCTCTGCCATGCGGCCGGGCAGGGCTCCTCTGATCTTCCCAAGAAGAGGACTGTAATTTTTCTCTGCAAAAGCAGCTTTGCCTAGGAAAACTTTAATGATGGCTTCCTGCTCGAACCACAGGCTTTTAAAAATAGCCCAGCTGAGCAAAGGCAAAATGTGGAGTCCAGGCCTCGCCTCACCCTAACCTCAGAACTCTAGATTCCCGGGGCCTGGCGCTGCCCCTCTGGCCACTGCCGGGGCCAGGATATACCGTGCCTCACTGGAAAATGGAGCGGGACCAGGAGCAGGCAGGAGAGCGAGTGTTGGCCTGTGCAACACTGAACTCCTCAAAGGCCCGAGTCAGAATCTGGCTGAAGGAGGTTCTCAGGCGGTCTTGGCAGCTCTCCCCAGCACGGCTGCATTGGAATCTGAAAGCTTCCAGGAGCTTGTGGATGCTGAAAAAGGCTTACAGTGGAGAAGAGACTCCCATGGGTTCACCCACCTTTTGCCTTTTGGCAGCCTTTCAGATTCGGCCTTCAGCCCATCAGCTCTGTCCTCACAGCCTGGCAGGGTAGCTGCCTCCATCCCAGAGGGAGCTGCTATCTCGGTCCAGGACAGGGCTGCAGACAGGACCCCGATAATCCAGGGAAGAGTGAACAGATGGCCTTCCTCTCATGGGGGGAGTAGGGGGTGGCAGCCGCCCCCTCCTCCCACTGCTGCCAGAGGCTCAGGCAGGCTATCCTCCATGGTCCAGCTGAGGAATCGGGGTGATTGTCACAGCTGGAAGCCAGGAGGTGGGGGACAGGCGTCTCAGAGACCAGTGTTCTGTGCCAGCATCTGCTATTTTGAGCTTGCAGAAAGCCTCCCACTCGGCTCCTCTGCTCAGCCCTGCCTGCCCCTTCATCCACATACTCCACAGTCCATTTGGAGCTCCTGCTGTGTGCTGGGCACTGTCCCAGCCCCCGGGGAGCACCCACACCAGAGAAGACAGCGTAGGTTCCGGGTGCCCCTCCAATGGGCATCAGATGGCCATTTCTTCCCTGCCTGTACTCTGCTCCTTGTTCTAGAGGGTGAGGGTGGGGACGTGTCCTTCTTCCTGAGGCCTGAGTGGTCCTGTGAGAGAGAGGCTCTCCACCTAGGAGGCAGGGTTCGTGGCCAGCCGGCTGTGGGTCTAGCTGTCAGGGGCATCCTGGAGGCAGGGAGAGCTGACCCCAGTAGACACAGAAGAATCACCTCGCTGGAAGCCTGAGTAAGGACCCATGTGGAGGCAGCAGGGCCCCCTGCCAGGAGAGAGGCTGAAGGAACCAGGGAAGACACGTGTGGCCCGGCCTCGCAGTGCCTGGGAAACCCTGAACAAGGCCACAGTCAGACTGAGACCGGAGCAGGCAGCTCCCCGACGGGATCTGCGGTGCTGTGTGGTCAGCTCCATGCTGTCCTCCAGCTGATGCACGGGAGTGTTGCCTCACGCGGGGCTCCGCGAGGTCCTGCCTGGTCGTGCTGCGCTCACCGTTGCCCCTGCTCATTGTCCATGGGACTCATCTTTTTTTTTTAATCCTCACCTGAGGGTGTGTTTTTTCCATTGCTTTTCAGAGAGAGTGGAAGGGAGAGAGAGAGAAACATCTATGTGAGAGAGAGACATCAATTGGTTGCCTCTCCCACATGCCCCGACCGGGGATCGAGCCTGTACCCGAGGTACATGCCCTTGACCGGAACTGAACCCGAAACCCTTCAGTCCGAGGCCCAATGCTCTAACCACTGAGCCAAACTGGCTAGGGCAGTGGGACTGTTATTTTAACAAGACTCACATAACCTCTTCCGTTGAATGTGTGTTACCCAGAACCCTCTTGGGGAAATTACAAGATAAGGTGATCAGACTAGTGGTCAGATAAGGCTTCACCAGATGGTCCTCTGGAGCATTCAGAAGACCAGACAGGAAGGATTTAAGGGGTTGAGGTGGAGAAGGGCCAGGAGAGCAAGTCCGGGACAGACGAGAGTGTCACACATTCAGGGCAAGAGGAGGTATGCTGTGGGGCCTCCAGGCATTCGGGGGACACCTACTGTTGGTCTCAGGCTTCTTGACACAGGCCCCATGAAGGACAGGTTCCATCTGACCCTGTCTTCAGCCCAGAGAGCTTCTGGGGCCTCAGGACTCCAGGCCTGGGCAGCCTGGCTACTGGTACTGGGCTGGGAGAGCCTCTGTGTTGCCCAGGGTTTTGCCAGACCACCTGAGGCCCTGGCTGGCTTTGGCACACACTGGGAGCAGTGGTGATAACTGGTCCCTTCTCTTCCCTTCCCTGGAAAAGCCAGAGGCCAACACAGTGCACTTTGGCAACCATCTAAGCAAGGCCAGGCCAGGGGGGAGGAAGACACAGGAAGGAGGAGCTGCATCCCGACCTCAAGTAATTGTGCTTTCTTGCTTTGCCTGCCGCCTACAGAGGAGAAGTATGTCACTGTGCAGCCTTACACCAGCCAGAGCAAGGACGAGATTGGCTTTGAGAAGGGCGTCACCGTGGAGGTGATCAGGAAGAATTTGGAGGGCTGGTGGTACATCAGGTAGGAGCCCCAGCAGAGGAGCAAGATGCCCTGGGCAGGAGAGCAGGTAGATACTACCGAGTGGCCGGGGATGCCAGATGGCGAGTAGATACTGACCGCAGCTTTGCGCCCACGGCCCAGGCTTGGCTGTGCTGAGTCTGTACAGCTGAACAGCTCAGACAGAGAATGCTCATCTCGCAGATTCTCTCCTGGGACACGTAAAGCAGAGCCTGAGCTGCAGCCAGCGGGGCCTAGGGGCTCCAGCTCGGCTTGCAGGCGGTGGTGCAATCCCTTCCAATGCAAGTGCCAGGAGGGTCCAGCACATCTGAATTTGGTTTTCTGCGTCCGGCTTTGGCTGCCTACTGTGCTCTGCAGCTCAGGCTGCCTGGAGCACTGGCGTCCACAGGCCTCTCTGAGGTCCCAGCAGGCCGCCCCTGCTGCCCACAGCTCAGCACTCCGGCTCTGTCCCCGATTGTCCCCTCTGCAGGGCTGGCTCATGTGGTTGCAAGAGCTGGGCCAGAAGTGAGGCCTGAACCCAGGCCTGGTTCAGAGGTCTCTTCTTTCTCCTGCACCTCTCTCTCCCAAGGCCTAATCACACTTCTGAGCTGAGAAACCCATTGGGGAGTATGGGGCGGGGGGAGTGGGCAGCTTTCCTGATGCTCTTGGAAACAAAACCTGTGGGGTTTACTTGCCTCTCCCCTACTAAGCTCTGCCCCTCCAGTCCCCTCTGCCCTGGTATTTCGAGGCCAGCGCCACCCTCAGGGAGCCTTGCTCTCAGGAAATGTTTTGATTCCTTTGGGACCTGCTCAGCTCTGATGATTTTACCCAGTTTCTCTCTTCTTTGCCCATAAGCAGCCTTGCAGAGATTGTCCCACATCTGTGGGCTCTGGGGACCACCTCTTCCGGCCCACCACACCTGGGAACCCTATCCCAATTATGGGCAGGATGCATGTTCTGGGCTATCGCCCACAGTGGGTACAGGATTGACCAAGGTGATGTGGGCAATCAGAGATGGTTGCTCAGACCACACTGACTGGCCAACACTGATGGTGTTGAGATTGGTGCTGATGGGTAGGATAAAGGTCACTGGCCCCATGAGATTGAACCTTAGTGTGACCTGACAGGACATTGCTGCCCTGGCCCTGCATGTCTGTTGGGATGGCTGAGGTGTCTCTTTCTGTCCTGTTAGGTGGGTCGGGACTGTGTGCCTGGACATGTGTTGCCCAAAGCCCCTTCCCCTGGACTTTGATGACCTCTCAGCAACTAGAGCCAGCCCCCAAATCCACCAACAACGTGTCTGGCGTAGGAAGGCTGGCGAACAGTCTGACAGGCTGGTTACCTAGACCACTTGCCTGGTGGTTATCTACAAAGCTCATGGCTTTTTGTTTTGTTTTTTAAGTTTTCTAAAATGACCAGTAAAGCCACTTTGTGCTTTTTCTTCTAGTCATCTCTTGTCCCCATGGTCTAGCCCTTTAGCCAGCGGGAGCTTCAACGGAAAACCCAGCTGAAAAGGTTCCACCTTAAGAAGGCTGCCAGACACCCCCTTAAATATGCCATTTCCCAACATTCCAGGCTCTGTGTTGATCCTCATTTCCTGTCTTTCTTCTCTACGCCCCCCCCCACACACACACCCCCTCCCTCTCCCTCCATCTCTCCTTTTCCAGTTTGCTTCCCTCTGGAGTCATTCCATGCTCCAGAGCTGGAAAGCAGATGTGAGCAGAGTTGGACCCAGACGCACACACAGCCGCTTCTGATTCCCTTGCCTCCTTCTGCCTGGAATCTAATTTTATCCATGTAACACCAAAGGAACACACAGGATTTGAAATGGAAGCTTTCAGGGCAGCGAGCAGGCCTGACCATGCCTCCCGTGAAACCCTGCTCCCCATCTCTCCATGGTGTTCTCAGAGGAATGCACCTGCGTGGCCAGCAGGTTCCCCCTCGTCTTTTCTCTGAGATGCAGGAGCACCGGCCTCTGAGCCAGATGCTGCCACCGGCTAGCTGTGTGACCCTCTGCTACTTGCTTTGGTTTTCTGAGCCTTGGTTGTTGCCTCGTATGTAAGATTAGGCATCTTGATTAGTTGCTTCCATCCACTCCTGAAATCCTATGCTTCTGTCTGTCAGCTCCCTGATTTCCATCCTTTTGTTCACTGATGTCTGCCTCCCAGGCCTCAAACAGGGAGCCAGATGGGTGAGATGGGGTGAGCCTGCCTGCATGTTCGTGACGTGCACATAACCCCCTACCTGAGCTTTCCAGCAAAGCTTAAGACATGTCGATAGAAACTTTAACCCTCACATTCCTTTTTCTCCCACCAAATGTGTGCCCAAGAGCAAGGTCAGATGGAGAATCAGGGGAGGGGGGATTGTCAGACATCTGGCATGGAGGAGCCATTTCAAAGAGCCAGATGTGTCCCAGGAAGCAGACGGGGACATTACAACCCAGACTCTGGGGCATTGACAACTGTTGATGAGGAAGTGAGCTCTCAGTGGGCTTGGGTAGAAGCTCAGCACCATGGGGGGGGAAAGGGAAAAAAAGCTTGTTTTCGGAAGTCATCAAGTCACCTAAAATTAAGTCAGCCCTGTCATTTGCCTTTTCTCTTGTTTATGGGATTTGGGGTTTTGTTTTCGTTTTGTTTTGTTTCGTTTTGTTTTTGTTTTGCCATACCAGAGGTTTTAATTTTATCCAGTCATGTGCTTTAGTCACTTCATTTATGGTTTCAGCTTTTGAAATTCCATTTAGAAAGGTTTTTTTCCAGCCCCTCAAGATTAGGCAAGTATTCACAACCTGCATTTTTTATTTTGCTCTACAGTGTGGGGCTGGGGGCTCACTTATATTTCCTAACTGGATAATCACTTGTCCCCAGATCACTCACTGAATAATCCATCCTTACCCCACTAATTTTGAAGTGTCCCCTTTAGCACTGGTCTATTGGTGGACTTGTTCTGTGAACTTGATCCGTCTGCTACTTCTGCATGGTACTGATACGTTCCCCACTCAGTCACTCACCTTTAGAGACGTCTTCCTAGTGGTCTCAATGTGTTCATCCTTCTGTATAAATTTTTGCAGTTATTCTATCCCTTCATTTTGCCAAAGAGAAAACAACTGAGCTCAGGTTTTCTGGTCTACCTGGGCTACCTCTTCGCTTCTCTGATAATATTTCCCTTTCCAATAGGACATTTAACTCGAGACACCTTCTCATTTCTTATCTCTAAAATTGCCCTCTACTTACTGTGAGGTAGCAAGCTATTATGGAGTCTACCTTTCAGGCAACCCGAAATTTAAGGAATCTTTTAACCTGAAGTTCCCACATTTGCCTGACTTTGCAGAGTATGAGAACTACACCAAGAGGGGTCAGGCACAGAACAAGGAGATGGAAAGAAATGGTGTTCTAGGTGTCTTTTCCACCTGCCCGCAATTCCACTTCTCTCCAGAGTAGTGGGGTTGCCAGGTGTCTGCTGAACACAGTAGAAAAGGCTAAGCTGGGCAAAGCCAGATGGGGCCTGGGCCTGGGAGTGGGGCATGAGGTCAGGCCTCAGTGCTTCAATGGCCTATGTCCCATTCCTCCCCCATAGATACCTGGGCAAAGAAGGCTGGGCACCAGCATCCTACCTGAAGAAAGCTAAGGATGACCTGCCAGCTCGAAAGAAAAATCTGGCGGGCCCAGTGGAGATCATTGGGAACATCATGGAGATCAGCAACCTGCTGAACAAGAAGGCATCCGGGGACAAAGAGACTCCACCAGCCGAAGGCGAGGGCCCAGAGGCCCCCATTGCCAAGAAGGAGATCAGCCTGCCTATCCTCTGTAACGCCTCCAACGGCAGCGCCCTGGGGATCCCTGAAAGGACCGTCTCCAAGCTGGCCCAGGGCTCCCCAGCTGTGGCCAGGATTGCCCCTCAAAGGGCCCAGATCAGTAAGAGCCTCGCTGAGCCCCGGGTCCTTGCTGCAAAGCAGTTTATAGAGTGGGCATGGGGTGCAAGGAAAGCTAGATTGGTGTGCATGACCCCCTTTTCATTTTCTTCATCTTTTTCTTTTTAATTCTCACCCAAGGATATTTTTTCCATTGCTTTTCAGATAGACTGGAAAGAAGAGAGAGAGAGAGAAACATCGATGTGAGAGAGGCACATCAATTGGTTGCCTCCCGCACATGTCCCAACCTGGGCCAGGGATCGTGCCTGCAACCGAGGTACATGCCCTTGGCTGGAATCGAACCCAGGACCCATCATTCCATAGGCCGATGCTCAGATCAGGGAGGGCCATTTTCTTTGATATAGACTGACCCCTGACCCCAGCCTGTCAACTTGTCTCATGCTAATTACACAAGTAGACAAGGCAGTTCCTCTCAACTCCTCCACTGAAGATAAATTCTATGAGTACATAAGCTGCTAGCATTTCCTTCCCTAGTGGAGAGCAAGGAATGCTCACTTTGTAGATAAGTGTAAAACCCCCCAGCTGTGAAATGTGAGTCACAGGCAGGTGCAAGGCTGCTTTGCCAATAGAGGAACATCTTTCTGGCCTTCCGCCTCCTTCCCAATTGCCTTCCCCCAATTACTGGAAACCTAAAAGACATGGACGGGATGGTTTTACCTCTCTGTACAAGCGTATTTTTAAGGGGCATTCTTCAGGAATCTCCTTCCTTCTCACAGGAGAAACCCGGATCTCTGGCACCCTCTGAATCTCTGCGCATCTCTGGCTCACAGTGCCTTCAGCTGGGGGTTAAACTGTCTCTATTATGAGAGACAAGCTTCTGTGTGTGTCCAGCCAGCCTTAAAATCTGGACGAAATCTGTTTTGATTCTAAACTTGGTTAAGTCAGCTCTGTGCCTGCAATCTTTTAGGCAAGCAGTTGGGAAATCTTTTGAGGGCATCTCCTCTTGCCTGGAATGGTGCTAGCTTCCGAGGACTTAGTAGTGAGTGAACAGTAGACGTGGTCTGGGCTCCAAACTTTGAAAATCTATGTACTTTGATAAAGCTATATACCCTTTCTCCTCAAAAATGCCTCCTCTGTGTCTGTGCCTTTTGCAATGTGCACATCACTTCAGAGGGCCCATGGACCCCGCCCCGAAGCACAGCCATAAAAGCTTAAAGGTCTGTGGTTTCCTACAGAAGCCCAACTGTAGTGCCTGTGTGACTGAGAGCATGGGCCCTTCATAAATGTGGGACAAAAACAGGAACTTTGGAGGAACAGGAGGCGGTCACACCTAGGGAAGGCAGATATAGGCTATGTTGCCCAGTACACTTCTGGCAGGCATTTTTTAAGCCATGTGTCTTCTTCTAGGCTCCCCGAACCTAAGGACAAGACCTCCACCTCGCAGAGAATCCAGCCTGGTATGTTTGCCGTACCTCTTCTCCCTATCTTCCTCCTTTTCTGGGGATGTGCTGTAACAGCCCCAGTTAACTGGCTGTCCCACTGTTGGTCCAGAGATTTCCCAGGGCCCCGCTGGGCCTTCCAGCTTTGTGGGCTGGGGGCAGAGGGAAGCCTGCAGATTTCAGCCTTTCAGGAGACCTAGCTAGACAGTTTATAATCGAAAACGCTCCACACTCCAAAGCTAAATAAATCCATCCCGGCCACTGCACTGGCAGACATAAACATTTAGACTGGCCGGCGAGAGTGTCCGGCCGGGGCATTGCCAGGGGCTTGAAATGCAGCTGCTGTCCATGTGAGCCTGGATGCCTTTCAGCTTTGCCTTCCTCGCTTGGGAATGCCCAATGGAGGTGGTCGATGCCAGAGCCAGGAGGGTGGAGGGCAGACCAGTGAGCATCCTCCGAGGTGGGGTCCAATGGCCAGGACTGGCTTATGCTGAAGCTTAAAGATGCTCAAGCCGCTGGGGTGCCCAGCTCGTGTGGGTGGGGCTTCCTGATATTCAGACCGTCAGGGATGCAGATGTGCACTCAGGGTGCTGGGCTTGGGCCAGCCGTGATGCTGGTGGCAGGCCGAGAGCCCTAGAGCAGAGAACGGCTACCAGAGGCAGTGAGATGTGTGGAAGGAATGGGCTTCGAGTCTGCCAGGCTTAGATTCATATTCCACTCTGACACTTAGGAGCAGCCACCCCCAGGGCAAGTTGCTTACCCTCCACAGGCCTCAGTTTCCTCATCTGTCAGTACCAGCCATCTCCTAGAGCTGTTGTAAGGATGAAATGAGATGATGGGTGTTGCTGGCTGGCAGTGAGGTTTTCATTTCCTGTGTCAGCTGTGACTCTTCCAGGGACTACCTGCAACACTGTGGAAACAGATTTCTGAAGTCACATCTGGGCTAACAGCAAAGGTTACTGTGATCCGTGCCCAGGGTCGAGGAATAGTGTTAGTTCCTGGAGAGGCGGGCCTTCAGTAAACAGGATTACTGAAGATCTGGCCCCTGGATATGAGACTGTCCTTGCCCTGGCCATCAGCCCTGGTGGGGTTTCTGTCTATCTCCCTTTTCTCTGTTTTACACAACTAAACAGCGAGTTCTTTCCTGCCATTTCTCTCAGCCCCAGCTAATTATGTTCAGGCAGACTTGATTTTGGCAAGAATGGGGTAATTCCTTCCACGCTTACCAAATGCAGGGCTCGCTGAGGCAGGGCTGCTGTTTCCAGCTAGGTCCGGCTGAATCCCACTTGGCCAGGGGTCCGGGCTGGGCTGGGGCCTGGGCCACATCTGCTCACATGCATGGCTGCAGCGCCAGACACCAGGGCAGGGAAAGTTGACTGAATCATACCTGGTCCCTGAAAACCAGCTTTCCTCCTACCCTTCGCTCTCTGACCCGGGCAGCTGAGCTGTAACTGGCTTGATCGGGACCTGCGCAGCCTTGGAGGATGACGAAGGCAGAGGGAAGGATGGTGTTTCGGGAGGAGTGTTCAGCTTTGGCTTTTATTGATGGAGCTTTTCCTGTGCCCCTGGCCAGGCCAGAAGTTAGTCCATTATCTCAGGAATCCTCTCAATGACCCTGCTTTAGTTCCATTTTCTATGTCAGGAAACTGAGGCTCAGAGAAGTCAAGCCCAAGGCCATCCAGCTGGTGAATTGCTGAGCTGGGGTTGGAGCCCACATGTGCCCAGCTGCGAGGAAGAGAGAGGTCTTTCGAGGTCTTGTTACAACACAGCTACTTCCCCCTCCCTAGTCTCCCCCACACACATATCCTCATTCAAAAAATGTTTTGTCTTAACCTCTTTGTATGATACAAGGGCATACTGGGAGTAATGGGGAGGCACGAAGTACCTTTTGGCCAGAATAGAGAACAGGTAGAGCTAGAACATCTGCTCCATGAGGGCTTGGTTGGGGGGGGGGGGAGTCCTTCTGGTTCACTTTTGGATGCCTACGTAGACCACTGCCTGATGCCCAGTAGACATACAGCAAATGTTTGTAAAATAAATGAATGAGGCTTACAAGTCACGGGCTGTGGTCAATTTCTAAAATGTCCTTGAATGTTGTGCTTAGGTATTGATGTGCCAGCATCTAAAGACATTCAGGCTCTCCAGTGTGTTCCACTGTGCAGAACAGAGGGTCCTGAGTGTCTCAGTGCCAGCCTGACATTTGGGAGCATTGTGGTGACTGACCAAGATCTTCTCACCCACCCCCACACCCCTTCACATTTGCACCCCACCCATGGAGATGGCTGTGTCCCCTAGCTCTGCCCCTGCAGCCCCCTCCCCTAGACTTAAGGACAGTGGCTGCCCTCTCCCACAGGGTGGTGTGCACAAACTTTGTTACAAAGATGTCCTGTTTTCTAATTTTCATTTTGGGACCTAGTTGTTGAGGCTTCAGGAAACTGGACCTCCAGAGATGGAAGGGTGGAAATGACTGTTGCTAAATGGTCATTTTGAAGGCTCAGATAAGTCTCAAGTGAATCGTAGGTATTCTTAGAAATTTTACTCAGGAGAGTGACTCAGGTGACAGATACGTCCTCAGGTCAGCTGCTGTCCAGCTGGTGCAAATGCCACATTCACTGCCATTACCATTCTGATCAGGTGGGTTTTGCTCACTGATTCCTTCTCTACCTTAGGGGTTCCAGCTGCCGAAGCCACCAGAGCCCCCTTCTGTTGAGGTGGAGTACTACACCATTGCCGAATTCCAGTCGTGCATTTCTGATGGGATCAGCTTTCGGGGTGGACAGAAGGCAGAGGTGAGCCTTGAGCCATGAGGCTGAGGGTTTTAACTCAGGCTGGTCAGAGACCTGCTACATTTCCCTCTTATGTCTTGCTGGCACTGTTCCTGAGAGGAAAGCAGGAACGGTGCAGAAACAAGACCCATAAAAGCTAGTAAGTACCACAGTCAGGACCAGAACCCAGGACTTGTGTCTCTACCCAATGTTCACAGTGCTTCCCTCACAGCAGCATTTCCCAAAGCATATTGTAGGAGCTTGTGATGGGGGTGCCTGAGACAAAGCGCTTCTGTGGTTAGATCAGTTTAGAGCACAGTGGGTTCAACAAAATCCACCCAGCTTTGTTGTTTTAATTGCAGAACTTCTCAGAGCCTGTGATATGGAGATGTCACTGTGCATCTCTAAAGGGGACTAGATTAGGCAGCATTGCCCAGACCCATTTGGCCCTGGCACGCTTCCTCTCCCAGGAGCACCTTGGGGGCCAGCACAATAGGAAGTGCTGTTGTTGGGGGAACATGGTCCAGGCTGCAAAAGTAAGATTCCGGGGAGCCAGGCTCTGGCCACATCCACAAGTCCACAGGCACCTCTGGTGTTTGATGCAGTCCTTTCCTCCTGTCCCCTCAGGCTTTGATTATTTCTGTCTGCAAACTGGGGTAGTACCCCTTGGGGTGCTCCCTCCTGGCCTGTCTCTTAGCATGTATGAAACTATTTTGCAGCTGGTGCTGAACATAGCATTCCAGGGCACTCTGTTGTTTTTCTTGAGTGGCTTTGTGTAGTAATGGAGTTAAATCCAGTTAACTCATATAAAACTGTCAGGAGACTAACTGGGCAGGCTCTGCCTATTGAAGAAATGATACCCACGGTGTGAATGTTTTAAATCACACGTCTGGAAGTTAGAGCTAAATTTCCAAGAGAAATCATTCTCTCAGTGTTGCTTAGGTTTCTGGAAGAACCGACAAAGCTTGTAATGTAACAGAGCTGTCATGCTTCTGATCTACCTAAGCTTGACCCTTAGGTATAGGGGTGGGCAAGACTGAAGGATAGAATATAGTACCAAAGAAAGGAGAAAAATCTTTCTTTTTTGGTGGCGATTACAGAGATCTGGTCTTAGGCAGTCACTGCCTTCTCTTCCTTGCTTGCCCCTCTCCCCCCAGTGCCAATGTTTTCATGCTCCCCCCCCCCCCCACCAGGACCTTTTCCTCCAGGAGTGCACCACAATCCAAAATTATCTTCCCTTTGTGTTCCCCAATCCAAATGAATCCCAGCACAACCAGTAAGCACACACCTGTCCTTTAGTTAACCTCAAAGAGCAGTTAAGAAAGAAGCTCCTTGAACTAGTTTATACTAACAAGGAAATGACTGAAAGCCCATCCTCCTTCCCACAGGAAACCATTCACCCCAAGGAAATCTTTGCAGCTAGTGGGATTCCACATGCAGGGAAACAGCCGCAGGCAGTGAGGACAACAGGGCTGTGCTCTGTAGGGAGGCTCTGGCTAAATCCCACTGTCTCCCACTTCAACTCACCTGCATCTTCCCATTCTCTTCTAACCTGGGAAACCCTTCCCAGGGTCACCAAGGGAGGTCCTAGTAGTATTGAAGATGGGAGGAAGATGGGAGTGATAGAATGGTAGGTTTTTTTATACATATGGGTCCTTGGCAGAGACTTAGTAGAGTCTTTTCTAAGTGCAGTAGCGTAGAAGGAGAAGCGGGGTTCTGAGAGGAGTCCAGCTTGACCAGGATGTTGGCAGAGGCTTAGAGGGCCAGGGGAGAGGGATTTGAACAGCAGGAGCCCCCCAACTAGGAGATGAGAGAGACCTGGGTTTGAATCCGGCCCGTCACTAACTACATTGGGCCCTGGGCCACTTACTCAGTTGCTCAGTTTGGTCATCTGTAAATGGAGATAACGTCTCCTAGAGCCAGTGTATGACGCGCCTAGCCTGGCGCATCACAGGACCCCAGTGACCCTCCCAACTCACTGGCCTATCCGCCCCTTCCCCCTAGGTCATCGACAAGAACTCGGGCGGCTGGTGGTACGTGCAGATCGGTGAGAAGGAGGGCTGGGCCCCTGCGTCCTACATCGATAAGCGCAAGAAGCCCAACCTGAGCCGCCGGACGAGCACCTTGACCCGGCCCAAGGTACCCCCGCCGGCGCCCCCCAGCAAGCCCAAAGAGACGGAGGAGGGTCCGGCAGGCACTAGCGAGAGCCAGGACTCGCCGCTGAAGCTCAAGTACGAGGAGCCCGAGTATGACATCCCGGCCTTCGGCTTTGACTCGGAGCCAGAGCTGAGCGAGGAGCCCGCCGAGGACAGGGGCTCAGGGGACAAGCGAGCGGCGCAGCCCTGCAGGCCCTCGCCCGCGTCCTCGCTGCAGCGCGCCCGCTTCCGGGTGGGCGGGTCCTCGGAGGACGTGGCCCCGGAAGAGGAAACCATCTACGAGAACGAGGGCTTCCGGCCGGGTGCGGAGGACGCCCTGTCCGCCAGGCGCTCCTCCCGGGACAGCGACTCCCCGGGTGGCTCCCCGCTGGCTCTTGCCAGGAAGAACTCCCCCAAATCAGGCTCCCCCAAATCGCCCTCGCTCCTAAAGCTCAAGGCAGAGAAAAACGTCCCGGCAGAACTGGGGAAGACCCACTCCTCGGCCTCCTTTTCGTCATCCGTCACCCTCAGCACCACCTGCTCCTCCTCCTCCTCCTCCTCCTCCCTGTCCAGGCACAGCGGCGACCTGAAGCCCCGCTCCGCCTCCGACGCGGGCACCCGCAGCACCACCAGGGCCGGAGCGAAGAAGGACGCCGACCTGAAGGCCGGGCTCACCTCCTGCGCTCGGGCCAAGCCCTCCGTCCGGCCCAAGCCATTCCTGACCCGAGCGGAGTCCCAGAGTCAGGAGAAGATGGACATCAGCACCTTACGGCGCCAGCTGAGGCCCACAGGCCAGCTCCGGGGGGGTCTCAAGGGCTCCAAAAGTGAGGACTCGGAGCTGCCCCCCCAGACGGCCTCCGAGGGTTCCAACGAGGGGTCTAGGAGAGGCTCGGGTGACCTCATCGCCCTCCCAGCTGCCACGCCCCCATGTCCCACCAAAAAGGGGCGGGAAGGGCAGGCCACCTCCTACGTGACGTGTAGTGCCTACCAGAAGGTCCAGGACTCGGAGATCAGCTTCCCCGCGGGCGTGGAGGTGCAGGTGCTCGAGAAGTCGGAAAGCGGCTGGTGGTATGTGAGGTTTGGGGAGCTGGAGGGCTGGGCCCCTTCCCACTATTTGGTGCTGGGCGAGAATGAGACGCCTGACCCCTCTGGCAAAGAGTCGGATGCAGCGCCCGCCAAGGGCAAGCAGAGAGAGGGCAAGTCAGACAGCCTGGAGAAGATGGAGAAGCGCGTCCAGGCGCTGAACACTGTCAACCAGAGCAAGAGGGCCACGCCCCCCATCCCCTCCAAGCCCCCCGGGGGCTTCAGCAAGACTTCAGGTGCTGGGGCGGTTAAGATGAGGAACGGTGTTCGACAGGTGGCCGTGAGGCCCCAGTCGGTATTCGTGTCCCCGCCACCCAAGGACAACAACCTGTCCTGCGCCCTTCGGAGGAACGAGTCTCTCACAGCCACCGACGGCCTCCGAGGCGTGCGCCGGAACTCCTCCTTCAGCACCGCCCGCTCGGCTGCTGCGGAGGCCAAGGGCCGCCTGGCCGAGCGGGCCGCCAGCCAGGGCTCGGACACCCCTCTGCTGCCCACCCAGCGCAATGGTATCCCCGTGTCCCCTGTGCGCCCCAAGCCCATCGAGAAGTCCCAGTTCATCCACAACAACCTCAAAGACGTGTATGTGTCGATCGCGGACTACGAGGGCGACGAGGAGACAGCCGGCTTCCAGGAGGGCGTGTCCATGGAGGTCCTGGAGAGGAACCCCAATGGCTGGTGGTACTGCCAGATCCTGGACGGGGTGAAGCCCTTCAAAGGCTGGGTGCCCTCCAACTACCTGGAGAAAAAGAACTAACGGGGGCGTGGGTCCTTCCGGCCTGCGTGTGGATGAGCGGTGAGAGGGACAGTAGGGAAAGGGGAAAGGGGAGGGGGTGGGGGGAGGGCAGCACTAAACCCTGCAGAATGTGTGACCTTGAGGATACTCCCCTCCAGGCTGGAAGGTAGGGTCTGGTGGGAGGCCTGGGACCAGAGGTGAGAGAGCTGAGCCCCTTGTGTGCACCTTGGTGACTTCACTGATGGACTCGGCACCATTTGGAACAGGCCATGTGGGAAACCCCAGTTGTGCCTTGGCTGCAAATCTGAAAAAGATGTGGTCATAGGGGCCTCCTGTGCCCTGCCCCAGCCTAGCCCAGTTCCAGTTGCTGGCATCTTGTCACCAGAGGTGGCCCTTGTATCGTCCTCACCTGTAATTGTGAATTGTGTTGGTTTCCTGGGGATTGTCACCACCCACCACAGGTAGTGTGGCAGAAGATACTCTGACTTTAGGGCTTGGAAGCATCTTCTATGAGCTCAGCCTGTCCCTTGGCCAGGCCACTGTCAGTGTCTGTTAGTTAAAAAAGCAGTTCTTCAGGTGCCAGCAAGGACCACCTTTCTTAGCTGTCATTGACCTTGAGAAGAGAACCCAGGGTGCCCATGGAGAGCCACCAGCCCAATTTACAGAGAGGATGGGCAAAGCCATGGGTCTTTTCACAGTCTACACAGACTTTATTTGGGATATTTCTGGGTGGGCAATTCTTTTGCATGTTTTGGGAGAGGTTTATTGATTTGGGGATTCTTTGTTGGGCCTTGGTTTTTGGTCTTATTTTAGGGGTTGTTTGGGGGCCTAAGGATGGTCAGCCTCATGGGGGACGGGATGGGTGGTGGATGGGCTTTTCTGTTGTACTCTTGTGGGGAGGTTGGTTGTGGTTTGTGTTTCACATGCTTCCCCTCCACAAGCCAGAGTCATTTCGTTTGGTTTCCACTGTGTGGACAGTATCGGAACACGGTGCTTGCCGGAGGGATTGGGGGCTGGGAAGCCCCAACTCACAGACCGCGAAGCAGAGATACTGCTAGCAAAGGCAGCTCTTGGGCTGCTGGGTAACCACCATTCTGTGTACGGTCTCCTGCCTGGGCAGGACTGAAATCTTGAGGGGACCCTAGCTCGGCCCCAGGCCAGACTGGAGCAAACACCACCAGCTGCTCCCCAGCCTTCAAGTGATGCCACAGGTACCCAAGAAGGTGGAGGACCCCAGGCCAGGAGCTCACCTGGTCTTTCCAAGGGGCAGTGCCCCGTGAAGAGAAAAGCAAGAGAATAAAGTCCCTGTCAACCTTGGGTCTTTCAGTCATTGACATTTCAGAGGGGACCTTCCAGAAGCCCAAGTGGCTTCCCAAGGACTCACCCTTTGCTGGGAGTGGATTTCCACACGTGCCTTTGATGTTGGACAGGTCAGGCTTCACAGCCATCGGTTCAGCTGCCAGAGTCCTGGACAAGGGTTGGCATTTTCTACAGAGGAGGAAAGGCCCTCGCTCCACCCTGCTTCCCACCCAGGAAGGATATATTGCCTGAAGATGAGCATGGGACCTAGCGTCTTGTGCCTTCAATACCCCATTCCCCCCCAAGGCCTCACTTGGGGGTCTCCCCAGTCCTCCTCCCTCCCATACACTGAAGCCTGGCAGCTATAGAAACTGCTCATGTTCTTTGTTAAAGGGCCGTGGTGAGATTTTGTTTCCTTTTGTTTCGTTTGTGAGTTTGTTTAAAATTGAAATTAGTTATTTTCTTCTGCTGGACAGTATTAAATAGAGCAGGATGTTGAGTTAATCTGCTAGATTGCAGTACTAATGGTAGTGGTTTAGTGTCTTCATATTAATATTATTTGGACTTATTTGAACAATAATGATAAAGAAGTGGTTCATTATTTTTTCATTAATGCACTTTAATAAGGTGGAATGGAAAGAAACCCAGAGAGCAAAGTGCATTACTTAAAGATGCAGTATATACTTTTCTCATTTTTAAGCAGCACATATTTATTAAAAGAAAAAAAAAGTAATTTATGATTATTTAAAATAAAATTTAAAAGTAGAGTGACTGTCGGGTTAAAGGATCTTCCACGTAGCTATCTTCCAGGGGGAGGGCCCCAGCGGCCGCACTCCTCCAATGTCTGCACTGAGCCAGTTCAATCAATAACATGACAGCCAGGCCAGGAAGGAGTGCAGGACGCATCTGCCAAGCACAGAGCATCTCAGTTGGACTGGACCACAGTGCTCCCCAGAGCCTGCCTTTCCCTGCCCTTCCTCACAGTCTGCACTGCCCTGTGGGGCTCTCTACCACCACCAGGGCCCACATTCCCCCAGCCCCCCAAGGACCTTCTCTCCTTGATCCCCAGTGCTCTGATGGTCATTAAAAGTGACCTCAAAGGTCACTCCATCCCATCCTGTTATTGCAGCCCAGGGACAGGAAATGACTCCCAAGATCACATAGCTAAGTTTAACGGCAGACCTCCCCACTGCATCAATCCTTGCACTCCTACCAACCCCCATTATAGTTTATTGTGTGGTCATCATGTTTACATTGTGACATCCAGCCGTGAGGATGGCTGGGAGTTGCTCAGGCATCCAGAAAAAGTGGGGAATGCTGCCACCTGGTGACAGTGTGTAGATTTGGGCAGTGAACAGGGATTGCCATGCCCCATCTTCGCCCCTCGCCCCTCACCATCACCCCCTAATTCACAGCACAAACCCTGCAAACCGAAAGAGAATATTAATACTTGAAGCAAAAAGGGTGCATGCCAGTCCCTCTCAGACATGGCCAGGGGATGCCAGGCCTTGTGCCCCTGGACTCCTAGCCCTACCCAGGGCAAGAGGGCCTTTCCCTAGAGCTACTGAGCTGCTTTGTGATGTTGGAGGGTACTGCTGGCAGCAGGTGGAGGAGGGAGGGGCCTGTGGCTCTGACCCATCTGGAGGAAAACCAGATCGGACTAAAAGAAAAAGAAAAATGAAATCTCAGCAGTGTCCAAACTTAGTTTTCCATTAGTTGCGATTGAAAATGTGAAATGACATTGTATGGCTGTATACTGCAACTTTAATCATAATGAGCCCTTCTGAGGTCATTATTGAGGTTTATATAATGCCCGAAGATGCATATTGGTGCTTTTTCTTTCAGTTGAAAGACTTTTTCTTTTATTACAAGGGGAAAAAAATGTCTTCATCTCTCTCTCTCTCTCTCCCACTTTATAACAGCAGGCCTGGCTGGACTTCCTGGCCCCGCCATGCTGTTTCCGCTAGGCCAGGGGACCATGGGGGCAGCAAGAGGGAGCTGGAAGGAGTATCCCTGAGCAGCAAGTGTGCCATCTGCTCCTAGCTGTGGCTGGGCCCTGCCTTGCCAGCCCTTGGCCCCATCCACCCCAGCCTGGCCCCAACATCTTTTCTTTGTTCCTCCATTCTCCATCTTGACGAAGGCATTATATAGAATCATTTTAATCACTTTCAGATGTTAGAGCAGCATATTTTACTGGCATTTATCCATCGCTTTCCTCAGCAAGGCATGTTACTACTCTTATCATCTAAGGGAAAAAAGACAAGGGAATTTCGGTCAAGCATTATTTTCATATTACTAGTATTTGCAGAATAGGCGTAGAACTATTTAAGTTTAGACCTTGGTTTGGTAGTTTGTTTTGTTTTTAAGGGGAAAAAAGATAAGGTAACCCCTACTTTTCCTGTTTTTGTATTTAACTAATATATTATTTCTTTAAGGTTACTCACTTCCCCTATTCCCTCCAAATACTTTGCATTCTCAATCGAAAATGAAAACAATCTGAGAGGCAGGAAACGTGCAATATTATCAAGAGGGATGCCAGGGCTTATTGGGACAGTGGTGGGAGACCCAGTGGCCCAGTCTGTTGGTAGAGGGAGGCGGGGCTGCTGGAAGAATCCGGAGCTGTGGAGCAGACAGGTGGCCTCATGGATGTTTTCCCCCTCCTCCCCTGTCCCCCTTCCCTGGCAAGATGGCAGGGGACCCCTCCAGAGGGCAGCCCCTTTTTCCATTGGGTATCATCCACCCAGAAGAAGGGGATTCAGGGAAGTAGCATGGGGCTCTTGACCTCCTAGGGCCCCACCCTCAGAGCAGAGCAAGGACATCCAGAAACTGTTCCTTGTTTTCATTTCCGTTGTTTTCAGCCAGCTGCTCAGAAAGACCTGTCCTAAAAATCACTCAGCAGCCCTCTCTCACCCCAGTCTCCTGATGTTTGGGCCATGATCCTTTTGATGTATGTTTGAGTCTTTCTAAAACTATATAACCTCAGTTCAGTTTATGGGCAGGAACCCTAGATGTAACCAAATCGTTTTTTGGGGATGCAGGTGCCTTCAGCCCTGCATACCCCAGTGAGACACCATTTTCCACAAGCCTGCAGCTGCGCCCGGTGCTAACCTGGGCCACCCATTCATCTCAGTGACTTCAGCCGAGGAGTGAGCCCTGCCTCTGCTCAACACCCCACAGTCAGTCCCCAGAGGGTCTTGGAGAAGCATCTGAGGGGCCTACTCAGGTCTCTGTGGACAAAACTGCCCACCCACAACAGGTACCAAAACGGTCTCCTCCTAACTTGGCATAGGTAGAAAAAGCGTCAGGACGGGAAGTCTCTGGGTCCAAGCCCTTGGAGCTCTGCTCCTCGGCTACAGGGACATCCTTGCTGGCTTGTCCCCTCCACCTCCAGTACTGTACACTTGCTGCTCCAAGCCCTCTGTGTGGTGCATTTCTGTACAAATGGATCTGCGTGCCACGTGGGACTGTGCCCCCATGTGTGGGTCTCTCCTTGGAGTGTGTACATCTATGTCCAATCTCTGAGAATCTTGACGCAGAGCTCTCTGGAAAGAGAATCATCCACATAGCTAAAGAATTAAGATTCCCTCACTTTTTTGAGGGCCATGTGTTGTTGAGTGAGTGTGTGTGTGTGTGTGTGTGTGTGTTGATAATTTCCCACTTGAACTAAAAAAAAATGGGGTTAGAGAAGAATACCGGGCCCGCTGTCTCCATTGTACAGTCCTTGGCATTGGGCAGGCCCCACAGGACTCACAGCTTCTGGCAGCAAGTGTGTGTGTTACACACAGAATTCTGGCTGGAGAGTGCAATGTGTCTTTTTTATTTTATTTTTTTGTAATTATTTTATTATTAAGTATTTAGTTGGAAACTTCACACTGGCATTAACAGATCTAGCAGAAGCAGCCGAGGCCATCATCCCAGGCTCCCAAATAAAGGTGTGGAGAAGAGATGCCGCTGGGTGTACAATCACTGGGCCGTTCATTGGGTCACCACCTGCGGAGGAACTCTGTGGGCTGACTCCCACCCACTGCCATGCGTGTCATCACTGTGGGAATCCCCATGTAATAAAGGAGCTGCTGGCCCTCAGCTCTTGTGTCTGAGGGTCGTCAGGCCAGTCACGGTGAGAACTTGCTCATGGTGAGCTCAGCAGACCTGCACGGCATGTGCATCAGCACCTCAGTCTAGACTTCAGGCCCTGACACTTCATGGGAATAGTGTGGAGGGTTCCCCCTTGACCTTACTGAGATTTTAGCCTAAATGATCCCTGTTTGGGGCAGCCTCTCTGCTTCTCATGCTCCATGACCAGAGAAAGATGGGGTCAGTGACCTATTGCCTCATTTCAGGAAAAAAAAAAACAGCACCATTGATTTTTCGCTTCCCTCCTGTTTTGTCCTGTGCACCTGGGTTGCCAGACAAGAAGTTGGACCCATTGGTGCTTACAGGCTGGGCAGAAAGCTCTACTGCCCAGGCCTGACCCCAGCCTGCCTATAAGATTGAGATTACCGTGTGATCCCTGTCCCAATCCTGTCTTTCTAATCTTGAGTTTGCACTTGACCCTGACAATCAGCCCCCTCTCCCATCCCAGTCCTAGAACTTAGTGGCCTTAGAGAATGGGTCCCTGCGCTAATGGTCCCTCCTTTGCCCCCAGTTCCATCCTGGTTAATGGGGCTAGACTTCAGGAAGCAAGAGAGAGTGGAAGGATTGTTTTAAAGCAAAAGGATGGATTGAGCACGTTGGAGATGAGCAAGAGGCATGTCGGCAAGATGAGTATGTGCATGTGTGGCATGTTTGGGGTGTCTGGGACCTTCCGTCCCCTGGGAAGTCAGCTTCCAGAAGAGGACATCTTCTAGGCAGAAAGGGAGAAGTGTGAGAAGGCTGAGAGAGGGTTTGGAGTCTGGAGTTTTGTCTTTATTAAAAAGAAGGAAGAAGTTGATTCTGAGTGTTTCAGGAAGAAGAGAGCGGGTAAGGAGGGAATTTAGTGATTCAACACCCAGGGGTCCAGCCATATCAGGTTGGAAACATCCCAAGATGAGACCTTAGAAGCAGCTGGCCAGAGGAAACGGCTCCTTGCTGTGCCACAAGCTGGGTCCCCAGCAGGTTTTTAATGAATGGTCATTGATTTACTCAGTGGAGAGAGGAAGTCACCTGCAACAAATTGTATTTGAGTTTGGAGGCCCTGGCTCCAAAATATTCATCCATCTCCCAGGTTCCCAGCTAGTTTTGCCCACCTCCTTTTGTCCAATCCACAGCTAAGCTCTCAAATTGTTTGAATCAGAGACTAGAGGCCAAATGGGTCATGCAGTTAGGCCCACCCACCCCCGAACTAGAACCTCAGGGTCCAGATACCATTAAGCTTATCTGTGTGACTTAGAAGACGGGGTACAGGGCACACTCATCCATGGATATGCCCTTCCGTTATTAGTGGCCTATGACCAAGGCACACTGCTCTTTAAGTGTTTATTTCAGAGAAACAAGGGTAAACAGCCACCATTCTTGAATCTGCATCTTGTTTTCTGCTACAGGTTTTCTTTAATGCAGGACACAGGGTGAGAAAGGGTTTCACTGCTAGTTACTGAGAGGTCCACAGGAAAGTGACTCTAAGTGATGCACATGTGAGTGGCAGGTCCCTGAAGTGTGGGTTTGTGGACTGCATGGTTGCATGTGAACTGCTGGATGTCTCTGGGCTCCAGAACTTCGGGGAATTCCTCATGGTGTCCACTTAACCCCTCCCAGCTCCTAGCAGGCTCTGGGGTGTCCGGAGGAGGTTGTTCCCTCTTTCCCCCTCAGCAGAGAAACTGAAGAAAAGGACATTGAATTCAATGCAGTCAATTTGAGTGCTAAAAAATTTCCAGGATCAATGGTGGTGCTAAACTATCTCCATGTTTCTAATATTTTTAATAGTGGGTTTGTTTTTTTATTGTTCTCATCACAAAAATGCAGTGTCTTTGGGGAAGGGACCCAGCCCCTCAGCCTGCACCTTTCCAGGTGTCCTTTATCATTTTGATGGGACTCTTTGGTCTGCAGAAATACTCTGACTTGGCATGCTTCTAGACTGTAAGATTTGGGTTGTTTTGTTTTGTATTTTGTTTATGTTTACATGCATCTTCTTGTATTTCCCTGAAAATTAAATAAAGTTTTTGGCCTTTTTAACTGATTAGAATCACCTCTTAATTCTCCCTGGTGCCAGAAAACCCATCCAGCTTAATGGCAGAATTATCCCCAATGTAGAGTGAGCTACAGGATCTGGGCCCTCTGAGGACGGCGGGGGGGGGGGGGGGCCGAGGCAGGTTAAGTTCTCACCATTTTTGGTGAGAATCCTGCTGAAGCTCCTCCCCCTTCACCACCTCAGCCTTGGGGATGCTTTCTGGGCAGTGGCCAGGGCCTTGAAAGAGATGCCGATCTTGGGTGCCAAAGACCCACACCCAGCAGGCCTAGTTGGTTCCTCAGCTTGGAGCCCCTGCCCTCCCTACTTTTGCTGGGCTATCCTGATGTGGGAGCAGCCCGTGGCTATTCAAGGCCAGGCAGAGGCTGGGCAGCCAGAGTGTCATTGTGTCTAGGCTCCCTCTGCCACCACCAGCCTCTGCAGCCAGCCGGATGTACTCACCTAGAAATTTTCTCTAAGGGTCTCTGGCTAGCTGTGCCACCCATTTGTTATAAGCCTCAGCACCCACCAATGGGATCTCAGTGAGGGACAGGGGCAAGGGATGGGAAGGCCCTCTTCCTGAGGAACTCAGCAGTCTCTGCTGACTTGAGGACCTGTAATCCTTCCATTAGCCCCTAGGTGGCACTGCCACCCCACGAGGGTTGCAGGCCAGGTTTGGGCTCAGTTCAGCCAAGAGAAAGTTGAGCAGGCTTCATGGACTCTTGGGGCTCCTGCCCCAACAAACACTGCTCCTCATCAACCCAGGAACCTGAGGCTACCAAAGGGCAGTGGCTACTTCCTCTCAACTTACAAGGCTCACCTGGCATTCTGGCCCCTACTGTCCAAGCCCCAGGTCATGTTCCAGCCCCCCACTCCAGGGAGTCTACGTAGCCTGATTGTTAACTCCCCCCATACCCAGGACACCTGGCCCACAAATACTGCATGTACACACCTCCCACACATATTGACCCTCCCTCCCCAACCCTCCACACTGCACAGCACAGCCCTCTCAGGCTGTTACAAATCACCTTTATTCACAATCACAGCGACCCAAGTTCACAAAAGAGGCAGCAACTACCCCACACTAACAGACAATAGGACGGATGGCTTCCTTTCCCCACCCTCAGGCCAGGCAGCCCTTGCACTTAAGACCTATCCTTGCCTCTGAAATGGAACCCTCGATTGGATGGAGCCAACACCTCCCCCAACCAACCCCCAAAGAAGGGGTGACCGGGGATCAGAGACTGGGGAGACCCTTAGCAGAACTATGACTTCTCAAAGGCCCACTACAAAGCAGGGACAGACACTACCCCACCCCAATGCAGCCCCTCACCAAAGAACTAAGAGTCACACAAGGTCTCCCCCCTCCCCAATCATTTTACAGAGGTGGAAGCTGAGGCACAGAGGGGCTATGACCTGGCCACAGGGAGAAGCTATCTCTGATGGATGTAAAAAGCCATCTGAGGGGGCAGAAGGCTGGGAGGCTGGGGTGAGACTAAGCCAAGACTCTTAAGAGCTGGCCCCAGCCAATGGCTATCAGGACAGGGCAGGCAGGGCAGAGAACTAGCCTAAGGGCATGTGGGGGGCACTCCCTCAACCCAGAACCAGGAATGAGAACCCAGAGGTGCTGGGCCAGTCCCTACCCCTCATATTTCCTGGGGGTGAAGTGCCTTTCCTAAGAACAGGCTCCCTGCCTCTACAATCACTAGGCTCCCCAGCCCTGTTCCCTGGCCCAAGCCAGACTCCCCTCCTTCAGCATTCCCAGAATTTTTTATGCTCCTGGGCCTCCTGACATGTTTAAGCCAACCTATGACAACCCTGCTCCAGCCCAAGGAAGGGCACTTTGTGGCTCTGGGTGATCCGCCAGTCCCAGGGAGTTAAGGAGACTCAATATGCCCTGTGTAAAATGGACACAGCTTGCCAGGAGGCCTCCCAATTCAGCCTCTTTAAGGAGTCCTAACTCATGGTAAGCATAGCTAACTATGGACTTTTGGGCTGGAGTCTGGGAAATGCTGTCCCCTCTCAACCCACACACATTTCTAGGGCAACATTTCTAGGGGCCTGAGGGGTGGGAACTCACTCCCCCCACACACAAAAACACCAAAAACCCACAAACCAAATAAATAAATAAATTAAAATACAGAAAAAGGCTGGTCTTACTCCACAAAACCTCCCTGTCCCCAACCCAGGGCCCTGGCCTTGCCTGGCGACGCTACAGCATCTCTGAGCATCAGCCAGGCCCAGGACAGCACTGAGATGTAGCAGGACAGGTCTCAGAGAGTAGATGCGGACCTGTTCTTAGAGACCCTGACAGCAGACAGACCCTGCTCTCCAGCTAGACCAAGGGGTGAGATGAATGGGGCAGAAAGGCTATGGCCAGGAAGGGGCCCTCTGCATCGCTGCCAGGGCACAGGGCCAGGGACTCAGAACCTGGAACCTCCTGCGGCCTGTACACCACCCATCCTGGGTGGGTGGGAGAGGGGTATGGCATGGAGGCTGCAGCCTGTCTGGGTGAGAGGTATCCACTAGCCTTCTTTCCCCTGGCTGCCAGGCCCAAGGGGCAGGGAAGAGAGGAGGAAGGTGGGTACAGGTCAGAGTAAGGCAGCAGGGCGGGCCACCCGCCCAGGGCTGCTGTGAAGCAGGCTGTGCACTGCTCGAGGGCAGCTGGCTGAGGGAGCAAACAGAGGCTGATGTCCAGTCCATACTCCACAAGCCAAGCCGCACGCCCTGGCTCAGGGCTCTATCTGCCCGGACAGACACACTTCCTAAATCTCACAAAGGTGTCACATGGGCTAGAGGGACTTCCTAGAAGTTGGTCCCAGATGGGGAAGGATTAGAACAGGCTGAGACCCCAATTCAGTCCCTCAGCATGAAGGAAAGAGCTGGGTGCAGAGAAGGGAAAGGTAGACAAAGTGTAGGCTCTTTCCCTCCCCTCTGCTGGGCGATTTGCTTCTGCCCCCCACTGCCCTGTATGATACCCCTTTTCTCCCCAAACCTTCAGGGGCCTCAGTTTCCCATGTTTTATGGAGAAGGGAAAATAGTTTCCAAAATGAGGAAGAAGAGAAGGGGCCTTGTTGGCTTGCCCCTTGGCTGGAGCCGAGCTAAAGTCCGAGGAGGCGGGCACGAGGCGTGGGGCGCCGCATCGGGCTAGGAGCTTCGGTAGGTCTTGATGATGTCCTTGATGGGGCGGCGGCAGATGGGGCAGCAGGCATGCAGAGCCTTCTTGAGGCGCAGACCGCAGGCATAGCAGAGGCACATATGGCCACATGTGTAGATGACCGTGTCCACTGCATGCTCATAGCAAATGGTGCACTCATCGCTCCACTGGCCCGTGCCTGGGGTCACTGGTGACTCGGGCAGGCTCACCGGCGAATTGGGGGCCGTCCCTGGGGATGAGGGGAACCAGTCAAGGGGAGACTTGGTCCAATCCAGTCCCAGGTTCATGGAAAGAGAGCCCCCTGGCCTCTTGTCACCCCCTCCATTTATCAGATCAGCCTGTTTATGCTAATGACCCAACTTCCTGGACACAAGAGGGGAGAGGATGGCCTCTGGGCAGCTCCACTGCTGGCCCCCCAGCTCCCAGACCAGGGGCCAGGGTGTCCATGAAGCACCAATGGAGGAGGAGGAGGGATGGGGGAAGGAAAGCCAACATCATTTAAGGCAGGCTCCACCTGAGCTATCCTTTGGCGTTCCCTGTGTGCTAAAAAAGTCCTTTGGAGAAAGGTACCCAGCTGGGGGCCAGGATGGGATCCAGCCCAGAAATCACCACCCAACAAGGGTTCATTGGGCCCATTCCCACTCCTCCAGGACCCCAGCCCTCATACAGAAGCTGCATGCCTTCCGCAGCCAGGGTCTCAGGGTAGGAGGTCTGGCACAGACACCATTGACCTGGAGGGGCCGGCCCACTTACCGCCAGCAGAGCTCCCCAGAGGTCCCGAGCTGCAGGTGCTGAGCAAGGGGTCAGAGAGGCGGCTGCCCAGGGCACTGGGCGAGGTTGGTGTGGAGGCGGGAGAGCAGGGAAGCGATGGGATGCCCCGCTCTGCAAGGATGGTGGAGCCTGCAGAAGGGAGGGAGAGATGAACCAGCAACTCAAAGGCCACTGGGAGAAAGCTCACGTCCCCGTCCCTCCAGTAGGTTCCCAGGAGATAAAGAGGGTGCCACAGTCTGACCACACAGCCCAGCCACCGGGCTCAGGGCAGGCTTCCACAGGCTGGCTCAGCATCCTGCCCCAGCTCTCTGTTCACACCTACAAACTGGACACCCACATGTGCTCCGGTTCTACTACATCAGCAGTCTCCAAACAAGCCCCCTGCCTAGAAGCCCACCTCCACCCTTCCCCATGTATCCTTCACCTTCGAGGTGTCCCCAGCCAGAGAACAAAGTCACCTTCCTCCCACCCAGAATGGCCCTTCCAGCCCTACGTTCACCTGCCTGTTCAGAGCCCTGTGCTCTCCATCACTGTCCCCAGATATTGCCCACCTTCTCTGCACTGGCACCTCTGAAATGCCCTTGACCATCTCCCACACCTGTCTGTCCTACATTCTTTCCCTCCTTCCTTCCCTCACACCTCTCCCTCTTCTACTCCTCACCGTCCTCCCTCCTCCCTCCAAGTCGTTTCTGAGGGCCTACCAGGCATCACACACACACCACATGCAGAGGACTAGTCAACCACAGATTGTGGGGTATTATTTGTCCTTTGCCCAGGAATGCAGCTTTGTTTCCCCAGTTAAACCATAAGCTTCCGGAGAGCAGGAAATATTCACCTAACAATGCCCCACATACAAGTAAGTACTCAATGAGATCCTTTTTATTAGTAGTTACTTGTTCGAACCCATTTAATAATCACTGTTTCTAGGAATATTCATTAGATATCCACAGGGTTTCTCTTATTAGTGTTAATGGTTTTCAAGTTAATTATGATCTCCTTCAGAAATTCATACCTCTTTGCTTTTCTTGCCTATTGCACTGGCTGGCATTTTCAGAACAATCCTGAAAGGCATCCCTATCATACTCCTGACTTTAATGAGAATACTTCTAGTGTTTCACCGTTAAGTATGAAATTCACTATAGTTTTGGAGCGAAGGAAATAGCTTCCCGTTCTTCTTAGTTCACTCGGGCCTTCAGCAAAGCAAAGCATTCCTCTAGACGGTCAACAGTTACCCTTCATACATTGTTACTGATTTATTTTTCTCTGGGAGTCAGGATCCCCCAATGCCTATTTGCTGGTGGAGACACCCAATTCTCCAAACAGCTCAGGGGCACTCTATCTAGCCTATATTGAATTCTGAATGATTATTCTTCAACACCCATCTTGGCCTACTTACCTCTTGAAACATTTAAGTCCTGCTATTATTTTTAAGCATCTTCTTTGCTCCAGTCTAGTAAGCCTCTTTGTGCAACAGAGGCCTCACTGGAAAGCTGCTTATCTATTATGAGATGGTGCTGCCCTTACGCAATTTACTTCCTCTGAGGAGCAGTGTCTCCTGGTGAGTGCAGCCAAATATTTTTTTACCTCACCCTGATTTTTTTCTGCACCTGAGTCCGATTTCTTTTTTTTCCATCCTGAATTTACACCTCCAACTTCTCTCCTTCCTGATGTCTTTTCATCTAGCTTGACTTCTTTTTATTCCATCCTGATTTATCTTCCCTCAATCCTAACTTCTTAGCATCCCAGCCTCATTTCTTTTCATTCTTTTTAAAATTTATTTCAACTCCATCTTCATGTGGTCTCTGGAACAGAGCAGGAAGTTCCCACTGACTTTATCTGATTTCTCATGCACTCCCACAATCATCAACAGCATTCCACTCACAAATATATGCATGCATTTAGTTACCCACATGTGCCTATGCACAGTGTGCCAATCCTACAGTGTAACTCATGCTCACTCACATACACACATAATCGTGTCTATGAAGCCTCCTGGGGTGAGGTGTAGGCTGGGGGCTGGAAGGCCCAGGGGTCTCTAAACTTGTCTAAACAAACTTGCTACAAAAATTTGGATGCCCAGGACCTATCCAAGATGTACAGTATCAAAATCTCTGAATCTGCACTTTAGTGTGTTCTCCCAGTGAGTCTAATGAAACTAGGCCGGTCTACTGCAGGTGGTTAGCAGACCAGGAGATGCTTTGTGCGAAAAAAGATTTCTGGGCAAATTGGTTTAGAAAAGCTGTACACCGTAACTACCTCCTTAAAGATTCACACTGCATATCAAAGGCTCTGAGAAGTTCTGCAGTAAAGAACCCCCCAGCTTTTTAAGCCCTGTCCAGGTGGCTCAGTTGTTTGGAGCATTGTCCCATACACCAAAAGGTGGCAGGTTCGATTCCTGGTCAGGGCACATACCTAGGTTTCAGGTTTGATATCCGGTCGGGGATTGTACAGGAGGCAACTGATCGATGTTTCTCTCACACTGATGCTTCTCTCCCGTTCTCTCTCTTTAAAAATGAATACAAATATATCCTCAGCTGAGGATTAAAAAATAAAGAACCCCCCCACTTTTAAAAAATGCAGTATTTCCCAAACTTTTTTTGACCCAAGAACCCTTTTTCAACAGGCACGTAACCCACAGAACATCTAACCCACGGGAAACATGGCTTACCCAAGCCCGCATCCAAGTCTGTCTGTTCAAACCCAGGAAAGTAAAGCTCAGACTTCTGCAACCCCGTTTTCTCCAAGGCCCTCTGCCCAGGGATTCCCCAGAGGCCCCCAACCCCACACAGACACCTGGCTACTGACATACCAACCTCTTTTTCTTATTTGGGCGCACAACCATACTGAGAGGCAGAGGCCTTTATTCTCATTTGGGGAAAAAGGAAACTGGGCTCCAAAGAGTTCATTGCTGGTGGAAACAATATTTTCTCGTTTTAAGCGTCCACTGGAGTGTGTGTACCTGGACTGTTTTTCGTTTTCTGAGGGAATGTGGGTTAATCAGATTCTGAGAATGAAACTCAACAATCCAGGCTTTTCTCCCCTGCCCAGGGTGCGTCTGGTGAGACCTGAGGGCCACGGAGTCCCACCCAAAACTCATTTCAGTGTCTGTGGCTCCTTGGCAACTCCTCAGGACGGGGTGGCCCCTCTTTTCCCCTACCCAGATCGCCCCCCTCTTCCAGGAAAGGCTCGATGCTGGACGGGGAGGGCAGGGGAGGGCGGCCTCCGGAGGCTGTCCGGGAGGCTGGCGCGTGGCCAGGGGCACTCACCGAGGAGGCGGATCTGCGTGATGGCGCCGTGCAGGCCGAAGAGCATCCAGAGCGGCTGCGAGGCGTCCACGCACAGCTGCATGCCCATGGCGGCGCCGTTGTGGCTGAGGTGCAGCTCGCCGTCGGCGTTGACCACCAGGCCCAGGATGTCGCCGCTGTGCAGGGGCCCGGGCGCGCGGCACACGGCCCAGAACTCCTTGCGGTCCACCAGGGCCTCGGTGCTGAAGGGCAGGTCGGCCGGCCGCAGCGTGCCGGGGTCGCACGTGGTGACGCCGAAGGACAGCGCGCCGGGCCGCGCGCCGCTCGAGCGCGTGACCTTGACGAAGATGGTCTCGGCCACGTGCACGGGCCGGCTGGTGAAGACGAGCGCGCGCTCGTCGCGCCCGTGCTCCAGGCGCGCCACCGTCTGCTCGTCCAGGATCCGGACGTGCGCGCCGGCGCGCAGCGAGTGGAAGCGCAGGTCGCCGTCGAGCTGCGCGGGGAGCGCGCGGCTGTGCTGCGAGTTGAGCGAGTTCTGCGGGATGGGGCAGCCGGCGCCCGGCGCGGCCTCGTCGCCCTCCGCCGCCGGCACGTTGAGGTCGCACAGGCTCACGGAGAGGCGCGCGTCGTCGGCCTCGCGCCGCAGCGACGGCCGCCGCAGGGCGGTGAAGGAGCGCGGCCGCAGGCAGTCGGGCAGCACCAGCTCGCTGTCTGGGGCCGGGCAGGGGAGAGACCCGCGGCGTCAGGCGGGCCGCCCCCGCCGCCCGCGCCCTTTCCTCCCGCTCGCCTTTAAAGTGGGCACCGTCAGAACGCCGGGCTTTTGTTAGAGGCGTAGAAAATGCTTAGGACATAAACTAAGGAGCAAATCGGCAACCAGAGTTGTGCAGAACATCTCAACTATTTGCTTAGGGAAAGGATTAAGGCTGGAAAGAAAGACACCGAAATTGAAACCCAGGGTCCTGATTACTTTGATTAAATTTAGCTTTGAATCCTAGCTCTAGAAATCATCTCTGTCTACACGCCGCCTAGAGCTAGCCTCGCCCCTCAACCCCGCGCGGCAGCAGCAGGACAATAGCCGGGACCTGACTAATGGTCACAAGGTGTGGACCTCTGGCAGGCTACAGATAACATCTTGAACTAAGTTATGTTTCAGCTCCTGAGCCCCTGGCTACTTTTCCACGAAACCAGACAGAGGGATGCGGGAGCAGACCTCAGAGCTGTCCTCAAGGCCTGAAGAAATGATTTATTACCCTTACCTCGCTTCCAACCAAGCAGCTTCCAGCACAATCTGGAACCCCTAACACCACACCCCCCCCCGTCCCGTGATTTTACCCTATATAATCTGTAACTTAGATACCATTGGGGAGTTGGGTCTTGAGAGGATTGGCTGATTCACTATTAAACTTTTTCTTTCTATGCTGCAAACTCCTGCACCTGCATTTCTTTTGAGCCAGAGAACACATGCAGACTCACATATTGGGGTCCCAGTAACAAAATTAAAAACATGATCGTTTCTGAATGGTACGCTTATAAAATATATATATTTTTAATTTACCTCCGGAGGCCCTCTCTCTTTGTCCTCAGCAGCTAGAACAGCCCCAGCCCTTAGTAGACAAGCAGTAAAAAAATGTGTTGCCCGGCCAGGCGTGGCTCAGCAGTTGAGCGTGGACCTAGGATCCAGGCGATCGGGGTTCGATTCCCAGTCAGGACACATGCCCGGGTTGCGGGCTCAATCAATGACTCTCTCATCATTGATGTTTCTCTCTCTCTCTCCCCCTCTCCTTCCCTCTCTCTGAAATCAATAAAGATATATTTAAAAAAAAAAAAGTGTTGCCCTGGCCGGTTTGGCTCAGTGGCTAGAGCATTGGACTGAAGGGTCCCAGGTTTGATTTCGGCCAAAGGCATGTACCTGGGTGGCAGGCTCCATTCCCAGCCCCGGTCAGGAAGCAACCAAAAGATGTGTCTCTCTCACATCGGTGTGTGCCCCCCCCCCCCCACTCTCTCTGAAAAGCAATGGAAAAAATATCCTCAGGTGAGGATTTTTTAAAAAAATAAATAAATAATGTGTTGAATGCACTGCTGACATCCCCAGAACTCCTCTTTGCATAAAATGCCTCATCTTATCCTAACAATTACTTTTTGAAGTTATTGTTGCCACAGAAAGACACTTCTGGTTGAGAGAAATTGAGCAAATTTATCCAAGCTATCTTTTTTGAAAGTGACTTAACAGGAAATCAAACTCTGTTTCTTTTTCATCATACAAGTCAGACAGACTGCATTTTGGAGAAAAGACAGTTCAACAAAAAGAAAAAATAACCACCTGTCAGCCCACCATCCAGAGGAAAATACTATTAATATTTGGGTGTATAACCTTGCAGTCTTTTTTTCAATATAATTTTGGTTATTTTTTTTTAATACATCTTTATTGATTTCAGAGAGAGGATGGGAGAGGGAGAGAGAGGGATAGAACCATCAATAATGAGAGAGCCATTGATCGGCTGCCTCCTGCATGCCTCCTGCTGGGAATTGAGCCTGCAGTCCAGGCATGTGCCCTGACCGGGAATCGAACTTCGATCTCCTGGATCATAGGTCGATGCTCAACAGCTGAACCACACCTGCCAGGCTGGTTACTTTTTTAATACAAAAATTGAATCATGCTGTATAAATGCCAGTAGTTTTTAACCTTGTATCAGTAACAAATCCCTTTGAAAATGTGATAACTTTGACCTATCACCTCCTCAGAAAAATGCACATTCTCCCTAAATTCTGTGGATAATTTTAGGGCATTCATGAATTGCATAAAGCCATCCATGGTCATGGATTCCAGGCTAAGAACCCTGCCATACAGATTTCCTTTTCAAAACTAGCTTTTCCACCTACTATGGCCTGTACACCTTTTATGCCAATTAATATGTTTCTGACAGCGTATTTTTTTAATGGCTGTGTTATGTCCAGCTTTTTGGAGTCCTGTAATTTATAGTAAAATTAAAAGTCAGTGTGCATGATGAATTACCACTGCATTTCATCCTTGGAGCTTCCCATGGAGGTGTTCCCACTATACAGATAAAGCTCAGAGATATTATGTGACAGCCACCAAGCAGCAGATCCAGGATTGATGGCAGTCTTCAATTCAGGCCCTCCTTTTTATTGAATCCCTCCTGTGGGAGTTCCCAAATTTGACTAGTGCCACTGTAGGCCACATTGTGGGCCAATCCCTCCCTGGGAGCCTTTTCTCTGAGCCTTCCCATGGGAGAAACTGTACTTTCTCTCCAGGAACTGGGTAAGGATAGCTGGGGTACTCGGTGTGAGAGCAGAGCTTGGAGGACTGGACTGGCATGGCCAGCAGAGGCCTGAATCCAGCTCTAGCTAAATCTAGAGATAGATGGTCCTTCGAGCCTCCCTGCTTTGGTCCTTTCCCACCCAGCCCCACTCCCCTTCTAGGAATCATGTTGTTTGGGCTCAGGCAAGCAGAGGGGGCTAGGCCTTCCCCCTCAGCCTCTTGGGGCCTGGCTGGTTGGGATTTCCCAGCATCGTTCTTGGCAAGGAGAAGGGAGCCGACCGGAAAATGCGATTATTCCAGGGAATTGACTCTGTGACAGCGATGGTGCAGAGAGGCTGGGGGGCTGTGGAGAGGCAGAGGCGAGGAGGGCCGGAGCAGGAGAGGGAGGCACAAGAGACAAAGTGGGTTGACCTGCACCCCAGGGAACAGCCCCTGCTCCCCCACCCATTAGGGATTCCAGGCAGTGGCCTTGAGGTCTCCAGAGGGTTGGAGACAGAGAAGGGAAGGAACAGGGAAGCAGAGTGAGGAGGAGACAAGTGGCTCAGAGATGCCCAGCCAGGGCCTACAGGAACAAGGCTGTCACAGGGCCCACACGAATACGCACCACACCCTTCTCTCCCCACCCCACACACACTCAGGACGATCAGTCAGAGCTCACAGAGCTGGGAAGACCCTCACAACAGATTTCTGAATGGGACTGGATGTGTGTTATCCTGGCCTCTGCCTCTTCTACTTGAATATGCCCACTACTGAGTGCTCACTACCTCCCAGGCAACCTGTGCCGTCATTGAGCTACTCTGACTTTAAGAAAGTGTTTCTTTCTCTTAGACTGAAATATATCTCCTGTATTTATATCTACTACCTCAGCCCCACACTGAAGACAACTCTCCTCGGGGAATACTCAATCTCCCCACATATCTTCCCACCTGTTAGACAAGGAACAGAACCAGACTCAATACTCCAGATGTGCCCTGACCAGCTCAAGGCACAGTGTGGCCAGCACTTCCCTCGATATGTACACTATACTTCTACTAATGCAACCTAAGAGTAGTTTAGGTTTTTTAGTAGCCAGTTCCCATATACTGGTAAGCAGAATAGGAGCATAATTAAGTGCAAGAGCTTTAAAGTCATCAGCTTGGGTTCAAATCCTGGCTCTGCCATTTCCTAGCTGTGTGACCTTAGACAAATAGCTTAACCTCTCTGGGCCCCTCTTTTTCAGCAGTGAAATCAGCATTTACTAACTGGTACAGAGTCTGTGTTCTAAGCCTCCCTTCGGAAGGGATGCTGTGAAGATGAAGTGGAATAATATGCAGAGGGCACCTAACAGATATCTGGCATAGAATCATCGCTATGCTAATATGAGCCACCATTGTGATCTTTCACATGCCACGTGGCTCAGGAGAAAATACATGGGCTTTGGGGTGATTCAGGCATGAGCTTAAATGTCGGATACAGCACTTGGCTGGTGGCCTGTGAGTAAGCAACCTTCCTCCAGCCTCAGATCACTCACATAGAGAACAGGGGTAATAATACCTGCCTTTCGATGTTGTTACAGGGATCAGAGGTAGAGTAGAAGCCCCTGGCACCTGGGTACCTGATAATTTCATATATTTGTATTTGCCCAGGTTGAGTTTGTCAACCAAAGTCAGGTCCATGGGCACTCGGGCAATTAACTTTTTGAACCTAAATGTAGGACTTTACAGCAGTCAGGATGGAATCCAAGACATGATCACTGAATGACATCGCTGACTAAAGACCAGGAAGGAGAGACTACACGTAGAGATTAGAGAAGAAAGAAGACGAGGAAGGGGAAACAGTGAAGGATGGAAAGAGAGCAAAAGAGGCAGGAAAATGACCCCTCTGGCCTTGCCTGAAATATTGCAGGAGTTGGGAGATGCTGGGAAACAGCTAAAAATGGAATCCCTGGGGCCAGTGCCCAGCCCAACTATGTCTTCTCTCCCATCCCCTCCCCTCCTTGGGGTCAGGAGCAGCTGCAGGCCTCCAGCAAGCTCCAAAATAACAATCCCATCGGTGTGTCCAGCTGCGCCAGGGCCTGAAATAGATGAAACTTGAGATCCAGGAGCTGGTCAGAGCACCCTCCGAAAGAACAGCAAGGGTCAGGGAGGGTCACAGCTGGGTGAGCTGACATCCAGGCAGAGGTCAGGGAAGGGTGCCGGCTCCCAAAGCCAGGGGAGAACACCATGGGATCAACCTCAGCCCAGGACTGAGCCCTGTGAGACAGCTTGGAAAAACCAGACAGGCAACCTATAACCCCAAGCAGTGGATGGCCCCACATTTGGAAGCAACAAGTTATGTAATCTGTGCCTGGGACACATGGCTGCCCACTTTGGAGGTTTTATGATGGGGGGAGGGGTGGCACAAGGCCATGGGAGGAGCTGCTAAGCTGGCCCCCGTCTCCTGTCCCCTTTTGCAGGAAGGCATTTGTTAGTCTTCAGCTTCTGCCTAATCTAGTGCCTGGCCGTGGCTCTGCAGATCCCTTGGACTGGGCAGAAACAACCAGGCCCTGCAAAGGGCAGGGAGGCCCAAGCCAGGGGTTTCGTCCCCTCAGGGTGGCACTCAGGACCCCCACTCACTAATCCGCTGTGTGTCCAACCCTGGGCAGGGGTTAAGGAGAGGGGGAGAAGCCAAGACCTGGGCCCTGGAGAGCCAGTAGCCCTTAGATGGTTTGAAGCTTGAAGGCATGAAAATAATTTAATACAATTTCATTACAGAAATTCTTAGTGTCTTGGGTTAGACAGGACCTTCAAGAAGGAGGAAATCTATTTATCTCTGCCAAGTTCTCCCCAGGTTTGGCTAGAATGCCCCTGGGGATAAGAAGCTCACCACCTCTCTATCTCTGAACAACTATGACTATTAGAAAGCCTCTCCTTGCATGGATTCATGTGTCCTATATCTACTCCTTGGGGCCCCCTTTAGAAGAAGAAAGAGGCTTCTCTTCTTCAGGATAAATATCCCTTGTAAGATAATGCTCTCCGACTGAGGCTGAGGTCGCCCTTCCTGTTGCAGTGTGAGCGGAGACGGCATCTTGGGAAAAACAAGATTCGAACTGGGCCCTGAGGACAAGAGGGCTTAGACTGACAGACAGAAGTGAGAGGCAAAGGCCTGGAGAACAGTCTGAGCAAGGCCAGTGGGGAGAAAGGAAGGGAAAGGAGAAGGGCCAGGCGGAGGGCACTAGGGCCAGCGCTCACCCAGAAACTCACCAGGCCCTCCCACATGCTGCCAGCCAGGGCAGGGTAACCAAAGCGGGGCCTGGGGACTAGTGCAGGGGGCCTGGGAGGGGGCTGGAGGGGCAGACGAGGGGCTCCTGTGAAGCAGGGCCTGCCATTAGCCCCAGTCTTGTTTGTTTAGATTCTCACATCCAGGGCTCTGGATACTCTTTAACCCTGGGTCGGTCCACAGCCTCCCAGCCGGCTGGCGGGTCTCTGCCGGCCCGTTTGGAAGGCACTGCCAGCCCATTTACTGTCTCCATAAACATCCTCCTGCCAGTTGCCATCTGGCACAGGGCAGGGGAAGGAGCCGGGAGGGCGGGTGCATGACTTGGATGGGAGAGGGGTTCTCCACTCCACTGGGCAGTACCCTGAAACCAACACCCACCTCCACCCTCTCCTTATAAACCCAACCACAAGAAAGCTAAGAGGAAAAAAAAAAAACTTTCTGAGGCTCACAGAGGGAAGGGCAGAGTGTCCCAGAGTCACAGACTTAGATTTATAGAATCTTTAAGCCAAAGAATCTTGGACGTATAGATTCTCAGAACCATCTGGTCTGGTGGTTCACAAACTTTTTTTAGGCAGTGGGATCCTTTTGTCCAATAGAACCAAAAGCTCAGGCTGAAGTCTAAGAGGTGAAAACAGAGCCCTGCCCCTCAGCCACCAAAGAGATGTCTCTGTGGAACCCCGGGGTTCCAAGGAACCCAGCTGGAGAACCATAGGTCTTGTTCTAAGAAACGATTTCGATTTTATGGTTTGATTTGCATTCAGATATAGGGACTTGGTTTTAAGGCTCTCTCATACAGTGAGAGAACTGGTTGGGGGTTCTCTATTTTGGTGTTTTAAATCAAGTATTCCCTTTTAACCTAAAAACAACAGCCCTTCCCATTTGTGTAAACACTTACATATCCGTAAGCTAGTGAGTGGCCAAGTCAAGTCTTGATTCAGTCAGGTCGCCTGCTCCTGAAATGAGGGCTTTGTCCCCAAGACTTCCAGGCCCCAGCTTCTCCCCTGTACACACACCTCACCTGGGCACCCCCGGTCTCTCCAAAGTCCCCAGAACTATATCTTGGACCAAAGAGATACCAGGTGGAAGCATGTGAAATTGCCATTTTAGGACATTAGAAACAACCCAATATTGGCAATTATATAAAGTGTGGATGCACTTTATATGTATTCATTATAGTAGAAAACTAGAGTACCCCATGAACAACAGAACCAGAGAAAACCCTCAGGAGCCTTTAGGGAGCTCCAAAGCAGGCAGCCCCACCCTCACCGCTAAGTCAGGATGCTGAGCATCCCACTGCCCCTCTTCCCTTCTTTACCATGTGGGGACCCTGGTGGCCTATCTGTACCCAACATATATGGCTGATCCCTGACAGCCTCTCAAAAGCTCTATTCTAGAAAACAAGGGAGGGCCACAGTCCCCACACTTGGGGCAGGGGAGGAATCCAGACTTAATAGAGAGATGAGATGGACTCGTATTTAGAAAAGCTGGGAAGTAATATAGCCCACACTCCAGGGCCCAAAGTGTAGCTCCACCAACCTGTGTAACCTTGGGCAAGTTACTAGACCTCTCTGAGCCACTGTTCCCTATCTTCAAAATGGACACAATAATAACTTTCTTTGTAGTATGTACAAAGAGGATTTACACTGTCTTCTTAAAGAGCACAATACATGATGCAGAACTGCTGATACCACTTTGACCTGCATGTGCTTCAAATAGTCAAGAGGAGAAAGGAGGAGGTCAGGGAAGTCTTCCTGGCAGAAGGGAGAGTCTGGGGTTGGGCCCTGATATAACTGGCAGAATTTGGGGTGAGCAGAAAGAAAGTGCCTGGAAGAGTCTCTGAGGCAGAAGGAACAGCAAGGAAATTTATGAATCAAGAAGAAATTGAAAACTGTCAAAAGGAAGAAATTGCGATCAGCATCCTCAGCTTTTTCCCCATCCCAAGAGCTTGGCTCAGGCTCCTTAAACTAATATTTGCCTCTCAGCCCCTGGCAGCCACAGTTGAAGGTAAATATTGGTTTAGCCTGGGAAGCGGAAGCCGCAGATGGCAGTGTGGTCCTCAGCCAACCGGGGATGGCTCACGCTCTTTGAACGGCCAACCTTAGGCACAGCTTGGAGGGGGCACCGACCCAGGGCTTACCTACAGAGAGGCCCAGGCCTCTCCCTGCAGGGCAGCCAGGCTGGCGCGCCACCCCAGGGACTGGCCCAGCAGCAGCCTGGCCCTCAGAGAGTTTATACTAAGAGTCTCCATACTTCTCTCTCTCTCCTTAGTAGGAGATCTTTTACCAAGATCCTGAGAATGTCTGGGAACCTGAGCAGACATTGGAAAGACGCAGAAAGCCACATGCCCTTGGGAGCCCCCACCTAATGCCCTCCATTTTCACCCAGCCACTGCCATTTTGATGTGGCAATAAATCTTCTCACGTTGACCTATGCCCAGATCAGCCTGGGAGATCTGAATTCCAGGCCCGGCCTGGCTTCTGACTGGCTGGGAGAATTTGGGAAGGCCTCTCCCCAACTCTGGGCGAACATTTCCTCTTATTGAGAAACTCGACAGCACAGAAGCTTCTGGAAACTTTCTACTTTCATGGATCCCCCACCTGTGCACACCCCTTCTCCACAAGTCACCCACTACCTTTCCAATTCACCCCTTCCATGAAGGATCTGTTCTCTGAATGACTGCTAATTCCCTACCTCTATGCCTATGCACAGCCTCCTGTCTGGCCTAAATTGTTCCTCCTCAACCAGTCCATTCTTTCTAACTCCTTTGGTTCCTGACTTGAAACTCATCTCCTACAGGAAGTCCTCCTGGATTGCTCCCCAGCTGCACCCCCCCCCCCAGTTTTACTCTTCAGCCACACTTAATTGCAGAATTGGATTTAGGTCACTTCAGAACAGTTATATGGTGTGCCCCCCAATGTAAACACTCTTCAAGGAGAGGGGTTTCCAACTTGTGTCTCCCCCTACCCCTGCACAGTGCTTATGGTGGTCACAGAGGGGTGCTCAGGAGCACCCTGTAAGCAGATCTTGGCTCACAAGCTTTCTGCCAGGAAACATGGCTGCTCTTCCTGAGCCAACACTTCTGAGAGGAGCAGGGAGAGTTTGAAAAACTGGGATAGAAGCTTATCTCTCCAAGTATTAATCACCCCATAAAACTTGTATTTATTTAGTTGCTGGCAGGTCCTTCTTCCTGGAGGTAGGAAGCTGTTATTCTTGGAGATACCAGCCAGGCTTGGGCCAGGGCGCCCCGAGGGAGGAGGGCGATCTGCATAACGGGAGCCTGGAAGGCCTGAAGCAGGTGGGTTGGGGCCATGGCGTGGGGACCAGTGGGCCTGGGCTATAGTTAGGGTGGGGGAGGCAGGGGTGCACACGCACCTAGAGATGTCAATCAAGGAGAGACACCAGCCCTGCCTCCACTCTGTCAGGAGAGGTGGCCAATCTGTCCATGGCCTAACTTTCAAACTTACTATGTGCCAGGTACCCCAGGGTGTCTCTGGTCTGAGGAGCAGATACTGGCCAGGTGGGGTTTGGGGGCTCTGACCACAGGTTCCAGAAAGGGCAGGAGGGGAAGGGGCAGACTGGGCAGGAAATCTCTAAAGATGTGACACTGGTTTGGAGGACAATCACCCCAGGAAAGTTAGGTCCATCCTCAGAGCCACCAATATAGAGCGACATCTTCAGAGGAGGGAGAGGAGGGAAATCCAGAGGATCCAGAGGGACCTGGCTGGAGGGAGGGAGGCTCAGGAGGACACAGGGGCATTGAAGGGGCTGGCAAGTACAGAGAGGGACATGGGAAGTGGGGAGGAAAGGGAAGGGGAGAGGGAGGAAAACGGACCCCAAGGCTGCACGAGGCAGCGGGCATACCCAGAGGGCAGGTTACCAAAGGAAGGCACAGAGCAGCATGCCCACCACCGAAGATACCTTCAATAGATCTCTTTTTAAAAAATCCATTTAGGAAGAACAAAATGAAGAGATATTTTACTCTCTAACTGAATTTAGGGACCATAACCAGTGTTTGAAAATGCCCAGGGATTATGATTTACAGCTGGACAGGAATCAGCTGGGGCCTCAGCCTTATCGGGTGTACAGAGAGGAGCCTGTCTGGAAATCCAAGTGAAACTGAAAATGCTGTGTGAAAACCCATTTATAGTCAGAGCGGGAATGCGGTTGGGCCAGGTCAGATGTCTGGACACTGCCCCAGGGTGGGGCCCTTCAGATTACTCTCCAGGCCCCTCCCTCAGCCCCTGAGGTTTGGAAGCCCCATATCCCCTGGCATGTACCCTTCATCCCCACCCCTTCCCCACTTCCTGGAACTTGAAGACCCAGCCTAAGCCTCCTCTTCCAAGAAGTCTTCCTGGCCCAGCTGGGCATGGCTCAGTGGTTGAGCATCAACCTATAATCCAGGAGATCTCGGTTCGATTCCCATCAGGGCGCATGCCCCGGTTATGGGTTTGATCCCCAGTGGGGGGCTTGCAGGAGGCAGCTGATAAATGACTCTCTCATCATTGATATTTGTATCTCTCTCCCTCTCCCTTCCTCTCTCTGAAATCAATAAAGATATATTTAAAAAAAAAAAAAGAAGTCTTCCTGGATTCCATCTTCCCTCATTGACCTCAGCCTCTGACTTCCTGCCCCCTTTCATGCTTAAACCCACTGGAGGGCAATGGGAAAGGCACTGCTTTTGGCATCAGAACACCCAGTTCAAGTCCCAGCTCCGCCGCATCCCTACACAGGCAAGCCAGGCCTTCCCTGGGCCTCAATTCATTCCCAGTCTAGTGAGGATAAACATCACCCCCTCCAAGCCGGCTGCTAAGCGGCTAAATGAGATAACTGGAGGGAAGGCATCTTGGCAGATGGAAGGGGTCCTATGACCACACCATTTAGCGATTTACTGTCTTCTCTTAGGTTATGCACTGATCTGGAGTGTTTGCTTTGTCTTCCCCAATTCCCAGTGAGTCTGGGGCAGTCTGTGAGCAGGGCTGGGTCTACCTCAGGACCCCCCACACCCTTACCTTCATCTAACAAATCATCCATCCATCCCAGCACTCTCCCCTACCCACCCTGCAAATATTCCCCAGCATCCTCCACACACTGGGCACAAGATGCATTCTGGAGAGGAAGCTGGCTTGTTAAGACGGGGTTCCTCCCTCAGAGCCCTCCCCATCTTATGTGGGAGCAGGCATACGGATGGACCAATGTCTCAGCACATAGAGAAGTGCAGGTGCCATGCAGTGGGACACAAGGAACGAAGAAGAGAATCCCACTGTGGAAGGCTTCAGGGAGGAGGTGGCTTACGAGCTGGGCCTTGAAGCCCGAGTGGGATTTTGATCTTTGGGGACTGCGAAGAAGGGCATTCTTTGCTTAGAGAAAAACAAGAATGTTGCCCCCTCTTCCTTTACTCCTTCCCCCCAACAAGCCTGTGACTTTCTCAAAAGCTGAGACATTCTTTTGTCTCCCATCATGTGGCCAAGCCCTGGGCTAAGTCATAGTACCCCCAACCACTTTACAAATGAGAAGACTGAGGCTCAGACAGAAGTGTTCAGGCTGGAGTGCAAACTCAAGCTCTGGGACCCCGGTGCCTTCAAATGTGGGGCCCTGAGGGTACCAGAGCAGCAGGAAGACACTCATTGTACCTTAGGTTAAGCACTGCCCACTCCAAGATGAGTGGAGATGATTGATAGTCATTGGATGCCTACTGTTTCACATCAGTCAGCTCTTTGAGCCTTCAAAAGAACCCTGAAAACAGTTATTCCCCCATTTTAGGGACAAGGAAACTGAGGTGTCATAGCACTAGTTATACTAATAGGGTAAGACCAGGGTCCAACCTGGGTCTGCCTGACTCTGTAGCCCAGGAGCATAGTCACTGCCCCTTCTGTCGCTGGCAGGTAGGAGCCCTGCAGGCACACCATTTCACAGAAGGAATGGAAGGCAGATTAGCCTTGGGCAGCCTGGCTGGCTCTCTGCTTCATTGCTGAGACTCAGAAGAGTCTCAACATGTCAGTGTGAATGTAAAAACACTTTTACTGAGCTGAAAACCAGAAAGTTCCCAAACTATTCATTAATGAAAACAGCCTCCTTGTTTTTAGAACTCAACAAACAGAAAGGCTTCTGATGACAACTTGTTTCTCTGTTTTTACATTCACAGTCTCTTCTCTGCCCTCTTCCCCCCCAACCCAGGCTTTTCTAATTTAAAAAAAAAGGGGTGTTTTGAAAAGAAAGGCTTCACTGCTTCTAGGCTCTGAAGTCAGAAAGGAAAAAAAAGTTTTTCCACCACCCACGGCATTTTTCTCTGCAGGGATGGGAGGTGGGAAGAACAGGCACTGGCTGAGCACTGACGTGGTACCCAGTACCATGCTGGGCACAGCCTCTTTAACTGAATCCGATCTTCCCACCAACCCATTTTACAGATGAGACAGCTAAGGCGCATGTAGGCTCCTTTTGGAGACACAGCCAACTTACCAATGGGCTGATGTGTACCCATAGTCTATGTGCACAAGTGTAGTGAGGTGGGAGGGATCCTGGATTGGGAGTCATGCTGGAGGCCTGGGAGCAGCCAAAAGAGTCTTAGCTCCCCCTCAAATCACAGCACCCGGAGGTGTGCCCTGCGCCTAAGGGGCCGAGGAGAGCGGCACTCACCAAGCAGCTGCACGCCCCGCGTGAGGCCGTACACGTCCACCAGGGCCCAGAGCGGGTCAGCCGTGCGGACCCCGTTGAGGAAGAGCATGGCAGCCGAGTCGTTGATGCGGTAAAACACACGGCCCTTCTTGTCCACCCAGAAGGCGATGATATTGCCCTCGTTGGCAAACTCCTCGGGCAGCGCCTTGGCCCAGAAGCCGCTCTGGGAGACCAGGTCGGGGCAGGCGTACTTGGGCAGCGAGTCGGGGTGGATGCGGGAGGGGTCCTTGCTCGTGAAGCCCAGGCGCAGCGCCCCGCTCCAGCAGCACTGCTTCTTGGTGATCTGGACGGTAGGGGGTTGGCCTCAGACAGCCCGCAGCCCAGCCCAGCCTCTCCCCACTTCAGGGAGCCCCAGGGGAAGGGCGTGCGCCCTTCTCTGCAGGCCCCCCCCCAGCACACGCCCGTGGAGAGTCACACTACCCAGCTTGCCCACCATTTGGGCTCCTTTCCCTCCCAGGAGCCTTCCCATCAGCCTGGCGAAAGCTAATGGTCCCCGTGGCTACTCCCCTCCCCCCTTCCTTCTTTGCCATGCAGGGAAGGTTGAGAAAGGAGTGAGGGAGAGGAAACAGAAATAGGAAGGGCAGAAGTGGCATCAGAGAGGAAAGAGAAGGCGCAGGGTATAGTAATGGCAGTAACAGAAAGCAGTGACAGGTCGGGGGAATAAAGGGGATGCAGTGACAGAGAGCGGGGAGGGAAGCCCCACCTTCAGCCTGACTTGCTCGTAGATGAGGACCGGGCGGTTACTGAAGGTGATGGCGTTGCAGAAGCTGGCCTGCCTCTTGACGGCCTTGTGGCTGAGGTCCATGAGGATCTGGGAGCCCTTGGTGTGTGGGTGGAAGAGCAGCGGCGTGGCCAGGAGCACCCCGCCGGGCAGCACTGGCGTGCAGTGCTTCTGCTTGTGGTGGCATCGGTGGGAGGTGACAGGGAAGGGACCCCCGATGGAGTCTGCAAAAAAATAAAATCCACAATGTCAGAGAACTTGGTGATCCAAGAGCTGGACTAGGGTCTCCTAAGGAAGGGAAGATGGATGGGACGTAAGCAGAAGCCACCCACTTCCCAGTATTTCCACCACCACGGCCACCTTCTGCCACCATTCTTCTCCTGCTCCCATGTACTGCTATTTCCCACTTCACCATCTGCCACCATTTATTACCCACCATCATCTACCCTCATCGTACTTCATCTTTCACCCATCACCTCCCACCACCATCTACCTTCGTCCCTCACCCATCACCTCCCATCTGCCCTCATCCCTCACCCATCACCTCCCACCACTATCTACCCTCACCCATCACCTCCCACCACCATCTACCTTCGTCCTTCACCCATCACCTCCCATCTGCCCTCATCCCTCACCCATCACCTCCCACCACCATCTACCTTCGTCCCTCACCCATCACCTCCCACCACCACCTACCTCTGCCCTTCATCTATCACCTCCCACCACCACCATGACCAAAACAACAGCTACCATCTGCTGTTTCTCACTAGTATTTACCACCATCTACCTTCTATCTTCAACCTTTGTGACCAATCAGCATTTACTACCAACATCCACCACCATACACTGTATTCACTACCACCATCATTTATTCTTTCCAACAAATATTCACTACGTATCTGCTGAATACCAAGCCTGTTCTAGGCACTGGAGATGTAGGCATGAAACATATATGGATCCTGTCCTCGAGAAGCCAACAGTCCAGGAAAGGAGGTAAGACATGGACAGAAATCATGATACAAATGGTAGGCAGCAATATGTGCCAAAAGGACATACAGGCAGGTCACGTCTCAGAAGGGCCTCCTGGAGGAGGGGAGGGTGAGAAGGCAATGGAGCTTGACTGACAAGGCTGTGCTGTAGTGAACAGGTGACCATGGGGCTGCCACTGAAGACCAGGGAGGTGGACGGGGCAACCTCTGTAGCCCCAGGACCACGCCCATCTCTCCCTTCCTTCAGGACCACTTCCCTCCACCCGAGGCTGCCTTCCTACTTCATTCTGCCCATGCTTGCATCTTGGACGCAGGTGGCCTCTTTACCCAGGCTTCCTAACAGAACTCAGATCTGCCTCAAGAACCCCTGGCCAGGGAGGTATAGCTCTCCTACAGACAGCTCCACTGCACCCCAGAATAGGATAGAGTATGGGACAGGACTTGGTCCAGGAAAAGGCGCTTTACAACCAGGAGACAAGACAGAGAAAAGAAAAAACATAGGACAAGGTATCAAATGGTTCGTGTCTGTCCCTACTGGTCGTGTGACCATGGAGAAGTCACTTCCCCTCTCTGGCACAGTGGGTGGCCTCTACCCTGTGGCTCTAAGATGTGTACCAGAGCACTGGCAGCATTAATGCACAGCCTTGGCAGTTAGGGGCTGGGGGGTATTCATTTATTCCCCAAATCTGTGCACCATGCATCAGGAAGGGTATCCCCCTCCCAACCCATCTTGAGGAGAGACATTGAGGAAGGGGAGATGGAGATGGGGAAGTAGAAAGCCTCAAAATATGACAGAGGCCTAGGATGTTTCAAATTTTGGTCCCTCCGAGGCAGGAATTTTAAAATGCATAAAACTTGGTCAGCATCAGGCCTGCCCAGAAAGCCTGCCACTCCCTAAAGGGGAGAAGGGGTTTCCAGGAAGGAGAGGAAGTCAGGGAGGGAAGAGAGCAGGAGGGAAGACACCCAGACTGCAGTCCAGGGCGAATTTGCATCACTTTGCATCACTGCATTTTTGCTTCCTCCTTGCCAGAGGGCACAGACACCAGTGTCCACTGTCCAGGGCCAACTGGACACCCTAGGCCTCTCTGGAGCAGCTTCCTGCATGCCAGGCCCATGAGGTGGGAGGTGGGGGTGGTACAAGGAGCTGCCTTGCTCTTACCAAGGAGAGAAGACTGGAATCGCCAAACAGTGCTCAAGGGCTTTGAAAGCCATCAAGCAGTGAGGGTTTGAATTGCTCAGAGGAGACCCAGACAGTCTGGGAAGGCTACCTGGAAGAGGCTAAGTGCCCCCTGCACAGTGCAGAGCAAGGGAGGTCATTCCAGGGAAGGTGACAGTTGGGGTGAAGGGCAAAGGGTGGCACTGGCTACAGACCCTCTGCCTGGAAGTGGTACCCATTGGGTATATGCCAGGCTCAGGCAGTTTCACTCTTGATTTCAAAAAATGTCTCTGGTAAAGCTAACGTTACACGTTGTTTAGGGATATATACAATACGCAGAAATAAAAGCATAAAGGGAAAAAATAACTGCTGGGCAAATGGATAACAAACTGTGCTACATCCTATATGGTGGAATACTACTCAGCAGTAAACATGGAATGAACTCCTGATATGGGCAGCAACATGGGTAAATTTCAAATAATTATGCCGAGTAAAACAAGCCAGTTTAAAAAAATGAGTACACAATCCATGGCGAAACCACAGGGCCTCCGTTCCTTTCAAAACCTTTCCTCTCCCTCCACTCTGCCCCATCTGTATCGACTCTAGGAAATGCACACTAAGCCATAGTGATAACAAGCAGATTGGTTGCATAGGGATGGTGGGGGGAGAGGGAGGGATCACCATGGGCACAAGGGGCATTTAGGGTAATGGATGTGTTCTCTATCTTGATTGTGGTGTTAGTTTCATGAGACTATGCAAAACCCATTCAATTGTACACTTTAAACATGTGTGGTTTAGTGTGTGTCAATTATACCTCAATAAAGCAATTTTTTAAAACTTCTGTGCCCAGCAGCTGATTAGAGACTCTCCTATGGGCCCCCTCCCCAGCCTCTGCTCAGATTCCAATTCATGGACCAACTGCAGGACCTCAGATTCCTTCAAAATGCTTCCTCTTCTTCCCACCCATCCCATTTGGGGTCCTGGGGCCCTAGGTAAAAATATAGAAATCATTGGCTGTGAGCAAATATAGTGGAGACACCCAGAGGCCAGAGACCCAGGCCCTGGAAGGATCATTCCCACGGCCTCCCTTCCACAGGGTGGACAAGGGCAGCACGAACCCAGCTACCCCGCTGACAGTAGAATAGTTGGAGAAGGGGACAGGGGAGCCCTGGTCCCTGGAGGAACAAGGTGCACTCAGACCTGTGGCCTCAAAATGCAGGCTCATGAGTGCACCCATACACCTGTGAGCACATGAAGGCATGAAGGTAATCCGGACCCTGGAAGACAGAGAGGGGAGGGAGACTTACCCTTTCTCTTATCCCTTAGACCAAGAATCACACCTTTCCATATGTGTTGTGCACACACCCCTGGATTCATGTACACATGGAGGTACAAAACAGTGCACACAAAACACACACCCATCACACATGGGCCATGCCCATCTAATAATAATGGCAGCAGTTTCTCCAGTGGCTGACATGTGCCAGGCTCTGAACTGGAGCTTTACATACACTTACAGGTTTCACCCTCTAAGCAAACTTAGGAGGTAGGGAGGGGCATTCTCAGCCCATTTTACTGATGATGAATCCGAGCCTCAGAGAGACTGAGTGGCTTGCCCAAGGTCACACAGCCAGCAAGAAGAGGCTCTAGGCGCCAAACCCAGGCAATCTGACTGCAGGGCCTGTGTTTAGGCCTTTCAGCTAAATAGCCAAGAAAACATGGGTTTGGTGTGCTGGGTGCATTTTTTAAATGCCCGTCAAATTATGGTCATAGCTGGTAAAATATGGAAAAAAATGTTCATCCATGTGCTACCTATAATCATCATATGCAGACACCAGCATTCTATTATATTACACTACCTCCATGATAAGTGTATTTCCACCAAAACACGGGAATGCACACCATGTTTTCCCACACTGCCCTCACTCGTGGCTGCTGGGATGCAAAACGGTGCAGCCACTGTGGGAAATGGCCTGGCGGTTTCTTATAACGTGAAATACCCACAACATGACACTCACGGGCACTTACCCAAAAGAAATGAACACAAACCCACACAAAGACGAGTACATAAATGTATAGCAGCTTTATTCATAATAACCCCAAACGGGAAACAACTGAGAAGTCCTTCCACTGGTGAACGGACAGATCAAGCGTGGCACATCCACACGGTGAACTGCTCACTCTGCAGTAAAGTGAGCAAGACCACGAGACAATAAGAGGAACCCCAAGAGCATGCTAAGCGAAAGAAGTCAGACTCAGAAGGCCACATCGGCCTGATTCCGTTTGTACGACATTCTGGAAAAGGCAAGAGTACAGAGATAGAAAGATCAGTGGCGATCAGACTTTGGGGAAGAGGAAGAGAGATGACTTCACAGCAGCACAAACGAAGCTTTATGGTGACAAATGCTCAATATTTCTATAGTGGTGGTGGTTATACAACTTATACATTTGTCAAAAGTTACCAAACTACACACGTAAAAGGGTGAATTTTATTGTCTATAAATTATACCTCAAAAGGAATAACAGCAATGACTAACAAACCAGGTCTCCATCAGGATGGAGGAAAGGGAGGCTGGAATCTCTGACCAACCCAGCCCCCACCACGCACCCTAGGCAGTGCCTAGGATTTGGACCATCTAATAGGAGACCCCAAAGCCTGGTCCCACCTGCCACTCTCAGCCCTAAGCTCCTTCCACATCTGTGAAGTGGGTGCTATTGCCTGACCTCTCTGGGTATGAGGAGAGTACTCTGGCAGCCACAAAGCACCTTAGCTGCTTCCTGGGCCTGCAAAGTCCCGTGCCTGCCTCCTCCTGCCCACAGCATGGTCTCCGAGGCTCAGGGGAACCCTGGATACAGGGGCTGACTCCAGAGCTGTCCTCAGTCCCTTCTCTCTGTACTCAGGCTCTCTGTATAATCAACTCCCACCAAGCCACCTCTGTGGGAATGACACGAAAACCCTCTCCATCCTGCTGGGCATCTCCTGCCCATGGACTATGCTCACTTGTCACTTGGTAAGCCCCAGCTGAACTCCTGACCCTAGCCTTCCAGCCCTACCACGCTCCCAGGCCCCAGTGGAGTCTTCGAGCACCCAGCACCCAACCTGCCAACCTCACCACAGAAATAAACATCCCTGGGCTCTGCCCCCTCTGTCCTCCCTGCTGCCATGGCCCTAGGCCAGGCCTCATCATTTCTCTTTCAACAAGGACCAAGGCCACTACGTGTAGCCACATAGGCTCTGCCCTGCACTCCTCCAGGGGGCACCGTTCTCACGGATTACAATAAGAATGTTACCCTCAGAGATGTGCCACATGGCAGCCCTGACCAGGGGGGTCACCGCCTCCCCAACCCCTGCTGTCCCTGCTCCTGCTATCTCTCCCCTCCATCTCAGCTGGCATGATTTGGGGGAAGGAATGAAAGAAAGCAAAATGAGAATTAACTCTGAGAGTAGCTCTGATACCAAAGATCAGCTGCGGGCAGGGTTTCTTTCCTACGCTATTCGAAAGGTCTCCCTCCCTGCACACTGACATACACTATGACCCCTTAAGGTCCCCATTCAGTGGATGAGTGAGTTTCGATTCAGACTGGTTGGCCAAGCTGTTTGAGGTCACACAGCAATTAAGTGGAAGAGCTGGGACTTGAACCTGGTCTTCCAATGTCATGGCCAGGGTCCCTTACCCTACTCAGCAGCTAATAATACTAGCGCTCATTTTCCAGGAGTCCAAGATGGTAGGTGTAGTGGGGAAAGGCTGGTGGAGGAAGTACTGGCCAGTCCCAGCAGGGGGAGCAGCCTCAGCAGGGGGCCTCAAGATACTGGGCCTGTGCGCTGTGCAACTGCTCCTGCAGCGGCCAATGGTCCTGGGTGGAGCCCCAATCTCGCAATCTGGCTCCAGCAGAGCTCCCAGTGAGCTCCCACCTTAGTGACAGGTTTATAAGCTTCTCAGGATTCACGGTGGGGGCACCCCCACAGGCGAGGCTGCTGCTGACACAATGGAAACTCCCCCCAACAGCCCATTCCTCCTGGGCATTTATGAGCTGCCAGACACAAGCCTGGCCAGCCCTCTATGTGATCCTCAACCAGCTCCAGACCACATCCTTGCCTCTCAGTGGGGTCCCAGGGGAGATGCCCAGACACAATGCAGCCTCCAGAGTGACCTCCCCACTGCCCCTGCCAAGCTCCGCCCCAGAACCATCTCGGCAGAGCCCAGAGGCACAGGCCAAGCTGAGCTGGGCTGCCAAGGAGAGACAGGGAGGGAGCAATATTAATGACAATGACCAAACTCTATGTGACTTAACAGACAATGTCTTCATATGACCCCAATGTCACTCTGACACAGGTCCTCAGAAGAGGTTACTCACCAAGGTCACCCAGCCAAAGTAAAGAGCCCAGATAGGAACCCAGACCTGCTGCCTCCAAACCCAGCAGCTCTGTCACTAACTGTGAGACCTCCAGGGGCCTCACTTTTCTCATCTGTAAAATGAGGGTCACAGCAGACCTTCATGGGATTCTTGTGAGGATTAAATGAGAAAATGCATGTAAAACAAACTCAGTAAATGGTTGCTATAATAATGATAGTTATATATAATAATAGTTATTAATAACATTATATAATAATAATTATTATTACTATTGACATTAATCTGTGTTCTCCCACCTCCACACCTTTGCTCAAGCCGTTCCCCTACCCCACGTGTCTTTTCCCTGCCCCATTTCTCCAAATCCCACTCATCTTTCAAGCCCAGCTGAATCTCCTTACATTCAGGACCGCCTTATTCTGAACCTATGACCCTGAATACCAGTATTGACATGACCATTGACATCCTTTATGAGAGAGGCTTGTCTCACTCTCTGGACAGTGGGGCGGAGCAACCCTGGCCATGCACAGACTTGCTGCGGGACTTTGGGCAAGTCACTTCACCTCGCTGGACCTTGATGTCTTTCTCTCTAAAACGGGATCATCATAGCTGCCCTACTCACCTCTCCAAGTTGTTGTGAGGAGCGAGTGAGTTCACAGATGTGAAAGAATTTTACAAACTTTAACATCTGATCCCAACATAAGGTCTTATTTTTTTGTATAAAATCAACCACCACCACCAGAGGAAATGATCAGCTCACTTCAGTCCAGGCACTTCTGCTTTTACCTTATTTCAAATGCCCTCACCCCAGATCGTCAGGGTGGCCCTGACATGGACTAGCTCATATGCATTCACTGAGCAAGACTCTCTCTGGTGGCAAGACTTTGGGAAACAGTTTAAGGGTGGGAGAGCAAGTGGGAAGAGGGCTTGGGTAAGAGAGAACAGCAGGGAAAAAGACAGTGGTCTCTGTCCTCAGGAGGCCCTTAGCCCGCCAGAGAGACACACAAATAACCCCGAAGGCTTTTCTAGCCAGAAAGCTGCACCAAAAAACACAGAAAATGATCCAAGTGACTCTTTCTCAGCTGTCCTAAGGGAGGAACGTAGCCTGAACCCGCCTGGGTATGGAGAAGACAAGTTGGTGCATTGCATACAGGGGCTGCCTCAGGGCATTTGGGCTTAGTTCTGTGGAGGAGTCAGAGTTGAGAAAGGCTGCTTGGGTGCTGGATGTTTTGTTAGGGATGTGTGGGGCCCCTGCAGGTCCATAACAGGGTCCCTGGCCTAGCCTGCGTTCAGAGAGAGGTCTGGAAGGAAGCTGGGCTTACCCTCAAGGTCTGAAGGGGGAGAGCCAGCGATAGGCATAGATGGATGAGAGGGAGGAAGGAAGAGTTCCCAGCAGAGAAATGGGCTTGAGTCAAGCCTGGAGGCAAGAAGCAGGTGAGGAAGGTGGGCCTGTTTAAGGAACCCAGAGAAGTTCACATCTGCCCAGATTTACAATCCTCTCTGGCTCAGAGCACATAGCAGGTGCTCAATGAAAGCTACTGAATGAATTGCCATTGTTCAATTCTTCAATCTACTGATCAGTTGGCAAGTGTCCAAGGAGCACCCACTTTGTACCTCTCCCTTTCTGGTGTCCTGTGGAGAAATTTAAAAAGAAGAGAGGACTAAAAGGACAGCTTCCTTCACTGCCTAGCACCAAGATCCCACACTACATGCCTAACGACACTCCTGCCTCCTCAAGAACCTTCAATGGCTCCCACTTGCCTATGGGAAAAAGGGGAAAAAGAAGGCCACAAGGGTTGATTTTTTCTTGTATCAGATGTTACACCAGATGCCTGTCATGTACAACCTTGCCTCCCCATCCCAGTCCCTGAAAGGCAGGTATCTGTGGGAAGCAGCCTCAAAGATGGCCCCAATGATCCCCACATTCACCACCTGGTGGCCATGCTCTTCCTTTTGTAATCCCCTTCCCTTGAGTGTGAAGTGGATCCAGCAACTAGCTTCTAACAAACTGAATACAGCTGAAGTAATGGGCATCACTTCTAAGACTGGGTTATGAAATGCCTTTGGCCTCCATCTCGGTGACTCTCTCTTGCCTCTCTAGGGTTGTTCCCTCTGGGGAAGCCAACTGCCAGGTCGTAAGGTAGCCCTGAGAAGCCCACATGGTGAGGGACCGAGGACTGCCAAAGCTATGTGAGTACACTTGGATATGGGCCCTCTCCAGGCAAGCCTTCAGATGAGATCACAGCCTGGGCCAACAACCTGACTGCACCTCTCAAAACAGGAAGATGCAGGAACCTACTTAAACTGTGTCAAGATTCCTGACCATAGAAGCTATGAGATAATTAAATGTTCTTTTAAGCCGCTAACTTTTGAGGTAATTTGTTATGCAGCAATAGATACGTTGTGCAGAAATACAGTACCAATTAGTCCCATTTTATAGATAAGGAAACAGGCTCTGAGAGGTAATAACCTGCTCAGGGTCACACAGCTAGTCAGTGGTGGGTTGGCTCTGAACTCATGTCTGTCTCACTGTGCACATGTCCTAACTGGGCCCCCCCTAGCTGGCCAGCACGTTCAGTGCCCTCTCCCCTTGTCAGTTTCTCATGACCTCTGCAGCCCCAAGCACACACCTTTGTCGTTTAGGGAGAAGGGCCATCTAATGACCTCATCATCTCCCCCAAAGTGCCTGCCTATGTGTGCGGCAGGTCCTGCTGCTCCCTGGAAAACTGAACAAATTCATGATGACAAGGTGGGTGAAGGAGAGTGGCAGGGAGTGGGCAGAATCAGCACCCTCACAGCCAAGTTAATCTCCACACAGAGCCTCCTGTTGTCTCTCACGCTGCGACATCCCAATCTCCGACATTTCCAGCAGCCAGCTGTGCATACAGATGTGCCTCCCAATATCCTCACCACCCAGAGTGAACCAGCCCTCCTCCTTCCACTCTCCCATCCCACCACCAGATTCCAGAAGGGGATTGCAGATGAGAACTATTCCGGGTTCAGCTGCCTGTCCCTGGCTTCCCAAAGGCCCCAGCTAGGCCTGAGAGAATGAGAGGGAGCATGTCTCAGTCACATAAATCCACACACTCGCTCATGTGTGTGCACCTGCATACAAACAGCCAGTGTATGTGCCTAATGGCAGACACAAGCACCCAGGGAGCATTCAGTCCTGGGGACCGCCCCCCCCCCTTGCAGGGCTAGAGAGGCAGAAGATGCAATTTTGGTCCTTGGAGGCAGCCTAGTGCACATGGTGTACACACTCACAAGTACACATGGGCCTGCAGAAGCCTCCATGGAAACTCACAAGAGCACATCTATTTACTGAGTATTTACTGCACAGCAGGTATGCTGCCCCTATGCCCATCAGCTCACTTAGTCCTTCCTACACCTTTTCGAGGTAAACCTTATGACCCCCGATTTGTGGACATGGACACTCAGACTCAGAAAGAGGAACTGACTCAAAGTCACATGGCTGGTGACAGAGGCTCAGGGTCTGTATCCCACTCTCTTCCCTCTGACATGCTGACCAAGCAGCTGCTGGTGCCCACTCTGTGCCAGGCACTGGCTGGGTTAAGAGAATACAGAGATGGATGAACCTGACCCCTGCCCTCCTGGAGCCCATAAGCACAAGTGGGGTGTGGTGCGCATGTGTCCGTGACATATGGTCACGGACGCACCTTGGCCTAGGCCTCCAAAGCTGCTGCCAGGAGACAGGCGGCTCTCTCAGTGCTAATCCCAGGTCTCATAAATCTGTCTGATGCCCTCTCCCCTGCTGCCTGTTTGAGAATTAAGAAACCCAAGGAGAAGTAGGGAGTCAGCTGCAGAAGAGACAAGGCCTGGCTTCCTCTCTGAATCACCAGCCATTTCCTTCTAGGTCACAGCAGCTGCCTCTGTGACAGGACAGCATGAGAACCAATCTTTCAAATCCCTGAGCCCCAGCATCTAGAGTCTATTGGTCCAGAGACCAACCCAGCGGTGACATGTATGTCTGCGTGCATATGTGTGTGTCATCCACTCATCCCATCAATCCTTCAGCAATGGGTCACTTCCTTACCTTGGGGGAGCACTGAAGGAGGTAAAGGAGAAAGGGGAGGGAAGGGGGGAGAGGAGACCTCCCAGTATCATAGCTGCCTCCCTCTGTGCTCTTCCTCTCCCACCCCATCCTGCCTCAAGATCGGGGAGCAGCTCTGGAAATCTGCCCAATGAGAGATCAAGCATGTAAGTGCCAAAACCATTTTACAAATAGGAATTAATTTCTCCTATGGGTCCCCTGTCAGGTTGGCCCCAGAGGAGCCCAACTCCTCACCAGCAGCCCCAATACACACTCACACACACACGCACGCACACACACATGCAAAAACACACACATACAGAATAACAAGAACATGTCACAGGCACAGAGTCCCACAAATGTGGCTGCTCACACATGGAAACACAGACATGACAACACTCAATCCCTAAATATTATAGATACATACACATCACGTGGGTACACACAGAGGCTTAAAATACAGATACATAATCTGCGAACAGCAGAAACACAGACAGCTGAGACATGTCCACAAACCCCCAGACACAAACAGTATGGGGTCACTGTCTGTCATCTCCCCCTCACCTCTCACTGCAACCCAAAATCTTCAGCTTGAAGCAAACCCAAATTCCAAGGCCCACAGTGAAATACAATCAGAAACCATATCACCATGTCCTCAGCAGTCAGGATGTGGGCCAAGAGCACCCCAGGAAGGAACAAAACCCCTGCACCTTCCACTTTCCCCAACTCACCACCCAGAAGGGAGGAAGCGAAGGCAGAGCCACTGGGACAGCCCGTGCACAAGACATGCACAGGTACATGCGAACGTGGGCCAGGACATGCATTCAGGGGTTCTGCTAAGGGGTTGTGTGGGTGCAGGCAGACACCCCCTCTTCACATCCCCTGACTGCCATCTCCTATTTGTGTTGATGGCAGGTGAGACAGGGGCCAGGGCTAGCTTATCAGGGACCCAGCCTAAGAACAGTGGTCCTGGCAGGGAGTGGGGGCCAAAGCCAATGGGACTTTTGATTAGCACTCGTCAAGGGGACTCAGCCTGGATGCCCAACTCCTAGAGTTCTCAGAACACCCAAGCTATCTTCCTGTCCCCAGGGGGAGAGAGAAGGAACATGACCCCGGCCTCAGATTGCCTTTCCAAGCCCTTAGGTTTTCTGCATGTTAAAAGTCCTTACATCATCTCATATAATCCTCACAATACTCCTATGAGAAGGGTTCTATTATTAACCTCATTGACAGATGAAAGAACCAAGGCTCAAGGAGACACCTGCCTTCACTACAACATTGGAGTCATAGTCCAGTGCATGAGCTCTTGATGGTCATATGCCATCTGGGGGGTCTTGGGGTTCTCACTCCCCGCTGAAGCCTATGCTCCAAGGCGGCTAGAGGACAGTGTGCTGATCCTGAGCTGTTCTGAGAGCCTCTGTCCTTCCAAGGCCACGGACTAGCCCAAGTCTGACTCCAGTGGAAAATGCCAGTCCGCCTCAGACCTTCTGCCAACAGGCCCCGCTGGGCCAGTGGGTGCTGAGAGGAGCCCCCGCTCCACAGACAGGCAGGGCCAGGGCCAGGTCAGCCCAGTCCGAGTCTCAGGCCAAGGCCCAGGCCATTGGCATTGGCCCTGGCTGGCTCCAGATAACGTGTCTTGCAGGGCCTTCCATCTGTCACTTAGCCCTCCAGGCTGGGGACAAAATTCATTTCCTTTTAAGAGAGCCAATGATTTGCTTTTCCCATGTCTTCTTCTCTTTTTCTTTTTAATTAGAAATTACCCTCTCAAAGTCCAGAGCCCAGAAGGGGGAAGCCACCTGATCACCAGTCCTGGCCATGGCTTCCCAGTCCTTCCTTCCTGGGTCTTTCCTGGGCCTTTCCTGGTTCCTTGGTGCCCACTGGACTCAGCAGATGTGGGCCACCCCCCCAATACCCTGTCTGAGGAGGAGGAGGGCATAGAAGGAAGTGTGGCAGGAGTCCCCTCACGGTCTGGCACCAGCCAGTTTTACACGAACTCCAGCTTGTGGGTCCCAGTGATGACAAAACAAGCCCCTGGGAAGGCTTTCCCTCCCGGGTCTGGTGCCACTTTGGCCTGTTAGTCCCCAGGATCATAGCATTCGAGCCAGGTGGATGAGGGGACAGGAGTTGGGACAAGCAGGAACCCTGTGAACAGGGAGCCAATGGCACTCCTCCCTTCCACCCCTTCACCTGCCTGCTGGTCTTTTCTGTCTGACCGTGGGCATGAACCCCAGGGGTCAGAAGTTCATTGACCTCCCCAGCAGAGCACACACTTTGAGAACCGAGATCAGGCAATGTGGGGAGCTGTCACTTGCAAACCCATGTGCTTAGACACCAGCTGGCACAGGTACAGACCCACAGATACCTCTGATGCACACTTATGAGCAAAGGCACACACATACACTCATGCACACTTGTGTGTGCCCACGTTTCTCCACAGCTCCACCATGGAACTCAGCACTGACCTCCATGGCCCGCATCCCAGGGCTCACAAACAGGTCCCCCCAGGTGTCAAATTGTGCTTTGCCCCAGACCTGGGAAAGGGGAGTATGGACACCCAGGACCTCACATCCCACTTGGGGGCTTGCCAGCACCCTGGGGAGATAAGAGGACATGGAGATTTTGAGGGGAGACGCAGCTGCTTGACTTTCCACTGGTTGCCAGGGAAAGCCCCCCTCTTCCTGCTCTTTCCAGCCCCCCCTTGCTTTCCTCCAACCAGTTCCTGCCACCCAAAGGAGCCCCCACAAGGAGTGAAGAGGCAGGGTGATGGCTGTGCCTTCAAGCCCCGGTGCCTCTCAGCCCCAGCCTCCCCAGGTAGCCCCCAGGCTGGGGGTGGGCGGACCCCCAGGCATCAGCTGGGGCCTTACCGTGGAGGGTGCTCCGGGTGATCTGTCCCCCCATCACGGGCAGTGGGCAGCACGGCCACCTCCGTTTGGCTAGCCTGCCTCGTCACCAAGCAGCCCTGGCTGGCAGTTCCCCTCCTCCTGCCCCCTCTCCTCCCCTGCAGTTGGCGACAGGCATGGCAGGGCTGAGCCTGCCCCTCCCTCGCCCCGGGAGCTCCCTCCCCGCACACAGTGCCTCCCAAGGCAGCCACACAGCCACACACCCCCGAGCCCTGCTCGCCGCTGCCTCCCAGCTCCCACCCCCTCCCGAGCTGCCCCCACCCGGCGCTGGTGCCGGCGCTGGGCTCTGTCATGTTTATTTGCATAAGGAGGAGGAGACTGGAGGCTTCCTGAAATAGCCGGCTCCAGAAAGCGCTGGAGATGCCCCAGCCCGAGCACACGCACACACACATGCACACACGAGCGCACACATACGAACATTCCCCGTCACGCACCTTATCGCACACACTCCGCCTCACCGTTTACCGAGGCCTTCAGCCATTCACATGTCATTATGTACCTACTACACGCAGCCATTAGGTGAGGCAATGATACCACAGTGAGCAAAACAGACACTGTTCCTGCCCTCAAGGCTTCAAGGGGCTTACAATCTGGCCAGTGGAGCTTAACAAAATCTTTTTCTAGGCTCTGTCGCAAGTGGTTTAAGAGTATTAACTCCTTTGGTCCCCATGGGCTGAATGATGGAGTCCGTACTATTGTTATTATCAAGAGGAACCATTATTATTATCTTGCAGATGAAAACACTGAGATAAAGAGGTGACCTACCTAAAGGTGGCAGGGCTGGGATGCCAACCCAGGCCGGGTGGCACCAGAATCCACACTGTTATCCCCACACCAAGCTGTCGCTTTGATCATTAACATACACAAACACACACCACTGTATACAGACCACACTACCCACCTACGCCATGTCAATGTGTATACACAAACTCAGGCTCACAGGCACTCGCAAGCATTCACCATTGTGTACGCTTAGCCACTTACTGCCCACCAGACACACACTCACTCGACATATATATGTCACAATGTACACACTCCATACACACACATTCCCACAGATCATGCAGTCTCTGGAGAAATCCTGAGACGCCAAACCTGGCACCCCACCTTCAGGAGAGACGGAAGGATGCCGACAGAAGGCAGAGGGCAGTGGGAAGGCAGGCCCCTCTAGCTCCGGGCAAGCCTACTAGGAGACCAAGGCACCGCCAAAAGAGTGGCCACCGTGCTCTGTGCGCCCACTGCACATCAGGCACAGCACACACTCTCTGATTTACACTCCAGCAGCAGGGACTGCTGTTCTATTTTACAGAAAAGAAACTGGGGGTTCTGAGAAGCTCAGGAACTTGCCTGAGGTTTACCCAGCAAGTCAGAGGCAGAGGCAGGACTCACACCCAGGTCTGTGAGACAATATCACAGCCACGGGCTCTCTACAGGACAAAGGTGGCTCCCAGGAAAATAAGACAGCTCCCTCTTCCCAGGCCCTGGCCAGCCCCCAGCTCAGATCCTTGGGGTTAGGGATCTGGGTTCCCAGGTAAAGAATGGGTGGGCGGAGGGGTGAAGGCTAGGAAGGAGCCGTGGGAAAGACAGGGGGTGCCCTCCATCAGATGGAACCCAGAGGCCTGGGCACTGTGAGGGTCTGTGCTGGGCCCTGAGCCCTCAGCTCAGGATCCTGCTGCCACCCTGGCCTGGTCTGGGGGAGAGGAATTGAGGGAAGGAGGGGAGGTGCATTGGGGCCTGATCTAGGGTCATCGGCCAAAGGGCTGGGCTGGGCAGGCCCTGGGTGGAAGTGCCCACAAGCCCAGCATACTAATCCACCTTCCAGATAAGAGGTGTGTGGGAAAATCAGGGACACACGAGGCTTCCCCTTTCTATAGTCACATGCTGGCATGTGACTCGGCACAGCCATGTGTACATGCATACACATGACCCTGATGCACAGCCCTGTTCCTCTGGGGGAAGGAGGTTAAGTCAGAGTCTTAAGGAAATAACCCAAACTCCTTTTGTGGGGTAAATAATCATAATAACAGCAAATACAAGACCTGACTATATCCTAGGCTGTTCTAAGCACATTACACATATTAACTTGTTCAGTCCTCGTGACAACCCTAAGAGATAGGTTGCATTTTTATGCTCATTCTATTCTATACATGAGGAAACAGACAAAAGGTTACTCTGGAGGCTGTTACTGCAGCAGCAGAGTCAACCTCCCTCATTCTGCCTGCCTTTTGATGCACCTGGCTGGGCCCTTCCCCACCATCCCCTCCAATGGCCAGCCTGGTCTTCCTAACCCCTCAACACTGGTCACACCTCTTCTAGGAAGCCTCCCCAGGGCCCCAAGTATACAGTAAGTCCCCCTTCTTGGAACTTGTCTCTCCTCTGAGCCGAAGCTATGCCTCTCCCAACCCCTCATCCCACTCCGCCTAGCTGTGGCACTGTCTATATGCCTAGGCTTCTCCTGGGTACATCTCAACAATTCAAGTTGACCAATATTTACTGAGCACCTACCATACGCCAAACACTAAGCACACACTGGGGAGGCACTGATGATCAGCAACAGACACATCCTGGCTCTTGTGGACTTAGGAGTCCACAGGGAAATAGACATTTATCAAGTAGTCTCACTAAGGAATATCATCATGATCCTAGAAAAGCGTTCTGAAACAAAGAAGCAAGGTTCGGGGGGGCTCGGGGTAGGCGTTCCTGAAAATCAGTGGTGACGGAGAAGCAGGCATGGCCATGTGCCCTGCAGGCAGGTTGAGGAGAGAATGCTCCAGAGAATGAGCACAACATGTGCAAAGACCCTGTAACTGGAGTGAGCCCCACACCTCAGAGACGCAAAGTTGGTATGCCTGCAGCAGGGACAGCAGGAGGATCCTGGGGAAATTTTCTGATGGCTGGCCAAGGTGGGTTAGAGACACACCATTTAGGCCTCAAAGAGCAGGGCGAAGAACCTAGCCTTTTTTCTGAGAGTAATAGGGAACCCTTGACAGGTTTCAGCAGGAAGGCAACAAGACCAGACTGCATTTCTTAAAGGTCACCATGCCATCTGGTGTGGCGAATGCATGGGAGGAAGCAAAAGGCATCAGGGAAGAAAGCAGTGGCACCCAGCAGGATCAGGCCTGTACCAACTTGCCCATGCTCTCCTCAGGCCTAGTGTCATGCCTGCCCTGAGCAGGTGCTCAGAAAATATCTCACAGATGGAACTGATAGCACAGAATTTTCCAGAAACAGGACTGGAGGGAAGTAACCAAGCAGGGATGGGGGCAGGGTGAGGGCTCAGCAAACCAAAAGTTCTTCAGTTGGGCAGCACCCTCAGTCTGGCCACAATAGTGAGAATGGAGTAGAGGACTGGATGTGGCCTGGGAAGTCCCTGGGCCTTCACGCCACCACTATGTACTGGGGCTTACCAGCAGACTGCCTTAGGTTCTGTTTTTTGTAAGCCACTTGCCCAGTTAAACAAGAAGTAGCAATGTCCTGTGTCTGAGGGGTCCCCCCATCACCTCCCCAGAGCAGTGTCCAGGCCTCTACAGATGATGTGGAAGCCAGCGCAGCACCCCCTGTTCTGTTTTATTGAGACATCACATAAAATTTCACTTGGCCAAAGAATTCTGTTACTAAAAGGGGTGAGAGCACCACAGACCTACATCACTCATTCATTCATTCATTAAGCGTTCACCGAGTGCCAACTCTGGACTCAGTGGTGAGCAAGACCCAACTTCCACCCTTCCAAAGCCAAGCAGGAGCCGTGCTGGGATCAAGGAAGGGGGCTCCTTTGGCACTGGTTGGATCATCTCAGTGTTCTTTCTGCGGAAAAGGAGAAGAATGGAAGGACACGGGAGGGATATGAAGGGTGGAAAGAATGAGAGAGAAATGTAGAATCTATAAGCAAGTGTGCAGGAGAAGCTATAAATGCCACCACTTACTGAACACTTAACTGTGGGCCAGGCACCATGCTGAGTATTTCACACACATAATCTCACCCAATCCCACAACATCCCAGAAGGATTATAATCATCCCCATCCTGCAGGCGACAGAGGGGCTCAGAGAGGTTACCATGAAGGCAAGACAAGCCAGAGTTCAATCCCAGACCTGTCTGATATTAAAACTCACACTCCAGACAGAAAAGGTCAAAGGGCAGGGGACTTCTTGTCTGTTTCCTTTTTAAGGAATCAGAAGGGTTCTATGTAAAGGCAGAATCTAGCAGTTTCCCAGGAGACAAAGAGTGACATCCCAGGGATGGAGTTTAAATGAAAGCAGGGAAGACTATGGACTGACACAGGACTGCATTTCCTGCCCATTAATAGGTGGCTCATCCTGGAAATCTTGCAGAAAGTAGACCATCCTCGAGCTGGGTGGGGACTGTAATACCCCAAAGCTTCGAGGCAGAAAACAGGGCTGGGTATGCCCCTGGGGAATTCTTGGTCTGCCAGGCTTCAGGGGGAAAAAACCCTGCCAAGCTTCAGAAAAAAACCCTCCGTTTCTGGCTAGCCCCCTGGCTGCATCTGCACTCTGGCCCATCCAAGGAACTTCTGCCCCCTTGGCTCTCTGAATCCATTCAGCTCCCAAGACCCTGCCACCACCAGGGCACCTTCTCTTCTTCCTGCCATCTCTTGTCTCCCAACCCCTTTCCTTTTTGGGGGCAGTCTTGGTCTCGGTGGTGGGCTGCCCAGCTCAACTCTCACCAAGTCCTTTCTCATCCATGCCCCCCGAGGCCGAGCGCCTGCAGCCTGCACTCTTAGAACTTAGCCTAGGGCAGAACAAACAACTGCAGAACAGAGCACGAAACAAGTCCACTGGGCAACAGAAACCACCGGAATCAGAGACTCCAAGATCTCTCAGGGAAAGTAGCCTCAAGAGAGCACTCGGTCCAACCGCTGCCTTCAGGCAGCCAAGAAGGACTGTATCCATTCTATAGGTGTAGCAAAGGAGACCCAGTAAGTTGTAGACTTTCCCACAGTCACACTGTGGGCAGAGGATAAAAAAAAAACCTGAGGACTTGAACTCAGTTTAATGACTTCTGGTACTTAGAATGACATACAGGTCAGGGCATCAGAAGGCATGGAAGACAAGACTGGACAAGGAGAGGGGATAACTTCTCTTTATAGGTGGGCAGAGGGGACTGGTATCTGGCACAGTCCATACAGGGGGGTCAGGGAAGGGAGGCGGCCCTGCTGGGGAGGAGTTGGGAGAGGGCCCCTGGTTGCTGGTGTCTTTTTCATCAATAACAAGGGCTAATTTGATTGAGCTGATGAGTCACCTGGCATATGGGGCTGAAGGCCAACCTGCCAGGCATCTTCCCTGCCCTATTAGACTGGGCCTGGCACTGGAGAATGGGGAGCAGGGGGCCCACCCCTCCAGGGCTTCCTCTCATGCTCAGAACCAGGACGCGTGGAGACTGCTGCCCAGTCTGGAAGAGAGAGGGGTGCATGGAGGAAAGGACAAAGACACAGAGAGACAGCCTCTGTGCGCTGCGCGCTGCAGGGAAACTGGAGCCAGGGAGCCCCTAGGACGTCCTCTGGGGCTGGGACAGGTGCCCCAGCAGTGACAGCTGCCAGCCGCCCAGGATGATGGGAACACAACAGGTGCAGAGGCGGGGGCGGAGACTGAAAGAGGATCTTAGAAAACAGCCTAGAGTTGGGCGCCCCTCCCAGGCTGTGGGCCCAGTGCCAAGCAGCCCTTTCTCAGACCCTCAGAGACACAGGCACACCTACTCCTGCCCCCATCCCCACCCCGGTCTGGGCCTCAGGGCCATCCTCGCCAGTCAGGACTAGACAGGGGTCATCATCCACGCCAGGCAAAAAGACAGAACAAGGAAGAAACCAGGTTTCGACTCCCAGGACTAAGTGTGCCAGATGGAGCCCGCACCCGCAGAGAGAGCCCCTAGCTGGAAGCAAACATTTGCCTGTGATAAGATCTGTGTCTCTGGCCAGGATGGATGTGCCCACCCCACCCTTGTGGAGCTTGGGAGCTCCCGTCTGGAGGTTAGACAGGCAAGCTCTACTGTCACGTGACTGGGCAAGCTACCGAGCTTCTCTGAGGCCCAGGGCCTGGCTCGACAAGTAATAGTAACTGTCGCTGTCAATGTTGTTGTCCAGAAAACAGAGAACTTGGGAACCCAGGTAGAACCTTGAGGAGCTAAGATCCTGCCCCTACCTCAGAGAGGAGTGACTTAGGATCCAGGATATGAGTACAGCACCAAGGATAAATGTTGCGCCAAGGAGAAGGAAGGGGGGGCCGGCTTTCAGAGATGATGAGCCTCTCATCACTATGCTGGCACCATTTGCTCAGCACCGCTTACCCTGCACCAGTCACTGTTCTGGGCTTTGCACGTATTGTCCCACGTACGCCTTATATGCAAATCCCTTCCAGAGTGCAGGGTAACAGCAGGTTCTTCCAAGGAAGCAGACCAAACATTGCCCCTTGTCACCTGGTCAGTGCTCTGTTTTTGTTTGGGGGTAGACTGAATTTTAAACTTGAAGCCAGCCCTTGATTCAACAGTCACAAGTGATAAATGACCTAAATCATAACCTTGCTGAAGAGAGTCAGGCAGGGTGGACAGTGAGATATTTGGGGGTGAGGGGAGGTAGGGAGATGAGGAGACCCAAGGTGATGCAGGGGATAGGACATGAGCCTCGTCCATCACCCATCGGAGAGGAGTAAACACTCCACCAATCCTGCTGAGCCTGCCCAGATTAGGAGAGAAGCTGGCAGCTGAGAGCAGGTTAAATCCCTCCTCTGCAGGCAGAGACCACCTCCCCCAACCCCATACATATCAATCTCGCTCTCTGTTACACACACGCACACATACACACACACCCCTTTAGGCTCCATGGCTCTGCCAGGACTCCTGGTGCTCACCCCTTCTGGTGCCCAGGCCCCAGCCAGCCAACCACCCCCAGGTTGGGAGCCCCCCCCCCATTGAGTCCTCCCACCTCTGAGGGGTTGGCTTCCTCAGGCTCTCCAGCTTCCTCACCCTCTCAGGTCTGGCTTACTGAGGGATGGCGGAGCCCAGGGCGAGCTGACTTGCCTCCCACCTCTGCTCCCCGGCCCTGCCTCCTGCCCCACTGCTGAGGCCTCTCATTCCAACGCTCTGGCTCCAACATTGGACATTAGAGGACACAAGAGAGCGAAGGTGCCGTTCCCTATAGGGCCAGACCCTAGGGCCACTGGCAGCCACACCCCAGTGACCTGACAGCCCCATCTACTATGCATTGCCACCTTTAGAGTGTATCTACACAGGCGCTGCCTACGTGGTGGTTAAGAGCAGGCTCTCGAGTCACATGACTGGGTTCAAATCCAGGTTCTAACACTTAGTCGGTGTCTGTTTTCTCTTCTGAAAAATGGGCCTGATGATAGTGCAAGGGGATGGAATGACTTCACACGTGAGATGTTCTCAGACAGTATAGGACACAGGAATTGCCATGTCCTCGGTAGTGCTGTTGATGAGACACAGTCCTGAACTCGATCCAGAGGCCCTGGCATTACCCAAGCTCCGGGAGTGAGAGCTTCCCACCATGCACGTGTCCAAGGGGCAAGGGGCATTAATGCAGTGGGGTGCCAGCCACAACAGGCCCTGAGACACAGATCTAAACAAGCTCTGAAAAGACAAAGGGGATGGCAGGTCCTTTTCAGGAGCGGGGGGCTCAGCTTGGCTCTGAAACAGGAGCTTCTGTTCTCGTAGAGCAAAAGTGACTGACTGACGTGAGGTCCACCACTGAACTATGCCAGCTCTGTGCCCACCACCAGGGGCTGTGACCTGGAGCACAGTGAACAACGGCCATGGTGGCTATAGAGTCGAGGGTAGGACACCCCCACCACCGAGGCACAGAGGCACCTATGAGTACTGGGGTCCATTCAGGGCCTCTCAGGAGAAGCCAGTGGTTTTCATGACCACTGAGCTGATGGAAGAACTCTGTCCCCTACCACTACACCTCCAGCCCTAGGCCTGGACAGAGTCCCTGAGCCCAACCCCAGACAATTGCACATCACATCATCAGGAAGCCCCACAAACAGGGGCTCTTAGTCCCTAAAGGCCTGGGCACCATGAACATGTGGCTGGGCTCAGTGGTGGCCTCCTCTCCCTCTGGAGCCAGAATTCAGGTGTGGCTGACTGAAGGTGGCTGTTGGGACTGAGGTCCTCCTGCCCAAAGGACAGCCCAAGTTGGACAGCCACCACAGGGTGAATGCAGTGACAGAAAACCCATTTTCCTCCCTGCAGTTGTCCCATCTCCCAATTTGCAGGTTCATCCATTGCTCCCATCTTTCTTTCCTGTCCCTCCAGCAACATAATCTCAGGCTCATCCCCAACAATGCCACACCCTTCTGGATGACTTTGTCCCTTCTGTGCTCGTTCCAGCTGCTGGAGTCCAGGGTCAGGCAAGCTACCAGAGACCCCAGCAATGCACAAGGTAAACTCTCCAACATCAAAGTTCAAAGGACAAAGCTTTTCCTGGAGTTAGGACTCCTGGGTTCTAGGCAGGTCCTGTGGCTGGTAGTCAAACTCAGCCAAGGTGTGGGAAGGTCTGTGGGAGCCTGTTTGGGTTTGGGGAGACTCAGGAAGGGCAGTTTCTTTTAATGTCTGCATAAGTTCCTCCCCCTTGGCGGGAAGGGGGAGGTGGTTAGGGCTCCAGGAAGTGGATTAATGCAGCTCCTGTGTTGGAGCTGGGATAGGCAAATAGAAGCAGGAATTTCTCCCCAGGGCAACCCCTCCCGGTCTAAAACAAATGCCCTACCCCTCACAACCTCAGCCCTGCTCAAACAAACTTACTTTTCCTGCCCAGAGGAGAGCTCTGTTCTCAGCCCCAATTAAGACAGATGGGCCACATTCGCCTTTGTGTGGGGGTCTATTGTTCCTAGTCATGACGCCACCTCCCTAATTTGCTGTGCAACCTTGGGCAAGTCATTTTCATCTGTGGGCCACAGTTCTGACATCTATAAAATGGAGGCATTGAACTCATGCACCTTTAGCTCCGAACCAGGTGCTTCCTGAACCAGGGATGTGGAGGGGAGTCACTTGGGGAGAGGCAATCAGGAATTCCTGCACTGTCTGAAGCAGCAGGCCTTCCTTCCCCTTACCCACCAAGGTCTGGTGGAAAACCAAGGATGAGCCAGGTGCTCTTAGCTGGGGATCACGGCTTCACCATGCTCTTCCCGACCCACCCAGCGTGGGCGTCACGGCAAGGTTCCACAGCCTGGCTTATGCCCCAAGTGCTACTAGCCAGGCCAGAAGTCTGGTGTCAGCCTGGATTCTCCCATCTGAGCAGTCACTGTGTCCTTCTCAAACCCATCCCCTGGCTACTCCCACCGTTCAGGCCACCAGCATCATCCTGATCTGGACAATTCTTCCAACGTCCTTTGGCCTCCCGTGCTCCTGCCTCAGGGCTGCAGGCTGACCTGTCAGCCTGACAAATCGGACTGGGTCACTGCCCAGCTCAGATATCCTCTGAGGTCTTCTGTGAACTGGTCTTAGCCCAGGTGTCTGGCCTCACCTACAACCCCAGGTAACGACACTTCATGCCCATGACCCACGTATGTCCCAGGACATGGTCACATCGCACATGTCCACGACTCTTTGAACACTGTTCCTCTACCTGGAATGCCCTCCCCCAACACTGGTTCCTCAAAAACTCCTACCTCACCTTCATTGTTCAGCTCGGAGGCATCTTTCTGAGATCATCCCAATGCCCAAGGCAGACTAGACCTTCCTTCTCCAAGGCACGTCCAACCGTTTGTGCAGCCCCAGCCCTGCAGTGATGATAAGGGTCCCTTTCCCATACTGGAAGCAGCCTGAGGGCAGACGACGTCTTTTTAGCTCCAGATCCCCAGCGCAGGCACTGGGTAGTGCTCAAAGCATATTTTATGAAGGAAGCAAGAAAAGGAGAGAGAAGATGGGAGGAAGAGGCCAGGGCTGATGGCAGGTGGCCTTTACTTGGCCCCCATCTGCCCCTTCTCCAGGCTCCAGGCCTCAGACCCGAGGGTACCCTCCCAGCCATGATGCCTCAGGTCCCTGTGGACTCAGTGGTACCCAAAGGCAATGGACTACCTCAACCATGACCTCACAGCCCCCCCGGGGGGTCTCCTTGTTCCCCCAGTACTATTGGCAGCACCAGCCAATGCTCACTCAGGTAGAAACGGCCAAGAAGCCAAGCAGCCAGGTGTGTCCTGGAACACTGAGGAACTACAGCCTTATCTGACCATCTTCTTTGGAGTCAATGGGAGAGCATCCACCAGCCCCCAACAGTGCAGGGCAAGGAGATTGAAATGCTGAAAACCTGAGCCTGGCTCCCTCCCAGCCTCTCCAAGATCAAGGCAGCAGGGGGAAGGCCCCTCCAACTCATCTGCATAAACCATTTATAGCAACACATTCAAATCCACGTCATCCAAGGAGAAAAAAGCACATTGCAATTGCCTGTGGCTTCCTAGTCTGTCGTTTTTCCTTCTCTTTCATTTTTTATTTTAATGGCATGAAGCTGTGCTCAGGAGAACTCTCTACCCTGGCTGCTCCTGGCAGCACAGAAGCTAAATTTTCCCTCCAAGTTGAACGATGAGGAGAAGCTATCCTTCGGGTGTCAGTGACTTTCAGTTTGCAAAGTCTACAAGCATCCAAGAGCTCATTCAGTCTCCCCAGGAACTGCAGGAGGGAGCTACTGCCAGCCCTCATTTACAGATGAGAAAACCAAGATTCAAAGAGGCGAAGTGACTTGCCAACATCACACAAAACTAGTAGGTGACAGTAATGGACATGTGGCTGACTTCCAGCATCTGTTCTACTCCAGGATGATAGTGGTTCTCTACCTTGGCTGCACATGAGCATCACCTAAGGAGGTTATAAAACTACAGATGCCCAGGTCCCCTCCAGGCCAATTAATACAGAAACTTCGAGGGAGGGGGGCAGGCCTGGGTGCTTCTAAAGGCTCTCCAGGCGGTTCTAATGTGCAGTCAAGGCTGCCATCCTCCCATAGAGCCCAACCACAAAGGTTCTATTCCCCTGGCCAGTGCTTGGGTCAACAGTGGCCATGTGACCCACTTCCAGCCAATGAGGCCTAGTGGGAAATCTGCAGAGACCCCTTGCTCCTGAGAAAGCAGCACAAGAAAGAAGCTGTTTTTCCTTTAGATATTGTTGTGTCCAGTTGAGATTCCATGTCACCACCAGTCCAGAAGAAAGGAAAACCAAATAACAATAACAAGCGAGCCAATGAGAAAAGGAAATCCTGCCATTTGCAACGACTTGGATGAACCTTGAAGGCGTTCTGCAGAGAAAGGCAAATACCATATTGTATGTCCATATCATGGAATACCACTAAGCAATAAAAAGGAATGAGCTATTAATAAAACATACCACAACATGAGTGACTCTCAAAATAAGTATACTGAGCAGAAGAAGCCAGAGGAAAAGAGAGAGGACATTCTGGTTGATTCCATTTATACAGAATTGTAAAACTGCAAGCTAACCCACAGTGAAAGAAAGCAGATCAGTGGTTGCTTGAGTGTGGGGGTGGGGAAGGAGGAGTAGGAGAGAGGGATTACTAAAGGCAAAAGGAAATTTTGCTGGAGATGTAGATGTTCATTAACTTGATGGTGCTGATAGTTTCCCAGATGTATACATAGGGCGAAACACATCAAATGTCCATTATAAATTGTGCCGTATACTGTATGTCATTTATAAAAAACAGCTGGATAAAGCTGTTTTTAAAAAAAAATCGTCTAGAGACTGTGTTCACCCTGCCACCACCACCATCTCCTCGAGGGCTTCGGATGCCTTCAGACGCCAGAGGACAGGATAACCCTGGTCACCACGTCACTGAGTCTTTCCCTTGGGAGAGGGGCAAGGCCAAAGGGGGTCCAAGTGCTTCAGGAACTCGGCCAACTCCTTTGAGGCCATTGGGTTAAACCACGGAAATGGGAACAAAATCGTACAGGTGTCCCTCACTTCATCTTAACTTGGTGGACTCCTGACTATAGAGTGTTTTTTGTTTAAAAAACAACAACAACAAAACTTGGGACTTTTCAAGGTTATTTAAAAGATATTCAAAAGACCAGCCTCACTTATTGAGCAAGGAGAGCTACGTGTTCATTAATGGGTGTGTGGGCGTGCAGTGTCTTACAGGAATTTAAACTCTACCTTAGAAGGCAATGTATGTACAAAGCCATGGACAATGGTCCTTTTACCCAAGTAAAATGTAAATGAGATCCTGCAAGGATTGAGTTTGGCTATCTCTTCGAAATTCTGTTTCTGATGTAGGTCCAACTCACTTGTATTTTTAAAATAAGTTTTATTAGACAGCAGGGGAGGGGGTATGTTTACACTTTGGGGAGTAGGGATACTTTACATGGAGACTCTTGTCTTCTCATCCCAACTGGAACGTGGGTTTTGGTGGGGAGTTCCTAGCAACAGACTGCTCTGTGCAATGGGCCAGTGACTGGTCTTGAATTGTAGTCCTATTCCATTGGCATTGACCTATTTTGATCTTACGAGCTTTTGGCTGGAAAGCTGACTGATCCAAGGAATTACAAAAACTCCTTATTAACAAAGGCATTTATCCAACAAAGATTTATGGAGTGCCTGCTTGGTGCCAGGCACTGGGCACAGAGTGGTGACCAAGAAGGAAATGGTTCCTGTGCCATGTTTCTGATAATCAAGTGAGGGAGGAACCACTTTTGACATAATTTGTGAGATGCTTTGAAGCTTTGGGGTTGCCTGTTTGTGTCTTTGAGAGGTTCTTGATTTTTAAAAAGTCACCATCTTTCTACTTGGTTATATTCCAGTTGACTTACTGGGAGAGCGGTGATAATGGGGAAAGGGTCAACTGTGGGGGAAGTAATGAGTTGCTGGATATTAGAGCTTAGCAGTTGCTCTTCACAGGAAAGATGTGCCCTGATCCTAAGTCGGCCTGTGTACCCATGCTCCCACCTTTCTATCAGTGACTGTTTTGCTTCATTTTCTCAATTCTTACCCAAAAGATGGCTTAATTATATTTATGCAGTAAAATAAAGTGACTCAAACTAAAAACAAACAAACAAAAAAACATTAAATATGGGTTTGAGAGGGAGGAATGGAGAAAGAAAATTGTTGTTTCTATAAAAATTAAGTTGAATGTGTTCTTCAAAAAATTAAAAATAGAATTACCATGTGATCCAACAATTCCACTTCTGGGCATGTACCCAAAAGAATTGAAGGCAACGTCTCAAAGAGATATTTGTACACCTATGTTCATAGCAGAATTATTTACAATAGCCAAAAGATAGAAACAAGTGTCCATCAACAGATGAAAGGATAAACAAAATGTAGTATATACATACAATGGAATATTATTCAGCATTAAAAAGGAAGAACATTCTGATACATGCTGCAACACAGATGAACCTTGAAGACATTATGCTAAGTGAAATAAGCCAATCACAAAAGACAAACACTATGATTCCACTCATATGAGGTACCAAGAGTATTGAAATTCATAGACGGAGAGTAGGATGGTGGCTGAGAAGGTTGGAGGTGGGGGGAATGCAGAGCTGTTGTTTAACAGGTGTAGAGATTCAGTTTGTGAAAATGAAAAAAGTTCTGGAGATGGAGTATGGTTGATGGTTGCAAAACAATATGAATCTACTGTACTTAATGCATTAAACTGTACACCTAAAAATGGTTAAGATGATAAATTTTATGTTATGGGTACTTTACCACAATTATTTAAAAAATAAAAACAAGCTAAGTTGAATGGTTTGGAAGGGTCACTAAAGGCTGGTCCTCCCACCTCCTTCAAAAAAAATGCTATAAATTACATGTAGGCAAGACAACTGTGAAATGTTATCCAAAAAAGAAAGTAAGAAAGCAATCCCATTTACAATGTCATCAAAAAGAATAAAATACTTAGAGATAAATTTAACCAAGGAAGTGAAAGATCTGTACACTGAAAACTATAAAATGCCCGTGAAAGAAGCTCAAGAGGACACAAATAAATGGAAAGATAGCTTGGGTTCCTGGATTGGAAGCACTAATATTGTTAAAATGTTCGTATTACCCAAAGCAATCCACAGTTTCAATGCAATCTCTATCAAAATTCCAATGGTATTTTTCACAGAAATAGAAAAATCCTAAAATTTATATGGTCTATAAAAGACCCTGAAAAGACAAAGCAATCTTGAGGAAGAAGAACAAATGCTGGAAGCATCACACTGCCCAATTTCAAACTATAACAAAGCTGTAATAAAACAGTAAGCTATTAGCATAAAAACAGACATATAGACCAATGGAACAGAATTCAGAGCCCATAAATAAGTCCAAGCATTTATGGTCAATTGATCTTCGACAAGGGGGCCAAGAATGCACAATGGGGAAAGGATGGTTTCTTCAATAAATGGTACTAAGAAAATATATTCACATGGGAAATTATGAAATTGGACCCCTATCTCACACCATATACAAAAATCAACCCAAAATAGATTAAATGCTTAAACATAAGACCTGACAATGTAAAAACTACTGGCCAACAACTAAAGGGAAAAGCCTGACATTGGTCTTGACAATGGTCTTTTTGGGGATATGAACCCAAAAACACAGGCAACAAAAGCAAAAATAGACAAATGGGATTGCATCAAACTAAAAAGCTTCTGCACAGCAAAGGAAGCAAGCAACGGAGTGAAGAGACAGCCTATGGAATGGCAGAAAATAATTGCAAACCACACATCTAATAAGGGGTTAATATCTAAGACGTATCAGAAACTCAATAGCAAATAATAACCCAATTTTTAAAATGGACAAAGGACCTAAATAGACATGTTTCCAAAGAAGACATACAAATGGCCAACAAGAACATGTAAAGGTGTTTAGCATCATTAATCATCAGGAAAATGCAAATCAAAACCACAATGAGACATCAATTCACGTGTCAAATGGCTATGATAAAAAAGACAAGAGATAAGTGTTGGTGCGATGTGGAGAAAAGGGAACCCTTGTGCACTGTTGGTGGGAATATAAATCGGTGCAACCACTATGGAAAACAGTATGGAGGTTCCTCAAAAAATTAAAAATAGAACTCCCATATGATCCAGCAATCCCACTTCGTTCGGAGTATATAGCCAAAGGAAATGAAATCACTATCTTGAACAGATACCTGCACCCCCACATTCACTGAAGCATTATTCACAGTAGCCAAGACATGGAAACAACCTAAGTGTCCACCTATAGATGAATGGACAAAAAGAAAATGTAGTAGATATACACAATGGAATATTATTTAGCCTTAGAAAAGAAGGAAATCCTGCCTTTTGGGACAACGTGGATGAATCTAGAGGATATGCTAAGTAAAACAAGGCAGAGAAAGGCAAATCCTGCATGATCTTACCTATACGTGAAATGTAAAAAAGTCAAACTCATAAAAGCAGAGAGTAGAATGGTGGGGAAGATGGGGAGATATTGGTCAAAGGGTATATTACTCTTATAATAATTTAAGCAATAAACTGTTCCTAAAGCATCTGTTGCTGGTGCAATAGTAGTTTAAAATGATGACAAAATGAATGAGGCGGATGCAGCATGATTTCTGAGACAGGAGGTCCAAAACCACACGCAGGTTTAAGGATTTGGGGTCTTCTAGAGAAGTCCTTAAGGGATTCTTTAACCTCTATGGTGGGGAACCAGAGCCAAACAGCCCCCAGAGTTATAACAGGTAGAGCCCTGGAACTGACTCCTGGGGCTCCCAGTGAGGCAAGTGAATTCCACTTTTAGGTATACACTTTCGGATGCCTAGCCCTGTCCTGGCCACTGAGAGGAAGAATTAAGGGAAGGAAAAAGGAATTTAACATTTACTAAGCACCAGGCACGACCACTGGCTATTATATACCAAGGAACTCATTCCTTCCTCAATACAACTTGTCAAAGCAGGGATGGGACTCTGTAGACACCCTCTCTTTGGAGAGGGGAAGGGATATAAAAGTTTGTTTCTTTATGTTTAAAATATAAAAGCAATACAGGCTTATTATTTTTTTTTAATCTAAAAAAATAGTACCTACTAGTATGGAGTAAAAAATACAAGCATGCCATTCCCCCATCCAACTCCCCTAGATTATTCCGCAGAGGTGGCCACTGTTCACAGCTGGGTGGGAATCCACTCTGACTCGGTCTGTATTTGTACAGACAAAGGAAAGAGGGACGAGTGATGAGCAGATGTACAGATGGACGTCAAGGTATCCAACCCCAGAATAGAGAGTTGTTCCCCAAATATCTGCATCACTCACTCCCTCACCTCCTTCCAGTCATTTTCAAATGCTCTCAGGCGTTCTCTGGCCAACCTATTTAAAAATGTAAACATCCATAGACCCCCCACCTATAATCCCTAGCCCTGCCACACCCCATGATTTATTTCTCTTCATGGCACTTATCACCATCTGACATCCCATATGGCACCTTTTTTTTTTTTTAAGTCTGCCTCTCCTCATAAGAATGTAACTCCATGAGACAGGGAATTTGTTCACTGCTTTATCCTAGTGACTAAAAACGTGTCTGGCACTTAGTAGGCACTGAATAAATATTAGTTGGAAGGAAGGAAGGGAGGAGAGGGGGGAAGAGGGAGAAAAAATATTTTCTAAATACAAATAGGATCATATAATGCACACTATGCGTATCATGCAATTTGCTTTTTTCTCTTAAAATATGGTGGACATTTTTTATCACAGCACCTCATAATATTAAAAGCTGCAAAGTATTTCTATGTATGGAGAGGCCATCCTTAACTTAAAGAAGCCCTGACTGGTATTAGTAAATTTAAAGAAAGGATGTGTTGATTGGATGCCAAGGAATCAGGGAAAAAAGGGCAACACTAAGGCACACTCTGGTGGGACCATGGGAGATGAAGCCCTACTAGGTGGGCCCAAGTGTTGGGTCCACCTAGCAGGCATTTCCCTGTTAGTGAAGTGACCTGGGCTGTGTTCAGAAGGCATTAAATCCTTAAATTGTGTCCCCATCTCCCTGGCCAGATACCAGGTTCCCCTAGCACTGGGCTAGCCTCTTGTAGGTGGAAAAGGTGCCAACAGCCAACCCTCTGTCCAGCCCTCCACAGGGCAGCTAGACTGATCCGTCCATAAAGCAAATCTAAAACCTTCAAGGGCTCCCGTTGCCCCGAGACAGCCAGGGCCGGTGTGGACGTTGGTCCATAAATTATCACCTTCCACTTTTAAGGCTGCGTTTAACGTTTCACTAGGTGGTGGTTTTCTCTAGGCAACGAGATGATCTTTTGTAAATGAATGCCTCCCGAGGCGTGTAGAAGCAGGCAGTTAATGTACCTTTATAAACAGCCTTGGGTACTAGTACTAGCACCACTGCTAACAGAGCAATGAATGAAATATTCATAAACAACGCAGTGTCTCCTGCCCTAATTTCCCCAGCACCAGGGGCCTCCCAGTTAGGATTTCTCAGGCCTGCACTTTCTAACATCTCTTCCCTTCTCCAGCCTCAGGAATTCCTACGCTGGTCAGTTACAGCTTCTTGCATCCCAGCTGGGTGTTCTCTGTGAAAAGAATGAGCTAATAAATGAGAACTTTCAAAAAAAATGTTAAATGGGAACTTTCTCTAGAGAGATTATCTAAACATGCACTTGCTGAAATTTGAGTAAGGGCCTGAGATAGAGCTAAGGATAGGGGCCCAGTATAGAGCAAAGGAAACAGGGCCACAGAGAGCGCAAGGTGGGCCTGGGGAAGCTGCACAGCTCCGAGGCCACCAGCCACGATGCCTGCTCCCTGTCCCCCACTCCCCACTTTATTTATTGGGCGCTCAGGTACAGACATTTTGGATACATAAGTTGATGTCCTCCTTGCAAAGACCTTCACTGCTCCCTCTAGAGAGCCCCAGATTTTGACAGCCTGCCCAGTGAGCTGGGTCGCACAGCCTATCCCAGGTAAGACATGCTCCCTGACCTCCGTTCACCGGATACCCACCCTAAGAGATGTGCAAAACAAGGCGGAGCTTCTAGGACAGGTGGGGAAGAAGGCACTTGAGACACAATGTCACAGTGACAGCAGCAGAGTCAGAACCAGAACCCCCCTCTCCTGGACCCCTCAGCCACCTCTCCCTTTCCTCTCACCACCCCCTTCCTTTCTTCCCCTGCCTCCTCTCCCATGCCCCCTCTCCTCGGTTCACTGTCCCCGGCCTCTGTACTCAGTCCCAGAAGCCATAGGCGATTTCCAGACTGCGGGTCACTTCCAGTCAGATTCATCCACGCCCCCAGCCCATTCCAGGGCACCACCCCCACCAGCCCTTAGGCCAGCACAGATCTGAGATCTGAGAGCCAGGGAGTCAGGAGCCTCCATCTGCTTCAACTTGCCCCGTTACTCTGGGCACGTGCCTTCTCTCTGAGACTTAGTTTCTCCCCCGTAAAAGGACAGGGTTGGACAACATGACCTCAGGCCCTCTCCATGCCTGAGGCACTGGTGTGGTTGGTGTCCTAGGGCCAGCCTCAGTGTCACAGACACCTTGGTGACCTTTGGAGAGGCCACTCAGGCCACACCCTGGGGAGGGGGGCAGTCTCCATTAGGCCTCCCCAAAGCCCCCTGTCTCTCAGTGAAAAACAATGAATTTCATTCCAAATAAGGCAACTTACAGCACAGTCCCTGCCAGGGCCCAGTTCCGGCTGGTTTATGTTAGCTGGACAAGACTAAACAGACCTTCACATTCTCAGTATTAAGCACTAAATGTGAAAAAGCGACTGTCTCTGGAGCATGGGGTGAGGGAGGGGTCAGTGCTCCCCTGAGGCCCCTCAAAAGCTTGGCACACCTGGCTGTGGGTGCCAGACTCCTGCAGACAGGGGTGTTTGAGAAGGGCCACTGGGGAGGGAGAAGGGATTAAACAGACAGCACTGTGGGGCAGGCATGGGGTAATTGGGCCAAGAGGCACGGGGCCTGGGGGTAGAGGGGCAAGTGGTCCTTTGTGCCTGCAGATGTGGGAATGAGAAGGGGGACCGGACAATGAGAACGTGAAGAGCGAAATGCAGGGACGCAGTTAGGCAGCCAGCGGCAAGAAGACTGTAGAAGACCTAGAAGATTCCTTCTTACCCCCACCCCACTTGCCACAACCAGGAGGCCAGGAGGGAGGGAAAAGTGGGGGGGAAGGGACTCTACCGCTTCCCAGACAATACAGCTCCTTGTTCCCAGCTGCCCCACCCCCTTCCTGCAGTATGGACACCACAAACCTGAGATAAGAATTTAATTATTTATAAAACAGGGAGCAGGACTGTCTTCCTGTTTTCCCATAGAGACCCCCTCCAGACATACGCTCCTAGCCTAACCCTGCAGGCCCTGCGCCTCCATCCCTCCATTACCTGGGCCATGTCCTTTTAGAAAATTCTTTGCCGCTGTGATCTGACAACCCTGAGTGGCAGACATCACAGTTCCCATCTTAGAGGAATCACATGACCTACCCGAGGTCACTTGTGTGTGGATGGCAGAGCTAGGATACGTAGCACCCACAGCTTCTGAATCCGTTCAGTCGAGGCCCTTGGACCCTCGGGCCGCACTGTCATTGTCCAGCCTTGCCTTGGTGCATGCGCAGGCTGCTCCATCTCCTCCATCTGTCCCTGCTCACCCCCAAGAGAAAGCCCTTCTGCATCTATCCAAACTTCCCCACCACTCTTCCAAACCAATCCCTCCTCCTGGGAGCCCTCCCTGACCCCACTCAGTCCCAACTATCAGCATCACAAGTGCTATGAGGGCAGGGGCATGTCTGTCCCCAGAAGCCAGCACAGGCCTGTGCCATCAGGGAATGAATGAGTGAACCAACAGCTCCATACCGCTCTCACTTTCTCTTGTCTTGGCTCTAGAGCCTGGTATTCGAGAAATGCTATTTCAACAAAGGAAAGAACACGGGTTGCAGCAGCCCTGAGGGGCAGTGGAAGAAAAGTTTGATTTCCCCAGGATCAGTCCAATCTTGCAGTCATTTCGAAATATTTGTCAAGTGACTACTGCATGCGCCGAGCACTGATGGTAGTGATACAATGGTGAGCAAGCCAGGCAATAAAGAGGCCCCAACAATTACTATGATCAGTGTTACGCGAAGAGCACAGGGCAACAGTGGAAGAGGACACAGAGGCCATCTAACATAGCCAGGGTGGTCAGGGAAGGCTTCCTGGTGGAAGTGATGTATAAACCAAGACTTAAAGGTTGAAGCTAATGATAACAATAATAACTAGTGTTTATTACTAGTCAAGCATCATCTCCAACAAGGAATTAGGATATGGAGAAGGTAAGCCTCTGGCTCCAGGTGGCATGGGTAGCAAAGACAAAGGCTGACTCCAGAGCTCATGCCTCAACCTCAGTGTCTTCCAACCTGCCTATCTTCCCTCCTCCTTCCTCACACCCGAGGCACAACTGACTGGCCAGGTCACCCCAGATGCCTCTGGTGAACTCCAGAGGCCTGTTGGGCTACACCAGCGTTCAATGTCTGGGTTGGGTTTCCATAACCCAACAGGGCCCCCAAGCCTCTCACTTTCCCATGTACCTTGGCCAGACCCAGAGAGTGGAGCTTGGGGATCCCTGAACACCCTATCTCCCAAGGACAGAAAACTTCCCCATCTTCTCAGATGCCTGAGTGTCCTGGGTCACAGGGAAGGGGCTCCATGTCCTAAAGGAGAAGTTCTTCTGGAACATCAGGAAATTGCCCCTGAGCTGGAAACTCCCTGCATGGCCTCACCCTAACAGCTCTGCACCATTCACTGCTATCTCCCATTTAGGTAGAAAAGAGGAACATCTACCTGCATTGGGGGTGGATGGGGGTTAGGAGGCCAATAGGCAGGAGCTCCCCATTCAAGGCCCACCAGCCAGTGTGTGACCCTGGGCAAGTGGGTATGAGAAACATTGAGGGTGCCCTGGAAATGTCCACCCAACTGTACCTCAGGTTATTCCTCCAGGAAATAAGGTCAACACCACCTGTCTCAGCAAGCTCTAGGAGATCTGGAGCAAGATCCATGGGGAAGAGGCACAGGGCTTCGTAAAGTGGAAAGTCCAGGACAAATGTAAGGGAATTTTTCTTCCCAGTAACACTAGCTCTCTGAGAAGGGGATCCACATTGAAGTAATGAGAGAAAGAAGCAGGAGAGGGGAGTAAGGTGGTGGCCCTCTATAGAGGCAGGTGTTTCTCAGCTAGGTACCAACCAGGCTGGGGGCTAGAGGACACAGCAGTTCCTCTGCATCCCAGTGGCTCTGCACAGCACAGAGAGCCAGGGCTCCACAGACCACAGTTACAGCATGTCCGCACCCACTGCCTGGGCCATTTGAGAGCTGGCCCACTAGGAAAAAAGGCTGTTGGTCCAGCCCAGCCCAGCTGCCATCCACCCAAGCCACATGCCAAGCCCCAGGGGACCCAGATTTAACATATCCCACTCAATGTGTGCTCCCTCCCCTGAGGGGCCCCTCAGCATAAGTTAAGTTCTGATTGGCACTAATTGGACCAAGCTGGCAGTGCCCAGAGCAACTTGAGTGCTGTCATCATGGTTTTGACTCACTGAGCAATGGTCATCGGTGCCTATGGAGCCCATCATTAGTGTCATTTTGGGAAGATCAAGCAAACTTGGATGGCACTTTGTGAGTCAACACCACTGCAGGGCGATGCTTTGTCGGACACCTAGAGCCTACAGGTGACTTATTCTCGGTCTCACATCCAGGCGGGGCTGAAACCCAGGCCTCCAACCTCCAGGTCATGAGCCTATAGGCCCATTCCTCTGCTGCCGGTCCCAGAAAGTCTTCCCTAGAAGCGAAAGGGGTCCAGTTGTGTGGACATTTCCAGGGCACCCTCTAGCTCTTCCCTTCCTCCCCAGGTACAAGACCTCCAGTTTGATAGTCAAACCCCAAGCCCAAGAAGGAAACTTCAACACAGTCCTAGAATATGGAGCCCCAAAATGCACTCTTGGCCCCAAGGTTCAAAGCTCAACTGTAATCATGTATCCTAGACCCTGAAATGAAAGCTCTCTTCTAGGAATATAACCTTCACCCCAGCATGGAACTCAGACACCCCCAAACATTACCAAGCCAGAATCTTGCCTGCAGAAATGGCACCTTCACCCCAAAACAGAACCTTGTGACCTGAGAACTGGACCTTAGCACCAGACAGGAAACCCCCACTTTCAGAACAAGTCCTGAGTCTTGGGGAAACTCTTCTCAGCAGCTGAACTAGATTTTTCTTAGATTTTGTTTCTTGAGCACAATCTCAACTTGGGGACCACATGAAGAAACCCAAGTTCCCTAAACAGTTTCCTTCACATTTGGCAGTGACTTTGATTAAATTTAATTTTAAATCCTAGCTCTAGCAATCATTCCCCCCCCCCCCCAGAGACCTAGCCTTTCCCCAGGATAATCAGCAACCCCCAAGGCAGCAGAAGACAGTAGCCTGGACCTGACTAATGGTCACATGGTCCAGACCTCTAGCAGACTTAAGATAACATCCTGACCTATGTTTCAGCTCTTGAGTCCTAAGATAGAAAGATCCCCTGGCTATTATCACATGAGACCAGAGAGAGGAATGCTGGAAATGACCTCAGAACTGTTCTCAAGACCTGAAGAAATGATTCATTGCCCTTACCTCACCTCCAACCAATCAGCTCCCAGCACAACCTCGAACCCCTAACCCACGGCATCGGTAACCTACGTGCCATCAAGGAATTCGGGCTTTTGAGCATTAGCTTCCCATTCTCCTGGATGGTGCAATTCATCGATAAAATAGCCAATATTTCTCCACTTCAATTCTCGGTGTTTGGTGTTTAGCTCTGCCAGCACCGGGTGGGCGGACTCCTTCTGTTCTATGACAGAACCAGAGGAATGTCACACAACCAGAGCGCCAGTTCCTAGGAGGGCTCCACTTTGACACAGGAACTACCATGTGAGTGGCATCCTGGTCACTCACAGCCGTGCCCCACTGCTTCCTGCATCCTCCTGGCTCCACATCACAGTCCAGGTGTCTGGCTGGTCGGTCTCCTCAGCCCAAGGGTCTGCCAGGCCCAGCCCAGGAAAGGATGCCCGCTCTTACCACTTCTGTTTGACATAATACTGGAAGTCCTAGTCACCGAGGCAAGACAAATAAATAAAAGGCCTTCAAATCAGAAAGGCAGAAGTAAAACGTCTGTCTGCAGATGGCATGATCTTTTCTGTAGAACACACTAAAGACTCCACACACAAAAACACTAGAATTAATAACAAATTTTGTAAAGTTGCAGGATACAAAATCATACAAAAGTCACTAACAACAAACTATCTAAAAACAGAAATTAAGAAAATTAATCCATTTGCAATAGCATCAAAAAAATATTTAGGTATAAATCTTACTAAGGAGGTAAAGATCTATACACTGAAAACTATAAAACATTCATGAAAGACACTGAAGACACAAACAAGTGAGACTACATCAAACTCAAAAGTTTCTGCACACCAAAAAAAACCCCCCAAAATCAACAAAATTAAAAGGCAATCTATGGAATGGGAGAAAATATCTGCAAACCATACATCTGAAAAGGGGTTAATATTCAAAACATATAAGGGACTCTCACAAGTCAATAGCAAAAAAATAATTCAATTTTTAAAATGACTGAATAGTCATTTTTCCAAATGAGATGTACAAATGGCCAATGGGGATATGAAAAGGTACTTAATGTCACTAATCATCAGGGAAATGCAAAACAAAACCGTAATGAAATATCATCTCATACCTGTTAGGATGTCTAATATCAAAAAGATAAGAGATAAATATTGAAGATGTGGAGAAAAGGGAACCCTGGTACACTGTTGGTGGGAATGTAAACTGGTACAACCATTTTGGAAAACAGTATGGAGGTTCCTCAAAAAATCAAAAATAGAACTATCACATTTTCCAGCAATCCCACTTTTGGGTATATATCCGAAGGAAACGAAGTTACTATCTTGAAGAGATATATGCACATCCATGTTCACTGGCAGCATTAGTCACAAGAGGCGAGATATGGAAACAATCTGAGTGTCTGTTTACAGATGAATAAAGGAAATGTGGCATATATACGGTGGAATATTACTCAGCCATAAAAAAGAAGAAACTCTTGCCATTTGCAACAACTTAGATAAACCTGAAGGGTGTTATACTAAGTGAAGACAGAAAAAGACAAACTCTGTATACCATCACTTATATGTGAAATCTAAAAAAAAAAGAAGGTTGAACTCACAGAAACAGAGTAGAATCATGGAGCCAAGGGCTGGGGGGGAAGGGAAATGGGCAAAGGTTGATCAAAGTGTATAAACTTTCAGTTATCAGATGAATAAGTTCTGAGGATCTAATGCACAGCATGGTGATTACAGCTAATAATACTATATTGTACATTTGAAATCTGCTAAGAGAGTAGATCTTAAGCATTTTCACCAAAAAAAAATTAAAAAGTAGCTATGTGAAGTGATGAATGTGTTAATTGATTGTGGGAATCGTTTCACAATGTGTAAATATATCAAAACATCACATTGTACACTTGATATTACAATTTCGTCAAAGCCCAGGGGACAAACAGCTTTTTTTCTCTCCTCTCCTCTCTTCCCCTTTCCCACCTGCTGCCTCATTTCTCAGCCCACTTTTCCGCATTCTATCTTACTAGATGGCCATCCATCCAGTCCCTCCTGTCTTCCTCTCCCTTGACAGTTTAATAATTTAACAAGTATGAGCCCCAGGGTGAGGGGCTGGGGCTTTGATCTCAACTCTGGGAAAACCGGAGCAGCCTTGGCCTGTCCCAGCTGATTTATGGCCACCTTTTATGGTTTGTGCTTGTATGCAGGGGATCTGGCCCCCAGAGGGAACAAGAAGTCACCTGAGAAAGCCTGGCTAGGGCAGTACTGAAGGCCCCTGGCTCGGGGACCAGCAGATGTCAGATGCACATCACACCACAGGTGCCAGGGCCCTGCCTCTGCCCACCCAGGAGCCACCTGTGAAAAGCAGAGGGAACATTAATTATTGATGGTGTCCCAAGGGGCAGGGATGCAGCCAAGAACTCTGAGCAAGCCCTGACCTGCTCACCTGTCTCTCCTCCTGGCCCTAAGACCTCAAGGACTTGGGTGGGACACAGCTCTCGAGGGAACACACACAGCCCTAACCTCCCAAGAGGCTCACCCTCCCAGTGTATCCAAGCTCTTCCAGGCTAAGCCCTCTGGGTGCCTCACTGACCACTGCCCCAGAGTCAGAGTCTTCTAAAGGCTCTCCCAAATCAATGTACATGCCTCCCTGCTCACTGCCCCGCACTGGCAGGAGTCACACATTTCTCTTCCCCTGGAAGACTGCACAGCCCCCTGCCTGGCCCCTCCCCTGCCCCTCTCTTGCCCCAGAGCTTTCTAAGACATCTAAGTGATCTTGTTACTCTTCTGTTTAAAGTCCTTCAATAGGTCCCCTGGGGACAGCACACATCACAGTTAGGGTGAGCATTCGTCCCCGTGAGCGTCTGAGTTAACTTCTGCCAGCTCCTGAGAGCAATATCCCGCAAGGTCAGAGCCTTGAGACCTTATTACCATCTGGTCCAGTCCAGCTGTATGACCTTGGGCAAGTCACTTCCCCTCTTTGGGGCTGAGAGCCCCAGATCTGGGCTGAGAAAGGAGAGAGGACAGAACACCCTCGATGATCTATTTGAGGCCCTTCCATCAGCCCCGTGCACACACCTGACCACCGGCCAGTCCTCTCCCCTCGAGGAGAAGGCATTCGAAGGAGGATTTGCTGGAAGGTCAGGGAAAGACAAGGGAAAGAAAGCTGACTCCGAGGAGGAGGGCTCCAGGACATTCTGCCAGCACGGACTGATGTCTAAACTGGGTGAGGCTGGGCTATGAGCCCTTCAAGGGCAGAAGATGCCCAGGACTCACCTCTCAGTTCTGCATGCCCAGCACCGTGCCTAACACGGGGGTGCAGGGAGGTCGCCGACACTGAAATGAATCGGCTAGACCATCCAGCCGTTTCACTCTATTCTCATCAGGGCAAAGTGCCTCCTCACCTCGCTCTCAGGGCACCTGGGCACCCTCACTTGGACACACACACTCTAGACTGGCCCAGCCCCTGGAGAACAGCAGCCTTTCAGCAGATGCAGGCAGAGACCGGGCAGCCAAGGGGGAAAGATGAAGGTGAAAGCCAGGAGCATGTGGAACTGCCACCACCCTAATCACATGACAGCACCTTCCCCTTTTCTGTCCCTACCTCAACCTCTGGAGTGGCCATGATAGCATTCTGGGGACAACAGATGCAAAGAAGCTCATCCAGGTAAGCCAGCAGACACACGTCCCTTCCCTTCTCCCTTCATCCCAAGAAGGATCCTCTCTCTTCCTCCTGCCTTAGCCCCACACAGTCAGCCTTTGTGACCAGCAACTTCTTCCATGGACAGAGAAGCAAGGGAGCAGCCGCTTAATGATTTTCTGCTGAAAGTTCCTTGGCCTGCAGGGCTGAGATGACACTGGCCTGGACTCAGCCCCTCATCCTCAGCAGCAGTGGTGAGCCGGCCCTAAGCTCTGTCCTTGAGCAAAGGGGCTTGTGCTAGGCTCCCTACCAGTAACACCCTTCACCAATGTCCCCCATGCCCAGCTCAATGCTCTCAGTTGAGGGTGGTACAGCCCTCCCTGGGTTGCTTTTAAAAATATGTGACATTTTTTTAAATGTCACAGTGACCTTTAAGGTGGCCAGCAGCATTTAACAGGCAGGGGTAGGGATGCTAAATGAGAGCCCCACGCCCAACATGCCAGGAGCACCGCCTCTAGGAACATGAAGCTGACCCTTACTCAGTTTCAGATCACTTCCCTAAGGAAACCTTCCCAGGCCTTCAAACCAGGTCAAGTTCCCCCACCATAGCTCCCTAGCTTCTCTCTCACACCCACCCCTTATCCAAATGTAACTGTTTGGGTGAAGATATAGTTGAGTGGGGCAGTTAAAGTAGTGGATCCTCCACCCTCAAGAAAGTGGAGCGTAACTCTCCACCCGTTAAGTGTGGGCCACCCATGGACACCTTCTTCGAAAGAGCACAGTGTGGAAAGGGGGGAAAGTGTAACTTTGACTTTACACTGGGGAAACCTAACAAGCACTACCTCAGCCATGAGCTCAAGGTCAACATCATGTTGACAGCATGCACTGTTAATATGCTGGGATGAAAATGGCACTTCACCTCTCTGGTCTTTCTCTCCAAAACCTGTAACCACATCTCGTCATGGGAAGAACAACAGAGCGACAGTCTACAAAGTACCTAAAACTGTCAAGGTTTTGATGAGATGAGAAAGTGTCACATCCAAGAGGAGCCTAAGAAAACATGACAACCTAATATATAATGTGGTGAATAAAGATATAATGCAGCATCCTGGACGGGATCCTGTACAGAAAAAGAACATTAGGGAAAACTGAGGAAATCTGAATAAAATATGGACATTAGTTAATAACAATGTATCAATATTAATTCACTGTCACAAATGTTCCATACTAATGGGAGATGTTAATAATGGGGGAAACTGGGTATGGGGTATGTGGAAGCTCTCTGTGCTATTTTGCAATAACTCTGTAAATCTAAAACTGTTCCAAAATAAAAAGATTATTTTAAGAGAGAGAGTGCTCCAAAATCAGAGAGATCGTGGCCAGAATCCCAGCTCTACCTCGTACCAGCCATGTGAGCCTCAGTTTATCCACGCATAAATGGTGGGGAGAGGGACTGGGAAGGGGGAAGGGACGGGGTGGAACGGGTCATTGGGGAGAAAAAGGGACATCTGTAATATTTTAAACAAAAGTAAAATTTTAAAAAATAAATAAATAAATGGCTTAATAATCGTACTTATTCACATGGTTGTTTTAAAGCTTAAATGAGATAATAGGTGTAAAAAGCTTAGCGCAGGCTCTGGAGCACAGCATGCTAGCAGTTATTGACAGATTCTGATTCACTTTCGTTCATGTCATTGCTGTTCCCGTCTGCCTCCCCCACTGGAGGGGAAGCTCGGGGCAGTGAGCCCGCCTCTGCCCTGTGTACCACCGCATCCTCTCGCCGAGGACAGCATCGAACCCGTCACCGGTGCTTAGTATGCATCTGTTAAACAGAATGAGCCCTGTGCCTCACAGCATCCCTGGAACCCCAACCTCACTCTGGGGCAACTTCAATCGGGGAGCCCAGCACAGAGCCTTGCTTACCCCCAGAGCCGCAGCTAGAGAAGAAAGCCAAGGCTGCCACCTGCCTCCCAGTGACTCCATCTATCCCCTCCTCCTGTCCCAGCCCTTCTTTTCTCTCAGCCCCACCCCCACAGGCCTCGGCACCTGCTCATCTCCCGAAGCAGCAGGATCCGGGTAATGACCTCAGATAAGCATCTTTTAATAAACCCCGTAGCTGGATCTGTCATCCAGGGACTCCAGTCTCCCCCTCACATCCTGTTCCCACCCCCACCCCCATCTCCTCCCACTTCTTGGGCAGGCCCATTAGGGCTTCTGGCCCCACCAGGCAGGTCCCCAGGGCCTCTGGACTCTGGCTTGCTAGAAAATGGCCAACAGGCAGCACAGGCTATTCCACAAGCCTCACCCCCCTCACAAGCCTGAGTTCTCAGGGGCCTGGCTTGGCTCTGCCTGTGCCACCCAGCCTGACTGCTGGCCAGTCCACTTCTCTCCATCCCTGCAGGCAGGTTTCCCAGGTGTTACCAAGGAGACCACTTGCATCTACCCAGGGTTGCCAAAGCAACCTGCTTCAGTGAGAAGCAGCCCCTCATCCTCTAGCTCCTGGGTGTGCAGGATCAGGAATGAGAGAGTCACCGACCAACAAGAAATAGGTGCAGGCAACTGGCACACCGGGGTGGAGGTATCCCCTGGGCAGTGACAAGATCCTGCCTTCCTTCCTCCCCACTCTTCCTCTTCTGTTTTCACTCTTGCTCTTCCTGCCTCCATCTTGAGTTCTGTGATCTGGAGCCAATGCCTGGGCCTCAATGTGCACATCTTGGAAGTGGGCACATACCATCCCAGAGGGTCAGGGAAAAGAGAGCTCCCCATATGCAGAATTTCCCCCCAAGACCAATTTTCTCCCTCATGGGCTTTGGTGTCCTGGGTAGAAATCCCAGCTCTGCTGTTTCCTAGTTCAGTGTTTCTGGATAAAATTCTTAACACCCATTAGTCTCAATTTTCTCACCTATAAAATGGGGATAATAATACCTACCTCACATTAATTGGGAGATTAAATGAATTAACCTACATGAATGTACTTAGCATAGTACCTAGGATCAGGATTTGGGCTCCTTAAAAATGATTTTTTTTTTTCTGATGAGCAATGGCCCTGCTGACCATGGCCATAAGTCGGAATGCTTCCAGACTCACCCACGGGAACCCTAGATGAGGTTGTCAGCTTGGCTGCCCTACCCAGCCCTTTAGCTTGGTCTAAGATAGAAGCCCTGCAGCCTCCATTATCCTCTCAGCGGCTCACGATGCTTCATCCCCTCCACCCCATTGTGCTGTTGCTATTTAAAAGAAATCACTATACTACTCTGCTCAAAAGTCATCCATGGCTCCCACTGCCTACACGATGAAGTCTAAACTGTTCATCCTGACATCCGAGACCCTCCAAATTCTAGATCCAGCCCAACTTCAGAGACTGACATGTTCATCTCCCCACTGGGGACCCCCAACCCAGGCAGGAGGAATTGCTCATTGGTCCTGCACACACCTGGCATTGTCCTGCCTCTGTGCCTTTGCTGTCATGCCCTTGGTGAGATGCCCTTGCAGCTCCATTCCAGACCTTCCCTATCCGATTCCAGATGCCTGATCTCACTCACTTCAAGAGTGACAGAATGAGTCTGTTCTGAGGCCCCACAGCCTTGATAGTTCTTGGACCTTGGGGTATATCAGAATGACCTGGGGTTTAGGGGGTCCTATCCCCCAAATATTCTGAGACAGTGGGTCTGGGCTGGGGGGCTGGGGACCTGCATTGTAGACATGATTCCAGCTGATGCTGATGTTGATACAGGCAGTAGAAAAACATCACTTTGAGAAAAGCCCAAAGAAACAGAAAGTTTCCCTTGAAAGTGTCTGTGTACATGGCGAAAAACCCCATAGGGAAGTGTAAGGGGCAGGGGCTAGGAAAGAGCATTAAAAACTCCATGATACTCCCTCACCTGCTTCTGGAGCCCTGTCCAGAGACCTGGAGATTGCTCCCCAGTTTCTTCCCCACAATGGAAGGCAAAACTCACTAAGACTACATTCTATGGGGGCAGGATAGTATATGTATTGGTCACAATAGTGAACTCTAAAGTCAGAGAGACTTGGATTTAAATCCCAGTTCCATCAGTTACTAACTGTGCAGTCTAGGGAAAGTTACTTAACCTCTCTGAGCCTCTCTTTCCCCATCTATAAAATGCTGACAATGATGCCTCCCCTAATAGGTTGTCAGAAAGATATCAATGCAAATAATCTACATTTAAGTACGTACACGGCACACAGTAACTGCCCAATACACAGTAGCTATAAATATTATTGTTATGATTAACAATTCAGGGTTCAAAGGTCAGGGCAAGGGCATGGGGGCTGTCTCAGCCCAGCCTCTCTGAAGTTTGGGGTAGCAGAGGAGGCCTCCAGCCCCCTCTCTCAGGTCTGTCTGCTGCATCGCTGGGGGTGGAAAGCTGAATGAGCTCACCTAACCTGTAAGCGCCATGACAACCAAGGAAGGAGCCCAAACAAAGGCTGTGGAAATATCTGTGGGTTGGCCAAAGAACGGAGGCCTTGGCTATCTTATTATAGCAATGTCGGTCATAACCTTGAAGGCTGTGGCTAGAAGAGGGGCATGATAAAAGGAGTACTTAGGGCAGATCAGCCTGGCAGCATCAAAGGAGGAACTGAAGGCAGAAAGGCCAGCTCTCGCAATATCTGTGCTGAAGACACAGATCAGGGAAGTAGCAGTGAGAAGGTGAAGGCTGGGAAAGCGCGAGGACCTTATCCGGAGAGGAGGTACCCCGACTCCCACCCTCAGAGAGCAGTGAAGAAGTTCAGGGACTGCAGACAAGTTCATGTGACTCACTCTGACCCACCTGGTAGAATCAAGGCACCTTGGCTAGCCGACCTTAGAGGCCCCTCTGCTGGCCAGGAGCTTCAGCCAGCAGGAAAAGAGACTCTGGAAACAACAGGTGTCTTGCTGGAGTCACACCCAGCCCAAGCTGGAGAGGTACAATCTCCCTGTGGCTGTTACAAACAGTAGCCTTGTGAAATGTCCAATTCAAGAAACACCAGCGTTGAAGACATGGAAGGTTCACTCCTAGGTATATACCCTAAAGAACTGAAAACACGTGTTCAAACAAAAACTTATCCACAGGTCTCCGCAACAGCAAAATCCACAAAAACCAAAAGGTGGAACCAACTCCAATATCTATCAACGGACAAGTGGATAAACAAAACGAGGCATCAGAAACAATGGAACGGCGGTATTCAGCCAAAAAGGAAAGATGCATGTTTCAACATAGATGAACTCTGAAAACATTATGCTAAGTGAAAGAAGCCAGACGCAAAAGGACAAATATAGTATGATTCCATTTATTTGAAATGTCCAGAATTGGCAAATCCATAGAGACAGAAAGCAGTTGCCAGGGATACAGGGGAGGGGGTAAGGAGGAGTGACTGTTTATTGGGTACAGGCTTTTCTTTTGGGGGGATAAAAATATTCTGGAACTAGATAGAGGTGATTGTTGCTTCAACATTGTGAATGTATTAAACGCCATTGAATTGTACACTTTAAAATGTTAAAATGGTAAAAAAATAAAATAAAATGTTAAAAGGGTGAATTTTATGTTATGTGAATTTTACCACAATAAAAGGAAAAGGTGGGAGGTGACCCATCCAGTCCCCATTTATGGATGACCACTGGGGCTGAGGAGCCCTCCCTAAAGGTCTTCTAGTTACTGTTCCCCCGACACTTAGCCCAAGCAGACAGGTACTCGGAAAGAGCTGGGGAAGGAGGAAGATCTTTATTCTCTGTATTTGTCTCCATGAAGCATGAACCCCCAGCCCAGTCACACTACACCCGTCACTGAGAATATACACACACACTTACCCATTCCCACGTTCAAGCCTTTGCTTTATGCCCCTTTCCCCACACTCCTCCCCACACCCTAGGATCCCACTGCACCCCTCCCATGCCCCATCTACCCAATGTCTGCAGCTCCATGTCCAGCTCAAATCCTTCCCTGATCTCCCATTTCTGACCTCTGCCCACACACACCTGGCATTTCAACAGTCCACCCCCAGGGCTTGATCACATTCCCTCCCTCAGCCTTGCAGTTTCAAGTAGATCTTCAGCCTGTGAATGCACAGGGATGTCAGGAGCCCTCACCTCTGAGCCAGGCACAGAGCAGTTCCTCACAACTCTCTGTTGGTCCTGAGTCCAGAGCTATACCTTAGGCCTCTCCCCTGGACCCTCTTAGATCAGCACTTATTCAGTCCCCAGTGGGAATAGCCAGCCATGGAATGAGGTCAGTATGTCTCCAGGAAGAAGACCAAAGTCTACCACCCAACAGGTAATGGGTGACAGACAAGCCTTGCTTCATGTCAGCCTGACAGCCAGACCAATCTTAGATCTCCAGTGAGTCCCAGGCTCCCTGTTGCACCAGGCCCCTTGCAGCTGTTTTCATTGAAATGGTGAGAAATCAAAAGAGATTATGATTATAGGAGAGAGAGAAATCAAGAGTTCCCTGCCCCCAGCAAATTTCTGGATGGACACTGCTAAGAATTAGAGCTGAATTCTGGGTGAATGAAAAAGAACCCCAACAGAAATTTGGGCATACAGTCTTAGAATCACTATCGATATTCAAGGCCAACACCGATAAAAGGGGAATGGAATTCTGGATGACCATTGAGATAACACAGAAGATGCCTAGGCCAATGCTGATACAGTTAGAAGAGAATTTGGAGTGAACACTAAACCACCACAGAATGGAGCTGATGGCTCTGTTAGGGTAGAGGGAAGTCAGCTGAGAAGGAGGGTGAGTAGACCCTGGATGAAGGATGGAGGGCGTGCTCTAATCCTTCATCTCAGGATAGAAGAGCAGAATCGAAATTCTCATGACCACCTCCAGCAGGTGTGTGGTAGGGGCAGGGGAGAGTGGATTCTAGTAAGTCGAGCCTGAAGGGAGATGGGCAGGGAGAGGGAGACTGCTGGGAAAGAATTTCTCCACCATTTGCTCCCATAGAAAAACCAATCCCTGCAAACCAGGGAGGCAGCAGAAGGAGGGTTTCCCAAGCCAGATAAGTGGAGAGTCAGGCAGAGGAGTAAGCTAGGGTGGTATCTGGGAGGTGAGAGGGCCTCAGACCCTCTCCTGTCCACTCCCTCCCTTGCCAAAGACCCCAGCCACAAAATCCTCCCATTCCCACAATCCCAAACTTTAGGTAAAAGAGGTGCAATTATCAAGACCTTCTCTGGGCTTCTGTAGGGTCAAGGATGGAGCAGGACCTTTGGATGGCACGTTGTGAGCGTTAAAGCACCAAGTCAGCTCACTGGCCTCCAGCTAACTCCTGCCCTTGAAGGACTTAGCCTGGCTTTGCCACCTTCTCTTGCTCACCTACTGAGTAAATGGGCCAATCACTGTCCATTTCCCTCCTTTTTCTCACTTATCACTGAACTGGATGATGTCCACAGCTTCCTCCATCATTAGGAATCTGCTTCCAATGCTGAAGCAATCTTTATACATGCTAAGACTTACAGTTTATTTCTGATTATAAATAAATAAAAATACTTGCTTATTTCAGGAATGAGCAAAATATTAAAAAGAAAATAAAAATTTTTATATGACCTCACTACCTAGAGGAAGCCATTGTTAACCTTTGCAAACTTTCTATGGTTGATTTTGTTGGCATTCATATCATTTTTGGTTTTGTTTTTAACAAAATTAGGATCTTACAATCCATACAACTTTGTATCCTGCATTTTCAACTATCATGCTGCTGTGAGGATTTTCCCAAGTTATCAAATATTCAGCAAAAATACTCTTTTAAAGATTGCATAATACTCCACCAAGAGGATATACCATGATCACAGGACTGTTAGGTTGTTTTCCTAATATAAATAACACTGCCATGAACATCTTAGCCTGGTGAATAAGTACCTGCCTGCATATCCATTTCCTTAGGATCAATTCCTCTAGGTGGAATCACAAGGCCAATGAGTATGGTATTTTAAAAGGTCTTGACATGTACCACCATATGAATTTCCAGAAAAACACAACAAACCCATTGATTTTCCCGAGCCAAGTGAGAGCTGAAGTTCTGAAAGGGTTGGAGTTAGAATGCAGGACAGTGGTCCCGTCTCTCCTCCTCTCCCTCAGTCTTGAGGGTTAACTGTCCAGCAAAAGAGAGGGCAGAATTCCAAGTCAGAAGATACAGGTCTGCAGCCTAGCTCTGCCTCTCCCTTGCTTTGGGAATCTGAAATAAGCATCAGTTCTCCTCAACTCTAAAATGGGTCTGATTGGTGCTGCTGACTCCTCAAAGAGGTTTCTTTGCTCACATGAAAGTTCTTTGCAAACGTGAACGCTTTTTGTCAAAGGGCATTATTATTATCCTTCTCGTAACCTGGGGGGCTGAAGAAGTGGGCTGTTTTTTGTGAAAGCCCGAGGACTCTTAGTCATCAGAACGCCCAGAACATGTGCTGGCTAGTTCTGAGGGTAAGGAAGCTTCCTGAAGGGAATCAGTGGGGGCTGAAGGCCTTGGAGGACCCAAAGGTCAGAGACAGCACTGAAAGCTGCAGGGCCAAGAACCGGGCCTAGGGTCTCCCTGGGAGTGCTGGGTGGGTAGGGGACTCAGAGGGCAAAGACCGCCCTGGTAAATGTTCCTGTGTTTCAAGGTTCCCGGCCCTTCCTTCCTATGATTCCAACTGAACATCTGGCCTTTGGGGGAACCAGAAACCAAGCTGATTCAGTGGATGCAAAAAGTCAACAACTGCAGAGGACCCCAGAGGCCATCAGCTCTGGCTTTTTCTTCCAGGCTGCTATCAATCAGTAGTGGATTTTTAAGACCCTCCCATTGGAAATGCAACTAGTGCTTCCAGCGTGACCTCTCCAGCCCTGGGCAGGTGAAAACGGAGACTATGATGCCTCCCTCGAGAAGCACAGCTGGCCCGCCTGAGCATCCAGCCACGCTGACCTATCCACCCAGCAAATGCCCTTCCTCAAGCCTGCACGCTCGGCAAGCACCATGGCCCGAGGGGAGTCCAGTGACGTTCCCTGTACTGGCAGGGAGAACTGCGCAGACCCCGCGCAGCGCCATCCTGCCGGGTTTCCGCCGTCACCACAGGCCGCCCCCCGCCCCTGCCCACCTCCACGGCCGGGGAGGGACACACGTCCTGTCTCCAAATACGCACAACAGGTGGCACCTGCCCGGCCTCCCCAACCACTCATCATCTCTCCCTGCCCCTCCACCTGCGCCCCAGTCCTCCAGCTGCGCCCGGCCCCGGCGCAGCCTTACCTTTGAGGTTTTGGGGGTGGCCCCGCGGCGGCCGGCTCGGGTTTCCTCGGGGCAGAGAGGGGATACTGGAGAAGTTGTTACCCATGGCATCCGGCCCCAGGGGGTTCGGCGCTCGCGGGGGCCCGGCGAGGCTGGGCAGGAGCGGAGGCACGGTGCAAGTGTGCGCGCGCGCGCGGGCGCGAACCGCCGGGGGAGGGCCCTGGCGAGGCTGCGGCCGGGGGCGGGCGGGCTGCTCCTCTCCTCCCTGTCTCCGGGCTCCGCGGTCCTCAGAGGGTCCTGCCCGCCTCGGGGGCTCTGGTGCGAACCGCCTACCTGCCTGCCATCGCCTGCGGCGGGGGCGGGGGCCGCGGGCGGGCCCCTGGGTTCGGGCCGGCGGCCCCCGGGGCTCCCTCCTTCCTCCGGCTGCTTTTCGGGTTCCGGTTGGTGGTGGGCGGCGTGGTGGCTCCCCCGCGCTCCCCCGGGGCCATAGAGTCAGGGCTCCGGGCGCGGGCGCTCAGAGGCTCGGCCTGCCCGGCGGCTCGGCGGCTCGGTGACTCGGAGGCAGGCTTGGTCCCCGCCCGCGGGGACAGCCGCTGCGGCGACGTGCGTGGCGCCTTACCGCCGGCGAGTGCATGGAACGGGGCTCCGCGGAGCGCCGAGTGTGCGGGGCGCTCCCGCGGCCGTTGGTCTCCTCTGGCGGCGGAGCTCCAGCCGCCGCCGCCCCCTCCCCTCGCCCCTAGCCGTCGCCAGGATGCCCTCGCTCCGGTTGTTATGGTGACAGCTGCGCTGGTGAATGAGCGTCTTAGTGACACGCGCGCGCCAGATGTGGCTCGGGGCGCGCCGCGTTCCTGGCCGCCCCAGCAGGGCGCGGCGCCGGAGGGGGCCGGGCAGAGCGTGGGCTCGGGGCTGGGCGCACCCCCTCGCGGACAGGGGACGTGGCCTTGAGGAGAACCGGTACCGCAAGAACACTGAGATCCCTGAGTGCCAGGCGCAGCGTGAGAAGCCCTAATTCACAGTTTCCCTGCGCCAGGTACATAGCGAAAGCTCAAGAAGAAAACTGTTTAATGAGTGAGTGGATGGCTGAGTAAGTGAAGCGAGGTTAGGGACCCGGGCACGTGATCTTCCACTCTCAGTCAGATCTGAAGGGGCGAGGGCTCAGAACAACAACCCCAGGCTGTCCAGCTACTGGACACACAGTGTCGGGGACCTTTGGATGAATACAGACCGAACCTAGGAGACTAGGTCGCAGGCCAAGCTGGGGAAACAGATCTCAGGGACACATCATCAGAGAACCACCAACTCTGAACTGAGTGGTTCTGTCAGCCATAAGAGGCGGGGGGGGGGGGGGGGGGGGGGGGGGGGGGGAGACCTCTGTGGGCTGTAGCAGTCAAAGAAGACTTTCTGGAGGAGGGGGCTTCGACAAGTCTCCTGTTCAAGTCTTCCATCCTATAGCTCAACACTGCTACCAGGAAGCCTGCAGGAAGAGAAAAGGGAGTGATTCTCCTCCTCCCTGCACATGGGGCATCTCCCTCTCCCAGTCCATCAGCCAAGCTCCCCACTATCCCCCGGACCACGAGCCTTCCAGAGAGAGGATCTGCCTTCATGCTCCTCTAGGACACCTCTAGCCCTGAATCAGTGAGGACGTAGCTGGCAATAGGCATCTCATCCATCCTCTGATGGAATGTTTTTCCCTCAAGTCTCCATATGAGGGCTCCTCATTACTCAGGCATGATCCATGTGTCGCCCCCTCGCCTTCCCCAACTAAAGAACTCCGCCACTCTCAGTCACTTTCCTTACCATTATTCTGTTTTATTTTCTAGAATTAGTCTGAGAGTAGCCTTTCCCCCTTGTTTATGTTCTGCCTCCCCCACTAGAACATAAGCTCTGTGAGGGGAGAGAGCAGGTCAACTCCATTCACCGTGCTGTCCCCAACCCCTGGGAAAGTGCCTGGCACATGACAGACTATACAAAAATACTTGTGGAATGGATGAATCCCTCTGCTTGCCAGCAGAAGCACTCCACTAAGATCCCTGGGAGGAAAGCCTCTGGACCGCCCTTTATTTCCCTCCCCTGCCTTCCACCCCCCACCCCATTGCAGGCATCACATCTTTAAATGTCTGGGACTCCAGGCGAGCTAGAAATATCCGTGACAGCTGCTCTCTGGGGTCTGGAGAGAAAGACAGCCCCCTTCCCCACTTCCAGCCTCTCAGATGCCAGGATCATGTGCCCAGCCAGCTGCAGAATGGACATGGCAGGTCAGGGGTGCTGTCTTATTTATGGGCGTATCTTCCAGAGGCTCGCTCCCAACCGATGACTCATGGGTCAGAAATTCATGAGCTCTAAATGGCAGCACACTCACACATTTGCACACATCTCTGCACTCTCTTGCACACTTACTTTTACACAAGCATGTACACACCCTCCCGTGCACTCATATGCCCCATGAAGTCTGCTGGAATGAGGTCACTGGGAGCTGCTGCTGGCATCACAATAAATCTGAAGGCTCTGTATAGACAAGACTAATTCCCGTGTGTGTGTGAGGTGTGAGGCCCTTGGTAAGATTCGCAGACAGTGGCTGAGGGGAGGCTCAGGCCCATCCTAGAGCGTCACCCTCCCTGGAAGGAGGAGGAGCTGGAACATGGGCCAGGGAATGGGGAGGGGGGGTGATGCCCCAAGGTAGAGGACAGCAGAGATGTCACAGGCCCCATGTGGTCTAAACCGGAGGCTGTGGGCAAAGCAAAGGAGAGATGGAGAAGGTCAAAGAGAAGCGAAGGCCAGAAACAGGTGTTGCTTGAGGAGCCCAGAGGCAGCAACAGGCTCTGCAGCTCAGGGCAGCCTCAGCCCAGGGGGCGCCACAGGAAGGAGATAAGCATTAGGGGCCAAGGCAGGAAGTTTAGGACAGGACAGAAACTTCCCCTGACCCGTGAGGGTTGAGGAGACACTGGGAGTATCAATAGGGCTGGGATTAGATGAAACAAGTGGGGCATCCTTGGTGTGAAATGTGAGGAGGCCCAGGCCCTCAGGGTCCTGCAGTGCCAGCCCTGCCCTTGCTTGAGCCTGAGAATGAGTGTCGCTGAAATTTTGCACCCTGGGCAGCCTCCCTAGCCCATCCAGGGAGCTAGGTACTATGGGAGGGGACACCACTGTCAAGTGTCAACTGGGTGCAAGTCTCTGCCCAGGACCTAGAGAAGGCGATGTGACTGCATGGGCCCTAGAGAAGCCGAGAGTGGCCCCTCTGCAGGGTCCTGTGCCTCAGAAATCCTTTTCTGGCAGGGGCTGTGATTAGACCCAGTTTACAGAAGCAAAGAACTCCAGCACCCTTCTCCCCCTCCCCCCAGCGCCCCCACCCCCAGCACACACACACACATACACACACATGCACAGGCTGGGCAGAATCCCAGAGACCTTCAAGCCATCCACCAAGGTGGGTGCCAGCAGTCAGGGAAGTGGCTTTCGTGGCCCTGAGGGCCCTTCCCAGCCTCATCCAAGAAGGGAAGAGAGAAAAGGAACCTGCCAGGAAGACTGGGGCTGGAGGAAGTCACCCTTTTGCTGGCTTCAATGGAAACTATTAATACCCAGAAGGTGGTGTTCCAGCACCTGTCACCATGGCAACCCCACCTCCCCAGTGGTGTGGATTCTGAAAGTGGTGCCCAAGGAAGGGGACGGGTGTGAGTGCAGCATACATGCTTGCGTGTGTGTACATGTGTGTCCTGGTGTATGCATGCGTGAGTGCTCTGAGAACTCACACCAGCGTGTAGCGGAGGGAGGACCCCAGCAAGCACCCAGAGGGAACCGGCAGGGGCTCCTGCAACAGCAGCTCTGGCCTCCACTCTTTCCTCTCTCTGCCTCGCTCCTCTCCCCCTCTCTCTTCTAGCTGGCTCCGTTCTGTCTCTCTTCCTCTTCCTCTCTCTCCCTCTTTCCCTCCCACTTTTTGTCTTTCTGACCTCCCTGTCCTTCTCTGCTTCTCTCCACCCTTCTTTGTCTCTCTGTTTCCTGGCTGTCTCTCTTCTCCTTTGTTCCTTGCCCTGTCTCCTCCTGCTGGTTCACCTCTCTCTTTCTCTTCTTTCTAACCCCCCACAGCTCCCAGGTCAGTTCTAGTCTTGAAGAGTCTCCATGTTGATCAAATAATAAAATATTTCACTGACAGTCTCCTTTCTTCCTTCCCTGAACTCTGGGATGCTAAGTCCAGAACCAGCCACAGGGATGGTCCCCACCAGGCAGGCAAGAGCAGGGTTCATCTAAGCCAACCTCCCCTAAATTTGAGATCACCCTAGTTAATAGCATGACATCTCCCTCCATGTCAAGAAACTAACCTTAAAATAGGAAACAGCTACAACCATCCCTAGCCAGAATACAGGGGCCCCCCGCCATCTCCAAGGCCCACCCCATAGTTATCAGGGCATCGGAAAACTTATACAAGTTTGTCCTGCCTTAACTGCAAGGGGTCTCTGAACACGGTAAGCGGAAGAGTGCCTGATACTCAACAAATATTTATTCAATGAATCAATGAGTAAATAAACCAGTAAATAAACCTATCTATACAGCCACCCAGTCAGCAAGAGAGTCTTGCTCAAACCAGCCCACCTGGCCAGTTCCCTTCTCAACAGTACCTTTTGCACAAAGTTGTCCCTGAAGCCAGGCCTTCCCTCTGCAGGTTGGGGATCTATGTACCCATCTGAGCATGGAATTGGCAGCATAGTGCTTGTTCCTAGTGCTTTGGAATCTGGCATTGCTCCTTGTCCCAGTGACCATTTATTGAGCACCACCTGCATGCCTGGCACTGTGTGAGATGCAGTCTCCCTGCCAGCAGCATGGGGGTGCCATCCTGTGCTTTTGTGTCCTCCAGTCCAGTTTCCCACCTCCCATGGCTAAGTTTCGGGCCAAACACACAGTAGGTCCCAATATTGTCAAGATGTCAGTTCTTCCTACCTTCATCTAGAGATTCAATGCATCCCAATTAAACTCCCAGTAAGTTATTTTGTGGATATCAACAAACTGATTCTAAAGTGCATCTGGAAAGGCAAAAGTCCCAGAATAACAACACAATATTGGAGAACAGAATTGGAGGGCTGGCACTACCCAGCTTCAAAAAGTATTATAAAGCTACAGTAATCAAGAACTGTGTGGGACTGGTGAAAGAGTAGACAAATATAAATCAATGGAACAAAAGGGAGAGCGTAGAAATAAACCCACATAAAAGAAGTTGACAGATATTTGGCAAAGGAACAAAGATAATACAATGGAGCAAAGAGTCTCTTCAAAAAATGGTACATGACCAACTGGACATCCACATGCAAAAAAATTAAGCACAATCATTATACCTCTCACAAAAATTAACTCAAAATGCACCACAGACCTAAATGTAAAATGCAAAACTATAAAACTCCTAGAAAATAACATAGGAGAAAAATCTAAATGGCCTTGGGTTTGGTGGTGACTTTTAGATACAACACCAAAGCCATGAACCATAAAAGAAAGAATTGATAAGCTGGGCTTCATTAAAATTACATTTTTCTGCTCTGTGAAAGACACTGTCGAAGAAATTAAAAACAAACCACAGGCTGGGAGAATATAGTTGCAAAAGGCATATCTGATAAAAGACAATATACAAAGGACTCTTAAAATTCAATAATGAGAAAACAACCTAATTTTTTAAAATGAGCCAAAGACCTTAATAGACTCTTCCACAAAGAAGATAGGCAGATGGCAAATAAGCACATAAACGGATGCTCCATATCTTATGTCATCAGGGAATTGCAAATTGAAACAACAATGAGATGCCATACACACTTATTAGAATGGCCAAAACCCAGAACCTGACAACACCAAATGTTGGTGAAGATGTGGAGCAAAAGGAACTCTCCTTCATTGCTGGTAGGAATGCGAAATGGTGCAGCCACTTTGGAATACAGTTTGGTGGTTTATTAGAAAACTGAACATTCTCTTACCATCAGATGAGGCAATTGCTCTCCTTGGTATTTACTCAAAGGAACTGAAAACTTATGTCCTCACAAAGACCTGCACAAAAACCTGGATGCTTATGACAACTTTGCTCATAATGGCCAAAACTTGGAAGTAACCGAGATGTTCTTTAGTAGGTGAAGGGATAAATAAACAGGTACATCCAAGCAATGAAATAGTATTTCGTGCTAAAAAGAAATGAGCTATCGAGCCATGAAAATAAATGGACGAACCTTAAATGCATACTGCTAAGTAAAAGAAACCAATCTGAAAAGACTACTTACTGTATGATTCCAACTATATGACATTCTGGAAAAGGCAAAACCATGGAGATAGTAAAAAGATCATTGAGCAAGTGGCCCTGGGGTGGGTCACAGGATGCTAGACACCTTTGAAGTCACTACACAAGTTTCCCAGACAGGGGTACTCGTGGTCCTTTTTCTGGTGTTAGGCATTTTCTTTTCTGTTTCTTGCAGACACTTCCACTTGTCCTTTTAGAGGCAACGTTAGGAATGCTTGGCAGCAGGCCTGGGTTTTATCCATGGGCACTATAGGCCCAGGACTTAGGCCTACTCAGTACTGAAAAAAACACACAAAACATTACTGGTTCCAGCCCCGGCCAGGTGGATCAGCTGGGTTGGAGCATCATCCCCTACACCAAAAAGGCTCTGGGTTCGATTCCCAGTCAGGGCACATACCTAGGTTGCAGGTTCAGTTCCCAGTATGGGAGGCAACTGATCGATGTTTCTCTCTCGTATAGATGCTTCTCTCTCTCTCTCCTCCCCTTCCTCTCTCTAAAATCAATAAACATATCTTCAGGTGAGGATTTTTTTAAATTACTGTTATCAATGCAATGCAATGTATTGTTTTCTAAAAAAATTTACTGGTTCCAAATTATGATAGGAAAATTTAAAAATCAAAATTCATAAATGTTACTTGCCTACAAAACATAATGTGTCAACATCATTAATCGTTAAATGAGTACTCATAAAGACTTCATTATGTTACAAGACAATCGTAGGTTTTTCTCGCTTGGCAAGAAATCCAACACATGCATGACTGCTTAGAAATAAAACCAGTTGTAAATTCAATGAGTTCCTTGTAGTCCAGTGATTCGAAAAACCAAACTTATAAAAATCCTTTCAAAATGTTTAAGGAAGGAAAATTATGTTTAATGTGGGATATGGTATATTTTAGTGTGTTTGACCTGATAGGGTTCGGGTCCAAAGATAAGAGTTTGGGGGTCTTACAATTGACCCTGGACCTAGGGGCTGCCTGCCAGATGGTAAGTCTGTCTATGGAACAGAGAAAAGAGCTGGAGTTCCCCCTCCCTGCACAGCCATCTCCTACCCCACCCTGCTTGGGTGGCAGCCCGCACTGGCCTGCCCCGTGTCCTGTCCAGCTTTCCCTGGGAAAGCTTACAGGCATTCCTCAAATATCATCCTCTAACTAGAACGCATGTCCATAAGGAGCAGTTTCCCAAAGTGTGATCAATTAATGACTTTCATGAGATCTACTGAGCCAGATTCTCTTGGGGCAAGGCCTGGAAATCTGCATTTTATTGACCATCTCCCCCTCTCCCCTGCTCCTTCCCCTGTGGACGATTCTGATGCATGCCAAGTTAGAGAATCATTCATCTATGGTATGTGTGCACCCTGGAAGAGGGTAAGATGACCTTTTTAAAAAAATAGACTATTTTTTTAGCAGTTTTAGGTTCACTGCCGAATTGAGTGGAAGGTAGAGAGATTTTTCCATATACTCCCTACCCCCACACATGTATAGTCTCTCCCATTATCAATATCCCCCACCAGACCAGTACATTTATTACAACTAATGAACTTACACTGATACATAGTTATCACCCAGAGTCCATAGTTTACGTGAGGGTTCATACTTGATAGTGTACATTCTATGGGTTTGGACAAATGTATAATGTCATGGTTCACAGTCCTAAAATTCCTCCATGCCCTGCCTAGAAATCCTTCCCTCCCTCAGCTTCTGGCAACCACTGTGACAGGTGATATTTATGAAGCACTTAATTATATGTACAAGGCCTTGGTCTAAACATTTCATCTGTATTAATTCATTTAAGCCTGATAAGAACCCTGTGAGAGAGGTACTATTATTATTGTTATTATTATTTTATTATTTTTATCATCAACTCCACTTTACAAATGAAAATCCTGAAGCTTAGGGAAGCTAAGACACCTGCCTGGGAGCTGACAAGTAAAGCACTGAGGTACAGCCTGGGCTGGTCTGAATCCAAATCCCGCCCATATTGTTCCTGCCCCAGAATGAGAGCCCCAGTGCCAGGCTGAGGAGGACACCTGGTGCAGGCAAGGTGTCCTCACTGAGTTCCTGAACCAGCCCCTCCTGCCTGAGGGACCCTTAAGGCTCCCAGGCACTTCGGCTCAGCCCTCTGGAAGTTAGCAGGGAGCACATGGCCGCTAATGAACACAAAATAGATTTTTCAAATAACAAAACTGAAATCAAAGAAGAATCCTCAAAGTGGTGGTAATACCCCCAGCATGCCTTGTCTCTCATCGATGTTTTAAATGACCTCTACTTGGCCAAAAAAAAAGCCTTTCTAAGAATGTTACAAAAACCAGAGAATCATAAAGGAGAAGTATGATAAATATGACTACATAAAAATTTAAAACTCCTTCATGGCACAAGTTGAGGGACAAATAGGAGTCAGGAGGCACATCTCCAGTGCCTTCAGTCCCCCCAAATGCCCTCCATCCGTAGGCCGTGGGAACAGACATTTCCCCGTTCCTGCTGGCCGGGTAGCATCTCACTTCCATCCACCTTTCCCGAGAGGTCCCCAAGGCTCTCTCCTGGCTCGACCTTCACCCAAAGGCGCCTCATGGGGGCCTCTCTTCCCAGAGAGAGTGGCCTGTGGAAAGTTTTCTCCCAGGGACTGGAGTGTCCCGCAGGAGGGAGTGTCCCTCCCTCCTCCTTCCCTCCCTCCCTCCCTGCCTCTCAGTGTCTCTCTCCAGCCACCAATAGGTAGCGCTAGAACCCCACTAGAATCCCTTTGGTTTCCGGAAGCTTCGGGGAAGCCCTCAGGTCAATCAAACACATCTAAGAATGTTTACAGGTTGCTCATTTCCTCTTTCAAAACAAGAGCATTTGGGGGGAATGTATCCTAGTAGCTTCCATTAACTACTTCCTGTAAAGAAAATTTGTCAGTGAGGAAATTAGCCCTACTCTTTTTTTTTTCCTTTCTTTTTTTTTTAATTAATCCTCACTCGAGGAGTAACGATATTTTTTCCACTGATTTTAGAGAGAGTGGAAGGGGGGGAGGGGGAGAGAGAGAGAAACAACGATATGACACATAGACACATCGACTGGTCGCCTCCCACATACGCCTGACCGGGGTGGGGATGGGACCTGCAACCCAGGTACATGCCCTTGACCAGTAACAGAACCCTCGACCCTTTGGTGCGCAGGCCGAGGCTCTAACCACTGAGCCACGCTGGCCAGGGCCAGCCCTACTCTTTAGCCACCCAGATGTTACCCTTTGGGCACATTTGCTTCGCTGAGGCCACCTTCTCATGTTTCATCCTGAAATTGCATCTCCAGAGGAGCCCTCCCCACCACAGTGGCTAGACCAAAGAAGGTCAAACCCACCAACAGAGATTCTCCCAGGATTGAGAGAGGATCTCCCCAAACTTAAGCCACACTGAGGTGCCCCACTGTCTGCATCTGTACCTGATGTGGGCACCTGTGTGTGCCCAGCTCCAGCACAGCACCTGGCCCTCTGCAGATGCCAGTGACCATCTGTTGCTCTGTGGACAGAGCTTGAGGATGTGTGGCCAGTAACAGAGGTGCTTCCTACATGGGCCCTCTGAACACAAAATTACCCCCTCAGAGCCGGGACTTGCCACACCCAGCCCAGCACTGTCCCACAATCACCTCTGCCTCTACTCCACCAGGATGGCTGAAGGGCAGTCTCAGAACTCTCATGAGTTGCACGTAGGCAACTGGGGAAAGGGGACCCTGGAGTCATTCTGACTGGTGTTTATGGAGTAGAAGTGGAATTCAGACAATCCAGCCAGACCAGTGCTCCTCCTCCCAGAGCACCTCACCTGTTTTTATCCCCAAGTCTCTGCATTTGGCCCAACACCCAGGGTCCCACGCCAAAACGCCAGCCCCCCTCAATAGGGTCTGGGAACAACTTCATTTCAGTTTAGTCAGAAAATCCATGTTTATAGCTTGTTAGTTATGTAGGAAAAAAACCATGAAAATAATATTATAAAACCAGGCTTGTCTCTTTCTTCTTCTGAGAAAGGAATTAGAAATGTACTGTGAACCAAGAACGTTGTTCCACATTCTGTAACCTAGGGGGTGAAGATCAAAAATTTAAGTATAGAAGAATGTTCAGGGTTGAATTTGGTCATTTTATTTTGGGTAAGTCATAATATTTTAATCTTTTAATATTTTACCAGTATTTTAATCTTATTTATATACAGAAATGTACTTTTTAATTCATAAATCCACTGCCCAGATAAACCTTTGTTGATCTTTTAAAAGTAAAATTCATAGGTACACATTGTTTGAAAAGTCAAACAGCTGAGAAAGGTAAAAAATTGAAAGAAAATAATAGTCCCCCTCACCAACCACCCAATGGTAGTAACTATCAACATTTCTTGGGTGTCCTACAAGCAAAAAGTATATGCATAATACTAAACATTTTTACATATTTATATGTACTAAACTGTGCTTTCTTAATTTGTCAGAATCTAGAGGCTTTCTCCTATGAACACAGATTTGCGTGTTCTTCTAATGGCTGTATAGACCTCATTTTGTGACAGTGACATAATTTATTTAAACAGTCCCCTGTTGATGAACCGTAGGTTCTTTCCAGTTTTATTGCCATTAAAACAAAGCTATAATGAATAGCCTTGTTCATTTATCTCAGCTACTTCTGCATATCTATCCATAGGGCCAATTCTGAGCTATGTAACTGTTAGGCCAAAGGACATGTGCATTAAATTTTTGTTTTAAATATGTTGCCAAATTGTCCTGGAAAACTCTTACAGATTTGTACACTTACCATCGGTGTATAAAAGTGGCTGTTTCCCTAAGCCCTCATTGACACTGAGTATTATCAATCTTTTATTTTTATTTTTTATATTTTAAAGAATAGTTTATTGACTTTTAGAGAGAGAGAGGGAAAGAGAGAGAGAGAGAGAGAGAGAAACATCAGTGTAAATCCAACATCAATCTGCTGCCTCCTGCACGCCCCCTACTGGAGACGGAGCCCAGAACCCGGGCATGGGCCCTGACTGGGAATCAAACCAATAACCTTTTGATGCACAGAACTATGTGCAACTAACTGAGCCACACCGGCCAGGGTTGATCTTACCATTTCTAACAACTTGGTGAGTTTAAAAAGGCACCTGGTTGTTTAGATTGTATGGAATTATAAATGAGAATTCGAATTTTTGCAGGACTGGGACCATGTCTTCCTTTTCTATAAATAGCCTGTTGACACCCTTTGACCATTTTTCTCAAAGCTTATTCACCTTTTTTATTGATTTATATGCTCCCTCTACACATGAAGGAAAATAGGCCTTTGTGTGGCACATACGTGGCATTAATCTTTTTCCAGTTTATTATTCTCACTTTGTTTATTGGCATTTTGCCCCCAGAAGTTGAAGCCTGTTTTACAGCTATGAACTGTCTGTTCTGTTCACAAAGGCCTTCCCCAGCTTCTGATTATGAATAAATTCACCTATGTTTTCTTGTATAATTTTTATTATTTTAATTTTTATGTTAAAGTCTTTGAGCCATTTGGGATTTATTTGGGTACAAAGAATGAAGTAGAGATTCAGCCTGAGATTTACCCAAATAGTTAGCCAGCTGTTCCAGTGCCATTTGTTAAATAGCCTCCCTTTCAGTTTCATTATTTTTCCAGTCCCTTAGGGGCCACAGGACTCTATATAGTCACCAGAGTGGAGTCTATGTAAGTGTCACATGCTTTCTTCCAGGTCTGCCAGAGACAGACCAGAGAGGCCTGGCACACAGATCCAGCAGAAGCCTCTGTCATCAGGATAAAAGAGTCAGGTCTCTCAGACGGAGAGGGCACCACTGCTCTGCTAGACACCAGGGAACAAAAGCCTCCCAGGCCTGAGAGAGAAGTGGGACACGCATCCAATGTCTTCCTTTTGAAAGAAAAAAAAAAAAAGAAACCTCAGGGGAGAGTGTACTCACTGTATAGAAAGAAGAGACACAACCACACCTGTATTTCTGAAGATGCACACTTATACACTTCCTACACACATACGTACCACTCATGTACACACATGCACCCACAAGGACATATACCACACACACACCCCACTCACACATCAGATACTCTGATGTGTGTTTAATCAGGGAAAGTGGGGATATTTCCATTTTCTAAAAGTCGTTTGGGAATAGGGTAGTCAGTGCAGAGGCAATGGTCCTGGTGAACCTCGTGGAGGTAACAGGTCAGAGCTGGGCCTCTGCGGCTCGAGAGGATTCAGAAGGACGGAGTCCTTGCTGCTCTAGAGGGTCGGCGAGAAGCTGCATTCATGTCCATGAGGACCCAGGGTCTGAGGAAAGAACCACAGTGATACACAAAGTTAACTAAAACCATTGCTTGGAGTCCAGGATGCCAGCTGGTCCAGGCTGGATGGAGTAGGGGTCAGTGGGGTCAAGGCCATCCCAGTCCCTGAGGTTTTCCTTATCTCAGGGGTAGCCCTGGGCTGGCAGTGAGGGAGCCAGAGGGATGAAGACTGAGGAAGAGACCGCAGGGTTGGGGCCCACCCCCATGCTCCAGGCCCAAGGCCCATTGATCTGTAACCCCAGGGACAGCCCCATGGGCTCCTGTGGATGCCTCCTTTCCTCTCCCCAACCAGGCAGCCAGTGTCAGGCCTGTGGGCCAGTAAGACAGGGGTGCTATGGGGTGGGAAGCAGGGGAGGAGGGAAAGGTAGAAAGACGGGAAGAGGGAGCAACAGAGAGAGAGACAGAGATAGAGACAGAGACATGCACAGAAAGATTCAGAAACACACACTGAGGGACACAAAGAGTTAGAATGGGAGAGAGACAAAGGGAGAGGGACAGAGACACAGAGATATTAAGGGCAGGACCTACATCCCACTCATTTGCTGCCCAGGAGCAGACAGGGCCCACAAGGACAGGTCAAGAGGTGGGCAGACAGGACAGAGCTAGAGAAGGGGTCTGAGCACCACTATCACAAAGAACGAACATTCACTGTCACTTGCTATATGTTTAGCACCACACTGGATGCTGCAGAGAACAAAATGGTGCAGCTCCAAGTCCCTGTGCTAGGAAAGATTACTAACAGGTTGAGGTGGCCTTTCCTGGGACCAAACAGTTGATCGAGGCCCCCACAGAGCTGAGGTCACCAAGGGTGGCTTGGTGACGGCTGCATCTGAGCTGCCTCTTGAACGTGGGAAGAAGGGGCATGGGTTTTCAGTGGAGTTGGGAAGACACGTCTGGATACAGTTAGGAGGGCCTTGAATGCCATGCTTAGTAGGCTGCGGGAGCCCCGGTCACACTTGAGCAGAGGAGTAAGGTAGTGGAAGCTGTAAGTTAGGGAAACCCGACCTAGAGAGCAGCAGAATAAAATGGAGCAGAGGGTTGCCGGCACCCACTGACCCTCCTGGCCTCTCTCTTGACACCCACTGTTTGACACTACATTCCGGCAACCCCAAACCATTGGCCACACCAGGCTGCTTCTCACCTCCGTGCCTTTGCCCATGGGGAATCCTCTGCCTGGAAGGCCTTCCCTGTCCAAGGCCTTCACTGGCAAAGCTGAAACATGGTTTAAACTCTTCTCAAGGGGTTTCTCTTCCAGGAAACCTTCAGGCAAAGTTAAGTGCCCCTCCTGGGTCCTCCCAGCGTGAAAAGCCAACATGAACTCTCCCCGGGCTCAGCAAAATCAAGTCATGTTTTCAGCCAAGACCAGAAAATATAATCGGTTCCATCAGTCTTGGCCTTACCACACCCAGAATTTGCCTGTTGTCCCCCCACCCCCACCCCGGACACCCCGCCAGCCGTCAGGCCTCAGTATCCGCAAGCTAAAGAGAGGAGGGAATAGGCTGGGGAGAGATGGAGTGACAGGGCAGGGCACATTTGCCTAGAGGTGCTTTGGGCTGGCTGGTCACAGAGCAGTGACTCATTCCCCAGAGAGGAGGAGACCAGCACTGGGGACAATCCCCAGGCATCGGAGCCTTAGTGGAGACCTGGACCCCAGGGCTGGGGGCCCGGATATCACCTCCTCTTTGTCCCCCAGGTTCTTGGAAGGGAAGAACCTCCTGGGGGCCAGACTCGCCCCCAGCATTGGCCAGGAAGGCAGCCGAAGCCTCACTGTCCCCCACCCACGCCGCCCGGCCACCGGCCAGGAGCCATGGATAAGTTCCGCATGCTCTTCCAGCACTTCCAGTCCAGCTCGGAGTCGGTGATGAATGGCATCTGCCTGCTGCTGGCCGTGGTCACTGTCAAGCTGTACTCCTCCTTCGACTTCCACTGCCCCTGCCTGGCGCGCTACAACACCGTCTACGGCCTGGGCCTGCTGTTCACTCCCCCGCTGGTCATCTTCCTCTGCGGCCTCCTGGCCAGCCGGCACTCCGCGGTGATGGTCGAGGAGTGGCGCCGGCCCGCGGGGCGCCGCCGGAAGGACCCAGGCGTCATCAGGTGCGATCCCATTCCACCCAGAGGCCTATGGCCATTGTCAGGCCCACCCACAGCTGCTCAGGCACGGCCAGGGGCACCCCAAACTCTGACCCTCCCCTGTGGGCATTGTCAGGGGCCCCACCTGCACAGGAATTGCCAGGGGCACCTCCACACCCTGACCCTCCCCTGTGGGCATTGTCAGGACCCCCTCAACCACACAAACACTGACAGGTGACCCCCAAATCCCTATCACCCCCATGGGTGTTGTCAGGCCTCCTCACCTGCACCCACAGGCACTCTCACCTGTGCCCCCTCCTTTCCCCAACTAACATCATCAGTTCAAGAGACCCATTTGCAGTTTCCACTCCAGAAACAGATATTTCTGTCATTTGTTACCTTTCTGTGCTAGTGACACATGAATGATACAAGATTCCCAAGAATTACCCACATCACATCTGTCACTCTGGCCATGGGTTATACCTCACTACATGTGTGAAGGGCCATCTGTGACATGTATAGGGGTTTTGCATGTAGGGAGAGGCATGGTTGGCTTAAAAACTGCATCCCTCTCCCATAAGCTCCCCAGGGAAGCTTGTACTGTCCTCAGAGCCTCCCACCTGCTGGGTCACCTCTATCAAAATCAGTTGATGGAGTTTAGCAATTTGACTTGCTCCCTGGCCAACACTCAACACCAACTCAGTGCCAAGCTCTGTGCCAAGCGCTGTGTGTGCACAGCCTCTGAATTCTCACTTCAGCCCTGGGTCTGCTCCTATATATGATCCATTTCTAAGGATAAGGCACCTGAGGCACAGAGAAGTGAAGTAACTTGGCTGAGCTCCCACAGGTAGGAAGAAGCACAGGTCACTCCACTGCCTTTAGTGTTTCAGAAAAAACATCTAAGTACTCTAAACCTGTGGGCAGTGGCAGGAGGGGCTTGGTGGGGTTTTGCAGGCTCACCATCTCCTCTTCCACCCTATGCTTTGACATGGACAATTGAGGTGTCCTCAGGGGCATGCAAGGTAACTTCATGAGGAGTCCTCAGTTCCCCCTTCTAACCACACAGCCCCCAGAGAAAATGCTGGAGCCTCCCCTGACTACAGCATATTTATAATTCACCGCTGGGCAGGTCATACGTGCACGCACACGCACGCACACACATACACACACACAGCATTCACCACTTTATGTTTGTTACAGTGAAAGTTAGAAACAGCTGCATCCTGTACACAAGCAGCCTCTGTTTTGTGTTCCTCAGGGGCTCTGTGCTCCCTGTCATCCAGCCACAAAGGGAGGGTCACATGCACTGGGTGTGTCCTTGACCTTTTCCTTTGGGAGCCAGTGGTTGCAGCTCTACTGAGCTCCTGTCCTGTGATCAACACCCCATTCAGGCCCTGAGAGGGGCAGAGTAGGTCAGGAGAGGCATCTGCGGAGAGTCAGAGGGGAGTTTCCTGGATGCTGGGGGAGGTGTCCAAGGTGCTCTTGGGCATGGCTGTCTTAGTTTAGGCTCCCCTCAAAAGCAGGCCCTGAGAAGAATGTGATAATGAGTGGGCAACTGGGGTTCAGTCCTTCTGGGGACCCTCTGAGAGGGTGGGTAGGATATATCTCAGAAATGTTGCACTGAGGGTTAGGAAGGTGGGGGTATTTATCCACCAGGCCCCACCCTTCTTGGGTTAAAGGTTGAGTTGGGGGTTGTGAACTTTCTTGCAGCCTGGCCCTAAGGCGGAGAGGCTCCTCCAAAGCTTTCAGGCAGAGCCAGGCAAGTGATTGAGGTGGTTGAGGTGGGAGGCCCTCAGGCCTCCACATGAATAGGAACTATAGGCCAAAGCTGTAGATGCCTCTGGCTGGGCAGGGCACCAGCAGAGTCTGCTACAAGGCCCAGAACAGGAAGAACACCAGCTCCCCAGTGTTGCAGTCCTGGGACTCCCAGGGCCCCAGCCCTCCTTCCTCCTTGCCCTCTGCTGCTGGGACTCCTGCAGTGGGAGCTGCAGCCATTCCTTTGATGTAACTAAGAATAGTAATTCCCAGCCCTCCTGGGAAGTCCATCCTTGCATCTCTCCTGTAGCCTTCCTGTTTCAGCTGAATTCCAGATGCCCTTTGTGACATCCCCCCCCCCTTTCCTCTGCTCCCAGGTATATGTGCTCCTCTGTGCTGCAGAGAGCGCTGGCCGCCCCCCTTCTCTGGATCCTGCTGGCCCTCCTTGATGGGAAGTGCTTCGTGTGTGCCTTCAGCAGCTCCGTGGACCCTGAGAAGTTTCTGGACTTTGCCAACATGACCCCCAGCCAGGTTCAGCTCTTCCTGGCCAAGGTGCCCTGCAAGGAGGATGAGCTGGTCAGGGACAGCCCTGCTCGAAAGGCAGTGTCTCGCTACCTGCGGTGCCTGTCACAGGTAATTTGAAAGGTCCTCTCCCGGCCCTCCCAAATGTCCTGCATGGGTTCCGAGGGATGGGGAAGTAGAAGTAACTTCCTGCAGCCCCTGCCCACTGCTGGGGACACAACCAAGGAGCAGGCAGTTCCCAGGGGGATCAGGAACATGACTCATGCATAGGACAGTGTTGGGCCTTAGGAAGTGGGCGCTTGGTCATCTGTGCTGACTTACCCGGGACAGAGACCAGGTATCCATATCCTCCAGGAGTCAGCGAGGCCCGTCCTCGGGAGGCTGGATGGCAGAAAGCGCTGGAGATATACTCCTCTGTCCACCCAATACACACATTCTTCCCGCCCCTCAGAAATAACACTAAGTACCTTTTACTGAGCACTTACCTGTCAGGCACTGTGTTAAGCATTTCGCACACACTCCTTCATTGAATTCTCAGAACGCTCTGAAGCGGACGCAGCGATTATCGTCCCATTTCACAGATGAGGAAACGGAGGCTCCCAGAGTTTAGTTCACTAGGCCAAAGTCACCCAGCTTGGAAGAGGCAGGGCAGGGATCTGAATGCACGTTATAACTCCCGACCCTCTTACCCGCCTCCCTACAAGGCAGGGTCTCCCCAGAGGCCTGCTCCCCACGGGGTATCCACCTCAGCGCCGCGCCCTGCCCACACCCACCGTTCCCCCACCCTCTAGGCCATTGGCTGGAGTGTCACCCTGCTGCTGATCGTCCTGGCCGTCCTGGTCCGCTGCCTGAGGCCCTGCTTTGACCAGACAGTCTTCCTGCAGCGCAGATACTGGAGCAACTACGTGGACCTGGAGCAGAAGCTCTTCGACGAGACGTGCTGCGAGCACGCGCGGGACTTCGCGCACCGCTGCGTGCTGCACTTCTTCGCCAGCATGCGGAGCGAAATGCAGGCGCGGGGGCTGCGGCGGGACGCGGGCGCCGAGCCGCCCGGGGCGTGCGAGCCCCCCGAGGGCGCGCAGGGCGAGAGCGGGAAGGCGCACCTGCGCGCAGTCTCCAGCCGGGAGCAGGTGGACCGCCTCCTGAGCGCCTGGTACGCGAGCAAGCCGCCGCTCGACCTCAGCGCGTGCCCCGCGCCCGGGGGGCGTGGCCTCAGTCACCGCGCCCCCGCGGCCCCGGGGACCAGGCTGTCCCAGCACACCGACGTGTAGCTGCCGGCGCCCCCGCGCGGCGTCCCCGCGTGAAGTGTGGGTGCTGAGCAGGGCCGGGGCGTTCCAGGCTGCGGGCACCCTCAGGCAGGGCAGCCTAACCCTCGCTGGCCCCCTTCTCCAAAATAGCCCCATCTCTGGCCAAGTTTCTGGGTGTGGCCTCCCCTCTGCTCTAAGGCAGCGCTTTACGAACGTGAATGTGTCCCTCCTTCAGCGGGGCTTCTGTGAAATGCAAATTCGATTCTGTGCATGCAGCACGGGTTCGAGGCTGCATTTCTAACAGGCTCCCAGGTGATACTGCTGATTCTGAGTCTAAATAGATCTGCCATGGGTCCTGGGTCCTAGATGTCCAGATTCTAAATAATAATCGTAACAGCAGCAACACATGTTTATGTGGTGTTACTATGTGCCAGCAACACATGTTTATATGGTGTTACTATGTGGTGTTACTATGTTCTAACTTCTTTACATACCGGAGAAAACTGAGGCCTAAAGAGGTTCAGTTGCCCGAGGTCACCCCCGTAAGAGCTGAAATTCGATCACAGGAGGTCTGGCGCCAGAACCTGCCCTGACCGACTACCTTAGCCCTCTAGATAGTTTCATTGTGTATTTGTTTTCAGTGCTCTGGTTGGGTTTCCTGCCACCTCCACCAGGGTTCTCTGAGGAAGCTCTAGCAAGCTCTGTTTGTTGAGTTCCTCTTGAAAGTGATGGTTACTTGCTGGCTACTGCACATGAATAATTTTATATTTTTCTGTTGAGAGGATTTTTCTGTTTTTGAATGTCAAGAGGGCTGACCCTTCCAGCTCCCGACTTCCCAAGTCCCACCAATTCCGTTTCTAGCAGACCAAGGCTGAGTAGCCCTGCCTGGTGCAGCCCTCTTCAAGGTTCAGCCCCTTTTGAGGTGCAGCTCCTTCCTCGGCCCAGCTTTTCTGCCCTCCTTCAGTTAGCAGATGCTTCCTCCCTCACTCTCCACTCACCATCTTCCCCGTCACCTGGGGCCCCACACCTGAGCTCAGCTTCTCTTTGTCAGGCTGCCTCCTTCCTCAGGCATTTCCAGGGCTAGCTGGGCACTGCCCTCAGCAGGAAGTTGGCACCCTGGTGAGGATTCCCCCTGATGTATGCTGTAAGGACCAGATGTGCAAATCAGGGTGGGGGCAGACCTAGACATCTCCATGTTGAACAAAATGATTTGGTAAGTTCCAGTGTTTAAGAAACTCTGGGCCAAGTGTGGACGTGGGGTCTGGCTCTGGGATGAAAACCATTGAAACACCAGGGTTAGATCTTGCTGGGGGGGAAAAAACTGTCACTCAATGTCTGGTGGCCCTAACAGGAAGGGTTGAAGAAAATCTAGCCTGTGAGCTCCTCTGGGTCCTTGCTCCCCTCTAATGACTCACTCACTACACACATACACACCCATTCACATCCTGCTATTGTCTTCATCAACACAAATGATGCAGACCCATGCTTTTCTAGTCATCAGAGCCTTGGGGTTTAGTCCAGGGGTCCCAGGAGGCCCCCCTAGAGCCCAGCCCCCTCCTTATCAGGCTAGCCATATCTGCTCTCCTGAGCTCTTGCCAAGGGAACTTGTAGGACCAAACAATCCCTGCAGCTCAGCCTCCCCTCCACCTACCCTGCTGTGGGCAAGCCATGCAAATATCAGAAACGGCACTGGGGTAGGGCAAGATTTAAGCAAAGTGTTAGCAGGGATTGGGTGGAGAGGGAGGGGGGAGAGCTTGGAGATGGCCCAGTCAGCACCAGTGAGATCTCAGCCTGGAGAAATGAGGCTCAGGGACCTCACTTTGGGCTGCAAGGATGCAGCATCTGGACCAGTAAAAAGCCACTGACTGTCATCAATACTCTCGCCTTCTTATACTGAGCACTTATAGAGCACCTACTGCATTGACAGCCCTGTACCAGGGAACAGGGAAGTGAGAATGCACAGATGGTAAAGCCTGCCACCAAGGAGCTTGCTAATAGAGAGATAGTCAGTGATGGGTACAGAAATCATTATCATCTGAAGCAAAAAGTGTAAGTGATGTGATAGAGACAAACCATGTGCCATGGAGATTTAGCGTGGAAAATAATGACTCCAAGCTGGAGGATCAGAGAAGCCTTCATTCGAATGGGTCTCGAAGCATGGGGAGGGTTTTGACAAGTAGAGAAAGACATGGGGGTGGGGTAGAGCACCTCAAGGGAGGAAACAGCAAGAACAAAGGCAAAGAGTTGAGGAAGAGGCAGCTCGTTTCATTTATTCTTTCAACAAACACTGATGGAATGCCTAGAGTCAGAGAGCAGGACAGACATGGGCCTATCTTAATGGAGCTTCCAGTCTGGAGGGGAAGACAGGACATGAGCTAGTGAACAAACAACCAGATGGAGGGGTGTGCAGTCCAGCCTGGCTAAAGTAAAGGACCTTGGCTAGAGAACTGAGGAGCCCACTCCAAATGAGTTCCACCAAGAGATGCTCCCTGAGCCCTGCATCCAGTGACACATTCTCGGGATCCTCTGCCCTTGATGGCCCTCAAATGCATTCCCACCCTCTTTAGCCCCCAAACAATATGGTTTCAAACCCCAAATCCTCTTTGTCATTGTCCCTCCAAACCACCATTTGTTCACATCCCGTGAGAGAGAGATGCCTGGAGCAGTGTATGTCACCCCACCTGGGAGAGAGGGACACAGGTAGAAGGCTTCCACCTGTGCCTGAAGACCCTCCCTCCCAGGACAGCAGCCATCGTGGGTGCCCAAGCTCATTCCTCAAGCCTCAGTGAACTCTGGGTGATGGCCCTCCTGACCCCGCCCTGTACATAGAGCCTCTCTTCTAGGAGATACAGTGGCCAGCTGGGCAAGGCAGAAATTCACTGGCCTTGTGGGCTTTGTCTGTATAAATCCCCCATCTCACTCGTAAGCCTGGGCAGCTGCAGTTCTGCGTGAGGAGGGGAGCATGCTGGGAGCCTTGAAGGTTTAGCTCAGGACTTTGACTTTATCCTGCAGGAAGTTACTGTTGAGAATCAGTGCTTGCAGGCAAGGTAAGGAGGAGGGCTGGAGTGAACTTGAGGTTCACTCATATGGCAGTGATGCCAGCAGGAATGGATAAGCAAGAGAGAGGGGCTGGAGTGAGGAGAGGAAGGACCAAGACCTTTAGAGTTTTGGGTGCTCCTCCAGCTGCTGGCTGAGAGCAGCACCCACTTGAGCACCACACACTCATGCTCTCCTAGGCAAATTGGACATTTTCCTAAAGGTCCAGCACCCGCTCCCCAGAGGCCCCCTTTGCATGCTGCTTTTCATGATACTTAACTCCTCCAGCACTGGGACAGGTGCCAGGACAGCACTCCCGAGGCCAGGAGGCAAAGGACCCAGTGCATATCCCATTGTGGCGGTGTGGGTGAGTTTGGCGTCAACGCATCAAAAAGTTTGAGCAGGGTTGTGACATCCTGCTTTCCTTCCACACCTAGTCATGCTCTAGGGAGAAGTGGAAAAGACACAAAGTATTGCTACCAGAAACCTCAGGCCCAGCCTAAAGGCTGAAAAGAGCAATTTGCTTCTACACCTGTATCCTATTTGTGACACTAACTCTTCCACCTGGACTAGTAGAACAGGAGAAACTGATTCAGCTGTAAGAGAAAGGCCAAAAACTTTCCCACCCCCACTCCCACCTAGCCTGGGTTCAAATCCCACTCCTACACCTACAAGCTGTGTAAAGTTTAGCTAGTAACTTAACGTTTCTGAGCCTCAGTCTCCACCTCAGTAAAATGGGGACAATAGCACCTATTCCATAGGGTTGTATGAGGATTCCACAAGGTGAGGCAAGTAAAGTGCTGTCGTAGGTCCTGACACAGGGAAGGTCCGGTCAATGCAAGTTCTTGTTGTTCACACAGAGACACACAGACCGCTAATGTGGTTACATGCAGATACACACATACGGAAGCCCAAAGCCACAGCAAGCACGCATAGCACACACAGGGATGCACAAAGCTACCCTGTCCAGGCTCTTGCTCTGTGTCAGCCCCACCCTCTCACTCCAGACAGGAGTCATCTGGTTGGAGCTGGGTCTGACCTGCTCTTCTGGGAGAGCTGGTGGGCATCAAAGGGAGCCCTTTAAGCTCCTCCCTGATAGGCAGGGCCCTGGCCTGGTTCCCACAGACACTCTGGAGGCCTGAGCTCCAGGCATGGAACCCCATGACCCACCCCTTTATCTTTTAATCTGGGAGAGTAGAAGTAGAAGACGGAGCCAGGAAAGGATTTTTTATCCATAACCTACAAACACACAGACACCCACAGAGACATAAGAAAACTGGACATAAAAGCACCTGCGTTATGCCCACAGGCCACAACTCCCTGCCCAGTAGGGAAGAGACCCAGCAACCTCAGATTTAAATCCTCTGGCTTCAAACTCAGGGCTTTTTACTGTATGCCATGCAGCCTTAGCACTGTCTCCACCACCACCATTGCCACCCCCAGTGTGACCATTATCATCACCACTATCACCATCATTACTGCTATCACCACCATCACCACCACCACCACTGCCATCCCCATGGTGACTAATACCATCACCACCACCACCACCACTGCCATTCCCGTTGTGACCAAAATCACTACTACCATCATTATCATTACTGCTATCACCACCATCACCATCATCACTGCCACCATCACAACCATCACCACCTTCACCTCCATCAGCACCACCTCCACTACCACCATTATCACCCCCATCATAGCCACCACTATCACTGCCATCACTACATCATCATATCATCATTGTCTGAACTGATGGAGGACCCTGATACAGCAGGGAGGAGAGACCCAATGGGAAGAGCAGAAGCAGGGTGACATGCTTCCTAGGAGCCCAGGCGACAAGGTTCAGAAGCTCAAGCCTCTGCGGCAGCCCTGGATTGCCCCAAACTCCAACCCTGCTGGAGAGAGAGTCTTCCCAGCCTGTGTCTGCACCTTCTTGCCCTCCTCCCACACCTATAGTGAACTGGTCCCATCAGGTGTGACGCTGGTGGTTTCCCTGTGCCGGAGGTGGCTGTGGAGAGAGAGGCCTGGAGGGGAGGGGCAGAACCCTGGCTACACCCACAGGATTGGCCAGCACCTGACTAGAAGGTTTCTCAAAGAGACAGTGACCTCAGCCACTGTCCTGAGCTCTGTCCACCTCAGCCATGAGGTGGGCACCCAGTGGGCACAGAGGGCTTCAGGACCCACCCTCGAGACAGCAGTAAGGGGGGGAGGAGGCCACCAGGCTCCGTGGGGGGCGCGATGGACAAATTCCGGATGGTCTTCCAGTTCCTGCAGTCCAACCAGGAGTCCTTCATGAACGGCATCTGCGGCATCATGGCCCTGGCCAGCGCCCAGATATACTCAGCCTTCGATTTTAACTGCCCCTGCCTGCCGGGCTACAACACAGCCTACAGTGCTGGCATCCTGCTGGTGCCGCCCCTGGTGCTCTTTCTGCTCGGCCTGGTCCTGAACAACAATGTGTCCATGTTGGCTGAGGAGTGGAAGCGGCCCCCGGGCCGCCGGGCCAAGGACCCTGCGGTGCTTCGCTACATGTTCTGCTCCATGGCCCAGCGCGCCCTCATCGCACCCGTGGTCTGGGTGGCCGTCACGCTGCTTGATGGCAAGTGCTTCCTCTGTGCCTTCTGCACGGCCGTGCCCGTGACTGTGCTGGGCAACAGCAGTCTGGTGCCCAGCCTTACCCCGCCGGAGCTTGCCCGCCTGCTGGCCCGGGTGCCCTGCCCGGAGATCTACGACGGCAACTGGCTGCTGGCCCGGGAGGTGGCCGTGCGCTACCTGCGCTGCATCTCCCAGGTGAGGGGGACAGGTGGCCCTGGGCTGGGTCTCCCCGCGCCGACCTGGGTCTCTTGGCAAGGGTCCAATTCCCCCACCTCTCAAAATGAGGCTTTCTCAGAAACAGGCATGTTTTCCCAACAGACTGGGGCTCCCCCTCAGATGGAGCTCTGTGGGGCCGAGGCATAGTTTCCCAGCTGAGGCAGGGGCTTCTGAAGGCCATGTGTCTTTATTCAGATCGGGGCAACCTGGGGAAAGTGCTCTGACTACCCCCGTGCAGAGGCCTGTGCCCTGCCCTGAGGTCCCCAGAGCAGACCCGCTGGCCCAGCCAGCCCTGTGTCCTCCGTCTGCCTCCAGCTCGGAAGCCCCTGGGGAATTTGCATCCTTTCCTCTTCAAGGCCCGGCAGTGGGGAGTCCGGTGGGTGGCTAAGCCATTTGGGTACATTTCCCTGGCAAATGCCCCAGCTGGTGTCTCCCTGCTTGGGGAGTGGGAGCTGAGGGTCCAGGTCCCCTCAGGTGATGGGAAATCCAGAGCTCGGGTCCTCCCCAGCCTCACTCCACACCCTCTGCCCCTCTGGGCACTCACCCATTTGAGCCCCTCAGGCCTCCCCTGCAGTCACTGCAGTGTGGGGAGGGCAACCTGGGCAGTCCCGTGGACCAGGGGCTGTCAGGGGAGGGGGTTAGTGGTGGGGCTGGGCCTGGCCCGCAAGGGAGAGAGAAACAGGTATGTCCTGCTCTGGCAAGTCCAGACACCCCAGCTCCCCCTCTCCAGCCCAGAACTCTCTCCTGGAGGCCTGCATCACCACCAGCCGCCCCATGTGACTCTCACACTCTAAGTGTCTGATCCATACTCCACTTTCCTCCCAAACCTGTGCCTCCTCTCCTATGGGCACTTGTCCCATCATCCCAGGCGTCAGGGCCTGGGGCAACTGTCCCTCCACCTGATCTCAACATCACACCACAGGCTGAAAGGGCTCCCAGAGGACAGGCTGCCTGGCCCATAGACATATTTCACGTGGCCTTCAGAGGCTGAAATAAAAATTCAATTTTAGAATTAATTGGCATCCTCTAAAAAACAGAAATTTTCACATGAAAAGCAGATTTTCAGATTTATTTGAAACTTTAGGAGATCCAGCCCCACAGGGCCCACATTTCTTCATGGAGGAGCACAGGGGTGCCCCCCTGGACCGAGCACATGCTCTGCAGCTCTGCACTTGATGTCGGCTCCACCAGACCCATTATAGACATTGGGTTTGCTCTCCTCCCACCTTCTGATCTGGCCAAATGCTTCTCTGTGCAGCTGAAGACTGACCCTGAAGCACAGATGGGGGAACATCCTGACCTGACCCCATAGGGAGTTATTGGCAGAACAGAGCCAGTACCTAAATGTCTAGCGCTCTTCAGCACAGAGTTTGAGAAATTGTCAGTTTTTCTGTGACACTGAGGGCCCAGCTCAGAGCCCACAGAGAGGAGGTGCTCAGTGCTGGTGACTAAATGGCAGACAATACCAGGAGCCAAAAGAGAGAAACAGAACTCAGAGGAGGAATGATCACTTTGGCCTGGGGAGGTCAATGAAGGCTTCCTGAAGGAAGAGGCCTGGTCGGTGAGGGCCTATTGGCATAATTACAGTAGCTAACAGTTACTGAGCAACTATGTACCAAACACAACAATCCTATGAGATATGCACTATCACCAGCCCCATTTTATAGTTGAAGAAACTGAGGCATAGAGAAGTCACCTTACTCCTGATCAACAAGTAAGTAGTGCAGACAAGATCCAAACCCAGACAGCCTAACTCCAGGGTCTGTCTAGTTAACTCCTGTGTGTTAAGTGCCAGGCCTACACAGGGCATTTTATTCGCATGAGCTCATTTTCATGAAATGGATATATCTAAGCCTATTTTACAGGTGTGTAAATGGAGGCCAAGAGGTGAAGTCGGTGTTCTTTTCACCGAAGGGCCTAACATAGCCCTGGCCTGTTTGGTTGAGTGGTTAGAGCGTAGGTCTATGTACTGGTGGGTCATGGGTTCGATTCCAGGTCAAGGGCATGTCCCTCAGTTGCAGGTTCAATTCCTGGCCCCAGTCGGGGCTCAAGTGGGAGGTAATCAATCAATGTGTCTCTCTTATATCGATGTTTCTCTCTCTCTCCCCCTCCTCCCTCCCTTCCACTCTCTGTAAAAAAATCAATGGAAAAAATGTCCTCTGGTGAGGATAGAAGAAAAAAAGGGCCTGACATAGAGAGTTCTATGGGGGGCAGGGACAGGTTTGGGAGGCCAGAGGGCAGTGCCCGCTGATTCTTTGTTCTCTCCCCTGCAGGCATTGGGCTGGTCCTTCGTGCTGCTGACCACACTGCTGGCATTTGTCGTGCGCTCTGTGCGACCCTGCTTTACACAGGCCGCCTTCCTCAAAAGCAAGTACTGGTCCCACTATATCGACATTGAGCGCAAGCTCTTTGATGAGACATGCACGGAGCACGCCAAGGCCTTTGCCAAGGTCTGCATCCAGCAGTTCTTTGAGGCCATGAACCATGACCTGGAGCTGGGTCACACCCATGGGGCACTGGCCATGGCCCCTGCTAGCTCAGCTGCCCTGGCTACCACCGACGATGCCAAGGAGGAGAAGGAGAAGCTTCGAGGCATCACTGATCAAGGTGCCATGAACAGGCTGCTCACGAGCTGGCACAAATGCAAGCCACCCCTGCGTCTGGGCCAGGAGGAGCCGCTGATGGGCAACGGCTGGCCTGGGGGCGGGCCCCGGCCTCCACGCAAGGAGGTGGCCACCTACTTCAGCAAAGTGTGAGCCGCGGTCAGGTGAAGAGGCAGGAATAGGGGTCTGAGGCCACAGCCACTCAGACTCCTAAACTGGATCGAAAAACGAAGGCTGGGTGGAAGGCCCCTGGAGCAGACCCACGTTCCCAGGCATTCACCTGCCCATTTGAGGCTGGAAATTTGGAGCTGAAGGGGACCTCACTTCTCCAGCTGTCACACTACCCTAGGTTGCCCTGGAGAAGTGGACTGTGAAGCCACAAGCAGTATTAGTCAAATGTTTAAAACTGGCTTAGAGGGGACAAGCTCCCACCTCCCCAACCCCTCCCAGGAGACTTTATCTCTCACGATCTCTGCTCAGGTTCTACAGAAATCTTTATCCCAGGATCCACACTCATCTGTGACTTTTTAGGATCTCTATTCCCTTATGCTCAAGGCTCAGGGAGTGAGAGGGCATCCGGCTATCTCATAAAACAGCAGTTCTCTGATCTTTGGCCAGTCTCCTGAGTGAGGTTTACTGGGCCAAGGTGGGCCAAAAGGACATGACACCCAGCCTCACCTGGTGTGATACAAAAGATGCCAGAAGCTAGGTGCATTAGGGAGAAGCCAGGGTGTATGGTCACCATGGAAGTCACTCAATAATCGTCATGGTAGACTGCACGCTTACTTAGCACCAAGCATAAAAGGCCTCCTGCCTTAGTCCGTTTGGGCTGCTATAACAAAATGTCACAGATTGGGTAGGTTATAAACAAAATAAATTTATGTCTCAGTTCTGGAGGCTGGAAGTCCAAGACCATGGTGCTGGCATGGTCACGTTCTGGAGGTAGCTCTCTTCCTGGTTCATAGTCGGGGCCTTCTCACTGTCCTCACATGGCAGAAGGGGTTAGGTTCTCTCTGGAGCCTCTTTTATAAGCACACGAATCCCATTCCTGAGGGCTTCACAAAGGCCCCACCTCCTACTATCATCACCTCTGTGGGGTTAGGATTCAACATATGAATTCTGGAGGGAACACATTCAGACAAAGTACCTCTCAAGGTGAAGGTCCTCTCACTGACTACCCTGACACCTCCCTCACATCCAGGGGAAATCAGACCCTCTGCAGGGCTGCGGAAGTTAGAAACAGAAGCTGAAGCTTTCCTGTTTTCTCAAAGCCCCACCTCCTGGGGCAGGGGCTCTCAAGTGCTCAGAGGCTCTGCCCTGAGGTGGAAGGGGAGCTGCCTGGAGTGGAAGCAGCTGAAGAATCCACAGTGAGACAGAACTGGGCTAGGTGCTGGCTCCACCACTTACAAATTGTGTCCCTTGGGCCAGTTGCTTCATTTCTGTGCCTCAGTCTCCTCGTCTGTACCATGGAGATGAGAGCACCTACCTCATGGGGTTGTTGTGAGCATTAAATGAGTGAAGTGTATAAAGGCACATGGTAGGCACTCGGTACGTGTGACTGACATGTTTGTTGATTTCTGAACCTGCAGGCTTAACCTCCTCGTGCCCCTGGACATAAGAGGAGGGGACATGAGGAACTGGAGCCATCTTTGTTGAGGAGGAACCAGGGCCAAGGAGATGGGCTTCTTGACCCCTCACCTCTCTTTGAGATGCAAGTTCCACTCATCTAAGAATTCATTTTGATCTTGATCCCTACAATAGTTTTAATGATTTCCATTCTTCCTTATGCACCCTTCCCTCCATTTCCACATCTGAAACCCAGCCACCCTCCCTTTAATTATCTGGGAGGCCAGGCTAGGCTGGAGGACTCCTCTGGGATGTGGGACTTGATATAGACCCCGAGTGAGGGGAAGATTCAAATGAGTAAATATCGGGTGTGTGTTTGCGGGGGGGAGGCTTCCAATGGGAAAAGCCAGCCAGGAGGTATTGGAAAGTAAAAATGTGAAGAGCAAAGTTTTGGGTCAAGTAGATGTGGGTTCAAACACTAGAGCTGTAGGAGCTATGGTAAGTCACCAAATCCCTCCAAGCCTCAGTGTGTCTGTCTGTAAAATGAATATTAAAAGATCTGCTTTCCAGGATTAGGGTGAGGAGAAAGGGAGATAACTTTGGAGGAAGAATCTGGAACTGTGCTTGGCACATAGCGGGGTCTGAAAAATAAACACTGGTCCCTTTCCCTTCACTCCTGCACATGGGCAAGTCCAGCTCAGAGAGGCAAACATGTCACTCAGCAGTTCCACCGTTACAGAGCCGCAAGCATTACAGAGCTGACGGGGGTCTGGGGGTCGTTCCCTTGATCCTAGGAGTCATCCAGCCTGTCCTTGGACAAGACTGTCCTCTGCAGAATTTCTGACCCGTGACTTTTCAGCCTTAGCTTGCACGCCCCACAGATGGGGGCCCATGACCACTTTTTGGCACAGTCTGGGCGGCTCTGATCATTATAGAGGGCTTCCTTTAAAATCTCTCTCCTTGTAATTTCCACCGACCAGTCAGAGTTCTGCTCACAGGGCCTCAGAGAATTCCTAGTCTCCAGAATTCAATCATCAATCCTCTGAGATCTGAAGCAGTGCCTGAGGAGTTAGCTGAAGTCTGAATAGAAGATCCCAACTGGGCAAGGGTTTGTCCAGGCAGTGGCTGAAGAAAGGCCAGAGAAGGGTGGGGGTGGGGGTGGAGGGTGAGGGTAGGGGGCGGACCTCTAGCTTTGCATATCCTGCTATGGGTCAGCCTCAGTCTGATGGCGTCTCTCCCCAAACCCTGCTGAGGTTTTGTTCCAGCAGCTTCTATCTAGCTGGGTGGGGTGGGAGGAGTGTCTAGCATGGGGGCCCGCTCTTGAAATTGGCCAGCTCTCCCCAAGGCCCCCTGCCTGGCCCCTGAACCAGGCCCAGTGGTGTGCAGCAGTCAGGTGGGCTCCCGGCAGCTCCGCTCAGGAAGGCGAGCAGAGCCTGGCGGCCAAGAGCTGCTGAACGGGCGCCCCAACTTCCTCTCTGCTCGCGCCGCCCTCTGCTACCCGCCTCCTCTGCCTGGCGCGGGGCATGTTTTCCACTCGCTGGCGTGCAAGTTCCATCCCGCCGTTTCCTCCTCTTTTCTGGAGTTAAACTTTTCTGAGGACACCATCAGCCCCAGGTCCTGCTCCACTGCAGAAGAAAAGACGGAGGGAGCCCTTGGAAGGCACAGTCTACAGAGGGCACTTCGGCGGAGCAGCTGCCCCACCCAAGCAGGCTCCTCCCCGGCAGGCCGCACGGTCCCATGTCTGAGCGCTACTCGCAACCCAGCCCCAAGACGGTCAGAGCCTCCGGTGCCTGCGGCTGGCCCCAGGTAAGGAAGAGCCCCTCCCTGGGGTGTGCCAGGTGACAGGGGAATATGACTGGGCCAATCTGAGGCTCCCCAGAGGAATTATCCTGGAGAGAGACCCCTAGCTGAGCCCTCCCACCCCACTCCCCACACTCTGGACAGGAGCTAGTCCTGTCTCAGCCCCAGCCACCTGTCTCCTGAGCTGTTTTTGGAGGTCCCACTCCCAGCCTGGGGGGCAAGGGCAGTAGTCTCCGAAGCTGGCCTGGTCCCTCCTCTGCCCACCAGTGTTCAGGCATCTGGTACTCCACTTAGTGCAGTTTATAAACCCTGGGCCCCCAACAGGGAGCTCATTAGGCACCTTGAAGCCAAGAGGGAAAGAGGTTGCTTTTAACCGATTCATCCCCAACAGTATTACAAATTCCCTTTTCCAGGGAGTTAGACTGGAGCCCCTGGGCTATGAGTTGGAGAAAGAGTAGGATTCCCCCTCAATTTCCATCTCCCTGGTACCCCAGGCGGTCATCCAGCTCTGCCCTGGCCCATCTGGCAGCCTGGACAGAGACTGAGAAGGGTGGTAGCATAGAGAGGAGGCACAGTAGGAAATAAGGGCAAGTCTCCTCACTTTAGTTAGCTGCCACCCCAGCCCCCTAGTCCCTGGCTTCCTCTGGCCAATGGACTTTTTAAAAATTTCTTTTTTATTTTATTTCATTTTTTCCATCACCATTTATCTCCTCTATGCCCTCTTCTCCCCCCCCCCCCCCCCCAGGCCTATGGACTTTTGTTTTTTATCCCAGGGTTGGGGAGGACACTTGGGGCCACACCCTGGGCCTGTTTCTAGCTTGTGTGGGTGGAACCTGGGAAAGGAGCTGGGGCGGAACATGCCTGGAGACTAGGCCAAGACCACTTCTGGGCAGGCTGCCAGCGTTGCTGCAGCCCAGGCCATGACTGTGCCACTGGTGGGCACAGCTGAGCCTTAGCCTTCATCAAGGCTTCATGTCACTAGCAGGCTGTGCGGTCCCTGCGCTCAGGGACCTGGGTGGAAGAGGGCTGCTGGGAGGTGGCTGGATAGGGAAAGCGTAATGGGTGAGGAAGGGGAGGGTCACCCCTTCATGGATGGGCACAGGGCAATGGAGGACTCACTTAGCTTGACTCACCCTGGTCCATTTTCAGGCCTCCTAAGGTTGTGGTCAAAAGTCCTGCCTGAGCACCTCCACATTTGAATAGCCCTGAGCAAGGTACTTCATTCTCTTTAGGCCTTAGTTGCCTGATCTTTGCAGGAAAGAAAATCATCCCACCCTGCCTCACCTCTGGGAGCCACCCTGAAGGCTTAACAGGGTGAGCAAGATGGAGGGACAAAGTGTCCTATGCCACATACAGGACAATTATCAGGCATTGTGTATACCCTTTCTTTCCCTCCAGCATTCCTAAGAGGAGAGCAAGGACCAGAATGACTTATGCTCTTCTCATAGATGAGGACACTGAGGCCCAGAGAAGTCATGAAGGGTGTTGAGAGTCAGGATCTCCTAAACCAGTCCAGAGCCTGAGGTCTCCAAGATAAAAAGGTTCTTATGAACTACAGGGATGCTGAACCAGGCTCACCACCTTCTTCCACCCCACCCCACATCACGGGGTCAAGTCCAAGTCCCTTATCCACCAGGACACCCACTCCAGCATTTATACCACTGGGGCTAGAAGCCTTGAGGACACACCCTCCAAACAGTCTTAGGTCCCTCCGCACATTAGCACTGCCTGGAATCCCAGAGGGAAAGCCAGTCAACATCCCGCATTCCCTAACGTCACAGGGCCATTCCTAACCCCTCCCTCGAGAGAATCTTGCCGTAGCAACATGAACCTAAGTGTCTGAGGCAAATAGACCTGAGCTTCAATCTCAGCCACTATGTGACCCTGCTAAGCCACTCACCCTCAGGAGCATCCACCTTCTACGCGTACACGAGGGATATGACAGCTCCATGTGGATCATGATGCTGGACCACTGGGGCTGTAAAGCACCTGACACACAGGAGGAGCTCAGTGAAATGTGGCTACTATCATTCCCTCCAGGCCCCGGAGCTCCCCGTCTCCTTCCTTTCTCACCAGCCCCCTCTACCCGTGGTCAGAGGCAAACATTTAGCAGTTATCTACTGTTCCGCAGGGTGCACCAGGCTGGCCACTCTAGGTGGTAAAATCACAAGGCTGTGCTCTGCCCTCAGGTACCCACTTGCCTATACTTCCTAGTGTCACCAGGCACTACTGATCCCCATCACCTCCTGCCTCCAGCCCTGCAGTCCCTCCTCCCGCTGACCTATCGCCATGGCAGCCCTGATCGCTGAGAACTTCCGCTTCCTATCGCTCTTCTTCAAGAGCAAGGACGTGATGATCTTCAACGGGCTGGTGGCACTGGGCACGGTGGGCAGCCAGGAGCTGTTCTCTGTGGTGGCCTTCCACTGCCCTTGCTCGCCAGCCAGGAACTACCTGTACGGGCTGACGGCCATCGGTGTGCCCGCCCTCGCGCTCTTCCTCATCGGCGTCATCCTCAACAACCAGACCTGGAACCTAGTTACTGAGTGTCAGTACCGGAGAACCAAGAACTGCTCGGCTGCCCCCACCTTCCTCCTTCTGAGCTCCATCCTGGGCCGCGCGGCCGTGGCCCCCGTCACCTGGTCTGTCATCTCCCTGCTGCGCGGTGAGGCCTATGCCTGCGCTCTCAGTGAGTTTGTGGACCCCTCCTCGCTCACAGCCGGGGGAGAGGGCTTCCCGCGAGCCCATGCCACAGAAATCCTGGCTAGGTTCCCTTGCGGGGAGGGCCCTGCCAACCTGTCAGCCTTCCGGGAGGAGGTCAGTCGCAGGCTCAAGTATGAGTCCCAGGTAAGGCCGTGCAAAGAGAAGCTCTTCTTTCTTCCTTAGGTGGTAGCTGGGGGGGGAGGCGTCAGGATGGCTCCGTGTTAGAGCTGGAGTTGGTCCCCAGGGTCCAAGGTCTCCAGGAAAGCATAGATTATCAGCACCGGGTATCAGAGCTGGGTAACCCATGGGTTAATACCTGGTGGGCTGAGGGTCAATTCCAATTCCAAATAAGTTTTAAATGTAAAAGGAATGTTCTTCTGGCTCAGAATGAGCCTTGATCCCAGTCACAGATTAAGCCCCTTACTCCAGCCAGATAGAGCACAAACCCTGTAAGCCTATGAAATTTGCTATGGGCCATGAGTTGATAGTGGGGTGTGGCTGGCTCCAGGTGCGAGAATGTTCCTACCCCAGGAAGGCCTCAGAAAGCAATTAATCAGCTGCAGGCATTGCTGACATAGGGGAGTCCTTTGAGCCAGGAAGCTGCTGCCTTGATTCTAGCCTGTCTTGGCTTAGTTCTGGAGGAGTGAAGGTTGATCAGGGGAGAGAAGGCAAAGGCAGAGACATGGGTAAAAACAGAAAAACGGAGCTGGAAGCATTAATTTAGAGAAGCAGGGGTAAGGAACAAACAGGGAAGAGCGTAAGATTTTTTAAAAGGTCTCCTCTCAGGTACATAAGAAACACAAATAGAGAAGCAGGGCAGAGAGTGATGCTGTAAGAACCGGGCTATGGAGCACTTAGGGAAGGCAAGAATGCTTCCTGGAGGTGGCATCTGGGCTAAGCCTGGCAATTTGAGCTGGATTTTGATGGGCTGAAATGATGTGAAGGGGGAGCCTTGGGGCTAAAGAAATGGCAGCAGAAAATGCGGGAGGCAGTGTCTAAGAACAGAGAAACTGCATTCAAGAGAGGGAGGAAAAAACAGTGAAATTATAGCTAGAAGGGCCTGCTTCCCTTACAGAAGCAGAATCTTCATTCAGGGCAGAGCCAGTTCTCAGGGGGTTCTAAAGCCCAGGTGCAGCCCAGCCCACCCCCCCATTTCATCCTGGGTTGGTGGGGGCCCAGGCAGCAACTTGCCCCTCCTCAACCCTGCCCCTTCTCTGGCCAGCTCTTTGGGTGGCTGCTCATCGCTGTGGTGGCCGTCATGGTGTTCCTGACCAAGTGCCTCAAGCATTACTGCTCACCGCTCAGCTACCGCCAAGAGGCCTACTGGACACAGTATCGCAACAACGAGGAGCAGCTGTTCCAGCGCACGGCCGAGGTGCACTCAAGGGTGCTGGCTGCCAACAACGTGCGCCGCTTCTTCGGCTTCGTGGCGCTCAACAATGACGACGAGGAGCTGATGGCCAAGTTTCCAGTGGAAGGCACACAGCCACGGCCGCAGTGGAACGCCATCACCGGCGTCTACCTGTACCGTGAGAACCAGGGCCTCCCACTCTACAGCCGCCTGCACAAGTGGGCCCAGGGTCTGCCGGGCAACGGCACAGCCCCAGACAACATGGAGATGGCCCTGTTGGTCTCCTAAGGGCCGTTTCCATATTCTTTGCAAATGACAGTCCTTGGTCCAACAGTGAACTCCACTGCCTGCTCACATTGGCATCAGAAGGTTTTTTTAAACCATAGCTCTTTGGGAAAACAGTCCAAGAGAAAGGAACAAAGTAATCTGGGTACAGAGGAGAGGGCTAGTACACAGTGTGGTCAGCTGACAGGCTTTCTGACCTGAAGAAATCCCCTCTCCTGTTGCCACCAGCCACTTGGTCAACAGCTTTGGAGGAAAGACCCTTACTCGGAACTGGTCCTTAATTAACTGTGATGTAGATGACCTTTTACTGGTGGACTCAGGCTGAGAAGCCCTGGCCAACAGAGCTAGGTGACCATGAAACTCACCAGTAGGCTCATTGTATAGGATATTGTGTGGTTAATTTGTGTCTAACTGCATCTGCCCTTCAATGTATGCTACTGGCTTTATTTTATATATTTAATTTTTTATAAAGCTTTTCTTAGTATAAAGGACAAGAGTGGTGTCTGCATGATTGGATGGGCCATGCCATAGCAGATTGGTGGTCATGGGGACAGGCCTAAATCCCATCCCCTGTGGGAAAGAAGGGGGCAGAGAAACCCTGGGCAGGACTAAGATGGGCAGAAGGGAGGGCAGGGGGGCAGGGAGAGCCAGGTGTTCCCACACACAGGAAAGCTCTGGGTCTGATGATCTCTTAGCAACTGGATTCAGTTATCTGATTTGATCTGGGGGAACAGATGGAGGCAGGCCTCTCTCAGAGGGAAGCTCAGCTTAAATTTCTTGAGTCAGAAAATCCTACACTCGGTAGGGAAGACTAGCTCTCGTAACCCAGCGCCAATAACCAAGAACCAGGCCAGCCCTGGCTCCTCCTCTCTCCCATGCCCGCCCTTGTCTGATGGCCTCCGCCACTCTAAAACCTTTGATGCCCTCCCTTGTCCCAGTCCTGCTTCCTGGCAGACGACTCAGTCACTGCCCATGGAAAAGATCTCTAGCTCTCAGTGCATTTAAAACTCTGCCAAAGAAAATTTTGAATGCTCTCAAGATCAAGCCAAAAAAAAAAAAAAACTGGCTTCAACAACTAGCTGTTTCTATGCTGGCCTCCAAGAACTCTGGAACATACAAGATCATTACTTATCAAATGATACAGAGACTGTCTTCCTGGGACTTTCACAAGGAAGGTGCGGACCCATCACATCCCCTCTCCCTCAGGACTCAAGGAATAGCCTTCAAATTAATCTGTGCCCCCCGCCCAGGAGCCTCTCTCCCCCTAAGAGAAGCTAGAAGGGGGCACGGAGAAACTGCGAGGCTCTCCCCAAAGCCACACAGCAAACCAGTCTAGGTCCTCACTGAGCCTCCTACCTGCCAGGCAGCGTACAACACACATGCTCTCACTTCATCCCTGCAAGGCAGGACTTTTTAACTCCATTTCACACATGAGGCACCAATTTGGAGAGGTTGGGTCATCTGGCCCTGGTAGGCTGAGAGGAGACATCACCAGGTGGCTTTCCTCCCAGGTGCCCGAATTTTCCTTTCTGGGCTCTGCTTTTGTCCTTCTGTCCCAACTCACAGCCTCCACAAAAGGGTGCAAAGCTGAGCTGAGGCTAATGGAATGCCCAGACATTCCGGGATCTTAAAGAAGGGGCCTGCTCCCTGGGCCCTGCTGACCCCTCTGGCTGGACCAAGAGCTGCGAGCGCCAAAGTGGGATCCTGACCACAGGTTGTCAGGAGTCAGCCCTTCCACTCCTGCTCCTCGGGAACTCCCATGAAGGAGAAACCCTCAACTCTTCTTGAGCCTGCAACAACTGAGCAGTCTCAGAAAAGGAGAAAGATGAAATTGGTACTTGAAACAAAATAACAAAAAGGAATTTATAGGAAACTGCAAATGCCTTTTTATCCTTAACAGGATTATACCAAGGATGCTGCAGAAAAAGCAGCACTTAAATAGAGTCCCCAGGTGACACAGTTGTCAACTGCCGGGTGCCTGAGGGTTGTTCAGGCTCGGCCCCTCCTGCCAGGGGCTGTCCGGAGGCAGCCTGCAGCTAGTCCTCCAACACAGAGCTCTTCGCCTCTACATACTCCAGGGCCTTCGCCTTCACTGCCTGCACATCCTTCTCAGTGCCATGTTGCTTCTCATAGTCCAGGTAGCGCTTGAAGAAGAATTTCATTCGCTTGGGGGCCAGACTCAGGTGAATGACCCGCTCGAAGATGTCCCTGTGAGGAAGAGCAGAGCAGCGTTTGCCTCTCAGTCCCTGCCACACAATTCCTGGCTAACTTTCCTCCACTTGCTCTCTGGCTTTCTCTGGAGCAGGCCCTCTGTCATCCAGCACTCCCACTTCTAGCTTTATTTTACTACCACTAAACACTCCCACCATGTCCACTGGGAGAGAGAAAACAGCACCCTTACTTTCCAGGTGAGGAGACAGACACCCAGAGATGTTAAGGACTCACTGGTCTGAAGTCACAGTGAATCAGGACAAAGCTACTGGGAGGGGACCCACATGAGGCATGCACCTGTGAGAAAAGCTCTGCTTAAAGCTCACTAACAGGCTTAGGTGAAGCACTAATTCTCTCTGGACCTCAGTCTACCTATCTGCAATCCTCCCTGCCTGTGCAGATACTGGCGGACAACAGTGAGATTATGCCTGTAAACATTCTCTACAATGAGAGTCAGGCACAGTGTTAATTATGAGGGAAACCCAAGTCTCCTGACTCCCAGGCCAGCAGCCAACCTGTCTCCCACCCAAGGTTCCAAATCCTGACCAGAAGCTGGCCCCTGAGGCAGAAAAAGAAGTTGGAGAAGTGAATGTCACAGAACCTGATGTGTCACTGGGGATGCTGGGAGCTGCCGTCGTTGCTAAAAGTCATCTGCTTGGCCAATGTCCCCAACCCTTAGCCCTGGTCTGTCTTCCCCTCTCACCGGACTTCCTTCTGGCTGCCGTGCTTGATGGTCATGTCGATGTAGACTGACCAGACATCTGTGCGCTTTGGGTAGGTGCTCAGTGTGTTCTCGAAAATGGCCTTGGCTCGCTCTGCATCCCCCAGCTGGAACTCAAGCTGGGCAAACTTGGAGAGCACATCCACGTCTGCAGGAAGAGGACAGCTCAGACACGCAAAGCAGACAGCCCTCACCACAATGTGCTACAGGGACTGAGTCTGACTCCTGACTCCCTGCTCGTGTCCCAAGATAGAGGCAATGACAAGAGGGACAATGGGGTAGATTAGGGCCAAATACACAGGTGGGCACTGATCTATGACTCCCACTGCGGACACCCTACTCTACAGGGGCAGGGGCAAAAGAATTAGTGCTAATTGCTTTCTGTTCCTCAGTCTTCAGGGTTTTGCACTTGAAATGCAGCGCAAGTTATGTTCATGAGCATACAATCAACAGAGTGACAGCTATGTAACCTCCCACCACCCTCAGATGAGGGGACCCGCCGTCCCTGTGCCCAGATGGGAGAGAGTCCAATGAGCTCAGGAACTGGGCTGATAGTGGGACTAAGCACTCACGCTCTTTTTTAGGCAGGCACTCGAGGGCTCGCTGCATTGCACGGTGACTGGCCCCAGCCTGGCCCCTCCGCAAAAGAAAGGCTCCATACTTGACCCAAACAGCTTTCTCCTGCCGGAAACGCTTCAGCATCCGGTTGTAGAGTTCACCAGCTTCCTGAGGGAAAAATAAGGCAAGCTGAGGAAGGTGATACGACAGAGCAGGAAACAATAAAGACAGGCAGCTCTGTTTGTTAGAAACCAGACCTGAGCTCACCGACTCCAATCACTATGCAGGCCCAATTCTAGATACTGAGGGGAGAGGGCCGGCTCACAGAGGCGAGGAGGCCTAACATGATGGGGAGTCTCCCTACTAATCCTGTGCCCGTATGGAGATCCCAAGACTAGACCTGGATCCAGAACAGCAGGGATTCTTCCCTGCTGCCTCTGTGACGCGCAGTAGTCAGTTTCTGAGTGGCTGAGGACCCCCCGCTAGCCAGGTCACCTGGCCCAGACTCCTACCTGGAACTTCTCTGACTTGGTGTAGATGTCAGCCAGTTGGAGAAAGACCTTGAGAGGCTCATTGTATTGCACGGCCCGCTCAAAGACCTTGGTCAGTGACTCCTGAGAGCCGTACATGTTCTCAAGGTTCAGCAGCGCCACCCACACGTTCAGCTTCTCCTGCTCCTCTCTGGAGGGAGAGCAGTCAGCATATGACATCCATCATCTTGGCCCAAGGAGCCCTTCACTCCACTTTGGGGTGTCAACTGAGCTCCACCCTCCTGCCCAGGCTCCATCCATGTCCTTAGTTCCCACCCTCAAGTACAGGCACTGAGAGGCCCTGTCCCACTGCAATTCACACAGTGGCAGGAACCCTGACCCCAGACTGCCGGGTTTGGGGCTCACAGACAGAGGCTCTACCCTCCATTCCTGGGAAGGAAGCCCACTAGATCTCAAAGTGGCCTGAGATCTGAGCTGGAAGGAGCAGAATCTCTGGTCTGAGTCGCTCCCCAAACTAAGAGAAGAAGTAAAGGATTGCCATCCTTCATTAGCCTTCAGAACACTCACTCTACTCTCTGCCTGGAAAATGGCCACCTACAGGTTTCACCCAGGTATGTGGAAAGTTGTGTTCCCCACTCTACTTCTGCTCTAAGTTGGGCACTGTATTTAAGTCAGGGGCTCTTGAAAATGTTACCCTTAGCTGTTTCAGTGAAGAGGAATATGAATTATAAATGAGCAGATCTATTTCACAGATGGCATCTACGAGAGAGCCTGGGAACCCCTGGGGGCAGCCACCCCAACTGCTGTCAGCCAGCCAAGGAGGAAATGACCCACAGGTGGCAAGCCCTGCAACCTGGGGAAACACAGCCCTTCCTGTCAAAAGGCCCCTTCCTAAAGCAGGGGGGACAAAGCCCAGACCTGAAGGAGATGGTCTTGAGAGCCCTCTCGGCCACAGCCCGGGCCTTCTCTATCTCCGTGGCCTGCAGGTGGAAGGCCATGTACTGCAGCCACAGGATGGAGCTGTTGGGGGAGCTCAGCACAAGCCGGTCAAAATCATCTGCTGACTCTGGCTGTCGCCCAGGATCCATCAGTGCCTCCTCAATGCGGGACAGCTCTTTCTCTGCCTTCTGCTTCTCCAACTCCCTTTCCTTCTTGCTTTTCTTCTTCTGCTATGAAAGGCAAAAAAAAATTGAATAATCAACTCCTCAGACCCTGGGCAGGTCTGTGATAGAAGCCAAGAGTTGGCAGGACAGTCCACAAGCTCTATAAATACTCCTTGGCCTGAGACCACCCCACCCCGCCGGAAGAGACACCCACAGGCTAGGACAGACACAGGAGACTGGCACCAAGGAGTCCCTGCAAAATACGGCACCGTGGCTTGCTGTGGCTTGTCATCCTCCTCGCTGTCTGAGCTCTCTCCTCGAGGTGGCAAGGCTGGGGTCAGAGATTCTAGTCCCACGTCCCAAACGAAACCAGAAGACAGCTGCAGTCGGGGCACATCTGCTGGCCTGGTCTGCCTTTCCTGGAGGAGCACGGGAAATTTATAGTAGTGACAAAAAACTTTCTTTGTAAATAAATTCATTTAGGTAACAATTCTTAAAAATACATGTATGCCTTTATATGTGTGTGTATAATACACACATACAAAATTATACATGTATAAAATAACAGTCAAGCTAGAACAGATATGACAAATGTCCTGAGGATGTTAGGGATGTGCTACCTAGAGTCGAAGCCCTTCCATACCCAGTCCTTAGTTTAAGTAGCATTGTTCTGAATTTTCAAGGGGGACTCAGGCTTGGGAATGCTAAGCCTCCTCTTTACCTGCCCACCCCACTAACCTAGTCCCTATTCACTCAATAAATTAGAATTTAATCTGATTATAATTTATTTTATGCAACCCACTCTATGGGTAAAACAGGGTAGGGTCTCTGTCCTTAGGGAGCTGTTGACCAACTGAAAAAACCAGCAGCCCCATCTTTTCAGGAAATAAGAAAGAGGATGGTGCCAAAAAGAGCCCAGCAGCCCCCCGACCCCCACATTTGACGCTGTCCCTCACCTTGGGCAGCGCACCCGTCTCTTCAATCTCCTCTTCTCCTTCCCGATAATACACTTCAACGCCACTGTCATCCTCCTCGGCCGGGGCAGCTTTCTTTTGCTTCTTGTTTGCCCTTTCCTGAGATGACAGGTGGGAAAATGCCAAGCCACCCTTCTTGCCCAGGAGCACCCTTGAGGAGCCCAGGGCAATGCCCTCCTTCTGCCCCTCCTGGCACCACCCCGTGCCCAGCCTCTACATTCACACCCTCTCAGTCCAGGAGAAGGAGAGGCAGCTGCCCGACTGGCTCCTGAATCCCTCCAGGGGAGGCCACCCTCCCTGGGGACGCACCTGCTCACGTGCAGACTCCAGGTGCGGCCGCTTGCCCTGCTTCTCTGCTTGTGGTTTCTGGGGCTCTTTCTTCTCTTTGCCAGGCAGCTGCGCCTCCTCCTGTCCCTTCTGTTTCCTCTTCTCTTTCCTTTTCTGGTTCTTCTCCTTCTCTTTCTCTTCTTCTACGTAGTGTCTCTCCTCTGCCTCTATTTGCCTCTCCCCTTTATTTAGAACTGGCAGTCCTAGGGGGGTAGGAAACACGTCCGGCTTCCCGGTGTCACTGGGGAGGAACGACAGCTCTACCAGGTTCTTCTGGTGGTTCACACTATGACAGGAAGAGAGGAAGGGTGGGCAACGAAGACAACAGAAGAGTACAGGGAGCCCAGCAAGCAGCCCAGGCTTCCTCTCCTCATTGACCCACAAGTTTCTGGGCCCTGCCCCCCCCACCTTGGAATCCATTCAGTATGCTTAGGAATGATCTGCATATTTCCCAGGCTTGGTAGTAAAATACAGGGAGCAGCTGTGATGTTCTTCTAGTCTGTCCCCAACAACATGTGCCTTTGCAGAGAAAGGTCTCCACAACTACTCTGAGAGCTGAGGGAGAAAGTTCCAGACAAAGGGGGCTCTGTTCATCAGCTTGCACTCACCATGAACCAAGCCATCGTGTTAAAGTTTATTTCTAAATCTCCTCCCAGGGCTCCCAGAGAAAGGGGTGGAGGGGGTAGGGAGGGAGGAAGGCACCTACCTTAGGACCTTGGCTGTGAGCAGCTTCCCTTCAGGGAGGTATCTGTCATAAAGGGCTTTCTCGGACGGGCTGTTCTGAGAAACATGTGGGTACTGGGCCAATCCCACAACTGAGGGGCCAAGGCTGACAGAAGAGAGACGAGGGTCCTGTGGTCACAAATACAACAACAGAGTCCCAGCCATACCCAGTGCTTCCACTTTCCCAGGGACCCAAGCTCTGACCAGGATTTATGACAGACAGAAATTCCTGGTGTTCAAAAGGATCCAGAGGGCTTGCTTTGTAAACTGGAAAAATTATCCCAAGGAACATGGGATTGAAGGCTACTTTTCACCCCACATCAGAGCATCACAATGTACACCTTACAAGCCGCTAGAAAGATGAAGAAAATGAGGAAACGTAATCACAGAGGAGGCTGTCATAGCTGGTGGTTGTGGACACTCTCTGATTTCATAGAACATTTACAATCGTGATCAAACACTAAGTCAAGGAAAATCCAGAGGTATTTAAAACAGAAATCGGACATGCCATATTCTCTGTCCAAAACACCAAAGGAGAGTAATGCAAAACTTTTTTTTAAAGTAAAAACAAATTGGAATTTTAAAAACGGATGGAAACTCATAGACGCTCCTTCCTTCATAGTCCCTTCGAGAAGGTGACGGAGGAATGCAGCGGACCGCAGGCTGGGACAGGCCCCGGGAGGGCACTCAGGCCTGGCCCACGCCCCGGGCTCCACCTCACTCACCCCAAGAACACGCCGTGCGGCTGCGCGGACTTCACGTAGCCCCTCAGGAGCTGCCCTTCCCGAATGTCCTGAGTGGAATTAATCTCCGGATCTGGTACTTTGCTTTTCGTCTCTGGGTTTGTCCTAAAGGAATAAAAGACTTACATTCACACACCCCTCTAATCCCCTTACATCCACCCACCCTCCCGCCCTCACCAGGATACAAACTTTATATGTAAGAACATGGCTCTGGACCTGCCAATAAGATACAGAGCAGTGATTTTCAGCCGTTCTCACCTCATGGCACACAAGCTAATTACTAAAATTATGTAGCACATCAAAAAATGTTTTTTGCTGATCTGACCAAAAAAAAAAGTATGATTTTGATTCATTCACGCCAGATGGCTACTGTTGTGTTGGCTGTTGTCATTTTTTTATTTGATAATCTAAGGGAAAAGAGGTCAGTGCCCCTGACTAAATAGCCAGGTGTTGTTTGTTTTTACAATTCTTGCAGCGCACCGGCTGAAAATCGCCAATATAGAGCGCAGCCCTACTCTCCTGAAGTCCTGACAGCCGAGCGCACCTGTCTGAGCCGACTTTGCAGAAATAGGAAGAGGCTGACCAAGCCTCAAACCTAAAGCACTGGCCATATCAACATCCATTTTTAACCATGGAGCAAGGTGACCTCAGGCCAATCCACTTCATGACCCACTCACCCCTACTATGGAGCCCTGGGGGCTAAATCGTCTCCCCTCACTAGGGCTACCATCTGGCAACCTTGAGTACCCACATCTGGATGTGTGAACCTTTTCCCTGGGAAACAAGAGCCTAGCAGACAGGTTCTCCTAGCAATATGAACGTGCTTAGCCTTTCTGGATAAAAACAGGGTAAGGTATAAAGTGGATGAGGGGAGAAGAAAGGTGGGAAGCCCAAAGACTAAGATCCACGGAGCCTCTCCTCAGTGCTCAGTGGGTCCTCCAGCTCTTGTCCCAATAACACAGAAACCCACCTGGATGATCGCAGCGACAAAGTCAATACATCACCTTCAGTGGACAGGACATAACACCTGGAAGAGAACAAAAGAGAAGGAAATACTGACATTTCAGCACCCGAGGAAACAGAAAAAGGGCCCCAGCTTCCTCTCTACAAGGCTGACCAACAAGCAAGAGCGAGGAGACATGAGGCCTGAGCTCTGTTCATTCTGCCGAAAACCTGCTGAGGGACTCCAGACAAACCCTGTCACTTCTTGAGTCTCAGTTTACTAGTCTGTCAGGTAAAAATAACAATACCTGCTCTTCTTACCCAAGAAGGTGCTGGGAGAAGAAAATAAGAGAGACACGAAGCCCTCCGGCACACACAGTCATGCAGTGAGTATTTAGGAGATGAGCCCGGCCCTACAGCAGTGTGTGATCTCAGTGCAGAGACAGTAACCACAGGAAACCGTGAGCAGGGGACAACCTGGGACTACTGCAGACTCAAGGCAGCTGAGCAGTGAGGTCTGAGCTAGGGAGGCTTCCAGGAGGTAAGCAGGGTTTACTCTTTGGTTGGGTTTCCAAACGTATTTCATCTGTAACAGCAATTAGCAGCCCGAAATCACAAAGTATAGAACCTTTGCAGTAGAAAGGATCTCAGGGACAATCCAGTCCAAATTTTCCTCATGACAGGCGTCTGCCTTCTATAACAGGGCATCGTAGCCCCTGAAGCAGGAAAGGACCTCAAGGGACGGTCTACCTTTAGGTAGTTAATTTCCTATCCACATCTGACAGATGAATTATACCTGAATGTTACTAAATAAATCCATTTAGGTTTGGCTATAAATAAATCTATTTAAAATAAGTATTTTGCTAAAGCTCACCCCCATACTTTGTAAGCCTCAAGAGACAAAAAGCAGAGATGATCCTGGATTTCTCTCTGACTCCTTTCTGCCCTCCCAGGCCCTAGATATTTTTGTGCTCCCTAGCTCTGGTCAGTGGTTGAGAATTCAGGCCGGTGCTGGTGGCTGGGACATTGAGACAGGGAAGAGAAAATTACTACTTTCTAGTCTCCGCCTTGTGAAGGTGTCCGCTCTGTTTTTAGTTCACTCTGGTTCTCAGAAAAGTCTTCACTGTACCAAGCTGAAACCTGCCTCTTCAATGCTAGTTTATTTGGATTATGAAACAGTTTCAGAACTCTGAGGTAGGCTCATTTTTGTGCATCTAAGAGGTTCAGAAATAAATCACCCCTCAACTGCAAATGGCTACTCTCCTTTTCCAGGGAACACCTACAGATCAGTGGGGACTTCTTAAATTAAAAAGCCAGCAACCTGGACAAGCAAAGTACAGAACAAATGTAAACAGCCAATAAACACGAAAAAGGGCCATGCAAACATGAGAAATGCATATTAAAATGGCAGATCAATTTCTGCCTATTCAATAGCTAAGATTAAAAATGAGTAATATCCAGTGTTGAGAGGGGTGTGAAAAATGAAAGGTAATATTTACTGTCAATGGGGATATATAGGAACACAGTCCTTTTGAAGGGCACTTTAGCAAAAAGTGACCAATTTTACTTCTAGAAATTTATTTCACAGATATACTGGCATTGAAATATATGTGCAAAGATATTCACTTCAACATTACTGTTCATCAGCAAGGAAATTTTTAAATAAGTTACGACAGAAAAACACACATAACAGAATACTAAGAAAATATTAAAAATAAGGTAAAAAAATAAGATTGATTTAGATATTAGCATGGGAAAAGAAAATAACCATGATAAATTGCTATGAGAAAAAAAAGCAAGCTGCAGACCAGTATATAAAATACAATTCTATTACACAAAGGGAAATTATACCTATGTACGTGTTCGTCTTGAAAGACAGAAACCAAAGTATATAGTGGCGAAAAGTTGTGGAGAAAAAGAAAAGCCACAGAAGTTTTGATTTTGTATTCAAATTTTTTTTTCTGGTACAGAATCATGTATTAGCTCTATAATTAAAAAACAAAAAAACACCACAATCCCAAAAATAGCTGAAAAGAGGAAGAAAATGCAGCCTACCTGACAATCTTCTGGGGGGTGAAGGCTTCCAGGGGCGCCTCTGAGTAGGAGTCACTCAAGTGAAACACGCTGACTCTTCCAACCCTCCCGAAGGGGAAGGAGACAGTCAGACCCTTTTTGGGAGTCACCTTCACCACTCGGCCCATGGCCACCTCCCCTTTTTCAAGCTTGTGAGGACCTGGTAGAAGATTCAGGGAAGAGGAAATGAGCCAAGAAAGAAGCTGGAATGCTGACCAACCACAGGCTGGGGAGGGTGGAGGCTGCCCGGACTTGGGGTATCTGGGCTGAATGCACCAGAATGATCATGAAGACCCAGTTACCATGCCACGTAATCAAGGATCCCGGGCCATGTGGTAGACAGCCCTTTCTGAGATCTAAGAAAACCAACTGTGTAGGTGAAGACGACTCAGACAGTAGTGGAGTAACACAGGCCGGAGAGTAAAGCACCAAGAGAAGAATAGTTCCAAGAAGGTACCAAGCACACTAGGCTTTCTGAGGACTCTAATACCCAAGGCATCCTTCAACCTGGGCAATAACTGAAGACCCCTTCCCACTCCTTTCCACCCCCTCCCTTCCTGACCAGGTACCATTTCATCACCATACCTATGAGTGAGAGACACAAGAAGGCCTTGGAGGAATCTGGGCCAACCACAGTGGCCTTCAGGGCCTGGCCAATCTGGAACTTCTTATCTGGATGTTTCAGGACCTGGAAAGACAAGAAAACTCCTCTGATGTTTGAAGAAAGGTCTATCATTTATCCAAACCACACACCATTTAAGTCTCCATAGCAAATATCTTCCAAGCCAATCCTTGAATAAGTTCATGGTTCTTTGTACCTACTGTGAACACACAGCAGACACTGAGTCAAGTTTAAGGAGCCTGGGTGTCCTCTCCAGGTATCTCAAGCACACTGACCTTAAAGCTAAGAGAAATGAGCAACATGGGAATTCTTCCCCGGATGTCTGGAGCAATCTCCACCTCAAGCCATTTCTTAATCACATTGTACTGAGGGGGGAAAAAAAGAGGAGAAATGGAATGAGATAGACATAAGCATTTTTTCCTTTCCCTTCATTAAAATGTCCTCTCCTAAAGTCACACAGCTGAAAGGGTCCTAACCCTACATTTTTCAAAGAGACAGGAATCTATCCCTGCCATTACCACTTCTCACAGGCTTCACTCAGAGTCTAGCTCAGCACCTTTACTAGCCCAGCAGGATGCGCATCCCTCCTGGTGCGCAGCTAATTAGGAGGCAAAAAAGAACTTGCAGAGGTTCTCAAGCAGCAGGACCAATCCCCCTGACCTCTGCAGCCTCCACCAAGCTCAGCTGAGCCCAGTGACTGTTAGCCAGCTTCAGGGGCCAATGTCTTATTTCTGTATCAGTTTAGATTTTGACCCTTTACTATTTACACAGTCTTCTCTAAATACCACCCCCTCCCCCCCCCAATTTTCAAGTCAATTTAACGAAACATCTATCAAGCAGCCATTATGCACAATGGCAGGACAGTGATACACCAAAGCCAGTCCCTGCCTTCCAGGAGATGGCAGTCTACAAAGAACAAGTGGAATATGCAAATAACAGAGCAGCAAGCATCACGGAGGAAACAAAGCACAACATGCTATGGGAATACATAGGAGAATTAGTAATGAGAGAGGGTTATCTGCGCTGGACTCTGAAGGATTAGAGGCAACAGGAATGGAGATGAAGACAAGAAGGGAAAAGCACAGAGGAGGTCTCAGTGCCACTGGCACACGAGGTTCATGAGATCAGATCACAAAGAGCCTCAGTGGCCACTCTGAGGCATCTGGGGTTTATGAATGCCTGGAGACAACAGGTAGATAAAGGGATGGAGCACCAGCGACATGCTCAGATAGACGCTTATGGAAGGAGAATCTGGCAGCAATGGGGGAGCTATTCCTCAAGGTCAAGCGCAGTCCAGCTTCCTCCCCGATATATCCCAACCAGTACAATGCTCACTGATCTCTTCCCTTTTTCACACTCCTGTTCCACTTGGGGTTAGGACACACGATCTGGCACCCAGTATCATTTTGCATCACATCTGAACTTTACGAAAGGCCAGAATCTAAAATCCAACGGCGCATTTATTTTAAATCTTGCTCTACCATGTAGTTTTCTTCCCATTTTATACAATTAATTTATAAACATGTTGAACTGCGAGTTGCTTGCTACCTGTTTCCTGAGCTATAAATTTAGCTCCTCGATTAGACAAGAAAATTTTCAAGGAGCGAGGCCCTATATGGTCTCCCACAAATGGTAGCAAACACAGAATCAAAGCCTAGCGTTAGGCCCTTGTCTCCAGCTTCTCCTCTCTTCTGAGGATGGCATCGCATTGCAAGGCATGCACCCCTCACCTTCTTCAAGAAGCAAGTCACGGTCTGACCAGCCTGGTACTGTTTAATCTTCTCCAAAGGGCTGACCGAGTGAGTGTTGAGAGCAGTGTGGCCATCCTTCTCCAGCTCACTGTTTGCAGAAAGGCAAGGGAAAGAGTAAACCAAACCCTGGATAAGCTTCTGGCTTGAAACCACGTCCCCCTCCCCACAAGCGGCCATGGGTAGGCTGTACAGGACTCCCCAATTCATACACACCCTCCACGCCTCCATTTCTCTCCTTAAAGGGGGATGTTCCCAATACCTGCATAACAACTGATCTTTCCCATTTCACTCACACAGATATGAACAAGCTATAAAGCAGGCAGCCTATAGTAAACTTAATAATTTTAGGAAACAAAATTATTTCACTTCTTTCTTAATGCTTTAGCTTTTGCTTTATAGTTAGCACAACTGCTTTCCCAAATAATCTCTCACTGAATGTGACAACACCTTCAAGTTTGAATTAGGCAGGGAAGACATCCCTGAACTCATTTTCTGCTATTGAAACAGCAGGTGAAGTCAGGCTCTGACTTCAAAACCCAGGGCTCCGTGCCCTGTGCTACCCTTGCCATCACCACTCTCTTGACTCTTCTCAGAAAAGCAACAGGAGGACGTGGGCTGAAAGCTATCAGTCCACAGGTTACTTCAAAGGAGGCACAGAACCCCCACCTTCTAACCCAGCCCAGCTAACGCTTCTGTCGCTAGGATGAAAAACTGCATTCACTCTGGCTGGCACTGGAGTGCCTCTGATTTGGGCTGAATGGTGCCTCACCCCCACCCAAACCCATATGCTGAAGTACTACGCCCAGCACCTCAGAATGTGGCTGTTTTGGAGACAGCAGATTTAATGAGGTAATTAAGTTAAAATGTGGTCATTAGGGTAGGCCTTAATCCAATATGCCTGACATCCTTATAAGAGCTTAGGCTACACTCAGTAACAAAAAAACCACACAAGTAACCCAGTTAAAAAACAGGACTTGAATAGACATTTCTCCAAAGATAAGCAAATAGTCAACAAGCACAAGAGAAGGTGCTCAGCATCACGCATCACCAAGGACATGCAAATCAAGAGGGGGGACCAACACCCATTAGTGAATGAGAGGGTGAGAACCACTAGGATGGCAGTGAGTTTCCCCCTGCAGAATTCACTAATTTAGGACATCTGCCCTTAGCTTGAATAAACTACCTGACCTCAACCTTTAATTAAACAACATCATGCCTCAGAGGTGGATACTGAGTTATAAAATGACTGACATGATGAGGTTTCTCTCTTTTTTTCACAACAAAGGTTGGAGGGGGACCCAATCAAAATCTACAAAATTAAAGCAGCCAGAAATGTGTGCTCCACCAAATCTCACTGCTCTGGAACTGAAGGCCTTACTTCTCTTTTTCTTTTTTTTTTCAAATATATCTTTATTGATCTCAGAGAGAGGAAGGGAGAGGGAGAGAGAGAAGAGAGAAACATCAACAATGAGAGAGTCATTGATGGGCTGCCTCCTGCACACCCCCCCACCAGGGATCGAGCCTGCAACCCAGGCATGTGCCCTGACCGGGAATCGAACCTCCATCTCCTGGATCCTAAGTCGATACCCACCGCTGCGCCACGCCCAGCCAGGCTAAAGGGCTTACTTTTAAGTTCCAAGAGTGCTGTTAGCACTTGGAACTCCATATTCCAGGAATATTTCCCTATCTTGGACACAAGCCTTCTACTTCTATTCTGATCACTTCAGGACATGGACCAAACCTTAACCCCTGAAAGTTACTTAAGAGGCCCTTCCATAATAATCCTAGGCACACAAGACTTCCAAGGTGGATGGATCCCAGGGCTGACTATGCAGAGCCATTCACACAGCTATGTACCTAGCTTCATTCATTGATGGCCTATCAACTCTGAAAAGCTGCGTTTTGTTTTTGTTTTGTTTTGTTTTAATGGAGGAAGCAGAAGCAGATAGGCCCATGGATCAAAATGCTTAAGATCCTCTGAAAAAATGATCCCAGAAAACTGCACCCACCACTACATGGAACTGCTACTTACTTCTCCACCCAGAATCCCTCCTGGAGCACCCCTCTGTAGAATCCACTAGGGCATGACGTAAAATTCCAGTCACCAAGCAGTAGTCCACACTCAGAGAACAGGTATTCTTGGCTATGTGTTATTTATTTAGGGAACTGGGTTGAGAGCAAAAGTGTTTCTTTTCTTTACATGCCTACAAACAGAACTGCCAGCAAGCCTTTAAATTATACTTAAGCCCTGAATACAGCCTTTATATTCATGTTCATATGCCACTAACTAGACCACTCAGAGCCAAATATCCCTACTAGAGAAATGTTAACTGGACAAAGGGGCACAGTAAGTCACAACACTGGCAGAATCGAGACTAGGACTTGGGTTCCTGCCTCCAAGGCCCAGAGCTCTTTCCATGAGACCATGCTACTGGTTTCCCTCACCTTGGCCGAACACTCAGCTCCGGGATGGTTCGAATAAATCTGGGATGACTTATTGGGAGAAACCTGGGGATACAAATAAGGTAAAATCATTTCTCTTTTTCTCTGTAACACCACACTTTGGAGATCAGCTTCTTTCTACTCCCCACCAAACCAAGCTTAAAAAACCACCTGCTCCACTGCCACACCACCCATTAGTGACATGTCAGGCCTGAGGGTTCCTGTTCTCATCCTTTGCAGGGCATGTTAAAGAGCTGGCTCATCTGATCTTTCAGGATTGTCATATGAAACCCTAAAACGAATTTTCCTTACAGACTATGTACTCCAACTCCTTCATTCTGAAATAGGAAACTGAGATCTAGAGAGAATAAATGACTTATTAAAGACATTAATATGCAGACTATTGGCTAGATTTTGAAGGCTTTTTTTGCTTTCCTTATTATACAAGGACTTCTGCTATAATAACCTATTGTAAGAAGATTTAAAGTAAATGAGTGTAACTAAGGAATGTAGGGCAGGATGAGTTATAATAACTGCTGATGTATACTGAGCAATAACTGTGTCAAGCAGCCTGCTAGGAAGTTACATACCAGCTGTCCTCTCAGTCTTCACAATGTCCCTGCAAAGAAGTCACTACCATGACTCTCACTTTACAAATTAAGAAAATAAAACTCAGAGAGTTAACTACTTACCTCCTGATCACATAATCTTAAATGGCAAATCTGAAACTAGATCTGACTCTAAACCAATGCTCTTAACCACTATACTCTATACCATTAAAAAAAAAAAAAAAGACATATAAAAGAATTCTTTGGTGAATGTTTTTGTTAACTAAGAAATATCTGATTCCTGTGCAACTTTTTAAAACCCGCCTCAGTTCTCATTCCTTCTCCCACAATTACAACACACTCCCCTCAAAGCTTCCTTACTTGAATGTCTTCATGTCTCGCCCGCCAATCACTCGGGCAGTGACCTTCTTTCCAACTTTCAGCTTGGCAGTAGGAGATGTGCCCACTGGAACATCATCTAGAATGTGGGAGGCATGGATACAGCCAATGATGCCGTTTTCCAGGGTCACAACCACATGAGTGGGCTTAATGGACTTGACAGTCCCTGTGACCATGTCCCCAATGGAGAGGGTGTGCTTCCTTACAGTCCCTACAATCACTGCCGGGTCCCCTTCGTCATCCTCGTCGACTGTCTCAGAGTCCTTCCGGGTCTGCCTCATGGTCCTCTTTGTAGCTGGCCCCTCAACAGCCAAAAGAAGACCAGTCACTCCCGGTTCCGTGGTCTTGAGGGTTAAGGAGACACCCTGTCCCACCTGCAACTTCTCCGAGTCAAAGCGGAAGGTGTCATTGAGATGCGAGGTCAGGGAGAAGGCTGCCAGGTGGCCAGTCTCTACCAAGGAGGCAACGGCAAAGGACTCCTCCAAGTGCTGCACAATCGCCTGGTGTTCACTGCCTTTCTTCAGCTGGAAAAGAGGAAACCCCCATCCCTGCTTCTGACAGAGCACAAGTACTCGTTCATCACCTGCTGGGCTATAAAGTGGGTAGGACTGGGGAAAGCCTGTGGAGTCCAGGGAACCAAGGCTAGTCTAGGTCGTAACAAACTAGCCTTCACCTCCTTAACCTACCTTTCCCCTCCTATACAATGAGGTGACTTGACCAAACTCAAGGTGCCACATCAGAATCACCTGGAGTTAGCTTTTGTTTTGTTTTGAATTCAGAGTCCTAGGTCCTACCCTAGAACTAGAGAAATCAGTCAGGTGACCTCTAATGTTTCTCCAGCTTTAAGGCACTATGGCTCCTGACTCCCTTAGCTCTCCCCGCAACTTACTTACTCCTTCTCCCAAATCCAAACTGTGCTCACACCCTGACATGCACCAGCTTCACTTGGATGACAAAATGGAATAAGGACCTGCTAGAACACTTAGTGAGGGGTTAGTGTAGTTTTCCATTTCTCTCTGTCTCTCAAAGTCTTAAAATTACAAGCAATTTAAGGATTATATGTTGTAATTCTCTGTACCATAGCCTACGCAATCGGGTGCTTAGTAAGTACTTTAGACAGTGACTAAATATAGGTCATCTAGAGAAAAATACTCCTAATTTTGAGATTTCACTCAAACCCACTCTTCTCTCACACAAAAGTATTCAGGAGAGGGTGTTGATGAGCAGCCTGGAGGTCAGAACTACCCACAGACATGTTTTGTTTGGGTCATATGATGTTTTTAAAAAATGGTTTTCAACCTTTCCCACTCTCATTTCAAATAAAAATCCAAATTCTGCGTTCTCTTAAAAATCAAAGACTCAGCAACACCAGACCCAAATGTTCCCACCCGGCAACCAGATGGAAACATATGGTCCCTGTCCTCCAGCAGGCAGGGCATGCACTCTGCAGGTTGTCAGGGCCTTACTTCTACCACTCCCCATAACTCACCTGGCCCGCTTCACTCACTTACATTACCTGCTTGGCCCTTAAGGCAAGTGATCATAAAATTTATCATCTGAATCAGAGTGAGTCTGTGCGATTAATAACTACACCAGGATGAGAGATATAAACTGGGAATGATTCAGGTAAATCCAGGCATAAGGTCACCCTATCTCCAAGCATTTGTGTTAGAATCTCCAAGCAAAATGTGTGAGATTGAAGGGGTGTATAATGCCTTTAAAACCATGAAAATGAAAGACATCAGCAAACTTACCTTTTTAGCTTTTCTATTCACTAAATCGTGGCAAAGGGAAACATGTACTTCCAACTTCAACATGTCAATGTTTAAGATCACAACCTTCTTTTTCTGCCCAGATTCCACTTCCTGCCCTGCAGTGCAGAACCAAACACAACATTACCACCCACCCTGGAGCAGGGGAAGGGAGACAGCACCTCTCCAAGAGCCCTGCAGGCCCTTGGGCACAAAAAGAAAAGAGGACACCTGTCCTGAGTCTGTATGGGCTAGGGAAGTCAAGGTCTGGCTCCCACAATTCAAGTTCAGGTGCGCCTTCATTTATGCAACCTGATACATAAAAATTCAGATTCACCCAATTATAACAATGAAAGGATTCATACCTAAACCTTCTTTAGCATGCTCTCAGTTGTCCTGATTTGCATTCACACAAGGCAGGCACACCAAAAGTTTCTACTGAATCAGCTCATCTACCCTATGTATTTGGAAATTCTGAATCCAGTAGAGGAAGCAATGGGCAAAGAGTTTCCCCTACCAAGCATGGTGGGCCAAGACCAAGCCCTCACCTGCTCGATGATATTTGCTGGCTCTCAGGACCAGGCCAGGCACTGGGCCCTCACTGAACACCACAGAGCCATCTTCCAACACCTCCTGTACCTCCAGGTCAAGGATCATTCCTGGGGTCATCTCGGCCAGCGTCTGGATCAACACAGAGTCTGCCAGAGACCCAAAGGAAGCAGGAATTAACAGGAAGAAACAACATTCTTACCATTCTTTTCCTTTGGAAATGTGCTCCCACACTGAGAACAGTGGAGCTGGACCCACTGTGAAGGTAAAATCACTTTCGGTAAAAATGTCCGATACCCATGACAAGTCCTATCAGAGAGAGACACCTATGCCTCTTGCTAGTTCTACCTGGCCACGATTCATGAACATAGCCAACAAATGCCAGAAACACATGCTTTCCTTTGGTTGCTGAATTTTCATTCTTTCTGTTTGGAACCTACCCTCTCAAGCTTCTTATTCCTACATCCCATGAGGGCTGCAGCAATCCTACACAATGGTTCACAATCCTACACAAAGCTGAGAGGCAGAATAATAACCCCCCACGAAGTCTTCCAGCAGGTCCCGGTTCCATTTTATCATCCACTATATATTCGTTGAAAAGAACAAAAAGTGAAGAGGTGAATGGATTCACAACAAATGCAAACCTGAGGCCACAGAATGAAGGGAAATTTTGACTCTGGCCTGGGCAGGGACACAGGACACAGGGGGACTTCTGGGATGCTGGTAATGATCTTTATCTGGAGCTGGGTGGTGGTTCAACAGGGGTGTTCATTTTATAAATACTTACTGAGCTGTACTCTAAATGACTTATGCACTTTATATCATACTCCCATTTTGAAAAGCTTACCGAACATTTTTTCAGTACCAGGGGAAGCCCAACTACTCAGGGGAACAGGCAGGCACAACTTATAACACACGCTCCCCACCCGACCCTCATCCTCTGCCCTGCCGCTCCCACCTCGGTTGCTCATGAGACTGCGCACGCCCTGCCGCTCCTCCAGGCACTGGTTCAGGAGCAGGAGGCTGGTGGTGGCCAGGTCCCCCAGAGTGCAGTCCGACAGCCGCAGGGACAGCAGCATCCGCTGCTTCTCCTCGTCCACGTTGGTCACCTTTGCAACCACGGTCTGCCCCTCGACAAAGTGGTCACTTGTGGAGGTCACAAATTTGTCACTCATGATCTAAGAATGGGCAGAAAATGAGAAAAGGGAAAAAAGTCTCTATTAAGACAACCCACTTAATGTGCCCAGAAAGGGGCTTGAGAGGTGGAGAGGGGAGACGGACCCACGAAGTTCCCCTCAGGCCTCTCTGAGTACAGCTCCACTCCCCTTCTGTAAAAACACAGGAGAGGCCCTGGCTGCCCAACCCAGACTTCTAGAGGGCATCCAGCCAAGAAGGCACATTACTGGCAAGCCAGGGAGACACCAAGCTGTCTCTGCCTCTAACAATCAATGGCAACCCTCGGCCCCTCACTATGCATGTTTCTGGGGTCCTACCCTGTGCTCCCATTTTTAAAACTGTTCTGGCAGGGGATGCAAATGAAATTTGCCCAGACAAAATACCAGGAATACAAACCTATGGAAGGGAAGAAGTATTTATGAATTACCTGAGGCAGGAATGAGCTACAACCATATGCTCACCAATGTGTTACACTGACTCTGGTAAGACTCCTCCCCACTCTGGTCTCAGTTTATTTGGCAGGCATGAGGGATTCAACTATGGGATCACTAGGATTTTTTCCAGTTTGAAAGTTGAGAATTCAAAGACATGGTGGTTGAGGGGTGGGGGTAATTTCAAGGGTATCAAAACCCCAGGAGGCTATACCTATACTCAGCTGCTCGGGAAAAACAATTTCCATGTCTAACATGCTAAGAGTATAAAAACAAGTTCAGTATCCTCACGCTGGAGCCTAAGTCTCTGGGCCACTGCCCATCTACGCAGTGCTACAGTGTGATGTAGAAAAGGTGCCCCTTCCTCCAGGACACAGGTGGGCAAGAGGAACACTCCCCCTCAGCCAGGCGCCTTTATGTCAGGTCTCTGAAAACCTTTCAAGGAATTAACCTATTTTGCTCCTTCCCACCAACCCTCAGGTTCCATGACCCTGTGCCCTTGAGGATGGAGCTGAACTTACAGCTTTGGGGGCCAGGCCGCTAAGACCTGAGGGGAACTGGACAAACACACCGTAGTCCTTGATGCTCTTCACGAAACCCATGAGCAGCATTCCAGGATGGATTTCTGAGAAGCTCTTGGGATCCTGGCCTCCCTCGACTGTGGAGACCAAAGCTGGTTTCCTGCAAAGGAGCTAGTGGCAGTTCATCAAGGAATATTCCAGAAGGGCAGATGAAATGTCCATCTCTCCCATTTGTCCCCACTATACACCCTCTGCTACTACCGTGTTTCTCTAAGTGTGCAGACCAGCAGCAACAGGAGTGTCACCTGGAACTTGTTAGAAATGCAAATTCTTAAGCAGCACCCCAGACCTATGGATTAGAAACCCTGGGGCGGGGCCCAGCAAGCTGTCTGAATAGGCCGCCACATGATTCTGATGCGCAGTGAAGTTTGAGCATCACTTACCCTCGCTGTAACTCGTCTCCAGATTACTGGAGGGGACCAAAATGGAAATGGCTCTTCCCTGTGGCTTAGCAGCTGGACTGGCCGTGACAGTCCTCTACCATCTTCACACTAACCACCCCTACCCCACCTCCTCTGCCTCTCTTGACACCAAGCAGATTTTACGTTCTGTGAGGAAAGAGGCGATGTTCTCCTTCACAACACCCACACCGAGATCAAAAGGAATGTTCTGCTCCAAACCCCTTGTGGGGCTAGGAGGAAAAGAAGAAAAGGGGGACAGCATCTACCTTATTAATTATTCCAACTCAAGGGGCAAACACTGAGTGCCCTGAGGAGGCCAGACATGCTGCTGGAAACATGCCACTGGGCCTGGCAGGCCACACCGCCTCCCAACACCTGGACTCCCACTTTGCCCCGACCACCAGCATCTGCTGGCAGCATTCCAATCCCACTCTTACTTTCCACCAGGGAAACACAGGGAAAGTGCAGGCCTGCTCACTGGTTTGGTTTTATGGAAGTATTTTTCTAGTCAAATGCCTACTTTTTTCCATGGAGTTTCCAACCCAGAATTTTCCCGAGAGTGTCCATGGCTCCCCTACTTTTCATGGCTCCCCAGATACCCATAAAGGATACAACATGTCTCTCACTCTGGCTCAGACACAGGACTCTGTGAAGGGTGTCACCAGCCTGGAGCCAGTGATACAACAGTGGGCCATTGGCGACGTGGTCTGACAGGTGAGACGTGGGGAGGAAAGCAGGGATGTTGTGGGGCAGGACAGCCACCTCCAGCCCATCTTTGGTCTTCTCTAAAACCTTCACATCCACCAACTACGTAGGGAAGAGAAAGAAAAAACAATAGCACTTGTCTTGAGCAGAGAGAGCAACCTCATCTGGGTCAGGCAGAGATCAGAGGCATCAAATTCCAGCACCACGAATCATGGAAAGGTCAAGATCAGAGAAGCTGTCTTCCACACCCCACACCATCTCCGCCAAAGACCCAGCAGGTAGACAGGCACGTGCGCACACATATACACGCGTGCAAACACCAGGACCATTTTGTGTGTTCAGGTCATTCCTCTCCCAAATCCCTAAATGGAGTCCCATAGGAAAGACAGTCTTGCAGAATGGCCCTAGGGACTAGAGAGGAAAGAGGGCAGCAATACACTGCCAAAAAGCCACACTATGACACAACTTTCCTTTCTTGGACAGCTTCCATTTGCTTTGACACAAAGGGAAGAACATATATGAGGTTCTCCCTCAAAAACTTCAACATCTTTGCCTGGCTGGCATGGCTCAGCGGTTCACTATCGACCTATGAACCAGGAAGTTCCAGTTCGATTCTCGGTCAGGGCACATGCCCAGGTTTCAGGCTCGATCCCCAGTAGGGGGCATGCAAGAGGCAGCCGATCAATGACTCTCATCATTGATGTTTCTCTCTCTGAAATCAATAAATAAAAACTAAAAAAATCCTCAACTCCCTCTGGCCCCAGCATCTTAGCTAGCTACCTCAATCTTTCCCCTCCATGGGTTACAGCACCCCATGTGTCAGTAGTACCCTGCTCTCAGCAACTGTAAACTAAAACAATTTGTCTGGAGAAGTCCAGGTACCTGCCCAACGTTAACAGATTTTCTCTTCTTCTTACTGTGCTCCACATGCTCTTTGTTTGGATCGCTCAACAGCTTGAAGGATAAGAGCATCCTCTCTTTGGACGGCTCACAGTTCAGCACTGCAACCTTCACCACCTGGTAAGAAACCACACATGGTTGGCTAACTCCTCCCAGAAAACCTGTCAGGCCTTGGGAGAGAGGTGCCCTCTACCAGCACTGCAGAGGCCTTGGGAGGTCCACCCAGATCCTGGATCAGATCAGAACGCAGTGAAAAGAAATGTAGGGGGAGATACACAGAATACCCGAGTCAGCCTTTGTGTGAAAGGAAGACATGAATAAATTTTTGGTACAACCCCAAGTTTTAAAAAAATTATTTTTCCTAGACAGACCCAGATTCACTAGTTTATGGCACTGCCCCCTGGTAGTCCACTAGTTTGCCGGCTTCCGTTAAAGCCCCTTGAGGGTTTCTCTGTTCTGTTCCCATCTACACCAAGCTGGCTCAGGCCCATTGCCCCACATGCTCTCTTCCTCTTCCCTTAAAAAATAGCTCTCCATACTACTCCTTCAAATCTGTGTTCATGGGGTCACCGAGGGTGGGAGCCCGCCCGGGGAAAGGATTACCTGGCCAGTGTAAAAGACCCTCTCAGGGTCAGGGACGTACTCGGCACTGAGCTCATGCTTGGGTACCAGTCCCTGCACATCATTGTAGAATTTCACAATGCAGCCGAAGTCCTTGGCTCTGAGAATGAAGCCATGTGTCTGCAGACCAGGCTTAGCGTCAGCATAGCAGGTAATGGCAGGTAGCTTGGACTCAACCAGGGTTTTCTTCAGGGTCATCATCAGCTTCTTAGCATCAGGGTCACAAAGCAAAACCTAGGGAAAGGATACTGGCTGTCATCAAGTTACCAATTATCAACAGAGCCGCTGAGCTGGTCTCTGTAACCCCTGGAACCCAAACAAAGACCATAGTCAGTCCCTACAAATCTGCCATCTCTTTCCCTCTGAGAATAATCTCAGCTGCAGACCCTCCCTGCTTCCTGCTGGATGACAATCTAGGAAGTAATCATCTCTATTTCAAACATACTTCCTCCCATAAGCTCCCTCCTGGGGCTTCAGCAACACTCATCGGCTCACTGTGCCTTCAGAGTCCTGTGTCAGTTACTTCTACCTGCCTTAGCTCCTTCCTAGACCATTAGCCTCTCGTCTAATAGAATGAATGACTGAGCCAACTTACCATCTCAATACTACTGTTGTACTAGCTGTAAACTAAAACTGAGAGATCCAACTATCTCTCATCCCTCAGAAAGTCATCTCCTTTAGGGCAGATAAATTTCTCTACTTCTACGGCTTCTGACCCCACAGCTATAAAATATTGTGCCAATGGGTAATCAGTCTCTTTGTTGACTCAACAGTAATGAAATAAAATGAAAACAAGAAAACATAGTAATAAAATAATAATAGAAAAAAATGAAAACAATGAAAAGTACTGTGTACTATAACATTTGATCTTTTTTAAATTTGCGAAGCTTTTCTTGGGATTCAAGCTTCTGTAATAAACCAGTCAGTTTTGGCAGCTTTGTTTGGGCTCTTTCTGTGGCAGACACACTCCTTGCTCCTCCTCAACCTTCCAAAATCCTACCATCCTTTCTAGTTCAAGCCTCTGCCAAAAATCAAAAACATGTTACCATTACATAAAGCTAAATTTGAACACTGTTCTGCCATTTATTAGCTGTGTGACTCTAGGCAAGATACTTGGCTTTCCTAAGCTTTATTCCCACCCCACCCCACCCCGGAAATTCAGGATAATAGTACTTACTTTACAGGGTTGTTTTAAGGATTAAATGAAATAATAAATTTCATGTGCCTAGCACAGCAACTGGCACAGGATACATGTTATATAGTAGCTGCTATTGCTATCAATTCTTGTTGCTCCAGCCCACCCTCACCTCCCCTTTCTGAGATATGATCACAGAATAGATTCTGCACCAAACGATGTGGCAAAAGGTCACACACTGGTCTGTTCTCTTCATGTATAGATATTTTAACTCTCAATCCTACTACACAATTCTCATGGGCCAAAAGCCAGTTTTCTCTTCCCAATCCCAGGCACAAAACTGCAGACATGACGTGGTCATTCTGTGGAAAAGGGCGGAAACTTCACCTGAAAAGCATTGCTCTCTTCCCATCTGAGCTTCAAAACCCCCACAGAGACCCTTCAGGAGGCTCACCCGGCATGTGACTTCATCCCCGATGTGGTACTTCTTCTCTGGATTCTTTATCAGGATGTCAGCCAGGTGCATGGGAGGTACCAGGCCCCTGATTTGCTCACTCACCTTCACCAACATCCCATATGGCTTTATGGTCAGCACTGTGCCCTAGGGAGTCCCAAGAAAAATGCCATGATGCCTCAAGAATGGTCTTTCCTCCACCACTTCCAACAAAGCATGTCACACCTCTCTTTTGAAGCCCAGGTCCCTGGGCTAACTGTGCCTGTTATTCCAGGTCCCGAAGGGTAAAGCACACACACCACACTGTTCTAGATGCAGTCCGGTTCATTTATGAGAACCTTTTTATGTGAGCATGTTCTTTCTGTCTGCCTAATGAGTACATTCGCTAAAGAAGGGGACCATGTCTCCTAAAAAATAATGAGGATCTACTCAATTGGGGCTAAATGGTTGAATAAGAGAGGCAACTAGAACTGGCTTCTTACTAATATCCCAGGTAGCTTGATTATCATAGAACTAATTTTGACCTGGTCTAATAAACACCATCAAATTCCAGGGTTTATGACCTACCTACCAACTCTGTAGTTGGGTAGTACTAGTGAGACCTTACCTTGAAATCAATTACACGTTACCCAAGGGAAAAAAAAGAAATTCTAGTTATTAGCAAGCAAAAGCAAGGAACATAACTTTAAATGTGTTCACATGAAGACAAGTGAGCTAACCTGTGAAATAAAGAACGTCTGAAGCTGGAGGAGTATCTATATGCTTGAAGTCTTACCTTTACCAATGTCCCAGGTTTGATGTCATGATATCCAAGGTATGGAGCTTCAATAATAGACCTAGAACAAAAGGAAAATACAAAATTAAACACACTAGGGCAAAGGTTACCTAAAATTCAGGGCTACTAAAATCATGTTGGCAACAAAAGAAACCTTCACCAAGAGAGGCTAGGAGAAAATGTGAATGTACATTCACACTGGACACACCTCTACACCCACCACGTGCTGATGACACTTACGTCCGCAAAGAGAGCAAAGCCAGTTCATCCATTTGGCTGTAGCTGATGATTCTACACTTGTGAGTGTTTCCTGGCTTGAAGGCCTCAGGTTTGAAGGTGTTCTTAGAATCAGAGAGATGGCTGAGCTATAAAGTACCAAGTGATTAAGGACAAGCTGGAGACAATAGGTCTGAGACAATCAGACGTTAAAACATACCAACACGACAATATATTTATCACCTACCATAAAAACAGTACTCTGATAACCTATTAAAATAATTCCTCTAACTAAAAAACTGCTCTTTACCATTGCAGAATCTCTATGTCAGAGAATAGTCTAGATCATGGGTCAGTAAATTACGGCTCATAAGCTCGTGCCTATTTTTTTAAACTAAAGTTTTATTGGAACACAGCCACACCCACTCATTTACATAGTGTCTATGGCTGCTTCCAGGCTATAACAGAGTTGAATAGTTAGGACACAGACATTGTTCGGTCCCTATGAACAGTATGACACACTTGGGGGTATTCAAAAATAGGAAAATAATACCAAGGGATGAAGGAAGCAGAAGAGGACCTATGTGTCCCAACAGTCCTTCTAGTGATAAGATCCTGATGAAACAAATAGACGCCATACCCGAGCATAGGCCAGAGACCCATCCTTCAGCCTGAAAGTGGCCCCAGCCTTGCTGAAAAAGCCCTGGACAGGAACATCATCCAACACAGCTCCCAGGTGCTGACAAGACAGCCGGGTGAGTGGGCGCCCAGGCTGCAGGAAGATGGGGCGCAGGCTCAGCCGCACAGCTCTGGTCCGAGGATGGACACAGAGGACACAGGCCCTTACCTAGATAAGGGAAAGGACACAATGAACAGGAGGTATAGGAGATAAGGTCCCTGGGGCAGACTTTTGAGGTCAAGACTCTCCGTGTGCTGACCAGGTCATGGATATAAGTACTAAAATCAACCTGTGCATCAAGCAGCATGCAGAAAATTAAAACAAAAGGTCCCAGAGGAACTATGTCCGACTACATCAGGGCTTTCTTGGGGCCAGGAGAAACACAGACCAGGGTCCCCTCAACACCATGAGGCCAACGATGCACATGCAACAGAAACCATGGACAGGTACCACATCAGAGACTCATCTAAAATACAACTGAAACAGTCTGCTCTGATCTCATGGTTTTAGCATGCAAAATGTATCAACTCTGTATGCAAATATAACTACAGGGGGAAAAAATTACTAGGAATAAGTTCACCAAAATGCTAACAATATTATCACTAGGTTGTGGAAAAGTCTATTTTAACTTTATAAAAAGATATCTCTATAGCACCCATTTAGCATGGATAAAAACAAAACATTAGTCACTTTAGGATTTAAAAAATTCTGAATAATATCTATTGGAATTTTCTTTTCAAATATTCACGTTCATTGTAGAACATCTGAATCTTTAGATAAGGGTCGAAAAATCACCCAGAGTTAATCACTATTAAAACCTGATTGCACCCTGGCTAGTAGCAAATTATTGGGATCAATTGGTTGGGGGTTGTCCCAGGCACCGAGAGGTCTCAGGTAAAATTTCCAGTCAGGGCACATGCCCAGGTTGCAGGCTTGATCCCCAGTAGGGGACATGCAGGAGGCAGCTTATTGATGTTTCTCTCTCTCCCTTTCCCTTCCTCTCTCTCTAAAATCAATAAATACATATTAAATTTAAAAAAAAAAAAGACCTGATCACATAATCTTTAAGTATTTTAACCAGGTGAACTCAAAATTTTTTTCAAAATTGGGTCTATTATACTTTAAGCATTTTTTATGTTTTTCTATTTAGACATATATTTTGTTCTCCCCTGTTAAATACTCTGAAACATTTTAAATTATAAAAGTAAAAGATTCACTACAAAAAAAAAAAATCAAACCATATGGAAGAATATGAAATAAAAACTAAAAGTTGCCTTCTCCTTCACACGCTCTTTCTCTAATCTCAGTCCCCAGAGGTAACCACTGGCAGTTTTTTGTGTTCCTTCCAAATACTTTATATTCCCTGCTCATCTCTCTGCACATCCTATACCTGCAGCCGAGGACCTGCCCGAAGCTAACTGTGATACTGGATAGCCAACTGGAATACAACTGGAATCAAGGAAAGATAGGTGCCACATTACTTACTGCTTGATTCGAGAAGTACGTTCCAGCTTTCTTGGGCTCTAGGTGCATAAAATCAACCAGGCCAGTGAAGAATGTGAGGAAGTTTAACCGAAGGCCAAATGGGGTCACCTAGCAACAAACAGAACACATTATGAAAACCCTCTGAAGGAATCAAGAATGGGAGAGCTACTGCTCATACTAAAGACTCAATGCCACATTTTCCAGGATAATCATATGTCTCTCCTCCCCCAGCTAACTTTTACCCATCTTTCTTCCTATAACACTAAGCGGCAGGACAACTCCTGACACTGGCTGTCTCTTCATTTGGTAAGCTCAATCCTCCCACCCTCAGGATTTCCCAAGGCGATGGGGGGCACTTTGCTCAAAGATCCTCAGGGAACTGCCAGTTTGACAATGAATGGCTTACCTTCTGTACCTGGGCTTTGACCACCAGTCCAGGTAGCAAGTTATTAAGGGTCCAGTGTTGCTCCTCAGTAGCAATGGCAGTAGAAACTTCTGAATGACCAATAGACAGACTAACAACTCCTCCGTTGCCTTTCACCTCTTCAATGATGCAGTTCAAGTACTGACCCACCTTCAGTTTAGCACCTGTAAGCCCAGCCCCAGCACCCAGAAGGAAAAATACCTCTCTGAGAAGGAACTTTAACTTGGGTTCAAGCAATACCTGAGATAATTCATGGCCTGCTTGCCCAATTACAATCTACTACTCCCCATATTCCCAATCTCTAAAAGACTAACTATAAGAAGAGAGTGAAGTGAACCTAACTGATCTGGAAATTGATCTTAAAAATATGAAAATTTCAAAAAGGAAGGAGAGTGCTGGTTCAGAGGCCTTGGGGTCCCAAATTTCAGTGGAAGCTTCTAGGTGAGAAACAGTAAAAATGACCCATCAGATCTTAGTGAGGCCCTGCCACACCCTGGCCCTTCACACATATTCCCTTTTCTATTGGCTAGGATTAACCACTGATCTTAGCAAAGCCTTCAGGGTCACCATTCTGTAACTCACTCTCCAAAGTGACATTTAAATAGTATAATCCCCACACATCCCACCCCACTACCATGCACTGGCCCCTCGCCTTCCCCTCACCTTTGTTCTTCTGTCTGATATACTCCTGGGCTTTCTGTAGTGGCAGAAAAGCTCTGGCCCCACCAACACCAATGTCCACTAGGTAGCCATGGTCTTCCAGGCTGGACACAGTGCCTGTGAGCAGCTAGAGGAAGAGAAAGCATTCCCAAAAGTTCAAAAGTCAAAGGTAATGGGACACAAAGCAAAAATCCACTGAGTATATTCCCATCAATCTCAACACTATCCCATACTCCCACCCCCCTCAACATCACTAGAGCATAGAAGAGGGAAAGATATCAACTTTTAATTCTCCAGGTCTGCAAGGATTTTATGATGTCCAAACAGTAAGGAATGCTATACACAGCTGAATAATGGAATGACAGAGATAAGACCATCCCCTGAAAATTTTTCAAAAGATAGGATACACAGCCCTATCTGGTTTGCTCAGTAGTTAGAACGTCAACCCATGGACTGAAGGGTCCCAGGTTTGATTCTGGCCAAGGGCATGTACCTTGGCCAGAAGGAGGCAACCAATCCATGTGTCTCTCTCACATTGATGTTTCTCTCTCTCTCCCTTCCACTCTCTCTGAAAAGCAAAGGAAAAATATCCTCAGGCGAGGATTAAAAAAAAAAAAAAAAGATAAGAGACATAGCCCAGCAAGGTCACTTCCAGCGCTACGACTAATGAGAATACAGAACTACCCTTGACTCCTATCTTTTCTAACCACCTCCAAAACATAAAAATTTAAAAAATCTCACCAACCTCCTTTATATTGCACAGGATGGGGTGTGGCATTCAAATCTGGCTCTGTTACTTACTTACTATTTGGTCTTTAGCAAGTCACTTAACCCTTTCTCATTTCATTCTCTCAAATGTACAAAAGGGATACCTACCCACCTTGCAGGGTTCCTGTGAGAATTTCTTCAGGTAAAGTGCCTAAAACTGCCTAAAACTGCACCTATTATATAGCAGGCTCTCAACACTTGTCCATTTCCTGAAACCTGGCTTACTTTTATTCCCTTTCTACCCAACGTTCGGGACCTGAACCAAACTCCACTGCTTCTAACCAAACATTACAAGGTCATGCTGATCTCCTTCCTCTTAATTACAAGAGTACTTAGATCAGTATAGTTTATGGGTGTCTTCTACCTACTGGGCTTGGAGGCTCTGAGCTAGGGGTAATTTCTCCTGAATCTCCATAGGATTGAGGGATTCAGGGATTGGCTACCCATTAGTACAGGTGATAGACAAATTGCCCAGTCTACCTTGTCTCTTGCTCTTAGAGAGCAACCCTCAAGCATTCCCCACAAATGCCCAGATGGCCTTTGAAAAAAAACTTAACCTGTGAAGAAGTCTGGGTAAGTAAGGCACTTCAAGGAATTCCTTCTCACCATTAGCAATTCCCCTGCTAAGCGGAGGCTTTTTTTTTTTCCCCCACTACCAGCAAATCTTTGACTTGCTTTCCCTTTTTCCCCTCCAAGGTAAGGTGATTAGGTTCAGGTCTTCAACTTCTATTAAGTATCCAAAGCACCCTGGAAACCTTCCTTCCTCGGGAAAAGACCCACCCCTGTGTGTAACAGTTAAGCTGAAAGTAAAAGGTGGTCTAGACACTCCCTAGTAGACAAGGCAGGGCAGGGAAAAGGCATACTGCCAGCTCCTCCTCCCTGATCCCAGATACATACCATGCCTGGTTTCAGGGCCTCTGCACTCAGCACTTTGTTGACATTTTGGGGGTTCAGAGATAGTTGGACACTCTTTTTGCCTTTCTCTGTGTTGCCCAGACTGCTCACCACACATCTCACCAGCATCCCAGGAGAGAAGAGTTCAGGCAAGCTGGCCAGGTCCTGCATAATACATATAAGAAAGCCCTGATACATACCCTTCCCCTGAACCAAGAATCCATTGTCCAGCCCTGGCTCAATGATTTCTCATCCTCAGACCCCAAAGAACCTAAAAGGTGATGAAGACAGAAACCACTAGCCCACAAAGGAAGATGGGTCTATGGCCAAGTCAGTCTTGAATTTCACCATAAAGCCTCCAAATATCTTGTCAAAATGACTGGTCAAAAGAGTTGTCTACAAAGATCAAAGGGATGGTTGCCAGAGAGGAGGGTATTGGGGGATGGGTAAAAAAGGTGAAGGGTAATATAGTCAATAGTGTTGTAATAAGTTTGCAGAGCGACAGATGATTACTAGAATTAGTGGAGTGATCACACTGTAAAATATGTAAATGTCAAGTCACTATATTGTATACCTGAAACTAACGTAACTATTATAATATTGTATACCAACTATACTTAGTTTTTAAAAAAGAGCTGTCTACATTTACTGTCTCCACTTCTTCATCTCCTACTTGTCCTTCAGTCATCGTAATCTGCATCCCACCCCTCACTCCATTACTTTATCTCCCAATAAAATCGCCAATGACTTCCACATTGCTAAATCCAACACTCCATTTTACAGTCCTTCTCTCATGTGACTTTTAAAAAGAATTTAACACTGGAGACCATTCCTTCCTTCATTAAACATTTCCTCCTTGGCCTCCAAGACCCTGTATTCGTTGGTTTCCTCTATCTGTCTGGCCCTCCTTCTTCTGACAGCAACTCTCCTTTCATTCAGCAACTGAAATACAGCATTTACTCCCAGCTCTGTCTTACTCTCTTTTGACTGTATTTGCTCCCTCTAAGCAACTTCTTCCCTTTCATAGCTTCAATTACTGCCTGTACAAAGAAGTCCCACACATTTTTGTTTCTGCATCTCAAACACAACATAGCAAAAAGAAAATCATAATCATCTCTCACAACCCAGGTCCCTTTTCAGGATTTCTTATCTCAGAATGCCATGGCCATTTGTCAATTCATGAACAACAGAAGCCCAGGACTCATCCCTGACACTTCTGCCTCACCACCCATACCCACTACATCACTGAGCATTGATTTTACCTCCTCAGTCCTCAGTAAATCCTAAACCCAACGTGCCATCAATCTTAGAGCCTGGACTACAACAATAGCCTCCTAATTGGTCTCTAGGCAACTACTCCTGCCTCTTCAAATTGTTCTCTACACTGTCTACATGCCATCCACCCCAATGAGAACCTGTCAAGGACTTGCCATTGATTCTAGAATTAAAAACCAATGCTTAACATGGTCCAGCCTCCACTCACTCCCACACCACTCTCCCTTGCTGTCTCTGTCTAGCCACTTCTCTCTGCTACATACCACACTCCTTCTGCCTGAACTCCCTTCTTTACCTGGTATACCCTCATCCTTCAGATCACAGCATTCCTTCCTCCAGGAAGTCTTCCAGGCTCCCTGGGCTAAGTCAAAATCCTCTTATTTTAAAAAAATCCCCTATTATAAATTTTCATGGCACTTTGTGCCTTTCCTTCTTAACACTCAACAAAGTTGTAATCTTGCATTTATTTGTGTACCACTTATTTCCCTTACCTTCAGAGGTTGTCCTTGTGCCACCTGCTCATTCAGCTTTTTGGTGTAAGCATCACAGATTTCAGTTACTTGCACAAACCCCTGGAGGCCATTGGGGAGACTAATCACCAGTTCCAGTTCATTTACCTCTTTCACACAACCCAAAATCCGCATCCCCTCACACAGGGACTAGAAGAAAAAAAGTGAAATCAGTACAACAGAGAAGAGAACAATGAATGGGGAGGATGAGGGGGAGGGGGGGCGCCAGCCTCTAGTCTCAACTCTAACATAGAAAGCTACAGGAAGTACATATGTGTATATGTCAATGCACCTAATCAAATATCTGACTGAGCACCATAAAAGGTCTAAATTACACAACAGTGTTAACAGCAATAGTGTGCTAGAGTAGAAGCACCTTTTAGTCTATTCCAAGCAACCCAACCTCAAATGCCTGACAGGCAACAAAATAAAGGAAGCAGGCCAGTGGAGTTAAGGGCAGTCTGGAGTGTGCAGGCCAGGTCTAAAAGTGCAAATACCACTCATCTCCACGTGATCATGCATGAGGGAGTGCAGGCTTGCGTTGTCAGTACCTTCAAATTTTTATAAGAAATCACATTGTCATGTGAAATTTTTTAGTTTTCTAACGTTCACACCAAGTTAAACAATTTTTTTTTTTTAAGTATTGCACAGGACAAACAAAATACTTCCATAGGCTGAACCTGAATCTTTCCCTTCAGAAACATTTTACTTTTCCCCCTTTTATTACAACTAATAGCATGTGTCAGTTACCTAAAAATTTAAGGAATATAAGACCACTTTACTTCTTTGAGATAGTTTCCCCATCTATAAAATGAAAGGGTAGACTCAGAATGACTGCTAAAGTTATTGCCTGTTCTAACCTACAAATCTACTAAAACACAAGTCCCATGGGGCTATCAGTGGGATGAGCTAAAAAGAAAAACAAACAAAAAAACAACACATGACCCCAAGCATCAGTTAATAACAGAAGGAAATGATGCTCAATTCTGAGCACAAACTGCAAGAATCCTTATAGACACAAGCCAGATATGTACATATATGTATATACGTATGAATGAAAGAAGGAAGCAAAGGTGAAGGAAGAAGAACATACACAAACTTACGCAACCCAGGTACTTTGTTTAAAATAAAACCAAACTTTAACAAACCTCAATACTAAGGATTTCAAACTTCTCTTTTACAGACTTGCTGCTTTCTCTCTTTTCGATTTTCAACTTTTTTGTTTTTGCTGGCCCTTTCTGGCTCTTTTTCCTTTTGGTGGATTCCTCTTCAGTAGAAATCTAAAGGGGGAAAAGATCTCGAAGAATGAAAAGCAATACTGGACTTTCTTTCCAATTTCAGGTCATACGTCACCTTGCTCTGTTACTGCTCTTCTCCACCCCACTCTCAAATGTTCCTTTAATTAACTTACTTCAATCCCAACTCTTCCATTCTGCCCCCAATGCTCCCTTTGCCCAAAACCTGCCCTTCATGTTCTCAAAAGCCCCTTCTCTCCAGTGTTCTTCCTCCCTTGACTTAGGATGGACACTGGCATTCCCCAAAATAAGAAGCAATTTGGAACAGTGCATGAATGGAAGGTAGAGTAACAAAGACCAAGTTAAACTCCCAATTCCACCATAACAAGCTGTGTGGTTTCAGCTAAATTATATAACCTCTCTTAGCCTCGGTTCCTCACCATAGAATGATGATCTGTGTTTCATAGTACAGTTGGGAAGATTACATAAAATAAACATAAAGCCATACAATCAAATGTTAGTTTCCTTCCCTCCAGCATTTAGAGCACAGCCTAATGTAGGTGAAGACTATGAATTCTAATGCAAATTCTGACCTATAATTATACATGGCAACAAGGATCCCAGCAAAAATACAATGATCAAATGCTTTCTCTCCATCCTGTATCAACACCCAACAAAGTTCATAAGAATAAGGAATAAGAGTACTGTAAACTCAAATATTAAATGCCATGCTTCAAAAGATATAGTCTTGCCCGGCTGGGCATGGCTCAGCAGTTGTGCACCAACCTAGGATCCAAGAGATCATGGTTCGATTCCCAGTCAGGGCACATGCTGGGGTTATGGGCTTGATCCCCAGTTGGAGGAGTACAGGAGGCAGCCGATCAATGACGACGCTCTCATCATTGATGTTTCAACTCTCTCTCCCTCTCCCTTCCTCTCTCTGAAATCAATAAAGATATATTAAAAAAAAAAAAAAAAAGATATAGTCTTGCCCTAGCCGGTTTGGCTCAGTGGTTAGAGCATTGGGCCATGGACTGAAGGGTCCTGGGTTCAATTCCAGCCAAAGGAAGGCACCTCTGTTGCAGGCTTGATCCCTGGCCCCAGGACGCGTGCAGGAGGCAACCAGTTGATGTGTCTCTCTCACATCAATATCAATGTTTCTCTCTCTCTCTCTCTCCCTCCCTCTGTCCTTCCCTTCCACTCTCTCTGAAAAGCAATGGAAAAAAATACCCTTGGATGAGAATTAAAAAAAAAAAGATATAGTGTTGTGGTGGTAAGGACTCTCTAACATGTTCAATTTACAAACACAGACTTCAAAAAGAAACAAATCTGGAAAACAACACAATTCTCAAACAGGGCTCATTCTTCACAAGGACACTACAAAGAAAAGTGTTCAGTAACTATTATCAAATAAGCATACCACTTACATCAAATAAGTTGTCTTGTTCAACTGACTGCTGGAAAGCTTTCTCGGATTTGTGGGTCTTTCTTGTACCCCCACGGGGGAAACTTTCTTCCATGGTTGCCATGTTTGGGTCTCCTAAAAACAAGGAGATGTAACTTTGGTGTCAGATTTCCCAAAGGCTGTGAACAACGGGCAAGAGATAGAAGCACCAATGTGCTAGAAAGCATTCAGGACCAAAGAATAGATGGCTTGACAACAGGCCCCAGATAATCTACAATTCATCTTTCCAAAGGTCTCTCCTTCAAAAATCACAAATCCACACATTTTCCTCCAAAGAAAGAAGTTATAGATTCAATGTAGTAAATATCATTAAGCAGCTACAGTTAAGTCAGAAATACACAAATATATAACTCCCTACCTTCAAAGAACACGACCACTTTCAAGAAAATAAAACAATTATGCAAATAATTTAAAATACAAATCAGATTATAAACTATCAACAAAGAGATAGGAAGTGATGAGGCTTCAGTACAGGATGGAAGTGCCCTAAAGAAGATGGTTTTCCCCTGCCTGGTTGGCACCGAGGATCAGGAAAGGATGTATGTTTCGTAGAAATAGGAAAATGAAGTCTGGTTTGCTGAGAACTTTATCCTTAATCTCATTTCAGACAAGGAGAAACTAGAGCTTCAAAGAGATAGGCGATCTAGTAGCAAAAAAAGGGGCTTAAGCTGCTTCCCGGGGTCAGAGGTGATGTTACAGGGACCAGTCGAGCACAGCCGGCTTCTGACCCCGGCTGCGGTGGTAGAATCACCCGGCACGATGGGGTGCATGGCAGGGACCCGGGCAACCTAGCCCTGGTACAGATCTGGAAGCCGCCACAGCGTTTCCTCCCATATAGCCTTTGCCCTCACTCACCAGCCTCGCGACGCGAACCAATCTCAAGTTCAGAGGCCGCGCCACTGTAGTCACACACGCGGAGACCCGTGCGGCCCAAGCAGAACGCCGCTCTTCCGGGAGCGTGGGCGGGCTCAACGCCTTACTTCCGTTACTATACCTGGTCCCTGCTATGCATAGGGGGCGGAGATTTAGAAACAGGAAGCGGAAGACCGGGACTTTGAGCCATAGCCAATCGAGGTCTAAGGCTGTATTGCTGAGGCCCGTAGAACGCTTGCGGGAGGCGGCTTCTTCCGGCGGGGCCGAGGGGAAGCTCGGTACGTTGAAGGACACAGCCTGCGGGATTCGTGCTTTTTGCAAGGTGGGTATGGAGAGGAGCCTGGGCTCGGACCTCGCGCCTCAGGTTTGCGGCGTCGGCCGAGGATCCGACCATTTTTTGCTCGGGAACGCCGCGAGGCCTTCGCTTTGGGGGGCGAGGGCGGCGGGTAAGGGAAAAGGAATTTGAGATCACGAGGCTGGCGGTGCGAGGGGTCGGACAGTAGCTGTGCGGCCTTGGGCGTCGCGAATAGACGCTCCCAAGGGCTCCCGGAAGCCCTTAGATTGCATTTTTAATTGAGGAAAATGAGGCCGGCAGCGAAGGGAGTCCCCCAAGGTCACCCAGTGACGTAATATTGGTTGAGAACTTGAGCTTCTGACCCCACCTCTGGCCGAATTAATTTCTTTTCCTCTGTATGCCCGTAGTAGCTTGTGTCCGCTGAGCTGTGCTGAGGAAGCTTGCCAGCCAGACCTCCTCTAGCTGCGCCGCAGCCTTTGTCAGAGCGAGGCTAAGTGGGGCCCGGCCCCTGCAGTTATCCAGGCCGGCGGGTAGCGGGTTAGATTCAGATACCATTATGTTCGATCAACTGGAAGGCCTTTTCTAGGAGGTATAGCCAGAACAGAGAATTGTAAACCCTATGAAGTTACAGGAGGCTGGTTCTGGTACCTGAGCGGCTCTCGCTCATCTTTGCCTGCTTTACTTCGTAATCTTACCATTCCAGGTAGGTGTCCATACAGGAAAACAGTAGTATCGAGAAACAGAAGGTATCTAGGGCAATTAATCACTTTGGGCCTTTTTTGAAATGCCAGTTTTACAGGTGAAGAGAGGCATGGACGGATTAATTATACCTGATAACTATTTGCCAGTTAATTACAAACAAAAGTGAAGACTATTGCTTAGACCTTCCCCACAGGCTGGCATTTAACAAATAGTACAATTATTCTTAGGTTATTTTTTCCTTCCGGGATACGTCTTAGTATTACTCTAAAGGAAAGCAAGTTTCAGTTCAATTATTCCACAAAGGGCACTCTAACACAAAGGTTTCTGATCTTTGCCCAAGAGTAACAAGCAGTTTGCTGAGGAGTGCCCAGTGTTTCAGGCTTTGCTCCCATTGTTTATCTTACCAGCAACATCCCACATCCCACTTCCTGCTCCATCTCAGCCTCTAAAGAGTCTTCCTATAAGACCCAGAGTAAATTTCAGTTCCTATACCATGCTCTTAAGTCAGAATTAGCCCTCTGTGGACTGTCACAAACATCAGACTTCATCCCATATTGTGTAGAGGGAGCTTTAAAGCATCCTAAGTTGTTTTAGTTGCACACCATATCTCCTAAAAATTTTTGTTAGGCGGAGGTAGTGGGGGTTATGAGTTAATAATTTGACAAAGTCCTTGTTTTCTGTAGGGTTTCTCCTGGAAACCTACTTTCTACTATGAGAATTCAAAAATGTATCATGAAGGTGAATGGGCCTTTAATAAGTTTAATAAAATGAAACAGTTAATATAAAAGCTACATCACAAAGGTTTCTTTAATGGAGATGTTCCTACATGTGCTGGACAGGCCAAAGCCGCTAAGGGGGCCCAAGAACGTTCTTGAAACAGTTCAAAATTAAGGTCATTTGTCAAAAATGTTCATTGCCAATTCTGTGCACATGAGTGCCTCTGAAGGCCTTTGAATGGTAAATAGGAGAGTGCCAGTTACCATAGCAATGACTTCCTCACAGATCTCTTTCTCTTCCATTTCATCAAGAGCCAGCTGTAGCACTGCCACTGCTTATCAATCTCGACCGGACCTCGACCGGCTCGTCTATGTTGCCATTCGACTCGGCGAGGCGTCGGTCGTGGTAGATAGGTGGTCATACATACGAATTTTCAAGCATTGTTCTGGTGACTTTTGAATATGCCTTTGCTATTTTTATTATAAGAGAAATACATGTCTTTGTAAAATACACAGGTACTATAGATATAACTCCTGAAAAGTTTGCTATATATTCTTCCATTGTTTTCTGCAGTGTTTTTCAAACTTTAACATACATCAGAAACACCTAGAGATTGCTGGGCCCCAGAGTTTCTGATTCATTAGACTTGAGGTGTAGGGCCTGACAGTTTGCATTTCTAACAAGTTTCCAGTGATGTTGATGCTGCTGGCCTAAGGACCAGACTGGGAGAAGCATTTATGTGCTCTATAATGTCCACAAGTAGGATTTTTTTTTTCTTTTAATATATCTTTATTGATTTCAGAGAGAGGAAGGGAGAGGGAGGGAGAGAGGTAGAAACATCATTGATCAGCTGCCTCCTGCACACCCTCTACTGGGGATCGAGCCCACAGCCCAGGCATGTGCCCTGACCAGGAATCAATCGAACCTTGATCTCCTGGATCCTAGGTCGATGCGAAACCGCTGAGCCATGCTGGCCAGGCAGGATTTTTTTTTTTTAATTTAACATTACATGGAGACATCTTTCCATGTCAATACATAAATAAAGATCTACAGTAGAAACAATCATTTGTCAGTCTCCTATAGGTGGACTTTTAGTTTTTCTGGTTCACTTTCATAAACAGTGTTTCAGTCACCATCCTTGAACCATGTAGCATGTTTCCACTTTTTAATATTTCTGAGGGTAAATTCCTGGAGAACAAGTGAACCAGCTAGATAAAAGGGTGTACTAAATTTATAATTTGATTGATATGCAAAATTGCTCTTTAGGAAGTTGTACCAGTTTATACTCTAGGCAACAGAGGGAGTGCTTATTTTCTGACCATCTTACTACTGCTTATAATTTTATTTTTGCCAGTCTGCTAAATATTGGTCTCATTTTACATTTCTTTGATCCTGAGGTTGATTATCATTTTGTGTTTTACCCTTTTGTTGTTTTTATTTCCCTTCCCTAAGATGATTAAAATATTTGCCCATGTTTTCTAACAGGATTTTTTGCTTTTCACTATATTTTTTTAAAATCCTCACCTAAGGATATGTTTATTGATTTTAGAGAAAGGACTGGGGTGAGAGAGAGAGAGAGAAAGAAAGAGAAAGAGAGAGAAACATCCATTGGTTGCCTGCTATACACACTCTGGCTGGGCACCAAACCCGAAACCTAGGTATATACCTTGATCAGGAATCAAATCTGCAACCTTTTGGTGTACAGGACACTCCAACCAACCAACCATCCATCCAGGGCTTGGTTTTCAGTATTTACATTTAAATATTTTATCTATTTTGGTGCAAGCAAAAAAGATTCCAGTTTCCCCACCACCAACAGCTACTATATATCAACTCCATTAGGTAATGATCCCTTATCTGTCCTCCCATGGAAGTCTTAAATTATTTATTTAAAAAATTGTAAAAGGAGAGGTTACAAGTTGAGCTGTTTAGTTGGTGGTTAGCCCACTGAGAAACTTTGAAAAATTTCACAAGATCTAACTTTCAACTAATCTTAAAACTGATTAATTCCATGTACATTGTACCATGGTATAGATAGAGCCAAAATGGAAAACATCAAGCAATATTGGGTCAGACGGTGGACTTAGAGACTGAGTTCTCTTCCTATGCCGAATGATTTGACGTACATTCTGGAGTGTTGTGTAAAAGCAACCAAGGTAAAGTCTTTTAAATTGCATCCAAACCAATTTATTGTCTTCTTTCTTTTTTTAAAAGATTGAAATCATGGCAGGTCCAGAAACTGATGCCCAATTCCAATTCACTGGTATCAAAAAATATTTCAACTCTTATACTCTCACAGGTAGAATGAATGTAAGTATTAATGATACCTTTAAGCAGTTTTATTTTAGAATTATAGAAGTGTGACAACATCTTTTTACTTTTTACTTTCTTTTTCAGTGTGTACTGGCCACATATGGAGGCATTGCTTTGCTGGTTTTATACTTCAAGCTAAAGCCTAAAAAAACTCCAGCTGTGAAAGCAACATAAAAGGTAAGGAGTTGACATTTAAAAGTTTATAACTTAGCCATTCTGATGTTATGGTTTTTCCCTCTGACTATAAAAGTAAATCATTGTCATTATGCAAACCTTATTACGTACAAGAAAAAATATTACCCATATCCCATCACCCTGATAAGTTTAGTTACCATTTTGATTTAGCTCTCTTTTGTATATTTTATTTGGTTTTCATTGGCTATGATTCATGACTGTGTTTTGTCTTATGACAGGTGAGTTTTCTATCATTTGAATGTATGAGTGCTTGTGGATATATGATTTATTTTACAGAGGAAACGTGTCTCCTGTTAGATTTCGTTTTAATATAACATTACAATCAACACTTTAGAGCATGAAGTAAAGTCCACATCTATGATTGTTTCTTAGGCTGAAGTTCTTTCCCAAACAGTTGTGGGGCACCCAGCTTTGTAAAAGGTTGTCTAAGTTATACGGTTTTTTTTGCAATTGCTTATCATTTGTATTTTCCTAAACATTCTTTTCATGTGCTTTTCTCATTTAACATTGGGACTTTTATCTTTGTGAAGACCTTATTTCTCTCGTATAAGGTCTTTATGTAATAATTAACCAGTTTTTTTTAATTTTTTTTTTAAATCCTCACCTGAGGATATTTTTTTCCATTGCTTTTCAGAGAGAATGGGAGAGAGAAAGAGGAAAAAAAAAATCAATGAGAGAGACACATTGACTGGTTGCCTCCCACACAAACCCCAACCAGGGCCAGGGATTGAGCCTGCAGCCACGGTACGTGCCCTTGGCCGGAATCAAACCCAGGACCCTTCAGCCCATGGGCCAACACTGAGCCAGACCAGCTAGTGCTAACCAATCTTTTAAATCAGTTGCAAATATAGCTCATTTTTTACTAGTTTGCTAGTTTCAAGATGTTTCTTTTAAGCATTTTTTATGTCAGTTAAAGTTGACATATAATACTAGTTTCAGGTGTACGCCCCAGGGATTAGACATTATATAACTTACGAAAAGTAACTCATCCCAAGAAATCTCATACCTATCTGACACCATACATAGTTATTAGAATTTTTTTAATGTTTTTATTGGTTTTAGAGAGGGGGGAGGGAAAGATAGATAGAAACATCAATGAGAGAAAAACATCAATCAGCTGCCTCCTGCATGCCCCCTACTGGGGATCGAGCTGCAACCCACCCGTGTGCCCTGACCAGGAATTAAACCAGTGCCCTCCTGGTTTGTGGGTCAACACTCAACCACTGAGCCATACCTTCATCAGGTTAGGGAAGTTTTCTGTCATTTTTTCAAATAGGTTTTCAATTTCTTGCTCAATTTCTTCTTCTAGCAACCCCCCATGATGCAAATGTTGGTACACTTCAAGTTGTCCCAGAGGCTCCTTACACTATCTTCATTTTGGGGGTTCTCCTTTCTTTTTGCTATTCTGATTGGGTGTTTTTTGCTTCCTTATGTTCCAAATTGCTGACTTGATTCTTGGCTTCATCTGCTCTACTGTTGATTAGCTGTAAATTACTCATTTCAGTTAGTGTATCCCTCATTTCTGACTGGTACTTTTTTATGGTTTCCATGTCATTTTTTTATGCTGTTGAAGTTCTCACTTAAGTTCATTGAACATCCTTACAACCAGTGTTCTGAACTTGGCATCTAGTAGATTGTCTCCGTTTTGTTCTGTTCTTTCATTTGGGGTATGTTTCTTTGTCTCCTCATTTTGGCAGCCTACCTGTGTGTGTTTCCCCAGGCTTGGTAGAGAGGCCTTATGTAGTAGGTGTTCTTTAGGGTCCAGTGGCACAGCCTCCCTAATCACCCAAGCTGAGCACTCCAGGTGTGCCCCCTGTGTGGGGTGTGTACACTTTCCTGTTGTAGTTGAGCCTCATTGCTGTTGGCATAACAATGGGAGGGATTTACCCCCAGCCCAGTCGGCTGCAAGGACTGGCTGCAACCACCAACCACCGTGGAGGATCAGTGGGGCTCTGGTGCCTGCTGAGTCTGTCTCTTGACTATGTTGCTTGTGAAAGTCGTTGGGTGGTACATTGATGTCGTCTGAAGCTTCCCAATGGGTGCACTCGCTCTGGCGTCTCAAGAGGTACAGGCCAAGGTCAGCCACTCCTTGTGTTCTGACCACCACCTGTGTTCTGCCTGGGGCCACCTGGCATGAGCTACAAAGCAACCTGCAGGTGGCTGCTACTTGTGCTGGGCTTGGAGGTACCCAGGTGAGGCCAACCTGCAAACCAAGGCTGGCTACTGCTAGTGCCAGTCCTTCAGCCACTTAGCAAGAGGAGATTTTTGGCAAGTCTGAGCATGAGCCAAGACAGGCCATTCATAGGGAAAAGCCCCTGGAAACAGCTTGGATGGGGTCTCAGGTAATCACCAGGGTGGGGCAGTGTGAGCCAGGTTGATGGAGACTCAGATATGGTGCCCACCTGCCAGCTTGGTTGGAGGGGGGCTCAGAAAAGGAACAATGGCCTCTGCCAGCATTTTTGTCTGGCACAAAGCTGGCCCCCCAGTTCTCACCAATGCCAGACAATTCATTTCCTGCCCATATGTCCCTGGTCCCTTTCGAGCTGCTGTCCTAGCACTGGAGTTCAGAGGGAGTGAGTCAGAGTATGTCTGTGTGCAGGCCCTTTAAGAGGACCTGCTTAATTCCCTAGTTGTAGGATTTCCATTTAGCTAGATTTTGGGCAGTTCTTAATGATGATTGTTTTGTAGTTTAGTTGTAATTTTGATGTGGTTGGTTTCAAGTTTTTATATATATCTTTTCCTTAAATCCCCATATACTTCATTTTCTTCTTATAGTGCCAACTCCCAGTTTACCTATGCTTGAGTGAATAAATATGTGTGTCAGCAGTAAATGATGGGCAGAAAACCCAAAATCCAGATCTTTGTCCAATGTAGCTCTCCACGAACAGAAAATTTTCCTTCTGCTTTTAAGAGCTTTTCCAATCCTTAAGGGACTGAATACCCCAGAATGCAAATGTAGTATTTTACTCAATTTTCCGTGTTAGGTACCCCCACCATACAAATGGAGAAATTATGTCTCAGATTCTAAATATCTGACACATACTAGATAATATACCCGACTTCTGTTTAAAATGTTACTTTATATACTTGACTTTTCCAATAGCATACATTTAGGATCATACTGAATTGTTGGCAGCTCTTTTGTTAAAGGTAAAATGTTAGGTTAAATTATATTATGCTGAGATACACCTTAATTTTGGAGGTTACTGACTCCTTTGAGAATTTGATGAATTTGCATTCAATTTCGGGGTTCATGTATAGTCCTATACCAGTTACTGAATGTCTTGAAAGTAAAGTTGAACACGTTTGTGTCTGAACTATTTTTGCTTTGTTTATAGGATTCTAAATTGTACATCATCTGTTAATTTCCCAAGCCTGGAGAAGCTAATGTCAACTCATCATGTGATACTCAATTTGTACAATAAATTATGAACCTGGAAAAGCTGGTTGTCTTTATTTACAAGATATCAAAAATATAAAAACTGTACAAAATGCAACAAAGGCAAAAAACTGGCAGTGACTTGGTCTGAATTTTAGTTTCTCAAAGCAAGGCTCAGTACTGGAGGTAAGCAACTGAAATGTCTGTCTGACTTCAAGTGTACAAGGTTGTGAATAGCCATTTTAGCTGAAGTAGAACATGGAAGCTAAATTTCTTCACCTGACTTATAGAGTGTTTCGGTGCACTCAAAATCTAACAGGTGCAAATTCAGATGTCAGTGGGTGGTTGTATTTTATCTAAATCTTAGAAAGAAAGGAACTGTAGTTCACCCTACCTAGTTACATACATTCCACTAGTCATAGGCCAAGCAAAAATGTTGTAGGTCATTTAACATAGTACTTGAGTGCCATACAGTAACTACATTTTTACAGCAGAAAACATAACATGCTCATAGAATTCTTCAGCTAAAATTGAAGATGGTATTATATTACTCAGTTTGAATCTTGAAGAGGAATTACTGAAATCAATTGGTTTTTTTCTAAACATAATAAATTAAAATAGCATTTGAACAGAAAATGCATAGTTTCCACACATTCCAAAGCACCATAAATGTCCCCTCCATGAACATAATACCTCTTATTCAACTAACGGAAATTAGTTAAATGTGGTTGCTATAGAAACGTGGAACTCTCCTGTTAAGATTTTCCAAGCAGCATACTTCCAGATCCATATAGACAAAACATTCTTTGTAGCTTAAATATTAATCACTGAGGTATTTGCTTTTAGTCTCCCTTTTTCAAACAGTAGCTTCCAAAGGTCTTGAATACCGATGGTTTATTGCGGACTATAAGCTCCTGCAGCTAGAACCAAGTTTCTTCGAGTAAAATGGAGATGTACAACTGGTGTGGATTTGGTCATATATGTTCCCAACAATAACTCCTGTGAATTCTCAGGTAAATTTATATGCCCAGTGGCTGTAGTAAAGTCATCAGTCTCTAAATCTTCAAATGCTTTGATAGCATCCCATAACCGGACTGTATTATCCATTGAACCTAAAGGGAAAGTCAAAGGAAACCATTTAGTAGCATCTACCATATTTAGCTTCTGACATTTTGCCAAGTACAGTTTATTTACTGTATATTTCTGGTGAAAAATCTAAACCTGATTAACAATTCTATTCCTTCTAAAGGAGCATTTCAAGCAGTAGTTTAACGTGAGGTCATTATACATGTAGAGTAATACTCTGGAATCATGGCTAAACAGAAGCAAAGCCTAAAACAGCAGGACTTAATTTTGCAATTGTCAACACTTATTGTTTCCTTTTAACATACCATACACCCTTTACCACAAAGCCATTTCTAGTCATTTACCTGATGCCAAAATTTCACCATCTCTACTAAACCTAAGTGAACAGACTGTATCGGTGTGGCCTTTTAATTCTCCAACCATCAAACCATGTCCAATATCCCAAAGGAGTACTCTGCCATCTGTTGCTCCTGTAGCCAGGAATCTCCCATTGGGAGAAAATGTCAAGGAATGAATTGGTCCCTAGAAAAGAAGTTCATAGAAACAGTCAATAGTAGGGCCAAAATCTAAGAAAATAAGACAAAGTTAGAATTTTTAAGTGTAGTGGTACGAATAGCATCTTTAGAATGTTTGTGTCACTGGTTCATTTTTTAAATATTTTTTTATCTCAGTAGCAACCTTGTGTACTGGAATAATGAAGGTGTAAAAATACCTTGTGTCCAGTGAAGATCCTTACACAGTTCCCATTCAGGACATCCCAGAGCCGCACAGTTCTATCTGCAGAGCCCGTAGCCACATAATTAGAATTTGGATGGAATCTGGTACAATTCACATCAGCAAGATGGCCAGCAAATATCCTTAAAGGCTGATAGTGGTCTGTAGCCCAGAGCCTTTTTAAAAATTTATTAAAAGTAAAGATAATAATTAGTAAACTATGAAATGCCACAATTCTATCCAAAATAAATATCTATGTGAAATGTTAGTTCCAAATGGGTCCCCCATCACTTGAAAAGAAGGAATGATTGAGACTAAACAACATTCTTAAGAAAAATGATCTGGTAAAAATATTTTTTTTATTATTCTTGAGTTCTCGCCTCCCGCCCTTCTATCCGATCCAACTCCTAGTCTAACCCATAGAAATCTTTGGTCACCACATAATTTCTGACCTGAGTTACCTCATCCTGAACTTTTAAAGAGATGACAGGGAAACAGGTGCTACAGTAGTAGTGAAAGACAAGGTTAAACAACTGATAAAAAACTGAAAAGATACATATAAAAAAAATAAATCTAAAAAAAGTTAAACAGCAGGTAGAAGGCAGGGAAAGTGTGTTAATAAGCTAACTTGAGAAAGAGAAATAACTCAAAACTCTTCATGTAGACATAATTATAGACATAGTAATACTCTTTTTCCAAATTCATTTTCAAATGAGCTATAAAGCTGACATTCTCTAAAAAGTTGATCCTGAATAACAGAAGTGAAAATGAATTTGGCTGAGTCGTAATTTCCAACAAGAAACCATTCTGTTCCTTGAGTAAACCCAGTTATAAGATCACAATGTACTTACCGAGCTACTCGGTCATGGCCCCCTGACACAAAATAATATCCATATGGAGAAAACTGTGTGTCCCAAACTGGATAATTGTGTCCTTTATATCCCACCAAGCAAGTAAATGTCTGAAGACTCCACAATCTAACAGTTCCATCCTCTGAAGAGGAAAGCAGGTAGTTCCTGAGGTAAGAGAATATATTTCCCAGAATAACTTTTAGTTACCTGTCCAGTTTCTATACATTTGAATATATTAAATATAGCTGACATGCTACATCTCACTTTTAATTTATATATGGCATTCACAAAAAGTAATACAAAGGGATAATGACAAAAAGTACAGTCAAGGTCAATTTAAAAAGGCTAAGGAATGTGATATGTCACTTCAATTTTTTATTTATTTATTTTTTTTAATTTTTATTTTAAAATGAAGATGCTATTTTCCTATCCTGTATGACTTGTATAAGCATTTAAAAGGGAATAACTTTTTGACACACATAAAAGCAGAAACAAAAAACACTACAGACACATGAATAATCTACCTTTTTTAGGGATAGATACAAAAGCTGAACTACTCAAAGTAGTATGATTTTCACCAAAATCAAACGTTTCCCTCAAGTAAAAATGTATCATCTGGCTAAACCCTAACAAACAACAAAAACCTCATTCTCAAAGGCTCATAAAGATGAAAATCTTGATGGATTAAAAGCTAATATCCAAGTAAGATACAGATGGTATGAATACAACATACCCTTTTCCCATTTCTATGGAATGTTAGAAATCATGATGCCTATTTATGGGCTACAAATTTCCTTGTCAATATTGTCTTAGTTCTTTTGATTGTACAAAAATAAATCTTCGATTAATAGCTAATAAGCCTTTAATCTCAGGAATCATAAGTTTAGAGATGGTGAAAAAGAGCAGTAGCCACAAACCCAAAGAAGCAAGTCAAATCAAGGGTTATACAAAACTAAAACTAATTTTTAAAACCAGCAAACCCTGAAGCTGTGCATCTCAAGTCTGTAAATTTGAATATACAGTAAGTTGCTATCTTGTACACACAAGATGAATTAGCACATGGCAAGATTCTAAAAGATAATGACTGACAAGCAACCATGAGATTTTTCTAACAGAAAGTTCCCTAACATTTGCATAATGTTTCCAGTAATTAACTTTTATATAATTTCAGTATAGTAACAGCAGTACTTAAATTTATTGTTTGTACTTTACCTATCTGGACTGAAGCTGGCTCCATAGACAGGCCCACTGTGACCATACAAAATCTTTAACTCACTTGCTGTTTTCTCATCCATGATTCTTTCCAATACATCATCTGATTCTTTGTCTATGAGGCTAAGATCTAAAATGGTTCAGAAATACTGATTTTTAAAAGTACATTCATTAAAACATTTTACGGCAATCACATCACGGTTCAGAAAAAGAACTAACACTTGAACAGTTCCTTCTGCATACCACCCACTGTGCTAATGCTTCTAAATTAGGTGATACTATTCCAATGTATAGCAGAGGAAACAGGTGCGGAGGAGTTAACACCTTGCTGACCAGTCACTAGATAACTCATGTCTGCACTTATTATATTAATTTAAGTAATTTTAAACACCTTGTTGACCAGTCAACGACAGAAAAGTAGCCAGCTGCACGAGTGAGTTTTGGCTTGAAATAGCCGGTTAGCAAGGTGTTTTAATAATTTGCTAGAGTGCACACAGCTAGCAATAATCAATGTTGGACCTAATGTAGGACTGAAACTCAAATTATCCACTATATCACAATGTTTCACAAAAATGAAAACCATTGAAAGTATATTATTTTACTTAAAAGTACAGCAAGCATGAAATCCTGATCTCTTTTTTAGCCATTTTTTATGGCTAAAACAAAATATTCTCCCACTATCTGCTTTAAAGCTTTCTTAAAATTCACAAGCCATCAATCACAAAATGTTGTATTCTTAAACTTAAGGAGTTTTCTAGCCTAATCCCCTCATTCTACAGAGAAGAAAACTGAGGCCCAGAGAAATTAAACCAGTCTAGCACCCTAGTCTCCTGATTGCCACTCCAATGCAGCTATTGGGAATGTTAATATTTTGAGTTAAAGTAAAATCAAATGAAAGTCGACTAAAATCACAATCTCTGGCATATAATCCATAGAAATCAAGATTGGTGTAAACTAACAAAGAATTTACATCCTGACAGGTCATCTCAGTTACCTGCTGCTTGCTTGACACTACGAAGCTTTTTGGGAGTCACAGACCACACTCTAACAGTTGAATCTGCAAAACCTCCAGCAATCAAACTAGAATCATCAGTGACATCCACTGCAGTAAGGCCCTGCCAAAAACAAAACAAAACAAAACAAAAACTTTATACCAAACAATATTGTTTTAGGGGAGAAAATTACAATCACATCTTATAGAATAAATAATGATAGCTACTTTTCTCATATAAAATATGATTTGAGATTTCATTCTTCTGTGAAACCAACTGTTTGAAATCACTTTTAGAACATGTCATCTTTACCCCTTTTTTCCTTCGAAATTTGAAGTGGATGACATGAAACAAATGTTAATCATTTTTGCCCTTTACTAAATATATCATCAGCCGCCTATTATAAAGAATCTATAAATACATGTGGAATTGTTAATAAAAAATACTAAGTTTATATAAGCACTTAAACCAAGTTCAATAGAGATGAACTACAGTTTCCTCCTCAAAGGCTAGCAGAAGAATTCTGATCAGTGAAACCAGGGACACATGTACACAGGATTCTGGTATCTACAAGTTGCTCGAGTTCTTTTAAACATTGCCTTCTATCTATTCATAGCAGTGTCTAATTCTCCTTTCTTAATAGCTGTCTTTAAGCTATATTTACATTGAGAGTTTAAATAAGAAAACTCCATTTTAATTAACACATTTCTTTTAATAGTAAATCACCATTTTTACATGATTTTCCAGGAAGAAACTGCCCAATTAGTTTACTAACCTGGTAAGCATTGAGGAATGTATAGAAACAAATGGAGGGTAAACAGTCTGGCCCAAGGCGCACACGTTTGGTGGTTTCTTTCATATTCATTATCTTATCCAACTTATCTGAATCTTTCAACTCAGGAAGAGGGATTCTGTGAAAGAAAAACGGACTGGAAATTATTCTATTAAGAAACTAGAGCCCTGTAAAACTTATCAATTTATACCTCCACACATGTTCCTGAGGTTTTTTTCCTCACCTGTTTTGAGGTGGAGCATTGGGATCTTGCTTTTTGCTTTTGGATCCAATACTGTCTTTTCTAGGCTTCTTCTTTTTAGGTTTTCCTTCTTCATTTTCTCCTTCTTCATCCTCATCATCCAATGGCACTTCAATTTCTGGCTCTTTTAATAAACCAAAAAACACCTACAAGTCAAAAGAGCCAATGTTTTTTAAATTAATTTTTTGTTCATTAATACATCCTTTTCATATCTTGACAGGATGTCACAATTACAACAGAGCACTTTATACCCTGAAGCAGATTCTGTACTTGTCTACCCAACAGCCATCGTCCCCTTCTTCCTTACTAACAGAACCCTGAGTGTTGGGGCAGCAATATGATCAGTTAAATAATTTCTGTTCCTGGGCTCCCATGCAGCTAGGAATGGCCATATATAATGTCATTCTGGCCAACTAATATACAGGGTAGGATTTTAGAAAAAAATACTTTTCCTGATAAAAAGAAAAAGGAGAGATTCTGCAGGGATAAGCCTCTTGTGCTCCCCCTATGCCTTCCTGGAATGCAGTTGCAAGGCTGGAGCTGCAACAGCAATCTGTGAGCACAAAGCGAATTACATTCTAAAAATATTGTGGAGCAGAGAGTAGGAGCCAGGGTCCTTGATGGCATTGTGGAGCCCTCATGCCAGCCCAGGAGGGCCTTCCTCTATAATATCATTTTACATGAGAGAAACCCTTACTTGTTTCCATCACTGTAGCTAGGGTTCTGTTAAATGCAACCATTCCCCAATTCTCACGAAATTTAGTATACAGTGTAAAATTATTCCCAAACTAGCCATAAGAAAAATGTGTAGATGGAAATGCTACAATTTTTCATAATCTGCATTATATAGTTCTTAGGTTTATTCCCATACCTTTGATTTGTTTGCCTCTCGTTTAGCCTCTCCTGCCAAACTTCCCACCATCGCATCTATCTGTTGCTTACTACGCGGCATCCCATCAAAGATGTCAATGTAGAGGTGCTCCTGAACTATGTTCCATATCTGATTGTTCTGTTTCTCCTGAAGATGCCTCTTCAAGAGTTGGTACGAGTCACGGGAAATACGCAGAACAAATTTACTTGTTCGAAAATCCAACATGGTCTCATTCCCTTTCATGTGTTCCTTTTTGGTAAGACTAGATAATACTCGTAGGTCATCTTGGTAATAACATTCCTGATCTCCATGGAACCTGTTTTAGTGATTTTAAAAAGTCATTTTTCAATGTAATCATACGGGATCTGCCTCTCCCCCAATATATTTATAAACATTCCAGAATATATTCAACGTGTCTGAATAATCCTGGACTAGCTGTAGGATCAGAAGTGACTTATTTCAAAATTACAGTTCAGTTTCTGAATTCATCCTAAAAATGACCAATTTAACTCTCTAATGAAATGTATCATAAACATTTTAAGAGAATTTGAAATAAATAACAAGTGAATGAAAGATAAGATGTCCATCATTGGTTGACAGTCTCTTCTGAATGCCACCATTGGTAGACATTTGAAAAATGGTAGAATCTTTGCTTTACTAAATTTTATGTTCTCTCAAAACCCACTTTTTTAAAAACTTTTTTAATGAAAAATTTCAAACATAAACAAAAGTAGAAATTAGTATAATGAATTCAATGTACCTATCACCCAGCCTCTCAACAATAATCAGTACGTGGCTTTCTAATAAAACCCACAATTTTTAATGATTTCATACATTCTTAATACCAGATATTTGTTAAAAGTCAGTACTTTAATAATATGACTAAAGAACAAACATTGATACCAAAGACAAGCACTTCCATTTACTCACCATTACCAAAGGCAATTAAATAGACTTTCCAGCCTTGGTAACAATTAGTAAATTTAAATGTATTTTTATTTATACAAATCTTAATATTCCTAATAAAGTAAAATTAAAGAACATATATTTGGCATTCACTAAGAGCAGCAAGCAATGCAAAAACATTTAGAATAAAACAATGATCAAACATAAGATATTATTACCCTAGCTCTGATAGACACATAGCCAATAGATTCCTAAACTATTACCCGTTACCCTATTATGACTCGTTGAGATATGAACTAAAGGTTTCTAAGATTTGAATGAAATTAGAAATCTCAGCCTCTTAATGTTTGTCACTGCTTATAACCTCATCTGAGCATTGGGTCCAGGGAAGGGCTGAGACTGATAACAAGGAGACAGGGAGTCCCCTATGATATTCCAGCTTCCTATGTGAGTTGACTATACCATGAGAATTGAAAAGGTGTATTGATGACAATACTGTAAGAAAAATGAGCTTAGGGTAGAAGTTCCATCACCATCAGCCTTAATTTTTTTCCCCAAAAACACTGAACTACAGAACATTTGCTCTATATGCCTTCTATTAGGCATCATGGAACAATGAATGAATATAATGGCATAGAAGCCAAGAATCCTGAGTTTTATTATTCTTCTATGACCACTACCTGTGTTATCTAATAAGTCCTGGTTTCTAGGTCTATTGCTTGTAGTAAAGAGCTCTCATTCACACTTTTAAGCACTGCCTCCTTTTTTTTTTTCCTGGATAAAAACCTTTAGATTTCAGTCAGGCTGCAGGATTCTCATATCACTACATCCCTCTTTAAACATGTCTTTGGCTTCTACAACTCAACACTCTCCTGGTTTTCTTCCTACTTCTCTGGCATCTCCTTTTATATCTCTTCTACTTGGCCATCTCTTCTACTTCTTTTATATTTCTTCTACTCCAAATGTCAGAGGTCCTCAAAACTCAGGCCTAACACTCTCAATGACTTTATTTCATACACCTCCCAGACAATCTCATCCATAGCCATCAATATTATACACAACACTGACTTTTGTCACACCGCTTCCAGTTGATCTCATCCATATCCATCAACATTACATTCCAATTCATGGTTCTAGTCCCTACCTCTCCTCTGAGCTCCAAAGCCTTATATATCATCCACCTAACAACTTGACACCTCTTAAAAGGTCACAGGCATATTCAAATCTGAACTCAAGATTTTTCCACACCCTCCTCCAGGGTTTTCTATCTCAGTGAAGGGCACCCCTATTCAGCAAGAGGAGCCAGAAACCTAGGGGTTATCAATAATACCTTCATCTCCTTCACCTCTATATCCAATCTATCACCAAGTATCTCACCAATACCTCCACTCCCTTTCACCAACACTACCACACCCTAGTTCAGTGTTTCTCAACCAAGGTGCTACTGGCACTTGAGACGGAACAATTCTCTACTAAGTAGGAATACCTGCACATATTAGAACATTTGGTATACCTGCTCCTCCCCTCTAGTCATTATGACAACCAAAAACACCTCCACAGATTTTCTGGGGAGAGGAATAACATTGTCCCCAGTGGAGAACCACTACAATAAACTCCCAGACTCGTCAATCTATAGTCAATCTGTCCCCCCCCACACACCAGTTTTCCCCACTGCATAAAGGTTCTTTCAGAATGAAAATTTAATAACATGCTCCTTCAATAACTTCTATAGCAGAGGTGCCTTACTGTCCTCAAATATCCATTTTTATTTCTTCCTCCTGAATAGAACACATGTTGACTGAGCACAATGACACTTAGGTAAACAGCACATTTCCTACCTTCCTTGTAAATAGGTGTGATTGTTGACTAATGACATAAAAAAGGAAGAAATGTGATTGCTTAGAGCCATCTTGTGCCACAGGTGGAAGCTCCATGACAGGGATGGTAGAGCAACAAGATCGAGAATGCCTGGGGCCTTGCTAATCAAGGAATCCATACCAGCCCTGGACTACCTAACTTCATGAGAGAAATGTTTTTATCCTATTTAAGCCTCTATTTTGTTTGGGTTTTCAGTCATTCTCAATCTAATCTCATCCTAACATAGCTTCATGTTCTCTTGGGATATTTTACTTATGCCATTATGTTAGAGTTTTCAGTGAATCTCAGCCAAATCTAATCCTATACAATACAACCTCTTACTACTCTTAGAATAAACAAAGACCTTCAACATGGCCCAAGAACCTACCTATTCCAGCCCCTAACCAGTTGTCCAGCTTCATGTAGTACCACCACCCTCATACTCTGCTCTAGCCACACTGCCCTTCTTTCATCTTTCTACCTACCATGGTCCCTACTGCCACAGAGCTTAGCTTTCACACATGCTTTTTCCTCTTCTCTTCATCTGGTTAACTCCTACCCAATCTTTAGATCTTACCTCAAGCATCACTTCCTCTGGGAGCCTTCCATGACTTCTCCAACTAGATCAGACCCCCTCATTTTAGGTTCCCATAGCACCAGGTACCTGTCCTTCATAAAATACTTTTTGAGCTGCAATCTTACATTTGTGTGGTCACAGATGAGTATATACATTATATATATGTACATACATATGTTATATATATAATATATATAAAAATTCACATACTTCTCAAAGAATGATTTTGCTTCATTTTCATGTTGATTGTAGACTAGTTCCAAGTACATGTGTACAAACAGAGGGTAAAAAAGTTGGGATAACTCTGCCCGATGGCAGTCCAAGGAACATTCAATGAAGTGTTTCAGTCCACTATAGTATTCTTCATACATTGTGGGGTCTCCTTGTTGGTTGTAAGCTGACAGCACAGCACTGACATCCGGCTGGTCTTCCACAGCTACACTTCCAACTGTTTAAAAAAAGAAAAACAGCTTTCAAGAAAATAACCTAATATGCACCAAATGACTAGGGCTATTTGGCTAAGGTCCAGAGGTGATTGATATTTGTCTTTCTCCTCTCAAACTCCCTTCCCCAACACAATCACATAATCTTTTAATGGGATTTTTACTTTGTTTCAGTCACCTATCCAAAACTCCTTCAGCTTGTCCACATCTTAAAACAAAAATTTCTTTTTTGAGTTTGAGAGTACATTTATTAAAACTGGGGACAGTGAAACAAGGAAGGACTTAGGATAGAAGAAGCAATAGGAGACAGCCTAGACTAGGCTGCTTTGGCTCACTGAAAAGTCAGAAAAGTGGGTCTTGGAGACAGGTTCAGGGGGTTAGCCCTGGGCGAGCTGACGCTGCCCATTGCTCCCCTGATTACAAGTCTCATGGGGAACCTTAGAATTTAGGAGATGCATGCCTGTGCGGGAAGAAGAGAGGGAAGGGAAAGGTATGGGCATGCTAGGGGGTGGGGGTGGGGTGGGGGTGGGGATAAAGTGCGCCAAAACAAAATTTTCAATTCAATAACAAGAGATTCAATATTTTTCCTGGAGCTACCTTATTTTAAAGATAAATTTTATAAAACATGGTATGTGCAAATCAAACTATATTAATCTCTCAAGGCTCATGCAAATTGCACCCACCACCACCATCCCCATGCCCTTGAGTAACATTCCCAGTTCCCTGAGCTAAAGTACTGTGTAACTTTCCTGTAACATCCTATCCATATGTGTCCATCTTTCACTCCTATAAGCATTTTAAGGGTGGGAAGGACATGCCTTATTTATATTTCCAAAATATATACTTATACTTAAAACAATTTCCAGAACCACCATTACAAGGCAGAAAAAAGGCGTATTTATTTGTAATATAGCAATATCAAACAATGATACGTGTCAGTTGAATCAGAGTTTTATTGTGGGAAATTTCTAAGTTGCAATTATAGTACTCTTATGCTATTTACTGCACAAATGATATGAATTATTTTGGTTACTCTGATGGCCTTTTTCTCCTTACTGGTTTCTGAGTTATGATCTAAAATATAGGTCAAGTTTCTGAAGAGGTGAGAGATTTTAACAAAATGACCAACAATATCATTCAACCATCTTATATAGTTCATTCACAAATTTCAGCATTCAGAAAAAATTCCTCTCAATTACATTTTTGCACATTTCTATTTATGGGTTACAATGCTACGTATTCATACTTCACTTCCAGCAATGCTGCAAAGACTAGGTCTCACAAATACAGATTGATTTGGCTAGAAGCTCTGCACTGGATAATTTAATTCAACAAACTATTATTGGCTCAGGATCACCTTTAAGACCTTTACTGCATGAACTTTGTGAAAGCAGTTGCTGGGAAAAGAGGAGCCCTCGGGTGTTAGGAATGGATACGTAGGCATAAACTTTTCAATGCCAGCCGTTTTACATATATTATACCTGAGCCTCACAAATAACCCATTTAATAGAGGAAGGAAAAAACTCAACCTTGGGAAGAATAACTTAATCAGCATCACACAAGCAACAGAAGCACAATCTGAACCCAGGTCTGTCCAACACCTCTTCCTTAAGGAATGACTCTCAAACTTTGCCATACATCAGTACCCCTTGGAAGCATTTATTCAAAAATGCAGATTCCCAGATCCACTTCTACAGGGTCCGATTCACCAAGTCTGAAGTGATGCCCAGGAATCTTCATTCCCCAAAAGATTTAACATTCGTGGTAGTTAACCTGTATTTTAAGAAATACTGGCTACACTATGTTCCATCACTCCCTGGCTATGCAGTCAGAAGTAAATCTCTTGGCTATTCTCAAGTCTGTTTACTCAACTCTAAAGTAGAGATACTGTGTAGCTTACCGTGGAACTGTGAGAATTATTATATGGAACCTAAAGTATTTATGGTACCTAACGTATGCTAGTACAGAACTGTACGAATATTGTCAGTGGTCATGCAGACCTGCCCAAGGCTCAAAAGCCCAAATAAGAGGAAAGAGACCAAAAACCTGAAGGTCCCTGGCTCCCTGCTCCCACCTTCCCCATACATCCCTCTGCTCAACAGCTCTCCTCAGCCTCTCGGTGGAACTGACAGCTCTACCAAGAGGGCTTGACTGCGCAGCCGGCGCACTGGAGAAAGGGGCGGGCATGTGGGCCCTAGAGGCGGGCCCAGGAAATTCAAAACAAGCCCGCAGAGGTGCAGGCCCGCCAGCCACGGCGTTCCCGGCTAGTTCCCCTTCATGCCGCCGCTGCCTCCCCGGGTCCAGGCGGCTCACCTTTCCCCGGAGCCACAGGACCTGTTGCTGAGCCCGAGACGGCGGCAGCGCCCGAAGCGCCGGTGCCGGGAGGGTCGGGGGCCGCAGGGCCGGGAGCCGAGGCGGTGACCCGGCTGAGAAGCGCGCTAGCCGCCTCAGCGCCGGCGCCGTCCGCCTCTCCCGGGGCTCCGGATCCCGCCACTGCCTCCTCCAACAGCCGGGCCTCACGGCGCAGTGCCTCTTCTGCCTCGCGAAGGTTGCTCTGCCGTAGAAACTGCAGCACCGCCAGCAGAGTCTGTCGGTCGTGGGAAGCGCCGGCCTCCGGAGCAGCGGCGGGCACCGCGGCCGCCCCCGCCGGGGCAACGGCAGAGACAGCCACCGGAGGTTTGGGGGTCCCACCATCCCCACCGGCTGACGACGCCGCCGCAGCGTTCCCGCCGCCGCCATTGGGGCCGTTGTTGGTAGTGCCGCCGCCACCCTCGCCAGCGCCGTCCCCCGCTTGAGGAGGTAGCAGCGTCTGCGGTCCCTCAGCCTCTAACTTGACCGCCACCTCCGTCTGCTCCTCCGCCAGCGCCGCCATCTTGCGGCTGAGCCACCTTGTGCCGTCAAGTGTGATTGAGTTTTCGCCACATGGAGGGCGGGGAAAAGGCATTTTACGACACCTCTGGAGGGCAATTTACGGCAGTAGGAGGGGCGAGAAAGAAGGAGAAAAGGAATTCGAGCAAGAGCAACTTTCAAAAGTGAGTGACGGAAGGGCAGGAAGTTGGAGTTGGCGACCGCCTATTGCATTTGCCTGAAAATAATTACCATTAATTGCAGACCAGCTATATTCAGGCACAACGATAGACGGTTTATATTGCATGACCTTTAATCCAACAATTTTATAAGGTACTACTATCCTCACTTTACAGATGGCTCAGCCGAGACCCAAAGAAGTTACATAACTTCCCAAAGTCACGCAAGAAGAAAGTGTCAATTTTCGAATCCAGGTCTTTAACTCAGAAGCATATATCATTTGCCGGAGGGAGGCTTCTGGGATACTGGTAATGTTTTATATTTTGATCTGGGTAGTGGTTACTTTTTTTTTTCTTTCAGTTTTTACTTCGGTAAAAATTAATCGAGCTGCACGCCTACGCTTTGTGAACTTTAGAGCACAAGTTATATTTCAATAAAGTGTTTTTAAGTACCTAAATTCAAAATTGAATGTGACATGTGTGCACTCTGTATTCGTGCTACGTTATTCATTGTTACAAATTGTAAAATTTCTACATTTTAAACGTAAATTTAAAAATAGTATATGCCACTTTGCAGTATGCTTCTTTAGGTTATAAAACCCTGCTCCATGTTTTATCTCCCTTGAATCTCGCAACTCTGTGGGACAGGTGCAAACAGGAAGAGTGAACCTGGGACATTGGGAAGATCTAGCACAGTTATCCAGGTTGTTGGTTTTGAGGTCTTACTAGCTTCCTTTGACCCTGATTACCAGCTAAATGACCTAGAACAAGTTACTTAACTCACTCTACCCCAGTTGCCCAATTTCTAAATTAAGGACAGTAATAGTACCTACCTCATAAAGCTGTGTGAGGATTAAGTGGAATGATGTATATATGATACCTAACACGTAATAGCTATTGGTTGTTTTCACTTTGTTTTAAAAGGTATTTTGTAAATGTTAAGTCCAATCATGATGTTGATGGTGATTTCAAGACTGAAATATAAAACAAATCTAATTGGATATGCAAAGATTATGAAACATGGGGATTCGAGGGTGAGGGGAAATGAGCAAGAATTGATTAGCATTTACTTAGCACTGACCGAGAGGGAGAACCTAAATCTGATGGTACATGCTTATGAGATGGGGAGAATTCATCATTTTCCTCAGGATCATTCAACTAATATTTCCGATTCAGTATTCACTAGTTGATATTAACTGTAATTAATTGAGTACTTAGATGAGCGATGCCATGAATAACAAGCCCAGATGTGTTTACTATTCCCTGGAAAGATGTTTTACCCCCTTAGTAATAGTAAATTAACATTTTTTTTAATATATATTTTTTTTTATTTCAGAGAAAGGAAGGAGGGAGAGAGAGAGAGATAGAAACATCAATGATGAGAGAGTCATTGATCAGCTGCCTCCTGCACACCCCCGACTGGGGATTGAGTCTGCAGCCCAGGCACATGCCCTGACCGGAATCAAACTGCGATCTCCTGGATCATAGGTTGATGCTCAACCCCTGAGCCATACCCGGCCGGGGTTAAATTACCATTCTGATGCATACATTAGTCTCTCAAATCAGGTCCTGGAAACTGGACTCACCTGTGCAACTATTGCCCAGATACTGGACTCGAAGTACAGCTACCCACTTTCTATAGGGTCCAGCTTTTACCTGGCTTTGTCTCCAAAGAGTGTGGGTTGAGACTTCAGCTGAGGTTACTTACACCAAGTAGAGTGATTTTTCTGTTACACCACAATAGAGATAAGTGTATTGAATTCCTGCAAGGCCCACTATTAATTTTTTATTCTCTTTTCCCCTTCCTTTCTGACCCCTTCTCCCATTTTCCTACTTTCTTTTTGGGATGCTTTAAGAGGTCTAGTGTCACTCTGTATCTTGTTCCTTCATAGAAGAGCTACTCTTGAACTCTGGATGTTTCTCTTTCTCTTTGATGTTCTTTCATGTCACTCTAATGTATCTAGAATTAGTTTTTTTCTGTCTATCCTGATTTGCCCTTTATGTACCCATTCAATCTGAGATTTAAAAAAATTTTTTTTTTAGTTTGGGCACTTAGCAAGCATTATATCTACAAATAATATCCTCCCCTCTATTTTATCCCAACTTCTTGGATTCTTAGGATGTAGGTATTATAATTCTATCCTCTAGGTCTGTTAACTTTAATATTTTCATGTTTACCTTTTCCTAATACCTCCCAGAAGAGTTCCATAACCTGATTTTTCAGTGCAATAAGTCATTTTTGGCCTAGATCCATATTGCTGCGTAACCCATTTATTGAGTTATTTACTTCAAGCATTATATTTTTCATAGCATTTTAAATTAGTTCTTCAAGATTTATTGTTCCTGCTTCAAGTAATCCAGTTGGGTAATTTTGTTCCCCATTTCCTCACCCACCCCAGGGGGACATTTGACAATGTCTGGAGACTTTTGGTTTTCACAACTTGGGGTGGTGCTACTGGCATCTAGCAGGTAGAAGCCAGGAGTGCTGCTAAACCCACAATGCACAGGACAGACCCAGCCCCACCACAACAAAATATTATCTTATTTTTAGACAGCGTGAAAGGGAGTGAGGGAGGGAGAGAGAAACATTGATGTGAGAGAGACGTCGATTGGTTGCTTCCTTACGGAGGCTGGGGATTGAACCTGCAACCCAGGTATGTTCCCTTGACCAGGAATCAAACCCGTGATCCTTCAGGGCTTGGGCCAATGCTCTAACCACTGAACCACACCAACCAGGGCTCTTATTTTTTTGAGGATATGTATTATTATCTTATTAAAATTACCTTTCCATCTGATGCATTTAATCTGTTTCATCTAGTCTAGGTCGTTCACTTTCTCACTTTAATGAGAGTTGTACCTCTTTCTGCAACTCATTACTTTTCTCCATGAATTTGTATGTGGGTGTATCATTTACCTTGGCTGATACATATACCCAAAGGGAGAGGCTGAAGCCCAGCAATGGAAAAGGTGAGGGGTGTCCCAAAAGGGCTTCATCACTCCATTTACTAACCCACATGCACACATGTGCATACACATGCACACACACATCCTCAGGGTTTTCACCACTTGTACAGATCTTTACTTTAGAGCTGCATAGTACTCCATCTTATGCACAGTCACTTGTTCATTCATTTACTCTCCTGTGTGTGGGCCTCTAGCTGATTTCCAATATTGTGCAATTACAGTGTTGCAGTGAATAACCTTTTGTATATGTATTTTTGTATTGTTGGATTATATCTTCAGAATAAATTCCCACGTGAGTGATTGGTAGATCAAAGATAAATGCACATATTGTTTTCCCAGATGCTGCCAAACTGTCCTCCATAAGGTTTCTACCAATTAGCAATCTTATCAGCAATGTACAAGAATAACTGTTTCCTCAGTCTCATGACCAGAATGTTTTGTTACTTTTTAATTTTTTCCGTTCTGATAGGTGGGAAATGGTATCTCAGAGTGGTTTATCATCATCAATCTACATTTAGCAAAATTGAATCTTTTTTTTGTGTGTGTGTGCAGTTCTGTGAATTTCAACACATAGATTTGAGTAATCACCTCCACACTCAGGATACAGAACCATTCCATCACTCTAAAAACTTCCTCATGCTGGTTCTTTGTAGTCAAATCCTTCCCCCACCTCTAACCCCATGGACTTCTTCTGTTCCTAAAGTTTCAACCTTTCCAGAATGTCATATAAATGGAATTATGCAGTATGTAACCTCTTGATACCAACTGGTTTCACTCAGCATAATGCCTCTGAGATTCATTTATATTGTTTAATGTTTCAGTGTTCCTTTTTATTGCTAAATAGTATTCCATTGTATGGATGTACCACCTGGTGAAAAATATTTGGATTGTGTATTGATTTCCTAGAGGTGGCAAACAAAGTACCAAATTGTTCATGTGCTAATATATAGCAATATATACACTGCTAGTATATAAGAATAATCATGATTTTTACATGTTGACCTGGTATTCCATGACCTTGCTTAATTCACTTAATTGTTCCTAAAAATGTTTGTATATATTCTTTAGTGACAATTATGTTGTTTGTGAAGAGAGAAAATACTTGCTTCTCTATTCTCAACACTACTGATACCAGATGTGTGGATTTTTTCCCCATACCAACCAATTATCTAACACTATCTAGGTATCCTACAATTCAGTTCTGACTATCTATAGTTATCATCAGATCCCACAGGTTAGGGGCTCAGTCTTACAACTGTCCTCCGCAACTTCAAATGTCAGTCCCAAGTCCAGGCCTCCCATATTTCTCACCACCTAACTATAAATTGGGGACCCTTTAACCCCCTCCTCAGGCTTGATAATTTGCTAAAATAGCTCACAGAATTTAGCAAAAACAGTTTACTTACTAGATTACCAGTTTATCATAAAAGGATGTAGCTAGGGAACATCCAGATGGAAGAAATGCATGGGGCTAGGTACGGGGGAAGGAGCATGCAGCTTCCATGCCCTATGTAGGTGCAGCCATTGTCTCAGCACCTTCATGTGTTCACCAACCCAGAAGCGCTCCAACCCCTTCAGTTAGGCTTTTTAATGGAGGCTTCATTATGAAGGCATGATTAATTAAATCATTGGCCATTAGTAATTAACTCAATTCCCAGCTCCTCTTTTCTCCCCAGAGGTCAGGTGGGTGGGGCCCAAACTGCCACACTCTAATCACATGATTGGTTGGTTCCCTTGTCAACCTGACCTCATACTAAGGCTACCAGGGAGTCTTCAGCCACAAGTCATCTCATGAGCATACAAAAAGACACTACTTAAGAGATTCCAAAGGTTTTATGACTTCTATGCCAGGAAAGAGTGCCACCACCCCACCACCACCCCCAAATATATGTTTCTTACTACGTCACAGCATGAGTGGTAATAAGGTGAAAGCAGACGTTCTTGTTCGCTCTTTAGGGAGAAAGCACTTAGTTTTTTATTATTAAGTATGATGTTTACTGTGAGATTTGTTTTGTTTTGTTTTGTTTTTTAAATCCTCACTCGAGGATATTTTTCCCATTGCTTTTTAGAGAGTTTGGGGGAGAGAGAGAGAGAGAAGCATGATGTGAGAGAGACACATCAGTTGGTTGCCTCCAGCACACCCCTTTTCCCTCCCCTAAGACCATAATAGAGGATACCTCTTGGGGTTCTATCTGCCCACAGCTGGCTCACAGTTCTGAGTTTCAGCTCGTTTCTTGGGTCCAGGCCAGGAGATACCAGAGGAAAAACAAAATTGGAAATGCAGTGATGGTTCAATGGTACTTTGAGTTCTGGTTTCTTTCCCCACCCTGCCTTTTACCATTTGCATTCTAGAGTCTTCAGATAGCTGTTCCAAGCATTCTGTCCAGAGTTTTTACCTGTATTAAATGGGAAATTAAGTGCTTTTTATCCTGACCAGAACCCAGTAATATCAGTGTCGTTTTAATTTACATTTTCTCTTATCAGAGAATTTGAACATCTTTTCATATTTTGGAGCTGTTTTTATATTACTTTGAAGGATTAAGTTTTATCTCTTTCCTCTAACTTTTAAATTTTTTTATCTGTTAGGTTATCAGATATGTGTTGCAAATATTTTTTCCCAGTTTGTCCATTGTCTTTTTTTTTTAATATGTGTATTGATTTCAGAGAGAGGAAGGGAGAGGGAGAGAGAGAAACATCAATGATGCGTCCTTGATTGACTCCCTCCTGTACGCCCCCTGCTGGGGATGGAGCCTGGAACTCAGACATGTGCCCTGATGGGAATTGGACCTCCATCTCCTGGATCATAGGTCAATGCTCAATAGCTGAGCCACGCCAGCCCAGCTGTCCATTGTCTTTTGATACTGTATATAATTTGGGAGTCACGCAGAAGTTCCCCCTTTTTCATATATACTTCTGGAGTTTAACTTATCAATCTATTTTATTGCATCTGGATTTTTAAAAAAATAATTTTACTAAATTTTTAGACAGAAAGGAAGGGAGAGAGAGAGAAATATCTATGTGAGAGCGAAACATTGATTGGCTGTCTATCGCTCGACCCCTACTGGGGATTGAACCTGAATTCGGGGCATGTGCCCTGACCGGGAATCGAATGGCAATCTTTCCGGTACACAGGACGACACCCAACCAACTGAGCCACATCAGCCAGGGCTATTGCATCTGAATTTTGAATCATAGATAGAAAGCTTTTCCTTTCACCCAAGATAAAGAAGAATTCACTCACGTTTGTCTCTAGAGCCTGTACAGTTTACAATTAGCTCTTTAATCTTATATACAGTATGGACAAAAAAGGGATCACATACTGAATCTGACAAGCTTAGGGGAGGCCCCCTTGGCATGCCTTACAAACCCAGAGACCAAAGTGGGCCAAATATTAAAATTCCTAACTAAAAGCAGGTCATGGTGGGTAGTCACGTCATAGGCCTGTATATTCCTTGACAAAGGTCAATCTTTAACTTTGAAATTGTCTATTGTCTCTGTGCATCTAAGATAAAATACCTTTTGAAATGTCAGAGTAATCTTTTTCAGACCCCTCGCAGGCAAAACTGCTGGCACCAAAGCAGGAGACCTCATTGTTATCTCGTTGCCCCTATACCATCTCCATGTGCTGTAAATGTTAATTATTAACTATCCTGTACCCACCAATGTAAAAAAAAGTATGTGTCTCTGTTTTACTTTTTATCCAATCTCAGAAATTTCCCAGCTTTGTTTTCTCCCACCTCCCTAATCTACCACCAGTGAATTTCATATAACCCTCCTCACATCTCCTCCTTTGATTCTAACGTATAAAATAACTGAAAAACTGCCATTATCTGGAGTATTTTCTCAATACATTGAGATTTTGATTCCCAGAAATTGTCATCAGTTTCTCTCAGACTCTCATAAGACTTTTTCTTAGGCTGGATGTTCTTTTGTTGACAGTGGTCTGAGACATCAATCTAACTTTATTTTTTTCTAAAGTGTCTCAGGAGTATCACAATCTCCTCAAGTTTGGCTGTTCACTAAAAGTATTCACAAGACTCAACTGCAGGTTGTACTCAAGGCTAAGGTTTTTTATAGCCCAGGAAAAAGATGTACATTGGCAGAGTTCAGAGAGGCCAAACAGAGGCTCTGCATCTTATCTACACAGGACACAATTTCTCTAGCATCAAACTACAGGGATATATGTGATATGTCTCTGCCCAAAGAATCTTGCTTGATTTTTAGGATCTGAGTCTTTGGAGGGGGGTAGGGTGCTGGTCATATGGGAGGCATATTATGCTACACAGCCAGCCATGGCAACCTAAACCTATTTCCCCAACAATGAAATCAGGTGCATGCAAATCATTAGTCTTGATGTTTGTGCAAACAAATTTGACAAGCTGGGACAGCATGGTTCATTACTCCAGGTGTACACAGCAAAATCATCAATCACTGACATACAAAAAATATCCTGAGGGCTATATTCCCAGGGGTTGACCAAGGGTCAGTCATGGTTCCCGGTTCCCTTGAAGACAGGAAGGAAAAGGCAACCAGACCTGACATTTTAACTCTGTTCACAAAATAACCAACTTTCCTAAGCACCTTTATGAAAAAGTCTATCAGTCATTTGAATGCATCTTTTATCATATACTGAAGTTCTACACGTAGTTATATCTGTTTCTGGATTTTCTACTCTTTCTGGTTTTTCTGTTCATTCATACAGCAATACACAACATGTTTTCATTTAAAAGGCTCTATAGTATGTTTAATGTTTGTAGAGCTTGTCCATCCCTGTAGATTTTCTTTTCTAGTGTTTTCTTGGCTCTTCTTGCATGTTTATCTTTCAATATGAAGTTTAGCATCAATATGTCTATTTCCATGAAGAAGCTTATTTCTAACTTTTTCCCCTTTAATTCAATAAAGGAAATAAATATGTTTCCATTTATTTGCCAATCTTTAAACAAATTTTTTCTATAAAAATAAACCACAGTACAGAAAAGGTGGCAAGAAAAAACGCATTAATCTCAATAGTCTACCATAATCATTTACACAATTGTAAATATATATATTTCATTTGTATCATTACAGTCTTTATAACCATCATTTGTAATAACTGTGTAATAGTCCAACAGGGAGCTGGTCATAATTTTTTTCATGACCTACTTAATCATTGTCTTACAGAAGAATGTTTAAGTTATACTGAAATTTTGGCTCTTATTAACCGTGCTAAATATTGCTTATTTGTTTATTTCCTTGGGATAGAGATTCCCAGAGTGAAACTGCTATAAGGGAAAAGGTGTGAACATTTTAAAGTCTCTTGCTCTGGCCCTAGCCAGTGTGGCTCAGTTGGTTGGAGCGTCATCCTGTGCACCAGAAGGTCACAGGTTCTATTCCAGTCAGGGCACATACCTAGGTTGCGAGTTTGATACCCAGTTGGGGCACCCATAGGAGACAACCAGTTGATGTATCTCTCTCACATCAATGTTTCTCTCCCTCCCCCCCGTTCCTCCCTCTCTGGAGTCAATAAAAAAAATTCATATGGTATCTTGGTCTATGTTAATAAATTGCTTTCTTAAAATAAAATAAATTGCTTTCTTTAAAGTTGTACCAATTAAATGTTCACCAGCAATCAAAGGGCCTATTTTCACTGCATTCTTATCTTTGATTGTATACCATGGCTTAAAATAAAATAACTTATTCATTTCAACATGTGACCAAAATATAAATGTTTATACCTTCTGACCCACCAATTTCACTGCTAGAATTATGGAAATAGCCATCTATCTGGTGTTGCATTTGAAGGGATGTCCACTGAAGAACATGACTATGTAATACCAGGTACCTTCTCAGTATTCCTTCTTGGATCTTACAAACTTTAGTGTCTCAGACTTGACCAGACTTTGGGGACTGCAGGAGAGGTGAGGTCCAGTCCAGGGGCAATGGGTGTGTACCAAATCTGGTTCCGTTTTCCCCAAAGGAGCATAGTGACTTGATTTCCTCACCAGTTCCCTAAAGTGTATGTACACCACTCCCACATTAGCATTCATTTTACTCAATGACAACACGTTCTCTCTCAGATGTGATTTTCCCCTCAGCATTATTTCATTAAGGAGAATTTGGCTCCTTCCTGCATGTGGCTTGCAAGCATCATGACCTTAGCCGGCACAGCACGTAGTCAGCAAGGAGCAAGTACACTAACTCCAAATCTCTCTCCTAATAAAGTTGGGGGGTTGGGGGTGGGAGGGGGTAGTTCTCAATTCCTGCTACAGTAGACCCTTAATAAATGTTTGTTGAATTAAATATAATTGACTCCATGTGACGGGAATCATGATGGTCTTCCAACAGCGATTGAATTTCCATCCTGTGGCAATACGACATTTAAATTCCTTCAAATAAATAAACAACATATTTCAAAATCGAACCTTCATACTTCCTAATGGAAATAATCTTTGCCCTGGCTGGTGTGGTTCAGCGGTGAAAGCCTGGGCTGGGCGCCAAAGGGACTCAGGCTTCGATTCCCGGTCAAGGGCATGAACCTGGGTCGCAGGTTGATCCCTGAGCCCTACCGAGGGGGGAGAGTTGGGGGGAAGAGGGGGGCTCGTGCTGGAGGCAACCGGCTGATCTCGCTCACCTGGATGTTTCCATCTTTCTCTCCCCCACACACCTTCCTCTCTCCCTTCCACTCTCTCTAAAAACAATGGAAAATATATCCTCGGCGAGGATTAAAAAAAACCAAAACAATGTAAAAAGAATCTTGGAGGAAGAAACGCGTCCTTGGTATCCTAAAGTGAAATCATTATTATTCGTAATGGAACATCATTCGAGCACCTGTTTCGGTGCTCCGTGCACCAGTCGCGCAGACAGAACACTGCAGCCTGAAATGGCACCAACTCCGTCGTCTTTAACAGGCCGCGAGCGCCAGCCTCTCAGGAGAAAAGCGGGTGACGTCTCCGGACCTCAGGAGGCGGCCTGCAAGCCCCGCCCCGCGCACCTGGGCAGTTCCGCGCGCCCGGCGGAGGTGAGGGCCCGCGAACCACACTTCCCAGCGGGCCCCGCGGCTCCCCGCGCCTGCGCATGGCCGCCGAGGCGGCCGCAGGAACTCCCGCGCTATCCAGCAGCCTGCTCGCTCCTCGCCTGCCGTCCGACCCCCGGCATGGAGAGGGTCCCGGTGCTGACGAGGGGTAGCGCGGCCGCTGCCAAGGCCGAGGGAGCCGCAGCCGCGCGGCCCCCACCGCCCATCTCCCCTCCCGCCCTCACCCCGGCGCCCGCAGCGGGTGAGGAGGATCCGCCGCCTCTGCCCGAGGCGGGGGCTCCCGGCTGCTCGGGCTCCCGGCCCCCTGAGCTGGAGCCCGAGCGCAGCCTGGGCCGCTTGAGGGGCCGCTTCGAGGACGAGGACGAGGAGCTGGAGGAGGATGAGGAGCTGGAGGAGGAGGAGGAGGAAGAGGAGGAGGAGATGAGCCACTTCTCGCTGAGGCTGGAGGGGTGCCGGCCGGAATCGGAGGATGAGGAGGAGGTATTTCTAACCCCCGCGGGCCACGCCGCGCGCGAGCGGCCTCCGGCCGCGGCCGGCCGCTCCGTCCCGCTGCGTCCCGCTCGCCCCCGCTCCCGCCGCAGCCCCGGGCACTGGCGCCGACCGCCACCCCGCCCCGCCTCGCCTGCCTGGCGCGTGGCGCGGACCGCTTTCCGTCCCGCCCCGACTCCCTGCCGAGTCATTTGTGAGGACCCTGCAGGTAGCTTAGGCTCCGCGGGTCCGACTTAGCTCCTTCCGTAAATAGTTATTGAAGCTGCTCCGCGCCGGGCGGGAGGGGCCGAGGGGCCCGTGCTCCTGCCACCCGGGAGCTTACAGCCCTGGTGTTGAGAGGATGCTAAGCCCTTCCGCACCGAGTCTCTTATTGGGAAGATTTTTTGTTTGTTTTTAATGTGGTAGCACATACTTCATCAAGTTAGGTAATAATACACATCGCCAGTCAGAATCACTGTGTTAAACTTTAAGTCCCAATGTCTGGAAAGTTGGTCCGTTTTTAAAGCAAGTCGTAAGGTAAGGTGTTCCTCACCTGGCAATGTACAGTATGTCCGAAAGAGTGGAATGTATTCAAAACACTGGTTTATAGCGTGTTATTGTAACTTCCATCCCTTTGAAGGGTTGGAGGTACTGTAACATGTTTTCATGCTGCAAAGTAAGTTACTTATTGGTTATAATGAAATCTTGGGATTATGGCTTTAAAATTTAAGAAGGTAGGCCCTGGCCTGGTAGCTTAGTTGGTCAGAGTGTCATCCTGATATGCCAAGGTTCCCTGTTAGATTTCTGGTCAGGGAGCATACAAGAATCAACCAATGAATGTATAAATAAGGGGAACAACAAATCGATGTCTGTCCGTCCCCCCTCCCCTAAACCCCTCCCCTCCTTCTTCTCTCAAATCAATCAATAAAGTAAAAATTGAGAAGGCAAGGACTTGTATTTTAAAACTGTTTCCATTGCATTTGCAGCGCCTGATTAATCTCTCTGAGCTGACCCCATACATCTTGTGTTCCATTTGCAAAGGTTACTTAATAGATGCAACTACCATTACAGAATGTCTTCATACATGTAAGCATATAGTCCACATTTCTGAATAATGTATTCAAATTTTGAAATGTCTCGAAAGCATCCTAATTTAAACATTTTCTTTTTCAACAGTTTGTAAAAGCTGCATTGTAAGACATTTTTACTATAGCAACAGATGTCCAAAATGCAACATAGTAGTACATCAGACACAACCTCTTTATAACATAAGGTAAGAGGAATATATAAGTACAATTTATATTTTAAGTATACTTTTCTGAAAGCTTGCAGTTGTGTTTTAGGAATATATATTCTTGACCTATCTCAAAATTAGAAGAAAGAGAACTCTACCTATTCTTTGAAGAACTACATATAGAGTACTTACTGTGTACCAGGCACTGTGATATCTCTTGGGGACTTAATTTTAAAAAGGCACAGGTCTTTTGTCCTGGAGATTTTAATTCCATCACTCAAGTTAATGAGGCCAGTTTAGGCTTGTCATTTTTAGTATATTTAGAATTCTGCTTTCTAAAAGTGATACCTGAAAAAACTGGCCTCTTCAGAATAGTCTTGTCATAGGTCATTGTGGCTTATTAATCAGATTTTCAGTTCATGATCAGTTTTCTAAGGAAAGAAAAATACTGAACATGGATTGCTTTAATTTGTTCAGCAAATACTATTACCTTTTTATTACCTCCATAGATGAGTGCTTTGCTGATGATACACAGAAGTTCAAAATACAGTATCTGCCCTTAAGCTCACATTCTTATCAAGGGAATAAAAACATCACACATGGAATGATTTAGCAAACCATTGAAGAATCTCTAATTACTTAGCATTATGATTACATATAGTTACTTGAGGTTCTCATAGATGAGAGCCATGAGTGCCACCTAAAAGTAACTCACCTGAGAAAGGAGATATCCACTCCCAAGAGAAAATAGTATTTACAAAGAGCATCATTCACTCTGTGCCAATATGCATTATTCTGAATTCTGAGGTATTCTCCATCCTTTCCTTTTACTAGGTTGGACCGACAGTTACAGGACATAGTGTACAAATTAGTGATCAATCTAGAGGAAAGTAAGTTTTTTTTATTACATAGTTGTGAATCCCAGAATCTCTGCTGACTCTGCTAGTTACATTTTAAGTGTAATTTAGTGTGTGTTTTATCATTTTTTAGGAGAAAAAAAGCAAATGCATGATTTCTATAAAGAAAGAGGTCTAGAAGTACCTAAACCTGGTAAGTTTGGGTGTATACTATAATGTATTTATAGATTTAAAGAACATTAACAATAAAATTTACTCCCTTTGAGGTTCTTTTTGGTGATAGCTGATTATTTTATGATCAAAGAGAGAAAGATTTTAAAAGTAATTATGTAGTGTAATCCAATTTAATTGGTTATAAGAATTAAAGAGTACAGGCTCTGGAGCTGGATTGTCTGAGTTTGATCCTAGCTCTACCACTTTAGCTGTATGACTTTAACCCATTACTTCAATGTCTCAGTTTCTTCAGTACAAAGCACTTAAAACAGTGCCTGGAACATAGTAACAGCTCAAACATTCATTTTTATGGTGATGGTAATGTCACATTATGGAAGTTAGATTTGGTTTTAAATCTTGGTTCTCCCACTTACTATATGGGTGACTTTAGGCAAATTGCCTCATCTCACTAAACTCTAATCTCTTTCTTTACAGTTAAAAAAAAAAAAATAGCAGTAGTACATATACCGTGGGATTATAACAAGGATTAAACGAAATGATGCATGTAAAGTGCTGAGCATGAGCCCTGAGCCCCCTGGCACATAGTGCTTGTTGAAGGTTATTTACAACTGTTGCTGCTGTTCTGATGAGCTCTGTCTGTGGCCCTGATAAACCAGCCACACATGTCTGCCTTCCATTGTGGATTGGTCCCAGGCTTGCTTCTAATTTCACTGGCGGTGACAGATTAGCTGATGTTATTAAGGGAAAGGAGATGGAGTGCTTTATGATCTTTTAAGTAGTAAACATAATTATAATATCTGTGCAGTTATTTTTCAAATATCTCAATTTATGAAATTTTTATTCTAACTCAGCTTTTTTGTTTGGCTATCAAATAGCTGTTCCACAGCCAGTCCCTTCAAGCAAAGGAAGATCTAAGAAAGCCTTAGAATCAGTGTTTCGGATTCCACCTGAACTTGATATGTCTTTATTACTAGAATTTATTGGGTGAGTACCCCAAAGCTCTCTACCTCTTAACCTTAAAATAAAGAATGTTTAAAGTCCCAACTGTTATAAAAACCATCCTGAACTCAAGTAAAATCAAATTTTTCTGATTTCCTTTTAAAAATTATTTATGAAATAGTTAAGACTTAGAAAAAGGTCTAATAACCATTTGTACCTCCACCATCTGACTTAAGAAATAAACCATGATAATATGGCAGAAGCCTCTTGGCTACCTCTTCCTGTTCACTCTTCTTTCCTTTAGAGTTTAATAACCAGACTCCTGAAAGTAATGGTTGTAATTCCCCTGTATCTATTCCTAAGCAATAAGTAGAATTGGTTTTGCCCATTTAAAAACTTGAAATGGTTATCATACTGTGTTTCCAACTTGCTTTTTTCACTTAGCATTGTGGGATTTATCCATGTTGAAATATGTATTCCCTTAAATATACCACAGTTTATCTTTTCTTGCACCGTTTAATTTTTAAGTTATTTCCATGTTTTTTTGTGATTATAAACAATGTTGCTTTAAATATTTTTGTACATATCTCCTTGCATATGTGTGAGATAGTTCTCCAAGACTATGTAGATTTTCTGAGTCTTACTATAATTATGTTTGTCTTCAACTTTACTTGGTTTTACCAAATTGATGTCCAAAGTAGTTGGACATCTTTCTAATTCATATAAGTTGGTATCATACTGTGTTTGATACCATTCATTGTTAAACAGACTATTGTGATCTCAGAGTAGGCTCAAAGCAAACTGTAGTTTTTAAAGTACTTACATGGTTTGTAGAATATACTAAAATGCCTTTCTTGGAAAATCTAGATTTTCCATTTTATGTTACTGATGATGATTTTACTTCTCAGTCACTTCCTTATAACTCTTGTTGCCTCTATCACTTATTTAGTAGCTTATGCTATGTTGTATTTATGTATTTATCCTGCTTTCTCAACTGAAATCAAGGACCCCTAAGAGGCAAGAAACCTTTCTTATGCCTCCACAAAGTCCACATAGTAGTGGTTGATATGAAAAAACAAAGATCTCTTTGAAGGAATGAGAAGGAACCATGTAATACCAAGCTTCAAACCAGAAATTTCATTTATTAAAGAATGTGTTTCAACCTAAATGTCCATAAGGGAGCTGGTTAAATAATGATGTATAGCACATGAACATGCACTAATATAGTAACATACATGCTAATATGGGACATCTTGCTAAACGTCTTAAGTGAAAAAAGCAAGATGCAGGAGAGAATATGCTGCATGTGCCCATTTATGTTTTTATACAAAGGGTGGTGGGAAATATGTGTTTATACATGTTTTTTACATGCACAGAACAGTCCTAAAAGGACAATAAGAAAATGTTAGTGGCAGTTGCTTCTAGAAAAGGGCACCAGAGTCTGAGTCTATGATAGGAAAAAGTTTTGCTTTTTCCTTTTCTTTTTTAAAATTTTTATTTATTGATTTTTAGAGAGGGAGGGAGGGAGATAGAGAGAAGAACATTGATTTGTTGTTTCACTTATTTATGCATTCGTTGGTTGATTCTTGTATGTACCCTGCCTGGGGATTGAGCCCACAACCTTGGCTTTTCAGGACAACATTCTAACCAACTGTACTACTTGGCCAGGACAGGTTTTACTTTTCATTGTATTTGCATTTTTTGGCGTTGTAACTTGACTTTTAATAAGTCTAATTAAAATTTGAAAATCAAAAAGAATTTCTGTTTCTAAAAAATTATTTGGAGAAATGTAACCTTTTCCAGTAATGCACAATAGGTACTGACAATCAGTATTTTTATACCTTCTTTAAAAAGTAGCAGGGATACACTTTTAAAAAGTGGCAGTAATGCAAAGATAGCAAATATGTGACAGGTGTACCACCATTATCTTTCTGTGCTCAGAGCAGAATTCAATAATTAAGAATGGTAGGTTTTCCTAATGAGGGAAACTTGACCGCTTGCTATAATTGTTACATTATTAATACATCCCTACTATAGAAAAAGGAGCCCACACTCTGAATAAGGAAATCTAGATTTAAGTTCTAGTGCATTATCTGGCTTTGTAAACTTAGACAAGTTGCTTTTTCAAATAATTTTTTAATATGTTTTTATTGATTTTAAAGAGAGGAAAAGGGAGAGGGAGAGAAACATCGATCGGCTGCCTCCTGCACACTCCTTACTGGGGATCGAGCCCCCAGCCCAGGCATGTGCCCTGACCAGGAATTGAACTAGTGACCTTTTGGTGCACAAGATAACACCCAGCCACTGAACCGCATAGCCCAGGGCACGAATTGCTTTTTGTTTATTCACAAGATGTGTATTAAGGTCCTGCCAGTTACCAGCGTAGCACTCTGCTATAGTAGAATATAGTGGAATATAGTTTGAATAAGTCAGCCATGACCCTTGCCCTCATGGAACTTTTAACTTCTCAGAGCACCAGCTTCCCTGCCTGTAAAACAAGAGAATTGAACTTGATGATTATGATGGGTAGTCTGTCTGCCTTTTATTATAGTCCTTTATCTGTTTTCAAATGATTAAGGGAAAGAAAGCTTTCAGTGTGGCAGGGAGTCCTTTTGAAAGAGAGCTTCCATTGGCAAAGAGTCCTTTTGAGGTCCCCAGTCCCCAGAATTCAATCCCACGTTTTCACTACATGGAAAAACTTTTGTGTTTCCACAAAAGTCAGGCTACTGAGGGTAACCCATAGGAAGCTCTTTCAGGGCTGGGGAGAAGTGGCAGATGAGTTTTAACCTGATGTAAGTACAAGGGCAGATTCCGTCCAGCTGGTGACCCTGCTGGAATTAGAAAAGAAAAAAAGCTGAGGTAGGTTCAGCCTGTGGACAGTGACTTTTCAACCACTGGAACCAGAAACTAGCTTCCGCCTCTAAATTGGGTATGCATGTTTTGTGACCTTAGATAGTCTTGTACCTCTCCCTTATGTTCTTCAGTTTCTATGTTTAAAGTAGAAGATTCTAAAAAGAAATAACCTCAGACAGCCAGTATAGAATATATAGAAAGAGCATAGGCTTTGAGGAGTCTAACTCAAGGTATGTAATCCATGGGGATGTAGCTTAACTTTTCTGATTATCAGTTTCCATATTTCTAAATTCGGGGTTAAAATAGCAACTCACAGGATTGTTGTAAGAATCAACATATAGGAGTCCTAACATATCTACACTATTAAACCCCATAAAGTGTAGATTGAAGTTGTGTGGTGGTTAAGGACTATGGCAGAGTCTCAGGCCAAGGATGTTATTGAGGAGGAGTACTTCAGATGCAAGAAATGAATAAATAAACTTGGTTTTTTATTTCCAAAGAAAGAATGAAAGAAGGACCTATTTTGTAAAGGTTAGTATAGAGAAAAAGACATTAATTATGATATAAAAAGCAAAATGAAGTTTTACTTTAAGCTGGAAAATATTGGAATGCTACATGTGGGGAAATCTAAATATTAAGAATATCCTGAAAAGTTAAGATTCTAATAAATAAACATGACTTCTCCAAAGCTTTCGATGCACCATGCAAAGCTTTATTACCAGCCAGATCCAGTGCAAGAACATATAATAAGACGATTTTGATACTCCTAGACCTTACAACTTTTATACTTCTGAAATTGGAAACTCCTACACCAAAACACTATTTCATGTTCCAACAAATTTACCAGAAAAGGAACACACAGATCATGGAATGATTTTTTTCAATAAAGGGCAACAAAACAAAACAAAATGAAAGAAAAAAAGAATATCCTTTTAACTCCTGGAAGTATACATAGTATAAAATACTACTGCCTTTTCTCTACCACTAGGTGGCAGAAATGACAATTATATTAACTATATATGTTTATTTCCTAAAGGATTAGATGACCATGTTTTAAAATTAAAGTGATGTTCCTCAAATGTTTATATTCATGTTATTTTTCTGTTATGTGATTAAACGTATAGTTTGAAATATTGATTGATTTTGCTTTCATTTTTCAGTGCTAATGAAGGCACAGGACATTTTAAGGTATTTTACTTTTATTTTTCACTTACTTTACAAAAGGACCCTGTAACACAAATTTAAGAATCAGATTAGCAATTGTATGGAGATTGTCTTCAATTACAATAAAGAGTGTTTTATAAATAAAAGTTGTTGAAATATAAAGTACATTCAATAATGTTCTTTTACAATAAGTTTGTGAGAAAATAGTTATAAAGTAAGGATTTGTTATTAATTCAGAACAGTAGTTTAAGGAAGAATAAGTGAGTAACTTTTAAAAGCCTACAGCTAAATGCTATGTTAATTTGGTGATAAAAAATGTTTCAAAGCATTTTTTGCATAGTTGGCATTTAGAGTTAAATATGAGCTTAAAATTTTATTTGCATGTAACATTTTTAGCCAAATTAACCTGCCCCAACTTGTTACTTGGCAAGCTTATTGTTTTTCTTGTAATTCGGTATTTATAATGAAGTTCTAATTATAGATTTTTATATTATACCTCAGTATTCTCTACTACTTAAAAAGCTGTGTTTATACCTTACCTTTTTTTTAAAAAAATTTTTTTTTATTGATTTCAGAGAGAGGAAGGGAGAGAGAGATAGAAACATCAATGATGAGAAAGAGTCATTAATCAGCTGCCTCCTGCATACCCTCTACTGGGGATCGAGCCTGAAACCCAGGCATGTGCCTTGACTGGTCAAACCATGATCTCCTGGTTCACAATGGCAGATCTATACCTTATCTTTGAGTTCAAATAAATATGTTTGATTAAAATGATTTCTGGCTATTAAACTTTTCACCATGTAGATCTGCAGCATGAAAATTATAAACCCTGTATGTTCAATTTAAAAACATTTCACAAAGCAGTAATTTAGTCCAGGAAAGTTTTTAAACATTTAATTATGACAATTTTTAAACATACTGAAAAGTAGACAAAATAGAACCTTCACATATCCATCACTTAACTTTACCAATAAACTAATGGCCAATTGATTTGTCTTATACCTCTACCTACTTACCTTCCTTCTAGTATTATTCCGAAGCAGATCCCCGTCATTTTGCTACTTCATCTGTAAATAGTTCAGTATTCTTAGAAGATGTCTCTTTTTAATGACCACGTATCATACCAGAAAAAGTTACCAAAATGTCAGTATCAATGAAACATAAAAATAAAGTGTGAGAACTACTCTAGATTAAAGGAGATGACAGAAACATGACAATGATTCTTCATGAGCAAGAACTCTTAAGTGCTTCCTATGTGCTAGGATTGTTATTTACATACATTGTATCACTTTCCTCATGATAATTCTGTGAGGTAGATGCCATTATCCCTATTTTACAAAGGGGAACACAGAGACACAGAAAGGTTCACCACCTTACCTGAAGACTTGAAGCTAGAAGATGACAGAACCAGAGTTTAAAGCCAGACAGGCAGCCTGTCTCTGGAATACCTGCATTTAACATCTGTAATATCTGCTACACTATGGTAATAAGGGATCGATCTGTTGTCATGAAAGGTCTTAAGAAACCAAACTACACATAAGAAAACTGAGCACTGTTATATGGAAAAAACATGTGCCTCACCTGCCTATATCCTCTTGGTAGCCATTCTAGGCTCCCTCTCTCCTAGTGCTAGAAAACACTGCTCAAGTTTTCCTAAGAGATACCCTTTTATTTCTGATTACCTCAGATTTTTGTTTGCATTAGATAGTGTCCTTAAAACTTCCTCAGAAAGAGTGGCTGGGTAAGCACGTTTCTACTTTAAAACACTGGTCTCTCCACCCGTTACCTCAGGCCATTGGGTCAGATTCCAGCCACATATGTCTAGGTGTTAATCTTTTTATTTTCCACTTAAAAAAGAAAACCCTCTATTATAGAAAATTTCAAACTCATACAAAAGTAGACAGAATAGTGAAATGAACACCCATGTACACATCACTCAAATAATTATAAACTCGTGGCCAATCTCATTTCATCTCTGCCTTCACCACTTCTCTTCTTCCTGTATATCTTGAAGCAAATCCCAAACTATACTCAGCAAATAATTCAGTTTATTTCTAAAAGACAAGGACTTTTTACAAACATAATAGTAACACTAAAATTTTAAAAATTAACAGTAAAACCTTAATCAAATATCCATATACTATTTAAATTTCCTATATTTTCTCATTAATATTGTTGTAATTAATTAAAATTGTTCTCATTAAAATTGTTAAGTCAGGATCCAAATAAAACTCATACATTGTAATCGGTTGATACATCTCTTATAGTCCTTACATTTTTCAGTCTAGCAGTTCCTCCTCCACCTTTTTTTTTTTTAATATATCTTTATTGATTTCACAGAGAGGAAAGAAGAGGGAAAGAGAGAGATAGAGACATCAATGATGAGAGGGTCATTGATCGAGCCCGCAACCGGGCATGTGCCCTGACTGGGAATCGAACCCCGATCGCCTGGATCCTAGGTGGACGCTCAACTGCTGAGCCACGCCCGGCTGGGCTTCACCTTTTTTTTTCTTAGAATTTTTTTGTTGAAGACACCAAGTTTTAGACATTTAATTTTGGATATTCTCTTTGTGTCGATAACTTTTACTCTTTAAGTTTTATTGTTCATGAGGTAGTAAAATAAACCAGTAAGCCTTTCTATTAAAATATTATTGCCATGGCCGGTTTGGTTTAGTGGTTAGAGTGTCAGCCCACGGACTGAAGGGTCCCAGGTTCAATTCCGGCCAAAGAGCATGTACCTTGGTTGCAGGCTTGATCCTCGGCCCTGGTCGGGGCTCATGCAGGAGCAACCAATCAGTGTTTCTCTCTCTCTTTCTCTCTCTCTCTCCCTTCCACTCTCTCTGAAAAGCAGTGGAAAAAATATCCTCAGGGTGAGGATTAAAAAAAATTTTGAGCTCGGCCAGGCAGGGCTCAGCGGCTGAGCACCCACCTAGGATCCAGGAGACTGAGGTTCGATTCCCAATCAGGGCACATGCCCAGATTGTGGGCTCAATTCCCTGCAGGGGGGGTGGAGGGGGCAGCCAATCAATGGCTCTCTCTCTCATCATTGATGTTTCTATCTCTCTCTCCCTCACCCTTCCTCTCTCTGAAATCAATAAAATATATATATATTTTAAAAATTGTTAACATACTTTTCAGAGAGGGAAAGCTAAGCAGAGAAATTTTTTTCTTTGATGGCTAAACTAAAACTTTATAGTGATTTTTCATAAATCTGTTGAATCATCTTTGCTATAAAATTTGCTTTAGGGTTTATACATTTTATGTATATTTAATCTGAAAATATTTATTTATTCGTTTGTTTATTTCTTATAGCCATTAGAAAAGAAGTTTGTCAGAGTTTCAGGAGAAGCAACTATTGGGCATGTAGAAAAATTTCTCAGAAGAAAAATGGATCTTGATCCAGCTTGTCAGGTAGAGTACATATGTGTAAAAGGAAAGGTAAAGTTGTGAGATTACCTTTAGAAAGAATTGTCTCTAGGATTTCATGCAATGGCTTTTGTCTTACGGTATTATAGATATTGTATATGCCAGCTGATATTGGTACACAGTGATTCCCACCCCAACTTCAATCACGTTTGACTTACTGTCTTGTTACTTCCTGCCATTGATGACCATCTGTAAGACACCTAGAAAAGTGAAATATCTATCTAATATATTAGACTCTATTTGTTCTTTAAGGATTAAAAGTATCTGCTGTTCTAACTATATAATATTCTCTTCTAAGGTGAAAACTTTGATCCTCACAATTTTTTGTTGTGGTTGTTTTTGTTTTTGTTTTATGCCCAGACCAACTTTTTATTGAGCTTATGCAGCTAACAGACTTGTAAACATTGCCAGTTGACAAGATTTTGCTGAGTAGTACAGCTTGTTTCCACTAAATACACCTCTCTCTGAGATTTAATAACAAACAAACACCAAAGTAAACAAATAGAGAGAGAATGAAGAGACTCATCTTGAGTCTTCCAGGAAGGCAAAATTTAAAAAAGCCAGATGGCTTGGTGCCAGGCTTTCACCATGCCTAGAGTGCTGCTGCTATCATCACTGTCTCCTCTCCCTGCCATGGCTAGGTGGAGGTGGCGGAGAAGGGTGGAATCCTCATGTATTTTTTAACATAAAGTGTAAATATACTCAAAGGTCTAATAATGTGGGCCAGTGAAAATGCACATTTATATAGTTTTGCTTTTCCATTAGTCAAATTTAAAAGGGATTTTTGTTTTTCTTCATCGTGTGTAAAATTTCATAGAATAATTTTTATTTAAAATATCTATTTGCTGTTTAGTAAATAGCTATTTTAAAGCTGGATGAAATTTTGCTGGTATTTTTAGTACCAATATCTACTGGTACTAAATATGTATTAAATATCTAGTAAATCCAATGAAATGTGACTTTTACTGAGCTTGACATAATGCTGGCTGTATCTCATGGCATCTGAGAAGTGAAATGACTAATCCATCACCTTGTAGCCTTAACATATTTGAGGTTATTCTTAGTCTTTTGGTTAGAAATAGATAGCTGTTTAGAGTCTCCTAGACAAAGAATCGTGAGTGGTCCAAAAATAGTCTACTGTTTCTAAAAGCAGAATTCATAGGATATGAACCTGATTTTATAGAATAACTAACGTAGCACCCAAAAGGGTTTTTTCTAGGATATAGATTATGTACTCTGGCTAGATATTGATCAGAGAACAATTACCATTTATAAGTTTCACATTTGGTGTTTTAAGAAATTTGGTTGCCAGAGCTCTAAATTGGTTATATAGTGTAAAAATGTGGGTTTATTTATTTCCTCATATCATAGAATTCAAGGCTTTCAGCATTTTGAAATAAAATTATAAAAAATTTGTTTCAATCCTTAATTTTCTTTGTCATCTCTTAGTTCTTTAGGTAAATATTTCTTTTCTATTCAGATACTGTATAGCTGATAACATTGATAAATGACTATTTCACCAAAATATTAAAATAATGGAACAAAGAATTATCAGCTGTGCAGACCTATTAATTTGTGTCTAAAATTATTAAACCTTCTAAATACAAGAGAAAGTAAAAAGAGTTACTTCTATTTTGAGCAAAACATCAAACTAGTTAACCATTAATCAAAAGTAAAATTCTTGGTGAACCCAGTCACTTGAGCCTGCTGTGCTGACCTTCTTTAAACCAGTTCATTCCAGGTAGGAAATGTGTGTTTTATTTACAGACATGCGACCTTCATATATGGTTATTTACTAGCAGGAATGAATGATTACCAGAGGACTGTTAAATGATGAACTACCTTTAAAGTTATTGGTGGCAGATCAAAATAAAAAAGGAACACAGTGCTGAAAGATAAAAAGTACAGCTCATGTGTTCTTAAAAGAGATTTAAGTTAATTCAGAATCAGAAATCAATAATTATCTGAGTAAATTTTTTTCACATAGAGACCCAAGTGCCTGTGGATTACCCTGGTTGATTTAGTGGTGTTTTGAGCTCATTGATATCTTAATGTATTTTGTTTTATTGTTACTCTTGTGTTGTGTTCTTTGGTACATTGATCTTCAGACCTTATTTTGTTTTTATGAAGTGAGATTTAGAAAATATATGTCACATTAATCACTCAGTAAAAGAGAGATAGATTAAAAATTTGCTTTTCTAAGCAAGTAAGTATACTGGAACCGTAATACCTTATACTGTATAACTGTATAACAATATCATTCTTTCTAGAGCATTGTATATAGAAGTAGATTTATCTTAGAGCTTTGACATTACTAAAGGGCTGAAAAGACCTTGATAAGATTATTCCATCCATAAAACAGTTCCCTTAGTATGTACTTTATGTCACTGTTAGACTTTCCACTGTTGGAAAATGAGATATACCTTGTAAGAGAATTATTCAAATAAATAAGGATTGCCTTTTTAAGCATTAATACCCTTTTAATCATTTTCACTTGGAACTTTTTGAAAATATACTTTCTGTACCTTTTTATGCTAAATATATCAAATGTGATTTAACTTGTTCTCAGAGATTCAAAGAAATCATTTTGAATATTGGCTGTAACTGCTCTTGTCCTGCGATGTCCTCTAATGCTCTTTCCATTTTACTTTATTTATTCTTGTAAAAAGTTTCTAAAATCTTTCATAAGAATTTAATCAGTCTAAAATAAAACAGCAAAATGTCCTCTGGAAATAATTATGTTGATTTCTCTTCATTTTTTTCATATGGTTTTGAAGTGGTAAAGCATCTAATACTTGGTTTCCCTATAGGTAGATATCATCTGTGGCGATCACTTGTTGGAGCGGTATCAAACTCTGAGGGAAATTCGACGTGCAATAGGTGATGCAGCAATGCAGGTAAGTCTTAGACTTAATCATATTTAGTGTCTAACAGGCAAGTTATTTGATGAGAGAAAAAAGTGCCATGTTATCAATAAAATTTTAATAATTATTCTACAACTTTCTTAAAATTACCTGGACTTTAAGTAATAAAGCTAATATTTATTGAATGCTAACTATGTGTTAGGTACTTTTCTAAATGGTTTATATGGATTAGCTCTTTTATTCCTCATAATTCTATGACATAGGTATTCTTTTATCCCTCATTTTATTTTTTTATTAAAATATAGGTGATATATACATTATTTTCAGGTGTACAACATAGTTATTTAGTTATCCCCCATTTTATTTTATTATTTTTTAAATATATATATTTTTAATTGATTTTAGAGAAGAAGGAAGGGAGAGGCAGAGAGAGAGAAACATCTATGAGAGAGAAACATCAACATCGATTGGCCGCCTCCTGTGTGTCCCCTGCTGGGATTCGCTCCTGCATCCTGGGCATCAAACCAGGGACCTCTTGGTGCATGGGTTGACATTCAACCACTGAGCCACACCAATGAGCAATTATCCCCCATTTTATTTTATTTTATTTTTTTAAATATGTTTTTATTGATTTCAGAGAGAGGAAGGGAGAGGGAGAGACAGAAACATCAATGATGAGATAGTAATTGATCAGCTGCCTCCCACATGCCCCCCACTGGGGGTCAAGCAGCCACCCAGGCATGCGCCCTAACAGGGAATCCACATATTCTAATGAATCACCTAGAGTGATAAATTGTTTTAAGAGCTGTATGGCCCAGCCTGTGTGGCTCAGCAGTTGAGCGTCGACCTATGAACCAGGAGGTCATGGTTTGATTCCCAGTCCCAGTTTCGAGCTTGATTCCCAGTAGGGGCATGCAGGAGGCTGCCAGTTCGATTCCAGTCAGGGTACATGCCCAGGTTGAGGGCTCAGTCTCCAGGAGGGGGCGTGCAGGAGGCAGCTGATCGATATTCTTTGTTTCTCTCCTCCCTTCCTTTCTCTCTAAAAATCAATAAAAATACTTTAAAAAAAAAAAGATGCAGAATATTCTAAGAATTATCTTCTTAGTATGGATTTTACAATTGCTTGGAAAAAGCAGAATGAATACACACACTCTTATGTGCATACACACAGGGGTGGCCGAAAGTAGGTTTACAGTTGTTTGTATGTCACAGTGGCACAGTGCACTTAGGTGCAATCTCGTAAGTGCTCAAATTACTGGCCTTCATTATTTACACATTCTTGTCGTCTACTTGCTATACTTGAGCACACTTTGGAAGAATTTTTATAAACCTGCTTTTGCCCACCCCTGCATATATTTTAATGGCATACAATGAAATGTGTTTTGACAAAGACATATACCTGTTTTAACTCAGACCCTTTCTTGAGATTTGGAACACTCCTGCCACACTCAGAAAGTTCTGTTTTTTTTAGTAACAGATTTATTGAGATATGCCATTCGACTCACTCATTTGAAGTATACACTTCAATCATTTTTAGTATATTTACAGAGTTGCAAAGCTATCACCCAATCAGTTTTAGAACATTTTTATCACCCAAACAAGAAACTCCATACCCATAGTATGCATCCTCCAACCTTTGTCAACCACTACTCTACTTTTCACCTCTGGATTTATCTATCCAGGACATTTCATATAAATGGAATCATACAATATGTGGTCTTTTGTGACTAGCTGCTTTTACTTAGCGTGTTTTCAAGCTTCATGTTTTAGCATGTATCAGTACTTTGTTCCTTCTCATTGCTGAATAATATTCCATTATATGGAAATTCAGTATTTAAGAGAAGGTTGAAACTCAGAAGGGCAGCAATGGAAGAATTAGGAAAGATCACTAAAGCAAAAATATGTCACTTAGAGTCCAAGGCTAAGGTCACCTATACTTTCGTATTCCCAATTAACCACGTGTAGATGTGAAAGTTGGACAGTGAGGAAGGCTGATAGGAAAAAAATTGATTCATTTGAAATGGTGTTGAAGAAGAGTTCTACAGATACCCTGGACTGTCAGAAAGACAACAGGTGGGCCCAAGAGCAAATTAAGCCTGAAACATCACTGGAGGCAAAAATGACAAAACCGAAGCTATCTTACTTCAGGCACGTCATGAGAAGGCAAGGTTCTTTGGAAAAGACAATAATGCTGGGGAAAATAGAAGGCAGAAGGAAAAGAGGAAGACCAAATATGAGATGGATTGACTCCATAAAAGAAGCCATAGGCATGAGACTATAGAGCTGAGCAGGGCTGTCAAGGACAGGACATTTGTGGACATAACTCATTCATAGGGTCGCCAGGAGTTGGAGCCAACTCAACAGCATGTAACACACATATATAGATATTGATATTTTATTTAATTATTTATCAGTTGATGGATCTTTGGGTCGTTTCCATTTGGGGGCTAATATGAATAGTGTTGCTGTGAACAGTGATCTACAAGTGTTTGTGGACATGTTTCTCTCTTTGGTGTACACTTAGAATTGCTGGGTCATATTGTCACCCTGTTTAACCTATCAAGAGAGAATGGAAGGAGCTGAGATCTGGGCAGTCAGAATAAAACCATATAGGACTTTATTGGCCATAGCATGAACTTTGGATTTTAACTGAGTTAGGTAGGAAACTATTGATTGGAGATATCTGAGCCAAGGATAAAAGTGACATAATCTGACTTATGTTTTAGAAGACTCACTCTAGTTTATAGTTTAAAAAGACCATGAATGGAGACATCAAAATATAAAATATAAATAATATTTATATATTCATATACACTTATATGGAACTTAAATATAATAGATATATAAATTTGAATTGTAAGTAATTATCCAATAAAATGTGGTTTTATAAGTGTATTGAAGTTTTGTGGTTTTGAAACAGCTTGTAAGCTATACTTTCAGTTTTATATCTATATATTGATATGTTTTACAAATGTTTCCCTTTCTGAAATATAACTATATGCAAAAATAATTATCTAAAATGTAATTTGTATTCATGTAAAAATGTTAATAGAATCCTTCTATTTGTGTTATAATACAAATTCATTTACTTTGATTAGGCTAATTGGTCTAGAGCAGATCTGATGGTCCATGGACCAAACATGGTATGGAATTATGCTTTATTTGGCTTATTCTGTGTTTTAAATTATTTGAGTTTAAATTCCTTTAACTAGGCATGTGTTCTCTGGTTTACTGCTGGTCTCAACATTCCTTATTGACTTACATCCCTAAATCACATGTTCGTTTGTTACTTGTGGGCATTTGAATTTGTGAACCATTTTCTAGAATTCTGGTGAGTTTTCATTAGCGTTGCCAGGAACAGAAGCCAGATTGCCGTGAGTTGAGCAGTGAATAAGAAATAAGGAAGTAGAGCCATGGAAAAGCTTAGCAAAGAAGAAAAAGAGTAATGGCTAGAGCAGGATTGGAAATGCAAGGCGTGCATGCTGCCACTCCTCCTCTTTGTTCCTCAAA